>NC_088106.1:6350000-8750000 GCF_036370855.1 Dromaius novaehollandiae
AGCTTGGGCAGCGTGAGGAGCTGGTCACTCCACGCTTGCAGTCTACTATCCCCTGAAATGCAGTGTTGCGCTCACAGGCGTTCAGCAGGTCTTCACTGCACTAAATACTGCAACTGTAGCTTGCCACAGTGGCGCGGCTCACCACGGTCGTCTGGATTTCCAGGGAAATGGATTTTGGTGCAGCAAAATTATGTTCTCTGATACATTTCCTTTCAGTAGGATGCACCAAAGCGATAATTAGGGGCTGATCTTCTTTGGTAATGAGCACCCTCAGTCCCAAAGAAGTCAGTAGGAGATATTTGCCACCTAGCAGTCCTGGATTCGCAAGCTTTCTGAGCCTGACCTACCCTCTCTTTTGGTATCAATGAGGCACCAGTGCAGCAGTCCCATGGCACCAAGAGCTCCCATTGAGTCGCACTAGAATTTAGGCTCGGAGATGGCGAGTGGTTTGTCTACACCTGCACAGAGCTGCTAGCGTTCAGATGACACCGATAAAATGTACCTGCGACCAGAAATGGATCTAGCAAATAGCACCATTCATAAACTATCAGACTACAGTCCTACATCAAATATGTTTTTTTACAGTATTATTCTGGCTTTCTTAAGAAAAAGAAAGGCACTTTTTTCCAAGTGAAAATCATGGGGTTTTCAAGGCAAAAATTGTGTCTTTTTGCTTGGCAGAGGGTGAAATATCACGCTCTTGCTGGAAAACCACTGTGTGTTGGCTTGAAATTAGCCTGGATCCAATTAGAAACACTTTTCAGCTTTAACCCAGGTGGAATTGCATGATTATAATAGCAAAAGCCTGGGCTTGAGAGGAAATGGAGAAACTTGTTCTCACTGAATAAAGGAATACCAGTTTGTTCAATGCTCCCAAAAATCTCACACAAAGCCTGATTGCTAATCACAGCTCTCAAACTGCAGATGCAAACTATCCTATGCTCACTGGTTAGCACCCAAATATTCATTACTCAGTTGTCCAGCTAGAAGCACATTGGCTTTCTGTCAGAGGGAAAGCAAATTTTTCCAAACAATGATCTGCTACACACTGCCCATATCAAACTGATCACCTAAGCACCTCTCTTCTTCTCAAAGATTGCCTGTATTCAAACCAGCCTTATAGGACAAAGCCCACCAGCTCATCGCTCTTCCTTCCAAGAACTTGGCCAGTTCTCAGCAGTAGAAATAGTGGAAATGTCACCGGTCAGCACTTTGGCCTCTATCTTTCCTGCAAGAGGGAAAGTATCACCGGGAACCTCTAATAGCAGAGCACACTGATACCTTCTTGGCTTGGACAAAAACGCGTTTCTTCGTGCTAGATACCTTGCAAACTAGAGCCCTGCACCTGACCTGCTCCTCTAAGCAGGCTAATCAGGACGCTATCAGAACAGTCTCTGTCGCTTCTTGTCAGGCACTGAGTCGGGGCACAGCCCCAGACAAACCTGCGCAAGCTCTGTGCGGACACCCACTGCTCCTCCCCCACCCCTATGAAATAGTATGCAGAAACACGTTAAACAGATAGGATATGCTAGTAGTTTTATAGAAGCAATAGCTTTTCCTTCCCCAAAGCCTTCTCGCTCCATGCTGGGGGATCAACTGCAATAACACGGGCAACGCTCCTGTTGCACACGCGATACCCGCACACGCATCTCCAAGGTGCCAAATGTACCTTGGACCTCCCATCTCTCTGAACACTTGGCTCGCTAAAGCTGAGTCCAGGCACGACTGGGTGCTATTAGCAAAAGAGAGACAACCAAATAGCTTGTATTTTATATAATGGTCCCTTCTCAAAGCCATCTCCTATCAGACCAGAAAGGATGCAGCTGTGGGTGCTGCACAAGAGCAGCAGTCCATCTGCTGAGCCGGCTCCTTAACAGCGCTCCTGGCTCAGCGCTGCTGCTCCGAGCCGGCCAAGGAATGAGCGTAGCTGCCTGCGAGAACATCCCTCTTTCCACGGTGAAGACTTTCCACAGCCATGGTGTTTTACTGGAATAATAGAAATGTCAAAGGGAAGGCAGGCGAGGCAGGAAACAGGATTTCATCAGCTGGAATGAGGCCACAGAATTCACTCCTTCAGCTGAAAATAAAGACCACGCATCTTCCCATTTGGGGAAGTAAGGCTTTTGGGGGGGAGGTAATGTAAAAAGAAAAAAGGAAAAAAAGAAAAAAAGGAAAAAGGCATATATGTAAACTTCCTCAGCTCAGGAAAAACACAGGCAGATCGTCTTTGTTCTACGTTTGCATGGCACCCACAAGCCCTGGCTCTTCACGCGGGTTCCTAGGTGCTCTAATAACACAAACATGCACGCGATCATAACTTGCTTCAACAGGTGCTCAAATCCTGCCAGCGCCAAGGGATTTAAGCACAGACTTAAATGATTTCTGAATGGAGATGCTTTTATGAACTGAGGTAAAAAGTTTAAAATTTCATTCCGGATATAATCTCTTCTGAATAAATAAAAATGCTACTCACCTACTCACACAAGCCTAAACCATTTGAAAAGTAAATTGCACTAAAAATCCCCTAAAATTACCTTAAAAACCATGAGACAAATAAATTACATACATCCCCGTGTACATACAGAACACCTACAAGAAGGATACTACTTTCGAGAGGACCAGTCTATCTTCTGCTTCCAAGACACAAAGATGCTCTCAAGATCCATCACAAACATGAGCTTCCTTTATTTAATGAGAATTATAATTGTAACGAGCACAGAACGCATGATGCAGCAGCACTCACCAAGGTACCCAGTGAGGTGACATCTGTTATAAAATCAAGGGAGTTGGCAATACAATGCAAAAAAATGCTTTACTCCATCCTCTAAGTCCTAGCAGGCCTTTTTTCTGACATACTATCAAAGAAAAATTCTGTTTCTGGATTTTTCAGCATCAGAATCCCACCCTGCAAGGCTGTCACGTCACTACAAGGTTGGACTTGGAGAATCTGAATTAAGAGATAGCTACAGGAGGACATTATTATGAATTTCAGCATCAACTGCAATTTGAATCAGCTTTTTAAGGCTTAACAGTTAAGGCATAATGGTTTAGGGGTTAAGGGAAGGGATACTTCTTTTAAATTATTTGTTGCAAACTCTTGAACTGTTTTCCTCTCTGCTTTTTGCACTTCATATTCAGAAACAGATGTATCAAAATACCGTATCATGTGTCTGACCCAAATATAAGGAGAATGCGAAAGAAAAAAGAAAAGGAAAAAAGAAAAGAGCAGAGCAGAGAAGAGAAGAGACAAGAGAGAGAGGAAGAAAGGAAGGAAGAAAGAAAGGAAGGAAGGAGAGAGGGAGGGAAGAAGGAAGGAAGGAAGGAAAAGATAAAAAGATAAAAAGAAAAAAAGCTATCCTCACCAGATATGCAGACCAATATTACAAATTCAAGAGGTTGAGATAGTTTGGACAAATGCCCAAACTTCTGAGAGTTTAATCAAAACTAAACCAACCAATCCTCTTACCCTTTTGAGATTTGTGCAGCAACAATTACAATCAGTCTTAAAAACCACAAATACTTAATAAAAACTTGAATATTATAAATCTTGTGCCACATGAAGCTAATAAAAATAAATAATAATAATAAATTTTAATGTTTAAGGCACCCTGGCCCAAAGGCAGTAACCTGTATTTGTGCCTCAAGGCAATGATATACATAGTTCTAGAAATATATGAATAAATGTAGCTTTTGCAGATGGGTATTTTCTCTTTATACTTGCCAGGTTTTAGACTGATTATACTGAGTGCACTAGGACCTTGTAATGAGGTTATTTAAGAGATTATTCTATTCACATGTACATCTGACATGATTAAATCTCTATTTGTTTCTATGACAGAGGATTCAGAAATATATTCCAGAGAGCATAGCTGGCCATATGTACTAGCATCAACATCATTTTTTCCAGTTCTATGTTAAAATTAACAGCATAGATGCTGGTTTTGTTCAGTCTAGGATGCCTCCAGCCAAACAGCCCTCGCCATCTCTTTTGGACTGCAAGAAGAGGTTTACTTTGCTGGCCCTGGGAGTGATGCTTTGCACTTCTCACCGCCCCATCCCATCCACTTAACGTGTTTGTTTAAACACAAAGTTGCTATCACCGCGGACCCGATGGGTGTATAACACTTCTACATCTCCTACTCACAAAAATACCCACTCTTTTTTAAGGGACAGTGCTGGTTTTGCTGGCCTGGTTCTAATCAATCTGAGTGGGAAGAGCAGAGTTAAAATGTCGAGCGTCGCTTTGACAGTTTGGGCTGGTCACACAGTGAGTTCGGTGCCACGACGCCACAGCTAGCAGACCGTGCATGTGCCCTGAGCCCCCCGTTCGGGTGCTTCCCTTACTTCCGATAAGTAAAAGCTAAGCAAAGATATTTTGATTACCCCAGTCACTGCAAAGAATACCCTATCAAGTGAATTGGGCCTATTTGTGTTTGGGAAATATGCTATTGCAGTTTTCATCCTCAGGAGTTAGGCCACAGTACCCTGGTTAAAGAGGCAGATGGTATGTTTTCACATAGCATCACTCGTTTGTAAAAACAAAAAGCAGAGAGCAAACACACACCAAAAATCCCTATTTTGGGAATATGTTGGCGCGCTTTTAGAAATTACTGAAACTGTTTTCATAATCCTTCCACTTGTAAGGCCAAATGCCTTAATTACCATGAGACCAACAAACTACAGAAGGCTCAGAAAGAGCCATAAAAACATTTTGGAGTGGCCTAAAATAGCTTTTCCTCCTCCTAAAAATAGAACAATGTGCAGAGAAAACACTTCTACCCTTTCAAGGTGACTGAGGAGCGTGAGGCCAGCCCCACGGGGAAGACAGGAATCCCCCCGTCCCAGCAGCACCAAGTTCTCCGCTGTTGCTTTGCAAGGCCAGGACTTTGTGCCAGAAGTGTAACCCTGGGCTGCACCAAACCCCGCTCCTGGCCTGTACTGGATGTGACCAGTGTTGGGTCTTGAGCCAGAATGACTTTTGGGGAGGAAATTCCACATTTGGGAGGGAAAGGATGAAGCATGTAAAAAGGTCAGCTTGCCAGAAAACAGGCAGCTATAGGGACACAGGAGAGGAAAGCATTTCCTGGGTCACTGAATTTAGTTCAGTGCTACACGAAGAAACTAATTCCTGTAACATCTTTCATAAACTGACCAAGATCTTGCAACAAGCTGGAACATCAGGATCCCCCCCAACAACAGCCTGTGAGCCCCTGCAGCGGCCAGTGGTGCTTCTGTAGCTGACACATCACCCACCGGAGAAACCTTTGCAAAGGTATGGAGAGCAATATAACATTGCAAAAAATATGTTTAAACTAGAAGCCAGCCTTTCTTCTGCAAGGCCTCTGTGACTGAAGAACCTTATCTATAACATTTCAGTGAGTTCAGGAAACAGAGGCAAGACCTGGGAGACAAACAAGCTCTGCTGTTTGCCTGGGGATGACCCCCAAGTCCCTGGGGTCGAGGACTCGGAGACTGCCACCACAAAAGGAGAGATTTGGATCCTTTCCGTGGCAAAAGACAAGCTCCAGGGACCAAACGAGTCTTAGTTAACACTGTCTTTCTGATTGAAATTTGGCATGTCCCTTGATTTCTCTGCCTCAGCTTTCCAGTTTGTAAAATATGAACATTAGCGCTTACCTGTCTCTGTAATGAGCTCTGTCCTGTGCAGAGGTACGCACCCACCGGGGCCGCGCTGCCAGGGAGTCCTGCTTCGTATCAGATTACGTGGTCATGATTAACCTTTGCGCTTTCAGCACTGAAGGGTCAAATCCATCTCAGTTTAGCACATGGAGCTCTACCAACTTTGGCAAAGTTGCAACCACTTTTCCCAGGACTGGATTTAGTCCTGGGCATTTTTCAATTTAAAATACACTGGCAATATGAAGCAACCACTATTCCTTCCAGGGATATTCTGATTTCATTTACAAGTATTTGTGCTGGCAAGTCCTACATAATGTTCAGATGCAATTGTGTCTGAGTATTAAATACAATGGGTTAGATGTTATGAATAGGAAAATGAGATAACTTGGTAAAGGAGGTTTGACAGCAAGAGTGAAAGAATGAAGATTCAACTTAAGCTGCTGAAAGCCTAACAAGATAAAGACAGGCAGGGGAGAGTTCCCTTAAATGTGATGAAAATAAGGCCTGAAGGGGTGGAATGATAGAGAGGCTGAGGAGTACATGCTTCAAGACAGAAGATGAATGTGCCCAACATGACAGTAACATGTAGCTAAATTAATCAAAGTACCCGCAGCACTAAACAGAACCCAAACATATAGATTTATGCAGAAATCCCAGAAAGAATTTCCGAGCTGACATGAGACACACAAAAGGATGCATCTTTTGTATCTAAATTAATTTTCCATATTTTTGGTCCTTGAATTTTATCATTAGGTGCCACTAGAAACATTATATATCTCCCTTTTACATTTTAAACGCATGCCGCACGCTTCGGCATTCAGAACACACAGCTCTCGCAGCCCCCACGTCACGTCTCACCGTTAAAGGCATCGTGGCATATGCAATATATTCTGAAGCTATATTACCAGCAGAAGTTTTCTAAAATCATAGCTGCTCATGAGTGTGTGACAAAAACAAACTGTTACAACTACTAATATTTCAACTTGAAAGTATAATTTTATATTAATTCCGGTTTCATGATTCACGCTAGATTTACCGCTGGTGTCGAGCCCTCTGCGTCTCCCCAGCTCGACGCAGGCTGGCGAGCACCGGCTGGAGCCTCCCCTGCACCGCGTCCCCGTCCTGCCACAGTGCCCCAGCACTTCTCCAGGGAAGGGAGGGTCTTTCGGCCCCTCGGCCTTTCCGCAGCAGTTACTGGTTTGACTTGTAGGCCCTCCAGACTGCCAGAGGGCAGGCAGTGAACGTGGGGTTGGGGCCCTCCTGACCAGGGATTTCATCAGTAGCTGCCTGTCTCATCCAGAGGGCAACTTCCGCATTATAAAGGCAGCTGGTAGAGACGAAGCAAACTCATATTAAAGACAGAAGACCAGATCCTGACTTCACTTGTACTCAGAGCGCAAATTTCAGAGTAATTTGATCAGCATTAGGGGTTCAGGGCAGAATGTGGCCGCACCAATGCAAACAGCTCCCAGGCTGCGCGCACTGCGGTGGGCAAAGCAAGGTAACGCTCCTCGGAGGAGCGACCCGCTCTGCAGCCACGAGCCGCGTGGAAGCGAGGCATTTGTCAGTGCGTCCTGATACCTCCTGGGCTCCGATTTGTTATCCACACACTCACTTGAAACAGCGTCTTCCCTTTTGAATGCCCTGGGCACCGGGGACGCATCATTTATTTAAGGAAATCCACTGGGCTGCTCAGCGAGCACAGCCGCAGTGCGTGCTCCCGCCCCGGGTGGCAGCTGAGCCGCAGAGACGTCGCGAGCCCCGGCTCCCGGGCAGCCCGTGGCCCAGCCGGCGCTGCTGGCAGCACTGCCTGCCCGGGCACTGTGTGACACGCGGGGCTCAGACTGGGGTTGTCCTGAGCGCTGGGACTCTCCTCCTCCGCATCCTGAGCTAACCCCGGCCCGCTCCGAGGAGGGTGGCAGGGATCAGAGCTTTGAATTCCTTGCTTTTTTATTTTTTTTTAAGGACTTCTAGATGCCAGCATGACTTTTTTGTCTGTGAGAGATTAGGCAAACAAATGTGAAGGGTGACAGGGAGGAGGACCCAGCTCTAGTATCAGCAGGCACATTTGCAAAGAGGACTAACTTTCACCTCACTGGGCTCTTATGAAAAGACTGATCATTTTTTTTCATCTTGGCTCACAGAAGTCACTTAGTTAATGGAGAACAGGGAGCAAACTCAGTCCAAGCAGCACCAAGCCACCCATGCACACTTTATTTGCTTATAGGTAGGCTTACGAGATGCGAGGAGAGTGAAAAAGAAGGGCATTGCCTGGCACTAATACTCCCTCTATTGGAAAAAGAGTATTTTCCTAAGAATGTACATTATATTCCTTAGAACAATGCAAAATAAAGTGATTAGCACTCAAGCAATAACTCTTCTAATTTACTGGAAAAGCAGGTGGGCAACTGGACTTTCCACTTTGTAGAGAACGAGAAAAAGAAGCACACGACGAAAGTAAACTCTGCTTAAAAAGCGGCGCTGCCTGGTGAAACGTAGACTTGCCACAAGCAGGGGCCATTACACAAAAACTCTGTTTATTTACAGTTCACCGCATGATCTTCATTATTCTGCAGTTACCCCCCGGCCTGGCGTGCAGTAGCTACACATACAGCTAGCACAGCGAGCTCCCACTGCTTCCAAACACACGGTTTTCTAGACAGAACTGCTCTTTTAGCATTCGGCTGCCCCCGATAGAAAACAAGGCTACAACAGCACAAGCGGTCAGCATCTGAGATTGTTTCTAAGTAATGCACGAAACGAAGCAGAAAGAGCTGACAAAGTTTTAAAGGGAACAAAAGTGACAATGCAACTTTGATGCCTCTTCCCATTCTTTGCCCTTTTTCCTGCAACCGAAGTGGAGAGTAGGATTTTTCCTGGAAAGGATTTGCAGCAGAATCACCCCGGAAACTCCCGGGACAACACGGGGATCCAGGGGTAACTAGCGCCCAGCTCCGTGACCGCTGCATACCTGCAGCTGAATCGGATAGCGAAGCCTAACCTCAGCTCCAGTCTCCCTCCCAGAGAAACAAGGATGTTATCTCTAAAAAGGGTAGAAGATGCTATATTGTTCCACCTACACCAAACAGATAATTTGGAGCCAAACATATTACTGGCGCAAACAAGAGAGTTCCCCAGAATTCAGTGGAAATGGGGATTTACATCTGCTGAAGATCTGTTGTCTGTAGGAAGCTGATGAGGGAAAGACAGCCAAGATTTCAGTACGTTCCCAAACTAGATTAACATTGCTTTCCTTCAGCAGCCAGCTCCAAAGACAAACCCTGGGTGAGGATACAGTGTTTAACCACATTAAAAGCGACAGCTCACAAAGCTGCATATTCATTTGTCTCACACATTTGTTACACAGATAGCAGAAACTTTTTAAGCAGCCTGTAATCAGTCGAGTAAGCCGTGCTCCCTTCCACCTTGCCTCCCTCGGTGTTTTGGGAATCGGAGGCACCGCAGAGGAAGGCGTGTAGAAAGCAGTGTGCCCCGAGAGACTGCTCGAGCAGGTAGCTCCACGGCCCTGGGCTCCTATCTTAACATAGGCAGCTAATGCAAAATGCTCTATGGCTGGTCACACTCTGCTTTGTTATCGTATTTGGGAGGCTTTGGGACACGGTGCCGGCTCCTCAGACTAATACGGTGTGTCTGCTGAGTCGGCGAGGCAGCCGAAGTGTCCTCTGCCGCCAGCGCCACTGCCGTAGCCAGCCTCGCCGCAGCAGCCAGGCGCTCGCGGGGGCCCGTACAAATTCCTCCTTGCTTGAGAAGTGATAATACTGCAAAGTTATTTAGCTTGACCAGGACTTCCTTTTCTGTGACTGAGGGCCTGGATTTACGGCGTTGTCTAATCGCTGACCTCACTTCCCTGCTTCTGTGTGCGTTCTGCTTCCAGACGGTCGGGGGGGTCTGCATGGGCTGCCCTTCCTGTGGGACGGGCACCGCCAGGAGACGAGGCTGGAGGCATGGCACAGCCCGGTGCTGGCAGGCTGAGCCGACCTGTTAGCCGTTCAGTGAGGCAGGGAAGACTCTGAGGATGGGAATTTCTGTGACCCCATTTGCTTGGGAAGTGGTTTGGTAGAGGCAGATAGTGACCAGCATCGCATCTGGTCCAGGAAAGCAGGTACGCACCATGGGAGAGGAGCAAGTGGAGCGGGGCTTTCCGAGGCCAGCACTGCTGCCCTGTTCGTGACAGCACGCCACTTTGTGTCCGCGACTTCCTCACCGAGGGGGTCGAGCGCTCGTCTCCCTGCCAAAGCGCCCTACCAAGCACACCAGAACTGGACACATGTAAAAATCATCTCCTAGCATTTAACATGAGTTTAACAGGCTTAAGTCTGTTTCCCCAAATTAAGTATGGATGCATACACCGGAAAGACAAGAGATTAGAGCACCAAGCTTGCTGGCGGAGAGATAGCTGCCGAGCAGGAATATCTAGCCAGGTTTCAGTAACTGTTAGTTCCATTAAAAAGGCCAATCGATTTGGAGGTACGTTATGGTTTTCCAGCAGGGCCCATGAAACTCAGCCGCTCTCTATATGGCACCCACAGCGCCGAGTGCAATGCAGGAGCCGGTGTTCAGGAGGATGGCTATAAACTGAGGGAAAGGGGAGTAGGAGCGGTAAAAAATGAATTGGGTAGAATGGATTCGATTTATGAAGAAAGGGGACAAAACCAGGAAAACTAAGTTTTGGGTAGGACTCCAAAAGCATTTGAGGATCTTTGCCAAATTTTTTTACAGGTCTGTTAAAAATCAAGGTCTATCAGAAAGCATATCAAACATTTTTTAAAGATATTTTTTTCTTCTTCTTTTGAAAAACTGGACTCTTCGAAAATGTCCAGGAAAACTTTCACATTTCTATTCCTTTTAGAGAACCAATATGATGCATGAAGGAATGAATATAGTGATTGGTACCTCAGTTCCCTTTAAGCCGCTCTCCGAGCCTCATTCTGCTTAGTGCATGAGATGTGATGGCAACACGGGACAAGGCAGAAAAGATGAAAGTTAACTTGATCACACTTTTTTGTGAATATATATATTCTTTCGCTTCAGGCCTCACATAGAGCAGCACTGCTACTATTGGTTTTTTCAGAGACTCCAAAATAAACACACATTCAAAAGACTTATTCTCATATTTCTAGCTACAACAGAGGCATCCGGGGTTTTGCTTCTTCTACCGTGGATGTACTTGCCTGTGTTGATTCAGAAGCAGACTAACGTATAGGACCTTAAATGCTGTATGACTCTGTGTAATGTAATGAACACCAACAGACTTTAAATTTCCTGTATCTCATGGGTGCTTTTTATTCCATTATATGGCAAAAATCCAAGACAAAAATTGTACGGAGCAAAAAAAAAAAAAAAAAGAAAAATACATTGCTACTGAATTTTCCAACAATATCTTAGGAATGTGATCTCCCCTTAATATACATACTGATGATCTATTTGGAATTTTTATCCACAGTTATGAAGAAAAAGAAAATGTTATTCCCTCAGAGGCCAATTTTCATCTTGCTCTGGAATTCTCATTTAAACATCTCCGGGAACGCTTTGCCATTTGTAGATATTAACTATTATTTGTCTCTGGTTCAAGACTCATGTCTGTTACTGTATTAGCTACATGGAAACAAATTCCTAATCATATTTCTGACAAGAGTCTTCACAATCTAGTTGGCTGTAGTCATCCCATTTCCAGTATTTTACTAGCAAAAATGCAAGACAGCTTTGGTCTTCTCTACGGAGCATGTGTAACTCCCATTAGCGCGAGCTGCCATATGTGTGCAGATCAAGGGAATATATTGCTTAAGGAGGTGAACCACACTGCAAGTACTGCTGCCATGGCTTACGTTCAGCTTCCAAGAGGTAGATCTATGGTGTAGTGTTTGCAATAACGAAGGCTGTTTGAAGCCAACGCCTGGATCCTCCTCTCATGCCGATATCAATCAGGCTAAATGGCACTGAAGTTAGACCGAGGAGCCAGTGGAATTACACAGGTGTACAAACAATGCAAAGAGCTGGAAAATGTTGCCAAGTTTTACAAAACTAATTGCTTTGACGCTCATAACCAATATTCAGAAATCGTCAGAGGCTTTAGCTGCTCCTAAGAGCAGCACTGCCAGTGATGAAACTTTCATCCCATTTGTTCCTACTTAGTGTGGCACTGCGGCACACCACAGTTTCAGACCCGGTTTTCTATCGCCTTGCACCCTGCACAGGCAATTACACCTTTGTGAATTGGGTGTCATTCTGATCTGGCAGCGTTTAACATATGTGCTTGCTACCATCTGGGCCTGTGTGCAAATGGCTAGAGTCAAGTTTGTTTTTATATTGAATTAGACATTACAAATTTCCAAGATCAAGCCACAGTAATTATCTCCATCATTTTGCCAATCCTTTTTTACCTACATTTTCATGAGTACCCTCAGGAAGTTGTTTGGTACATTATGATATCAGAGCAGTGGCATGCTGCAAGGGATGAATTAGATAACAGACAGAGTTACCAGGAAATGGATTTCTCAGGTGCAGAAAGATTCCTCCTTAAAAACCACCACCAGCAATACTCATGGAAAATTACTAATTACTCATATGTCTATACGTATACAGAACATAACCACTCTTTTAGAATAGGAAATAAGAGTGGTAACCTTCTCTGTGGGAGCAGTTAGTTTTTATGGGCTTTCCTGGAGATGCATACACCTTGCCTCTCCTAGGTATGCTGGGATCCGAGGAAAAGCTATGGGTTAAATTGCTGAAATCAAAGTAAAATTTAAAATTGAAAGGATTTTGGTGTATGACTCCAGGACGTCCACCTCAGAGGCGTTCTGCTCTATATCCTGATACCATATCACCTGCTTAAATTTTCAGGACTTGAGTTTTTACTCCATTCTGTCCATTTTCCCCAGCAGGACTGCAGTTTATTTCAACAGCTAAAAGACACTGTATTCGTCTAAGGATTCCCCATGCAACTCAGAAAGAAACACCAGCCTGTTGTGCAATATGAAAACAAGGGAGATCTACAACAGATCACTTTAAATGACTATTTAACTAAGAAAGAACGGGGAACACAACCCTAATACTTTCCCCATGTGCCTTCAGTACAGATGAGCACTGCCCCCGTGATGTCTCAGGCTGTGGGACGCATTGCTACTGTGGACTGCCGGCTGCTCAGGACAAAGAGCACACATTTCTCTGCAAACCTGGACCCACCTGGGAGGAATATTCTAGACAGTGAACCAAAACAGTCCATGATCCTGAACAAACCTGTGATTGAAAAGTCAACATTTGCTCTATACGGTGAAATACTTTCCTAAAAAGGGACTTAAACTTTTAAGCATCTTAAGTATTTTTTCAAATTATAGGTATGTGTACAGTCTATTTGATATACTTCTGTTCAGTCCTTTCTTTTCCTACTCCCCAACTGCTTTCACTTCCCAGCCCCTGCGTACGAGTCCCATTCTGAACTCCTTGCAGGTCAAAATTTTTTCGACGGGATTTTTGCCCAAGTCATGACATAGGAGGAGACTCTTAGTGCAGATTTTCAAGAGCTCTGCTTCCAGTTATCCACCAGATCATATGTTGTGGGCTATAAAGGACTGAGCTCCTTGGTTGCAGAGCCTTTTTTTGAAAATCATAATTAAATTAACATACTCCAGCCCAGGGTTTAGGTGGACACCTGAAAACGTGATCTGAACACTTTCAGGAACCTGGCAGTATACTGTTTTTTCAGTGTCTATTGAGCAATACAAATCTGATTCTGCCTCAAAGGAAATCAACACTACATTTCTCTTCTACACCATGTGCAGCAACTACAAGACTAAAGCTTTAAGAGCCCAAAAGAAAAGGTATAGCTATGTTCTAGTATGCTTTAAGTTATTTGTGTAATTAAGGATCTTAGCGGTGGAGTAGCTAACTCAATGATGATGTAAAGAAATTTAAACGTAGATATTCTTGTTTCATCTGTCTGTTTAATGAGGTTTATATGTTTTATTCATCACACTTAAGACACCTATTTTTCAGAACATCTGTAATCTGTCTGTTAGACGCAGTCCATGGCTTTATTAAGCTATGCAGATATGCATAATCCAGACATGTACAGCAAAAATGTAGAGCCAAATTCTTAACTTACTCATGAGGTATCAGAGTGCTACAGCTGTTGACTTCTCCCAAGAAAACAGCGTAGCTGAGACTAGAACAAACCTTATCTGTATTTATATACAAAAAAACCCCACAGGGCAACAATTTAAAAAAATCTAAGTCCACAAGTGGTGTAAGTCAGAATAGCACCACTTAAGCCAATTGTGGGTTCTCCAAATAAATGAGCAGAGATCTGCCCTAATAACAGTATTATTGATCTTTGTTTAAAAACACGTACACATATACACAAAGCACATTCAACATGTCCATCCTCTAAGATTATTATAGAGACATAAGCAACAGCAACAATTATAGTTTCTATTTAAGAGATGCAAATCAATATTAATTAAAATTAGACATCTATTTGTGATGTAAGGGTCCTTGTACTCAAAGGGCATAGTGGCCATTAAATATATTAAGACTTATTACTTAAAAGATTTTAGACAAAGTCAATGCATCGTATGTCCTAAGGGACAGTTCAATGCCTCAGTACTGTTGTACAGCGTTTAACTATAGGTGCCACAATCAAAGGGAAACACAATTAAGTATCAAACAGTTAAATGTTATGTGTCACTCTCTAAAGAATCTATATTGAAATGCTTAATTAACTTTTTTTTGAAAAAAAAAAAAAGAAAGAATTCCATAGCATGGGTTAGAAGCAAAATGAGCGCTTATTTGGTTTGTATTAAATAACCTGCATATTAAGTTGCTTGTGTTTCTCCTGTTCATTATCATGAAGGCAGCATTTGCATTTCTTGATAGACTATTCCTGTTTCTTTCCCCTTTTTTTCTTGTCTTACATCAGTCAGTGGAAAGAGTGCCACCACAGGCCATCATTAACCTTCCAAATCTGCCTCAAAACAAATAGTACAAGAGCTCACTAATTTGAAGATCAAAAAGCCACTTGTCCATTATATAATTGGAATGAAAGGCAAAATGTTGCAGTTCTGAAGAGCACAGTAATTACTAGCTGTTAATTGCTCTCTCGTGGTGGCTCACTTTTAATTAAAAAGAACAGCTCGTCGCAGGCCGATAAGCAATGGTGGAGACCACTGGTTTAATCAACAAAGCAGAAAAATTTGTTTCTGCTGCAGCCAACAACAGCTTGAGAAATCTTCAGATGTCCAATTGAGATTAAAAACTGTCTATTTAGTGCAGTCAGATTTTATTTTAACCAAGGAAATGACTATTTGAAGTCTTCCAATGTGAGTGTCCCCACCACATCCCCACTGGTGCTGCAGGGACTAATCACTGGCTTGTGGTTGTGATCATTCAAGTAAAGAAATTTAGCTACTTTCCTCTTGACTCCATCATTCTTGGGTAATTGGCCTGTCTGAGGTGAACGTTTTTTTTTTTTTTAAGAAAGAGCTTTAAAGTATGGAAGGCCCACAGACTGTGCATTTAATTACTGTTCATATTTCATGCAGTCAAACAGAATTTCATTTAAAAAGAAAATGATTTACCTACCTAAAAAAAAGTCTTATATTCACTGCTTTGGGGTTTTTTTCCTTTCCTTCAGTGGTTATATTTACATGCCAAAAAATTTATTCAGGCATCAAAGTTAATTCTTTCAGAGGTTTCTGTCTTTAACTCTTTCATCTAATGACAGTTGTCTTTAAGGAAAGTCCCACTCTGTGTCGAGGTAACCATTTATTTAGTTAAGCAGGTTAGGTAGGTTAAGTGGAACCGTTTTCTCCTGCTTTGCCTCATCTCTCTCTAGCCACGAGCAGTTTGCATCTTTTAGCAGCTTTTGTCCATCCTCCCTTCTCTTCTGGCCTGTTCAGCTCCCAAAGGCATCATACTTGGACCTTTGCTTTCTCATATTTATTTGCTCCTGTTGAGTGAAGGGCTCTGCTTCATACTGAGTGCTATGCAGACAAGACCCGTATGTACATAAAACCCAACCTGGCAAACCTTCTAACACCACCGTACTTTCTGCCTCTCTTACTAGCGCTCAAATATAGATGTCTGACAACTATGTACAATCTAATATAGGAAAAAAGTCACTGCCATTCAATGCGCTCCAGGCATTCGTGTTCTCTTCTACCTTACTGCCATTAACATCTGGAAACAAATGTAACTATCTACCGCTATCAGAAGCTTTCGAGCACTGGTCAGCTTTGGTTTGAACTTGGAGACATGTTGCTTCATTGAGTAAACTATGATTTTCAAGGCTGCCAGAGAATATTCTTCTACTTTTCTTCTCATATTGAGGAAATATATACTCATTCATCTGTCTTGTAACGCACACACACACACATACATATATAAATAAATATATATATATATAATGTGCTTCTTTGTATAGATAACAGGCTGCTGGGAATCAAAGAGGAAAACGAAATGAGTGCACTCCTTGTCCCCCAGGAACAAGTTGATTTTGGTAAGATTTTCCATCATTTTAAGGTTTCCTTCTTGTGCAGCCCTCAAAATGTGGGAAAAAGTTACTGGGGCTCTTCTTTCTTTCAGTTCCACCAAAAGGCACCGTCACTGCAAATACAGCCCCTCCAGGCAGCTGCCTTCCCGCCTTCCTCTGACACCATGGCCGGTTTGACCGCGAGGATCCCAAGTTTGCTTCCCATTGCTCACTCTTCCTTGGGGTGAAGTAGAACAAGAATTTGACTACTCGTTTCAATAGCAGCAAGATCCGGCTTCTTCAGCCCAGAATTACAAGGTTTAAAACGTTCAGTGAATGGCTTGTGCTTGGATACTGTGAAGGATGTTATCTTGGCAAACTGTCATGGCGCTATTTGAATTTCCGAAGCATTTGCACTATACATTTAACACCAAACTTGTCAAATGCCGTTTCATGTATTCACTGATTCAGGTTCATGTGCACCTCTTTATTCCTTATCTAAAAATGGAAATTCTGCAATTGCAAATGAATATGAAATCGGTGTGTTCTGTTAAATGCTTTAAGTGAATAAACCTAAACTACTATTGTGATCAGTATAATCGTTAATCTGATATAATTTAAAACCTGCCAGAATAATGTACCATACAGGTTTTAAGGGTAGTATCATACAATTTTTGAGGATGTATTTTATGCCAAGAACTGCCTTTAAGTGAGTGATCACGCCGTACATTTTCTTAGGCGAGTGTGCACTTGTGAATATTTGCCTAAAGTTAAGGTTAACATGGACAAATTTCTGTTAGTTTGCCAGCTGTACAAAGGAGAGTATAAAAGGTACATCCTTTGAAACACACTCGCTTGCTTACATTTCCAGCGTATTTTAGCAAATGAAGAGCAAAAATATTTTAAAGTCAAATTTGTTCCTCATATTTGGATGTACAGTGGACAAACAAAATGGGATGTCCAGTTTCAGCCTTGCTTTCAGTCAGGTCCATTCCCCATTATTCCCGCACTTGTTTAATGCTACCAAATGAGCTATAAATACTGACTAAAAGACTTTAAAAAAAAAAAGCCCAACCACTTTCACCTCTCTTACCAGTTTTGCTTTCATACATATGAGTGTGTGTGTGTGTGTGTGTGTGTGTGTGTGTGTTTTAACTTTGTTCAGGGCCAAACTGGACTATAATGGTTCTCCTGAGCCTTCGGCAGGCCTCCACCGCCGCAGCCGCTGCACACGCATCCCGGCCGACAGCACTGCCACGCACGGGGGCTCTCTGCAGCTTTTCTGCACACTCATCTTGCTGTGCTCATTCATGTCAGCCCGCGAGGCTGCTATGACTGTACCAAAACGTGATAAGTCTGTGACCTCTTTCGTTCGCCCCGCGATAAGGCAAGCTGTGAAGAAGTCCCCCCCCCTTCCTGTTCCTAATTTTCAGTCAGCACCTGTCACTGCAGTCTTGACTTTCACAGCTTGCTTTTGGCTCGCTCGGCCTCTTTCTCAGACTCGCTTTAAGGTTTATCAGAGGAAACACTTGCCCTCGCAAGGATGGCCTCCACACTGTGACAGATTAATCCGAGTTGAGTGCACTTCCTCGAGCCAGAGGACACTAATTATTGCGGCGGCCCTTGGAACACAATGCGGGCCGACATCTGACAGCCCCGGCCCTGCCAGCTCCGCATTGTCTTACTGTCAGGCGCTGTCAGTTCCCAGCCTTAATTACATCCTGTTTACAAACATTAGGCCTGACTTCAGATGAAGCCTTAACAAAGGTTGACAAAGGTCAGGGTCACGTCACAAGGATGTTATCTGTCTGTGTGCTCTCGCTGATAAACTAGGAGGAGGCGCGGAGCTGATTGAGGAGATAGCTTTCATAACACAAAAATGTGCTCGGGCCATTTGAAATATCTAATCTCCGTGCCCGTCCCCTTGGCCCAACAGTAGCTATGCAGCGCTGAGAGATACGGAGCTATTTGGGTTTAACCAGCGGTTCAGGCCGTAAGGCGACGATAACAGGCCCAGAGACGAGGCCTGCGCGGCCGCGTTGAGCAGGAGCTGCTTCCCTCCTCACTAGGCCTCTCTTACAGCCAACCTGAACCGCTTCCCAGCACCGAACAGGCTCAGCTGAATAATATTTGTGAATAATGGATTTTTTTTCACCTACTGGCAAAGAACAATTCATAAATCAGTTCCCGACTATTTTCTTCTTCTAGGAATGGGGGCCAGTAACTCCCGTGCCCTTTTTACCAACCACCTCGTTCACAGACCACAGCAGATGCAAGGGCGCTCGTACCACGCGCTACCATCACCCGTCGCTCGCGGGTGCACACACGAAGCAAGAGGCAAAGCCTAGGAGGAGAGAACACCATCACCAGATGGAAACGGCAGCAACTAGAACTGAACAATAAATTGACCAAAATGAGAAAAAAAACCTTCTAAATCTGTTTGCTTGTCTCCAACTCGGTGCCTTAACAGCAGAAACTGCTACTCCAAATATAAATCCCCAGTCAAACTAACCAGGGCTAGATTCATAGCTTACATTTTCAGAGTTTGCACAAATACTTGGCTCCTGGCAACTTGTTACTGCCCAGTGCTGACAAGACCTGAAAGGTAAAATACTGGGAGTACAGGGAATTTGCAGCTGGGCTTGTATTTATGGGAGCACGGGACCAGGCATCTTTGCAAGCCAAGGCTGCCCACTTGCTGTCCTCTCTCTCCTCCAACACCGTCTCTCTCCATCTCAAGACAGATGAGTGCAGACACAAATTGAATTGAATCTCATATACAACTCAAGGCAGAGGAGTGTATGTAAGAGCCCAGCGGCCGGATCAATATAAATGCTTGATATATCAAAGCTGATAATAGAGGAGCCTGTCACATAGACCCATCCCCTTATCTGTAGTCAGTTATTCATATAGCCTGATTAATGTACCCCAAATGGCACAAAACCACACATTAATAGCCAATGCAATTAAATGCATAGTCTGTTGTCATATCATTCCTCTCAGAGGAAATACCTGTATTAACAACGCAGTAATAGTTCACAAATGACAACTGTTATCATATCTTCATATTTCTGCAGCCTTATGCTTGATGCAGGACGAGGACGCAGAGGTAAAGGCACAGCGTTGAGCATCTGGGCCCCAAACCAGAGTCCTCATAGTCTGAGTACGAAAATATCTCTGAGAATGGATAGAAGTGCCCCTACTAGCCAAAGAAAGGAGATGCTCCCATGTGTTTTCATTACTTGAAAAACATTTCTTTTGATTATGGGGTCTGATTGTGATTGTTCTTGGTGAAATATGTAAATAAGAGACAACAGCAGAACTCATACTGACCGCTATAGAGCCACGGCAGTGATTTGCTTGGGGTCATACCACACTTTTGAACAGTCACCTGTCCTGAGTTATCCAGAGTACTACTTAAAAAGGAAGCAATTTAAACCTTTGCCTCTAGAAATAAATCACAAAGCCAAGGTCAGAAGGGTACCTATCATTCATGTATAAATTGGTAACAATCTTAAGTAAAAATCTGGTATCTCACCTGAAACAGTTTACGGCTAAGGACTGAAGACTATAGAAATGTAAAACTGCAGTCCAACAAAAAGTCAGCATGATGACGCTTAGCTAATCCAAACAACTACAGTCAGTGAAAGGAAATGCAAAATCAAATTTTATACAATTAAAAAGGAGTGGAAGGGATGACTTGGTAGAAAGCCTTAAAATATTTGACAATCATCTGAAGCGTAGACAAGTTTAAGGTTTCAATAAAGTCTGCAGTCTTACAGCTCATTACATACACTTAGAAATATTCCTAGCTGGTCCTGAGCATTTGTGTTTTGCACGCACTGAGCATTTCTTGCACTGAAGTCGAACCTGCTGACTTCTTTGGCGCAGAAATAAAACTCAGTCTCCTCGTCCAGCAGTACAGCTTACAGCCTCACACACGCTGCAGGCCTCAGTGAAAAATCAGCAGATATTAGAAGGAAAAAGGATGCTGTATGAGGTTGCTTATTTAGTAAATAAATAAATGAATAAAGTAGAAAGGGAAAATATCCCAAAGGCTTGGGCTAAAGTTTCTGAACCATTTTTAAACGGGTAACTGAAGACGTGTTCTTTTACATCTGGTATCTTGGCACAAGGATGAGCAGTCTGATTTTCAACAGTGCAGAACAGGACAGCAAGTCCCTGAACTTGATGCTTAATAGGTTTAAAAATCAAACACTTACTCCAAGCCTATCCACAGGTGCCTAGAAGACTCATCATCATCACTCATTTATGACAACCTAAGTCTGTTTGTCAAAAAAAGGGGGGAGGAAAGAATAACTAGCCGAGCATTCGGAGGATGGAGTTCCCCCAGAAGGCAGCAAGTTTGCCTTCTCTGGAAAACTAGGCCATGTTGATCTAGAAGAGTCTTGCTAGTGCAACCAAGCAATTTTGCAGTGAATAAAATGACAGGCACTTTCTTAGCAGTGTGACAACATGCTGGGCAGCTACTGCTACTGTGAAGTTGTGTTTAATATCTTCTAAATTAACATAATTACTTGCATCTTGGCTAAGTTTTTTAGTGAGGAACTTAGCCTCAGGAGATCTGTTCTGTATCTGAGAAAACTTGCTCATCAACACACATGTCCAACCCTGGACATCTTGTTTTCTGTAACATTAACCAAGGTGGCATACAGATGTAACGGTAGCCTCATCGTTAAAATTTTCAGTTTCCAGAATGTCTCTGTTACACAGAAAGGCTGTTACAACTTCCTGAACCTTGCTGTATATTGTGTCAGAAAACACTCTTCTAGCAATCACCTGCAAAACTGGAAACAGTTATGGTGTATAGCTTAAGCTGCAATTTTGCAACTTTACATAACTTAATGCTTAAAGTAAAGCATGCGCTTGAAGTTAACCATCAGCCATGGCCTGAGGGACAATTCTTGTCTTCTAACTAGAACCTCTTCTCCTCTGCGTACCAGACATGAGTCAGAAAACAAATAAAACTGACTACATAGTTTGTATTTATTTGCTCAAATTCATGAGCTTTTGACGCAAATAAATCTTGTGCTGTTGCACTGGTGTAAGCGCAGCATAATGCTACTGATTTCAGTTGAATTAATCCTAACTAAACCGGAAAGAGATCGGCCCTATTTTTTTATTTTTATCGTATCACTATGCCCTTCCTTTTTCTTTCTTCTGTTCTCTCTCTTTTTTTCTCTTTTTTTTCTTTTTGTGTGTTAAAGTCTGCCTAACATTTTATAGACATCTTCCTGGCAGCTTCCAGAAGGGTGCTCCATCTTACACTCAGCAGCAAAACTGACAGACAGGGTTGGTATTTTTTCTTTTGCAAGTAATATAAAAGGGGCATTTCACTTCATGTGAAAGCAGAGTATTGTCTTAAAAGAAAAATACAACAGTGTTTGCCTAGCTATAAAAACAGTTACTCTTTTGCCGGAACCAGAATCAAAGCATTTGTATTAATGTTGGACTTCTATATTAAAAAAGAAAACATATTTTTAAAGTTCATCAGTTTTTGATTATGATTGTTACAGGGATTATTTTTCTCCAGATCCTTGGGACTGTGCAGCTGTGCCTGGCCTGCTGGCAGAAGCCTCGCCAGCCTCGCACAGCAGCCACGTCTGGCTCGTGCATCACTCGCGCTTCCACCGAGGACGCTGCTAAGGCTGCGACGGGTTAAACCTGGAGCTGGTTCGAGCATTGCCGACAAACCGTTTCCCTTCAGCATGCTGTTGCATTAACACCAGTTACTGTGTATCACTTCTCATAGCTTTTCTAGATAACGGGTCTCTGAAATCCATGATCCTCCAGTTACTTCTATTCAGAGAGAGATTGACTTCAAAACTGCATTCACTCAATGCAAAACCTGCTACTTTGACACAATTCCATTCCACAAAACCTGTTTGCAAAGTTTTGGGTTGTTCCAATGCAGAACAAACCAAAATTTTAAACCATTTAAGTTCTTCACAAGATAAAATCACTGTCCTCTGTTCAGCAACAGATAATCCCTTTTTAATCAGAAAGTCAAACCTGTCAATGCGATTATGCCTGTACCAGTCACGCCACAGATCCACAAAACATTGAGAATGCGATTTCAAGTTACTTAATGGAAACAGCTAAGGGACTTATCTTTGTACCAAAGGATATTGGTGATTCTGAAGTATATTTTTGGGTAACATTTTTATTTGCGTCCAGAAATGAAGATTGAATGCAGTACCACACCATTTCACAGGGCTTTCCCTGCACACACGCACCCTTCCTGCGTTTGTTACATTTGAAATGCAGGCCAGTTTATGTAATCTCTTTACATTTGTAGTCCGGTCCCGTTGTCCACCAACCACGATCAACTCTTCCTTTTATCTAGCAGTTCCAGCACTGCTTGCCTGGTTGCCTCCACGGAAGTACTCAGCTTTAACAACCCACAGAGCACATCCAGCAGGAGCAAGCGACATCAGGCAAAATCAGTGGACAGAGCAGAATGTGATTTTCCTGGGACTATGAGGCCAGGAGCCCCGGCTGCCCCAGGAGAGACGGGGATGCCTCTGCCCCAGGTGCCGCCAGGATCGGAGGTGCCAGCTGAACCAGCCAGGCACGTCTCTGGAAACCAGAGCCCATCATGCAGACCTGAAGCTCACCACCACAGTCTTCTCCTGTGCATTGCTCTGTCTCTACAAGCACATTCTGCTCAGAAGCCAATCTCATTATAATTCATCTATGACCGTTTATAAGGTACCTCTGACTGAGCCTTCCTTATAAAAAAAGTAAAACGATGACAGAATGAATGAAAAAAACCATCACATTTGGTCTCTCCTCTTTTAGTTTACATGTATAATTGATCCATCTCTCATGTGGACGAACGTACCGGTGCAACAGCTGGATAAGAGCTTCTCATTTATTTTTCATCAGCATTTAAATCTTACAAATTCAAAAAATGAGTCTCTCTGTTTATTCACAAATCACGGAGTGGTGACTTTGTAAGAAGCAGGAAAAATATGGGGTACTTCCTCCACCACTCTCTCTCTCCATGTCTGGTTAGGAGGCCTGGCCCAAGGATCATTCTGCTGCTTTCGGCATATGTCACCGCAACGCGTAGGGCCCGGAGCCTGGCTAGCTGCCCCGGCTTCATCAGCGGCAGCATTTCCCTTTTTCCATTCCCCCCCTCTAGCCACGCTGCCCACCCACAGACACTGCTGCGCGTCCCTCGCCACTTCTCCGACCGCTGGCTGCGGGGGAGCAGGGCTGCACCAGCCACGAGGCGTCCCTGCAGCGGGGGACGCGGGCAGCAGCCGCGGCGGAGGGGAAGGAAGGCCAGCTCGAAGCAGCCGGCTGCTCCCCGTTCAGAGGGGAGGCTGCACTCATAAAGCAGGTCTGAAATACTGAAATCACGAGCGACTCAGAGGTACGGTATGTTGCAAAGGACATGATAACATAGCAGAATTGCAACCCTGCCCCTATCACTAGAGGATGACATTGGAGATAAGAAAGTACAGTATTACAGGACTGCGTTAGCATAGTAGGAAATCGATTCAGGCAGACAAGCTAAATTTATTTACTTTATTGATTTTAAATTTTACATGAACTGCAATATAAGTAAATCTTTCACAGTAATTCTAAATCTTGAATCCTATTGCAAATAACTAAAAAAATGTCCAATGTTTGGAAGAACCATTTCTTTGTACTGAAAGTGCATTATTCTTAAAGCCCAGGACAAAATATTTTGTAATGAATATCTTAAATCTACCTTAGCAGTCAGTGTTGATATTTTTGTTAAAATAAGAACCTGCCTTTGGTGTACCTGGTGATTCAATATAGCATACTTTTTTTTTTAAATGGAGAGGAAAACAAAGAAGGGAAATTGTTCCTATAGTATTGAGTGAGTACAACATAGAGTTTTCTGAACAAGTGGTCCATTGTATGGAAGAGCCGCACGCTAACCTGTGCAGGTAAAGCTTCATAATGCACAACGGGTTGGCTGAAAATGTTGGAAAGATGAGTGATGGAGGGATAGGATGGTTGAATCCTGACACATTGGCTGATGTACTGAGAGCACTGGGACAGACCCCAGCCTCGAAGAGAAAACAGATGGTAAAAAATACTAGACCAAAGTCTTGTTGCTTTGTTTAGGTAAGAAGTCGAAGTCAAGACACCAGGACAGTGAGGCTGTCACTGGAGGGAAAGGATTTCACCTCTGAACATTCTCTCATCCAAACCAGCAACCCACACCTGCTCCCAGCCTTGCCAGGAACAGCCAAAGGTCTCTCCTGGCGATATCACTTTCAACGGCTACACAAACGCCTACAGCTTCCAGAGAGGCCCTGACCTTAGTGCACCGAATGCCAGGTCCGAAACTCCTGCTGAACCCGCGGGAGCCAACGCTATACCCCGGAGAGCAGCTTGGAAGTGCCACGGCACACGTGAAAAATGTTGCCATCTCCTGTGATGCTCAGCCTGCCTGACACGGAAGGACATTGTCTGAAACTCTCGGCTTTGGGCATAAATCTCTCCCAAAGGCGCGACACACATTCGGAAGCACCAGAAGCGATAGTGAAAGTCGGGCGGCAGCAGGGAGCTGGGGTGCCGGGGAGGTGGGCTGCAGCAAGGCACCCGCGATAGAGGGCAGCAGCATTGCCCGACTGATAGCAACCGTGCAATGCCACAGTGAGGTTAGACGAGAAAAAACCAGCTCCCCAGCCCAGCTTTCCCACAATAACCCTCTATGCACCAGCATCTTCACACTTCAGATGTTTTTATTAAATAAAATCCCAGAAACTACTCCTAGCTGTTCCAGCCAGCTGAGCTGCAAGAGACAGATTTAGGGTCGTACTTTTTGCCAGACATGTTCAAATTCTCCAGGAAGAGGCAATCTTATAGAAAACCAGGACAGGCAAAGCTTTTTTTTTCCTCTCCAGCTCATAAAGCATCCTTTCTGTTTGACAAACTTTTGGAATATTGTGAATCTACAGCACCAATACTATATCCCAGATGGACAAGAACACCTATGAATAGAGGCTACTCCCTGGTCCTTTAACAAGAGAAAAATACAGTGATGTTGACAAAAACACTCATCCAGTGAAGTTTTTTTTACCCTCTGGGTTTTTTCCCCCTCATTGTTGTTGTTTTTTAAACTAATCCATATTACCTGTGCCTTTTGATTTCATTATGTTAGATGCTATTAATCTGGATATATGATTTCAACAGTGAAGAGATGGAATTTGTCATCAACAAAAGGAAAACATTATTTTTAAAGGAGTGAAAGATTAATGTTCCACCACGGACTACTTAAACCCTCTACAGCAACGGCACTATAATATTAATCCAACTTTGATGGGTTTTGCATAAGGCTCATAATTAAACATTTTCTTTTCAATACTTTATAGAATCCCCATCTGTTTTTAATGGCATCATTTTGATGTTTTTCTTAATAATTCTGGCAGCCTGTTCTTAAAGCTTCAAGCTTTATTTTTTGTTCCTAATGTCTTCTTCCACAGTGGCTGTATTGTGCCAAAGCTGAATGGAGGTTTTGGAGAGCCATCGTTCTGCTGCGTGCCGTGCCGCCTGCCTTCCTGACATTCCTGGGAGGCAGCGGGCACAGCAGCGGTCTGTGCTTGCAGCCTGCCGGCGTGCTCGCCGCAGCGCTCCCAGCAGCCGGAGCCTTCGGGGCGGCTCTGGAAAGGAGTTATTCGCTCCACACGCCCCGAAGCTGCTCCCGAGAGCTGCCACCCCAGCATCCGGCCAGCCGAAGGACTGGGAGCCGGGCTGGCAGCAGGCTTCTCTGGGGCTTTGGCGCAGCCGGGCAGCTCTCGGGCACCGTTTGGAGTCGTTCCCCTGTGCTGAGCTCTTCCCCCAAGCACCGCACAGTGGATTTGCTGCCTCGAGGACATGCCGTGGGATAATGGAAATATTTGCTCCATCTAGTCCTTGGCCAGGCAGCTAGTCTGCTCCCGCCACCGCTCACCTCCGCTCGCCCTCCCTCTCCCCAGCTCATCTCCCGGCAGGGTCTGCGAGCCGTCCCTTATCGCAGACGGAGACCGGCACGTCAGCCGGGCTGAGTTATCTCCTAGCAGCACAATGGGCCCTGGCTCCAGACACCCTCGCAATGCCAGTAAATAAATAAATTAATAAACAGCGAGCCTGCTTGCTCCAGGAAACCGAAACAGTATCAGAGGAATCACACGGACACAGCCTGGCCCCAGTCCTCGGCTCGCCTCTCCAGGTGGAGACCTCAGACGCCTGGTGAAAGCATGCGGAGAGAAAAGGGATCCCCACACCGTTAGGTGTTGGGACTGGGGACAGCATCAGTCTAACGCACAAAACCCGATGCTGTGGCTGGTTTGAAGTGTCCATCAAAACTGCCTCAGAGAAAACTGCAATTTCAACCTGGCAGCAGCTTCCGCAAGAAGTGTCTGCTTTCCACGGGCGACGCTGGAATTTTGTCAAGGCAAACGAAAATAAGAATGCTCCTATCCAGCAATAATTTATCCTCCCCTCAAAAAATCAAGAAAGATAACCAGTTTCCATTTTAGGTATTTTCATTCTTTTAACTAATTCTAACTATATTTTGAATTTCTACACAAGAGGTAATGATTTACAACAGAACATTGTGAAAATTATCTTTTCCTGTTGAGTAAAACTTCTGCTTGAAATTTTTTGCTCTTACCATTTCTAGCTCTTATACTACACTACATTTCCCTCCAATATTTTTCATTCTTTTATATTAAATGCATATTTGGTGACCTCCTGTGGTTCCCATGGACTAGAACGGAGAAGTATGATGATTAATGGTTTAAGTTTAAATATTTTATACTCTCTGTAAAAATAGTCCAAACTGACGGATGTGTACATTCCTATTTTTACTTCAGTGTCAGGTCTCCTTGTTACAGTTTTTCCATACCCATTAAACAATATTATTAAAAACTTTTCACACGGTAAAGAGGATTCAGGATTCCTTGCTCCTACGTCTGTGTGCAGTCCAGCAGGACTCCCACATGAGAACAGATACTGCCTTAATCAAGGCTTTCAACCTCGAGGAGCTTTTCACTGCTCTAAATATATTATAATGGTCTTCTGGTCTCAGGACAGACAGATGTGAACCGCAAAACTGAAATGTTTCATCTTTTGGCGCCTTTCAGCATGTTCCATGCTGTGATTCAAGTTTGCTGAAGGATCAAAATTACTTCAATTCTAGGCAATATAAATGGAGTGATCAAAAACGTATAATTATTCAGGGTCAGCAAATCTGGAGAACCTAATAGTAACAGACAGAAATAACCTTCCAACCAGTCTCATTTTCATTAACTATGATAAAATAGAGAACTGTTTAATTACCAGAAAACATCATAGCAAGGAGACTCAGCATCTTCCCAAAAGTATTTCCCAGTCCACTTAAATGTATTTAGTAGTAAGACATAACTTAATTTTGTATAGAAACAGGCATGTATTTGCACACACACACCCCCTGACAAATAGTTCAAATCCTTATCTCATGCCTGTTTCAGACTGAATAAATGAACACAGATGCCGGTTTCCAAAATGCACCACACAAAGAGAATTTTGCACATTATTTCTGCATGTGTCATCCTGCAGTTTGAGGAGGATCAGAATGGGAATAGTCACACAGGCAGCGGTAGTCACACAGGTAGCAATAGTCACAATAGGTTTCCCTAGTGTTTGACCTCCTTAACTTCATGTTGTTTGCAAGGGTCTGGAAAGCCAGCTTACAGTGAAAATCATACTGGGTTAGACATCATCACACAACTGAGAGAGTTTTTTTACTTTTCCAGGATTTTAAGGAGATGTTTCAGACTTTTGAACACGACAAGCCGTGTTCTAAAGGAAACAACCATGCTGGGGGCACATTTTCCCCCACCAGCTTTTCCCCCGCAAGAAAAATCAGGATGGTCCAGACGTTACTCTCAACACAGTGATCTTTCCTTAGCACTGTTTTCATTATTTCAGCAGAATAACTCCTGATTTGTGCTAGTGGGAGAAGCGCTGGAGCATACACCTTAGATACGGCACCCAGTTCCGGTAGCGAAGGATGACAAAAACACCTGCAGCGTCAGCTGGCCAGTTTTGACATAGAGAACAGCGGTGGTGTTTACCAAGACGGAAAAACAAATGCACACAGGCAAAGCAGGAGTAGTGTTTTCCTGGCCATGATGTCTAAGGATGTAGATGAGACAAGCTTTCCAGGAAAAGATAACATTTTATTAAATCAACTATATGTGTAAACACATGCACAACTGGTAGAAGTATATGACCTTAAGGTGACTGACTACATAGATCTCAGCAACAAAATATGCATCCCGAGAACGCCTCATTTGTTCAGAAAGCAATATGAATACAATTCCAAGTTGGATTCACACACTGGAATGATAAGTAGAGAGACCTGGATTATAGTAGCATGTTGATGACATCCAGCTCTCTTTTTCATGAAACCATACTGATTACATTCATTATGTGTAACAAGCATAAAAGTCCCACCAGTTATGCACATCCATATTGCTTTAAAGGACTGATTTTTCAAAGCTGCCAACGATTATCAAATGATTCAGTGGGAAAGGGAAAATTAAACAGAAGTACGTGAAAGATGGTTAGGACTTGTTAACATTTTACAAGATGTTCTAAAAGCTTTATTCAATAGCTGAGAAAGTTGCCACAAAAATAAAAACAGAAAACCTATAAAACAGTGTCACTTAGAGGGGAAGTGGGAGCTGATATAAATATAATAGAAAAGAGGGAAGCTAACAGTCATAAATGTTAATTTGAAGCTATAAATTACAGAAAATTGCCAGAGGAAAATAACGACACAAGAAAAACCCAAGTTCAGTAGGAACAAAAGCGATCTGAATAATGGCGCTGGCAAATTGTCAAAAATAGGGCAGAAAAGCAAGAAGTGCTCAAACAGATATTTCTGTGAAATATTTGGGGAAAACATCACATCATGATGACAACAAACAAAAGGATGACTTACAGTCCATTCTAAGGATAACCTAAAAGGCATTACATTGCGACTACGAAAGCTACATCTTTTAAATTAGCTAATCCGAATAACTGGCATGCAAGAGCTTTAAGAGAGCTGCAGGAGAAGTGTGCCGAATCCGGAATGTTGATTTCTAGCCAGAAAGTGCAAGTTGCAGAGGGCTGAAGGAAAACCAGTTTGGTTCTAGTATTTTAAAAGGGCAAATGGGAGGAACCAGGTAAAGATAGATCAAACTGACATCAGAACATGGCAAATTACAGTTATTTCCTTAATCAACACAGTTTGCTTCCTTAGGAATTAAAGTTATATAATTATAGTTAATGCTAATTGATATGTATTTATAGATAATAAAGCCTATCAAAGTAAAGGGAAATCTTTTCGACACGACTACAAGTTTGTCTAATAAAGGTAGTTTTGTTCATGCAATATACTTAGACTATACAAAAGGATTTGGCTGAAAAACAGTTATGAATTTATATTCTTTATAAATCCTTTGCCACGACTTTAGAGACTGGGATATGAGAAGACTTTATTAGTAGGTGATTATTTTTTATCTTATAGTGGAATTAACTGAAATGATACAAAATACACATGGTTAATTGATAAGTTTGAACACAACTGAAAATAAGAAGTCATCATCAAGTAGCTACAGTTCCCCAACACTCCTACAGGGATTGGTTTCTGGCCTTACCTTATTTAATGTTATTATCAATGGCAAGAAGAAACACAGGAATATTGCTGATCAAGCATGCAGAAGACACACAAACTGAGGAGCTGCAAGTAAGGAAGACAGCAGGGCAGCGAGGTAATGGAGCTTCCCTGCAGGAGCGGGCAGCGGCAAAGCACACGGGCTCCAGTCCTGCGGGATGTGAGGCCACGCAGGCAGGCAGAGACTGCAGAGCACATCTACACTCCGGCGCCCAGCCTGGGACGCAACAGTGGGGCCACCATGGTGGCACAAATGCAAGCACTATTGGTATACTATCATGAGGTCTAGCAGCTCCAGTTCAAGAAAGAGGTTGAAATATTACAGAGGACTGAAAGAGCAATAAAAATGATTAGCAGCTTGGAAAACATGCCTTTGTAGGGAAAAGCATGGGGAATACAGCGTCTTTAGCTTATCAGAGAGTAAGGGGCAGTAAGATCACAATGATCTGATCATAGAAGTCTGTTGAATTGAAGCAGATAAATGTATAATGAGACCAGTGGCTGGAGTCTAGACACATTTAAATTAGAAATAAGGCCAAGAATAGTTGTTAGAAAAGTTTACCAGATGCTCTGCTCTATCCGTGCACTTGGTAGCGGGATTCACTGCTTTCCTAAAAGAGACATTCTAGTCCAAATAGGTATTAATGCATGGAAATTCGATTGCCTGTGTTATGCAGAAGGTCAGACTGGAAGATCACTGATCCTTTCTGATCCCCCAGATATATGTGACCTCAGGAATGCTAGCTGATGTTTTATCCAGTGTCTAAAATAAACCAGAGGAGGGACACAGCACGATTAGTAAGCGATCATATACATCTGCCTGATAATGGAATCAGCTTTCTTTGTCTGATTAAGATCTGGAACACTGGCTGTGATTTATCATTTTTATACTATTCTCTTCCCTCAGGCTTCAGGTCACAGTGGTGGCATTCCCGCAATTTATAGCACAGACTGCTCAGTGGAGACGCAGAACCTTCCTGACATTTTCTTATTTTGAGCACCTGGCTCTCCTTGTTTTCACTCTCATTTCCACAGTGGTGAGGATTGTTTGCCATTCTCTGAAATGAGCACGTTTCATTTTATGAATAAGCTCAGTACAAAAAATTGAGAGATATTGGGTTTTCCATTTTCCTTTTAATCTGCTATATACACATCTTTGGTGTGGATTGCAATTCCTCTGTCCATCAGGAATTGACAGCTCTCCTATGCAATAATGAAACACTTCACTCTAGTCACTAGATGCCTGATAAAGGATGAAACTGCTTCTGTCCAGCTTACATATCTATATCCTCTTCAAAAAACCTTACAACCAGGAGAGAAATCCATCCCTCCAGCCTCATCTACAAAATGCCCACTGAACCGCTTAAGCTGCATTTAACCTTATCACAGTTTTGTGGAGAAAGTGTTAAACAGCAAAGAGAGTCCTGGGCACTAGTACCTGCACTGGGTGCCCATCACCTCCAGCGAACCAAGGCCATGCTGCCAGCTTCCATCACTCAAAGGCACTCGCCAAGGAATCTAGCTTAAAATGAATAATGAGTGGTTGTGGGTGTTTTTTTTTTTTTTTTTTTCTCTCCTTACAAATACCTCTTGGATTCCAATTATTTGCCTTCTTATTTGGGAATGTTTTAGGCTGACATTTTCCAGCTTATCTCTGCTACCACAAAGGCTGGAAACTTTTTTTTTTAAAATAAAAGACGACATTGTCACTTAATCACAATACTGAAGGAAATGGGGCTTTGAGAAAATGGCCAAATATGGCAAGACTCATCGTCACTGCGCTGGTAAAGGACCTGCTGCTGGACTCCTTCCTGCGCTCGGTCCCCCAGGCACATGTGGTTTTCAGATTCCCCCCCTGGCCTAGTGCACCACCATCATCTCTGCCCGTGGCGCCTCTTTGGCATCCCCAAGGTCCAGCCTTTTTGCAGGAGCAGGGCTGCAGGTGAGCTACGCCTCCCGGGCCCGGGTTGACCAAGTCCCTGTTCTGCCAGGGCACTACACTTTCTTTCTGCCATCCTCTCTCAGTGGCCTGGCCCGCCAGCCTGCTTCATCACTGCCTTGCACGGCATGGGATGGCTGCACACATAAGGAACAGAAGGGGTTTAAATCAGTGAGGGGCTCAAAAGTGCTTTGAATAGCTAAACTTTTCTTCTGACGGCCACCGAGGCACACGGATCTGGAGAGAACAGCACACCTGCGCACACATCCTCGCCTCAGTGGCTCACCATTTCAGAGGGCTCAGCCAGGGCTGGTGGGACCGTCCTTAGCACTCAGCGTCCCACCGCTTTCCTTTTTGCATACTCACATCTTCTCCTCTTTGGTACTTCAAATTATATACGTGTGTGTATATGTAGATACGTATGTATGTGCATGTGTATACACACACACACATATATTTTTGTATACCCATATATACATACATATATACATATACCTACAAACATGTATGTATATATGTATGCATGTGTATATGACTGCTGCAGAGGGTCCCCTCCTCTTCTAAGTCTGAAGTCCTCTTTGTCATGTGACCACCTGAATTTCTCCTCCTCACCAGATGATTCCTTGTCTAATTATCAGTACGTCTAGTTTTCTTGGCCTGGATTTCTTTTGTAGCTAGGACGGTTTAGGTTTCTTCCTCCAAAGGCTACCTCTTTTTTTTGTTAGCCCTGCCACTTCATTCCAAAGTGGAGATAAGAAGAAGGCAAAGAAACTAGTGGGCCCTACTGAAAACAAAGTTTGTACTTTGCTTATGAAGTTTTTACCCTTTGCACTCACAAAATAGAAATCAGAAATAATTTTGACAGAGCTGCTTGAGATCATCACACTCACAGTGGTGAAAGAGCTCTCTGTGAGCCTACGCAAACTTTCCTTCCCCAGCCTGAATGCACTGCAGGGCAACAGCCTAGTCACGACCTCTTCAGGTCCACCCTCTACCCAGGAGGTCACCGGTGGCCTGGCTGTACTTGGAAGGTGGTTCTGACAACGGCCCTGTGCATCTAGTTATCCCCGTAGGATGGTGTCCTTCTTTCAATACATTGACTACAAGAAAACATGAACACTGTTCTGCTCGGTGCTCTCACTACCGCAGTAGACAGGGAAAAGAAAACCTAGGTACTATTTCTTTAACTTCTAAGTAAGATTTTGATCTCCAAGTTTATTTTCAACTTTATTCTAGGGAAAACTTCATGCTTGGACCACTGACCACAGGGCTATTTGTTATTCCAGATTCAGTAATAACTTGACAACAGATGCTATCTATGGTATGTCTTTTTTTTTTTTTTTTTAATTGCTGCTGCACTAGCTGGAAGCCCTGAGCAGGGCTCACTTCACCGAGCATCACACATCACCTCCTGGCAACACAGACCCTGCTGCAGTGGGACCAGCGTTCATCCCCGCAGCGTGTTTAGGCCAGAGACAGAGCGAGCACCCTTTCAGTCCCTGCGAAGGCGGGAGTAGCAGCATGGGGCCGCACCAGCTCGGTCCCAAGCAGGAGGACTTCATTGCTGCGGCACCTCCCAGGGGGGTCCGCACTGGCTCTGCCCCCGGGCTGCATCCCAGCGCCCGGCTCCCAACGCCTGCACGGCGGCAGCGCTGGTGCCCCCGCAGAGCAGCGCTCCCTTCCCCTGCCCACGCAAGCCCACGCTGGCCAGGCGCAACCCCGGTTTTGTACCTCTGGACATTAACAGCTATGAGCCCAGATAATATCACTGGCTAATCCTAGTTGTACCCTGGAAAAAATACTGGAAAAAAAAAAATATCTGGGCCTGTAGCTGCTAATGTGGAAGAGGTTTTAGTTTGGTCCATTTAGTCTGGTTGTAAATTCAGTTTATAATTCAGCTGTCAGCAGCTGGCATCCATGGTTGGGTGCTGTTACCAAACAAAAATTCTTTCAGATGTTTCTCATCACTTCATTTTGTCACTTAAACAAATGACTCCTGCCACACTTGGAGAGAATCCTTCCTCTGACTTCAGAGGGAATCAAACTGGGTTTTAAGGCCTCAGCTCTGCAGAGCATGTAAGCACCTGCTTAACTTTAAGCACATGCCTAAGTCCATCTTTTTTTTCTTCAAGAAAAACCCTGAAAGTACACAATTAAATATGAACAGGTGCTTAAGTTCTATTAAAGTCAACAGTGCTTTCAAATGTCAATGGAATTTAAGGACATGCTTAAGTGTATCGCTGAATAGGAGTCTTAACGTGAAAAGAAAGAACTGGTTTTGTCACAGTCTTGGCAAAAGCCGTAAGAACACACTTGCGGTGCAGAGGTTTCTTTGTCTGCGGCATTCCGCCTACTCTAGCACTAAAGAATTTGTAAAGAATGTTCTTGCATTACTCAAACCCGCTCGTATTTATTGACCATATTTCCCATATTAATAATCCTTAGTGTAACTATAACCCCCCCTCCAAAAATCTCAAACATTTGTTCGGTATCACAATGTCCCAGCCTGGAAGAAGGGCACGGGGAAGCACTGTGATCAGAAGGAGCAGACTGAGGTACATTGCGCTTTTAAGTGTGCACAAAGGTGCGGGCAGGTTTTGGAAGAGCTGGGAAAAGAGCGCATCTGTGTGTAAACCACAGCATCTTCCTTTCTTCTCTCCCATTCATCAAAGCAAAACAGCATATGCTGAATTTAGAGAAAACTGCAAGCTTTGATTACTGTTGTTTCTTACTTTCTTCCTTTTTGTGCAGATTACTACAATGCCATATTTATTGGACTGTCAAATAATTCCTAAACACACACACATGGCCCAAAACTCTGTTACAGGGTTCTGTACCAGATTAGGCTGTGCCCAAGCACCGTGCCCTGGTTTAAATCAATTGTTTTGGCTGGCGGTCAAGCAGTGTGTTACTTTTAGAAACTGTACTGCTTGTTTTTAAGATGGTTTCTCTTTGGCCGCAGCTACATAATTAACCAGAGAAACCCTTACCAATGTTAGCGTACCTTATGTTCGCCTCGCAGTAGCCTGTTATGAACGCCATGCGTTGCATGAAAAAATCCAGAAAGACATTTCTTTGGAGAGGAGTCTAGTCTTCTTTTCAGGCAAATTGTTGTCTTCTAAGCAGCTACTGTATGAGTAAGAGTGGCTGCAAAGTTATGCCAAAAGACCTATCTTGAGTTCTCTTCACTGCTTACATATGGATATATGTAAAATACTTGCAAAAACAGTGTTTTTTATATTCCTGCCAGTAATATACCATATAAAAAGATATTAAAACAAATTTTGACCAACTGGTGGTAGATATGGTAACAGACTATAATGTACCCATTGTAAAGAATTCCCAGCGGAGACCCTGGAAATCTTACATTGATTGAGTCGCACTGGACCTGAGATGCATTGAAAAACTTCCAAATGGTAAAATATTAGAAATACTATTTTGAAATATTTACCAGTTAAACACTAAAGTACTGTTACTGGCTGACCTTTTCACAGCAGTTGTTTCTGTTGTACTTTTGTAAAAGCAGCCAAGAGCTTTTTTTTTTAAAAAAAAAAAAAAGCTTATTTTCAGTCTAGCTACCACCCCTGACCTATGCAATAACATCATAATGGAAGAATAATCATTGTAAACAATACCCATGGGAGCTTGCTGGCTACAGCGAAGGACTAGCGCAGCCAACTTCAGTGCTTTTCTTTACTACATCATTGCATTTTTGTCTGCGTATGGATAAGAAGAAGGTTCCACTCAATGCCGGTTGATGGAAAGTGCTAATTGTTGACACATTAGCTAATTGTTATGATTGCTTCTTAACAGTTTGTGTCTGAAAGTCCAGATTTCATCCACCAGAGTGTGAAGATTCTTTACAGCAACAAGTGCTGTGAAAACATTCACACAATGAGGTCCTAATCTTGCGGATCTCTCAACCAAGTGACAGCCTGGCAAACGCGCTGTCAAAGTGCAGACATTCAGGAAAAAAAGGAAAAAATCTAACTCCCTCGTCCACCCCATATTTCAGACACATGTCATCTGTTGTTATCATTAATGATCTGTTTTTACAAATAGAGTACCACTATGGAAAACTGAGAGCAGGCCAATCAAAATAAACCCAGCAAAACCCATAATTGTCTACTCACAATCTGGGCTGCGTAGGATGTAAGATAATGTGGGCGTATATAATGCATAAATGCATTACGTGCCACGCTGTGCAACTGCTGTGTTAACTCTAGACCTCTGCCCAGCACCGGAAGGTTGGGCTAATTATGCCTAGGTTCTGCTGAAGCATACCTAAGCTCAGGTGCTAAAAAATTACAGGGAGAGAAATCCTGGCCCCGTAAAAGCCCATGGCAAAACTCCCATGATTTAAATGGGAGCAAGAGTTCACCAGTGATGTTGCTTTGAAAATAAAAAACCACATATATACATATATAGAGAGAGAGGTAGTTGTATTTAAAAAGAGAAACAAAGTTCTACAGTTCAGAGCAAACATGCTGCGGACACTTACTCCCACCAGCAAGCGCCTTCTGGCACGAGCAGCTCCTTCTCCCATTCATATACCAGGAAGGGCAAAAAGACCAACTATACTCCTATTGTTGATACTAGAGTCGCACCTTATGGTCTTACTTGGGGATCAAGACCCTATTGTGCCAAGTGCTGCAGATAAATAGCGAAAAGGCAGCCTTTGCCCTCATCCGAAGAGCTCACGGTGCCCTGCAGGGGAACAGCTTCTGCTCTGCGTTCTGCTGATGGCTTCCAGCGAGCTGTGGGAGATCGCTCAGGCCCTGGAGTGCTCCCCAGTGACGCTGAGGAGTTCTCAGGCATCTGGCCTCATATACAGGTCTTTCATGCCTAGGAGTTACTACTAAACTGTTATTTCAATTATGCATCTCAGGAATAGAGATTTCCCTTCCCCCTCACTTCGCTAGAATTAACTTTTCTAGGCACAAGAGAGACACTCGATGCAATAGCTTTTTGAATTGACAAAGAAATTAATTAAGTGGTAGCCCCAAGTACGCTCAGCTCGAACTGCATATTGAGCAAAAATACAAAATGAAACTTTAAGAAAACACCTGATTTAACTGTAAGACTCTTAAGATGATACCTTAATATCACATCAGACTACACAGAGCAAATGGCTCCGTTCAGATCAAAATTCACTCAGGAGGTGTCCAAAGAGCTTGAAGTTACAAAGTTCACTCTGGGTTTTGTCCTATATAACTCATCTTTAGTACACAAGAACATTAAATATGCAATATCGTCTGTGTACTTGCAAAAGGGAGCAGGAATCCCTCTTCAGCCTCTCCGAGTCTCTCGAGCTCTTGGGCCTGGCAGAGAGCACACAGGGCCACTTGTCTACTTCCTCCATCCCTAGGGCACGGCGGCAGGAAGCAAGCTGGGAGCAGATTATGTGTTGGCCCGACTTTTCCCACTCGTTGGCTAGAGTCGCTGAGTGAGAATGGGGGCAGATGCATATTGCTGATAAAAGCCTTCAGCAAATTCCCATCCTCTCCTCCCCAGGAGGGAGGAGGAAGCCGCAGGGCGATTGCAACTCCGCGGCTGCCCGAGCGCTAGCGCTGAGCCCGAGGGAGCGGAGCGTGCCTGGGGCACCCTCGCTGGGGCAAGCAGGGCCGCTGCCGCCGCTGAGGCAGAGGAGAGCTTTGCAGGCAGCGTGGATCACCTGCACTGGGGTCACTGCGTACAGGTTTGCAAAATCTCAGCCTATATTTAAATGTCGTTCTTTTCGCATCAGATCCTCAAGTCATTTCACTCTAAAACTGGGTTAGCCTGTTCAACCAAAGCTATAAACACCAAATGTTGCATGTGCAGACTTTGCCAAAAGAAAAGAAAACAAAAATTACTAATTTATATTGGTAATGGGAGAAGAAAAAAAGTTTTAAAAGAATTAGATTTTGGAACAGAACCAGAAATTTGGAAGTTATGAAAATTAATTTGATTTGAATAATTTTACCAGTTCTAATAAAAAACACGGACAAGGATTTTAGTGTACTCATAAAAACTATAATTTAACATAGGAATCTGTGACTCATGACTGCCCTTCATAATCTTTGTATTGCAGGCAAGTCGAAAGATTTTGGATTCATAAAATGTGTTTGCTAAAGAAGCTTCTCGCTTATAAATACATATAGAAAGAAAAAGATCAAAACAGACAAGTGATGTTGGCCACAGAAAAAGACAATCGGGCATTCCCACTGAGAAGCGGGTTTCTGCGTATTGCTGTGTCAAAGGGTCCCCGTGCTCTGGGCAAACGTCTGCATGCCCTTCCGGAGCCACACAAACAACCCGGACTTTCAGAATCAAAAAGAACAGAGTTCCAATTTAATTTACAGGAGCCACCCCCAGGCATAAAGAAACAGCGAAGGTGAGTTTGGGGGGCCTGGAGCCACCTTGTAGCCCCACCTGCAGCGCTTGCAGCACTCAGTACCCAATGGGGCAAGAGAGGCTGCGTTGCACCACCGCCCTGTCCCCTTCTTCCCACACCTGGGGTTGCACCAGCTCTGGCCCTTCAGCTTCTTAAAACAGTAGTCTCCGGTCTTTTACCCGAAAGCCGCGTATAACCTTTTACTAGGGACCGCTGCCAGAACACATCTTTACAAAGATAAGTTTTGCAAACCAGAAAAATTAACCCCAGAATGGACTAACATTAAGAAGAAGAGAAATTAACCCACAAAAGACCCAAGCGTATTTATGGCCGCTATTCAACCTCAGTGCATCACGCTGTGCCCAGGCACTGGAAGAACTCCTATGTGGATCACAGTGTTTAATCCCGTACGCGTTGCCATCCTTTGCCTAGACAGGGGAGGGCAATCCAAGGACAGTGTATCAATCTGCAGTTTGGATTTCCTGACTTTTGTTAGCTTGGTCATAGTTTTAACATGACTAAAATATAGAGTTCTGTATGTTCATCTGAAACGTCCGGCCGATGCCAGCCACTGCTCTGGTTCAAACGCTAACAAAAACAGCACAGCGAGACCACTACTCCATGGGACGGTTGACTCATGCGTTAGCCACGACACTATCTGGGTCAGGAATAACAAACAAGGTGAATGAGGTAAGGGAGGTCATTCTTCATAGCAAGAGTCTCAGGAGAATGGGAGAATCCAAAAATAAGACATTTGTTGACTAGATGCCCTTGAGCTGGCAACCAAGCTGACCTGGTAACGGAGCCAACCTTAGACATCAGTCTAGGCTTGCTGTTGCCAAGCAATCCAAGTAAAGAGTGAGAGTTAGCAAAAGAGAGACAGTGTGATTTAATAGATTAAGAAATAGGCTAGAAGCCACTCGCTCCTGAGTTTCACTCCTGGCTCTCACAACAGTCAGGTTTGTACTCTGTGGATTTGAAAAGTGCGTTTTTAAACAGGGGTGGACATAAGGGTTCATTTAGGAGTGGATATAATAGCTCTTCCCCTGCGCATGTTCCTACTGCCTGCCATTAGCACCAGGTGCAATCTATATGTTTCAGCCCATATGATATAGTCCAAGCCACCCAAAACATAGCCCCCCAGCTGCTCATCCACAGCACGGGTGGATGTGACCCTAGGAGCAAAGTCTGAATTTCAGACACTTTCTACAACCTGCCAGTGACTCAGTGTCCTGATCGGTACAGCTCGGGATCAGGAAGTTTAAGTCATTCAAGCTCTGTTGAGTTTAAGGGAGTCATTCCAGTCATATGACCTGGAAGTCTTGCTTGCTACCCTTGCTTCCTTTAAAACCTGTTCTTGAAAGTTTTACTACTGACGTTTATAGGGAACTCCTTGCTCCGGGGCTGGCCCATAAGATCCCCGGTCATGGGCGAAGCTCTTCAGTTGTATAAATCCGTACGTTGCTACATGGCAGTGAGGTTCCAGCTGACAACACAGTCACTTTGATTTGTAAAAATCAATACTGGCAACTTACTGGAGCCTGGTAATTTCTATAATTTGGATTTCTGACAGAGCAAAATCTTTTGAACTCTTACTTCTCTAAACAAAAGAACTACAAAGGGTTTTTTTCTCTATTTCCTGAGAAATGTTTCTAAAAATGTTTTTAGAGAGGGAAAATGCTAGTAAAACACCATTAGAAAAAAAAATTGCTGATTTTTGTCATGATAATCTCAGCTCATACTTAGTGATATGGTAGATACAGAGGTTTTTGGTAGATGTGTGACTTTTGAAGGTGACAGTGTCCATTTAACTCAAGTCCAATACTCCTCTCTTCTTGCTGTACCTGCCTGGCTTCTATATTTTCAGCAATCAAAATAAAAGCCAATTGACTTTAGGTTCCTATAAAGGTATAATGCTCCTGCAACCTTGGAGGTGGTGGTGCCTTGAAAGGAAAAAATCTCCAGCACCCTCTACTGTCTGCACACAACCTATGCGAGGGACCCACCACCACTAATTTTGGACATTTACAACATACGTGTCAGCAGTTTGGGAGGCTGATTCACGTGTGCTGGAGAAAACTGGGCACTGAAAGGGACTGATTGAGATGACATATTTTAGATGTCCAGTTTCAGGTGAGATGAATCACATCCTTCAGTATTGTTTATTGAGTACAAAGGAAGTCTAAACAATTTGCTCAGAGGTAGGCATGCTTGTAGACACCTGTATTTCATGAGATAAAGCTCACCTTGATCATCTGTCAACTAGAAGAAATGGAAGGCTTTGGCATGAGTGCGAAGGGGAGACATCACAACAGATGGTTTCATCAGATGTTGTGCCTGTGTATTTGAAGGCTAAATTTGGGAGAAAGCAGAACAAGAAAACTTTGCTCCTGCATGCAGGGTAGAGATTCTGCTCTTTGGCAGCTAAAGAAGGGCATGAAATTCCAAGGAACAAAAATGCAATGTTGTGGAGCCAGAAGTGCGGAAACATGCTGCTGTGCTGAATAAGTATCTATGTGCCATTAAATCTGTGCTCCACAAAGTGCTGTTCCCACCCAACTCACTCCCATGTCAGCCCAAGTAGCTGAATTTCAGGAGCCATATTTTTGTCATAATAAGCCACCTATCTCCTGTCACCAGCACATGGGAAGGAATAAGACCTGCCAAAACATACATTACAAGTACTCCAGTACGTTTAAAAATCACAGGTAGCTGGCTGACTTTAAATGTCCATGCTAAGGAGATCCTCATCTAAATAATTTAGATGAATTAATGCCATCATCAAGGAGGCTGAAGGCTGCAGGAGCAGACTTTTTTTAGAACACATGCAGGTAGTTGCCCATGACCATGTTAGAGATAAGAATCAGACACATTTACACCAGCAGGAGCTTCAGTTATGGAAGAGATGTGACTCAAACCTCCTCTCACCGTTATGGCTGTTGCACATAAGAATGAATGCATTTCTTCACCATTCCTAATGTGGTTTTCACTTGAAAATTAGGTAATTAAACTAAGAAATCACAGAGATGCCCTTCAATGTCATCTGTCAGAAAATATAGTCATCAGTTGGCCCTACAAAAAGGCACCTGAAATCACAGTTAAAGAAAACTTGTATTTTTAAAACAACAGAGCTAATATCTTTGTTTATTCCACGAATGCCAGCAGCAATTTAACTTCAAAAAGTAGTAATTTTAAGCAGTTCTGGTTGCTATGATTCACCACTGTGAATGATTTTGCCTCTCGCAACAAATCCGGAAGTGGTGTGACTGGTTTGTTTTCCTGCTCCAATAAACTCTGACTAGTCATTTCACAGATTTTTCTTTGTTTGCTCATTAGTCTCCAACAGAAAAGTAATCTGAAGAATTAAAGGAAGAGACCTGAATGTCATGATGATCTCAAAACTTATTTACTCTTCTGTATCTGTCTGGAATCACCCACAGCTTGCTTCCTGCTAGTCACCTGTCCTCTGTATTTTTCCATGTCCAAGTACACTCATGCAAGACGGAGCATTATCGTTCTGACAATTACACTAACATAACAGAATTCAAATGCCAGGTACAATTGGAAAGCTTTGTTTTGGGCAAATTCTGAGTTCTGTTTTCTTTTCAAAACAGAAGTGTGAAGTAAGAGAGACATCATTTTTTCCAGCAAAGTGGAAATCAGTGCATCTCAACACCCAGTTAGCACATCTGGGGTTTGACCTAACTCATTTTTTAGGTGACCCAAGAAGGCAGCCGGAGAGGCTGTCTGTTAATGTACAGGGCCTGTAGAAGAGCTTCATCTTCAACTGACTTTGAATGCAGCTCCACGTGTGCAGCACTTCTGCAAATCAGCCTGAGCCATTTTTCAAAGGTTCTATTTGTCACAGCACACATGTCCAAAAAGCTCACATTTGGTGATAAATATACATCGGCACGAACACTGCTCTAAATGCTCCTTCTCTTCTATATATGTCAAGAGATTTTCAGCCCTGCTTGAAAGAAACTATGATTTTTCTGCAACTACCCATATAGCTCTTTAACTGCTTGCTGAAATGGTCTCCCTTTTGTACCAGATGCAAAAGTATTTCCTGGAGTAAGCCACTAAACAGAGATTATGTGAGAACTTTTAACCGTCTAAGCCATTTTTTCCAAGAGTTATATTTGAATAGAGACGTGTCTTTATTTCTACTCTACCATGAAAGAAAACAGTGAGTGCCAGTGAGATCACAAAGTTTACCTTTGATTAGGAAAGGGACTGAAACATGCCCTCGAAGCATCCTATGGTACGGCACGGTCAGTCACCAGAGAAGCAAAGCACTGTCCTTAGAGACGAGATGCTGCATTTGATTTCAGCAAAGTGTGTGCCACCATCCTGGCTGACTGGGTCTGGATCTTACAGTCATTTTACTTCTCGCTCTTCTGAACTTCTCTGCAGACTAGCCTTTCATTTAAGAAACATCGATGATTCATTTTAGACCCCTTTTGTTAGCATTTACCACCCATAACTACCCAAAAGAGGTACTCCAAGTGAAACATGTACAAATTGTGAGTATACCACTGGCCATCTCACTGAAGAGATCAGTTGGACTCTGCTTAGCAAGGATGAAGAAGGTATTTGCTAGGTCCCGGTAATATCCTGAAATGGCTGCCAGGGACGATGAAGCTTTGCACCCTCACTGCACTCTGTCTCATGACCAAATAAGTGACTGCTTAACATGAGCCTTGCTGCTATGTCTTTAAAAGGGGAAAATTACTACAGCTAAGTCTTTTCCAACTGGAAATGATTATCCCTTTGTTCCTACTGAGGGTGCTCCTTGGCAGGCAGCCCAGACACCACAGGTAATGGTCGCAATAGGAGGTGCCACAAAGACATTGGCATTTCACTGTGGGGCAGAAAAAGGGGAAAACGGACTATCTGGGATCTCAACACAAACAGCTCAGGGTAAGCCCATTTGTCAGAGTGGCAAGTGACCTTTTCTGTTCACCTGTGATTAAAGAACCAGATTTGTTCATTAAGGCCAATAAACCAAATTAAGACAGCTGGGTGCAGGGAATTCAAGCAGCTTTTACCATCCCACTCCTTGAACTCATCTTATTAGAGTAGCCTGGGAAGTGGAAGGAGTAACTCAGGGCAGGTCAGGGCAAAGCAGTTCTAAATCTGTGTCTCTCGACCCGTTGTTAATCATCTATTCTCTTTCTATAAATGAATTTGGAATGTGGAGCAAATCATACTAAAAGATTTCTCCTCCTTGCTGAATACTTCAGGAGCTTTAAGGAATTCAACTTAGGAGCACTGCCTCATTCAGGGCTGTTGATTAGTTCCACTGTGGAGTGCACTAGACAAGACAATAAGTGGACGACAGACACAGTGATTCATAGATTACTCTGCTGAGAGTTGCAGGTGTTTTAGGATCGAATGAAAGGAAAGGAGGTTGGGTCGGTTCTCAAACTGCCTTCCTGTTAAAGGATTAGCTCGGGTAACTCGCAGTTATTAAAATTGCTTTCATAAACGTAGAAGTTGAAGTTTTTCCTCTAATGTCTTTCTCTCCCCCCCCCCCACCCCCGTAGAAGCAGCAAACACCTCGTATTGGTTTAGCGTTAGCAACTGCACCAAACTGAAAGCAAAGCACTTGAGAAGGCGGCTGAATCCTCAGCTGGTGCAAACAGGAAGAGTTCCCTGACAACTTTGTGCCAAAGAAAGTGGCCTGGGCCAAAAAATGGATCTTTTAACTGAAACGCCAAAACTTTTGTTGCTTCCCAGAGACCATTGGATGTTATAAAATAAGTGTGCCTACTTAAAATTGAGGTATGTAACTGTAAAGTCCTTTTCCCTTATCAGTATAAAGTATAAATGCTACCGTGTTAAAGGATTTTACTGAAGTTAGGGAACGGAGCATGTTACGCCCCTCGCTGAAGCCAACAGAGGATGTTTATCTCTTAACCTGGGGAGAGAGCGAACCCGGCCAGCTTCCCACGGCCACCAGCTGTGCAGCGGCCTTTCCCCACCTGGTGAGATGCTGGAGGACCAGCGTGTGCAGGCTCAAGGCAGGAGTCTCGGCTCGCCTGGCAAGGCGTCTCCTCGTTGCCAGCGTATGACAGAGGGGTCACTCTGCCAGGAGGCACTGCTAGCTGTGCCCATGGCGGCACATCGGTGGGGAGCAAAGGCAAAGGGGGATCACTCCCTCCGGGAGTGCAACCTGAGGGAAGTAACTATAACTTAACAGCACACCCTGGTTAGATAAAGTGGGGAGCTGACACGGCTACAAGCGCAAATGCAGCAGCCCGCCTTCACAAGGATGGTCAGGGAAGGGATTCACATGTTCCCAGCAAAAGTTTGCAAGTTCCACCTTTTTCTAAGATAAAGCAAAGGCCAATGTCTCTCCATCGCCTTCCAGAGCATCTAACACTGACATTTCCCCTTCCAACCACACCAGTCTGCCAAGCCTTGTGGTACCCTGCACTTACATATGCAAGCCCTTGAGGAACAAGCCATCAACACACTTTTAAATTTGATGCTCCAAATGGGTATGCAAATCCCACATTTCATGCATCATGGGGTGTTTTACACTTTGGCAAGAAATGAAAGTCACCTAAGCAGCAATTCCCATAATAGAGTGATGAGTACAATAGAAAGACGTTTACAATGCTAAGCATATATAATTGATGTGTCTGGTTTGAAATAGCTTCTGTGCAGCAAGACATGTAGTTCACATGTGAAAACGATGTTTGTAGTGACTGTGATGTACACTTCGAAAAGTTCAATATTATACTCTGCTCTTCTACAGTCATGGCCTAAAATAGGAACTAGGAAGTGTTATTAATTAAAAAGAAATTTGTGTAAACTGTGTATTATGATTAAGGTATTGCAGTTCTCTGGGATTTAGACTTGAGCAGATTCCAAGCATGTGAAAAAAAACTATTCAGTGTATCTGTCTCTTGAATCACAAAAGATGCACTGAACAGAAGAGATAAGCAATGCCGAGAACATGCGGTTAAATGACCATACCTGCATTTTTCATTTTTATAAACATATATAAAGCAGATCTTTCTTTTTATCTTTGGCATTTTGGGGATTATTGGTTTTTAAATCAATTGTCCAGTTCTGCCATGCTCTTTAAAGAGGATTTTATCTAGCATTTTTACTTATTAGTAGAACTATATCTCTTCGTCTTCTTTTCCTTCTTTCTGCACAACTTGATCTGGACCCATCAAAGCAGATCTGGGCTCTTGTGCCCTGAGAGGGGGCTCCTGTGCCAGCATGTCCATGGGAGCCGGCGGCAGGCCCACAGCCAAGGGTAGACCTCCACAGTGGGGGCTGCAGGGGCTCCATACCGCTGACCAACGCTTCCCAGCCCGGCCCCGCTGACTTCCGTGGGGCTGTTCTCTGGACATCAGGGGAGCAACCCCCGACTTACTTTTCTTGCAACCTGATTAGCCAAATTTGCCAAGTCGTGGAGGGTGAGCTAACACCAGGAGATCTGGAATGGAACCAGGGCTTTTGCAAGCTGGTGGAGAGACTTCATCTCCATGCCAGGGCAGAGCCTGGCACAGAGACAGGGAAGACCACAGTTGCTCCCCAGTCAGACCTCAACACAGGGCAGAAAAGCCTCAAGGGCTGCCTCGGGTTTTACACAAGTGGTTGCTACAGACCAGTGAAGGGCTGGACACAGCCATAAGACAGCTATCTTGCATGGTGCGTGGGAAGAAAGAGGATATTCATTTTGCACCAGGCCACAGCTCTTCCACTTAGCCTAGAGGGAAAATTCAGGCCTGTATACAACAGCCAAGAATAGCCAGGGTGGGAGCATCTCGGCCTCGTCGTCCACCTCAGCGGGTACCCTCCCAGCAGGGAAATGGCAGGATTCCCAGGGAGACTCCTGGCTGCTTTGCTAGTCGCATGAGTCAGTATGAAGAGGCAGAGGGAAGAGGCAGACCGCAAGGGCCGAGACAAGGATGCTTCCCTGCACACGTCCTCGCCAAGAGCTGGCCAGTTTCACCTGCAAAGTCCAACGAAACATTTCAACAAGCATTTCAGTGCAGACTTAAATATAATTTGAAGACTGTCCACAAAGCACTTTGCACTGTTTTGGGACAGAAGGCTCTGTACTGTGCATGGAGGTAGGAACTAATACTGCTAGAGAGAAAAGTGATAAAAATATTAAAAGGCACAATAGACCACTGTAGTAAGATTATTTAGTGCTAAAGTTACTTCAGGCTGACCCAGTATATGAGGTATTTTCCAAATAGAGTACACTTCCCAAACTCCCCGGCCAGGGAGCCGTGAGAGCATTGCAGAGGAGCTCGTCTGGCCTATACCGCAAGCAGCGCCAAGGAGCTCCGCAGTGAACCGCCTGTTGTCCTGGCTGGGTACAGCGCCGAGAGTAACCAGACCCTTTTATCACCCCTAGCCTGATCCAGCTACCTCACCTGCCAAAAACCCTATGAAAACATTTGTTTGTATTTTGTCATATCGCATTAAACTGAAATATTTCATTGACCTGCTGGGAAAGAATAATGGAAAGCAGCCTTTCAAGGTGATCTGCCCTTCCAAACATAATCTTTAGCTAACTAATAATTAACCAGCTATTTATTGGTCAGTTAATTTTGCTAAAGATACGAAGTTCCAGGCAATGCATTAGCAAGGAAATCATACAGGGACATACTTTGCTGTTAATTAAGCTCAGGTGAAAGGATATTTCTGCTAACCCTATTAATCTGGAAGGTCTCTGGGGCAGAAGCTCCGTCTCCCCATTTCTCTCTCACTGCAGGTCTCGCCCCAAAAAGACTCCTGCGGGTTCCTCCTCTTCCTTTGCCGCCCTCAGTCCCTCAGCGGGTGGTGCAGCCAGCGCTGCAGAAGAGCCCACCGGGGCACTTCCGTAAAGCGCTGTCCGCAGGCACCTCTGTCCTGCTCGGACTGCAGGGGCCTTTTCCCTACGGATTTGGCCTGCCAAGCTTAGCGGCACCCCATCACCTCCGTTTGGGATTGAGGATTTCTTTCTCTAAGGCACCTCTGGCCCCCAGCACCTTCTTGCATTTCACCCGAGCGAGCGCACACAAACACTGACTGCTGCTGCCCCTCGAACCGCCACCCCGCGAGCGGGTGCCGAGCGGGGCCGGGGGCTGCCGCCTGCACCAGGGCAGCGGGGGGGCGCAGGTGTGGCCGGGCCTCGGCGCCCCCCGCGCCCCCCGCCCGCGCGCCCCAGCCTGCCGGCGACTAGAGGTTCCAGCGTGCCTGAAGCCCCCTTGTGGAATGAGGTCTTAAAAACTGCTCCGAAAAGAGAGGCATTGTTTTAGTCCAGGAGCGCGGAGGAGCTATTTTTAGCTCTCGCGGGTCTGATCCTGGATCCTGCAGGTGCTGGATGCCTGAAGCTCCCAGGGCAGCGGCACCGAAGGCTGGCAGTGCCTTTCGGGTGGTGCTGGAAGCGGCCAGCGACCCGAGGGAAAATTTGTCTATGTATGATCTCTAAACATCAGCAAAATGTTTGCCTCACGTCTCAGTAACCCCCCAGCGTGGGCTCCTGGTTGCCTTTTTGTTTTGGTTTTGGTTTAGCCCAGAACCAGGGGTTTTGCGTTTCAAGGGTTATTTGCAAGCCTTCGAGGCTCGGCTCGGCTCGGCTCTGCTGCAGGACCAGACCCACTTTGCAGTGTGCGCCACTGAAAAGAAGTGCTTTCCGTTTGTCCAAGCGCTATTTTCACTTAACACTTCTACCTGATAAATTGTGAGCTAGGAGGTGGCTTATGATTTCACTTGCACTGAAAGTGCCACGGCACTTTAGGATGTCGCACGCTTGGAAAATCCCCAGAGCAACCCAGGACCCAGCAAGTGGCAGGTTTTCTCCTCCTGAAACAGGTAGGTTGGTCTGTGAGGTGCTTGGAGAGAGAAGTAAAATTAACACACATTTTCTCCCAGCACACATTTTGCGGAGCATATCGAGGAGAAAATGAAAAAAAAATACAGCATGGTGTTTCTAACAAAGGAAGAGAGAAACTTTTTTGACTTTCATGATGTACACATGGCCGTTAATTTCAATGTCACATTATGATTTTTGGCTGAGCCAACAGTATGTGAGTATGTATGGAAGCAAGCAAAACAAATGCATTTTGTATTCAAATTTATACAACTCCATACATTTTTATGCTGTTTATTTGAAAATTAATTTTGGCTTAGGCCTTAGAGACAGCAAATGTTGTCAAGATTTGAGGGCTACCTGAAAAGCCTTGGGGACAGCATTACCCTTATGCATAAGAAACAGCAAAATAAAATAAAAATAAATGAATTTCCAAATACGTCATGGCTAATCCCTTGAGCTGACCTACAAATGAATTATAGAAGGTTTGCTACAGGACTGAGTAGATCTTGTGATTTCACTGAGAGATTTATCTTATTTTCCAACTTATTTTCATATCTTATTTCCTTTTCTTTTAGAATTAGACTGTAAATAAAAGGGCTAAGACCGAATGAAGCTCCCTTTCACCACACTCATATTGGATTGATAAATTAAAATGGTGAGATGAGTTTTGTATGACCCATCCTCAAGGATTTGGGAAATTTAGCCGATGCAAAACAAGGCATTAATTTGGAGAGGCCTAGCTACTTACAATGCTTAGTATTCTGACAATGATGAATGGCATCATTCCAAGCAAATGGTAATTTCACTTTTTGTGACAGTACTTTAGAGCAAAACCGACTTTCTTCACACAAAGAATTTGCAATCCTATTGAACAGAGGCTGTACCTGAATATCAGAAATCCTTCATTGTTTAAGTATCATCTGATATTCTTGATTGGCTCCAGACTGAAGGTTGCAGTTGAATTAGGGAGAACGGAGGTTAAGTCCTAACCTTGAAAGATTTAGCAGCCATTGAAACACTGCCTTTGGGCACTTATTGGCCTGTATTTATCAAAAAACTTTTCAATTCAATGAGGGGAGGGAGAAAACACAAAACTTGTCACATTCATCAAGTGAAGCCACTGGAAAGACATCTACAGAAGAACACCCAAAAAGCATAATCTTTCAGAAGAGCTGATAGAAATGGTAATTGGATGGGATGAAGAATAATACTTCTAAAGCAGGGGTAGTAGAGAATATAACTAAAAAATCAAGGTCAGAAGAAGAGAATGTATCCTTTTCAACTCAATAAAACTTACATTTGGCTTTTGTGTAATGAAAAATATTCCAGGTACCATCTCTAATTTTTTCCTGCATAAACACTTCTAAGTGAAAACAAGATTACAGACAAACTGGAAGCAAGTTTTCTTTCAGTATACGTGCAGCAAACATAAAAGCATTGTTAGCAGATACAATTAAAAAAAAAAAAAAACGGCTTCAGGACTTCCCTATTATTTAGAAATGTGCCTCAGCCTTCAGAAACACAGAGAGCATCTTTAAAAAAAGCATATCCCTGAGGTACTCAAGAGCCCTCTTCTATGATTGGCAAAGAGTGCTAACATTGTCTCCTAAATAGGGAACAGAAATGATGAATCATAAAAACTTGATTGCACTTCTTCCTGCCTCCTTACTAACAAGCTAATCAGAGGCTACGAATCAAGTGTCATGTGTAAACGGATGAGTTGTACATGGATGCTATATTGTCCCATTTTTATCTTGCACAAACACCTCTGGCCTGAACTTTGAAGGCTTTTGGCACATTTCTCAGGTTTTGTATCAGGGGTCCTATCCAGCTGGTGAAGAAAGGGAAATACTGAAGTGCTGTGTCGCTCTACTCGGCTGAATTGCACGGATGCAGGTGTCTCCTTACTGACGAAGACATCAGCTAAGGGGAAAAAAATCTGCAAAAGGTCAGTATCTGCAGACACAAAGCCTACACTAGACTCCCTAAACAGTTAACAGAAACAGCACCTACCACCAAAACATCCTCATAAATAACAACGGTAATGAAAGTACAGATGAAAGCACTTGTTAATTTTCCATAGTCTAAGGAATTTGGCTATCAATGCCTATTAATCTAAGAAATATAGCATTATATTTGTCAAGAGCTTCCCAGGATGTAAGGCTAAAGGAATACGCTATGATTTATACTGACAACATGTCCTTTGCCAGACCAGGTACCATATTTTAGGGGTAAGGCATGTTTAGCGATAGCATTGACTAATCTGTTCAAAGCACTATTGCTCATCAGAGAAGCTTTCTCGCTGTGAACTATCTGAAAAACAACCCCTGCAAACCAAAACTGCAGGCCATTCCTTTCTCAAAAGCATTGCATGCAACACATAACGGGGACAGGTCAGGGAAGACACATTAACATGTTGAAAACTGCAATGAGGGGCAGTGTCTGCGAGAGACAAAAATATATAGCAGCAGCCTGAAAATCTGCAGCTCAGGGTGAAGCAGACCATCTGGTCTTCAGCTCCTTGACATCAAGAAAACAGTCACTGGGATGCCCTGTTGCGCCTAGGCATTTGTGGACATATGGTATGTTTTACCATTAACTGCAAATTTCCTTACTTTTATTGTTTTCTGTCACAAGCATAATGTCTTCTTTAATGTGGATTTGTTGTGTGAATGTATTTATTATGTTTCATGTTTTTTCCAGCCACTCCTCACTTCATCTTGGCTTTTTAGTGGTGTCTCCGCAGATAGGGCCAGGCTGCGCCGCGGAAGGAATCGGGGTCCTCAGGGCACCAGCTGCCCTGCGGGAGCTCGGACGCCCATTTTGGGGTTCGAACTGCTGCGTCCTGCGACGGAGGTCCCCCCTGGGGCTTTGCACTTTCCTCCAGGCTGCTCCCTGTGCTCAGACAAGCCTTTAAATCAACATCGGACAGGTACCTCGTTTCTCCTCCTCTAACTTTCCCCTCAGCATGTGCTCCCTTTGCCAAGTCTCCCCCAGCTGAGCACCACCCTGCGGTTGGCCCATCTCCTCAAGCACTTTCTTAAGCTTTTTATTTTCCTGTCTGAACCGGACTGAACATGTCTTTGGCCACACTTAGCTCTGGCATGAGCAGAATCAACATTGCCCCCTGCTTGCACCGGCGCTGGATTTCACTGCTTGTCCTGCGCTCGTAACCCCCGGAAGGAAAAACTGAAACTCAAGGGAAAAGACAGATACTCCTGGGCAAACTCACAAAGTCGCGCATAATTCCTACACGGCCACAGCCGAGGTAAACTCACGTATGCCTCGGTGTCTCAGTACGAGCCAAGGAAGGACTTTTCAGGACATGGCCTATTAACTACAGAGGCAGGAACAGGATGGCTGTAGTCCACGCAGTGATGGTGAGACTGGAAAGGTTACCACGCTCGTGATGAAAGAAAGAGGCATTTATAAGATCGGGGCTTTTTAGCTAAAATCTGATTGCAAAGTCAAGAAAAATAAATATGCATAAGCTATAAAAAGGAAAACTAACCTCTTACACCCACAACAGAAAAATCAGGAAAGTTCCTATATTGCCTGCAATTATTCAGAGCCAGATCTTAATATCCCGTCTCAGTCATCCTCAAAGCTGACCTTTGATATCAATGTAAGTTTTGACTGAGCAGAAGCTGAGCAAGCACCTCAGGATTTGGCCCTCAGACATTTAGTAATCACTGTTATTTTGCAGGGTACATTTCCCAAAATACACTAAAAGTGTAAGTTAAATCTTGACTACCACATACTCCATGGAAGTAAAGCAAACAGGTCATTATTTGTGGCTGTGGTGGTGTGTGTGATTTTCCAAAAGAGTCTGTTTTGTGGGAAATCACTGAATTAATTACTACACAGCATAAAAGGAGTATATTCTACAATGATTTCATCATGCTTCTATGAATTTATTTATCTGCTAATGCCACGTGTTTAGCTGGCCATTCAACTAGCTACACCACTGCGGGGCAAAACCACTAAAATATCTGGGGACCGTCTGCTTATTAATAACCCACAAACCAATATTTTCATCTCTGTAGCATATCAGCCCTTATTGCAGGGCATTGTGCATTAATGACCATTATTTAATTAACAGATGAAGAAGCCCTTAAAGCTGCACTGGCAGATTTTGAACTTGATCTTCTCTCATTTGCTGTCATGCAAGACCAGATAAATGACAAGTATTTCGAGAGTCTGCAAAGGCCCTTTAGAACAGCTGCACAGTCTTCACCCCTTCTTTGCAGCAGGTTTCTCACTTAAGAAAAAAACACGCTTCATTACATCGCCTCTTACTTGAGCTGCAAGGGTCTATTCAAGGAAGATAAGCCTCTTAGAAATGAAGTAGCGTTGAATTTAGGTTTTGAGTGACAGGAGGAAGGTTTATCCATTCAGCAGACAATACTGCTTTCTCTGCATTAATCTAGGAGGCGGACAATGATCTGTTTTTAAGGCCGCATCTCATCTCTTTCCCACAGCAGAAGGTGATTAGAGTTAGGAAGCAGGGACTGTGAAAGAAAACTGAGCGCTATCTCTCCAGCCCTCCTGTTTCCTGAGCGGGCAGGAGGGAAGTTCTCGGCCAAGTGCATCAATCACAGATTCACAATCAGGATGTGCCGGTTTATCAGTCACTGACCGTAGGCTGGCAGGTGAGGGCACAGACACCGTGGCCCTGGCAAAGTAAATCATTGTTATCTTTGCAGATAAAGATACGAACACGATGGAGAGAGTTTCATAACTCTGCATGTCTGGTATCCATTATACGCTGTACACAGGGGGAAATAACTCCCCAGTATCAACCCACGGTAGGTAATAAGTGTCAGAAAATACTTTTCATTAAGTGGGCCCAGTCGAGGGATTCCTTATCAGCTAAGAGCGTCAACATTTCTGATTACAATCCTCTACTTACCCGTAACAGCAACACTTTGTACTTGCAAGGCAGCTTCCATCAGATGATCTCAAAACACTTACAAAAGAGGGCCACATTGTTCCTATTTTGCAGAGAGGGAAACTAAGTAACCGAGAAGCAGATTTGTCTGAGACCACAGCGGCAGAATGGAAATTGAACCCAGAAATTTTGACTCTCTCCTTCCTCCCCAGGATCTCGGGGCATGTTGCAAACAACTGAACTTGCCCAGCGCATGTCCAGGTGGTTTGTTTGCGCAGGGAACATCCCCTTGATGACATCTGAAAACATTTAAACTTTCTGTATCTTTCATCATTTCTGTTTTCCACAATCAAGGAGCAACCTGTGATTTCAGCCAACTCTCCAGCAGGAAAAATTTGTTCCTGGGACCAACACAATCTCAGTCTGCTCAAAAATACTGGCATTTTTTTTCTTCTTTTCTGAAATCTGTGTCTCCAGCTGTCAGGCTAGAGTGTTTTTAAGCACTTTAACTTTTCAAGCACACATGCATAGGCATGAACAGACAAGGTGGTGAGAGAGACGTGCAGAAATATGAATAATTATACCACAAGAAAGTTCTAGTTTGGGCTGATACACAGGACAAAATATCAAGCTTTCTAAGCAGAGTTATTAAACGATTATCAATACGCACACATCTTCCTATGTAAGGAAAATCATTGAAGTCACAGGTTAATTTCAAGTAATTATAATTGTACTTAAGTCTTCATGAGCTGCTGTTGCAAACACTAATGAAACCTGAATAATCGGGATTCTTTTTAAAGTGTGACGCAGGCATTAAACAAGGTGGCCGCAGGAGCCCGTGCCAGCGCCAGGGTCCTGGTTCAGGAGCCCGGAGCTCCTGTCCATGTGCTCGACCGCGCGCTCGCTGCCGACACGCTTGCAGAGCCCTCTCCTACTGCCCACATGAAGTTAGACCTGCGCTTCACCCTTTTGAACCCCGCTGGTACAAAGTATCAGAATTTATACATTTCTTTTATTTTTTATTCCTCACATTTTAGTACTGCAATATTTTAATTTAACTCCCTCTTCTCCATACTCCAGTTAATAGTTTTATGGGGAGGTTCATTTTGGAAACCTAGCAGAGGTTATGCCTAACACCGAAGGCTGTCGCAATCCACCATGAGACATCAGCACCTAAAAAGCCGAGGAACAAATAAAGAAATCGGAGATACCGGGGCACAAACCGCCTGAAGAACTGCTTGAAGCGCCGCAAGCAACTCTAGCTCTGTATGAGTTGAGTGGCCAAAAAAAAAAAAAAAAAAATAACCCTTCCTAAAAGTATTTCTGCCATTTTACGTAATACTCTGTGGACGCTGCTTTTAAATAAGCAAATTCTCCTGTAACACAAACAACATTTTCTACACCACAAGGACTTTGTTCTGTCCCGGGGCAGGGTAACTCAAGGGAATCCCTTTTCATTGCCAGGCGCTCTGAATAACTTTTAAGGGGCAACATAGCAACCTTCATTTCTGTTAGCGACAGCCCACAGATCAAAATGAACTGTGTTCCAGAAACACAGCAAATGTTCCACAAATAAGAAGCGTATTGACACATTTTCTCTTCGCCCCTTTGTGCTAAGCCTGTGTAACTGCGCTTCAGTGAATGGCTTTTTGTTATTCTTATCTCCGTGCCTCAAAATTCCTCAAAACACATCTGTCACAGCACAGCTTGATAGCCAGCTCCTAACAACTCCTGTGTCACAGCTCTCCTATCTCCCACCAACCTCCCAGGTGGGAAGAAGTTTGCACAAACATTTCTTTTGCTCATCAGACCATGTCTTGCTGCCTAGTCAGTGCTACCCAGCCCCAAACTGCTTTTCCCACTGCACAGCCCCAAGTCGCTCCCTTTTTTCTTTTTCCTTATTTTTCTCCCTTATTTTTTCTTAGGGGACTTAATTGCTTCATTTCAGATGTTATGTTTAACCTCAGGAAATGGTACTATAGACATGGCAAACAACTTTCTGGTTGTTTCAATCAGGACCATATTATAAAGTACAGCCAGTTAAGAATCCTATTCATTTTCTTGCCCTGTCATCTTGATCTTATTTGAATGTCTGGGGAGCAGGAGGTGCTTGCTTGGCCCAGGATTTCAGAAGTGGGGGCAGGAGCGTCTGTGCAATGTGTTAGAGACACTGAAAGTTTTCATTTTGACTCCTTAATGAGAGCGACCTTTGCCACGGGCTGATGAGTTCCATACCTGTCCTGGTGTGCTTTCTGAAAACATTTGACACTGCTCGCAGGTTTGACGGGGATATGACTAATGAAGTCTTGGTATAAAAATAATGGGCTGCAATTGCAAGTCATTTGTGTGAAACCAAACTCCTTAAAAACTTGTCTCTGCTCACTTTCTGTTTTCTAAATGAGTCAATAATACGAATCAGATGGCTTGAAGGAATAGACCCCCAAATATTTCCTCTCTCCCTTCTATAAATTAGCTGCCATTTTGTGCAATTTTTGTTGCCTCCAGGCACGGTTTAAATTGGACTGTAGTTACTAAATTGCTGGAGCTATTGCAAAATGTGTAGGCTAATACATAATACCTTGTTTTTGTTAAATGTATAGTAACAGCTCTTCTTGTGAGGTCAAGAGGCCCAGGCTGCTACTACTTACAATGCACAACAATTTTATGTAAAGTAATCAGCAGGCAGACGGGAGTGCTTGTTTCTGCTGTAAGTTTTAAATAATCAACAAAAATGTATGTATTGTTTTCAGCATCCTCTGTCTTTGGTGGAGGCAGAGGGGTGCCCACTCCACCGCGACGCCTTGCCTTCCTACCTGCGGCTCCCTGGAGAGCGCTCCGGTGGGGGTCGAAGGGGCAGGAGCCTCCCACCACGCTGCAGGGCACAGCCACACCACAGCAGCTCATCCTCCACCAGCCAAAGCCAAATCCTCTTGTCAAATCCTCCTAATCACCCAGGTTGTCATTTTAGAATACATAAAAGGTACATACAAATATTTTGGAAAGTCTTTAACTCTATTATAGCCGTAGCATAAATGGATGTGTCACCAACTCTTGCAACTTTAGCATCAGTAGTGATAATTCATGTTTTTCTTAAAGCCTTCTCTCTTGGAGTCATGTAAATATATGAGAATTTTAAATTGCTATTAGAAGAACAAGTTTATAACATTAAAGAAGAAAGACTGAAATTCTCATCCAAGCTACCTTAGGGACTCAGAACCTCAAAGGAAAATAAAAAGAAACCTGTGTGCTTTTTTAACTTGCATACTTCAGAGGCACCTGATTCCTGATTTTTGATTGCTAGGAATGGGAAAAATTGCAACAATGGCTATGAAGCTTTCCATCATAAACTATCATAACCACCTTTAACACAGTCGGACCACTATTTGATGACAAAGTCCACGCTTGCTAATTTCCCCTAATACAATCCATATCAATTAATTTAAATCCCTCACACACATACCCCAAAGCCCCATTCCATTGTACCCCCACCATCGGGAAGAAGAGAAGGGAGATGAACACACGACGCACGTGTAGCCACACTGCGTAGCGCACTAGCGGCAAAGTGTCCACCCAGCGTGGAGTGACCAGTTTCAGAGCCCCCGTGGAAGAGGACTGGTCACAGCTGCAGGCACTGCCAGCCACCGCTGATAGTCTTGTCTGACGCTGAAACACACAATCAAATTATTTTGTATAAGATACCATTCTAGCCACATTTGGATAGGCAATTGAAAGGCAAAAGGTCAGTGTTTTTCCTTCAGTTCAGAGGTATATGTACCACACAAGTGCAAACACACATTGTGTACGTGTACATGTGTGTATATGTGCGGGTGTTACAAACATGCATGGAAGAAATATCTGCGCAGGTTACACATATTTCCCATCACAAACCGAGTAGCCTCATTATACCAAAGCTCATTTGCACTCATAATGTGCAAAGCTAGGAATAGGCGTAAACCTTTGCAGGACCAGGGCCTAAGTACACACTCAACTTTAGACTTCGGGTTTGAACATGCTCATCCTAGCACCTAGGACAAACATAAAACTTCATATACCTAAATATAGACAACGTACAAGAGGTTTTGTTTTGTTCTGTTTAGCAGCTGCCCTGCGACCCAACAGAAGTTACGAAACAAAATGAATGTGATAGAGCGTTCATTCACCGCTTATTGGTGTTGCCTCGCCCTTGGGCATATTTGCAAGATTTCCTTCTACATAATAAAAAACGGCATGTCACTCACGATGGCCAGCAGTGTTGTGGATTGGCACTAGTCAAACACGGAGGCTATTATCTGTTCAATGCATGCTGCTCCTTCAGCACAAAAGGCATTCTTGGACTCGGATGAAGGTGGTGTTTTTCTAAGCTGAATTTCAGTGAGGATGGTACAATGTTTTGTTGGTCAACGTTTTGTTGCCCGGAGATAGGACAGTTTCTTTGTGCAAAGTTTGCTTACTACACAAACCTACTCCGTTAGATGGACTCACAGCTACAATGGAAGAGATACAGGTGCCATTTATATCTTCCTTTTCCTACATAAAGTAACAAATCTACCAGCACCTACATTTTCTTGTCTCCAGCCCCGCGCAGCTGTCACCAAAGCATTACCCAGGGACACACAAGAAATCTTCCCACATGCAACTCTGCAGCTACTACTGGAGAGAGGCAGTCTTACAGTCTAGTTGTTGTTGTCTTCATCCAAGAATTCACTAATAAATATGCATTATGCCTAACTGAGGAGCTTTGCTCCTGCCTTCCCACATCCTGCACTGACGCAGCCAAGCACTAGAAGACGAGGACTCCAACACCGATATAACCCAAGAGTCTGCGTCTGCTCCCCAGGCAGTACCCAGCCCATCTCCAGGCAGGAAGGGGACCTGGCAGGCAGTGAGCTCCCCTTTGGGTGCCAGCTACACAAATAAAATGAACAATAACCGCAAATTTAAGCATTCATATTTCTAGCAACAGTTGCCAACCTCTATGGTCTGAGAGCATCTCACCTAGCTTTAGGTGAGGCATTTCTGAAGTGGTCACCTAGCCTCCCTCAACAGTGGAGAAAGACACATTAGACACTTCACCTTGGACAGATGGACTCAGTCTTCTTGCTGTTAACCACCGAGGAGACTTAATGGCCAGATTAGACTAGATACCAAACATCCAGATAGCTCAAGTTGGATGAGATAAATCTTTGTGGCAATGGTTCGGAAAATTCACCTGCAGGGAAATTATTTCATATTTGCCTAGTTTGAAGCCTCTTGTATTTTCCTTTAAAATATGTGGTAGCTGCTATGGCACAGAGGGGGTCGTTGGCTAAATTGTCCATCTCAGTATGGCATTTTCTACACTCTAACTCCACCTTTGTTCGTACTGGCTCTGTTCTCACTTATACATAACTGTAAGTTATATAGTGCACATATTTTTGCACTCCTAGTGAACCACAGTGCAGACTGCAGCCAGACATAACTTGCAGTTTTGTTACAAACAGATAATTAGACACCCACTCTTCCAACATTTGTGACAGCAGCCTAGAGCGGGTGCAAATTTAACAGGTTAAAATTGCACCTTACACCTTGACACCAGTTCTGAACTGGCTGGTCGTAGAACATTAAATAGTAGATAAATATATACGCAGCCAGGAACAAAATGGTGTAAACTAGCTAAGATTCGTTTTACTATATCTCCTTAATTCAAGGGGTCCATTATATGTTATACTCAAGAGGGGAAAAGAAGGGCTTGTACTGACGTGTGCGGGGAGGGGGGTTGTTATGGTTTAGGTACCAACTTTCCTTTTTGCTCACACAAGGGCTAATTCATAGGTTAAGTGGAGGATTATAGATGATAGAAATGCAGCAGCCCTTTTCCTTTCCCTCATGCTTTTCATATAAATAGAAAGAAGGCTTTTCTCATCCCTTCTGCAAAAGTATTGAGATTTCCATAGCTCTGTGAGAGGACCTGCATTTCTGTCGCTCCACTACCATCGTCCCTTTGTCCCCACAAATCACCTCATATTTTAGCTTGGAGAAGAAGGATCCACAGCCTCAGAAGAAGATAAGACCAAATTCCTTAGGATATACTTCTTTAAGAAAAGCCTGAAGTATAACCATGCCCAGGCTAATGTGAACAATAACCTGGGAACAATAACCCAGTCCTGCTTTCACTGATTCACAAGAGTTTTGTCACCAACTTCAATAAAAACAAATTAAGCCCTTTGCAAGATGTCCCTCACAAAGCAGCATCCCACTTGGTGCTACTGCACGCATGAAGTCAGTAGGCAGCTTTGAGCACGTTTAGTCAGTGGGAACAAGATGACAGTGTGGAAATTCAAGCGCTGACCAAATACCAGCCTCCCTCTTGGTACCCAGTAGTGATGCCCTTCCAGAATAACCACTTCTTTGACTGGCAAAACTATAAATAGCAAGTAAATGCTTAAAAAAATTAAAGTTGTTGCAAATTAAGGGCCTAAGGCTGCAAAGTCTCATGCTGACAACAACTGTATGTGCCTGAACAGGCAGCCCCATAGGGCTGCTCGTGATCCGAAGTTACTGGTCAGCATGTCTGCAGGACCCTGACAACGGGTTTGCTCAAAAGAAACCTTTGTGGGTTTTTGTCAGCCTGAAAACGCAGCGATAGGAGGTCCATTACGCATTGGCACGTACGTTGCATCTCGCAGGGACAGCATATATATGCTGCAGATTGCTGCATTTTTCATAGTACATGATCATACGTTGTCGAGCAAAACAGTAAATAATGCTCTGATATAAAACTCATGTAACTCTTTGTTGGCATGAAAATTAAGGCTTCCCCTTGCGTTCCCGTAACTTGAACACTTCCCTTTGATAGTTTCCTTGTTTGTTTGTTTCAATTCTGTTTGTTTTAATGAAACGCTTGGAATTTTAGCACAGGATCTGTGAGTAGCCTTTTTCCTTGACTCCTCCCCGTTAAAACCTTGACTCCTTCTTGAATGCACAACTGAGACATGTTTGCTGCATTCTTAGAGGGAGAGAGGAAATAGGAAAAAAAGTGAATTTGAAAAATGTATTTTTTGTGTGGGATAAACACACATTCCACACTTGTTCTGGGTAAGACGGATGGGAATCCTACATAAAAGAAGCTCTTTGGGTTTTGAAGAGTGAAGTGGGGAACCAAAAAATGTCCTTTCATGAAAAAATTGTTTAGCATCATCTATACTTGTTTTTCATGAATTTTCTATGGAAACACTGCCAGAGCTCACAGTTTCCACCTTAGGTACATTTTCCCTAGCTAATTAAACCCTCTTTCCCCCCATGACAAATGGGCCCTTCTCAGGAAAGGGCATGATTGCAGACGCGGATGAAGTCAAAGAAGGCATTCTTAGTGATTAGACATGAAATACAGACTTTGAAAATACAGAGATTTTGAAAGTAAAGAGCAAATAACTTACTGCATCCTCAGGGTAAAAATAATTTATGCATCCTTTACCTAAGTGAGTTTTCTCTATCTGTTTATTTTGGTTTTAAAAGTCTATTTATCTGGTTAGGTCTACTTTCAAAGATGTATTTCCCATGGCCCTCCTCTTCTGTATAACGCTTGCATGTTTTTCAAGCCAAATTCATTAGCAACAGTGCCTCAATGCTATGTGAGCCTTCAAGCATGGTATACCTTGCAGAAGGTGGAGAAATATGGAGAAGGTGATGATGTGCAGTGTTTGGAGCTGGTGCTCAGCTCTCCCAGCTGATGCTAATTCACCATGGAAGCTTGGTCCCAAATTGCTGACAGGCAGACTTCAAAAATCTTGAGTTCATCCTTAAAATTTTAAGTTTAAATGTGAGTTTAAATATATAAAAAGATACTGGCTTTTGTGTTTTAGGCCATGTTTTCAAGCACCACTTCTCAACAAAGGGTGCAGGAAACAGACCTTTTTAAATGAAAGCCGAGATTCTCACAAAATAATTTGAGTCCAGCAGCTTCAAGAAAAGTCCGTGATGTCATAAGAGTTGGACAGATTCTTAACTGCTTATTTATTAAATAATCATGAGTCATCAGACATCTTGGACAATTCCCCCACAAATCCTTGAAGACCATTAGGCTGCGATATGGGGAAGGAGATGGATTTCCCTAGTCCGGGGGCCAGGTGCAGATAGAGACTGGCCGGCACAAACCGGAATGGCAGGCGGGTCATTGCCTCCCCGTATTCCTCCTATCTCCAGTTATCAGTACCGCCTCTTACTGCCCTTTCCGAGTTGTTTTCCCTACAAAGGTTTGGGCAGGCCAGTGTCACCGCTTGATGCTCGCGGCCTGTGGAGAAGTGTGTGAGTTTTTTTCCCGTCACCAGAGAGGTCCACTGAGCTTTGGGAAGTGACAAGATTTGAACTGAGGAGCTGGGACACAGTACAGGGCAGAGAGACAGAGAGGTACCAATTACATTCACCTCCCCTCTCATCCTAGAGACCAAGGACCGCTGTTATTTTCTTACCAGTGCTGTTTCTTCTTAGTTCAGATACAGTAAACTCCTCTAGTTTAAATGTGAAATTGTTGTGGGCAAAAGAAAACGGACAAACCTGTTCTTCCTATATTCCAAGTAATTTCCGTACATGACACTGCTTGCTCGCGGCTCCGCAGAGACACTTACATCAGAGAAAAGGAGAATGCATTCACAGCCCAGCAGACAGCTCACACTCCTCACTGACCCATGGTCTTAGGCAAGACTCCCTGCTTCGGTTTCCCTATTTTGCAAAATAGGACCATTGTAAAGAAGTCTTCTAAAGCAAAATATAAAGACTTGTACCAGCTATCAATAGAAATACTATGTAAGTGTTGGGGGTGATTACTAGACTCTATAAATTCTGTGGAAGAAAAAAATCCTTTCATTTTCTATCAGGCATTAAACAACCCATTAAAGAATCTGGCCCGTTGTTAAACAATGAAGCAATCCCTCACCAGTTCAGATCTTGCTCCTACTGAATTCATAAGAAAAAACTCTACAGGCCGGAGGCTGGTACTTTGGAACCACCATGCTTTCCTATTCCGGTGTGTAGAGGTAGAAAGTAGTTGTTTAGAAAAAGTTGGTCTTGTATTGGTCTGATTTAAAATGAAGAACTTAGCATTTTTGGAAATAAGAGACTATATCCATGGCTGTGTCATTCTTTTGTTGCAGTTCCATAGAGACGTGACAAACCTCTACACAGGACATACAAAAGCAATACAAAGATGAGCCGTAATCACAGAGCAGAGGCACACTATTCATGTATGGGTCAATGTAAAAAATAAAAATAATAATCTAAGTTCATGGTGCAATACATGTGAAAAAAAATGGAGCTTGTGGAAGTCGGTCATTTCCTGTCTGTATTTAAAGTGGTTCCCAGCACAAGTGGTTTCCAGCAGTGCATGGACCACCTGCGGCATGTGTGGTGCCCGAGCACCAAAGCACCCTTTCCAAGGGGACTCCTGCATTTCTCTTCCAATGATCTGTTAAGTTCTGCAGAGGTTAAAGACTATCCCACTTGCTTCCCACCCCCAACTTATCCCCAAACAATCTGGCTTGCTTCACCCATTGCAATGAGGAGACAAGATGAAAGCCAGGAGTAGAGAACAGCCACAGAGGCCTGAGGCATCCATGCAGCCAGAAGGATTTGCCTGCAGGACGTCTGGCCGCTAGTGCAAAGTCGGGTCACAAAACACAGGTACTTTACCTGCGGCTGTGAGGGCGGGATCCTGCTAAGCGCTCCTCTGAGCTCCCTACAGCCGCAGGCCCCAGCAGCCCGCAGGGACAGAGCTTTGTCCCCCAGAGTGAGCTACAGAGCAAGGATGCTGTCACAGGCCTCTGTCATTCTGGGCATTGTTTTTTTACCACATCTTAGGAATAGGAAAAAATACCCCCATGTCAGGGCTAAAACCAGCCAGAAGCCTGGCACACACATGCAACGCTTTTCTACTGCATCCTTAGGGATAATAAAAACATACTTGCAAAATTAGGACCCATTTTGCAGTCCTTGCTCATGTGACAGTAAGACTACTTGCATGAGCTGGGACAGCTCACACAGGCAAAGGGCTACAGGATTGGGCCCTTAATCACTGAAAAATACACTACTCACCAATAGTTACCTAATTTAGCAGAATACATTACCTCTCTGCTTCATAAATCTTAATTAAAGCTGTTAGTTTTCCTATTATATGATCGAGAAATGCCCCATTAAAGTTAAGCAGTTTCTCCAAGTAATTATGTACATTATATGGTGTGAGTGTAAAGATGTATATAACATTCCACTTCCAATTATTTTGCATACCCTGAAAAGCATTATCTATTAAATAAAAAACTTGCAGAATTTCATTAATGCACGGTTTTTAATCTCCCAAAAGTCAAAGCTGTCCCGCAGGAGCATATATACTCAATGTTGGCTCCTTATAATACAATTTAATGCTCACAAACACAACTAAAGTATTTAAGCATTTACAGAGGTTGTCATAAGTGCTTTTCTTATTTTTGATCAAATTCAAGTCTACACTTAATACAGTTAACTGTAGTTATTTAATTTCAAAACTCAAGAATCCAACCTCAAAAATTTATAACAATATAAATTTAGTTACATTGATATAGGATATGTATGCTACTGGGAAACCATTTTTCAGTAAGAAGCGTAGAACTCGAAGATCTAAAAGGAGTTATTTTTAAAAGTAAGCATTATTTCAAATAAACCTTGTCAGATTTCAAATAATATTTTCCTATTCATCTGCAAAATGATTTTATAATTTTTAGTAGTATATTTCAAGCCAGTGCTAAATGCTACCAAAAATGGAATATATTTTAATTATGCTTTCCCTTTTGATGAGAATTTCATGTAAATACTGAACAAATATTAAACTGAGACATTGCAAATATCTTAAATACATTATTAACCAAAGCACTTCAGTTCCTAGCAACTGGCTAGAGAATGAAATTTGGAAAATTATTCTTAGCTCCCCTAAGACACTGAATTTATTGCCTTACCACATTAACAATTAAAAGGTATATGCAAGATGTTAGATGTTAAAATATAATGGAAGGAGCTTAACATCTGCTCAGATGAGGCAAGGAACCAACTCCTGCCCTTATAAGTAACCTAATCAGGCTTGCAAGAATGTAATATTTTACTTTTAAGCAAAATATTATTCTCTACAAACTGTAGAGAGTCAACCAGGCACACAAAAAAGGAGGAAAAAGAAAAGCACTGAGAGCAGCAGACCCAGCTGATGCTGCTAATCTTTGATCCAATAGAGTTTAATATCATCCTTCAGAGCTGACAGTACATTATTAATTGAAACATTGGGGCTGAACTATGTCCTCTTCTGTAGTAATCATAATATAATTATATCCCATAGGCAGAAAAACTATTTCCACCTCTGCCCCTGAAAAAGTAATCTACAAACTGGCGTAAAAATGGGTGAAACTAAATAGTACCCCAACACTCAGTTTGTGATATCAGTACTTGGAGGTCCATAAATCATAATGTATATTCTGAGGAAACAGATAAAGAAATGAGAATTTCAGACAGATTATTTTTATACAATACACTGTGAAAGCATCTTGGATAACTTGATTTCAAACTATCTGGCTGGATTTCTTTCTATAATATTTTTTCTGCTTTTAATTTTTGCACAGATGTAGCTATATAAATAACAGTATTTCCTGGAATCCCTGAAACATCAAACCAAACATTTTCCAATATTGAATGATTGCATTCCATTATGTCATTACCACTTAGAATAGTCTATAAATTCATTGACTGAAGAGTTTAATAGCAATGCCTGATCTTTTATGTACCATACTTTTATTAATAGAAAAATCAGCCTCTTCTGTAACATTAGCACGTTACCCTTTCTAGTAAAGCATATCAAATCACATTAGTGAAAAAGTTGCCAAGTCAAATGGAAGCTCGGTGCCAGTTTTCTTTTTTTTTTTCCTCTTTCTTTTTCTTGAGAGAGAGAGAGAGAGAGAGAGAGAGAGAGAGAGAGAGAGAGAGAGAGAGCAAGAAAGGGGGATTAAATTTCTTACTAAACTTGTGGCAATGAACATAAAATATAATAATCCTTTAACATTCCTATCATGATTTTGGTCCTAGCACTTAAACCAACAGAAGACTGAAGGAGTTAATGGTTTAAAATGTGCAATAATTCAGAAAGATACGTTGGGTGATTTTCAATACATGTTTTTTGAAGGATAGACTCTGGAGCAGACAGATCAACTTTGCAAAAAGGAGAGAGGGGGGAAAGAAAAAAAGAGGTACTCTACAACCAGTCAAACCAAATGCCAGAGCAGAGGGCAAAGGGATATGGAAACTGAGAAGATAGACTTCCAAGTCCTTTCCTGAAAGTGCTTGGATTTTGAGGAGAGTCCAACATCGGCTGACAAAAGTGTCTTTGTGCTGCGACACTGGGGAGAACGAAGGAGAGCTCGGGAAACCTAATGAAAACAGGCCAAGCCTTGTACATTAGACCCCATGGAGAACTTTGAATCATACGAGCTGCAGACAAGCACCGAGTATGTAATGCCAAATTAAAGACCACCAAATATGGGCGGCACCGGAGCAGCCCCAGGGCAGATGTACTCGCAGCCCGCCGGACAACGCGCCGCTCCGCAGTTTGCCTTGCCTCGGCTGCTGCAGATACCCGACCCCAGCAGAGGGCACAGCTGGGGGCACACGGTGCAGCTCCCTGCGTAGAGCTATACTGATTTACACCACCAAAGAATCTTGCCTGAGAAGACGAAAAATAAAACACACCTTTTAAAACATTTTTCTGCAACTAGCTTGAATACTAGCAGTGTTAATATGCATGCTGCAAAGGGGTGCCTGACCTGCAGCTCCCCTTGCAAAGTCCCTGTCCAGGCCTGAGATATAGTCTCCTTGTGTTTCTCATACCCCCAATCCGCTCGGGTCTCCTACTCTGTTGTTTCCTTGTATTTCATGGTAGACAGTGTATTTCATCTTGTCTGCAGAGAAAAATCCTGCCTCATACTAGTAATCGTGGGTCTTGTTAGCAAGGTGCAATCTTTTCAGCTCTGCCTCGCACGACTCTTCAACTCTCTCCTTCCAAACCTGTTTGCTCCAGGATCTCTCCAAGCAGCGAATCGAGAACAAACAAACAAATAGCAAACTCTTCACACTTGTCTGTCAGGATGCTTCAGCCACGCTACCAAGGTGTTTGCGCTCTGCCTTCCACCCACTTGTTCCTCTTGCACCGATACCATTGCGGCGCAGCAACCCTGTCGTTCAAAGGAGGTGGGAAGCAGTGTAAGGCCGGGCTCGCACCTCCTGGGGCTGCTCTGCGTGGTACCCGGCACCCAGACTCTGCAGCCGGGCTTTGCGCAGGGTGGGCGCCGGCTCCGGCCTCTGCGCCGAGCTCTGCGGGAGCTTGGGTGAGCCTCAGCGCCTTGGCTCGGGCTGCACATTTCATAAGGCAGAGATCAGCTCTCTATGTATGCACAACATCCAGCATAACAGAGACTCTAAGTGATACCACAGCATAAAAAATGCACAGTCTAAACCTGACTGCTGATCTAGGGAAAGTGGAGACAATCGTCACAGAAAACAAGCATGATTAACCAGGTCTGACTTACAAGCGGTATAACCACGACCGCGTAACCTGCCCTCCCAGGGCTCCTGCAGCATCCTTTCTTTACTATCGGCCCATAAAAAGAACATCCTGTGCTCGTTAGTTAGTTCTTACACTGCTGCCCTTCAGCAGCCAGGAACTGCTTGAAGGCTTTAATGACTCTGCATGGAAAAGACGGTTAAAGGAGGTGTTTCTAAGCTGTGCTAGACACATTAGAACGGTATATAATAATGTCACAATAAACATGTTCCTGCTTTCATGCAAATCGGTACAAAAAGCTGCAATTCATTTGAACGAGGGCAGAGGAAGGCCTTGCATATATCGGGCCTGAAACGTGTACTCCTTTTGCTGGTTTTACCCCAGTGTCACCAGAATTACTACGGATTTAAACTTCCCAATCTCATAATCCCGATAAAATCTCTGAAGGAACTGCATCCAGCCCTTCGGAGACGTGAAGTGGTAAACAAATGCTAAGTGGCCTTTTCCAGAACATAGACGTTTACAAAGTCGAAGTGGCACTGAGTGAAAACGCAGCTTCGCAGCCTCCGCGGAGCGCCTTGCACCCTGCGGTCTGCACTGCACAAATGCTGCTGCAGAGCGTTGAAGAGCAACAGAAAAGAGCGTGGCCAGTCTTGCACTCCTCCTTCCTGCTCATTACCGGGGCTCAGCAGATGCGCCAAGAGGGCTGCGAAGCGCAGAGCCAGGACGAAGCAGAGCAGGGGCAACCGAATCCATGGCTACACGCAACAAACGGGCTCGCAGCCGGGCAGCCGCTCCGTTCTGAGTGCAGACACAAAGGAATGCGAGCTCTTCCTTCTGGGATAAAGTACCCAATTATGTAAGTCCGGTGCAAAGACGGGTGAATTTTGCCCTAAAAAACATTGAAAAATGTGCTTTTCATTAACTTAAAATGCTCTGTCCAGCTCACCTTAGCCAAGGAAAACTCCTGGGCACGCTGGTGTGAGTTTTGCCCCAGGAAGCGCAGCTGAATGGAGTATTCTCTGTTTTAAGAGCACTGTTTAAAACAGAGATACCATCTCGCCCTGCGAGCAAGATAAGAGTGGGAGCCAGCAGAAAAGAAACTGAAACAAAAGAAACCTGCGGTGCGGGTGGGGGGATTCAATGGAGTAATTTTTCACTCCCTGTCATTTCCATCATATTAAATGAGGTTTTAAAATACTGGCCCAGTTTCTCAACTGGTATAAACTGGCATAGCTCCTTAATAGTCAACAAAGCTAAGCCTATTTACAGCAGTGCAGGACTTAGCCCTGCTGAATTCAAAAGGTATGGCTGTAGAAAATAATTCACACCCAGGTTGCCATATCACTGGCACACACACACACAAGCACATTCTTGTAATATCCAGAGGGCCAGCTCCAGTTTCAAACCCTTGCAAGCATAAATTGCCCAGAGTTCATGATTAACATGTCATCTCCCTATAATGGGGAAAGGGCTGGAGAACGTGCAGTGCAGTGGGGCTCGGCAGGGCAGACCCACTGCAGCTGAGGGTCTGTCAGCGTTTCTGTCATAAACCACATTTTTCAGGGGTTTACTGCTTGGATGTGTTTAGACCCCATTGGGTTCAAACTAAGCACACTGGTTTGTAGATTGGGTATGGAAGGGTCTTTTTCCTCCTTTTATCAATTTGGCTGCTTTCTGTCCAAAACCCAGGAAGTTCTCCAAATTCCGGGTGATTTTGTCCTCCAGCTTTTTGGACCAGTTCTCAGGGTGAAATGGCTGGGGCCAGGGAGGTGGTGTGGGGGGTTGTTGTGCAGTGGGGAAAAGACAAAAAGAGGAGGAACCAAAAAAAAAGTAGTTAGAAAAGGCTAGACACTTTTTCTCTCTGAATAACAAATGTGAAAAGAAAATCCCCTATATTTAAAGTAATACTTGGAAAAATGACCACTCTGTTTCCTCAGTAGCATCTGAGCCAAATTCTTGTTTCAGTTACGGCAACCGGTACAGCAATATTGACTTGAGTGAGGTCACGCTAGTGTAAGTAAGTGACCTCCGTTGGCCAAACCGAACCATCTGTACACCAGTGGAAATCTGCAGCAACCTCTCACTTCGGTGGGATTGCCCTGGATTTACACCAGTGTAGTTGAGGGAAGCATTTGGCCCAATAATTCTTTAAATACACGTTTTTTTTCTCTGACTGTGAAACCTCAGTGAAGTTAGTGGCATTACATGGACTATAAATCACTACAGAATTTGGTGCTTTGTTTTATGCCAAATATTTTCTGGTATTGTATATTTCTGGCAAAAATTGCCCTTCATTTATACCATGGCAACCGCACTAATAACAGGGTGTTGCGTTAGTGTATAGCTGAGGGCAGCAGCCATCCACAAGCTGGATCCTACCCTGGTTCCTCCTGGTTCTAGCAAGATGCTGCACCTCAAGCTATCCCGCAGCAGCCTCCCCACAGCTTGCAGACCCCCGGCGAGCCTTATCCCTCTGGTGAGACTTGTCTGCAGACCAGAAGAAGCGAAGTTAGGTGGGCTTGATCCAGGCTGTCAGAAAGGGCTGAAATGGCCAGACTGATCTGCACCTCGCGGCCCAGGAACTCCAGTATCGCTGGGCTGCAAACTGTGCGGGAAAGGAGCCTTTCCAGTTCACCGCCCCCTCCGCTACTGCCTCTAAGCCTTCATCCTGCCGGCCGCTCGCTCTGCTCTGTGCTGTTCTATTGACTAGCCTACTTTTTTGGCTGTTTGTTACAAAACACAGCTTTCCCCTTTCTGTAGTGTGCCTGCAACGAGTTCAAACAGACACAAGTCCCCAAGGGCCAAACTTGTGTCAGATCAGATCCTGAGACATTGTAACCGGCATTCCCCCCTCACTGCAGCTCAGTGTAGCTGCGGGTGGATGCAAATCCAGTGTATAAGGACCCAGTACAAACACAGCCATTCTGGGTTCTCCAGAATCTTGTAAAAATAAGCGTTTTGTTTGAATTCGGTTTCTTTTCCTTTCTCTGCCTCTTTCTTCACCTCTTGTTCATCCCTCCTGCCAGAGGATGTGCTCTTCTCCTCAACTCTTCCAGAGTCCATTTTCCCTAAGTCAACCACAATAGTGACACAGACTCCAGGTCACTTCTCCTTACAGCCCAAAACTTCCTCCCATCTCTCCTCAAGGTACTTTTTTCTTCTGCCCCTTCATCACAACCCTCCCAGGCCTTTGTATCATGCTGGATCCTTTCAATATATCCTTTAACTGAGGAATGAAAAGGCTGTTCATTCTCTCCCTCCTTCATCCATGTTCTCTTTCTCCTCCCGTTTCCGCCCTCAGCTCTCATTTCATTGCCCATGTTTTCCTCCAGCTCCCAGTCTGCGGTGCCACCACATTTGAATAGTTCGGCGTATTGACAGCTGTCCCTCTCCACCTTTCTGCTTAGGGCTATTAGATATCTAGTTCTATGTAAGGATCCAAGCAGGAGGGTTTCTATTCATTGATTTCAAGACAATTCAAAACGCACTTACAAAATATTGCATCGAAACAACTCTACAGGCCCATTCTTTGTCCTACCAAAGCTGACAGGACTATTCAAATTAACATCAGAAGCTGACGTGAATTTTTTGGCTCGAAGGCTCAATTATTTTCAGGCTGGCCTTAAATGTTCTTTTCCAAGTAATCAAATTTATAATCGGTCTAGCTACAGTAAGCCCATTTGATTATTAAGAGTTACTGCACCTATTGGGCCACCATAATGTACTGAATTTTCTCAGTAAGAATTAGCTATTACCCTGAATGGCCCTGTTTCCAATTTTATAGGAGAGTTTACTTTCACTAAAGAGGTAATCATGGAAATGACAAGGAAACTTCTCAAAGTTATCTGCACACATTAAGAGGGAGAAAATAATAAATACAGTCTTCATTTCTTATTTGAACACTGATAGACTAATTTGGACCTTAAATCAGACTCAGTGTTTTGATTGTCTGTGGCAATGTCTATACTGCCGACATTTTCTAAAGTTCCTCTTATCCTTGGCTACATTAATGCCGTATCTATAAAACTTCCCACTCTTTTGTAGAGTGTTAAGGTAAAATAAATTTTAAAAAGAGGACTAAATTAAAAAAAAAAAAACCAGACCACAATAATCCCAGGCGCTGCAGAAGCCTGGATCTGTTTCAGAAGTTAATGACTAGTTCAGAGGTGTCTGAATCCAGCGTTTGACTCAGATGGTTCTTTACAATTTATAGGAAGGTTATTTCCATCTCCAACGCATGGTCTGTTTGTTTCTACTGTCATTTTCTAAAAGACAAAACACATCTCTGGTCTAAACAAAGAGTAAAGGAAGAGGCTTTCTGCTTCCAGCACCACTGGGTGTTTGGCATGCCTTCACCTTCTCAGGTAGTGAAGACAGACCTCTTTGCTTGTACCCCTAGCACCAGGAAGGCTTTTAAGCATTAGCATTAAATCAACACAAAACACCAACAAGGAGTGTGCATCTCATTTTTTAAAGCTGGATGTTTTCTAAGCTGCTTATTCAATCATTTTAACAGTTCCAAAAAGAAGTGACTTGCACCACACGTGTCCTTTCGGTGGGAACCGTAGGTGATACGATCAAAGTTAGCCTACACCTAATCAGGTTGTGAGAAATAATAATGGGGGTTTTTAAGATGTGTTCAATTCAGCAAAGGGCAAAGACTGTTAGTCTTTCCCTTATTTACTACAGTTTGGGTGAAATTCACACTATTTTCATTAATATTGTTCCTGCCATATCAATTATTATAAGGTGCACTCAATAATGTGGCTATGTTGTACCTCAAACAAAATACCTTTCAATGCATTTTCTCAAGCAAACAAGGTTTACATCCTAATGCAAGATACACTGCTGCACAAAACTAATGCCATATGTCTAATTTTTCAGTCATCGCCTCAGCGACATAATCTGACTGGTAGATTTGACATGGAGAAGAATGTTAGAAACTCTACAAAAGAAAACAAGCAACAAAACAGGAAGGTGGATGGTATTGATTAAAGCCCCACTTGAAAGTATGCTGAAACAATGAATTTTTCCTACTGTAGCAAAAGAAATCTGTCACTGCAGCCTTAGCCATAAATCGTCACCTTGATACATAGAGAGGAGGAATCTCATATGGAAAGACTTTGTTATATATTGAACATCCCTAATCTGCGACCACCAAGCAATCTAAACCAGCAACGGCTCTGCTCTGCCGTGGTGTGCGTGTATATCTTTATAAAATAGCATCTCCAGTTTCTGTTAATACAAAATTCTTAAACACCTGGATGCTCCCATGTCATGAAATAAATGCTTGTAGAATAAAAATTTACAGTCCACCACATGCATTAAATTTGTTTAAACACTTTTTCAAAGCGAGGCCCTTTTTTTAATCGCGAGTTGTATTTTATAATGGAGAGCCAGCTCTCTGGCAAGCCTCCATTCTTCCAGCCCTGACAGACTGTTTGTCAGTTAAACTCCCCTTGTCATGTATCCCCACCACTGCCAACTCATGCACGGAGACCTTCACTTTTACTGCTACCACTTGCACCCTGTGCAACCTTTGTCATTGATCACTGATCCAATCCAGTGCCCACATGTTCTTCAAGTGCCTACACAAGTAATGAGGTACTTGTGGTGTAAAATTAAACTGTCAACTGTCAGCGATTGATAACCACAGCGAGAGCTGACCTAGAACACCTGCACCCGTGGCCAAGACAGGTGTGACACGTTTGATCGCTGAGGCCTACTAGGCAGTGTGACCCAACGGTGTCCCTCCATGGATTTCGCGTGTGACAGAGCCGTCGTATTTCAGCCCCAGATTTCAAAAGCTGGCGTGGAAGGAGCCCCCTCCTCTGATCAATATGCACCCTGGCCACCTGCGGTAAAACTCTTTTGCCATCTTGTTAATCTATTAACTATTCTATTAGCGGCCAGGGTGGTGGCTGCCGCGTGAGCTACACCAAATTTCTGTAGTGACAGGTATTTGTGGCAATTAAGTGTCTTTCTACCTCCCTTCTCTTTTCATCCCCCTCTTCACCCCCCCCCCCAATTCTTCTTCATCCTCAGCTTGGCAGCAGCCCGCACATTTATCAACATTGTCACCCCCTTTATTAGTGTTTTTGTGAATGTGCCAGGGCTCAGTTGGGGCCTCTGTTCCCTTATGCACATCGATTTAGAAACAACACTGAGTATCATTTATGGCTATTTTTGTAGCATAATGCCTCCAGTTCTGCTTCTGTGTTACTCTCTGTGGCAGGAGCATAGAGCTGAACATTTCTTTGGTGTCATTTAAGTAAACCCAGTCTCATTTTGTTGAAAGCACCAAATAGGAAATCTCTCTTCTCCGCTCTTGCACGTTCTATCACCACCATAGAGACATACACACTCTTCCTCACCTAGCCAGAATTAGTTTCAGCCTTGGCTACTACAGTATTTACCCTACGGTTGATATTTGAGTATTCTATTGTTTTTTTAATTACTGATTTTCACTTTAAGCAAAAAGGTACTTTTAAGACATATGGTGTCTTTAAAAAACCCTGAAACATGTCAGAAAATAATGGCAGGAAGGTTTTTCCCCTCCCCTCAAACAGTTGCACTATATTAAGTTCATGTGATGAGAAGATAAAAATCTATTAACTTGCTGCTGACCTTATCGACACAAGGATCTCTGCAGACATTACAGGAACCATATCTCTTCTGACTTTTACATCCAGGACCTCATGCACCAGCGTCCCAAACCAAATATAAAATCTTCCTGATGAGTGAAACAGTGACACAAATTCAGATTCTGGTCTTGCCGGCTGGCAGGAGACACAGGGTCCTCTGGGGCCTGGGACTGGCCTCTACTTTCAATTTAACTTCAGGGGCGTTTTTTTGCCATATGCTACCAGGGGCTCTGAATCAAAACTGTTTCCGTAGGACCATATGCTACAAGGCAAATGTGCTGGAAACAGAAAGGCTTTCTGCTCCCCCATATCACCATGATGTATTGCAAACATAATTAAAGGTGAGTAACGCGCGCAGTCCTGTTTCGGTTAATCATTCCTTTTTTCAACTGAAGCCAGTATAAAACAAACCAATTTTCAAATTATACCAGAAGTCCATCTAAATACACAGTGCTCACAAACACATACGCCTCCCACATTTTCATGCTGCCCTATGTACGGGGCTCCTCCCCTGCGCAGACGGTAGCTCTGAAATGCAGGCTTTTAAATAAGAGCTCTTTTGAGCAGAGCAAGGACTCAGGTCTGTCTCACATTTCCCTCATGTCAGAAAGCAGTGAAATATGGAACAGCCCAAAGCACCACCACGCTCATGGTGCTAAAAGGCAGGGACTGGGCAATCACTTGGTCTTCGAAACCTGGGGAAGGCGTCAGCAATGGGATGTGACTGCTGTTCGGAAAAACGCAGCATTTTCTGCTAGCCAGCTCTGCTTGCCAGGAGGTAGCAAGTTCCCACACACTTAGAAATAAGACTGCATAGGGTGCCAGCAAGGCTGCACCCCAAAGAGGCCACAGTTGCGTTATATCAAATGAAACTGGAGTGTTAGAACAACACCAAACCCACAAGACTAACGTTTGCGCAGTTTGCTAATGTCACTGACACCTAAAATTCCAGGGGTAATTCATTCAATAGTGTATTTAAGGGGATTTTGTTGGAACTCAGCTGACTCTCAGGGAAATTCAGTTATCAGCTCAGCTCTGTGGGCTAGATTTTACGTACCCGCGTTATATACCAGAGCCAGGGCTCTGCTTCTCTGGAGCTCGCTATCACCCAGGCCATTAACATCACAGCTGAGGCACCACCCTATTCCCCCAGTCTTCAATTAAACGATAAACTCCCAATGCCAATGAAACATGCAATAGCCAAACATTTTAAAGACATAGCTAGAATTCAAGCTAGCAGCTTTGGGAGCTGTGTGGCTAAGCAGAGCAGCATACAGCGTAGAGTTTCTTAGCATGCAGTTATGGTCTCCAAACCAGGGAGTTTATGGCATTGAACGCAGGACGGCGTTCTGGGAAGTTCTGTGACTCGCGTCTTGTGTCCTTACGCTCTCCTCTGGACATCCACCACAGGAGACAGGATGCTGGGCTGGAGAGACATGTGGTCTGACCCTGGACATCTGGTTTTACGTTTGTGAGCGTGCTCACGTAGTTTTCTAGCAGTACCTGGAAAATCTTCAAATGTGCTATAAACTTGAAAGGCCAGTATCCCTTCAAAGCTTCTGGACCGCTGCTGGCGTGCCAATGCAAATCACTAGAGGAACTCCAAATAGGACCAATACCAGTGCTGTCTCCCTCCCCATTCCAGCTTGCACGCACTCTGCTCCAAAGAGCTAGGATGAGCTCGTGATTAGCACATGGGACTGGCCAAGCTGCATGCTGTATTCCTGTTTCAGCCCCCTGCTTTCCTCTGAGACCTCTAGGAAAATGGTTTCGTTCCTGTGTGCTCCAGTTTCCTTTCACTTCGCAAGAGCTAATAATAACACCTATTCCACAGAGGTGCTGGGAAGTGAGTTCCAGTGGTTAGATATGCATAAGCCCCATTCATATCATAAGTAATAAAAAAATATTATAAATGCTGAACAATAAAGAAATAACATGGCTCAAGCCACTACTGGTTGTGGTTGTGGTTTTGCAAAACAAAAAATCTTACTGATGGGGAAAATTGCTGATGATTTGCTTCACAGAAAGAAAAAATAAACAAATACAAGGTAACATGAAACAAAGTAATGGTTTGAACAGTGATGCTCTGTATATTAGCAACTGGGACATGCTGAAAAAATTGGATGTTGATTCAAATGTTTTCAAAGTTCAGAAATGTAATTTAGAGCTCCATGTGCTGAATGCAGTGAACCTGAAGCTAGGACTGCAAACAGCTATTGTTAATCATCTATTCCAGGCTCTAATGTCTAATACGGAAACTATTGACTGTAGCCTCACTGCATATGTGAACAAAACCCTGGTATTTTTACTGTATGTACAGCCTTTCTTTTGCCCCCAAATGTTTGATTTGCTTTACTAAAAACAGGTTCTGTAACTCGTACGGTAGAAGGAAAGTAAATATATTGCTTCTCACCAGTGCTGCCTGCTGTGAATAAGACACACTGAGATCTAGGAATACAAACCAACTGAAATAGAGATCAGTATGTAAAATATGTCTGGAGCACCACATACAGTACATACTCCAGCATGTTCCATGAAGGAGAAATTAATGATACGTGGAAAGCTCATTCCAAATGATCACAGTGACCAAAACTCTCAGACCTAGAGTCTTTCTTTTTTTTCCTAAATCCAGAGAGAATCTCTCTTGTTTTCATTCTAATCACAGAGCTGACCAGAAAACCAGAACTCCCTAAACCACCCAAGTGGAAGTGAAAGAGCTGATCTCAAAGCAACAAGGACAAAACAGAGACTAGATTATGTGACTCTCATCTGGCATTTTGAAATCTAGAACTGTGCACACCTATTGGCATCAAAAACAGAGATACACAAAAGTAAATTAAACAGCTAAACTCCTGGGCATTCCTTGGGACAAAAAAAATTGGCAAGATGTGACATCAAAGATTGGTTGTTTACATATTGGGGGACCTGTCTGCTTGTCTCTTAGCATTGATTTTTACGGTACAAAAATATTATTTCAGTGACAAGGATGTAAACCTTATTCAAAACAGGATTTAAACCATATCCTGCAAGTGAGGCATCTCTTCAGATAGCCTGCCTGCACTTACAGCATACTGAAGGCATGCTGATTTTAGTCTGCAGTGTTTGTTAAGAGGGTCACAATATCAGGAAGCAGGAGAAGGCTCATCAAAGCTTCGTTGCTTGCCTTCACCGCTCATCAACTAGACAGTACCTTGTTTTTTAAAATTAAGCGGAAATGCATCTCCAGTGACCCATTGTTAGAAACTTCCTTTTGTCTTTAAGTTTGTTGGAAGGAGTATGGGGGCCCCTTTTAACTCTTTTCCAATAGGTAATTTCCCTTAATTAGGGCTCTCATTACAAGTGAGAATTTATCAGACGTGATTAAAGAAGCATCTCGTCTCTTTCCTATCGCCTCAAAAGGCGCATATTTTGATCTCCCAGCGTGTCTTGCAAACACAGATAAGCACAGGCACTGAGCTCACAGATCACAGCTGAAATTTGGCCTGCCCATAAAGTTCATGTTTGGATCTCAGCATCCTCAGAGCTTCCCTCTGAATTCCAGGGTGACAAAATCATCATCGTCAGGGCACGTGTGGAGCTCCTGCGGGAGGCAGGAAGCCGATCGGATACAACCAACATAACGGAGCTTCAGGGCTTCGGTCTGGGCCCCTCTATCCAGTTTTTCCTTAAAAGCCTTGTGAGCATTGCAGCAAGGCAGAGCCGCACCTAGGAGGATCTTCTCACGTGGGGAGAAGCGATGGCCTGAGGTACCCCAATAATGCCAGGCAGGACAGTAGCTCTTAGCTGCGGTCTGTCATCCCGCACACTGATCAGGGTGGTCACCCACCAGGGCTCCCAGGGGAGTTGGCAGCACTTGCCCACCAGGGAAATCACCTCCCCACATTTCCTCGAATGTCGTTCTTTCGGAGCCATCCATTTCAGGCGAACCATGCCCTCAATGTGGAAGTGCAGCTCCTACCAGCGCTGTGAGGGGCTGTGAAAAGAATGGACTACAGCCCTTCCGGAGCACCCATAAATCCAGTTCGACGTGGGCCTTTCCCCGCAGAGGAAAGGCTGCTCTGCTGTGAGTCTGAGAAATCTGATTGATGCAGCTCTTGCTGAACTCAAAACCTAGGGTCATATAATGATTTTGCTCTACAGGTGCAGCCCTCTTTGCCATCAATATCCTATACATTGGCCCTACACCTCACACCTTCTTTTCAAGGTCTGAGCAGTAGCTTTAACAACAAAGAACAGTGTCCCATGGACTTCAGAGGCAACTGGATTGGGCCATTATGTTAAAATGCACTTGTGCTGTCAACAATTTTGTTTACCTCCAACAAATATTACTGATAAACACATGGTTTGGTGTACTACTCTATATAGCAACTGTAGAGATATAATTTCTTTTGTTTCTGTGAACCACCAAAACTCAGAATATAATAGAAAGAATATTAATTTGAACAGAACATTCTTCCCAGTCTGCAAATTACTATTATATGTAAGACAATGGCATGCCCTTACTCTCATTCATGACCTAGTATTTACAGCCACATCGAGCATGGAGTAAGTCATTAATTTGATAATAACAGAGAAGCAATGAGAACTTCCCCAAACATTAAGACACTCAAAATCCGAGAATCGCCTAAAATCTGAGGTGTTGTAAACATTCATCTACACACGTGTCACCAGCTGACATCTGTCCTCTCTTCCCCTTGCAAGAGCAAGCATTCTATCCTATGACAGGTACAATCAACCTTTAATTTTATTTTTCTCACATAATGTTAATAAAGAGCTAGAAAGATAATTTCCTTCTACCACAAAGCAATTCCACTGTGGTGGAACAAACTGTTATCTTAAGTTTCACAGAGCAATTGTTCAATAATTCCTGTTTGTGGCTCTTTTCCAAATCCTTGAGAACAGCTCAGACTGCCAACCCGTCCAAAACAAAAAAAAAAGAAAAAGAAAAAAAAAAAGAAAAAATCGCAACAGAAGCCGAAAAGCACTTGCTGTCACTCATGAGTTCAGCGGTGGCACACTCAGCCATTTCTCTCAGAACAAACCCCAGCCCTGTGATTCTGACACACAGAAATGCACTGTCTGTTTGAAGACAATTGCCTGGAAAGATATAAGCTGCGAGACTGTAAATATGTCACAGCGCTGGCCCTCTGAGATGGTGTTATCTTGGCTTGGTGGATTCAGTGAATTGGAAGCTCTGGGAGGAAAAATAATAAGGATACTTGGCATTTCTGCAGTATTTTCTACATGCTAAGCGCAGTACAAGCTTTAAGCAATTAATGTTTGTTAAAGAAGAATGGAAGGGTGTTTTGTTGCTTGAAAGGAAACTGATAACATGGATTTCTTCAGTGAAAGTAATAAAATGTTCCGTTTCTATGGAAAAAATAAGAAATAATAACAGCCTCACTCACAAAGCACCCTTCATTTCAAAATCACTATTAATTTTAGATTGTGAGCTCACTGAGGAAGGGACAGTCATTTACTACAGATTTGTACAATGACTAGCACAACAGGGCGCTGCCCTGCTTGTCGGTGGGAGTTACCATCATACAAATATTAAAGCAATATTAATCATCGCAAGTGAAAGTGTAGCATTAAGAAGCCATTTCAGCTCTGGGCCTGAGCCGAGCTTGGAATAGGGTGAGGAAGGAGGTCTTTATGCTCAGCCAGGCCAGCACAGGTCCCAGCACAGGGCGCTTCCACGGTCCTGCAGAGTCCTCCCAGAAACCTAAGCCGCAACATGTTCTCCTCTAAAATCCCCCGACATAACCCTACAGCATCCAGCCTGGGATTTGCCCCTGCCCCACCCCAGAATTATGGTTTTGAAGGAAATTTAGGGGTAGAAGAGCGATTTGTCCTAAGGAATGAAAACAACTGGCTCTGAAAAATCAAATTTTCTAGAGCAAGAGAAATTCAGAATTTTGCCAGCTCTAATATTTGGCCCTCTTAGCCCAAGAAAGAAGTAGCCTAAGGCCGAATCTGCACACAGGCTATTCATACATTTCTCCCAGGAGTGCACAAAGCTGCCAGCCAAGACTTTGAAGAGGTAGGTGCCTACTAACTAGGAGCAGACCTGGCTGCTGGATAAATCTGGCGTTACCACCAATGTGTTTGCATCATAGTTAACCTCAAAATTAAAAGGAAAGGAAAAGATGGTAGTCATTCAGGAGTGTAGGAAACTACAGTCAATTAGAGATAATCTGACAGGTTGGAAGTGGATTAACTGAAAATTTTGGCTTCGTCCAAATCTTTCTTAAATCACTTTCACTTTGCTGTAAATCCACTTATCCCAAAGAAGCTATTCTCATTCTATAGCAGAGTAAAATAAAAGAATCAAGCCTAGCAGCTCTCCTCTTGGCTGCTGGAAAGCCACCACCCTCTAGTTAGAGTAACACAGGAGGCTCTTCAGGGATGGAATACACTGTTTTACCCAGTATCTAAAATTGTTTTGACTCAGTAGGAGCACAGTTAAAAACACCCTGAGAATTCTGGAAAGATGCTCTCCAGACAGAAGAGGGAAAATAAATGGAAATAACTAAATGCCAGCTGCAGAACTGCTTGGCTGTCAGTGACTGCACACTACACAGAGGCGATGAGTTTTAGAGCAGGTACGACTGAGATGAAAACATATAATGCAAATATAGGCCTCACTTTAGCAGTCTGACCTTTTAGAGCCCACTAATCAGCTAGAACATACAGGGACTGATCCTCAGCTGACACTGAGCATCAGCAGGAGTCCCTTGCCTTGAGGTTAGAGCCCCGCCTCATGGAAATCAGTACAGTTTCACTGTTGGAAGGATGGAGCTCCGGCCAGCAGAGTTGAGCATATCTCTGTCGCAGGCCAAGTGGCTTTCCCCACTGCCCTTCTGCTGAGGATGAAGCTTTAGAGAAGGAAATCAATCAGGCTAGTGGGAGAGGAGAAGCCAGATCGCAGGGTATTTGCAGATACATGAATCGAGTATGACATTTTAGATAGTCCTGTGCTCAGCAATACAGGTACTCTGTTGAAATAATTTTCAGGAATGAAAATATTTGGTAAGTTTTGTTCTTTTCTGTAGCTTGCTAAGCAAGCAACGTTTATAAGGCCAAATTCTTTCAACAGATCCTCATGTACAAAGCCTCCCAGACCATAACATGGACTTGAGAGCATCTCTCTGTTTCATCTGAAATCCAGGTCCCCACATTCAATATTTTACCTATTCACATATCAGCGAACCCAGCGAATCCTCCTGATTTGATTTAGCTGAGCTGATGGGGACCTTTCCTTTAAGTTTCTTCTAACTGCTTGTAAGGCTCAAGAGACAGACAGGAGAATGGCTACCATGGGGTAAAACACACATGCATGCACATGACTTGACACCCTGACTCTGCTTCTCTGGGTTTGTGCCATGAGCCTGTAAATCACCACTCTCCCAGAAAACAATAGCTACCTCTTGTTTAAATAGAACTGCACCTGCTATATTAACATACCAACAAACAATTGCTTTCTTTTTTGCTAGGCATCCAGGCTGAAGCCACACTGTTTCCTGACCCATATACTGGCAGACTTATTCTTAGAAGGGTATAGGATTTTCATGCAGCACGGCAATGTTTCGTGGTGATCACCTTCCTTCCTTCTTTTGTACTGTGGCAGTATGCATCTTGTTTAGATTTCAACAGGTTTGCTTCCGTCAGTCCTCCAGCTTCCAAGACCTGTGGCAGCCCTTATTTGACGAATGTTCCCTTTTTGGTTTCCTATCTTGGAATACCGCAAGCTCTTAACTGCAATTTGGGCCATTTTGAATCGTTTTTCAGAAGATTTTTCTCTCGTTGAAAGAGTTTGGACAAAGCAGGAGCCAGCTGAAAATTTCTTTGCCAAATGTTCAATCATCGCTAAATCATTTTGTTCGCCCTGCAGTAGGTTAATTATGATGTCCGTTTCAAGTTTATTTATCTCTGCTCGATGCTTGTTTATTGATTGAGCTGGGACCCTTTTCTAACGGACTTATTTTGCTCCAATAAGGTGCTCAGTAGTGACTGAGAAATGGACTGTTTGAAGAGGTTGGGTCACAGATATAAGGAGCAGTAAAAGTTTTGTGGAAGTGTGCAGAGGATACAGATGGCATAACTTCTCTGTTTCAGTAAGAAACGCAGTATCTCCTGCTGGGGCATTGCTACACCAAAAGACTCTTTACTCCCGAGTCTGAGCCCTAAACAAATCCAAACCTAGCCCCAGCCAGCATGTATCCTCTAAGATGTGCATCTTCTGTCATGCTTGCTATTGTGCTTGAAATAACCACCCTCCTTATACTCACCTCGCCTCCTCCAGCTGCTCTGAACACTTCCTTACAATCAGCTTTCCAGGAATCCATCGCGCAGTGCCCACTCCTCCTCACATCCTCTTCCTGAAATGCTACCCCATGCCAAGTTTCCTGTTTGTTTTGCACGTCTTTCGGCCAGATCCGGCAGCTTCTGATTCACGCAAATATTTCCACTCTCAGCTACTTGAAACCAATTGACCTCACTGCGGCAGAACAGGCCTTAACGCTGCACTCCACAGACTGCGATTTGATTCAAGGTGGGCACGAACACTGAAGCTTCAACCATTTAAAACCATGTCTGAATTTGTAAAATGCTGTCTGAATACAGACTGTTCTAACTAATTATTTTAGTAGTGGTAACAGCACTTGTCCTGCTCCTGCAGGCACTACTGATGAGTAGTTCCTCTATCTTTTAACCTAATGACAACACTGCTGCCTAAGCAGACACTGACTCAACGCAGTAGCTCAGGATTAATGAGAATTTCATAAACCTACTCAAGACACTATTCAGAGTTTTTAGCAAAACCTGGAGGTGAGGTTGCAAAGACAGTCTTCAAAGGACACCTAATTAATTAACTGATCCTGATTATCAGGGTGGGTGGCATTTCCTCTCATGCAAACCAGCAAGCACACTAGTCTGTGCTGACATCCTATTGCTTGACTCTTTCATAAGAGGAACAAGCTGCTCATCCCTCACCTATGCAGCTTGCATTCAGTTCATCCTCATTATTGTTCCTTTCCAATTAATCTATTAAATTACTTTCAAAAAGCTTCTTTAAGCAAGACGTTGCCTCTGGAGAAATTCCCATTTCCAAGACTCCTATATGGAGGAAGAAATTACCCTGAAAGCCAGGGCAACCTCCTGGTCTCTGTCAGCAGGACCTGTAACTACCGCAGCGAAGTGTGCAGCTTCTGTGAAGCCCTGCCTTCCTTAGCACCTGCCCTGCCCCATCCCTCACAGTCTGCAACGTGCCCCATAAATAACTGCTCAGCTGGAAGCAAAGTAGGCCCAAGGCACAGACATTTTCTTTGAATGTCCGATAAAGTACTCTGGCCAAAATTTTCAGGAGCAACAGGTGATTTGGCTGTCTCCAGCTCTGAGATCCCAAAGTGTCTTTCATGAGGCACCTGCTTTGCTTCGTATTGGTTCCAGCACCAAAAACACCAGTGGAAATTGTGTGACTGTAGGGACCGCATCTCTGGAGACCACACTGGAGCTGAAAGTCTCGAAGCTGACAGTAGCTTTCTGTGGAGGTGCCAAGAGAGAGGGGTTCTGGTGTGGGACAGCCTGGTACTGTGAAGCCTTTGCAGCCCCGCTTCAGCTTGGGTTCAAGGGTAACCAGTACACCTTATAAATTAAGGGAAGCTGAGCCAAAGCTCTGGATCCAGCTTCTTGACACCAAGCCGTTTGAAATGTGGATCAAGAACAAAAGTCTCCTCTAATAACAGCTTGTTTCATGCAATGAAAATGTACACTTTTGGGCTCACAAGCTGAATTCCCAACTGCTTGGCCATTTTCCTTTGACTTCCCAAATTTATTGAAGTGTGAGACTTTGGCTCTCTTTATAGCTTTTGAGTGAGTGGAATGTCATTTGGTCACAGACTCATGTGTCCCCTGTTACTGCTGTGTCTGAGGGCCAGGCCTGCTCTTGTATTTACCTACACTGGCCAAGTTCAACATCCACTTGTACACCTGGGGAACAGCTAATTCCTGCAAAGCCTTCACTTGCTGGCCTTCCTTTATTCCCTGGGGGCTTCCTTCTCTCTTGCTCCTTCCAGATGACAGACAGCTCCACCACTAACTCCTCCCAAATACAGCAGTCATGATGCCCGCACAGACATGAAATATGGAAGTTACGTGAAGTGCTTTCAGCATCTCTCAATTTTTGCAAGGATCAGAGGCATAGGAGAAGGCCATTCCCATCCCCACTGGGGGCAAGGGCAAAAGAAATATCTTCATTCTCACCCCAGACTGTTATCTGCTTGCCACAGGATGGGTAACCTCCTGCAAAGACCCTGGGGAGTCTCTGGCATCACTGCCAGCAGACCTGAGGTGTAAGAATACCTCCCTCTTCCTGTGGTTGCGTGGAGGATGGAGAGGCAGACATCTCTCTGCCCTGCTCCCTGGAGGAACAAGGGACTCTGCTGCGGTGCTGCTGCCAGATGCAACATCTAAGTAGAAGGACCAACTAATGTGCCCAGGGGGTAAAGAGAAGACTGGAGAGGGACCATTTGGCCTCACAGTAAAGCCAGGCTGAACCGTCACTCTCTGCTCCCCACCTGAGTCTCCCTTCCCATAACTTCGCCCCCCATACCTTCCTCCTGCTCTAACCACTAGAGAGCACCTCCCTTCCCTTTTATCAGTCAGGCTCACAGATTGAATGTTATCAATTGACAGCTTTAAAGCTAAGGAATTGTATAAATTAAATACAGTCTGCAGCAAATATACTGAGGAGCTAGAATTTATATACACACTAGATATGGGAGCTCTTAGTTATTACCCACTTAAGGGTATGGCACTGATGAATGGTAAGGCCACCCTATCCCTGAAGGCCCTTTTCATTACCCACAGTACAGGAATATTGAGAGAGTGTGTGTGTGTGTATCCAGTATGACTACTCATTTCCATAGTTCTCCATCAGCTTTGCATTCAGTTTATAAAATAAAAAATTACTCTAGGGACATATTTCACTCATTCCAGAACCTTCTCTCTCTCCCCCTCTTTCCCTCCTTCAACCTATATTGAGGCTTTCTCTTTCCTCCTCCCAGCCCCAATACTGTAACAATGCCTTTAAATCTGATGGCTCTTATTAAATGAAACAACTTAATTACTATCAATATATAATGTTGTGCACTCCAACCTCAGCCGAGACATCTGATCCCATTCTGCTCATGACCTTTAATGGCCATCAAATCAAAGTAATTTTGGTCAGCTCAGTATGGATCTGACATATGCCCAGGTCAGGAAGATGAAGGGACACTAATCTACCATGTTACCCTGTCCATTGTTTAATACCCTTTTCAATAGAATCTAATAACTGGAGAAATGCCAGTTTTCTGTCTAGTTTGGGTTAAAACCTCTTTCGTTGAAAATAAATAATTATAGAACATTCTGAATAGCCCAGGGTTTACATAATTGGTGCCTCTTAGACAGAGCAATATACTTACCTTTGAAGTTTGCAAGGAGAGGAATTTAGGAATTCAAATCAGTGGCAACGCTCCTGAGTGTGCTCCACTCTCCACCTCGGAGGGGCAATTGCTAAAGGAGCCTTAATTAAGGGAAGTGAAAACCACTCTCGATTCACCAAGGTAACACAACAAGTGCATTGCTTCCTCTGAATTGAAGGAAAATGGGAGGAATGCTTCCACTCAACGGCAGCTATTCTGCAGGCTGGGACTCAAGTCCTTCAGAAAAAAAATGTGTGTCATAAAATAACCAGTAACACAGCACCCCATGCATAAAGACAACAGGAATGTTTAGGTTCAATCATTACTATTTATACATATTGTTTCCCTAGAGCTAAACAAAACAAGTTTTCCCATACCAAAGGCAGGGACAGTGCCAGGAGAGCTAGACGCTCTGTCTGGATTGGACAAACAGCTTGACCTATTGACGGGGCAGCTGGATGTAGCAATATTTTACATCAGGCTCACTTTGCTAATGCACTTGCATTGGGCCAGTCTCAAAGCAGCCCTACGCTCCAGAACACCAACTGTAGCTCAAAAACGTCATGTCAAGGCCGATACTGGCAACTCTCTGGAAAACTAGCCCTGGCTGCCTTAAAAGTAAGGGCAGAAAGCTAGGGTTTGCCAGGTTTCAAATCAGACCTTCCTTTCCATTTGTAAAAGAGGGAGACCACAAATCATATTTGCCTGGCTTTTGAAAACACCAGTCATGGAAGCTGAGCAGAAAACACAGAAGGATGTTTTTGTTAATTACTCATTTCTCCACTACCCATTCTTTACCTTAAGTCATTAGTCATGTAACAGAGCAGGTATGTAGCAAAAAACAGCAACCAAGATTTATATGACATCTTTCAACCCGAGGGTCCTGAAGCATTTTACATAGTTGCGATTACATCATGCCACTGCTTTGTAACTAGAGCTCGTCATTTCTCTTGCTGGGTCAAAGTCTCAAGGGCCAAAACTGCCTTTAGATTAGCAGGGTAAAACACCCTCCATCATGCCGCAGGTGCTGCTCCGGGTCCTAAAGAACTTTGCAGAGCTGCAAAGAAAGACTCGATTCCTTCCAGCTCCTGTTTGAAGCCAGTAGAAGCAGGAAGCAGTGGCCATGCTCAGGGTCTGTAAGGCTCAGCCTCCTCTCGCTACCCACGTAAAGAAAATTGGGAGGAACGCCATTTTACTTCAGTGGAGTTATTCTGATGTAGCTTAAAGCAGAATTTGTAATCAATCCTCACCCAGTCACTCACTTGAAAAGGAATTCAGGGTTTGGCTGTACATACAAAAGAATCACTTCACAACCACTGAATATATTTATGGTGTAATTGAATCCTTTAGTGATTTTTCTTAAAGGGAAACCTTGTCCATTTAGGGTCGAGTCTGCATGGGAGTTTTGCCACTGACTTCAATGACAGTAGGACTGAGGATGTACCAGAGCACAGCAGAACTCCGTATGCAACACATCAGTGCCTTCGGCTAGCAAACTCTTTCTTTGAGAGTCACAAAATAGTATCCTCCTTTATTTTGGACAAAAGTTTACTCCTGCCTTAAATTAAACAAACGTTAAGCCTGATTTGAGGTCTATGACCAAATTCTGTTCTCATTCACACCAAAGTAAATGTAGAGGCAAGCTGCAGAAATCAGCAGAGAGCAGATCTCAGCCTCTGCAATGGTCAGTGCTGAACACAGGAGTTCGCACATATTCCCAAGTCAGCTTTACAGAGGAATTTTAGCACTGCCATTTCTCACACAAAGCTGAAGTGCAAAATATCCCTTAGATTCAAAAAATCAAAACACAAAAGCATTTTTCCTCATAAATTGCCATGCAAATATTTTCCCACTTTCCAGCCAGCTGTTCTCTTCATCTAATTTCACATCTGGTTACTCTAAGCAGAAAAGAGTGGTGAGTTTAAAAGGCAGTCAAAATGAGTCAGCTTCTATAACCAAAAAGGGCACAACTTAGACCACCAAATCACACTGGAGACAAAAGATCAGTTTTATTCAAACAGAGACCAATCCTGCTAATACCTAATTTTGCTTCTTTTACTTCATTAATAGCCTACAGATGTTTGCAACATACAGCTCTTCTGTATGTCTGTATTGCAATTATCGGACATAGGCACAAATACTATTTCTTATTGTTTTATTTGTTGTGTTAAGTATGTATTTTTAAACTCCTGTTGCTAGTCTATGCCTGTGTCATCTTTGCAGGTTTGAGCTCCGTTAACCCTTTTATGTTTTCTTTGCAATAAGCTGCAGCAGTCAAACAGTGATAAATGACCTTTTAAACTGTGTTAATATATGCATGTGAAAATATTCATTGACAGCTTTATGTAGTGCAGCAGTCACTAAAAGCGGGATTTAAAATACAGAACAAAAATGGCATTTAGGAGTTAAATGTAAAGGCACACGCAAATGTTGCTTACATTGTAAACATGTTTAACATGTATTTGTAGCTAAAAATAAACCTATATATTTAACAAATATTTTTCATATTGGTCAAAACTGAAAATAAGTTAAAGTAATTTGACCATGTCAGGTAAACTCTTTAAAAAATGTTTTCAATGAGGGATAAAACTGTTTACAAGTTTTTAACTGTAAAATATTTCTTTTCTTCTTGTACCTTGCCAATATCAATAAAGAAACAACATGTATAAATATATATAAACAGACACTTGGCATAAGAACACATTTCATGAAATATGAGTAATAGAGCAGGAAAATTCAAAGTATATTTCTTTTTTACTGTATTGAATGGACAGGTTACCGTAAAGAATACATTATGTGCAGATGGATGAAAATACAAAGTGTATACAGGATATGTAGGATATGAACGCTGTGTTCATTTCCAGGTAGAAATGCAAACATTTTGGTTCATTTCAGATCTCACTTACACTGCACTATTTGGTGTCATTTCATTGACTTCAGTGTATTTGGACTTCAGTCCAGGAAAGCACTTAAACACATGCTTAGCTTTAAGCGCACAATAGTCCCCTTGAAGTCAAATTAAGCACATATTTACGTGCTTTGCTGGATCGGGGCCATACTACAGATTTACACAGATGTAAGTGAGCTCAGATGAGCTCAAGCCACAATGTTTGTGTCCAGATTCAAATCCAATTGGCAAATGCTTTCAAAAGCTGGAGGTATTTGGATTAGGGGTTTTGGTCCAAGCCAATCTGTAACTTTAGTACCTGAACCTGCATTTCTTGTGCACCCCAAACTCCCATCGGCATTAGTGAAAGCTTTGGAGGCACAAGAAGCACAAGAGCAAAACCTCTGGGACTAAAGAGCCAATTTACTTAAACCCAGATTATAAATTTTTGTAACCTTTAGATTAAACCAAACTCCCACCAGACTCCCACTAGAATTCAGCCTGCGCTCCGTTACATTTCTCACCCAGCATTTGGATTTTTTGTTTATCATATTACTATTGCTTTTGGCTTGTATTTACTTTATTATATAACATTAACCTAGGAAAAAGTAATGGGCACCATCAAATAGCTGTCAACATAAAGCACTTATAAACAAGTGTCATTAGTGAACCAGCAAAGAGCGTAGGAATTAATTTATATCACTTCTGTTAAAGTTAGATAAACACAGATTTACAAATTTTAATTGCAAACAATGCCTCAGCCTGGTCAGAAGCTACATTCCCTGTTTTTAAACTGACTTTGCTAGTCCAGCAAACGGACACTACAGGCTGAACTCCCAGCTGCAGATAGGCTGGTTAGGAAGTGAGTGAGCCCACACAAAATGACACCCGCTGTTACTCGCACCATGAGCGCTTGCTTCTAATCTGTCTCACATCTCCCACAGCTCAGAGCAGCCAAGGTGAACGTATATCCCCACTGGCAGGAGGTAGATAGATACAGCACCAAAGCAAAACTTGGCAGATTTCTACATGCCTCTTATTTCTGGACACCTTTCTGTCCACCAGTGTTCTCGCTCTTTACCTAGAACATCAGATGGGCAAACCCCTTCCACGCGTTCATGGAAAAGATCATCTTTAAATGATCAGGAACAGAAATTATCAGCTGCAATTCTAATATGGTCTATATGGATCAACAGGTTCCTACTTTTTTATTACTCAAACCAGAGCTGGCTTCTGGCCCTGCAAAGACTGTGGTTCCCATAAAAGTAGGAAATTCCAGCACGGTAATGGAAAGTTCCCTGCCCCTACCCCCCACCTGCAGTACTGATGGTAGCACAAGAAGTTGCAAAGCTATTTTATTTCAGTGCCAGGCTACAACAGGAATGTACCTGCTGCTTCAGTAATTCCTTCTCTACTCTGACGCATGCATCTCCTACCAGTACTGATACAGCTCCAGTCTCAAAGATGGTCAGCAAAGGCTCCGTGGGAAAAAAGAGGCTGCCTCTGCTATTTTTATGAGACTCACTCTTATAGGATTTGCACATTTTTGCTTGTTTATTTACCAAAATAGAGTTAGATGATGCTGTTCTATCATCTCCCCTGCTGAGGACACAGCAGCAACACTGGGAAATCCTGCTTCACATGAAGACCTCCCAGTGCACAGTACGTTCAGAGCTTCCAAGAGACAGCCATTCTTTCGAGCATCCTCAAACATGGCTCTCCTGTCTCATACATTACTAAACCGGGGAAGCACAAACCTGCAGAAACACACTGGTTTCTGCTGATGATTAATGGTGGTCTACACCTGCAGCCCAAAATTAATGATTTTTTTTAGTATATATACTTTGAGAGAAATATACAAAATATGACAGAATTACAGTGTTGGAAGAGGAAACAGGAATATAGGCTCTAACACTCAAGGCTGTGGCAGAAGGTAGAATAAGATGTGGCATCCAACATCTTTTCCCCTAGCTTTTTAGCTGTGGATAGGGAGACTGTGTTCTAGAGACAGATGGCTTGTCATTCACCTGAGCTAATCTCCAACATCGTCTGAAAAGCACACAGGGAAAAAATCCTCCTTCTATTACTTTTGGATTTTGTAACCAATACTGAAAAACCAGTGCCAGCAGACACAACATTGAATAAGTGAAAACTTTGCTGAAAAGTAGGTATTAGTCAAGAAAATGTCAGATCGTTTCTCGTAGCTTCTACCCAAATTCCAGTGGGAAGAGCATTTCATTGATGTCAGTGCCTGGATAACACAGTGAGATTGCCATCATAGCGCATAATTACACCAATGAATGCTTCAGCATTCGTACACCACACAGAGGGAAACGCTTCCAGTTCTGACTGCAAGCAGTGCTAGGGGAAACTGAGCCATCAAAGAAGCAGCTTCAAGCTATGCCAAAACCCAGAAGGGAAAGGCACAAACCCCCCTGCCCCACTCCTCCAGCAGCCAGAGAGGTACCTGAGATGGCACCTGTGCCTCATGGGATCCTCCTCCCCCAGTACAGCTGCATGATCCTGCCCAGGAGCTGCAGCCAGAAACAAGGTGCAAAACACTGGCAAAGTCTTACATAGCATCGTATAGGCTGTAAAGTAAAATACTTCCTTTGAGCTGGTGAAAATATATCTTCTGGCAAAAATGGGGGCCTGACCCATGGGTGGGGGCTCATTTTTCTGAGCCACCCTGGAGCAGGTGCTGGACCTGCTGGTGCTCGTTTCCCACTAACTGCCCCACCAGACCCTCCTTGGTCCTTCTCTCCTCCCAGAGCCCAAGGAGGCAGCGATGGCTGATGGGTAGCTTGGCCCTCTCAGACCGCCTCTGGAGGAAAATCTCAGGTGACTTTAGGCAAAAAATCAAGGCTATGATTTCACATTCTTCTCAGTGCTGTTAATTTTTTTATGAACAAGCCCCAAATAGGTGGAGATAAATGCAGTTCCACTGGCTTCAGTGGAATCACAGTGATTCAGTGCAGCTGAGCAGCCCCCTTGTGTGGAGGTGATGTTCAGGGGAAGAAGCAAACATCCTGGCAATTTCTTTCTTCCAGTGTGCACTAAGTAATCTTCAGTCTTGGATCTCCCATAGTATATAGGTCCTATAATATCTCAAACCAGCTGGCACATAAGGTATACAGAAGATTCTCTGAAAACCAGAGAAATCCTGATGCAGCCACAGGAAGAAATCACTCAAAAAGGAAGCCTGACTTGCAACATTCTGCAGCCTGGACACTTGAAAGGCTCCAGGACAGGATCAGGTGGGTCACAATCCTATTTCATTAGCACGCAATTATAAAAGCAGATGTGCTCTCTTCCACACCATTTTTTTTAACACCTTAGTTCAACAGCCTTTCCTCACTTAAACACTCAGGAAGTTAGCAATGATGTAACTCAAGTACAACCTTTTGCTTTTCTTCAGTTGGCACTGCATATTTAAAGATTTTTTTAAAAGACTTTTAAGTATTTTTTTTTAAAAAAAGATCAGTGCAATAATGCTGCAATAACAGAAAGCTATCCTAAAAGCTATTTTATAATTGCTCTATGGGCAAGAAAACACAGGGGTGACTGACGGGTAGTCTTGATCATTCTGTATATCAGGAAATGGCATAAGAGATGGATAGATAAAATAATGTTGTTGTATAGCCATGTAAGAGCCCTGTAAAGATGTTCCCAGAAACTAAAGGCCAGGCTATCTCACTGTGATCCTAAGCTCTAAAACAAATGACTCTTTGTGAAAGAACACAATCCCCAAGAGCATCCAGAAATCCAAAAGGGAGAGAATAATTCATGTTTTAAAGATGAAAGTTGAATGTTAGAGACTAGAGCAGACTGCCAGAGTAAAGATTCCCCTTTATCTACCTTCTACTCACCCTAGACTTAAACTAGGGCGAACAGCCAGCATCATGTCCATCCATCACCAAAGTGAACTCTGCTTTCACACTAGTTTTATGCCAGTTTAGCTCCATGTACTTTAGGGCTGTTACTCCTGCTTTAGAGCACTAAGAAACAAAATTAGAGCCAGTGCTATCTGTGGTTTCTGTGGCTTACAGGACATATGCCTGGGCAGGCCACATCTGATCGGCCTCGGAAAGGTCTGTCTGCATCAACTCCTCCGACAATCAGGGGGAAGGTAGCTTGGAGAAGAAAGGGATAAGAAACTCCAAGAGCTAGAGAGTTTGGCTGAAAACACCAACAGTAAAAAATATTTTCTCTTGCTAACCTCCTGCAGAATATGTCGTCAAGCTATTGGCAGATTTAAACACACAGAAAATGTTGATGGACTATTTTTTTACTAAAACATTTTCTGTATCAAGATGATCCAGACAATTTCTGAAATTAGTATCTTCTTCCAACTTAATATGTATTCACAATAGTACTTCAGTGCAGTGTCAAAATACAGTAGTAGAGGTTAATACTTGGACATAATTGTTTTTCTCATCTTTCATATCACTATTTCCTTTCCTTTTTCTTCTTTCTTTAACCTCTTTTTTACTGCTGTTAAATTCCTTGCTTTCATTTTTTGCAGAAGTTGAGTCTTCCAGCCTGCTCTGATGCTGTTAGACATCAGTCTAGGCTCAGACTTATTACTTCTGATATGTCATTCCATAGGCAGGGAGCCTAAAGCAACAGTGTTCTCTCCAACACTTGCAAGCTTCATCTGGATCTTCACTGCCTCACAGAGTATACAGCTATTTCTGCAGATCAGGAATGGTGAGAATATATCTGGACCTGAAGAGTAAGTCCAGCACCTTAATTCAGCACTGGAATCATCTCGGGAACTAGTGGCAGTGCCAAGCCCTGACATAAATATATAAATATGAACACTTAGTTGCACACAGTCATGCTAAGCCTCTCAAGGAAGAGACCGACAGGGAGGTCAGGATGCATGGAGGTGACTTAGCCACGTTAGTTTGCTGAGCTCATGTGTGTGTGTGTGTATATATATATATATACATATATATATATATAAAACTGATATGGCACTGGGGAGAGGAAATCATGTAGAACAGCATATTGAGGGCATATTTAGTATTTGAAAAATACCAATCATCTCTTAAATCAGATGAATCATCTTAGATCAGAATTACTTTAATATTCCTGTGCAGAAAGGTGCTGCAGAAACTGATTTGTTTGCCTCCTTTTGCTGAGAGGTCTGACAGCAATCCATCAAGCATGTCCCATCTCCCCAGCCCGCTCTCCCCCCATCGTACCTGCCTACCATCTGGTCGCTTCAATCTTATTTCCGGTGCTACTTTCACTGCTGACAGCAAGAGATAGCCCTTTCTTTTCAGTGAAATACGGAAGGCTGTCAGGACTAGTTTGATGGTTACTGGCTGTCATATGCACAAGGTGCATAAACAAAGCAGGTAAAAAGACATCAAATATTTTCTTATTCTTCCTGCTCTACTAAGTACACTGTGACAACAGGAGGGACAGCCTTTTGAAAAGGAAATAGGGTCATCAAAATGGAAACTCCTTTTTTCACTGTCTCTTGCTCCTTTTTTTTTCCCCTTTCCCACAGTGTTAGTCGCATGCCCTGTTCTCATTCAGGCTACTGAAATTGAGCACTGACAGGATAAAATTCTATTTAAAACCCAAGAAAGAGATTTTAAGCTTATATCCGAGTCCTTAGACAAGTTATAACTGGAAGAAGAAATGTCCATGAGTTAGTGGCTAATAAGCAAACTGCCAAGGTCATAATGGCATCTTCTCCCATACCCATAATCACTTCCCTCAATACTTTGAGTTGTTGCGTGTATCATCAGTATTCCCTCTAATGCCTAACCACATTTAATTTTCTTTCTATGAATGATTTCCCAAAGAAAAGTGGGTGGGAATTATTACATTGCAAAGTGTATTTTTAAAAGATGAACCATGCTGCATGTAAAATAACTATTCAAGTGAGGAGTTAACATAGCAGAGGCTTATCTTGTTAATCTCATCAAAGGAATTCTGTACCTAGAGAGATGCACCCAAATACTTCAGCCAAAAGGCTAAGGGAGAAGTCTAATAGACTCAGTTTTGGAAGACCAGCTTTGAGATTGTAATAATCACCTGATATGTAAAAAAACAGGCCACCTAAAAGTGTTTCAAATTAAAAATACTTCACCCTCCAAAAGAAATGCATGTTCCCCATGGGTGAATCTGGATCAAACTATCCAGCTGGCTTTAAGAGGACTCTTCCTTTAAAGGGCTATCCAGCCATGCTTGGCTCAATAGAGAACTTTTAATAGTGGCTCTAGGTGCCACTGGAATGTCCTACCCAGCAGCCTGATCCAAAATCAAACATTTTGTACTTGGGTGCAAGTTACATGAACTAGCAGCATGTAGTACTTCTTCCCCAGGCAACCCTGTGTACTGTGTGCAAAGTGTTATTGCCTTGGTTTCCAAAGATTCTCCATATTTACAAGAAATTAAACTTAAAATCATTGTGCTGGTAACAAAATGGCAATCAGAAGTAAGGAGGTTGTTAAATAAAGCCCATTTTACTGCCGAACTTCAAGGAAAGCCATAAAATTATCAGTCCTCTCTTTCCTCAGTATATTTCTTCCACCGTCTGTGATGCTCCATGGGGTATTTCTCTATGTGAAATCTGTGATGGTTTGGCTCCAAATTATCCGAACATAAAACTAAGCTTACGAAGCCTCACTCAGAGGTTGCATGGACCCTTTTTATTGGCACAGACTTAAAAAGAACCTTAATAAGCCTTATAGGCTTGGGGGACATTTTGGTTGCTGGCACTTGCCAGCCACACAGCTCGAGTCCCTCTTGCAGAACATAGGCGGAAAGCATGCTGGAACCACAACCCATGGATTTTATAGTGCCGGATTATCTGCCTGTATTGCCCTCTTCCTTCCTAGCGAATCTCGGAACTATTTTCTTTGAAAGCAAGTAGGTGGTGCTGCAAGGGTACTATAGCTTAATGCAGCTTGATCGCTGAAGGTTACAGACATAGCCAAAAATAATAGGGATGTCTAAAATGGGGTGAGGGGGGCCATTTGCTGGTAAAGGAGAGGTCTACTGGGATTAGAGCTGAAGCACATCTACCACTGTACAAGCGGGAAGCCTACCACGACACAGCCCCTAATCCATTTCTTTTTGGAATTTTACTTCTGCCTCCGGTGATGCTGTAACTCCATACGTAGGGCACCAGGCATGAGTTTTAATCTGTGTTTCTCGGGTTCTAAGCTCTGCACAGGCTGTCCATGTTTATACAGAGCTTGGCAGAATAGGCATCCAGTCCTGCCTGGGTTCTGTGGCTGCTGCTTTAATTCAAGTAATAATGCATAATAATGTCAGGTTGGAAATAAATCTGGGTTCTGCTCCACATCTGATCTTTGAGCATGGTGCTTAGTGATACCACCATTTGGGAAGCTCTGCTCCAACCATTCTAGGTCCAGCTCTGTGGGACCTATTCTGGCTCAGTCTTGGATTGCTTTTCACCTGAGGCACTAGTTCGGGACACACAATTTTACCTTTTCTCTCCTTCTGGGCCTGTTCTCAGATGTGAAAGACAATACACAATTTTATTCCCTCAGATCTCTCTGATAGACATGGCCTGGACATCCCTTGCGCATCAGTTCTTCATTTCTTAGTTACACTGGCTTTATCTGGTCCCTTTATGTTTTGCATAATACCATGCACCACAAAATACTGAGTAGTAATTATTCGTGCATGCAGAGTATACATGCTTGGTATCACTTACACAGTCAGTGACTACTCAGATATTGCTTACTATAAGAGACGAGAGAATCAAGACAAACATATAATACTGTTTTCCTTTTACAATTAACAAATCTTAATTATTGATGAAAATTATCATTATCCTAAAATGGTAACAAAAAACAGCAAGAGTATAAAGCAGTGCTTTTAACTCAGATACAGCTATGATATCCTTCTGCTTTTCTGTGTTGTGTATTCTAGACCGATAGTCCATGCCATGGCTTGCAGCCAAAAATATATCGAGCACCTAAAAATGTAAAATAGAAACACCGCTTCAAAATTCTTTCAAACATGTTTCCTTTTCTTCCTTCATATAGAGCCACAAAGAGAATTGGAAAGCTTAAAACTCACAAAAGGGATTGCTTAATTCCTTACCAAGGTGCAAATATGCAAAATGTAGTGAAAAAGTGGCCATACCAAGTTCAAACTGCAAAGAGTTTTCAAGAGGAAAAGTTTATCATTTCAGTCAAATATCTGAAAGGTTAAATGGTTTTTAAATCAGAAATAAAAATACCAGTGGTGACTCAAGCCATGCTTTAGACTTTTTGAGGTGATTTTTTTTTCCAGTGGTCAGTGCTCATCCCTCACACACCTACCATTTGTTATGAAATGAAACAGGGAGTCATCAAATGAAATACATTCAGCAGTCCTTACTAGAGGTACTAGGTACTTTCAGCAGCAAATATTTGTTTAGAAAATAAAAATTCTGCTATTTGGAGAACCGCAGTGCTTGGGAAATGGAGACCTACAGCACAGGCCAGGCATAATGTGAATTGGCATGGTACGAGATCCCCATCCCACGCTGCCTGTGCGCCACAAATGCCGCCCACAGCACCCTGCCACCACAGCCCTGAGCGGGTCCTCAGCAGGCAGAGAGACCTGAAGAGCATAGGGAATGATGAGGTACGGTAGAAAACTAATACATGAATTCACTGTGGTCCCTGCATCTGCAATGTTCATATTTCATCCTAATGGCTAAAATGCCTCTTAAATGAGGCCAGATTATAGGGCCAACCTAATTCATTTACGCTGATGTAAATCCAGGTATCTGTTACAACGTCACATGTTGGGTCTCACCACAGAGTAAAAGCTGCTGATAAAAACCCCCAGAGGAAGAAGGGAAGTGGATTACTCCTGACCAGACCCCATTTGAAGGCCGTCGAAGTCAATACGACTTCCATCAGTTTCCGTGGGTTTGGGATCAGGCCCACAAGGAACACTTAGCCAGTTCTGCTTCCAAAATGCAAAATCCTTTTCCATGGACTTTGCCAGTTTGGTGTTAATACATGTGTGAAGGAGCTTTGGGGGGGAGGTTTTTGAGTTTTTTTTAAACTGAGGAATGATTTCACCCTTCCCACCATATGGACTTCGTGCAAAAAACAGAGGAGGAGGCAGGAGGCTTTCTGCAAATACAGCAGCTCCCTGTCACAGCTTCCCAGCAGAGGGGATATTTGTCCTGTGTAGCATCACAGGAACCCCCCCATCCTTCCTACGGCTCCCTGTTCCCTAAAGCAGGCTTTACATACATACATAGGTTACACTGAAAGGCAAGGCAGACAGCTCACTGCTGTCCACTCGCTGCTGTATGACTAATTTACAAACACAACATCCCAGAATGACATAGTCTGACAGTAGCAACATGCAAACATGCAGCCTGCTGAAAACTTGGTGATGTCTGACCTTAACTGTTAAGTACCAGCATCATTGTTTTAACCGATGGCCAGTGCTCAGGTAGCACTTAATGGCTCTGTGCCTAATTTGAGATTCAGTTTCCTTGAAGGCCAGCCATCATTTTGCTATCTGCACCAGGTTAGTTCCTGCTTTCAGCTACAGAAGTGCAAATCTGGAGTCAGGAAAGGGTGTGAGCAAAGATCCTCCACTTACCCAAACCCTGCCTTTCCCACTGAAATGAGGGGATGCTTTATAACAGCCAGGACTGCTGGAACCACACCGAACCCAGGTACCAGAGGAAATTCCCTTAGACATAGGTGAGCCACCTTATACTAATATAAGAATACTTACTAGAGTATGGTATCATTTAAACCTCCCTTTCTCCAGTAGATGATGTGCCTTGAAATATCCTCTAGCTTTATCTGACATTCAGTTCTTCCACCATTTGCTGAGATTTTAGGTTCCACATGTGCCATACAACATGCCATTGCCTGTGTGGCTTTTCAGGTTAAGGACTATACCTTCTTGTGGCTTTGCGTAGCGTGTAGCACAACTGGTCTCAAAATTACATTACAGGCTGCCACAGTATAAACAATTTCACTAGCGTACATGTTATGCAGCAAAATCATCTGAAACCAAACATTTTCCCATTACACACAATAAACATACATAATAAATTGCATTATACAAAATATATTTATGGTTAATTTTTTAATTTAAACCTGGAAAAATTTGTTAGATTGGTTGAGATGAAGTTCTCAATATTCTAGTAATCTAATGATATCTAATAGACAAAATAGTATGATATTACAATGTTCTCAAAGCTCTCCATTTTCTGTAACCCTCTCAGAGATCAAGCTGGCAGAACTCACATTTTTTTGAAATTTTATACATAATTAGTGATGCAATTGCCAAAAATAACCTATTTATAGAAGTCTTGCTCTTCTGGTTTTAGACTTATTATAATCAAGAAACAGAACAGTGCACTGCTTTGCAGTGGAATATGGGTTTGGGTCAGGCAGCAAGGACTAAAGTTGTGTGGCAGTTTCCATCCTACATATTATTTTACAGGTAATTTAAGCTTAGTTAAGAGTCTAAACACGACTAAAAAGTAGTGCACACATTCAAACATATGAGTAATTCTTCATTAAAAAAAGAAGCTGTAACTTTAGTATATCTCTCTTCTGAATGGAAATTTTGCTCTGATATATGTTTTTCTAAACACTAGGAGTCAATGCCAAAGGGGAAAGAGTGTTTCTATTTTATAAAATAAGCCCAGTCCTGCAAACCTTCCTCCATAAAACTCACATGCCCATCACAATTCAACCAAGATTTCCAAAAAGACATGAGATCATCACAGATCTTGTTGAGTCAGCTTCTCTTTTGTCAATACAAATCACAACTTGAACTGTGCTATGTATCTGCAAAGAACACTGGCGGCTCGGTAGTTGCTGGACTAGTTTTAAAGCACAGACCATACCTTTAGCTACTTCCTTGCCTCCTGTTGTTTCTGGGACTCGGAGGCCATGTGGTACATTTCAGCCTTAACTTTGAATTTCCTTTATTTTGTAGATCAAACTTCGACATTCCCTTAAGGTAGTAGGGTTTTATGTCATTGCATATATCCTAGTTTAAAAGATAATGCTTCACTGAAACAGACCAGAATATTAAACCCTGAAATAAAAAGAATTGTATTTCACTTCCCAGCTCCTATTCCTGGATTAGCTCACATTTCTTTCTCTTTGTTAGATATTTAGCACCAAATACAACATTCATTGCAGGCTAACATCCCTCCTCTAACATGAGTGTGTGGCTCACGTTTCTTCCAACAGCACTGGAGAAGGACTATGCCTCGCTATAGCCTGGAAATAGTTCCAGGATGATACAAGGTCTGAAATGCAAACAAAGGGGAGGGAGCATAAAGTCAGCGAACAATCAGGCCTGGTTCCTTTATCCCCTGGGTGTTTTAATGTTTATGCTTAAGTTGGCAATGCAAAGAGACAAAGAGTCGTGGATGGCTCTGCGGGTAACACCACCCTCTTCTCCCTAGCTGCTCCTTTACAGGGATCTCCTTCCACAACCTCTGCGTATCTTAGCTGAGCTCACCTGCTGGCAAACACCTCCCTCATGCAGCCCCTGCAGTGGCGGGGTTCCTAGAGGTGCTTTCTGATGCTTATTGATGGTCTGGTCCATCTCTCAATTTATATTCGGTATGTCTGGTTCCTGGTTTGGGTTTTAAGAACTGCAGGGGTAACCGAATGAGAGTTAAGAGTATGGCAGGAAACTGCTGGAAAGCCATTATAAACCAGCTTCTGTAATTGCAGCTTTGTGACCCTCGTCCTCCTCCCTTCTCCATCTCCTACCCCCAACTGGTATATCCTATTTCTCCTTCCCTTCTTGCCTGTAAAATCCACCTGTGGGCCTTCGCCCTGCACTTGGCACTTGAACGCAACGGGCCAGGGCATCCCCAAGCCCGGCATCGGAGCAGTTCCAGGGCCTCCTGCCGTACGTATAAACAGCAGCAGTGACGCAAAACTGCAGTGGGTTCTGAGCAAGATGCTCGTTCTCTGTTGTCTGAACTGAACTCAGTTTTTTAATGGCTGTTCAGTTTTTGAAAGTGCATTCCTGTGATTACAGCCTTGGGTCTCATCTACATATGAAACTGTACTGCTTTAACTAGGTGCATAGATTATAAAACCGGGAGGAATGATCTGCTCTGACCTCCTATATAATGCAGGCTACAGGAATTCCCTAAATTAATTCCTGTTTGGATTAGCTCATATCTTTTTAGAAAAACAGCCAACCTTAATTAAGAAAAAGGAATTCCAGTGATGTTGAAATCTACCCAGTTCTCTAGTAAATTGTTTTAATGGTTAAATACCTTCAGTACTTAAAATACAAACTGTATTTCTAATCTTCGTTTGTCTAGTTCTAGCTCTGTCTGCTGGATAATATTTTACTTATATTTGCTCGTTTGAAAAGCCATGTATGATTAAACTTTTTTCTGCTCTTCATGTAGGAACTCGTAGCCTCTCTACAAGCCATTCCTTGCCTAACTAAACTAAAATGATATAAAATTGATTGTATTAAATGATGGCAAAAGAGCACTGAGTTGTTCCAAAAATGACAGCAAACCTAGTTAAACTTTAAATAAACAAATATCATGAATTATTAGTTGGAAACCTGAGTGTCTGAACAGGCCCTTCCAGAGTTAAAGTATATCTGTTTAGAAACTGGTTTACAGCAAACAAGGCAATCTCTGTGGACAAGGCTTCATTAGCTGAGATTTATAAAACTCCTTCTGCTTCCCCAATGCCCTTTTCTTATCCACCCTCCAGCATGCTGGAGTAACCACTAATGCTTTTCTTTTGTTCTACCACACTATGTACCTGTTCTTTGCAACTTAGATGGCTTTATTGGAAAACTGTATTCTCCAAGACAGCCAGAAATATCTTCTCTGTCTCGACATCTTTACTTACTTGTGAAGTCAATAAATATTTTACAACAAATATTCCCACCACAGAAGGACATAATTAGCGCATTTGGGAAGTATCCCAGGGAACAACATATAGGCTCGTATATAGTGGTTAGGTGCATGCACATATCAACTCTGTGCTCCCTACACAGGTCCACAAAATTTCAAAGCCTGTACAAATACACACACACAGGTGTACAGGCTGCCTGCACCCCCAGAAATCTATAGATACTACCCTTCATCTCTAAACAAGTACATACATTAATTGCAATTGCAGATACCAAATGTATTTTACCTGCCTTTCTCTCTGTATGTGTTCCCATATATACAGGTTTTATATATAGCTCTATGCCAAAAACAGAAGAATATGTTACAGATGCACACACATGCACACAGAGACACATACACACATATGTGAGCTTAAATAACTAGGTGAATAGGTGAATATGAACACTAATAGCCATTTATGGCAACAACAATGAAAGCTGTCCCTGGAGCCTGCCTATGGTACAGCAGCCAAAATGATTGAGTATCTACAGGGCACTGCTACAGCAATGGCACTCACATGGGCCTCCTTTTAGAAATGATTAATATTTAACTGACTTTCTGAACCTGGCTTTGTTTTTAGTTTTGATTAGATAGCATGGTGCACAGAGCAGTCCCACTAGGTACCTTGTGGGGTGTCCGAGTGGCTTCCGCTTACGCTTCATGAGGAGAGAGACAGAAAGAGAAAAGGAGAGAGAGGGAGAGATATAAGGCAGTAAAAAATATGCTCAGCTCTGTTTGTGTTTGTTTGGAAAGAAAAGGGGGAAAAGCTGCCTGAGAGGCCAGTGTAATAAGATGCTGTAGCTTTTATGAAAGAGGTGAAATAATTTTAAACACAGACACACAATGAGTTTATTTATTTAGAAACTTGTTAAATAGAGTCTGGGAATTCAAATATTCAATGTTGACATTGTACAGAGCTGGCAGGGAGCCAGGCTCGGCTCTCTGGAGGGACCCAATGGCCACGGCGCCCAGGCCCTCGCCCCTCCCAGCCCACTAAATAGGTAAAAGCCATTAGTTATACCCACAAGCAATATCTGAATCCGAGTCAAATAATGTTGCCTCAGCCAGCCAACTTCAAAGGCGTGTAAGTGTGTTTGGCTTTTTAGTGCTGGAACTGCAGCAATATGTCACACTTTTGAAAGAGTTTTGTAAACAGTTCCTTCCCCTTTGTAGAAACATTTCTTAAGTTTCTTGTACCCCATGTAAACAGCGTTAATTAACAAGAGTTACATTTTTCATTTACAAGCAAGGCTGTATTAATAACGAGCTCGCCTTTCAGACCGTCCTTTTTCTTTGTGTCTCTTTTTCTCCCCCCACCACCGCGGGCTGCCCGGCCTTGCCGGGGAAGCAGCCGGGAGGACTGTGGGGAGCAGGCGAGGGGCTGCTCAGCAAGGGGGGCTCAGCACCGCAACGGCAGCGCCGGCCTGAGCGGCAGAAAGTTGTTCCCGGATTCCGTGAAGTCTACTGACCCCGACTAAGAGACGTGGAAGAGAGAGAGTGAACGAGAGAACGAGAGGCCGACAGAGAGAGAGGGAGGGAGAAAGGGAAAGACAGACAGAAAGACAGAAAGAGAGAAAGAAAGAGGCGAGAAAAGAAAAGAAAAGAAAAGAAAAGAAAAGAAAAGAAAAGAAAAGAAAAGAAAAGAAAAGAAAAGAAAAGAAAAGAAAAGAAAAGAAAAGAAAAGAAAAGAAAAGAAAAGAAAAGAAGAAGAAAAGCCACACACACGCTCTCCATCCTGAAAAGGGTTAATGAAGTGCCTCGCGAAAATGTGCCCGGCATATAATGGGAATGTCTCGGCCGTCCCCCGGAGCCTCCCGTGCTGCAGCCCGCCGCTCAGAAGCCATCCGGGGACAGCGCCGCGCCGGGGATGCAGCCGCGCCGCGCCGAGCCGAGCCGCGCCGCGCCGCGCCGAGCCGAGCGGGGGCGGCGCGGCCGGCGCTCCGCGCGGAGACGCCCCAGGGCCGGTCGAGCGGCCGGCGGGCAGCGGCGGGGCCGGGCGGCAGCGCCGAGGCGCGGTGTCTCCGCACGCCGCCGGGCTGCGCCGCCTCCCCGCCCCGCGCCTCCGCCGCCGGCTGCGCCTGATCCGCCTGGCCGGACTGCGGCGAGCTGCTGTGGCGAAACGGGCGGCAGGGCTGGGGAGCGTATGTACACAAAGTGCCAACCGCAATAAAGACGCACTAAGGCAGAGGTAATGGTAAAGTGATGGCAAATAAACAGCCTCGCTACAAGGGCTGGGAGCCTGGACATGGCAAACATTTCCCTTCTCAAAAACAAATTCCCGGACAGAGTCTTAAACAGGCAAATAAACTTGCCAGCTCTGTTTTTCAATCAAGGCTTTTAAGTACTAGACTGAGGCAAATTACAGGCGCAGGAAAACCTGCTGAAACTTAGGAAAGTGTTATTTTACTATCTCAGATGGTTAGAGGGATCTGGATCTACCTTGGCTGCACTAAATTGCCTGTAAAAAAGTGGTGATAAAGTGTAAAAGTAACAAGTGCCTCCTTATTCACGTGTGTTCCCCTAATCTGATCACCTTCTGTCTCTTTATGAGGCTACTGGGTGGCTCGGGGCTACCCCTGGGCTGGCTGCAGGGCTCCGGCGGCGTGCGGGCTTGCAGCGGCCCCGTGCTGGGGCGGGGGTTATTCGGGGATACGATTTCACCAGGCGGGCACAGCCCCAGCCGAGCAGAGAAGCAGCTGCCCCGGGGGCCGGGGGCTGCCCCGGCGGGGCCCCGAACGGCGCCGGCCGCACAGGTGCAGCGCGGCCGCGGCGGCCGGGCCCCGCGCACCGGCCCGCGCCCCGCACCGCCGGCCGGGCTCCGCACGCCGCTCCTCCTCCGCCTGCCTTCCAGCCGGGTGCGAGGGAGAACGGTTCTAGCTCGTCTTTTCCCTTCTTTCTGCAGCTGAACGTTAAAAAAATTCACTGGCTATGCCCAGCGTGGCTTCTTTTGTTTCTTCTGATTTTTTGGGGTGGAGGGAATCCTTAAAATTATTTTTTCAGTTTTACAGAGAGGCTAAGAAACTGCGCTCTTCAGGTATTCTCCCTTAACTGCCAGCAAAAAGCTTTCCTGAATATTAGCGAAAATTACACAATCGGGGCGGGTTTTTTTTTCACGCACAAAGAAGTAAAAGTGAAATAATAAAAGAAGTGAATTTGATCCCGATTTATATGGTTTTCCACGTAATAGCGTGAAGGCTACAAAATGTTTTCTCTTCACAGCTCAGAAAGAACGAACTGAAAACCTGAAAACTTCTCTTATTGAACGACTAAATTACAGGGGTCGCATACAGCCCTCCTTCCACTTGCCATGAAACTGAGACGCTCTTCGGGGGGAAAGAAACAGTGTTTCAAAATACAAAAATCCCAGCTTTTTAAATATGATTTCCTTTATGAGCGGATTGTAACTGAAGGATTATATAATGCAACGCATCTGTCTGGGGAAACTGCTGTTGCGGCAGCGAAAGCCAAGACATGCAGCCCAAAGACGAAACTTTTCAACTGGTCAAATCTATCCCTGCAGAGCAGCGGCAGCATGAGCAGCCCTGCAACGTTACACGTGAAAGAAAAGGAAGGGAAAGAAAAGAAAACCTGATGGTTTGGTAGCGGACGTGACACTCTTTTTACATAATTAGCCCCAAAGCAGGGATGGTAACCTGGAGATTTAGTAACATATTTGTTTTCAAATTGTGTGCACTGGATTATCCACTTTTAAATCACCTAATCAAATGCAGGTTGTGGCTGTTATTGTTAAGTTTCAAAGAAAAGATGATGATGATCCAGGGAGATCTTTTGCTTCCCCTTTTCCACGCTGTTCTATTTTTTCCCTTAACAAATAAAGAGTAAATAAGCATATGCTTTTTACGTCACGCAACTTATGCAACATTTCATCTGACTTTTTTTGCCTGCCCTTTTTTTTCAGTCGAGAATGTAAGTTGCAACCGACATAAAATTCAAGTGAAACTTGCCCAGATGTGTCAGTGAAAATAAAGACATCAGCTGCTTTTAAAATAGGACGCGAAAGCTGGCGAAGTTTTGTTGTTGCTTCCCTCTTTTTTTAAAACACTGCTGCAGTTAAAAGCAAAGATCCCTATCATAAAGGAGAAACAGATGGAGTGAGCGTAAGGCAAATAATTAAATAAATCGGCATTTGCGTGTCGATGGCTGAGACCTAGCCTAGCAGAATAGAGACCTTCGGGCGGCCAAACTGCACAAAAAGTGCTGGAAAGGCGCCTGAAATTACAACATTTAGATCAACTTTTAACGGGTGACTCCAGCAGGCTGGGAACTGCTCCGCGGTGTCCGGCGGCCCCGCTCCCCCCGCCGCGGCCCCCTCCCCGCGTCCACCCGCGCATCCCGGCGGAGCGGCGCGGAGCGGAGCGCGGCGGGCGGCTCCCGCTGGCCCCGCTGCCCCGCGCCCGGCCCCTCCCGCGGGGGCCGCTCCGCGCCGCGGCTGACAGCGCCTGCGGGGCTGCGCGCTGGGGACCACCGGGGCGCCCCGCGCAGAGCCTCCCCGCAGCCGCGCGGCTCCCCACGCGCGCACCGCTCCCGTGCCCGCTGTGGCTTGATGCTACCCGGCTGCACACACACACACACACACACACACACACACAATGTTTTTTAGTATTTTTTTCTGGCGCAAGCCAGCAGCCGACCAGCCGCCGGGGCGAGCAGGGCCAGCGGGGTCCCCGCGAGCTCTGCGCCGCAACCTGTGCCCGGGGGTCGCGCTTCCCCCCGCAGCCCGGGGCAGACCTGCCGCTGGCTGCCCCCTCCCCACCCCGGGGGCACGGGTGTGCGCACACACACACACACACACACACGCACACACACACACACACACACACACGCACACACACACACGCGCGCGCACGCACACAGCCCCCAGCCCTTGCAGACAGCCGACAGCGCCCACTATAGGGCCCGGAGCCGCTCGCAACCCCCCCTCCGACCCCCCCTCCAGCCCCCGGCAGCAGCAGCAACTTCCAGCGCTCGCCACTGAACTTTTCCTCAACTCCTTCCCCACCTCCCGCCGGGCGCCCCGCAGCCCCCGGGCCGGCTCCCGGCGGCCGCGGCCCCGGCACCCCGCGCCCGGGACGCGCCGCCGCCCCCGGGCCGGCTCCGGGGCCGAGGCCGGGCCGGGCCGGGCCGGGGATGCTGCAGGTTGCCTGCGAGCTCCGCGGCGCATCAGACATGTCTATGCAACATGGCAGAGAGCGAGGGTGAAAAGCCAAGAGAAAGGGGTATTGCACCTACTTGCGGCCAGCTTCCTCGCCCTGCCTTTGGATCGCATGCTGCCAGTCCCGCGGCCGATGCTGGCGGGGGGGGGCTTTTTTTTTTTCCTCCCGGAGCTTTTCCTCCTTTTTCGCTCCCCCTCTCCCTCTCTCCTCTCCCTCTCCCGCACACACACTCTCCCTTTCTCTCAATCCCGGCTCGCTATCTCTCCAGCATTGTCAGTTTGGACACCTTCGCACATGCGCACGGGCGGCTCCCCCCCGCTCTTCAACATTTCAGCGCCGCCAAAAAAAGTTTGCAGCGATCCATCACCGCCGGTGGGGACCCTGACAGCCGGCACCGGGGCCGGGCCGCGCCGGGCCGCCGCGCCCGCTCCCCCGGCGCCGCCCGCCCGCCCGCCCGCCCGCCGCCCCGCCGGCGCACGGGGCGCGCTGCCGCCGGCCCTGCCCGCGCCGCGCGGAGCCGCCACGGCCGGCCCGGCCCCGGCGCGGGGTGCTGCCGCCGCCGCCGCGGCGCGGAGCGGGCTGCGGGTGCCGCCGCGCCCGCCGGTATTTATAGCGGGGAAACCGCTTCTGCTCGCGCCGCGGCAAGAGCTGGAGCGCGGAATAAATTACGCTTTCTTGCTGGCTTTTATGTAACATTAATGCTGCCCTGGCGTCTTTGCAACATTTAAATGGTGTATTCTCATCCGGCCGCAATTATCATAGATCTCTGCGTATATATAGACAGGGAGATACAGTTTGATTATGTATGCATATCATTAAATTGTACACTTTTCCAGCGCACGCACTTTCCCCACCTTGAACCCGGCTGAGCTACCACCAGTTGGGCACAAAAAGCGCTTTTAAAACAATAACACCGACCGCTCTAATCTGTTTTAATTACAGAGTTTGCCAATCAAAGAGGGAGCGTGCTGAAATTGGGAACTCCTTTAGGGGGTGGCTGCGTCCGAGTTATGAATCAATCCAAACTACATATAGATTTTCCTCTGGTACAACCTCCTTGCATTAAACAGTTTTGTTCAATACCTTCCATGCGCTATTTATGTTCCCATTAATATCTGTTGCAAATCCTGCCAGACACCATAAAAGAAAATTACAATCTTTCAGACTCGGTGCTGCGCCAGTACATACACGCCGCTCAACTTTTTGTTTTAATAAAACCTTCAGCATCGCCCCTTCCCCCTCCCCCGGCTGCCGCTGCTGCGGATCGGGGCCGCCCGCCGGCCCGTCCCCACGGCCGCCCTCCCCTCCCCTCCCCTCGCCCCCCGCCAAGCGGCCCCGGCGCCCCACGCGCGGCAAATCCGCCGCGCCACGGCCGTGGGGCGAGGGGACCGTCTCTCACACACTTTCCCCCCAAGCATTCAACAGGGAGGCGCGAGTACTCGCGCTCGCTCTGCAAAGCCCTCCGCGATGCCCGTAATTATTGTTAATTTGCAGCTAGAACACTTTTAGGATCACGCTGCTGCGGTGGAGCAGGGGCTCAGCTAACACCTCCTGCACCCCGAGCCGGGCGGCCGGAGGATGAGGAGGAGGAGGAGGGCAAGGACAGGACTGTGCCCCGGACCGCCCCGCTCGCTGCCCGGGGCCCCGGACCCCCCCGCCCCGCTCGCGGCTCGGCAGCCCCCGGCTGGGTGCTGGCGGAGCGGCCGGCCCGGGCAGCCCCGGCGGTGAGCTGGGCCCCCTCTGCCCTGCCCTGCCCTGCCGTGGGACGGCTGCAGGCGGGCTGGGGTTGCCCCGCGGACCGCTGCAGGGCGCAGGTGGCGGCCGGGCACCCCGAGTAGGCGCCGGGGATGCGTGAAGCGGGGGCCGGAGACGGCAGGGGGGGCCCAGGCTGCCAGGGCTCCCCTGTGAGCGTGGGCATTTCCCGGCTCCAAGCTCGCTCTCCTCTCCCACGGGGAGGACATTTCTGCCGGCTCCTGTAAAAGGGTGTCTGCAAAATGTCCCGCCGGACCGACCTGCGGCGCCGGCCGATTAGGGCAGATCGAAAACGCGGGGGGACTCTGCACAGCTTCCCCCTCTTTCGTTTAAACTGAGCCCGACCAAGCGTGTGCGCGGGAGAGGTGCGCTTCCTCAGCCCTGCCCGGGCACCCGAAAGCTGCCCGCGCTTTCGATCGCTCCGCAAGCCCGCCGGGCTGCCGAGCCCCCTTGCCCGCCGCGCGGAGAGCACGCGTGGGGGCCCCGCGGCGGCGGCCGGGCCGCGCCGAGGCGCCGCAGATGCGGGCTTCCCGGGCGGGCAGCCCTGACCCCGGCAGCGCCGCCTGTCACCGCCACCTGCCCGCCGTCCCAGCGGCCCCGGGAGCCCCGGCAGGTGCCTCGCCGCCCCCCGGGACACCCGGCCCCCGCCTCGGGCTGCCTCCCGCCGATTTCCTGCCCTCCCCGGAGCCCCCTCCGCCGCACGCCGCAGCCTCGCCAAGTCTGTCCCCCTCCCCGAGAGCTCCCTGCGAGACCCCCGGGAAATCCGTTTCACTCCTGCGGGTGGCTTGTCCGCGTTTCTAGCCCTGAGCTCCCTCCGGGATGGGAAACCGCTGCCTGTGAAAGCCGGAACGGCTGCGTGTGCGTGGCTGGGTGCTTGTTTGCAGCAGAACCGTGGTCAACAAGAATTTTTTTTTTCGAGGGGAGGAATTAAACCTATTTCTAATACATGCTGGGAGACCAAAAACACCCCCTCACACACAGGTTTCAATGCATTCTCTGTAACAGGAAATTTTCTCTTCCTTACATTATAATTGAACAAGCCTACTTGGAGAAAAGTTGGAATTCTTCATCGAGGTATTTGTTGTGCTATTGTCTTTGTGCAGTGAACTTTACATCGTGTTATTCAATCTCAATCTATATTCTCCTAGCTACCAGTAAGATTAATTTAATCATTGTAATGCAATTATTAATACTGTTTACCCAACGCTTGATTTCAGGTTTGCTGTTAAGAAATTAAGCTTCTTGCTGGGTGACCGAAAAGCTATGCAGGGATTTCCAGTCTACGTTGAAATGAAACAGTCCTCTTTATTTAGTCTCAGAACTCCAGCTTTCAGCCATGGGCTCAATTAGCCAAAATGGAAACAATTTTCATTCATTGCAATAACTCACTGTTCTGCTGATCACTTTCAAAATATACACTTTATTATTATATGCTGACCTCAGTGCCGCGAAGTGGCAAGGCTAGAAAGAGGCAGAGGGATCTCTCCAGCCCCCTTGGGCTGTAATTATTAGAAATTAATTGGGTTCAGGACCCTGGGTAGCATGGGTAAATTAATAGCTTGTCTGGTTGTTTAAATCCGAATTCTCAGTCCACAGGAGAGAAAGGGAGGGAGGCTCACAAACGTGAAATCCAGCCCCAAGAGACAGGAGTTTGCTTGCGCCTCCTGAACACCAGCGCACAGCGTAGCCCGGCGAGGGCTGGGGGGAGTGGGGACCCTTGGAGTTTATTTTCCTCCTTATTTTCGCCAATGCATTGTTTTCGGGGAGCTATTTAGGGGTTAAAATAAAAAATAAAGATCCTGTATACTTGGAGCTGTCGTGCGGGAGTAAAAGTGAAAAGGGAGCCTTAGGCAAAAGGAAATTACTGCAAGCCCGCGTGACCTTTCCGAGAGGTAATCAATCAAGTGATCAACAGGGATATTTATCATTGCTAGATGGGGCTACTTTACAAATGCAGAGAAGGGGGGCACGGATATACACACGCACCCTCGCGCACACACACTCGCACGAAAGTTTGGATAAACCCGATAAACCTAAAAACAAATACGTAGACTTTAATCAATGGGAAGATTGCGCATTTTCTTTTCTGGGCTCCAAGAGGAAAGAAAGGGAGAAAACAACTCGAAAGTTTCCCAGTAAAAAAATACCTCCTGTACTAGGTGGTCACATGGAAGCTGTCCACTTTGCTTTGCAGCCCTGGGAAAGGCTGGGAACGACAGATGTGATTTAAAAAAATCTCAAATACGAGGGAAAAAAGAGAGATTGAGGCTTTGATAACCGGGGTCGGTGTTTGTTCTTATGTAATGTGTTTTTATTTGCTGCCTTGAAACTCGGAGGCTGCAGAGTGCTGCCTGCTTCTAGTCCCCGAAACGGTTAACTTAGAAAACAAAACAAAAAAAACCATGCCCCCTCTTATATGAAATCAGCGATCTGGTTCAATTAAACTTGCTCTCCATAGCATAAAGCATCCACCACAATACAGGCAATGAAAACCAACAATAAAAGCACATGCATTTTCTGCACAGTTTCCTTCTCCCTTGTAAAACATGCCGTCGTGTAAGCACCAGACATTTAATTTTGCTTCCTATAACTTACCGGATTCCTTAGCAAACCTATTATGACAACTTTTTTTTCTTTTGCATTGTGCTTCACGCACACGCATGCACAAAGCCTCGCTATTTTCGTCCACTGCTAGCCCTCTCCTTGTCTTTAAAAGACGACTTTAAACCAGAGGAGCAAATGCCGGACTCGCCGGTGCCACCCGGTAACTATTATTCTACCGGTCTTTAGAGAGAAGTTAGCGGCTAATAATTGCTGCGCGCCATCAGGGCGCGCGTAAGCGGCCGCCTAGGGCTGCGGCTGCAGCGCTGCTCGCTGCGCACAGAAGGAGCCGCGGTGCTCTGAGGCGCTGCCGCGGAGCGCCGCTGCCGCCGCCGCCGCTCGGGCTCGCCCCGGGCCCCTGCGCGCCGCTGCGCCGGGCTCCGCGGCGCCCCGCGGTCTGCGGCGCCCCCGCGCGGCCGCGAGGCGACACTGCAGGGCGCCCGCGCCCCGGACCCCAGGCAGGGTGGCTCCTCTTCCCCGCTCTGCCCCAGAGCAAACGCTGCCCCGACGCAGGGCTTCTCCCCCCGCCCCGATTTGGGATCTGCGGCAGCCCTCTTTGGGCATACCGGCCTCTGAGAGGTTAAGACTCACATGTTGACAACTGTCAGGGACAAGGAAGAAAATGAGCTGAAAGTGGATTTTAATGGGAAATACATTAATACATTTATAGTCCAATATAGATACTTGCCAGAAAGCAAGACTCGCACTAAGTTTCCAGCAGACCTGGAATTATGCTGTCCCTGGTGAAAGCGTCACTGGAGTTAGGAAGAATGGAACGCATTCAGAGGTGGGGACACGAGCACAAAACAGCAGTAAGCAACGTGAAATACTTCTCTAGAAATATTTCTCCATGAAAATGGTATAGGATGCCAACTAGGAAGCAGCTCTGCTGTTTCTGTCCATAGGAAGGACCTGGATTTGCACTAAGATCAAAAGAAAAACAGAAGAGGAAAATTAACAGGCTAGTGGCTAGATCGAGAGACCAAGATGGAGAGTATTGTGTTAATGTGGAATACAGGAGACATTAAAGTGATTTCCTGCTTTGTCACAGATTTCCTGGGTTCCTTTGTGCATTGGTCCCTCGCTCTCAGCATTCCTTCACCTAAAACAGTACCTTGCCAAGAGCTGAAGGTGCCTGTCTCAAGATACCACAGTAATGCTGCGCTGATCCAACCTACATGTGTTTCAGTGAAAGTAAACACAAAAAGCCAAGGAGATCTAAACTATACATTTTACTTTTACAGGGAAATCCTAAAACAATGCAAATCAACAGGAGACTTAGAGACTTCAAAGGGGCAAGAATTTCATCCTTAGTGAGGTCCAGGGTCAGCAAAAGACTGTCTGGGCTCTTCCTCCAGTCCTGAGAGAAGAATGCAATGCAGAATTGCCCCGAATATACAACAGGACTTGCAAATTAACTAATTGCAACCAAAAAATAAATTCACCAGAGAGGCACAACCGATACCCACAACTAACGCTCCTTTGGAAGAGTTAAAGCACTTTTTTGACCAAAACTGCCCTAAAGACTGTTCAGGGCTCTCATATCCTCAAGAGACCATGCCCAATCTGCCCTGCTCTTAAAGGAACAGCAGTGGAGACATAACTGGAAAATTAAAGAGGAGGAGGGGGAAAGTAATTACAGCACACTAAAGAAAAACAAACATGTTCTGAATGTAGACAAAACATTAAACAAAGGGGAATTAAAAGTACTGCAAATCAAAAGGGAAAAATGTCAACAGAGATCAGCAGAAAGTGAACATCCTATTAAAAGAGAAAATAGAAATAATCAAAATCACAGAGAAACACAGAAGGGGAAAAGAATTTGAAGAGCAATCGGAAGTAAAAATAAAGCAACATAGTAAATTTTACCTCAGCACTCAACAACAGTTAAAGCTGAAGTATAAAGGTTAAAAAAAATGAAGTCCTGCCTTGCAGGTAACCATTCAGGTGAGCAGGTAAGAAAAAGCCTCGACCCATTACACACAAGAGCTTTGCAATTCATATCAGCTGGGCCAGGCTGGCTCCTTCTATGCAAACTGAACTAGGCAAAGACTAGAAAATCAGTACAGAAAAAAAAATTTTTTTCCTCCTCCTGGAACTGAGATGTTACTTAACATTAAAGCTAAAATAATGCTCTGTGCCCGGCCAACCCTGGCCTGCTGCCACTGCAGCGGATGGGAGCTCTGGCATTTGCTGGGTCTGCCGTGACCCCAGTCGTACAGGACACAGCCTGCTCACCAGGGTACTTCATCCTGCCCCGCAGCCCAGAGCGGCTGCGAGGGGGAGAACCCAGCGCTGGGGTAAAAGTGGCATCTGTCACTGTTTTCTTTATTCTTGAGAAGAGAGCATCAAAAAAGCAGTGGCGTTAGGGAACCCCCAGAATCTATAATGTCTACAATTGGTCCACAAGACCTCCCTATGTAGGGTAGCACTGCTAAGAGGCTCTACCACTCACACTCCACCTCCTCTCATTTCCCCCTCCTCTCCTGCCTTCCAGCGTGGCTATGCAGAAAGGAGAAACTGGGGACTGATGAGAGCTGGGCTTTGAGAAACTGTTATCCCCTTTACACAATTTTTACAATGAAAACAACATAGCAAGCACTGATCAGCTCTAATGGTCTCTGTGAAGCACATTTCTTCTGCTAAAGCCACATTCTGAAAAAGGCTTGCCCAATACCTTGAAGGCTGGGGAAGCTTTGGTTATTAAGCTGTTTAAAAGAGCTTTAATATGACTAAATAGAAGAACAATATGCAATGGGATGATGGTAAAAAAATCTTTCAGGTAGTAACTCTATATTAAATTCCATTTTTGTAGTTAAAATCATGTTTGTGTAGAGAAAGCAGCATCATGAGCAAGGACTGTAATCAAGACTGTTTAGTTTCCTTTTGTTATGCTTTATCTGCTTTCATTCATCGTACTATCACAAGGCAAAGAGTAGGCTTTTTTCAGCTTTTATTTAAAAGAACCACAAACACAGGTTAACGCATCAGCCTTTACAAAATCCACAAACCCATTTTTTTCCTTTAAAATATAAGGAGCACGTCCATATTTCACTCCCATTTCTCTCCAGTACAAAAGCACGGGGTCAGAATTAATGAGTAAAGTATTTGTGTGACGTTTTATATTGTATTGGCATTTATATAGTGCTTTTCACAGGCTTCATGTCAAAACCCTTTACAGGGCAATAAATCATATACCTTTCCTGATGAAATTGTATGTAGGCAATTGGGCACCTATCCTGCCCTCAGAAATGTCCCATGTGCAAGACACAAGAACTAAGTGTGATGAAACCTGCAGAGGTGTCTCAAAAAAATGGATGTAGGTCAAACCTTACCTCCCACCCCCCGAATATCCTGCAGCATGGTAAAAAGTCTTTAAAGCCCCCTTGAACAGCCACTGCAAAGACCTGATCTTAACATGACAAAGCTTCTAGTACAGTGTGAGTGACTGAACATGCAAATTACGCCGTCGATCTTAAACCTAACACCACTTTTTTGCCCCTGGATTTAAACAAGATGTTTGTTTATATTGAAAATAAGAATTCTTAAATTGAGTTTATTTCTGAAAAATAATGTTCACTCACCAGAATGAACCCAAGTACAGAATTTTAGAACCTAGGCTTGCTGTTAGGAATCACAAATAATTTTCCTAAAATGAATTTTAAAATGTGACAATGCATTTCTGCATTGCTGTCATTTACGTTATTTGCATTTTTTCACATAATGAAGAATAATTAAGTTCTAAGAACCATATGACTTATTAGATTGACTCTTTTATACATTTATTTGTGTTCCTACAGTGTTTCCAAAGCCACTTTTGCATAAGAAATAATGGAAATACACTTACTAAAGTCTTTCGGAGGAAAGATGGCTGGGACTGGTAAAGCATAAGCAATAGTACTGTTCCACTGTTCTTCCTGGAGAAGTACAGTGCTTCACCCAGCTAAAAACTCAGAGTAAATTTTTGGTTCCATTGAGATCAATGGAAGTTTTGCAGAACGTCATTCCTGGCAGACTTTACCAACTATCACTTAAACGCAATCACCTCTGGATTGCAAAAAGGAAACAGCTTAGTAGCAAATGGAAATTCCTTGCAGCAGCTCAACACAATTTTAAAACCGTATTTCTGCCTCCACTATCTGTACCATATTAAAAATGATAACATTCTACACATACTGATTGAGAGTTTGAATGCATTAGTAACCAAGTTAGTTACAATTTATCAGCCAGAAGAGTTGCTAGAATAACTTCTATATATATTAAAACACACACACACACACACACACACACACACACACACACACACAAAAACCCTCTTCTCCAAACAGACTTTTAGATTACTAACTGAAAACCCAAGTAATTCAGAAGTAAAGTAAAAGTAAACAGGTAAAAACACATCACTGAGTTCCATTAACTTCCATGGGCTATGCAGAGTTGAGGGTATTTGCATCTTTTCAGAAGCAACTGATATCTTGTAAGATCTGAGTATTAGCTATGCAAATGCACTGCCATGTACCTAACTAGTACTGCTTTTTCTTTCTTCCAAGTGTCTTAACTCACAAGAGCTCAAATTCACACAGTTGTTGTGCTCTGATGACAACACAGCATAATTTTATCTCTTGATCCCATGCCTGTATACAGCTAATTTAGTAGTTTAAAGAATGATCTGTAAATAATATACATGTATATACTTCACTGAGATGGATAACAATGATAATTGAAATGGTCTTTTCAGTGGGAGACACTAGGTTAAAGTAGAATTTTAAGAGTAACAAGCGTATTAGAGCTTGTAAATTTTGTTCTTTCTGGCAGTAATACATTTGAAGATTAAATTAGACTAAATGTTTGTTACAACAAACGGATTTATGTTAGCATTCAGGATTATGCTCCCAGTCAATGTTTATTATGTTTTTGGTCATATTTATTCTAAAGGTCTTATTTTCCTACTTCCATCATTTTTTGATCAGCTTTGTTTAAACTGGAAGCTTTTTACTTTACAAATTACTACTTCTTAAAGCTTCTAGCAAGTTAGGGTATCTGCAATGAGTACTAAGAAAAGGGAGGGGGGGAAAGGCTAGAATAAATTACTATCTAATCAAACCCATCTCACTTTTTCTAAGGTATCTATTACTGTAGTATCAAAGTACCAGATCTTTGATAGCATGTGATCTTTGATCTTAAATGGGATCTCTGATAACATTTTTTAATTAAACGTTTTATTTGATGCCTGCAGTAGCTAACATGGAAATAGCATCATATAAAGAACAAAAGCTATGAGTACAGAAAACAGCAAATGGTGGCTAGTTATGGCATTTTTATTGCAACAAAATTACCCAATCCTCCAATGCCTGCTGAATTAAAATGACCAGTTTCAAAGTTCAAAGAGTGAGTAAAAACTGCCTAGAAGACAGAATGTTCACTCTATTAAAATTAAATATGAAATAAAAAAGTTGTCAGGAAAAATTTGAAGATTCTGCATAAATTAGTCAGAAAACCTAAGATTTTGAGGGGTTGCTTTACCTAGCAAATATTCTGGTCTTTTGCAATCCTACCTTAAAAGTTTTGTTTGAGACTTCCACATCAGCTGAGATAAACCATTTTCCTTCTTTGTCTTCATTCTCTTTGAAAGGTGTTTTCAAATTATAAAGGGCGTTTTTTGACACCTTTGAAAGGTGGGATTTTTGCATAGCATTTGCTAGTATTCAAGCACAAATGCACTGAAAAACCATACAACTATGGTCACAACTGATTCAATAACTATTTCTAAGTGAAATTAAGAAGGAATATATCATGAGAGCACTTATTTCAATTTGTTGAAGCCAATATGAAAAAAACACATCCACCAAAACATTATACTTATGCAGCGCATGGCACTTATAAACAACTCTGTTGCAGCTGATGAAAGTTAGCAGTGTTCAATTCCTTCCACATCAGACAAGAATAACTCCTATGTATGTTATATTCTGTTACGTCTATTTAGGAGATAAATACACACAAAGGTCTGTTCAGACCTTTGTGCCAGAGATGGAATCCCAAAAAATTACACTTAATACCAACATATTTTAAAGCCTCACTGTTTTAGACAAGAGCCCTCTCAAGTGCACTACCATGATACTTTGACTGCTACTAAGTGGTCTTTTTCCAAGTATCTTTGGAATATTTTCTAAAATATTCCCATTTCCTTCTTTCCTATATTGTTTCTTCTGTTTTGTCCTCATCACCATACTACGGGTGCATTCCGATAGCACAGCAAACATCTGCTCAGCAACGTTCTTTCCCCAGCATCTCCCCAGAGGTAGATGTGCACGCCATGTAATGTTTTGTAAGATTTAAGTTTTTTACTTTGATACAACCCAATGTAAAGGTATCACCATGAGTTCTCTGATAGCTCTGCAGTTTAGAGGAGTAGCCTCATGGTATCTGCTGCCTGGAAGAAGGCAGAGTATAAATACTTGTCAACTTACAATCTGAGGTCAAAACCAGCCCCTTTCTTTCAATCGCTACACAGATAGGGACAAAAGAATTATAGCCACAGCAAGAGCATGCCTTAAACAACAGGCGTCATGTTTCTGAACAACAGATGACACTTCTGTTTATTTTATGCAAAGTATGGCAATTTCAACAACTACAATAACTAAAAAAAACCCATGCAGCTGAAGGGCCAAGTCAATTTGTGGCTTCCCTGAGAGCAAGCAGGTGTGGTGGCACTCATGAATATATGAACTACAGCACAGCCATTGCAGGACTCCCACGCAGCCATGAGAGACTCAGCAGCCCCATATCAGTTCAGAAGCCTCTCTGTGACAATACAGCAATGCTCTATTCTCAATTCATTTTTGAGCAAGACCAGTCAGTCTCTATAATGGCAGAATCTGGCTGAGAAAGTAATGATAAAACCCTATAAAAGAGGCAGGAGAGCAAAGATCTTGTTTTCTCCTTCCTCGTGTTTCCTAAGGTAACTGTGCTTCAGTCTTGTATTTTTCAGGAAAGTCCTTAAGCTTATTCCACAGCAACCTTTATGACTGAGAGCTCATTCATCAAGAGCAAAATCTTTGAAGCAAGCAAATCCACGATGGAGTGAGAAGGTACAAAGTTGAAAAAGAAAAATAAATTTTTGCATCCCAGAAATATTTCCAAGATTTCAAGAGTCTTCCCATTTGCAACAAGATGAACTTAGAAGGGGGATCTGTTCTTTTTTGTTTTGGTTTTTGCTTTTTTACAAAAGCACAGGAAAAAAGCACTCTAACTACAACATAAGGCAGAAATCGGGCTCTCCTGGAATGCAAAGACTTTGGGGGTTAAGTCCTTCTCCTCAGACAGGCAGATCAGGGTTAGAACATACTCCCTCTAAATTCTAGTCTGAAAAACTTTTTATTACAGAAGTTTCACTAAAACTGGCATGTTCCCACAAAATGTTTCAGTGGTGAGAAATAGAGTTCCCGAGTGTACAGCACTGCCAAAAAATTCACAATCATTTCTAGTCAGTGAGCAAGCAAATCTATTATTATTTTACCACCAGCAGAGTAGAATCTCTGTCCCAGAGGTGCTGTAAATTCATGCCTCAGCTTATCCCTAGCAACTTGTTTGTGCGTTCATACTATTTGGTACCTAAGATTACACAGGGACCTTTCCAAAAGTATTTGAGGATTCTGCATTGTAATTGCTTATACAAAAATAATCAACAAGGCTAAAGAACACAGATGGAGAACTACAAAAGCATCTTTTCCATCCTGTTATGGCAATTTCTATTTTCATTTATATATATATATATATATATACATACACACACACACACACACAAATATATATATATATGTATGCACACACACATTCATGTGTGAAGAGATTCTGGAGATTAATGTTTCACAAATATTTACTGTTTAAACCTACATGCTTCTAAAGGAGAGGTGGGATCCAGGTTAGGGTACAAAGATCACTTTCAATATCCTCCTTCAAAAATAACTTTAGAAATGTAGGTATGCATCCACTTTTAACATCACATAAAATTCCCTTACAGAAGCAGGGGGAGAAAGATGGAAATTAATCAGACAACTGCTGTTGCTTGTGGTATTTTAATGTGTTTCCTTTCATCTCCTAATCTTTCCACTACATCCCATTTGGTTTATCTGTTTTGTTTTTGTGTGTGTTTGTTTTTTGCTTTCCTGTTATGTAATGTGATATAAGTTCTAAGCTCCTTTGCATGCTTCGGTACTGAATCACTTGCATTGCTTATTTTGGTCAATAAATGTCAATTTATGTTTTGCTGATGCTTTCAGTGTCCTGTTCAACAAGACAATGTTCACATACAACATTTCAGCTTGCAGGCTAACTTCTCCAGAGTGTTCAGGAAGAAGTACTACTTGTATTTGCATGGTAACTCCGTCTCCGCCGTGTACGATTACACCACTTATTATTTGCACAGAGAAGAGGAATTTCCTTTTGATATATTGACAAACTTTCACCTGTGGCATTTAGCACTTGCCTCTTGTTCACATGGTGGGAAAGGCCATAAAAGAGAAGCTGTCATGCTCTCTGAAACTGAGAACAAAGTGATAGCCCTCTGATTTCTAAAAATGTGAGATTTCTCCTCCTTTCTGGAGAAGTCCTGAAAAGGAGCTGGCTAATGTAACCCAGCTGTTGTCATGAATCTGATGAAAGGCTTGCTGGACACCAAAGCAAAGGACAATGTGAGCCCCCATATCAGCTGAATTTATTTTAAAACTGTGCAGCTAGATATTTTGGAGAGGACATACTTTTATTGACCAAACTTTGAGGCAGTATGTTTAAGAAGCCGGGGGCACTAAGTCAACACTGTTAGAGACTACTGTTGCCTTTCACCTGTTGTGAATACTTGATGTAGTTAAATATGTCATATTATTGCCCTCATGCTAAGTTTACACATGCTACTCCTTATTAGACTCGATCCACAATAGCAACAGTGCTTTGCAGTTAGAATGCATTAGTCAATCTATGCTAACTCTGCCTTTTTCCAAATTCCTTTGATTTCCCAAAACACACAGTACCTGCTATTATCTTCAACAAAACAAATACTACCAGAAAGATGAAAACAGGATCTTTACATTACAGACAGAAAGCCACCTGCATTGGCTAATCTCACAGAAAATTCATCTGAAGGAATGAAATCCAGCTTTTTCTCTTGATGAATTGTGTAGAAAAAGGTGGCAAGAACATACACCTGATATCCAAATTGCAGAGCACAAGAGCTACTGTTATCAGTTTATCAATTTATATTCTGTTCCCAAACTTACAAAATTGAGACTCCTCTCCCAGCAGACATGGAATCAAACTTTAAAGAAGCTCAAGAAGAGCTTGTGTGCTCAAAACTCAAAACAAACTTGCAAAAACTCAAATGCTGTGGAGAATTTTTAATTAATTCTATCTAGAGAGGCAGCATTCTGAGAAGCTGTAGTGTTATATATATATCCTCCTTATGTTTCACTATTTACACTGTGTTATTCTCTGGCTATTTCCCAACCTTATTCATTCACCCTAGAGATCAATTCATGCACCAAAATAACGTATGATCTTATCTTTGCACTGTACAGAAAACTGAAATAAAGTACAGAGACAAAATTTCTCACGGGAGGCAGGGGTTAAGACATTGGACTGGGTGTCAGAGAAGTGGTGTTCTATTCTTGGCTCTACCACTCACTTGCTGTGGGAGCTTGTAGAGCAAGATATAGAGCAGGAATGGAGACTGTGGCCAATAAATTCCTCCTCTGCAACTTCTCCTCTTTCATTATGCATGAAAGTGAGTTTTTCCAGCATTCAAGCGTACATCTGAAGGCTGGGGAAACACACCTCAACCAAAATATAGAACTAATAGAGAAAGAAAATGAGTGGAAAACATCAATTACAAAGTTTTCTCGGGAGCCTCTGATGTGCTGAAACAGAATCCCTATTCACACAAAGACGACAGAGGACCGAATTCAGCCCTGGCTTCAGTAGGCAGCCCTCCAACTATTGCACTGTACTCGCGCAAGGACTGACTTTGGCATACTATACTACTACTATCTGATCCATTTTCTGTTACAGGCAAATTTTCTGAGACAAGAAACAATAAAGACTGAGGCCAAGGGTGAGAGGTTTTGTTTTTAAAAACAGCAACCTACACTTTGGTTTTTAAATAAGCAGTCTGACTTTTTAAAGTAAAAGTAGAATTTATTAGGGCAGCTTTGATCCAAAAGCCATAGCTAAGACTATATCCAAATCTGGAGGAGCTAACAAACTGCCTGAATTTAAGAATGATAAACTCTCAACTCCTACTGGAAACAGTATTGTCATGCACTTCAGGAGAAACAGATCAGGTAGTATTTCTTGCTTTAGATAATTTTGGAGATCTACTACACAAAGTTGCAACGTTTCTTATCAGTTGGGAGAATTAAAGAAAAAGTAAGCATGCAGGTCCTCATTTAGGCACGGCCTGGGTTAGGCTCTCTGATATGACCTAAGACAGCTAATGATTAAAGAGCTAGATTTTTGCAACTGATGTTGTATGCCTAAAATACAGTATCATGAAACTGATTTATCCTGGTCTTATTTTTAACTGTTTCACAAACTACTCAGATAATCTGCACAACATTCTGCTTTGAACCATGTTCTACATATTCAGTGCAGACTCGGTTCATTTGCTGACAACTTTACAGCCTAATCTCAGAGCTTGTAGGCTGAGAAAAACAGAACACTAACCTAATTGTAGAAAATTTTTTAATATTAACTTTTCTAAAAAATTAACTAAATTTTGTATATGATACATGTGAATAGCATATGCCTCATTTTAAAATTTTAAGAGTAATATGAAATCAAAAACTGATCAATAACTTGACAAAAGAAAATGTTGTACAGTGCCAGTTCTCAAACACAGGTAACACTGGTTTTATTATGTAACAAAACACAGTATATTGGCCGAGAAGGAAGAAACAACCTGTTATTCTGACACTTCCTCAAAAAAACCAAATTTTCAGGGACATCTGCTCTGAAAATTAGGCCTACACAGGGTTCCAGTAAGGCAACCAAATATAGAATGTCTCAGGTCATAAATGATTTGTTAGAAGTGAACATTAGCTTCCTTACATAAAAAAGTATGTTACCTATTTCTGATTCCTTTTTTTCATGTCATATCTGTATTCTCTTTTATCTTTCAGGGCTTGGAACAAACAGGCTCAGCCAGGTGCTTGGGAAAGAACAGGCTTCTTGATATGTAGGAACAATCCTTCCAATCTCATACTTTCTAAAATCTTCTATGTTTTAGTTGCTGAAATATCTTATGACCACACAGTCTTTAATCTAAGCACAATGCACATGTGATATATAACAATTATTTCTTAATAAAATATAATTATAAAAAATTCAAGGCAGCTTCAGAGAATGTGTGACTGAAACTGTTCATCTACCTGAGGGATTATTTCAACATTTATATGTTTTAGGTAATATATAAAACACAGAATTTCTTGGGACATTATCAACAAAGGAGAAAAATTTTTTAAACCTCCTTTCTACTGATTGCATTATCGAATTCAATTTTATTAGTTTGAATCTTCTGGGAAGGATATGGTTTTAATAACGCATAAAAGGTTTGCCTAGTAGTTGGCTGTTGGCTTTTACTTCATACTTAATGTAATCTGTAATTACTATAGCAGCTCCTGTGTTGGCTAGTGTGTTAAGGTCACTGGAAAGCTATACTGTGTTGCACTTGGTGTACAAGAACATCCTTCCGGTGATTGATGTCTACACCCTATGGAAATGTTTTAATTTTGTCCTTGAAGCATGTCTGAAGAAACGCTGTCAATATTTATTCTTCCTTGTCAAGCAGTACATGGTGCTTAGGAATCTGTAGACAGCCCAAGATCTATGTCTTTCTGCCAATGGTCGTTCAATAATTTCTCCTTTGGATTTCAAATTTGGTTCCCAAGTCTTCAACCAATGAACATACATACCTCTAATTTACTAGAAAAGGCTAGTTTTAAAGGCATGCTTATGATACTAAGACCCCCATGGAAAAAACAGTAACAGTTGGTAAATCACTAATCCACTATCAGATTCCGATGAATAGTATGTATCCTTCTCAGTCAAATAAATCGCTCAAAATTACTCAATGTTTCAACCTAGTCTCCTGTCTTGCTTTCATTTTGATGCTGATTTGTTACAATGTCAAGAGTCTAGTCAATCTAAATAGATGTATAGAATGATCATGCAAAGAGTAATGGCAGAGGCATTTGTTCTTAACCATTTATGTTTTACCTTGCACAAGCATTATGTCGGAAAACACTTTAAGCCCTTGCTATATTAAAGAATGAAAAAAAGAACTATTGCAGAATCTGGCTTCAAGAAGGTAGAATTTCACCTTATTAAGTGTTGTTCTCTCTTGCAATAATCTTACTTCAAACTGTATTCCTGAACTTGCTGAAGTACTTGGCCAGAATTTACAATTCAGAAACATTGTTAAAACATGATTTGAACGGGCTTAATTACAAGACTGAACTGTACTTTAAATAAGCTTAACATTACCATACTGAAGCCAGACCCTGCAGCACAGCAGGCTTGCAATCCACTGAGCCATTTGTGGCTTTGTGTGTCATCTGCTTCAGTGATATTACTGAGATAAACTTGAAAACAGAATCAAAGTGCTAGAAATATTCCAGGACTGCAGTATCCCAGAGTTTATTAACATGGACTTTATACTCATAGGATTTGCGTGAAATAGATTGACAACAAAAACAGTGGCCAATATTAATCACAGAATCAGTAATTTAACTATTAGTCCACATCTGTTTATGACACTCACTGGAGGTAAGCCAACTTTTTGTCCCAGCGATACAACTTTGTTACATTAAAATGGCATTCCTGAGGGAAAAATCAGTATGGAAAGTCCTCTGATTGGAGAACAAAAAATCAAACTTGACAGAAAGATGGGCAATTTCTAAAAGCTGATTAATGGGCAATTTCTTTCTATACTTCATAGTAATTCCTGTACTACGTAATTTCCATTTAAATTTCAGTTGTGTATTTTATCTAATTAATTTGTCAAAAGATGTATTTGATGATGAATTGTGGTGTGGCTAATTAACTCTAAAGAAGATCCCTTATCCACTAGATCCTGTCCAATGTGCCTTCAGCAAGTTTCTGATTCTGAATCTCTAAACCTCATCTTTCCAGGTATTTATATCAAACACTAAGGAACTGCAATGTGCAAAAATGCAATTAACTTTAAGGCTCTCCACATATTTCTCATCATAACATAAGCAGCATAATCATAAATTAAGACGGTAATTGCACCAATCCAACAGCCATGTTAGTCCTTAGTCTAGTACTGTTATAAGACTTGATCATCCCAGCCCAACACCCACCATATGTGTAACAAAGAACAAAGACACACCTAACTTAAACAAACTAAAGTGTTTTGGAAGCAAAGTCTGCACACTGACACCCAATTAGAAACTTTAGAGAGAGACTCTATAAGCTTATTTCAGGCAAATTGTTCACGGCAAGTTTCATGTGCTTTCACAAGAAAGAAAAAAAATCAGGAACGCGACTCCGGATGTCCTTTACCAGTATCTGCCATCCATTTTGATAATTTCAAATTTCTAGCTTCTGCTGCTGCTGAAAGCAACTACATTGATTTAGAAAAAGTCATAGGAATAGAAATTCATAAAATATAAAGACCAATGCAGATGGAAACTAAACATATTCTTGTTCACGTCTAATGAAAGAATAGAAAGCTTTTAAACATTGTTAACTGCTAAATGTCTATAGCACACAAACCAACAGTCCTTTGCCCTTGAACAAGACTTGCAATTGTCTCCACTAAAAGTTAATTTTGCTGTAGTCATCAGCTCTATTGCATCATTTTTGCCACCAGAAACCTCAGCAAGCACAAGAAACTGAGTAACAAAATACCTAAATTTTCTAGGTCATACATGACCAGCTCTGCAGGTTTACTTTTTCTGTTATAAATAAAAACATGCTGAAGTCCATATTAATAGAGAAGAAAACTGCTATTCAATAAAGCAATGAGAACCCCAGTTACTTGTAAAGCTACTACTATAATCCCCGATAATTTCTTGGGAGTGGAATCAAAGGACTACAGCATGCAACTTCAACACCATAAAAAAACAACTAGAAAAAAAAATAGAGAAAACATGAAAACAGTGATTTTCTGGCACTCCCTTTAAAAGGAAGAGTTAAATTAATACATGGAAAAGATCCTATCAGCTCTGACTCGTCTGAGTTATTAATTGAACACCTTCTTGGAAACATGTAGATAAAGTGGTGTACCTTAGAGAATATGAGATAAGGGCGAACGGAAAGGGAGAGAAATTTGCAGAGTTTTTCCAGTTCACTCCCTTAATTGTCATGCTAAGCTTGTTCAAAGCTGCCTAGAGGAGCATATTATGAAATTGTAACTAGAGCACTAGCTGATGATGCAGAAGATAAAAACTTCAGGATTATACTTAAACATACTTATCTTTAAACACAGAGGAGGCTGCAAAGACAGCTGAATGGTATAAAGCTGTTCTAAAGCAAGACAAATGTATACTCCATGTGTTATAAGCAGTTCAAGCTGCTTCCTGTGATGAAAAACATGGACTGTACGGTAGACATACTATAGCTAAGTACAATAGATCCCATGATACAGTTGTTTAAAAGAATATTAGAGTGATGAAAGAAGTGATGGAATTCTGCTCTTTAGGAGGCTCAGAGGCTGAAGGAGAGAGAAAAGGTTTAAATATGCAGGCTTTGTAAGTTTTCCTCATCCTGAAAATTTGCTGCATAGAAGACAGTTTTATGCATGAAGAGCCTGGCCTCACAGGAAACAATAGAGCTCTACCAGCCTATTGCCTTGGGCAAAAGGCGAAGAGGATAGTACTGCTTAGCACTTTTCATCCGTAGATGTCAAAAGAAGGTCAGTATTGTTATTGCCATTTTATAGATGAAGAATCTAAGAAGTTGAAGAGCTCAGAAGGGCACATCTGGAATCAGTAGCAGACTTGGGACCAAAACCCCTTCATCACCTCATTTCAGTCAATTTTATCCTTTCTGCCATATTTTGTCCCCCACAGAGCACAGTGAACTACCCAACTGAACAATTTAGGTAGTACCAATAGAGTAAAATGAGACAACTTTATTAAAATACTAATTGTCACACTAAAATATTTTCTACAATATTATCATAGCCACCAATATTCCATCATTAATATACAAAAGTCTGATTATCTTTTCAATAAAAACAGGGAAATGCCAGCCTTTAAACTCGTTATCATTGCAAAACAGAATGCTATCATAATGCATGAGAACTTTGGTTTGCAGCTGTAAAATTCCCAAAAGTCTTGTGACTTGGTTATAACTTTGTTATAGACGATTACCTTCCTCACTCACATACTTTCCCACATAAGCTTCTGGGAAGGAAAATATATATTCCACAAAAGTAAAAAGAAAATTTATTTAAATAAATAAGAAATGGGGAGCCGGATCCATACTATAACATGAATCATCGCTAGTATATAGTATATATCACTAGTATATTTTGCTATATACCACAAAGGCTTGTATTTGCACATCTAATTTCAAATTATACAACATATTTTTAGAAGCAAAAATAAAATTCAGGAAGAGCTGCAAATGCAGAACTCTAACACTCATTTCAGTGGGGTCAAGTTTTCAAAGAAATTTGTTAGGATGAATCCTAAAGTATATAGACAGGAAAAAAAAATCTTCAATTTATGTAAAGATATGTTTTAATTAGTTCCTAAGCCAAATATAAAATGACAATTATAACCATTTTGAGCAAGCCTGAACAAGAAAACATCAAGCATTACCAGGATTAAAAAAATATATAGTTCTCGAGCAGCATCTCTTGATCATTTAAGTGTAACTAAAATGTTCACTGAAAAACATTTTTCTATACTTTTTTACATATGAAGACAATTCATTATAGTACACTGCTGTGAAGCTTAAACAGTATCCTTCAATTTTTTTCATTAGTGGCTTCTATAACAATTACTTAAATTGCAAAGGTTGCCATTCAATACAAATTTACCTGTACTTGCAAAAAAAATCAAGATTTTTACAAATAATTTCATTTAAAATCTCTGACTATGACTCTACTTACACATTAGATTTTGTAACGCATTGAGTTTTGCTGTTATATTTTACAAATGAATGGATATTGCCATCTACTGTTGGAAAAAAAATATGATCAACAGCAAAAACACATCCAATAGACCTTTTTCAAAGCACAGATATAAAACGTAGAAAGCAAAGACTTCATCAAAACATAGGAAAGCAGCTTGCCCTGTTGAAATCTTCAAACTACAATGTTCAATTGAACAAAAAGTGAAAAAGTCTCTTCTACTTCTAAACCATCACCATTTTAAGGTCTGAAATAACTGGAAACTATACATGAATCCAAACATTCACAACTGCTCTTTTTGTGCAGATAATATGCAACACCATTCAGGCTTAATGACAGCAGGTAGAGTTAAATACACATGAAGTAACAGACGCAGCTACCTAATAAAGCCTAATTTTAAGATAATAGTATGCCCAAGTTGCTATCATGTCACTGTTAACTAAAAACTATAAATGCAGAAGGCAAAATTTATCCCCTGTGTTTCTAGGCAAAGGTTGCATAATACAGAACTCTTGCTTAAAGGTAGACCTTGCTAGACAGAATCTACTCCATCAAGCAGGTCAAATTCACTTACCACAGGACCGAGGACCAGAAGCTGTTATCTGAAGCTCCAGTGAGGCAGGTACAGCATTGCGTTAGGTTGGTCTTTCAGAACTTTTACTTGGATAAAACAACTTCCCAGCTCAGGTGTGGTGAGCGGAATATGGAGCACTGCAAAAAAAAAATAATAAAATAAAGCATCAAGTCATTATGCAGTTCAATCATCTTTAGTCCATAGTTTAGTACTTACATAGATTTGATTACATGTCTTTACAGAACTATTTATAAAGAAACGATACAATGGTAAAAAGAGATGTATGCTTCTTCCATTGTCTTTTTGCTGGTAAATATCCTAAGATATGACATCAAACTACATTTTAAAAGTATTCCTTGTTGAGATAATCTACAAACGGATTTAGAGTAGGTTCTATTAATGTTTGCCAGACCTCTCGGAGATTAAACAGCCTTTGAATAAAACCATTCTTTACTTTTTGATAATTATTATTTCTCCTTAAGACACTTTTCGTTGTCTCATAAGCAAGGTCAAGTTGAACTGTTTTGTCACACTCAGTATTGTAGTTCAACTTTAACTCTGCTTGCATTGTTCCTACAAAGTCTACACATACTGTCATCTTTGCAAACAATTTTTTGAAATATTTTAGCAGAATTTGCAGTAACTAAAAAAGTTTCAGCTTTTCTGTTAGTGATTTCAAGTACATAGCAAAATGCATTTTATGTTTACACACAAGGTCATATCAACATATTGATCTATACTAAATTACTTAAGCTTGTGCATCTTTGTAGATAAGCCTCTCTTGAGTCGATCTAAACCTTTCCTGTTTTGTTTTGCCTGTTTACTGGTGAATCACATACAACCCAGAGCACCATGACTGATTTAAAAACAATACAAGAAAGCTAAAACAAATTGGAAAGTGTTTAATGAAACCATCTTAAGATAAAATACTGTTTTCATATATAGCAAGTTCTTTGGAGAGTGGAAGTGTGTTCTTGTTGATATTAGGAGGGGTAATGACACTGAGATTTGACTGAAGGCACAGAGGGCAAGGCAGAGCCAGGAGTGGCACACAGTTCAAGAGCCATACATCCTACACACTGTCACAGACAGAATAAAAACACAGCTAAAATCTCATAGCTTGAAACGTGGACTGCAAAATATGGTAATTGGGGGAAGAGGTCTCATCCTCCAGAGGTTCCTGGATCTATCAATTCTTGAAACATGCTCAGCTACAGCTACATGTGTTAAGTGTTGTAACGTTCAAGAGCATTGTGAAATTCTACAGAGCAACTCTACTAAGGGATTTAATCCATGTTGTGCTAACATTTTTCAAGATTCTCCACAGAAAGGAAGCAATTTCCCATGGTCCCAAAGGGACAGAAAACTCTAAGGTGTTTAGAAATGGCATGTCATGCCAGAGCAAGAGGACCATGCAATTCAGTCCATTCAGTAGAATACAGTGAGGCCATTTCTTCATGCTCATGCTGAAGAAATAGCTGTCTCACCTTTGGCCAAAGCACTTTTCTTGTACCCAGCCTGATATGGCAAAGGTCACGTGACTGATCTCAAACCTTGGGAACATCTGCCTTAGGCTACTCGTGTCAACAGGACAGCCTTCAGCACTCATCATCTAAACATTCGTTACAGAAACTCCCGACTTTTGTGTTAATTTTCAGATATCTGACTTCTGATAATAAGCCAACCTGGACATAAAATCCTAACTTCCAGACTATCTGAATGGCAGCCTGGAATATGATCATGAATAAAGCATTTGCATAGCTTTAAGTATAAGTACTCTTCTTCTCTCAGATGATATCATCTCTCTCTGTATTGCTTTGTGTCACATCTAGCATTGACGGTAGACTGCCTTAATGCCAAGTGATTCACACATGACACTGTGGTGGACCTGCTTCCCCAAGCTCTTGCAAGTTGCTACTACTTGCTGCCAGTCGAGTCCTGTTTAGAGGAGGACCATCAAACACAATTTCGTTGGCATACCATGGTGGCTGCCACTTGCAAATAGTTTAAATTCTTCAGAAAAAAAAAAGAAAGAAAGGAAAGAAAAGAAAATGCTGAGAGCTTCTGCTGTGATTCCTAGAAAGCCAGCCTGGTGCTTTGTAGAAGGATTTCAGCCAGCAGTAGAGCCTGGAAGGCAGCTGCAGACTGTTCAAAAAGTAGCGAAGCTTCAGCTACATAGTCTTCAACAGTGATGTGCCAAGGATACTATACCGAAAAAAATTTTCCTTGCTGCCATGATCAAAGAGAAATGGAAGTAGACTAAGTTCTCATTTCTAAACATTTCTTTTCTGATACACAAATATACAGAATATTACTGCCAAAAAAAAGGGGGGGGGGGGCAAAGAAAAGAAAAATGCATGGCCACAAGATGGCACTGGCCAAACACTCGAGAAATTACTGTACAGCTGATAACGTGAGAGCATCAGTCGCATCCACGGTGCTCCTGCCTCGCCGAGGGGAGCCAATGCTGGGGAGCGCAGGCTTGGCCGGGCCACGCGTGATGCACAGTTGTGGCTGTGTTTCTGGTAAACTAGCTAAAAGTGGTTGATATTGGCTACAGGAAAACAGAAAACCTTCCACCCACGGTGAGACCTACCCGTGTCCTTAACTGTTCGCTTGTTTCCAGCGAAGGGGAGCTTCACTAGGCCGGTGCCTTGCTTTACATGTTCCTGGCAATTTTGTTGCCTTTCGGTACCCTGCAGCCAAATTTACTCTGCCCCTGGGCCAAGGAGATACCCAACTGGAGACAAGCCCCAACGCTTTCTCTCGTGCCTCCCTCATAGCTGATTTTTCCACACCTCGGTAAAGTATTCATCACCAATTGCCCATACTCGGAGCTCTGCATGTTTCCTCAAGTTCACCTCCATGCTTCTGAGCTCGATGAGTAAAATTCAACATTTCAAAGTTTCCACCGCCCCACAACTCTCCAAGATAAGATCTGCCGGGCTGCGCACCAGCGATGGCAAACCACCCCGCCGCCTGTTTCCTAGGGGGAAAACCAGCTCTCAGCCGAGAGCGACCCCCGGGAGCCCCCCGAGCACTGGATTTCCCCCCCGGGGGCTCCTCTCTTCCCAGCCCGCCCCGAAACCCGCTCTCTGCGCCCACCTCCCCGCCCCGGGGCGCCAGGACCCCGCCGCGGCGGCACCGCGCCGCCTCACCTCAGGGCGGGGGGCGGCCAACGGCCGCGCCGGGGGGAGCCCAACGGTCCCAACGGCCGTGCGCGCGGGGGGCGCGCGGCGAGGGGGGAGGGGGAGGGGCGGCCGCCGCGGCGCGCGCGTGTCGGAGCGGCGCCGGCCGCGCGCCCCACGGCTGAGGGGGGCGCGGCGGTTGCCCCGGGGGCGCCGCTCCCGTTTTGCTCTGCTGGCGCCCCGCCGCGGGGGCGCGCCCCGCCGCTCCCGGCCGCCGCCGAGGCTGACAGAGACGAGCTCTTCGCGGCGGCAGTGGCGCGAGCCGGCCGACCGCGGCCTCCGCGCGGCGCGGCGGCCGGAGCCTCCCCGGCGGGCCCCCGGCTGCGGCGGGAGCGGGGCCCCAGGGCGGGCCGCGGCGGCGGAGAGACCCCTCGCTGACGTTTTTTGGTTGCCGGCCCCCTCTCCCCGCCCCCCCCCGGTGCCCCCTCTCCCTGCCCCCCCGCCACGGGGGGCTGCTCCCCTCGTCCGCTGAAAGTCAGCGAGTAAAACAGCGGACGAGCGCGGGGAGCGCGGCGCGAGCCATTTAGGGTTAGAAACGCCGGAGCCCTCCCCGCCCGCCACGCGGGGCGGCGCGCCCCCGCCGCGCCTCTTATACCCCCGGCGGCCACGCCCGCCGCGCGCCCATTGGCCGCCAGGCGCCCGCCTCCGCCGCCATTGGCTGCGGGCGGCCGAGGGGGCGGGAGGCAGCGAGTGGCGGGAGTTTGGAAGGCGCGGGCGTTCGCCCCCCGGCGGCGCCGCGTGCTGCGGGAGCGCGCAGCGCCGGGACCCTCCCCCGGGGCCTGGCACCCGGCACCCGGCACCCGGGCCTGGCCCGGCCCTCTCGCCCCTCACCCTCCCAACGGCTGTCCCGTCTCCAGTTTCCGACCCCGAGATCCCCGCGGAAAAGCAAGGAGCTGCAAAGCGACGGCTTTCCCACAGGTAAAACGGACTGCGGCGACGTGAAGCAGCAGCGCAGAGCGCTCGGTCTCTCCAGCCTTAATTACTTGCTCTGGGCAAAGAACCGCATCGAGAACCTGCATTTTACATCTGTTTAAGACGGTGTGTTCTCGGGCCAAGAAGGAAGTAACCATGCCGAAAGTCATGGGTTTTATTGGGCTTTCAAAGGCAGGCTACGGCACGGACCTCCGCGGCAGTAACGTCCAGGCAGCTGCAATCCGAGCCTCTTTTCCACGATACCTTGAGTAAAATCCATCCAAAACCACGCGTAGTTTAGAAGCATTTTCTGTGCACGATGTTAGGCCCGACGTCCCGGTACTCCGCCCGGGTAACCCACATGTGCTGGAAGGCGCCCAGGGAGGCAAGGACGGAGCCTCCCACCCAAGCGGAAAGCTTCCTCTCCGGAGGAGCACTGACCTTCACCTTCACGTCGCCCGGGACCATGTGAACTAGCTCCTTGTTCAAGCGTTCAGCAATTCCAGGGAAGAGGCTGGAACCACCAGAAAGGACGATGCCGGAGTAGAAGTGAGCCCTCAGGCCAACGTCACACTTCATGATAGAGCTGAAGCAGAGCTTGTCGATCCCTGGTGCCTCTATGCCAATGTCAGGAGGATAAAAGAGGGCTTCCGGACAACGAAACCTTTCATCATGAACCTTAACTTCACTGCCATCGGGAAGGTGGTAAGTTTTTTCCACTTCGCTAGGTTTCTTAGCCATCTCCTCCTCTGGGTTCAGGCACACATAACATAATTTTTCTTTCATGTTTTGTACAAGCTGCTTCTCAGCCGCGGTGACTCGTGAAGCGCCGCTGTTCCTCAGAAGCTGCGTTAGGTAGTCCGTAAGATCGCGGCCAGCCAGGTCAAGCCGGAGGACGCCATGGGGCAAACAGTAGCCTTCAAAGATTGGCACGCTGTGGGTGACACCGTCCCCGGAGTCCACCATGCAGCCCGTGGTGAGCCCGGAGGCGTAGAGGGCGAGCACGGCCTGGATAGACACGTAGAGCGCCGGTACGTCAAAGCGCTCAAAGAAGAGCTCGGTCATCTTCTCCCGGTTGACCAGAGGGTTGAGCGGAGCCTCAGTCAGAATCACGGGCTGCTCGGTAGTTTGCATCTGCAGGTCGTTGTCGTAGATGCTCTTCCACACGGCCTCCATGTCCTCCCAGGACATGATGATCCCGCGCTCTATTGGGTACCTGCGGGAGTCAAACAAAATAAAGGGCAGTATTCTTCACCCCAGGCTCCATGGTCTCCCCTTGGGCAGGGTTGTCTGCTGGGGGATGTCCCAGGTGAAGAACATTAGGAAAAAGCACCTTAAGTAAGCACTTTGTGTAGCTTTAAACTATGCATGTTGCTTTGAGAAAGTCCTGGAAAAAGTCTTGGCCCTTTCAAAGGCCCGACAACCTCAGCAGCTGCGAGAGCCGAGATCAGTCAGGGCTTCAAAGAAGGTTGTAGCATGTTACCTGATCAGGACCTTCGTTCTTTGAGTGTGGTTGTCCAGCTATGGCTGAACAGTTTGATATGAATAATTTGTAATTCATTAGTTCATTTACAATTATTAAGATGTAATTCTCAAGGACTGCTAAAGACCTTGCACAAACGGAACGGGTATTATTAATACCGGGGCAATATGGGACTGGGGAAAGGTGTGGCTGCGATGTCAGCCTTTTCCAGACGGGTGTTACAGCTGAGCACAGAAGATCCCGTGATTGTGGTGAACTGCTGCTGCTGTAACATCAGGAACATGAGTGCATGCCCACAAGTGCCGTCCACGTGGACCTGGGATACGCTACAAGCACAAAAACAGTTAGTAAGGATGCTCATTTTTCCCAAATGCTCTCTTGCAGCGTTTATTATATACGCATCCCTGTAATCATGAGAAACCTCTGCGTGACAGCGGGAGGGTTACGAAATCTTGCGGCAGCCAGTGCCAAACTGAGCAGTACTTTGTCGCTGCCCACCTCCAGCTTCTTCTGTTTCCCCTTTCCCTTCCCTGTCCCTGCCCTCCTCTGGAGCTGTTTTCCCTTTCCTATTTTGTTTCTCTTGGCTTTCCTCACTCCTTCTCCCACTGGTTGGGCTTTGGCTTATGCTTCCCTTTGCAAAGGGTGGCAAAGCTAGGTTTCCTTCTCTAGCTCCTTCCAGGATTAGGCATCTCGGTGGCTGTGTCTAACAAAATCCAGGAGGGTCAGTCACGTCTTCCCCTTGCAAACCCTCTCCGCCGCGAGCGGCCTGCCCAGGAGACCCTGGTGGAGGTGCAGTCCTCTCTGGGCAGCTCCCATCTTGCCTACAGCCCGCTGCTGCCACTTCATCACGGTCCTGCCCCACAAGGCTAGCAGCGCCAAACTACTCCTTTTCTTCTCTAAAGTTGTGGCTGTCTCATATTCTGACTTGTAACAACTTGCTGGAACTGCCCCTCTCTCCGTGCAGGAACCGCAGTGCTCCGCTTCTTCCCGTGGCCGCCCCACCTGGTCTGTCCTGCTCACCCTGCCCGGCCTTGCTCCTTCCCTGGCACCGGCTGGAAAACTCCCCTGTCTTACTCTGCCCTCCACGTCTCCGTGGGCTTTACAGCTCCTCTCATGGATACCTGATGGAAAGGATCCCTCTCCTGGCCTGCGCTTCGTTCCCAACGTAGCAGTCCTTCAGGCCTGCCGCCGCCTTGTCCTCGGGATGGCCGACCACATTGGCGTAGACGATCCACGGCTTCTTCTCCCCAGCGACGCCAGCCTTGATCAGGCCCGAGCCGTTGTCTATGACGACGGCAGGAGGCAGATGCGGCATCGTAGGCAGCGGCTTCCGCTCGCCCTTCCCTGCCCGGCCCCCAGGAAGCAATGGGGCAGCAGCGCGTGCCCCCCCATTATGACAGAGCCCACCTGGGCCAGGGACCGTCGCTACGACACCAGCACCCGCTCCCGCGCCCCGAGGCTGCGGCACCGGCGGCAGCCGAAATTCAGAGGGTCACCAGATCCGAGCTCAGACCACCAGCAAACTCCACCCCCCAAACGGCTCCTACCACAGAGTCAGTCCCAAAACACTCTGTGGGCTTCTTGCCCGGGGGGGTTTAGAAGAACATCCATCGGTGTGAAATGTTCACTGAGGGTACGGCTTTTTATTTCTGGGTGTGCTGAAAAAGTAGTTAGTGTTTTGGGGAAGACCAAGATTTTAAAGTTACTCTCTCATACCCATGGTGTTACTTTTGGTGGTAGGACTCTTTCTCATAGTCAGGGATGAAGGTTTTCAGCGTGGATCAAAAAAGGCAGTAGATCCAACCCTTTTGCATGTATAAATGAAAGGCCCCACAAGGCAGCATATAGGGTCTGTCTCCTTGTTTTGTAGGAGAAAACAGGAAAGATGCCGTACGGCTCCCTGTGGAAGCTGCTGTAGCAGCTGCAGAAAGATGCTGCAGCTTCTTGTGCCTCTAAAAACATGTCTCCAAGAAGGTGCTCGCTTTTGCCTGAAACAGCGCCTGGATATAAAGAGCGCCTGCTTATAAAGAGACAGAAAGTCCTTAGAAACTCAAAGGCATTTCTGCTAAAAATAGAGAAGTTAACCATAATGTCCAAGCCAAATATCAGTTCAAGCAACTGTTCTACGCATGCTTAGGTTCCTAATGTATCTTTAAACGGGCACAGATTTTTTAGCTTTCTATCCAGAATGTGCAGTTCTGTTGGAGTATTCTCACCCCAGGTGTCATTGCTATTTCTCAACGGATAAAGTTTATTTACATATCTATATTTATGTCTGCATATACACTGTCAGTGCATGTTTCTTAAACATGCAGGGCCTTTTCTGATATCAGAAGGAAAGGCGCTGTAAATGCACGGCACATAAATGCAACCTATTTCCTCCCGAGCTTCTCTTCAGCGTGCCCCACTCTCCCTGTGAGGATGACTACCGTGTTCTACCTTTCCTTTCACCGGGCGTTTCGCACCTCGGCAGCCGGGCACGAAGCTCCCAGGCCCCCAGACACCCGCACGACCTGCGCGAGCCTTAGCCCGGCGGCGGCGGCAAATCAGTACAAGCGGCGTTTCCGTAGTGTAGTGGTTATCACGTTCGCCTAACACGCGAAAGGTCCCCGGTTCGAAACCGGGCGGAAACACCGGCAAGCGGCTGCTATTTTGTAACGGGCAGTGGCACCTGCCGCTAACCTTAAAACTTTTTAAGTGATTTTTTAAAGTTCTTTTTAATTAGAAGCACAGCTATGGGAAATGTAAAAGTTCTCAGCGCTATTGCCTTAATAGTAATAAGTAGATTAAAAATGCTTCAACTAACATTTACTGTCCGTGGCTAGGATGTATGGCAAATAAATTACTTTTAGATCATTTCTGTCAAATCCAAGTTTTAAAGGAGGCAGACAACCTAGTTTACCTGATCATACCTCATGCTGACTTCTCGATCCCTCCAAAAACAAGCCTAAACTTAATATTTACCTGAACGGGCAATTCCTTATCACTGCCAAGGGCCCTACGTCCTTCCTGCTCCCTTCACGAAGTTTCTACCGGGGGCGAAGCAGCTCCCGGAACTGGAGTCACTGGTTTGCCCCGCAGGTGTGTTTTTAACGTCGTTTTAGGCTTTAACTCGTGCTTCGCAGCGCTGCGATGCGACTACAGCTCCCGGCATGCACCTCTCCCCGCCGCCCGCCCACCCCCGCCCCGCCCCGCGCCGCGCTGCACCATGGGAACTGTAGTCCGCGCCCTCCGCAGAGCCGCCCGCCAGCCCCGTCCTGCGGCGCGGGTCGTGGCGTGGGCCGCGGCTGCCGCCCCCGTCCCTGCCGCCGTCCCGGCCGCCGGCTGCCGGCGCTGCCGCCGTCCCCGCCGCTCCACGCCCACGGCCGACCGAGACCGGAAGTCACATCCCGGAAGCGGCGCGCGTGGCGTCATCAGCAAATGGCGGCGTGAGGCGAAGGCGCCCCTTCTCTCCCCTCCCAGGTGCGTGTCCGGCGCTGCCGCCGCCTCCGCGGGCTCGGACCGGACCTGGACCGGACCGGGGCGGGCGGCGCGCGGTGAGGCGGCGCGGGCGGGCCCGGACGGGCAGGGCGTGGCGCTGCGCTGCGCTGCGCTCTGGGGGGCGGCGGGGCCCGCGGGGGGGCCCCGCCCCGTCTCGCCCCGTCCCGGGTCTCGCCCGGGCCGTGGCGGCGGCGCGGCCGGGACCCCTCGGCCTCCCCTCGCGACGGGCGGCGGCGGCTGGCGGCCCCGGCGCGGGCAGCTGATCCCCGCCGCAGCCGGGGCAGCGCCGGGGCCTCTCTGCTCCCCCGCTTCCTCCGCAGAAACAGCCGCCCCCTGCGTCCGGGTCCCGCACGGCTCCGCCGGGCCCCGCGGCCGCGCGTGGGTGCGAGCCCTGAGCCGTTCGTCGGGACGAACTTACTCCGTCGGGGAGACAAAAACCCGGTTTGTAAATCAGTTTCTCTCTTTCCCTAGACCAGAGCAAAGAGGCGGCAGCTCGCGATCAAAATGCAGTATTCGCACCACTGCGAGCACCTTCTGGAGAGACTGAACAAGCAGCGGGAAGCCGGCTTTCTCTGCGACTGCACCGTCGTCATTGGCGAGTTCCAGTTCAAAGCGCACAGAAATGTGCTCGCCTCGTTCAGCGAGTACTTTGGTGCGTTTTACAGAGATGCTTCTGACAACAATGTTGTTCTGGATCAGACTCAAGTGAAAGCTGATGGATTCCAAAAACTCCTGGAATTTATTTATACGGGAAACTTGAACCTTGACAGGTAACGTACCCTGTTAGAGGGGGGAGAAAAGCGAAATGAACTTTGTGTTAAGGCAGCGCTGGAATTTTTGTTCTTTACAATAAGTTCTGGAAGAACAAATGATAGCAGATCTCTTATTAACAAGTGAAGATCCTCTGATTATGTGTTTTAAAATACTGCCTGACATGTGAGTGTTTTTCAGGTCATAGGTAGCCTGTTATTTTCAGCCATCCAAAACAAAAATATGTTGTCTGATATTTTACTGGTAGCTTCATTCTCTGTGTCTCTCTGTTTGGGTCAGAAGGGATTAAAAATCTTCAGTGATTTCTGGGAGAGAGACGGATAAGTGTATTTCTGAAGCTGGATTACAGGGGTCCATTTCTGAAGCGAACACACAGAAACTTTATATGCAGTTTAAGAGATGAGGATAGTTACTATTTTAAAAAATTACAGAAAAAGTATTTTCATCCTTTACTGTGTTGATGTTGTTCGTGCCTCATTACTTCCTATACAGTGAGCATTCCTTATAGTGCTTCCCTCCCTCAGTTAGAAGGAAAAAAAGAGATTATCCATCAACAGGGAAATGTCACTGCTTAGAAGTCTGTAGCCCAGTGGTGGCACCCCTTCCTTGATGTCTGGTGTCAAATGCATTTTAAAAAAACTTTGTTGACATCACTCATGCTTCATTACTTAAGTGCACAGGTTCATGGTTTTTGTTCAGAATTAGCTACAAGCATGAATAGTAATAGAGCAATATAAACGGTTTTCTTAAAGTTAGTAATTTATGCTTTTCAAATTATGAACAGGAGCGTGCAGCATTCTCGATGTCTGGATCAGCATTAGGATAGTTTTGGGATTCATTTTGACAGCGGTTGAAGGCTCTGAGGCCAGAGGGAGATGAAAGTACTGTTCTCACCTAGGCTAAGTTATCTGAGTGAAGGTGATACCTGCAGGTCTGCTAATGTGTATTCCTGCTCTTGTAATATATCTCTTTAGGTGACTGCTGCAACTGTCTGCAGAATCTGTTGTCTTTTGTGATGGTGGGGGCACAGGTGAAACCATGGGATTTTACTTTGAACTTAGTGCTCGTATTACACAAGATTAGTAAAACGGTTGTATCTGCGCACAAAGAATAGTTGTTCCTAGTTATTTATTGTCTGATTGTTTAACTGCATCCAGTGGAAGATGTTCAAAGCTGTTAATACAGCACCTTGATTGCTTTCTTAAATTATAAAGAACCAGACAATGTAAAGGTATTACTTATTCTGCTGTATTGTATTATAATGCAACTAAGCACAAAGAAAATGGAAATTTCTGCTGCACTGACAGTATTTCCTTTTTATACTATTGGTTATAGTTGTAGTATAAAAATAGGCTTAAATTTGTATGCTATTGCAGATGTCTAATTGTTAATATCCTCTGTGGTTTGTATTCTTTGTTTGTCCTTAAAATCTACTATATATCATTATAAGAGCCTATATCTTAACATGGATTTTTATAACAAATTAACACAACAGATGGGTGCTTTATTTTTGTTTGTAATTTGAACTGTGCAACTATACTGAATCAACCAGATTTTGGCTTTAATGTATTCCAAGCAAAGTACTTAATTCTAAACTCATGATATTAACTTATTACTGCAGTTTCTTTTAAAGACATTGATTTTTATGAACTTGTGCAGCCCTCTGCTACTATAGCTACTGCCTATGCCCTGAATGAAGAAAGCTTAAAAGAAAGACAGGAAGAGAGGAGAAAATAGGTGGACAAGAAAAAAAGGCAGGAAAGGAAGGCAGATAAGATGAAGAAAGAGAATAAAACATGGAAAAAGAAAACAGGGGTTGAAGGAGCACCAGTTGGTAAAAATCTGTTTTATTCACTTTAGTATTGCACATAACCTAGTTCAAGTTTTTATGAATTAAGTATAAATGCAAAAGGTAGGAAGAAATAAAAGATGAAAAAGAGAAGCAGTGAAGCGTAGTAAGTCAGCCCGGCTGTGGCATCATAACACCCTTCACATGGAAGGTTATTCCTAGTGCTGTTACTGTGCTGTGAGCAGTTGCTTTGTATAGTGATGGAGACGAGATTGTTTAGTTCTTCCATATGTGCAACAGATTGATAAGATGGTGTTTACCATTGATCTTCCTTTAAAGTGTTGTAAATCTCTAACTTTGTTGGTGGTATATGTTAAACTTATGCTACCCTATTCAGATTTTTTTTTTTTTTAACCATTAAGGCCTGTGTTGCAGGAACTGAAAAATACAGGGTTGTGGCTTAAAGAAGGACTTTCTGGGTCTTAATGTTGTCTGTGTGTTGTTGATCCAAAGTAAAGACTCCCTGAAATCATTTTATAAAACAGGATTAATGCCTGCTTCACAGAACAGCTGAGGTGAATACACCGTTTCTGAACTGCTTAAGATTTTTGGCAGAAAGACTATAGAATGATCATTTTTGTATTTTATTCTCCAGTGTTTTATGCCTTCATACTGTGATTACTGAGTTTTTTGGACCAATCAACTAATATCCAGCCTCACCACATTATGACTGGACTTTTAACTTAAATTGCTATGATAGCTATGTAAATGAAAACAGTTTTTAGTTCTGTAGACCTGCAGACCCTGCTAGACATGGGCCATCAGCTTGGGAGTAACTGTCTTACTGTAATAAACACCAGATTAGATCTTGCTGCGTTCATCTCATAGTTGTGTTTTCTGACAGTGGAACTTTTCCATAGCTCTGCTGTCTGTATTTAATATACTTGACGTAGAACAAGTTTTCGCTTTGTCCAGAATATTGTCACATAAGTCTTATTTTCTTGCAGCTGGAATGTTAAAGAAATCCACCAGGCTGCCGACTATCTCAAAGTAGAAGAAGTGGTCACTAAATGTAAGATAAAGATGGAAGACTTTGCTTTTATTGCTAATCCGTCTTCTACAGAGACATCTAGTATCACTGGAAACATTGAAATGAATCAGCAGACTTGCCTTCTGACTCTCCGAGATTATAATAATCGGGAGAAAGCAGATGCTGCTTCTGCAGACTTGGTTCAACCACAAGCAAAGAAAGCAGCTTTAGAAAAGAAATCTGCTCAAACCAAAAAGCGAAAGAAAAATTTCAGCTCCCCCAAAAGCATACAGAATAAATCAGTACAATATCAGAATGATGTGGCTGAGAACGCATCCATTGAAATGTTCTTAGATGCAAATAAGCTGGCCACGCAGATAACAGAACAGGCTGCCCAAGGCAGTGATAACTCTGAACTGCAGTTGTCATCTGTGGTGGAAAGCGAAACGTTGGCAGCACAAGATATCTTAGTTCAGACTCTTACAGCAAAACAAAAACGGGGAAAGCCTCAACAAAACTGTGCACTGAAAGAGCATTGTATGTCTAATATAGCCAATGAAAAGAACACTTACCAGCTGGAGGGCTCAGGAGAAGAACTCGATCAGAAGTACTCCAAAGCTAAACCAGTGTGCAACACGTGTGGAAAAGTCTTCTCAGAAGCCAGTAGCCTCCGTCGACACATGAGAATACACAAAGGAGTGAAACCATATGTGTGTCAGCTCTGTGGGAAGGCATTCACACAGTGCAATCAGTTGAAAACACATGTAAGAACTCACACAGGTAAGCTCTTGGCTTTGTCCTCATAGACTGAGATCTGTAATAATAGTGTATGAATGCATAACTAAAAAGATCTTTGTATGCATTTTGACTTTTGCCTTAGAAATTTTGTTCGCTACAGGTATGCCTATGGGGATAGTACCTGTATCCTGGTAGCATGAAATGTTTTAAAACAGAAACTGATTTAGTACTGAAAAATGTTAAATAGCCAGAGAGGACTTAATTAGTCAGAGCATCTTCATTTTCAGAAACTCTCAGAGGAGCTGACTGTCTCTTCTCTCTGTAGAGTGATTACAGGAGATGAAGTGCCAGTATTGCCAGCAGAGCATGAAAGGCTCAGTGTGCTTGATACCATACTTTCTGTTGCATTTTTTAACATCCAATCCTAATATATGTTTGGTAACACAGGGGAAAAATACCTACATTCTTGTGACAAGTAGGTAACTTCTCCCATAGGTATCTTTTTAGAAGGTAGAGGAAATAGCTAAGTTAGTGCAGCATTTGGGATTTCATTTAGTAAAATGTTTAGCTGAAATGTATGATGCTCTCTTCATTCAGTCTCATTACTAGAAGTTTGTGTGGTATCAAGAGCTACTGGACAAAGCATGGAAGAAAAATTAATTATGAGCACTTAAATATCAAGACAACACCTCTGACTTAAAGATTATGAACAGCAAATCGCTGGGGCCAGGGAAGATGTACTGGAGCAGTAGTATGCTACACTTTTTGTGTTCTTCCTTGGAGATTCCTGCTGGAGACTTGGTCCTGTGTTAGTCTGGTCTCCAACCCGATCTGGAACAGCTGTTCTGCTATTGCCTCTGCTGCTGTACTTAACCTAGTGAGCAAGAGAGGGGCATTATTTACTTAGTTTTCTTTCTTTTGTGGCTGTTTCTCAGATTTCTGAAGTAATAGTGAAAAAGGTGAAATCTTACTACTTTTGCTCTTTTGCTCTTTCCCCCCTTTGGAAAACCCTGAGCTGAGGTCAGCAGTGGAGCTATATCTAGGAAGCCATGAAGATGTGAAAGAGGTGAAGTAGGTGGTGTTGGGCTACAGCTGCAGGAGAACACCTTGCTCTTTCGGTAGCCAAGGGAGAGGATTGCAAATTTACGAGCCAGTCACTAACCAAAGATTCATATGCAAGATGAAGCTTGTGATCAAAATTCAGGGACAGTTTTCTGGTAGGAACGTCAGCTGCACTTTCTACCTTTGAGGGTGTTGCACTTGAAATTTTTGCCTGAATAGGTAGGGAATTTTAATGTATTGTTTGCTAGATGGCAATTTAGATGTCTAATAGTTTTATTTTCCAAGTTTTTATCTATGCAATGTACTTCAGGATTGTTGTGTTCTTAGCTTGATTGTGCACTGCCCTAGAAATGCAAGCACAGGCGCTCTTATATTGTCATCTAAGACTGTGGAGTTGCACAGTCCATTAGATGAGGCCATATTGACCATTAAGATTTAACACATGAATAGTCAGAGAACTACCAGTAGCATTCTACAGCAGATGCTAACGGAAAATCTGTGAGAATAGAGAGTATACTAAAGACTTCTTGCTGTTTTACAGGCAAGAAAAAGCAGGTAATTTACTGGGTGTTCATCTTAAATATTCAGTATCGTGAACAGACATAACCAGCAAAATGTTTGAAAGTGTAGTAGTAGCATTCTCAAAATGACATTGGGAAAATGGCACTATTAAAAATATTAATTACTTTTTTTCCTCTTTCTCAAGAAGCAACGTGTTCAAAAATGGTCTCGTATGTGCTGTATTCTTGGCAGGTAGCACTTCAGTGGATTGGTTATAGCATGTTACAGGATGTTATTTGTAAGAAGTACTAGAACAGAGACTTGAGCTTTGATCAGGTAAATGGATTGGAAAGCATTCTTACGTAAACGTAGAGAATACACTCTTTTTTTTTTTTTTTTTTTTTTAAACTAGGGGAGAAGCCATACAAATGTGAACTGTGCGACAAAGGCTTTGCCCAGAAATGCCAGTTAGTGTTCCACAGTCGGATGCATCATGGAGAAGAGAAACCATACAAATGTGATGTGTGCAATCTGCAGTTTGCAACATCAAGCAATCTGAAGATCCATGCCAGGTAGGCAAAAGTGGGATCCTGCAGATCTGAAGATGTTTATTCATACATTTATTTAAACAGAGAGAACAATTTACTCCAGCATGAGCAGGAGTTAAATATTCACATAACTTGGTCATTTCTATTCTTTCTTTACTCTCAGGTCTCATTTTGCATTGCATAATAGGTATGTATGTGTAGTTCCTCATTAGGGAAGTGATTTGCAATTTATGAATGTTGTGGCATTCACACTGGTGTCTTTATGGCAATGACTGGATTTTGGCTTTGTTTTGTTTTTTAATTTCTTTTAACACAGACAAGGAAAGAGTTCCTTGGCGGAAGTGAAACAGAACGGGTCTCACTGTTTGCTGCTGTCTGTATGGCACTATTTGTATTTTTTGGCAGGAGCATAAATTATGTCTCTTTATTAGCAATCATTCTTTTACCTTTCAGTATAGCATAATGCAAAACTTGCTGAGTTCTCACGCTGAATGTTACTTGTTCAATGCCTATAGATCAATTTAGCTGCCACCGAAATCATTGATACTCTAATTGCCAGTCAACAGACAGTGAATTTTACTCAGTGAGAAACTGCTAACTCAAACCCAAACTGCAGGTCACTGGGGTTTTTTTTGTTTTTGTTTTTTTTAGTTCACGGAACATTAGCACAAGGAACTTTGGGGATAAAGCACTGATTGAGGCAACACCAAGTTCCTTTAATCACAGGTGTCATTTCCCTGTCTGCCGTAAGAGCCCTCCTAACACGCGTGTTTGTTCACAGGAAGCACAGTGGCGAGAAGCCCTATGTGTGTGACCGGTGCGGTCAGCGGTTTGCTCAGGCCAGCACGCTCACCTACCATGTGCGTCGCCACACAGGGGAGAAACCTTATGTGTGTGACACTTGTGGAAAAGCCTTTGCTGTGTCAAGTTCTCTCATCACCCATTCCCGAAAACATACAGGTAAGGGGAGACGGAACGCCGAGATACCCGCACAGGCCTGATGAGGGAGGACCGGCCGCCTGCAGAGAGGACAGAGATAAGCGATGATCAGGAAAATTGTAGACTAGGATTATCTGGGAGTTACCTCTGGTGTTTTCATCCATCAGTTCCTTTCTCAGGTTCTTTCCCTTTGACTTCAGTTTAGGGACTTCTTTTCCCATTGGACATTGCCTCTGTTTCATTTTAATTTGTCCTTTGTGTATTCTCGTTTATATATTGTAATAACAAGCTCCTTGTGTTTCCTTTAGGAGAGAAGCCATATATCTGTGGCATCTGTGGAAAGAGTTTTATTTCTTCTGGAGAGCTCAATAAACATTTTCGGTCCCATACAGGTCAGTTTCCAGACAGGCTGCTTCCTGCAAATAAGTAATTTTCCACATTCACTCAGCTTGTGCTGTACTTTAAAATAGTATAGTCTTTTAATTTATGTATCTTTATGTATCTCTATGTTAACGTTACTTAAAGAAACTACTTGTGATTTAAATTGCATTTTTCAGACTAATATCTAACAGCTTAGGTATTGATGTATTATCATGGCTTTACTTACAACATGAGTTTTTTTCTTTTCCATCTATTTTTCTGCAAATGGTTTTATTGTAAATACAGACACAGACAAAATAACTTACAGTTGCAAAGTTACATATTAAGATATAACTTTGAAACCTGTTATCCTAGGTATATAACTGTGTTTTCTTTTGATTTCAAGATTATAGTCTTCAGTTTTAATTGCCAAACCCATTTTTTTCAGGTGAAAGACCATTTATCTGTGAATTGTGTGGAAATTCTTACACAGATATAAAAAATTTAAAGAAGCACAAAACAAAAGTTCACACAGGTGAGTCCTTTGCGTAAAGAAAGGTTAAGACATTGCACTGACTGTTTGTATTCCACGCTGAGTAACTTTTTTTTGGATCAAATAGGACTGACATTAGAAAAGAAAGCTTTTGGGGGGTCGGGGGGATAGCTCTGTAGTGCCAAAAGCATCTGCTTTAGAGACAGCCAAACCTTTTAAAGCACAAAGCGTATGCTAATTAGATTCAAGACAAAGCATTTGCCTTGTTACAGGAAGCATTTTTTGAACAGAGAAGTGGATTGCTGCTGACAAGAATTTTTCTATGTAAATACCTACTCTCTTGTTCTAGTAAACTGTGAGAGGCCTTCATATCAAGGTATAGTCTGAATTGTAGTTTTTTTTTAATTTCTTCCTAATCTATTTTAGAAGGAGTCTGCCCTTACAAAGGTAATAATTGAGGTGAACAACGCATACTGGTTACAAGAATTTCTTTGCTTCTCAAAGGCCCAAATATTTTTATGTAACTGTGAAAGATTTTTTTTATATATACACAGTCAACATTAATCCAAGTCTGAGCTGGATTAGCAAACACACAAGATCGGACAGCTGGCAGAATGTTTCCAGCTGTGAATGCTGCCCTAAAAAGACTTTTCAGATACATCTAACTTCTATTCTAGATATCAGATTTTGATTAGGAAGAAATTTGATACATTACGTGCTTATGGTACAAAGCACAGAGATGTTCAGATAATAGAGCCAGTCTCTTTCAACACTGTCTCCATATGCCTCATTATCTGTCCATCCTTAAGTGTATTAACCATAATTCCCTTGCCTCTGTCATATGGAAAAAGAAATAATAGCTGTCTGTGTATGTCTGGACTGGGACAGATGGAGTAGTTTAGGCAGAGACTGGGAAAAGAAGAGTTGTAGGCAGAGGCAGCTTTGAAGGTCAAAGGCTTTGCGAAGCCCCATGGAGGCAGGCTGGTGTGTGGCGACACAGGCAGTGAGCTTGGCGAGTGCCCGGGAGAGCAGGAGAGTACAGGCAGGCAGCGAGAGCTGCTGAGGCAAGGCAGGTCAGCCCTAATGGGGAGAGGGAAGGCAGATAGGAATGCTTCACCACCAGAATAACAGGCTTTAGAGAGCACTTGCAGAACATTATTAATATCCTTTGTGGCCTAATCTGAAAGCCCTCCCAAAACGGTAGTAGACTGCATTCAGACAGGAAGGCTGTTAAGTGAAATCACTGTTAACAGACTCTTAAGAATGGAAAAATGTCTTTCAAGTGACTGGATAAAAACAGAACAGTTTTCTTCCAAAGAAGTTTATAGATAAATCATATGTTGTGCATTGCTATCGCAGTTAGAGGATGCTTGATGTGGCCAAGATTCTCAGATTTTTCTGGTGGAAAATCTCAAGGAAACCTTGATTACATTTTCCCCCAAGCTCCTCTGTTGACTGTGTTGTTAGGGATTTGTTATCTTCTGTGCCATGTCAAGTACAGATCTAGTCAGAATGTGTCATCCATCTATTTGTTACGCTACAAGCAGCAGAGAATGTGATTGTCAGTGCTGAGATTGTATTTACAGCTTGTTCTGTCTTTACTGCACACTTAAGTCACTGATAGCCCAGCTGCCTAGGCAGTCTTTGAGACAACAAATGACTGTTTAGGCAGGTGAAAAGGAATTCGCAGGATTTGCATAGCAGCTTTGGAACACTTCTTCAAACAGTCTTTATTCCCCAGAGGGATGGTGCCTGTAAAGAAAGTCATGAGGGGTAGTGAGATGACACTGCAGTTAGACCCAACAAGGTAATCTGATAGTGACTGAGAGTCTTGTTAAGATGAATATAACCGTTCAGGCGTTTATATTTTTGAGTTGGACTTGTTCTTTTTATTCTTCTGTGTAAAGACACACTCGTAGTGTTGTCTTTCATTTCCTTTTGAGTTGTGCTATCTACAGTCAGATTTCCAACTGCAGTTAGTTCATGTTCGCTGAGAGTAAGAATGACTCACTTGGTTCTGTCTAATAATAGTTCTTACAGCAATTCATGTATGGAAAAACTTTGCAGATGATGGAAGGAGAAATATTTTTGGAAAACTTGGTTTGCTTTTTCCTACCAGGATCTGAAACCCCCCCTGATTCCAATACACTTGAGAATTCTTTCAATGAACAAGAATCCATTCAGAATCAGAAGAGTCCTTTATCTGAGTCTGTAGATGTGAAGCCCTCTGAGATGTCTTTACCACTTCCTCTTCCCATTGGGACTGAAGACCATCAGATGCTGCTTCCTGTGACGGGTAGTCAGTCTCCTTCGTCAGAAACATTACTAAGATCTGCTGTGACTGGATATTCAGAACCTCAGTTTATTTTCTTGCAGCAGTTGTACTGACACTGCAGTATGGAGCCGACAAGGTAATCTGGTAACGAACTTGCATACCTTTGGTAAGATGAACATAATGATTCAAGCAGTTACACTTTTCTGAGTTGGATTTGTTCTTTTTTCTTCTGTGTAAAGACACTTGTAAGGCATCTCCATTGTGCAGTGCTGCCTTTCATTTCTTGTTGAATTGTGCTAATCTACAATCAAATTTTTAATTGCAGTTAACACTGATTTCCAGGAGATTATTTCTTTCCAGCAACACCTGCCTTAAGAATTCTCTCTTAAATACGTTAATGCATTTTGGAGATCTCCTCCAGTGTTCCTGCTCATCTGATATGTCACAATGTCATTTGGGAGCAGACATTTTAAGCCATATTTATTAGTTTAAGAATATTAGCCCAGATGTATGGGAGGGGGGGGAAATCATAATTCAGATGTACTAACAAGCTTGTACTCCTGCATTCCAAGGTGATATCAAGGAGTACATGACGGAAGGTAGGCCAGTGCTCTGGTGAGGTGCTTGCAGAGAATTACTGCTGTCTGCCAGAAGTAGCTGTCTTCAGTCAAAGGCTGACCAGAGGGAAGGAAAACTCTGGGTAAATGTCCTTGACAAGGCAAGTAAAGGCAGGTTCATTTTTTTCCATAGTTTGGTAAGTGAGAGAGAGGTAACATAATGACATACGTACCCAGTGGGTATTCTTTCCAAGATGTCACTCACTTCAAGTGAAGCCAACATTGTTGTACCTTGTCCCAGCTTTATTTTTCACACCCTTAAAATATCCTGTGTTTTGGCACAAATAGCCTTCACTCGAAAGAAGAGCTGGAACATGAGTGTTGTAGATGAGACAAAAAGATGCACCAACTTAATTGTGAGGCAAGAATCATAGTTTCATAATAATCATTTCTGTTACAGTAGTGTTTCTTGCTGTGTTAGACAGTAGGTACAAAAGAAGAAATAAATCCTTCCCCTCACTGAGAAAATACTACTTTAATGCTAAATGAGGGGGCTTTAAGGAAGAATACAACAGAGCAGATGGATATTCTTCTGGTCAAGGATTTATCAAAGTATGACTGATTTGTTTTAATTGAAGTATTTATGAATTGCATTACCTGTCATGTCACTTATTCACAGTAACATCATAAAACTGTTATTTAGCAAGACCCATGTAAAAGTATGCTTTATTACCAGCAATCTGAATTAAAAAAAAGGCAACATTTTTAGTGTCCTGATAGGGTTGTTAGTTAAAGTCTAGTTGACAAAATAGTATTTTTATACTCCATTTTTCCAGTTTGTGCCATTAGTAGCATAATGTGAGCATTATTTAAGTAATCATCAAATAGTAAGGAAACGGTCATACAACTGTACCAACAATACATTTAAAGATATTTATTTGTTGGTTAGTTACTTGGTGCTAGCATTTTATTTCCACTGATGCCTTGTGTTCAGACACTGATAAATAGAAGCGCATAGAAGATACCTCTTATCTGAATCTGTTTTACATGGAGTAATAATTAATCTGCACCTTAATTAAACAGCCTTGTGAAAAATTTCATGGAGGATTTCATTTAAATGTTTTCTAAATGGTCCCTTGACTCCTGAGTGTGACTGGATTTTTTTTCTCTTCCTACATGTTGGTACTTGTAAAGCAGTAGACCTTTAACTTTTGTGTTGATAATCCTAGGTTGTGGCATATGTTAAAAAAAAAAATTTTGCTGCTTGATCACATTTTATGCTTTAACATTACTGTTAAAGTCTACCATGCATAGCATGAAGTACAACCCCGTTCCCCAGGCATGTTCTTATCACAGGCATCTATAACTATGTTCACTGAAGCTGATTCTTGCCATTCCTTTCTGACCTTTATCTTCTTTGCTTATCCATACTACAACATTTATGAATAGCTGATGTCCTTTATAATGCTGGCAAAGGACAAGGGATGAAGTTCTGTGATTTTCTGTTAGGCATCCATTCAGACCCCCCACACACACACTTTTTTTTAAGCTTTTTTTGTTGTTGATGTAATACCTGAAGGATTCCTTTGTCAGCTCCACTTACAACTGAAGAATCACAGAGATCAGGATCCGGACTCTATGTAACAAAAGCGAACTCTACGTAGCTTGACCTAAGCTTCCTAACTGCTTTTTCTGTCTGAAAATAGAGTAAAATCTTTGGATAGACATACCTTTAGTCATGAGTACTGCAAAAACAACAACATTGTGCAATTAATAAATTCATATTTAAACATCTGTGGAAGATAAACTAACGATATGCTGCTGTAACCTGAGGAAAAGTATCTGAAGATTAACATATCCAGGATATATGACCACAAGTGAGAATTAGTTCTGGAAAAAAATTCACATTCCTACATCGAAAATGCATTCCATAACAATGTTTGTTTGGACTGTTTTTATATTTCTAAAACTATAGCTTATTACTGTATTCCTAGATTTCAGACTTTTTAAAAAATACAGTGCTTAGATTTATACAGGATCTTGTTTAGATACTTATAACAGTAACATTTGCTTTATTACTCATTTAATTTTCTTTATAGACAAGATAATCATTATTTTTTACAAGACAACAGTTTTAACCTTTTTTAATAGAATACACAGGCTTGTAGTTTTGTCTTGGAGCAATAATTTAGAGACCTGTACTCTCAAGTCCCCATCTGAGAGTCTTGATTCTTATCCTCACCTTTTGTGAAGATATCTCAGCTGCTGAGGTATGATCTCCTTTAACTGTATTCATTTACTAGAATATAGATTTTAGATATATCTAATTTGTAGGAGTGTTCAGGCTGGGTGCTGTAGGACCTGAAGAGGCAGGTCTGTACTGTATCTTTTGCTGATGCACAGAAATCAGCTGCACATCTGATTCATAGGCTTAAGGGTTCCAGGTTCATTTTGGAGGTACAAGGTGTAAAACAGTATTAGTTTGTGTGAGGGATTAATATGGGAAAACATGGAATCTTTTCTGGCATACTTCTCCTTCCTGAGACCTACCTGCAAAATGAAGAGGGAGTATTAACAATTCCAGTATCAGTAAATTGGAGAAAATCCCATGATTTGTCTCAGCGAGACCATCATTTCATACTATCCTAGTCAAGTTTGCACTGAAGTCAGTGCAAGTTTTGCCTGAATAGGTTATCTGCCTCTAGAAATTTATGAATTGGCTGTTCTGAAATACTTACACTAGAATAACTCCTTAACTCACTCGCTTCAGAATTTATGCCTAGATGTGGGTACAGAGCATGGCAACTTTTCTGAAGTAACACATTTCAGGAAATGTTCAAGTATGGACAAGTCCCATATAAAGGATTTCGGAGCTGTGATCTTGGAGAGGCTGTTGATAAGCCTTACAGAACTAAGCTCAGATAAGGACTAATAACTGATTTCTTAAGTTATTTTTGAAGTATCTTTCATGTATATACAATTTTTCCTCTGTTATTTGTATATAGCTCAACTCTCAGTTTTATAATCCCCTGGGAAGGGGGTTGTACATATTTAGCCTGAAGTGTTTTATGTTAGACTTTAATAAACTTGTTTTGTAACTTTCCCTCACCTTGTGTCTGCTGTTTATAACTGCAAGGGGTAGCAATGAGAGGAGGAGGGAAGCAGTCTAACATAACCACCATCAAAGTACCCAGTCACAAGGACAGAAGGCAGCCCTTTGCACAGCATATAACACAGCAAGGATTATTACATTTTATTCTTGGCAGCAAAAATACCTGATTCTTCTGATAGAAAATATTTGGGGTTTGCTCAAATTAACTTAAACAGGAGTTTTATTCTAAATGCAGTCTAGTGTAATTGCTCTTGAGAATGGTGAGAGATTAATTCCCCCCCCCCCCCCAAGGTGGTTTTAAGATTTGGGGATTTTTTACACAGTGTTTTGAAGATGTACCTTTTAGGCTAAAATAGCTGTTAAGTGAATTTCTCTATCAAAATATGTATCTTATTTTTACTAAGTTGTGTTGTTTTAAAGAAGATGATCTTTATGTCTGGTGGCTAGATCAGAGTAGGACTTACTGGACCTGGCCTCTACCACTGGCCTGCTGGATTTGTCATTTTCCTTCCCTTTTATCTGGGGCCAAAATACTGCTTTTCTGCAAGGTGCTGTGAGTTCTGGAGGTAGCTATTGGGGTGTGTTTTGTTTTGTTTTTTCTTCCAGAAAAGGATTATTCTTGCTTTGGCTACTAGAATAACTTACAAGAACATAGTAAAAGTTTCAAGCCTAGGTAAATTTTCTCATTCAAAAGAATACAAAATGCTGCTTTTAATAATGTGAAGGCTTGGTTATCAGAGAAAAGCAATAAATGGCAGAGGCTTCTTCAAGCAATACAGTATTTTACATAATTATCTTAGTTTGCAGGAAGCTGTTTATATAAAATTCATTAAGAATTACTCTGCAGCCCTTTCTTACAAAGGAATATCGAAGTTAACTATAACATGTAAGCTATTTTTGTTGAAACTGTCAATAAAGCAGAATGCTCCTATGGGCCAAACATCTTGTTGTTAAATAAGCATTCAGGTAAAAGAAAAATATTTCAGAAACACATGCTAGTACTCTTCAAAGTAGGTGCTGTTTATCCTGTGATATTTTATGTATGACACTGTTGCCATCTTACCTCATCTACTAAAAAAAAAAAAAAACCCACTGCTGTGGATATAGTCCCAATTCCCTGTTATCACAGCAGTTTAATTTGACAGTTACAGCTGATACCATTCATGAATGTAATTTAAGACTTAATTTGAGCAATTAAATTAGTCTAGACTTTATACAGGACAAGAGAAGGAAGGATATGTGGGAAAATTATACCTTAGTATTACTCATACTGATCTTTCTGGCAAGAAATTCTATAATCAAAGTCCCAGTATGGAGAACACTGTCTCCAGACTATCAGAGTATAATCTGCAATGTGCTGAAGAGCAACACTCAGAGGAAAGAAAAAAAAAAATTGGTAATGCAGACCCTGCTCTACTAAAGCCTGAATTTTTATATCATGCAGATCCTTCTCAAACAGTAAGTTCTGTGTACCCTCAGCTTTTGTCTTCATTGTGGTGTTCTTCCTGTGCAGCAACAGTTAAAATCCAGAACAGGGTTCCCGCACAGTGTGACCTGTGGCCTTTGTGCTGAAGAGGATGAACACAAGCTATGAGGTCCCTATGCAGACCACATAATTCATTTTTAGGCTCCTGCTGTGCATCTACCTTTCAGGTGTCATATCTGTTAAGCTGCTCTGTGAAGAGAACATGGGAACTTCTGCTCAGGGTGGGGGGTGAAGTAAATTTGATTAGGTCTCATACCTGGCTCTGGCTGGCCAGAAGGTTGAGGGAGTGGAGAGTCTTTCCTGTCAACTTAAGCAACTGTAACTATCCTGCAGGGTTACCTCTATGTCCCCTAATGACACAGAGCTTTTTGGAGTAACAGACTAATTTGTGTTCTGAAAGGGGGTGGATGGATATGTACAACATCTGTGACACCATCTTGGTCATTTCCCCCTGATAAAGAGTATCCATTCACTGCCCTGGTTATATGCCATGGTTATGGTAATACAGACTCAAAACATCAGCAGTTACGTAGTTGCTTTTTAGAGATAGTGTTGAACTCTTTTGCTCTTATTTTGATCTCCTAGATCTTCTGCCTGCACACACATTTAAGGATTAATTTGTTATTTATTCCTTATATTCATTTTTATCAGGCATGTTCAGGGATGCAGAAGATTGCACTAGTGAAAGTCTTTAAGCAAGCCACTGCTGTCCTATTTGGTCACTTTTTCTGTATAGGAGCGTAGATCTAGTCACTTCTACAGCTCTGAGCAGTGTGAGTGGAAAAAGGAAACAATACTGAGTGAATCACAAACTCTTAAGAACGCTGTATCCAAACCATTAAACAATTTAACTACTATCACATGCATATGTTGTCTTATTCATTTGTCAGAGTTGCTACCTGACTCCAGTGATATGAATCTTTTTAAACAGTTTGAGAGACAGGAAGAAACAAGGACACAAGGTTTAGTTTTGTTTTTCATCTTTAGTACAACAAACAACTACATGGTGTAAGTTAATTAAAATATCATTAATGTGCCAGCAGATTAGGTTCATTAGCTTTAAGTATTAGTGAAAATGAAGTTCCTGCATTATTTTGGTTAAATACTTGTTACATTTGTTTAAAAAATCACTTTTGGAAAAACAACAAAAGCATGCCATTAGCATGTAAAAGGTGAGAGAGGATATGGAGCACACTAGAGATGAATGGATTTACCGAACTCCCTCAGCTTCTACAGGAATCTTCTTCCCACAGCATATCTGACTTGCTCTCAAGCAAAGCTGCTGCCCAGCTGCAGTCCTGACCACAAGTTTTTATTTTTTAATCTGTTTGAGCTGCCTGGCTGTGCTCCAGGCTGTAGAGACACAGTAACATCACCTGTGGGCTCTCCCAGTTATGTGGGAGCCTGACTGCAGTCTGCAGCCAGGCAGGGCAGTGGCTGCTCTTCCCTGCAGCAGCCCTAGGGAAGGGCACCCTTTGGTCATGATGCTCTGCATCTACAGGCTCTGCTGCTGCTCTGAACCAGCCCCCACATCTTTTTTGGACAGGAAGCATCCGATACAATTTTAAACAGAGAAGGTCTCCTAAACAGTGCTGAGTAGTTCAGCTGCTGAGAGCTTAATTCACCATCTGGAAATGCACTGCTCTGGTCTAAATTCTTTCTATTACCTCTGTGGTCTGTGACTGTCATATTCCCCCTAACTGGCAGGAATGCCTAGTACTCTCAGTGTGTTATGCCATTTTGAAAGTATTTTTCCTCTTAGTATGTTACTCCAATAAATTCATCTATCACCAGGAAACCCTGGAAGTACATCTAATCACAGTAAGACAAAGAGATGTGTGCAATAGAAAGGACTGCAGCAAAAGCAATACGTTTTCATACCAACAGGCTTTTAATAGGTTGGGCATTATTTAGCAACCAATTTTAAGGTCACTGCATACTGGAAAAATTTGTTTTGATATTTTCATCATTACTGTCTTTTTCAAGTGTTTTTAGATTCCTTCCAGACTAAAGACTCTAAAGAAACTGTGCAGCTAGTTTGATATAGATGTAGTCTATTTTACTAGAAACAAGATAGAAAAAAACCTTCAAGCATATGGAAGTGCATCAAACTGCCACCTTACTCACAAGTACTCTGAAACAGCTCCAATTGCAAGACTGGCATTAGCATCTTTGTTATTCATCCTCCCACAACTTGGTGTCCAGTAGTAATGCTTCTTGAGGCCATGGGAGACCTCTGCAAGGTGGATGTGCCCATCCACTTCATAGGGTTCCACATCTGTACAGTTAGGCTTCAAGCGGCCAGTCTGAATTAATTCTGAAAATGCCTGAAATTAATAAAAACAAAAGTTCTGACATAAAATATTCTACAAGGATGCTCTGCCATCCACTTTGACTACAGGGAAGACTCTAGAAGATAACACAGGCTAAGCAAGTACTTGATTGTTCCAGTCTGCTGATGTCCAGTGAATCTCTGGTCATTAGAGCACCCTATTATAATAAAATGGTACATCAGCTATCTTATTCACTAGTTGGTGTCATCTTCTCACTGATTATAATGCATAAATAAAACAGCCCTCCTAGAAGAGTTCAGAAGTGAACACTTACCATACAGGTGGCTTCATCAAATTTGTTCCCCCAAATGTAAATATAAGAAAGTTCCATGTTTGTTTTCATTGAATCTGAAAGCGCTATGAGTCCTTTGCCACTTATATTGTTGCTTGCTACTGATAACCTAATAAACAGATAAAATAATTATGCAAGTACACACCAAAGCATTGAGTTCCCATCCATTAGCTCTATATAGTTATTAATATGTAGCAGGTCAAGTCCTATTATAAAAATCCTCAGGTTGCTAAAGCAGTCTGGACTATGGAATTGTACTATGTCTCAAAGCACTTCCTTGACTCAAGCAGCGAGGTTATTCATTTCTTCAGTGTCACTGACTTACTGCATGGTGGCCAGGTCTTGTGTTCAGTCTGCTTTGAAGCCCAAGCCCTGGCACTTACCCAGGTTAAGCTTTGATCTTTGTGGGGTGGCAGTTATTTTTATATTAGTGAACCTGGAAGGCTTTCAGAGGCATCTAGCAGCCACCACCTCCTCAGTCTGCTACTTAAAACTAATGGCTTCAGGTAACACCTTTGATCAGCTTTTACAGCCTACTGGTACATGGTTTAATGCAGGCTACAAGATACACCTCGATAGAGAGATTATAGCTCTTCTGGGCTCACCCGGAAGCCAACTTAAACAGAGGATTTTCTTAAGTGTTGAAGATCAGAATCAACAAATATAGAGCCTTATCCCTGCATGGAATCTGATTACCTGAAAAGTCAGAAGACTTGGAGACCTTGGTTTGTTTACCCTTGTGCAGCATGGGGGCCTACACCTTCAGGATGCCAAAAAAAAAAAAAACCCAAAAAACCAAAAAAACCCACCCAAACAACAATAACAAAAAGCAAAATCAAAAAAAACCCTAAAGATCTAATAGCCCCTTTTTTGCCCTCTTAGAATGACTGCAACGGCTGTGAATCAAGTGCAAGATGGTAAGAACCACTGTAAAACTGATCTAAGATTCAACCAAAAAAGAAAATCTGAAACATACGCACAAGCACATATCAGACCATGCAGCAATGGATAACAGGACCAAAAATGAGAGAGAAAAAATGGAAAAGAAAAAAAATCAATTATGAATAGGACTGCCAGTACGGGAAGGTGAACATGAGGCCTTAGCACATTGGACTGAATGACATTTCTTGGCCTAGTATTTTACTGGCAGTGCTTTAGCTCAAGCAAAGCTGCAGGGCGCTTGGTTCAGTTACCCAAAGACAGGCCGCCTGTGCCATTTGAAATGCATTAGAGCATCCCACTGGGTTGCCAGCTGCAGGTCTCCAGTAGGACCTGTGGCATACTTGCAAGTACCCTTTGGACATCCCATATGTCTTGGGGCATCTCAAATGGCACAAGACACCTATGCTAAGGCAGATGAATCCCATCCGATCTGCTTGTCATCCTCATTTTTTCCTTCTCAGTTGGACCAAAAGGTTTTGAACTTTTAGTTCTACTTTTCTGTTTTGATCAGTAACATCCAAACACTCAATTTTGATGTCAGTTCAGCCACTGCCAAGTCTGAGTTTCTAATGTGCTCAGTGGTTGCTCCAGCAGTTTCTGGAGAAGTTAAATACTAACGCTTGAAGAGTCCTGTTGCACAAAGCCAAGGCTTCACTCAGGTAGATAGCTCCATCATCTTCTATTCGGTTTGAATTAAGATCTAGGATTTGCAGGGTTTGGTTCCGTTTTAGTAGTTCTCCCAAAAACTTCACATCATCACGAGTTATTTTATTACTGAAAGAGATGCACAGATTTTCATTTTCTTTTTAAGGGGATACTAAGAAAGTAAGTGGCTAATGTTAATCAGGTCTGTGTCATGTAATAACTCTTACCAGCTAAGATCAAGATATCTCAGGCTGCAGTTTTCATACAATGCCTCACATAGTCGCTCTACACCAAATTTTTTCATTTCATGCTTGCACAAATGCAATTCCACAAGAGAAGAGTTGGTTTTCAACATCAGGGCTATATGAACTGTGGTCTCTTCCTAAAAAGATATACTCAGTTTTATTAAACTCAGCCTACAGGTAAGATCTGGTCATGCTTCAGTAAAAGAAAGATACACAACTAACAGCAGGATTTGGTCATCAGTAGTGTCCTATTACATATACTACAGCCATCTTAAAAATAGCCAGGAAACATTCTGTGATAATGACGCTGGAGAAAAAAAAAGTGAAAAATACCAAAAAGATATCTGCAGATTTACAGTACTATACATCCCTGCAAATATCAGGAGCATCAATATTTGAACTATTATGTCTAATTGGTTCCCCTTCCAGTTGTTGCTCTTTCAAAACTATGTTTGAGTAAGCCTTCACTAACTATAGAGGTATTTTGTCATGACACAAATCTACTACTTCATTAAAAGAAACAGGATTAACTATGGGAAAAAATATGTCCTGTCACTGTAAGGCATAGTAAGTTCATTTTGAAGCTGTCATAATTCATTAAGATGATAACTGAATTCTGAGTCAAAAATAAGTGCAAGTCTGGTGACACCATCTCCACAATCAGCTCTGCAGCCAAGGCTTCAGCAGGAGCCCTGATGCCCAGAAGCTGCATGACTTGTTGAGGAGTCTTTCAGCTAAAGCACCACAGCTCTGTGCATGTACACATCTAATGGCCTGCAGTGCAGCCCCCAGCAACTGCTGCCTTGCAGGTGTTTTTTGTTTGTTTTTTTGTTTTTTAAGTGCTTGATTGTTTTAGAGAGTTTGTATCTTTGTTTGGTATAACAAATGCATCATAGGTTTTGTATCAATAAGATCATATAAATTTAGCAGGTGATTTACTGTAAATTTTAGCTTCAAGCTCACATGAAACAACAAAGCCGAATATGGCATACTGTTAAAGTATGCCCTTCTCCTTTAGGCTGTGGAATCTGGCAGTTACCCTTGCACCACACTGCTCAAATAAACAGCAGTCTTTTGTTCTTCCCCTTATTTCCTGCTAAACAGCATTTCTCCCTCAGTCTGCTGAACACTGTATAAACTCTCCATGCTATAACAGTAGGAATACCAGGTTCAGTAAGATCAAGCCATCTTCATTAGCCCATTATTTGACAAATGCATATGTACAAAGAAAGAAATAAAAACACTTTAGTTAAACTGAAGCAGCCTGTGAGCGTTCAAGGCTTGGGGCAGAAAGAGAAAAATAATGTTCCTGTAATCACTTGTGTTATTCTGTAAGGAAGCCCATAATCACGTAGTCCAGAAGGTCATAAATACATCAGTATTGACTGTACTTACGCATCTCTCCGACTGAGCTGACACTGCAGTCCACTTACTTACCTCTTGGCTGTATAATAAAGGACGGTTAAGATTTATTGCTTTGACTGATTTGTTTGGAGTCAAGACTGTTGCTATTGCTATTAGACTCTGCATACCCTGAAAATGAAAATAAACAAACTTTAGAGAAACCCATCCCATCAATATAGATCAAGCTACAAAGTTACCATGACTTCTTAGAACTGATTGTCAAATGGGCTCAGATTGGAAATACTATTATTTCTGTCTCCACATACCTCGGAGAGGTGCAAGTACACTAGCAAGTACTTACAGACACATAATGTATTTTCTGATAACACCAGTCTCTATGGAATAATAGCGTGGAATTAGACTGAGAGGTACAAATGACTAGGAACTTTGGCAACTCAGAAAATAAAAAGCAAGAATAATGCAGCTCAAAGAGATACCTGTTCATTTAATTGATCATGTAGTTTTGTTCACCTGATTTATGACACAGAATGGGCTTGTGTGTGTTCTCTGGGGTCTTTGGTAAAAGTTTTGGCTAACTTTTATCTATTAAGTAAATTCATATTAAATGTGAATTAATGCAGTATAGACTAGTAAGATTCTAGGATACAGGCCAATCCTGATTTTTCTTTTTTTTAAAAAAAATTTCCTTCTATTTTGCTTACTAACTTACATTTACATTACTTTACAATTAGGCTTACCTACACCTGAAGCTATTTTACTTTACATTAACTATACTTGATAGGGAGTTGATAGATAACCATATTGTGCTTTTAAGTATATTTTACCTGCACTGACTACATTTTCCTTGTTTATGTATTTGTAAGACCCTTCACAGTTTCTAAAGCATATTTCCCATTCTAGTTTGGCAGAAAATTCTGTAATTCCAGGAAACTAATGTTTATTATAAAGTTTTCACTTGACCCCAGGTCTCTCCCTGCTTCCAGATTATAGTCACAACAATTAGGTTACAGTCAAACTTACTCCTTCTGCCCAACATATACTTTGTTATCTCCCCAACAGATGAATAGCTTTAACAGGAAGACTGCGAGTGCCCAATCTTAATTTCACTTCTAGGTTGGTTAGAGCATTCTCTGCAAGGCAAGAAACAGGATCTAACTCTCTCAGTCAGGGAACAAAGCCACTTCCACCTTCCAGCCTCTCTGAGGTTACCACACAAGGAGAAACCAACATCAGGCTGGTGTCCAGGCCTCAGACCAGGAGGCAGTTCAGAGCTGCAAATGCTAACTGGTACCATAACCGCACGCAGGTTTTTAAAACCCTCCACAGGCTTTTACTGGCTGGAGCAGGAAGCTCCCTGCTCAGCACATGACTCCATTCCTACCTTTCCGCATGCAGTGCAGAGGGAGTCTCAGCACCTGACTCAGGCAGGTGGCAGGTCATCTAAAATCAAATTAGGTGCCATTATACTCAATTCAGCACTGCTGTGCCAACATCCTTTGCGGACTGAGCTCCAATATGAACAACAGAGCTATGGGAAGGAATAACTTCCAGGCTTTATAGCACTGCACAGTTCAGAAAAGAGCAATCATAAAAAGTCCCTTCTTCAATGGGAACTACCCAGGATTTAGACAGCATAACAAATATGAACAGCAGAAACAAACCTTGCAAAACATGAAAGCCAAGCACCGGAATTCTCAGGGACGTAGCAGTCCTAATATATCATAGGATATCACTTCACAGGTGCTCCATGAAACATGCCTTTTCAAGTATGCAGGGCAACATTACATTTTGTGATAGCTGGAGGTAACACAGTATATAAAAATAAGTGGCAACAGATGGCATATCCCCCTAATTAAGCACTGCAGGTCCTTTGTAATACCCTTGAAATACTATTAGTTTTATGTCATTGATGATAATTTTACTGGGTTACTCACCAGATCACAGTCTCCAAGATCTAACTTCTCTAAGACTGAATTAATCTGCAGCATTGAAGCAAAGTACATCCCACCTTTGTTTCCTATTTTGTTTCCAGTCATTCTCAAATACAAAAGTGTTTCATTCCTCTAGACAAAATAAATAAAGAGAACTTAATTCTGCTGAAATGGCCTGAACAGCAATACTACCCTTTTTCCTGTCAATCCCGCTAGTTGTCACACAAAGACAAAACATCCCTGTAGAATAATAGTGTCTAGCTGATAACACTGAGTAAGCAGTTGGCCCAGGCTCCCCACAGTGGAGTCAAAAGCATGACAGTCTGGATGGAAAACCTGATCATTTGAGAACTTTTGTTTCTCTGATGTAGCTCCCAAATTTCAGGCTCATGAAAATACTCCAGGGAGAAATTTATGCCAAAATTGGCAGCTGAAATGCAAATTATACTAAAACTGATTTACATCAATTAAGTGTATTTTATACAAAAATATAATTCGTTTTTAAGAAACCAGGAGCTTGCTTTATTTTTCAGAGGCTTTTAAATCACATGACCCATCAAAGTTCAGTGAAGCCAGTTGACTTCACTAGTTGTGACAGCAGTATTGCCTGGTGGAGAGTCAAGCCAGGGTGTAAGTCTCTGCAGGACTGAAGTCTTCGCTAGCAAAATAAAGTTCTGCCCTGGAAGGTCTAGAAAAGTCTATGTCTTTTTTTCTTTCTCCCTCCATAGAACTGCAAAGGATATCCAATATCTATTCAGTGGATCAAGTCCTAAACGCAATGCACGGTAGTTTTGTATTTGTAATTCTTCAGTATCCCTGTACTCACTCATTACCAGAGATTATGACTGATTAAGTAAGAGATTACAAAACACACAGTCCTGTGAGCAGCAGAACTAATGAAGCCTGGTTTTATATGGCTTTGTATGTGTCCCACATGTCTGCAGTACCCCCTCCCCCTGCACTAGCTCAGGCATCACCTCCTCCTCTCTGCCTCCTTCGCCCGTGGATCCCACCCGACCCGCCGCCCGGCTGCTGAGCAAACCCAGCATGTGCTACTGCAGAGCTGCACAAGCAGCGCTGGGGGTTGCAAAGCCAGTGTGCTACGGTCCGCTCTGAGAGCCTTGGCGTTTTGCAGGCTTGTCAAATTTAGTCAAAATCAGCTCAGGGTTCAAAGACTATGAAGGAGGAAGAAAGAGCCCACGTGAGTCATTTCACAAACACAACAAACCTTACACACAAGCCTCATTTCCTTAGGAAACCAGGCTAAAATAATAAACATGTTTTTATACTGCTGCTGTGATACAAAATTTTGAAAACATGTCTCAGACATCTTGAATCAAGGCAAGTACTGACACCAGTTTCTCAAAGGAAAAACCCATAGCATTATTGCGTTGCAGTGAGTTTTAGACCAGAAACCGGAAAGAAAAAGCAGCTTGGGCTATTGGAAATTGTGGCTACTGAAGAAATATTTCACTTTGATAAATAAAACAATCTCAGAATTTTCACATAGAAAAATCCAGATATATGATAGTTGTGAAAATGAAATATTAATAGCAGCAGAGGGCAACTTTCTCTTTGTCTGAAATCTGATTTCTGAAGTCTGCCTTGGAAAACCAGGTAATTTTTGTGTTACAGCAATAGGCTGAAGACAGACTGACATTTCAAGTCAACTTTGATGTTGGCAGGACAGCTAGTACTGTTAATCAAAAGTAAAAATATCAAACTAGATGCCATTGTCTAGATCTCCCAGAGTACAGACTGATACTCACATGGAGTGCTCTCGCTATCAGCTCTGCTCCGCTTGTGCCAATATCATTAAACATCAGGTTAAGGTAGCGCAGAGTTGAGTTTTCCTTAGGAACACACAATGAGAAAAGCAATGAGGTGGGGGTTTTTTGGGAAAATGCCTGCCTTTTTCTAAAAGGAGATGCATCACATGCATGCTTACAGCCTCTGCTTCTTCCCTGCCTTTTAGGCAGCCCCTGATGCGAGGAAGTGATTAAAGTATACCAAAGTACATCAGATGATGAGGGGGAGACAGAAAAACGTGTAGGTTGTAGGTCCTCACAGGGCTTACAGTCGGTACCTGGTGCAGAATAGCCACCTCCATACCCACATTACCAAACCAGGCAGGTGGTCAAGCCCAGGTGCAAACCGTTAGGCATTTTGTGAACTTAATGGTACTCCTTGAACTCTAGTAACACAGGAACTGAGTGGCAAATCACCATTTTAAATTTGGATTTTGGTGCTTACAATAGTGGGAAGGCAGCATTAAAGACACCTGTGTTTAGATCCACAAAAAGACTAATAGAGATGATGAAGTATCTAAAGCAAAGGCCCTGCCACACTTGACACTACCATCACATCCTTTGCTGAATCAAACTGAAAGCCTAAAAGCCCCCCCCCCCGCCCCATTTATTCCACCTTTCTTTCTCATGACACACTAGACAAATATCAAACAACTGCCTCTTTTGCTACCAGCACATGGAAAGAAATTACAAATTTCCCCAGAGAATGCAATCTGAGATTCTAGTGGGATGGATTTGGATGTGGAAGTCAAAATTAATGGAATTTTGCCAAAACAATGCATTCTTGTCTCAAGTACACCACAGACATATATTATCATAGCCAAATAAATCACACATTGATGAAAGATTAACATCATTTTGGCACCTGAAGGAATTCTGCCATGTGCTTTGCTCCATCATCAGCTAATACATTATAACGCAGGTCTAACCCTGAAAAAGATGAAGAATGAAGAATGTGACAAATGCATATCTACAACTAACTGATCTCTAAACAGAAAGAAATAATGATGAATTAAGGCTGAAAACAAGATTGCTTAATTTTTTTCATGTATGTTTGAAATGACTGTGTGAATATGAGAAAACATACCTGTGACAAATACAGTATTTTGTAAGACAGGGGCAAGGGCTTGAAGATCTTCATCTGTAACTCTCCGCACTGGTACTAAATGGTTATTTCCAGCTATTTTTAATGTGATCCCTTTTGTCCATCTGTTTTAACACAAAAATGTAAGGACCTCAGGAGAAGGAAGATCATACAGAAAAAATGAATTCTCTCTCCAGATAGGAAGTCTATCCCTGCTTGCCCTCACTGGCACATTTCTCAGAACTGCATGCAGCTAACCTTGGTAGCTGTGTGACAGAAAACATGACTCGGGCTGTACCTCAGCACTCTTCATTTTGATATTTTGAAGACTCTACAGCTGCAAGACCACACTTAGCACATGTGCACAGGAAGCAGGAAGAAGCAAGATGAGAGCAGAACAGACAGCAGTAGAGGAGACTAACCTGGGGGCTATCTCATCATCTCCTTTTCACTTGCTCCCTTTCATTTATTTTGTCTATCCTGCCCTCAGGATCAAAAGTTAGCACAACCATTTCCTTATACTGTCTTTCCTCAGGTTCTCTCTCCAGAGAACAACCAGCTTTGACCCCACAAGCATCTATGAGAGGAAGCCCTATGGAGCCATATAACAAGACACAGTTTGGGTGGTTATTGGCTTGTCAGGATTCAGAGGCAGTTCAGGGAAGCATTACCAGCTGCAAGCTAATGGGATGCAGCTGAGGCTTTTTAAACGGGAGCAAGACAAAAGGAAGGGAGTTTGGATGACTAGACACTGAGTTTGGCTTCTCTAAGGGACATAAAGGCACCATCCTGTACATTTTTCACTTTTTTGATTTTACTGCTTGTAAAGCTGCCTAGGAAGGATATATAGCTAAAAAATCCTGCCAAGATGATGTCAAGATGAGTTAAACCAGAACTTCTGCAGTAAAAGCTATGTGTGATTTGTGTTCAAGCCTGAAACTGAGTGAACTTTCTCATTGTTCTATTTGTGGTCCTGTTATCTTGCTAAAGGCTTTCAGAAGCATCTGAAACGTGCTGCATGTTATTTCCTTACTTTTTATCATTTTTATCAGCTTCTTGAAGCATGTAAGCAATGAAGGGGTTTTCAGGCTGGCTTAAGTTTTGGCAGGCCTGCAAATACTGCTGGTGAAGATCTGGAAGAACTGACATGACCTGTTTGAAAACAAAACAAACTGTTATTGCTTGCATCGTTATGGTAGCTTAGCAACATCTCTAAGGACCCAAACTCTGTTGTGCCAGGTGCTGCATAACAATAAAAAAAGGGTTGGTCCTAAAAGAGTTTTTTTCAGTAATTCTCAGTATATAACAGAAAAATAACAGATATAGCAGTCAGATGGAAAAAACATAGGAACAAAATGTAGACTCAGGTATGTATTTCTGATTTGCCATCATATTGAATCTGAGCCTAATACAAAATTAATATTCATGGAGACAGATTTCCCCCCCACCCTGTAAAAAGCTAATTCAGTGTATGCTGTGGTTACCTGAGTATGAAAGGAAGGGGGGAAGCTTTGGGATCAGTCTCAGCTCCACCAAGAGCTGCAAAGCAGTGAGTCCTTCAGCAAACTGGGCCTCCCCTCTGGCTTGGAATATGAAAGCTGCAGCTTTGAAGGGGAACTGGAATATGAAGGGCGGCTGAAGCGGAGGGTTTTGGCAGAACGTACCTCTCTGTCTGTGTGCGCTACCGGGCAGCGTGTCACCACACCAACAGGTCACATCCAGACTAGCTCCCAACAAACGCCAGGGCTGGATGTTCAGGCGCAGAGGCCCCAACGCGTGAATCACTGCCCTAGATGATACAGGGAACGGCTGTGACTGGCCATCTGTAAGCAGAGGAAGTGCATTTGCAACCCTTGCTGGGCCATCCAAAACCAATAATGAGATCTGAGACTGAGAGCCACCCTGTTGCATCCAGCGGAGAGCAAAGCCTCGTCCCGTCAACCACTTGCTCCCCTAGTGACGCACCTGAAACAGTTCGGGTGTGCAAACTTTACGGAGGCGTATAAGCTACTAAAACAACCAATTCTTAAACGCCCCCCTCCCCAGATAAACCTGCCCTCCCTCTGGCGAGAAGACAGATGAGCTCTGCCCCGCAAGCTCGGCCGAGTTGTGGAGCTGCTCTCCACAGATTCAAGGAGGATGTCCCAGCCCCACCTTCACGAAGGCGAAGGAGCGGGGCGCAGCAGCACGGCGGCCGAGCGCCCCTCATCCCGCGCAGGGCCCGTCTCCCGCCTCGGGGGAACAGGGAGGCCCCAGCGCCCCGCGCGGCCCCCCTCCCGCGGGGGGAAACCTCCCGCTGGCTCCCAGCGAGAGCCGGCGCGTCGTAGCGCCCGCGCGCGAGTGAAATACTAGCGACCGTGACGATGCCTCCAGCGAATCCGCGGCGGGCCGGGGGCTGCGGCCCTGGTGCCCGCTCCTGCACCTCCGGGCGAGAGCAGGAGCCGTGCGGCACACGGAGCCCCACGCCGGCACCGCGCGCCCTCCGGTCGCCCCGGCAACGCAGCCGCGCTCCCCTCCTGCCGGGTGAAATTCTCTATTTTTTCCTTTCTTTCGCAGGCCCAGGGTGCTGCTTGAGGCCAGCCAGCGTTGCTGCAGGGGGAGAGGCTGAGCCGGCGAGGCCGGCCTGATTGGGAGGTGCAGCGCCCAGGCAGGACGGCGGAGCAGGGAGGGATTTTTGCCGTAGGTGGTGTTTTCAAAGCTTATGTCGAATCACCTTGGGATGCTGCAATATTAGTCGGTCCCTAAGGCAGAGATTAACTGGCGGCAAAGCAGGCGAGGCAGCCCCAGACGCACGGTAAATCCCCTTGCCATGTGGCTGTGGTCGCCCACGCGCTCTGATGAGGGCTGCGCAGGTGTGGTACCCAGATTAGGAAATGTGTACCACGGCCACAAGATAAATGAATGCATCACGCACACCCCAGGGCCCCACCGGATGACATTGTTCCGCGAGACCAGCCTGACGCACACGTTCCCCCTCAGCCCCGATGCTAAGCCGGAGCCTTTGGCCGCCAGCCCACACTGTGGTGTTCTTGGAGCCTTAACTGGAGAGTGGTGTGCGATCCTGGGCTTCTTGCACAGCAGCTTTCTGGCTGGGGTCTCTTTTGTCCTGCCTCCATTAAGAGGAGAGGTTTGGCAGCCAGACAGAGGTGATGTTACTCATAGCCAAGCGAGTCCATAATACCTTAATCACTTATCCCTGAGACATTTACTCAGTGGTCTCCCATGTTCTCAGAGGGCCCTTTGCAAAAATTAATGTGGTTACACAGATTAGCAGAGTTACTTCAAAGATGCCTGTGTCTGTCCCTTCCATTGAATAAATCCTTCCAGTATCTTTAATACTACCCATATGTCCACGGGGGGGTGGGCTGGGATCTCATGTTCTCCCTGTCTCACAATACGCAGGGATCACTCCTGAATAGGGAACTCAAAACTAATAAAAAAGAAAATAGCTTTATACAACATCTAAATTAGACTGTGAAACTTGGTGTTGTTCTCTCCATACCTTGTGTTCTTTCAGTTCTCCCCCCATTCGGGTGACGCCTGGATGCTCCCCGCCTCTGGAATTGTGACATCCTGCTGGCAGGAGCATGGCATCGGAGAGACGGCAGACAGGTAGGAGCTCATGGACACCCGCCTCTTGGCTTCTGCTTCAACTCTCTCTCTTATCATGTCTTAAATGCGAGCTGAAAGCCTTCTTCCATCCAGTCCTGTCAATGTCAATTTCTATGGCTCAGAAACCACTACATATCATAGAAAAAGGTGCCCCCTTTTCATAATAAAACTCTCACCAGTTTTACCATCAGCATAGCTGGATACAGAACTGAGTCAGTGTTTTTAAAAATAGGCCTTTAAGACTCAAGAGGGTTGTTTCATCCAGCCCCACTGACTTTAACAATGTCACCATCTCGATTTTGGCTGTTGGGGCACTGAAGGATATATTGTGGTTCAAAGTTAAGGTCCCATTGTATGTATTCGGCTTTCACTGTCAATGAACAACAGCAGCTTTTTGCAAGGGTAAAACTGAGAGAAGACTCTGTCCCTAAACACTAAGCTCTTCCAATATTTATTTAGAGTAGGAAGAAGTTTGAGTACTGTACTTGAGTACTGATTTTTTATCTTTTTCTCTTCTTAAACTAAAAATGAGGAGCAGAGATGGCTGAGTCTCAGCAGAGCCAGAAGTCCAGCAAATGGAGCACTCATTACCCCAAAGGCAGCACTGTTCGTTTTGAGAACAACCGTGTTCAGACTGCACAAGAGATACCAGTGAATGAAGTGCCAGAGAAGGAAGCTCTTTCCCCCATGCGTGTCACAGACAGGATATTTTTTATTGACTTAGCCAATAAGCAACAGACAACCATCCCTCCAGAGGTCTTGAGACTGGAAGATCTAGAAGAGCTGCACATGGAAAAGAACCTGATTGAAAGCATCCCGAGAGACATCAATCACCTGAGGAACATGAGGGTTCTCTACCTGGACCAGAATCACATACAGGATATATGTGAAGAACTGGGGGAGCTGAAATGTCTTCGGAGCTTAGATTTAAGTAACAATCCACTGTCTTACAGTTCGCTGCCTGTTATCAGCAAGTTGCAGGCCCTTCGTCAGCTCAGGCTCTATAAAGTAAATTTGCATGAAATCCCGGTACAGATCTGCAAATACCTTCATCATGTTGAACTGCTTGGACTCTCTGACAATAATCTAAAGTGTCTGCCCAAAGAACTAGTGAACCTGACACAACTCAGAGAGATTTACCTCCAAAAAAACAGATTTGAAAGTTTTCCCATGGAGCTTTGTCATATGGTTAATTTAGAAATAATAGATCTGGAACAAAATCTAGTCAGTCTCATCCCAGAAGAGGTTGGATCTTTGACAAACTTAGTTAAGCTATTTTTAGCTTTTAATAATCTATTCTCCATTCCTGATACACTGCAACACTGCCAGAAACTGGCTGTGCTGGATCTGTCTCACAATCTCCTGCACAAGCTTCCCCAAGGTTTGAAGAATCTCACTGAAATGGAAGAACTTGGACTATCTGGAAACAATCTGGAGAAGCTCCCACATGAGATTTGCAGCTGGATGTCCCTTTCCCTTGTTTATTTGAGGAACACTGGACTGCACACAGTACCAAAGTCCTTCACCAGATTAACCAGTGTCAGGATACTAGATCTGAGTGAAAATTGCTTCAGTGAGATTCCTAAAAGCATGTGTGCTATGAAAAATCTGGAAATTTTGGCCCTGGATGACAATCAGATACATAAGGTATTTGTTCTTTTTCATTTTTATTCTATTTCCTCCCTTTTTCAAAATCTATGTTCTTCATTACAGTTGAGTGGCACCTTTCCCCACCAACGTGGGACGGCATGTTCCACCTTGGTACCAGCCCTCTTCTGTGAGAGACGATGTTGCATCTGTTTAGGTGGTCTGTGGATTCATTTCTCCTATTTAGATGTTTACAGTTAGATGTAGCTCCTTCATTAGCATGCACTTACCATGCAGTATGTGGCTGTCTCATGTGCCTCAGTCATCCACTGCATTTTTTCTTGAACAGTCATGTAAGTCCCCATCAGGCCTAAAAGAATTCTTCACCAGGCAGCTGCCTATGGAGCAATCAGTGCAGGCACACAGGTAAAACCCACGCTTTTCTCAGCAAATGCTGTGTTTGCAAATTTTCTCATATTATCAGTAAGGGAACACTGGTACATCCTGCACTTCAGTGCTTGCTTGGCTGGTTGCTTTCTCATTGCAGTTTGAGACTACATATCGTCTGTCTGTGAACTAAGAAATTCTTATACACTAGCTCAAAGCTTCATGGTACTGGAATGACTGTGAAAGCCGTTAGAGCTATGGAGTGCTTGTACCTCAATTAAAATGGCACTCAGTAAGGCAAGTGATGGTCAAGGTAGTAAGAGTTTGTCACCTAATCCTGATATCCAGCAGAGCCTACATAACTCATTACCACCAACCACTGAGTATTCAAACAGAGAGAGAAAAGAAAGAATGTGGAAACTCTGACCTGTGTGTTGAGCAGTAAAGACGAAATACTGACTGAAGGCACTGGTTCAGGTTTTTTGCATCTTTTTCTGTATACACTGAAAATAAGAGTTGCAGTTGTGTAGAATCAATACATGTCACAAACTGAAACAGAGCAGAGAGCAATTTTAAAATGGATAGGATACTGTTAATGCCTTTAACACAATTGACATTTGCTGTTCATTTGATAATAAACAATTACGTACCCTAAAGCTGTGCTATTATGACAATAATCATGGACATCCTCATTTTAGAGCTCAAGATGCACCTCCCTTTTCATATGATGCAGCTCTCCTTTTCCAAGGAGATTTTCACTTGGGCTGTTTTCTTCTTGACGGTTATATTTGCAGAAGCAGTAATTTGTGCAAAAGAATCACTTTCAGATTTCAGCCATTTAATTACTCTCCCCTACACTGAGCATACAAAGGAAGTGAAGAAGCAGACAAATGTTTCTGCTAAGAAATAAAATTAACCACATAAGAAATCTTTCCAGTAGAGAAAACAACATGGATTTTTTTTTACCAAAGTTTACACCATACTGTGAGATATAATGTTATATTAATGAGTGGAATATTCTATGTTCATCCATCAACATTAATGCAGCTTCACAGCTTTTTCCTAAAGATGTTTCCCTAAAAATGAAATCCCAAAGATTACTGTTTAATTGACATAATGTATCTTCTTAATGACTGTGTCTAGATACCCGTGGAGGTGAAAGAATTGGCAAATTTAAAGTGCCTTGGCCTTTCTGGAAACCAATTCAGCATCTTTCCAAAGGAAATCTTTCTCCTGGAGTCATTAGAGAGATTATACCTGGGACAAGATAAAGGAATTAAATTCATAAGCCTACCAGGAGACATCAGGAAATTGCAGGTAGGAACAAGAGAAGGGGGTAGATCTTGGCCTGCTGCGGCATGGCACTTCTGTGGACTTCGGCAGCTCCCGAACGCAGGACTGGAGATTCTCGTAACCTCTTAAGGCAACGAACATTCAACCAGTCCACAGGGTGCAGCATCAGGCCATGACTGTCAGAACAGGCACAGCATCAAAACTCAGTGTTTGAAACCAAATTCTACCTATTTTCCTAATACTGTAAATTGTCTTGGGTCAAAATCACTGATTGCGTGCTCCTGGGGCTGCAATATTGCTAACCCAACACTTTACTGCATGACCAGTCACTGCAAAGCCTGCTATAGTGGGCCACAGAAAATGTCACTTTGGCTCCTGACTCTTCCTGTTTAACCACCAGCCGGACACTTCAATGCTCTGCTAGTATTCAGACAGAGCACAAGTAACTGAATAAGCAACAGGGAAAGGTAAGTGTGTCCTCAACCTGGCAGTGTCTACTAAAAATGCAATACATAGCCCATGTTGTCTCTCTGTGCCTGTTACTCATCCCAATGGCATCTCAGTGTTTAAACATAATTTCTGCACTTATTGATATTCTCTGTACACTGCTTATACATCAAGCTAAGAAAAAATCCTTTAATTATGAAAATTTATGCATACATATTTTCCAGAATCTGAAAGAACTGCATATAGAGAATAATCATCTGGAGTGCCTGCCTCTAGCCATCGGCTTCTTGACCCACCTGGAAATACTTGACTGTCGCAACAATTGCCTTAAACGGGTCCCAGACTCTATATGCCAAATACAAGGTGAAATATAGTCTTTGCATTTGTGGCCCTAAGGACATAATTCCAGTAAGCATTTTAGAAAATGGAGGGAGAAGGGAAGGAAGGAATGCAGTGCATAGGTCAGGACTCGTCCAGTAATTGTAAGGGGGTCAAATGAGATGGAGGTTAGAGTTGGGCAGGTGGTGGGGAGCACTGTGCCCAAGCCAAGCAGACACGAGGAGGTCCTCCCCAGGGACCCACCTCAGCATCAAGGGCTGGGGGCAAAGGATGTACCCCAGAGCTCAGCTCCAAGCAGACCACCTGATGGGAGAAGACCCACTGGGTCAGCACCAGCGATGCCAGGGCAGTGGTGAGGAACCTGACCTCTGCAGGTGCTCCCCAGCCAAGTCCTTCCATCTTCCCCAGTTCTCCATTGCGTCTCTGGGTGTGGCTAAGTTCACTAGTGCTGCTGGTGAGCCACTTAGCAGTACTTTCGAAAGCTGGATTTGGCCACCTGACTGCTGCCTGAAAAGTCTTCATCTAGCGAAATAAATGCCTTGATTTAGGAAACCCTTATTCCCCTCCTTCAGTATTTAGGAGCAGCTACTTTGAATTTAAAACAATGCTCTGGTGGGATATTCAGTACACACACTCATTGCATGCACAGACTGAAGGGTCTGGGCTTCACCCGCATGCTGTTTTAGGGGCAGCACACAGGAATGTTCCACATCAGTCCTGGTCTTTGCACTGCAGCCGTCTGCTTTTCTGTGCTCAGCTCTGCAAAAGCTGCTCCTTCAGAACAACCAGCTGCACCAGCTGCCCGAGGATCTGGACACTCTGCAGCAGCTGGAGCTGGTGCTTGTGGATGGGAATCCTATGACAGACCCTCCAATGGAAGTGTGCTGCCAGGGGACATTTGCCATCTTGGAATACTTACAGGAAAAAAGGCGTAAAAAGGCCATGATCTTAAAGGTACAGGTGTTAAAAAAGTCACTGCAACATACAGACAAAGCTGTGGTTTTAGTAATCAGTTATCTTACAGAACAATCTACAGGGCACTCTATGCGACACCAAAAACATTTTAAAACACTGCATGCATCACCTGTGGTGGAGCAGTACATCTATTACTGATCATGTTAAGGTAGGAGATAGGGAACCATCAGGAAATACAGCACTGCGCATCATTCACAAACGTAACAGAAGGTTGCAACTGCCCCACGATGTCACAGTGAGCAGAACAGTCCTTACAACTTGCTGCAGAGCTTTCCTTAGTTCCCTGTCCAGTGGAAGAGGAATGGTTAGTGTGTCCAAACAAAAGGCAGATCCTCTAAATCAAGCCCTTACTTAAAGACGCAACTAACTTCAGGTGGCATCTTGCACTCTTGCTGACTGCAGGTTGACTGCAGAGAGCTGAAGTGCCAGTGTGCAGCCACATGGAACAAAACCCACTTTTTTGTGTGTTCTTTCTTTTCCAAAAGAAGATCAGTCTGTAACACTAGTGGGCCACAGACTAAATTTGCTCAGAACAAACACAAGGCAAGAAAGAAAAAAAGGCAAACCCTCAATCTTTGATTCTTCTGAGCCTCCTCTCTGTGAGGTCTATGATTATTCTGTGAACTAACGTGTTTCTTCCAAATTGTTCTTCTGAGACTCTGGACTGAATGATGACATTTTGAGATGTGTAGAGACATGGTCATTCATTATTCCAATGAAAAGGTCTGGAGAATGACAGTGTTAAGTGTCCTCCCTGATACGGAATTTCCCTTGAAGAAAGAGCACACAGAAAGAAGCTAGAGAATAAAACCCGAGGTGGCTGGCAGTCCATCCTAGCTGCAGCCAATGTAGTCTATTACAGAAAAAAGTTTTTTTCTGGAGACCACAATATGCCTGGCTTTTTGCACCAATAATAACCATCAGTAATACCGTTCTACATGCTTGCTTTTACCCTTATCCTCAAGGTAACCAGACTATTCCTCCCTTTTTCAGGTCCAGAATCTGTGGCATGGGTTGATGAACCGGAAAGGGATTGGATCTTTCCTGATACTTAAGAAACTAATAAAACCAGTAAAGAAGGGGAAAAAAGGAAAAGAAAAGGGAAAAGAAAACGGAAAGGAAAAAGGAGGAGAAAAGCCTGCAAAGGGAGCAAAAGCCAAAAAGTGATATTTGTACAGCAAACTGCACTGAGCTCTTTTCAGTTACACAAAGGGCAGATGTGAGCAGAGATAAGCAAGTAAGAAACAAACAGTATCAAAGCATTTGGATCAGCAAGTATTACAATGAAAACAGATCATTTTGAGGCTTGTTTTTGTGTTTTTATCAACATTTACTCCAGATGAATGAGGCTGATTCGGAAATATTCAGAGATTTCTCATTCTGAATGCATGTTATCTCAAAGCATAAAGACAGCTGATTAACTGGAAATGAATCTGATCTGTAGGAGTATAGTTCTTTGTTCTGAATCCCGAAGTATTTTACATGCAATTCTTAGAAATCTGTTTTCCAATCAGCAAGGTACATCAATATCTGGAGTGAAACAATACTTGTAGCCACACACGCCAGCAGTTATTAAATGATTTTTACATCCAGAAATGATGAATATCTTGTTTGGAAATATGGAGGAGGATTCTAGGTAGTCAGAACGCAAGCACTTCTACCAGAACCTGTATTACCATCCTGTCTTATGGAGGTGTAAAAAACAAAAATGTTTAAAAAGTATCTCTACACTTTTGCAAAAATGTTCATGATGTTTTGACAGTCTGTAGTTATAGTAATTTGAATGACTGCAAGCTGTCAAATCCTTAGTGTTATAGCTCATCTGTGAAGTATCTTGGTATGTAGCAACTTGTAAAATGTCTGTGTACAACAGGTTTATTTGAAAATAGTGAGTTTGCAGAATGCAAAATTCTGCAATGATTCTGGGTCCTGCCATGTAATAACACCACTGTTATTCAAAAGAATTGTGACAGACACTCCTTGCTATAATTTTAGCATGCATAATTTATATGTATCCATACTGTTCCAGAGCACTTCGCAGACAGCTGTTTGTCCTAGACATTCAATGTATTTGTCTAGTATTTATTCAGTATTGCTCAGTGCTTCCCCCAACCCCTCAACAGTTTTCTTTGCAGTGGAACTAAGGTGCAGAGCCAGACTGTGACCAGCCACTGTGCAGACTCAAAAGACATGAATGGGTGGGTAGCAAAACCCCTTACTTAGCTTATTTGGCTGGTCAGAACTGCAGTCCTGCTTCCTCACCTTGTCTGAGTTGGCTCAAAGAAAGAGAAATGGTCGCTGAAGGAGGTGGTGACAGCAGGATCACTAATACACAGCTCTTTCTAGAGCTCCACATCCAGCAGTGCTCTTCTGAATGAGGCAGGCTGCATCTGCATCCAGGGTATGAATCTAATTTCTGTTTGGCTCTTGAATCTGTTGATACTGAAGTCTCATTAATGCACCTGCTAGTAAAGACAGAGCTGGGGACTTTAAGTGGAGAAAACTGGGATTGCTCTGCCTTCTAATTTTCTGTTTTACTAGGTGACTGACGCTGTTTTGATTGCTTGGAGGCATCTTATGAAATCTTTTCACCCTAACTGAAGGCAGAGAGGCATAGAGAGGATTATTCAGGCAGGGACTACTGAGGAGGAAATCACTGGAAGAGAGATTTCAAGGAAGACTGGAAGATAAATGGCACAGATAATAGAAGTGAACAGAGAGCTTTCTAGGGGCACGATAGGCATGACAGAATCATGACAAAGGACTGAGAAGGGGATCGTGAAAAGCAAGTGGAGACGTTGCTAACAGTGAGTCTGTACTGTGCTCTGGAGCTGAGAACAAGGAACCAGAGTGCGACACAGCAAGAAACCCCAACACTGATGTCCAGTTAAGGCAGTAAGATTACAACAGACATTTGACATTAAACGTGGGCCAGCTGCTTTACTAAATTAGAAACTGCACTTCAAATGGGAAAGGAGTGTTTCAGAGAGATTCTCAAAGAATGGATAGAGGGTCGTTTTCTCAGTTGAACCAGAGGCATATTTAAAGAGAATCAAGAAAAGGCAAGTGACTACAAGAAGAGGTTAGTGTGCAGGTGTTAAACAGACATGATGATAGTATTTTTGCATTAAAAATAACTCTCCTGGCTTGAGTCACTGCTTGAAAGACTCCCAGAAGGTTAGCCCTGCATGAAACAGAAACCAGAGCTCTTTACTTCCTTTCAGAAGATGAGCATCTCTGTAGAAAATAGCTCATAGCACACCAGCAGTTCCCTGCTACCTCTGACCCAGCACTCCAGTTCAACTCACATTTCTCAGAGCTGGGGGTGCCAAGTGCATTTCACAGTGGAACTGAAATTGGAACGAGGAAGTTTTAGGAGACCTTCACCTGAAATCATGGATTAAGCAATGCAGCAGCAGCAGCAAAGCATGGTTAGCTGCTACCTATCCCCGACCGGTCAGAAGTTGATGTTGGAAGGGTAACCAAGACTGAAAGCTGAATATTAACCTGCTCCTGCATGAGAGAACTTGCTGAGAGGGGTCCTAACAAGCTAGGAGAGTGCCACTGAGTGATCCTGTTGTGCCTCTCCTCCAGGAGATTGCTGCAACATGTAGACATGCTCAGGGCTAATTGAGCAGTACTTTATCCCTCAAGCTGTCTCAGGATTTCTCTAAGACTCCTCACTTAGTGGGCAGATCTAATATCTTTACTTCCTAAAATATCTTACCAATCAATAATCCCATTGCAGTCATTGAATCCACGTGTGGGCTAACATGCTCTATGACACGAGTGATTATGCCAGATTTTGGCTATGTTTAAGCATATCTAATACAATCCCAAATAAGAAATTATCAAATAAAGAAAACAGGAGACACTGAAGTGTCCTGAGTCAGTGTTTACTCTAATGGGTCTTGGGCACAGAGTAGAGTGCTCTGCTCCTAGCTAGATGCTGTCCTGTGGCTTTGAATAACAGACTTTGCTTCCCTGGGTTGATTTCTTCCAGCTTTAAGGCAAGGATAAGAACACTGTCTACTTCACAAGGTGTTGTTAAAGTTAATGGATTAATCCTGAATGCAGAAAGCACAAAGGCTCTAGGGGACTCCCATGGGCTTTGATATGCTCTAGATCAGGCCCTTAAATCTGGAGTTTTGATTTTGTACTGTATTTCCTAAGAGGGTCAGTACGGAAGGTGCAGTCTGGATAGGGCTGAAAGAGTCCAGGATAAGAAGGACCACCCCCGAAGTATCCTGAAATCTTTGCATAGCCTCATCCAGAATGCCTATGGATTGCTCTGCATCCAGAATTCTTGCTAATATACCAAGACATACCTCTATTTAACGTACCCCAGCACTTCCCTTGCCCTCAAGGCCTGCAGAGACACCAGCCAACTCTTTCTTACCTTGATTTTATGCTGATTCTATACCCAGGACTCATCTATACCATCATAGGGTATCAAGGGCCAGAGCAGAGCCAGAATGGATCCTTTCTTATTCTCCTTACTGGACTAATACATAATTCTGAGTTGCTGGGATGCTTTCCAAAGCTCTCAGTTTAATACGTTTATGAAGAGGCAAAAGTTTTGAGGGAGAAGAGACTAAAATTTAAAACAGAGGAGTCAAGTATTCGAATATAAAAGGCACCTTCATTATACACACAAGGGCATACTTACACTGCCCACCCATATGCATTAGTGCACGTCACAGCCACTTCTCTCTGCTGGCAAACCTGGAATGCGGCCATCTCAAATTTTCACTGTTCTTTTAACATTAGACATTGCAGTATTCACAACATCAAAATTAAGGCCATGTAGTAGTTTCAGCACAGCAATGTAAGAGTGGCCCAGAAAACAGGAAAGAATATGTTATTAAATGTAAGGATCTATGTATTCAGAAGGTTAAATAACAGTTTTATATAATTTTGGAACTATTTCAAGAGCTCTCGAGAAAAGAGATGAGTAAAAATGGGACAGTATTCTAAGTCAGAGACACACAATACTTAGTTTACGTGCTCCTTGCGAAAGGCCTTCCAGAAACCTTCAAACTCCATCAACAGTCAAAACGAATGCTTCTTTTGTTGTCTTGGTTAAAGCTTTCCAGTTGTTTCCGCTGCGATTCTGAAAGGACCCATCTTTGCATCCCCAGCTCTGCCAATGCAGGCAGCTTTGTCAGTGCTGCTAACAACTCACTGAACCACATCCCACAGTCACGGCAAGATGATGGGCGAAGACTGACATCTAACTCTGACAGTTCTTTGAATACTGCCAAGCCTTTACAGAAAACGGCCCACCCTTCATCACAGATGTTGTCATTATAACTCAAGTCCAGCTTCTGTAATCTGGCTAGATGACCATCCTGTGTCAGTAACACTGAAAGAAATGACAGCCACAAACAGACAATCAATATACCCTGCAATTGCTTTAAAAGGTTACAAGAAGAGTGGTATTTTCATACCATATTATTTAAGGCCTTTCAGCATTCAAATATAGCAATGTTCAACTCCTAGCAATATAAAATGTGCCAATCACTTGCTATTGGTCTCAGAAAGGCTGTTTTATCACAGCTGAAGGTGTGTACAACATTTAAAGCACAGGCAATTCAAAAGAAACAGAAGTGTCAGGTTAAAAGTTTGTGGCAACCTGAAAACCCATGAGTCAGCTGGAAGGAGGTTATCAAGTGCCAACTGAAAAAGGCGGACAGGCCTTGTAGGGAGATTTAGAAAGAGGAAAGCAAAATTAGATGAGGACACATGATTATAACAGCCACCACTCAGTGTGGGAGGGTAGTGGGCCTAATTTTCCCTTGCGGGAACTGGGAATTTAATGTACAATTGGCAAAGCAGCCACCCACCAAAGGTGACATTTGTAAAGTCAAAAACATCCAGGCTCCATCTCACTGGCCTTCAGACTACAAGCCTTAATAACGATCACAGAGCTATTGCCAACCTCACACACTCAAAACCCATGAGTTGGGCCCACAGAATCACAAGGATGTTTTAAAAATAAACAGATTTTTAAAAGGATCCTAGAATTTATTCTTTGTTTGGGTTCCCATTTTCCAGCATTTCTCAGCAGCTGCTGAGAAGTAGACTAAAATGCTTCTATTTTAATTCTCCCATAACAGTATGACTCCAGAATCACACCTAATGGACTGAAAGTTAGTAATGCCTCTATTGCTGGCTGTCAGCATGTACGTTCCTCATGAATTACTGAATGCCAAAACAGCAACTGAACAAAATAAAAATGCTTTAAGGCAGCTTGAAAAATCTGAAATAAAAAATAGACTCAAAATATACATTTTTCTGGGTGCTGCCTTTTTACGTTAATACATAGAGCTCTGCTTTTTCAATTTTTGCATGTATATGACGTACAGCCTTCAGCAACATGAAAACCCTTTCTGGGAAAAATAATGCTGTATTTTCCATCTTTTCATCTGATTTATGCAAGAACCTGCCCAGTCCATGGAACAAGTCCCTTCTGAATTGTGATCTAAATACCCTGGCTCCTTGACTGCTAGTAAATACCATGTTATACGTACTTAGAAGTGCCAAATCTTCAGCCACCAAGTTACAGCTGCTCAGTCTTAACACTTGAATCTCCGTTGCAAGCTTTAGCACTTCCAAAAGCAGCTTTAGGTTCCCACCAACGCACTTATTCCAAGAAAGGTCTAATATCTCCAGTTCAGGAAGGTGAAGGGCAGCCTCAGCTGAAAAGATTAAGACCAGTAACTTCTGCTTACTAAGAGAAAACAACATGGCCTCAATAGACACCTCGCTGCCAATTCACCTGTAAATAGGTTCCTAAGGGGCTGCCTGCTTGTGCTTAGAATGACTTAATTGATCTTAATAAGTCAGACAAAAAAAAACTCTTGTACTTTTTAAAGAATATAACACTGAAAAAGCCTGTTTATCAAGTCTTAAGGGATCTCTGAAGAGGTTTCTCTCATTCCTGCTTATATTATTGGCCTGACTTTACCCCACTCGAGTCAATTTAATGTAAAGATTTAATTTTTAAACCATCTTATACTTATTTAAAGACAGTAATTTTTGCTGTGAACTCACCATGTAAGGTGAAATGCACTGTATATTTTGACAACACTGATTTCCAAGACACCACTCTTATATAGTTGTAATGATATAAACGTAGTACTCTTCCTGCAGAGACCTCAAACCAGGCTAGTTTGATACTGCTTCTGCTGAAGGTAGTCAAGTTTTGCTGTGGATTTCAATATCACTAAGAAACAGTGAGTAATATACAATAACTGCACAATACACAGTAACTAACGGATCCCTCTGTACTTAGTTTTTATGTGTCATATGGAACCCCTACCAAACACACAGTGTAGCCACTAATCCACTGAGATCTGCAATAAGTAGGCAAATGAAGCTGAATTTACATATCCCATGTTAGATTGGGCATAGCTTGACTTTTCTCCATGGCTGTGCAGTCTCTTTCCCATTACTGCAATCATTGCTTTAATTCCTTCACTGCCTCATGCTGAACTCCAAGCCAGAAAGTTTCTACTGAAACTTTCACCTCTAGTGAGGTGAAAAACCTTCAGTCAAAGCTTTACCTTAGTCAACTGCAAATAGAGTGTTACAACCAAACTATAATTCCAGCATAATATGAAATCACATTCTGCTGCTTCCTCTTCTAAAATTAGGGAATCTACGAAAGCTCACTGTCAGACTAAAAGGACTAAAAGGACTTCATCCAGTCAGGCATAATGATGGAAGACTTACAATGGTTTTCCACCTGGCTCTCTACTATTCCCAGTGATCAGCTCTCAGCTGTCTCTTACAGTGAGGTCAGATGAAGCACTGGTTTTGTCACAAGGCAACCAGAGCCAAGAGCGAGGCAGTTACTTTTTCATTCAGGACCTATAGTATAATATAATTCTGGATCTTCAGAGTCCAGCTGAAACAGAATGAAGTGCTCTGTCCCACAGAGCTACACAGAGAACTGACACACTTTAAAAATCTTTCCTACCTAGTGATGAAAAGGACTCTTCTCGTAAACAGCAATTGCTGATGGCCACAGACTTCAACTTTGGTAAAAATCTGAGCCTGCTGAGAAGAGGCTCAGATGAGACTCCTATGTTTTTATTCGAGGATAAATTCAGCTCTTGAAGACTGGAGAGTAAAGGGATCACCTGGGCTTTGAAAACATGAAATATCTGTTAGACAGTCACTGATCCAGAACAAGTATGTGTAGCTATATATTTATTTGACATCATTTCTTTTCTTTCTAAATCAATCCAAAAGTCCAGGCCAAGTTTTGACACTCAAATTTACGGTGAGTAATATTTTACTTTACAAATAGCTTTGTCATGTCCAGTAGGAGTATGTAGGAAATTAGGTAATATGCACTGTGTGGAATGGTGTCAGAATGTGGCTTCCTGTTGAAATTTTCAAGGTCAAGTAGGAAATTTAGCATTAAATGAGTAGGGGGTGTATTTCCAAACGTCTCCACCGTTACCGTATATTAACGTGGTTATTCCCTGTCAGTTTTACTATATGTACAAGAAATTAAAAATAAATCATAACTGCCATTACTAATAGTTAATGTTTCCCATTGCTTCATCAGCAGCTTTTCAAATTACCTTTTTTTATCATGGAAAATAAGATGTAGGCAATATAGGCTTTGAGTCACGCTGTTCTAAAGAGTAAAAAATGTCAAAAAGCTGTGATAATGGAAAGTACACAGAAAATAAACTGTCTCTGACTGAAGGGGAAATGTGTATTTCTTCCTATTAGTAGTTATGATGAGTCTGATATATTCAGGCTGGAGCCTGTATGTTTCAGCTTCTCCATAAAGCAGACAGTAGCAGCAGTGCAAAATCTCCTAACATCACTCTCTACTTGACGGAGAGTTCACTAAGGGCAGTTTCGGCAGTTCCATTTACATGCACACGCGCCCTTTGGATCCATGCCAGTCTTTACCAACAGGGGAACTTTCCCTGGATGTTTTCCAAGTCACTGCTTCTCAGCAAAAGCAGTGCTTGGTGGCAGTTCCTACATTCACATCATGGATCTGAACCCCGGCAGATTCAGGTCCTTAGTTCTACACAGCATCAGCCAGATTCAGGTCCTTAGTTCTACACAGCATCAGCCACTGTGTGACTTCCTTTGATACAGCAAAGGACCATTCTGTGTTGATCAAGAAAGCTATCCTCACACTGCACTTCTAGAACTGCCTGAAAAAAAACACTACCCCAGAGTACTGAGACCTGCTATACTGCGTTAGGCAGAATCTCTTCTGCCTATTTTCAGAAGTCAAAAACATGCATTCTTAAGGGATTTCTTGAACATGTCCTTACACAGAACAGTCATGTCCTCTTCTGTTACACAGCACTGGTGGAGATCAAGGACTTCAAGATTTTTCAAGCTGGCCAAATGAGCTGTTGAGTCTTTAAAGCCACCACCAATCTCTCTGTTACACGATACGTCTAATTTTCTTAGCTCTGCAAGGTGCTGTAAAGCAGTATCTGAAATGGAAAAGTGAGCATGGCTGTTACAATAGCACAGGTCATGACTTCAACATTTATTTGCTTTAATGTCAAAGTTTGCACAAGGTATTGAAAGCAAAGCTCTCAGACTAAGCTTCAGGGTATAATCACAACAGCTCTACAGTAATGCCACAAAGCATGCAACTCCATTCTTCTCTAGAAGAGCAGGTGAAGGTGAAGTGAGCTCATCCACCAGGTCAGAACAGTTCATCCTCCAGATCCATTCAATCTTCAGCCTTTTGCTGAAATTACTACTGAAGGTGCTAATTAGTGCCTGTTGTTTTGTCTTATGGATAAGATCTCCACTAGGGATAGACACAGATAATGAACCCATTTCATATGGCTTCACTGGACATGCATTAAGCGATAGTGGTGAATTTGGATTCCCCTCAGAAGGTGGGATTAGTTCTCTAAAAGTTAGCTAGCCTGTCTGTGCCCTCTTCTACGTTCTGTCTGGGGAGAGTGCAAGCATGTCCAGAGAGCCATTAATCTTCCCTAAGATATGTCTCAGAGAAATGACGTGAAGGGTGACTCTCCCAACTGACTTTCACATGGTTGAGTTCAGGGAAGATAAATGCTACTCCTGCTGAAAGTCTCTGTAGGCTTTTATCAATCTTCGAACAGCAAAGAACCATTGCCCATTCATACTGCCAAACCATTAGCAAAATACCACCTTATTGCCTTTCTTAAATGGGTTTCACATGTACAGTTTATTCAGAATGAAAGTCTTCCTGAATGTAAAGTCTAACCTAAGCCCTGGAGGCTGTCTTGCTTTAATCCACACATATGCAAGTTTAACTCTTTCAAGCCTGGCACATTTTTCAGATCCTGAGCAATAATCTTCATGCTGCAGCCAATGTGTTTGTTGACAGAGAGATCTAACACTTCAAGGTTTGGGATCACGTTTAGAATTTGAGCTGAGAAAGAAGAAAAGAAAATCAGAATTAGTAATTGTGTGGTATACACAGATGAACATGAAAAAAATATAGCACCCTGACAAACAGGAAGAGATAGGCTGGGTTTGCGTGTATGTGTGGTTTAGACTTACTAAGCTGTGGTTCTACTGAAAAAATACAGCAAAACAAAGATAGGATAGAACTCAAGAAAAATCTGTGAAAAACCTATATGAAGATAGGTATGGAAAAATAAAAGGACAGTGAAAAAAAATACAGGGATACAAAGAAGTAATATGTTGAGAAAAAAATTCTACTAAAAAATACAGGACTTTATGTTCTGATCTGGAGATCAGAAGCAAAAACAGGGGCTTCTCTTACGGAGAAAACTTTCTAAAAATGCAGAATCAGTTCAAAAGAACACACGGGATTAAGCTATGGTGAGAACAAAGAAGGGAGGGGTGGTAAGTGGTTGCCAGCTCAACCCAAATTCCCATCCCTCATCCCTTCTTTCCCATCCCACGTCTAACGACATATTTAGCTATTTAACTTTAGGCAATCAATTCTGGAAATTCTAGCTTACAGGACTTGCTCAGGGTCTCAAAGGATCCAGCAATCCTGGACCACGGACCCAGTCAGACTGCGGTTTAGATCTAGTTCTTCTCAACCCTACCTCATACAATTAGAAAGAGCCACTTTTCTTTAGAAGAAAGTGCAATAAATACCAATACTGCATGATAAATACTGTTATAATGCAGAGCCTGAAGTTAAATAACTTTCAAACAATATTGAGTTTAATATGGCCATAACCTGAGTCAAACAAGTTACATTTTTGTGAAGTCAGGATTTCAGCCCAACAATGTGGATACACATACCAAGAGATTCTCCATCCTTTGCTGTCAGGTTACAATCTGTAATTTTCAGAAATTTTATCTTGCAACCTTTCTGGAGTTTTTTTGTCAGGAGCGATAGTTTTCCACCTATGTTACTGTTCCATGATAAATCCAGTTCTTCAAGCTGAGGAACAATTTCAAATGCTTCTCCTACAAAAGAAGTGTAAGGTGATTCATTCTACCTATCAATTCCAGTACAAGACAAAAACACAGTTCTAGAAAATAAAAAGGGGAATGTTAACCATTTAATTCTATAATTATTACATTTTGTATGTTTTGTTAGAAAACCTGGTGTATGCCATGAATTATTGCTACTGCAGGGATGTTGTCTAAATTCTCAACTTGTCTAACAGGAGCAACATAGGACAATCACAAGTCATTGTCACAGCACACACAGACCTTACATTTATGCAGGTTCCCAAATGCTCATCAAATTGCTTGAGCATCCCTGCAGACCTGTGTGAGGACCCAGAAATTCTATTCTATAGGGAAAGCAATAGAAATGTCAAGTCTGAATTTACTGTCCTGTATAGTTCTGCTCTATTTTATTTGGCAAACTTACAACATCCTCTGCAGTGCATCCACAGGTTATTTTGGACAGAATGAAAGAAGTCTTCTCATAGCTATGCTTTAAACATTTCATAAGGAATCAAGCATGCTGAGCATTGTTTTGAGCCAAACTAACTTTCCCATGATCTTCAAGGAAGACAGCACTGATTTTGATTACATTCAGAAAAATTAGCCTTTTCCAGCCTCAATACACCTGCCAATCTGAGTTGTATTAGTGCTTCTATGGAATACTAATATCCCACTGAAAAATCTAGCTTCCTAAATTCCTTTGCAGAGGGGAGAGGAAGATGGATATTTGCATAAACTAGTTTCCAAGAAAGATCAATTAATCAGACCATATGCAAATGCAATTTCAAAGTGTCACAGAGCAAATCTTTGATCTAAAGTCTTGTCATCAGCTTAATAATTGAGTTATATTTTAATAAGAAAACCCTTTCACGTCTAAGTGTTTTCAGAATTAAATCTTGATAAAAGATTTATAATACAAAAATAATTAGCTCTCTCAGGGGAGAAAGGGACATGTCCCTTTCCAGGTTTGAGAGAAAGGGACATGTCTCAGCTTTTATCTGTTTTTTTTTAATTTATTTTAAATAATTGCCTCAATCTTGAATACCGAACAATGCTCTACAGTTGAGTGGTTTTACTTCTGCAGTATAGCCTGTTTCTATTTGATATGGGGACTAGCATTCCAGACACATTTTCCACCCAAAAGATAAATAAAGGCCTATAACTCATGGAATGGTTTCCTACCACCTCTCACAGCACCTGCTCAGAGCAGTCACATAGGACAGGCTGATACGATGGTTATATTCGAGGCCCTTATTTTCTAAGCAGAATGTACCCACTGAGTCCACAAACGCCTACATTTCCATAGGCAGATATGGATATAGTCAAGCAGGCACTATTGGCCTAAATATATTATCACCAAGCACTCATACTCTTCAAAATTCCAGCCAAAAATCAATGCAAACAGACTGCTGCTGTTCCACATCTCAAACTGGAAATTCAATTCTTATGATCAGTTATGTGTTTGTCTCAGCAAAGGCCAATCCAGAAGGGAGAAGAGCGAGCAGAGAAGAACCAGACAGAATAAATTCATTGAAAATGTAGAGGGTAAAACACACAGAGAAAAAAAGAGCAAGAGAAAAGGGCCTGAAAAAGAATGAAATAAGTATGAAAAATCTCATAGAAAATAAAACACAGATTTGACCCCCATCAGAAACAGACCAATTATTTTCACCAGCTTTTTTAGAGACGGATTTTCCTCCCCAGCAGACAGCATGACCCACTTTTGAGCTATGACCACATATGTTATTTTATTCTCGAACCTCTCTTGAAAAAAGGCTGGAGCTCAATGACATAAAAACAGCTTTTTAACTCAGTCTAGTTTTTAGAGCTTGCAAAATAAGCAGAAGTTTTTCAGAATATCTAGTTCACTGAGTTTGTCCTTCTTCTAGATACATATCACAGATCCACCCCAGTAGTAAACTCCAGGCCCAGTGGTAAATGACTCAGCATCAGGACTTGAGTGCATAACACCACCTTTAAAACCTTTAAATCTCACACTTTGTAGTAGGCAGGGTTGCAGGAACTCCAAGCAAAGAAACAAGCAGAGAAATAAACTTCTTGTAGACTTGCAAAAAAAAGTCATAAAGCTCCTAGGAAGCACTTCTGGTTTTATGTTTCCTCCAGATGACCTCATCCCATCAAATTTTGTGTGATGAGCACTGCATCCATGCCTGCAGCATGAAGACCTAAGTTGACCGTATTATGATTGAATTAGCTTGTTTCAGTTCCTCTGTCCGCCATTAGATACTTCAAAGCTAGTCCCCAAAATTCTAATCTGAATGGGAAAATGTGCTTTCCTGCAAATGGAACTGAATTCTGCTTCCTTCTGCCTGTGAAAGCTTTATGCCCCAAATAATGCACTCAGCAGAGCTACTTATAGGTAGAAGGTCACTCATAAGCCCAAGTACTTCCTACTATTCTACAGCTGGCAGTTTACACTGTCCAGTGTGGAACCAGCCGGGGTAGAACACAGGAACAGATGAGATGGATTACATTAGACCCAAGCAGTCTGGAAATAAATGTAAATGCCAGCCTGTACCTAAGGAAGTGACATCCTCAGCTGTCAGCCTGCAGTTGTTAAGTCGAAGAACTTTTAATAGGTTCACATGATGGAGCTGAACAGTGAGAGCTTTCAAAGACCCTCCAACGCCACCATTCCAGGACAGGCTGATCTCTTCCAGCTCTGGGAGAAATGGCAGTAAAGAAGCTATTAAAAAAAAAAAAAGAAAGTTATCTGTAGTTGGAGCATAAAGACATTTACCTGCTTCACAGACCCATATGATGACCTAATTCATTAATAAATATTTCTAGGGGTGTGGGCCACCAGACGAGATGTTTAGTAGAAGTCTCAGGACTGATACCAAAGAAAGGCAAGGCAAAGAAGTGAGTGAGTAACTGAACAGGCAAATAAGAAATAAAGAAATACAGTAAGTGTAAAGATGAGTAAAATGCATATTTACCCAGCTCTGTTACATCTGTTTCACTTAAAGCACAATTATTTAGATCCAGATTCTTGCTGTTGGGTTTCTTTCCCAGCTTCTGCATGAACTGGTTAAATCTCTGCTTACCAGATGGTGACTCTGCTTCAGAAATAAGATGTGAAGGTCCATCTGTGTAACAAAGAAGTAGGGCTCTGGTTACCTCTGCAACTAACACAGTGTAAAACCTGTCTGTGGCTGTCAGATGAAGATTTCAGGAAATACTAAACTCGTCAGTAAACCTTGCTCTATTTTTGATTCGGAGGACTGTATCAAAGTGGATCAATACCCTGAGTGATAAAATCACTATAGATCAAATCACTACAAAGCTGCTGATGCTAAATGAGAGAAGAATGTCCTGTTGCACACCTTCAAGCTACTTTACGCCAGCAACTTTGGACATTTGCACAGCCCGTGCAGCCACTTGCACATGAAATTCTTGCAAAATTCTGGGCTGCAGGTATTCTGGACGCACAAGTCATTCAACCACCTCTGGATGCCTGCCTTGTTCCCACACTGTGGCAACACACGTGACCAGCTAGCAGTGAACAGTGCTGCAATTCTGCAGTGATCCTGCTCCTTCTTCCATGACAGCCTGTGTTCATTTTCTTACATTTTCTGCTTGAGGCAGTACTGCTGTTCTTGGCTTTGCAAAGCAACCCCCAATTAGCGTCTTCTTCGATGCAGTTTTTACAGCAAGGAAAACTGTGTTTACATTCATCTCTAAACCCCTTAGCAGATCAATCAAAACAATCCTTCAGTAATACCATCTAATGCCTATAGCCAGAAACGAGCAGCCAAAAACTGCACAAAACAGTCATCCCTGCTCACAAGAGCTGTCCTCTCATCATTTTCTTGTTCCTACCCAAAACTCTTAGGACAAAGGATGGGGCTCTAAACCTCATGTTCCAGCACCTTTTTAAAAATAGCCTCATTTTCTCTGGTGTGGAGGTAGAAAGTACTCCTGTGAGCACAAAATAACATACACAATGAATTTCCACTCACTTCCCCTCCTCCTAACCAGTGACAAGTGGTGGGAAACATCCGCTCTCATTGTCTTCAGACTGCTTTAGCAGAAGGGTGGACCTTAAACATAAATAAGCCAAGCTACTGCTTGAAGCTCAAGGTCCCAAATAAGCTCTGCAACCAATGAGCTGACTCCAGCACTGATGTCTCACAGCAGAGATCAAGAGGGAGCTCACCCAAAAGCTCTATCCTTCCTAAGCAACACGCATCCCATTTATTCTTTGCCAGCTATCAAACTAGAGAACACATCCTTGGCAATACTCTGATCAGGAGCAAATCCTGGCTAAACGAAAAGATAGAGCCAACAAAATACAGCACTTTGGCTATCGAGGAAAGCAAATGAAGTTAGGATGTATACACACATGCATTTATTTCTTTATTGTACCAGCATTACCTTGTGTAGAGAGATCTTCCTTCTCATTCTGATCATCAGCTCTGTTTATTTCTGTTTCTTCAGTCTCCCTCCTGTCCTTGACTTCGGATTTCACAAAGTCCAAGCCCCCAAATACTTTTCTGGCGGCTGAAGGCTGCTCTTTTCTTTTTCCAGGAGAGGATTTCTTCCCTTTGAACTGTTTTATAACAAAGTCAAATGGGGAACTCTTTGGGACGTCCTCTTCACACTTTTCTTGGCGGCTCTGAGCATTCCCTTTCAGGGGATCAGCAGACATGGGAGGAATTTGTTTTAGTAACGTTTACTCTTGCTTACCCTCCTTCATAATGGCAGACACACAGGGAATTTCCTACCTTTCCCTCCACACTAATATCAGTGAAGCACTGTTTAGTGGGCCAGACTTTGAACTCATTTCTGCCCCTTCAAAAGGACCTGGTAATACTCAGTATTTGCACTGCAGACTCAGTGGTCCCAGTCCTCAACGGTACAAGTATCACTCTCTGCGCCTTGTTAATGCAGACTGCTCCTAAAGCCACCCCACCTGGCCCCTGAGTGTTGTAGGGCTAACCTGCTGGTTCCCCTATCACTTAATCTCCAAGCTCAGTCCACGGCCTTGTGGCCAAATTAAAGAAGCAAGGCTAAGACATTCCTGTTCTGTGGGGAACCCAGGTAAATCTGGCACCAAGGTGATTCTTCATGCAAAGACGTGTCCAGCAGTCAGGAAGATGAGAGGAGGTGGTGTGCAAGAGAGAGGGCAAGGACATCCTTGCCCAAACAATGTCACATGCTCCCAAGCTCAGGGGGGAACAAGCTCACATGCAAATGAAACCACATTAACTTTAGAGCAAAGCTGAAGTGATAGTGCAGAAAACCACCACATACTGCAGCTATAACCACTGGTAGTGTGCCAATGCTGGAAGAAAACCAGCCCCTCAGATAGCTTGTTTGGAACAGTATAATACTATACTGACCTCAGTTTCAGTGATTAATTCTCAGGCAAATTTAAGTCCAGCTTTATAATAATTTATACATTCCTTCCTTATTGCTGTTTATACTGCACTGGCATATAATATTGCCTGGTGACTGAAGCTGCTTTATTTTTCTCTAAACATGTTGAATTAATCTTCCTTCTTTAGTTTTAATTCTAGCATTTGCACACACATACAGGCTTTTAACTGGGCAATCAGTCATATGGACTAAGCAAACATGCAAATATTTTTACTTTGCAAGGACTATGTGGAAGAGATACATTCCATGTCTTACTGTTTGCCATTGACTGCGGGGGGAATGACTTGTGCTCACAGACAGGATTGCTGTGAACTCAGATCTCGATCCTGTAAATACACCAGAGCTCAAGAACCGATTCCTGTGCTCATGCAGAGCCCCCATCTTCGGTAAAGACCTGCACACAGAAGTCAATGCACAATCTGCTGCCATCCACAGAACATATGCACTTGATCACTTTAATATCAGTCTGTTACATATAACGTCACTGGCATCAACTTTCCTCACAAGAAAAACACATGTGCAGAATAGTATCAGAAACCCTACGACTTTCACAGACAGTTTTCATGTTATTACACCAAATGTCAAAATAAAGCAAATGTTGTTTTTTATATACACATACTTTTCTTTGGTGTGTGTACATATATAAATGTGGGTATATATATAGATACATATGCACATACACACATATATAGGTATACATACATATATGTGGGGTTTCTTTTATGTTGCAAGTTGTCTGCCATGACACAAGTGCTCAAGGATAGAGCACATACAACAAGCTGATGCACTGTTTTAAGTCTTGCTCGTAGCCTGTCACAGTCATATGTCTTATGAGCAAAGTACAAAACTCACACAAACCAACGTACATAGGTGTATGTGCACATTCACTGAGCTGCAAAGCAATGCCAGTTTTGTATTACTTCAAAAAGACAAAACCACCTACCTGTCTTTTCCATTGTTTCACTTGTGGATCTGCCTCACTCTCAGGGCTTGCAAGAGAAGTGAGCTATGACATGCAAATGAACCTCGCTTCTTTTCCTAACAGGATTTTCCATGCACTTTTCCTTCGAGAGAGTTTCTGTCTTTATTTGCTGTCAGCAGCTCTGCACAACAGGTTTCCCAAATTCTCCCAATTCTGTCTCCCAGACTCAGCTTGCTCTCCCCGGCCTCTCTTTCCTAGGAGGGTTTGAGAAGTCCATTTAAATGCTCTGATCACGTCCCCGCTTAGAGCACTAAGGAGGGAGAAATCAGGCAGTGGCAGCACAGGCTTGGGTACTGCACTCCAACCCTTGCAGGGCCCTGAAACAGCTGGTGTGGGAAAGGGCTGAGTCACCTTCCAGATCAGGTTACCAGAGTACCTGCAGAACAAGCTCTTTGTTTTCCCACCCCTTTTGTCCATACGAGTCAGAAGCAGGGCTGGAGGCTGAGCAAGGCTGTGTGTGCCAGCAGGTGCTGCAGAGTTCGGTAAGGAAAGGAACCACAGGACTAGCTCACTGCTGTTCATTTTAGGGCAACAGGAGATAGGAGCAGAGAGGTCTCTCTGTGTCACCGAGCACAAGCTCCTTGCTGGCAACAGCATGATATAACACTGTGATGTTAGCATATAATAAATAGATCACAGAAATGTATCAAACTTCATAATAACTTTTTTTAGCTCTGTGTCTGCCCTAGAATCTGATTTCCATGATGCTGAATGTTCAGATTTCTAGCTTAAGTATATTCATGACCATTTATCCTGGATCTGTTTAGCTTTTAATCTATGATGTCGTCACTTTAGCAGGCTAAACCACTCAACCTCTTCTTGTCTCCCCTTATGTGCAGGCTTTCCACTTCTCTTATCATTTTCCTGGTGACCTCTGTCTGCACCTGTTCCAGTATAATTTATACTTCCTTAAATACAAGAAACCATCCACTGATACACATACACCAAAGACATGTGCAAACTGGAGTGCTTTTGTCAGGAAATGATAAAGCTGGTCAATAAAACTGTAACGATTCATTTGAAAGCGTTTGAGTAGACACAGGCAGTGAGGACAGGCTTGGCCTCTGTGTGTCCACATACAAAAGATTCAAACATGATGGAGCAAGGCATAGGCTGCGGCTAGGAGCCAACGGGATTAGATCAAGAGAAGAAAAACTTAAATGAACATCTGGAAAATCTTCCTGCCCATGAGAAGTACTAGGCTGGGAAATGTTTACAGTAGGAAAAAAATCCACAAAAACACGGTGATGAGCAGTCTTTCCCTGAAGGAATGGAGTGCACATTTCTATTCCTGAACAGAATGGATTTCCAAGTTGGCTTGAGCGTTATCTGACACCAGGAGTGGTTGTCCTGTACCAGTTTCTGATACTTGCATCTTGCTACAGCTGCATCTTCTGGGGAAGATCACCTCCCTGCGTCCTGACTCACTTCCCATCTCCAGGCATCTCAGCTATGCAGACAGTCTGAAACCCCAAGCATTTCTGCCAGTGAGGAACTCATTGAATCTGACAGCTCTTTTCCACTTTCCATGCTGTGCTTGACAGTGGAGTGGCCAGGGATGAGATAGAGAGAAGGGAATCCCCGTTTGTGAACACATGCCAGGTTCTGCTGGCCTGAGATGCTCGATGCCCACCACAGTTCAATGAGATGTGGAATGGCAATATCTGATAATCTCTGCTCCCTGCAACTGGGGAAATCCTTAAGCATGTTAAGCACTGATTAAAGTGGTTAGGCTGGGCTAACTTGAATGCTCTGACATCAGTGTGTTAAGTGATGTGTTTGCCCATTCAGAAATTCTCTACTTTACGCTGTTGAATGATAGTGAAAATACCTCGTGGCACCATGACAGCATCCCTGTAATCCGGTGAGAAGGGAAATGCAGTTTCCTAGTGACCTAGTTTCCTCTTCCTAGAGAGCAAATCTTTGCCTGTGTTTACAGTAACTATGCAGAAAGAGGGGACAGCAGGGTTATCGCAAAGAAAAGCAGGGTGACTGCAGCAAGAAGGCTGCACTAGGCTGCAAACATGAGCATTACATTGCAGTAGCCCAGTTTGTGCCCTGAATGTGCAACAGCTCGTGATGGCCAGGCCCTCTTTAGCTGCTAGACGGGGCCCTGCTGCAGGGCTTGTCTTCCCCTCAGTGGTGCACTTCTGAACATTTGTTCGGTTCCTGCCTCACGGACCTGCGCATCCACATTTTGCAGCACGTCATGCACAGCACAGGGCAGGCTTAGCTTTTGTAATTTAAAAACAATAAATACCTTCCCCTTTCTATCTAGTTAAATGGTTTGTGACCACCTGCCAAGTACTCAGTGTCACACTTGTTTATATCTGTTCTTCCTTCGGGGTAGACCTGGGGTGAGGATGGGAACAGAACCAATTTTGGAACAAAATAGTTAAAGTTGCATCCTACACAGCATCCACTGGGGAGAGATTAATGTGGATTTTTGTACTTTGCCTCATTGTGACTCTTTAATCCGGCATATATTCCAAAGAAATAATGCCATTAGAGGATTAGTGCCACAAGTTGATTTGAAAAAAAGGATTTGCAAACATTGAAATCCTATATTCTATGGACTTAATCACTGAGTATCATTTTGGGGATTTCCTCTCCCTTTAATAGTGTCTCTTCCAATGAAACCCAAGCAAAGTAGCAACTCTGTTTTCAATGGCCCTTACTATCCATTAAAGAAAAACAAACCCCCAAGCATCTAGTTAAAAAAATTCAGAATATAAACACGCTGTGCTAAATCCTCCCTTGCTGTAGTACAGTCATTGCAGCTATGCCAGGGAGGCACTTAGCCCAGCATTTATACAGAATGCATGATCTTGGATATTCATCTGCTAGAGATTTTTAATATTCTGAGTGCTATAGCAGGTAGTAACACAGTGACACTTGTTTACTTCCACCTACGGCAGCTCCCTTCCTCAGCTTTGCTCACACCCAGTGAAGCCAGCGGCAAAGCTCCTGTTAACTTCCAGTTGGCAGCACAAGAAACTTTTCCAGAACTTTTCTGTAGGAAAAGGAGAATGAATCCCTGCCATGTTATTTTCTCCTTTCCTTAGCATGCTTCTCTGCTGCTCTGTTTCCTCTGCCTGCATGCATGTCACTGCCTGGGGGTTTTCTTGCTTGGCTGGCTCTGTGTGCGGGCTGCCTCGAGTTGCGTGGGCCAAGAGATTGCTGGCGATGGAAAAATGCTTACCACCCCACTGCTGACTTTGCCAGTGCCAAGTTACTTGCTGCTAGGCTGTGCTGAGCAAGGGCTCAGCATACGTCTATCAGGAGCTGCTGCCAAGTGAGGGTGGGAAAAGAGCAACCTGCTCCTGCACCCAGCTCGCTGCCCTTGTTTTTCCCAGCCATGCAGCACAAGCAGAAAGATCATGCCCTTCTGTCGAGAGCTCTCTCCACCCTCTCTCTCCTGCTCTGTCCCTTGCCTTCCCCGTCCTGCTTTGACTCAGTTCTGAACCATCATAACTGAGGCACCAAAATTCAATGCTGCCTAAACTGCTGAAATGCCTTCGGCTGGCACTGATAGTATGTTGCTAGCCCCACAACAGCCGCGTCATCCACTAATTTGATGTTGACTGTATTTAAATTCAGGCAATTCACAGAGCAATAGGTACCAGCTTTAGGGCCAGACAAAATCCTTCAGGAAAGAGTGCAGGGGTGGGCTGGAAGGGTCCCTCGCTGGGGACGGATGAACTGATGCAGCTCCCCTGACCAGCTGGAAGTGTCCTGCAGAACCTGGTTTAGGAAACACGACTGGACTTCCAAGTAGAGCTCAGCAGCGTAGTGCCATCTGGACAAATACTTTTTCCTTATATTCTTATATTCTCAGAAACTTTGTGCAACATTAACAATTTCCTGGAGCAAACTCATTCCAGACTTCCCTAAATGCATGCACACCTGAGGACTGAATTTGGTGCAAAGTCTCTGAGTATCCTCACCATTTCTCACAAAATAAATATTTGTCTTGCTGATTTCAATAGACAATCAGCCTTCAGTAGCTCCTGAGGCAGTTGTTTAAAATAACTTTCACTGTGTTATGAAAACTAAAGCCAATCCCTCATTCACTATTTACGTACAACCTTAGACTGACCTAGGAGCGATCTGAAGAGGCACTGAGAACATACCAAACCAGCTAAAGCTTTGGGCTCACAAATGCATATTCCTCTGAGTAACCTTAAACAGTCCCCCTAAACTCGGTAAGACTTTTCAGCGGAAGGGCTGAGAGTGAGTTTGACATTTCACTGTGTTTTTACACTTTAAAACATAAGAAATAGTGAAGCTATGAAACTCTGGTGCTAGCATGCAGAAGAGGACTCTGCCCTGATCTGAAGGAGCTGCACACTTGCAAGTGCATGTGCCGGATGAACCGGTGCTGGGCAGAGGTGTGCGATGGCCCCATTGCCATCGATGTATTGTAGTTACAAGAGTTTCAACCTTGCATGTATCAGCACAAGCAGCTAAACATAAATTGTAGAATTCTAAAACATTCTTTTTCTCAAAAAAGAATTTACCTTACTGCAAAATAATAGCAATGATGAGTGGATTTTGCCAGTTACTATTTCATGTTGATTATGCATTTTGAATTCTTAAAGCTTATAATTTCATAAAAAGCATGATTAAAAGATGCATCATACAAAATTATCTTTATACCCATCATGCTTATATTTTGAATGCTCTGATATTGAATCACTCCTTTTTAAATGAAATAGCTACACAAATGCAAGTCAAACATTTCATTCTCTACTACAATCTACTAGTCTGTTGAAGCAGCTTTTCAGGGCTGGAAAATTTTTTTTGGTTGAACTTATGCCAGGAGTAATCCCCTTTCAGTTAATCATTTACATGAATGGGTAATCTGCAGAGTTCATGCAAGGCCTGCAAACTATATTAATTACTAGAAACCTAATTAGAAATCAACAGAGTCAAAGGATCAGTGTTACTTCCATACAGTACCATCTGGTACAATGGGTCTGTACAGTTCAGCAAAACTCCCCATCTCATTCTGTGAAACTTTAACCCGGATATGTATTGCCAGAGAGAGCATGTTCATGTTGATATTTAGCTGGTTGTAAAGCATTTTTATAGTCATCTTATTTTTACAGTCATTCTAAACAATAGCATCTCAGTCTCTGTATTTCTAGCTTTTATTTGCCAAACAAAATCCAACACAGAGGCCACACAGCTTCCCTGAATCCATTAATGTTTGAATGACAGCAAATTCCCAGGGAAAATGCAAGTTTTGATGTGGTAATTCCACTGAGGCGATACAACCACAAATACGGTTGCAATGGTTCCAGCCCCCACTCTTAAAAATGTGGCTTGTTTCTGCCCTGACTTTGTCCATATCCTTCTTCAATTATGAAGACTGAATTGGGAGATCAGATTCCCAGAACAGTCACACTGGCATCAAGTACAGCGGCAAAATATAACATCTCCTTTCCATCTACGATCTGCCATTTCTGAAGTCATGAATCACTTTAGCTTTTTTTTTTTTTTAAAAAAAGCTATTATGCCTCGATAAGTCCGCCGTAAAAAAATACCATAAGAAAGAGCAGATGATTGCTCAGCTCACACCTCAAAGGGAAATTGCAGAACAAAATGGAGTTTGTTAATTTGTACTGAATACACCCATTTATCACAGAACTATGGTAAGTCTTCCCAAGTTAAATCTCCCTAAGATAAACTCATCCAAGAAGTTTTATTTTGTCTTTTCTCTTTTGTATGTCTGCAGAAAGATTTCCTTGTAGAAAAAGATGGGAGATCTGTAATAAAGAAGCCATTTACAAAGTTCTGTGTCAATCCAACTCATTACATTATACTCACAAATTTCCACAGAAGTAAATCTTGCTTCAGTGAACTTTGAAGGAAAAGATATAAGGAATCGCTCCTTCACAGGACCACACTTTCATAGCTTCCTCACCTATGGCACCGGCAGTGTTTAGACAGTGGATTAAAACCTGCTTAGATTCTAGTCTGGCTGGTTCATTATGTATGCAAATCCATTCTGTCATTACGTTTTTGTCAACAACGTAATTCTTGTACTGGTAATAAAACTGTCCATCTTTTTTGGCCCTCCGTTTTTGAAGACCAAAGCTACATATCTCACCAGCTGAGCCTCATCATTGCTTCTGTCAGATGGGAACAAAGGAAGTTCTGACCCAAATCAGTGCTGACAAACTGTCCACTCTTTCTTGCCTAATTCTAGCATCTTTTAATAAAACTGGAGAGGTTTTAGCCATTTTTCATTTCATCATTCACTATCATTGCCAAGAATTTTTGTTCAAGTACTTCAGGAACTGTGAAGTAGTGGCCCCTTCTTTTGAAATGAATTGAGAAAGTCTCAATTAAGACCAGTCTCATTAAGAACCAATCTCCTGGTTCTTAATGCAGCTTTAGAACAGTACATAAACTGCCAAAAACTGCTGGGTTTTTGGTAGTCTTCTTCCAGCTCTTTGTAATCTGTGATGAAGTGATGCTCTCCTGGGGCATCCTGTGCTGAAAGGGTCAAATCCCAGTTCTGAGATTTCTGCACTGCTTTCCGTAGAGGTAACCCCAGGCAGTAAGTTTGGGTTGTAAGCATGTACAGAAGAAGCTGTGACTCCAGCTCCATCTTCTCCCTTAGTATGGATCTAGAAGCAGCAGCTCAGGCTATAAACACCAGATGCTGGACAGGAACCAACAGCAAACACAGGCTACTGAAGCACTCACTCTCAGATCCCTCTGTGCAAAGGGGCTACAGCGGGACCACACTGCTCTAAGTCGTCTTAGCCAACAGTGATTCTGACTGACAGAGCAAGGCCCGGGTCTAGTTGATACACTCTTCCTTAGCTTGCTCTATTCATAACTCATCTCCCACATCCCTATCTCTTTTCCTCCTTTGCTGCTCTGCAGTTTTTGCTATCGGTGAATGCGGCCAGTGGAAATGGGACTGCTGAGAGATATACAAACCACTGCATGATTCAGAAATACACCCTTGACGTCTGTGAAATCCAGTCAAGAATAACTAGACCTTCTCCTGACAGGGGCCGCTAAAGGGTTTTCATGAATTGTGGTTGTCACACTTCACTACGGCATACAGTAATCCTACTTCTCTGCTAGAAACCAAAGATCGCATGCCAAGGGTCTTGCAAAGTAGTACTCTCTTTCTCCAAACTTCCCTCATTAGGCAAAATAGGAAAGAAAAATATCCTAATTATATTGCTGATTCTGTTTCCACCTCAGAAAGCAGTTTTTCCTAGTATTAAACTCTGTGCTGTTTCCAAGAAACTCGATTTTACATGGAATAACAAATCTGATGAAAAATCTATTCTGATGCAAGACTTTGTTTTTAATTTATTCGGGCAACCAAAAATCTTACAAAGTATTTGCTTCAGCCTCACACATACAGTCTCAAAATACCCAAGAAAAGGAACTTTTTTGAAGATTGAATCTACCCATCACGTTTTGAGTCACCTGGTTCAACAGGTAGTTACAGACTGAGTGGGCTGAAAACAACCTGAAAATTATCTTTGAGCCTACAATGCTACTTAGATATGTTGTCTGCTTGTATGTGTAAAGGTCTGGACAACCATATGAAAATTACTGTCATGTTATGTTGCCTGGTCTCTGATTTAAAAAAAGAGAAAATCCTAAAATCATTTTTAAAAACTGGTATTGGAAATTCTTTGTAAATAATTATTCTGAGCGTCACTTTTTTCTTTATAAAAAAGGGCCAGACAGCAACAAAATACCCATAATAGTGTTTACAAAAAAGAAAATTTACAGAGTTAGTCATTAAAAAGATTTTTTAAAATAATCCTACATTAGATAGTATGTACATATTTTGTATTACATTACAAAGGTAGCTTGTTTTCCATGAAGGTGTGTTGAACTACAGTAGAATTACTTCTCTTTGTTAATGATAACACTTCTCTGTAAGCAATTATCATCAGGAATGGGTCCATTTTCTCCAGGTTGAGGCATTGTGTTAGCATTTGAGAGAAGGTGAGGGGCAATTTTTTGTTGCTGTTGCAAGCACTTAATGAACTTCAGGCAGGTGAACAAGGGATTAACAAACATCAAATTTGATGTCCCATCAGCTGACATGGATATTAGAAGAAACTGTAACTGCCTGACATTTTAAATTTGCCATTTACTAGGCATCCATTCTGAGAGTTAACTCACTGACAGTGAGAATTAAAGAGTAAATTGTCGGCTTGAGCAGTATAACCGTCTGATCCCTGTGTTAGCCTCACAATATGCTTAACAGGATTTCCATCCTCTAGTTCCCCCCAATCCAATCGGATACACAGCTCGAGGGCAGCACAGTTCTGGGGTAACTGCTTGCCAACTATGAGAAGTGTGCTGTTTCTAAAAATCCATGTAAATAGGTAACACAATGCATAAGAGCTGAGGCAATTCTTAACCTTCTCTCATATTTCTTTTTGGAACAGTAAGATTTTAAGTGAATGCACCAAGCATCTTAAAAGCTAACAACAGATTAGCAGGTTAAATGTGAAATAGGTTTATCAGATCAGTGTAGTGCTCTTCTTGTAATTATGTTTTTACAGCCTGGGTAAAGGATGGTATTGGAGAAGGGCTTGTGATGTCAGAGTGGGTAGGGCTTAGAAGCACAGATGAGAGCTAATCAAGATAAGTTCAATTTGTATTTAAAGTAAAGTGAGCGTTAGTTAAGGCAGTTTTTGACATGTTAATCTTCATGTGTTTTAAAAGCTGCCAATCACATGACTGAGGCAACTTGAGAGGAAGACTCATAGTGAAGGTACACACTCTTGGATGTTCATGGTGTCTTCATTTATCTCAGATGAGATATCATAACATATGTAAGTATACAAGAAATAAAAATAAACAGCTCTAGTTTTTAATATAAATGGCAGTGCAATGACTGCTAAGCAACACCAAGAAGGGTATGATTTTTCAGATTTTGACAGGAAAGACTTATCTCACAACAGAAACAGCACAGGTCAAAGCAGCCTTCTTCATGGTGTTTTTGAAGAGCAGCACTGGACTGCAGATAGAATAAGGTTAGGAATTGGCAGGGGTGATATAGAAACGGTAAGGTATGTGATCGACTATGTACTGAATTCTTAACAATGTGCTATGTGTATTCTCATGCGTAATAATCCTGCATATTCAGGTGGAAACTACTTTTTATAACATAAACTTGTTCATTTTGGGAACATTTAAAAATCTATTTCATAAATGGGAGCTTTAATTTTGGGAAGGATTGTCATTGCATATTCAGTACTTTTCTAGAAAAATGGATGCAGACTGAGTCACTTAATGTACATGAACAAATGTTTCACAGCCTTGTCTAACTGTAACAAAATATTCTTAAAAGCTAATTAGCTGTTAACATACATAGCTTAATCTTTGTGGTAAATTATCTTTTTAAAGTACAACAGAAAAACCTCACTATTTTACAGATGCTTCCTGGAGTAGTGTATTTTCTAAGTCAGTGTGCAACTGGAATTGATCAAGGCTATCACAATACATATGTATTTGGGTGTTTTAGTCTGATACACCTATATTCGACCTACACATTTAAAATTGCATGCTCATGTGCATAGTCATTGCAGTGAACCCCAGTGATAACAGCTTTGTGGAACACCAACGTACGCAGTGGGATATATTTTGTAAAAATACTACCGTAATGTGATGAGAGTTCCTTACATCTTGTTATTATCTGAGTGTGTGGGTGGAATTAATTGTAGACTGAGAACACCTTGGGTGCTATTATATTGCCTCCTGAACTAAAATTTCAAGTTGCTCAGTTACAGAATATGTGAAATTCCTATCTCCCAGGTGCCTCAGAGATGGTAGAGAAAGAAAGCGAGCTAGAGGCAATCCAGACTCAAGTAATTTTATCATGGTCTGATCCTACAAAGTGGGGAGCTGAAAGCGTTCAGAGTCTGTTGAAGCTGCTGACTTCCAAAGTTGTTTACAGAATCAGATCTGCAATTTCACATGTTAATCTCACAAGAGTAATATAGTTTTGATTAAATCCTGTGACTTGGTATATGACTTTGGAAAACAACATTGGTTTTAGTATCTGGTATCTGTGACTTACATATATTTTAACATACTTGACAATTTTTTTTTAAGCTGAGTTTGTGCTGTCTTTTGCTTTGTCATAAAGCAAGCCTGAAAAGATTAATATTAAGAAAGGCAGGATCTTGTTTTATCTCAGTGGAGTCAGACACAGCAAATACAGTTTTCTATGTTTTTTATCATAGGAATTTGGGGAAGTCTGAGGGACACTCCTGCAATATCTCATATCCTAACTGACAAGGGAAGGTACTGAGCATTCAGTACAGGTTTTCTAGATTCAAAGTGTTAGTTAGCCTGTGAAGTTAAAATGTTGTTAAATAAAAATAGTTTTAGCCTTCCTAAAACCTGTTCCTCTTCCCACTGTCTGGTTTCTTTTGGCACTGACAGTGCTGTCATTTGCACTAGTTTTTAAGTTAGTTTAAAGAAAGACAAATATCCCACTAAAATTCAACTGGATTTCATGTGAAAATCCCAGCCTCGCTCCCCAGTCATCAGAAAGCTTTCCATGATTTCCAATATTAAAAAATTAAAAAGAAAAATAAACTTTTTCTTTACGCTTTAATTGTAGGTTAAAAAGTAAAAAATGCAGCGTTTGGTTTCCATTTAGCTGATCCCACTTTTGTCACATTCTGCAATCTTTAGGCTTCTAAAAGAATCAAGGACATAATGATATCCTTTAAGGGAGAAGAAGCCAAAGTTCATCACTAATTATGAAATAAATCCGCAAGGAAAACAAATTATGTCATGCTTTTATCTCCATGTATACAATCCACCTAATACAGCAACTCAGTCCTTGTAAACACCTTGTCCATGTACCACTTTGCCAGGAGACTGGGTAGGTGCAGAATATTACACATATGCACATGAGCATACACACACTTGCTCAGCTAAGAACAGCATTTTCATTAATTCCTGCAAAAGTTACTCTCTTCTGGTTTTTAGGAAGCAGTAGTTGAAGCATTCTGTGTGCATGCCAAACCCTCTGCTCAGTGGGGTCCCGCTGGACCTCTGGGTGCCATCACAAATGCAAATGAGTATTAACAGCACTACGGTTGTGCAGAGAACAATCTTGTGGTTACAGCACTGAGCTGAGAGGGAGAAGTGCTAAGCCGAATTCCCACCTCAGCTGCTTACTGCTGTGCACCTAGATCCCTCTGATGCCATATCAAGCGGCAGAAAGACTGCTGCTTTTTTCCTCCACCATCTGCCTGTCTCACCTAGCAGGCTTCCAGGGCTCTTACTGTGTGCTTGTGCTCAGCACAACACATCTCCACCTTTGCTTTCAGTCAATGCATAAAGCTGATAGTTGCCTTAGCAGCACTCAGAAACAATAGTTTACCCTTGCCCCCAGACATTTCAGTTGGAACAAGATGAATTCCTATAATCAATTTAGTTTCTGAAGGACTGAATTTGCTAATACTAGGCCTTGATTTCTTCCTAAGAACACCGTGTTTAAAGCAAATATGAATAATATGCAGCTTCCAATCTTAACAACTAGCTAGTTCAATAATGATGAAATGCCCACATCTTTGTTGCAGTGTAAGGGCAAGCAATGCAAATTCTACTGGCTGACACACGCAGTATAAATATAGTTATTTTCCTTTCTTGAGGGAATGTATCGTTCTCAATCCAGTTTTAGGATTACACTCTAATCTCAGTCTCAGAGCAGTCTGCACCCACGTATCTAGGATTAGAATTTAGCCCTACAGCTTCTCCGATGGTACCCTACCCAATTAAGAAGACATACTTCACGCTCCTGTATGACACAATGCGGGTATAATTGTTTTCTTGCTTTCCAATAGTCATTTATTTTGCTGACTGTAGGTTCTTGAATAAGTATAATCTTTGGTTTTAGGAGTTCTAGCATAGTGTTAAGGACTTCTAGCTTTAGGGCAAGAAACCTTGATATTACAGTAAATAGTATTAGAATATTAGTAATATTGGAATATTTGTTTATCCTTTAAAACACCATCTGGTTTCTCAAGTAATCAGAAGTTTTTCTAAACTTTTTATAAAAAGGTTGGCAACGGGAAAACGAAATGGTACTCATAAACATGTATACATGTTCATATTATATGTTTAACTGACTTCTCTGACATAAATTTACTTGAACATTTTAAACAATACTCAGCTTCTTCCAAAGGCTCTGTGGAGCCATTGTAAAGATATATAGAAATTACCTTTAAAAACAATAATTACCTATGTGTGTGATGTAAATCAAAGCAGTATTAATTAATGACATCTTAATGCATTTAACTAAAAAATAGGTCTTTCAACAAGTCTACTTTATACATAAGATGATACCGTATTTTGCCAAAAGCAATGAATAATATAGACACACAGAACTGCTACAGACATTTTGAAATGGCATATAACATGATTAGATTTGCAAATGCTTTTGCTTCACAAAGTTTCTGTCTTGCCACTTCTCATCTAATAAATTGAGACAGAATTAGTACTGGGTGAGTGGTTCTGCCTGCTGCCAAGAAGGGTTTGCTAAGGGTAAGACTCTAAATGTAGAGATTAACTTGTCTTCATCCCTATAATGTGCTGTACAGCCAGGATTTGTGCAATAGGATCAGAGACGAGCCATATATGAATGTAACACTGGACAGCTGGTGTGTATGAATTCATATGTGCCCTGCTGCAAGATTTTGAGCTACTCTCAAATCCCAGCTAATATATGTATCAGGAGTATACTTTCCCTGTTCTCTCAGAGATCTTTTTTACAGATGTTGGTTTCTAGTATGCTAATTGCTATGAAAATAGTATGGAACTTAAGTATCCTACATTTGGTCTGCAAGTCAGAGCCCCAGCTAACTGATGAGCAACCCAAAAAGGAGTTATTCTACATGGAAGTAACATAACTTGGTTAATCAAGAGCAGTATCTGCTCCTGACACAAGGTCACATGCTATTCTTAGTATTATGCTATTAAATTAAATGTTTATCCTAGCTGATAAATTCAGTATTTCCACTGAAGTGAAACAAATAATTCAATGCAGATAACGTATACATATAATAAACACATCTAGTCAGATACTACATGCAACATGTGTCCTTTTATGTAAAATTTACACCATACTGATATTCTGATGTTCAGCTTGGAGAGGCACATTAGAATTTCAGTTGAAATAACATCTGAAAATTTTTACCAGAATTTACTAGAAATACCATTTTTTTACCAAGACAAGTTAGATAGCACACCAACAAAAAAGCAGAATGCAACTCCAGTGAAACCTTATTAAGGAATCAGACCCTCCTTTTGGCTCGTGATGATTCAAAAACTGGGTCAGTGGAAGTGACAGCCGTAGTGGAAGAAGATACCATTGAACTTTTAAGTCATGTTATTCCATGTCTTTTTCAATACTGTAATATGTCTTTTCCATATCAAACCAACAGACCACCTAGCCTATCTCTTTGCAAATTGCTTATGCAGGCAATGTTGTATGAAGTGATGCTCTACGGATCTTGGCATATCTTTAGTCATCGAATGGATAATGATCTATCTATAAATACAGATCAACTCCACTATGTATGTTGCTGCATGTGGTACTGTATTTTCAATGGAATTGCCAGCAATTAAAAGAAAACCTAACTTTTTAAAAGGAAGCTTGAAGGAAAGCTTTGAAGTAGACTCTGCTTCAACTCTGATCGGACAATGCAAGAGACTCGCTGTCAACACGACAGTGTAACACACATTACATCAAGGACTACATTAGGCAAAGTCCAAACACATTCTGAGAATCACACAGACTACATAAAGAACAGTGCACTAAACTAATGGTTTCTAATCGCAGTTACTGACACTTAGGTGTTGACAGATGTCTGTCGGAACAGGCTGGGTATATTTGATCTCAGAGGGAGGTGGTGGATTTGGGTCAGAATAAACAGGGCCTCTCCCACTAGCTTTTCCATGGTTCTACCCTTTGAAGTTGTATCAGATAATTTTTAGTCCTAGGCGTGATTTTATGGGGGGAAGAGAAGGTGCTACTATAACAGCGAAGGTGTAAAAGCTCTAGGTAGGCCTGATAAAGAAAAGCATCTTTTACTTGAATAGCTTACTCCCACACAGGGACAGCTTCCCCAGAATAAAGTAAATTCATGACTGTGACTAAAACAGGGGGCTGAAGCATTGTAGCAGTTCCTAAAAAGCAAAAGTGGTACAGTTTTCCAGTCATCTGACAGACAAAATTTATTAGTGTTAACATTAGCTTTTAATTTTTTTCTGATTTACTAAAATAAAAAAGGAAAAACCCTCCTACTTTCTCCACCAATTTCTATTTGTACTATTGCTGCTTGCTTTGCACCTTCATATTCTCTACTCAGGTGCACCAGGACAAATGCCGAATTGTGAGGAGGTTAGGATGAAGTTTCCCTCTGGGCAGGTTGTTTCATAATTGCAGCTTTGTTTTCTAAAGCATCCAATACAGGCCACTCATCCACCTAAACGGCTCACTGAACTAGCACGGTATGGCAATTACTGCCTTCCTAGTTGCCATCTATTTTTTGAGCTGCTGTAAAGTTTAGTTCAGTGCTAAATCGCTTTAGTACTGAGCTTTAAAATGCTTTAGCAGCTCAGAAGCACTTTGCCAGCTCAAATGCTCTTCATGAAGCACCCCTCATCCTAAACCGCTTTAAGACTAAAGTATCCTAAAAAAACAAATGGAAACGTGTCCAACAGCACATGTTCAGAGACATATGTCAAGAAGTGAAGGATATAGCGCTGTTCTTCCGGGACCTGACGGGCTGTCTGCTTCCAGGAAGGCCAGAATCTTGGCCAAAACAGAATCTAGCATCTCCTTCATTTGGAAATGTAAAGAATTGTTTATTTTGAGGGGACACCAGCCTTTTTGGTCCAGGTATGGCCTCTATCCTCAGTCTGAATGGCTGAACTGACTAACTTGCCTACCCTTCAGAAAACTCATTTCATGGCTGAGACCAGGTATATCCACCATACCAAGATGACAGTTAACCCCTGAAGCATATGAATTGGATTGATAGCTTACCATTAAAGTGTACCTAACTCATCTATAGGTCAAAGGCAATAAAAGGAGGTCTGAGAGGGGCAAAATAGTATGAAAATGAAAATACATTTCAGTCTGCAAAGTAAGCAAGTTTGGCATAAATGTGAAAATGCAAAAGAAATAGATCTGAGCAAAAGTTAGCTAATGGAGTTCCCAGTGGAGGCTGACATTTTGATATATTAGCATCATCACAACATGCTAAAAACAAATTGATTAGTAAGCCATAAAAAGTGAAACCATCCAAGGGGCTGGACGGTTTTGGGCATTTCCATTTTAGAGATCACATCTTTGTGGAGCGACTATTAACCTGAGTTCAGGGCTTCCAGTTGCCAGCACCCCGCCGAAACGGGAGGCAGCTGCTGCGAGGGAGTTTGTCAGTGACAGTTTCTCTGCCGTGAGATTCGCTCCCAGCAGAAAGGAGTCTGCTGCCCGTCGTGGCACCGGCATTCCTCCATTTCTTTGATCTTGCTTCTCAGTGACTCCTGTTTGCTGGCTTTCATGGAAAGGCTTATAAAGGCACGATTCACTTGAGCTCTCTTTGGTTTTGTTAGACTCTGTGGTTTTCTCATTGTATTTCCAAGGAACCTCTCACTGTTATCTATATGGACACCAAAGGCAACTCAGCGAGTTCAGCCAGCAACTCTCTATCTACAGGGTGTGTACACGTGAGCGCTATGTCTTTCATCTTTCAGAAGAGAGAAGGGATCCTGTTCATCAAAGCTAATGGGGAAAGAAATCCAACTCCTTAACTTCAACTTACTTTTAAAAATTAATGCCTTCCTGTGCAAATCCAGTTTGAAATGAATGCACAGGTGCCCTTGCTGTCTTCAGAGCAAGCCTGCTCCCTCCGGAAACCCCTCAGCTTAAGGTGTTCCCCACAGGACAGCTTTTTAACATCCAGGCTGTGGGTTACAGCTCTAATTTCCTTCATGACCTATCTGCACAAATAATCCTGCTGTAGATCATTCCCCAAAATCCTGGGCAGGGCATACTGTGGTTACTCATTTCCCTGGTACCAGACTTGTTTTCAATCTAGCCACCTGCTTTTTTGGACAGACTTGGAAATCTTGATGCAATCCACCTCAACAGCAGCACAGTAATTCAGCTATACATCTGTAGTATATTAGCTTTTAGCCTAGATTCCTGCTGGTCATCTGGCTTTATTTACCTGTGCATATGTGGATAACTAAAGTGAGCCTAATTGTTTTTATCACTACAAAGCATGTTCTTACAATTTTTTCACTTTATGTAGCAGTCCTAAGGAGCTGATTTCATTTGGAACAGCTTATTTCTGCCATTTATTTCCATATGTTTAATCTAGTATACAGTAGAGAGGGCTCCAAACTACTACAACTCCCAAATCAAATCAGTCAGAGATACTTGTATTCCTGAGTACGAGTTCATGTCAGTGTGCTCAGGGCTGCTGTGATACACTGCCAGCTGCAGGCAAAAGACTTTGGTTTAATTAAGTCCTTCTGAACAGCTGATATTTCACAACAGTGTCCTGACTTCCCCTGCACAGTGAGACCTGAAGGCACAGAGCAGCTCGACATAAAACTGAAACTCTTGCTTTGTCCTAAGAACTGAAAGTTTCTATATAATAACCAGTACTGCCCACAAGCCCTGAAGGCTGCAGCTGCAGTTGGCACAAGGGCTACCTGCTTATCTGAGAAATAACCTATATAACCCAGTCCGTTTCTTATACTGTTCAATGTCTTATTCTTTTCTTTGGGCCTGCTGATTCCATTCTTTACAGTGGAAAAGTTGTTGCTGTCTCCTTACAGCATGACTCCACGGGATCACATGAGAAAAATGGCTATGCTGGGGGAGCAAGGAACACTAGAAGAAAAGCACTTATACCGATTAGCGAGTGGCATGGCAGCAGGAGGTAAGCAGGAAGAAATCTAACTGCACATTTGTTCACAGGATTGCCAACATCTATATAATATGTGAGAAACAACCTGCAACAGGCTTAATGTCTTAAAAAAGGCACCTCAAATTTGCATTAGGAATAACTGCAGAAACCCATTTCTGTTAAGGCCTAACTGAAAGTTAACCTGGGGAATTCTTGGCATTCAGAATTTGATCAAGAGATGGCAAGCATCTGGAAGAGCAGCCAAGGCCATACAGAAACTGCAGCAAAAGCCATAGTTGGACGTTACAAGGTTCTCACTCACGACTACAGGTTCTTTTTCCTAGACTTGCTGGCTCATAACAGTGTAGGTCCCAGCTAATAAGATTTTTTAAAAATAAAACTCTGTTAGAAACAAAAACTCAAGCTAAGAACTTAACATTCATGACTATTCTTTTCTGTTCAATAGTGATATATGAATCATCACTGACTGTAAATTGTCCTTTCACTCACTTGACTGTGCACATCCTGTTTATTTTTGCTGCAGTTTGATTGTATAAATCTACATTATTTAAACAACGTAGTTATGGTGGCAGGTGAAAATGCCTTCTTTTTTAGTTATTGCTATAAAAAGAGTATGATTTGCTAACTCATAAGCACAAAAATTCTGGCATTTGAGGAAGAAAAAACACCCTATTTTTCTGGTAAAGTTGTACTGTGGACAGAATCACTTTCTAATTTACTACATTCACAACAGAACTGTATCTGCTTTGTGTCAGAACTGCGGCAGCGGCAAGAGATGCTAATGAGAAATCAGCTGATGGCTGTAAACCCTCAGCTAATGGGCACAGGGCAGCAGCGAATGCAGGCAATTCCCTCGCAGTTTGAGCCTCGGCTGGTAGACAGGTATTTTCCACCACTTCTCTATTACAGTATTGCAGTTAAAGAATGACTGCTCAAGTAGTATATAAAGATTTTATATTATTAATAACTAAACGATGTATTTTGCATGTCTGAATGTATTTTTTTCTATTTAGAGATCTGTTACCTTCAACTGAAATGATAGCATCAGCCGACCCCAGACAGATCCACATAGCTTCCCACCTTGGACCCACGGTGCCGCAGCATGCAAACATGCCAAACCTACTGTCCAACCGTGTCTACCCAGGCCCAGGTAACGAAGCACTGTCCGTATCCTGCTTGCTCTGATGTGATAGCATGCTACTGAGAAATGGCTCCTGCTATTTTTTTATCAGCTTATCAGGACTGTCAATAGATATATTCTATTGTATTTTCTTCTGTAAAATAGTCTGACTAAAAGGACACAGTCTACCTACCAGAGATTCTAACCTGTGCCAGTTTTAAGTTTAAAGACATTCATTTTAGCTTTCATTAAACACACTCATTTCCAAGTTATTTTCATGCATGTGTTTTCTCCCTTTCGTTTTGTATTTTCCAACTATTTCTCCACCTAAACAGAAGGCTGTAGCTAAACATACGAGTCCAAACAACAACATTCTTTTTGCTACATTTAATTCTTTTTCATATGATGGTATTACCATTAACTGTTTTAAGAGATTATTTCACCAACCATATTCTTTAATCATAGTATCAGACCCCACTCTTGAAGGACAACTACAAGTCATTTTAATAAAGGCTCAGATTACAGAGTATAGTTCTAAGGGAAAAGCTGGATACCATGGCAAGGCAAAAGAACCATGGCATACCTGTCAATTATGCAAATTTATCTATATGTAATCATGTACTAATTTATATATCAATTTACACAAAAAGGCAGTATCTTGATGCTCGTCCTTCAAGATGAGGGTATAGATTCCGGATGCCACATCCAGAATCAGGAATTTCTGGCTTTATCTTTTTTCCCCTAGTGTGGGTTTCTGCTTTTGATTTACCACAGATGGATATCCAACAAGCGATTCCCTCAAGAGAAAATGCCATTCAAAATTACACAGCAGCTAGGCTAAAAACAGTCTTAAAGGAGTGGGTTTGCTTTGCTTTTCTTAACCATTGGTTATTATTTTCTGAGCAGCTGTATGTACTTGAAAGGCAGAAGTCACCAAATACAACAGCCCCGCTGTCTCTTTCCTTTATGGATAATGGCAGCTGTGTCTAACTACAGATCTGATCCTGCAAACACCTGACACTGGACTTCATGTTTCTACCACCTATTTTCCCTAAAGCAAAGAACACAAGTAGGATCTAGCTTGAAGTTTTACTAGCTTCCGAAAGAAACACATAGTTCATGTCTTGAAAAGATTTTCAAAATGTCTCTGCATTGCTTTTGTTTGTGCATTTGCTAGAGGAAACAAGTGAATTTTAAAGACTTTTTTCCCCCTCCTTTTAAGGATATAGCTTTCTCCAGCCAGAATCCATGGAAGCTGTGGCCAGGAGACAGGAATTGGTTCAAAAACAAAATATTGCCAGGTAATTCATTGTAAGCTTTGCTCTGAGGTGCAGGCTGGTATTTGGGTGGCAAAGGCAGACAGGGATGGTTAAGTCACAGACCTGTAGTTTCTTACTTAAAGTGATTGAGATACGTTCTCAAACGACCCAGAGGAGCAAAGTGCCCTCTGTTGTCTCAGAAAGTCTGAAGCCACTGAACTTGCTGCTCTCCCTTATTCTGCTTTTAGCCTTAAAATGATTTATGAAAAAAGCCCCAGATTAGTTAAAGAAACAAACAAACCACAAACTTTAGACCCAGCTCCTGAACTCTGGATCCAAACACCTGAAATTACAAAAGGTCAGAAACAGATTCAGATTTTACAGCTGTATCCTACCACGCATAGTATTTTGAACTTCTACAGCTGGACCCTGCAGATGATTAGAAATGCCTCCACCCTACTATGGGTGAGCAGGTTTCCTAGTTTAACCAAACAATCTTGGTGTCAGGATGACTTATAAGGAGTCTGGTGATTTGTACCAATTTCAGTGTAATCAGCAGCTGGTTAAATAATCACTACTGCCCTTCCTCACAGCCACACCATTTCCATAGAGGACCTCTAACCTCAACCATCTCTGGGCTGGGCTTCAGCACAGTACTGAATTGCAGCCTCCCTCACACAGTAAGATTAAGAGCAAAAAACAGATAAATGCTGAACAGGAGTCTCCCAAGAGTACTGGGATAGGAGTGTCTTGAGCTCTTCAGCTAGAAGAACTTGATTACTGAACTCCTCCAAGCAGCAAGACTTGCATCAGCACTGCATTTTATATCGCTCTTGACACATGGTGAAAGCCCCGAGAAAAACAAGGGAGTAAGAGAGCTAGCAGATGGCAGCAAAGGGGGCCAGCATATGTTCCCTCAGCCCCATCAGAGCCAGCCCTGCCTGTTCAGGTCCTTTCTTCTGCCCACCAACCTGAGAGAACTCCAGCGTAAAAGAGCTCAGGCCAAATTCATGAGATTATCCTTACCCCTAGTCTTAAACCATGCCAGTCCTGGCATCTTCCCCCCCCTTCACACTGCTTTCTGCAGTACTGTTTCCCCCAGCACACTTCCCCCTTAGAGGTGCACCCCCAGACTGGGTCCTTTCTATCTTCCTGACAATCCTACATTAATGAGAAGTGCAGGTCTTTCTGACTTGTTAGCCTCGCTGCAGCCTTAGGAAAGCTATCCTAGTTCACTTAGAGACTCAGTTGCCCTTACAAGCCCTTTTCCAGGGAAGAACGTGGAAGTCACACTGAGAACTCCTCACAGCAGAAAGGCAGGCACACCCTTCTCCGGCCTGTGCCTGGCAGAGCAGCTCCATCAGAAGCTGTGCCCTGCAGCTAGAGCTTTCTGTTTGATCATTCATTCGGCTCCAAAGAAAGCTGATGCCAGCACAGGTTGGTACAATGGAGGCACACAGTGCTCCCCGCATTCTCCCTATCTCACTGGCAAACCCTCCTCCCCCTATGCCAGGCGAGGAAGTCGGCACAGAGCCTGGAGCATTACCTTTCTCCTCCGGGACGGTGATCAGTTGAACATTTACCACCAGCGTCTCATCTCTTTATGCTCCAGCTCCCAGACACTATGGGGAACCGACCAAGAGACTCATTCACATTAGCTTGCTCTGGATATATACAGGTTCCGCAGATAATATAATCTGAGTTCTTTATCACTTACAGTATCACTGCCATTTTACAGTTTTCTGTATAATTTTCTGATTAACAATGTAAGTCTCTTATTTTCTTTAGTCTTCAGCCCTTATGACGCTAGAGAATTCTCCAAATCTGAAGGGAGCACCATCACTGCAATAATGCCTGGATTGCCAATGTATAAATAAGATTTTTGTCTGAAATGTTAACCACAGTCATCACAAGGAAAACATATTTTTTACCCTTTTAGTTTACTCTGTTTATTTGAAAACACATTAAATATAGCCAGGTTTGCCATTCCCTCTACTGTTTTTGTGACCTCACACACAGCAATATAGAGGAGAGAAAAGGAAAGCACTACTCTTACCTGTTCAATTGTCTTAATTTTAATCTGCCACTGGAAAAAGAAATGATGAGGGAAGTGAGCTGCCCTGACTGCTTGTGCTCTGTGTGTCTCTTAGGATGGAAATGGAGATGAATGCTATTTTTCAGCAAAAAGAAATGGAGAAAGCTCATCGGAAAGGGTTACTGGGCCTGGAAGCACCTTTCCTTTACCACGGGATGCCAGCTAGTCCCATTGCTTTCCGTGGCAGGCAAAGGCTACCTGAAGGCCACCTTCCCAGTGACTTGTATGTTCATCGTACCACCCTCGATGAAATTCATGGCAACGCTATGCTCATGGCAACCAGCCCATACCCTCCAGTCAGCAGTTTACAAAAGGAGAGGGGCCGTCGGCCAGGGAGAAGGGCTGGAAATCACAAAACTGCAGACTGCAATGCCAATGGGACAAAGAACCAAGCTGAAGACAAGACTACAGATCCTGCTTCTGCTGCAGCGGATGATGAGAAAGACGACAAGAAAGAAGCAGAGGTGGAGACACCAAACAAGAACGAACAAAGCAAAAACCAGAGTGAGGCATCTGCAGTTTCCAAAAATTGTAAAGAGTTTGAACAAGGCTTGAGAAAAAACTGCGCTAGCCATGAAATATCTACTGAAACCAGCAGTTGCAACAACACGAATGAGAAGGATTCTAGTAACTCTTGTGCGGCATTTGATGACAAGTACATGTACCATTCTGCAATCCCATTCTCAGCATTACCATATGGATTCCCAGTACCCAGCAACCCATTACTACCTTCAGGTTTGTCAAGTCTCCAGATTAGTTTGAATGACATCTTGATACTATTTATTTTTATTGATTTGCTCTCTTATTTCTTCCCTTTAAGCATATTTTCTGTTACAATAGAGTCATGACAACTAAATATGGAGTTCATGTGCTGCAAATAGTAATGACTTGATAAATCCAGGTCAGCGAAGGCAAACAGAGTGGTTTCCCTACTTACAGCTGTGCAGCTTGCTGGCATAATGGAGGTTTCAGTATTTTAGGTAGCAATACTTGATTTTGCAGGACCTATACGACAATGCAATTGCACAGCAAGTCACAAAGCAGCCTCCTAACTGTTCTGATGCTGTACTGGTGCCCTGTGCTATACCACTGCAGGATGATCGGCACTGCTAACTTGTCAAGTCAGCATCACCCTGAGGTTCCCACAACTCTATTCAACATGTTCCATTCTCTCATCTCCTTTGTGTTATCAGGAGGGCAGCAAGTGATACACTGATCATAATCCCTTGGGTAGGTCAGACAGCACAAGGAATTCCTTTAGAATCTGTATTCACTTAGGAACAAACTTACCGCCAAAACTTAAGCTCTACAAGAACTGTGTGCCTCTCCAGGTCTCTCCTAGGTCTCTCCAGCCACTGTTCAAGAATCATTTTTTCTAAAGCTTTGCAGCTATCGTTAAATGCACTGATGACAATGGATGAGCCCTGGAAAACTTCCCGTTACCTGAAATGACAACAGGCTGGGATGTTTGTTCAGGACCATCTACCAAAGACATACTGTATCACTGAGAAACAAATAACGTACTCTTAACATTCACTTCTCGTCTGCAGAAGGAATTCCAGTTAAAATAAACAAAACTGCTGGATAAAATTGTGAGCTAGCCTCTGTCTTCTGCCCTTTTCTACTTGTACTTCTAACTGACACTAGGCACTACGGGCTAACATAATTCTGTTCTACTGGAATTTTAGTCAAGTTAAAATAACAGTAAGGTATAAAGAATCAAAAGCATTGGATAATGTACCTGTTAGAGAAAATACTGCAGGGTGACTGGTATTTGTAGTGACTAGTATGTACAGTACCATGAGTAAGCAAAAGAAGCCAGTAAAGACAATCAAAAAAAGCCCTCCAGAATCAGTTACAACTCATTATCAAGTGACTCTGGTGTCTAGGATTGCTTTAGCTGTCGGTGACTTCACAGTGTTGTTAATATAAGAACTTCTCTAGAACTGTACAAATTCTTATGTTAACAATCTTTTCCTATTGATTTGCCAAGCAAAGTCCTACAAACATTTTTGTGTTTTCTCCTCAAAGGAGCACATGGCCTGATCCTGAATGGAGAAGACATTTCTTCCATTGAAGACATTCGCAAATGGACTGTTGACGATGTCTACAACTTCATCATTAGCCTTCCAGGCTGTTCAGATTATGCCCAGGTGATTATAAACATTCATCATAGTTACAACTGCAGGTCTTTAGGACCTTCCAGATTTAAGGGACATCTACTAAATTTTATGTGGCAGAACTTGTTCGTATTTGTTATAGACCTAACAGTAGTTTTAAATATGCTTCAACATATGAAGCCACTTGCAGGCAAAAAGGAAGAGCCTGCGCCTGGCTCAAAGAAGTTACAGTTCAGGTTACATACTTTTCAGTTGAATGCTGCAGTCTGGAGTCATTGGTCATCACATACCTCAAGCAGATTAGCAGCACAGCAATGGTAAAAGAAAAGTATTTTAATCCTTGCACTCCACACACCCTGCACAATTTTTATGCAGATGAAAGCAATTATGCATTCTTGTGATAGAAGTATAACCTACCTACCACCTCTGAGCTCTTTAGAGGATTATTCCATTTTAAAAATGAAATATCATTAGTAACATAAGCAAGAGGTTCAAATTCTATATATCCCTGGGAAAGATTTAGTAAGATGAACCCATTCTTTCATTGATAGCAGGCTGCTCATTTTTCTTAAATTAAAGAATTAAATAACATTGTAGCATTACAAAGTTTGGACTTGCTGAGAGCAAGTAGATAAGCTACAGGCAAATGTGCTGATGTCCATTCACCCAAACAAGAGATGGCACACTGCAGTTAAGAGATGAATTTGAAGATAAAATACTTTCAAATTATTACTTCCTCCTTCTGTTGTCTACGTCTCAGGATTAAGTATAAAGTATGAATAGTGAAGTCTGTTTTAGCAGACCACAATGTTCATTTTATTTTTTATAAGATATTTAAAGACCACGCTATTGATGGAGAAACCCTCCCACTGCTAACAGAGGAACATCTCTTGGACACAATGGGATTAAAACTTGGGCCAGCATTAAAAATCCGCTCTCAGGTATGATCATTATATGCACTGAAATGAGAAGTCACAGAGATATGAATGAGTAGTTTCCAAACTAAATCACATTTTTTTCCCTGATAAAATAATTACGGTAATACTGGGGGAGAAGAAAGAAGTTACTATAGAACAGTAATATAACCTCAGCATGATTTGCTTTTGCTTCTCTGAGTGTTACAATAACATGCAGGGAGACACTAAGGGAGAGGTTATGATTTACAGTTTGCAAAATACTTAAAGTGGAGTCAGGATACAACAGAACTGGAGATCAGCCTGAAGTTAGAAATGGGAAAGCTTTGTTTGGTGGATTAACGCAGTTTCAATCCTCTTTTCCCTTCCCAGCTGGTAAGAACTTCTCTGTTGTATATTTGCTTTTGCTTCAACCTATCCTTTAAAATAGCCCACATAAAGGTTTCTACAGCCTTTCTGGGAATATAGTCATACACGCTTCACAGACAGGCCGTCCCCCTTTGTTGAAGACTTTCTGCTCTTAATTTCATCCAATAATACCAACTTGCTGTGTGTTTCTACTGTCTGCCTGGTTCTTTTTCCTTTTCTTTAACCCCTAGCTCTCTCTCTCTCCTCTGTCATTAAAAACACCTTCTCTGCTCTTGGCTGACAGTTCACCTCTCCTCCATCCCACGGGTGCTGCAGCACCTACAGGGCGAGAAGGAGCCTGCTGTCAGGGCTCAGCACACTGAGCCCTTTCCCAGACACGCTGGGTTGAGCACTGCCAAGCTCCTTCGGCAAGAACCTGGGCCTAGAGAAAGAGGAGGGGAAATGGAAAAGATTTCTGCACTTCTGCTAAGCGCTGATTGTGCTTTTGAGATGGTTGGGGTCCCCATGGCTTCCAGGCTGTGTCCCCAGCATTGCCACATGACAGCAAGCCTTGATGTCAGGTTAAGCTACACATTTAATGACCTTAGCATTATCTAAAGAAGCAATTGCTGTAATTCTGTTTTTGTCTTTAAAGGTGTCTCGACGTCTGGGCAATGTGTTCTACATGATGAATCTTCCTCTGTCCATGCCCCTGCCACCCGCTCCAGGCAAACCCTCAGACCAGCCCCCCGACATAGCCTCCCCTCTCCACTGTAATAGCAGTGGTGATGCACTGGATAGTCCCTGCTCTCAGGACCCAGAAACTTCAAAAACGGTGGAACCAATTGTTTCAGAAAGCAAAGAAAATTCATGTGACGCAGCAGGATCTCAGGCTGACTTCCAGATGATCAGTTTTCAGAAGAGCTGAGTTGAGTCCAGGACATAATATGTTTTTAATAATACAGTAGACCTTCTGGTTACAAAGCGTTAGAGGGGATAGTTACAGCCTAAAACCTCTGTATGACTGTGGTTGAATGAAATAAGCCACAAATGCAGCAAGGTGCAGTGTGGTATTTTAAAAGCATCAAATAATGCTTTTAAATAAATACATATTAGTGCAATTACTTTCAAGTGCAATTCATTGAAAAGAACATCAATATCATTAACAAACACATTTAATGTTTCATAAATTTAAGTCCAGTGTCATCACTGAAATCTGCCAGAGACTCAAAGTGTACTGTCTGTCTTAAAGTGTACTCCTGCGGGCTGCTGCCTGCTGAGAACTACAAGGGAAAGGAAAAATTACAACTTCCACTCAGTGCTTAGCTGACTTCTGTTGAGGTCTAAGGCAAAATGTATATAGATTTCAGTGGGAACGTATAGAATTGCCTCCAGTATATGGAGAAATATGCCCTAGTCTCAGCAATTTGAGTACATTTCATTGCCATTTTAGAATTAAGCCTTTTTAAGTGCCTGGGAAGGGTACATAGGGTATAGACGGGGTGCACCGATTAAATCCCGGACATTAAAATATTGCACGTGACAGCCATGTTAATTATTCTGAGGCATTCTTATTGCCAGGATTTTAAACTGCTTTGCTTGATTGCCCAGATGAATGGAGTTTAGGAGGCAGCATAAGCAGACTCTGTCATGAAGATCAGCCACAGAGACAGTAGCGTCCTGGTGGGCAGCAGGCTCAAAGCCTCGCAGCCCGGCTGGCTGGACTCCCCGTTCCTGCCTCCCCGTCCTCCTCGGCAGCAGCACCCTCCACCTCAGCATGAGCAAGCCATGAAAAGCACCTCACTGAGCAGCGTACTTCTCAGTGTCCCTTATTTCGGGAGAGGTCACCAACTGTCGTCTGAAAAGTTTTCCTTTCTCTGCAAAAGTTGCGCTTCCCAGCGCTTCTGCTACGGATGAGTAACTGCCTCATAGCAAACAGGAACCACAAAATGGAGGTTTTAGCCAGCGATAAGTCCCCAGCATTTTATTGTGATTCCTGGGAGAACTGTCTTTGTTCCCTCTTTAGGGGACTTTGTCACACACTAGTTTTCCATTCAGGCTTTGGAAGTCAATATCCTATAGTGCTGTCTTCAACTCTCCTCCCTGCAAGAACATATCTTTACTCCAAAGGACACACAAAAATTTTTGATAAAAGTTTTGTAAAGAGAGGGTTGATAGATCGGGATCTGTTGTATATTGCTACTTTACAGTCTCTCCCCTAAGTTTAGTTTGTGAGGCCACAAGTATGTAAAAACCAAGGGGAACACTGCTGTTTAGATTGTGAGTGTCTAAACACATGGGAGGAGGGAATAATGTGATGTTTTGGACCATAGGCACCTGTTCTTTTGCTTTATCCTGAGATAAATTATTTTTTATCTTTGGTCTTGCAGATCACGTATTTGTGCACCAGATAATGTGTGATTAAATGTTAACAGCAACTTTAAGATATTCTTATTATTATACTGGCCCTACTCTGTGGCCTTGAGAAGAATGGCAAAAATCTTTTTTCTGAAACAGCAAAGTTTTGCTCCAAAAGGAGTAGGGCTGATTCTGCTTTCGCTGCATACTCTGCCGCTGACTCCAGCTGCAGCAGGTTAGGGCAGTAGCACAGCTCTGTGTATAGCTCCCAATACTGTAATCAGGGTCTACAGTTTTAGGGTTAATTGATAAAATCCAGAAAAGCCCACTGTAAATGCATGATATGCTACGCAGCAAAATACTCCAAACTTACAGACAGACCCTAAGGTCATTTCCTCCTAAGTGAAGTGCTGACCTTTACATCTCTGATGCAGTGAAATTAATGGCAGTCTTTCCATTAATACAAGAGTTTGGATTATGTCTCACGCATCATCTGCAGGTATCTTTCATAGAAGAAACTGTTCACTGAATACTCAGTAGTGTTCAGAAGAAGCAAAATTATAACCTGAAGCTCGAAATCTTAAATATAACTCCATAAGACTGTCTAAAAAAAGCACAATAGCATTATTAACCTTAGAATGGCAATTAGTTTGGTGTTCACTTTGTCTCAATTAATTTTAAAAAGTGTTGACCTCTATTCTCTTCATTAACTTTTCTATACTTTTTCATAGCTTAAAAACTTAGTGAGGAGGGTTGGAAGGTTTTATGTTGAATTTGGTAAAATAATAAAGTGTTTACTTTTTCATATTTTGGATAAAACACTCCTGATAATGTAAAAAAGCATATTCTTTTCAAAATGCTTTTACCTGCTACTTCAATAACTAACATCTCAGATTACTTAAACTGAAAAAATTGCATAAAAATATTTACTAAATGCTTTAGTTTTGTGCTTTACAGTTTTATAGTATATTTAACTATTGCCATTTTTCCCTTTTCTTGCTGTAGGTTGTTCATATACCAACAGGGAAAAATAAAATATTTTTATATAGTAAAAGTGCTTGCTAAAATAAAAAAATATCAGGAACACCAATTCTGGTTAGTATCTGAAACAATTTCTAACTTTTTTTTTGTAAAATTGAGTATCATATTGACAATGTCATTTACCAAATTAAACACAATTAATGAACTGATTTTAATAGGCACCCTACCTCCTCACTGTATGAAGTATTTGACTTAAGCCATGTGAGACTTCTGCCACCCTGAAAGATGAATCTCTGACACATTTTTAGGTCAATTAGGCCACAAGATGTCGCTGCAAAGTTACAAGAGGTTATCTAATGCCCCTTCTAAGTGCAACACAGCACTCTTGAAGTACAGGTGACCTATTAAGAACAAGGATATAAAGAAACTAAACTGAATTTCTTAGAGTACAGCAGAAGAACTTGACTTGAAATCCCACATGCCAGGGAAGAAAGACGGCTGTCTGGTTCTGAAGAGTGTGACTACTCTTATTAATGGCTCAGACGCGAACAATTCCAAAAGCAGAGAAAGTTTGGATCCAACTTTGCAGGCTGGTTTTACTTCTGTGATTAAAAAAAACCAGATGATGTTTTGCACATACTGGGCTCTTCTTCCCAAAACTACAAAAAGAATGACTTAACGGCTTCCTGTGCTGGGGAAGGTGTGTCAGAGTAGCCAAAAACCAGTAAGGCCTGGACTGCAGGCGGCAGTAGAGCAAAGTAGGAAGGAAAAGGATTTACCTAAACGGACATAATCTATTCTATTTCTAATGAAGGAAATACCACTGGTAATGAATGTTTCCTCTTCTACAAGCACTTCAGTAAGAATGAAAAGAAAAAAAAAAAGATAAAAACATAAAAAAGACATAGAATCACTAGACAGAGCCTTTTTTTCAGATTTTGATATATTTGGGGGAATTATTTTTTTAAGTAAACACTTGAGACCAGGCTCATTCCCTGTAGCAGCACGTTCTTTTTTGACTTTTAATACATACTGCAGGTGCAGAGGGCGTAGCTAGCAAGCGCGAGTATTATAACACAGCTGGCAGAACTGTGGTACCTGGCCGCGTTCTGGTTGCTACTGCTGTCTCCTACGTCAGTAAAGTTTTACAGGAAAGGTCATAGAAGCAGATACCACCACCGTTATGCCTGCTCTTAATAACATCAACAGTTTTGCTGAGCGGAGCTGCAATCATCTAACCCTATCCAGATTTCATGCTGATCTGGCATTAGTAAAGCAGACAAATCACACCCAGTGGTTCAACAAAATGAAGGATGAATATGAATATGTGAATACGTGGCAACATATGTCCTAATTGCTCATTACCTTCCTCCACTGGTTTTGCACACAGCATGTGTTAACTGAACAGTGACAGTATAGCACTTAACAGAATCTTATAATGGAAGAGCTCTCAGATCAAATGAACAACAATCTAAACCCGGCACTTAAGATATCCCTCAGACTGAAACCTCTTAAGAAAAGGTTTTCTTCCTATCTAGAAAAAAAAAACAACCAACATCTGCAGTGTATCAGGAGAACATTATTTTACTAGTACCAAAACTGTTAGCAAACTTTAAAAGGAAGGAAAAGGTACTTTTGAATATGTACATTATTTACTTCTAAAATATCACTGACCAATGAAACCATATGGATTTCTTTCTGCAACAGTCAGAAAAAAGCCAAACTGGAAAAGACCAGGTAAATCTGGCACCACAAGACACCAAACATTCTGCTTTAACCTTCTTAATAACCCTGAAAGGAAGTTTAAAGACTTAACAAAATATACACAAGTATTTGTGCTAATAGGGTCGTCAAGTGCTAACAGGGCCTTCTCTTTTCTCTATATTTACACTTGTGTTTTTTCTATTTTTTGCAACAACATACAGTATTCATTTAAAATATGTTTTACATTTTTGGCAAGTGTACATTTACTGCTTATCAAATTTCATAAGGATTTTTTAACAGGCTGCATTACTGTTCATGTTGATTGACTTCTCTGATTAAAGGTTCCTTGCTATACATTAATGCAATACAGCTTCAAAAGATATGGTCAGGCTCGAAGTTGCTACTGATCTTCATACTAACCTGTTCCAATATGTGTGCTACACGAACAACCATGTTGGCTTCACACTATAGTCTAGGCTCTCCAGTGGGTTCGTGAAGCACATGCTGTTCTCCTTAGAGAATGCAACAACTGTGTTATGAAAGGACAGTTTTACTGAGAGGACTGTACCCTTTCTCTTCCCTCCTCCCATTAGCACTGCCTATATGTATTCTATATGTACTTCTAGAGTAAGGCATCTGAGCATTATGCAATCTCCATCCAGCCTCCATTCCCATTCAACTTGTGGCTGTCCCCTTCTCCTTTAAAAAATGCAGTCATCAAAGCTGACATCACTGCAAGAGCCTGATAAAGTAAATTGTACCAGAAAATAAATTTCTAATTAGAATGGATAATTCTGTGCATATAAGAATAAACATCTGGACTTTCAAGAGTGTCCTTATTTGTAGCATCAGAAACAGGGAACTACTGATTCAGGCTTTGCAATACAATCTAAACACACTAGTCAAATAAGAAGGACTTTTGATTGCCATAGATGTGCAATGCATTTTACAAGCCAAGTGAATGACATTGCTAGCCTCACACAGCTTTCTATCCAGATCAGATAGATGTAGTACAAGTCTATCTTGACACCCTTTCGCAAGGCCTGGTTTGTAGACAAAGTATTAGCTCTACTTCTAATACAACACCTGAAACTTTTTTGGTGAATCAGTTTTTTTCTGTACTTCAAAATTTTCTCCTACTCCTCGCCATAGAAAATTACATGAGCTCTAACTTCCATCAGGGCAGTAACATGCTTCTACTCTTTACAAAACACTTGGTCAAAGGAATAAGCACGATACCCTGTGAATCAGCCCATCTGACCTGATACTTTCATCTAATCCCTTAATTATTCACCGGTAAATACAGTGAGCTCTGAGGCTAGGTATTCATCAGAGTACTGATGACTGCTACGTGTGCTGCCTGGTTTTGACTAAGCTAATGTGTGGACTGAGCTATCTTGATCCCAGGCAGGCTGATAATCTCTCTTTCCAGATGCCCTGGTCAAATACATGCCTTGGGAGCATCACATTTCTGTAATTATTGCCACAGGCAAGCTCTCAAAAGAGACCAAGTTATTTTATATGTCTACCTTTTCACTATAATAGGAATACATGATATGGTAAGAGAAAACTGGCCTCTCCTTTTCTTTTCTTTCCTTTTTCTTTCTTTCTTTCTTTTCTTTTCTTTTTTTTTTTTTTTTTTTTTGCTTTCTGCCTTTGCAGTTGCAAAGCCCTTTTCTTTCTTTGGGACAGCTTTGTTCCAATTACCACCTGTATTGGGGCCACACAGATTAACCTGTTGACCTGGCCTCTAAGTAGTCTTCTCCTTCGTCCCACAGCCAAGTTTACCTAAGTCTGTATTCTTCCAGGCAGACATTAGTTCATCTACTATCCAAATGTTCATCTTAAAACAGCAATTTTCCTTTCAGTAGGGATACATTCTTTTACTGCAGAAAAGGGGCAGAAACCATGCTATTGTCTGTGTTGTATAGAGAATGATATAGTAGGTCTTCCTACAGTACAGTGAGGAAATGAACACATTTTGATTTTTTAAAATTTAAAAGTACATACATGTGGCAATTGTGTGTGTGTATTACTGAAACAGAAAATTCAATCAACCAAAATAGCAAACACATAAATAATTGCAAATCAAGGGTAAAAAAGAAAGCATAAAGCCAACCTGGTTTCATCTTTGCTGATTACCTTTCAGTTAGAGGGCTCAAACAGTTCTGCTGGAGAGGAGTGTTGCTCAGTCTGTGATTCACAGGCCTCCAACAGTCTGTAAATAGTCTGCACTGAAAGATGGTCTGTAAAGCAATCACCAGCTTCTGGTCAAATCTGTTAATGTGAGAGATGTAAACTGAAGAATTACATTTTTATTTAACAAAGATTTTTAACCCAAACTTTTGTAATTATAACAGCAGAGTTACGATTTTATAAAAATAATAACACTTAGTTACTATCCCTTCCTGCCAGGGCCTAAAAATGGAAGAATACGAGCCCTTTCTTTCCAAAAACCTTAGCTGATTCTTCAAAAAGATGAATTGATATGTTTTCCATCTCACACATTTTTGTGGCCAGATACATCCCCACCGACTCCAGGACAGTCCATTGGATCAGCTGAATTAAGAGGGATCTTTAGGAAGAGCTATATGCCACACTACATTATGAGAGTCATATCCTTATTAGCATTCACCAGTCATGGCTAAAATAAAAATGAATTCTTGCAATGAACAACGCTGGGTATTTGAAATAGATGCAATTAATTACATAAGCATCAGAACCAGGGGAAATTCATTCTTAGTTCAACTACGTTTTTTGTAAGTTATATGCGTCAAAAAATTCTGAGTTGAGTAGAAGTTGAAAGGAACTTGCAAGAATGAAAGTATACAAGAAGCTTCTTAGTGAAAGGTATATCTAGAGACTTTTCTAAAGAACCTTTGTTGCTGTGCTAAATTATAAACTAACTGGGTAACTAAATATTTATAAGCTCCTGAGTGGAAGTGACTCAGGATATGTCTACACTGGAGTGTCCTTCAAAGTAATGACTCATGTATTTGTGGGTGGATGTTAGCTAAAGCTCCCTTGAAAGCACACATTGCTGTATGGTACAGAGCTGGTATTCCTTATATTTTGAACCTGTACTGGTGCTGAAGCTAACAGGATAAAATGGGAGGTCATTCCACAGCCTGCAGCACGCTACCATCTGTAGATGCTCTAGGAAATGGTTCCTAATGTATTGTGGGGGAATCTGTCTATCCTCCCCACACAAGGGATAGGATAGGCAGTCTATGGAAGTCTTTTTCTGTCTTTTTTTAAGCCTGTCAACATATCAGTTGAGGTAATTTTGATTTGTATTCTCCCTTCTCTTCCCCTAGAGCAAAAGGATTAACCATGGGTCCAGTGGATAAGCTTCTTACAAGTGAGTTGTTTGTTCAACAGAACAGACACTTGCTCAGGCTTCTGGTGTCACTTCAATTTCTGTATTGCGGACGGCAGCACAACTCTAGAGATAATTTGCAACATGTTTGGCAATAATGCAATTGCCAATGTGTAGAGCTGCAATTCAGGTGCATGTTAGCTAGGCCACAGCAAGAAGACCACATCATCTTACAGATCCAGGATGACCGACACTGAGCCCAAAACAATGTGACTACCAATAAACTGCCACCCAAGAACGAGTGAACATAAGAACATAAGAAAATACATAGCAGACAGACTAGAAAGCTACCTAACTCAGTGTCCTGCCTCAGAGGCCAAGAGAGGATGCCTAGGGCAGAGCATGAGACCAAAGCATGCATGTAATAGTAGCTTCCCAGAACACTCCCTTTATCTCTAGGGATCTGTAACTCAGATAACCAGAGGTGATACTTTACATTCAACAGCTCCTGATGGATTTCTGTTTCATGAACATATTCAGTCATTTTGTGAACTCTCATAAACTTCCAGCATCCATAGCGCCACATTAGATCACACAGTTGGAGTAAGGTGAAGAGGAGAGAAAAGAAGATAATGAAATGTTGTGGGTTTGGCTTCAGTTGAAAAAAGGAAGCCACTCTACTTGCATGCAATATCCTTCACAACAGCAATTGAAGTGGTCATAGTGATCATGATTCTGAAACCCTGCTCTTGTAAAAATGACAGTGGCACTTAACAGGCTGTAAATCTACCACATAGTTGTGCACTGCTCCTTTTCCAGGCCACTACACTCGACAGAAACATTGATCTTAAACACATGCAGGTCGAACCCTCACTCCCATGCCCTGGCTTTTCTGCCACTTGCTTCTCCCCTGTTCCCCTCCCACACTTCTGACTGTAAGCTTGTCTCATGTAAGACTCAGTCCTGATGGGCTGGGGGCTGTGTGGTGACAGTAAGTGCACTGCCCACTGCCCCACAGGCCACGTATACAGAGGACACGTTCCCAGGCCCACTTTCCATCAGCTCTTTTCATCGCTGTGCTTGAGGTAATCGGTTTGCTCCCTACGTTGCACATCAGGCTGCTTGACGTCCAGCTCCACCAGCTGTTCTGGGAACAGCTCCCACCAGTTAATGTTTCCAAAGCTTCAGATGAATTTAAAGTCCTCTGGAGAAAACAGGACAGGGAGTAACCAGAAATTCAAGGTGCTTTTCTGGCAGCTAAGAGCTTGATGTATTGCAGAAGTGAACTGCAGATAATATACCACACCACACGCGAAATGAAGAGTTAAACACGAAAGATGGGTTTATGAATCAGCAGCAGACTCCAAGACATAGAAGGCATATGGGAAGCAGCATTTTATAAGGGCTAGAAAATAAGAGTTACAAGGAATTCCAAGAATGGCAAGGATGATTATCCGGAATGAGGCCAAATCACACTGCTGTTGCTCTCTTCACAACGTGGGCGGCTGGCAGACAGCAGTACACCTCCTCTCCCAGGTAGCTGGGAGGAACCTGCCATCTGAAGTTCAGCTTGTGCCTCGGCTGGATTAGCAGGGCTCTGGGATACACCATCCTAAAACCCTTCCTGTAGGCACTGCTTTCATAAAGCGGGCTGCTGTTTTAATAACAGAGATTTCCTAGGTTACACACACCACAAAAAGTGTGGCTTCCCCACAGACAATGTGCTTTCCCAAGGAATGACATTTAGTGCCCACACTGTAAATGCATGTTATGTCTTACACCAAAAAAAAAAAAAAAAAAGCTTTCTTACAACAGTACTAGAAGCTTCTCATAGCGGATTTTTACCTTTACAGCAACAGGTCTTTTCTGCATTATTCTATTTGTCAAATCATATTTTATGTGCCTTCCTGATTATTAATACTCAGGTGCTTTGGTTGTTGATCCATTCCATCGCTTCAGCACCAACACAAGATTGCTGTTACTAGCAAGCCATGAGTTAAATAGATGGTTAAAATCTCTTCTACAAGAAAGCTTGAAGCTCGGATGTGCTCTTCCATTACTGTAACTTAAGCACGCTAAATAATTACTAAAATGATTGCCAATTTAAAAACCTATTTTTGAATAAGTGTATTTTGTCTGCAAGACATTTTATTGCAGCTATAAAAACTTGACTTCCCTAAATTTATAATTTTATCTTTTATAGTTTTTATATTTCACCCTGCAGTCAGTCAGCTTAATTCATAACTCGTATAGAGCTTCTGCCCAGCAACAGCAAGAAGAAAACAGTGAAAAGAATAGGAAACCGTACCAGAAAAAGCACAAAAGCTGGCTGAGTGATTCATGGGCGAACACACTACTGGAAACAATTTTAGCTTTTAATTAACTAGTTTTCGTTCCACAAGCTTCCAAAGTCATAGGGACGGGAAGGGCGGCAGGATTTGGAAGGCTGGACAAGATGATGCAACGCCGCACATGCTTTTCCGTGCCGAAGTGCCAGGGCGCGGTCTGGAAACATGGAGCCAGGATAAACCAGCAGGCACTTCGCCGGCCGAAGTGACCTCACGGTAAAAGCATGCGGGACAACCTCTGAGGAAAAGCCGTTTTATTGAATAGAGGCTGCTTCCTAAAGCGATCTGTGGTGTGCAGGGAAAGGCCGGCGCAACCAGGGCGCGGTGAAGCGGGTAACGGCCGGCAGAGGCCTGTTCCATCGAGTCTCCGAGGCCTCGCCCGCTGTTAGGAGGACCAGGCTCCCTCGCAGGAGGTTTTTGCCGCCCGGGGCTGGCGGCTCCCTCACAGACGCTGGCGGGCACCTACCTGCGGCCTTGCCGGACGGGGGGCAGCGCCGCCCCCGCCAACGCGGGCCGAGGAGCTCAACCTTGGCCGCCGCCGCCGCCGGGGGCCTGGCGAGGGCAGAGGCGGCGCGAGGCCGAGCAGGCGGTGGCGGCAGGGGCCGGGGCGGGGCAGCCGGGCCCGCGGGGACGCCCCCAAATGGCGGCGCCGCCCCCAAATGGCGGCGCCTCCCGCCGCCGGCCGCGCGCCCGGCCGCCCCGGGGGGCCGCGGCGGGGGCGGGGCCGGGCGAGGGGCCGAGGCGCCGCCCCGCCTCGCTCCCGCGGCCTCTCGCGAGGCCGCCGCCGCCCCCGCCCGGCCCCACGTCACCGGCGGAGCAGACGGGGACGACATGGCGGAGCGGCGGAGGCACAGGAAGCGGATCCAGGTAGCCGAGCCCCGGCCCCCGCCGCCCTCCCCGCCCGGCGGCTCCCAGTCCCGGGGCGGCTCCCCGGCCGCGGAGGAGGCCCCCTGTTCCACGGGCCGTCGCCGCGAGGCGGCCGCCGGGCTGACAGCGGCGGCTCGGGGGGCCGCGGCTCCCCCCGCGGCGACGGCGGCGGCGGCGGTGTCCGGCCTCCCCGAGCGCGGAGGGGCCCGAGGCGGCGGGGTCGGGCCGGGCCCTCGCCCCCACCATCCGCCTCTCCGGGGTTTTCCCTGTTCTCCCGCTCTGCGGGAGCCTGCCCGCAGGTTGCGCGGCCGCTTTGCACCGTCGGAGAAGGCGGCTCCGAGTTACCGGCTGCCCCCAACAGCCCTGTAGCGTCGGGGCTCTCGCCCCTTCACAGCCGCGCTGCGGGAGCAGCCCGTGGCCGCCGGTGCGGGCGCCTCGGGCACGCGTGCCCCGCGCCCGGGAGGCGATGCCGTGGGGAGAGGAAACGCGCCTGAAAAAACCAACAGCGGTGCCTGAAAACAGGCCTTACCCGCTTGGAGATCAGGTTAAAAATGTCTTAGTTTTGCGGTGTCGCTGAAAGGCGAAGGTAAGGCTGCCCGGGTGTCACCGCTTACCCGCGCCAGTCTCGGCCCTTCAAAATACCGCCTTGAATTTTACTGAGGCTTTTAGTGCTTGTTTTGGGCACAGTTACAGCATCGCTTACTATAATGTCTGTTGCTGATATGTATCATTAATCCTAAGCCTAAATAATGTTTGTTCGGGTTTTATTGCTCTGCTGTAAGTGGAGATAAGATTCACGAGAGAAATCACTGAGCTGTTTAACAAGTGTGTGCTTCATCCTTGTGCTCGGCTGCCCTCTCTTCTTCTTTCTCCTCCTTTCCCTTCCCAGCCCACTTTTCCTTCCCCACTCGAAGATGGAGATTTGTCTTTGTTTGTAATGGCTCCTGTTCCCTTTAATTCCAATTACTGTGAGAGAGAAACAAGCAAAGTCAATGAGGAATTAATCGGAATCGTGTAAAGCAAGCCTTATCAGTCCCAGGAATTCAATAAATTGTGGTAAAATGTTACAGATGCATTCTTTTTTTTATATAATAATCATAGAATGTCCCATGCAAAGGATGATAATAGCCCAATAAAGCATCCATCAAAAACAAAATAAATGCAAGTTGATGCTTTGTAGAATACTCAAAGCTCTGGTCTTGCATTCACTTAAGTGCATGCTTAACTTTCAGCCTATCAGCAGTAGAAGTATTTCCAGGACTACTAATAATTACCTGAAGTGTAAGCGTTAACATTTCAGGTTTAAGATTGTGGCCTAAATTTATGGTTATAATTATGCAGATAAATGTCTATTGCTTCTTAGTAGTTTCCCAGTGTATGTCAACAGCAACTGGGAGATAAGACAGTGAACAAAGAATACTGTTTAATGCCCAGAGGGTGTTCTTAATTGGTCAAAGTGAATAAAAGAAAAACAAATTTTTTTAGCTTCTTGAACTTTCTTGGCATAGTTGCAGCATGATTATCATGTTTCAGGATAATGCTACAAGTTTCTTCTTTTTAAAGTCAAGTCTGTTATTTATTTATTTGTAGGTGTTTCAAATGCTGTTGAAGTAAGTGCTTACTTTAGGGTGGAGTGTACCTGCAAATAGAGACTATTTATAATACCATATGCAAGTCTGACATTTCAATACCCCATAGTTGTTAAGTAGAGCTATATTATTTGAAAAGGGTAAGAGCCTTAGCAGGAGGCAGTGTATTTAGCTGTCAAAGAGGCTGATGTAATAGAGTTTGGTTATAAACACTGTGTATAGAAACAAAGTTTTGAATAATTCTTACAGGATTTTGTCTGCCTTCAGAATTGGAGTTGTGGTAGTCAGGTAGCTAAGCATGAGATAAGACGCAGAAAAAAGTCTCAATAAAATAGTTTAAAATTATTTAAAGCCTGCATTGTGTATCCTCGATAGGAAGCAATAACAGGAAGGATGTATTTCATAGGCTGTATTTTCATAAAATGACACATTGCCCAATGTGTGTTGCATAGCTTGGACTCTTCCTTTGGCAACAAGGTAAATGTTAGAGAAAGGTTAGTCTTCAGAAGTTTGAACAAAGACATTTTATAGGTAAAGATTTCAATAAATGTCATACTGATGGTAATTTAATTATAGTGATATGGAGTAGTGGAAAGAAGCTGCTCTGTGGGAAGCAGATTGCTAAAGATAATGGACCCCCACATGACTCAAATTTCTGAAATCAAGAAAACTTGCCTTATAGAGCAGGCTTATTATTAAAAAAAATATGTTGTCTAATGGCTAATTCAGTTTTTTTTTTTCTTTAGGCAGATATGTCTCAAAAGATGGGGAATGTCTTTGTGTGTTACTCCAGCAACCTGATTGAAGCTATTTCCTCTCTTGAAAACAAATACTGTTCCATAAGCTACCCTGACATAGTCACTTAAACACAAAATCTGTGTAATTCAGTTACTTGGACAACTGTGCAGTTGGGCAACACGTGGCATTTTGTTGGCAGGTCTGCAGTTTGACTATTAAGTAGGCATTAAGTTTTAATTACGTTGGCCAGATTCCATTGTGGACAGCTTTATTCTGCCCATGTGAAATTTTGGTTGTTTGCATTTCGATTAATAGCGCTCATGTAGCATCTTTCTGCTGTGTCCTCTACTTCAGAAATGTTAATGCATATAAATACCTCTTTTATAAATAGAGAAAATGATTCTTAGGCACTGATTTAGCAAATGTCTCATTGCAAATTGATGGCTGAGATGGCTGTAGAACATACTTTTCTTGTTGACTTTTTTCCCCTTGAATCGCTGAATTCGAGCCTCGAGATTCTCCTGATGAAGGACATCTGTTAATCAATATTAACCGTTCTAGCAGTTCTTTCCTGCCTTGATTTGGGCTCTGTTGAAAGGAAAATGTGCAAAAGCTGCATTGCTGATTCCTGTGCTGTGTGCGTTTGGGAATGAGTATGGAAAGGATTTTCAGAAGTGACAATACAATGTTTTTTCAGTAAAACAGATTTTAATCCAGCTTTCCTGTTTGTCTTTATTTTCTCATAAATTCTAGAAAAGCTGAATGGGATGATAGCAAATAATCTTTGCAAAATGAGTAGTATCAGGTGGTATAGGAAGAAGAAACAAAGAATGAAGGAAAAAACAGAAAAATAGGTAATTAAAGTAACGGCCTCAGTTGTCAGTAGAAGAATCACTGTCTCTTGAAAACGTAAGTCAGATTTTTGGAAGGAGTAAGGGAAGAAAGTCAAAACAACTGGCCTAAGGTTAGAAGATAATTAAAGCTGGCATGTTTTTTTCTTCGAAATACTGTACGTTGCTTCTTTGGCATGCATTTTAGAGCTCTGCGTGTGTGTTTTGTCGTAAATATGAAACTTACAACCTTCGCTCAGAAAAATTAGTGAAGGCTAAAAAGAGCAAAGAAGAAAACAAATATTTTTGTTCTGTACATATCCTATAAAAAATATAAACATCTGTTAATCTTTTTCTGTGAAGAAAAGTTAGTATGTTGTGGCTAACACAGCTGCAGTAATCTGGAAGAACTGGTTTCTCTGTTAGGCTCTGCCACGGCTTCTTTTAAGAGTCCTGTGGCAATCCACATGCTGGTCATCAGCGCAGGAGTCAGGCAGGTTTACCTTCAGTAGTCACTGAAGAAAATAGTCCTAACAGCAAGGATCAGACATGGCATATTTGGTTTCTCTTATACCCTCCCCCCAGTCAGTGATCCATTAAACCATGTTATTCTGTGTAATCTTTCTTTGTCCCAGTGCGCCTTGATTTCTTTTATGCAAAGAATAAAAGTTCCAACAGAACAGATGAGGAGTATCCCCTTCGCTACCACATAACATCTTATAAGCTGGTGTTTAGGTAGGAATACGCTCAAGAATAGAGAATCAGTCTCACATGTTGTGGATGTGCACTGCTGCTTAAAAGAAACTTCTAGTGTCTTCTGTATAGCCTGATGCATTTAGCATCCTCTGAAATATTAACTTATTTGAGTCCTTAATAGGATGGAAGCAGAAGACCTAGTTCCTATTAGCCATGGTCTTAGCTAGTTGCTGGGTTAGAGGGGAGTGATGGTATTCATGTTATTTAGTTATAGGTGCTTTATTTAGGTAGGTGCCTTAGTTTGGTAGGTGATGTCCCTAAGCTTTGTATCTTGGTGGAAGAGGGTGAGGCAGAGGAACCATTTCTTTTTATGAGTTGGTTTAGATTTTCAAAGATATTTGGATGCATAAAATGCTGCTGGTTGCTTAGCAGGGTTTACTTTAAGCACTTAAGCACTTAGGAACTTCACTTTATCAACTGTATTGAGAGTTAGGCATTTAGAAAATCCTGGTAAACTTTTGCCTGCAGATTTAAGTGTCAACTTTTCTTGAAGATTTAAGTGTCAGTGCTTTCTGGCCTGTGTGCATTTGAGATACGGTAAGGCCATACACTGACTGAATGTAGATTTCAAAAGCAGTTGGCAGTGGTAACTTGAGACTGTGTGTGTTTGTATACCTTTATGAAGCATGCATCAGATAGCCCTTGTTCCTCTGATTAATTGCTATTAATTAACTACAAATGGTAGTAGACCTGATTCCTGTGCCACTATCTATTCCATTTGTGTCATCCTGGGAGTGGAAAGGGACTTGGGCAGGATGATGGGATCTCTCAAAGGCACAGAGCTAGTGGTGGAGCCAGCTTGGAGCCACTTGCACTCCGCTCTGGAGGAAGCCCTCTTGGGAGAATGAGCAAATGGCGTGCTACACGTGAGTGATGCAGCCTGAGAGTCAAGGAGGGAAAAGGATAATCTTGTGATTCAACCCAGACTTCGATGTGCACAGACAGCCTTCAGAGGAGATAATTTAAACGCAGTTGTAGTGCCCCCATAGCATGAGGAGGGGTATTAGAACATGGGTTGACATAGTCTCATTTTGGACTGTCACAGCCTGTCAGCTTGAAAGAGAGGCTGCATATGACTAATCTGCTTAAATTTCTTGTTTTCCTCATCTAAAAATTGTATAAGCCATTAGGCTTCAGAAGTCTTCTGTGAAGGACAGTGTTCTAAAAATCTAAGTTTTCAAACTTAGGAGCAAAAAAGATAACTAAATATTCACTTCATTGAAATCAAAGAGGACCATCAACCCTTGTAGTGCTTTTGTCTGCACATGAGAAAACTCGTATTGTTAGTGACAGTCGTCATTTACTCTGCACTCATTTCCAGAAACCTTGTTTATATTCTGGAAGGAAAACATCCTATCTTGGGTCATGCTGGTCTTCTCACAAATATGATGAAAGGCTGGAAAAAAATGAGTGAAATTTCAGTCCACCAATATGCTCTGGTCTTTTGGCATCCATCGAATATTTCCAAGAGAAAGAGGAACTAAATAAGCTGTATTGAGGTAGAGATGAAGCAGAGAAGGAAGCTCATGGATGCACTAGTTTTAATAGCTCAGTTTAGATGTTTTTGGTTTTAATATCCATAGGCTGCTTTTCTTCAGTCCCATTCAGAGGTTTAATTAAATGGGAACTATATCTGTGTATTGAAGGAAGGTCAGAATGCACTGTTTGATTTGGGAGATAATGGTAAAATTTTATGTCGGTGAAGATGATTAGGATTTTCCATTCATGTCAGTGAGTCCAGAAGGTCATCGGATTTGAAAATCTTAGTTTTGTTTTATGGGTGCATATAGGACAGAATTGTGATAGGAATGCTTGAGAATTATTTTTAAAAATCTCCTAGTATTTCAGTGCAGTTACTAGTGAAATAAGCAGGTTAAGCACTGTTTTCTTTCCTGTCGTCTTGATTGAGTTCTTTGACTAGCTAAATAAGAAATTAGGTTTGATTTTTATTTTAATGGCATTCTTCCAGATGAGAAATACATAAATACATGTATTCCAATACATAAATTATCAGGGATTATAAAACGCAATCTTACGTTCTCCCTAGTGATAACTTGTGTTATTTCATATGTAAAATTAAAGTAGTTGCAAAGCTCTCAAATAAAATTTAGGACGGAAGTACTTGGAAGCTTAACACTATCCTATTTTTTTTTAATTAATTGAAGATGGTTTAATCATAGAATTTTAATTGAGAAGACATTTTACAACATTCTGGAAATGTATTCTGAAATGTTTCTGAGTCTTTCTCTTTCTCCTAGAAAAGTAAACTTTAAATACCAGAAAATGTTAGTACAGTTTTTAAGGCTGTGTCATCTGATTTAAAACATTATAATTTATTTCAAAATACACCTTGATTTATTTTATAATCCTTTTCCAAATGCATAATGAGGCTTGAAATGTCTGACGTTTGGCTGTTTTTACTGTTGAACATAAAGATTTGTTAAACTACATCTAGGAAAAAAAAGCAGTGCTTAAAAGATTCTGAAATTTCCAGTACTTCTGTTGACTTCACTTAATGATGGAATTCGGTATTTTTTTCCGTGAGTCATTTGTTTTAATACTGTAACAGAAGGCTGGCCCTGGAAATAAAGGGATGAAAGTAAGATGAAAAATGTGGGTTAAATAGCAGGAAAAACTTTCTCAGAAGGAGCTCAGTTAAACTGTGGCAGTCTCTCTCAGAAAAGAGCCCTTTTGCTTGGGATATTATGAAACTATCCCACAGAAAAGGACAAAGCAATAGATGATAAGGAGCAATCTGAAAAAATACCCGTTGGTGCCAGCCACTGCCTTTATAGCGTATCGCATGACTTACCAGAATCATAAATATTTAAGGAAGAAAAGAACATATGAAAAACTAGCAGACAAATTAAGTGATGTGAATATCTGTAGCTTTTCTTAGAAAGCTGTCGTATAGTCTGTGTTGCAGAGAATAACATTTGCCCTATGAGTTGTTGTACTAAGTGTAATTCGCTAGTAGGGAATATTAGAAAAGCGTCATTCTGAAATGCAACTGCTACGTGCAGTCAGTAGTGTCCATGGTACCATACCGTAACGATGGTACACCTATATTCATTTTCTTTAAATGCGTTGTACCTCATTTTGTTGTTAGTAAACCAAATCTGTTTTGGTGCCAAAGTTGGCAGCATCATCAGTGATTTACAACTGTACAATACTAAGAGGACAGCAAGTCACTGCATATAAATTATGTATATAAATGCAATACCAGTTAGTGAATAGTTTTCCATGAACTATGTGGTGTTTTATACACTCTTTAAAATTTGTAAAGAAAAAGAAGTATTGAACGTGGAGAAACAGTTAATTTCATCTGTATAAGGAATGTCAGGATCATCTGGCTTAATTCAGGCATGTGTTTTTTAAACCTGTCCAAACTGGTGAATGTAAGTGCATATTTCTGCATGTGTACAAGGAATTCAGCATTAAAAAAATCTCAGTAATCTCAGAATTTAACAGGCTATAGAGTGCTGTAAGTCATTTGGATACCTTATGTCTATATTTGGTTTAAAATTGTCCTTGGATAGGAATAGCAATAATATCATCTAGAATGATAATTCAGTAACCAGTTTATTTTGAAAGTTAGCTGTGCAAACTGTTGAAAATTAACAACTGGCTGTCTAAAGCTTGTATGTCCTGTGTATCAATGTCTACTTGATCTTGCGTTTCCACTTACCGGGCTTCTTCCAATATCATCATTATTCATCTTAGAAGTGATGCTGGAGGTTGTATATGTTTACTGAGCATTAAAAATATCTTCTCTTTAAATAGAATGTTTTTCTGTACATTCCGATTTGTTTTGCGGCTTCTGTATTTTATTTCTGTGGCTAGCATGAGAAGAATAGGTAGAGAAATGATATTGCCAGTCTGAAAAGATGTCCTAGTGTTACTCTGTTGTAATCAATCTGTTAGTAGCAGGGGAGGAGGAGGGTTCAGGAGGATTAAGTCTTACTTACATATATAGATATATGAAATATTTTAATATATGTATTAATTTTAAATAATTGAAAATGCCTGTTTTCATCCTTCTGACTTTTAAATCTTTGCATTCTGCTACCTATCTGCAAATTTGTAAATTTACAAAATATGTTAATGCATGCAGAATAAGTACTCCTTTTCCTACAAAACACCTAATTTGAAGTTCATGGACCTTGTCCTGGTGTGTTTTATACTGTTGCTTCTAATGTCTAGATTGGGAGAATCTCCTTAATCTGCTGAAGTTTAAGTCATGTTGTAGCCATGCAGTGGTACTGAAACCTAACCAAACTGTCAAACCTTTCTACTACTACTCTGTGTGGTTTTCATTCCTCTTTCATGTGGAATTCAAGCTGTTTTGTATTCTGCCAATGTGTCTGCATTGCTGTCACCTCATACCGTAATTCCTCTCTCCATATTATTTTTCTTTGTTCTCAGCTTCATAGCTATTTTCATTCAGACTTGTGTACCTTAAGCAGCTTTCCGTTTGCCAAGTGGCTAGTACTTTCCCCTCCCTCAGTTCCTCCTTTAATTTGTTCTTTTTACAAAGCTGTCAGTTTTAGTTCATTGTGTATCTTCACATCATCTGACATTAGAATTATTGCTGCTTTTGTTTATGTAGACTGAAAGCTCTTTGGAAAAATGACTCGCCCTATTTTCACATTTTCTACGTTTTGTTTCTATTGCCATAAAATAATGAGGACTTTAGAATATCTGATTTTGAGTTCAAATAACTGTCTTCCCCATGTGTTTAAACCTGAGTTAATTTTCATTTTTATTATTGTAGGAAGTTGGTGAGCCATTCAAAGAGGAGAAGGCTGTTGCCAAATACTTACGCTTCAACTGTCCAACAAAATCTACCAACATGATGGGCCACCGAGTTGATTATTTTATTGGTAGGGTTAACCAAAGTATGATACTGTCTGTTTACTAATATTGTAGGGGAAGTTGTTTTAATATTATTGTTTTATCAAAGAACAGTTTGGTCTTGCAAACTTATCTAGGCATTAGATAGCCATAAGACTAATCTTATCAGCCTGAAGTAAACACAATAAACTTTATCAACTTCTCACTTTGTAGTCTTGATGGTGTACGGTTGTCCAGAATGACGAATTTAAGAATAGCGACTACCCTATTTTAAAGATCAAAGGATATGGAACTAGAACTGACTGGTTGCTTTGGTTCAAGGAACATAGGCTAAGTGTTACAATTAATTGATTTTAACATTTTTTATTGTGTTTTTTCCTCTAGCCTCAAAAGCTGTGGATTGCCTCTTGGATTCTAAATGGGCAAAGGCAAAGAAAGGAGAAGAAGCTTTATTTACAACTCGGGAGTCTGTAGTTGATTACTGCAACAGGTATGACTTTCTGGTCTAAATCATCAGTTTTGATAATGAGTACAGTTGTCAAGGTGTCTTATGTGACTTAGGAACCTGTTTCAGTTATGAGCCTTTAAAAAAGGGACTTAACTGCTTTCTAAAACATTTGTGTTACGGTGTATAAATAATGATTGTAGTTTTATTAGTATGTTTGAGGGTGTCACACCAGAAACAGAAAAAAAGTAGCTTAATCATCTTTGTTCTCATAACTCTCTCATGCTTTCGTTATGCTGACTGCGGCAGCAAGAAAAATAAAACTTTAGAAAAATTTTTATGGTTATTTTAAGGCAGTAGGATTAGAGCTCCTAGATTTCTCCTTTTCTTGTGCTAGACTACCATCATGGCAGAAGCTGGACTTTGAGGTTCAAGTCACACCTCTCACGTGATGTCTTTGCTGCCTACTGTTTTTGTTTAGATGAATGGCATATTCTGACCATTATATTCTCTTATACTCGTTTTGGGCAGAATCATGATGTTAAGGGGGCTGCCTGCACTTGGAGAGCTCTGCAAAAGCTACTTAGAAGTGAAGAAGAATACAACTAATACTTAGTTGTTTATCCAGCTCATTTTAGATAGCCATTCAGCAAGGTGAGATTCTGCCTCCATTTCTGGTGCTGAGGCAGGGCAGATTCTGTCTTTGAACTTTAATCCTTGTAATGACTTCTTCAAGAATGTTTATGAAAGAGCATTATGTTAATGCAAGCAGAAAAGTAAATCTTTCTTTCTAGAATCTTTGGACTGAGGTAGGAGTCTATATCTGTCTGTTCTTCAGTTACTAAACCACTGGATGAGACAACTGTTGTTTAAGTCCTTTAGTTTCAGCAATGAAAGAATATCTATGTACTACACAAAGAAAATCAGTTGGACCCCTTTTTCTCTTGCGTTGATTTTTGTCAGTAGTATCATTTAGTGCACTGATGATCCATTTGGCATCATATCGCGTCTGCAGTTTGGTTTCCCTTGCTGTTTCCTGTATGACTAGTAATGCAAAGACCTCCTTTGGTCACTGAAACTGTTTTCACAGCTTTAAATGTTAGCACTGACTGCTTCCTTTACCATTTGGAAGGGATGGAGGAATATCTTAGCACAAAAAAGAAGGTAGTTCCATCAGCACCAGAGGTGTATTACTTTTCATCCTCTCTGTTTAGATTCTTGCTCATATTAAAACCAACTGTTTTAACTGTCTTGGTGTGGTTCTTGCTTGTTTTATCTGCCCTGTCAAACAGAGAAGAAGTATGAGATTCTGCTCCTTCATACAAAGTCAACAGCACTGACTGATTGCATATATAAAACAAGTTATCTGAATTCATAGTGCTGCTGTAGAGCATAGACCAATACAAAAGTGTAGCAGGAGATTTTAAGTTCATTAAGTTTTCTTTTGGGGCATTTGGCACAAATAAGCTACATCAGTAACACTTGTTTCAGCAATATTGTTGCTGATCTAATGAGGATCAACAGAGAATTAGTAAGTAATCTGGACTCCATTAGTTATGTGAAGGTCAGTCCAGTTCCAGGGCCTGGCCATTGGCCATATTGATACCGTTGCTCTATGCCCTGGGTGGCAGGGTTTGCCCAGGCACGGTGGAGGAGTGCTTCCAGTCCCATCTTTCCATATTCCATCAGAGATGGAGGTAGCTCCTCCAATGGAGAAAGTTGTCCTGCAGGCCAGACTGGTCCTGTGGGCTGCCACCTGAGCTACCCTAAATTTATAGCTGTCAAGAAAAGTAGTTCCTTCTGAAGCAGTGATTTTTCTGTTGCTAGAAATAGAATCCATGTAAACAATTGCCTGAAGAAAGTTTTCTTGTGCACTCTCACTTACACACGCACTCTCATTTACACACGCGCGCGCGCTCTCTCTCTCTCTCTCTCTCTCTCTCTCTCTCTCTCTCTCTCTCTCTCTCTCTCTCAACAATCAGCCTGCACATAATTTTTATTAGTAGAATGACTTATTTTCTTTAGTGAATTTTCCTAATTTAAAAAGCAGTCCAATATAACCATTTGATCTGCAGTAAGAGATGAAAGAAACCAAGTACAAGTAAAATTGATTTGAACCATAGGACCTGGACTTTTTTTTTTTTTTTTTTTTTTTTTTTTTTTTTTTTTGGTGAGAATTGGCCCTTGGATTTTGTATCCCACTGCTTCCTCTGTTTGAAGAGCAGTATACTGTACTCTGCCTATTCTGAATTGGAATATGATCCTTTCAAGGACATTACTCATTGGTGACAACTTTAAGACTATCAGTTAGATCTTCCTGTTGTACTGCCCACCATATATATATATACATACATATATATGTGTGTGTGTGTGTATATATGTATATATTTTTTTAATAATGTTTGCTTGTAGCTGACATAAATGGAATTTGCTTGCACGAGTACCATGGCTGCAACAGGACAATTTCATTCAACCTGCATCTCTGACCAACTAACTTGACAGGTTGTATGTCCGTTTCGTTTACTTTCTTTTGCAGCAAAGATACAAATACATTGAGGTGAGCTTTAAAATAAATACTGGATGGAGTTGTATTAATGGGAGAGATAATTAAATGGACCTGATAGTTTCCACCGTCCTAAATTGTTGTCATTTATATCTATGCAGAGATGCTGCCACATAAAGTACAGTGTTTATCCAATCTTGAACAGGTGAACAAAAAAGGAAAGCAAGAGGTGAGACAAAGGATAATAGGTGTAGTGTCTTCATTTGAAGATAGCGTAGATGATGGTGACCTCTTTGTCATGCTATTCTCTCTACTGATATCTAATAACATAACTGCGTATAAACATTATTATTTCAACAACACTTACATGTATCGTTCAACCTTTTTCATTTTAAGGCTCCTGAAAAAACAGTTCTTTCATCGAGCGTTGAAAGTGATGAAAATGAAACCTGATAAGGATACGAAGAAAGAAAAGGAAAAAGGAAAGGCCGAGAGTGGGAAAGAAGAAGAGAAAAAGAGCAAGCGGGAAAGTGGCAAAGATGAAAAAACTAAGAAGGAGAAAGAAAAGAAAAAGGATGGTGAAAAAGAAGAGTGTAAGAAGGTGAGTGCAATCTGTAAGAGAAGAAACAAAGCTGTTAGTATAACTAGTTTGTTGGTTACAAATTTAACTAACATTGTCAAGATTACATGGACTTAAACGTGGTTGGTTGTTCTAAAATGTGACATATCTCTTTTTGTCTGTTTTGGTCTCTAAAATACACCTTTTTTTTAAATTTTGGAGCTGTTCAGATTTTGATCCGAATCCAAAAGAGACTTCAGTTGGGCCTTTGTGTGCGTCATCGTCTCGTAATGTGGACTGAGTTGATCAAAAGCTACTTCCATTCAGCTACAATGGGCAGTGATTCTTTGTGCAAGTGTACTGTAGCATAAAATAACATATAAATGCATATGACATAACATATCAAAGTCTGTGCAGTTACATAAGTAAAATGGAGATCCCATTTTGCAGTGTTTGGTAATAAGAATGTTTGGAATGTAATATTTGATACTTGGTGCTTGTAAACAGTGCTGTAGTGGGCCATTTTTGTGTATGAAAGCTCCATTATTATTCTATATAATGCCTAATTTTCCCAAACTTTAATTTACTTTTTTAAAAGTTCAAACTGTTATTACTGCACAGGTTCTCATGTGTGTCCTGATATGTTTTATTAGCAAAACCAAATTAAGATGAGAAGAATCCACAGGAGAAACTTGTTGGAGAGACATTTTTCCTTCTGTGTATAGTGGTTTGAATCCAGTGAGTTAGTAGTACTCAAGAGTTATTCCCGTTCTAACACTGAGTAAAATAATGGCAAATTTAGTCAAAGGTGTAGTCTACATGTACAAAGGTCTATATGTCAGAAAAACGTTACATGGCGAATAAAGGGATTATAAACAAAACAAACTTTCCTGGCAGTCTAAACATAGAAGCCAGTATACTGTCTGACTCTTGAGATAGCCTAAAAAGCAGACTCTGAAAGTTGTAAACTTTGCCAGTTCTCTGTAATCTGGAGTGTTACAGTATTAAATGTAATGCTAATTTTAAACTAATCATTAATTATTCAACTGATATTTTAGTGGAAGATATAAGCCAGTGGGTAATGACTTAAGCAACAACACAGGACAAAAATTAGGAAGTTAATTTCAAACAAAGAAATAAGCAGAGAGAAGGAAACAGGAGAGACAGGGAAGAGGGAAGTACAAGACCAAAAAGTGATTGAGGAAGGTAGAGGGTAAAAGGCTGAAGCGGATTCCAAAAGAATGTCTAAGCAGTGCATATGCCACCAAGATACCAAATAACTCTGATGAAAAGTTAGTGATTACGAGTGTTGTACCCCATTCTTGATCTTTGTACAAACTTTCTGCATCAGTGGAGCTTTGCTATGCATTTGAACACGTGCATTTGAATCCTGAAGTTATGCTCTAGCTCTTAGATGATAATCAAAAAGTAAATTTTATATTTCTTCACAATTCTTCTTTATTCATGAGATACCCCGTCAGTAATAAATAAGTATAGATGTTTTATTTCCTCCTATTCTCAAGATCATTCTCAATTTTTTTTTAAGTTTGTGGAAAGTTCTGGCTCAGTGTGCTTAAATACTAGATATTAAGATCATCTGAGTTATTTTTTTAATAATTTGCCTTTGTCCTCAGGATGAGACTCCAGGAACACCCAAAAAAAAGGAAACTAAGAGGAAATTTAAACTTGAGCCACATGAAGACCAAGTTTTCTTGGATGGAAATGAGGTGAGATATATAGATACTTTGTAAATTTAGTGTCAGTGTACTGTTGTCAGATAATAGCTTAAATTAGTGGATTTCTGCAGACTCTTTTGTCCTGTTGAAAGAAAAATGAATGGAAACCCGATGGCCGATCTTGAAATATCAGATTTGGGATATCTGCAAGGATATTAGAGGGAGGGGGCTGGATGTAAGACAGTAATGTAAGAAATCTAAAAGAAAACTTTATTCCCAGGAGCTTAAATTTTAGTGGACAGAAGGTGAAATTTTTGTCCTCGTGGTGTAGGTAAGTATTGGAACAGTCTCCATGCTTCTAGGTTTTCAAGACTACATTAAACTGGATTTAACCCCGAGTAACCTGGTCTGACCCCATAGCTTACCCTATCTTGAGCAGGAGGATGGACTAGAGACCTCCTGAGGTCCCTTCCAACCTGAATTATCCTATGATTGTGGTCATGCTGAAGTATTTCTAAACAAAAATCAAGCCTTTTAGAACATCAAATTCAGTCAACAGTGGAAATCAAAAGAATTTGCCATTCATCAAAAGAATCTGCTATCCAGAGGCAGCCTGAACCTGTCACCTGAGCAGATAGCTGAGACTTAGACATTCCTGAATTCTAATCCTGGCTTTACTGCTGAAATTATGTGTGGTCCTAAATACTTCTCTGTATTTCACTTTTCTGGAAGACAAAGAGTTTAATTCACTAATAGTTCTGTAACGTACTGCATCATATTCTTGCTTGTAAGATTTGGCATAATTGGGAACTCTCTATTTCAGCAAAAATATACTGTGTTCCACATTCATATTGTGTGTCAGTGCACTGCAGTCTTTCCTAAAATTTTTATATCTTTGGTTCTAAAACATATGTGGCAGTGAACTCTGAGAAGTCATAACTCTGCAATATATTTGTGTGTTGTGTGGAAAGTTTATTTCCTTTATGTATATCTGTCTTCTCAGTCATTTCTTTTTACAATCTGTCTTAATCTGTTTTGTCTCACCTGGTATAGAATCTCATCTCTCTCTGATCCTCTGTATTGTCTTTTACATGGTGTAACCAGACTGGCATGCAGCATTCAAAATGAGGGTGCCCTATTATATTTATTTGGTGGTATAGCAATATTTATTCTTCGTTTACCTTTTTATTAATGAGGTGACATTTTCAAAGGACTGTGACTCCATGGTCCTTCCTAAGTAATAGCTAATTTAGAGCTGATCCCTGTATATTTATAGTAAGAGTTGTTTTTCCTTTTAGTTTACACTTGTCAACACTGAATATTAATTACCGCCTTATTGCCCAGTCACCTGGTCATGCTTTTCAGTTTATTTGGGCTTACAGAGCAGCTCACTGGCATCAGAGCCATGCCTGCATATAGTCAACTTTTGTACCTTGTTAGAAGAGTGCAATATTAAATACTTCTCATTGCATCACACTGAAAAACTGTATTACTGCATCTTTTAAAGTGTCCTGGTAGTCTGTATCAGCTCTTCTGCTGTGAGGGTTGCTGCTAGTCAGCTACTACTTTGAATCTTAACTACTGTTAACATTGAAAACGGTTTATTTTTTAAGAAAAAAAAATCCTAACTTTACTAGTTCAGGAAATTCTGCACTTTACCAAGAAGCTTGTTCCTAAGACTGAACAAACTTCTGATTCAGATGGATTCACAGTTCTCATTAAAACATTTGCTATTGAGTTTTGTAACTGTAGAAACTTAGACAACAGTGTACTGTGGTACAATGGGTACAATTATATTTATCTATCTGATGCCATCAAATGAGACTTAACTCGCAGGCCTCAGCTCATTTCAGCCTTTGTTCCGAATTGAGCGTTTCAGCATGATGTTTTGTCCCATGTTTCGTCTGTGCCCCACCCCCCAGGAATCTCTTCAAAGCTAGAAGCAATTTTTGTTTCCACTTGGTGGACCTCACTTTTTTTTTTTTTTGCTTAAATTTTTGGCTTTATGCTCAATGACATTAATGCATGAAGAAAAAAAAAACTGATTCAGTGATAGATTCAGTGATAGTTCTGTATCTTTCAGTTCTTCATCAGTTTATTATCTGAATGTTTTCTCCAAACATTTACATGGCCTGTAAGTTATTCTGGCTAAAATTTCTTTAATGACATAATTCTTCAAGAAATACTCTTCTCTCTCCCTCTTTCCCCTGCCCTCCCCCCAAATACTGTTTAACCATGTGTTTAACCTTCTTCACGGTAAGCTGGGAGAGAGACACCTTGGCTACCCTACTCTTCACGCATGTAGCTTTTTGTGGATGAATGAATGAAAGAATTTTTAATGAGTAATTTCAGAAGGTTAGAGCTGCACGTTTCTTAATCTGAAGGAAGTGCAAATAAATGTTCAGGCAAGGATCTTCCCTTGAAGAATCTTCTTGCAAGAATCTTCTCTTGGGTGGGAAGCATAAGAAGCATCTACCAGCAGCAGGAAGTGATGGTGTTTGATAATTAGCAAAATGATTACCCATTTTTTGCTAACCCTCATGAGTAGGAGTTTATGGTAGAATGATAGTTCATATTAGAGGAAACATGCTCTATCAGCATTTAGTGCAAAATACCAGGTGGTGAAATTATTTGAGCACTACGTGAATACGAGCACTGGAGCAGACAAGGGGATGGGCCTTAAACTAGTAGTGGCACTTTGCCCATGCTGGAAGTCTCCTGCCTTAATCGTGTGCCTGGCAGCACAGCCAGTGTGCAGCACTGGTAACTCTGTTGTGTGTCCTGCTTCAGTAGCACAGTGTCCTTGGGCTTCCTGCCATTGGGCTCAGCTTATAATCAGTACATAGCTCAGGCAATCTGTATGGGCAGGCAGGCGTGCAGTCCCATGGCTCTCTATATCCCTTTGCAGCTTTTTCACTGACAGAAACCTCTGTTTCAAGTCTCACCCAAAGTATAGCACTTCCTATGATATATTGCCCCTTGCCCTACTGTTCTGCCCTGATTTGGTACTGACCAGAGTGCTGTTTGTTCAGTGTAAAGTAATGTAGCATTGCGGTATGCATTTGGGTGAGAAAAATCTGAAGTCATTTATCAGAGAACTTGCTTTCCAAATGTTAAACAGATTATTTCTATTGTAGGTGTATGTGTGGATCTATGACCCTGTTCATTTTAAAACATTTGCCATGGGACTTGTACTTGGTAAGTAATGAGCAAGCTGTAAATGTATGCATGGTATCAAATAAACATATCTGTTCTTGGGAAAAATTGTCTTTTTCTGGGACAGAGTTTTTATTCTTCAGTTTCAGCATGTTTTGGTACCAATCCTATTATATAAATCTTGATCTCCTGATTGGAGGGGATACCCATGCAAGAAAAATCATGAAATAAAATGATGACGTGACTGAAACATGCTTTACCAAATGTCTGAAATTACACAAAGATGTTGATTTCAGTTGCTTTAAGGTAATGGGTAAGTTGCTCAGTAGGTAACACAGATGCCACCAACAAGTTTATATAAAAATGTGAAAGATGTTAAAGGAATATTTAAACCATAGATGACACCTTTCTGACCCTAGAACTTCTGTTTACATAGCCAGGCCCAATCAACTAAATTTATTTTTCTAATCTAAATTAATCTTGATGTTAGCTCCTATCAGCGAGCTAACAGATAATTGTACTGTTAGTCTAATAGCCCTTACCTGTACCTTCCAACTTCTTTACACTGAGAGAACTGCCTTTATAGAGAATCCATGTCAACCCTTGGAACAATATTCAGCTCTTAAATAATTCTTGGGGCCAACGCGAACTCCACCCAGCTCTTTGTGCCTGCTGTTTCCTGATGGGCTGCTTTTAGGTAGCTCCCCACTCTTTTGGTTAGGCCCTCTCTTCAGAGGTGCTTTATTTTTTCTTATTGTATCAAGTGCATCTTTTATACACTTACTAGGGGAAAAAAAATGCTTCTTATGCTTTTCTTTATCTTTCTATTTAGTGATTGCTGTTATAGCTGCAACTCTGTTTCCACTCTGGCCAGCAGAAATGCGTGTTGGTGTTTATTACCTCAGTGTAGGTGCAGGCTGTTTTGTAGCCAGTATTCTTCTTCTTGCTGTTGGTAAGTGTCACTCATCTTTATTTCATCATCAAGTGAAGGCTAAAAGGGCAGAAAAATAGGCTAACTTTTAAAGTTGTCTAAGATGTGTGAATCTCTCAATTATCTGTGAATATTTTACTAACAACAGCCAGCCTGATTACTTCCATCCACACTGATATATTTCCTTAGCGGCCACTAGGTGTCAGACTTCTGCCGCAGAAATCAATACTCTCAAGCTCGTTTAACCTGTGTGTATTTCCTGTATACTGAAGATTTCTTTACTGGCTCAGTAAATCCTGAATGTCTCTGGCTTCCTTTCAGTATCAGAAATGTTAGCTTCTAATGGTAAAAACAGCAATAAGGCAAAGAAAAGCAGACAAAATCAGTGCCATCTTTAAACTGGAGAATAAACAGTGGTCAGTGAATACAGGAAGATATTTGAGAGAGCATGGGGGAATAGTGGAAAAGAATGAGCCAAGCCCCGGACAGTCCTTCGTGGCCACAAGGCATATATATAGCTGTCTGAAATACATTCATGGTTCAAGAAGTGGCAGGTTGTTTGTTTGAGAATATTAGCTTATGCCCTTCTAGGCATATTATGAGCTTTAAAGGAAAGGAAAGGTCTGTCATTTATTCAAGTATACGATGGCTCTTTACAAGAAGCCTGTGTTTTGTCCACCTCCTCTCTTTCCAGGCAGAATTAAGTATGATGTACTAGAAACAACATTTTCACAAATCCCTAGCCCATACAAAAGAACAAACTGGGAGGGGGAACAGAACACTAGCTAAAAACAGCTGCTGTGGCGAGAACGGTGTAGCCAAGATTTTAAAGCTGCCCTTGGTTTATATTCATTTAGCAGAAGGGATTAATAACTAAATCATAGGTTAGAAATATGGTTAATTTGGGGTGGGTGCAGAGGGAGGTGCCAAAAATAAAATTCCAAAATGCTATTGTAGAAAGAAATTCTTCCCCAAGATCACTACTATTTCTGGCTTTGGGTTGATGTTAGTAGGAGATGTTTCTATATTAAACATAGTTGTATATTGTGAATGTTTATACTAAAAACAAAATTCTCCCCCCCCCCCTTTTTTTTATACAGCCCGCTGCATTCTTTTCCTTATTATTTGGCTAATCACTGGAGGAAGGCATCACTTCTGGTTCTTGCCAAATCTGACAGCAGATGTGGGATTCATTGACTCCTTCAGGCCCCTGTACACACATGAATACAAAGGACCAAAAGCAGACTTAAAGAAAGAGGAAAAATCAGAATCCAAAAAGCCGCCAAAATACGACAGTGAGGAGAAATCAGACAGTGAGAAGAAGGAGGAGGAAGATGGAAAAACAGAAGCAACAAGGAACTCGGGAACAGAAGGCTCAGGAGGAGAGCGACATTCAGACACAGACAGTGACAGGCGTGAAGATGACAGGTCCCAGCACAGTAGTGGAAATGGAAACGACTTTGAAATGATCACAAAAGAGGAACTTGAACAGCAAACAGATGAAGAGGATTGTGAAGAGGAAGAGGAGGAAGATGCTGAAAGTAGGCCTTCACATGAAAAATCATAACTCACTGTGGTTTTGGGACTAAGTATGTGCAAATGGTTGGATTTTCTTTGTTGGCTGATCACCAAAACATAGACCATACAGTAGCATCTTTGTTTGCTGAAATATACATGTTACCAAACAGTTTTATATCTAGTTCCTTCAATTTTTTAACCATTAACTTGATTACTTGGTACTATGTTAATCATTAATATACATTTACAGAAGTTTTATCAATCTGACAAGTTTTCTATTGATTGATAGATTGCCCAGATCGTCCTCAAACATACTGAAAAACATAGTTTTCTGGTACTTGCATAACTGTTCAATTAGTTCAGCTTCTCAAAACTGCTTTTGTAAAACAGGTAAAAGTTGAATGACCAAATTTCAGACTATTCCTAGTTATATTCATTTGATAGCTAGTTAGGTAAAGTACTTCTTAGCCCACAGCTTTCTTAATACTTTTCTTGACTTTTCAAAAGATTGTGAAAACTTTCCTAAGAAAACTAGTTTTAGCAGAAGTATTTTGCTGAAAATATAAAAGCTGGTAGTGCTGAATTTGGCTGCAGTATTCTGTTTCTCCAAATTGTGTGCCAGCAACTTAGGAAATCCAAGCTGTTTTTGTACATCTGGTTCAGAGAAAGATGTCATCTCCAGCAGGTGAAGGATACAGCATGGTTTGGAAATTACAGCTGTTTTCTTTCTCCTGCTCCATCATAATACAAAAAATGTATTCTGTACATAATTTACAAATAAAGCAAACCATTTACTTTAACTGCTACTTTATTATTTAGATATTTGATCCAGCATTCAGTTTGTATAATTAAAGCCATTTTGTGGTGTATCTATCAGAGAAATGCAAGTCAAGAGGACCTCACAGAATATTTGTGTATGATTGGTAGCTGTTTCCACAAGAGCTTTAGTTTTGTGCCAACATTCCATGTATTTGAGTAAATTGATCCTTATTAAATGAAAGCAAACATCATAGCTGTATGTATGCCTTAATGTTAAAACTTTCTATATTCTGGAACTGGAATACTTTTTAAACTGAAAAGGCAGGAGAATATTCATCTGTTCAGAAATACAGATAATACGAAGCTAACGTGGAAAGTGACCGTTAATAACTTGTTTATAAGTATCTTGAAGTAGTTTGTATAGTTTGTATTTATGCATCCCTTATTTGCTGGATGGTTGGAGGATGCATCATGTTTTGGTCAGTTAAGAAGTTAAGACTTGGCATCATTCCTGTAGATCACTTAAACAGTAACTATAGATTTGGTTATCTCTGGAACCCACTCAGAGAAAAGAAGGGTAAGATTGCATTTTTAATAACTGACTTACAGATCTTTTTTTCTTTCCTGAATTGCTTCCCATTCCATTCCATCACTAGCATTTTGGATAAAGTTATTAATTTTCCAATTGTGCAAATAAGATGCATTGTAATGGGTGCACTGATAAACAGTTCATGGATATGGTGTGATTTGCTTATTAAGTCTCCCAAATATTCACTACATAAGGAAGAAGATAAATTGGATCACTTTTCTATTGATATAGCAAAAAAATCAAAGAACCTATTATCTAAATAGATCGAGTCCTGGATTCTTGTATGTTATCACTAATGAAGATAACTAACAAAGTCCTGTTACTGCCATTCACTACCTCACTGAGATACACATGTGATGGTAAAGCATGCAGGCTAACAACATTCTTTTTGATCATTTAGGCAGCTGTTTTAATACACTCTTAACACTTTGTTCATACAGAAGCTAGTTTCTTCTGTGCTTGTATTTCACATCTTCTAGTGTTGAGAACAGAATTGCGTTTCTTTCTGAACTGCAAGAACGTTCAGTTAGCTGGCTCTGTAATTCATTGTACCTTTTGCCTGAAGAGCTAGTGCTACAGCTTACTAGATCATTCTTGCTTTTCACCATGCAAGTGCAGAGTTATAATACCTTTTCTGTACTGAAGACATCCTTGCTGTTTATTAGAGTAGATTCCCTGATTCCAGTAAGAGCTAGAACAAGTGTGGCTGACCTTTTGCGTTACTGTCTACTTTCAGAAGCCATTTGCAAATTAGCACTTAGAGCACTATTTTACATCAAATACTGTAGAATACATCTACTGGCAAGATGTCTAGCAGTGGTTTCACAGAAGTAGCTGTAGAACAGTTGGGCTACTGCCATTTTTGAAAGAATTTATGCAGTTGATTTCAAGTATGAGTCTCCCCTTCTACAAGTGAAATAACATCTTAAAAGACTTGCTGGGAAAATAAAGTTGAAATGGTCAAACAATAAATATTCCTTTTAGCAATGTTGTTATCTGCTTAAGTGACCTGTATGGTCAACTATGTCCTAGGGATAAGTGTCTAGATCTCAAAATTAAGAATCAAAAATGTGTACTGTTAACAGAGTCCAAAGGTTGGATATGCATAGAAATTGAACTAGTCTTAAACTCTTTCACTTGATCTGCAATGAAGAGCACTGAATCATCTGAAGAAGGCACTGTGAAGAAGATCTTGTCAGAACTGTTCTATGGTTAAGTAAAGGACTTTGCTACTTGTTACTATAATCTAGCATTTTCCACAAATATTCCCCAAATAATTCAAAATTATTTTAGGATTAGATAGATAATGAGAGAAATGATTGCAGTATGCCAGCAATAATAAAATTGAGTGGACTTATGATATTCTAACAAATACTTCTAGCCCAAAGGCAAGGAATACAAAAAGAGAGGAAAAACGCAAAGGTACTTACTAACATTTAGTTACTGTAATTTATCAGGCTACTTCTACATCAAGTATTTCAAAGTAAGTTTCTTCTTGCTGGTTTTGACTTTAACTTCTATAGTGTAGGATGATCTTAATGGGAACAAGTATATTTATATTTACTAAACAATTACTCTATTAAAATGTCCTTACTACAATAAAATTTTATAGTGGTCTTACTGATCTTCCTCCCAGTATTTTATACACTGTGCATTGTTTTCTGATTATTTTTCTTTACAAGACAACAATGATTAACACAATTATCCCTAACTTCTTTTGGAATTAAATAGTTACTCTTAAAAACATAAATCAGTATTAAATGCAAATCAGTATTTAGTGGAGATGTTATACCTAACTATGCTCTGCTCTAGTATGGATACAATATACATATAACCTTACTTTCCTCATAACCTTGCCACCTGTAGTGGTCTGGTATTCCTAAAAACAGTCAGCCTTGTCTCTAGTAATTAAAAGATAACAAATTATTCTTTGACAAATTTGCATATTCCTTTATCTGTGGAACTGTCACAGCACTGATGGGGATGCCTGTGTTTGTGATGATGAGCAATTTCCTAATAGCAAAGTACCTTTGTAGCAGCTGATCGGGGGAGCTTTTACTTTCATATACTGTGTATTGTATAGCTGATTTTGCTATGGTATTATGTATGTGTATATATACATGTATGTGTATATATTTTAATCATCTAGGCCTGTTTCAATTTCTGTTTAAAATCAATACTGGATTAAGTTCATAGAGCATCATACAAGAAAAACAAGGACAGATAAAGAAAAATGGAGAAGGTCTCATTCCCTTGACCAACTCTTAATTTACATTTTAACCAAGAGTTGCCTTCCTTTTAGTAGGTCAGGAGAAAGGCTGATAGAATATCTGCCTTAAGTAAACATTAAATACAGAACACATAAACATTAAATGTAGAAATGTAAAAAGATATAGCTGCCTTGCTTAGCCCCTTATTTACCTTTCTGCAAACACCTGCATTTCTCTCAGCACACAATGTACTGTGGCACTAAGCAAAATAAGCTGTATGATCCTTGCAGGTGTGCTTTCTATCTGCTCTGAGAATGTGATTCCTTTCTAATAAGGTCCCAATGAGAATGAAATAGTATTCAATGACACAGCTGTCATCGAAACCACGGAGCAAAAGAGAAACAACCTCTTGCAGGTGCCTTTGTTCCACTGGCAGAAGTTACAAGTCCCTGGCAGAACCCCTCCTGGATTTGCTGGCAGATTCAGTCCAAATAAGCCCAGTTCATAGAGTAAATCCAATCATCATTCAGTTCTGCCCTGCCCTTCTCCTCCCTCATCCAGTTGCTGAGCTGCCTCCTCCTTGCTATGTCCACACCACAATTTATTTATTCCAGCCACAACCTAGGCAATTTAGAACACAAAATAAACCTAAATGCTGTGTGGGAAAAAAAAAAAAAAAAACACCACTGTTGAAAAGTCCCCAAAACCTAGTGGGCCTAACTGTATAGGGCATGGTCCAGCTGTTCATAACTGAGACATATCCTTCCCCGGTCCCCTGAATCTATTGTCATCCTTTGTCATCTATGCAAAATTTCACTTTGATCAAGGCTCCCTATGTTACTCTGTATTACATCAGCTTGGTGTAAAATACAGGATTTTCAAGTAACTGTACCAAGCCCTCCCTTTCACTGAACAGACACACCTAGGCTCAGTCTGCTGGGGCACCTCTGCATGTCTCCTTTCCTGACCAGCCCTGCTGAAGGAGCTCATGGTTTTGGCTAGAGGTTACAGGAAATTTTTTTGTTATTGGCACCAGGGAGGTCTATAAGCCAGAGAGATGCAGAATCTCAATATATGGATGTGATGATGGCAACAGCGGATGGCTTGAAAATGGTCCTGGCCCCTAAGCACCCAATGAAAGACAGTCTGGCCTTATCCTGCCTATTAAGGGAGCTGAGTTCTTTCAATATCCAGATTCCTCTTTATTTCTCCTCCTAGTGTTAGTGACTGAAGAGAGGGAGGGAGGGAAGGGTCATCTCCAGCTGGCTGAAAACACCAGTAGGATGGGCTCTAGAAGACTGGTTGTGAAACAGAGCAAAGTGGATCTCTAACATCACAAAAACAGAAAAGGAGACAAAAGACTCTGGTGATAATTTTTCCGCCTCCACCTGAACGGAAGAAAACTCAGTGCTCAGAAAGAGCAGCTCCAGAACGCAAGACACGTAAGGACTGCATGTTCTGTTCGTGGGCTTAACTATTCATTTTCTAATTGTGGGAAGGGAGGGTTGTATCAATTGCTGCTTGGCTGACATTTCACCTAAGTACTTCATATTCAACACCTTTTAAAAGCAAACTTAAAAATGCTTGAATCACACAAGTTTGAACAAAACTCCTTGTTATACTACTTTATCAGAATGTTTTTATCAGTCACTTTCCAGTATACAAAGCAGCTATGGTTATGATGCAACTTCTTAGCAGTTTTAATATAAAATCTACTATTCAGCATCATGAACTATTAATATCATGAATTATTGTTAGGGTTACCATTTCTTTTAAATTAGGCATTCTACTGCTAGCAACTGCAGTTTATTCTGTGTAAGACTCCTTGCCTACTTGCCAGCATGGCTATTTGATAGCTTACAAATATAGAGAGAGAGAGATCAGGTCTGTTACTGACCTTTAGAGAAAGGGTGGTGATATACTGCTATTTCAAACAAGATTGATTCCTAACTCACTCCAGAGAATTCCTCAAGCCACTTAGATATTTCCTCTAATAAAAAGGATTGGCTGATCTGACTCTTAACCTCTCTGTTACAATCCCTCTCTATGAAATGTGAGTAATACTGTCTTTACCTGCTATGCCAGTATTCTGTAAGGGCATATAAGTTGGTGTTAATAAACGGCTTTTAGCTATAAGACCCAGAATACTGACTTCTAACAAATGTTTAGGAGTCATATAGGAGTCAACTATCTTGACTTATTACCTATTCTGATCAAGTAATTCAAAGGAGTTAGAGGAGAGTGGTATGAAATGGTCCAAGGCTCTGTTGTACATTAAGACTGCACTGCAGCTTTCTCATTTAGAGCATCAGGAGAAGGACAAAACAACCCTATCAGTGTAAACGAACTCAGACTGAGCAGCTGCTGAATGTTTTCAATAGACTTCCTGGTAATGGCTGGTACAATTTCATTAGAGCTTCTTATTTTATTTAATAAAACATTGGATGATTTTATTTGTAATACAGCACCAGGTGCAGGAAAACAAAAGGCCCATTTCCTGATTGTGTCCACAAAGAGTCCATTACTTTGCTGGCTGACACAGTAGGCATTCGTTTTGCCATGCATCTTTGTGTGTGTGTGAAAATAATGACCACTCAGAAAAAAAAACCTGTTTTATAATAAAAGACTTCTGAGAGAGGAGTTTAGAGTTAGTAATAACACTATACAAATGGTTTCAATGTGAGTTCAAGTAAGAGGGAGATAATAGTACTTAGTAGATACTGATAACACTTTAGATACAGATCAAAGTATTCTGTACATGTAACCATCATTAATCCTCATCATGTAAAACAGAGAAATAAAATACAAAAAATCCTAAGCTTGTGATCCTTGAAAGTGCTTAGCTTCCTAAATCCAGTAAAGGATGTAGGTGCTTACAAAATATTGTTGCAGTTTACCTTAACCAGTCAGTAAATAAAATACAAAGAAAGTCTTATAAAACAGGGACTGAAAGATTCTCACCTCCCAAGAAAATAGCCTTAGCAGTAAATGTGCATTTTCTTTTCCTGGTATATGAATCGTGAACCAACAGCTAAGAAAGGTTTTTTGTTGGGAATCAGAACATGTGTTTTTACCTTCTTCAGATACAGGGTAAAACGGCTTGGCTTTTTCTTCATTTTTAGCTTCATTTCAAAAAGAAAGTGCCACCATAGAATTTGTTTGATATTACAGTCTACTAGCAGGCAGTAACATACTAAAAGGTTACAGAAGGTTTCTTACAAAAAAACAAAACAGAGCTAGTAACACACTCAGAGTCATATCACACCTTGCACGTCATGTTGGCTTCAGTTTTAGTATTTTTAGTTTCTCGTGACTGTAAGCAACATGACGCACAAACCACGAATTGGGTTTTATGAATTGCTGGTTTATGTAACACGGTTGTTAGAGCCTTGTACTTCCTGTCTTCCTTCTAACTCCCTGAAAAATTCTTTGGGTCAAAGGCAAGGGGGAAAAGACTGCAGCATCCTCATGAACACTGGAAAAGGTTACACGACATCCTGTATTGTAAAAACATGCTGCAATTACACAATCAAGGAAATACTACTTCTGAAAAATGCATTAAGGCTGGTATCAACAATGTAAAATTACTACAGAAATGTTTAAGGTTTCTGCTCAAGAACAAACCTGTTACTTTTAAAACAAGCACCTCAAATGATTCAAACAGAGAACCAAATGCTGCTACAATTGATCCTCTGTAGAAACTAGATTCACATCTCTGTTTCGACACAGTTCAGTTGCAGCCCATGAATTTAATCTTCGGTGAGATCTGCTACAGGCTGAATCACAACAATGTTATTTGTAGCTAAGTTAAAAGCAAAATCAAACAACCTCTCAACCACACCAGGTACCATAAGCCTATGTGGGACAAGATGTTATCTGGCTGAGACGCGAAAGCACCTTGTTTTTAAAAGTAAGTTTCTCACTAGAACCTTCTTTGTTCGGCCAACAAATGTGAGGAAGGGAAAGTATGAAGTGAAACATTAACTGTTTCACATGAAAGAGGAAGAAAGGTAGGGTAAGTAAACCTACCTCTTCAATTTGTTTCACCCAATGGCATGTTTCCTTCCTTTCTTCTTTTTTTTTCAACATACCCTAAGACAGGAACATTCTGACATGTTCATGTTAGAAGAAATTTGAATAGGGGCAAACTCTGAGTAAGGGTAATGCTACAGAAAGCACGATGTGTACTGACAAAATCAAGCAAGAAAATTTCCTCTCATCTTTTTACTTTGAATAACAAACAAAGCTGTTTATTACTTTAAATCTACCTTCTCCACTGACTTGTTCCGAGATAAAAAACTCATGGTGAGAAAAAAGGAATATACACCGTCTGTGCTTTTAAAAGATTCCTGAAAAGTAACAGAAGGCATCTTGCAAATGGGACACCGATCAAGTATTTTCGTCTTTAAAAAATAAACTATCCCTTGACATATATTCTTGCAATATTTTATTACAATTTTCACAAAAACAATACTGGCTTTCTGAGACAGACAGCCTTTCAGGAACTACACAACTGCTTCCTCATCAGGCCATTGCAAAATTCAAACTGCCAATCCCGTGCTGACGAGGCATAAAATCCAGTACAGCATTAAGTATTTTCTGCTGGGCAACACCCAGCCCAAGGCATATCCAGGAAAAAGAAGACAGGAAAGGCCACATCGGACTGGCACTCATCTCCACTCACAAATTAATTCCATAGACAACATTCTGCACCTACAGGGGTCTAGTGCCTGCTCTGCCTACTGCACTTACGTCTGTTCACCACTTGATAGATGTGTTAGCTTATGCATACAGAACAGAGAGAGAACGATCAAGTCTGTTAAGGACCTTTAGAAAAAGACATCCTCACTGCTCAGGATTATTGAGTTTCATTATTATTTTTCCAGGACTTCACACAGCACAGCTTTTCCCTCACATGACATCAAAAGGCATAAGCATTCAACTGATCTCCCCATTTTGCTCCCACATGGCTTGAGGCGTGCAAGATGTCACTATAAGGTGTCTTGAACTACACAAAGGTGCAGTGTAAATATATTCCTTCAGCTCACTTCAATGAAGGGCTGATGGCAACTAGCCTCTGAAATACAACCACATCCCAAACCGGGGAAGAACCAGGGAAAAGGGAAGATTGAGAGCTGACTATTAGGAAGTGTGCCTCATACTCCTCCACAGTATAGAAGTCGTATTCATTATTTACACCATGTCTGAAGGGAACCTCCTCACTCTAAATCGGGCAGTGCTGAAGATGAAACAGAAGCAACATGCAGAGACTGCACTATTCTCCATTAGTTTTTCTAAGTGATTTCAGAAGTCTCAAGGAAGTGTGTGGCTGCAGAGTGGAGCTCCATCACCGAAGGGATTAGCAGGCCCAGAAACAGAGCACTCTTCTGCAAGAAGGACACTAAATCCATTCAATCACATTGTTTCAGCTTCTTTCAGAAACTGATCAAATTAGATATAAGACTATCAGCTTTTCTTTTACTTGTTCCTTTCCCCCTTGCATTGATTGAAAGGCTATCCTAAAATCCTACACGCAGATAAGATTCACAGCAGAACCCAAATGATGAGCAACCAGCACCAGGAAGCATGTATGGAAATTTATTGCAACTAACACAGCACTTAGAACCACAACATGATCCTCTGAAAAATGCACAAACAGCTTTTGCAAGAGGTTTGCTGTAACATTTCAAGTACCCTCCTCCTGGAGGAGGCAGCTTCACTTCTTGTTTTCACACACAGCTGCCTATATACATTTCTCAAATCCTTCCAGCTGCACATGAATGTAAGCGCAGCCTCCTTAACCAAGCAGGACGGACTCAACCCATTATTTACAGAGTGACTACAGTACGTGCCAAGCTTTGTGTAAGTTTGGCTGTGAAGCCGCAAACTGAACAGAAGCTAAAGAAGAGCATGACCTTATGCAATACTATGCGCAATCAGCTCCTAAAACAATAGCAAGAGCTGCCAGTACTAAGCGATACATCTGATTTTGAGGATATCTCATCTTACATTATCCTTCGAAAAACAGGGAAATGAAATGTTGTATTCAGGAGAAGAATGATCACTTGAGGGTAATCAGGAAGCAATAAGCAAGCTTTCAAACAAACACCACAGAGGGTCCTGGAAGAGGGAATGGGAAGCAAAGCAGTAGTCCCAACATTACCTCAAGGATTTGGGGCTCTGTGATATAAGTGTCCCAGAGTGTAGAGCATGTAGAAGTGTTTTCAATCCCTTCTTCCTCTGTTCAAAGTGACACAGGAGAATTTAAGCGTGAGAGTCTATATAATGTGGGCAGCATTACGCTCCTGTAGGCCACGCTGAGGAGCCTGCTCAGATGCCCACAGCGACCACCTGAGCGTGGAGCTGACACACTGTGCTAGTATATTCTGGAGATCATCATTCCAGTAAGGTTTTTATAAGCAGAAAAAATGTTTAAGCAGTCCCTTGTCCCTCCTGGTTGCTATTTTTGGCCACCTAGGTATCTACCCACATATGCCAATACAGTGGTTTCTGCAGTAAGTCATGATGAGAAACACACAAAATATCAGAAAGATATCATCCAGACATTCTAGATAACACCAGGAAAACTACTGTGCCCGATAGACTCTGGATTCAACTAAGGAGGAGAAAACTAACTCCTATTAGGAGCAGCATCCTTTAGATACCCGTGAATGGGACTACAGTGCAGAGTGGGCACTCGGAATGTAAAATACTCAACATGGGTGTAAACATTTGCTTATTATATTGCAACTAGTGTAAGAGTCCAATTAAGTCCTCTTTAGATAAGTAAATATTGCCAATGAGTATGCTGCTTGAGAATACTTTAATCTCACAAGTTTTTTCAGATTGTAATATTGATCATCTTGTTTTTCCATGAAGAAACTTCTGATGATCTTTTTCTGAAGCTATTTAATCCTTGAGATGAAAAGGAAAAAAAAAAGGAAGCTCTAGCTGCATCCGAATTTACTTCAAGAGAGTATCAGAGGGTTAGCTGATTTCAGAAAAGGTGTTACTAGTCATTCAATACTTTTCTACACACAGGTCAAGCACTGATTTTCAATTTATCATGCAAGAAGACCAAAAAAAATTTCCTTTCCAATGGGCACTAAACATGGTCACAATACAGCTGCCCTATGCTCAGAGACTGATGTTCAGATGTTCACCAGTAAAAGGTGTAGGGTAAATTGAGTGATGTACATCAAATCCAAAAAGTTTCCCCAAATTTAGCTCTCCTAAAACTGATTAGATTCCAGAAATTAGGTGTTCTTTTGCCTAGATTTCCCAAGTGGCCCAATCTGCAGGAAGCATCTAAGAGACGTCATTTCTTCTTGCTAACACCAAAATTTTGAGAAAGGCAGGATGACACAATCTTTCCCCAAATCATATACTGACTTACCCTAGCAAATTCTGCTTATTAAACTAGTTTGGATTAGCGTGCAGGGATACCCAGCTCGTCTGTGGGGGCAGAGGAACGGCAACACTGGGCCCTACAACCCATTCTGCATGAAAGGCAGGTGCTGCAACAGCTTTCTCATAGGTTTCCAAGGCTCCCATTAGATTTAGCCCTGAATTCCCCAAAACATAAAGGAAAAAATAAAGGTATAGTAATACAGCTATATTACATACATGCAGCCAACAGGAAACCACAGTCAACAGGAAACCACAGACAATTAACTGGAGAACCATAGCCTGGGACCCTCAGCAAGCCATACCAGCAGCAGGGTGTGTTCTTATCCTATATGTGTTGGTAAAACGACAAATGGAAAACACAGTTAGTAGTTTAATCTGGAAGAGGAGACAAACTCCTCCTTTATTGTGGGTTTTTTTTAATTCTATCAAATAGATTGATAAAGCTAAAGTCCAAGCTAAAAAGCCGATGCATTTAAAAGGCTTCAAATTATACTTCCTGGAATATCTACTTTGATTCATTATTTTAAAATGAACTACATGTATTTTCTAACCTTCTTCCTAAACATTTCTTACTGTTAGGGATCCCCAAGGAAGAGAGAGTTGAGAGAGAGCTATTTCTTACAAAAATCATTTTGCCAAGATGTTCACAGTAAAATACTCTTTAGCATTTATAGTACAATGCTTTAACTCTATCATTACCTGCATGGAGTTGCCAGTTAAACATGAAGTTCCCTGTGAAAGAGAGTAAATACACAGTATTGAGGGAAAACATTTACATTGTACTTCAACACCAAAGCTGTCCTATAAAACTATTAAATGATGTTAAAAAAATGAACTGTGTTGCAAATGCCACCACTGGCCGAATTCTCAGATGTTTACTTTTATTTCATGGCTTAACCGATGACTGAAGTGGGGACGTGCTGCGGAAAAGCTCATCGGCCGAGTACGCGGAGGCACGGCGCAGTCAGCGCGAGAGGGCAAGGTGAAGGGGGGAGCCCGCAGACAGGGGCTGTTTTACACTCGCGGACGCCCCAAAGCGATCCACAAGCCCCCACAGGGAGAGAGGGCCCAGCTGCGAGACCAGAAAAGGCCCAGCGAAGCGTTTCTCCAGGCTGGGTCCCACAGCAGCAGGGATCAGGGCAGCGGGGCCTCACGGCGCTGACGGTCCCTGGGGGCACAGGCGCGCCCTGGCTTGGCGACGGGCGAGTAAACACCTATCAGGTGCTCAGGGGCCTTCATAAATTAAACATTTTGGAGTCACTTCCACACAGCACGACCGCTGTAGTCACACCAGCACGTACAACGCCTGATGGGCGCTGGGGGCATCTGCTGTAACGCCTCCCCTGCCAGCCCGCAGCCCCGCGGGGCTCCGCACACGCCACACGCTGCGCGTCCCCATCGCGACGACGCTTTTTATTAAATGTCACGCCTCCCTCGCTTAAAGGATGAGACATTTATCCGCCGAGCGCGTAGCGAGCCCGGCCGGCTTTACCTGCCGCCGCTCCCGGCCGCCTCCTCCCCCGCCCCCGCGAGCAGCCGTTCAACCGCCGCGCTCGCGGCTGCCGTTAGCGGCGCCGTTCAAACCCGCGGGGGGAGGGGGGGGGCGGTTAGTCCGAGCCGCCGCCGCGGCGCCCTGAGGCAGCGCCCGGCCCGGCCGCGCGCGCAGGCGGCGGGAAAGCGGCGGAGCAGCCGCAGCGGCTCCGCGCGCCGCTGAGGGGGAGGCTCGGCCCGGCTCCGCCCCGCCCCGCCCCGGCGAGCGCTGGGGCGGTGCGCTGCCCCGGTGCCATGGGAAGGGGCGGAGATGGCCGCCGGCTGAGGTGCCCGCGGCGGCGGCGCGGAGCCGCCGCGCCCTCCCCGCGCATCGCCACCGCCGCTGGTCGCGCCGAGGAGGCGAGCGGCGGCGCGGCCGCAGCAGGTGGGTGCGGGCGAGGGGGGCCGGGCCGGGCCGGGCGGAGGCGGCGGCGGCGGTGGCGCGGCGGGGAGCGGCTCTGAGGGCGCCGCAGCCTTTTCTCGGCGGCGCCGCGGGGGCGGCCGCACCTGCGCGGGGGCCGCCGCCGCGCCGGTTCCCCCGGTGCCCGCCGAGCCTGGCTTTCCTGCGGCCCCGCTTTTATTTTCTTTTTCCCCCTGGCGGCGCGGAGTGCAGGGAGTTTTCTGCGAAAAAAGCGGGAAGGCAGCGCGTTTTCCTGCTCCGTGGCCGTCTAAACTGAGTTTTGCCCCGTAGCGAACTTGCGGGGCCCTTCAGGCGGGGACGTGGAGCTGCCGGCGCCGCTCGCCGAGGCCGTGCGCGGCGGTGACAACCAGGTGAGAGCGCTCGGCCGCCTCGGGCCGGTGTCGGTAGCGGCTCCGCTGTTCAGCCCAGGCCTCTCCGCAGCAGCTTTAACCTGCGTACAGGTTATTGTGCACTACAGTAACATGAACGGATTAAAGCTATCACTTGTATAGTATGACACGCACTGTTTTGACTGCAGGTTTCCACCAATCCGAAATGCACAAATGCAACATCCAGTATAGGAAGACTGAATACACGTGGAAGGCGAAAGAGGGCTACTTTAAGTTGCACTGTAAAGTGCGTTCAGAGTTTTTGAGGACTAAACGCACTCGTGCAGGTGACGAGTGAAACTGCAAGCCTAGGTGGGCTTGTAACACCGTCCGGCGGTAGCTTGCGGGCACACGCCAAGTTACAGAAGATACTGCAAAGTATTCTTAACTACTCTGCCCTTCTTTCCACTTTTCAGAAGACACCTATCTCAAAAATGTTCATTAATTCAGGCAAGCTGGTAATAAAATGTCACTCTAAATACAAATGAACTGTACCTAACAGATCCTAAGAAGCTGTTACTTCTTACAGCTGCCTTAAGCTTTTTCACTGCTGTTGTTGAGAATACTTGCACCATTTCTCACTTTCCGTTTCCTCAAATCTAGCTCTCAAAGGTCTAGTTGCATTGTCGGTTTTGAGGAGTTTCCTGCTCTCTTACTGAAACTGTTAAGATATATATATATGTATATATAAAAAATCTGACTCTCTAGAAGAGGCCTTCAGTGACTCTGCAGTAGGCTTCAGCACAGGTGATATATGCCATTTCAGAGTGAGATTGCTGCTAGGTCTTAAATTTTTTCCAACCCACTCCCCCCACCCCCCAAGCAAAACACAGAAGTAGTAAGTAACTTCTTTGCAGAAAAGGGTGGTGGTGGAGAAATGGAAATGTAAGCAAAGTAGCAGTTACCAGTTTTGTAGAGAGTTAAAAATGAAAATGGAAAAATGTTTAATGCTTTGCATTCATCCCTGCCTCTAAATATAGGCACTATAATAGATAATATCACTATCCTGTTTCTTTAGGAAAAAGCATGGATAGCTTTTTCTAGTACATCATGCTGACATACATGAAGCTATCCTATGTTCACTTTGCTTAGGAATTAACACATGAAAAAGAGTTATTATAAAGAAACTATGCAAGTCCAAAGGGAAGAACAGCTGTTCTGAGGTGTTGTCTTTTGTAATATTTAAATTACTAAAAGAACAAAAAACCTAGTCAACTAATGAAACTTGTTTACTTTGGACTCTCTGAGCTGCAGGATTTTAGCAGCTGATGATGCTTTTTCTGCTTTTGGGCTATTTCAACAGTCTCAATTCCATATAGATTCCATGACCGTAATAAATTGTGAGGCATACTGTGAACTGGTCTCCATCTTGTGCAATTTCTGTCTGCTATGTAGTTATCTGTTTCCTCAAAATGCATAGGAACTTCTCTGAAATGTTCACCCCTCTGCCCAACTTGACTGAAAGACCCCCAGGCTTTCTAAAGGAAAGGGTCACAGTCAACATTCCTTAAACCTTGTTTCCTTAGGAAAGCTGCTAGATTAAACTAAGCCTGCGTTGACTTCTTAAACTCTCAAGAAAATGTAATTTCAAGAACATTAAAAGATTTGGGAACTTCTTGTCAATTTAATGGTGTTTTAATGAAGCTTTTCACTCTTAAATTAGGAGCCTGGAAAATTCAGATGTAAAGGTAGTTACTATGATGGAGAATAACTTATAATTGATAGAAGTACCCCGGGGATAAACTCTTAAACTTTCTTTTTCAGATATGAAGCACTGTGCCCTGTAATATTTATTTTGCTGGTTCTCACCACTGGAGGATGGCTGCCATACTCTGTGAAAATTGTTCTGGTTGGTACCACTATACACAAGTCAACCAACCTCTTGAAATCAGCTACATGTTGCTCCTTATTATGCTTGGAAAAGTGTCCCTTGATCTCTTCATATTGCGGGTTAAACAGAAAAATGTGAAAGTTAGTTTTATGGGATATTTTTGTGTTTCACTAGCACTTTTTGATTTCATGCTGCTGGTGAATATAGCTTTCATTTTCTATTTTGAGGACTTTGCACTTTGGGGTGTAAGGTTTACCAAATACCATATCTGCCTGTTCACTCAGATAATTTCTCTGACCTATGGTATTTTGCATTACCCAGTGTATCTTGTGGCTGTTCTGGATTATTATGTGACTATAGCCCAAACATCTCAGCCTCCTAAAAGAGGTCAAAGATTATTTTATGTATTTGTTGTGGTTTTTATATGGATTTCAGGGTTTTCTTGTATTCTGAAAGTTCCTGCTATCTATGAAGAACTAGAAATTCAGAAACACTTCTCTCCTTATCAGTGTCCTTCCTATGTTAGTGTGCAGAGCTACTCGGTCTCATTTGCCATGCTGCTTCTCATAGGCATGGCTCTTCTGGCTTGCTGGAAGGAAGCTTTAATGATGCTGCTGTCTGTCAGGGTAGTTTCCTTTGCCAGTCAGCCTGTCCTGATGTTCCCGTATGCATCTGACAATGACAACACTTGCTGTAGGCGGCACCTTCTGACCAGACTTCTCATCTGTTTTCTTGGCACGTGGGCACCTTTTGTTCTCCTTCAAATTATCATTTTGTCTCTTGGTGCTCAGATTCCAGCCTACATGGAGATGAATGTCCCCTGGCTATACTTCATCAACAGCTTTCTTATTGCAGTAGCATACTGGTGTCGATGTCATGATGTCGAATTAACAGAGGAGATGTGGTCTACAGATCCATTTGTCAGCTGGAAATTCTGCTTTACGCCATTTAACAATGAAAATACAGAGCCAGCTGAAAAGTCAGGCACAGTAATTGTAATCTGTTAACGAGCTGCTGACTGAAAAGACTGCAAATAAGTGCTTGTACAACAGAAGTGCGTTTAGTGCTCTGACATTCCATGTCCTTCTGGATAATACAAAGAAACACTCTAGAGCTACTATCTCTGGAAAGAAGTGTAACATTCACCAGTAGTGCATTGAATATCCTACCATAATGCAGGACGCTGCAGACTGCCACACTAGTTTTTGAACTGGCAGGTGCTTGCTGCATGCTCAAGAATTAAAGTCTGGATTTAAGAAAAGACCCTACTTAAACAAGTTTTGAGTTGAACTTTGTTTCTTATTAGACTCTGGCACTTGTTTTAAACAGAATAATCTCAGGTTTTATAGTATAAAACGCAATAAAGTTTTCTAAACTGGCAACCTTATCAGTTATATTTAAGCGTTACCTAGAGGCTCAAACAAGTTCTGTGACTTCTGAAGTGTACTTTCTTGTTAAAGCATGACTTTTCTCAGTTTGATTTAAATTAAGTTTTCTTGTCTGTTTTAAGGGGGATAACTTGTTTTAGTTAATGTAAAACTACAACTCCTAAAAAAATAAATGCAAGCTTTGTTTACGTATTACCAAAAATACTGTAAGATGTGTAGGTGTTGCAACTAAAGGAAAGATGGTGATGTTTCATTATGTCTTTGCTACTGCTACTCTGTATAATGTATATGTGTGTATTAAAGATTAAATACATTACTGTCTGAGAACAGCAAGAGTTTCAATTTGGCGGCAGTTATGCCAACACTGGAAAAAATACAGATGTGCTTTAATACATGAACAGTTCAACTCAATTCGCTGTCCTAAGCAGATGTATGTGAGCTTTGAAGACTAATACCACAGATTAAAGAAGGGGTTAAACTAGAATAGAACTAACTTACTTTGGGACCAGAAATACTTCAGACAAATGTACCTACCTTAATTTCAGAAGGGCCTAATTCAATAGGGCAAAAATATTTAGACTTCTAACAAAAATACCTTATTAATTTTCAAGTTCTTACAGTTTTATAAAGCTATTGCTTTAATTTATGGAAGACAAATGATACACAACCAAAATAGACAAATGGAAGTAGCATTTATTTCTGAAGCACTGAACTCACAATACAATGTCGTATTGAAATATAAACTATATAAGTAAATGATGCTGTAGGTTGGTTAATCATTCACTCAGACCCACAGGGAACAATGGTATCACAGAAGAATACTCAGTAAGAAAAATATGCAGATAACAAAAGGTGCAATTACAAGCAAGTTTAAGCAGCATAGTATAAGGTGCTTTGTTTCAGCATTTGTATAATCAGTTTATCCATTAACAGACAGATTAAAGAAATCTCACTTCTACAGATCATAACAAATGAGAATCTAAAATTCATTCACATGCTAGTTGGTAATAGGAAAGTGCTTTTTTTAAAAAAAATGGTTCACAAAGTGAAGATATTTTACATAGTTCACTGTGTGCTCTTCAACTGCAAAATTTAAATTATTTTGGGTTACCATTTACATTATTATATATCAATTATGGACATAGATCTAATTGCAGAATTTAATGCTATGTATGCTAAAATTTCTTATAAAAGAATATTCCAGTATCACTCCATGATAAGAATACACAATCACATATCTATATCTCATATATTAATTTTATATTTCTGCAATATATCAAATTCCAATTATTTTGATTTATTACTTCACCCCAAATAGTGCTTCTTTCATCCACAGTGTGTCATCAATTTCTTTGAGGTTTCAGTAACAATGTTTTAGGGATGTAACCAAAAGGAGATGAGCATTTTTAAAGCAGTAGAAAATGGTTTGGGGAATCTACTAAAAAGGCAATCAAAATGACAGTAAATTATCAATAACTGATTTTTAAAACTAGTGCAATAAGAGGAGGCAGTATTTAACAACATAGTTTGAAGTGTTTGGCACCACAAATTTCATCCTTTATGCTGAATAATGTATTTTGACAAACAAGTCTACATCCATGTAAAAAGTAGGAAAACATGTACAATGTTAACCTTGAAAAACAAGCTTAATCTATCAACCCCTGCTCTCAGTTTCTAATTGCTGCTGTTTAGTGCTTGAGATACTATAGAATAAGCCAAGTCTAAACACACTTTTGGACACAGCATTTCTTCAGGTTTTATATAAACTGGATACCCACTGAAATGGGGTTGACAAAATATTTACAAAACCTAATTCCATTTAAAAAACAGCAAATACCTCAAATATATTAATGCACCAGGCATTGGAGAAAGTCCTGAAGTAACTAACTGCTAAAGAGGCAGGTGAAAAAACCTAATTTGAAATTTATTTAACAACAGATCAAGGTTAAGTTATTCTCAAGAATATAGATTTTAGATGTTTGTTTCACGTGGTTAGTCTCATGTTTCAGATTCATTAACATATATGGAATGCAATTGTAAGAAGTTGAGTAAGACTGCTGATATATTAACCAATGTGATTCAGATTCTCAAACCATAATTCATTCTACACATTCCCATTTATCCTGAGGGTGCCAGAATTCCCCTAATTGCTGCAGTCCTTCTAAAGCCATTTTAAATTTTGACATCATATTTTTATATGGAAGCCACAACATGCAAGCAAAGCAAGTACTGAATGTACTGACATTACATTACATTCTTTCTCCCATACTCTTTGGGAAAAGGTGTCAAAAATATCAACTGTTAGGCTGCCATTACACCCACCAAGTAGATAAGAGTGGCACTACAGGTTTTCACTTAGCATCCAACTGTGGAGTCTTAGCCTGGTGACTATTTTAAAATATATAAATACTAGCTTTCTTTTTAAGCCCATTTTTATCCTTGACCTTTTATCTAGGAGGTACCTGATCCAGTTGTGAAGTGATCTGTATCCCGTTATCCTCCTAGTGGACAAAGTCTTTTCCTCTCTTTGTACATTATTCTCTTTCATCTGGTGATTCTGGGAAGTCGTAACACTGTTTGGTCTGGCAATACAGCCATACATCATTACTTTGTAGAACAGGATTACAGAGTCACTTCAGGACTTAAAGAGGAGAGAAACTATGTTATGAAGGTGGTAATATCTGAAATCGTAAGAACTGTGGACAACCACTGCTATATCTCCTCTTACATTGCTTCTTGTGCTGTGCAATGAATGGCCTTAAGCCTTTGAAATATTTTACAGTCTTCTAGCCACTGTTACCATGAACATCAAATAATCCTGTGAGAATTAAAGTGTTAACCCTTAATGATAAATTTCTGTACTCTTCTCATATCAGAATACCCCCCCCCAAAAAAAAACCAAGCTAATTTTAATGAGCTAGTCTATATGCTTTCAACTCTAAACAAAAGTATTTGGCACTCATTAATAAAACCCTTCATTTTCCTTATACCACCCTTCCTCTTTCCTGATCTGTATCAGTTCACTAAGTTTTTATCACAAAGAACACTGAGAAGGGAAGCTGCTCTCTAGAATCTTTCATTTTCATTTATTCTTTCAATTTCATTTCAATTATTCTTTCAACCATCTACTTTACAAAGAGCTGGCAGAGAACATCAACATCCTGGCTGCCCAACACAAGTCTTCACATGGGCTGACCTGATTTCACCCATAAAACAGATAGGCCTCATGAGTCAGTTATATTTGTGCTTCTAGCCTAGTCCCATCAGCAGTAAAGATACCCTGATGTAGTGCCTATTAAGAATGCTGTAATCCTTTCAACAATCCTATGTAGCAATACAGTGCTTTTTCTGCACTATTAAAATACTCCTTAAATGTTATGCATTGCACTTGCATGACATTTATGATCCTTATTCTATGAATATATAGTTGTGCTCAAATTACAGTTCTTTCCAGATGGAAAAATCTCTTCAGATCATCTTCTAGATCCTTACAGTACAATCACTTTGAGTAATTTAGCAGGAAGCTGAATATATGCTGGAAATTTGTTTAGAATTTGTAACTTGAAATTTGTTCATAACACTGATTGCCAGAATTGTGCTTTGGAAAAGCTGGATCAACAGCTACAACAATTAGGCTGCAAGTTTACTACACACCTTCAATTACAAGCATATTTTATATTCTCCCCTTTGAATTTTGTTTTTTCCTTCCACTTAGCTGTATGGTATCAGTAAATAATACGTACAACCTCCAAGTGAATGAGGACCTGTGTAAAAGCTACAATGTAGGTTACACAAACTTACACACAGCTTAGGATAAGGGCCTTGAATAAATGTGGAATTTCTAACCATGAAACCCAGAACACAAGTATTATGCAAACTGCTGTAGCCAACACAGGTGACACTCACAGTGCAAAAAGCACATTTAGAAATCTATAGGGAGGAGAAAATGGCACATTGTAGAGCTCTGCCTAAATTATCAAGGTGGTAAAAATGAACCAGCCTGACTTGCACGGATTAGGGTACATCTTCATTACACAGTTACCTTAAGTGAATGGCACGTCAGTACTTCAATCCAATTAACTGAGCATGGTTGTAAGTACTCCCACAGCAAAGGTTTCGTCACACTGCATGTGTCCTGACTGCTTCTGTAACCAATAAATGTGCCAGACTCCTAGTGAAGGATACAGACTGTCCATCAAGTTTTTAGACTGTATCAGGGACAGCTTTCTGATAAGAAATGGACATAGCAGACACTTATTTGTACCATCATTTCTTTTTAAGATCACTATTTTCAAAGCAATCCAGTGGATATAGTCATATAGGACCTTTGGAGTCTAACTGAATTCCAATGAATAAAGCCAAATTCATTTAAAATGAACTCAGTTTAGGCTTAGCTTAAATAAATTAAGCATTAAATGATTCTAAATTTCTTTTGCATACTTTGTCTTCACAATATTTCCTGTCTGACACTACAGCTCATTGTTCAAAAGTGACTTAAAAAGTAATTCACTATGAGCAATTAATAACACCTTACACAAATTATGCATTTATAGCTCTGTTTGCTCTATGCATCCCTATTCCATTCAGAATTCAACAGAAGCAGAATATTTAAAACAAAATATGTTAAGGTGTTAGTTTCTTTCCATCTCTAGCAGACTAATTTTGGTGTAAAGTTCAGTATCCTAACAAGACTGTCACAGAGTTATTATCTGCAGCCTCGATCAGTGAGAAAAAGTCTGGCTAGTGGGTGACAACTATATTTCTAAATACATGCTAACAGGAAATCTAAGTAATACTGGTAAGATAAACCTGCAAGCTTTTACATACATGCCTAATTTAAATTTTAAATAGTCCCAGTACTGTCAGGAGAACTACTCATGTTTTAAATTATGTAGGTTCCTAATTATTTGCAAGACTAGGACCCACAGCACAAGCTGCCAGTGAATTCTTTGACTGCCTATTCAATTGGTCAATGTATAGAAAATTTCTTAGGCTACTGAGCTGCAAGTTTCTGTATCAATACTGTGGTATTAAAATGATAGCAGGTATCTGACATAGGCCGCAGTTTTAACCAGTATGCCGGGCACTGACACACTATACCTAGCAAAGTCTCATTAACCTCAATTCAAACCATAGTTAAGAAAGTTTTATAGCTGAACGTTTTCTTATAGGTAAGATCAAGATGAAAAAGATTTGATCCAAGAGCTATTATAAACCTGCTCAAATACTTATTTCAATCCTGTTTCTTTTCTCTGTCTTATCTGCATTTATGATGGACTGATCTGTTCTATCCAACAGATGAGACTCCCACTTGTTTGTTAATTTGTCCAAAAAGAAATAATGGAAAAAAACCTGCTCTTACAGGAAAGAAATGGGGAAATACAGGCTTGCAGGATATAAGCCTTCTGTTTGAGATAGCTTATTGACACAAATAGAACAAAGGTTTTACCCTCCATCAAGAAATTCAGTTCTAAAAAAAGAAAAAAAAATGGATTGGTAGATAAAGACTGGATTTGCAATATAGTCTATTTAAAAGCACTTAAACACTCTGGTGAACTGAGGCAACCGACAGTTTAACTTGACAAGGTGGTGGTTATTTTATTCTATCTATAAGCAAGGGAATCTACAGACTTATCAAAGTGAGGCAATATCGGTTGGCTGGGAGAATCTGGCAGTTCATTGTCAGTGCTTGTTTTTGAACAAGAAGCAGCCCAGAGCTCCCAGAGAACTCTAGTCAACAGAGGTGGCCTCCTTCCCTCCCAGGACTATTCTCTTTATTCCTACTCCAAAGCAGGGTGGCTGAGTGATATGAGCCAGATTAAGTAGGGGAATTTGCATATACATTTTAAGCATTTGGGGACATTTCTTCAAAACACAAAACAGAAAAACTCTGATAACTATTATACCTGTTGAGACAAGCATAATAGTTACAACTGTACAGGAATAAATCTTGATAGTCACATTCAGCCCAGTACCCTGTGTGAGGGGGTTGCCCTGAGCTAATGCTGAGCTTATCTTAGTAAGGTAAGATGGAGATCAGTGAAGGTAGAGGGATTTATTTATTTTTTTTTTTTAAATAGAAAGGGAAAGAAAAAGCCACCCAACATATATCCTTTCTGAGCTAAGATCCCGTGGTGTCCTGTATTCCTTTCTACAGGAGCTGAAATGTTACTGTGAGATGTGGCACAAAGCAGCCTGAAGACACAATAAAAAACCCTGGGAAATACAGCTAATGAAAGGGATTTGTGATAGACCCAGCTAGTGGGAGTGTTAATGAAATTAATTAAAATCAGCCATACTTCCTCTTTTGGGGGACAGTCTAATTTAATTTGTGGGGAAAGCCATGGAAAATTCCTGTATGAGCCTGGAAAAATCTCACCGATTTGAACAGAAACGGAAGTAATTGATAGGCAATATGGTTCTGGAGGAATTTTACTCCAAGTATTGTATTGCTTTTTGAGTAAATTCAAAAGATCCTGAAATAGACCTTATTTGCACTTGAAAGTCTTCCAGCCTACTTTTATGTACGTGTGGTATTTTTTAAATTGATTTTATTGACACAGTTATACTAGCAAAAACCCTAGTACATGTGCATTTCTATCAATATAGGTTAGTATAGCTATGTCAAAGTTCCTTCTTAACGCCAAAACAGCTGAAGCAGAAAAACTTTTAATATGCATAAGGCCCACATTCTTAGTTGCTGTATTCATGAATATTTAAAGCATAACTCACTATTTGTGGCTCTCCAAAAACCATGGAAAATGTAGTGTACCAGAAGAACTAGAACAAACGTGCATTAATCAGGCCTGCTCTGAGCTGCTGGCATCTGTCAGTAATTAGTCTCACAGTCATATATAAACACTAGCTGTAGAAGTTCTCCTGAAAGCTAATATACCAAGATTAAAACAATCATGAAATTATCATGCATGTAACACCACTGTGATTAACTGCAGGTCTAGATAAGACTCACAACATAAGTCCACATTTTCAAATATGCCTTAAGCCATTATCAATTCACATTTAAATATACCTACTTTATACATCGCCAAAGAACAATATGATCAGAAAACAGATTAAAAATTAGCCAGTGATATTTCTGTATAAAAATAATAAAACTTTAAGACAAAAGCCAAAGGATAAATATCTAAGATATCTTTAGTCTTCTATTAGCTCATCAAAACAGAAGGTATCCTCTAAAACATATGTTACAGATATGCTACACAGTGTATCTTACAGAAATGCTACAAATGAGAACCTACTGTCTCCATTATTTGAATTATCTTTCAAATGAACACTGCCAAACAGTGAACCTTCAATTAAGTTTGTTTGACAACACTAACTGAAGATAGAAAAAAAAAATTAGAAAGTGCTCATCAAACTTCCCTCCAAAATAAACCCAGACATCAACGAATTCTTCTCAAGCCTCTGGTGCCATTCAGATTAGGCTCTCACCATATATTACCAGGTAACAGCAATGGGTAGTCCTAACCTGCAGCTTCAGTGGTTGATAAAAATATTAGTGACACTCCCTATTAATAAGCTCAAGCAGTTGCAGTTAAAAGCAGTGATTCTACTGTTGATCTCTGGAAGATATTGGTAGGAAGTCTGTTAACAGAAACAAAGTGATAGTCTATTAAAGGAAAATGAAGCACAGATTCTTCTGCAATCCGAACTTACTCTTTAAGGACATCACTACACACATCAATCTACCTGTGACAAACCTTCCTTTCAGCCAGTGTATGTGCATTGACTCCTTTTGATCTAGGCCAGCAGTTCTCAAACTTTATCTAAAGTTCCTCTTCTTTTCAGGAATAATTTAGGGGTCCCCCTGCATACTTCCCTATACAATCATATCTTATGCACTAATTTGCATAAAATACTTTTATTTGCAGACTCGCATACACATATTTAATTTAAATATACATAGCAACTATCAACACACATACACTTCTTGCCCTATACAAGAGCTTGGGAATTCAGGGCTGTACCTACAGGGAGCAGAGCTGCAAAAGGCAGGGAACAGAAGGTAAAGAATATATCCACACACATCCATACATAGGTGATGGGGAAGCAATGGCTGGGAAGGTGCTGCTGCCTCAGAGCCCAAGAAGCTTCTGAGGGTGTTGGTACCTTGGGGGACAAGTACCTTTTCTGCACAGAGAGAGAAAGAGGGTGAAGACAGATAGAGACACTGTCTACCCCCACCACAAAGAAGTACCTGGGTCCGCACTGTCCAAGTGAAAGCCTCCTGCCAGAGGCACAGAAGCAAGGCCCCTGGAGACTTCCCGCAGAGCTGCCTGGCTGTGGCACTCCTCCACCCACATAAGCTCCAGGCTCCCTCCACAGCAGTAGCAGTTTCCCTTTGGCTGAGCTTTGATGGGATCTCACCGAGCTCCTCATCATGCTCCTTCCTCTGACAACTGCAACCCCAGCTCACATTAGCCAGCAGAGAAGAGGTGCACTACAGTGACAGTTTGGAAAAAAATGGTATTAAAAAAGGTCTGGAAGAGGAAAAACACTGAACTGTGATAACCTTTCTGTCTCCAGTTCTTAGAGCTAGTCCCGGCTGTAATTTTCAACCCCTCACACCCAGGCATTTGGGAACCTGAACCCTAGGTGTTCTCACACCTTCTCAGGATCCACTCTGAACCCCCATTTGAGAACTGCTGGTCTAGTTTGACTAGCAGCATGCAAAGCTAGAAAACTAACAACTTAATGCCCTCTTAGTGCATAGCAGCATACAAAGAGTGAAGTAACATATGTGCTTCAGTTACCTCTGGCAAGAGTGTCATGCCATTGTATTTCAGTAGCCTGACAACAAGGATTTTCATGAGACTCCTGAATGGTCTACAGTATTCCCAGACTTAAAGAAAATACTACAGTGGCAGAGATGAGGATAAGCCTACACAAGAAAAAAAGGCTGCCAACCTATCCCTTCAAACAATTTGCTCAAGACTAAAAGAAACTCAGAGAGCACAACTAAATGCATAGCATTTTACTGTTATCAGTGCTTCCACAGGATCTGTGGACACTTTTGTTATTTCAGTCCAACAACTGCTGTATGTGTGGAAAAACTGTCTTTCAGAATACAGCAACATAATTTAAATGGTGTTTAGATTGGGGGTGCTAAACTTGTACAATAAGTACATGTTGGAGAATATTTAACTTACCACAGCATATTTCACTTCATGTTTTTCCATCAACTCCCACTTTAACTCAAAGTATTACTCAGGCTTTACCATGAACCTATTTATTGTGGGAAACTATGGAGAACTACATGATATAACCAGAGGAATATTTTTAAGTTTTTATGTGGGGAAAACTCCATACTTTTAAGAAAACATCACAGTAATACTCATGCCATGGTGAAGATGTTGGCATATTACTGTTGGTTCTGTCACAGAAAAATGTTTAAACCTTCATGTTTCCCCTAGGATTCTTTCAATGAATTGATACGTGCACAGATTTTCAACGCAGGTCCAAGCTTAATATTCATTGCACTCATAAGGTGATCCTCCTTCAACAAGAGGAGAGCTTGTCCATCAATTTCTTGTGCTCTAAATTCATCTGCAATATCTTGACAACCTGTAAGGCAACAGAAAGAAGATTTAGTAGGTTAGAAACATGCAGTGTTACACTATTCCCAGTGCTTGCACCTTTAGCTTGTAGAATCTATAATATATGCAAGAATTTAATAGTATGATGGGAACTGCGGAGATAATCTGAAAGCCATCTTCACTACAGCCTCTAATAACACTGTAACTGTAGGAGAATTACTCACTGGAAATTTCAAGTCCTCATGTAAACAACTTTCTCATTTCATTAAAAGGAACAATTGCCATGACTTCAAAATTGGAAGAGACTGGCAAAATACCACAGAAACAGCAATCAAGTAAAAGTATCATTCATCTGGCTTCTTTTCAGCAATAAAAAATTGTGCATATTATGCATATGTGCATTGTTAGGTACAATTCAAAGAGAAAATTGACTTACCCACAATTTCCAAAAGCTGTTCATTCCATCCACATATTACCAACCCATACATCGGGTCAGATGCATAGAATTTTGAGTTTGGGGGTTCAGCAGAACTGTCTCATTAAGGCTGTATCAGTTATGAGTGAATATTTCACATACAGCAATAGCTCACTTGACAAATGCAACTTCAGACTGGTTGGATTTTTTTTTAAATGAGAAATTTTGCTGAACACTAAAATTCTTGAAAAAACATGGCCTCAGATCACTGAGGCTTACAATGTAAGAAAGGAGGAAACTGCACAGGACAGTCTGACTGTCCCAAGTTACTGAAGTCTCATTCCACTGAAGAACACCGAGGGAAGCAAAAGGGCCCTTGAGAGATGTTCTGTTGACCAGAAACAGTCAGTTATGCTTAGCTGTATGGCAGCTCTGTTATATGGACAAATATCTTTAACAATGCAGGTAAGAGCATTCATTATCAGTTGTTTATTTGCAGCTTCTTTAGCTTCATAGACACGTTTCCTGTTTTTAATAGATTTGTGTTCTCAACCCACTGGTCTCTCCTTCTATCTTAACGACTTTCAGGCACATTTTCATTTGTGCTCCACCTTCCATTCCTGCTTTTAATTATTCCTCATTTGGGCTTATTTTCTTGACTTTGTATTTTTGTCTTTCCCCTTTTCTAAAAGTACAATAATACAGAGCTATTAAAACATGGTGAAGAACTCTTTTTCCACCTAGGGTGAAATCAACTGACTAATTCAATGTCCTCTTGAGAGCTCAGTTTTAAATTCCACAAACAATAGATAGCATCCAATTTCCTGATGGATTTACAAATGTGTAAAAGACAAGTAGAAAAAAATGTGTAAAAGACAAATAGAAAGGAAATGTGGAGGGAATACTGACATCCAAATCTTAACTCATTTGGAATTACTACTATGTAGTGACAGTAACATTCAAGATTAGAAAAGGCTAGCACTTTACAAGGAATAAATCACAACTTTTTCTTAATGGTTTGTTAAACAGACCTGGTGCAACAATTAGATGTTTCTTTATTAAATAGAGGATAGGGGAAGATTAAAAGATAATGGAGTAATAATTTGAAAAAAGAGAAGTCTTGTGCAATTTTATGGTACCTCTGGTTTTATGTTAAACCTCTGTAGTTTAGGCTATACTCAATAAGCTATATCCCCAAAAGTAAAAGTTATTGTGCAGTAATTTTTAAATCAATAAGGACTATTTGGTATAGCATTTAGCACAATGCAACTTTAATACCTGATAAATGCCCAGTTCTTGGGCATTATTTACTATAACAAGAAATAAGAATGGTATCATTTGGAAAAAAAATCCATTTGTTACAAACCATATTTATACCGCCACTAAAACATCACAGAAACATTAAACTGTTTTAGTGCTTGCATGTATTCTGTAACATTTACTTTTAGTATCTCTGGTACAGTGATGCATTAGTGTAGTCCAACTACAAACTATAACACAATAAATATTAGGACATTCTTCAGGAGCCTAGTCTTATCACAGAACACCTGCAATGGTACTGCCAATTCTGACTGCAGTATCTTCACTTTGTAGCCAATAACACACACACAAAAAAGTCTTAGATAACTGGCTCCTGTAGAAATAACCAGCCTTAATACCATCAGAAACGTTCTTACTTATGTTGATATAAAATAAGACCGATATAAAATAAGACCGATATAAAATAAGACCGATATAAAATAAGACCGATATAAAATAAGACCGATATAAAATAAGACCGATATAAAATAAGACCGATATAAAATAAGACCGATATAAAATAAGACCGATATAAAATAAGACCGATATAAAATAAGACCGATATAAAATTCCACAAGTATATTACTAAGTATTTCTGTGAAAGGTATCACTATACGTCCAGCTTGAGATCTGACCATGGCAACTGTCACACCGCTGCATTTACAAAGGATCAAACAGATCAAGAGATTTTTTTACATTTAAAACCAAAAGCAGTCCTATTAAAATATATTACTGGTTGGAGGTGGTTTTGGTTTTTTTTTTTGGGGGGGGGGGGGAAGATGTTAAAACAAGACTGGCTATGTGAAGCATTCTGATGCAACTTTTGCAAAAACAAAAAGCAAACAAAAAACAGCAAACAAGCCTTTCAGAGTCATTTTGGAAAAGCAAAAGATGGAAACTGAATGTGTTTCACATCCCTCATCTGAGCACATTCGGGTACTCTGAAATGCTTTCGCAATTAGTTGTTGTGCAATAACTTGGCAAAAAAGAAGGGGGGTGTTGAAGAGCATTAATTTTGCAACTGATGAAAGAAAGGAGGAACAGCTTTGTTTTTCCTGGTCTGTGCGGACTGCATCAAACACATTTTACATACATATTTTACAAACAGCATGACAAAAATAAGTTATCTTCCTTATTGCTTGTATTATTCAACTTCGACAGCATATGAAAAAATATTTTTCCAAGTGTGGTTTGAGAATATATTGAACATAAGAAAAGCCCCAATTATCCTAAAATATGAACACAGCAATGTAACAGTTTAAATTCTGGCATGTTGTAGATATAATTTAAATATTGATTTTTTGTAATATCTGAGAAACTAGGCCTTAATGTGGAATGGAATGAGTGATTGTAATAAATGTGCACTGAATACAGAAAAATATAAAGTCTGCTTAAATTCAGAGATCAACTTGTTCATAGAATAAATATGAAAAACAGATCCAGCAGCTGGTGAAATACTCAGTAAGTAATGGTTTCTAAACAGAAACCACATTTAAAGAATAATATTCTTGTTTTCATACTGGCAAATGAATCAGCAAGAAATATGCTTTAAAAAGGCGTATTTCTATTTGTGTTTCTATGGTACTTTAAGGTTTCTAGGACAGGAATTATCTTTTATTCTTTTACAGAATCTAGAATCAGGGAGTTATTGAGTTAACTACAGCCTCAAATCTATGAAAGTAATCTAAACAGCAGTAATCTAATCATATTTGAGTAATGCAGTTCAGATACAGAAACTTGAAAGAGCAGATCTTAAACCTAAGGAGCTTTGTTTAACAGACATCACTGAAAGTTTACAGAAGTCAATAAAGTAGCTTAACTGCAATTTATAAATCATCAGAAGAAAGGTCCTTCAAGGATGACTTTTGTTGACTTAAGGCACCCCTAACTCAATTCCTTGTCTTACCTACTCTATAAAAGATTAATTGGCAGAAACATGCATATGACTTGGCAGTGAAGATATATTCTTACAGGATTTTATCTTAATGGGATATATAGAAAAATGGTTTATCATTGCTATAAATTCCAGAAAAAGTAGAAAATCAGTAACAAGCTTAACCTGAGTCACATGTGAGTGATATAGGTAAGCAAGGAAAATTCTTGTATGACTGCTATTATGGAGACCTGCCTGTCACCTGTAGAGATTACAGTATCTGATCAGATAGAATGGCATCCTCAGGAAAGGGGAGGAAAGTGAATTTTAAAGCTTATGAAAGTTAGGAAACGACAGACAAATAAGTGTCAAATAATCTGAAGATTACATAAAGATAACTATGAACACTGAGCTAAAGGTATATAAATAAGGAGAAGCAAGATTTTTTTTGAGAACAGACTGAGATATTACATTTCCTATGTCTTCATGAGTATTCAGAGGCTATATGCAGAAGTTTTCTGTATTTCAGGTAGTGTGCAAAGCTATACAAATGAAAGTTTAGCTTTATAGAAGAAATTGGCTTATTCATTATAAATGTCATTTCTATCATGAAAGGTCTTTCAAATTTTTCAATTCCATAAAGGGAATGAACTCCTTTCTTGCTTTTTCTACTGAATAAGAAGCAAGTAAGGAGGGAAGAGAATAAAAGTGTAAAAGGGAGGAAGTGTCTGATCTCTCTACTGACCTCTTGAGAGAAATCAGACTGAAGGGAAGAACACCTTTAGTCTCCATCAGCTGGGGTGCAACAGCAGAGGTGGGACTAGTTCTATCGACATGGGATTTGTGCTGAAGGAACAAGCAAGAGGAAACAAATCATATTCCAGTCTCTGCTACCAACTAATGAGCATACCAGCGCTGTTACCACACCACCTCTTCATCACAGTGATGCTAAAAAGCAAGGAGCTCTACTGTTGCAAAAGCAGAACAAACTATTTCACGTTACATACCAGGCAAAGAACGTATAAACGCCCAGACTTCATCAACAGTCCACACGGATGGGTCGGTTTGCACTACCGGTAGCAAATCAATGCTCTCTGGCATTTTCCTAATTCTTAGTTCCCTAAGTTCACGTTCTCTCTCTCTTTCACTTTGCCTTCGCAGACGGGTGGTCATGGCAGCTGGAACAGCATCTTCGTGAGAAGCCATATCTTCTTCTGCAGATGGATAAGTAATTGGAAGCTGGAAAATGTAGTACAAATACACTACAGTATTATACTTTATTTGTAATTCCCCAAACAATGCCATAGTTCTAAGCAAATATTCCACAGACCTGTCTAAGAAAGTGATCTCGTGACGCCCCATCTGGGCCACTCGGTCGACGCCCGCGTCGCCCAAGGCTTTGGCTATCCGATTTCCGATTCCAGCGACTGGTCTTGTCTGATGTAAACAGCCCGAATTTCTTAGTGCAACTAAGGCTGTGCCTAAGGAAGTAAGGTATATTCAGTAATGCATTAATACTTTTTTGGACAAATTCAATCAGCTTAGCAATAAAATGACATTGCTGTACACAGAATTGTTGCCTAAAAACAACAGGTGTCACAGAAATACATGAGAGAAAGGTATCTCCAAAGCCAGTTTTTCTAACCCTTTGCCTTGATGCAATGTGAATGTCTCACATTGGGGACCAAAAGAGAAGCAGACATGAGAAAGGTGGTTTCAAGGCACACTGATGCAAAGAACTAAGTAGCGATCAGAAAGGGGAAACTATTCCCCATACAAGATAATTTCTAAAACATCTGGGATTAAATATCAGCTTTCCACAACAGTTGTAATGATGGCAGATCTTACATGTAGATGTTTATTTTGATTTGTTTCTCTTTTAACCAACACAAAATGAAACGCATACTAAACCCAAAAAGAAACCAGAAACCATTTTCCTCTGTCAAACATACACGAGCAAATGGCTTCATTTTTTATTTTCAGGAAAGAAGCAGCTTTACAAAACACTAATTATGCATGCTTATAAATATTTCTATTTTACTCTATGCAAATAATGAATTTTTATACTATGTTACTGAAAACACCTACAGCCCTTTTTCGTCTATGCACCATTTTAGCCATACCAAGATAATTCAGTGCTTTTTCCAGCATAGCACAAAACTGTAGGAAAGCCCATCTAGCCTAGTATTTTTCCCTCTAACAATGCCCAACAGCAAAGAGAAGAGAATATGAATATGACAAAGTGATTTGTGGCCCAGGGACATCTGAGACAAAGATGGTTTCCAAATACTGAGTGACACTCTGTGGATTTCTCTTCTATGACCCCAGTCTCCCCATGAGCCCAACTGCATCAACAGCCCCCTCGGTAAAGAGCTCCACAACTACAACTCCTAGGAAGAACTAATTCCTTTTGTTTGACTTCTTGAAATCATATTCCACAACAGTCCCCTGTACCTACAGATTCTAGAAATCTGGGCAGAAGATGATCTCGTTCTTCACTGTTTACTTATTTTTCAATACCATATACTATTTGGGTGCTATTCTATTAACCAGGCAGTGATAAACAATAACAAGGCAGAGTACCTTTTGGCACAGGATGTGGAGCAGAATCGTTTTGACCGTAAAAACTTATTAGGATATCCCATTTTTCCACAGAATTCACACTTCAGAAGATCACTTTCAATTTCATCTAGTCCCTCTAAAGAAAGGAGTGAGACATAAAGAAGTTAGTCTCAGTGACAAACAAAATGACGTCCAAATTTCTCATCTTTTAAGGAAGCAGGCAGAAGATTTTCAAACATCAAACACATTTAATTAAAAGATTTGAGTAAAGAGAAAATTATGCCAAGCCAAGCAAGTCATAAATTTCACTTTATATATAAAAGACTTCAAGCAGACTGAACGTTCAATTAAATTATTTAACCAGTTTAGCCAGCTTTTTTGTTAAATTTCCAACCATCCGGAGCAAACATGCCCTCAAACATAGTAAACAGTTTTTTAAATCTGTAATGATGTGACGTACTAAGCTAGTAAATACTTTCTCTGAATAGGTCACAGCTACAACCAAAAGGTAGACTTCTGGAAGCAAATAAGACATTGAATCTCATCTATGGATAAGAGAATTGGAGGCCAACATTTCAGATAAATACTTTTCTAAACCATATAAATCCTTTTCAATGCAGTTCTTTGAAATATGAGGCTGCAGTAAAATTTACTGTGTTAAATTTTCTCTTTTCACATTTACTTGAAGCAGCTACAAAATTGGCCAAATCCTTGACAGGCTCATTTGATTACCTTTGCACTCTGACAGGTGCTTGCACTAAGCAGAACTCTTGTCTCAAAATACAATTCATGTATTATTCTAAAAAAATCTTACTTACTGTATACATTTCATCAGCAGAATTGATAGTGCAAACTACCTGTATGTGATTGTGTAGTGCTAGTTACAAAGGCTGTGACCAAAGTCCCTCAGGCTTAAGTCTTTTTCAGTACAATGTTTTGATCAGTCCATGTAACGTATTTTCCAAATTTCACACACAGAAAGGCATCGTAACAGTTCTGCCACTGGTATTACAGTACACATGCTATCAACCTTTCCCTTCTACTAATCCTCTTAAGAATGCAAATCCCCCTCTTTCCCTTTCCCCAAATTTTATTTTTTTCTTATAATCATATGTGCCTAGGAAGTTACCAAATCTGCATCTTGCTGGGACCAGAAAGGATGTGGATTTCTAAGTTAAGTGTTTATCCCAGGGAAGTAATTCCTTCTGCCTTGTAATAAAAGCAGATCTACTTGTGGTACCTTCACCAGCTTCACTTGCAGGAAATATCCTATTCATTCAGAACAGAGACAAAATAGTTTGAGTCCATCCTACATTAAGTTTGCGTAGGCACCTTAAACTCCAACTGGAAAACCGCAGAAATCAATGCAACTGTTTGACAGCTCTTAGGATGCTATTTATCCGCGACAACCTTTAGCTAGCAAGCAGCTGTCGTCACCACTTGATCCTAAAACAGCCACAAAGTACAGCTCTCTGCAAAGCACATTATAATACTTTAGTGTTGATGCGATTAAAAAAAAACACAAGACAACGAGGACTTGCACTGAAGAGAAAAGATCATGCTCTTCCATCCAGACCTGCTGCAAAAACACTTTGACCTATCTGATATTCCAAAATTGGTACTGGATCCAATAAAAATCACACCATTTTTCACATCTGTCACAAGCAGATCCAGAGGAACAATTACAACATTTACCAACTCTTCTAGTTAGTTCTTGTGATCAACTAATACTACTTTGCTCCTGTACTTCTTTCCAATTAGATTCAGATTATACAAAGCAGTTTGGTGCACTGGATATAATACCTTCAAGCAACTAAGCTTTCCCTGAAAAAAGAGCATCTTTTCTTGCTCTGTTTATTATGCTTCCAAGAAATATTTTCAGGCTAAACCTTGCTGACTCACAAACAATTGTGAAAGCACTTAAGAAACTATTGCTCTTAAAGTTGATTAAAGTTGACTTTTAAAAGTTTTATAAGCAAAGTCTGGTTTAACTCATTACTCCCTCATGCATGCAAGAAAGGAAAGGATTATAGCATCTGATCAGTTTACAGTCTACTGCTACAGATTGTCTTTACAATATTTGTGAGATGAGGAGGTATTTTTCCTACTCCCTGAGAAGAAGAACTTGAATACCTGCTGATAGAGACACCGATGAAAGAAAAAGTAGGAAAGCCCAGAAGGATGCACTAGAAGGCAACAAGATAAGCATACATGTCACGCTGAATGTCTACATCTTCTTCAAGAAGCATATGATGTAGGCAGAACATGGCTTGTACATAGTTCAGAAGAATATCACCAACTCTGAAAAACAACTTAGCTTTTGGTATGGGAAAAATTACCCCAATGAGCCATCTGCGAGATATATTATCTGGAGTGAAACTGGCACAAACAGAAATGTAACATTTTTGTCTTCATTTACGTAAGTAAAAAGAACTGTGCGCCACATGGCTGCAACCATGGACAAAATACATTTGTTTAAAAATTCAGAGGACTAAACAAACATACATTTCTCCCACGTTTCTAATTTTCCTGTACTTTGCCTCTTCCTATTCATCTTCTACATTCACATTTTTGATTTCATATAAGCAGCTGAAAAAATTACAAACTAGCTTTTTGTTTTAAACTCCATTAAGCTCTGATGCTAGCTAATGCAAATGCAGGTATCAAAGTTTAATTTGCAAGAGTATGACTAACAAATTGTAAAATGCAGTTTTAGTGATACTAACTCATTAAACTGCTCATGAACACTAACTCTTTGGTACTGTTAAGGTGACAAATAAAAGAGCACTAATGCAAAATTAATAGAGCTGAAAATGCAGGAAAGGTTATTTGAACAGCATCTTTGATGTATCAGGATCCAAAGACAACTAAAATCAACAAATCCTCAGGCAGTGTCAGACTGAAAATTACCATGTGGCAAGTCTCCGTAAGTTGGTATCATACATGAAATAAAAACTGGGAATGGGAAACATATCAAATCTCGTCAATTTTGGAACTGAAGCTAATCAAATACTAGAGATGCATCCTTCAGACAAATCTCTCTTCCTATAATATCAAAAAAAATACTCATCTGATATTCGGACTAGATCACGCAGCATGGAAAAAAGGGACAACACAAACAGTGAAGCAAAAATTGATGCTGAAGCCTTTTCTTATGCATTAGGTGTTTCTATCTTATACATGGAATGTATATCCTGTTTTACAATACAAAAAACTCCTTCCTTTGACTTCCATGTAGATGCCTCTCAATGCTGGATGCTAGCTCATCTAATGAGTAGCTGCAAATTGTGTACATGAATCAAACACCAGCTGTCAGGAGCAATAACTACAAACAAAAATGTGAATGTTTCAATAATTCTGTAAAACAACAGACAAGCTGTTAGAGATCTACTGAGGAATGACAGTGCACTGTTAATGCTGAAAGGATCTCAGGGAATGCTACTGAAAATAAAACTGAACTCAGATCTACTGAAACAAGCAAAATAAAGCCAAAATAACCATTCCATCAGAGCTGCATATAGTCTAAAAGATGAACCAGAAGGCAAAAAATTTATTTCTTTTCAAATATGCTGGAAACCCCAAATACATTAACAAAAATTCAGAAAGCTGTGCTGTTGATTAGGAAATCAAGAAGTGCCATTTACTATGCACAGTCATGAGCTAAGTCTTACTTCACATGCGTAGAAAAGTAGTATAAAGTAGTGTAAAAGCAGTATAAAGTAGTGTAAAAATTGATTTTTTTAACAAAGCTGTGAAATAATAAAAAAGTCAAACAAATCATAAAATTTACCATATGGCTTTTTATGTTGTTTTGAAAGCCTCTTGTTCCTGATACTTTCATGTCATTGGTCTTCCCTCTGGAAGAACTAGTTAAACGTCAGTGGGAAGCTACACTACCATTTCCAGCAACAGAGAATCTGTATAGCAATAACAGCAATTTTTAATTAAATGAAAAAAAAGTTGAGAGAATTTCTGGTCATACTACAGCTCTCCACTATTAATATGCCAGATGCTTTCTCAGAGGAAAAGCTAGGGCCCTGCCTTATGAAGCTGCCTGCCATGCCTCTGTGAAGGTTTGTGAGGAACATGGTATGGGCCTCTCTTTTGGATTAAAAAAAAACAAAAAAACCCACAATATTCTACTGAAGAATAATTTTAAAACTGAACTCAGTAAAAACTCTGTTTCTTCGTTTTTCGTTTTAAATATGTAGACATCTTAATTACAACACAATTAAAAGAAAGTTATAGTTACAAAGCAGAGCATTTGAAATATTGTACATTACCTAAACTGAGGTTGCTACTGAAAAATGCAGAAGAGCTCTGGACTGTACTGAGACATATTAGTAAATGCAATCACACGATCAGCCATAATCTAGGAAATTTTGTTTTGTGTTTTATTCTGACACTTGTTTCCATGAATTCTGACTTCTTTGCACAGATGCTACCTCAACATACAGAACTGCAACCCATCAATATTTCCTTTCAGTGACATATTTCCACATTAAGTCAGCTATTACTAAAACCACTGCTACAAGTAATAACGTACCCTTCATTTAAGCATCAAGATACATATCACCTGAACTGTAAAGTAAATCAGCCTTAAGCAAAAATCTTTACTTAATTTCACTATCAACACATACTCTTCTTGAATTCAGAATGCTTTGGAAACCAAGCTTTTTATCCTCGGTCTGCAATCCTTCACTTCTAAGCAGCAGCAGAAGTCTTTAAAGTGAAAAATAACGTATCAAAATTTAGTAATCTAAAAGACTGAATTTTGAGCTAATTTTCTCACTAAGATACACAATGAAACAACCAACTTTCCTATTGCACTTCAACACCATTCACCAAGACAGAAACCACAGTAACTAACAAATTGTCATTGGTGTGGCAATCTTGAAAGTCCTTATGGGAAAAGATCAGAAAAGGAACATTATGGAGTATTTTAACTACGTGACAATTCAAAATGCTTGTAGTGGAAAGCAAATTAACAACATATAAATAACTGAAGCCCAGTATAGTGACACTTCTTACTGATCAGGACACTGTCCTAAATCTGGGCTTTTTTCCAGCCACTACCCCAGTGCAAACCTGCAGCCTCTTTTGTGGATGAGGGTCACTGTTACTGCCACTGCTGCTGTATTTGCCTCTTTCTACCCTGATCGCTACAGTTTTGATACGAAAGAGGGAAAGGAATTATTTTAAGAGAGATATAAAGCATGAGTTACAGTAAGAACTTTAAGATAAATTGAAACAGATGACCAAAAACAGCTGCTGTGTGACCTCTGGATTTTTCTGTTCCACTGCTTGAGAGGTGGCACAAATATTCTGGATTTTAAAATCTTGACTGAATTTATGCAAAAGTTGAGTTAAAGAATAGCCTGTTTTTTTCTGGGAGAAGCCAAGTTTAATTTCCATCTCAGAATATTCATGAGGGTACCTACATTTGGGCTTGAACAATGATAGTGGTGTAACACATCCAAAATACTTGATCGCTGGGTTCTAACAAATCCATGATTATGACTGTCAGATGTTGCACGAGAAACTCTGTTGAAGACATTTTTAGCTAATGAGCTGTGCTAAAAAGCACTCTATTCTGAGGAAGACAAGTGCACAGTTTCTTGATATTTGTGTTCATCTGCAGCAGTTGCTGTTATTAGTGTAGTTAGCTACAAACATTTGAAAATAATTTCTATTTGAGATAGTAGAAAGAGAACTGGAGATAGATGCCACTTGTACAGACAGGATGGGATTCTGTAATACATACAGAACTGAAGGGAAGAATGCGTAACAAAAACTACAAACCTTCTGCAATCATATCCTCTATCTCGGTGTCCGATGAGTTGTCTGCATGTTTTGTATTCTGCAAGTCTGATTCAACACACATAACACTCATGATTTGACCCTCCACTAGCAAACTTTTTTCTGCAGGCTGTTCTACCAGCAAAGATGAACGACTTACCTATTATAATAAAAGCAAAGCAACAATGATTAACTGAACAATTAATAATAGAAAATAGTACTTACTATTCATTAGCTGTAACTGAGCCCAACACCACAGTTTCCATTCTTTTTCAACAAACTATTATTATATAGTGCCAAGGGTGCGTATGTATTTTCTCAAACAAATACAAGGACATGTTCCTACTTTGCAAAGCTTGCAATAAAAATTACATTTAACAAGGGAAGAAACACATTAACTATAGAGAAAAGAAGGAACAGGAAAATGAGAGATATATTGAGTAAGGCAGAAAATAACACCCTTTAAAAAAAGAGGCTCATAGCTTTTCAACTGGCCATTTGCAGATTTAAAATTTTCAGTAGTGTAGTTCTTATCAGATAAAATACTAATCACACCACTCTCAGTAAGGGGCTTGCCAGTGCTTTCAGTAAAATGTTTTAACATGAAAGCAGTACTAAAAGACTCATGTCAGAGGTTTAAATTAAGGTATTACTGAGGTATCTAGGAGACAGACAAACATAAAACGAACCTATCTCAAATGTTAAATTAAAATCATTTCTTTGTAGCTATCTCCGGATAACCTATGTATTCAACCGTGTCTCTGTTTTCATTTAGTACCTTGTCATCCAGTGGCACTGACAAGCCAAGCAGTAGCATGAATTCCAACTGTATACATATGACAATACAGCAAGATACAAGCATACTAAAGTACTTCAAGAAACAAGCTACCAATCAGGGAAAAAAGTTCAACCACAAGGTTTGAAAAATTATTCAAGGTTTAAAGACCTAAATAGCTAGTAGCCACAAATGTTTTAAAAATTATAAGTAAAAAAAAATTATAGCAATTTTTAAACTTACAGGGAATGGCTCCAATCCCTCCTGAATCACAAAGCCCTCAATAACATGGGTCAGGATCTGTGGCTTAACAATAGCCTGTGGAGGTTTATTTTCTAGGCTAGGAATGCTATTGGGCATTGATGTGCTGTTGCTCCTTGTTGTCGCTGCTGGAAGCAAAAGAGGTGGTGGTGGAATAGAGGCATGTGAAGGGTCAGACGGAGATTTAATTACTGAGGCACTGACTGATGATGTCACTGAAGGTAGTCCCACATGTTCTGAAAGAAATAACAAAATATTTTATATTTTTATCACTTTTTTCCAACCATTCTTTCAGTATTCTAGAAAGAAGAGATGATAAACACCTCCAGCTCTGCATTGATGATCCTCCTAAAGAAGGTTTTTCCTCTATCGTTTATAGACTTAACCTTCAAAATAAGATGATTTGCCTTGACAGACTATTCGACAGACTAATTGTTTTCATGTTTACATCATTTCCCTTTACTCAGTACCTAACTGCAACCATCACTGACCAAAACAAATGTAAAACCAAACCAAAACAAAAAACACTTCTATAGCCTTAAATTAATTACCTATCCAGATCACAAAATCCATGAGTCAAGAATAGAAATCAGTATTTTCAAACATATGATTCTCAGAGCTGGATAGCTGAAGTATTTCTGAAAAGAGGGTTTTCTTTTTTCAGGGACACTTTGCGGCCTCAATAAACTTTATGGTCGCAAATACATAAGACATCAAGCCACTAAGCACCCAGCTGCTGGTACAGAAACCCAGCTACAGAAGCCCAAATTTAGAAAGGCTGCACCTCCAGGTATTCTGAAAGACACTGCACTCATCTATGACTGTGTGTGTTCGTATACATACGGACTTTTAAAATCCATATATATGCGTGCGTGTGTGTGTTCGTACACACATACTGTGGTATATCTAAAAATGATGCCATAGAGAATCATACAATGCAGCAGACCATCCCAACAGCATTTTCTAATTCTGCAAACAAATCTTCACAACAGATAAACCTGCGTATTTTGCTCACAGCAGACAGGCTAGACTTAAAATGTAACTGGAGATTGATACCACTGTTAAAATTCTAGTATTTTAGAAGGCTATGTTTCCGAGTCCAAATACAAGATTTCTATGCTACATGCCATACAAACACGTCAGTTACGCTTTTAAAACTGAATTGTTCATTCTATCGTACCAATTTCCAGTATACTTTACATAACGTCTTTTACTTAAAGTAAAAATTTGACTTTCATCTGTTTTTATAGTTTAGTAGAATCATTTTTAACATATCAATGGCTACTAGAAGTTTCTAAGCAGAAAAGCTATCTTAGTTTTACATTTGTTCTCACCTGACAAGGGCTCTTCTGAAGCATGCGCCTCTCCATTCCCCAAGGTTATGGCTGGTGGTGACAGAGTCGGTGGCGTAGGTGTTCTAACCATATGGACACATTCAGAGTCCTCAGGCATCTCTTCTTCACATACATTCTCCACTTGGTAAATCTGCATCCAACAAACTATTGCTTTAGAGAGATTTCCATTCTATCTTAATACCTTGAAAGAGTTGCATAAATATAATTTTTTAACAAATTATCAGTTGAAGTATTAAAATATACTAATCTCATAATAAAATACAACAGTTACCAAACTGCATACAAATCAATGAGCTCTGAGGACATCACAATTACTATGAGAACAAAACTAAAGTATTTCGTTGCAAAGAGCAGAATTCTAAGATATAGGCATAATTCTCCTACTGAACAGTCCAGAGAAATTAATTGACTTTTTCCATGTCTGATCTTTACAATTTACTATATTTTTATTTGCACACGCACACACACACACACACACACACACACTTACTGTTCTTTAAAGACTTCAGCAAAATGCAAGCTTTATAACATAAGGACAATTTCAGTAAAACTGACTAAGCATTCCAGCTCAAATTTATCTAAATTCTTTAATACCATATTATCAGTTCATAACTCTGCCAGATGTTAACCATACAGACTGAAATTTAAAATGAAGTATATATCACAAGCTGATACTGTGGCAGAGAAAATGTCATGCTCCCAGGCCTTGTTACGCAACTATTGCAACAGGTCTGGAGAGAAGGGATGGAAGTCATACTGATGTAAGAGGTACAGTATTTATCTTCTCCATTAAAATCCACCCAAAGTTGACCAAACTACAAGTCCCTGAATGCTGCTTAATATTCATTTGTTAGTCAGTCAGACAAATTCTTGGAAAACTCATCCTGAAGAGAAAGGCAGTTCCATCTTGGAGTTGCAGGCGTTGTGTAAGATTGTTCCTTATAATTGCTAGGGACAATAGTGGTGTCAGAGAAGGAAAACAAGAGAAACTATACTCAGAAAAAAGGCTATCCCTCCTGTTGCTCTAGTTTCACAGAGAAGAAAAGGAAAGAAGAGAGATTCTCTGGATTACAGATGTGATAATGCTATGAAGGATTTGAGATGAATGTATTTGTATCAGAATACAAATGTATTTTGAGAGTTTAGATCTGCATAAGTCTCAGTTAATACAACTTTTTGTTTGTAATTAAGGTAAAGCATTTACAATTCAGTATCAAAGAATAAAGGTTCACATGAAGTTTGTGCATCTCCAAATTAGTATCTCAAAACTGGAAGCAGGAAATAGATCAGTTTGGAGTCCTAGTATCACTTAATCATTGACTAATATAGAAGTCTCCGTATTGTTTTCTATCTTATATAGAAGTGTAATTAAAATGGGTATTTCAGGAGAGTATGCCAAGACTATGAGACATTAGTGAACAGGTTATAAGGTATTTTCCTCAAGCTACAAAAGTAAATTGATGCAATTTACTGACAATCAGTTTAGCAGATTAGGATGTAAAACGTCACCTTGTCAAAAGCACACTGGCTTCTATTCTTCTGGCTAATTTCTACATGAAATATCAGAGGGTTGGCATTATCGTTACCTTCTAAATACCATTTAAAGATAATCAATACACAACCTTCCTTAATCTGTTGATATCCTGAAAACAAAAGCCTACAAGAACTGTTAATTCTTCGGCTCATATCAGTCTCATTAGCATGTTACCAGTGAAGCCTAGCAATATCACTTTAACTGTTTCCATTAACTGCAGATCATTTTATTTCACTGTATTTCACTGCAGATGATTTTATCTTACAGTGCAAGTAAAACTGAAATTTTCAGTTAAGAACTGCAGAGCTCCTTGAGACTAATACTGAACTAAATGAAAGAGCAGTGATTGAAACATCGAAAGATCATTAAAAATTCCAAAAACCCAAAGCATAACTTCTGCACATCTGTGTTCACCTGTGTCTGTCACAGTTTAACGCCAACTTTCCCAACAATGAAGGTTTTAGAGAACAGGTATTTTCATAGATTTGGTTGACTCTTATCTCTGGCCACAGATGATACCAAAGAGAGGATTTCTCATTCTCAGTTTGACATTAAAATCAGAAGAAATTTCTGAGCACTCACCACTGGAGTTTCAATTGGTACCGATGGCTGCACTTGAAGATTTACTGCAACAGTCTGGGGTGGTGGAAGAGTCTGAAATGGCAGCTGGACCAACGCTTCTGCAGCAGGAAGTTCTTCCTCAGAAACCAAAGTGTTTTGAACCAAAACTTGGCCCTGGGATAGAATTTCAGGCTGCACTTGTAAAGACTGCACAGATTGTAATGGCAGTTGTTGAATCTGGGTTGAAGATGTTGACAGCTGAGGAGGAGCGGCAAGTGGGATAGGTGCGGACTGCAAGGCTGAATATGGCTGGTGTGGTGTGGAGGGCACTATCTGTTGGCCTGGGGAAACTAAGCTGGGCTGCTCTACTGGTCCTATATGTACAGCTGGGGAAGGCGGAAGCGGAAGATGCGATGGAAGATTGAGTGGCTGTGCAATTGGTCGAACTGGACTGGTAGTACTCTGCTGAGAAGCAGTCTGCTCTGGCTGAAGAGCTGTTGGCACAAGGGAGCTTGCCTGTGACTGAATAAGTGCTTGAGGATGAATAATTATTGTGGGTGACTGACTAGGGGAATGAGGAGGTGGAGGAGATACCACTACTGACTGCTGAGCTGACTGGGACGGAGTAGGAGACAGTGTTAGAGGTGGAGGATGGATGTGAATAGGTGAGCAATGCTGAGACTGGACACTGCTGGGAACTGGAGGAAGACCATGGCTTGGGAGGGGTAGACAGTGCTGTGATGGAGGGGGGTCCTGACCAGAAGAAGTCTGAAGTGCAATTGGCTGGACTTGCTGCTGCTGTTGCAATACCAGCTGATGATGGGAAATCTTTGAAGGTGGCGAATGAAGTGGGATCGGCTGATGTTTTACTAAAGAATGAGGTTGAATTGGAGAATATGAAGCTGTGAGGGAAAAGAAAAACAAAACCGACAATTAGTATTTACTTAAGTCCAGAAAACACTAAAAGTATTAAAAGAAAGGAAGTTTTTACTTTAGTTAAATAAGCCAGCCCAGCAAAACTTTCTCAACCCTTTGGATGTGTGGTTAGAAATATCTTCTTTGACAGGATAGAGTACACAAAAACAATTTGTTAAAGGAGTACATCAATTTCCAAAGCAAACTTCACCAATGAATACATGAATAAAACTGTTCTTTTTACATATACATAATTATATTTACACCTATATAAAAAGTATCTAAATTTATCTATCCTTTTGGTGTTAGTTCTAAGATTACTGCTGATTTAGCCTTATCTTTTATTCAAGAATTCCACTCAACCTTTGCTCTGAAACAGAGTGGAGTGGAAATAACAGCTAAGTTAAAGTTTAGGTAATACGATTTAAAGATACTCTTAAGAAAAATTCCAAAAGACTTCAGTATGAATCAAAACCTTTCCAGGCATTTGCCTGAACTTGAACACGAACTGAAAGTTATGTGCCTGAAAACAGTGCAACTTCCAGAGATATCACATCATCTCTGAATGAACCACTGACTTGCAAGTAATTCCTCATGGAATTTGGGTGCATAAAAGCATACGTGTATGAGCATACACACATATTTTCCTCCACATGCAAGCCTTTTCTTGCTTTATCTTTTCCACTTGAGAAATAAGTCATTCATGTCTTTTTACTTATTCTCTTAAGAAAGATGGATTTTTCTCTTTTTAGAGGCAAGTTCTAACAGCATTAGGGTTCAACAACTCAAGCTTGTCTGCCTCTCAGTCTTACTCCTTCTCTAACAGCTGCCATTAAGCCAGGCTAGATCCCCAGAATTATCAGATCAATTGTCTAGAAAACACTTACTCTTTGAATACAAGGAAGCAAGAAATGTTACATAAACGTATATATAACCGCATGCTTATCTTGATTTACCTTCTCCTTGTCAGACTCATTTTTTAAGGTGTATTTTTAATTAATTTATAAAATACCAGATTTGGGGGCACAGTAGCATATGGATTTATAATACTTGGTATGAAAAATGTTCTGACAAGATAGAGCTTTTGGATGCTCATGCTGTAGCAATGAGTGTAAAAAGAATAATTATTCTAGAAAGTCAGGAAAAATCTCTTTTTCCAGATCTTCTCTTGCACTCTTTCATTCTGTATTTCTCCTGTTTCCCTCACCACCCACCTCTACTCCAAAGTGGCGTAAAGAGTTCAAGCTTATAATTACTTATAGTATCACAAATATAAAAAAATTCTCCACTGATCAACTAAGACCCCCAAAATCAGTTGACTTTGGGGGCGTTCCATCACTGTAAACCATAAGAGACAAAACATTTTAAAACAACTTTTTTACAGCTGTATTTTCATCCTACCTGGTGTTATTAACTGATGTATACTTGGTGTTCGCGTGACTGGTGTACTCCGACATTCTGGAGTGGGGCTCTCGCCTTTTCTATTGCTTTCTGAGGAATCTGGCTGGCTGCTCTTGGTACTGGTCACAGGTTTATTAGGGCACAGAGACAATGACTGAGTTTGACTGCTGCTCTTTGGTGGACCATTCTGTGAACCCGACAAAACACCCAACTTCTGACTGCGCAATGTCAAGTTCTGAACCTGGGAAGTGAACCAAATGTGCAAAAAAATACATATAAATGTTTAAGAAACATCCAGACTAAAATAGCAAATAACTAACATTACATAATGCTTTTCATCCCATGTTATCAAAATAACCAAAAAGTTCAACAATTTGCTCATCATCAAGTTATCTTGTAAGTCACAAGATTTAGAGAAGAATAATGATCTTAAATCACTTTAGTGATAAAGGAAATATAGTAGTCTCTTACTGAACTTTTTAAAAGAAAGAAATGGAAATTGTTCATTACACTAATATGAATTAAAATGTATCTTTCTTTTTTACTATTACTGTGCCCTTATAGTGCATAACAAAGCATCTTGAACAAACACAATTTTATATTTTATACAGATGCTGTAGGAGTGCAGTAGGCTATAAGTACATCTCCTGAGATTATCAACTTAAACCAGAGCCTTGGGTAGTCACTGGGACCAGAATATGCTGTATGTTATCGACATCTTACAGCTGAGAGTCCTTTATTTCTACAGCAATATTAACTTGCCTCTTCATTAAGATACCTCCAATGTCACATAAAACAAGAGGTAGGCTTTCTGAAATGTAAATCAGTCAGTGATTATTTTTAGTAGTGCCCATTATACTATAGCCAGATTTTGTGCAGCACAGCCCCAACTTTCCAATCCTATATGCTGAGCTAGAATTTCAGTTCAAGGATAAAGACTGCCTTTGCTGCACTAATTTACATCATACTTTACATGAAAAAGAGGACTAATCATCATCATCCGCTATTATCACTACATAATCCCTGTCTCATGCAGCAAACAGTTAGTACTCATATAATGAACAGGTAGGTGACTTTTTATTTCTCATTGCTCACTGTGTTACACATTCAACTCCTGTTCTAAAGACAATAGTATTTGTTTCCTTATTGACTTGCATGCAGCATTTATTGCAATCCTATCTTTGTGAATACAAATTGAACTGCAGCACACCTTATCAGTTAAGGTAACCAATCTGAGATTTCCAGGACATACATAAAAAAGGACATGAAAAGAAGAAATGCATGAAAACAGAGGGGAAGGAGAAAAAGTAGAAGAAAAGTGTCAGTTTTGGACGTGGTAGGTGTTCTGTTGAGATGCTGCTAATCACTGATGAACTTTCTTTTTGACGTTTCTCCATGGAAAAGATACCATGAAATCACTATGCTTTTCCTTCACAAACATCTTGGCTAAATGTAATATATACATATATAACCAAAAGCATTTTTTTTTTAATTACTGGAATTGCCTATTTGCTCAGATTTGCTTACATGGTCAATAAAGACATTTCTCTTTCTCCAAGCCCAGCCAATTGAAACCACAAGGACGTATTTATCACAGAGTAAGAAAAACATACAGCAGGCCAATGTTAACGCTTTCCCAATGCATCATTGATTGGGTGAAACTGGATCTTTGCAGTGTCGTTGCTGCTACAGAAACTGCTAGACAACCAAGGTTAACAGCATCTGGCAGGAGGGCGGTACAGAACACTGAGAGAGCGAGCAACATCTTGAGTTCAGTGGGGTCACCACAGCAGCTCAGCTTTCACAACAACGCTCTACAGTCTGGGGTAAGGTTCTACTATCCCTCTGCAAAAATGTCTCAAGGAGTTGATTGGTTGCACAGCCAGAGAAACTTGTGCAAAGTGAACCTCTATGCATCTTTAAGGTCTTTACATTGCCAAAAAGGAAGCAAAGACTCAGATGACATCTCCTCACACAAAAGTAAACTTTGTTCTTTGGTTGTTCAATTTACATGGAGAGAGTTCTCAGAAAAAGTGGAAGGCTCCATCAATAAACACAGGCACTAAACAAGTCAAAAAGCCAAAGCTCCTGTGGATCTGTGAAGAACACATCACAGATGATGAACAGCTATCCCGCAGCTACTATGCAGGATTAATCATCACCAATAAAAGATGATGAACCAGGTTCCAAGAAAACATCACTCTTCTCTGGTGAGATGGCCAGACTAAAAGAAAAGTCCAAACAAACGTTTGGGCAAATAAAACAACAGGGATGAGAATACTGGTGTTCCTGTAAGGGTTAACTGCTTATGCTAATCAAGATGCTTCAGATTAAACGTTGCCATTCTTGAAGTCCAAAAGAACCACCATTCCATTCTGCGTGTTTTTGAAGGGAGTGCTCCTCAAACATACTGAGGTTATCATATCTGACCTGACAGACCCAAGCACGAAAAATCTGCATAGTGCTGCAGACACTAGTGAGAGATTCTAACTTTGTTTCAGCAGTTAAGAAGAGTCTATTCAACCTGGGAAGCCGGAAGTTAACTAACATTTTGGAAGCAATGGGAAAAAGGCCTTACTAAACCCTTTTATTAGAACCCAGTGATAAAAAATGTCCAGCTCTCAGTTTAGCTTATACTATACTGAAAGCAGGACTCCTGTTAGACTCAAATTCTCACAGCATGCAGTTTGCTTCACTGAATATTCAAACAAAGGGAAAGAGAAGGAAAAGAAAACCCAACATGTGCTGAGAAAGTAAGTGAAAACATACAGGAGAAGTTGCAAAACTGCATTTAAATCAAACTGAAAGCAAAGCTCCAGAAAAGGGAGAAAAAAAGTCATAAACACCCTCCAGGAAAGTGCACTAACTCAAAGTCATGGACAGAAGATCTCAGTTTGACTGCATTAATATTGACACAAGAAGACTGGGAGGTGACCAGTATGATGCCAATTGTCAAAAACTTTTCAGGGAGATCCACAGAACTACAAACGAGTAAATCTGGTATCTCCAATAAGATCTAGGAGATCACTAGACCTATAATAAAGAACCAAATCAGTAAGCACACAAGGACGCCATAGTGGGAAACAGGCAATATGACTTTTGTAAAGGAAAGTCAGTGCCTCACAAATCTTTTGGAAGCCTCTGAAGGGGTCAAAAAACACAAGGACAGAGCTGATCCAGTTGCTGTAGTTTGTCTGGATTTCCAAAAGATTTCCAAACAAGGTCCACCACCAAAGGCTTTTAAAGAAACTGTCAGGAGACAGAATGGAAGGTCTTTCATGAGAAAACAAGTCTGCTAGGAACAACTGTTCACTTTTCACAGTGGAAGACAGTCACTAATGGGTTCTATAGCGATCTGTATTGAGACATATGTCTTTCCAGATCACATATGAATATGTTAACCAGTGAAGTGATGATACTAATTCTGCTGACAATGTGAAGTTATTTAAACTAATAAATAGGAGGACTAATTATGAAGAGCTGCAATGACCTATCTGGGATCCCAAATTTACAAAAATGATCACCTCTGAGCTGAATGGAATTATAATAAAAGTTAATCTTTTCATTTTTACTTAGTAGCTGCAGGGACGTGGTCTCAGTCAAGGGCAGCGAATGCTGACTCAGAAACATAGATTCTGTGTGCCCACATCTGTCACAAAAATCACAGTATGACAGCAGACAAGACATTGGAATTACATTTTTTCATGGGTGACTATTAATTGCCTGTTCTTTAATTTCTGAATGTCTGACTTGAAACTCCAAGGTCTGATATTCAGACATCTGAGCAGTCCCGGCTGCAGGTGAGACAGTGACAGCTGTGCTTTCACCATACTGTCATCTGTTCATGTTACCTGAAAGCGGCATGTGTGCAATGGTAGTTTATTATATCACATAGTAAAATACACACATTATTTTTCCAGTCGTTTCATTCATTTCAGTGAATGTGGAATAGCATCTCCAGTAATATCTGAAATGTGTTTGAAATGAAATTCAACCAATCTCATATGGAATTGCCAACCCTGATCCAGCATGGAAATCATGGGATTCCATAAGCATCAAAATCCATTGGGTCTGAATCACTTAGACAGGCAAAGATGGTGAAGTTCGATTTTGATTTTAGCAACATTGATACTACTGAAGACTATAATACTTTCCAGTTCTCTGTGTAGTCTCACCTAGAAGACAAGTAACAGTGATAAACAGTAACAGAAATAGGAGTTAAATGTAGGATTATTCTATGCTGTAAAGTTAGAACCCAACGAACATAATAAAATTATCTCAAGAAATTACCTGAAAATTTCCGGAGCAAAAAGAATCTAAGTACAAAAATTAAACTTGTGAGGTCTCCAGGAACGCATTCCTGCACAATAAATCAAGGCATATACAGGGACACCTAGAACACAGCTATTACTAGATGAGTTAGGGAAAGGTCATTTTTTTCTTGCAACAAAGTAATTACCATTGTAAAATGCATAACTTATCTCTTGTTTCGATCTCACAGAAATCAATTATTTAATGTGTGTGATGATGGCTAACAGAAGATAGTGAAGATGTACAGAAACAGCACTCACTACTTGTTTTTATAAGCAGGTAAAACTTAAGCCCAGTATTTCCTTACCTCTCAGTTTTCACCAACTGTACTGGACACATTTGACAAACTTACACAAGCTCACCTGAGTAGCTGCAGACTGACAGGAAGATGAGGATGATGATGAGACAACAGGAATGTCAGACTGTACAGCAGCCACAGTGGTAGCAGGAGTGAAAATAAGCTGTTAAGAAATAAAACAAGTCAGGAAACAGACTGAAATTTTGAAATATGTGAAAGAAATTAAATACTTTTAAGGAAAGATACATAAATTACATGTAGTGATGTAGAGCTTCTAATATTTACTTCTTTTTGCTTTTAGAAAAACTTATTCAAAAAGCAGTTTATTGCAGTAATTTAAGTAAATAAGCAACACTAGAAAATAATTAAGATATTTGTTCAATGTGTTCAGAAAAATATCTTTCACATACATACATCACTTGTTATACAAGTACTGTAAAAAAGGCTTTCAGTCCCATACTATGAATGGGCAAAATAAAGGCAAAAGTCAAGAGATCAGTCCCATATCTACAGTATTAAAGAAAGAAAATCTAGAAGAACTCTCCAATCTGTTAAAATGTTATTTAATAAGCAGAGCTGATATAACAACTTTCTTTTTCAACTGTGCTAATTTTCATTCAAAGAACAGCGGTCATACAACCAACCTCAAATTAGTAATTTCAAAATACCAACATCCCAACTGTCATCAATTTCTTTATAGGCAATACAGCAAAGACAAGCTTTATGGAAAGTTTTGAAGAGAGACTAACAGTTAGTTTTCCAGATTTTTAAAAAGATTTCAACTGCAAGAAGCAGCTTGGAAGAAAGCATGAAAGTATTTATCTGGAAGTAGATCAATTTGGTGATGAAGGCTAATATTATGAGCTAACTGGAGATGAGAGCTGACCTTTTTACACAAAATGAAAGGCCTTGACAATGAAGAAAAATACATGGCTTTTGATATGTTAGCTAGAAACAGTGGCAGATTGAAAGAGGTATGGTATGCTCAACCACTGAGGCTAGCAGAGTGATTTTGCAGTACCATTCTGCAAGGAAACAAGTAGGGCAAGTTTCTCTATCAAAGCTGGGGTGGGGGGAAGACAGTTACTGAAATAAGCAAGGAATTTGACATTGACAGTCTAGATGAAGATTTCGCGTAAATGAACAGGAAAACTGTATCAAAAAAATCCATGTTGTTGAGACAGATTATTACTAATAAGAAAGCAACCCCCTCCCCACACTACTTCAGTTACTAAGTTGTTCATGTGTACAAAAGGCAGTGACATGGAATAAATGTACAACTTGCTGCCGTTACCTAATACTGGGTGTATTCAGCACCTAGATTTACTTACAAACCAAAGACTCAAGAAAACTTTCTCCCGGTAAATTGATAAACAGTTGTTCGTAATATAATGTGTGATAATATGTTGTTTAAGTCCTTATCTTGAAGTTATACTACTTTTTCAGTAAATGTGTAGGAAACCAAACACAGAAGTTCAACGGAGCCCAATACCATTACCGCACAAGCCTATGAAAAAATCTCAGAGAACAAAGGATCACTTTTCCTAAACACACTTCGAAAGTGCCATTCCTGCAAGAACTCATGCCTGCACCTAGGGCCTCTGACCTTTGACTTCAAATCTTAGTGTAGCGTAACAGTGATTTTTCCCGTGTCATATAGTTGAGCATGAAACTTTAGAAAGCCCTGGTCATAAACTTACACAAGAAATAAAAAATGTCTTTGGCCTCGACCAAGTACTGATCGTGACCGGGGCGTTTATGTACAACCTCAGCAATTTCCGTGAAATTACACACGTTGTAAGAATCAACTTATACAAAGCTCACGGCAGAAAAGGGCATCTATTTGAACTATGGCAAGTGTTAAAGCTTACCAAAAAAAAACAACAAAACAAAACACCCAGCCCACACTAAATAGGTTTTTCAGAACTAGCCCATCAGGAATGAAACCTCGCTTCTAAAAATGGAAGTGTCACATTGACAGGAAATTGCAAGAATCTAATGAGTTTCGTATTACTCCAAAGAGAATGAAAGCTATAAATCCAACTCAAACTCTAGAGAGTCTAGAGAGTTAGAGATAATTCAACACAGAATAATCTTAGTTAAGTATACGAAAATGTTAATCAAAAGTCTGAACTCTGAATGTTAACTGTATTAAAAAAATCTACCCGGAATATAGACAGACTCCAGTATGCCCTTTTCACAGCCAGGAAGAAAAGACAGATACTCTCTTTTTATATTTTTTCCATGCTTAATCAGTTTAATAGTTGTAATATGACCATGCCTTAAAAACAAACAAAAAAACTCACTCAAACTTCAGAGAACTAAGTTACAGCAGTCCTTTCACTCCTTTGAGGTCTCAACTGTTCCAAAAGATATGTACTCACAAAATTAGCAACCAAATTGTCAATGCTAACTGGAACTAAAGAAAATATATATGAATGATTTATAGAAACTAAATTAAAATATGACACAGTAAAGTTTTGGGGAAAAAAAACCAAATAAGTGTAAAGATTATAAGGTCAAAACTTACCATTTGAGCTCGGAGATACATTTGAGCCTGGCTTGCACTCAGGGTTGGAGAGGTGCTCCCCAGCAACATAGTCTGTTGGGTGATACTGCTGCTGGTGGTGTTGGAGGTCTGTGAACGGCTTATTATCTGTGCAGGTGTAGGAGAGGTGGAGAGGTTAATCTAAGGAAACAAAAATATTACTTCTGTCATGGATATTCATTCATCCTAGGGTCTAAAGCCAGAAAGCCTTTGACAACAATCGGCAGGGGCAGTTGCAACCTCTGAACTGTAAAGATATCAAAAATATTTTGATCCAATCATCATAAAACTGGATTCTGGCAAGACTGAACACTTTCATTCTCAAATTGCAAAGAACATTTAGCAGTACATAATAAGCAGTTATGAGTATAAACAGTGATGTTATGAAGTCTGAAAAACATACTTCATATAAATACAGAATATGCAGCACAAACTTGTAATATTTTTAAGGAAAACACTTGACTTTTAATACTTGTGCTTCTTTAAACCTCTATGTTATCTGACTGGACTGATAACATCTCCCAAGACATTCGTCATGCAACTTGTTTAACACTTGTCAAGATCAGGACATTTGATTTGTGCCTCCATATAGGTTTTGGTTCTTCATTCTATATACGCACATTTAAAAATGACTGGAGACTAAAACTTTTCTACAATTTCATACTACATGCCTCTCAACAATTTCTCTTGAACATCTTTTCAAACAAAAGCTGGTTTTTTTCCCAAGAGGTCTAACAGAGTTAAGTGCCCAGCTCCTTTTCATCACTTTACTCAAAGATTTCCTTGGAAATCCCAACCCAATTATGCTAACAGTTTAACATCAAACATCTTTAAGGACCTTCTCTCCTAAATTTAATGAATGAATGATTTTACTTCTAAGAACCCGAAAGCCGAAGCAATGCTACGAAAGTTTAAAAATTAAAAAGTTAAATTACTGAAGCTATGCACTGAAGTCATGAACAGCTTGAGGGCATGACTGATGAGCAGGATGTCTGCAGGACAAATGATGGCCTACTCAAGACAACTGTAGAATTGTACATAAGAGACCGTGCAACTTACATGTATGAAGATACCATTTAAAGAAAAACAGCATGAGCTGAACACACAGAGCTGCTAATAACTGAAACCTGAGTACATTCTTTGAATATGAATAAAGTATGTGAAAGTGCATAAAAGATGCATGATAAAAGATGATAATCAACAAAAGAATGAATGCTATATATATGAAATTAGTGAAATGTATATAAGTGAGTGATGGTTTGGATTCTTTAGATTTGGTGCTATTTAATCACGGGTACACAGTGTTACTATTTCTAGCTACCAGAGTGCCCTGAACAAAGAAACTAACGTAAAAAATACAGTAAGAAATCATACTAGAGATTAAAGGTTATTCCTGTAGCGGTGTGGTAAAGTCACTGGTGCTCAGTGAGCGAGCATCAGAGCACCGACAGTGGCCTGGGACCAGGGAAGCCTTGAACTCTAGCCAGTAACAATACTGGCTGGCAGCACAGCTCAGGAGTGGCAGACACTGGAAGCGCAGCCAGCACTTACTATAGTGTCATTACACTTCTATTTAGTGTTGCTGTAATAATAATTTTAATCACACAAATTTAAGTACTAAAATCTTCTTTGTTTTTCCAAGTAGGTATCGAATAACCAGCAGGGGTAGGAATGGGTGCAGGGCTTTGTTCAGTTACGTACCGAGGTCTGCGACATGCTTGACTGCTGAGTGACACTCCCAGTGGGGGAAGTACATTGCCTCCCACCTGACAGGCTTGCCTAAATAGCAAGAATATGTGTCAAACACTGAAATCAAAAAGTATTTAAGTGATGTTCATATTATTGCATAAACCATCAGAAACCCCTCTCTACTGTTGCCCTTTCTCGGAGTTAACAGTAAAAATACTTTACTCAGTGGAATTAGTTTTCAACAAAGTGCGCTCCACCCTGTAGATGGATACCTACAGGGTGCTAAATGCCTTCGACTCCTACCAACTTTCAGGCATTCAGGCACTCACAGATTAAGACCTGAACAAAAACTACCAGAAGTGAAATCTACTAAACTGTTAATGATGCAGCTAACCGATCACCTCACCACCTAGCGTGCTGAGATCTTATAATACGACATCATTAGAAACTGCCATTATTAAAATTCACATCCAATCGTTTCTATTGTGATTAGAATCCTCTAAAAATAAAACAATCTTTACAAATGCTGCAAAGAACACCTTCGTGCTTCCTAGAATTATAATTTATGTATGCATGGCTAGTATCTGATATGAGCCAGTATCTTACTCCAGCAATTCAGATTAATACAGTGACGCTGATTTAAATTTATATATTAATAGACTGCATAACAAACTCTTATCATTCTTCCCTAATCTGATTTTCTTTGCTCCATCTCAGTAACTGCATATATATGCACACACAAACACTTCATTAAAAAAAGGATAAATCAATATATTACCGTGATCTAATAGAAAGCATATAGAAGTAGAAGCCAGGAGCATACAAGAGTCAGTCCTAGTTCTGACAACAAATGGGTACATCCCTGAAGTTTTTAAATTCTGTTTTAGTGTCTCTGCTTGTAAAATTCTAACACTCACCTATCTCTGAAGGACCATATTCCCAAAACAAGGTCAACTGAGGTCAAAGGGAATCTTTCCACTGATTGAGTTTTCACAATGGGTCTGCTCCAGTGCTCATTAATGTTAAAAGCTTTACTTCAGAAACCAAAAGCATCACTGTCATTTACTTCCTACATTTCCACATTCAGAGTTCAAACTGAAGTTTGCCATTACTTATAATGCAGCCAGTTGTGTGGCAAGGCACACTAAAAATAATGAACATCTGGTATCTTACTTGATTTCACTCATGTACATTTCTATTTATTGCTTTCTTATCAACTTTTAGTAAAAATTATGGGATGAAGATTGAAGTAGTCTATTTTAACATTATTATATTGTTTGATGATTTATATGATGCATTATAATGTATGCAATAAAGCATGGAATGGAGGCCTACTGGAACATCTGTAACACTGGTCAAAATCCTCCAAAGAGTTTGGTATGGTTACAATTTAAAAAAACAAAGTCATTAAAATACAACAGGGAATTATTGTGAGGTATTACGCTCAGGCACTTAAGCTGTTATTATGTTTGGTAATGCTCTAGAATGAAGTAGTAAACCATTATTTTTCAGCAATCTTCACTCTCACCTGTGGTACAGTTGCCAGACTCTGAAATTGGGTACTGCTTAAGTGCTGCTGCTGCAAAGCAGCAGTCTGCAGCATTAGATGCTGCTGTTGGGCTGCATACATCTGCTGAAGGTACTGAGCAGCTGAGCTAGGAGGACGATGCAAGGCCTGCTGAATAACCTGTGATGAATCAGTAGGTAATTACAATTACAAAATACACACCTTGCTGATACGATACCGAAGTTTACCTATACAAGGAAATAAAACTAAACAAATCCTTTGCACACCAATTGCATAATACTGAACTTCCTCCATCGTCACTGTTCTCAACGAAGTTACAGAATATATGCAACACAAATAATAATACATTCAGGTTTACAAGGAAAGCCCGGCAATCCATTATACAGCATGATTTAATAACACTACATCCAAGACTCTTAGATTCTTGTCAACAAGTCCTAGAAGATGGCCTGCTTTTTGAAAGATCAGAATAGCACACGTGAGAATCAGTTATCAAACCTAACAGAGTGGGCTGTATAAAATACCAAGAGACCCGATTTAAAGAATAGCAGGGGGAATGGATCCAATGAAGCAAAGACTTACACAAAGGAAAATACCTCTGGATCCCTATAGCCTATGCTGGTCAAGGGAATAGCTTTATCATGTATTACTTCATAACTTCTATTTATAGTACTATTCTGAAAGGGTCTAATATTCTTAGGTAAACTATTTTATGAGAACTAGTAAGTCAGACATTAAGAAACAAGACAGCATTTAAGAATAGAAAGTTAGTCTTGTGTAAAGCATCATGCAATGCCTGCATGGGAGCGCACTGTACAGAAGGATAGGACGGGACATCTCATAGCCCAGTACCTGAACCGCATGCCGATCAGAGCCGCTGTAGACAGATATCTGTGGTAGCTGCGTTCGGGAAGTGGAGGTGGTGGTGATAGTAGTTGTAGATGCAGAACACGTTGTTGTGCTCGGTTCATTCTCCATAGCGGTGCAGTGTTCGTCCAGCCTGGCAGAATTGAAATACAAATAGCTCACGATCAGAAAAACAGTACATACTGATTTCAAAGAAAAACAATCTAAGCTTTGCTGAGATAGAGTAATGGATAACGTGCCTAAATTCGTAATGTTTTGCTATTACCAGAAGGAATGTATGGGCAGATGCAGTTTTAAACTTGCTATAATCTTAAGATGCATCAAAAGTAGCAATAGGTGACCAGTTTAGGACTGCATGCAAGGCTTCAACACCACCGAGCTACCCAGGAGCAATGCCACACCCCCCTTCCCTACAGCACAGCACAGATGCTACTGGCTGCCCATTCCGTACTTCCAGCAAAATATTTTCTTGGCAAAAATGACTGGTGGCTTGCTTTATTCAGAAAGAGATCAAAAGGCTATAGGTAAAAATGCTTTCACTTTTTACAGTGGTATCTCCCGAAATACAGCAACAGTCAAGGAAGAAACTATCTGTTTAAGCATCTCTGATGATTCTTCCCCAACCTAACCAGCCTTGCTTTTTCTACTGCAGAATACAATCCCTCTCCCAAGATGCCTTCTTTAAAACTGAAATGAATCCAATACATAGATTTATGAGAGATGACTGATTTCTTTTTCACTTTTAGTTTTCTGATTTACCGTACAGGGCATAGTTGCTGTTTATTGCTTAAGAGATAAAAAGGGGGGGAGGGGGAAGATGCATTTCCTTCCTGCAAAGAAGGACTCAGAAAATAATCATTTACAGAGATGCAGTGTACTGAGGAAAAAAAACAGCATTGCCAAGTTCGTAACAAACGCCCATTAGATTCTGCGACAAACAGGAAGATAATTAGGAATTTCAACTCACACAGCTGAAGGCAGAATACAGTGCTGCCAGACGGCTACCTTCATCACTCAAAATGCGACTACTGCACAAGTGGGGAACCTACAAAATAATACCCACTCCCTAGTAAAATTGCCCGCACTCGCTTGTACCGCACACACATGGCACAACAGCTCCTGGTGACTTGGAACAGCCAAATCTTAATAGATACATGGTCACCTAGGACCTCATGCCTATCATTATATTGCATATCACATGTGTATTACATATATTGCTGCATATCCCTCACCATGAAAAAATTCATAGCAGTAAAATATGCTGTAAAAGCACAAACCTTTGCTAATTGAACTGTAAAAAAACATGGCTTTGTTGTTAAAAATCCAGATCCACTGTCTATTATAGATGCCATCTCTCTACAGCAGAGCACAAGTCAACATACACAGATCAAGCACTTTACTTCAATAGCAATAAAAACAGCACTACTTCAGAAACCACTTTACACTAATTTCACATAATGCTAACGAAACATACCTTGAAAAAAAAAAAAAAAAAGTTACGTCTCCTTCAGAGGACATTAAGCATATATCAAAAAATTTATACCTAAAACTTGTCTAGCTAGTTTTAGCAGTATTATGCAACCAACTCAATTACTCTAAAAAAAGAAAAAAACACTGAATGTTTGATTTTCGTAATTCTTAGTTTCTGAGTTCTTACACACATACGTAAGATCTATCATTAGCGATGTGTGCAATGCATCCCATTCTACTAGCTAACCCACCAAAGTTCGCTATTACCCCACGCTAACAGTCAATCCTTTAGCTTCAAAAATTATTTTATTATTGCCCAAGTTATTCATGCAATGGCTATATGAAGAAAATCAAACAAGAGCGAGCCCCTAAACTCCTGTTTGGCACAGCCTGGCATCGAGCTGCAGCTCCAGGCCTCTTCTAACACCACGTTTGACCCAGTATCAGTTAGAGCTGATATGTGATCCTTGCTCGGCCACCCTGAGGTCCAGCTGCAATATAAATAACAGAGTGGTACCCAGCACCCACACGAAAAAATACCAGGCCCTCCGCGGGCTGAAGTGACACCCATTGAAACCTCTCTTCACTTTTAGCGAGGGAGGATTGGTTTAGGGACGGGAGGAAAGAAATAAAAGCGTATTTTTTAGCAAGAAAACCAAGAATCCATTAACAACTTAGCAGACAGATCTTTTACGACAAAGTCAGACTGCTTTTACAGCGTTACTTGGACCCACCTTACAGCTCTGTACATGCAGAGACCACTTCTAACTCTAAAGGAAATAGCTAGGATGACATCGCCTGCAAGCGGCTTTAATGCAAAAGATCCCCTCCAATGCCTGACTAACTTTTACAAAATGCAGTTACTAACTCTGACTTTAAACGACACTACGCTTTCAAAAGTAACACTGAAATACAAAACACAACAAAAAAACTACTCTGAAAAGAAATATTTATTCAAAAGAGTGACAGTGTGGGACACCATACAGCCCCAAATTACAGCATGTATAACACGAACATTTACAAGTTTTGCTCTATTTATATATTGAGACTTAAAGAATAGCTTTGGGTCAAAGCACGTATGCAAAGTAAGCTCAAAAAATATCCGTTATTCTACACCAATAACTTTAAGCAGCAATCGCTATGTATACTTATGCCACTAGCCATTTTTGTATTTTGGAAAGCTTGATATTTAGTAAATGAGACAGTAAAGAGGAACGCTGTTGCAATTCAGCAACTGTAAGTGATATGGGAAAATAGAGTCCATTATTTTCTGCATATATATTCATTCAATTCATCACCGCTCCCTACAATTTCAAGAGAACATAATGGCAGGGGGAAAAAAAGCAAAAGAAAAAGGACATTTTGCTCTCAAACTCAGCCCTGCGAGGGTTTTCCGTGTATGAGTAAGAGACGCCGAAATAAATCCCGCCCCTTCTCCTCCACAGCAGCTCCCGGGCGCGCTAACGTTGCGTGATGCTTTTTCTTTTTCTTCTTTTTTCGGCAGAAAAGGGGCTTCAGAGCCGCGCTCCGAGCAAGCCCCAGCGGCGCCACGCCAGGCGGCTGCTCGGCGAAGCGGCGCCGAGGCGCCCCCGGCCGCAGCCGGCCCCGGGCGGCCCCAGGGCGCGGGCGGCGCTCACCGCCGCAGGCCGGGCCCCGCCGCGCCGCTCCGCGGGCCGCGCACTGCCGCTCCCCGCCCCCGCCGGCAGGGCCGCGCTGCCCCCGGGCGGGGAGGCGGGGAGGCGGCCGGCTCCCCGCGCGGGGCCGGCCGAGGCCGGGGCGCTGTCAGGGCGCCGGTCCCCGCCTACGCGCCCCGCCCCGCCGCGGCCTGGCCCCGGCCGCCCGCTTCCCCCTCCTGCGCGCGTCCCGCCGGGAGACTCGCCTCGGACGAGCCGCTCACTCCGCTTCCGCCATCTTCTCGCCTCCCTCGCGGGGAGGCGCTGCGCAGGCGCAGGGCGCCGCCGCCGCCGGGCACGTGACCCCCGCGCCGCCATGTTGCCGCTGGAGGGCGTCGTCCCCGGGGCCTTCGACGCTCGGCTCGGCTCGCCGTGGCGGCCCTCCCGGGGGCTGCTGTGCTGGAGCGGGCGGGTGGCGGAGGCAGTAAGTTTTGCTCGTTTGATTCCCGAGCTGTACTAGAAAAAGGACACACACGGCTCCAAGAGTGCTTGTGGGAGGTTATGGTCAGGAGAGCAGTTGCCTTTAAGGCTTTTGTGCAGCGATTGCTCAGGGACCTCAGCTGCGCTTCAGCCGTTCCCCCACCCTGGTGACAAGCATCTGACCTCTCTGAGACAAGCAAAAGCCCCGCTGGCCCCGCTTCCACTTCTTCCCTGTGAAATACTGGCTCAGAGTTTCTCCCCGCTATAGGGTTGGTTCTCTTCTTCAAGACCATCTCTCCCTCTGAATTGAACCTAATTGATCAGAGTTGAATTATCTCATTAATATTATGACATCTACTGATGGTAGCTGCTGCTGTGTATTATCTAGCATAGATGAGGCAAAGGCCGGCCCCCTTAAAGATGAATAGCCACCCTGCCAGAAAATGCCTAATTCAGATCTTACAGGGGACATCTTGGCAAACTCATTCTACATCTCTCCCTCTCCTCTTCATGAAATGCCTGCTGTGACGAAGAAACACCCTCCGTATGTTAGAAGTACGTAAAAAATGTTACACATAGCCTTTGGATATACCAGTATTTTCAAAGTTGCTTTCATTCCCTTTATATTCACGTAGGTCTTTGTGACAAGACATGGCAGACTGCCTATATAATGGAAAAGTTCTTGTGGTGATGTTCTACATAGTTCAAAGTGGACTCTGTCACCTCTTCCATGGTCCTTTCTGGAGAGAGAAATGAGATTCTGCTAAAATCAGCTCACTGCACTTAGGTCATCAAAGTCAGCTGAGAGGGGGTAAGCAATAACTGTCTACCTTTAGGGACAAAGGCTATGGCTGATGGGGACAAAGATTCTCTCAAAAGTTAGTTAATGCAAAAGATTTTATATATGTTCTCTGTTTCTTCAAAATAAAAACAAAATTTCAGCTGCCCATTTAACAGAGGGAGAATTCTCTATTGGAGAGTTTGGAAAATGCTCAACATAGTTACAAACCATCAAATATTTTATAGCAGTATTGGCAGCCACTGGCTAAGGAACTGTTTTGTAAATCTTTATTTAATCACTTTATTGCTTCTTTAAGAGGGTTTTCTGTGTATCATGTACTGATCAGTCTTTTCCCATATTAAGTAAATAGTTATTTTTAGGCTGTTTCATGGACTCTTGAATATGACAGAACAGAGAAAGCTGTTAGCAGGTGTGTGCACAGCCTAAAGCTAATACCATATATAATTTCAAAACATATGCCAGTACTAGAAGCATCACTGCGTGATTAAGATAAATGCTAAAAACATGCTTCTTAAAGGAAATCCCTGAAGATAAGTTGCAGCTCACAATGCTAGCACTGCAAATATACCACAGCTAGGCCTTTTTTTTTTTTTTTTTAATACCACCTTTGAGGATGCTGCCAAATCCTTGAGGGTCATCTGGTGGTGGACTGAAATGGTTCAGTGCCAGAAGCTTCTACAAATAGGAGCCTTCTCCTCATGCTGTCCAATTATCTTGTTATTTGAAAAAATTGCTAGGGATGCTAGTAGGCTATCCTTTAAGTCATGGGCCTACCACCTAAAAACACATTCAGTTATACCAGCATCCCTAAATAGAAGACCATTCCATGGCTCATTTCTGATTCATTAGCAGTCTTGGCAGAAATTGTTTCATCCATTGGTACTGACACAGAACCAAGAGTGTGAATGAAAATAAGAATTAGTTAAAAACTTGATAAATAACTGAGCAATAATAGAAACAAATAGCTGAATATAGCTCAACAATATGTTTTTCTGCAACTAGATTGCTGTTTCCTCAGATAACGCATTTTGACCAACTGAGAGTTTGACACAGAAGAAAAAAATTGCCAGATGTTTAGCTGCCAGTTGGGATAAGTAAGCACTTTGCAAAGAAAAAGAATCTCAGCAAGCATCTCGCAAAATGCCAGCACTTTCCCACGCATTACAGACAAGCTCAGACTGTCAAAGGGCGAAGCAGTCTGACTGCAGGTCAGGATGCCTGGGATGAGTAATGACAATGCACCTGGTCACATGAGGAGGTCTGGTTTCTGTAAAGACACCACAGGATGATTCAGTAGGAGAAAACAGGCGTTATCGTAGGTTGAAAAAGAAAGTTGTAGGGAAAATGAAGACTCGTGCAGGAATACTCCGCAGATGCCGCAAGAAAGCGACACAAGCTCTGGTTCAGATACGGCAGGGTATTTCCTGCTGTAAGAAGAGGACGTAAGACTGTTTAGAAGGTGGATGCAGCAAATCACTTTCTTCTGAGGAAAAAAAAACCCCAAATGCTAAGAAAAACAAGCCTGGCAGCTGCCCGCTCAGCAAGACCCCACCACTACGTCGCTGCTGGCCGGTCCTGACCTTCCTGCTTCCCACCTAGCCCCACCGCCGCTTCCGGAGCGCATGCGCGGGCGCCGCAGTCCCGGCAGCCCCCGCGGCGGCGGCACGCCCAGGCCGAACCAAGCGGCCGGGGAGACCCCGCTCCCGCATCCCCCTCCCCCCCCCCCAACTTGAGCGCAGGGCGCGGGCGAGTGGCCCCCGCGGCTCTCCGTACCGCGCCCCGCCGCCCCGGGACGGGGATCTCTGCCCGATCCGCCCCTTCGCCGCCGCGTGGGCCGCCCCGCGGGGCGGGGGCATGACGGGGGCGGGCAGCGCCCGCCTCTCCCGCCGCGGGCGATCGGCGTGAGCTGCGGCTGCGGCGCCGGCTCCTCCTTCCTGCCGCCGCCCCGCGCAGCGAGCCGGGGGCGGCGCGGCGCTCCGGGGGGACGGCGGGGAGCCGCCCGCCGCGGGGGGGATGCCGACGCAGCGGGACGGCAGCGGCAACGGCACCATGTCCCACCCGGGCCCCGCCGGCGGCGGGGGCGGCCTCGGCGGCGACAGCGCCCACCAGGTCCGCGTGAAGGCCTACTACAAGGGGTGAGTGGCGGCGGGGCGAGGGGGGCGGCCGCCCCCGGGCGGGCAGCTTTCCGCGGCGGCTCCCTGCCCTTTCCCTGCGCGGCCCCGCTCGGCCCGAGGTCGGGGGAAACCCTTATCTCGGGGCGGAGCGGAGCGGAGCGATAGCGCTGGTATGCCGCGCTGGGAGCTCCCGGGGCGGCCCGCCGGCGGCTTCTGTCCATGGTGGCGCCGGTAAGGCGGCACTTCAATTACCGCGATTTCAGCGCCTTTACCGGGAGCGTTAAAATCTCGAGTCCTGTTCGGTTCTTGGAGGGGGAAAAGGGGGTTAAAACAGAAACGGGAAAGCCCGCTGCTGAACGGCTGCGTTACAACGGTTTTCAAGCGCCGTGCTGAGCTGGTGCTGGGGGAGGCTCCGCGCGGGGTGTCGGGTTTCAGCGAGCTGCCGGGGGCGAGGCGCTGGGGAGGGGCGGCGGGCTGGACCCGTGCGGACGGAGCGGCCGCAGGGCACCGGTCTTCCCGCAATAGCATTAATCCTAAGTGAGGATGTGTCCGGGTAACTTCCCTGTGCTTCTGCTCACCTTGCCTTCCCGCACATTCTGATTGCACCTTGTTGCTTACCCGCTGTTAGTAATGCGAGCATACTGCTCCATAACATTTTCCTGAGGGTAAAAAACCCCCATACTTAGAAAATATGCTCAGAGTCAAGATCCAAAGGGAGAGGGTACTTGGCTGAAAACCTAGCACGTTGCTTTTCAGGCTCAGGTTCGCGGGCCCTGAGTGACTTCTGAGAGAGTCGGTGAATGGTAACTAAGACACATCCACTGTCACTTGTGCTTCTGCTGTAAACAGTGCTGGGGGTCTGCACAGTGAAAATCCCAACCCTGTCAGCGGCTCTGCAGCAGCAGTGTATCCTGCCAGAGGAAGTAGTCTGCTCTGGGTTGACAAACTCATATTAAACAGTAACAGTTACAGGACCTAACTGTAAAAGTTTGCCAGCAAGGTTTGACAGTGGTTCTTTGGGCCATGAAGTTTGGTAGCAAGTGATCTAAACAAAAAATGTAGCTTGCAGTTTTTGAATTAAGACTGCATTTGAGACACATGCACAGATACCTGGAAGGAAGCTGCTATTTGCAGTAGAGGAAAAATTTCATTATATCTGTAGTATTTACTATTTAGTAATGTGAATATCTGATGTCTCTAACTTTGTAATTTTAAGGAGAGATGTAAGGACTATCTGGCCTATTTCTGTTCTGGGGCTTCTCTTGACAAAGGTCTATAAAAGTGCCATAGAGACTAGCACAGTCTGTGGCTTGAAAATAGCTGTGAAACATTTTTAGAGCAATAAAATGGAAAATTCTCAGCTGTTTTGCTGTCACTGTAATCTACCATCTTATAGAAGTGGAGATGCCTCTGGCTATTAACTGCCAGAAGTGTTCATTTGGTTAGACAGTGAGCTAAAGTGGGAACCGTTTTGAGTCAAAACTCTTTGTCTCCTGCTGGATCAGTTTTCATCTTGATAATTTCCCCATGCTATCCCATGAATACTTGCTGTAGCACAGGGAGGCTATGGTGCAAGAATAGAGAGAAAGTAGTTCAGGGTGCTGGGAGTGAGGAATAAAACTGCTACGCTGGACAGGAGTGCTGGCTCATGACACTTTAAGTATTTGGTAATAATTTCACAGACACTGAAATGTTTCTTTTGAGTCTCATTTACTGACTTTTTATCTATTAATGTAATCATCAGTTCACATGTAATAGTGAAACTGAGTCACCCAGGGAGTTGGTTAACTATTGTTAATACAAACAAACAAGCTGGAATGCCTTAGTCATCATTTCTTTCGAGATCTAAACAAATTCATCTCTCCACTTTCCTGCAACAAAAGGTTTTACTTCCACTTCTCAGACTAGCGCTATCAAGAAATGGATATCGGAGCAAAACATTTTGCCTGCACTTAGTCTGGGATCCACTGGGAACAAAGGACCTAAATCCTGATATCAAAGGCATTGTTTTCCCTTTTATCAATTAAACTGTCTCAAGATTAGAGTTGGATAGAGGATTTTACAGGAAATGGTATTAGTCAGGAAACGTTAATCTCTTAATTTCGTTTCAATAGAAGCATTTAAATAGGATGTAAAAGTTGTGAAAGTCTCACTACGAAGGTCTTTTCAGCTTCTGGAAGGAATTTCTGGTCAAAGAAAAAAAAAATCCAGCAACTCGGAGGCACAGATCCATTCTTGAAACAGTTCATAGCCCGACAATCAGACTGCTCACCTGGTTCTCGAGACACGGCTCTTACCGACTCAAACCAAAGAGCTGCCTCTGAATCCCCGTAACATAGGTTAGTCTGGCTAAGAGCCTAACTGCTTTCCTCAGCTGAGACAAAGACTTTCATGAAGAACTCTTTGAATGGTCTTTGTTTCGTTCTAGTATTCAGTGGAAATTCTTTATCTTAAATCCATGAAGCATGTAAAACCAGGAAGGAAAATTTTCCTAAAATGAAGAAAGATCATGGGAATAAGGGTATGGGAATTCCCAGAAACTTGGGAATTAGGGCATAAGTTGAATTTACCTGGTATTTCCTTCTCCCAGGTAAGCTGCACTTACCTTCCTAATAGGACTAGTTGTTTAAAATGCTGAAAATAACCTCTTTTAAGAATTATCATGTTCTGTGCAAAATATGTGATAGGGATTCCTGAGTGAGTACTTAGGAGTTTGCTCTGTTACACCACGTGTTTACATATACTTCAGATTTTTGTTGATACAGTGACAAAGCTTAGCAGTTTCAAATACTGTACTTGGACAGCACCTGTAGTTACAAGCATTTCAGCTCTCTGATTTTTTTTTCCAAGTTTACTTTTTGGCTTGTCTAATTTGTTTGTCTATTTGTAGATAGTTTTGGTCAGTTCTGTACAAGAAAGCTATTTTATCCATACTATGTAAGAAGAGGAATGCATTGCAGCGGTTGAGAACAGCTGGGAATAAGGAGAGCACAGCTTGTGCGCTATGAATCCTGTAGAATTAATGGTGCTGATTATGAATCTTGAAGAACCATCATTTCTGTTGTGGTTAAAACTGCTAACTTCCTTTCAGTGACTGACATAGGTTTTGAACTGTCTGAACTATGTAGGCTGTAATTCAGGGTAGGCTTTTAGTATAGTTAAAGGTGTAGGTTGCCAATGTGTTGCCCACCTACAGTTTGGTTTATTTCAAATGAAAAATACCACTGGCAGGCATGTCATGATACATGTTAAATTTGCTTTTTTTAAATTTTAATACGTTTAAGTGGGCGGGAAAAGGAGTGGGAAGAACAGTTCAATGTTAATTATAAAATCAAAACACACCTCCATAGGAACTTCCAGGGAGCTAATTTCTTAGGAATGTTTGAGTTCCCGCATCCTTTCTTTATATTATTCTCTGCCTTGAGTGCTCAGTGTAGTGTGGTCAGTGTAGCAAAAAGTAACTCTTCAGCCTGGTATCTTTCATTGCCTGTTGGGTGTAGCATTGCACAAAGCAGAGGGCTCAGCCTTAAAAAAAAAAAAAAAAAAAAAAAAAAAAAAAATTTAAGCCCATGAATACATTTTCAATCCTCCTCCTTGCATTGAAACATTGATTCCATTTTGCAGATGAATATTTTCTGATGATACAGTTTTCCAGATAAACAAATTGTGTGGGAACAGGCAGTTTCCAGACCTCAAACTTCTGCTGTGGAAAGAGCTTCTGTAAATCTTACTGAATGGTAGTGTCTGGACCGTATGGAAGACGTGGACACTGACACGGCACAATTCTCAGAGTTTTGTATGGGTTCATTTCAGTGAGCTATAATTAAACCTTCCCTATAGCCTGAATGACTGACCTGGAAGTGTGATGAATGGGATGTGAGGTGTTCCTTTTTGTTTGGTTGGTTGGTTTTGTTTGTTTTGAGGTGAAAAAATCTAAAGCGATAGTTTCTGTTCTTGTAGTGGATTTTTCTCCAACAGAAGTTTGAGCTTAGAAGTGAAAAATGATACATGTATTGAATTGCATTTAACTGTTGGCATTGTTTTTTTTGTTTTGCGTGTTTGTTAAAGGTTGTTATGAATATCGGATGTTCTGTAAAAGAAAGAAGCTGTGTGATGTCAGAAAAGGTGGGGAAGATCGCGATGAGGTTCATGATTTTCTAAAAATACTTAGAATCTGCTCTCCAGCATTCATGTTTACATTTATCACTTGCATTTTCTCAGTCATGCTGTGGCTTATCTTTTACTCATTCTTATGTTTGCAGTTTATTGATTCAGGCAGGCCTTTTATTATTAATATCAATAAAATGATACTTTAATATTAATGGAAGAGATAAATGTCAACATTTTATTTGAAATGAATTCAGGACAAGGGCTGTCCCGTGTTTATTTGCATGTTTCCTACTTTGTAGGCCCCCTGATTAAGACATATTATAATAGTACTAAAAATAAATGAAAAAAGTAGAGCATCTATAATGAGAATCAATTAACATATCCAGATGTGGTGCAAGTGGTTTGCTTTAATCGGAGATATTTTCTGATTCCCTCTGTTTGTCATCAGAAGACAGGGATATTATGTTCAAAAATAGCTTTATAACAAACTTATGCTTATTAAAAGCAGTACATCAGCTTGTCTTCATTGGGAGGAAAGGCTTACTGTCAAGAATTTTTTTTCCCCTTATCTTAGTGAAAGAAAGCATTTTGTGTATTTTTTTTTTAATGCAAAGCAGCAGGCCATGGTACACACTAACTTTACTTTAACTTAGCATACTTTACTCATACTTTAACTCAACATACTACTTTGTGTTTAAAATGCCGAATTTCCTCTCACTAGAGTTTAATTTTGTACCTTGGCTTGAGTTAATACAGCTTTTTGCTAATGAAGAAATCGTCATTGCAGCATTAGATGGAAGAAGTGTGGAAAATACCATATAATGCAAAGGTGTGATAACAGAATTACTCTGGAAGTGAGACCTCTCTCAGTAGAAAATGTCAGTGTCATCAATATAATTAAAATTGCAAAATAAGCTTGTAAAAAGACTTGTAATCTTTCAATTTCTACCTTATATAAAGTTGACTTCACAACTCTGGGGGAAAATGTGCTTGATATTACTTGTAGAACCTTGCTCGTACTTACATACTTTTTTTTTTTTTTCAGAACCTTAGCCAACAGTGATATTAAAATGTAGAGAAATTAGTATTTGTTATAGTACGTACTAAGATCTCCTTCAAAATGTATTTCATAGCTATCTGATATGCATCCTAGTGAAGGTATTAGAGTAGTAATTTTAGACTTGCTTAAATTGTAAAATAAACTGCTTTTATTTGAAGGGCAGCTGTTTTGTCACATGAAGGTAACAAATGGGAAGGTTTTTTTTTCAATTCATATCAGCTTTTACTTTGTATAGGTAACAATTTTTGTCTCGAGGCTGTTCAGTACATCTTGATTTTGTGGATATGTCATTTCTTCTGTTCACTGTAGGGCAAATACAAATTGCTGTTTTAAGTGGACTTCTTATCAAACAATAAACTTAAGTAGGAAAAGGAATAAGTTTAATCTTCAATTTTGCTAGAGCATCCGTAACTACTGTCTCTCAGGATTATGATCTGTTATCTAACTCTTCTTGCTTGTATGACAAAGGGAGGGCTTTTTAGTCATATAATCACTGCTTCCTTTAATGTACCCTTTCCCATTATTTACTAGGTTCATTGCAAAATAAACTCTAAATGTTGAAATATATAACTCTTTTTCTAGTGCTGTTCAGAACTTAACCTTTTGTTTAAAAAAAGAGTTCAAAGTGAATATATCTACACTAAAATGTGAATAAATTAAGGGGTGGTAAACTTTAACACAGAATCAGTGAAGTTGCTAAACAGTACCTTATCTCCTTCCAAAAGTGTAAGTCCCTGAAAAACAGGAAATACAGGTTGAGGCTTTGCCTCACAATGCAGTCTCATGTTTTCTTTGGGTGATGCCTGCATACCAGTAAGGCACTGTTAAATCTGCCTCCAGTTGCATAGCCAAATATTGGCTTCAGGTTCCCAGTTCATGCATTTTGGGAGAGAACGCAAAGAAAAGCTTCATACTGGGGAGAAGGTAGTTGTTCTGGTGGGACAGACAAAATAGCGCGGTTCAGATGAAGCCCCGTTTGCCCAGCAGCACTACGCTGCTGTGTCTGTCGCTCCCTTGGTAGCAGCTTTCCCCTTCTGCACTGAGCTGGGACTGCTCAGGGCTTGGAAGGAGAGGGATAAGGGAGAGGATCCCTGGGACCTTCTGCTGCAGCCTGCCAAAGCACTTTTTTACTTGTATGAAAGTTGAAGGAAGAATACAAACAGCAGTTGCTTTTCCATTTCTGTTTATACTTTGTATGTCAAATTTCTCTTATTTTGCTGGCAGTGTTCTGAAGCCCTGGATGTTACTTGCACTTAGGAGAGCCTTCTTTCTTTTCTTTTTTTGAAGTATTGGGACTTCAGTAACTGCTCCAGGATATAGTCTTGAATGGAAGTGGAGCAGAGCTGCCACCTTGCTCCTTCAACACTTGTTCAATCCTGATATGAATTCTCTCAGCAGGGAGAGAAACTTTTGTGTTAAGAGGGCACAAATACCATTTCATTTCTAGTGTGGAAATAAGGAGCAGTTCCAAATAATGTAGCAACTTTTTGAATGCTTTATTCATATTAGTGAAGAAGTATGATTTCACTATCCTAACAGTTTACTGCAGTCTTTCTTGTAACTAAACCAGAAATCCAGAAGCAGGCTAACTGTTCTTTTAGAGTGCTTAGAAATTGCTAGTTTATTTTATTTATGCTGCTAAGCTTAAAGGAGCCGCTGCAATATTCAGACAAATGCATTTACACATGGTTTCTCTGCCACTTGTGGAATGGTTCACACCACCATATGTTAAATGTTAAATCACACAATACTTGATACACCTCTGCCCATATATGGGTGACTTAAAGGCATTTAACTTACTGTGCTTGAAGACTTCACCCTGATAGGCATGTTTGTGTAAATTTTGACCAGATCTATATTTTATCTGTTGTATCAATACATATTTTTCCCCAAGTAGTGTTAGCACTGTGGCCTGTGCATCGACAGAGATGAATCCCAACTGGCTGAGATTGTTTTGCAAAGTTCAGTCTCGTTGCTCAAACTCTGGGTTTATTCACAAGGTTTGAAGAATAGTGTAAACAGCCCTATTTTTCCTCCATCTTTTTCTGAACTGTATCTTTGACTTTGGTCAAAGGACTGCAGCCTTGGGTCACAGGCTTAACCTGCTTTCCTCTAAGGCCCAGCAAATACCAAGACAATGGATCAGCATATTATGTCAATGTAGTCAAAGCAGTAGGTGACTAATTCTAATTATAACAGAGATACTGCTTTACTGTTATGCAGAGTTGGTAAACTTTAATTCTAATTGTATGTTTCTCTGTCTGCCTTCCCAGTCATTGTGGTGCTGCATCATGGGTCTCTCTTTAAAGGCATTTTGAATATTTGGATTTTTTCTTCCTGATCTGCTAGGAAACCTATTTTATGCTTTTCATTAATACTTCATAACATCTACACAATTACAATGTTAGTTGGAGAATATCTAACATTTTAATACCTAATAAAATAGCTGTGAAAGAGTAAGCAAAGCTGGCAATATATTAATAAATGTTCTTCAAAAGTTTTGTGACGTTTTCTTTCTTTGGTTTCCGCTGGTGTAATATCTCTCCTTTCTGTGTGTAGTTCAAATCTGCTGCAACTCACTTCAAAGTTATTTGGGCATTTAAATTGAAATTTTTCAAAAGCAGATAACTGGAAGAACAAACATCAAATAATTGGTTCTAAAAGTCCCTTAGAGCCTTACTTTGTTGTAGAAAGGAACAGTGCTAATGGTTAATTAGTATTTCTTTAATATCTTTAAAAGGCACAGTTTATTTCTCTAGAACTAGTATGCTTCAGCATGACAGTCCAGAGATGAAAATATAAAGGTGTAGTTTGCATGATCAGGGTTTTTAGAGGGCTGTGACAAAAGGTGGGTTTTATGTAAATGGTATATGGAAGGCATTAGAGGTCGGGATCAAATGCTATATATTACAGTATAGTTTCTCAAATTTATTTTTCTCTTGCTCAGGGACATCATGATAACGTATTTTGAACCTTCCATCTCATTTGAAGGACTGTGCAGTGAAGTTCGAGACATGTGCTCCTTTGACAACGAACAGCTTTTCACCATGAAGTGGATTGATGAAGAAGGTAAACTGATACTTGATGCCTGGCCCTCTGACAGCTATTAGATGAATACAGTGCTCAGCTTTCTAGCTCTCCTTTCTTTCATTTCTTCTTCCCCTCCTCCCTCCACCTTCATAAGATAAGCTGTGTGTTTTCTAAAAGAGTAAATCTGAGTCCAAAAACAATTGGTCATTCAATGCCCTTGTAAATATGTCTTAATAAAAACATAGTTATTTCAAACCACTTAGTATGGTGCTCTCTCTCTCTCTCTCTTTTTTTTTTAACCAAGTAAATAAAAGCTAGGTGACTATCAATGTTAGGATTTATATAGGAAAGGGTTAGAAAGTGTTCCTTTATGCTGCTGAATAAATCTGTAGTTCACCTGCATCTTGAATATTCTGCATATTCTTGGTCCCTCCCATGCTTAAATGGATATAGTAGACCTGGAAGAGGTTCAGAGAAGGGCCACAAGAGTGAGTGAAGATATGGAACAAATTTTATGGAACAAATTCCATAAAAGTTGTTCTAGGAAAGCTAGATCCTTCCAAGCTGGAAGGGAGCACTGAAAAATCATGAATTGGAGTTTATCCATGGGAGGAAGAAGGTCCTGAAAGAAAATGATTATTTGCTGTCTTTCTTCCAATGCAAGAAGTGGGGAGCATCAAATGAAATCAGAAGGTTTCAGAATAGAAGGAGCTGGTTCTTCACTCATTTAGATAAGCTCTGGAACACCTTGCTACAGGATATTGTAGATGCCAGAAGCTTGCATTATTGAAGAAGAAATGAATCCCATTCATGGCAAAGAAATCCACTGAGATTTGCTTACAAACATAGAAACCGTTCCAACTCTAGAAAGTCTCAGACTGCAAGTAGCTGGTAGCTGAGAGTACTAGGAAGCCTCTTAAACGCTTGCTATGTCCTGCCTCCCCTGGCACCCACCCACACTTATGCATCCGTTCTTGGCTGGTGTTCCTACTGTTTTCCTCTCCAGTGGGGACAGGTCAGATCACCCCTAACTAAACTGTACACTCCTCCTCCTACCATCCTGGAAGAGAGGAGGGAGGGGTAAAAACCTTGAGAGGACTTTGGCTGCTGCGGCAAGCAGGTTACTGGGATAGAGATAGAATTTTGGTCCGAGTCAGTGTAGAAACTACTGTGCTGTGTAATGAGTAGGAAAGTTAACTTTGTAATAGCTGAAGCAAGTCTTAAATGTCTGAAAAAGAGTTTTGAATGTTTGAATAATACAAGTTATGGTATTTGTCCTAAATATCAATACTATTTAATATGTAGTTGAGTTGTGTATATATAAACAAAAAACTTTGAGTGATTATATCAGCTGTTCTGTCAGCAACCTAATGTTTAACACATAGCTATTAAAACTTTCCTAAATGTTAAAAGATGAATTACTTTTCTGAATGAAAAGGATTAAAATATCTGTAGTAGATTTTTCATTGAACTGTAGTACGACCTTGGACATGAACTCTTTTGTGGCCTTTAGCACTTCAGTTCTCCATTTTTCCCTTATAGGCATTCTAGTGTCTCTTCTGAGTTGTAGATATACATCAGTAAATCTTAGAAAAGACTTTCTAAGTCTTTTCTTGACTTTGGGAATTGGTGTGGTTGGACATAGGTTTTGAGCTACAGCAAACAGACAAGACTGAACTATGAAATAGCTGTTGAGGTATTTTATCATGCTGAGTACCTGATGCAATACATAAAAGCCATAACGTGCAGTGATTTGTTGGCAGTAATTAGCATAAATGGTCCTTATAAAACTGTTTCCTTCCCTTCTCACAGGTTTCTCTTTCAAAACTGTGCCAGTTTATTCAGAGTTTAAAGCTAAGCAGGGACCAGTGTCGGTTCTTGGAAGTGCTATATGGGCAGGTGTGTTGAAGATCATGTACTCTTGAGAATCCTCCCCCCGTCCCATTCCCAAGTTATTTACCTAAGGCAAATGCAATGATGTAAAATGGACAACATTTTGAACATACGCTTCTATGCAGTGGCACTATTTGAACTGAAAGTTTACTTCATTGTAAACTAGCTATTTTTGTTTTATCTTGAAGAGGATAATGAGATTTCCACTTACATACTCTGTAAAATCACTTGTAATAAGAAGCACAACTCTTTTTAAAGAATTATGTTTATGGAAAATTTTGTTTAGATTAAATGGTTTACTTGAAGTGACAGTTTGCCTCAATTTCTGCTTCTAAATTAGAGGCAGGTAAAAAACAGGAGGATACTGCAGTTAGATTGAAATATTTTCATACATTCACATGGGATTCGATTTTCACAAGCAGTCAGTGTTTGCTTTAATTATTTATGTCCAATTTAAATTCAGTGGAGAAAAAGTTAATCTGATGATGAGAAGTGTGTTAAAAATCCCACCGTCTGTACTATGTGCAACTCTTGTGTCTACAGTGTATGGCTTCTTGCCAAGACCTCCACCTCCTCTTTTCCTCCCTCTCCCCCAGTCTTCTTCAGCTGATATTCTTTCTAGAAGCTCATGATTTGCTTCCCTGCACAATCCCTCCATCACATCCTCTTCATGAAAACTTTAGTTCACTTTTTACAGAAGTATGAGGAAATGTGTGTACTGTGGTCTGATAGTTGTAATACTCTTATTCATGTTTGTTGGAGTATAAGACAGTATGTGGTGTTTAGCCTGTCTTTTCATTACTTACTAATTTGCTTGATCAGATGTGTGAATAAACTGTTTAATGGGATTTACATAGTTGCTGATTTTTTTATTTGTCATATTTTAAATTTTTTAGCCTTTGCAAGATGCAGAGCATGGTGCAGAACTTTTTCTGCTTCATAGAGGTCATGGTACACAAATGCAGGCTTCATTCAGCCGTGAGTGTAATCACTTCACAAGGTGGTCAGAATCAACTGGAAAAATAGAACACACTTGATTTGTTTTTTTGACAAACTCTGCTGTTTTATGACAGTTGATTTTACCTCTGTCTCATGAAGTGTACTGCAGGATGGACGTTAACCTTGTGTTTGTGTTCACTCTGTTCTTTCTTGGTGTTCAAAAGTGAGCACTTTCCTATGACTGTTTATCTGAGCTTTCTTCAGATGGCTGTAAAGCTCTTAATACTCTTTTTAGAAGAATATTTGTAGCTTATGTGTTTTATATACCAACTCACGAATTATAACCTATTGGGGCGTAATTTTTTGTATAGCATTGCTGAACTGCATCAGACTGAAGAAAACGTTTTGTTGCGTGACTGCTCTTTTGAGTCTTTATAGCAGTTTTCAAGCACTTAGAGACTGAGAAGGCCAGTTAAAGTATCGGATGAAGTTTTTAGGTGAATCTTGAGAGACAGGTAAAGTATAGGCTATTTGTGTGTCCAAAGGAGTATATCTGAACCAAGGCTAGAATTTAAGGTCCTTCTTGCCTCTGATCCTGAATACAGCAGATCTCTAGCTTGATCTCCTTCACTCCCCACCCACTCCTGTCCCCAGATTTTCAACTCATCTGTATGTCAATATTGCCCCAGCTCAACTAAGCATTGTTTAGTGGATTTGAAATACCTGTATGACTACTTTTTTTAAAAAAACAGAAATGAAATAGCTACAAAGAGACTTCCTAAACTGTTACTTCTGAAATATAGATTTGTTGAAGTAATCCAATGCAGTCTTGTCAGTGAAATTAAAACACATACCAAATGCTTGTGTTGTAATCTGTTCTAGCTCAAATGGCCCAAAAAGGCTGCAATTGTTTAAAAAAAATCTTTCTTTTCCTCTCTTCATGTTCTTTCTGTAAGGCATCGTGCTTCAGATAGTCCTGTGAGTATGAAAGCAGTAGTTAACACTCACAGAAATGGAGAGTTTTTGCTTAGGTTACATGATATGTGTGGTGTCTTTACTGAGGTTTTTTAGAGGAAGGCTAGAGGTTTAACTGCTTTTTTAACCTCAAGGTTAAATTCCTGGCCATGTTGGAGAAGCTGTGAAAATAGAATGAACTCAGTTCTAAGTAGCACATTAAATAAAAGGAAATCTTGGATTTTTCTCAAGATATCATGCATCTTATGTACTGAAATAATGTGTAATCATGCTTGTAGCAAACCAAACCAATGATTTTTTGTGATTATGATCTGCCTGCCTCTTGGAAATATCTCACATTCTTATTTCCCTTTGAAAGCATTCACTATGACTGTATTTTCAAATATAGTCTCTGAAAAAATAAATACTATTAGAGATGACAATATTATTTTGTTTTGCTAGGATGTTACACTGAACCACTGTGAGGGAACAATATTGAATGGCTCAGAACTTACTAGAGTGAGTTTTGTATTCTCTGTTCTCTCTTCAGGAGATCCATGTACAGTTTCCTCACAGCTGGAGCTAGAAGAAGCGTTTCGGTTGTATGAACTAAACAAGGACTCGGAGCTTCTAATTCACGGTATGGTGAAATTAAATGTGTTAGTTCCTATGTTTGTACCTACAAAGAAGTGGATATTTTTAACCCCATATTATCTATGTCTTTTGCTCTGCTCCAGCCTCCTCAGTCAATGCCTATTGTGACATTCTGTCAAGAGGATGTTGAAGACCATGCACCAAACTTTAGCTGCCAGTACTTAGTCAATGCTCTTAATGCAATTAAGGGAGGAAAAACTTATTTTGCTGTTAGTTTATCAATAGGTGATAAAAACAAAAGAGAGCTTCCATTTACTGAAGTGCTTTCTTGCACTTGCTGGTGATGAATGGTAGCATATATATTGTGCAGTGTCCTAGCACTTTGTTCTTGCTAAATGCTTTAGACAGCATCTATATTAGGAAAAAGGAACTGGTGAACTCCATTTGCAATTAGCCAAAAGTTTGAATTTTCTAGAATGAAGTACTTTATGCCAGTTTTGAACCTAATAATATCATGTCCCTATTTGATGTGAAATCATTCAATTTTTATCTTTTAGGGTTCTTTATTTGCCTGTTGTGGTAGCTCCTGCAGTATATTTCTCTTCCTGTTTGGAACTTTTCACAAGTAGGAGATAGACTTCAGTTTAGTAGAGATTACAGTGGATAAGTAGTGGATCCATTGTAAAGATAGTGTGTGTTACACTTCAGTGTCTTAATGTGGTCCTGCTCTAAAAGGACGTGACAAATCCACAGTTCAACATCAGCTCAGCTGGAAGGAAGAGAACGCTTTTCAGCTTCCCAATCCAGTTAGAATTCAACTCTTCCTATGCTATTTAGGTTTGGATATCTGACAGTGTTGTAATTACTGCTTTCATTTTTCTCTCCAAAGACTTCTTAGAAGTGGAAGAGGAACAGAATTTCATCCATTTCAATATATATTATTTCAATATGCTTTTCGATTTGCCCCATCTCCATTTGTTTTGGTTTGATGGGCGTCTTGACTAAACCAGCACCAGAGCTAACTCTCCCCGTAGTCTACAAAAGTGGTTTTACTTCTCTCTGAGTGTAATGGAGGCTAAACCAAATAAAGGGTGAATGTATACAAGATCATATATACCAGTTAGCACATTGTAATATAATGGATTTATAGTCAAGGTTTCCAAAGACTGAGCGTAATGTTTGGTCGCATGAGAAACCAGCATCATTGCTGGTTGCTAGTTACCTTCCTTAGGAAATAACTTAGCGTACTCTGTTCTACAGCAGTATTTGTCATGTGGGTCACTGCTATGACCAGCGTAGGGATTTTGTGGCAGCTTTTCAGCTCACTTGCTGTTGCACAAAGTTTTCTTAACATGCAGTCTGTGCTGTCTTCCTAAATGGTTGACTGCCTTTCAGAAGTGTTATGTTTAATCAAAAGATTTACTTTCTGTCAGAAATAAAGATTAATCTGAAGTTAATGTTTTTCTTGCAGTATTTCCTTGTGTACCAGAACGGCCTGGCATGCCTTGTCCAGGAGAAGATAGTAAGTAGACATTTTAGTGGAGAAGTACAGAAAATCAGGAATTCCAGTTTCCTGTTCTAGAACATTCTGATATTCTATGCTTTTGCTTCCTGTGGTTGATAACTATGTCTTTATGAAAACAAGTAATTCAAATGTCTACAACTTAAATATTTAAAAGGAGTAGAAAGTCTTGCTAAACTTTAAGTGTCGTTTGTCATTTCAGAGTCACTGTTAATAAAGCATTTCACGTTCCTGTTAACTATACATGTCCCTCTGCTTTCCTTGCTTTTGCCTCTTCGATATGACAATTTTTTAATTCTATTTGTGTCTCTTTGGTGGTTGCCAGTTTGCTGGCTAACTAATGTGAGCAAAGGCTTCTAACCGATGGTAATGATGCATCATATCGCCATAGAGACATCTACACTTAATTCATTTTAAACTGATGTTGAGGTACTATCAGGAGTATTCTCCTACAACTTCTAAGTCATGTTAGATGAAGTACTAATCATTAAAGAGGTAGTTTTCCCTCTATTGTAGTATAGGTTTCTATGCTCTTGATACTCATTTTATGAAAGAGCATTGTGTCTGTGTGTGTGTATACAGACACACACACATCTATCAGCTTGATATCTAAGTCTCTGACAAATATAAATATGCATACTTAAAAGTTAACTTTGACATGTTTGTTTATGCATTTTGGCAGTATGGGTGATGCTGCTTTTTTTGAAAAAAGGAGGTTGTAGGCTAAATCTGAAATAGATTTGCACTTTAAGATATAAGGTTTTGGTTCCTGATATGCCTCTAATGGCAGGAGAAATATTGGCAGCTGTGGATCTAAAACATTGGAGGATACTTGCAAGCAGTCTTATAAGCCAGGGCATGCTTCTCAAATTCACCTTCTTTCCTTCCTTTTCCTCCCATCTCCTCCCGAAGTTTAGATAAGGTAGTTGCACATTTTGCATGCCAGTGCTTGTATTGTTTGGACAGTTTTCCTTTCCTTGACTCACTGTTTCTTTTAACTTTGGAAAAACTGAATTAACTTACAGTTGATCAGGAAATTCTATTTCAAATTTTTCCCAAAATTTTAAAAAAGAAAAAGGTACTTGGAACCTTACTCTGTGTTTATGTAAGGTTGCAGGAGTGAAAACTTACTCTGCAAATCACTTTATATAGAAGTGTCCATGAGAAGAATGTCATAGTTCTGTATTTATATTTTTATGGATGTAATCATATGTTTTTCCCCTTAGAATCCATTTATCGCCGAGGCGCCCGCCGGTGGCGAAAGCTGTATTGTGCAAATGGTCACACTTTCCAGGCCAAACGGTTTAACAGGGTGAGAGTCTTGGGTGCTTACAGCAGTGTAACAGAGATGTCTTACTTGTCTACTTGTAATGTTACTGCCTCAAAAGATTAGAAGGTAGATTTATTCTCAAGAAACTGGATTTTGCCTGGTGTAATATCAAATAACTATTCGTATTAATCAGGTTTTTTTTAATCAAAGTATAGTGAAATCACTGAAGCACCTTGCTTTTGTTGTTTGCCTATAGTAGTTTCTAATCTGTAGTACTGAGACTTCTGGTAACCCTGTAGTTTCAGAAAACTTTGTCACTAATAAATTATCAGGCATTCTAAATGAAAAAAAAAATTGCTTTCAATTTCCTTTACCATATATTCTGAAACTATGATATCAACTATATAAATGCTCCTTTGTACCCTTAAAATCTTCCTAGAGGGCAAACTTCAACACTGGCGTTAGATGACCGTGAGCTTGAAATGCATTTGCAGTTCTTAAGTTCTGGGAGTGAAAATGCCTGAGAAGTGCTTAAGACATGGACTTTTCTTTCAAACAAGCTGAGATGTTTCTGTAAACAATCTGCTTATGTTGGCATGTACTCAGTTGAAAATAACAGATCACTTGTAATGATTTTAAGAAGCAATGGTCAAACCTATTTCAATAAGGAGTGGGAAGGGCTTCTACTCTATTAAAACAAAATTTGAATAGCTCAGGTTCCTTCGCAGCTTCTGTAATCTTTCATTCTCTTTTAAGCTCATTAAATGCATTGTGTGCTAAATAATGCTTGAAATTGTGTGTACCAGACCTCATCTTGAGCATCCTTCATATCTAACTTCTATCCTTTTACTTAAACAATGCTCTGTGAAGGGCTTGTTGACCTCTTCCTGGTCAAAGGCTGTCAAGGCACCATCATTTATTCATTTTCCACTCTTGCTTTTATAGGCAACGTGTTTTCATGGTTCTTTCAAGTTGTTTTGTGAATGTTCTTAACTGAGTGGTGATCTCCCCATTTCCTGTTACCTGAAGCTTTTGCTCTCCTGCTTTTCTCCCAACAAATCTAAGGGCTCATCTATGTGGAGAGATGCTGAGATATGTTGCAAATTAGCATGGTCATGCAGTAGCCTGCTGATTCAGCTGCACTGCTTTTGAATTGGCCAATGTCTGGCTGGGTCCATGTGCAGCAGAAGAGGCTGGCCGTGCTTGCATCTGTCCATGTGGTCGTACCTTTTGTGTACAGCAATTGCTGCTATTGTTCAGCTGTAATTTTTGAGCTCCTCTGTGTTGTATCTGCCTTTCTTAAATTATGAAGTCTTCGATGTAGAGATTTTTTTGCGATAGTAGCAAAATTCAGTAGGGATCTCTCCGATCTTCTATCCTTTATTGTTCAGTAATGAAAATGTGGTTGAAAAGTTCTTATTGATTAGTTTTGCTTTTTTAATCAAAGTTGTTGATTTGTCATTCTAGCGAGCTCATTGTGCCATCTGCACTGACCGAATATGGGGTCTGGGTCGCCAGGGATATAAATGCATCAATTGTAAACTCCTTGTTCACAAGAAGTGTCACAAGCTTGTCAGTATTGAATGTGGCCGCCATACGCTACAACCAGTAAGTAAAATTTATCTGAAAAGTTGTCTTAAAAAAAAGTCCATTTTATACTAGTGGTTTTCAAACTACCCACAAGTAATTACAGTGTATGAAACTTAAAGGCTTATTATTCTGCATGGCTACTCTGACACTTTGCAAGAAAGTTTGGCAGTCACTATGCAGAATGGCAAATTTAGTGGCAATAAGGGAGTATAATTCTTGCATCTGATTTTTTTTCGGTGTCAAAAATAAACATAATTGATATTTACATCATTCTTCACTATGTTATGTAGCACATATATTCTATTTTACATCTTCAAAGCAAAGTACAAATAAAATCTCATAACGTCTATTGGGTTATTATACTATTATCCATCTTGCAGAAACGGAAGATGAGGCACAGAAGTTGTGATTTTTCTCCCATGAGATTCAGTCATCCTCAGTTCCTAGAAAAATCAGATGAATACTGCTTCTGCATTAATATTATTAAACATCAGATAGCTAGAAGTCTATATTTTGTCAATTCATTTCACTAATGTATGTACTGCTAAACTACCTAACAGACATTGATGCCATTTGAGCTTTTCTGTGTCTCATGTCTTATCTGCTATACTTCTCTTCTCTGTTGTACTAAGCTGTCATTTCAATAGCTTCTGGAAGCTTGTCTAAACTTATGGAAAATTGATAGAATAAGGACTGCAGTTGTTCCTTTTATTGTATATGGATTAGAAAAGCATCCATATTGATTGATCAAGGTAAAAATTAGACTATATTCCTCGGGGATAATTTATTGTCTCTAATGTAAATTTGTTTTTCTCAGTTGGACAGTCTGTTGCAAAAAATCCAATTATTAACTAATCTGATTTGTAGAAATCACTGTTGTGCATATTTGCAGGAACCAATAATGCCTATGGATCCATCGTCAGTGCATCCAGATAATGTAGAATCAGGTAAGATCTGTAATTTTTTTTCTTTTAAGTTATTTTAAATAGTTAAAACATGAATTTGGGGATTTAAAATGAAACAGAATACCTTTAAGCCAATTACTTAGAAAACCATTATTTACTTTTGTTCAGAGAACATGAAAAATAAGTCCGCTTATATATAAAGGATGATGTGAGCATAAAAATCCTTCACTTGTCCATACCTTACAGTTCAAGAAACTATGCTAAAAATCAAGAATTTTGGTTCCAAATTGCACTTTGTCTGTCAGTTAGCTGTGTGTTTTAAATGTTCCAATCAAACAAACAAGCCCTTGATTGATTTGCTATGGAAAAAAGCAGGGTCTCTGCTGATCAGTATCCAAACAATTTCATTCCTGTAGTGGTCAGAGTGGTGTTTCTGACATTTGATTTGGGATGTTGATAGTGATCGGGGCGGGGGGAGAGGTTTTACACAAGATACTTTCTGTGTGCGTAATCAAGATTAATCTGAATAGATCTCAAAATGCAGTGCTAAGGTTTTATATTAGCCATAACTGATCCTAATGCAGTATTGCAAAAGAATGATCCTGATTGTTTTAAAGCAAAATAGTACCAATTTTTTATTCACAATAGATGCATTTTAATTGTGCCTCTCTCTGATTCAGCTCTTGTGTGTGGAAATTTTAGGGCAATAGAAAATACTATTATGTCCTGTAGGTCTAATGATTTTTCTTGCACCTCTAGTGATTCCATATAATCCCTCAAGTCATGAGAGCTTGGACCATGTTGGTGAAGAAAAAGAGGTAAAATACCTTAAAACATGCTAACTGTAGTCAAAGATCAAGTCTGTATCTAACCTAATTTTCAGATCTTAAAAACTTTAAATTGTCAAAAACTGAAAGCTAGTACATAAAACACATTTAGGTCACTAACTCAGGTATATGCATGTATGTCTTGCAAGCTGTTTTATTTTGAATCTTAAGTTGAGATGCGCTTTCGGTTCAGAAAATACTCCCAAACTTTTCTCTTATGCCTCCTTCCTTTCCCCTCACATTCCTTTTCAGGACAGTGCAGTTTTAAGAAAAACAAGTGCTAATTTAATCCCTTGTTTATATTAATTTTGCTGCTCTGTTTGAAAGTGCCAACTTTCCTTTTTAAAAGAACAACAAACACCATCCCACACAGTTATTAAAATTGGTAAGCCTGCTCACTAATTTCAAAGTATCCTTATCAACAGGCAATGAGCATTAGAGAAAGTGGCAAAGCTTCTTCCAGTCTGGGTCTTCAGGATTTCGATTTGCTCCGAGTTATAGGAAGAGGCAGTTATGCTAAAGTCCTGCTTGTTCGATTGAAGAAAACTGAACGCATTTATGCAATGAAAGTGGTGAAAAAAGAACTTGTCAACGATGATGAGGTAGGCAAGATTTTTTTATCAATAAATCAGGCAGCTCTTCTGAAGAGTTTCTGTACACGCTGCAAGTAGGGAGCCAGGCCTCTGAGTTTGCAACATTAGTGGAGAAGTATGTGTTATACATTCACTTTCTTACAAATACTATACCATAAAAATACCATAGAAAGCTCACAAGACGTATTGTCAATGAAGACAGCAAAACTGGTAGACTGGTAGCTCAAAGTAGTCCTCCTGTGCCAGTGGTTTCTGTCATGAGCCTCATTGCCTCAACCTCTCCTGTCACTCTCCTTTTGTAATCAGTAGTAGCTGCAGGAGTGCTTCATGCAGAATTCAAGTTAGTAAGCCTGGCTTACCTCCTTATTTTGGGGCAGTATTCCATATTTCTCCTATTATTTTGGCCTGCTGGGCTAGAAAAAGATAGGTATGGTCCCTTTTCCATATGTTCAAGTTTGGCTTTTTGTCACAGAGGGGAGCCTCATGATGTTGTTTTTATTCCTCTTTAAACTGGATCTTCATTTTAACAATTTGTTTGTAGCTTACACAGTGTTAATGTATTAGTGGAAACTTGTCAGAAATTGCAACATTTGAAAGCTAAACACTTGCTAAAAGTTTCCCTTGTGTTTCTTTAGGCCATTCTGAAAAGATTGAATGACTGTGGTTTGTTGTCTAAGAGCTTTCACATCTATTTTTAGTTCTACCATGGATTCTTTTGGCATTCCGTGATGTTACTTTACATTTATCTGCACCAGTTTATCACTTCTTATAGATGAAATGCTTTTCATTCCCAAGAATAGTTATACAATAAGGCTAAAAGTTCAGGACATCAATGTTAGAAAAAAAAAATGCTAGGTTATCTGTTATTTGGCATTGGAGAACCAACTTTGAATTTGTTGTAAATAAAATGAGAAAGGGAAAACACTTGAAAATATTTCTGCTAACTGTCATTAATGCTTGACCTAAGTACAACACGCCTTTTCTGAATATAGCTTTTCTTAAATAAATAGGATATTGACTGGGTTCAGACAGAGAAACACGTCTTCGAACAGGCTTCAAATCATCCTTTTCTTGTTGGACTACACTCTTGCTTCCAGACAGAAAGCAGGTAAAGGTCAGAAGATAATAAGAAAATACTCTTCTATTCAAAAAATATTTGATGCTATTAGGCACCTCAAAGATCTATTTAAAGCATTTAAGCACTGGCTAGGTATTAAAAGTCAATGTACTATAAATCACTATAGCACTTTATGAGCAAAAGGCCATGTTCATCATGTAAATGTTTCAGATTAGGGAAAGAGGAGAGTGTGAAGTACTGGTAGTTGTGAAGGGAAGGATTCTGTAAAGGAGGAGAGTTGCAGCTAGCAAAAGAAGAGGCTTGAGAGTGAGGTAGAAGACCGAACCTAGAACGGGAGAAATAGCATTAGGAAGGGCGAATTAGAAGTATAAAAAAATGAGGAAAGTGATCTCAAACTTGCATGTATTCTCTGCAGATGAGGGGAAATACAGCAAGCATCAGAAAATAGTGCCTGAATTTTAAAATGGAAAGCAGTGTAATAGAGATGAAAGTAATGATTTTTTGCATGTTTATATATAGGAGAAGAGATTGTTATAGATGAAAAATTTACTATTCTATACAGTAATAGTTCTCAGTATAAACAAAATAGTTATCCTATATTAAAACGGTTATCCTTACTGTTTAAAAGGTGACAAGCTAGTGGTGGGAAGTGAGGAGGGAGGGTGTTTGTAGGATATTGATAGTATTAGCCATGAACAAAGGAGACTAAGGGGATCATGAAGGAAAATGAGGGGGGAGGGTTATTGTGTTTTCTGGTGCGTGCATACAAAAACTGATGTGAATGCATTAATATATTCACATGCATTATAATGACAAGCAGTAGTTACAATGGATTAGAAATGTGGGAAAGATGACTTGCATTTCTTTTGCAATAAAGGAATTATCTAGAGAAACTTGGTGTACTTGATTCTTAACTTTGGGTACTTATTGAAGGGAAGGGGAAATGGTAGAACCAGCCATGTTAGCAGAGGGTTGGGAGGAGTTGAATTGACATTGTTCAGTAATAGACCTGTAACATGTCAAACGTCAGGTCGATAAGAAAGTCTTTCAGCTCTGTATACAATCATTTGTAACAAGCTTGTGTGTGTTTCAGGCTGTTCTTTGTTATAGAGTATGTAAATGGAGGAGATCTAATGTTTCACATGCAGAGGCAGAGGAAACTGCCAGAGGAGCATGCCAGGTATATTTAATTTCAGTTTCTTGCATCGAAACAGTTGTTTTTCTGACACAGTGCAGTAATGCAGAGATTATGGTAATGAGCTAGTAAATCCTCTCCAGATGTTAAGGATTTAAGAAATGTGGAACTGCATCCTCATTTTGATGATGCGAGCTACAATGCTTTTGTTTCAAGAAAGGATGTTAATAGGAAGCACTTAAGAATTGTTTGTATTAGCATTACCCTGGATGATTTCAGCCTGATGTAGAATATTTTTCTTAGAAAAGTGTTTAATGGTATTTTTTTAACTGTCTAATAACATAAACTTGTTTCTTTTACAACAACCAATACCAGCTGTCTAGGCAAATGCTGAGTTCTTGGTGCATATGCTTCATCTCAGATGGTGAGATGAAAGGGATGATTTCAGTAGACATTAAGATTAATTAAAAAAAAAGATTTTTAAATGACTGTGGGTAGTCACTTCTGCCTGATTATGGGCAGATTATCCATCTTCCTGGTGAAAAATTATGATAAGTACACATGGGGTCCTATTTAGAGGACTGTCACGCTACCAAGACTTTATTGTTGTGGTCTGGTTTTTTGAATGACTGGGGGACTTGGGTAATTAATATCTTTTTCTACTCTAGGTTTTATTCTGCTGAAATCAGTCTAGCACTGAACTATTTACATGAACGAGGGATAATCTACAGAGATTTAAAACTGGATAATGTGCTATTAGATTCTGAAGGGCATATTAAACTCACAGACTATGGCATGTGCAAGGTAAGCTGTGGTTCCTTGCTAACGTACAATCAACAGTTAAGAAATTGTCATAAATTATAGGATGTAGAGACTTAAAAATGTGAAATTTCAAGTTATCCGCTTTTACACAGTCCAGATAGGTTGTATACTCATTTCAGTTCTGCAAATGAAGGGAAAGGAAGAAAAATGAAAGAGAGACACCAAACTGCTCAGACTGTGTATAAATACTGTTTATGGTTATGGAAAACAGCTGTGTGTTACCACAACTTGACCAAAAAGGGTAGGCTGAAATAATCACGAGAGGCTTGGTTTAAAAAATAGCAAGAGATTGAAATATGTCAGTCCCTCTCGAGACTCTAGCTGTGACCTACTTCTGTGTAATCTCTGAGAGCAACTAGCATGTCCTAGCCTCGAATTTGGAATGGTTTTGCTATGTGCTTGCCTTGGCGGAAAGAGGAGGTAGATTAAAGTTATAAAGTGAAGAGGAAAACTGAGAGTACTTGTATAACTAACTTTTTCTCTCCATTGGTATAACGATTAGTGTTTCCAGACGAGAACTGCTTTGCCACTTTCCAGTAAGTGTGATGAGGAACTATGATGCTTAGATGAAGGGCTCTAAAAGTGCAACGGTCTATTAAGTACTCTCTCAGCTGTATCTATTTTTATTGTAATTATAAAGTTGTAATTCCTGTAATTCCTATGACTAACTGCTATTTCAGGTGAGTGCAACTGTGGACTCCCAAAAGATTAGACAGAGGGACTTGTACCCATTTTATAGGGTTTTTTTTTTTTTTTTTTTTTTTTTTTTTTGAGGAAGCTACAAGAGAACAGAGAACTGTTTGTAGCCGATTAGTGATTGCAACTGTTTTGTATTGATACTGGGTACTAGTGCTGTTCTGTTTACAACAAAACTAAAAAGTCGGTTTATTAAATTGCAAGCTCCTAAATTTCTATTAGTTTTGATTTTGCTAGTTCTCTGTTGGTTGCAAGCTGGTAAACACTGTGCAACTCTGTCAGTAAAGATTTGAGAGAAGAATCTGGAGTCTCCTTTACATGGTAGAAGATGAGGAACAAATTTTAGGATTGAATTTATTAGCTCCCGCTTCTTCTCTTCCTGGGATTAATCTTTGACCTATGTTGATATTAGTCAGGAAGAAATTAAGAAATTGGTTCGCTAGTTTCTCAGAGTCTCATTTGACTTATCCCTGAGTGGATTTCAGATCTGGAAAGCTCCCACCAAAATTGTAATTGTGCTTTGTTTTTCATCTAAAGACCACTTTGTGTGCGGTGGAATAGAATTACACACAGCTCGTTGTGATGGGTATTTTTTATAAATGTGTCTATTAAGAGGTGTTAGTGGTTTAAATTCATTAAGAGAATGGCAAGTTCTCATCTGAGAGACTTGCATGACGAATTAGGAGAGGAATAATGAAAGATGCTCTTATGTTCTATGCATGTATTTCTTCTGAAACAAGTAGTGTTTTATATTCAGTTATGTACAGACTTATGCATAATTTTACTGAAACAAAAGCAGGACACTTGATACAAAATGCAGTCCTTAGCAGAGGAGGAGAGTGGAATCTTTGGCTAACTCTAAAGCATTTTCTCGCCATCTTTTTTTAAAGGAAGGGCTGAGGCCTGGAGACACAACCAGCACATTCTGTGGGACTCCAAACTATATTGCTCCTGAAATTCTCCGGGGAGAGGATTATGGTAATTTGAAATTTTCACTGCTACTGCATGACCTTCAGCCTGTCTTGTGAATTCTTACTCAAGTTGCTTAATAGTAGTAGAGACTATAATTCTCCATCAGACGTGTAATCCATCTAATTGAACATCCTGTCTGAGAAAGTAAATAAACACTTCAAAGGCAGGGCAGGAAACATCTCCCCAAGCAAATGAGATAATCTGCCTTCCATGTTTTAACTTGTTTTTATCAATCTTGCAGAAAAGCATGAGTCTTCCAGAATTTATTACCCATCATAATTATTTTAGATGATCTTAATGATATACTTGCTGTCTTAAATTGTGTTTGCTGTTGGACTTTAATATTTGGCAGCACTGATAGTAAAAAGTAGATATAAGCATTGCAAAGAGATGAAGTAATGGACATTCCTTGCACAAACTTCAATGTTCAAAGGAAAACTGTCTATGCAGTTCCTTGTTTTAATTGAATGCCTGACTGGCTTAACATCTTCCTTCCTTATCACAAATTTCCCAGGGCAAGCAGACTGCATCACTAGCTAGTGGAAATTTGTTTTCTTCAGTAGTGAATAGTAGAATAGATATACATAGCTGTATAAATGACTGTCTTGCTACTTAATATCAAAAATTACATACTTGCCTGTTGTCCTTTCCCCCTGCCCCAGGTAATGCACTGTTAGTATTGATTAGGCTTAAATATTTTATCTAAGCCTCCGTTAAGGTTGTAACGCCAACCTTTTAACTTTGCATTTCCTTTTCTTTGTGCAGCACCCTCCCATCCTGTACATAATGAACCATGTAATATCTGTTACAATTGTTACCCCTATTTTATTCAGTAGTCCGTAGAAATGTAGATAATCAGAAAGATTGGCAATACTTAAATTTTTTAACTAATTATTTATTCTTGAAACATGTCTTGCTTTAATTAACCCTAAAAGTGATTGTATTTTCACTCTAAAATATCTTCAGCAATGCTTTGTCTTTTGAATTCTAGGCTTCAGCGTAGACTGGTGGGCACTAGGTGTACTCATGTTTGAAATGATGGCCGGCAGGTCACCATTCGATATTGTTGGAAGTTCTGACAATCCTGATCAGAACACAGAAGACTATCTTTTTCAAGGTAAGAAGCAGTGAGTGATCATACTGATTTAGTGCTTTGTTTCTACTTACTGTAATCTAACTTCAGCCATGCAAAGTCTGACATGAAGCTTGTTTTCTTGCAGTAATTTTGGAAAAACAGATCCGAATTCCCCGATCCCTTTCTGTTAAAGCAGCAGGTGTTCTAAAGAGTTTCCTTAATAAGGTAAGGACTAATGCAGACTTTAAGACTTCAAGAGCAGGGGTTTTTTAAGCCTGTTATTTAATTGATGTGTAGCGAACATGCTTTATTTGCTGTACATAGAAGCTGGGTAGAAAATGTGTGAGCCTAAAAGAGAATTTTAATGGGGGGCAGGAGAAGGGCCTATTCTAGATATTTGTCTTAAAACCCGAAACCATAGATTCACAGTCTGGGGTGGAGGCTAAATTTGAAATTAAATGGCTTAGAAATGCTCTGAATAGTTCCATTAACCTGGGGAATCGGACAAACTGTTCAGGACAAGTTTAGTAATTCACTCTGACAAGCTCTGATGACTTCATTGAGTGAAATGCAGAGGCAGAAATCAGCCAGTATATAACCACTGTTTGCTAGTAGCTAAATAGTCTGACAGTCAAAAGTTGCGTATGTGGCAGTGAACTAGTCCGAGCACATGCTGGCCTTTATTCTGTGAATGTCTTACATGAGCTGGGAGAAAGAGGTGTAGGAAAAAAGCAGATTTGCTAAAATTGTTCTAAGCGCTAAAACTGTTTAAGAACATTGCTTCTGTTACGACTCCTTGGTTGTGTGTGTGGACATACATACGCATACGGGGAGATGGAATTTTTTCTGGCAGCTTTGTATTAAGGCAGAGTAATCTAGATGTTTACAAACAACTCTGACTTACTTCTGGGACAAAAGTTCCCATTTCTCTCCCGTCCTCCCCATTTCTCACAGATGAGTATTGAGAGCACACTTCCTGTCTTAAAACTTTTTTGGCCTTGCAGTCTCTCTGAATATTGCACTTTAGGTAGCGGCATAAAGAATTTAGTGTGAAAACTGAACAGAGCGCACGCATCTCAACTACTTCAAAGTGTTGAAATGAAGCAGTGGTATTAAATGACTAGGAAAAAGAAGGGTTTATTTGCAGACTGTTAAAAATCCTCCACTGAATAATGAAATTAGACATTAGCAATCTTTGTGAACTATGAACATTGTTGCAGAGGTATTTATGTGAAATCTAAATGGAATCATTTTAAACAATGGATTAATAGTGTGATTTTTTTTAACTCTTTTTTTCCTGGGATATTAGCATTGTTTGTAAATTATTCTTAGTGGCATGACATTTGTGTATCAACTTAAACAGCTAAGAAAGCTCTGTCTGGCTTGCATAAGGGGCTTGTCATTGTTGTCCTCTTGAAGTTGATTAGTTTCCATCTCTTCTCTGATACTGAGAGCTGTCGTGTTACAGTCTCTTAGTGAAAAGAAGTCTTGCTTAAAATAATCTTCTTTAAACTGTATGTATCTATAACCTGCAGTTACTGCTCTGATGAGATTGCTGGCATAGTCAGACAGTCTGCTTATTTGGGAAATAAAGAACCAAACTGATTTGTAACCTAAGCAGGATTCCTAAGAAACATACAGTATGTTTAAGCAGTTCTGAAAAAAATGAAGATGGGATGATTGTTTATATATAATTCAATTATAGGCTTCCCTATTCTCCTCCCTGTTTCCAAAGATAAATTGGAACAGTTTCTAAAATAAATAATCCTAACTTGGTTACAAAGTGCATTGAAGAACTGTCGTGTTCTATTTCTCATGGAATCTGAAACACTTATATTTTATTATTATGTAGGCCTTGGCACCCATTTAGATTTATTTTCTTTGTCGCACAGGATCCAAAGGAACGTTTAGGCTGCCATCCTCAGACAGGATTTGCAGATATTCAGGGACATCCGTTTTTCCGCAATGTTGATTGGGATTTGGTATGTGAATGCCTACTGTTTGATTTATTTTCTTCATATACAGTGACAGTTTGCCAACTTGTAAGCTGAGGAATGACAGAAAAGCTTCACAAATCCTAAGCTTTTAACTGGTATATCACAATGATAATACAGAATCTTTTAAACTTTTTACATACAGTAAGTACAGTAGATAAATAGCATGTTTGTAAAAAGTACATGAAAGAAATTCAACAGTTAATTCCTGCCTTGTTTGAAAATAATCAATAGGTTGTAACCCAGTCTTGGTGTCACTAAGTGCTTTTACTTTTAGATGGAGCAAAAGCAAGTGGTTCCTCCATTTAAACCAAATATATCTGGAGAATTTGGTCTGGATAACTTTGATTCCCAATTCACCAATGAACCTGTGCAGCTCACTCCAGATGATGAGTAAGTAATGCAGAATTTAAGCAAATAATTAAGTCAGCGAAGAAGTTACAAGAGTTCATTTGAATACATGTATTTATAGTGCATGGAGTATATGTAAAGCAGTAAACAACATTTTCTCATGTTAGTTTGGAAACTTCGGTTACATGATCTCAAGATAGACTTAGTATACAAGGCTTAAATGTTGTACTTCGGTATGATATAAAAATGAGCTAACAGTGGGGAAGTTGTTATAAAGAATTTGAGTTCAAGGAAGGATGAATAAGTGCTATTTTACAAGTTTTATTGGTATCATCTGCAAGAAACAGATGTGTGAAAGAGAAGGCCTGTTTTGCCATGTGGCTTTCTTCTGCACTACTTTATGTAAGCCCTAATATTTCTAGAATATTGAGTTCAGATTGAATTTTTCTTGGGTGTTCTGTACAAGAAAAGACGCGCTTTTTTGGCTTGTTCAGGTATTTTAATTAGTAGTAGTGAAGTGTGGTTATCCTGATTGAAAAACCTTGATAGGATGCATGATAATGCATGTGATTCTGGCAGTGGAGTTGTGGTTAGTGGAGTTGTGGTTCCTTGCCCCGAGGGGCCAAGACTTGGGATGGGTGGGGAAGGGGCATTCTAGTTTGGCTGAACCACTGTTGTATACACTTTAGGATTTTTTCTAGGTTCTGTATAACGTATGTGTAATACAGAAACATGAACAGTGAATATTAAATATTCTTTATGAGCCTTAATTAGGTCTGAGATCTGATCTCCTTCATTCCTTTGTAAATGCATAATATCTCAGCAGAGGTTAAAGAAATTGCTCATACAAGAGCAGTATCACATCCTATTGTTTTAAACTTTTACAAAAATGAAAAGTTTTATGAACACAAACTTTAGAGTGTTTTGCAGGGAGAATGCATGCATGGGAGTAACCAAATCATTGCTCCTGAGTGGTTTTGTGTTTTATTACCTTTATAAGGACTAGAAAAAAATAGCAGTAGTTGTAAGGAAACAGAGGGACAAACAGGCACAAAAGAGAGAGGGGAAAGTTCTCAATTGCAATCAACTGTTAGAGGTCTAAATTTTAAGACAAACTATCAGTTAATATTGTTACCCTTTAATATTGCTGAACTAATGACTGTTTTTTAATCTTAATAGTGATATTGTGAAGAAGATTGACCAGTCTGAATTTGAAGGCTTTGAATATATAAATCCTCTTTTGATGTCAGCTGAGGAATGTGTCTGAATTCTCCGTTTCTGGACTGTGCCAATTGTTACCATTTGTTTCTGCATGGATAAACATCTCTTCATTTGATGCACTCGCATAAAATGAATAACTAAATATCTTACTCTTGCCACCTACTGTGGATTACTCACTATTTTCTTTTTGTATTAATTGTCATCCCGAACAGTTGTTATGTCGAACCTTGGGCTGCCAGAAGATGAAAAATGGAGATTTCCCAACAGTCTTGCCAAACTTGAATTTTAATATAGAAGTTGGTCTGTGAGATTCCTGACTGAACAAGGGGATCTGGCTGTATAATTTGCTAATACAGTATTCTGTTAAAGGAAAAATTTTTTACTGCTTTAAGAATACAGATTGCATTAGGGGACATAATAAATACCATTAAAGGGCTTCCATTTTTGCAGCAAGACAGATAAGACCTTATGACTTCTGTAGTGTTAAATCTCCTCTCTAAACATCTGATTTCTGTGTTCTCCTTAGACTTAGAAATTTTAGCTAAATTATTGCCCTTTAGATTTAAATGACAGTAAGGAGAACAGCTTTTTAAACTCCATAGGTCAAGAATGTCTGTTTTCATAGTGTATATTGATTCTATCTGAAAAGGAGATTATTAACTCAATGTTAGAATGGATAGGTTTTGCTACTAAATTACACAGTATGAATTGTACATGGCTTTTGACATATGAACAGTGAGTGCCTTTCTGAGCCTGTCCCTTTCACTGAGGGTTGTACATGGTATAAAGTGTCAGTTTAAATAAATGGAATTCAATTAATACTTTTAAAAATGAAAATCTGTAGAGTGTAATTTAGCAGAAATTGGCAGCTAATATTGAAGAATGTAGGACCTCATGCTATTATTTATTGCTTTTACATTCTCTGTCTTACTGTATGGATATGTTACAGCTATGGTCTAGATAAGGGCATTGTTTCCTATTAGTATCTTATTGCCATTCTGCTGGAAATGCATTCCACTTTGCCAGTGGGAAAAGCACATCTGGAAAAAATAGGTGCTGTCCACAATTACTCCCTTAACTTTTCTCTTTATACATAATAGTTTGTAATCATAACCAAACCTTAAATGTTGTTAGTAGACTCAAAGTTAGTAATAAAGCGATTGGAATAAATAGAAAGAACAATTCAAAATAGGAGGTATGGGTGGAGTGATTCTTACATTTCATATTAGTAAACAGTGTAATATAAAGCACAGCTAATTCTTATTTTTAATGTTTGAGGAATATTTTTGAATGTCTTAGAATGGAGAAATGCCAAATGTACCACTTTTTTTGCAGGGGGGAAAGGGATTTAAAAGACATTGAAGAAAATAATCTGTATTACATAAGGAAAAGTTGTAAGGTAACATACATGTTAGTAAAAGTGGACTAATTATATGTAAACACAAGTTAGCAAACTTTATCTAAAGCTTTTAATAAGATTTCTGCTTGGTCAATGTCTTTCCTTGAAGATACTTGTGTGGTGAAACTATAAATTTATAGCACATAACTTCCATTGTAATTTTTTTAAGTTACATGTTAGTTTCCGGGGGAGAGAGTGCATGAATACACAGTAGTGACATAGCATGGTCTTTAGTTCGTACTTTGCAACATGAGTAGGAAATTCTTCTAATAGTATTGGGCTGAATTTTTAGAACTGGAGTCATTGGAGGGGCCCCAATTTTAGGAAAGCTTTGATCTTCCACACTGTTGAAAATCAGATTCCCATAGAAACCTCAAATTATGTATTTTCAAATATAAAATATCAGAGTAAAACCTACTTCTAAAGAGCAGGTAATAACTTTCACACTTTTAGTTCCTGTGAAATGAACTACTCACATGCAGTTTTTAAATTGTGGTTAACGCCGAAGTGCTTAGCCTTTGACTTGTATGCCCACGTGACTAGTTTAGGCATCAGGATTTAACTGATATTAAACTTTGAAGTTACTTTAAAAAAATACCTCTCTACAGCGGCTTAATTTCATATGACGTCTTAAGTAAAATGGCTTTATAGAGGGAAGTGCATTTCTGCTGTTCATTGCAAAAGTGTAATACACTGTGTTTTGTGCTTAAAGCAAAAATTAATTTTTTTATAATGTTACAGAAAAGATACTTTTTCTATTTATGTTTTTAACCATTAAGAATGTCACTGAGTTAACAGTGACAGGCATGTTAAATGACTGTAAGTCCATTTTTAAACTTTTTTCATTTTCTCCAAAGTGCCATGATGTTAACAGGTATATTTCAGTGTTGAACATACAGCAGCTGTCATAAATATTCAGAAGGGAAACTGGGTGTAAACCATCAAGTGCAGTAGGTTTTGTCTTTGCAGAAAGTGTCTGCATCAGAAGCCCGATGTGTTTATGTGGAGTAACCTTCTTTTTTGTATATGAACTTGGTTCTTGTGGGTGCTCTGCTAGTTAATATTGTTGCTATTTCCTGTTTCGCATGGAATGTGGTCTTGAACACTGTTGTGTAATCATTCCCTTTATTTGTGCACACTTTTTACTTTAAATAAAACATTTATATTAGGCCTCTGTGTATTAACCTCAGGAAAAAATGCTGCGAAACACTGGGATTTGCTTGGGATCACTGGATGCCCCTTAGCTATCCAGCTCCCAGAGAAGGAGTGTTGTTCTACTCTTACCAGTGGTTTTGTTTGTTTGTTTTTTCCTAGAAAAGAGAACCCAGCTTGACCATTACAACCTAAGTAATGCAGCCCCCAGCCTGGGGTTCCCAGATATGTCTGAGAATGCAAGTCCCTCGCTAATATGCTTGGGCAGCCTCATTTCATCTTTCTCTGTGGAGAAAAAGCATCATCGTAGGTTTTATGTTGATTTATCTTTCCTTCCAACACCAGTGATGAAGCAAAGTGACTTAGTGAGGCTCTCAGTAAGCTGTGTAGATACAAAAGGCTTCAAGTAAAATATAAAATGCAATTCTAGCTTGTTTGACCAAAGACCTCTTGTAGCTGGAGCTTCTAAGATGTCATCTCAGCTGTGAGAGCTGGGGCTTTGAAGTTTACACCAACATTGCATCTGCTACGCTTATTTCTGCATGATTTCTCTCCTTGTTTCTCTAATTCCTCCCCCATATTCTCTCAGATTTATAACATGGAGGGCAAGGGCGCTTACCCAATGCTGTTACACATATGGTATTTTCATATTTGTACATCTATATTTTAAAAGAGATTTCCTTTTGCAAGCTGGCTTGCTATTAGAAGTATGTATCAGCATTCCTAGACAAACGCTACAGATGGTGGCACGTCTTAAATACTTAACTTCCCAACACACACACTTCTTGTTCCCATTCCGTTCGGTGGCCAACTGCTCCCTGTTCAGTCTGAGCAGTTGTTTATATTAAGACTGTATTAAAAAAAAAAAAGAATAGCTTGTATAATCTGTATATACATGGTAACTTAATTACTAATCTTGCATTCTCACTTCATGATAGACTTCATAATTAGGCAGTTCAGGCAGGACAGGTACCTGAAACTGCCTATAGATTAATGATGTTTTCCTGAGAAGAGAGAGTAGGGGAAGGGAGCTCCTTTCAGAACAGGGGAATTTTACCATATCTTGTATTTTCTTGACAAGAGCGCAAAATTTTTTTTTTTTAAAGGCTTTTTTTCTGCTTATGATTTAAAATACAGTGATCCAAACTGCACGCTTGAGATGTGTGGTCTTGAGATGTGTGCTATTTAATCACCAAAGGTTAAAGGCGGAGAAGGCATTTATCTTCTAGATCTGTGTGGCTTTTGTGGGAAGTGGGCTTTTTTAGATGTAAATAGAATGAGAAATCTGTTGTGTCTGTATTTGACTTTTAAGCTTGAAGAAAGTGTCTGAGCTTGTATGCCTTTTTAAATCAGATCTCCAAACATCTAGCTAAACAGCTGAATTTTGACCACAATTTTAGATGTAGAAACTAAGTCATATTTTCAGTTCATTAGATGTAGTGTTTTGCATGTAACTGTTCCATAACTTGTCCTGTAAGATGCTGAGCATGCTAAAATCTATCAACTTTTTTTTTACAGTAAGATTTGTAATAGGGTATCTATAATACATCATAGCTGCATTACTTAATCTGTCAGTATGTTTCACAAATACATCAAGACTGGTCTTCAGTATTATAACCTACCATTAATGATTGCCACTAAAATGACTTTTATCTTTGTGTAAAATGTACATGCTAGTATCTTTCGAGAAGAAAACACAAGTTTTGTCCTTTGGACAGTGTTAAATTGCACTCTCTATTAATTTTAGAGATGGCATGTATGGAAAGGAACATTAAAGCAAATGCTTTACTTTCCCTTCCTACAAAACCCCGTTTGTTCATAAATGTGCAACTTGAATCTTATTCATAAAAGTGTGACAAAATTCTTTACACACTTAGCAGTTTGACAACAAGTTAGTATCTGTGTTAACCAGCTCAACTGAAAGATCATTTTATTTTAAGTCTTAATATGCTATTTGGCACTTCATCTTATATGCAGTAGTTTGAAGGTTTTTTTTTTTTTATTTGCACTTAGAAATGCAGATCAGTTTGTCTCACTTGCTTTTCTTCCTAGTGTGCGAGTGGAAGAGGTATCACCACCAGAGACTGTCAAAGGTGGCCTTCAAGGAATTAAAAGGGGTTTGCGTCAGGGAAGAGCAGGACTTTTTTAACACCTTTGCTTTATGATATTTTGGAGGCATGTATTTTTCCATGTGTTCTGCTTCCTTATTTTAGAAATTAGTATTTATTATTACTTTATAATATATATTTATAATCTACAATAATATATAATTTACTGTTTATTATTTAGAAAATATTACTATTTTAGAAATATATGAAATGATACATTTCCTGGAGAATCTCTTGGTTTATTATATCTCTTATTATAGCTCTCTCTTTTGATTTTAACTAGAAATTAAACTTTTGTGGTCACTTCTTAATTGTGAAGTAAAAACAGGATGTTTTTATCTTTTAAAATAATAATTTTCTCTTCCTTGGGAGCTGACCTGGAAGAGTAGAGACAAAAGTTCTGTACGGGATGCCTTGGTTTTAAAGCTAAGGTGTTTAAACAAAGCAGCTGAACATGCTAAATATGAGTTACATTTTACGACAACCTTAAATGTTAATAAGATTCCAAAAAACCTGAGCACTTCTTGAAAATCCAGAAAGGTTATTAATAAAAGTAGAATCCCTCCCAGGCTCTGTTAGTGCAATTTATTAAGTACTAAAAAGATCTGTAGCTAAGGTTTTAGTTTAGTTACATAGTACCCCTGGTACCAAAGTGCTTTTCACAGTCGACAGTCAAGGTTCTAGGTAGAGTTCACATGTTTTATTAGACAATCCTCTACCTACAAGCTTTGTCTTATGCTGCCTAATGGTTGTAGCTCTGTAACAACACTTTTGTTACAACACAGGAGTTACGAAAAATTTGCAGCCTGAAATGAAAAATGTGCAGAATTTTTTAAACCCAAATTAAACGACACCTAATTCCTAAGCTTACGTGTCATCAGTAGGTGTAATATCCACCTAGAAATTTTGTCTTGCTTATGTCCTTAGATCACTGTAGCTACGATGTTAAAAATCTGGCATGTTCTTGAGTTATTTACAATTGAAATATGATACAGTGCATTTCAATGGTTGGCTATTTGGAGAGAAATTTTTGATCAAATCCTAAACTCTTACAGGGTAGGAAAGAGACAGGAATGTCCAGAATGTTTAGGTAATAGAATCACTGGTCAGCGTTTTTCAAGATCAGCCCCAAAACTGGTAGACTCAGAAATCTTTTTATTCCGCTACAATGCTGTGGCTATTAAGCCCCGTATCTACTTAGTAGGTAAGTACAGAGTGTTAGTGTTCTTCCTGAATGGGTGTATTTTTCCATAAAAGTATTTGCTGTCCTAGCCTCAGATACTTTATTGTGGAAGAATAAAGAACTAAATATAATTTAAACAAAGGCAACTGAGATCAAACATAAATGCACTCTTGCATTTTCTCCATCACTTTCCCTCAGTCTTAATAATACACACCCTTCTTGCCCTGTACAAAAGCGGTTCACGATTTCATGTAAGGGTAGCAATTGTACTCCTGCAACTGCCTTGCATCTTGCACTGTTTGCTTAACTGTAAATGGAGAAAAATACCAGTCTTTATAAAATCCTTCCACAGAATCATTACAGGTGAAAAGCCTCCTCTTTTAGTTTTTTCTTTCTAAGGCTGCAGAAGCTTGTGTTTGGTATCACAGCCAAAAGGCAAGACAATACTTGCATAGTCCTATGTAATTCTGTTTTGCTGCAGGTTGGAGAATAGCATTTATGAAAAGTACCAGGGTACTGCACATTACTGCACAATGTTAGAATTCATTTAAACATGGTTATAACACTTCCCTACTTTGACAAGTAAAAAAAGACTAGATACAAAACTGCATATTGAGATGGCATGACCTGTGTTTATTAACCACAGGATGTTGCTAGATTAGATCAAACTCACGCAGATGCAAAGATGAACCAAGAGTAGGTTTATGGTCCTGCATCCATGAAACTTAAAATTAAATACACAAATTCTATTTGCAGTGAATCTTAAGTGGCTGGACAGTACAGAGATATCAATCTTGGTCATCTTTCGACTCATAAAACTCCATCATGCATGGGCCTCTGCTCGTGCTTCTCGACCTATAGATTTCGGCTGTGATTCTGCTGCTACAGAGGAGTTACAGAGATGAAGTCTGGCAAAAAAAGGTAGAAAGTAGTAGGGTAAATAGAAGTAAGGAAAAATGTATTCTCCATAATGGTGGTAGTTAATATGATAAATGGTCCCTGAAGAACAGCTGAGTCAATCTTTAGTAATCTTGAGTATAATAAATCTTGAGTATAATGATCTTTAGTATAATAAAAGTAGAGAAACAAAAGGAGGATGGAAAAGGGCAAAAAGTAGAGTATAAAAGGCACGAAAATGAGTTTCTCCAATACTTGTGTTCTTCAAAGTTTAAATCTTGGTTCCAGTTTTTGGAAAGCTTTCATCTTTACTCTGGCCTATATGGAATGGCAGGAATTTATGCCTTCCTTACCTTCTCTGCTTTCTCTGTAGTCTATGAAAAGACAAGTTATGTTTTTCTATAGACACATTTCACAGACATTTGGATGCCTATGTCGAACAGCTGAGAGGGAGTGTTCTTAATTTCAAGTAATTTGGAGGTTTACATGCTTCAACAAAATTAAGGCTTCATTTTGGTACCCCTTCATTTGTAGGGGAGCCTTACTTCTGCCTGAGGATGCTACAATATGGCAACAGTAAAACAACAATCCTTGTGGTGACACCTCCTGCTGAATGTAAAAATTGAGGTCATACTCTATTTCAGATTTATGATTCTCTCATCTTTACCTGATTTCTTTAATAATAGAAAGGCCAAGTGTTTTTCTCTAGGCTTTAAAAAATAAATATAACCATTATTGTCTTTGTGATCACAGAGTTATTGTTAAAAGCCCAGACACAGCTGTTCATACAGTTATTATAAACCCTATTCTACTGTTTAAACTGTCAGCAATTTATTATTTTTGCAATATAAGGACTGCATTAGCTGGTGTGCAAACATACAGGAAGATACTTCCTACCTCCAGATGTGACCACTGAAGATTAACATCAAGGGCAAAACTTGGGAGTAAAATAACACCTCAGATCAGGGGGGACAACCACAGAAAAGTCACAGCAGTCACTGTATTTGTACATAAGCAATTTGTGTAATTTAGAGGGTTTTTTAAAATAATTTTTAAAAAAATATAATCCTAGGTCACTACTTGCCTGTTACCATCACAAGAAAATGTTGTAGGTGTCACAAGTGATCTGGTATTTTAAAAGAGAGCTAAAAGGTGATTCAAGAAGCAGCTTTATAGTGGTAAACTCTGCTTGTGCTGCAGAAATTTAACCAAATGAAAGGTGCAAAGTGGAGGACGGAGGTGTACCAACCCCCCTATAAATAGGCTCTTCAGTAAGAAGCAGGGTTTTGTTTGCCTTTAGCCTTCAGCTTGACCCTGAGCACAGATGGGCAACGCTGGGCCTGTCCTCGTCCTCCAGCCCGGCACCAGCACTAAAGGCCGCGTATGGCAGCGGTTGTACGGTTGTGTCATTTTGATTTAATGCCTTCTGCACTCACTTTGCACCAAAATAAATGCCCACGCGAGATTAAAGGTAACAGCGAATTGGATTTTGCCCTTCAGCTGAAGCGCCGTCTTTACAAAGAACATGTAAAAATAGCTTTAGGCTCCTCGCACACGGCAGAAACTTGTAATTCATGCACGAGTTGTACAAAGATGAAGTAGTCCCTGGAAAGCAGCTCCCCCTTCCAGCGACAGGACTGAGGTGGGAGGAAGCGCCTTACATAACCCCTCCCCCCCCCCCCCCCCGCCGCGGCGGCGCAGCTTTCCACAGGGGCTCCAAAACCATCTTTCGACGCCTTCTCCTACGTTTTAGCAGTAAAACCCCCCCAGTTTTCAAAAAATCCCCGTTCTCAACCCCCAGCCGCGTCGTGCCGAGCCTGGAGCGCCACGGGCAGGTCTGCGAGGCGGTGTGGGGGGGCACCGCCGCCTTTCCCTGCCGCTGGCGCCCCCGTTTCGCCCGCTCCGCCGTCCCCGCGCTCCCTCCCGGCCCGCGCCGACATGGCGCCGCCGCCCGCGGCGAGCCCTGGCCCCGCGCCGCCGCCATCAGCCGCGCCGCCGCCGCCGGGAAAGGGCCTCCCGCCGCTCAGACGGCGGCGCCCGCTCCTCCCTTCCGCGGCGAGGGGGCGCGTGAGGGCAGCGCGGCGGGGAGCGCCGGCGGCGGCCCCGGGCTGTGCGAGGGCTGGGGCAGGGCTTCCCCCGGCGGGGCTCTGTGAGGGCTGGGGCAGGGCTTCCCCCGGCGGGGCTCTGTGAGGGCTCCCCCCGCTCCCGGGCTCCCTGAGGGCTGTGTGAGGGCGGCCCCCCCCCCCCCCCGCCCCCGGCCTGGCGCGGCGCGGGCTCCTCGAGCGCTGGGGGAGGGTTTCCCGGCGCCGGCGGGGGGAGGGGCGGCCCGGCGCTCTCTGAGGGAGCGGCTGTCGCGCGCGGGGGGAGGGGCGCCCGCTCGCGCCGCGGCCCCAGACAGTGGGCGGGGCTGCGGCGGCGGCGGCGGCGGCTGAGGCCGGAGCCGGAGGGGGGCGGGGGCGGCGCGCGCCGCCGGCGGGTTCGTGCCCGCGCGCCGCCGCCGCCGCCGCCGTCTCCGTCTCCGCCGCCGTCTCCGTCTGCGTCTCCGCAGTGAGGTCACGGGTGGGCGGTGCGAGCGCGGCTCCTGTTCCGCTCCCGCGGCGCCGGAGCCCCCGCGGCGCCGGGTGAGGACCCGGGAGGGGGGGTCGGCGGGGCGGGGGGGGCCTCGACGCGGGGGAGGAGGCGCGGGCGGCCCCGCGGGGGGAGGGGCGGGAGCGGCGGGGGAGGGGCGCGCCGAGCCCGGGGGGGGGGCGGCGTCTGTGGGGGCGCCGCGCGGGGGGGGGGGGGGCGGTAAATTTAGCGCCGGCGGGGGCGGCGGGCGCGAAGCGGGGGGGCCGAGCTGGCAGGGCAGAGCCGGGCACGGTCCGTCCGGAGCCGGGGGAGCGCCGGTGAGTCACGGAGCGGCGGGGCGCGGCGCGGCGGCCCGGGCCCTTCCGGGAAGGGTCGGCGCGGGGCGGCGGCGGCGGCGGCGGCGGGGGGGGGGAAGGGAGCGGAGCCGCCCGCGCCACGTCCCCGGCGCGGAGGGGGCTGGCGGTGTGCCCGCATCGCTGCTTCCTCCGCGGGCTCTGCTTTTCCTTTCTTTTCTTTTTTTTTGAACGCGGTGAAAGACAGACCTCTCGCCCTCCTCCCCCCCCGGGCAGTGGGATTTGCTGGACGTTGCAGGCGGCGCCGGGCGGGCGCCGCTGCCAGCATTGCCCATCTGCCGGGGGCTCGGAGCGGCGTCTGCGCTTCCCCAGCGGCAGCTCTGCGTGCGGTAGTGTTTGGTAATTAATTAGGAAACGCGTCCCTGCTCTGATGTGCTGAGCTCCTATCCGGAGACTCTAGTCTCGGAATAAATGATTATTAATGACCTGTCTCTCTCTCTCTTTTCGCAGGTTATCTGGAGAGTTTGACAGAACTGCATATTAGCGCAAGATGTACATTTACCGATGGCCTGGATCTTATCTGTATTGCTAGTAACTTGGGGTGGGAAAAGTGTGGCACCGCGGACATCCGTGCTAAAGGTGATTCTCTAGGGACGTTGAGCTTCTGCCAGCACTCTGAATCAGCCTTTAATTTAGGATTTATTGGTGAGCTGCCATAGTAACTTTAGTGGTGGTGGTGGAATCATAAACTTGGCTGCACGATAAATAAAGCCCTTAAGCTTGTGTGTGATCCCTTAGAACCGAAGGGGAAGTGGTGAATAAAATTTTCACGCAACTTAAACGTCGTTTTGGATCAGTTGTGTTGAGATCGGCACTCATCAGACTGAGACTTGTGGGCATTTTTCTATTTTAATATTTAAACAGAGACTTGTTTGAAAAGCCGGTTTTCAAACTTTTTTTTCAAAATTTTCAAATGCTTTTCAAAGGAGAAAAATGATCAAGGATAGATGCTCATGCATCAACTCATCATTTTTTACTAAATGACTATACAAAACTATTGTGCAAACTACTGAGTAGGCTATAAAGAAAATCCTTTTATATGGATATTGCGGTCTGTTTTTTATAAAAGAAAACTGAACAAATAATTTTAAACCTAGAAGAACATTTTGTTTAACCTCTCCATTTTTAATTTTATGGTATTCCATGTAAAATGGGTTACAGTTTTTACTCCTGGAGGCTGAAGGATTAACTTCTTCCTGAAAGGAGTGCAAAACTTGGTGTGCATGAGGTAATCAAGTCATTTAAAATTGATTTTTGTATTAGCAAGCAGGAAAATGCACACATAAGATTTGTTTAATTAAAAGTTCTGGTGTTTAGCAATGGAAAACCCACAAACAAACTTCCATCTAGGTCTATGTTCAGACCAAAAAAGGAGTGGGATCCAAGAGGATGGGAGTCCTCCAATAAAAAAAGTAATGACAGAAATGCATGTAAATAACAAAGTACGAGTTGTAATAAATAAATTGCCAACAATAAAGAAGGAAAACTTGGATGAATATGATGGAACTTCTGTGGAGGCTGATGGGGAAAATGCCAAGCTGAACAGTACTTCAATATCTGAGCCTTTGAATTTAAATCCAGGTTTGAAACACACGCTGGCGCAGTTCCACTTAAGCAGCCAGAGTTCCCTGGGTGGACCAGCAGCTTTTTCAGCTCGTTATTCCCAGGAAAGTATGTCGCCCACTGTCTTCTTGCCTCTTCCATCACCACAAATACTTTCTGGTCCACTGCTCATTCCTCCAGACAGCTCCACAGAACTCACTCAGACTCTATTGGAGGGGGAATCTATTTCTTGTTTTAAAGTTGGAGGAGAAAAAAGACTTTGCCTGCCTCAAGTTTTGAATTCGGTTCTCCGAGACTTTTCTTTGCAACAGATTAACACAGTGTGTGACGAACTGTATATATACTGCTCAAGGTGCACGTCCGACCAGCTTCACATTCTGAAGGTTTTGGGAATTCTTCCATTTAATGCTCCGTCCTGCGGGCTAATTACGCTGACTGATGCTCAGAGACTATGCAACGCTTTATTACGTCCTCGCACTTTTCCTCAAAATGGCAGCTTTCTCCCTGCTAAGAACACGTTGGCCCAGCTCAAAGAGTCTGGCAGTGCCTTCGAAGTGGAGCACGAGTGCTTGGGCAAGTGCCAGGGTCTGTTTGCACCTCAGTTCTACCTGCAGCCAGATGATCCGTGTATCCAGTGTTTGGAGTGCTATGGGATGTTTTCGCCCCAGACGTTTGTGATGCATTCACACAGATCCCCTGATAAAAGGACCTGCCACTGGGGTTTTGAATCAGCCAAATGGCACTGCTACCTTCATATTAACCAAAAATACTTGGGAACATCGGAGGAGAGGGAACTGAAGCATCTCTTGGAGGAAATGAAGGAGAAATTTAGCGAGAAAAACCAGAAGAGAACTCGGTCCAAAGTAAGTTCACCTAATCTTGTAAAACTCCTGAATCTCTTTCTGATAACAAGTAAATATTTATCTTAGAAGCCTGTTTTTTTTCTTTGTAAATGTGAATGTTTGTCAAATCAAGTATAAGTTAAATTTATGAGAGTTCTCCACCATGGAAAACAGACTTTCTTGAATTAAAAGGTGCAGTAATTTCTGTCTTCTTTGAGCTGTAAGTAATTTCATTCAAGCTGGTTTGGTTTGGTTTTGTTGGTTCTTGGTCTTTTTTTTAAAGTATGCAGTCTCTGGAAAATTTAGAGCTATTGTGGCAATTTTCTTTCTCCCATTTGACCTTTGAGAATGTTGTTTTAAACTGCGTGTGTTGCAGCAGCTGAGCAAAGCAGAAAGGAGCTTGAAAATCAAGTATTATAAATTAATTCTTCATTTGTTATTTTAGCTCCAGCACATACACATGTGGTGTATGGCTGCCTAGCTTGCTAACCACCCAGTAACATCTCATGACACTGCATGTCGGGTAATGGTGCATCAATAAGTTGTTATTTAAAAGCCTCAAGTCTGCTTGTTCAGTAATAGCTTTTTGAACAGGTTATATAGAGAAATATGCCAAAAGAAAGGGTTTTTAAAACACTTCCAGTAATGAGCTGTAGGCTGGTATCTTGACAATTGTTAATAATGGACATTGGTTTTTTTCCTAAAATATTGCTGCAAGTCTGCACTGTGCTTCAAAAATACAGAGCTTATCTTTTCCACAGAAAGCTACCAATTTAAACAAAAAGACATGCACCAGATTAATATTGGATGTTGCTGGGGAAATTATTGTATTATGCTCAAGGAAGAAGGTTTTAAGGGGAAATTAGAGGGAGAGCCTCATTTGTAGATGAAAATAGGGAAACATTGAGGTACTGACGTCACAGATATTTGCATTCATGGAATATACAGTTTTGTTGGGTATAATCTGAATTTAGAAGTTTTGAAATGGTTATCCATTTTGCCTGTCGGATGTTTTATCATGGATTTCGAAGTCATCAGCAGCAAAAGTAGTCCAGATAGGTGGGCCCATAAAGTTGATGCCTTTCAGAATAAACTTCTCAAAAGTTAGTATTGCAGAAAGGCTTACAGTAACAGGTATTTTTACAGTTAAGCCAGCCTGCAGGAAGGGATTTTAGCAGATCAGCTTCCATAAAAGTCTGCAATATGGCATGCTTCCAAATGCCAAATTTGCTGGAAGTGCAGAAAAGTTCATAGCAAGGAGACTTCGCTTTCATCTGATAGACTGTCGTGACAGTCTTTATTCTTGCAATGCCAATATAGGTAATAAACAATAGTATAGTGGCTGCAATGGGGGAAATAGTCTTCCGTATTCACTGCCACGAGACCTTTCATGCTGTAGACATTGAAGAGATACTGATTATCATTTCACCTGGCTTTTGATATGTGTACAGGAGGTTCAAAAACATCAAAGATCTCATAGTCAGAAATCTGCTATCATGAAACCAGAAGCAGTATTCCAGGAATGAATATGGAAGATTATTTCCCCTGTTGCATCCACAATACCATGGCTTGAACAGATTATGGTATTGAACAGATTTGAAAGAAAGGGAGAAATGGTTTCCAAAGTCTTCCGTTAAAGACCCACATAGTTCTTTCTTATAAAGCAGCATGTGAAATTAGAATGGTAGATAAACTCCATGAAAATTTGAAAAAACACGAAATGGTGAAATGATGGTTTTTTGTTCAGTTCTTTTTTTGGGGGGTGGGGTGGGGAGTGTCTCATACGTATTCACCTGGAAAGTGCAAAAGCTTAAAATAATTTAATAGGGCAGTGTTTGGAGCAGTGCCTCTGTTCCCTTGTACTGGGGAAGCTTGCGTTCTTCAGTAGTCTTGTCTTTTCTATCTTTTTCTGTGGTGTGAGAGGTATTAGATACAGTGTATAGACATTACCTTTTCTTATGCTCTTAGGCAAATGTATTTATAGGATATTCTACTTGCTGTTCTATCACCTTCTTACCTCTTTGTTGAGAAGCAGTAAATCTCTGAAGTTTCAAGACATTTTTGAAGTTATCTTGAAGGGTCCAAGAACAGTGCCCTTTGCCAACTGTCTATCCTTCCCTCTCTTAGAGAGAAAAATAACAGATAAAGCAAAAATGAGAAACTCTGATGTAGTAATAATAAATAATTAATGAAATAGCTTTTCTCCTTAGCTCTAGATTTACTCACCTCACAGTATAAGTATGCTTTTGCTCTCGATGTTTTGAGAGTAGACAACCTAGGCCCTCACCTACTATACTTACAAAGTTAATTCCTTTTTCTTCTTTGTGCTAATAAAAAAGCTGTAAATAGTATATTTGGTTGTCACTGACTTTCTCATCTTCTGTTAAATTCTGGGCTCTGCAGCGTAATATTCACCTTCTCATTGAAACAACTCTTGCTAAATCTCTGGTGTTCTCTGTGGTGACATCCTCGTTCTCTTTGACTTTGTGACAGTTTCTGATAATCACTCTATACTGCGACTTTGTTTTGCTTCTTAAACTAATTCTTCGAGTTGGTTGTTATGCATGGGGAAATGCTCACAATGTGAGAAGTTAACATCTCTTATGAATATTTCTGGAAGTCCTATCTCTGCTTTAAAAACTACTAGCTAATTGATTAGACAGAAACTACTACTTATGCATTTGTATGGAACTGTCTTTCCACTGAACTGTTTAACAGTTTTTCTTTCATTCACAGGGCAAATCTTCTAAGAAATTTACCAAGTAAGCTTCCTGGGAATAGGAAGGGTCTCTGAGTTACTCGTTTGCATAATGACCAGACCAGAGATTTTCTTTGTAATCCCTGACTGAAGCTTTGAACATAGTCATAATATGAATTTGTATTCTGACTATCTTCTCAGTTTTAGATGAATTTTTTTAATTAAGTTTCTGGATTTTTTTTTTTCTTAAAGGACAGCATGTATAACTAGCTTTGGAGGAAAAATAAAACATCTTTTTTTCCTGGAGGCCTTTCAAACAGATTAAGTAGAAGTAATTCAATTGTAAGTTTTGACAGCTTGGATATATCATATTTGTGTAATTACTTAAGAACATCTAAACTGAACAGATACTTAGGTAATGATATATACATGTATATTTAGAAATAAAAGCTTTTTCTTTGCTTTATTAATCTGGAAAATGAAGGAGGAATCATATGTTAGAAAAAGACTTCATGTTCATTTGGGATTACCTTTCATTTTCTTTCCTAAGTAAAATTTGAAAATTCTTTTGCAAAAGACACCAATTGAGTAGGCAAAGAAGTCGGTTTCCATTTGAAATAGGTGGGAATGTAAAAATCTGAATTAATAATTTGAAAATACAGGTCACCTGATACATAATTTCATATATAAATATAAAAACATGTTAAAATGCCAGTCCTAAAACATGGAAAAAAGGTGATTCAGAAATAGTGTAAGTTGAAATTGTGTTGCCATATAGTAGCTGTGATGTAACTACATGAATTTATGTGCAGTATTTAGATTATTAGAATGATCTGAATAAGCAGAAAGAAGTTGAAATGAATTTCAAGATGAGGCCATTTTTCTAGAGATTGTTCACTTTATTCCCAATCTTTATTATTTAAACATTTGATTATGATTTTGTTGTCCTGGAGCTTAGCTTCCTTGTGTCCTCACACATTTATATCTGTTTTGGAACTGATCTGAGGGACTAGAGGGGTGGAGTTAAATTTCATTTTCATTGCTAGAGTTGAATTTCCCGGACAGGAAGATTTCACCAGCATATTGTAGGCTGTGGGATTTGCTCTCTGTCATGGTCAAATGGCAGTCAATTCTGCAGGGCTTGGTACCAGCCCCGCGGTTCCAACCAGGTGCCCTCCTGACTGCCAAAGACGAAGTTCTGTGACAGCTTCTTTCAGGGCATGTAAATGTAAACTTTTCTGACTATATATTATCTCATACTCATGAAACCTGTGAAGATGTTCAGATGTTAGATGAAGTTTTTGGTATAACGGGAATTTATCTGTGTTCTGTCATGTTTAATCTACAGTATCAAGATCCCTTTATTACTGTGATGTTATTTATTTTTAGAACTGTGAAGTGATTGGGGGGGAGGATTATTATTTAAAATTTTTTTTTAAACTTCATAGGCAGAGCACTTTGCTGCTTGAATTTTGCCTGTATCATCAGATTTAAAAAAACATAGCTCCAAGTAAAGGACTGATCTTAAATTTTGATTGTATGAGCCCTTGTTTTGTTCCATGAGTACCAAAGATTGATTTTGCAGGGTGCATGAAAACCTGTCACATCTGGGCTCTTGCTGACCAAGTGAGAGTAGCAAACTTCTCTCCTTTCTGCCCCCCCCCCTTTTTAATTAAGCAACTTTTGCTTCCCCAAAAACCCAGCTACGTTAATATTTCTAGAGTTTTCAGTTTGCGTAGACATCCTTCCAATTCCCAAGGCTGTTTTAACACAGCGAAATTAAAAATTGATTAGCCATGAGTGTCGTTTATATATACGATGAGATGCCTTTCCCATAAAAATAAAGATATCTTTGGAGTGGACCAGTAACTTTGATTAAAGGATAATTAAAAAAAAAAAGTGATCCTTGAGACGAAGGAACAAGAATTCCTATTTAGATATGAAATACACTGAAGTCTTTTAAGGTGTTGTATTCTGATACATGAGAAGTAATTCTGATTGTTACTGCAAAGGAAATGGAGTTGTTACCTTACTGCAGCAGGTTTGCCCCCTTCTGTAGTAAAAATTTTTGACAACTAAAGAAACTTCTATGCTCTGTAACAAGAGTAATTGCTTCATTTTATTCATAGATTTTGTTTTGTAATAAAGTATCTGGCAAATGCATTATAGAGGTGGATACTTTATTGCAAAAGGTCAAGGCTCATACAATCTTTTGGGAATCCTAGTTTCTGCTTTCTGTTTCTCCAAGTATTCATAGCATGCCCCAGCAGAGTTTGGGAACTCAGTAGAATTTTCGTATGGGTTTGTAAAGAGTTTTTCCTTTTTCTTTCTTTGCTACTTTACCCATATTTGGAAGTTAGAGTTTGAAGACAGTCCTGTTGCTTGCATCACCCTGTATGTCTGCCAAGGACTCTCCATGTTCAAGTACCCCAATTTTTCTGCGTTGCCTGCCTGTGGGCATATGTATTAATGGTGTAATTGTCATTCCATGGAGCAGGATTTATTAAGATGTGAATAAAATGTAGCAGTCTTCCCATTAGTGTTATTTTTTTCTTTAGATGGATTCACAGCAGAGCCTAGAACTGTCGCAGTGGTATCCAGTTATAAAGCAAGAAGCAGAAACTGCTACTCAACCACCCTCCTTTGTCCATCCCAGGTAACTGAATTTCCTGTGCAGAACTACGAGCATTGTGTATACAAGCTAAATACTTCTGTCTAAAGATGATTTAAACTTAAAAATGTACTTACAACCTAAAATTTTAGGAAAACTCTAAGAGATTGCACAAGAACTATTCAATCCTTACTTTCTGTGTACTTTTTAGTGTAAATATTAATGAATTGCTTGTGAGTGATTTTTGGTACTGCACTCAAGGTGTGATGTAGGAGTTTTTTTAAGGAGGAAACAAAACTAAAATGTAATTACAATTTCCCTTTTCCGAGTAGAAATGGCAGAAGCTAATTTTTAATCCTTCCTGTTATAACTTCTTCCATGCTTATGAAAAGCTTCACAGTGCCTAGTTGCCATGAGTACAAATTAATTTCCGTTCAAAACAGACTTGTAAAAGCTGTTTGAAGATTTTATTCCACATTAGAACAATGACTGCAGCTGAATTGTGTCAGTTGATTAATTTCCTGGTTTTAGAAACCAAATGCATTTCCTTAATGTAGTACAGACCTTGTCATCTGCATCAGCAAGGGAAGCAGTGTTTGTTGACCTCTTGCTGTGCATCCCCATGTAGTTGTGCATTTAGTCTGTATGGGTGAGATCAGACTCTTGAATAGCAGCATGTATCAAAGCAACACACATGCATCTCACTAATTCCCATGCAAACACATAAATGATGGAGCTACAGTGACGGTCCCTCAGTTTGCTATTTCTATCAGTGCTTTCCTTCAGAACCAGGAGAAGTATTGAAGGCAGCAATGTTGGCCCTGCCACTGTCTTGTGATACTCATTATCTTGGCAATGACCTTGAGAGATTTGGATCCAGTCACCTTTTAATTTTACTCTTTGCATTTAAAGGAAAATTTTGTATGATTTTTTTCCTGTGATTTTTTTTAATCAGTCATGCTAGAAAAATCCTTGTTTGATATCCTCAAAACCATATCTAGATAATCTCTTCAGTAAAGGTTAAGTGGGTCATTATGATTTCTTTTGCATAGGGAAAATTTAGAAAGGAAGTACTTATTTTTCCTTGAAACTTGTACTGTTTGAAATCATGTTAAATTGAACTTACTCTTCTTTATCATTTATCCTTTGCTATATCTTAGTTCTCATTCTTAATTTTACTGTTCTGCTGTTTCAGTTACTACCTTTATATGTGTGATAAAGTGGTTGCCCCAAATGTGTCTCTTGCATCACAATATAAAGAAGTTGCAAAACCAGCAGTCAGATCAGAAGTAATTAAATCTTCACCTGGACACTCAGAGAAACAGCTCGGTAGTGGAAAGCACAAAAAAGCTGCTTCCTATCCAGAGCTTTCTCTTGAAGAACAGGAAAAAATTGACTTGAAAACTGGCACAGAACAGCATAAACGTTTAGGTGAGTAGATGAATTATAATAGAAAATTCTGTTGAAATCTTTTCCATTTTTATACTGTGTAATTAATTTTGGAAAGCTCAATGTCAAGTTAGTATCTTGTGATAACTTCCATGTGACTTCAGTTTTCCAAAAGTTCTTTTGGCCTTTGTATAATCTTGAGTTTGCTTTGCATTTTTTCACTGTGAAAGTTAAATTTTCTGTAATTATTTTGCTGGCTTTTTCTTTTCTCTGTAGATCCACCTGTATCAACTAATTCTGCAAGAAGTGGCAAATCTGAACGTATTTCTTCCAAAATTAGTAAAGACTCTAGCCGTGAAGTACGTCATCGTGTACGAACCTTGTCCCCAACTCTCATGAAAGACATCAGTTGTGAAGATGACAAGGGAAAGATCATGGAAGAAGTAATGAAAACCTACATTAAACAGCAAGAAAAACTAAATACCATTTTGCAGAGGAAACAACAACTTCAAATGGTACAGCGGCAAACTGAATGAGTTTCATTTTTGTCATAAGAAAACTGATGTTAGCTAGTTGGTTCTAGAATCATTATCAGAGATTACTTTCATTTTAAAACAACAAAACACCTAGATATTTTGTCCCCAGGTTGAATCCAGACACTGAATCTTTAATAACCTTTGTGCTTGTTAGATTAGAGCCCACTAATAGTTGGTATCTTCAACTTGTAACTGCTGTGTTCAAGTAGCTGCTCTTTTATTTTATCCAAATGAAACTGTATGTAAATATAGTTTGTTAAATCCTCTAAAATTTCTCAGTTTTCAAGATTTTAAAGGTGCTGACATCAGCCCTCTAGGAATGATCTCATTGCTGCCCCCTATAGAAAGAATACCGCCTTCCTATTTCTATTTGATAACCCCCTGCTTTTAGGAGTATTTAATTAGTCTTTTTAGTCATGGATGGCATTAGAAACTGGTGTTCATTTGTGATTTTTGCCACCTTTCTGTGTTAAATTAGCTAAATACTGTCCTTGTTTCTTGCATTCATTGACAAACATAAAATAATTTTTTTTTCATTTTAACATTAAGTTGAGAATCAATGAGCTTTGGTAATGTCCCAGACTGCTACTTTAAATTGTTCTGTTGGACGTAAAGCTTGTAGATAAGTTGAAAAAAATGATCAGACCTTTTAAAAAAGATGAAAATGCTGGAGGAAAAAGAAATACAACACAAATGAGGCCTTTTTTTGTTGCATTATTCTGTTTTCTGATAATGCACTTGCTTCATCTTCAAAATCTGTTTTAATAAATCAGTGCTGTTGCTTTCTGCAAATTGTGAATTGGTTTCTGGAAATTCTGTGTAATTGAAAGTATAATTTCTTTATATTGAATTGAATGTTTGCAACAGAATTTCAGGCTCTTTTTGGCCTCATTGTTTCCAGATACCCATTTAAATTATTAGATCAGTTTTTGACTTTTCTGGTTCTAGAACCAAGGTGAAAGTGATCATGATCTCTTTCTTGACAGGAGGTAGAGATGTTAAACAACTCTAGAGCAATGAAGGAACTTAATGAAGAGCAGCAGAATTTACAAAAAGAACTCGAATGTTTGCAGACTGAGCATGCTCAAAGAATGGAAGAATTTTATTTTGAGCAGAGAGACCTGGAGAAGAAACTGGACCAAGTGATGAAGCAAAAGTGTACCTGTGACTCCAATTTAGAAAAAGACAAAGAAGCTGAATATGCAGCACAGGTGAGAAGTGAAAGTTTGTTTCAAGTTGAACTGTATTTAGTGTATCATTGAATTGTGAAGCTATTGCTGAGTAAATTTTAGAGTTTCAGCAACTGCACTTTTATTGGAGTGTTCTCTGCCACCTTAAAGTTTCATCTTCTCCATGTGTTCTCGTTTGATATCCTATGGACTAATACCGTAGACTAATACCAAAATAGGTCACAGTGATAGTGTATTTATTTCCTTCTCCCTTGATTGAAACTGATGTAGAATGCAACTTACAGAAACACTTCACCTGTCAAATGTTACAAGATTCTCTTTTCAGATATCTGAATGATATTGTTAATGAAATGTTGACCTTAAACAGAAAGTTTGTTACGTTCTCCCCATTTAAAACAAATCATCTGCTTCATAGTCTTGCCCATAGTAAACATTCTCATTTTAGTTATAGAAATTAGCTATTCATCTTTCCTTTTCTTTTTTTTTTATTTTATGTAAAAAAACAAAAAAACCTCAACCAATTTTTGTCAGGTTAGTAGCATACCTGGCTGCTCTTTATAGTTCTTGGCGTTAGAGTCTCCTGTAATATCTGATGAAACCCCTTCTGTGTTCTTGACCAAATGCTTCGATAGTGCTCTTGGGGAAAAAAAAAATCGTATTTTGGTCTCCCATTCCTGCCTCTTGGGTTCATATGTCAAAATCTATGGAGATAGTTTTTTCTTTCACTGAGAATTTTTAACATATACCATTGTTTCTTTATGTTGGTGGTTGTTCATGTCATCCTAAGAGGAAGAATCCAATCAACAACAGATACAGTCTTGAGATGGCCCCTTTTAAAATCAGTTGCTGTTATGATTAAATGCATATTAAAAGACTTCGTACTGTGTCACAGAGAACTAGTCTTCCTAGCTTTTTAAAATAAACAATATGAAACTTAAGCTCAGCAAAGCTTTATGGTCATATGCTCCTAGTTTTATATATTTCCTTTTCTTACTGTCTCAAAATAAGAAACAGGCTGTATTTGAGACAAAGTTTTTTTGTTTTTTTATTTTCAGGGAGTAGGGCAGAGGCTAGTATCATAAATTCTTCTCATGATCTAATTTCATGACATCCCACTCAATAGATTCATAGCCTGTGCTGCCAGAAATAATCCTCTCTGACTAAGGTCTGATTTACTAAACATCTGGTACAAGCCCTATCACTGCAAGCAACAACATGTTCTAATTTATGAAGATAATTGTGTACAGCATGTTTTATATGGTGTGTAGTTTACTTCCTTTAGAGGGTAAGAACCACAGACTGTTCCCCAAAGAGGTGGTTTATTTGTTTTGAAGTTACACTTACAAAACTAAATACATTCCTTCATGAAAGCTTACTCTGTTATTGACTGTGTGGTTCAGCTATTCAGAACATATAATTTGAACTTTTTTCTCCATTTATCACATCTTGCAATGGATTGTGGACCTTTGGTTCCAAGCAGTTATGAGAAGTACCCTGGTTAAACACAAGTCCTGGCTACAGTAACTTCCCCATACTATGTATACAGCATTTTAAAAAGCCTTATTCTGCTGTCGTCTTGGAGCAGTTGCCCAGTCTGCCCTCTCTCTGAGAATTGTGGCCTGGGAAAAACACTCTTTGTACATTTAACACAATTAATAATGGTAATATGTGATTTGGAACTTGATTAAATGTCTGTCCTTTCTAGACCTGCCAGAAGATGCACTGAATGTCTTTCCCCCTTCTTCACTTTGTTGAATCGTCTAGTTTAATTGCTGCTTTTCCCTGACAATCATAATAGGGCAGTATAACCAGTACTGGAACCTTTCTTAAGGGCTGGAAACCAAAGAACAACCCGAGACAGGTTTATGTAGTATGTATCATGCTGTAACATGCAGGCAGTGGGCGTTACCATATTGCACCAGTTTGCATTATCAGGGTAGTGGAGACAAAAGACTCATATTAATAGCCTGTTACTGTCTAAGAACTGCTTAAATATTTCTGATTAAACAAGTGAAGATGAAGGTGCATTGAATGTGGTGTTTCTCAAAAATCAACAGAGCACTTCCTTTGCCCAGTACATTTTATAGCAGTTGGCCAACACTGGTGTTCCTATATGTGTCTGCTTGTTTCATTCTCGTGCGTTGTTTTTCTTTTTTTCAGTGAAATCTATGCTTCTTGATTATTTAGACGAGATAGGTACTTGTCCTCATAAAGACAGGCAGATTTTAGATTTAGAAAAGGGATGCCTTTTGGAAAGAAACAATCCTTTAAATCGTAGTAGGGAAAATGACTGGTTTCCCATCCCCTCCCTGTCATAACTGCTGGTAGTATACATATAAGGAACTCAACAGTAATTTTCCTGCACCTGAAAAATTCATCAGACTTTTTCAGGTCTTACTCTAAACAAGTTCTGATAGAAAAAACACCTCCCCTGCTTAAATTCAAAATAATTTCTTAAGTGCATACAGTATTTATATACATATGGACATATGTATCTTGATTTTTTTTAATGATTCCCTTTTGTAAAATGCTTTGTCTAAGATTACTAATGTTTTTTACGATTAACTATAGAAGTTGATTTTCCAGTGTGTGGTTATTCAGTACAGTTTGAAAGTCCATTTTCTTAAGCTCTGATAAATTAGATACCACAAACTGAATGCACCACAATTTAGACAAACACTCATCTCTCAAGTCATTAATACTTTATTAATCTCTTGCAAATATATTTGCTTTAGCCTATTTAAGTAGTTAAATGTGGAACATCCTTTTTTAAAAGATTGTTCTTTAGAAACTAACTGCATCATTTGTAATGGCAGTCTTCAGAAGATGAAAAAATGAATGTTCATGTGTTTTATGAATCTTTTTGACATTAACAAAATCTTCCTTGAGCTATAATATCTCAATTCATATATGTCATTGCCATAAAATAACAAAAAATATATAGAAAGACTTAATATTCAAGGACCGGTAGTTTGAATTTAGTGAGTTAGTTGCATGGCACCCAATTATATATATATATAACTGGAATTATAAGGTTTTAATATTCTACAGTATGCCAAACACGGTAATTGAAAATTATAATTGAACGAGTATTGCTTTTACTATAATCGGTAAGTTGTTTGTTATAACAAATATTCTTTTCAGTAATATCTAGTGTCATTTAGTCTACTTAAATCTCACTGAGTGACGGAAATTTTTACTATACGCCAAAGAGGAAAAAATTATTTATTTTGTGTTTAAACACAGAAAATTATTTCACAAAAAAAGCCTGAGTGGACTCACATTCATATTCAAACACATATATAAATGTGCAAGGGGTTGTATTTAAGATTTTTCTGAATATCCATTCTCTTAATTCTCTTTCATTTGTGCTAAAAGGTATCAGAAAGCAATACTGATGGCTTGTTCTAGAAATGCATTAAGGCTTTGAAATAATATTTTGTCAGTCAAGAAAAATGAACTTGGGAAATGAAAAAGTGCTGTTTGTTCTGGGATTTGTAAAACATCTGATGCAGACACCACCACAGTCTTCATAGCAGGTTATTCGTATTAGTGATATATTTGAGTGTGACAGTTCATATAACTGGAATTAATATGTATATAAAATTTAGACTCTTCTGGGTTTTATTATGGCTTGATGTTTATGCAACTTTTTCATTTTTGTGTCATTTACTAGTGTGGTAGTAGATAACTGCAGAACTCTTGAGCGTAGAAAATTTGCTGATTGACTGATACATTTTTGTCTGATGCCTAGGGTAGTTACCAGTTGCTTCTTGAAATGAATAGTTGACCTTTACAAATATGTTTGCTAAAATCAAATCCATCTCTCTCTCTCTCTCTCTCTCTCTCTCTCTCTCTCTCTCTCTCTCTCTCTCTCTCTCTCTCTCTCTCTCTCTCTCTCTCTCTCTCTCTCTCTCTCTGAATTACTTGTGCAGCTAGCAGAATTGAGACAGAGGTTGGATCATGCAGAGGCAGATAGACAAGAGCTTCAAGATGAACTGAGACAAGAACGAGAGGCAAGAGAAAAGTTAGAGATGACGATAAAGGAATTGAAGCTACAGATCTTGAAATCTTCAAAAAATGGAAAAGGAAAATAGAAATTGGAAGAGGGAAACGTGACTCTGTCCTTCAAACAGGGTGTTTTGGTTTTTAATGAATTGTGAGCAGTTTATCTGTGTGATAAGAAAAAGTATTCTTTACAGATTTCTAGTTCCCAGACAGGTCCAGAGGAAGATATATATATAAATATAGAGAGATAGAAACATAGGAATAAAATTTTAGATTTTCCTAACCAATGAAAATCTGCATTTATTTGTACTGCTGTTTTTCTCAAACTATGAAAAATATGAAACTTTTTTTGATTTAGAATGATCAGCTTCTATTTCTAATGCAGTCTTGAGAGCTCTGTACCTTTTAAAAACAGCATTGTATGTTAAAATATATGTGGTGATCTTTATTTTTGCTTTCAATTGCACATCCAGTTATGAAAGTACATAAAATTTTTTTCTGAATTCTTCAAGATCAAATATAGCATGGGTTTCAGTGGGAATTATGTATTCTCTCTCTCCCGGGAAAGCAAAGGCAGCTTTTCATTTGCAGGGTAATGCTCAAAATTGCCAGGATGATGAAAGATGATTTATCATCAAAAATTATTTACTAGCTTGATTTTTTCCCATAATTTCATTGTGTGAATTGTCAAGCTGATTTTTTTCACTATTTGCTATTTAACAACTCAGTATCAATCTGAAGAGTTTTAGAACCAGCATTTGGTTACTATGCTGGAAGAAGAAAACATTAGGCTTTTATTGTGAAGAGCAGCAATTAAAATGGGATCTTTAAAATTAAAAATTCACATTTTCTTTTGTTTTCTACTATATGACAGATACAAAGGAAATATTAATAGAAGGCTTACAGGTGGGGGTTTTCTTTCTGGACAATGTTTTTGGATATTAATGCTCTCAAAAATAATAATTACAAAAAACACAGATTAGTTTCTTTAGTATCCCATGCCTCAACACTTCCAGCTTCTTGCCAACTTCTGGATTTTTCATCCGTTGCATAGAGCAAGCCTTAACTGACATTGTGGTAATTACTTAGAAAAATCTTAATTCTGAGAGATGGCACTTTGAAAATCATTTTGACAGTTTCTGTATTTGAATGGCATGGTAATGTTACCATGAATTAAGAAATACAGCATGTTTGTTAAGCTATAACGTTTGAAAATGTGTAATTGTACAGAATTTCTTTTTTGTATATATATAACATTTACTTGAGTACTTCAGAAGTCTGGCTCCTGATGGGTTAAACGCATGACTACAAATTTGGATGAAGAAACACATTTTTGCACTTCTCTCCAAAAAGTTTGATATAGCTGACAGGTGTTAGCTGATTATGTCAATGATAAGACATATTTTAATAGTCTTAATATTTCACTACATAATTTTAATCTGTACTCTAGCTTCTGGTGTTTTTTAAGGTACTTATGATTGTTACTATCTTAAAAATTCAATTAATTTTGGATGAAACCACTAGTAAAAGCTTAGTGTTGATTTTTATTCTGAACTAGTAAAACTGAAGACTTTGCATTCTTTTCCTTCTCTCTTTCAGTAGTATAGCAGAACCGTATATACAAAGAAAGATAAAATTGCACAGATCTTAAATTGAATGAGAAACGGGATAGTTAATAAATGTCATGGAGTCATAGAATGTTTCCTTTATAGCTCTGCATAATTTTGTTTATGGACTGTGTCATATTTACACTGAGGGTTATATCAGGTTAGACAAAAAATATGAAACATTTGTTTTGGTGAATCATTGCTTTTATTTAAAAAAAAAAAAAAAGCAAGCCTGTCTTGACAGCTTAGTGATGGTTTGCAAGGAAAGGTGCTGAGTATAAATGATTCCTGTTGTGTATTCACCACTTGCTTTAAAAACACAATGAATGTTTTAATACAATAATAACCAAAAAAACATGGCTATAGGAAGAGTAGGCAGGAATCTTGTTAACAGCGTGAATATTAGGCACTGGAGTGTAAAGTAGTCTAATTTGATTGACAGAACTGAACTTGGATTAGCTAGATTGGCAAGTAACAAAACTGTTCTGGGAGACTGTAAATTACACAGTTTCATCCAGGTATCATCAAAGGATCAAAACATATCATTTCTAGTTACTTTTCAATACCTGTTTTCAACCAAACTCATTCAGTTGTCAGTGTAGATAAAGCCAAACAGACTCGTTTAATATAGCTGAAGTAACTGATTTACCACAGTATTTTATATCTTAGCAGTTGAATGTGTAGAATCCTCATGGGATTGTTTTATTAGAATACTGTATATTCAGTTTTCATTCAGATCTTGTCAAGTTTATGTGATTTCAGCTGAAATTTCCCATTTTACCACTGGTTGATCTTCACCAGTGCTAACTGCAATGGAGTACTAGTGTACTCCATCCACTTTAACCATCTGCCAACCATCTGTTCAACTGGCTTATGCAGTAGACCATTAAAATGCTGGTGGCCACAGGAGGTACTTGTATTTTCACCAATAAAAGAACTCAAGCAGCTATAGCAAGTTTTAGTAATTCCAGCTGCACATGAGGCCTCCTAATCCTTTTAAAACATTTGGCTGAAAAAGCTAATTGAACGTTTATTAAAATGACTGAGAAAGTAGCTTTGTAAATATTCCATTTAATTATTCTAAAGTTAGAATGCATTTTAAATTATTGTAATCCTCTTAAATTCTTAAATATTACTTTGAGGTTCTTTACATAACATAAAAAATTTTCATACGTGTAGACTTAATTTTATACTGATTTTAAGTAATAATGTATACATAAATGTGCCATAGATTTTGTGTGTCCACAGTCATTGAAAGATAGTTTTTTAGTAAATTGTAAATAATACTGTATAAGTTCTAGAGCAAATAGTTATGTTGACCTTTTTTCACTACCTTATACCCATTATATTCAATGGTTTATTTTATGATCTAATATAGAAACTTGGAATGCACACTTAAGGATCCCCACTTAAGTGCACACTTAATGGAACTAATTCTGTCAATAGGAACTTGCCTTTAGTCATAGGATGCTCATTTTGTGTGTTAATATTTGTTTTGCATTCAGTTTTTGCTTGCTGATCTTGTAGACGGGAAGTCTGTTTCCCAGATTGTTTTGACAATCTTTTAGGAAAAAAATCCTAAAATTGTCCATAATTTTAAAAAGTTGCAAAAGCTGCATCTGAACTCCTCGACTAGAATCAAAGTTGCCTAGTGCACTTTTTGGAACAAAGTAATTAGGATTCAAGGTGAATATCTAGTTTCCTCCTATACTTTTTAAAAGAGAACATTCACGTGCTTGGTGTGCCCTAATCAGCAAGGAAATATAAGAACTTAAGAGGGAGTAAAATTCTTGTTATACTGGCAGTCTGAAAGCACCCTTGTTCTCAGTGTAACCATGTATCCCTAGACGAAAGAGATCTACATCTCCAAACTTTACTAAATCTGTATTTTAGTTTTTGTAAAGCATATTGTTTTGCTTGAGTATTTAGGTACATGTAGTTATGTTTCACATTCTTAAACTAATTTTATTCTATATTTAATATATTAATAGCTTAGATGTAAAATCATTTGTATATAGTAAAGGCATAATGCAATTAGTGAAGTAGGAAAAATTGAGTGGGAGCATAACGCTCCTGGTGGCCTGAAAAAATAGGGCTTGGCCCATATTTTAGAAGTCACAGCTGTCTATTCATACACTCTTGATTTGTACTGGGGAAGGGGATAGCTGTAATGTGTTACAAAATTTTTGGAAAACTTTCCTAGAATTAGTTGTGAAGTTGGCCTTGAAATGCTGTCACGGTCAGCTTCCTAAAATTCCCGTGTTTGTAGAATATATATTTTGATTGTCAGTAAAGATAACAACTTTGTATTTTTTCTGCACTTAATTTCATGTAATTAATCCACACAACAGAGTTTTCTATAATATGGTGAAGTCAACAAAAGATATGATTACACCTACCTGCTAGTCTGTGCTTGCAATATTTCAGTATTTTTATCTAATCTGTCAACAGCAAGCAGCAGAAAGCTGCAGATTTCAATGTTTTTTTTTCTGCTCATTACATTTGTCATTTGAGAAGTAGTCAGCAGTGTTTTTATTGGAGAAAGCTTGTTGTAGACATTTTTATTTGCTGCATATCTCTTTCAAAAAGACATCAATTTTTTTAACTTTTGTGAAAGTAAAGTTATTGCTTATAAATTGCATGATGATTTCATACTGTGTCTCCATTATTTAGAAAATTGGGGTTTTTTTCAGAGTTAGTGGTTCAGTTGGAAAATGCTTGAAAAATATGAGTTTGAAGCACTTCTTCACCAAGCACAGCAAACAAATGGTTTAAAAATTAATTTGTTACTTGAAAATTGATTAAATGTAACAGTATCAATTGAAATTTTTTTCATCAAATATAGATACCTCACTTAAAGGAAAGCACAGCTGTACTGTATTTAAAATAATTCTAGGAAATAATAAAAAGAGTTGGTCTAAAATACTTTGTTGCAGTTATGTTGCCTTCTGCAATGACAAAATCCATTTTTGTGTTTTCATACTCACCCTTGAAGGTATTTATTGATGTTGATATGCCAATATAATTAATTTTAAATTACAGAAAATAGCTGCAAACACAAAGAGTCTGTCTTAGCTCAAGGCAACAGGTTGAACAACTATGCTGAAACTGTAGTAAAAGCCTGAGAAAATGATCAGTGCATTCAACAATTTTTAATACTTTGCCAATGATGTACAGTTTTATTGCTAGAGTTGCTGTGGTTGCATTACATGACACACAAAACTGTCCTCTACCTCACGTGAGATTAACAGATATTTTATATGGTTTTAGTAAACAAGATGCATCTATCTGGTCACTTAGTTTACAAATTTTGAATTATATTTATTGAAACATTACATACTGTGCTCTTAGCTTATACCTCAATTGTATTTTGTGCTGTTATCCATTTTCATGCCCTGTAAATACCCTGTATAGATTGTGGATTCAAAAACAAATAAAGATCTGTAATGTCAAAACATTTGTTGTCTTAATATTTTTGTACACTGAGTTATAAACTTGACATTTTGGAAGGTGTTTAACAATGCTGCTTTTCTGAGGAGGACAGGGTCTTCCTTGCTTTGATTACGGTAAGTTAAAACCTGATTACACTGAAATTTGCTAACAGAACTCCCATCGCCTTAAGCACGACCCAATTTTAGAAGAGATATTTTTAGAAAAATCTACAAGATCAGTAGCCTTCCCTGACAATAAGTTCATTCTCTAAAGCTCCTACAGCTCTGTGAAAATATTATTGACACAAACGTTTCTGTGTATTTTGACATAAAGTTGATGTTTGTATTTATATGTGCAAGTGTAAGTGCTTGTATGTTGGGCATGTTGTGTGGTGCACAGCTTGTGTTGCTGCTTGACTATGTCAGCACTATTCCAGGTGTTCACACCTCTCCATAATAGATTAGTAATTAATAAGATAAAAACACATATTACCATATAACATGCTGAGGTTTATAAATAATTTAAGATAAAAAGTGAGATTTATGCCTACTTTGCTGAAAAAAAGATTTGTATTTACTGCTGATTGAAAATCTGCCCTGCAGTAACTCTCATCAGTTTCTAGGTTTTATGAATCAGATGATTATCAACAATTTTTTCCTCTACCATCTGGAAGCTTAAGTAGCAGAAAATTTAGAATGGGAGAGATTGGGAGGAGGCAAGGGGAAAAGAAGGAGCTGTTCCTGTTGACCATACATGAATTGATGTTCCATTGAACATCCCCAGTCATAACAGTAGGCCTTATGCTGTTGGCCATTTTAAGAAATTTACAGTGTCTGGTAAAAAAACAAAAACAAAAAACAAAAAACTTTTGCCAATAATAAAATTCTGGAGATTTTCTAGGTGATTTTATTTCTACTGATGTTTTCTAAAAGATAAGCATGCACAGTCGCAGCATACACTTACATATTTGTCCTTCCCACAAAGCCAGAGCAGAAAGCGTTCTGTCCTTGTTTTAAGGTACTAGTCTTGCATATAGGAAATCCTCATTATGTTTCAGAGTATCACAGACCTTCAATGTTACCATGTGCAGTTAACTTTACCTTATTTTACAGATAAAGAGAGAAATAATGCAGTACCAAACAGGATGAAGATGAACTCGGTAATATTTTGATGAGCTCAGCTTTTGGTATGAAAGAAAATGAACAACTAGCTACACAACTTAAAGAATTAACCCTTCAGTACACCATGTTTATTTATGCATCTCCTCCTATGGTTTTATTCTACTGTATTTCCAAACAAAGGAGAAGCTATGATGCTGAGAAACCAGGTAAAGAAAAAGTTTAGGTGGGTCATTTATATGAAAAAATAATCATAGGGTGTTGGTAGCTTGTGTAAGTAGGTACAGCTAATTGCAACTCATGTCATTTGCCAGAGAAAACACTAAACGCTGATCAAGGAAAAACGCTTAAATAACAAGATAAAAATATTACGAGTTTTAAGATGTTCACGCTGTTGCTGCAGTAGATGCATGGGTAGCAATTGCTTTTAAAATGGCGAATTTTAAGAATGTTGCCCTAAATATTTCATCACTTTATTTAGCACGTGGCTGATATCTCGTTCTTTGTTTTTTATTGTATTGATCTTGTGAGTTGTGCTTATTTATTGAATGTTCACTTATATTTACTTCAAGATTTGTGGTATTGTTCATGACACTGGTGAAAGAGTAAATGCTTCCTATCCCTATTAACATTAACTTAACTTCTACATGTGGGCACCAAACTGATTACCATTGAATAATACTGTTTATTAAGGTGTCAGCTGAGCTGCTGTGCATATGCTTTTTGAGGACTGCATTTGTGAAGGAAAATATGTTAACATAAACAGCCTTTGTGGTTCAGGATTTGGTCTCATAACTGTAAGAGATTGAATTAGGACTACAGAAATGTTTGCCAGATCTAAACTGGAAGATACGGCCATCAAATGAGGTGAATAACTGTCAGTGTCTGCACCCCTTGCGAGTGCATGCCTCGCCGCTGGAAGCGGCTCCCTTAGCGCATGGTAGCTTGTTAAACTCCAGCAGCTGAATTGCGTTAGGATGGGTCCATGGCCTAAGAATTCATATTGTGAGACACAAAATCTTTTTTGTTTTTCGTGCACTAGGACATGTCTGCACTGTCACCATGTAAGATGCTTATAATAGCCATGCGATGAAATGAAATATGAAAATGTTGCAAACATTTCTGTTATTCTGAAGAAAAATGACATACTTCAAGTACATCAGAGCTATATGTATTAGCATGATTTAGAGCATATGCCTGTTTTTAAACTGCAGTGAACTGTACAGTTACAGTATCATTAGGTGACAGAGGTTGGAACTGATCATCCCAAAGTGGTGAAGTATTCTTGCATCTGGTGCTGACTGAAAACCAACATTGAGCTATGTGCATTTATACTCGTTACAAACGGATCAGATACCTGTTCAACTTACTTAGTGGTATAGAGTTAGATGGAGAAAGTGCTAGTCTGAAAAAAATGTAAACTGAGTCAACCAAGGGGAGATGCAGGAAGGTGTTAATTTGTCAGATTGTCTCATTTCAAGTTCAGGAGATGATGCCTGATCTGTAGAAGGCAATTGCATGTTCCAAGAAGTGGGACAATATTAGTTCCACTTGAGAGATGGCAAGTTTGTCTGCTGAATAATAAATAAACAAGCATATTTTGGGGAGAAAGATTCAATCCATCTAGGACCCCAGACAATGTGAAAATGGGAGTTGACTATAAGTAATAGCACGCTCCATCAGAAAGGGGTATGATGGAAGGATAAGCTGTGCGGAGAGGTAGAATCGCTGGCAGGGCAAACATCACGAAAGCCCAGGGGAAGGCAGCTGGCAGCACGGCTTCACGAAGCTGCAATAAACTGGGTATAGAAAAAACCCCAAGGAGTATAATCAACCATATAAAATAAACGTGAAAGCAACTTTTAAATTTGTATGCATTATAAAAAACTCCTCTGTGTTTTTATCACCACTTAAAGATAATTATCAATCCTGTTGTACTATTTACATAGTAACTACAGTATTTAGAGGAAGCTTTGACAAAATGAGATTGTGTCCGCGTGTCCTTGAATTTTGGATCTAAAGAACACAAGACAATTGAAGCTTAGGATGGGCTTGTTGTTGCTCGTGTTTTATACATAGTTTGTTTGCTAAAGAATAGGGGAAAAAAGCCTTCTGGGTGAAGAGCAGGATATATTTCACTCATGACATCTTAATACTGGAGTGTAGCTTCCAGTATTTCTTTTTCATTAACGGCAGTAGGAATAAAACAAATGTACTGTTCTCTAATTTTCTTCCTGTCAGTTTTTTTTTAATGTAATGCTAGGAGTACTCCACTAGTGGTCTCTACAGGCACGTTTTATTTGTGTGGCTCCAAACTTCTCCGCAAAGTCGCGAGCACTGGTGGATGCACCACTATGCACTTCATTAGGAATGTGCTGGCATCCAATAATATATATGTCTTTGTGAAAATACAAAGTAAAATAGCCTATCTGCCTAGATATTCCTCCTGATTCAGAACAGTGTGTGAAGTTTTTCCCCTTGTGATGTTCTGAAGTGTACTGGTCCTTGTTTTATGGAATAGACTAAAATTTGCAAACCTAATGAGACTGAGTAAAAAGCCACTTATCTTAGATTTTAGGATTCAAAAGTGGAAATAAGAGGCTGTTAAAAAATTTACTGAGACATTCCAAGTGTTATTAGTACTTTTGAAAACTCAGGCACAAGTAGATACAATGTAGTGATGTGTCTTTTATGTTGTTGCAGCTAGTGAAAACATCAGGAAAGAAAGGAAATGAGACTGATTTTGGCCACTTACTGCAGGAAAGCCGATGGCTTTGGTGAGGTGACCAATTCCGTCCCTCATGTAACTCTGCCCGTGTTTCTTGCCCCGTGTTTCCGTCAAGAAATATCAGTGTGATCATTCGTCCTCAGCTCAGCAACATTGCTTTAATTTGCATTTCTTTATTCTGAAATTTCAGTAGTCAGATTGTTTGCATTGAAGGGAAGTAGTCTGCTTTGTGTGTTAAGGCATCAATTTGGCTGGAGAAAAAGAGGACAGTTCTCTTAATAAAAGGGCAGCGAGTTCCTAGTGCAGAGAACTAGATGCTCGAGAGCGTGTACAGTAGCCAAGTCGCCTTCCCTTCCTTCTCCGGGCTGGGGTGGCAGGGATGCAATTCTGCGCCTCCTCCTCTCCTCCTCCTCCTTCCCCCCCGATGAACGAGCGGGGAGAAGCTGGGGCGCCCTGGTTGCTCCTCCCCTGCGTTAGCGGGGCCGGAGGCAGCTCTAACCCCTCCCCGGCAGCGAGCTGGGCAGCGGCAGCTCCCGGCGAGCGGCAGTGCTCGGGGACCTCTTCGCGCCAAACCCCAGTGCCTCCTGCTCCCGGCTCTCCCGGCGGCGGGGGCTGCAGCAGCGAGCTTGCCCCGAACTCGCCGCCCTGCCTTACTGAAACTTTCTGTGCTTTCCTTTCCAGCTGCCTCGCTCGCTAGACTAGGGGAGCGACATGGTGGCCACCTGCTTGCACCTGGCTGGATTTGTCTGCAGCTTTGTTGGGTGGATCGGGGTGGTTGTCGCGACGGCCACCAACGACTGGGTAGTGACTTGCGGCTACACCATTACCACCTGCAGGAAGATGGACGAGCTGGGATCCAAAGGGCTCTGGGCAGACTGTGTCATGGCCACGGGCCTCTACCACTGCAAGCCCCTCGTGGACATCCTCATCCTGCCAGGTGTGTGTTCCCCGTCCTCCCCTCCCCGCCGCGGTGCCTGGAGAAACCTCGTCCTGCCCCGGGCAGCCCCTGCTGCGGGGTGGCTCAACGGCAGAGCTCCATCAGCTTCATCCCTGCCAGAGGTGGTCCCATAAAATATGCCAAAGAAATTGAATGATAGCTCTCAGCGTGATTTTCATTAAGTTGGGCCTGTTTTAATTATTTCTAGGTGTAGTATCTTATGCTATTAAAGCCCACTTAATGCTATCAATCACTGCACTTAATACACTCTTGCTATTCCCTTCGCATCCCTCATCTAGACTGTATTGCAAAACATAACAGTATGTTAAGATGTAATACGGTACTTTGAAGTATATAGACATTCCACTTAGTTTTGCCTTGAGATGAGCTGTTACAAATATTCAATTCCCTAAAATGATTTTGAGAATAACGAATGTCTCAGGATCTATTTATTATTAATGATGCTATCACTTTCAATCCTTTGGAAGATTGCTATTAGTCTTGATGTTCTTGTGCTTCCTACTCGTGTTAATGCAAGGTAGAACTTTTACATAGCAAACAGATACAACTATGTTTAATTTCTCTTGATATTTTCTAATTATATAGTAATTTTCATCTAATTTTACATTAAAGCAAAAATTTAGCAAGGTGTTCCATCAGTATTAATATCTCTCTTGAACTAGCTAAGCCTGACAAAGTCTTTATGTGAACTTGTCTCTGTACATTAATGATTTTATCTATTTCAATCACTGTTAGCATTATAGCATTTTTTTTTGTTGCACTATGTTTTCAACTGCATCCCACGTAGCATTTCAGAGACTTCCAGTCCTGCCTGGGTAGATACAGACATTCCTTATAGTTTTCCTTCATTTTTTCCTTATTTATTTTTTTAAACTGTTGTGAAGAATTTCATCGAGGCTAGAAAGATTACTTCTGAACTTCTCTCTGATACAACCCCTCGTCTGTATTAGTAGTGTTTAACAATATTGCTTCTGTCAGAATTGCTCCCATTCTCCCTTTTTGTGTGTACTTTTAGTAGATTTACCTTCATTATTGATACTGTCGTTCGATATGCTAGTGAAGACAGAGAAAAGACTTGCCCGGAAGAAACGCTGTTTAATGAAATTTGATAAATAGGTAAATAAATCCATCAGCAACAGAAAACAGTGTTTCTCTTCAGGAGGAACATACCACAAGACAAGATGCTTCTGCTTTTAACTTCTTCATGCCCATAGCTGTCCCCAACAGAAATGTATCCCAGTGTGTCTGGTAGCCAAAACGTATATACCGTCTTTCACAGACCGAGTCAAGTCCTTAAAACTAACATGTTTGTGTTCTTGTTTAATTTAATACAGAAACCACACTGGGCTTTGGCACCTAACTTATTACCGGGTCTCTTTTTCTGCCCTGGACTCATGAGAGAACTCATTTTTTATTTAGCTTTCTTTGAAAAATGAAGCAAGTGTTCAGTATACACAGAGTCCGCATGTCCAGGATGAGTAAAATCCTGATTCCTGGTCTCTTACCTGCATGTCAGTAGTTCTTGCCCGAGACCCCTGTTTGCTGGTATTCTTTGAGTCCTCGTGAAACTCCACGTCTGCATGTGGCTGTTTCATTTCGTTAACAGAAGGGGAAAGAGAGCCAGGGGACTTGCTCTACTAAGACTGTCCTGAGAGCCGGTGGAGGCTCACCGGGCACTGGAGCAAATCTTACACGGATTTTTTTTTTCCCCTTTTACATGCAAGTAATGACCTGTCTTTTTATATATATGTATATATGTATATATATATATGTATATGTATATATATGTATGTATGTATATAATTTAATACATTGTTACAGAAAGCCTTTCACAGACTAATACAAACAGCAGGGCCCTGACCAGCACGCTCACGGTCTCAGATCCCTGTTTTCCCTCACTGCCTGGTGCCAGGCGGCTGTTGCATGGGAGGCAGGAAGGACAGGAATGGTTACCCTGATGAAATGCCAGGGGATCCAGTGATATCCCTGGGGATGCAGAGGAATAATCTGGCCCTCAGTTAGGAGAACTCAAACAGCTCTGAGAAGTGCAGTCATTTTTCTTCCCTAACTCCTTTCCAGCAGTCAGCTCGAGTCATGGGACTCTCATCTGAGACCCCGCTCTCGGGCTAAACTCCTGATGTGCAGCGTGGGTACGTGACTTTGATTGCTGAACATCCCTCGCTCTCCCAAGTCAACAGTCCTCACCTTCTCAGTGCAGCTGGCAAGGGTGTTTTACAGACCTGCATATTTTAGGGATGGGTCTTAAACTATCCAACACTCCTCTGATGGATACTGTGGACCTTTTCTGGTCATAGCAAACCATTCTTTAAGACTTTAAATTCTTGTCGTTTACTCAAGACTGTCTCTGAAAAGAATTAGGAAAACTGCTTCCCAGCTGTTTCCTTTTCTGTCCCTTCCTCTATTCCCCCAGCTCTCCATTAGGTTCACAAACCATTTCTCAGTGCCTTGCTGGAAAGAGCTTGTGTTTTCCAGGCAGTGCTACTTATTTTGTGGAAAATTTTGAACTTGCACGTCCTGCGTTCACGCACTGACCACTGTAATGCAGTCTCTCTGTCATATGCTGGGTGAATACTCAGTTATTTACACAAAGAGTTGAATCCCTCTCCCCTATTCCAGGCAACTGCTGGGAGCTGGTTGGACAGGAGTCTTTGGACGAAGGTCTTCTCTTGTGCTGAATAATCAGGATCCTGTTTCCTTGCCTTGCCAACAGGGTATGTCCAAGCCTGTCGAGCACTGATGATCGCCGCCTCAGTTCTGGGTCTTCCAGCTATTTTCTTGCTGATAACGGTCTTGCCCTGTATCCGGATGGGCCACGAGCCTGGAGCTGCCAAGTACCGGCGTTCCCAGCTGGGAGGAATCCTCATCATTCTCCTGGGTAAGGTGCCCGTCCGCCCCGCAGGCGTCCGGAGCCGGAGGGCTTCCTCCATTTCAGCACAGTGCGGTGCAAGTTGGTTGAGCATGTTCACCTGAAAACACGGTTGTCTGGGCTAGGCTGAGCCTGAAGTACTACAGCATTGCTACAGTCTGTGGGGCGAACAAAAGGCGTAAACACGAGGAGGAGGACAAAGGGAGAAGGCAGGGCAAGAGGGGAGGGCTGCGAAGCCCTGCTGTGCATTGTCTTGCGGAGTCCCCTGGCACGGAGCCTCACGCGAGGCCACCGCCCGCCCGTGTCTGCAGGAGGGTGACAGCAGTGACATGCAGACAGCTGCCCGCAGGCGCTTGGCTGTGCTGGTTTGCTGTGGGAGTGTTACTATTTTTGGAAAAGGGTCTAGACTCCCAAGCTGCTTGCAGGGAAAAGAACAGCCTCTGAGTTTTCCCTGGGCGTTGCAGATGCACCCAGGTCGAAGCAAGCCGAGACACATGGGGAGGGAAGCCCGTGACCGAGGGTGTGCTGCTGGTCCTGCAGGTCAGCAGAGGAGAAAGAAAGGTGACATAGACCTGGGGAGAGGGGTGGTATGTCCGCTGCTCCTCCCGAGCCCAACCCTCTTTGCCCCACCAGCCTTGCCCTTGGCCTCCCTGTTCCCCTGGGAATTTCTTCCCGTTCTTGGTGCCTGCAGAGGAGATTGTTTAGAGCAGCTCGGACTGTGGAGCTCATTGTCCCAAGTGCAGCACCTGCATGTTCTTGAAGCCTCGTCATCTCCACAACAGGCTGTGGTGCCTTGTTTTCACCCGTTTGTTTGGCAGAGGAGGAGGGGTGAGGGAAAGTGGCCTCTTTGTGTGGCTCTGCTGGCTGTTGGCAACCAGCGCTGACATCATGCTCGTCGTCTTCTTTCTTCTTCTTCTCCTTCTTTTTTTTTCAAGTGGGTACTGGATAGAGCTGCCACAACAGAGGCAGTCAGTGCCGTGGCTTGGGGAGCTGCTGCCTTTACACACTTGGCCGGGGAAGAGCTCGTGAGAGGCAGACGGGAGAGAGGGAGGGGGCTGAGCCAGGGTAGTAGGTCCAAGCTCTGCCTGCTCACAAGGGGTTGTCCTCTGTACGCTCCTTCCTTCGAGAGCTTCCTTCACGAGGAGCAGTCAGGATGGTCTGGTATGCCCCAAATCTAAGGGAAAGTGCAGTCAGATGAGACCGAGGGGCCCTTTCAATGCCTTTGGGTTTTAGAGGGACATTGCCACAGCTGGGAATTCCAAAAGGAGGATTTTAGGAGGAGGCCTGTTTAGGATGGGCAGCTTTCCAGAAGATCCTTATTACGAACGGTCAGCTGTTGGAATGTGGGCACTCACCCCTGTCCCAAAACCTCGAGCTTGGCAAAGGAAGAAAAATAGTGCTGTAATTCCTGCGAGTGAAATTTTGGGAAGTGGTGACTGAGGCGTCTGGTCCACGGGATACCCTCTGCCTGGGGACGAGGGTAGTCCCAGCAGAGCTGCACTTTGTGGCAAACAAATACGAGTTCTTTGTTGCAGTCCAGGAGTACCAGGCTGTAGATCAGCCCTGTTTCGTGTGGCCGCGCGTGTGGAGGCGAGAGTATTGCCCGTAGATTTTGGTACTGTGAGACAGTATGAGAGGTCCTGATCCCGGTTTACAGAAGCTGACGGGGCAACGGGATGACAGGATCAGCACACACGGCAGGCAAACTGTGGTGACGGTATTGTCTTAACCCATGACAGAAGAAGCGGAAATCCCAGTCCCTTGTGGTGGGACACCGGCTGTTTTTAGCTCTAGTGTGGCACAGTCTCACACCGGTCTTGCTGTAGCGTGACACCAGTGAGCAGAATAGGTGTAAGAGGTTAAACGAAAGGAGTTATAGTGCTCCAGGAGCCAGAGGGAAAAAGAGAAACACTTTTTGTCAGAATACATATGAGGAACAAATGTGTCCATTTTGCTCTGAAGGTCTACAGAACCCCCCCCCCCCCCACATATATTTTTACAAAACCTAAATTTTTCCAGGCTGATTATCCAGATAGTCCCCTTGGAAGAAGAATAATGCATGGGGCTTGGGATTTTCACATTATTTAAGCTGATTAATGATCTGCTATTTGAAAAATGAGGTGTTACCACTCCAGAACATTTAATAAGTATGAATCAGACCTCAAAAGACATAATACTGACTTAAAAGTCATGATATTCTAGAAGTAATATGTCCTGGATTGTTCTTATTTACCCTCTGGCCACTGAATTCTCATTTGTGGTTTTCAGCATTTTCTCCTCAACCATAAGGGCTCCAGCCATATCCTCTAAATGGAGGCCAACTCCCAGAGGCCTGGTTAAAAATAAATAAATAAATAATAATAAAAAGAGCAAAAACACATACTGACATACCAGATATGTTGAAAATGGAGATCTGATCACGGGAGCTGATCCCGTGACAAATGTTACTTGTCCAGGAAAGGGATGGCAGTTTATCACTGAAATTGTTAAAAAGAAAAGCAGGAGTTGAAAACACAATGTGGAACCAAAGGAAAAAAAAATTGAAAACTTGCCAGGAAAGCAATGGGCTCAAATATTCCATTGCTTTTCTATGCACTGATAATAGCAAGCTGCAAAGAGTGTGACATACGTGTGCCCACCCTGCTATCCTGCCTGCTGATGTATTTATGTCTTTGCTTCATCCTATCTGCCCGACCAAATTGATTTATTGCTGAAAACAGCTGTCGGCAGCGGTTCCCTCTGAACTAGTATGAAAACATTTCAAATGGTAGTGTTGATGGAAAAAGCTGTGGTCCATCCTGTGTTGTCGGTACTAATTCAGGGGACCCCTTGCTGGTTACCAAGCGATCATTTTCCAGTGGAGGTGAGGGACCTGGGACGCTGAAAAACACAGATGAAAAATGTATCAGATATCAGGAATTACTACTGCAAAATGACCACGTTAGCTATATAAAGAAAGATCAGTAAAAGGTTGTTTTGGGCACTGCTTTCTCTCAGAATAGTCAGCTCTTGAGAGCCAAGGTTTGAATGTGGGGTTTTATAGGAGCTGGGTCTTTTGGGAAGTTGTGAATATTGGAAGACCTGTGTAAATGATGCTGTTCCCCCTAACAGAAATAAATCACTTTACGCTATGACACTCAAACCATGGCTTGAACTTTGAAACATGGTGAGTTCTTGGGTGGGTGGGTGGCTTGGGGTGGCCGATGCTCTGCTCGGTGCAGGAGCTGGCGTGGAAGCACCTATGTAGGCTGTCCCGTGCCACACGGATATTTCTGTGCTGTGCACAAGGCAAAACAACTTTGCACTTTTGGGGACTGGACCGTGATGAACATTTTCAGTGGATACAGTAGTGTTCTGCAAGGTTATTTTGCTGAAGTTGCTTGCATGAGGTTTACTCATACAACCATTGATACCAAGAGAGAATGATTGCCTTTAACACAGACACCCCCACGCATCCATGTATCTGTTATTTCTTTGTGCAAGAACAGATGCTTTGAAAGAGAAATCCGCATGACTTTCAGTTGGCAACTCGGAATAACCAAATCTATCTGTGAAAGAAAAGTATACTTTCTTCAGCAGATAACTTCTCTTAACTTACTTCTAAGGAATTTGGCAAGGACTCTCTGTCCCTTGAGTTAGATTAATACTGCTCCACCTTCCCCACCTCCCCAAGCACCTTCTGTACTTTCTGTTTATGCTTGCTTCCCCCTAATTAAACTATGCCTGTAATGTCGGATATTAAAAGTTTCAGTTTAACGGACTGCGATACTGTGGGTCAATAATAAAAAAGGACATAGAAATGTTGGGAGCCTGGGATGTGGCCCTGTGACTTTACAGAGATCTGGTGGGGCCAAGGATAACGGATGGTGCGTTACTGAGACGAGCTTTGCAGACAGAGGCAGTGTCTTTCACTAGACTGCCTACCCTAGCTGCAAAAGCAGGCAAGCTTTCCAACTAACCTAGCTGGTCTGATAAAAAATATTCCTTCTATTTGCAGACCTTGCTCTAGTTTTGTGCTAGACTTTTTTGACTGCAACAGCTCTACCATCTGTACTCATTCTTAATTAGGCAAAGAGTCTCTTAGCATTAGCATAGAAGAGAAGTAGTCATAATTTATACACGAGAAGCTCTTCCTTGCGTGGAGCCTGTTGTGGAATGCACCGAAACTTGCCCTAAAATGTCCTTCGCAATCCCATCGGGCTGCTTGGCAAAACAACTCCTCTCCAGTCGCAATCCGAGTCCACCGTCTGAAAGAAATACTGCAATTACAGACTGTCCTTTTCACATCTTCCTCGGAGGGTTTACAGCCAACTTTAATCTATGCAAAGCAACGAAACCCAGCGCTGTTTCAGGGCGTTCCTCCTCCTGAGCCGCGGGGTCACTGCTAACTGATGGCAGCCGGTGGCATCCAAACAGGGAGAGGTCACGCTAACCCGTGGAAGGCCCTTGGCTTCTGTAGCACGGTTTTCTGAAACTGTCAGCATTAAAATAAGGTGGTTTTACATGTAGTTTAGCCGCATGCACAAGAGATGCTATTGTATTAGTGCCCTTGAGAGCTTTTCTTCGGTCCTGTGTTGTGGGGGAGGGTCTGAAAAGATAAGGCTCTTATAGTCTGTGGACATAAATATATATATATATTTACTGCTGACAGAAAAAGAAAAGATGATTGTGTCTTTTCGGACAACAAAGAAGCTTTTTTTCCTGGAACATTAGGATGCTTTTCAGATTCTCAACTGATACATTTTTGTTTCAAAGCGTTAGAGGCTCATGACTTGTTTGCAGGACTCGAATCCACGTGCAGGATAAATGCTCTTCTCCCCTCCCTGCCTTCTCCAAAAAATACCTCCCAAAGCCGCAGGGTCTTTGCTTTGAGGAGGCCCAAAATTATTACTGGCTTTATTAGCATCCCTCAAATGTTCTTCTCTTTTCCATAAGAAAATATTTTCTTTCATAATAGCCGCAGCTATTGGGGACGGGTTTTCTGCCATACTGGCCAGGAGCTCTAGTTTGTTCTCTGCTTTAACTAAACAGTTTTATTTTTTCTCTCACTGACTTTTTTTCCTCTTTCAACCTTAACTTTTTGACACTGCCTCAAGATATCTTTTAACGCGGTTGGTGGAAATCTGTAACGCTGCCACAGTCTTGTTATTGTTTTGCTCTGATTCTCTGATAGCCACAAGGATGGAGTCCTGCACAGCTTGTCCCCAAGGGAAGTAAATATTGACAGATTAATTCTTCTCAGATGTACGAGCCATAAAGGAGTGTTGTTTTAGGACCTGCTCCTGCGAGGTGATTAACACCACCAACTCCCGTTGCCCTCGGTGCTTGTCGGGACTTTGCGGGACGGAGGTAGGACCCTCAGCGAGGGGAGCTGGTGTGAACTTGGGCAACGCCGAGAGCGCAAGGCATGTGTTCCCCGTGCGCCGGGTCACCGCGAGCGCGCGGCACGCTGCCGCCACCGCGGTCTCGAGCCTGGCAGCCTGCAAAAGCAGTTCTGAGGCTGTCGCTGTTGATTTATGAACTTAATGAAGTAGGTCTGACTGAATCTGAGCCTTCTTCACCATCCCGAGGAGACCTGCTTTGTATGTCACCTGCCTTGCAGTCCTCACCAGCCCCTGGCTGCAGCCTTCCCGCCCTTTTATGGAAAAATCCTATGGAATTTCCTACAAAATTTGAAGTCCTCAGTAATATTTTGACTTGCCAGTAGATCTTAGGTAGAATACTGTTTTCCCTTTGGAAAACAGTTTGTCTCCATCACTTGCCATAGAGAAAATTTTCCGTAAGGTAGTGGAGTCTGTTTTCCGGAGTTACGTGACATTTCCTTCTTCATTTAAAAAAAAAAAAAAAAAAAAAAGCCTGTACTGCTTGTTCACTGCTGCTGCTTTTATCCCTGCCCATTTTCTGCTTGTATTTTATGAAGCCTGCTCTGCCTTGCTAAGCGATGGGTTATTTCCTAAGCGTTCATATGACCCTTCAGCTGGAGCAACTGGAGTGATGTGAACTAGCACGGGCCGAGGACATAGTAGGTGGGTTAATGCAGAGATGGTGATTTATACCAGTCGGTTCTGGGACCCAGATGTACCTGCCTCAGCAGTGCACGCGGCTTTTGTGTGTTTGCTTCCGATTTAAGCTATTTGCAATTCTGCAGCTCTCCAGAGCATTGATTTAGGGATGACTTTCATTCTCCACCTTTAAAAATACTTCTAGGGAAAAAAATCCGTTTCCCTTATAGTATATCAGGTTGTGTCAAGCAGCAGTTGTTTTTCCTTGTTGTTTGTCAGTGTTTGAGAGAGATTGCTGCTCTCTCTCGATCGTTCTCCCAGCTCAGGCCTCCCTGAGAGCCCGCGTGCTCCCTCCCGCTCCGAGCCGCTTGGACCGAGCCCTGGTGCTAACGCTCCTGCTCCCACCGCGGGCCTGCAAGGGGACAGGGAAGGGCTTCCTCTCCGTCCTCCAAAGCGAAGATGAGCTGCAGGGGGCTAAATCTAAACTGCATGTGCTTAACAGAGGGATAGCGCAATCCCTGCCTCCTCCTGTGTCTGCAAAACGCTGCTTTTCCCAGACGGCAAGAAGTGCTCGAGTGCTTTGACTCGTTTTGCGTGGCTGGACGTGTCCTCCCGCAGCCGACGTCCCTTGCCCATCCTTCCCCGACTCTGTAGCCCGGCTCCGGCTGAGAGTCGATGAGTGTTTCCCAACTTTGGGAGCAGAAACTCGGGAAGTGGCCGAACGGGGTCCCCCAGCCCCGGGGGGTTTGGGGGGGACGGTGTCACCGGCCAAAGTGTTAAAGGATGTGTGAGGCTGTGGTCGTCGCAGAGCGTGCGGTCGTTCCCTCCGACGCACGGCGATACCAGCCGTGCCGTCTGCGCTGCTCGGTGACCGCTGCGTTGCCCGGGCCCCGCCGGCGGCTCGCCGTGCGCCCCGGCTCGCCGTGCAGCCACCCTCCTCCCCTGTCTCCCCAGCCATGTGCGGCGTCGTGGCGACCATCTGGTTCCCCGTGTGCGCCCACCGCGAGACCACCATCATGAGCTTTGGCTACTCGCTGTACACAGGCTGGATCGGCTCTGCCCTCTGCCTCTTCGGCGGCTGCGTCATCGTCTGCTGCTCGGGGGACGCCCAGACGTTCGGCGAAAACCGCTTCTACTACGCCTCGGGCTCCAGCTCCCCCACGCACGCCAAGAGCGCCCACGTGTAAGCGCCGGAGGCTCCCAGGCTGCGGTCCGCTGCTGTGGCTGCTGGGTTTGTGCGCGCTGCGTTGGCTGGCGGCGACGCGCGCGGCTGCCAAGCTCCCAGGGGAAGACTTAGGAAAGCAGCACAAATGTCGGGTAGTTTAAAGCATTATCGTCCCCATCTGTCGCCCCCTTTTCTGGAAGGAAACCTCTAGCGAGCCCAACCTGCCGGCACTGCCCGTTTCATCCGGCCGCCTGCCCCACTTCTCGCGGTCGGGGCGGCTCGCGTGGCCGGGTGGGTGTCTAGGGGTTTCGTTTTCTAGCTCGCCCCGTTACAGGAGAGTTTAAAGCAATAAAACAGAAACGAGAGAGACGCTTTCCCGCTGTTAAAAGGGCTCTGGCAGCTTCTCCGATCGCGTAACTCTTTGCTTTCCCGTGTCCAAGGTCACCGCTCCGGCGAGGTTTGGGTGAGGGGTAGGGAGGCAGGCTGGACTCTCCGACCAGGCAAACGTTTCTCTTTTGGAAGAGCAGGGGATTTGTTTTCCTTTCTCTGTAAATACTTTTGTATGGATTTATTCATTTTAGTAACAGTGTTTCCCCCCACCCCCACATTCATCAGTATGAAGGAAGCAGAACCCAAAGGTCCTAATTAGAAAGTAAATAACCGTGCATTTCTGTATATTTTTAAATGACTTAGGGGGATCTAATCCCTGCTCTCTGTTTTTTTTTTCCTTTGTACAGTTCAGTTACTAAAAATGTTATTTTTGCATTTTTTTAAAACTTTCTTTCCTTCCTTTCCATTAATTTGTGTTCTACCTTGCATCATTAAAGCCGCACACTTTTAACATGCAGTATAATGTACCTGTTAAAACACAATTCTGGTGAATACTGATGATGCCTTTGTACTTCAAGTGAAATACTGTACAATAAATAACAGAGTACGTGCAAACACGGCCGCCTTTTTTTTTAATTTCCTTCCTGTGTGTTTCCGTAGCTACCTTTTCCATGTCATGGATTTCCCAGTGATTTTGAAGATGCTTTTTTATAGCAATCACTCTCAGGTCATCACTCTCTTTGATTGAAACCATGCAAGATCAAGATCTAACTCTATCCTTACTAGAGGCTGCAGCGATTTAATTACGTGGATACAAAATCCCGTCTGTCCCCAGAGATGCTAACTGCGTTCAAACAATTTGCGTAAGCCGGGCTTCAGAAACAGCGGCTCTCCGAGAGCGGAAAGGGGACGAATCCAGGTGTCCTTCCGCGGAGGAGGAGAGAGGACTCAGCAAGCAGAAGAGAGGTCCAGCAAAACCCGTCTGGCTGATGGGGAGGAGTGTGAAGGTCGGGTTTGCTAGTCCAGCCCCGGTGGGCTGTGGTACCCTTCGACCGCGTGGATGAGAGCGGGTGCCAAGCCCTGGCGCTTGGGAAGGGACGTCCCCACCCCGCGCTGCCCGCGGGTCGCTCTCCAGGTCGCTCTCCAGGGGCGGTGACCGCGCGGCCCCTCGGCAGGACGCTTGCGCTCGCGACGTCAGGCACCGGCACCGGCGGCCGTTGCGCGCCGCGGGGAAGCCGCCAGCGCTGCCGTTGACGGGCGCCGGGGCGGGGGGTGCCCAGATGTGCCGGCTGGGCGCGGGCGGCTCGCGCCCCGGCCCCGGGGCTGGCGGCATCGCGGGAACCCTCGCTGCAAGACGCGGCCGTGCAAACGAGCCTGCGGCAACCCGGGGCGGGGGGAAACGCAGCAATCGCTGTGCGAGCCGCTGCAGGCAGCGACGGGAGGCCAAGCAGCCTGGGGAGCGTTTGCGAGCTTGGGGGTGTTTCGGAGCAGGACGAGGACTGCAGGCGCCGCGGGGAAGCGGCCGCGCTGGAGGGGCCCCACCAAGCAGAGCTTTCGCCGCCTGCACCCTTGGGCTTGCAGCCTGCTCTCTTTCGGCGCAGCAGAAAACAGTACGGGGCCCCCCGGCCCCACCAAGAGCTTCTTGGGCAGCTGGCTTAACCCAAAAGTGACTTTGCAGGGACGTGGGCGAGTCGTCCTGGCGAGCCCAAGGGGCCCATGGTGAGGGGAAGGTGGTGGTGCAGCTCCCAGGCCCTCCCAGCCGCTGCGCTGCCCCGGGTCAGCGGCTACCGAGCCCGCATCCGACCCGGATACGCCCCGGGCGAGCTGCTCCGAGGAATGACGGAGGTTTCTTTCGGGGAAAGAGCAGAAAGCTGGCAAAGCAAAGCAAAACCAGGGCAGCCGCGGTGAAAATGCAAATCTGCAACCTGCCGCGTGCGGCGGTGGGAGGAAATAGCGGCCGAGCGTCGGGCAGGATGTTAGTGCTGGCAGGGCAGCAGGGACGGTTTTGGAGGAAGCACAAAGAACATGAAGCTTTTCTAGTTTTTCAAGGATCAAAGCTCGAAATACCTGCTTTCCGCCCTTCCAAGATTCCCTGCTCCCCCAAGGCTCCTCCAGATCTGGAGGCCCTGCTGGCTCCTGAAAGCTTTTGACGCTCGTTTGCTGACCGAAAGCCCCAAAATGCGGTCAGATGCAACGCTCTTGGATGCCAAAGCTGCTCCAGGCCACGTCTAGCGAGGTGGCGGTGGCCAGTAGCTCGCTCCACCGGGGCCACCTGCGTCCCCGGGGCCGTGTCGGCGGCAGGGGCCGCCCCGTTTCCGAAATAACGGGATGGGGAATGACCAAACCCAGGACACCCGGCTGGACCAGACCCAGCGGCCGGGGCCGGGCAGGCGCCTCGGGGCCCCTCGCGCCGTCCCCAGCAAGGACGGGCGCCCGCAGGGGCTGCGAACCGTAATAGTCAACCTGCGCGCGTTTTCTTAGTTTTTTTTGTTTTTTATTGTGTAAACTGATAACCATTTTTTTTTCACAACAGTGCAAGTGAATACCAAAATCAGCCCATTTAAATGGATCTTCTACAAAGGAAATTTTGCAGCACTTAAGGCAAGGTTTGTTCATCTTTAACTTCAATTTAGCATTGAAAAAATATCCGACCTTCAGGTGCTGATCAGCTTAACAAAATTTAAGTGGGAAATTCCTTTTTCTTTCTTCTTCTTCGGTTTAGTATTTCATTTAAAAGATTTACATTATTATGGAAATTGATACTAAGACACATTTGTCTCTGGCGTCCTTTAAAAATCCATTGTTTTTTAAATGTAAAGGCACACAATAAAGCTTTATGCATTTATTAAAATATACACATTTTGGTAAATTTAGATTTTTTTTCTTAGTATCTGGATAATATATATATATATTATATGTATAATTGTCAACAACACAATCATTTGAAAATAAAAATCACTCCATAACATATCTGCATATTTTTTTTCTTTCTTCATGACACACTACAAGATCCCATTGTACAGTGCACCAATGGGGTTTTGGAAACCACAAAAAAAATAAAGAACTTTTTCAACAAATACACCAATTTCATACCAGAACTGCAGAGAATTGTTACACCAGAAAATACCATCTGCAAAAAAGCAAGGTATACGTCAGAAAGAACAAACAAACTGAGAAGTAAAGGTCATTTACAAGCGGAGTCTGGGACAGCCGGTGTCGTCCAGAGGGCGATTTCCCTGCTGCTGGAGGGGGCTGAGCGCTGGGTCTCGCAGCTGAGCGGTCGCAACCGCGTGGAATAAATCTGTGGTGGGACTCAGAGCCTGAGCAGCTCAGAAAGACTTGAGGTATTTAGGCTCCATCCATGCAGCACGGGGGCCCGCTGGAGAGGTGGGGTTGGGGGCCAGGCTCTGTACAGACAGCAGGGTCAGGTGCGTGACGCCGGCTGAGGTTAGTGAAAAATAGGTGATACTTGTCTGTCTATGTTTTCTTAGTGCATCAAGTGCACAAACACCTCCTTTCAGGGCCCTAGGGTGAAACGCTGGATATTTGGGTCTCGGTGACGCCAGCACTCGCACCCGCTGCCGGCTTCCCCGGCCCCCCACGTACCTGAACCAGCCCTGGGACGGAGGCGTCCGATGCTTCCAGCGTTTTGGCCTTTGCTGCTTTCACCCGAGCCCACCAAAAGCCCAAAGTTTACTCCAAGGAAAGCGTAGGATCTCCAAAACAGAAGCGGGCCAGACCCAGGTTTCAGCCTGGCTCTGACCGTCCTCCAAGGGTGAGGAGCTCCCGGGCTGGGTCTGGTGGTGGGACCACCGCTTCCGCAGTGGGGTAGGACCCACCACGACCCGCTGGCCCGGCTGGAGGGACAGGCGGACCCATGGGGTGCTCTGGGAGACGGAGCGGGATGGCAACAGCCGAAGGGCCTTGCTCAAGGCGTTGATCCGGTGCAAAGACGCCTGCAGACGCCGAAGAGCGAGGAACCAGGCCCTCGCCAAACGGTACGGTGTAGCTAGAGCTGACACGACGACAGATGCTGGTCACTACTGTGTAGCAAGAGATTAAGGCTGCGGAAGGACTAACAGGCTGCGGTTCAGCGGGGTACTTGGGCACGCGCGTGTGGGCAGGCGGCTGCCCAGATACCTTGCAGAAGCAGGACTGAGATGACTACCTCGCACACGACACAGTGCAACAGCTGGTGGGAAAATAACGTCGATCTTTCTCCCTGAACGCGTGAAGCCAGACCTGCGAGCTGCCATCTCTCCTGGGTATTTCTAAGGCATCTAGCAGGAGAACAGCGAAGCGCAAGTGAGAGGCGACTTTTGCTAGAGGTGCTTGGCCGTGGAAAGGGCTCACACGCTAATTAATCGGGGAGGTATAGGCATTGGAAACGCTGCTTTTTGGTGGGAGGTGCCCATGATTTCTGCTTGGAGAAGTGTAACGGGGAGGCTGGTAGGAGCGGACGTCAGATCAGAGCGTAGAGGTCCCTTGGCAAAGGCACATCCTAGCCTGCCCCGGGCCCCGTGCCGCGCAGGCCCCACGCAACGGCTGCCCCTGCAGAGCCTGGCCCTGGGCCCAAAACCCCCATGGAGGCCAATCGTCCCTTCGCTTGAGCGGGACGCCTTGATCGTGGCCAGCCTCTCCCTCATGCCATCGTCGCCCTGGGCAGAGGGTGGACTGGGAGGGCATCCTCCGCGCTCCGGCCGGGCTGCAGGATCCCGTCCACCCTCACCGCTTCCCGAGGGGCCAGGGCAGGTGCTGCTTTGCGTTCACAGGCCCCGAGCCGTGGCTCACCCAGAGTATTGAGCTGTTCCCAGTTCCCAGCATTGCTTACACACAGCAGAAATCTTGCTTCAGTCGCCATTTAATTGCATCGCATGAGCAGTCTCCTGGCTAGGTGGCCAAGCGGCACAAGGGCCCACAGCATCGTCTTGCTTTTGCTAAGCCCAGCTGTGGGCCTGGGAGGCCTGGGCCTGAGTCTTGTCCTGATCACGCTGGTGTGAATCCAACAGAAACCGGTGGCACCAGGGAGCTCTTCTGGATTTACCCTGGTGAGCTCTGGGGGAGGAGGTTTGCCCTGCAGCCCTCAGGAGCCGGGACGATGTTGGGTGTCACTGTCTGATATGGTGCTTCCTTGCTCCAGGTTGTTATGTATTCAAAGAGATGTTTCTCCGCTGCAGTATTTCAAACCGCTCGATGCTGCGGGAGGGTTTCTCCAGCTCTGCTGCCGAAGTGCCACGGGCTGGGTTGGTGGGGGCCCGGCCGGCCGGCGGGTCCCGACGTGGTCCGGCAGGAAGGGGCAGCAGGAGACACGTGGCCTGGGTCCCAAACCCTCGGTCCTGTGGGCTGCGGGGTGGGCTGTGCGGGTCCGTGCTGGGGTAGCCAAGGGCAAACGTCACCCCAGCTGCTCGAGGGAGCCTCCGAGGTGGAGTGGGAAACCTCCCCCCAGCCTGGGGAGGCCGTGTCGGGGCCATCGCTGTGACGATGTTGCCTGAGGCGCAGCGGTCGGTTAGGGGTCTACACATCAATGTGGTCCAGGGCAGCCAACGAGGCACCTGGGACCCTGAAATTGGGTGTCCAAGCCGCCAGTTGGAGAAGAGCCACCCAGAATTGGCCTGTTGTATCGCCCAGGATATTTGCCAGCATTTAGCTAATGATTTCTCTTTAATCTCTTGAAGAGACGGCAAAGTGCTGTTACTGGGTCTGATGTGATGGTCATCCCGCAGGGAACCCGCGCACACCCTGAGCTCTGCCGGAGGGAGGGGAGCAGAAGGGGGCTGTTGTCCGGTTGTACCAGAAGATTGAACTATCAGAAACTTCCATCTCCTAACAACCCCTGCCCTATGACCCATGAGCTCAGTTTGGTCTCAGACTGAAATACAGAATTTTATAGAACGAGCAGCATTTCAATAGTTTTCATACTGCATCCACCAAGCCATGATCAGAAACAGAGAAAATAGTAAGAAGCAGAGATAGGAGCAGGGAGGGAGGTGTCAGCAGCCTGGTCCTCTGCCATTGCCCCATGCATAGCTTAGCAGTGCAAAGACGGGACTGCCCTGCATGAGCTCACTTTGTTACTGGATGGGGAGCAGCCTCCAGAGGAGCACAGCTGCTTCTCCCGAAGAACTGAAGCCAGGATGACAGCTGAGATGTGCCCACCAGAATTAGTGAGTTATGAATGTCATTCATTACAAGATACAGAATGAAGGAAACAGAGTCCAGCCTCAAAACCATGGTGCTAAGGGAAATGGAGTTTGATGTTTATTGATCATTTCCACAAAGTGGGTTAAGCCTAGAGCGGGTCACAACCCTCATTATGGCTAGAAATGGGCCCAGACTCCGAAGTTTAGATTTGGGATGTTCAGCTACGCTAGGATTTCAAGTTTTGATTGAGGCTGTCTAAGAGGAGCAAGACACAGACTGGTTTTTAGTCCCAGTTTTTGGGACATTCAGATTCAAGGTCTTGGGGATGGAGACCTCAATAGCATTGCTGTTTGCACGGAGTGCCTTTGTACTGGAATGGGCTATGGAAATGCTCCATGATGGCGCCAAGATCTCTGGATCCGGTTCTAATCTACTCCTGAGATTCCCTTGAAAATTATTTCACTGTCTCCATTTGGTACCTACCTACCAACCTATTGTTCTACCTAAGCTATTTTTTCTAGGTGGTTGAAGGAAAAAATACAAGTTCCAAGAAAGTGCCAAATATGTAACAGTGGCTTCCCACCAGTATGGTCGTAGGGTGAATATTCCCTGTGGAAAGCACATCTTATCCCCTCACTAGTTCAGCTGTTCATGTGACTCCTTTCACCTATCATCACATGCCCTTCCAGTTTGGCACATCTCTTTGAATTCGCTTTATTGGTGCTGCCAGACTGAGGGTTTAGTAGACACTAGAGGATCTGCCAGTGAAGCTGAGCCCTGGCCCCCTCGGTAACATTCACCAAAGCAGGATCTGACTGGTGGCCTCGGGCCTCGGGTTTGTTTTGTTCAGGGTAAATAGCAATCTCGGAGTTCAGGATGAACCTTCGTCCTGAAGGACGGGAGACTGGGGAGGAGGGGAGTGGCTGTGGGCCCTGACACGTGAGGGAGGATGGGATCGAGAAGGGGAGCCGGAGAAGCCTTTCCGTTGTTACCCAAGGGAAGGGTGTGAGGGGCAGCGCGGTGGCCCGGTTCCCATCTCCATTACTCCGGCGAGTAGTCTAACTCGTCGTTGGCGATCAGGGCCTCCGAATTCTGTTTGTGTTTGCTTTTGCTTTTCGATTTGCTACTCGTCCGATGGCTTTCCTTTGCTCCTGCCATTTGCTGGTAAGAGAAGCCTTTGTCCTCCGAAGGGCCCCAGTCCTGGTAGTTCTCGCTCTCATTGGGGTAGGAGAGGCCGTCATCCACAGAGAAGGGGTCGACGTCCACATCGTAGCGCTGGTACGTGCTCTGATGAAGTGCCTCCTCCCGGGCACTGATCTCCAGGGTGCTGTTCCACATGCCGTAGCCGAAGTAAATGAGCAAACCTGCAGGGGTGGGAAAGGAGGAGACAGTCTGGCCATTAACTATCCCAGGGAAGAAAGGGGCCGGCTTCGGAAAATGGTGTGCTCCAGCTCCATTGGACACCCAGCTGCTTTAAACAGGGGCAATGGAGGTGACCACAGTGACCTGCCTTCCTCCTGCTGATGTTTCTCCTAGCTGTACACCTCTCAGCCCCGGGTGGGGACAAAGGAAAGCGAGTGTACAGCTAAAAACACACCATGCCTGGAAGTGGACACCTGCCCCCAAAGACCGAGTCTTTGGCTGATGTATCAGCCTCCTTCCATCAAACATGAGGTTGACTCAAGTTGATGATGGTTAAACATAAGCAAATATATCTATATTCTTAAAGTGCTGAATGTTTTAACTGATATCTGGTCTTTGAACCTTGTGATTGTGTTTTCAAGCTTCTATCTGTGACCTGGGACGTAATATTTTAGATATTGTCTGTGATTGCTACTTAACCATGTGATTCTGCCTTCTCTAGCTTTAGGAAGGAAATCAGCTCTCAACAGACTTTTGCTTGTATCTTAAATGCTAAAAATCCTGCATTTCCATCCTGTTTTCCTCCCAGCTATCCTTTTCTCTCTGGAGTTTTCTTATGTTCTCAGTCTACTAGTACTTGCAGCCAAACACTCTTCGGGGTTATCAGACTTAGTATATTTGGTATTAAAACAACTCTGAAATCCTGTCCCTTCCTCTTGGGAGTTTTTTTTCAGGTCTGTATTTCTCATTCTCTCTCTCTAGCCCTGCATGATCTCACCTTCCTATTTACCCACATCAATGCTTTTCCCAGAAATAAATGTATCTGGAAATCTAAATTCCTATTTGGCAATGGATCCTGGAATTAACCTGCTGCAGATGTGTCTGTAGCGAAATCTGAGCCCCTGGTCTGCCATGGACTGGCAGTGGGTGACGATGTTTGGGAGGTTAAATGGAGTGCCCGTGCAGAAGGACTGCAAATCTCAGCCAGCAGTGCTATTCAGCATGAAAACAAACGGGATCCACCTCTCCCATCAGGCTAACGGTCCCACCTCTGCTACAGATGTGGCAAGTGAAGTCCATTACATGTTAATGAAGTGATTTAATTGAGTCGTTGCCATTTCTGGTAGCCAAAGAGGTATTGGCTGTGTCCCACAGAGGAAAGTATTTAAGCACAGCAGATTAAGCTGGTGCTTTGAAGTCCCATTGCTCTAAAGGTATAGGCAGAAGGTCTTTCACTGGATCTGCAGCTTCACCTATCTCTTTTTAAGGGCCAGAAGGCTTTGAGCATGTAATGTCAGACCAAAGGGTGCATGTGGCAGCTACTGCTGAACAGCAAGACTTAGAGCTAGTGACCTCTCTGAGCCAGCGCTTCTGCTGTGGGACCTGCAGAAGCAGAGGAAAAAAGGTTGTCTCCCAGCAACTTCCCCACCAGAAGACAGAAACCGTGAGACTTATTTAAAATCTCTGAGATGCCAAAAAGGAGAGCCAAGATCTGTCAATGTCATCACCTGGCTCTACAAGCCAAGGGCAAATGTCTCCAAAGCCCACGGCTCCTGAGAAATCTGCAAAACGTGGGATCTGCAGAAATCCCTGGAGGATCCAATCACTATATTCTGTGTCAGCCTCCATTCCCCTCCAGGAAAGGTAGGATCCACGCCTTATGGTGGGAGACAGCAGCCTGCCCATATCATTTGCACTTTTTCTCAGTTACAGGAGTCAATCGTTCCACCAAATGCCGATGACCTGGGAGCACAGCTCTGTTTGCCACCTCTTATAAAAGATGACAGCTGGTCTGTGCACAAATTTTTCTGTTCGGAGAGGATAATGAAGCTGATATTCTACTCCTGGGCTGATTAAAACCTAAAAACATATTCTGTGATGCTCTTTGTCAATCCCTCGATTTTACAGCTCAGCCAGGTAGGGCTGCTTTGAAACAAGAAGATAAAACAGGGCAAATGAAAGTGCTGGCGCTGGCTTGGAGCCCAATGGCACGCAGTGTCACCTTGGGGAGCAGCGGCGGTGCCGGGGAGCTCTCCCAACACTCTCTCTTCCCTCTGCCTCTTTCTCCCTCTGCGGGCCAGTGTGGCATGCAGCACGGGACCTTAAACTCTGCTCCCGAAGGAGAGGGCTGCGGGTGTGATAGTTGGCCAGAGCTTGTCCTTTCAAGTGCTAGCACTGTGCTCAGGGTCTACTGTCTGCAACTGGGACTCCTGTGTGCTACTGCAATATATATAGGTAATACTATTTCTCCATAAAGACTCCTTGTCTTTTATACTCTTCTGTTGTTTCAGTTCTGTATAGTCCAGCCTTCAGGAGGAGCTATTAGAGCTGCTCTTTTTCTCTTGTTGATTTTGGGAGGATGTGGATTACAACGTAAATCAGGGGAAACTATGGGTTTGCCAGGCTCCCAGCTACATGCCAAGAAGCCTAAGTTCTGCAAAAAAGCCACTCAGATCCGGGCTTTCAGGATTCACAACAGAGCATGCAAGACCTGAGAGCCCCCTGCCACGAAGCTAAGGGAGTAGGTGGAGACCTGGAGACAGAGCCAGCAGATCCCTCAGCTCTCCCCTTCCCAGGGCTGTTGAGGTTGGGTAGCCCTGGATTTTGGAAATGCACCGAGATTGCAGTGTGGGCTGCTGAAAGAGCTCAGGTGGGTGAAATGGGAGGAAAGCAGGGAGATTTCTGTCAAACCTGCCTGCAAGGCAGTTTCCAAAACGCACCTACTTTGCATCTAAAAACTCATCAAAATAGTCACCGTTCTGTGAAATGCTGTACTCCCATCACACTGACATTTTCCGGAGGTGTAATTCTCCAGCTGGCTGTAGCTCTGAGTCTTGATTAACTGAGGTTTGTAAGAATTTGGGGATTACGAAGGGAAAATGCAAAGGAGTGGAAAAACAGCCATGTCAGCCTAAGTACTCTAATTAGCAAAGTTACTATTAATGTCCTTTCAAAACAAGGTGGATTAATAAATAAATAAATCTAAGACTTACCCACAAAACACCAGACAGCAAATCGGATCCATGTGACCGTGGAGAGCTTCAGCATGAGATAGATGTTCACCAGCATAGCAAACGCAGGGACGAAAGGGAGACAAGGTGCCATATACGGCAACTTTTTGGGGTTTTCTGGCTGCTGTAAGATCACAAACACCAGTACAACAATGAGCAGGATCATCAGGACCACAAGGAGGACAGCCCACCAGCTCTGCTCGTAGATGTAGTCTGAGCCGAAAATGATGAAAGAGCAGAAGATGAACATCAGGACAAAGAGCAAGAGCACGCACGTGGTGACCGTATGGCCGGTGGCTACGGTCGGGCGGTCCATTTTCCCTGGCAGGCCAAGGTGGATCCGCATCGTGTAGTATCGTGGACCGATTAACTTCTTGAGCTTGATGAGGTAGATGTTCTCAGACTCATCTGCCTCTATTCCTGAGGTCATGTCGACCGTGCCATAATTCGGGTGATTTACACTGTAGGTGGATTTATCGGATTTCCCTATTAGCATCTCATTGTCCCCCAGAGAAGGCAGATTTTTTGCCCCACACGTGTTGGTCGGTTGGCCCGTAAACTCTTCTCCTTCACTCCCTGGAGAGCAAACTTCCTTCTCACAGTCAGCTAGGATGCCCTCCTTCTTCTTGGTGTGCTCCTCGGAGAGGAATTTAACAAAGCCATCAATGTCGCTCTCCGGCTGGTATCGGAGGAGCAGGACGCAGACAGAGACCAGCGTGTAGGCGAGGAGCGTGCCGATGGACATCATTTCTATGAGGTCCCGCAGGCTGACCAGCAAGGAGAGCAGTGCTGCTAGAAATCCTGAGACAATACAAGCCACTACTGGAGTTTCCGTGTAAGAACTGACGTGGGACAAAAATCTAGAGTGTGAAACAGTCGCAGAAAGTTAAAATTGCAGGTCACAGAGGTTCCCTGTTGTAATAACATCTACCCAGCTGGAAAGGCACAGAGACAGCTCAGATCTATGATCACTTCAGCTCTCATTGCTTTTTGGAGCTTAAACTCCAGACAACCACAGACTGGAAATAGTGCTGAGACTGAATCTGGAGTTATACCTAGCTCTGACCAACTCTGTGCAATCTGAAATGTTCACCCAGACACCTGCAAATGCAAATCAGCACCAAGATTTTATGCAAAGAACCAGCACACCTTTACAAAGAACTCTTGAACTGAATATTCATCCTGGGATAAATTACATCTCGAGATACCAACGCCAAACAAGAGACCGAAGGGAGGGATGGACTGCAGTGGAGAGTACTGCAGCAGCTACGAGTCACCAGGGCGGGGATGCTTCTTCCCCCCACGTTATGCACAGAGGGATATAACCTGCCCTTCTGCTTGGCTCCTTACACTACAGATAACTCCTGGACAGTCTGTGAAGATGCAGTGGCTGTGCAGGTCTGCAGCGCCGAATCGTGATGGGGGGATGCTGGGACAAGCGAGTCTTTTAGACTCTTGTGCTACAGCTCAGCACCACCAGAAACAGTGGCAGAGCTCAAAGTTCGCTCTGTGCTACAGTCCAGATGGGATTTTGTCATGGGGCAATGGTTAGGTTTCTTCTTGTTTTTATTAATGCTAGGGATTGTCTTCCTTTCTCCGTGCAAGAGCCCTGGGCACAAATCTCAGTGGATGGAAAGAGTCTCCAGCCTAGTTGTAGCACAATATAGTCACTTACTGTGCAACAGCTGAAGACCATGGCAGGCCATTTTTAAGACAACATTCTAGCAAAAGAAAAAAAGCTTGATCTGAAAGTGCAGCCATGGCTTCACCATGCACTAGCACACAGGTCTAGAGCATTTTTCTTTTGCATAGGTGGATTAGCACCCAGACACTCCCCTTTGTGTCGAGAGTGTGGACTTTTTGCTCCCGCAGCGCATGGCTGTGCTACTTTAAGCTAGCTGGGGACCATCTGTTCCTGCCCTAGCTGTGTATGCATGCGTGAGAAACTTTTGCCACCAGCTACTGCAGCTGTAGACCTCTCCTGACTTTCCTGGGGTTTCGCTTTGGTTTGTGTGCTGCTCTGCAAGCACTGAGTCTGCCCGTGGCCTCGTGCTCCGCGTGGTGAGGGTGCCCAGCTGCCAGGATGTGGGAAAGCCCCCGGCCCCCAGCACATCCCCCCTCCTCGTCCTGAGCTTACGAGGGCTTTCCTAGCCAGCACCTGCCTGTGCTGCTTTGATCCCTTCCAGGCATTCGCTTCCCTGACTGCAGACCTTGTGCTCTTTGATTATACCAAGCAGTGAAAGGGAAACACAGCCACTGAACTGACAGGTTTCCATAGGAAAGACAAAATAACTCTCAGAGGATTTCGCATCAATCACTTATAACCTGATCTCACGCCAGAAAGCATCCAGGGCGCAAAAATAAATGACAGCAGAGGCATGACTGACCTGAAGAGCAGCCCATCACCAGCCATGGCGTAAATGACTCTAGGCATTGGGAAAAGGGAACCCAGCAAGCTCACTGTCAGTCCTGCCACAGACCCGATGGCAACGATGAATTTAGCAGCGTAGAATCCGCGGGCCACAAACATTTCCATCAGAGGGGATTCGGTGTCAATGGCATCGTATGGCACCATCAGAGTGAGGATGATGCTCACCTACGGAAGATAAAAGAGCGGCGGGGGAGCACAGACGTCAGCGCCGGGCAGCAGCTTTGGTCTCTGCTGAGGACTCACAGGGCACAAGAGCTGTTTCTCAAGGATGAAAAGCCCCAAAATTTCAAGTCTGATTTCAGACACCAATCATATCCCTGTGTTCCCTGGAGAGGGGATGTGAAATGGTAAGTGTAGAGAACAGTGTGTCCTTTGCTGTGCAGTGATTAATCGAAGGGGTTTGCACTGCCTTGGGCTCTGCCTTCCTAAGGCAAAGAAAGAGCTCGAGGCCGGCTGAGCAGCGGCTGTGGCTCAGGACCGCTAGCGGGGCTCCGTGGGGTAAATGACGCTGAATGCAGCTACGTTCCCATGCACGGGGACCGTGCTATCAGTCCCTGCTGCTCCCTGGGGTAGAAGCAACACCCAGGGCAGAATCACTTGGGGAAATATGCTGATCTCGCTTCAGGCACGGAGAAGCTGGTTTCCAGGAAAGCCACCATCCTGCAGGAAAGGGCGACTGGTGCGTTTCCTGTGAAATTATCAGAACAATATTTTTCCCCTCCATGACTCAATTTTCCTGTCTTACAGGGAAAGTCCCTGAATACAGACATGCGTTTATTGGCATGTGGAGAAGCTGGACTCTGCTTCCAGCCCTTCTCTCACCTGGCTAGCCATGCCCGCTAGAGCACGGCCGGAGAGCTGTGCTAACCGGGACCCTGCCGCACCTCTCCAACAACGGCAGTGCTGCTTTCCCCCCAAATGCAGCCCAGAGGGTGGTTGCTGCAACACTGCCACTCCTCCACTTTGCTGTGCCCTCGGACACGTGCTCCCCTGCATAGCTGAGGAAGGAGGTGACCGGGGAAAGGCAGGCTGCCGCCACTCCTGCAGCTGCAGAATGGAAGTAGCTGAGTCCTCTGCCCGGAGAAACAGCCACAGTGGGAGCCCAAGGGGCAGCCAGCACCGGACACTGGTGCAGTCACACAAACGCAGCTGATTTTCCAGTCCCCACCAAAGAAAGAGCTGTTGTTCCAGGGTCTGACTGGCACGCCGTCTCCCTGACAGGGACACTGACAGACGCTGCTGTATACACACACACACGTGTGTGCGGCTAGTTAGTACTTACGGACACGTATGCGGTCAAGCAGGTGACGAGCGAGGCCGTGATGGCGTAGGGGATGGAGGTGTTGGGACTCTTGGCTTCCTCTCCTGTGGTAGCGATGATGTCGAAGCCGATGAAGGCGTAGAAACATGTTGCTGCCCCTTTCAGCACCTGTGCAGAGACCCGAGCGCGTCAGAGCCGGGAGGGAGCCGTGTGGGAGCAGGCGGCTCCTCGCGTGTCCCAGGTCGGGGCTGGGGACCCTCGCTGCCTGGCCCCGATCCTGGACAGAATTTGCATTTGGTATAGTCCATCTTCTTAAAGCGGGTGCTCAAATTAAGGAGCCCAGCTCTGCCTCATCTGGGCTTGGGGATGAGTGAGGGCCGACCAGAGCGTCGTGCCCTGCGTACACCTGGGCGTTCCCATCTGCGGTGTGATGCTGGGAGCTCCCGTAACCCCGTGATTCGATCTAGAGAGAGTATTTCAAGTGCAGCTTGAGCCACTCGACATCCGCAGCTCACTAATGGCAGACTACAAACCTGCGGCTGTGCAGTGCCTGAATCTGCTAGGAGATGCTGGCAGGGACAGATAAGACAATTAACCAGTTTTAGGCATTCATTTGTTTTCACAATATTCCATCCCAAATCTGATTACATTAATATGGACTTGTAGCATGTTTACACATTCTGTCTTAGCAACGTTCCTAATGTGGCAGCAAAGTCTGCTAATAGAGGAACCAAAATAGAGCATAAACAGGCAGATGCCTGCTGCTTTCCAAATCACTTCGGTTTGCTTTGGAAGCTGCAGATAGGTTAGGAGCACACGTTGCGAACACTTGGATGATGAATTATTTGTACCGTTTAGATATTTCATTATGTTTTCTTTAAATGTACGAGATTAGCAAGGATATTTATAGGAAACAAACACTGAAGCAGCCTGAAGACTATATAGCTGTAAGAAGTGAGTTAATTTGCAGTTACCATACCTTAGCACACTCATCTAGCTAGCTAGCTGAATAACACATGTCCACCTCATCTCTAGTTCAGTATTGGAAAATACAGTAAAATTCGCCTCTTTCAGGGGGCTATCTGTAATTAAGATCTATACTGCTTGGAGATCTCATGCCTGTGCTGTGCCCACAGGTGATTTACATGCAAGAGGCAGAGTCAGATTTACTTTTACTTCTTGCTAAATCTGGGAAGCAAATAACCAACCGAAAATGATGGGAAGACTCTTGGTGTGTTTTGGATATGTATCTTTTAAAAATAAATTTTTTTCCAGGAGTTATTTGGTAGGTTGAATGTAAGCAAAACAGCTATCTTTCTCATTCCTGTTATATGGTATAAAAGGCCAAGCAGAATCCAACAGTAAACACAACCTCCACTCTCAGATGGGCCTCAGTGCATTTCTAATCACTGTTTTTCTCTGGCAAGGAGGTATTGATTTATTGAAGGGAGATGAAAGGAAGGTATGGCAGCTTGGGACCCTCTCAGTAATCAAGATTCTCGGTTTACTTTACTTTCTTGCTTATTTTTCTGCACAAGACCCTGATGGACTCGAGCAGTGTAAATCTGAGAAACTATCTTGGGTTTAGGCCAGCTGAGATATTTTCAGTCTCTGTTCATCCTTGGATGAAAACCAGTCCAAGCAAGCTAAAAAAGCCAAATATGTCCAAATTCTCAGTAAGCTTTGAGGGAACATCCATAAAATAAGCACTGGCAGGTGGCGTTATGAAGTGCTCAAAACAAATGCTTGAGAACATTGTTATTGAAAACCAGCCAGCATAAGTATCTCCCCTTTTCTGTAGAGCCTGAGCTAGCTCTTCCTGAGCTTCCTTGCTTGAATGGCTGCTGCATTTCCCTATGTTAAGCCTGTCTATTAATGGCATTCCCCTGTGTCTGTATGTTTTTATGGGCACTTTGGCTCTCCAGGAGGGCATTTCAGAAGAAAGCTGAGCTGTGGCAGGGGCTATGGGCAGAGCATTGCCATGTCCTTTGGGCTTTGCAGAGGTAGAAGTGTCCAGGTCCAAACCGGCAATGCTGGAGGTCCCTGGCCAAAGCACAAGTGGGTTTAGCAGGGCCGAGAAGCAGGGAGTTAGGTGGAGGTGGTGCCCACATACCGTGAGCAAAATGCTGCGGTCTTGGGGGTTCGGCACGGTACGGGGGCACAGCCGGGAGCACTGCGGGCAGTGCTGGGGGCCCTGGAGCACGGAGCTGAGCGCTGAGCCCAGTGGCTCTGGGAAGGCACAATACTCACCCCTGGCCATCCAAATGGCAGGAACTGCCCTTCAGACCAGTTGTCACCTTTGACAAAGAAGAGTCCAGCAATCATGATGAAGATCCAGACTGCCAGGTTAATGACGTTGAGCACGTTGTTGAGCCCCACCGAGTTCTTCACACCCATGGCCACAATGATGGTGACAATGACAGCAATAACCAGAGCAAGGAGGTCAGGGTATGACTCCTCTCCTTTCCCTGGATAAAAGAAAAGATGTGTGTAAGTCTTCATCCACAGTGAGGGAAAGCATCTCCAGAATCTATGTGGGCTTTTCTAAATGCTTTTCAGACTCTAAATCAATATAAGTTTTTCAGAACTTGATCTCGTTGCAAAGGACTCACAGTGGTCTTGGTGTGTCTCTGCCTCCGCTTGGTAAAGCTGTTTTATAGAGATGATAAATCATGGTGCCTGAAGACACCTTTAGGAATTTTAGGAAGGCAGCAAACAAATAATCCGGTCTCAGCTTGTAATAATGTGTATCTGCCAACTACTAATGAAAAAATCAATCATATATTAAAGTTGCATGAAACTCTTACGGGACAGCAATCTATTGTTATTTACTGGTAGGAATCACAGAACATCGCTGAATTGCTGGTCTCATAGGAACATCACAGCACTGGGTTTACACGCTAGTACTGCAGGCACTGCCTGGGAGTCTCTAAAAAGGGTCTGAAAGGGAATGTCACTTCAGGGCTTGGAGTTGTTCTGTCTGCAAAAGCCAGGATTTCCCAGCTTTGACATCATCCCTGTCAGTGTCCTTGTCTGTAGAGCAGCTCTGTACCCAGGACACTTTGAGAGATGGTGCAGTTAGACAGAACTGTGCATATGCTGTGGGTTTGCCTTTCAACTGCTGCAGTTCGGTGCTCAGAGATCTTGTTTTCCTATTTTCCTGGCATTACAGATGGAGTCCATATGATTCCTCAGTAACTGAGGTCTGGAGCAGCAGCTTGGATTGCCAGGCTGCCACCGCCGTCCCTCCGCATGCAGGCTGCCAGCTGGGGTGGGACTAGGTTGTGCGGGACCTTGTGTCGGCTGTGCTAATGAGTGTGCGTGCGTGAGCCTGTGGCGTGGCTGCGGGAGGGAGAGATGCATGCAGATGGCCTGGTAGCGTGCCTTGCACCGCCCTGATTAGAAACAGCTCTAGGAAACACGTCAAATCAACAGTCTGGCAGGAAGATCTCTCTTTTCCAGGCAAAGAGTGTAAATCAGGGAGGGACGCAGGCTAAAGTGGTACATGAAACCCTAACCAAGCTGCCAGCATGTGCGGTTCCAGGTGCATGGCCTAACCTCATCGTTTGAGCCCATCTCCAGGAGAAATGGCTTGGTTCTAGCTCGGTGTCCAGACATTTGTGTTTGGGTCTGAACTTGCAGGTCCAAACCCATTCCTGATAAAAAAAATTTGTCTATCCCCGTACCTCCAATTGCACTCAAGCGTGTTGCCTTTTGCGAGCCGTGTTGTTGCTGCTGGGTAACCCCTCAGGGCTACATGAGCCATGACATGCTGCTGTTGCTAGCACAGGAAAAACTGTCTTCAAAATAGCATGGGAAAAGTGTAAAGGAGAGCACTACACCAAATAAGGCAGCAAGAATGGTGCAGAAGAGTGGCTATAGGATCCTGACGCGCTGTGTGTGTCTACATGGGAATGATCAGAGTGACTCGGTGAAAAGCCCCTTCGCTACTGTTGGCCTCTGTGATCAGACTAGTTTCCAGGGGTGTTTATTCTGCTCAATGCCGGCTTGTTCCAAAGGGGACTCGGGCTATCGGGATCGTGTATCCCAGCCCCTCTGAACCGAGTCTGTGAAGCAGACTGCAAAAGGCAGATGGATGGTAAATAATGAATGAAGCATAATATCCATGTCTGACTTTTGATGAGCTTCCAGTTCCTTTTCAGGACCTAATTAATGCCTGGCAAGACACAAGCATTTCCAGACTGATTCTCACCTAGGCCATTTAAGGTCCCAACGCTGTTGATCATCCAGCGGCTGATGGTGTGGTTCGCGAGCGAGTCGAACATGCTGCTCAGCGCGCTGGCCCCGGCGGCCGTGCCGATCAGGTACTCCAGGATGAGGTTCCAGCCGATGAAGAACGCCACAAACTCCCCCACCGTCACGTAGCTGTAAGTGTAGGCAGAGCCGGTGGTTTTGGGCACCCGCACGCCGAACTCAGCATAGCAAACGCCTGTTTAGAAAAATACAAAGCACCGTAAGAAAGCGGTAGAAAGGAAGGAGTAAACCTGCCCTGGGTCTGACCTGCTCCCTGACCCGTGGAGGTGCCAGGAGCGCTCCCTGGGCTGCAGGACACGGGGCACAGCCAGCCCCACTGCCCTCGGGCTGGGAAGAGCATGCACATGTCCCTTCCCCAAAGGGAAAGACCCTGTGGTGTCGGGGTGAGGGGGAAGGAGGGCACCGCCTGCACAGTAGCGGTGTGTAATGGGATCAAAGTCCCTTCGCAAAGCAGCTTGCTCTGCTTTTTTTTTTTTTTTGAAAAAAGGTGTAACTGGGTGCATTTGCTTTTAGGGCTAACTGAGAGTAGCTCGCCTGACCTCCCACCCCAGGACTGCACCGACTCCTCAGCGAGGTGGTTATTTATTGCTGTCTGAACACAGCAGTGTCTGGAGGACCACGGTGTAGTGGGGCTGTGCAGGAGGATCTGGAGCCCGCCGAGCTGCTGAACGCTTGCCCAGGTGCCTGCAAACCCGACCCTTGGGGACGTGACGCACTGCGTCCTGGCCACATCCCCCCGAGAAACAGGAGCGTGGAGCTGGCCATGGGCAACGCTTGCAAAGGCTCACAGATGGGCCAGAGCCGCTGGATCTGCTGAGACAAGTTTTAGATATGTTCTTGTTCCAAGCAAAAGAAATTTCCTTCCTTTTTCTTCTTTTCTCTGATGGTTAAAGCAAAGCAATCCCGTATTAGTCCCCCAGCTCTCCCATGGCCGGGCTGGCGGGTGACTTCTGTGACCGCGACACCCTGATGTGAGGCGTGCCATGGTCTGTAACTCTGCCTGTTCCCACCATGAACGAGATTATCGGAGATATGGGGTTGACAAACGATCAACCTCCAGGGCCTGTGAGGAGCTGAAAGGGGCTATGTGAAGGCAGTCCCTCGCCAGGGCCATTCTGAATAACAGCTGTAGGGTTTTCCTCATGAGACGGCTGTCGGGAAGTTTCAGGTGCGACAGGGATGACTCGGTCAGATGTCATTTACTGTACCCCAAGAGGCCCAGCGAGCTGACAGCGAGCCGGAGCCAGAGGTGGGGTGCGAAAGGGAAGAGAGCCTGAGTCAGGCAGGGTCACAGCCGTATTATAGCTCTTTACTTTGAGATGTCTGTGAACCAGCGAGGGCCGATGTTGGAGCGAGGTCTGTGTTCAACGCTGGAGACAGAGGAGGTCTTCGCCCGGGAAATTCCCACATCATGGCCCGAGCACGCAGCCGATGGCGTGGGCAGGGTGGCCCGTGGGTGGGCACGCTGCCTGCTCCTGTCCGTCTGTGGGAGAAGAGGCAGTTTTCCAGCCCTTTAGTGCAGCTCCTGCTGTGAGGCCCTGCTGTGTGTGCCCGTAAAAGCAATAAGGTGGCATCGCTCCTTGCTAGTTCAGGCAGGATGATGCAGCGGGAGCAAGGCGTGCACGCAGAGGCCCACCAGCAGCTACGTCTGCGGGGCCACAGGCCACCTGAACGCTCGGAGGAGCCTATGACACAAGGGCTGCTCAACGGATGAACACTGCTGTCGGGACCCTGGGGCCAAATCCTGTCTCCTTTACACCAACACTGGGGACAACACATTCCCTGATGAGACTAAAGCATCGGGTCCCGTGAATCACCTCCAGCACGGCACCAGCACAGCCAGGACGCACACTGCAACGGCAGCTAATGTGGGGAGGAGCTCAGAGACATCCTGGGGGGACCCTCCCTCCACAACTGCATGGTGAAAAAAGCAGGTAGGATGCTGGGTTTGATGCAGGTCCATAGTCTGTTGGTCCCTTTCCGCACTGCACAGCTGCTCCTGGGCAGGATGGGATTCCTGATGGTTTCCAATAGCCCTGGGCTGCCGGGAGGTGGTGGGGAGCCAAGGGGCTCATTTTGAGCTCGACTGCTGAGCCTGCCCTTGGGGTTTGCTCCTCTGTGGTCGACTCTCCGGGGGGACTGCACATCTGAGAAGGTGCAGAGATGCCGGCCTGATCCTGGAACGAGATGCCGTAGATGGATGCAAACAAGACTACACCTCTGCCGCCCTGTCTGTACATGATGCCGCACTTCAGCGACTCCAGCCTTCGCTTTCAGCAGTGCCGAAAGCTGAGAAATGCTCTGTTGTCCTCAGTGATCTGCAGATCTCCGGACGGACGCGCAGCAGCCCGTGGTGTAGCTTCCGTGTTCGCTGGCATAAATGGCACTAACCGCCTCTCGGTTGTCCTCTGTGAAGCACAGGCTGCAGGACGGTGCCTGGCAGCCCTTCGCACCCCAGCCGCCCCTCACGAGCCAGGGGTGCAGTTTTATAACCGCGTCGGGAGGCAGAAGTGAGCGTGTCATCTCCAGACGCGCATCCTTGCTTATTCCTATGCAGACCCAGGCAACGGCACTGCCCACATCGTCCCTGCTCTCATTTATACCTGTGTAAGAAGAGACTGAAGCCATCTTACATCGAGAACGTAAGCTATTTTAACAGTTAAATGCTATGTGTAACTCTCATTCTGAAGAATAACTGTAAAATGGACTCAATAGAAGAAAAAAAAGAATAAGAAGTACTTAACTGGAGCTTTTCAGGAAATTTCAGTGAATTTTAATACGTTCCAAACTCCTTGTGCACTTACTGTGGTAGGATACTTTGCAATAAAAACCTGACCCTAATAAACTGCTGTCTTAAAACAACCATTAGCTTTTCATTAAACTTAATGGATGGATTTAGTCATAAATTCTCAGAATATTAGTCAGAACAAGTGCTGGAAGGCTATACCGCATTATGCATTTTTAACGCCGATTAAGTCCTTTCTCCGTCACCTCAGCTCAGCTAGGCTGTGAGCTCAGCGTTACAGCAGCCCCTCCCGCCTAGTTAGCACGGTGTCACAGGGGTTAACAGTTTAGAGCCTTTATTATCGTTGTGCAAACATGTAGTATTTATTGAATTCTTCATCGGTTACCCTTTTCTATTTCAAAAATAATAATTGCTTCAAATCTACAATCAGTTGAGTATATAAAGGAGAATGAATAATTTATAATAGCTTTATGAGGTTGCTGCTCTTATTATAGGTGCAGTTTTTACACAGTACAAACACAAAATTATTGGATCCGTAAGTTCAATTCAGTGGCACTTCTTTTCTTGTCACTGGGGGTTTTTTATATGCCGTTCACTGTTTAACTTGCATGCATGACGCTGGTGGTGCTTTTCAACGGGATCCTTGAAAACTTTGTTTCTGTAAAGCAGGCCCAAGTGCAGGAACAAGAAGGCAGCCGAGCATCCATCCCCACATCCAGTCATTATTCAAAGCTGATTAAAAATACATGCAATCTGCAGACGTAAGACATTCACAGATAACTACATGCCTGAATGATTTATGAAACAGATGCTGTGATGGGGACGAGTATCTAGTTTCTCTCTTTGATGGCCTTAAAAATCATATCATCTTTCTTGGAGGCAGCTCTACTTCTAGCCAATGACAAGATGAGGCTTAAAGAGGATTGCTATTGATACAGAATGATAATGGCAAAGCAAAGACATTAATATGTCTAAAATGTCTGAGTTTTCAATTTTCAATTACTCTACTAGGGTCGTGGAAGAGAAGAGTAGTCTTGTACCCAGTGTGTATTGGGTACAGCAACATGCTGGGTGTGTGTACATTAGATAGAGGGATACATATAGGAAAATAAACTACTTTTTGTCTTATCGTGCTGCATTCAGCCCCGGGTCAGGGAGGTACGATGAAAGGTCTGATGGATCTGCTCTGACTGTGTCGGGTGACACCAGTGAAACCACTCTGCCTTGCTGGGCTACAGGTTCTCCATCAGAGAGGGGCTGACAACGCTTCCGCCTCTATGAACGGCTCACAAAAGGAAGATAACGTTATTAATCTAATGGGGTGCAGATGTGATCCCACTAAACTCGAGTGCATCGGACTGGTTGTGAGCGGCCCGCGGTGGCTTGTCCTGCTGCGAAGCTCCGTCGTGGCAGCAGGCTCGCGGTGCCGGTGCCCAGCGAGCCCAACCAGCTGCATTATTAATATTCAATTAACCTGCCTTAGGAAGAGCATGTGATACAAAGCTGATGGTTTCTTGTCTCCTTTTTACTTTACTCCTTGAAATATCTTCACGCTTTCATGTGATGTTTGCACAAGTACCACTGTGCACTCCTTGTGCCGGGTTGTGACGGACCTGTCCCTCTGCATCTGAAAGCTCGGCTGCTGCGGAGGAAAGGGAGAGCCCAAACCCCTTCCAGCGCGAGAGGCTCGTCCTCATCCCCACCATTCACGAAGCTTCGGCGGGGGCTTTTCCTTGGAGGATGCTGTTGTAGAAAGGGACCGTCACCCTTTTGGAGGCGGCCGCAAGAGGTAGCAGCGGCGTGGTGGCCTCCGAGTGTCAGGGACCACGACCTGCGTGTCACTGGGATAGCCGAGGTGCCATGGGGAGCTGCCGTGGGGCTGGGGGCTGCACGGGGAGCACTGGTGCGTAGGCCGTTGGTTTGTCTGGCAGCCTCTGGGAAAAAAGTGTTTCCAAGTTCGGGGTGCAAAACTAAGATGTTTGCAAAATCAGCACTCCTTACGAAATGCAGCATTTTCTACTAATATTTAGGGCTTTTAAATATTTTGCCTATTCTAATGTAAAGGTTTCTTGTTGTAATCCATGGCTGCAATGGTCTTCTTGCTCTGCAGGGTCGGAAAAGTTAACAGCACAGAGGCAGAGGTCCCTAAGCAATGCGGACCTCTGAGAAAGCCACAGAAAGAGAAGCAATCCTGCGACCATCCTGCATCCTGCAAACACCGGCTTAAGTAGTGCCATTGAGTTCAGCGGCACTTTTGTTTATAAGGACAATTCCTAAATGTCTGCAGAACTGGGGCCTCGCAACACTGACGGGTTTCAGCTTTTCATCGCAAGGGTTAGCTCACAATTAAAGGAAAAAATCTCGACCTTTCACAAAACGTTGTTGACGACAGCTGTGTCTCCCACAGACACAACCAAGCGCTGCTTCACCTCTAGGTGCTGGAGATGGTGCCTGTGGCCGTGGCTCGTCCCCCGGACGCAGCTACGCGGCATCTCGGCCGCCCCGGTGCCCCGGGAAGCACGGCCGCGCGCCGGTGCCCTCCCGAGCGAGGCGGCAGGCACGAGCCTTGCTCCGTGGGTGCACGCTGAGGGTGGTCCCACAAAAAAGGCAGTGCAGCTCCCTGCAGCGGCTCTTTGAATTCGGAGACAGATTTTTTTTTCCCCCCCAATTGAGAGTGATTGCAGCTTTCTGCAGAAAACAAACGAACACAGCAGTAGTTTGGAAGAACAGTCTTTTCACGGAAGACCATTTCTTTTCCTTGAATATCAGCTCCACTGTGTAATTGGTAAAACAATCATTACACTGGCATAATTATGTAGTTACTGGTATTATTCGGAGGGACATAAACAGAGCTGAGTGGTTTGGTTCATGACATTGTCCCTTCCAAGACCCCATCCACAGCCCCCCCATTTTTAAGACTCAATTTGCATCTCCATTCTTTGGTTTGTCTTGTTTGGGCCTGACTGGAGTTAAGGCAGTCAGCAGCTTAGCTTGAAGTGCGAGTAGATGGAGTTAAATGTTTTTTCTGTTCATCTCGTCTCCCTGTCTTTTCAGCTATTGCTTGAATTATTTGCCGTGCTGTGTGTCTGGCCTGAAACACGTTCATGAAACAGCAATTCAGATGGAAGGTCGCTGCAGAAACTGCCAGGCCACTTGGCTCTCTTCCGAGCGAAACTTCTTCCTCCGTTCCCAGGGAGCCTGCAGATTTACCGCCCAGGCGCTGAGCACCCAGCTGCTTCGGGACGACCGGAGCACGTGCGGAAAGGCGGCAGTGAGCTCTGCCTCCGGAAGGATGCAGGAACTTCCCTCCTCCTCCGTGGGGCAAAACCTCTCTCATGAGCGAGACACCATGACATCCCACGGGCGCTGTGCCGCGAGGGGACTGACGTTTCAGGTGGAGCAGGTTATGGAAAAGCTTTTAGGCTTTCTGCAGGCTGGATGCTCACTCATCCTGACAGTCACGCTACCAGCCGGCTTTTTGCAGGGGTTTGCAGCAGCGCTGCAGGGAACACTAATAAATTCATGCTTCTATACAAGTAATCTACAGGGACCATCCTTCAGCAACTAAGAGCAGCCATTTTATCGAGGTTGGTACACAGCAAAATCTTATTTTCAACAAAGCACTGAGCACTCCTAGTTTGTCTGTTGTGTTTAATGGCCACTACATGCAAATACATAAAAGGGAGCTCCAGGAATAAAACTGCCTTAGGAAAAGGACCCCCCCCTGCAAGGGCAGAACGGCCTCGCTAGGCCAATTGACCTCAGCACAGCCCAATCGGCTCCTAATTAGCTCCAGCAAGAGCCCCAGCCCCAGCCTCCCCCCCCCGCAGCTGCGCAGCCCCTGGGAGGCTGCTGGGCTCCATCCTGCCCCCGAAAGCCAGGCACGCGGCAGGCCCTCGTGGTGATGCTTTGGGGCAAGTCTGTGCCCAAGTCTGCTGCTGGTGAGTCTGCTTCCGCGTGGGTCCCAGGTAAGGGCACATCACGGCAGCACAGCTCGGTGCTTAAAAACTCCCTCCAGCAGTTGCTGGAGTTGCAGAGCAGCTCCCGAGTGAGCAATAGCCTCTTTTTTTCTCGGAGCAGCCTGACACTGAAGCCTGCGGGATTGTGTGACAGGGAAGACTATCCGGTGCCGTCAGGCTAGCTGTAACCGTGAGAAGGGAGGACCTGGCTCTTTCCCGAGCTCAGAGTCAGAGGTTTGCAAAATATAGTCTATAAGATTTTATTTCTTTAAGAAAAGAGAATATTGAAGGGGCAAGGAGCAGCTGGTGGAAAGCGCTGTGAGGAGAATAATGGGGCCGGGTGAGATGAAAACTGCTGATTTTTCCGAAGAAGAGGATTTGGTTAGACACTGAGGTCAGGATGATGAATCCTGACTGTAGCAGCAGACTGAGGCAGTCTGTGGTATCTCCTGCACTAGAGGCTTTTTTAGAAAGAAGTTAGATGAGCATTTTTGTTTGAGAGCTGAATAAAAGGCCTTCCAGTGAGAGAATAAAAGAGACCAATTTGATTTAATCTGTTTGGAAGAACAGAGAGGTGAATCAATTACAGCGTGTCTGTAAGTACCTTAATGGGGAACAGTACTGTCTCCTATATCTAGAGGAAGGCATAACTGGAAATTGTCTGAAAGACAAAACTGGACAAATCCACATCTGAAATTGGGCAAAAAACTTGAACAGTACAGAGGGATTTACCACTGGAACAACCTGCCCAGTGGGAATTCTTTGTGGATGTCTTCAAAGCAAGTTGCATGGTTTTCTGGAAGAAGTATTATAGCCAAAAACCGATCGAGTTCAATTTGCAGGTAATGGGATCTGACTTAATGGTCTGCGATAGGCAAAAGAAAAACAGGGGATCGAGTTGTCTCATTTGGCCTTAAAACTGAGTTTAAGTAGCTCCTTCAAATCCGTCCATCCACACTTGCCGGAGTGCAGCACCCTACATGCCTGGAATGACTGCTGAATACTAAGTGAAAGCTGAACTGGTCCCCCAGTTAGCTGGATGGCCCATCTGACTCCTGAACCCTTGCTCGGTTTTACTTGCCAAAAATGTGTTGCTGTTATAAACAGCAGAAGTGTCAATGATGAAGTGAGGAAGCAGCCAAGGAGACTATCAAAACACTGCATCCTTGGGAAAACACTTTCCCAGAGCTACAAAAGCAACTCGAGATGAACGGGGAACAGTAAACACAGCGGACCACATGAGGCTCCACGCAGGCGAAGGCAAGGGGACCAGCAGAGCTTCCACCCAAGGTGAAAAAGCACCTTTTGGAGGATAGTGTATCTTTCAGATGAGACCCACCCAGGCTCTCCAGGTTTCTCGGTTTGCCGTTGGCGTGCATCATGACCCATGAAGCATTCAAAGAGGGGAGAAAGCAGGCAGTAGGAAACAACAAAGACACTGATGCTATTTACTGCCTTGGCTGCCTTTCTTTCTTTTTTTTTTCCCCCAGTTAAGTTTACTTGTTGTTTTGGGATATCAGATAAGCATCAGATCTTTCGGGCAAAAAGCCTAAATTGAATCATGCCATTATACTTTTCTTCTGGGAGCCCGTCGCTTGTTTGGTTTTATCTTTCTTGGATTGTAGTGGGAAGGAAAAAAACCCTGTCATCTCCAGGAAATGCTGTCGCTAAGTGCAAAGGTTTCTCATGCACATCAGCATCCCATAGCTTCTGCCCAATGCCACGGCTGAGTCCTGGCAGTGCACGCGAAGGGTTGGTGGCATTAGCTTGGTCTCCCTCTTGCAGAGAGCTGGCTCCAGCAGCATCCCGGCGGGTTAGCCAGCCGAGAGGACTCTGCGCTGCATGGGAGTGGGAGAAACCAGCCCATCGTGCGCGTGGGGCAATCCCACGTCTTTTGCTGTGGGACGATGTGCTGCTCGTGTGAGACTCTTCCCCGTGGTACGCTGTGGGGTCTCCTCCCCCTATGAAAATCCTACGTCTTTAAAAGCTGAGCCAGGTCCTCTCACTGTGGTCGCTGTTCCTGTCTCGCGTTGAAGTCCTTTGCCATTACTCCAGTTTCCCTACCCAGCTCGTGCATGAAAGCTCGGTGTCGGGCCAACGCAGGGCAAAGGAGGGGGAGCTGGAGCGTCGCCCGCCCGCGTTAGCGCTGAGCTGGAAAGGACGGACGCCGGGAACGCTGGTGTCCTGGGGAAACCACGGATGGAGCCGCATGCGCCGCCGGGCTCGCTCGGAGCAGGGGGAGCCGCCGGTGCGGACACCATCCTGGGCCACCTGCTCTGGGCCACCCTGCGTGAGCAGGGCAGTGGGACTGGGTGGTCTCCAGAGGTCCTGCAACCCCAACCGTTCTGTGGGTCTGCAAAGTCAGTGGCTTTTCACTAAAACACATAATTCTTCCCTCTCTGCCCTTATTTATTTAGCAATGTGTTTAGTTTTTGGAAATTTGAAGTGCAATCGACTGAGGAACGGCTGAGCTGCTAAGGTCCACACCGAAAGGAGATGCCTTGGTGGCTACCCAACGCTAGCTGGGGTTTCGAGGGGCAGAGCAGATGCCCTGCCTGGAGAAGCCACCAGTTGGTTAGTCTAAGGCAACCATGCTTGGGCTGCCGCCCCACGCCGTGGGGTTTGCCCCGCTATCGGGGCAGGGGGAGAGCGCGTGCCCCAGACCCCGGTGAGCCCCACGCGTTTTGGGCACCGCCGCGGCTCACCTGAGAGGATGGAGGCCACGGCGGCGATGATGAAGGAGACAATGACGCCGGGGCCCGCCATCTCCTTGGCCACCAGGCCGGACACCACGTACATGCCGGTGCCCACGCAGCTGCCGACGCCGAGGGAGATGAGGTCGAGGGTGGTGAGCACCCGGGCCAGCTTGGCGCCGGCGCCGGCGCCCTCCAGCATGGACTCCACGGGCTTGGTGCGCAGCACCCGGCCCCGGGCGGCCCGCCATCCCGCGCCCCACGGCACCCGCCGCGGGTCCAGGCGCCAGAGGAAGCCGCTCATGGTGGTCGGCGACGGCGGCGGCGCCCTCAGCGATGGCGGCGCTGCGGCCGCATGGCCCGCGCGGGCCTCGGCCTCCTCCGCTGGGCCCCCTCGGGCCGGATCTGCCGGAAAAAAGCACTTGAAAGCCCCGATTTTCACACAACTATCTATCGTATACGTCCCTACGGAGCGTATGTGAACCTGTTCTGGGTGGTTTTTCTTTTTGCACGTTGACTCAACCTTGTGCGTCCTAAAGGGAGGAGGTGCAGGGAGGCTGCGCGTGCGGGTTGGGGCCGGACAAAATGTGTGGTGAGACAAGATTTATTTGTTTGTTTATTCAATTTTAGTCTATCATTTAATTTCTCCAGTCATTCAAGTGCTCCCTCCGGCTTCAGAGCATGAGCGGCTCTCGGCCACGCCGCCCGAGGCCCCCAAAATCACAAAATTGTTCTGTTTTGCTCTTTTCCCTTTTGCTTTTTCCTTTTAAGTCGATATTTTCAAGCACTAGTGAGCACCGGCCTCTTTTCCCCACTTTTTTTACGTTAAAAAAGATGTTCAGTTCTCAGGCAAGCTCGTGACACCAGCAGAAAGGCCTTCCCAGTGACAGGCGGTGATTTTTTGGCTTTCAACAAAATAATGAGAATTGACAATCTCTGCCCGGTAATACAAGGGAACAGAAAAAATACTTCATTGAGTATGAATTTTAGCCTGGCAATTTCCTTCCTGTTAATACAGATTTCCCTTTTTCTAATTTTCTTTTCTTTTCTTTTTTCTGCCTTGAAGACAAAACAATTATTTTTTCCATCTTTACATCCAAGACAAATTACATTGTGTCAATCCAGGCAGCCTTGGGTTGCTGCAGTCCGTTAAATAAAGCACAGCACTCGCTTCGTGTTTCGGTTGATCACAGTTCAAATTATGCTGATTTTTACCTCAAGCCACCCCCAGCTGCAAGGGCTGCACCTTCTGGCTGATAATAATAATAATGAAAAATTATTCCCACTCTTGAGCAAACGTCCATTTTTGGGATGAGAATGAAAACTGCTTTTCTGGCTGCTTTGGGCCACCCAAGGAGCCGTTTGGTTTGTGGCATGGGCCAGATGCCTGGTTAGATATTGCTTTCTTGCTTAAATGGAGATTCCCGTTGGGAAGGGGCCTGAGCCTGCCGGCAGCGGCGTTCCCGGGGCTTGGGCTGCCTTTCAGCCATGGGGGAAATGACTACTCTAAATAAAGCCATCGCCATCTAAAATTCATCCTTAACCCCCGGCTGCCGCGCTGCTGCCTCTGAAGCACTGTGCCTCGTGCACGTGGAGGGGATAGCAAAGAGGTGGCCCAGCTCCTCCGCGTGCCTCGTGCCCTACTGGCCCTGGGTGGATGGGTGCTGCTTTCCACTCCAGAAATTGCTGCCTCTTTATAAGAAGTGGTTACTTCTCTGTACACAGTGCGCAGGGCGCAGTCCCTTAGGAGACAGTGCTCGCTTAAAACCTCCATTTTCAATCTTTCCCTCCCGTTTCTGCCCCTTTCCAAGCTTTTTGCTGAAACGGAGCAGAGCTTGCGTTTATACCTGCCACCACCTCCTGCCTGCCTTGCAGATGCTGGGTTGTTTGCTACCAAAGCCATGCGAAATAACGGCTGTCGACACCTTGCAGAAATGTTGCTGCACTTCACTCAACCTGTTCCCATCATTTATTTAATTGCTTTGCTGGGCTGGTGTAATCCGTCTTTATGGATGCTCTTAGCTGAGTTTAAAAGATTTCTGTTGCTGTAGTTAGATTTGCACCAAATTGACTTAAACTAGCCAAGAAACTGGGCAGAAGAATCCATTCAGTTTTTGAACTGTTACAGTCTAGACGGCCTTATCATATGCAATTTTCTCAGGTAGTTAGTACCGTAAGAGAATATCGTTTCCAGGTGAGCCCATCCTCGGCTTACTCATGGAAAAATGCCTTTATTAAGATGTCTTTATACAATTTAGGGATGCTTTGCTGAAGGCTGTGCTTTAGCTGAACAGCAGCCATTGGGCTGGTCCTACTGAGAAGGTCGGACCAACATTGGATCGAGCTGCAGAGGCCATGGGCCACTCTTTGCCTGAGGGATAAGCGCTCCCTTAACGCTCACAGTGGCTTCAGTGCATTATAGCTGACCGAGAGCAGGGAGCACGTGCCCCGTGTTTGAAGAGGGTTGGGGCTGATGTGGTTTTAGATTAGCAATTTTTAAACATTTTTTTTTTCTCTGTGGCATGCATGGGCTGCTTATGGAGGGTTTGCGAAGGGCTGTGTATGCTGGGGGCTTGCTGGAGGGATCCACAAATCTCCAGAAAAACTTCTGTGGCTCCCAAACTGAAGGAAGTTGAACACAGCTGATCTGGACAGTCCACTTCACTCCTGAGGTGTATCAGAGCATAGGAATAACTTTCATGCTAACATTGCAAATAACCTCAAAGGAAGACGTGGTAGCCTTGTCCAGGAATAATTTTAAACTGTTGAAATAACGAAAATCTTAAATATTTTAAGCTGTTTAAATTTAAACAAGGAATTGGCTAGTATAGCTGTGGTGTGACAACTATCATGCTGTGCATCCTGGGCTGCAGAGCGATCCCAGCTAAGGACAGTTCTCCCACAGCTGAACTTGACTAACTGCTTCCTTCTCGGTCACTGGTCACCAATGGAGAAGTCCAAGGTAGCCCTGGAATTAACACAGCCCCTTCTAAGCTGTTAAGGCAAAAGGCCTCAGAAACTTCTGAAATGAAATAACTTTATAGTTGCAGTCATGACATTCAGTTAAAGCAATCATCTGAAACAATTCCAGATGCTGTGAAGTGAGATTGCCATATTGCTCCTCTGTAGCTTGAAAACATCCTTTCACTCCGCTTGAATCCATAAAAAAAACCCCTCATGGCCAGAAAACACCTACGTGAGGCAGAGACAGCTCATTTCTGCTCTGCTCCACTAGTCTTGGATGTCTAGAAATACACAGCTAACGCAGCAGACAGCCCGGGAGTGTTTTCATTATGAGAAGGCATTGCTCGATGCTCTGCATTTGATCATTTATGTGAAGCCTTTTAAATAAGATGGAGCTGCATGCTGTATCTGGCTATATAAATTGTTAGGCCTTAAGAGACTTCTTTTTCCTCCATAGCCAGAAGGAAAGGTTTTTTTCCTGGCTGTAACTTCTCTTTTCTTTCCAAACCCGAAAGCTCAAGGGAGTCTGCTGCAGTGTCAACACCACTAACTCAGAGCAGGCAAACCTTAATTTGGGGAGTTGTAACTGGGTTTCCGAGCTGGGCGCTATGGAGAGGAAAGTCTCCATTTTCAGACAGTCTGTCGCTTTTCCAGACTGCAGTCTCGCAGGCTAACGTTCGCTGCTGCCACTGCACACTTATCAGCCAGCGCTGTTTGTACCGAAACACTGCTCTTCATTAGGCTAAATTGACAAAAACAGCAATCAAGCCAGAACTCGAGGCTTAGGTATTTACAGACACAGATCTGCCTTCGCCTCTATTGACTCGCTGAATTATTCACGGTGAGAGCGCTGCCGGTGCGCGGCCCGGCCGTTTCCCGCGGCGTCGGGCCGGCTGCCGGGGGTCCCTGCGATTGCCCCGGAGCACGATGCCATGGGACCTGGCGGGGAGCTGGGTTTGGAGCGGAGCGATCCCTGGGGAGCCCGTCCCTCTGTCCACCCTTCGCTGCGTGGCTCGACATAAAAAAAAAAATAAATAAAAGAAGTGGAGTTTGTCACCGGCCGCTGCACGGTGGAGTTGATGCGGCAATTGCTGCGGCAGGCGCTGAAGTGAGCCGGGGCTTTCAGGCTCGAGCTCCTGGTATCTGGAGATACGGGGCTCCGGCCCCGGCCGGGAGGGAAGTTGTTTGATTCCCCAGCGGGAGCCTGGCCGCTCAGGCAGGAACGGCACCGCTTTCTGCCGTGCTTTGTGTCCGCCTTGCCACCTGTGAAGGCGGATAACACAGCCACCTTGCTGCTTTTATCAGCAAAATGTCCACCAGTGTAAAGCCGCACGTGATGCGAGCTGCAGCATTTATTATCGATCCTCCCGCCTCGACCGTGCCTCAGGGGCACGGGGGGAATCACCAGCGCAAGAGCAGGGAAATGTGTCGCTGCAAGCACGATGCACGGGGCCTGGGCCACCGCTCGGGTGCCCTGCAGCCATCGCCGGGACGGGCAGCTTTTGGCTGCAGCAGGTACCTGTCACATGCTCAGGGCTGTCGCTTAGACTGGATTCTCACTTTTTTTTCAGATCTAATATCCCCTCCTCCTTCCCATGATCGAGGCTTGAGGGCTGAAACACCGGGAAGTTGCCTGTCCTGTCCTCTGTCCACCACCCCGCCAGGGCGGCAGCAGTGGGAGACCTCACCGAAATAAAGTGCGGATCAGGTACGAGGAAGCTGATGATTGCTCCGTTGGTTTTTATGCTTAATGACTACCCTCCGTTCAGTGCCCCAAAGGGTATCTCTAAGCAAATCCCTTCAATTAAAGATGAACAAAGACGCCACGAATACAAGCAGCAGCAAGGCAGCAACGGTGGTAAATTAAAAAAGAGATCTCCTGGTGCTGCATCAATAGAAAGCCAGGCAGGGGCACTCATTAAGATGAAATGGTCGGGTTTTCTCTGGTTTCACTTGGCTCGCGAGAGTAATTACGAAGGAGAAAAGCTCTGGGCTGCCCCAGCAGCATCCCCGGCAGCCCCCGGCAAGGCTGGGCTGCCGCGAGCTCTGTTTCACCATGCGCGTGTCCGGGGAGGGGGCGGAAAGCCGGGCGGCGGAGTTTGCAAAACAACTCGGCAGAAGCTGCAGCGGCGGCTCTGGGAGGTGTGTGGGGGCTCCCGCTCGGGCGCAGCAGGTCTCACCTCTCCGTCGAGAGCGTTTTGGGCCCTCGGCCCCCTCCGTGCAGCAGCCGCACTCGCTGCACCCGAAGGTTACGCAGCAGCGGGAGGCTGCGCCCCGGCAGCACGAGCTGGAGGGCAAGGGGGAGGGAGAGAGGACGCGGCATGCTGGGTTTTATTCCCTGCCTCCTTTTTTAATTATTAGCGTGGTAACTGCGATGCAGCCTCGTATGAATGAGCACACGATCCTGATGGCTTTTCTATCGCATCCCCTACAGCCCGGAGAGGGCTGACGTCAGAGCTGCAGTTCGGCGCAGCCCGAGCAGTGCCGGGTGAGTCAGGCAGCCGCCGCGGATGGGGAGGGATGCCTTCTGCCGAGGCTGCTCGTCACGTTAATGTTTTCATTGCAAATGCAATTCAATTTGGAGCCTTACGTGCTTGTTTTTACAGGGCTGTCACTGGAAAAGCCGGCACTGCCTCCACTGCAAACCTTCGGGAAGGGCCGTGAAAGCCGGGTGCAGAGCCCACGGGGAGGGCTGCTCCTTGCGGGCTCCACGCGCCGCTCACACAGGTCCACTTCAGGATCTGGCCTTGTGCCTCTACTGCTAATTTTGGGCTCAATTTTTATCTGCACTTCAGCAGTTCTAGTGGAGCTGCAGCTATTTTAAAATAAAATTCTTACTAAAATTAAACTAATGATATATTTTAGGTTTAAAATCATCTTTCTGTGTTTTACCCACTAAAAATAGGTTTGGGGTTTTGACTTTATTGAAAAAGTATGTGGGGAGGGGTCATTCTTCTATCTGTGCTGCTCTACAAATGTTAGCATTGCTGTAAGATGGCTAAACTTCATTATCTTCATTTGACAAATAACCAAAATAGAAAAGGAATTATTTAACTTGACCAAAGACGTAAGGCAAGGATGCAACACATCCAGAAATAGACCCTGTAAACTTTGTATTCCAGCCTCTGCATAAGTGCAAGAAAGTGTCCTAACAACATACATGTGTAATCTAGTAAAATGATTAGCAGGTATGTAGAAATTACTCTTTTTTCCTCCCTCTCCAACCTTCAGGTGAGTGGTATGGTGTGTTGGTTTAATTCCTGTCTTCTTTGGAGAGAGACTGGACTAACTGGGGAAAAGGCAGAGGGGAGAAAAGGAGAGATGGCAGAGCCCCCTTTTTGTCTTGCAGCTGGTGGGTCACACCCCAGAACAAAATAGTCAATCCAGTATTTGAGCACTGATCTTTGGCTACTGTGTCCATGAACACAATCAAGAGCAGCTCATTTGCCCACCTGGCTGAGGAGCACATGGATGCCCAAGGAACATGCCAAAGCATCAGGTTTTCTGCTGTTGTGCTCTTAGTCACTTCTGCCTGTGGAAAGCAGTTCTGAGCCTGGCAGTCTGGTTTTGCACTTGTTTTCTGTTTTCTCTGTACAGGTATAAGTGATGCGCAGGCTGCAGAGTGGTGTAGGACTGAGCACAGGGTACGTACCACAGCTGTGAAAGCCAGTGCTCGAGTGCTGTAAGTAATGAAAATGCACGAAGCATTCCATTTGTGTTTGCAAAAAAGCTATTTAACAACTGGGGGGGAGGGGGCAGGGGGGGGAAGAGGATTTATGAAGAAAGAAGTATAATCAATTTGCACATTTCTAAACAGGTCTAATTTGTCATTGTTGTCTTGAGATGGCAAAGTAAAAGCCTTAAAATTATCACGGTACTGCTAATGCAGGGAAATGGCAAATCAATGGATTAGTGAGCTGAGCAGAAGATGGGGAACTGGGTAGTTCTTGGAGCTAGTTCTGACAGTTGTCCCCTATGAGAATGACGAAGTCGTGCAGAATTACTGAATTTGTTTCTCCATCAGTAAAATGGAGAAAGTAGTTTTCTTACAGGAGTGCATGAGTGGTTAATTCCATTGGGTTTTCTAAGGAAGCTGGAGAGAAACCATGCTAAAAAACTATTAATGCTCTTCTAGCTGTGTCTCGTTGAAACAATATTGTTTTTTCTTCTGCACATGAGAATCTGCAAAAAGATCCTTTTGCAGGCTCTGTACACATTCAAATATTCATTTGTCACAGCCGTGTGAATTTGCATTCTAAGTGCAGATATTGGTACAAATACTTAAGGCTATCAAATACCGTCTCTCCCATTCTTTTACAGCCATGAGTCACAGGACAACTAAACAAATAGCTCAGGACTTCTCAGGTAATTTGTGCTCACAGCTTTGGGTGCCCAGACTGAGGCTGTTCCAAAGACTAACATGCTCATCTCCAAAATTCAGGTGTTTAAGATGCCACAAGCTGGGTGCCCAGAAACCTAGCCATTCATCTCAAATGTTGGCACATACTTCAGCCAAACTTCACTCCCTTTTTCTGATATTAGCAACTCTATACCCTGAGCTGTCACAGGAGGAAAAAGTCAACTTCCTAGTACTATAGTATCTTCTCATTTTCATAGCAAACAGCCTGTTCTCAAGCTACGTAGGTATCATTTTAGAAGTACGATTGCTGTTAGCATTAACAGAGGCTGACTGGTTGCAGCCTTGTGTTGGGAATTCTGGGCTTTTTCCTATTTTTTGGGTAATGGGGTATACTTTCAATAATTACTGCTTTGATGGGACACAAATCTTATGTAACGATTCTCACTATAGACATGGCTGCCTTTGTACCACTGAAATGATTAGATCCGGATTCCCAGACAGTCTCTTCTAGACCCATATTAATTTAAAAATGTCTTTCCTTTAATAACAGGCAGGAAGAAGTCTCTGTAATTACTTGGTTGCTCTTTCTTTTTCTTTCTGTGCAGATCCATACTTTTGCCTCCTAGAATGGAAGTCATTACGCCTTGCTCTAGGCTAACCACGAGAGCTTTTTCATTTGACATAATTCACAAAATGGGTAATTTATTAATGTGTGAAGCTCTCTAACTAAACAAAATGGATTTTTAGTATTGCAAAGTCTGGCTGATACATCATTATGACAATTTATTTCATTGCTGGATATCACTTTGAATCTCAGTAGCAGAAACACGAATTACATCTTTGAGTAAAATACTGATTTAAGACTTTGGTTTCATCTTCCATACCACAAAAATGATGATCCCTGTTTCAAATGCAGAATGTTAAAATTACTTTTATTTTAAGCTTAGGCCCTGCTTAACTTTAGGCCAGGCTTCTGAAGATCTAAAATCTGTTTTGTTTTTTTCTTGTTTTTTTGTTTTTAAGAAGCTCTCTTATTCTGTATTAAGAAACTTTTTTTTCCTCTCAGAGAAGGCTCTCATTTACCAGCAGACTTTCTGGCTTGCTCTAAAGTCCCTCCATGCAATAACTGAGTAGGAGTCTGAACTGCTCTTATGCTGTAAACACATCAGCCTTACAAACATGGTGCAGCTCTTTCTGCTTTTCAAATGCATTTCTCTTTTGCATGTACACATGGTGTCATTAATAAGTTATGTTCCAGCAGCAGTTTTACTGGTGTAATAGATTATCCCTTACTGCCCTATTTCTATGATTTTGTCAATCAGCTAATGAATGCAAGAGAGGTTTTCAATGAAATATATTCCTCAGAATGAACTGGAAAGATGCACTCTTTAATTCACAGCCTATTAAAGTCTCCAGAACAAGTAATAGTAGTATATGCATATCAATGGTTTTTTGCACGTGAGAAAGGGAGCCTAAAGCTGTACGGGAATTTGTGTGGTTGTAGCTTATGTCACTAAATTCCTTAACAGAAGCGTGAGGTAGATTCGATGCACTTCCAAGGAAGTGAATAGCAGTTCCTGCAGCTTCTATTACATGTTTGGCTGCTTATTATTATTCACTAGGACAAAATATCCTTGCCTTACATGAGTAATCCTCCTGCATTTCAACACATCTGATCATATGAGTAATGAGAGCATAAGTTGTTCAGAGAAGAGGATTTATAATAGATTCTCTCTGTGTTTAGTCATCTATCATCGCAAGTTGGGCGAAAGCGTTGCAACACCTAAGTAGCGTGCAGTGTGAATAATACCTGGCCATGTGGCGTGAGTGCTTCTTGACATTTCCCACTAAGTGAATTACGAATGCACATCCAACACTAAATGAGGAATGAGGATGTTACTAGCAAAGCAGAATTAAATGAAGAATGATGTGTTCTTAAAAAAAACACTAATAGCACAAAAATTAGGATACTATAGCATTCCTGGGTGATGCACACAAACTGCCTGGAGATGTCCTTGTGTAGCAAAGGAATCTGCACAAACAGGCTCGGTTGCCTTTTCCTAAAAAACTTACTTGTCATTGAAGCCCTGGTAGCTAACCGCGTACTTGCTCTTAGCCTGCCTTACTGGTGACACCCCAAAACCTGACTTCTTTCACAGAGGTAACACATTTGTCTCCCAGCTGGGTCTCCACAGGGTGAGTTGCCCAGCCTAGCAGAAGTAGCTCAACTGTTGTACAGGCACATAATTACAAGAAAAAAGTAGAGCTGCTGAAATGTTCTTAAGATAGCTCTTGTTTGTGCTGGAACTCTCAGCCAAGGGACCTCGGTACACTCCTGCTTTGTATTTTAATTTACTTAATGCAGAGCTGATGACCCTATTTATTAATTGCGTATCTCTTGGTCCCCCGTGGCTTCTGCAGCTGGTTAATGAGTTGGTGTCTGAGGAACTGGCACGGAGGCTTGCCGTTGCCTAGGTGCCTTTGGAGAGGTGCTTACGTGCCCCGACGCTTCCACAGAGCCTTGCTGCAGGGCTGAAGTGGTGCAGGAGGCCTGACGTCAAAGTCTGCTCCTCCTTCCCCGAGGAAGAGCTGGCAGCAAAAGCAGAAGTTTCCCTCACTGTCAGACTGGTGTGTCCAAGTGCTGCCTGGAGGGCCACCTCGTGAGAAGGTGAGAAGCAGAACAGCTTGGTCTCCGTAAGTGTGAAGGTTACGAATAAGCTGTTCATCTCGGACAGCAGAGACCGTGGTGCGGTCCCTCATGCTATATAGCCTGTTCTAGGGGTGTTGAGTGCCAGGGAGCAGTTGCTTGTCTGGTATTACTTAACAAGTCACCCATTAAGGTCCAGTCAATAATGCTCTTAAGCATGTGTTTAAGTGTAAATTTTAATCTTGTTGCTATTGGTGGAACACAAATGGGCTAGGTCCATCCGCAGGTTTTAAGCATGGGCTGAAGAATTTTGCTAAATTAGTCACAGCCCACATTCAGGATCTGCAGGAGGAGCAGACTGAACCACCAGCGGATTTTACAGCTGCTAACACACAGCAGGGGAAGTCAGTGGCTGCTGCAAGGGCTTGCGTTCAGACTGACCGCCCAGGAACAAAATGCTCTGTACATCCTTTCCCACCGAGGGCACGCAGGGATCAGTCTGAAGGCCTTCTCTGACGCTGTTTCCTTTGAATCCCCTGGAAGTTTTAACTCTATTAAGGACTACAGGATTTGGCTCTCAGTGAGCAAACAATTCTTTAATATGAAACGACTGGAATTTAATATATTATTTTGGTGCATATGCTACCGACCTACCTTTGGTTTGTAATATTGGACATAAAATGAATAGCAAATGAATGGTTTTTCAGCTTCATATATATCTGTCTAACCCTGTTCATGTGTGGATCAAGTACACGTTTGGTTTTTTAAATGCTTACATAAAGTTTTGACACAGATCCCCCTTTAGACACTTGTAGCATAAAAGCTATAACTCTTTCAGCAGTAATCCATTTCCCTATAAGGGACAAACCTGTTACCCCCGTAGTCTATACTCTGAGAATTAGAGCGCGGTGTTTGAAACCCCGTGCAGTAAAAGCTGTGCTTTTGTTCACCTGCCAGGTAGATTTAATTTATGACATTACGCCTTTCAGCAAGTTATTGATACCATAGTCATGTAGAATAACACAAACAATAGAATCACGTGCTGTGTGGCTCCACCTCACTGTTTGTGTTTTGTAAGCGCGTGGGCTTCACTTTGATGGTTTTACTGCAGTGAAAATTAGTTCTCTCCTAGGAAGGTTCCCGTCTGGTGACAGAACGCAATTGAATATGGTCGAAGTGTCGGTGCTCGTGGGAGCACCCAGCCCCAGCTGAGCCTGTGCTGATGACCCTGCAGTCTAGAGGCAAGGCTGCTCTTCGATGAGCCGTGGGACACACATATACCAAGAACTATCGCTAAATACTAGAAGGCAGTTTCCAGCTAACATCCATGACTTAGCTACATCTCATCAATCATCTCACAAATGAAAACTGTTTTATGGATCTCTATGGCTGGGAGGATCTAAGCCGGAATCTGCACCCAGTGGATAGTTTAATGATTTCAGTAGACTCACTCTGGACTAAGATGAGAATCTGGTCTCTTACCATTAGTATTTTGCCAGGCTTTCATATATCTGTAGGAGTTAGCTGAAAGCACTTGCTGTATTTCTTGGATACTTTTGCTTCCCTAGATCCACCATGTCACACAAGAATGGCAGGTTTGGGCCCAATCACGGCTTTGCACGTTAGAGAACTAATCCAGGAGTGATATTTTTAACCAAATTTAAAGGATACAAAACCAGCCCTCCCTGCTAACTTCTTTGTATGACATAGGGCCTCCCACTGCCCCACACAATTGAAGAAGTATTTGGTTCTTTTTTACACTCTGGCTTTTAAAGTGTCTTAATAATCCAAACAACATTCTGGTTAAATGTATACATTATTATGATCTTAACAGCTCAGTTGTCCTGAAGATGAAGTTTTGACTATTTGGGGCTAGAAAGTTTGAGGGACTAAGTATATTCTGTTACAGATTACTCTGCTATCCTCTTAATTAAATTATTGGGGATTTTTTTGTATGAAGGTCCTAGAATTGTGCTTGCATCTCAATAAGCTCCTGCCATCCTATTTGCTTGAATGTCAGAAAGCTTCCCAGGAAAATCATTAATTTAGCCATTGAGAGGTGAACAATATTGAACAGTAATTTTGAGGCATTTTTGTCCTTGCTTTTGTTCAAACACTTTCCCATTATTTTTTCCCTAAATCACAGGCTATTGTAGATATGGCCTCCATCCTCATCTCCTCAGATATATCCTATACATTTGACTTTAATTTGAGCGGACCCAGGCTGCCTAGTCCTCCTCCTCATTTATTGCTCATCAATCTCTGTGTTTATTTGGCAAAGCTCAGCATCTTTGGCAGTTGGAAAAGGCAAATAGCTTTAGGGCTTTGGGCCTATGCCCATAGATGCCTGCAAGAAACCCCTGCTTCCCTGCTCTCATACAACAAGGACTCCCCATGGAGGAGTATGTTTTAAGAACAGTTAATTAGTCAGTTTAATCCAGGTAACTGTGCAATCTGATACTGTTTTCACTTTTTAAAAATATGTTGGTAAGCAAAGGTAAGTCATATGCCTTAGCGATGTATACCAATATAATGAACATATGGAGATATCTTTATCAAACAGACTTTTAATCTCATGACAATTTTTGGTCAATTAAACAAATACCTTGACATGCTAAACTGTACTTACCTACTACTTAGGGACACTGGGAGGATTAATTAGTTAATAGACTAGATTATATCAGGGATGTCCTTTCGAGCAGAGAGGTTTTTTTCTGGTGTTGAAAACATAATGCTGCTTCCTAACCCCCCCCAAGAGTCTGGTTAGGTTTAGGAAGCCCTGTATTAGAGCCCTCTGGGCACCATCTGTCACAGGAAGGCACTAAGTTGATCTGTATAAACCATATAATAGGCAAGGAAAACCTGAGGTGAGAAGCAGTTCTGAAAAAAGAGATGAGGAATTTCAAAAAGCAAAGCGCTGCTGAAGCACACCGACCGGGGGTTAGGCAGGCAGACGGCTGGTACTCGGCAGTCCGAAAATACCCATGTGGAATCAATAAACAGCACCGAGTCTGGGTGACGTAAAAGGGAAGATAACTCCATTACAAGGCTCGGAGGGAGTTTCGCGCGAGCGCCGGAGGGAGGATGGAGCTGTAAAGCGGGACTGTCGGCCGGCGATGCCCCTGGGGGCTGCACTGGGGGGGCGGACGGGGGCAGGGGGCAGTGCTGGAGGCCTTGGTGCGGGTCGGGGGGGGGCCGGATCGCCCCGCGCCCGGGACTCGCGCCGCGTCCGCCCCGTCGGGGCTTCAGCACCGCGGACAGCGGCTGCCGCCGGCCCCGCACGCCCGGCGCGGCGCGACCGCTGCCCCGGCGGGGCAGGAGGGGCAGGGGGACGGGGGGGGCAGGAGGGGCAGGGGGGCAAAAGGGGGGCAGAGGGGGGCAGGGGGGCTGGGCAGGACAAGCAGGACACGCAGAGCTGCCTCTCTCGCCCCAGCCCCACCGCCGCGGCGATAGACTGCTCGGTGCCCCGAGGGATTTTACGCTCCCCCCCCCCCGCCCCGCCGCCCGCGTTTGCCCGAGCCGCGTCTGCGGCGCAGCGGGTCCCCACGGCTGGGCCCCCCCGGGGTCTGCCGGCCATGGGAGGTGCCCCCCGGGGCTGCCGGGAGCCCCAGCCCGCCCGGCACGTCCTTGTCCCCCTTCCGCGCAGTTTCTCTTCCTCTCGCAGTCGCTCCGCGGCGTTTTCGCACCCGTTCCCCGCTGCGCCCCCGCGCCCCTGCCCTGCTCTCACTTTTTGGGTTGATAACCTGTGGCGGGAGAGAGGCCGGCGGGTATTTACCCGCCTCGCTCTGCCCCTCGCTCCGCTGCCGCCCGATCCCGCGCCCCCCCCGCCCCCCCCGGCCTCCGCCCCGCAGCGAGCTCGGTGCGGCCGGGGCGGAGGAGCCCGCGGCGCCGCGGACACGCGCGCAGGCAACGCGCCCCCCCCGCGCCCCCTCCCCTCCCGTCCCCTCCCCGCGCGGGCGGCCGCGGGCCGCGGGCACTCACCGGCGGGCGCGGGGGGCGGCGGGGCTGCTGCAGCCGGCGGGGGGGCTGCGCTGGGCACGGCCGGCTCCGCGCCCGGCCGCGCACGCAGGGCGGAGGGAGGCGGGAGGGAGGCAGGGGTGGAGAGAGGGAGGAGAGAGGGGTGGAGGGATGGAAGGAGGGGGGGAGGGAGGAAGGATGGAGGAGCGAGGGGGGGTGGAGAGGGGGAAGGAGGGAGGGAGGATGGTGGAGCGATGGAGGGATGGAGGAGGGATGAAAGGATGGAGAAAGGTATGGAGGAGGGAGGGAAGGAGGGAGGGAGGAGGGAGGGCTGGAGGAGGGCGCCGCTGCTCCTCAGTCATGCAGCCTCGGCTGCTCTCCCCACACGGCACCCGCACTGGGCCGGGAGACCCCCGGCCGTGGGAGCCCTCCCGACCCACCACGTCTGCACCAGCCGGGTCCCCTTTCGCTGCCCAGGTGCCGTGCTGCAGGGCTCTGCGTGCCGCCCGGCTATTCCGAGAGCACGGCTCTCTGCCTCTCAGGGAGCAAGGTTTTCCACACCCCAGAGACCCAGGACGGGTAAAACTCCCCCTTTTTCTCTTTGAACCACTTAGTGAGATTTGGGTGCTAATGCCGTAATCCCGGAACAGGCAGAATTAGGCCTAAAGCAACGCTTGCTGTGCAGCCGTGTGCCGTGCTGTCTGACCTCCGCGCGGCCTGGCTGGCAGGAGCGGGCAGACGGGCCGTTGTCACAGCCGGATCTGTGGCTGTGACTTGGCCTGTCGTAAGGAGCTGATCTTTAACGTGCAGTATTCAGATGCAGGATTTATTTTATATATGGGTGCATACATACATGTGTGTGTATACATATACATATACACATATACATACATACATATACATAGGTATATATATATATACACACACATATACATACACACATTCTCCAAGTGCTGCAATAAGTGTTTGCTGGTAAATATTAGCAGTGCGACTCTTTGGCTCCCGCTCCGCTCGGGAAGCCTCTGCCTAACGTCAGCGATGCCGGCAGGAATCGCACCGCTAGCAGTGACCTTCTGGGGCCCCGCAGGCTGCAACGCCGCACAGAGAAACCTGCCCAGGATGTCGGCGATCCCGTCTCTGGGCAGGAGAGTGAACCATGCGGCTTCTCTGATTTCCTTTCCATCACGAATTTCTGTGCTATTTTCTGAGGCTTTCCAGACGATTGCCATAGTTTTCTCCGTTTCTTACCCAGCTCCTTCCTTTCCTCAGCTTGGCTTTACCTCCCTTTCTTCCCTCCCTCTAGACAGACTTTTGAAGCCTCTCCTTCCCTAACAAGGGGCAGGACAGGTCCTCTTCCAGGGGCTTCCTGGCCGGCAGAAGGTGGCATCACCGGATGACACGCTCCGTTCCCTCCCTGCCGCTCCGGCCAGTGAGACCCAGCACACAGCAGGAAAAGCCACTCGGGTGCCAAAGTGCAGCCAGCTGGTTACCCCGCTTACAGCTAGCAGCTTTGAAAACCCTGTTTTCATTTTTTTTCCCTTATCCTTTGATAGCCCAAGAGCAGCACTGCGAGCAGCAGCTGCCGGCCTGTCGCCGTATTTCCCGTACGTCCCGTTCTGCGCTTCGCTGTTGTTTCTCTTCTTGTCCACTTGCTTCCCCGGCTGCCTTTACACAGATTGTGGGCAGCAGACGCAGCTGCGGGCGGCTGATCTTGAAAGCTTCGTTCTGATGAAATCCGGGCAAAAGAAGGAAGCTTCTCCGTGAGATACTGCGTCGTGCTCTGCCCCGCTCCTCCGGCACGGGCGCTCCAGCTTGCGGCACCGCAAGCCCTGTTTCCCCCTGTAAATCACTGAGTATCTCTTTCCTGTGCCTGAAAAATGGGGATTATAAATAGAAATGCTCATGTAAAGCTCTCAGAACAGTTTCCACTGGAAAAGGCTATTTCCACAAGACTGCTTTTTTGTCGTTTTTGCAAAGGTGCATTGATTGGGGTTATGTTTCCAAAGAAAATGTGTCTGAAACAAATACATTCGTAAAGGTAAAGCTATTTTAGAGAAAACCAAATTTCAATCAGAAATTGCATTTGAAATCAGCATGTGAATTTGAAATTATTACATATTTTAAAATGCTGGCTCTTGAGCTCCGCTGGACATTAACATGGAAAAGTTGTGGAGTTTTTATCTTGCTATGTCCCTGTCACTGGCTGCATCCCTCTGGCACCTGCTGTTGGGCAAATGGGACTGAGGACACAAACCCTGTCACACACTTGTCATTTAGGAAAGGCAGTCCAGAGTGTCAGTTCGCTTTCAGGAAAGATTGATGCATTTGTCCACAAGCACCAGCCTGCTTACAGGGACCTCCCTACCAAGCCGTCGCTGCGACATGATGACTGGAGGTGCTTAGACCTTCACCTGAAAAATCTGCATGTCGAAGAGCCAGGTCTGCTGCCTGGGCAAGTGTTTTTAGTCTGATTTGGTCCAGGACTTCACAAGATAATTCACCGAGCAGCGGGAGCTCCTGCACATCTACCGCAGCGTTCAGTTTGCAACGTCTCTGAACGGAGACCAGATGCAGTCCTGCCTGAGCGTCGGTATTTTTAGAAATGTGGCCAGAAAGCTTGGCCACTTTTTTTCTTTCGCATCAGTTGAAAACTCAGTATTTGTGAGTAGCCGGTGGGGGTCAAAGTGATGGGAGTATTACTGTAGGAGGATAAGAAGAGGGATTAATCCTGCTGTCTCATCTCCTGTTGATGACTCGTGGTATGATGAATACCACAGCGAGGAAGGAGAGCCTTGTAATTAAAGCCCTGACTTCAGACTTAGACAACCTCTCTCGAGTTACTGGCTCTGTTACGGGTGTCTCATGTGAACTTCATCATTCTTTGTAGTTTCAATGCTGTGAAATGACAGTGAAAATACTGCCCAGTCCCAGCTTGTGTGTTGCCTGCATAGGCTCAAGCTGTTCCTCTCCGTGCTTTTACAGTGCTGAAGGTGGTGGCATCCTGACCTCATGTGGGGCACATTAGCTGGGCAGGTGAAATTAGTTGGGCAGATGATAGGGAAGGTGAAGGTAATGCCCTAGATAGCCCTGGAGTGGTGAGCTGTACCCATCTCCTCCTGGACCCCATGAGATCTCCCCTGGCATGTGGGACTACAGCTGTGACACAGCTTTGCAGGGGACAAGCCACTGCCTGCGAGGTGGCTTCATCATTATTTGTGTTACTTGTTTGCAGCTGGCTGGGCAGAGGTAGGGGCTTAATTTCTGCTCAGGGTGAGGGAAAGGGTTGGTTCTTGTTGCTAAGGGGGGTCTTTGACCCCAACCAAGAAACCAGCGCTGTCGGTGTTGCTCCTAGCGCTGAGCTGCCGTTCTGGCTGCAGACACGGGCACCATTTGGGTGGGGAATGTGGGGCAATCGCGTTCATCTGACACGTTGCAGGTTCAGGCAGAGACTGGGCAGCCGAGTGTTAAAGCCGTCGCTGTCAGAGCTGTATCCGACTGTCTGCTCCAGGTCCAGGCCTTTCTGGTGGCCTCTTCCCTGTCTGCGGGGGTCAGCAGTGCACGTAGACATGATGCCCTTGGCTGTGCCGTCACCGTCCCCAGCACGGCGCTGCCGGTGGCACCTTGGCTGCGGTCAGACGAAGGCCAGAGCATTGGGAGCAGCGGGGACGGTGAGGGACGCGGAGGGACGTGCCACCTCCGTCCCCCTCTCCGCCTGCCTCCCGTGGGTCGGAGCCGTGGGAACGCGGCCGGCTCCTGTCTGCTCCGCGGCTCCGGGCAGCGGCTGCGGCAGGGATGCGGCTGCGTGCTGGGAGCTGGGTGAAGGCGCTGCCGGAGCCGGAGGGGATTAAATGATTCAGTGTTTGGAGGCTGCAGCCTGTGATTTAAAGGACCAGATGCTATTTTTTTCCTTCTCCAGAGAAGATTGCATTTAATAACAAAAACAGGCAGAAGTGTGTTTGTTGCCTTTCGGTTTTCTTTGATCGATGGTTTGACACTAATATTTCAGGCCATTGGGTAGCAGGGAGGAAGGAGCCATCAAAACGGGGCACGTACACCAGGACAATTACCTTTCCACCAAGTAAAACGTGGTGTGCTGCTGAGCACCAGCTGCTGCCTTTCTGCATGTGGCTTTAGCTTTTACCAATTTCAGTTAAAAGAGCAAGAATGCAGCTGATGGCAGATTTTGGTCTCAGTTACCTGTTTGGAGCCAGTGTACCACAGCACAGGGATGATTTTTAGGCTCATCAGAAGCACTGCAGCTTACAGAAAGGATCTTGCTTCCAAGTATGTAGCTAGGATAATGCCCTGAAAATAATATTAATTCAGGTTTTCTCTAAATGAACTTAGCGCGGTCTTGTTTGGATTCATGGACCAATCTTCTGTATGAGAACAGTCATAGTAAGAGGCAAACAAACAGATTTTCATTGATCTTGGGCAAGCAGAAGCTCTAGCACTTTGGAAATCTGATTTCTTGTCAGTTATTGGCTCTTTCCGTGGTTTGGGGTCATCACGAGGCTCTGTCACTCTCATCTTGCACTCCTGCACTGTGCAAGGCCGCTGCAGCATTGCATTGCACCTAGTGCAGCCGTCGGCAGCGGTGAATTAGGCTTTGTACCCGAGCCTCCCCGGTCCTGTTGCAGTATGAATACGTAGTAGGTGAGATAAAGACAATATATAATTGTAACGGAAGCTAAAGCAGTTTGGAGCTCTAGAAATCTTCGTTTTAATGAAGAGAAATGGGCAGTCGTGTCCACTCTACTTGATGGACTAGTCTCAGTTTAAAAGCCTGTCTACTGATTTACCAGATATAAATTCACCAACATTGAGGAATTTGTTTCTGCTGGTGCTTTGAGGCCAAGATTTTGGCAAGCGGCCACATCTCATAGTCCAGGTTACATGCAATAAGTAGCGGCTAGAAAGACGTGTTGCCCCAGGGCATCTTGATTTGGGGGCTACATGGGGGCCTGGCTTGCTCTGCTGTGACGCTGCATGTGCCAGGCCAGGTGATGACCTCTGTCTCATCTCTGCCGTCCATCGGAAGGGGCAGGGGCACTCGTGTTCATCGCGGGGCTGCCCATGCGCTGGAGAAGCTGCTTCTGGTGGCCTCAGAGAACACAGCATTAGGCCAAAGCGTGTTTGCTTTGGTTTTGTATACAAAATAGCTTGCATCCTACGGCTGAGAGCTCCAGGTCCAAAATAGTGGTCCTCAGTGTATTTTAGCATTTACTTGCCAGTTTTGATCCAGAGACTGAGCTGTCTCTGCTTGGATACTGAAAAAAAAATTGAATATTTTCTTTGCATTTTAACTGCTTGATTTATCCATCTTCCTGCTGATAATGGATGGAGTCTCCTCCGTACCAGGGCTTGACACGAGGCTGCTGTTTGAACACGGGCTCTTGCTTTGCACGCAAATGCGCGGGATCATCGTTTGGTGTTTGCTTTTCACACAAGTGTAAAAAGCTCAGGTGAGCCAAGTAGGCAGCAAAACACTGGGTGTCCAAAACAGCTCCTCTCCTCCCAGGAGCAGGCCATGGAGGAAAGGCTTGGCTTGTGAATATCCCTTAGCCGAAAAAAAGGGACATTAGCTATTCAGCAGGAGAGCACTACATGTCTGCTCAGTAACTAGGTGGCATTGCAGCAAAAAGAGGAGTATATTGATCTGATAGTTTGTTGTCATTGACGTTTCTATTGATCTGCTGTTCCACAGCGATCTTTTCCTGCCGAAGGCAAAGGCGAGGGCAATGCAGAGAAGAGCCAGCGCTGGAGGTGAGGACCTTCTCCAGGGAGCTGCAGAGAAACGCCCTTTGGACCAAATGCAATTTCTCAGTTGAAGTTCAGCCAGGATATTCTGGATAGGGCACTCCGTGTCTGCTTGAGCTTCAGATTTTGATTTTTGTGTCTCAGCTGAAGGACGATGGACCAAAGCCTGCATCTCCAAAGTCTCCATGGATTTAATATCGTAATGCAGCCTTGGCTAAGTGCTGCTTGAAAGAGGAGAGTGGCACGTATTGAATTACCTGCAGCATACTGCTCGAAATCTCCTATTCGAGAGCTGGCGGGGCCTCATGCAGCTCAGCTTACAAGAGAGTTTGATAAGATCGTAGCCTGTGGTAGTGCAGCTTTTGGTTTTAATTTGGTATTCATTATGTTATTATCGGCGCTCAGGGTCCCGTATCACTTGCAGAGCTGCTAATGGGACAGAGAGCATCCTGCCTTCTCGGGCTCGGTCCTGGCCGGGAGTGACTGGGAGCCCACACGTGCCACGTGGCCGGGGGCTTCAGGGCAACGACCTGTCTGGGTCTTCTGGGTCTGGGTCTTCTGGCACAGGTTCCCTCGTGATGGAGCAACCATCCCTATTGCCCCGTGTGGCTCATGTCCCCAGGGCTGACCAGCAGCGAGCAGCCGGCTGTCTCCCCTTGGTCCAGCGAAGGGTCTCTGGTTGAGCGGCTGAAGGGTTGAACGGTTGCGAAGAAGCTCTCGGTGCAGCCTCCCGTAGCTGGCAGGTCGGGGTGACAAACGGGCTGAGTTCTCTCCCCTGCAAATCTGGTTCCTTCGTGCCCGTTTGGATGAGCAGGTGATAAAACGATGATCTGCAGATGGCAGGGATGGCTGGGTTCGGCGCTGGGGACTCTCCTCCCTTTCCAGCCCCCGAGAGCCAGATGTGCTCATTTTCCAGACGTGCTGTGGCTGTGCTTCATCCGAGCATCCCGCAGCCATTAACGAGCGTGTTCCTAGGCCATCCCATGGGCTTCAGCAGGGAGTTTTACGCCGTGCCCAAAGCTGGCTCCGAGGCAGCAGGCAACGCGCCGGGAGCCACCGAGGCTGAACTGAGCCCCCAGCTCCAGGGCTCGTCCTTCCTGGGGTGCCGGGGCAGACAGCAGACTAAACCCCCCACCCATATCAGCCCACCTGGATATTATCATTTTTTCCTCCGTACCAGGCAAACGGAGCAGGTGGAGCCGTGTGAATTCTGCAGTCTCTTCGCGGCCCCCATTTGCTACCCGAGTGTGCGCTTTCAGTAAGAGCAGCCCGAAGAGGCTTTGAAAGTGATGCAGAAGAAGGAACATGAAGCAGATGGCTTCTCCATGAAAATTAAGATTGGATTTTAGGTTATTTTGTGCATCTTTTAGTAACTTAAAATAGCCTCCTTTCTGTTTGTTGAGGCAAATAAGATGAGACATTAATATGCACATCATAGCAGTAAATAGGTTTCAAGTGAGCTCCTGCAGTAGTGGGGGAGGATGTTAGTACAGTGTGTTTTCATTACTGATGTGCCATCCAGTATTCAAAACAATTCTGTTATTAAAACACAGAAACGATTGGAAAGTCGAGGCAAAAATATAACAATTTTTCTACTGGTGTGTAGACAGAAATACTGGTTAATTCAAAGTATGAGTTAAATAATACTGCTGCTTCTCTTTCAGTTAGATATAATGCTAAAAAAAAGTGCACATCTAGGGGAATGATTTTTGAAATGGACCAGGATTGGATATGATGTAGCTTTGAAAGCAGATGGATAAGTGAAATGCTGTTTAAGCTGACCCACTCCGGGTTTGGGTACTTTTTTAATTATTTTTTTCTTGGCCGTTAACTTTGCTCATTTATTATAAATGTCTGCCTTATAAAAATTACATCTCATGGAAAATCCAGTGGGATTTTCCTCAGACAAGTAAATGCCTTTTATGAAAAGCTATGCATAATTTCAGGTGATGTCTTCAGTCTCATGAAACTAGTGATGAACTGAGCCGGAAACGAGCGTTAAACAAGGACCTAGCGCGATCTTCTCTGCACACAACACAGGAAAATGAAGAGTTTTGTCCCCCACCCGTCCCGTGGTTCATACAACCATAAGTTGCCCCGTCCCCGGCGGGGAGGAGGAGAGGGCCGTCCTTGCTTGGTCCCTCTCCAGCTTGTCCAGGTGGGGGAAAGTCTTCGGTCTTTCCCCTTCAGCTGCCACGGGGGAAAGGGAAGGAGACGCTTTTATTTCAACACCCCCTTCCCTGCTAAGTCATGCACCTATAAACAGACATGGCCTCAATTCCACCTTTCCTCTCCCATTTATGAGAGAGCAGAAGATGTCTGAAACTCTGTGCAACACACAGGGCACCTGGTGGCTGGAAACCACTTAAATACATTTTAGATGTGCATATCCACATTAACTTTTGGCATCCTAGGGATGCATTAAACCATCATCCTGGTGTTTCTATGAAGTTTCTGGCATTAAAACACACAGGAGAGGATCCAGGATGATGGAGTTTGCTGCATGTTTAACTCTTTCCACTATGGAAATAGTTATGTTTATCAGAGTAATCAATCTGTATATTTTCCCTTAAAAAAAAAAAAAAAAGAAAGAAAAGAAAGAAACCCCAGTGTTTTGCTGATGCAGAGAAAGTAACGGTTCATTTGCAACTCCCCCAACTGAAGCTAAACTACTCTGCATAAATTGATCCTTATAGTAAAATCTGAGCGAACCCAACTTGCTGGTGGATCGTTTAGTCGTGCTTTCAAAAGCAGGCACTTAGCGTAATGGGTTTCTTAAAGATAACTGGGGTGCAGCTGCTTCCCCGCGGTCCCAAGTCACCATTCGTGGAGTTTATCCAAGTAGGTTCTCCATTTTTACAGGGCTTTACGTGATTTGTAAGATCGTGTTTTCTGCTGGTGGTGGGATCATCCAAGAAAGGGTTCGGACAACGTCTGTAAACGTTCCCGAGTGGAATACTACCAGCCAGGCTGGCCGGTGGCAGCTTGCCAGCATGTTTATGAAAACAAATGGGCGCTGAAGTTGGAGAGTGATTTGACATTGCAGAGCTAAAGGAGATATTCTTCCTTACGAAAATTAATGATTTTGAAGGCAGGCGGTGCGAAATAGATGGCTCGGGTTGCTTTTAATCAGACGTTGTCTGGGGCAAGCAGGACGAACGAGCGACGGCCTCTCCGGCGGGCTGCTCCGCGCTGGCGGGGATTGCTGCCGTCCCCCTTCCCACGGGAAGGGCAGCGCCGATCCGCCGGCGGTCCCACCGGTGCGAGGCAGCACGGCCTCCTTGGATGGCAGCGGAGCCCCATGCACCTACATCCGAGCTGAATCTGCCCTGCTTGTTCCGCTTTATCGGGCCCTTTCCTGATGTTTCTCCCTGTCGAGGCTGTAATTTTCTGTCAAAATGCGAATGCAAAGTGGTGCGTTTTAATCCCTTGTAATTACAGTCCTTGCTGACCTGGTCATCCCCTGCATCACCCCTTTGCCCTGCAGACATGTACTTACATTTCATTACACAAGGCAGCTGAGAGGGGGTTCTTGTTCTTCCTTTTCCCTGCCACTATTATTTTCAGAGCGCTGATGACTGCAGCTGCACCGCACAGGGATAACCTCGTCCCCCGGTGTCCCCCCCGGAGGCACAGAGGTGGGGATACAAAAGCGGACGGGCTCCCGGCACCAAAGCCCGCGGGACTCAGCCGCATGGGGAGGGCAGCGCTTTGGGTTTCGGGGCTCTTGGTAGGATTCGGAGGAGGACGAGTGCCCGGAGGAGGGAGGACAGAGGCTCAGCTGGTGTAAACGGCTGGGGAAAACGGTTCTCTTTTTAACAAAATGCTTGCTAGCTTTGTGCAGCGAGGGCACGGCGGCGTTCTTGGAGAGCATTGCCTTTCCCTTTGGAGGAGACGCAAACACGCTGCATACGATCACCCAGCTGCAGCCCCGTAGCTCAGCCCTGCGATTGCTCAGGGTGAGCCGGTTCCCCGGGACAGGGCCTGATGGGTGCTCAGACGGGGGGTGCACATACAGCAGCGGCCCGATCACCCTTTGCATCTTACGGTCGTCTGCCTCTGCGCCAGCTGGTGTCATCCCGCACCCGGGCAGAAAGTCCCCGATGCCACCGGCACCTTCTGATTTGCGCAACGTGTTTTGTCTACCTGCACCTTAATTCGCCTCGCTCGGTCAGCCGGGCGCCGCGCTCTCCATCGCGTCCTCTAACCCGCGTCGCGTTGCCGCATCCCACGCGCGGTGTCATTAATCCTCTCGTAGATGGATTGCTCTTAAAAGGCTACGGATCCTGCCAATGAAAGGCACATGGAGATTGGTTTATTTTCCTTTTGGGCTGGGTTTACAACATCTTCCGGCAAGCGAGATGGGATGTGACTCATCAGGTATCTTCTGGATGAGCTGGCTAAAAGTTATACACAGTGAAAAACAATTTTTGTACGTTAATACGTAAGTGGAGTCGTTGTCAGCTTTGTGTCATGTTGCTGTCAAACGGGCTGTTTGGCTGCTGCTGAGAAATGGTCTCAGCCCTTTCCCCGTGCTGGACCGAATGCCCAGAAGTTTTTATGTGCAGTGAATATGTAAATAGAGGAGAACTGTTGAAGTTTGTCAGTACACATCCAATGGGCATATATCATTGTTGTGCAACGTGGCATATAAAATAGCTGTGTACATATTTAGCATTAGTTGTAACTACTTTTGGGAGCCATTCACTTATAGAGCCTTAATCAAAAGCTGTTACTTAGCAGATTGCAACACCCAACAAAGCCAAAATAAGTCGATTTGGCCTTTTGGTAAGCACTGTTGTTGGGGTAAGTGGGCAGCAGACATAGAGCAAAACCCACCCTTTTCATGGTGATGGTACTGAAGGACACATACCAACGTGGAAGTGACCTCAGTTTTAATCGTGTGAGGTGTCCGTGTTTCCTCCGTTCTTTACCTTGAACTATCTTAGCAAAGAAATAAGGGGAAAGGGGCACACGTGCTTGCCCAAATGGTCCCTGTCCCCTAGCAGGGCTAGGTGGGTGCAGATGAGCCCACAGGGTCCTGCCAGACCCCTAGCTCTGGCTGTGGAGGGCTTTGGCTTGGAGAAATCAAAGGAAAGCTTTCCATGAACTTGGACAGACCTTGGGTCAGGCTCCCTCTTGGAAATACAGAGGATCGCTGCTTTTGTGGCTCATAGGCGAGCAACTCCTGCTTGCACAGTCTTCATTTCTTGAAGCTTTTTGATCAGCAAGGCTCTTACGCTGATAGAAGCCTTCTCTAACATCTTTATTGCTACGGAAAAAAGCATTTTAGCAAAAGCTTATTTTAGCCATCACCCATGTTTTGACTGCAGACTTTGTTGTAGCCATGAAAGACTGTACAAAAGAACATTGCAAGCAAAATCGTTGGCCTTTCAAGCAAGGCTAGAAGCTTAGCATACAAGGCACAGAGAATAAAAACAAACCAAGAGAGGTCCCGCTGTTGAGTGTCCAGTGCTCACAGGCGAGAGGAGAGAGCCCATGGCGATGCAGCCTCGCGCTGGCGGCCTCCGCCTGTTGGGTCTGCAAATTCTTGTCCAAAGCCCAGGAAAATCAAGGGGCTCCTGTTGCGTTCCTTGACCCCGGGATTAGGCGGAATGTAAAACAGGAAGTTTAAATTCATCAACATGGTCAGTAATAACATAGTCTTTTAAAAAAGTTATGCAAATGACGTTAAAGTACGTGGTTTAAAATATTATCTCTGGCAGAGGAAGACTGCTGAAGTTTCAATAAAAGGGAACAAATATTCAGTAAATTAAAAAGCCAGGAGCTGGCTGAAAAACAATTGCTTTGTAAGCAAATGCTGCCTTTTGCAGTCTGCATGGACCATGCTCTGTGAAGTGATACAGCTCAGCTACTTGCTTAGGGAGTAGGTACTGCCATCACAAAATCCACATGAAGAAATAGCTTGAGTTTGCACTTTCATTGGCATGCAGGGACTCAACAGAGGTTCAGCATGTCTTTCCCTGTTTTTCCTTACAGAGAGGATCTTCCCGAAAAGCAGCTGTGACCCATTTGTGGCTATGGGAGGAAAACTGCATCACTGCTGCCAGTTCAGAGACCCACTAGCGCCAGCCCAGCACCCATCACGAGTAATGGTTGTCTTGCATTTTAGAATTAAAAGCCAATGTCTGGTGTATATATATGTGTATATATATATATATATTTTTAGACCTGGACACTTTTTTAATGCAGCCAGTATGCACAGCTTTGATGCTTTCAAGACAAAATCTAGATCATATAGCACTGTTTTCTGTGATGATTTCCATTACCTAGTAAATCTGCAGTACTTTTATCCCTCACAGCTTTGTTTCCCGGGGAGGAAGGAGGTCACAGACTGCAAGGATGAGCTGGCAAAAAGAAGCCAATTTTTGGCAGAGAAAGTAACACTTAATGGCGAGGAGCAAATTTATAAAATTAAAAAATAAAATGTGGCCAGTCAGTGTTAAATTGCATCTGGGCAAGACAGTGGTGTTGGTCAGTTGTCTTTCCCCTCCCTGCTTCAGCATTTCTAGCATCTTGCATGGTTTCTTTTCTAAATTTTAAAGTAGAGCAGACCCTGGACTCTGACCCCAGCACCCCGAGGATGAGCTAAGGAGTGGCTGAGTCTGAACTGTGCACTCGAAATACATCCTAAAACTGCTGTAATGCTTGCAGAAAACTCCCCGTGATGCTTGCAGAGCAATTCCTTAAATACTGATAACCTCTGATCTTTAAAACCCTTACAAGAAAAGCAAGATAAGTGTTAAAGATTTCTCTTTTGCTCTCAAATGATTGAGAACGATGCTGGCGCAGTAGACATTAGCCTTACGTCACTGAAGCAAGACTGAATTTTGATTAGTCCCTGTTCTGCTTTTCTTTTGGCTGAAAAAACTTCTTTTGCAGAAACAATTTTATTCTACCTAATTACAGAGCACTGAGATGTGCTTTGTCCCATTTTCAGGTTCTTGTGGTATGAAGTAATAATGCAGGAGACTCGTTCTCTTACACCTGATATTGCTTTTTCTCGACGAGATTTTTAATGCTCGCTTTTCTCTGTAATTTTCGCCAGCTGCGTTTTCAAACGGGGAACATCTCTATATTGGAAAGGGGTCATTGGCCCTCTGTCTTGTGGGGAAAATGGCAGTTTCTGGCTGTGACCCAAAGTCTACTGCCGATGGCAGAAATCGCGCTCGTGTGGATGTCGACAGTGCCTTCGGTCGAGCACGTACCCAGGGTCTTTCCCCAGCCGATCTGAGCTGCTGACGACGCCCAGGCTCCTCGCTGGGGTGCCGGGTCGGTGTCCGATGGCTGGAGACCTCATGGAGGTTTCCCTCTACCCTCCCCAAAGGTGGTGTGCAGGAGGGGCGAGCCAAATCCAGCTCGGCCGTAGTCATCTCTCTGTAAAAGAGGAAAGAGCTGAGTGGTGACCTCATGGTCTATTAACCTTTGTGGTCTATCAGCTGTAAGCTTTTAACCCGTTGCTCATCCACAGCATCCCCTTGGTCTGCTGGTGAACTGCTGAGTGCACTAACATAGAAGGGAAATTCCTATTTTTCTTGTCTCGTATGACTGCTTTGCTTTCCGTCCCTGGCAAACTTGGTGCATAATGAGTCCCTAGCGCGCCGAGCTGTGGCTCGCTTGGGGTGTGCAGAGCAACCCCCACGGGTAAAGGGGGCTGCCCCCGGCAAGGGCTGCCAGGGCTTGTGTTTATCCACAGGTCAGGGACAGCAGGGCTGCATGGGGTTTTTTAAGGATGATATTACGAGTGAAAAGACCGTTGGTCTATGTGCCCATCAGCCAGCGAGTGACTGTTTCCTAAGACTTCCCTGCAAGCAGGTCCCGCTGATGGCCAGCTCTCCAGAAGAACAAAAACCCTGATAGATAAAGCCATGCAATTCCTTACTGTTGTTAGCAGGTCCTGTCCACTGCAGGTCTTAGCTGATGATGGGGACTGTCCCGTGTGGGCCTTGGCAAAGGTCACGCTGGGCTGACTGCAGCACGGGGCTGCAGGGATAACAAATGGAAAGGTTCAGGGATAAGAAGGAAGCGACATGAGGGGTGCGTTTGCCTCAGGTTGTTTAGGTGAAGGTTGAGAGGTGCCTGGGTGAGTGTTTATGCTGCCTTGAGACTCGGGTAAAAGTGACTGGGTGACTTGCTGATACCAGCACTGGGGAAGTAACTATAAACACAGAAGGGCTGTAGGACAGTAGAAACTCAGATGTGTTTATGGAGCAGTTGGAAGTAGGGTAGCGCGTCTGCAGATGGACAACCACAAGTGATCTCCGCGTGCTGGAGAGCTATGAAGAACTGGCAGATGGTAGGAGGCATCTTCCAACACAGCCGCTTTGCTGGCCTAATCGCTCCTTTTGCAGTCTGTTGGGCTTTTGTCAGAGACTCTTTTGGGCATAGAGTTAACATCTTGAAATACTAATGTTAACTTAGTACTACTAATAATTTCGTTCTCAGAAGTAGTCACTACGTCAAGTCGCTAGCAGGGGATATTTTACTGCCTTGCTCCTTCCCCGGGTGTTACAGCAGGTAGGTTTTCCCTGCCGTACAGTTCTTCCTCGCTTCTGGTGCAATTCCCTTGGTCTTCTTCCTTTTTCTCCTCTGCATCGTGAGAGCCAACGGATGCCGATGCAGAGCGTCTCTGGGCCAGCAAGCAAGGTGCAACCCTGGCTGAAGCTCCGCTGAAGTCCTGGTGCGGACGCCGAAGCGTTGGCCTCCGCGGTCTCTGCCCAGCTCGGTGCTCGCACAGAAATGTTGTACAGCTCTTGTACTGCTGCGCTGTGCTGAGAGAAATCGGGTAACGTGGCTCTGAGCTTCTGCCAGAGCGAAGAACTGTAAAGAATTTAAAACAGGTAAAAGAGGAGAGGAGAAACCATTTTCTCTGAACTGAGAGCCTCAGCACGGGGTCACAAATCACCAGCTGTGGCTCTCCCAGCCTGCCGCGCCGTGACACGTCCTTTTTCAAGGTTTCTAAAGGGCTGGATGAAGCTTGGTTTCCCCTTTAACACTGACGTTTCACCCCACGCTGGGCAAATTGCAGCTGGAATTGTCGCTCCGCCGTGTGCGGTTGTGCGGTTTCCCGGCTGCGGCATCGCGCTGTGTCCATCCTCTGAACAGCCTGGGGGGGGACAATACCCCTCCCGCCCCTCCTTCACATACGGAGAGCTAGGGCACAGGGAAGTTGAAGGAAATGCCTTAATCCCGTGGCGGCGGGGCAGTTTTGGGGCTGAGGGGGTTGAACTGGTCCTTGCTGAGCCCCAGGAAAGGGCCTGGATGCAGCGCGGGCTTTGCTGGCTGCACCGAGCGCGGGAACGCGGCGGGAAGCCCGGTCAGCCCTGCGCGGGGTTGCGGATCGGTGTGTCGGGACCCTTGCTATCCCGAACTGCCATCGCCAGCTCCCTGTGTGCGACCAAAATGTACGGTCCATGCAGCAAAGAGACCAAAACGCTGCCCCAAAGTCCCCGTTGGTGCAGTCGGGCAGCAAACCCGCGCGGAGCCGAGGCCAGGCATCCATTGCACCTGCGCGTGCCGTGGCCAAGGGCCGAATTTCCAAGGTCTCTGCTGTCGCTGAGGTTGCTGCAGCAATGCTTGCAGGTTAAACTTGTTCAGGGAGCTGGGAAACTGCTCAGTGCACAGGAAAAATCCAAATGGCTCTGCAATAGCCTGAAAATTTTCCTTTGATTTTCTTTGATTTTTTTTCCCCCAAGTGGTTTCACTTTCATATCATCCTAAACTCCTGCAGCTGCCTGTTACAGAATGTTTCTTTCCATTGCTTTATTTAATTTAATAGCCTTTTCTTGGGTCAATAAGTCCTTCCTGCCTCGGTTTCCGTGAATGCAAAGTGGAGATGGTGCAACATTGCCGTCACCAGGTCTGGGGAGTTATTCAACGTTTATGAAATGCTCTGAGAATCAGAGGAAGAAAAGCCATCTGCAGCACTTCTGAGTTTTGAGGCATCATTTAAAGGGACTTTCTGAAGTGCCGGGTGCAGGGAGGGCTCTGCTGCCCCTGTGCAACACGTGTGTCGTGTCTGCATGCAGGTGCATTACGTGTCTGCATCTTGTTTTTTAGGTAGATACTGCTGCATAGGTGGTCTTTTCTCTTTTAATCAGTTTGATCCGAATTTTATCCTCAGAACGGTCTTCACAAGAGCTGCCTATGTCGTGTGCGCGTATGGACGTGTGGCCACCCGTTACCAGCCTCCTCAGGACTCTCCCCGAATTTGGTGAGACCATGCACGTGTGAAGTTAGAGATGGGTTAAATACTTTGGGTACTACTGTCCTTCGCTTTTCCCGGCAGCCTGTCTGACCCAGAAAATGCTTCTTCCTCTCCTGCAGAGAGAAAAGCAGAGGAAATTCCCCTCCCTGCCTTTTTTTTTTTTTTTTTGGAGGGGGGTGTCTTGTTAAGTTGCATAACTTATTAAAACCTGAGTATTTTTATTGTTGCCCTCTCTTCGAAAACAAAGGCGAGCTGCTGTTCGAGTGAGGGCACCTCGCGAGCCCTTGGCATCGGCTGCTGGCGGGAGGACGATGGCCGGTGGCGAGGCCAAGAGCCCGCTCGCTCTGGCCGTCCTCCTCGTCCCTCCAGTACAGGCTCTCCCCGTTCAGACCGAGCTATAAATTTCCATCGCAGTGGGAACAAGAGCTAGCAAAGACGTATTAAGGGAATTGAACGCAGGCATTAGTCACTCTTTATGTAAGAGCCGTGCCGTGGAGGGGGCTGGTAGAGGTGCTGCAAGGTCTCGGTGCAGCTCCTGCCAGGTCTCCTGGCTGCTGCTGGGGGCACTGGGGCCACGCTATGGTACTGGGGGGCTTGGGGGAGGTCCAGCTCGCTGGAGAGCAAAGCAGGGTTGGCCTCACCTGCAGCATTTCAGCACAGCGGCAGCTGCAGTGGTCTCTTGGCAGCCCCCTGATGCCGCCTGCCACGCTGGGCACATGCCACAGCCTGAGGACCTCCTCGGAGAGCCATGGCGAGGAGAGCAGCCACCCTGCGCTCGGCAGCGATGTTCAGACCCTGGCAGGCAGCTTGGAAGGAGCAACGTTTTGGGAGTCAAAGGTGCTCGGCGTTTTGCGGAGTGAAGCTCAGCATGAGCGAAATGGGCTGAGCATGAATTGGGAGAGGTGGGTCCGTGCTGTTCCCAGACACACACCCCATTTCCCATAGGACGTTGCACAAATAAGCTAGGACAGCGATTGCGGTGGCCCTCGATCGATGCTCACAGGCAGGTCCAGCAGCAGCCTACACCAGCGCCCGTGCTGCAGGGGACAAGGGTTTGGGGAGGGGTGAGGGCTCCAGGAGATCTCCTGGCCAGACAAAAGTCCTCCAGGTCTTTGAAGGAGCATGTTCTGGTTGTGCTAGACACAAAGGCAGGAGCACTGGGCTATGGGAAGGTTAGAGCTTCAGCAAGCATGTGTTTATTTGAAATATATTCCCAAGAATGACTATAACTCGATGTCTTCCCCCTCTTTGGTAGAGGAGGAACCGGGTTCTGGGCAAGGTGGTTGAAGGCTTTGCTTCCTTCAATAGGTCAATAGAAATTTTATATTTGGATGCAAGAGAAAAAGCTTTATTTAAAAATGACATTCACCACAAGAACTCCAACAAAACTTTGGGTGAGTTGGCCCTGGTTTAGTTTTGTTTGTTTCGAACACCTCTCTATTGAACTCATTGAATCGGCTGGATTATTTCACAGCATTATTTTGTCAGTAGTTAGTGCCAATCTATTCTACGCTGCTAATGCTTCCTCTGCCTCTCTCTTCTCTTAATCTGTCATGGATAACAGAATAGCATGGTGGATTGTACAAGTGTTATCAGACTTTCCTATCACCTACATCAAGAAGGTATCATAACTGGAAAATTTTGCAGGTTCAAACTTTCAAAGAAAATAACATTTTGTTACTCAGAAGCCCTTGCTCACATCTTGTATGGTCCATAATCAGGCAAATTATCATGAATCTGAACATAAAACTAGGAACAAGGGTTGCATGTACTCAAGTGGGACTTAGAGGCTCCCTTTCTGCTCATGTCCAAGGACACTGGAGGAGCATTCCCTGGCTCAGGAAGTCAGTCCTCTGTCCTCGATACTGGTCAGCACAGTCCTTGGTGTGCCTGGACCAGTGTCAGACAGTGCTCCCAGTCAGGCCCTGGGCATGGCATAGATGTCGGTATGGGCCAGAGACCCTTCCCCTGGGCAATCTGCACGCAGCCACTTTGCTTTGCAGGTTAAGAAAGTTTAATGTTATGGATACAGGCCAATCTGTGCCAGCAGGCTTGCATCTGAAAAAAAAGAGTCCCAGGTGTATTTAATTTATTAGTAGAGAGGTAGACTGGTTAAACTGACCAGCTGCTTCTACTGGGAACTGAGGATCTTTTCAAGATTTGGTCTTTGGGAGCTAGTAAATCTTTGCTTCAGTAAAGATTTCTGGATTTGACTCAGAATAACTTAGCTCAGGTGAGTCTAGCCTTGTTATTGTCCTTTTTTTTTGGGGGGGGGGGGTGTTCTAGGGAATATGTTTGGCAGAAACCATGGGAATAATGGAACTATTTTGTCAACAGAAAATCCATGGATGATGTCAGAGGAGCCACCCTGCTAACAGATATCTTGCTGCTATGTTCTGCCCTGGGCAGAAACTGCTGAGCATTATGTAGAGGGCTTAAACTTGATTACTTTACATCGTGCACCTCTAATCACTTCTGAGTGCTAATGTATGTGAATTAGGAGCGTGATTAAAATTATTCTTGGGAGTGAAACGTGGTCTCTCTGATGAAGTGCAAAATTAATTGTCTCTCAGCAAGCACATGTCTGAATTGTTGCTTATAGGGGCTTCTTCCAGGACTGAGGCCTTGATGGATTGAGTCCAGGTCTATTTGAAAAGAAGGAAAAAAACCCTATAGAAAATACTTGTAATATGTTTGAGACTGCTGTGTGACACTTTGTTTGTTTGCTAACAGTGAAGTTGCTTGCTACAAGATAGCTGCAAGTTACCCTGGGGTTTCTTCTCCATTTTAAGAAATCAAAGTCAGTGTTTTTTGGATAACTGTTGCTTCCCTGGTAATATAGGTGTGAAAGAGTTATGTCTGGGTGGCCCTTCCAGGGTAGGGAACTGTCTCCCTTGTTCAGGAAAGGCTGGTATTTGCCGGGAGCTAGGGATTTGGAAAGTGATTTAAACAAGGTAGCTGCTGTGAAGGCAGTTCGAGAGAGTAGCGTGAAGCAGACAAACCTCAGGCACCAAAAACGGTAACTGTATTAAAGTGTGCCTGCCTAAGCTTGAGGGAAATGCAGAGACAGAAGATGGCAATGTATTGTGGCGTTCCCTCTGTCTCTGGTTATCATGGTGTGCAGGTAAACGAACCTTGTTTTGAGGAAACTGTACGCTGCCGCTGCATTTTCATAAGAAAGAAAATCTATAGGAGAGTGTCAAAGCTGGTAACCGTCATTAGAAAGATGCCTGTTACATTTCATCCAAAATGACCTTTCCATTAACTTTTACCAGGTAGGGCATGAACTGTAATGAATCAAGAGCTGAATCACCAGGCACTTGTGCTGAGGGACCTGAATCACTCCATGATTCACGTCTAGTCCAGGGTATTTCTGCAGGAGTCCTAGCAGCTCATCCCAACGTAGGGCAGACGATTGGGACAGGCAAGACGAATTGCCCTCCAGAAGTGCTACCATCTCACTTTGACTGCAGAGGAACCGCAACGAGGGTCTCGCTCTCATGAGCCGACGTCTCGGTGTGGTGTGGCATGAAGGCACCCTACATACGCCCTGGGCAGCAGTAGCGATGCACAGGGTGAGAGCAATGTTTGAGGCAGAGCACACTGAAGTCAACAGTCCACATGTTTAACTATGCAGCAATAACGTGCTGTTAGAGGACTATCGGAGTACAGGGACCTTCTCTTCCGAATGCTGCGAGAACGGCACAGTTCACGGCTGCAGGTCTCGGAGAGTCCCCAGCAGAACGTGTTTATGCCCTACAACATCTCTGTTAATTTGTGCTTTTGTGGTTATGCTGCAGCTCAGTGGGGAATGATTAGGTGTAGGCTAGGACGAACGTGTGCCAGGAGCATTAGCGTGCGCCGCTCGGCTGTTGTAGAGAACAGGTAGTTTTCACAATGGGGTTTGCAATTTTATACTGAAATTTAATGTCTAGAAAATAAGTGTTTTTTGGTTTTGATCCAAGGACCTCCAGGCAGGTAAAAGTTTATATTGTAAAGGCTGGGAAGGCTGAGACCCTGGGTGGATTAACTCTCCAGGAACTACTGGCACAGGCTCACAAGTTACTCATCTCAGAGGTTGATTATGGCCCCTCGGTGGGAATTGCTCCTCCAAATGTGCAGAATATCGTACATCTTTCTGCTCAGTTACAGATGTTTTAAGTCCAGGACCATATTCATGTGGTCATCAGAGCCTGCAGGCTTCCCTCTTTTCACGTGAGCCATTTGCTCTGGAACTGGGACCAGTCTGCTGCTCAGGCTGACATAAGGGGTAGATAAATCTGCCATAAAGAAGACAACAGCGGGTGCAAACCCAAGGCTGTAAACTGAATAGCAAAGTGATCTAGTCTGCAGTCTCGGCATCCTTAAGCCTTTCTGAAACCCCAATTCAATGTTTTTTCAGATGAGTGAAGGGTGGTAGTTGAGGTTATAGCTTTGTTTTATGGATGTTGTCTTGTCTTCCAGCTCTTTGTTTTTTTAACCAAGAGGCTGCCGGCTTATTCAAGGGCTGGAGGAAAGTTGCCAGACATAGCACTGTCGGTACAATTTCCTCCTGTGTAATCACTTTTTTTACTCATTTTTCATTAACATCTATTTCTATTTCATCTTTCTAAAAACAAATATATCTTTCTGAAGATAAGCCAAGACAATAAAAAGAACAATGTAAGGCCATGGCGATGTCACATATGGACTTCATGGGCTATTTACAACAGAAATAACAATGACAGCATTAAATTAGCCTTCCAGGGGCTAAACTGGCCTTCCAGGGACTGGCAGGCTTTCAGCTGCATGTCACCCTCTCTTGTCTGTCACCAACGCAATCATCTTTTTATTGCAGCTCCACGTCATACAAAGTTGGCCACAGCATTCAATAGCAAGTAATGTCATTTAGCTTCTCTTTGGTCACTTTAGAAAAAGGTGCCTAGCTGTTATATCTGACAAAGGACCTTGAAATGTGACTCCATACGGTGCCATCTTCATCACGGGGAGCTCAACCAGCGTTTCTGAGAGGGCAGCTGCTCCGTTCCTCTAGATAGGCAACTGTTACAAGGCTCAGGGAAAAGAATGAGGACATCCATATCTGCATTTAAACGTCATGGCTGATCATGTTATATGAAGGCATTCACTTTTTGCTTTTCTTTACCACGGTTCTGTGCAGTGGCAGCTGCTGGGAGGAGTCAAGGCTTGCCAGGGTTGGACAAAAAATGCTGAAACGTTCCCCAAAACGCTATCTCAAAATAGGGATGAAGAAGGCTGGAAGCCTGAACGACCGCAGCTGTTAAAATCTAAAATCCCTCTTGTACAGTATGACAGACATGTGGCCACCTCTGCAGGCTCCTCGCCCCTGTGCCCGGGTGTTGGATGGGGCTGTCCCTGGGGCTCCTCGGCTCCTGCGGTTCCTCGTGGTGTCCTGACCGATTAAATAACCCAGCGCGCAGGAAAACGTGCTCCCGCAGCAGGTGAGCGAAGGGGAGAGCTGGCCTCCTCCGGCACCTCTGGAGAGGCTGCGTTTCCGCGGCCGCCTTTCCCTGCTTTCCCCTTTCTCCCTGCAAGTGCTCCCAGAGCTGCTGCGTTCCCAGAGCAACCAGCAGCCGAGCTGCTATTCCTGCTCCCTCGCTGCACGGAGCGGAGTGTTTAACGGGATGCTTCTGCTGCCTTCAGGCCCTGCCCTCGTAAGAAGAAAAAAAAAAAGAAAAAGAAAGGCTTTTCCCCCCCCCCTCTATTATCAAAAGCCTAGTGTTCAAATTTTCTCAGTGTGGTGAGCCCCAATAGGAGGGTGCTAAAGCGTGAAATTATGCTGGTGCTAGGGAACTGCAGAGAAATCCTGTAAACTGCTAAATTGATCAGCTGGTTTCCATCGGCTGAACTGAATGAAATGCAAGAATGGGATGAGTGGTGTAAATAATGGAAAGAAAGTGCAGGGGAGGGCTTTTTTTCAGAAGTACTCAGTGCTGGTGATCTCTGTTCCTGCTGGATTTAATCTAATTGGAGCCTGAGCCAGCACCAAGCACTGGTGGAGTCCACCTTTCTTCTGAATAGTCACTCTTTTAGGAGATTAAGGTTGTGCACCACATTTTTACAATGTCTCTGTAAACTCATGTCCTAATGATGTTTATCTTCCAGTGTGAATATTGTAATGTTGTGAGGCTAGTGTGTTGAATGCTGGCCTCAGTTGCCTTAAATCACGGAAATCAGCATTAACTGCAAAATGTTCACGCTCCACATTAAAGTGGGCACTGTAATGTGCATATGGTGGGGTGGGGGTAAGGATTGGATGGGTTTGCAGGGCCTCTGGCTGTTCCCAACATTTGCTTGGCTGCCTTGTGTGAGATATCGATTGACTGATGATCTTTGAAATCCCCTTTCTGGGCTAGTAAATGTTTGGAGACCGTAAGGAATGGATTTAGCATTTGGTCTAAAGACTAAGTCTCTAGAGGAGAGCGTTTGGGGCGACCGGGGTGGATGCATGCAGCTGGCCGCCGAGGTTACCTCATCCTTATAGGTGTCTCCTCTTATAGGAGAACCTGGATCCTGCATTTGCCTTCCCAGGAAAGGCCAGCAACATCCTGGCAACTGCGTGGGCAAAGCCGGGAGTGAACTCGGCACCCTTCCTCCAGAAGGGCTCCTGGGCTAAAGCAAAATCCAAAACATGAGCCCTTTGGACAAGGAAGGAGAGGGTTTGATATCCAGATGGGGATTTTTCAAATAAGAACCAACATTTGTGCATTTTCAGGAAAGAAGAGGATGATTCCCCTGCAGCCTCCAGCAAGGAGGAGGCAAATACTGCGCCCAGCTGAGGCCACCCCAGGTGCTGACACGTCTCTCGCCCGCGGCATCGCTCCGGGACGCCGGGGTTAAAGCTCTCCTCCTCGCCCAGTGCCTCATGGCTTTCCTTGAAAGCTGCCTCTCCAGAAGATCCACCCGGCCATTCCCGCGGACCCTCTGGCCCCGGCTCCGAATGCAAATCTCCGCTTCCACGGCTCGGCATCGCCCGCCCTGGAGGCACTGGGAGGCTTTGTGTCTGCGACGCAGCTGACACGGGTCCAGCTTGTCCTAGGCAAACACTGACAGCTTTATTTCTTGTTTGTTCGGCCTCAGAGATCCTCGGCGCCCTGGCGTGAATCGAGTATTGTGGCTCCTCGCTAACAGAAATGTAAATAACAATGAAATTTCATGTATTTTAATTACCTGAAGGCAGCCGTTTTAATCGGGTGAATCCTCTTATGTGATAAAAGTAATGTTACTATGGAAACCATATCTAACAGGAAAGGTACCGCCTGTCCGCACATAAACAATTAGGAAATTGGTGCAGTAAAAGGAGCTTTATCAGTCACCAGGCACAGAATTGACTTTACAGTGAAAGTTTAATCCAGTATTATGTTTTCGTATGTGCATGCGTATGTGAAAGAGCTGGTGAGAAATGCATGGGTTTAACTGCAAGGATCCCCCTGAAGCAGCTTGAAATGCACACAAATGTTTTCCCTTCTACCTACCGGAATATAGCCCACGACCAACAGCTGTGCATTCACGTACCGTGAGTCTCCCGTGGGTATTTATGATGTGCTTTATCTATGTAAGGTGTAGGTCTACTCAGGAGCGAGATGCTGAATTAAGCCCTTAAAGCCAAGCCCAGCTGGTGTGGCCCTGCTGAGGCCAGTGCTGCTGGCAGAGCTGGGACCATGGGGTTTCCTTCGGTCCAAAACCAGCTCGCTCTGATCCTAATGCCGCAATATCATGGGCAGGTAAAGCTTTTTGAACATTATAGCAGTGCTGAGAAGCAGCCTCTTCGTACAGCAATATAGCATTGGTGGTGCCAGGTTCCTCAAAGGAGCGCACCATGCCACGGTCCTCGGGCAATCCCCCTAACGTGGGCTGGAGTGGGGTGGACAGAGTGCTTCTGTGCTTAAGCCCACGCTCCAGACGTGGTACTGACTGTCACCGGTGCCTATCATCGTGCTTTACTTGGGAACGGTGCTATCGATCTCTCACGGCGAGCTAGTGAAATAAAGCCTTGGAGGGTGCTGGTGTTTGCTGGCCGGGCCCGTGCCTGCTGCGAGGTGCTGGAGGGGCTCCTCCACCGTGCCCCCAGCTCTGCTCCTCTCTCCCGGCCCCGGCGTTCAGCGCTTGCACCAGCACCATATCACAAATAGGTTTATTAGTTTGCCAAGTGGGTGTCCTGATAAGAGCTCTACAGTAACTGGCAATAAAGCAATAATGACAGCGTGTTTCAATATGTTGGCAAACTTTCGTTGTATGAGACCTTTCTCCTCTCTCTGCTCTGCAGATTATAAGGAACTGACTATAAGGATATGCCTCATTTTACCTTACTTAAGTCCATGCACCATATATCTATTATGTTTGAGGACGGACCTGGTTTATGATGAACTTGCTTTCCTCTGAGGCAAGGCTTGTGCTCCGTGTGTTGCTCCAGACCACAGCAGACAAAAAAGCTCCTGTGATAAGCTTGGAAGTAGTCCTGAGCTGCACCAAAGCTTGAGAAGCAAATTAGGGGGCAAGGCTGAAATTTAGTATTCCCCTTCAAGTCATGGCTATCGTATAGCTCATTCTTTTGGAAAAAAATGTATCTAACTTCACGCCTCAGTATTCTTCTTCAAGTTAGCCTCGCTTATTAACTCGTTGCTGTTTGTCTTTTACAGTCACATGTATTTTTCAAGTCAATATTTCCAACCCACAGTGATTAAATTTAATGCGATCTTTCTATTCTAAATAGAACTCTTGCAAATAGCCCCTTAGAGGGAAAATATTGTTTGTCAAATATCTCTGTGGTGATCACTGAAAAACAAGGAGCCTTTGTGTCCTAAACTGAAGAACTATACAGCCATCCACTCCATGCTCTATGCATATTCATGTTATTGTGTGTGACAGTGAAAGGTAAAACATTTCTGTCTCATCAAATATGAATACTATGATTTCCCTGGACAATGTTTCTCTCAGGAATTGTGAATTATTGCCACCAAATACTCTGTATGCAAATAAAGCCCATGATGAGGTAACCCTAACACATGCTGCATAAAGACATTTGTTTTACAAATGATTATTTCAGTCAATGCTCACGTGCTTACGTAATTTGAATGCAATAATTTGCTTTAATATAGGGAAAAGTTTACCATAACCGAACAAAAATGCTTCATCCTGTCCTACAGACCTGACTGCCAGGAAAATGGCACTCGGGAAGAAACTCCCACATCATGAATAGCATCTTGCAGGAGATTTTTTAGGAGGATGTACTGGATTGTCTGTAGGAACAGCACATGGACCGCTCCTTACTACAGCACAGTGTTTTGGTGGCCTCATGGATTTCATCCAGCATCGCCAGTTCAGTGATCAGACTCTAACGAACTGAGTGTCAAGGAATCACGATCCAGTTCAGGGACAATAATCTCACTGTAGTAATTATTCCAGTTTGAAACCTGCATCACTGCAAACAACATTAAGGAAAATTAACTGCCATGCATGTTGTGTAGGTAATTTCCAAATGTCCCTGTCAGTGATTTAGGGAGAAGGGATGGGGAGGGAGATTAAGTGCTCTGGGAGTATGACAGTGCTGGGCATAAAAACGCTGCAAAATGCATTTCAGTGCTGCAGTATTAGGTTAAATTAAAGTTACGTTCCTGACATAGCTGCTGCCCAACTAGATATGAATCATCAGTATAAAAACAATTTCCTAATTATCTTTCCATTGCAAGCTAATGCAATGAATTTTGTAAAGCTGTAATTTTATCCTGGTTTATTTCCACGTCCTCTCTGGAGACCTGCTCTGCTCTCCGCTGAGGTTATTTCTGATGTGGTCTTTGGCAGGTGGTAATGGTAGTGTTGCATGTATGAATTGACAGTTAGCTCCTTTCCCAAACTCCAGCTCAACTGCAGCTTAGGTATGTACAAAATTGGGTTGGTGTTTGGTGTTCTCCTGCCCTCTAGCAAAGCAGATACTCTATCTTAACAGCAGAATTGATCTTCATGATGAATAATGGGAATATTTTTGTAGCTGACGGGCTATATCATACCAAAGTCATTTATAGGTTGTTTATATAAAATAGAAAAAAACAGAGGAGAGAATAATGAGGAGATTCTTTTAGATTGTGCCTGCAAAGTATCTGTGTTAAGAGGGGTTTATTTCTCTATCTGTGAATATTGGTAAGGTTTAACAGAATTCTTGAAAAGGCTAATCCATTAAGAAACGTTAAAGCAGAGCAAACTCTGTCATTCATTGCCATCTGAAAGCAAATACGTTCACGCAGTGACTCGCGCTGAGCTGAGCTGATCCGGTCCAGAGAGATACGTCCTGCAAATAGCAAAAGGGGAAATAGCCAAAATTTGTGTCCTTCACAGGGAAGAAAATGATGATGTACCACCAACCTTGTCCCACCTGTGGATGAGCCGTGGGTGAGCGTGGGGTTTGTCGGGGTGGGGGACACATGTGCCAGACGTCAGCAGAGCCCCAGTCCTTCCCAGCAGGCCCCAGCACCCCTGCTGGGACCCCCAGGTGACTTGGCCACTGTGTTACTGGGAGGGAGAAAAATGTCCTGCTGGCACCAGCACCGGCGAGGACGCATGCGAGAGCCCTCAGCTCCACTTAGTGGGCAAAGCACAAACCACATGTTTCAGTGCTGCAGAAAACAACCGAGTGATGTGTTAAAGAAATTCAGCCAAGCAACGCATGGAAAAAGGCTTTCTTTTGCCTTGCAAGAGTGTCCTGAAATCCTGGGCACCCCAAGTAGCACCTTCAGGATGCGTCACCGCATGAGCTCGTCTGCTTCCTCTGGGTGTTTTTGGAATTAACTGAGGGATGACTCCATCGGAGACTGGTTATGTTTCTGCTCAGATGGATGTTATTTAATTAACCATGCTCAGCCTTTCTAGTGCTCTCCTTTGAGCTCCTGTGGAACGAATCCACAAGGAACCGGGAAACACATCTACCAAGGGCAGAGTTTCACCCTGGTGACACAAGGTTTGGGGCATGCCCTGCCGTGGCCACCGCCTGCATGGTGCCCTCTGCGTGGAAATCCAGAAGGAGCGAGGAGCAGGTTCATCGAGCAAGTGGGCTCTGGGCAAGGACCTGCTCCTTCACGCTGCAGGGGAGGGCAGGCAGTGCCCTCTGAGAGGTCGTCAGAGCCCTGGGGGGAAAAAACAGGATTTTTTTTTTTTTTTTTTTTTTTTTTTTGAGCAAGCATCTTCTCCAGCTGAAGATATTCAGTAGTTCTGTTGATGGGTCAAGGACAGTTCATTGAGTAATTTCCTCTGGTTACACTGTGTACCTCTCACCTGAAGAGCTTGTTTCATTAGCTAGGGCTTGAATTTTTGGCATTTCATCAAGAAGAACCTTGTAGTGATATGACTTAATTAAAAGCATCCCCCAGTGCGGGGGCAGCTCCTCCCCAGAGCACTCCTCAAGTGGCAGCACTTCACGTCCCACCAGCTGACCTCCCTGCTCCCTTTCCCCTGCTGTCCTGGTGACCACGGCCAGTTAAGTAGATGATAACACCAATGCTGCACATTTCAAGGAGCCATTTGCCACTCCGCATTTTCCTGTGCTCCACAGGGCTTTGATGTCTCCCTCACTCTTTCAAACAGTCCTTTATATGAGAAATAAAAAATCCTAGTCCCAGGGTTTCAGTATCGCTTACGCGGACAGCATGACTACAACAGCATGCAAAGTTTCACCTAGACAAATGTTCACCTCTTTCCCCAATTGAGGCCTGCCTGAACTTCTTAAAGGAGGGAAAACTCAAAGTGCTATTAGCACAAGGAAAGATCGTCAGATATTGCTTTTTCTTTATTCATTATTAAGAAAAAAAAGTTACGGTGGAATCAGAAAAATGGAAGTGTCCCCATTGCATTTGAAGGTGAAGGAAAGAGAGGATAACGCTTGGTGGATTTGGGTTAGAAAATCCGATGATATAATACAGAAGGGCTATGAGATGCTAGGCCAGAGCAGCGCACCGCCCTGCAGTGACCAGCTAAAGGGGTGGCAGCAGGGAGCTACCCCTCTGCACCGCTGGAAAATGCAAGCGAGCAGCTTGGCACCCATACGAGGCGGCCTTCGCCATCCTGGAGCTTCCTCCCAAACGCTGGTACAGCCCAGCTACAGGCACATCCCTGGGAGAGGGTATCTTTCACTGGGGGAGTGCCCAAGCTGCAAACAGTTGCAGTAGTACCATTTGCTTTTCTTCTTAGTGATGGGGCGGTGTCAAAGTCCAGATCAATGGTCGTACGTCCAGAATGGCTATTTTTGTGCTCTTGCATTCTGGAGATTGTAGTAGTGCCACAAAGATATGAAGGGCCTGGAGCATCCCTCACATGAGGAGAGGCTGAGAGAGCTGGGGGTGTTCAGCCTCGAGAAGAGAAAGCTCCAGGGGATCTTGTCACTGCATATAAATATCTCAAGGGAGAGTGTCAAGAGGACAGGGCCAGGCTTTTCCCAGTGGTGCCCAGCGATGGGACAAGAAGCAATGGGCACAAACTGAAACGCAGGAAATTCCACTCAAACACAAGAAAACATCTCTTTACTGTGAGTGCAACTGCACACTGGCACAGGTTGCCCATGGAGGTTGTGGAGTCTCCATCCTTGGAGATATGCACAACCCGACTTGACATGGTCCTGGGCAACCTGCTCTAGGTGACCTTGCTGGAGCAGGGGGTTGGAGCAGATGATCTCCAGAGGTCCCTGCCACCCCCAACTGCTCTGTGACTCTGAGTTTCTTCCATCAGCGGTTATAGCGCATGGAGACGCTGCAGTGTAGATGATGCTATGCTATTTTTAGTGTTATTTCTTTTTACTCCAGGTGATGGACATTAGTGCCCTGACTGGGCAAAACCCCTTGCAGTCTAGAGGTATTTCACAAGCCCCATGGTCAGTGCTTCCGCAGCCCCCAGTGCCCTGCTGTTTGGAGGAAAACGGGACAAGCCAAGTCGCTCAGACCACCTCTCCGAGCATCTTCCGCAGAGGGGTGACTCCTGGGGAGTCTCCCACCAGGTGTAACTGCTGAAGGTGATTCATGAGAAAAACTTGCTGTAGTCAAGGCAGGTAGTGCCCTGCACTTGCACACGGCAGTATTGCTCTGAGCCTCGTTCAGGAAGACCGCCCTTTCCAACAGCACGTGGACGTTGTGACCCACATCTTGATCAAAATCTTCTTTTAGTCTCCTTTTTGATCTCTACTGTGCTTTTCCCCCCGCATATAAGTGAGCAGCCAAGGGAGAGACTGAACCAAAACGCAATGGCACTTGCAATCTCTGCTGCTCTAGGGGAAAAAAATTGCTTAGCAGTAGGGAGAAAAGGGGATGTAAGAGTCAAAGCTGACCATCGTCCCAGTGAGGGATCTTCAGGGTAGACAAGGGAGTGCAGCACCTCCTCATACCCTTCGTATCTAGGTGCTTCCCGATTTACAGTCAGAAGTGATGGTTTCTTTTCCTGGTGCCTTAAATTGGCTCCGAAATTAGTTTTACGTGTCAGCGTTCTGCTCTTACAGTTGGTGCCTGCTGGTGTTCCTGCTCTTGCTTAATTTTTCTTTTTTTTTTTTTGCCTGGGATGTAACACTTCATCCTCTCCGATGAGTTTTGCTCATTTCAGTCCCTCTCAAAATATTGGCAGTTTTCAGGATTTCTTTTTAATTGCATGCCTGAGCGATGCGTGCCGGTTTTGCAGCTCTCATGGGGGCACTGGGAAGGCTTGCTGGAGTCTGACTTTGATGTGAATCTTCCCGCAGCTTGAATTATAAATTCCCTTTTGGCACCATAGGCTCTATTTGCATGGATAGTCTCTTAAATGTCTTTCCTTTTTGATACAGACACAGACAACTTGGTTTGAGCTCAAAATGTAAATGCAGAGCACAAGGAGCATATTTCTGATTCTGCAAATCAAGCAGCTAGAGACAGGAGTGAAGCACACACCAGGCTCCTTTCATCATGGGCCCCAATTAAAACGCAAACACAGAGCCGTGTTCATGGTGGAAAACAACGGAGGCTCCTCACAGCAATTTTAATTGTCTTAAATGCTACTTCTGCTTATTATGTGCTAATGCCAACATCTACTGTAGAAAGGTTTTGTGCTGAGGAAGACTGAAAAAGATGCATTGCCTTGGGAATCCAGATTAGGACACTGCCGTACAGCTTACATTTGAAATATACTATTGCTCCACTGTATGTTTTAATTAGTTAATATATTTAATATTTTGAGTAATAATGTTTTTATATTTTGAAGGTCTCTCCAAGATGCTTTTTGTTTGTCAAAAGCCTTTAGCAATGCTATGGCTTCGTGCCGGACGAGCCATTTGAAGCCTGAGGCAGGGAGAGGGGTGAAGTGCAGATCGAGACCTTGCAGGGTCTGGTTCGAGGGCGAATTTCTAGGGTGTATTTCCAGATGCCACCTATGCTTGAGTATCCATGGGATTTGGCTGCCTGACGCTCATATCCTGGCACAACCCTTTCTCTTACCCTCATCTCTGATGTGGGTAAGAAGCTGGTGTTTACAGGTTGCTGGAAACAAGAAAATTGAGTAATTTGCTCCAAGTCATGCAGCTGGGCAGGGATCCTGCTAAGAAATTGGGTGCTCCCCATTGCACAACGGTGCCCATCGATGGGCACGAAGTGCCGGCAGCAGAGAGCCCGCATGCGCTGAGGTGCTTTGGTGGGTGAGGGTCTGGTGGGACGTGGTGTTGGGGCCCTGCTGTCGCGTTGCTCTTCTGCATCCCGGCTGAGCGCTTCCCACTGCGGCGCTGAGCCCCCCGCCACGGGCCCTTCTGCACCCTTTAATGTTGATTTCATGCCATAACGGAGTCAGATCCCATGTGGGAAATAAATCGGTGACTTTCATCATGAAAGCCATGTGATGCCGGGATGTTTAGAAGTTCCCAGGCATTATTTTATCAGCTGTGTGCCGCTGTTATTTTATTGAACAAACAATTATAGCGCAGCCCGGCACGAATCAGTGGTCCTAAAAGAGGTGCATGAGTGGTCAAGAGCTGCTGTGGTGGCAGGAAAGCTGCTCGGGAGACCTGGGAGGCTCCTGTCCATGGTTGGCACATGGGGCATCGGACTGCAGTCCTGCCCCTAGGTTTGGACGAGTATTTTGTGACGCTGTGTAGCAGCTTGCGAAGAGCGGGGAGAGCCCTGTCTGTGGTGCTCCGCAGTGACTCAAAGCGAGATGCGATGCCCGCGGGGTCCGGCGGGGATGCTGCAAGCTGCGCAGAGGGGCTCTGTCGCCTGTGATGGTCACAAGGAAGGGGAACGGGAGACGGGTGCAGGAGCTGGGAGGTTCCTCTGGCACACAAAGACGTGAGATGTTGGAAGTCTGAAGAGCAGCCTGCACTTGGAGTGGCTCCTTGCACCTAACGAGCTGACCAGCGTCACACTTTGACACAACCAATGCATGTAATTGGAGATGTCTCCCACTTCTCTTTCCGGTTTGGATGGCAGTCTCTTCTCGCACAATTTTCCAGCGTAATTTGCATGTGCACATTAATTAATGACTGCTAGAGCATGGGAAAACACAGCCCTCCCCGTGGGGCTCTGTACCACAGACCTGCCTCGGAGGTGGAAGAGCTGCTGCATGGACTGCAGGGCTGGTCTCCTGCACCTAGGACTTGGTGGGGGCATCAGGTGGAGAAATCTCCTTTTGCAGCCCTGCCAGGAAAGGAGCGAGCCATTTTGGCATTTGGTGTTCCAACCACTCTCGAAAATTGCAAACCGACATTGCAGCTGGCGGCCAAGCAGCGCGAGGGAAGAGGCAGCTGAGCCTTGCAGCCAGCAGAGCCGTCTGGGGGCTTTGGGCCCGGGGACCTGGTGTGGCTGCTGCAGCAGCTCTGCGGGAAGAGCTCGCCAAAAGCTGAAAGCTCACCGAAACTAAAAGCACAGCGTGGTCGTTAGCACGAGCTGCTCGGAGTTATTGGTGATCTCAACTGTGTTGTTAAGCGGTGCTCAGGAAAAATGTGATTTGGAGGGAAAGCCCTGGTGCGTGACACCTAAGGAGCATCCCCGAGCTCGTGCTGCTTGGCAGAAGGCAATGTCTGCGCTAGCAGAAAACACAGTCGGCTACCTTAGCGCAGCAAGGTGGGTGTTCAGCCCATTTCAGAGATAAAAATGAGGTGGTTTCCTTTAGAGTTTATTTCTCTATTATTTACTGTTTTATTATTTATTACTTTGGGGTTCTGGGATTTTCAGGTTTTGAGTTTACATCTTGAAGATTGCATCCTCATTCTTCTATCCTTAGAGCTGCACAAATATATTTAGTCCTTATTTACACAGATTTTCATTATCTTGAAAACCTGTCAAAACTATTTAGCTATGAAAAAGCACTAGCCAGCATAGATACATTCAGAAGGAGGATACATTTATGCCACTAATTAGATCATATCAACATGTAATGCATGCCTTTTCTCCCTCTGCTCCAGCGTGCATTTTTCTAACCTAATCTGATATTAACGCTGAGAGACAGCAGCCGGCATCGGGGCGGGCGGTGCGTCGGGCCCTGCGGACCCGGGGTGGACGAGGTCTCCGCTGTGCAGCCTGCAGCTCCTGGCAGCCAGCCCTTGAAGCAGAAACCAGTCAGAAAGTATTTAAGGACTTTGTGCCCAGGTCTAGCCCTTAGTGCGGGCCAAGCTGCAAAGTGATAAATCAACAATAGCCTTAAAAGTCACATTAAACCTCTATTTCTCCTGGCACTTATCCATGATGGCTATTTGTGACCCCTTGTCTCTTCAGCAAGAGCAAAGACATCAGCCTTGTAGCTAATGACTCAGCGTCATTTTTTGATTATTCTGCCTTTTTTCTTTCTTTTTCTTTTTTTTATTTTGCCATTCGTTGTGTATCCTGCAGCCCGGCCTTGGGTCTTTTTTCTTAGATAAGCCAATTCTTCCACTGAGCCACGAAATACCCTGTGCGAATGGGTTAATCTCCGCCTGCTTCTCCGGGTGCAACAGCATCCATCCGCCTGAGCAGGGCTTTATGAGAGCTGATGTTTATAAACTGCTTTGAGCCCTGCGGTTAAAGACGCCTTGCAGGTTTATGAGGAATTATAACCAACCAGCCTGGGAATATATTTAAAATTGCTGTCGGCTGTGTCTCGTATGCTGTGTTTTCTGAACAGCTAATGGAGATTTATCTTTTAATCCAGCCAGTAGGATCGAGATCCTCGGAAGCCAGCGGGGCCGAGTCCAACTTGTGCGGCTCAGTCTTACGAGGAGGCGGCCGTGGGGCCTCGAGCCGTCACCAGAGCACCTGGATTTGCCCAGGATTGCCTCTTCCAGCTCTCTCCTGAATTAACTATCCATCGCATGCTTCCTTTGGCAGCTCTTCCACATCCCCACGCAGCTTTTTGCGTGGAGACGTCTTGCCTTAACGTCCTTCCTTGGCTTCAGGGCACCTCCTTCCGTCTTTGGCATTTCAATCGCACTCAAGCTGCAGTTGGCCGCCTCAGTCTCTTTGGTGCCCCGACCCCAAATTCTGCTGGAGACCACAGTGCCGTCCTGTCAAAGCTTCCCGAAGACACTTCTTTCTGTAAGGAACAGTTAAAGAAACTAATAGTTTGCTTGGCAACCCTGCTGTAGTTTGCACCAGAGCATGCTTGGACATGTCTGAGGGTGCTTGATGACAGTAATAACAAAATCATCAACCACAAAGTAAACTCAGAGGGGCCAGGAACATCAGCATCTTCTTCCCCGAGTGGGTGAATCAGTCTGTCTCACGCATATTTGCGCACCAGGCCGTGCATGCACGCTTGCTTGGCTATGTCCCCGGACCAATCTTTTCCCCTGGGGTGCCAGTGCTGGGTGCAGAGCCTGGGGCCTCCTATGCAGCTCAGCACCAGCCATGGGGGGACACGGACACGCTTGGGATTTGGCCCTCGGTGGATGGAGCCAGGGCCAAAGCAGGGACCTGCTCAGAAACCATCCGGGCCAACAGAAAGCGTTTCCTTTTTATTGGGCCACAGCTCATGTTGTCTTAAGTAGCAGCATTACTGTTTTGAGGTGCTTCGTTTGCCGGAGTGGAGCACAAATTAAAGAAAGGCTGGAGCCAAAGGCCAGGCGCTGGTTCGCAGACGAAAGCCAGCGAGACGAACGCTCGTGCGCTCCCGGTTCGGCCCTCGGCATTGCAATCCCAGCTCCAGGGATGGCACAAGTGGGCCAAAAAGGGAGGGAAAAAATGCCAGGCTGTGTGTTGTAAAATATGGATAAATATTTACAATCTCCTGTTTATCTTAAACAGACTTCAGTTGTTTCTCCTAAAAAAAAACAACCCGTGTGCCTGCTATTTTCTTTTCCTGCTGTTATCCCCTATATGCTAATAAACAGCAGTCAAATCCTCCCCCAGCCTTCAGGTTTTTGAGCTAAGGCAACGTTTCTTGTCTGCTTGTGCAAGTTTCCCTCCCCAGCTTTTCACGACTGCGGTTTTGGGGAAAGGCCTGGTCATCTTGGGCTGGACGCGAGACATCGAGGCAGCCGCGGGGAGCTTTCAAAGAAAATGGCCAAGCTGGCGAACGGATGAGGTAGATCCTCCAAAAAAAATACCTCCAAGGAGAGACTAGAGAAGTGGAAGATATGCTGAGAGGGCAGAGTCATTGCAGGCAAGGTTTTCAGGTGGAAGTGGTGGTTGTCCTGCCCAAGGTACCGTTCGCCATCGCATCCCAACCTCTCCTCCCTCTTGGCCCCTTCCCAGCCAATGGCACTTTTTTTCCCAGTTTTGTGCTCTCTTAATTTAGGTAACAGATAACAAAAAACATACATAAAAATCCAATCTGGGTCTTGATCATCCACCCAAGACTCTCTCCTTTCAGTGGGTGAAACACTGCCACGTGGAGCTGGTGGCCCGAATTTCCACCGATTTTAACTCGGCCACGATTCCCCCGCCAAATGTAAGTTCTTATAAAGTCAAACAGAGAAGGTTAAATAAATAAGCTGCTTTCTAAATGTTAGCTTATATATTTCCACAGCGAAGACATCAGCCCGTTTGATAATCTGCATAACCATTACAAAGAAGAGCCATCTGCATTGCTGATGTGCAAGTCTGGCATTCAAATGTGAAAGAGGCCTTTTAGGTTGTATTTCTGCTTAATTCTCACTGATTAAACCAATTTATGCTAAATTGTGTTGCAGAAACTCTGGCGATTTTGCGAGAGCTCGTTCTACAGCACCTTCCGCAGGAGGCTCTTCCATCGCATAAGGGAAGGGGTTTTCTTAACTCGGTCATCGAACCGCTTCACGAAGCCTTCTCAGTCTGTCTTTGCATATCGCAAGTGAAATGAAGTGCTTGCACTTATTTTTCTGAGACTTAAAGGAGAGGTTTTATTGGCATCAGAAGCGTGACTGTGTATGGGAATCATGTCATGAATTTTCATCCATTTTTTTAGATCCTCATGTTCTCTTTCCTGGATTCATCACTTCATATTTGGAGCTATAAATGTAGCGTTTCAGAAGGGAAAATGCAGCTAAAACCCAGGGCAAGCGTGTGTTTGGCATACGTCTCCCAAGTGTTCGGTCTGTGCAAAATCTGCTGCTTTTCACTGAAGCAACAAGACGATGTCCCTGTTTTCTGCAGCACCCAGCAGCACCCACCGAGCACTTTGGAAAGCTGGTCTATTTTCTTCTGAAAAGCTGATGGTGCACTTGGAAAATATGGCTATGAATGATTATGAAAATGATCGTCCTCGACAGTCTTATTTGCTTTCTGAAATCATCTGAAAACACCAGTTGACTAGAAACTAACTGTAGCCCTAGGAGAAGAATTAATTCATCTATTTTCTTAAGGAAAAATAATTGCTCCAAATCTCTCAGGACTTACGAGGAGTCAGCAGTAAAGCCTTCCCCGGAGCTGCCAGCTGCGACTGCAGATCTGGCTGTAATATTGCAGAATCAATCACTTCTCTTCAGCGGGGACGGCGCGGGAGGAGGGCACATCTGCGAGCTCAGGGTGGGCTGCAGAATTGGGCACCACCTTCCCCCTGCGAGGTGTCCCCTCCATTCGCGAAATGATGTTGCACTGGGAGCGGTGGGCCAAGTGTCTTTCTTCCCGAAAATGACATTTTTTTCATTTCACAGGAAAATGTCAGTTCCCAGGGAAAAAAAGTCTTCATTGTTATCTGCTGTCAATTTTCCCTTTAAAAGCTAGTTTTTGGTCTTTGCAAGCTCTCCAGGCAGGCATTTCATTTACTGGTTTTGAAAGACTGGCATGAAGGTACAAAGCTAGCACAAATAAATATGAATAATGGGATGAATTGTCATGTTACTTTGTTTTTTTCTTAAAAACTGCTAAAAAGCGTTAAAGTCCAAAATGCAAATTGGTTAAAAAATGTTTTGAATCGGTTTCAGCCTTTTTTGAGGGAAACATTTTTTCTACCAAAAAAAAAACCTTGGGCAAGGATTTTTCATGGGACTTGTCTTGTCACCTGAGTTTTTCAGCTCGCCAGATGGGAAAGTTTTGCCAAACAGAAAGATCATGTAAGCGACAACGAGGTGGGAGTAATTCCTCTGCCCAAGGAGATCTCCTGTCTGCAGCTCTTGAAGATGACCTCAGGGGCTTCTCTCCCTGCTTTGCACCTCGTGGTGTCCTGCTTGTTGAGAGATGTTGGACATTTGGAGCTGTCTGGCCTCTAAACCTCACCCCCAATCCATTCCCCCTCAGCCAGGAGAAAGGGAATCCTTCGGATGTGTTTCCGCATTTATTCTCACTTAATGCAGCTGTCAGTTTTCCTAAAGCTGGTGCAGCCTCCGAGACCGCTGCCTCTGGGTCGTCTCCGGTGTAAGGTGATGGAGAAGCCCCAGAGCTCCTTTGGGGGCTGGGGACGGACAGACCGACAGGCCAGTTCCTCGAGGAGCCGGTTTTCACAGGCAGCGAAGCTGGAGTCCGCCTTCCCGGGTTGTCTTCCCTTTCCTTCTCCCCTAGTCGTGGGTTTCTTGACATCTAGGAGAAGGAACCAGCTCAGAGAGCGCTACTGCGTGTCCAGTTTGCAGGAAAACTGGCCAATAGGTCCAGAAGCTCTGAGGAGAAGCCCGATGGGCAGGTAGTGCGATTGCATGAGCCTTGTTTCAACCTGGGCTGAGAACAGCAGCTTTTGGGGCTGTTTCCCATGCAGATTTGGCCATTGTGTGGCTGAACGTGGAGGCTCAGCAGCACGGCGAGGAATCACCGCCCGCGCCGAGCCCGGCAGCCCCATGGGGCAGAGGCTGCTGGAGGCTTGAAGGGAGGGAAACGCTTGGGGCTGAGCCGGCGTTTCGCTTGGTCCAGCGCGTTTGGGGTGCTCTGCCGCCCCGGCTGCGGGGAGGAACGAAGAAACGCAGCCATAAAGGCGCTTCCTTGGCAGCACGAAGAAATGGAGCCAGGGTTTGGCTGCTTCACGTCCAGGGTCCATCACCCGCCCTGATCACAGAGAAGTACGTATCGCTGAGGTTGTTGGAGACCCCATTTTCCTGCTGTGCTGCCGGGCTCGCTCCACGCTTCTTCCCCTTCTGCTTTGCTAGACACCTGCAAAACAAATCACAGCAAACACCCTCCCATCAGGGTAACGCTGCTTAATTTTGCTGCCTGCTTTTGCTTGCACGTGCTCACGCCTCTGCCCAAATTGCGCTGGTGGAGACCATGGGGAGGGTCACCGAAGTCCACCCGTCATCAACCACCCTCTGTGTGTCCTGGTCCCTCTCACTGAGCATCAGGGTGGCGTAATCTCCTCCTGCTATGGTGACCACAGAGGTCATAAACACAGATTTAATGCACTCATATTGCAGTGAAATGTGTGCGCGACGGCGTCCGAGGGTGCTGCTGCACCAAGGAGGATATGTTGCTGCCGTATCCACCTTCTCGTGGATTTACCTTCCTCGCCCGCTCCACGATGGTCGGAAAGCGTCGGCATTGCAGATTCACAATGGATTGATTCAGATTCACTGGCAACTGCCCAGGTAAATGGATATGGGAGGCAACCTGCACCGCTTACGCCAGCATTTCACCAAAATCGAGGCGTTTCCAAGGAATGTTCTGATTTTGGGCAGTCCACCAAGAAACAGTCCCGCGGCCGCAGCACCGCCAGTGCGCGAGGCATCGCCGCCGCCTCCCCCCAACATCGCCGGGCCAAAAAGGTGCTTCGTCTCGGGGAGTTTCTAGCCCGAGCTGGGATGTCTCATCTCTTTCATGCAACTTTATCTTTTAAAAGACTTGGCCTAAAGTAATTGCGTGGCTGCCTGTGTCGCTGTGTGCTGCCACAGTTAATTTAACCACATCCCGTTACGTGGATATTGCTTGCAACCTGGCTCTGCTTCTCACTTTCCTACTATTTGCATTTTGTGGTTAGTTTTGTACATGCCACAAAGTAAATCGAAGCATTATCTTTTTAATAGTTGGGCCTTGAAGCATTTTAGCTTCAATATTTGGGCTTTGTAGTATTGTGAATAATGCCCAGAGGGTGAAATCAGTGTTTTCAGAAACAGCAGCAAAGGAGGAATCTAAAAATGCAACTGGACGTGCGTGCAAATACCCACACTCTCCAGCCTGAAGTTAGGGAAGAAAAATGTCCAGGGAAATGTAGACTCAGTTATGGAAAATGGACTCAGCTGCAAAAGCATATTGTGCACATCTGGAAAGTAGCTGGACCGTTAACTCTTCTCCATAATTCTGCATCCCTCTTTGAATTTTTAATTGCTAAAATCAAGTTTCGATTTGTTTGCAAGGCGGTGTGGCTGAACCCAAAAATCCTCCAGCTGCATGCAAGCCCCGCAGAGCCCCATTCCCGGGGAGCCGGCGCCAGCGGGGTGGACGGCTTTGCGGATGCATGCGGAGCTGACGGGGGTTTTGGACGTGTCTGGGACGGCATCTGGTTTTGGTGCCGGCGTTTCCAAAGGGACTTGCCGGCACTGAGCCTGGGGACGCCCGTCCCGCTCTGCTCCAGTGAGAGACGCTCCGGGCAGCGGCTAAAGGCCAGGGGAGGCCCAGGCTGCTCTTGGGAGGCTCGTTGCATTCATTGAGCAGACAAGATGATGAGCAAAGACACCATCCCGTCCCTGAGCCGGCAGGGCCACTGATCCCATCAGGCTTGTCACTGAGGGGCTTTTCCATCGGCGACCTTGGCATTTAGCAGCTGCGGCCAGGCTGGGTGCAGCTACGAGCACCAGCAGGAACCTCGGCCTCGACTGCTTGGCACCATCGAGCGATGCTTGAAACCCGGGTGAGCTGCTGTGCTTGTCATTGCTGGGCAGATCTTATAAACATAAATGCAGCTCTGCCGGCACAGCAGTGCTGCACCAGGTTCCTCGCCTGGTCACACCTTGGCCGTACGGGCCCTTCGCTGTGGTGCAGTATGCAGGGACTCCGATAAGGCGTGAGCAGGTATTTCTAGGCCAGTCCCAGCTGCAGTGCAAACGGATTTCCAAACCATCAGCAAATTCCCAGCGCCTGCGCCCGTCGGTGCACTTCTGAGTGCATCCTCGCTGGGGAGGTGTGTGCTGCTCACGCCTGGCACGCGAGCAGCCCCCGGGAACCGCAGCCGCTCTCCGCGCTCGTCCTCGGCCAGGCGTTTTCCCACCTGTGCACACAGCTGCTTTTCCGGCTCATCATCATATTTCTAAGTCGTGCTTTTCAGCTTAAGATCAGAAAAAGGAGAGCAATTTCCATTCAGGCCCGCCACGTCCTGGTTTTTTTCATTACCGACCTACCCGACCCACCAGCTGGCCGAGAAGAAGCGATTTAGCCACTGCTATAGGAGTCTCGCGCCGGCGGGCAGCAAAGCGTCATGCTGCATCACCAACACTGCGATCAGCTTCTGCAACGGATAATGCCATGCCTGCAGAAATGCTGGTCGCTTTGAGATGCTTTATTATATTGGGAGGGAGGAGAAAAGAAAAAAAAAAAAAAAAAAAGGCTCTGCCGAGGCTGGCCGCATCCCTGCTCCCCATGGCAGAGCGGCACTCTCGCCCCGTGCCCTCACTGGCAGCACTGGAAGATGTTTTTCCTACTTTCCCCCCCCACCTTGGAAGAAGCTGCCACCTCTCTGCTGATGGGGGCCTGATTTAAGGCCAGGAAACATGATTATCCCCTGTTCCCACGCTCAGTTAGGCAGGTTAAGTAGCTTGCTGGTAATACAGCCGAGCATAATGTATTTTTTTTTTCCCCCAAGCAAAATCCTTGCTGCCCCAAGACACTGATGGCCATGCCGAGGGTGGACCGTCCGTCCGTCCGTCCGTCCTTCCCGCGGAGGAGCAGCGCGCAGGGCTGGCGGCTGTGCAATAACCGCTTGGTTTGGCTCCACCTTCTGCCGGGCCGGCGGAGCTGCTCCGGGCTTTTGCTGCGAGCCGGGCCGGAGCTGCCGTTTGGGGAAACCGTGGGGCAAACCTAGGGCAGGGAAGGAGCCTGTGCATGGACGGCAGCTCCGGCTTGGGCAGCGTGCCTGTGCCGGCCCAGGACAGCACCGACGGCCTCTCCGGGCCTTTATCTCCCAAGCGTGCAAACGTTTCCTAAATGCAATGGCAGGAGAAGGGCTGAGGGAAGCATTTTGGGGAGAAAACGTAACAGAACTGAGAATTAAGGGTGTCTTCAGACCACCTGCTCTGTCCCGACTGAGGAGCAGTTGTCCATGGAGCGTAGCTGCAATGAGGGGCTCCCGGCCCCTCTCACCCCACGGCACCCGCAGGAGGGCCGGCGGCTACCCCGGCTCTGGCAGCCCCACCTAGCACCCTCACGCCTGTGTCGCTTCAGGGCCCTCATTTGGTTGGCGTTAAGCAGCCCGCTGCAAAGGGCAGAGAGATAATGAGAGAATTTCTGCATCACAAGCTTGGCTGCTGCAAAAGCGAAGACGGCTTTCCCCAGCGCCGCACAGGGGGAGCTAATGAAAATAAACCAGGCTAATTTTGCCTGATTCAATCTTTCATCTGGCTGCATAGCTGTTCCAAAGCTAACTCCGAAACGAAAGGTGCAGAGGTAGCCGCGATGGCTCGGATGTGGCGGCTGGCCGGCCGGAGGAGCACCAAAAGGCCATCCTGCACCCAACGGTCCTGGGCCCCTCTCTGTGCACCCGGCTGTACCTGGTAGCGGGTGCTGGGCTTTGCCTCCCTTGCGCCTGTGCTAACCAGTAAGGAGCTGCCAAGCCATTGCTGGCTTTGGCACTGGGCGACTCGGGGTGGATGGTCCCGTGGGAAAGTCCATGCGGTGGCTGAACCGCCAAATGCCCCGACTGTAAATGCAATGGAGCAGTGGGGGGGAAAAGAAAAAGCTGGCTGGCCCATATTCATGGTGAGGCATGTTCCTGTTAAAACATGTTCCTGTTAAAAAGCCCTACCAAAACCCTAACATAATGGAAAAAATGCTGTAACAGACTTAAATCATGTTTAATGATTTAGTGTTGGGGGGGGGGGGGGGTTAAACAGTCTTGCCAAGTTAAGTTTTTTAATAGAACAGTAAAACATTTCTCTCTTAACGGCTTGTTTAAATCCAGCGTGGAGGGACAGCAACTGAAAATCCTCCCCGGGTGATGCTGCTTTGGTGCTTGGTGAGCTCATTAGCCCGCAGAGCAAAGGGCTTCGGAGGCAAAAAAGCCACCAGCAGGGCATAAGTAGTGGATTTAGACCCTGGCAGTGGATGGGGCTTAAGTGCAGCTGAGGATCTAGGTGTAAGTGGTGGCCCAGGCAATGCAGGAGCTTGCGTCCCAGCCTGCGTGGTGGTGGTGGTGCTGGGACGATGTTTCTTGGTGGGGGGGAAAGACAGCACAGCCGGGTCAGACCGGGCGGCTGGGAGCTCCAGATCAGCGTGGACTCTGCAAGTCCAGGAAAAACTCCCCATGGGCTCTCGGGCCGATTCTGCAGATCTGCTTTTGCCCCTGGGAGCAATCCGGTTCGAGCAGCTCAGGATCAGGGCTACCAGGCTCTCTCCCACTGAGCTCCCCGTCGTGTCCTGTGCAGCACACGTGAAGGCGAACGTGGGCAGCTTGTTCTCCTGGTCACCGTGACTCTGGTCCGGGGAGGAAGCAGCCCCCCGTGAATCACTGCAGCTCACTGGCCCCGGAGGGGCTCCCCAGGGGCCCCGGCGCCTGCCCCCGCAGGAAAACCGGCCATTTCCCCGCGGTTTGAGCACATTTCACATCGGTGTTTGTGTGCTGCTGCAAATGCTCAAGGTCAGGGGTCCGGGGCTGGCCAGCGGAAACGGAGAGGGCTGGAAAACAGGAGCAGAGGAAACCCAATACGGAAGCACAGCAGGGTTAGCGGGACGAGGAATTTGAGCCTTTCTGATCTGGGCGATAAGAATTCTTCATTCTGCTTTTCATCTTTAAAAAGAAACAACTTTTTTCCTTATTTTTGTCTATATTTGGTGTAATCAGATCACTCACACCACTGAAGTCTATTTCCTGCTGTTGCGTACATTGAAGCTATTACTTGAATATTTATTTTTCCATGGTCCTCTCTGTTTCTAATTACTTTGTGCTGATGTTATGTAACTATGTAGAGTCCGTGCCTCCTTTAATACCTGCCAAATGCTGGCTCTATTATATGCATTAGTATCCCAACACATTTTCAGGTATTTCCTATTTACCTTTTTACTTCTGAACTTAGTACTTTTAGATGCATGACAAGGTTGCTTTCTGATGGCATAGGCCAGAAGGGCAGGCAAACAAAGAGCCTCTAGACATGCAAGGATGTTTAAGAGTAACATCTACTAGTGGTGACTGGTGAAATCCTGTGTTTTTTTTTTTTTTTTAAGGGAAGTCAGTCAGAGTTTTGCCGCAGCAGAGACGATAGAGATTGATGGTGCAGAAAAATCTCTGTCTGCTCATACATAAATAGCCTATGTGGAGCTGGTAGCACTACTCTGACAACAGCTGCTTAGTTCTTTCTCCTAAAAATGATTGCTTTTTTTTTTTTTTTTTGTCAGACATTGAAATTTTCCATGTGTGGGAGGTCTCTCATAAACTGATCTGGAAAATTGCAACAAAAACATTTTCTGAAAAATGAACGGGGGCGGGAGATGTAATTTCAGCTGTATTAAAACGCTACGGACTTGCTGTCCTGCGCCCAAGGCCAGCCTGGGGGCTGCGGGGTCCGGAGGGGCCAGCAGCACTGTGCCCAGGCACTCACGGGTGCTTGCCCAGCTCCCCAGGGACGCACACCTAAATGCATGAAATCCCTGCCTAAATACAGACAATTCCAGGATTCACATCAGTCTGTTTTCAAGCTGTTTGGAATCTTTCAATTTTCAAAGTAAAGATGAATGCAACTGGCGTTTTATAGAAAATTCTATTTTGTGGGGGAAAAGAATTGGCTGGCCAGGACCCACAGTGAGCTCCTCAGCTGGCGAGCCTGCCCAGCGCAGCGTAGCTGCAGTGTTAAATGAGTTAGGCACTGCCAAAACACAGAGCAGCACTAATCCATGGCTTTAAAAAAAGCTCAGTTTGGTTCTAATCAGTATAACTTTAATTACCTATGTGGACAATAACATAGACTCTGCTTCCTGGCTTGCAACCTATATTACAGCTGGCCTCTTCAGGTGTGAAACATATAAAATCAGAAAAGAATCACCATTTTTCTTAAGACTGACCGTTTCTTCTTTTAAGGTACTTCAGATATTTTCTTCCCATGTGACTTTAAGAATTAACAATCATACTGTAAATGCAGTGTAAATACTCCATTTAAATTAAAAAACTCTTTTTATTTCTATACTTTACATACACTATAAGTGCATATAAAATGCATTTATTCCTATCCCAATCTTAAAATATATTCAGTTGCAGAATCCATTTGCCCCAGTGAAACTCAATTTAGAGATGACTGTCTTTTGCCCAACCCTCCAGGTACTATATTATATACTCTTAGCTTCTCTGTTACTGCCTCAGTGCAGGTAAAATCGAAGACACATGTAAAATGTTTTTGCCCAGTTATTGACGTATTTTTGCTCAAGTCCTTACCCTGGCACCTTATGTGAGATAGAAACTTTGCCTGAACTGATTTGGGGCATCCACATCACTTTGGGTACTTACCGCAACAACCACTTTGGTACTTACCCAAAGCTGCCAGTGCCTGCGCATGCCAAAAGCCTCTCTTTAAATGTATGAAGCATGCTAGAGCTACTCTTATTATAGTGTTACCAGAAACTTGGTTTCTGGTTTTGCAAAGTCTAACATATTTTGAAGCATCAGGGAAAGGAATTCCTTGATTCAACCAGCTCTGCAATTAGGCAGAGAATACTGCAATTTACACAAGCACTCTGGCAGTTTTCCTCAGAACCCAGTTGCGCAGTAAGTAGCTTTGCTTGAAAACCCAGGCCTTGTTTTCACATCTTTGGCTAATGATAATCTGTATTTCATGCTATGTAACTACATGTGCAACTGCCAGCATGCTTTAGAAGGAAGGAAAAATAACAAGGCAGCATGATCCTGTTAGCTTTTGTTTGTGATTCTTGTTTAATCAGAACATTTGTGTTGTGTCAGCCTGGTTTAAAGGATGTGTTCTCACATAAATGCGCAACTCTGAAAAACAGGTGGGGATGTATTTTGAAATACAACTGTTAGTCACAGCGTTCCTTGCTTAACTAAGTGCAGCAAAGGAAACAGGCAAAAGTTTTCAAATATTTGCAGTTTTACAGTAAAAAAACCTTTACTTTCTTAATACGATATTACAATCACTGTAAAAAAGCACTAGCGATCATTTGGATTTCCAGTAAACAAAGAACATGGTTGTCCTCCAGGTTAGGGGGCACAACTTTGGGTGTTTTATGTTATTTCCACTTAAGTATATAAAGCTCAACATACCTAAGGAGTTATCCTTGGCCTTGCAGCCAGCTACACACACTGCTCCCTTACTTGTGCTAGTTCTGAAATGGGAAAATGAAGCAAGTCAACATGGCAGAGATCACACAAGAAGCTACTGTTCAAGCCCAGCATCCTCCCACCTTTCTTGGCCATACTTCACCAACAGCTGTTTGAGCATAATTGAAAAATGACAAGTGAGCCCCCAAGGCTTTTCACAACATTTATCTCCCCTTCTGTACTCTTCATTTAGATTTAGGAAGCACAGGTGGGATACACAAGACTGTTAATGCATTGGTTTGCGCTTTGGCAACTTCCTGAATAATTTGCCTTAAGGGGTTTGCCAGCAAAAACAAAGCTGAAATCAAAAATTCATCAGGAAGTTAAACAATTCACTAGGAACACTTACCATAAACTAGATTTGATCAAGCAGAAAGTTTAGTATCATAGCCTTCATGCATCCGTTTTCTGATACTGAATACGGTAGCACTAATCCCACTGAGTTTCCACCATAATTATCTGTGAATCCATTTCTGGGTTTACGTGTTTAAAACCCCACTCTACACAGCCATTTCAAGAGGCGGCTGCCTTCCAGCAGCCTTCAGGTAAATTCACTAGTGCACTGGAACCTGAGAGTAAATGTTCTATTTACTCATGCAAGGAACGTACTACCAGTTTGACAGAGAATACTGTACTGAAATGGATATGCATGCGATATTTACTACAAGTGGAGGCTCACAACCACCACTGTTTGGTGGTAGTAAACGAGCTTAATCTCACTTGATTTACATAAATGGAAAAAGCTGGCTTCTAGGATTTGGAATGACTTGCCTTTAAATGCAGAAAGAACCAGCCACTTGCTTAAAGTATTAGGATTAAAGAAATAACCCCAGAAGTTACATATGAGAAGAACCATAAGATATACTATGATTCAAGTGGAAATATATGGATTTAATGGGGTTCATTTCACTGGCAATGTTAAAGCACATCTTATTGCTTCCTTTAACTTTTAAATTATTTTACCTAGATGCTGGCAGTGAGGTCTGTCTCTGCCTCCTTAAATGTGAATTATACATAAATCTAGCTAACAAACCTGTATTTGTTATGCTCCAGTTTGGTCTGTCGTCATACGCAACAACAGTACAACAAATTACTGGTTTAGATAAATCAGTGCAAATATAATCTTGCTCTTTCAAATACTTAAGGCTGGTTTTTAACCAAAATAATTAAAGTAAGCACTTAATTTTATATAAATAGCTTTACGCAAATTAGTAAAAGTAGCTGGCACTTTTAGTCACAAAATGCTCTAGCAGAATTTGTATAAACATGATTAAACACACTGATGCATCTGCCCTACATTTTTACTGGTCAAAGGGCTCAATTCTCTTCCACTGGACTTTCAGTGATGTCACGTTGAACAGCTCTGATTTCTAGTAATGGAAGCAAAACTGCAAATCAAGTAATTCCCCAGGCTGCCTTCAATTATGATTTAAGAAAAACGCTAGTAAACTAACCACGCTCTGTCAAACAGAGTACAAAATCTTTATTCACCAATAAGTTAAAGTGCTCTCATAAATAGATGTTCTAGTCTTTTGTACACTGTATTGAGTATAAAGCTAAACTTCATTTATTCCTCAGACTCTGATCCTTCTTCATCTTGACTGATTTGGAAGTAGCGTAGTTCGTATGTCTCCTTGTCAGAGGCGACCACGCGAAGCCAGTCACGAAGATTGTTCTTCTTGAGGTACTTCTTTGTGAGGTATTTTAGGTACCTTAGAAACAGTAATTACACATTAGAACTTTGTCATAGCGTCATTTAAAAATTCTTACTGTTGTCTGCCTTCCATCCAAGACATGGCTCCAGCAGTGCCACAAACAGCCTAACTTTTAGATACTGAATCCTTCAAGGGGTGACTCCATTTAACACACAAATTATATTCAGAAATCAAAAATTATTATATATAACAGATGATATATCTAAATTTTCATTTTTGGTGTTTGAGAATAATGTATATGATACTATTTGACTATAGAGCACAATCCTAGTAACTCAAAAGCACTGAAAAGTAACTCTAACCCTTGGTCTAACTCCACAGATATTAGTATAGATGTACTACCGAAATGAAGGGGGAGAAAAGAATTGTATCTCTGCTCTAATCAAGGTATTGATCTATTGCATAGTCTGACACACTAAGCAATCTAAGGCTTCATTTGACTTAAGGGACTATTTTGTCATATACATGTACTGCATACACATAATATTTTAATACATCCACTGAAGTAATAAAACAACAGTTATGTTTTTTAAAAGCGTATCTTAGCTCAGTATACTTCTAACAACCTATATCAAGCATCTAGGTATTACTGTGTCTGTATTAAAGGGAGCACTGATTTGCAATTTAAAGAGCTAATATTTTTAATAGCCAATATTGATAAAGTCTGTCTGCATCATGTCTGTAATTAACATTTACAGGTGTTGGTAAGACTAATACTTTCTCTGTAAAAGCGTGTCATGTTCAACATATCGCTGTTCAAAATCCACTACCACAAACACAACAGAAGAAAACCTATACCGACCTTTTAGAAAATTGCTTCTCAGATGTCACTGTGATCTTGTTCTTGAGACGTTCGATGTGAACAGTGTTCCCCAAGTTTCCAGTTTTTCCATTGACCTTAACCTTCTCCTTCAGGAACTGTTCCTGTTTCAACATTAGAGCACAAATACAACACTAGGGAATGGTACCCTAGGTGTGCACTAGGGAAGGGACCCTAGCCATATAGTACGCATTATAAATCAGTTTACTATGACCTGATAGTAAGTATTTGTAATAAAAAAAGATACTAAAACACACAATTAAAAAATATGCTTGTGTTAGCATGTGATTCAACTTAAAATGGTTCTATTCATGGATAGGCACACAACAGCTTATCCATAACTGAAATTTAAACCCATGAAGCCTTTAAAAAGCAACCAAAAAGCTAAAGAACACACATTGATTTTGCTAATTTAGAGCGTAATGTGCAGTTGTGGTTCAGTTTTTGCAGGTGCTAATGCTCGGATCCTAACACACACCCAAGGCGCAAACAGAAGTCCCACTTACGAAGTTCCCGGAGTCAAAGATTCCATCTTCAACAGGATGGGTCAAATCCAGGCAAAATTTCCAAGTTGCCTTTTTAGATTTTCTGTCCTTTTGCTAAAAAAGAAGAAAACAGAAAAGGAAAAAAAAAGGGGGAAAAAATTAAACGGTGGCTGTCAGTGGTGTGTGTCATTCCCCCCAGCCCCTTCCCGCAGGCCCGGCCACGCCGGGCCTCCACGCCGCGGCGCCGACTCCCCCGCCCGGCGGCCCGGCCACCCCGCGACAGACACGGCGGGGAGCCCCACCGGTTCCCCCGGCGCGGTCCCGGGGGTGACCGGCCGGTTGCCACGCCAGGACGGCCGCCCCCCCCCCGCCGCGCGCACACTCACCGGCGCCATGCCGGCCCCAGCGCTCCCGCGGAAAAGAAGGCCACGCTGCAAGCGCACGCTTTTATACCTGTGCGTGTGACGTCACCGAGCACGCAACGCGGGGGGGAGCCTGGACGCGCCTGCGCAGCGCGGGCCGGCAGCAGCGGCGCCTAGCGGCGGGAGGAGCGAACCCCCCCCCCCCCCTTGGCCGCGGAGGAAGAAACAGGTCCACACGCTGTCGCATCAATGAGTCACCTTTTTATTTTTTTTTCCCTAAATTTTATTTCTTTTTGACAGGAATGTAAGCATTTCCCCCCCCCCCATACAAATTCTATGACAAGCTTTTCTAGCTTTAAAGTGTTTTTCATCTGGAAAGTACACAGGTATTTGCTAACAGTAACAAAGGAAGAAAATACTTAGAGAACGGACCTAAAGTCTAACTATTTTTTTCCTTATTGTAAGTAAAGAGCCAAAGTTCACAAACATCTTATAAAACCATTCATCAGCTTCACATAAATGTCACAGATTCTCTTCAGCAATCCATGTAACCTTAAACATCACTTGACTCTCTGCAACACTGAGATTTTTATTATTTAAGTGTGAAACAGACATGTTTACCTTTCAAATTATTGTCTTTAATGGTGTTAAAAACATATCTTTAAAATACATAAACATTCAAAACCTTCCGGTCAACAACCAGCAGGCCTACTGCTGACTTTCAGATCACAGTTACAGGGTTTTTCGCTATGATCAGTTAAGTCACTCACCAGCATCACTCCTCCTTCCCCCAACATTTTCCAAGATACACTGAATAATGGTTATGTTTACAACACAACGAAAGATGACTGAGAACAGGGGGTATCTGTGATACAGTAATATACAGCAAACATTTAGTTTAACTAAGCGTTAAGTTCACAAACTGAGTTCCTCTCAGATGCCAAATACTTTAGGGCTAGACTGCAGATGTTAAAGAGACTCGTGACGCTCTTGGTGCACCGTGCCAAACGCGCCACCACGCACCCCGCGCAACGCCTCCAAGAGCTATGCCTTCATTAAAACCCCCAGCGGGTAGTTGAGATACTCAAAACATCCTCAACAAGTTTTTTTTTTTTTTCCTGAAGTTTACTTCTACTGTAACGAACTACATTCTAATTACTCAACCAAAAAAAGTCAGGTTTATTGGCTTTTGAATTCCGTAAGACTGACCTGCAGTAACCATAAGTTTGAACTGTCAACAAATTGACTTCTTTAGATTATGTAAAATAACCTGTATTGTGAAACTACAGACTGTGCACCGTTTTGGGTACATTATGGATTAGAAAAACCTGCAAGAGGATTGAAAGCAGTTACATTAAAATAATGAAATTCAGCCAACTTCTTTTAAAAAAAAGAAAAAAAACAGCCCTGAGAACATGGCTCAACTAGCAAGAGCCTAGTTGAAAAACCACCATTATAAGCAAAAATTAGAAGGATCTACTGAAATCTTGAAATATTATTTGCCAACATTTGAGGCAGGAAACACTGCAGTCTTCCCAATTCTGTTAAGTAATAAGAATAACTCACCGAATTGGAGCCATAAAAAAAAAAAAACAAAAAAACAAAAAAACCCCCAAAATTAGGAGTGGAAATACTTTTCTTCATCTCCTAGTTTTCACAGCCTTTATATTAAGCAATTGCATCAGCTACTAGAAGTTTGTAGTCTTCAGTTTTGACACAGCTTAAAGTGTTACGATAGTGCTACAAAACAAGTAGATGGATAAGGTTTGTTTTAATGTAAAGCTCTGAGGGTAGGATTTCCCTAAACGTTTGATAGGGATCTTAAAAATATGCACTTATACGGACTACTGATAACAACAGTTTGTTGCAAATGATTCTGACAGTAAACTGAAACATCTTTCTTTGAAAAATAATGGCTCAAATATTTGCTCTAATTTAGAAGCAACTTCTTACTGAAACTTGGAGATTATGCTTAAGACTCATGCTAAACCACAGGTTTATGTACTACCTATGGGAAACTCCATGCATGATGAGCCAGTGCTCTGCATTTCCACAGCATTTGAAATGCTTCACAAAAGACAAGTATATAATCAGAACAAACCTATATTGAAGTACTGAACCATCTAAATCTTGCAGAACTGAAGGTAGGAATAGAAGAACATCTTTAAATCCCAAGAAGGGCTCTTCCAACAAGCTGGAGGTCATAAAACCTGTATCTTTAGATTGCTGTAGTACCTGAAAATACCAGGCAGACCAGGACCCTACTGTAGAAACTGTACAAAAAACAGCCCTTGTCCTAAAGAACTTAGACCAAGTAAATGCTTAGACTGTGGGCCAGTGGCATCAAATACCTGACTCCAACACATGTTCTAGAGGACGGTCACATGAAAGCGGACGAAATCCAAGTCTTACCATTTTCAAGCATTTTAGAAGTATTTTCAATATAGTGATAGAATCTAGAACTTGCGTTAAGTTTGATATAGCAGCCTAAGACTTCCCATTGGACATCATTAACACCATCATCAATGGTTTCAGTCATCTCCAAACCAAACAAAGCCTGTCTTTAGATATCAGTATGATGGAGAGGCCAAAAGGAGCTAGTGCAGATTAGCTTAAACTACTAGGCATGCGCTCCAAGACTATTCTGAATGCATTCCAATCTTGTGCATCTACAGCCTTTTTAAAAGCAGTTTTGTCATTTCAGTCAAGATGCGTTTTATAGAGTTCACCTACAATGCCTGCTGTGCTAGGCAAGAGCATGCAGCAGTATCCTACTTCTGCCAGGTTTCACAGGTAACTGTGCTTGATTACCCGAGTGTATTTATTGCTGTCTTTACCTTCATTGTGCTCCTCTCCCTGTCACGAGAAGGCTATGGAAAAATGCACATTTTTGCCACCTACATTAGACCTCCAAGATTTGCTAAGCCCTAACACAGTAGGTACAAGGGCACATCAGGAGAGTTGCCAAGAGCCCTTTGGGAATTAGAGAGTACATACTATTAAGCTCAAAACATTTTAAGTAGTTAACAGTAGCATGAAGTCTGACTCTCACTGCCAACAGAGTATGAAGTGTCCATGCTGTCCAGGGCAGTATGCCAAGCATTTACAAGTTGTCCTCAATTAGACAATAGCTACTGAAGCTTAAGGCAAGTTTATGCAACAATTCAATTTATGAACTGTGAAGAGAGGTTTGAGCCATGGGCTAAGAAGTTCCTCCCTTAAGAGACACTATTAGAATTCCAGTGGAACACCATAAACAGGAATAGACTAGTTATCCTTCTGCGACTAGTTCTTTAAAGCTTTGTTTGCTGCTAACAAGTTAGAGGCATGCATGTGTGTTTTAATGACTCGAACTCCTATGGATAGGAGCTAGTTTTCTAAACTATGGAGCATTTACTTCTGTAATTAAGCCATGGTTGTTCAGTATTGTCTGTCAAGTCTACATTTTGAAGATACTATGGTTTTGTTTTACTTTTCAAAAAGTATCACATGCATTTACTTTAGGCTCAATGCTACAATTTGTCCCACTTTTTGAAAAACACCTGGTCCTTGTGCTACAAAAATATGATCTGAACCTGAAGATTAAAACCTAAAGCTGGAAGCACTGCAACAGATTCCCATGGATTTTGTCACCCTTTTATAGTTTAAGTTAATACAATAGAGGAAAGCAATTGAACTGCATTTTTCTGTTTTTATTTTTCAAGTCTGACAAAGGCCTCGAGTGAAAGTCTATAGCTTTAACATCCATCTCACCTTTGTGTCCCCTTAACCTACCTATAGCATATCTACCCAATATTCCAATTGCCTGCCTAAACTGAAGGTAGGCTTTGACACCATTTTAACATTACAATAAGCCAACAAATTGGCAAAGAAATTAGAGAGGTAATACAGTTAAGTTGCACATGGCCACGGGGGCTTTGTCAAGCCAGCTGGCATTTTTGATCACTTGAGTTTCCTGGTCTAAAACTTGTGATTGGCACCTACAGTTCTGCAAGAGTCCCAATGCACAAAATACTTAAGCTTAAAAAAAAATGCTACTTTTATTGTCAGTTCTATGTAAATATGTCAAGAAAAATACTATTTGTGCTCTAGGTCACTTTATAATCCTAGATACCTACTAGCTTATCTAAAAGCCCCTGAATACTGTATTTTGTCTGTTCATACAGACAAACACTGTTTTGCTCAAGCAAATAAAAATATATCCACTAGTAACACCTGATTGGTTTCTCAGATCCATAGCTGAAACCCACAGGAATGTTAAAATAGTTACAATTAAGGAATTAAAATCTCAGTGATTTTGAAAACTGCCAGTTAGCCTGCAACACTAATCCAGAATCCAGCACTGCTTTTTAACAATTCAAAAAAGAAATGAGGTTGCTTGTGAAGGCCAGAGCTTTGGTGACAATCAGAACCAAATTTAAAGATCTGTGATTTGTCCAGACCTGAGCAGTTGCCCGAGCCTGGCGATCCTCTTTATTTGCAAGGCTTTATGGCTACAGCACATTCTTCATTCATTGCACTTATGACAGATATCTGGAAGAAAAGACAGACAGGTGAGCTCCAACACATGCCAGAGGAAGCACTCACAGAAGTTACAGACATTCAATTTTAATATCTATCCCATCTCTCACTTGAGAGGAAGGGAAGGCTGAAGCCGGTGATTCAGTCGTTACATGACTTTAATATTTGCCCTTCCCACTGCTTTGCTCTTCTGCTGCCTTCTCTTTGCCACATTGCCTTAGCTGGCAGCTTGAGGTTCATGCAACAGTGGAAAGCAAACAAGCTCCTACAACAGAGCCATACCAGCAACTGGTACAGGCTACTAAGACTAGTCTATACACCTACTTGCAGACAAGTTTTCTAACACAGCAAATTAGACTTACATAACTTTACAGTCAAATCAACAAGTGTTTTAATCAAGGGTCAGCCCTAAAGCTTTTGACAATTACTACAATTTTTCCTTCCAAACAAGCTAGATCTTTACACTGCAAGATCTCAGCACATGAAGGCTTTTTTTCCTCTTTAAGCTGTTTCTATGGCTGAGGTTACATGGCAAAGCTCTACACTTGGTCCTGATCAAGTAAGCCCAGAAGCTCCAGTCCACATTGTACCAATTTACACTGTATGTATAGCATCATTAAGATTCATCTAGACATTTGAGAGACACCCATATGACCTCACTGTCAGCTAAGCCAGGCTTAGGTGCTATACTGTGTGCTCCAATATGGTAGACCTTCCGCATCTCAAAGGACCAATTCCCATACTTCTAACCCTCTCTTCATAAAGAGATATAAATGGTAAATATCAGAACAAAAGAGCTCTCGGTAGAATCAGGTGGAATTAACTGTAGCTTTTCTCATCTGCTTTCTACATTTACCTGCACATCTTCACCGGCATTGAATTTTCCTTCTATTTCTTTGCCAAGATCACCTTCTGGCAACTTTAGATCCTCACGAACTTCACCGCTTTCTGTCAGCAGGGAGAGATACCCATCCTGAATACCAATCAGCTATAAAGAGAATTTCATTTTTAGGAAGCTTAACATTAGTAGTCATTAGTAGGCAGTAGCTGAAGATAAGCAGAAGACACAATGAACTCCACTACATTAATTTTTTAGTACTGTATTTGTAACAGTTAAGAATTTAAGTCAATTCTAAACAACAGTTTAAGAGTGCCGAGAGTTACAGGCAACTATGACAAAAGCCAGTCTGCTATTCAGGAATCACTGAATCCTATTAATTACTTCAGATCAACTGCAGCCAGCTTCTGCATCAGCAGCAGGAAGCACTTGTAAGTTAGAATTGGCATCAGATGCAGCTTAAGGCTGTCTTGTTGATTCAGGTACCCTAGGTAAAGAGTGAAATTTAAGTGACAATACATGCGTAGGTTCAAATTTACTTGGAGAGAGATCTTGGCTGTCTTTTAGCTCATAGTAAGTTAGAGTAGAGGCAACCTCTTTCCAGATTCTAAAGAACTCCAGCATCTTGAAAAAAAGAGAGTTATCTTACAACATGAGCTAGAAGAAATACTGTTCTGAACATGACCTCTTATGCCATTCACCTGTCATTTCCAAAGTCTACTACTATAACATGGAGTTCATAATACATAAGCAGGAGCCCTCTATCAGTGATTTAACAATTCAGTGAACTCAGCTGATTTAACAATTCAGTAAATGCTACCGGTTCAACAGTGCCACATCTATACGGGCAAGTTCAATGAACCATCAATTCCCCATCTTCTGACAACCACACTTTACTAGCTGACAAACAGTTTCAGGATGAGGATAGTTTACTTGTGGTATTAAGAATTTAAAGCTTCTTAATATGTGGAATGTCACAGTGACTATTAACTCACTTGATAATCATTCCTCTTAATATTTGGAACATCCATGTTATGAGTTGATGGGCAAATATCTTCATATTTTTTACCAGTGAAGATATCGATACCAACCAAGTGGACCTACAAGAAAAGAGAAAAATCAGTTATTGTTGGTCCTAGAAGAACAAGATATCACTGCTGCCAGTATTGTTAGTTCCATGTAGTTATATCAGAGATCACATGCAGCCTACAAGATTCTGCCTAGACCCTTTGCTTGTGCTATGAAAACAGTTTAAACCTTAAGAGAAGGCCTCTCAGAAACACACTTGCACAGCATACTGTGGAAACACTACATGCAAGAATGCAGATCAGCCTAAGCTCTTCCATAGCCCATTTCACTATAAAAAACTTAAAGCTCAGCATGTGGCTACTAAAAGAACATTTACTTCAAATCCTAGGTCTTCTAGGAAATACAACAGCCTCAGTGACAAAGTGAAGGTTAAAGAAAAAAAGCTGCAGAGACTAAAGCAACTCCCACCTCCCTTAATGCTAGCAGCAGCCGTCCATTACAGCTAGCACTTGGGTTACCAGTTCATAGCCTACTCCTACTGTGTTCCTTCATTCTCACAACTGTTTCAGTATTTAAGAAATCCGAGTCAGACATGTTATTAAAAAAAAAAAAAAAAAAAAAAAGCACCCAACAGTGCACTGAGGGAAGAAGAAAGGAAGAAATTTTTCCATATGAGTAATTTATGCATACAGGATTGGTATACCCTAGGCCTGACAAATCCAAAATACTGGTTTACATGCATCATACGAGGTTGTGGAAACTTAAGAATCTATTCAGCCCATGCTTGTAACGGATCTCTCTGCTCTTAAACTCTAATATACCCACCATGAAGTCTTGCTGAGTGAATTAAGGGGAAAGTCTAGACTTGACCCAAGCTCTGGACAGCTGCATAAACCAACTGATTAGGCAGCAGGACTGCAGTCCCAGACAGCAGACTAAGAACATCCCTGCTGGGACACAGGAGGGGGAAAGCAGCCCACATTCAGTGCTGAGAAAACGCAAGAAGGCGGCAAGCAAGCAAAACAGGGCCAGACCAGGCCCACAGAGATATGATTACCTACTGAACTCCTCTTGATTACGTAACAGAACAGGGGCATTTCTGGTAAGCGTTAAAGTCTAGTACAACGGTGGAAGGCTGCCAGCACAAGCAGGCTCAGAAGTGCTTTGGTGGGCAGGGAGGGCACAATCCCAACCACACCCTAGGGATTTTACCAGCCCCCTCCTTCCAGAACTTACTCCAGCCCCACTATCAAGCCAGGTTTGGCCACCATCAGTGCTTATGCCTTTAGGCAAGTTGGAAAAACAGAACAAAACTGTCCCCATGCCTTTCGCCTTTATATTATTAGAAACCCTTGAGGTAGTTGCAGCCGGAGGAGAAAGCGCGGCAGGCAGGGGCCCACCTTGGCGTGGCCGTGCTTGCCCGTCTTGGAGGTGGACATCTCGACGATCTTGCAGGGGCGCCCCTTGAGCACCACGAAGCCGTTCTTCCGCAGCGCCGAGCACTGCATGGGGTAGGTGAAGGAGGCGCCGGCGTCGCCCGTGGTGAAGTCCAGCTCGTCGGCCATGGCCGCGGCGGGGGCTGCGCGCAAGGCAGAAAGAGCGTCGGCCCGCGCAGGCGGCGGGCAGGGCCGGGGGGACCCGCCGGGGCAGCGCCATGGCGGCGCCCGCGCCCGCCGCCGCCACAGGGCCGCCCCGCGCCAGCCACGTGCCGCCGCCCGCCCCCCCCCCCCCCCCGCGGCGGCGCGGCCTCCCCCGCCCCGCGCGGCCCCGCGGCCCAACCGCCGGCGCGCGCCGCCCCGACCGTCGGGCTGCGGCCGGTCCTTACCTGGCGAGAGCGGGGAGGGGGCGGGGGCCGCGGCCGGGGCCGGGGCGGCGGAGGGGAGGGGGGAGCGGCCCTGCGCACACGCGCCCGACCACTGCGGCGGCGGCGGGCGAGAAGGGGCGGCGGGTAGCGCGCGCACGGCGCCCCGCCCCCCACTTCCGCCAGGCGCCCGCGCTCATTGGGCGCCCCCCGCGAGGGGGCGGGACCGGACCGGCCCTCCTCCTCCTCTGCCCCCTCCCACCCCCCGCTCCCAGCCTCGCCGCCCCGCGCGGGCTGATCATGTGTCGCCACACGTGCTCGGCGCGAGGCGGCCGGCCGGCTGGGGGCGCTTCCCGCGCTCGCCCGGCCCCTCCCCGCCCGCCTCTACGGAGAGCGGTTGGGCTCAGAGCCTCCGCACACCAATCGCGCGGCGCTGCCCGCCATTACTACCGAGGCAAACGCTTCCCCCCCCCCGCCGCCGCCTGCCTCAAGCGCGGGGCAGGCCGCGCCGTGGCCGCTAGGCGTCGCCGTGGCGCTCTCCCAGTGCGGTCGCGCACACGCGCCTCCGGCCCAAGCGGCCGGGCACCGGGGCTCGCCCCCTTCCTGGCGGCGGCCTGCGCCGCCATCTCCCCCGCTGGCCCCCAGCTTCCCTCGCCGCCTCCGTGGGGCCGGCGCGCGGCCAACATGGCGCCCGGACCCAGTTGTCGCATCTCTGCCCTCTAAAAGCAGTGGGCAGCCCTCAGGGCTTTTTAATAATCATACCGGTGATAATGAGTGTTGCGTGCGCCGCTGTGGTGTTTCAACACGCGTCCAAGCCCAGGGAGCCGCAGGCTCGTTTTTCTCCACTGTTTCTTCTGCACCAAACACCCCTGCGCGTGCGGTGCAGGACAGGCAGCCGTGCACATGCCAGCACAGGCACAGGCACTCACAGCTGCTGTCGGGAGTATCTACAGTTCCAGCAAAAAGCAGACGTCTGGCCGTGCAGCCCCTACATTTTTCGCAAGGCCGGGTGCGCCTGCGTGGTGCAGGGCCCGGCGCAACCGTCCGTAGGTGCCGGCCCCTGTTTTGGCCTATCTCTTGCCATCAGTTGGTGCCCTGGCTTTTGTGGCAGCACCGCTCTGCTGGAGGGCAGTCAGCTTTTTAAAAGACACAACTCGATTTTAAACAAATTGGAGAAGAAATGGGTGTTTCTAAAGCCTGGTGTGATAAGACTGCTTTGATGAAATGTGTTTAACTGTTGGTGCAAAGGTCATTTTTCAGCCTAACGTTTCTCCTTTGCTGTCAGAAAATAATCAGGAGCGAGCGTTTTGCAAGTGCCGGGCGATCAGTCAGTCAGAAGGACGTGAAACTGTCTAGAGGCAATGGCGAAAGCTCGCTTTAATTAATTAAAATAAGACTCAGATGTCTCTGCATTACATGTCCTACCTATAATCAATAACATTTCTGGCAAGGCCCTTGTTGGCCTCAGACATGAATCGTGCTCTGCTGTCGGAGGGCGAGATGTTCCCGAATGCAGGGATGAGTTTTACCTGCTCTTTTCCAATGGGACTGCGAAAGGAATCAGTTTTAACTTCGTTTCTTTAAACGGTTCATTGGCAGCTCTTATGGTATCTTTTATTTCATCCATGTTTGTGTGTGATATGTTTTCACATGGTCCAGCCCATGATTACATGGATCCCACTCAAAATTTTTACGGTGTGTACCCAGTGGGGGAAGTTTGACTTTCATTTACGCTGAGCCTCCTTTATAATGCTCCAGCATGTCAAGATGTAGACAGTCTTCTGCCAGAAGCTTTATGGTAGATGCTATCTCATACACATTACCCGGAGGAACTGCCCATTTGTCTCCTGTCTCTGTTGATAAGCGGAGTCTGGGTCATTTTGTTAAGTGTTTTTACACGTGCGCTGTGTGTTTGTTTACCTGCAAGTGTATGAGTAGCTGAACGTGCTCTAGGGCATTTTATCTTGTGATAAAATACTTTGTGAGAGAGTTACCAAATGTTCTGACCCCAAACTGGAGCAGACTAATGAGCACTAATGATATTTTCTTTTCTCGAGTGTCAGATTATAGATCTGGTTGATTTTCGCAATTAGCGGATTCCTTTTGGATGACTTGAGAGTTCTGTACAAAATCACATCTTTTTGCTGAGGTGGAACTGTAGATAATTTTTTTTGAGACAAATTAAACAAATATTCCAAGGCAGCCTTTATCAGAGATTCGATAAAAAAATTGTAAATCAGCTTCATCAGTCATAGCTTGCAGGCATCATTCCTTTGTATGGATCAACATTTATTTCCTACAATGTGTTTCATAATAGTACTAATGTGATTATGCCACTTTTCTACAGAGCAATAGGAATTCGATTTCAAAGCAGATTTGTAAATATCATGGCATTTCCCATTTAAACATATTTCCTTTTCTTCTGTTCATGTGTGCTTTGAATGTTACGCAGCTGCATCACACACAATTTTTTTCTTTCTAGGAGACTCAGTATGTTACCAGACTTTGGCTCTCCTCTGTAAGTTCTGTATGTAAATTGGATTGCGGAAATGACCAGAGGTTAGAAAGCAACTTTCGGAAGGTTTAAAGTGAGTTGTAGCCGTAACACATGTTCTGGAGATATTTCTGATGCCCTAAAACACCTTGTCGAAGCCCAGCCTTGGCAGTATGAATCTGAGCCAGCTTGGAGGTAAACACATACCCTTGTGTGCAGCAAACTGGCTGTTGATGTTGACACCAACATGAGCCTGGGTGATACTGCCTCCGGTCTCTGGGTACTTGCCTGGTGCTTCGCTTGCTGCCAGCCATACTGCACTGGGATGAATCTTCCCGGGGCATGTCAAAGAGGGCAGCAGCATCCTGGGACATCTGGAGATTTTCACCTGGGACCCTCGAGGACAGCAAGAGGGAGGTGGAGGAAAGCCATGCAAGCTGGCTGGTAGTGGGAGAGGGACAGTCACAGAGCATCAGTGAACAAGTTACCCATCCTTGTCCCTCTCAAGGTTAGGTAAGCAGGTCAGTAAGTGAAGAGAAGGTGAATTCAGCAAGACTTAGGTCACAAGATTAGAAATAACTTGTCATGAGCAAAGCGATGTAAACACAACCCTATTCTGACGTTAGCAAGGGGCTGTTTTAATTGCCAACCTCTCTTACCTGAGATCTCGCAGATGTGTCCTGATTGTTGGGGCCGAGGATTCACTGTAAAACTCTGGTTTCTGGATTGAGTTAGGGACATATAAGAGGCAGAGGATGGACGATCTGCACCTGCACAGGAAGATGCTGTGCTTGGCAGTCCCTCTGAGGTCTCCCACACAATCTCTCCATATAGTATGAGCCAGGCTAAGGAGCCTGTGCTGTGACCTTGCCACAGCATCCTGCTCTGCTCCAGGCACTGCTTAAATCCTGCTGCTCACCTCCTGCTTCCCACGAAGAGCTGATGCAGTGCCAGTGACTCATCTCGCATTTGCATCAGCTTCAGGAGCTGGATTCCTGGATATGGGAGCTGGATCCTGGATAGTTCCTGCAGTTATTCACGGCTGCATGCCCTGGGATGCTGCATGCAGCTGCAGTGCTGCTGCTGCCTGCTGCACGGTCGACCTTACCTCTTTCGTGGTCTGCATGGTGGTGCAGCTGGACACGTGTGATCCAGATCAGGATCTGCGCTCCCAGAGCACACACTGGAGTTAAGGAAAGTGGTGCAGCTGTGCCAAGGAGATTGAGCTGGTTGAAAACACCTGTAATTGGTACCATGAAGATGGAAAACACAGAGTAACTCCAGTTGTCCCCTGCTCCCCGAGGCTGCGATGGTGCTAGAGCAGTGGTCCCCATCCCGCAGCCTCTGAGGCCCCGATGCCTCGCATCACCATGAACGCCACTCTCTCCCCTGTGCAGAGTATGGGGGGGGGGGGGGGGACAAGATACTGCCCACCCCTCTGATCTGTATTTATACCTACATCCAGTAAAACTGAAGGACCACTGACCTACAGCCAGGATTTATTGCCTCCCGTCCGCCTCGTGGGGAGGAAGTTCCTCCCCTATCAGATAGTTATTCAGGCTGTGCCTCTGGGTAAAATTCTTCTGCATTGCTTTAGGATTTAGAAAAGCATCTGAGCATAGGCTCAGTTGCCTTGAATTAAATCTCATGCTTACGTGCACTGCGGACCCGAACCTGATGTCCTGCCTCGTAAGTCCTCAGCTCCCATTGACTTCAGTAAGGACATTTAGCCTCAGAAAATGCCCCACACCTTAAAGAGTTGGCTCCCAAGTATATAACTTCATATATATGAGTAAGTATATATACTTGAGTATAACTTGGTTCAGCTTCGTCCTCATCAGCTCTTTGCCTTAGGAGGTGGACGTTACCTCTCCTCAAGGAAATGATGAAAAACAAGTTGAAGTGAGGCAGAAAAATCTGTGATAAATTAGTATGGAAACCGTTAATGGAGCCAAATGTCCCGAGTTTATTGGATTAAGGAAGTCAAGCTAATTTTAAAATTATGCTTAGAGAGTGGGAAAGTGGATATTGTTAGCCATTTGTCTGACACAACAGAAAAGTCCTAATGGCAATCATCTCAGCACGTTAGGAAAACACCGCCAAAGCTCTTGCTGACAAGATGCTTTCTCAGGGATTATTAATTATATTGCATTATTAGCTAACCACACTATGGCAACATATTTTGCATGTTAACTAAAGTGCAATGACCATTTAGCTAATAAGTACGACTTGGTCTTTTGAATTTTCTTAATGATTAGCAACTTAGTAGAACTATAACACTGAGACATAAAAATAATGATTGAACAAGCTGTATCTCAAGAACAAGTTTTAACTGGAACTTGCATGTAGCCAGGGCAGATAAAGTGTGGCAGTCCTAATTGCCGGCCTGTTGTGACAAGAGGAAAGTAAACACGCTTGCAGATTTAACCGGCTCCCGTGACCCTTTCCTGCAGCAATCACCATACAAGGTAAAAGCACGATCCTTCCGCAGCAGCCCTGGTGCGGACGGGAAGAGCCGAAGCGTTGAGCAGCGATGAGCCCTGCACAGCTTTCCCCGTGCTGCAGCCTGCACCGCCACAAGCATTAGCAAAACTGATTTGAAACCCCCCAGGATGAGCAGAACCTCATCCCCAGGGGGATTTAGAGACAGATGAAATGATAACGGTAAAATACATGAAGGAGTGCTGTCTGTTTGTGGCCGAGGAAGCCCGGAGAGGATCTCCCCGGGAGGTCCCACTCAGCCTGAACAGAGAAGACTTGCTTCCCTCTGCCACTGCGGTTGCTGAGGAGCCCAAGCAGCAAGACCTAAAACTCAGCAGCACCCAAGGGTGCATCCCGTTAGCCCACAGGATTCACAGGATGCTGGCAACAGACCGTAGGAAAGCAGATGGGGTGCAAAGGAAAAAAAAAAAGCACAAAATTTATTGGTGTTTGATATGTTAGCTCTGAGGCTCCAATTTCAAACTACATGGTCTTAACTATAGCTCAGCTGAAAGCTTCCCACAGGTGTGGGGTAAAATAAGGAGAGAAAGTCTGATTGTACATACACATGGCTTTCGGCTGATAACTGCTTTCAGAGAACCGTTTTCCTGCCTCTGAACCCCTAGGCAGATGTCACATGAAGTTCAGGAATACATCTACTGGTACATGGCTTTTGTTAAACTAATGTATGTGCTACATTACAATAATTGAATCCAGCTTTTTATTATCGTTCATTTAGTAACACATAGGAGAACCCAGACTGGCTGGATGAGAGCGTGACTAAATGAATGACCCCTCACTGCTGAGTTATTAATTCTGAATCTAACCCATCTTGGCAGGGTCACTGACTGATACCCCTCAGGCTTTAGGATGAAGCTCAGCAGAAATTTGTGAAGACTTTCTGGACATCCTTTCTCATGTTAAACCATCTGTATCAGAGTGTGAAGGAGAATTCACTTAGAATTAGGGGTTTGATGGGGGGCTCTTGCAATTAGGGCTGGTTCAACATTTTCACTTAAACTGTTTTTATAGGAAAAAGTTATTCTGATGAAACTATGTTTCTTCTTTAATTGTCTTGACCTTTCTTTAAAATACTCAATTAATTTGCATGTATGTCGCAGAGAAGCACTGACTTGCTCCCTCATCCTCCAGTGATGGGGTGACGATAATCTCTTCCTCCTCCTCCTCCCTGTCCAGCTGCTTCTCCCCTCTCCAGCATCGTGGCTCTCCCACCTGTTGTCCACTTGGAAGGCTTTGTTTTCATTTTAATCCCTGCCTGGGCCAGAAGGGATGAGTGGGGATGTTGGGGGAAGGTGCCCGTGGGGCTCTCTGCACCCCAGTGCCAGGACCCTGCCTGCCGCCCTGCCTCTGCTGTCCCATCCGCCAGATCCCGGAGGGAACCTCGTCTGGCTCTGCCCCTGGAGCAGGGGCAAAACTGCTGTGAATCCCATCTGCGGGGGTAGAGGGAGAGTCCAAAGCTGTAACTGTGCCGGCTTTGCAGTTACCCAAGCTGCACATCCCGTGCACTGCACTCCCCGCTGCTTGATTTCTCCCTGCCTCTTTGCCGTGTGTCCGTGTAGGACAGATTTCTCCCCGAATGCTCCTCCTGCCTCTCACCCCCGGCGAGGCACCGGGGCCGACACCCTGGAGAGGTCCGGGGACAGGCTGACACTGTAGGGCCGTTGGCTCTGAGGAAGGTGGACCGGGGAGCACGGGCTCAAGGGGCAGGTGAGGACCTGCCGTGTGCAAGCCAGCACCTCGCTGCCAGGGCATGGGAGGAAACCGGGCAGGAGGAGCACAGGGATGTGGGCATGGCACCAGCTCAGCCTGGTTTTAAGCTTAAACTGCAGCAGCACCTGTGCATCCATGTGCGCGTTCAGAGAATGCATCGCCCCAGGCAGAAGGGATTTACAAGTGGATGGTGGGGACGGCTGGGGTTGGAGATAGGCACATCTTCCTCCCTCCAGGGAGGGCTCATCTCGGCTCAGGGAGCCAGCGCCACAGCTCCAGGGCTATTTAGCCCCAAGACTGCGGACTCCCAGCCCTGCAGTCTCACCTCTGGACCGTGCATTTCAAAGGGATTTAGCTGAGAGTCTGCATAGCAAATGCCATCTATGGAGCAAACGTAGCCTGCCAGGGAGATACCTCCCACCTGGAGCTGGGCGTATGTCTGAGAGGTAGAGGGGGAAAAAACAGAAGCACAAGCCAACGCATGACATAGATGTTGTTCATCGTCACTTTTATGTAACAGACATAGGTGACATTGCTGAAAGCAAGAACCCATCTCTCTCTTTTTTCCTTTTTTACATTCAGAAAGTCCATTATAATAATTAACTGCCTGCAATAGACAGCACAGAGAGCTTCTGAGTCTGCCATCTCAGCTAGTCACTTCCAGGGAAACCTGTACGCTGTAAACAAACTCGGACAGTTTGACGCAGCGCCTGTGTCCCAGCTCTGCTGCTCTCTCCTGTACACTGCAGCCCACGGTCCTGGCTTTTACACGCTCTACATGTACAGTTTCAGCCCCAAGTTCCCTGCGCTGTGTAGCTTATGACAGCTATTGACCCAATTCTTCTCTAGTAAAATCCAGCAGTCGCTTCAGGAAAGCCTTTGGTGCAGTATCATTACTGCAGTGCACACAACGGGGCCACGTGCATCCTCCTTGGCCCATCTGTTCTGATGCTTTTCGTTATGTTTGATCCTCTGTTACCCTGTTGTTACTGCTTCACCTTGTCGTTATGCGCTCCCAGGGACTGAGCAATGCTAGTGTTCATCACTAAATAAATAATGGATTTCTCTCCTGAGAAAGTTGCTAGAAAGTATCCTGGTATCACAACAAAGAACATGCAATCTTAAGAGCTCCAGCAAACAGCAGGCTCTTACAACGGTTCCAACGTTATCACCCCAACAGGAAGAAAAATTGTTGCAGTTTGATTTTCTCACATGCAAGTATCTCATAAAGAAGCAAAAAGAGTACAAATAAAGATACAGAAGCAAAACAACCTCCTCCTTGCATGCTATCTTTGCTGAAGCACACCCCAGCCAGCAAAACCATAAATGGTGCAAAGCGGCGTTCAAATCAGTAGAGCATCTTGCAGTTAATGGTGCTGTACCAATTTACCCTTTGGGTTATTATTAATTGTTATGGTACAGGGGAGTCCCACGGGCCTAAGCATTGTACAAAAGCAGAGAGGGAGACCCTGCTTGAAATAAATAGGGAAGGTAGGCAAAGAGGGTGAGGAAGGAGGAGCAGCGAGGGGAGATGACCTGGCAATGGTCACACCATGTGAGAGATGGCAGCAGGACCTGGGCCAGGAGTGCCCAGGCATGCCCGTGTCATGTGCTAGAGCAGAGATAAGGGAGATAGGATAAGGGAGAGAGCCTTTCTGACAGGAAAGAGCAGTTAAATAGTTCGGCTAAAACAACAACAACAACAACAAAAAAACAGTGCACTTCAATACAGCCAGAGTTTCTAAGATTCTCCTCAAACACGTTGGGACTCGAGAAATTCTTATGAGATTGGGCACCGCTTCCATAATGCTTAGACAGCAAAGCAAGTGGTGTGCATCCCAACCAATTCAAATGGGATCCACCTTCTTCCTCTGTACCGGTAAGAGTAAGGAGGACTTTGCTCAGTCTATCATACTTAGCACCTGATGTGATCAGTGCTTTGTGCTGATAACACAACTACAGTAACACTTGGTTCCCAAGGCTTCAGATCACTCAGCAGAAGGAAGCAGCAGGCCCAAGAAGAAAAGGTGAAAACATAAGAATACAGAATCACCCAATCCCTCTTTCCTTCATTCCATCTGATTTATGACCCCGTTCAATATATATGCTCAGCCAGCTAGTAAGATCATTATCCTGCTGGGCTGTTTCAGTGGGGCATGAACACGTACATGTAACATATTTCTTCTGTTCTTTCCCGTGGCTCTTTCTGGAGCCCAGTTATATGGAATATTTTAGAGTAAAATACCAGGTTAGCACCTGCAGCTCTAAGGTGCAAATGTTGCCAGCCACAGCGGTCAGAAGGCATCAGACTGGTTTATCTTCCTGGTTTGTCAGCTGCAAGGTTTTTGTGAAATGATACTTTTGCCTAAGGTTCTTTCCGTTGTGTTTAAGGAAAGTCCATGCTTAATCCCTTCTTTTTGTGCATGTTGTGGTTTCTAGGCCTCCTCGCTGCCTCTCAGGTCTTCCAGCTCAGTCATGGCTTTGGCACCTTTGATGGCTGAGCGCTTCTTGCGGCGGAACACAGCTGATATCTCCTCAAATGACTTTCCTTTTGTTTCTGGTACTTTAAAATATGCAAACAGAAAGAAGGCTAAAAGCAGAGCTGCAAAGATCGCAAACACATATGGTCCACACAGATCCTGCAATGGGAAAAGTGAGAACAGAGGAACCACCATGAGCACTGCAGGAATTACTTATCATTATTACCACAGATGGTTAAGATTTTCAGAGGGATTTGGATATCTGGGAGGTACATGCACATCCCGCTAGGCTGCTTTGGAAGCCTCACCCAGCACTGGGATCACACGAGCCATTTATTTGTAAGGTTTTAGTAGGATTTCTTACTGCAATGTACTGGAAACACATTCCAATGATGAAGTTGCAGGTCCAGTTGCAGAAGCCAGCGATCGCAATGGCGGCAGGGCGAGGGCCTTGGCTGAACAGTTCAGCTACGATAAACCAGGGGATGGGCCCAGGTCCGACTTCAAAGAAGATGACGAAGAGGAAGATTGCGACCATGCTAACGTAGCTCATCCAGGCAAACTGGCTCTGCAAGAGAGTGAATTCAGTGTTACAGTCCCAACATGACTCTCATTAATTAGCACTAATTACTTTAATTACAATTCTCTTTCAGAAATTTACTCCTACTCAGACAAGCGGGGAAAAAGACTGGACACGCATAAATAAAACTCCTAGCAGATGAACAGCAGCAGGCTAGATACTGCTGTTTGCTGTGCTGGGGTAATCTGTGGGAGCACCATTAACATGAATTGTATTACCCTGGGTCCCACCAGCAAGAATCAGAGCGTGCCAGGGGCCGTAGCCATGACTAAGGTGCAACCACTGGCTCTGTGCAACCTCTCTGGATGGGCTCCACAAGCAGACATACGCGTAGCACATATCCAGGCGGCTCTGGAGTGCTCTGCTGACCAGTCTGGGCATCTCGCTCGTGTGAGTCTGTGTCGTCTGGGTGGTGACTTTGCAGTTCAGCTAGGCTGATCTAACTGTAGGGGCAGTTTTGCCTGGCTGTGCCCCTGGAGCTGGCTGAGCACGGTGCCAGTGTTGCTGCTGGCAGAAGGAGGTGGCAGTTTGCAGCTACATCAGCTCAGTTGCATCTTCAAACCCTCTCCTTACCTGCGGAGTGGCCAGAGAGGCCAAATGCTGTTGTCCTTAATAAACAGGGTGAGGATGCCACCCATTGCTTTATTTTGCATCATGACAGGAGCTTGTGCCAGTTTGGAACTGACTTTAATTCTCTACCTGTTCTCATACGCTGTCCTGTGTCTTCACAGCCTTACCTCTCTCTTGGGGGCTTGAAGGAACAATTTGTCCCTTCTCCTATGACAAGATACCAGTCTAGCATCCATGCACCAAAACAGGGAGACACAGGTTGAGGGTTCAGGGCACTCGGTGTTTGCATGTGGAGATACGCCCAGAGTTTATTTAGCAGGTGTGAGATCACCCCGTGGGGATATCGTAGAGCTCTGTGTGAAAGAGCTGAGTTTGTCCGAGGGCTCAGGGAGGGGGCACACATCTTTCCTAGCAGTGGTTAAATGAGCACTGGGGTATCACGGGGCTGGAGACAGCAACCTCCTCAGGCCTTGCTGTAACCAGAGATGACTCCACCGATGGCCATTGTGAACTGTCCTTTTTAAGGACAAATATTTTCCAGACTTCTTGGAGATGAACATGCAAAACAATTAGTTTAAGGAGTAGTTTGTCTTCTCTTGTTTGCAAACCATGGAGAAAAAAATGGAGAGAAATCCTTACCAGGAGTGCAAGTCCAACCGTCATGGCCACAGCGCTTACCAACATACCCATCAAACCAGACAGGAACAGGGAGCGTCTCCCTGCCTTCTCCACAAGAAAGACCTGTAAAAATACACGCAGCAAATCAGTCTCTGGCATCCCTGCTCTCACAAGTCGTTTAGGTCTATTAGCAGTGAACAGCCTACCACTATTTGGAGTGGACAGTTACCACTACCAGGCAGCACTGATGCTCTCTTAGCTCACGTGGCAGAGATTTTTGTGTTGGTTTCCAAGAGTCACAACTGAAATTCTGCAAATGTCTATTGGGGAGGCATATTAAACAGCTCCTTGCCAAGGGCATGCAAAACCATGTATACACAGAGCTCATGCATTTCCAAACTCTAAAGACTTCCCACTGTTCTTACACATGTGTTGCTATCCAGGAACTTTTCTTTTTTTCTTTTAAGGAAGAATAAAGTCACAGGTTTTTCACTAGTTTGGAAATAACCTTCAAAATGTAGCATACTAGAAGGTGCATCACGTGCCTTTGCACAACACCTGTACAAGGACAGGGAAAGTTTTGTAGCTACAGCCTGGTCCAGGGAGCTAGAGAGAGGATTTTTTCCTCCTACAGCTTCCAGACTCTTTTTCCTTCCCTGGTAGCCACAAGACTTAGCTTGCTCCTACTTGGCATCTCTTGCGGGATACCAGTCATCTCACCCAACTTTAGACGTCTAAGTCTGAACCAGTCACTTCACCAGTGGAGAGCTGTAGGTAACTCCAGAGGGCAATGCACCTAGCCTGCTGTAAGATACTGTGCGTTAGCCTTTGAAGCTGCCTGCTCCTTGGCTTCCCCTCTAAAGGACACCTGTAGCCATAAGTTCAGTCTCGCTTTCCTGAAATTACAGTAGATGATTTCTGCTTCTAGGAGACTATCTCTTTTTCTGGAGGCAGTTCATCCTGTTAACTCATTAAGTTGCAGACAGCAAGCCTCCGCAATCCCTTCTCCCCTTGCCAAGGGCCTCCCGACTGTCAGTGGTTCTGCAGACATGCCTTTTGATCAGGGTCTGTCATTTATTGACAAATTGTAGATAATTTTTAAGTGCTCACGGCCAAAAGAAGCAAAGAGCAAACGCCCCCGGCTGCAGGTACAGCTCACTCGTGGCCGATATCGAATTGCAGGAGAACAGACAAGCTGGGGCAGATCTCTTCCAGCCACACAGCCTACGTCCTTCATTTCACAATAAATACATTCCATCTTCTTTCTAGGGGCTGGGTGCACTTTCTTTAAAGCAGTTACACCCAGAGAACTCCTATATCATTAGAATTTTATGGTGGACTAAGACCTCTCAGATCTGTGTATTTCTACCTTGCATTTAGTCCTGCTTCACGGTGGGTAAAAGGCCTTTGCTCCCTAAGGCTCCCTGGAGATATGAGGGAAATGGTTTGGCTTGGTATTTCCTGCTCTTCTGATAATAATGGCCACTTTAAAAAATAATTGCTTACTGATTGGAATTGTGTTAATACTCTCTGGAGACCAACAAATGATGAGAAAGGCTGTGAAAACTGGAACCATCCTTTTATTGCTACAGAGCTGTGCACAGATATGATGAGGATGGGTGCTACATTAATTTTATTACTGTGGAATAACCTCTGGATATTACTCAGGTAGGTACTATATAAAAACAGAAGAGAATTTGGAAGATAATAGGTAAAAGAGAGGTTGTGGGGAGCTGGCTTTCCCCGTCACAACCCAAAGCACCTACCTGTTCCCAGATGAAAGCAGAACCAGCAGAATTTCAGTCTCAAAGGTATCTTTTATTTTTGTGGAAATGCCAAACTACCTGAGCTTCTTTGAACATGGCAATGCATTTTTAATTTATAGAGCATTTAGCAGTGCTGTTTGATAGCAAGGGATTGTATTTCAAGGCTTGGTTTTCAAATGGGACGTCTAAGGAAAGATTTTTCCTGAGAGCAAGGTATGCAAGATCAGCCCTGCAAAACTGCAAATCCCAGTCCCAGCTCCAGGATAAAATCTTGTTTTAAAATAAAATTATAGCTTGCTTGTTTCTGTAATCTAGGACAGAAATATTTACTTACAGAGATAACAGTGAAGACCGTGTTCACCACTCCAACGCCAATGGTTGCATAAACTGGTTGATCAACTCCAGCTCTCTCAAAAATGTTTGTAGAGTAGTAAAAGATCTATCAAAATACATTAGGATGAAGGATTAGATAACAAGGCTGGTGGAACTTTTTGTCCTCTTGAAAGAAGAGTTGCATTTGCTTGGCTGAGATTTGAAGTAATTTAATTATGATTAGTTTTTCAACTTTTTAATGGTTTGTTATAATAATTAAAGCTGAAACTTTCAAAGGAGCCTAAGGGAGTTTAAAATCCCACTGAAATTTCCCTCCTGAACTACAGCATTTGCACATTTAAAAACATTTTCTTCCATGTAGTGCTGTGTTTAATCTTGAAAGCCAGTCACTAGCACAGTATGTTGGAGACAAATACCTTAATATGACTGAGTTTTAAATTAATTTTATAATATTCTTGCTGCATTGGAATGACTTAAGTTTCTCTTTTCTCTCAAAGAATATGGTGATTCCTATCTTGTGGAAGTTAAGCATGGGAAATAAATGGCTCTGTAACCCAGTGGTTGGCATGTGAGTCCAGGCACTGTGTTGGGCTGGGAAATCCAGGCTCCATGAGGCCACACACTCCCAGATCAGGTCTCCACGAGGCTGAGCATCTCCACATGGTGCTCCAGTTTGCAATGTAGAAATGCTCTTAACCTTTTACGGGTTAGTGGGATAGAGGCTTCTAGGGCCAACCTTTGTAAAGCTGACCCCAGACCTTCAAAAATTTAAGTCACTTTTGGAAAGGAGGCTCTGTGCTCCCATGCGTAAAACGGTAATTTCTGGTATCTCAGGAGGTGCTGCAAAGGCTGGAATAGAGTAGCTATTCTGGAGTCTCCATGGGTGAGCACATAACCATTAAAGAGAGCAAACTGCTGATAAATTTGGGTACAATGAGGGCCCTAGAAGTACTCAGCATGGACCCATTGTGCTAGTGGATTTACGCAGAACTCTGCCACACTGTCTCAACCCTGCTATCCAGCCATGGCTGTTCTCAACAACAGGAAATTCCTTAAATACTGACGGTGGTGACCTAGGACGTTACTGAAGTCACAGCAAAGACTCCTATATACTCCCTGTGCTTGGACTGAGCCAGAATTTCCTTTTTGTGCTTGGTGTGGATTTCTTTAAAGAGAAATGTTGGGAGACTTACCGCATTGATTCCTGAGAACTGCTGGGATATCTGAACCATCAGCGCCACTATGACTGCCTGCCTGTATTTCGAAGAGGTGAAAAGCTGCCTTATGGAGACTTTCTTTTCACTAGCAGCTTCTTGTTTTTCCTTTTCCATCTCAGCAATCTCTTTCATCGGGTCACAGTTTCCTCTAAGCCTTTTCAGACCTCAAGAAAAAGAAGATCACTGTTTTATTTTCAAAGGGAAAAATGCAAACTAGGAATACAGTAACAAGAGCAATCTCTCTAGCCAAAGCTCAAGGTAAGCCATTTGAATGGACAATGGTGGGTCCCAAACTCCAGCTCTGAGGACTCCTGCGGCACATCATCTGCTCACTAATGGCCCAGGGCTCACTAATGGCCCTAAATGCATCTGCTTGGCAAGGTGCAGCTGTATGTTAGGTCTTCATGAGCTCTGAGACACCAGGTTCAAGCCTCATCTTTCAGTAATGTTTATTAATCCCATACAAACATATCTTAATAGTTCCTGGTCCAGAGCTAATTTATGTTTGGGCAGCTCAGAGCACAGGCATGCAACTCTCTGCCCCTAAGCGTGTGGACACATCCTGCTTTAATCAGTGCTGGCTTTTCATCTCACTTCTCTGCTGGTTCCTACCATCGACTGCTCTTACTGCTGGTAGAGACAGCTGGAACCAGCTAAGAGGTGCCATGCTGGGAGATGTATAAGCTATTGCAGTAACCGCTCTGGATTTCCAGTGTGATTGTGAATAACACGGAGCAGAGAGAACAGTTGTCCCCCCAAAGATGTCTGTTTTATACCTGATTGAAAAACTTTCCAGCTGAACAGAGATTTTGAGGGGTGGGGAGAGGGAGGGAAAGGAAGGAGAACTGATTTAGCAGAATCAAAGCATACCCCAGAAACATGCCCATGTCACCCAGACAGTGAAGTGGAAAAGAAGTCAAAAACTATGAAACAGAACAAAACCTACTGGCAGATCTCCAAGCAGGATTTTTTCCTCCACTAAAGTTTCATTATTGCAGAACATTTCAGATTTCTCTATTTTGTTCTTACTCAGAACAAGCACTTTTTGAAAGGGGTAATTTCCCCCCAAACTGCAGTTTTGGTTGTATCAGAAAACTCTGTTCCATCCATTTGATGGCAAGGAGTAACAAAATAAGGCTCACAACATAAGCAGCAACATATAAGCACACATGCATTAGTCAGTGAATGTATGTGGGCATCCAAAATCCCTCCAGCTAGTGTGCTTGCCATGGGATGGAACAACTATACCGTTACACGTGTATGCACTCAGCCAGACTTTTCCCTTTTCCTGTTTAATTCTAAGAGCCTATTAGTCTAAAAGCAATTACAGACAAAACCAGAAATTGTGTCTTACTTTTTTTAGCTTCCTCCACTTTTCCCAGTTTGATGTAAAGGTATCTGGGGCTCTCAGGACACAGCAAGAGGAGGAAGAACTGCAGGAGAGCAGCCGCACCAGACAGAGCAAGCAGCACGGGCCACATCTCATCGTTGCCCAGCAGAAAGTCTAGTCCAAGGACCTGGAATAATTGAGTCATGTTTGAATGGAGCTGATATATTTTACAGTTTAGATTAAGAAACTGATGGACTACTATGGCATTTCCAAGTGACAATTTGGAAGAGAATTAGAAGCAACTAGTTCTTCTCAGGCTCAACAATTTGATTTCTTTAGTTAGCATACACATTTACAATGAGGAAATGAGCAGATGACAGAAAATGTCGTGAACAAGGCATAGACAGGCCTATCTGTGCTGTGGCACAAGCCTCCGAAACACCTCTGCCCGTTTGGAATAACTCAGTACTCCGGCAAAGCTGCACATAACCTGTGTAGCTGGCAATGGGAGTTCGTCTTTGGAGTTTGATACTAGCTGGAGACCTGTGTCCGGACAGGTGCAGAGCGGCTGTTTGGTTAATGCTGCTTTGTTACTCTATGATCATGTTGTCCCATCTACACTGCTGCGTGACTTTGCAGATACCAGGTCATTGGTTAAAGTCTAATTGTAAGGCTACACAATAAATAAATGGTAAAAGAGAGCCAGAATTAAGCCTCTGTGTAAGTAGCTTGGCAAATATAGACAAGCAGATGAAATATTTTCTCCTCAGGTCTTGCTCTCCTGGATTTTCAGGGCTATGGATTTGTACAATGTTGTTTGCTTTCTGTACTTGCTCTTAGGAGAACACAAGGGAGAAAAAAAAGTCATAGAATGCACTTTGAGGAAAACCCTCCCGTATTCACGAATCCGTGTGTCTTTGGTGTTGACACCTGCATATATATAAGAATATAATTTAGCCCTGTTGAGTTCTCCTTATCAAGCTCTCCTCTCTGCTTCCTCCGTGCTTGCTTCTGGCAGAATCACAATTAGCTAATGCAAATCTCCGGTGTGCCGGCACATTGGCAGGAGCTCCACAAAGGTCTGGAGCTCACACTGAAATTCATGCTGCATGGGATGCCTGACGCACCAACACAGCGTGAACTCTGGGGCTGCAACATGGCATCTGGAGTTGACGTTCAGCAAATAGGCTAACTCCAGCTTTCTTTCGTGTGTGTGTTTTTGATATTGAAAAAGGTGTTCCAAAGAGGTTGTGAGTACTTTAAAGTTGAAATGAGCTTTCTAAACGAAACATTAGCAAACTTTTCCTTCCAACTATTTGCAAAGCTTTTTTTGTATTCTCACAGCTAATGAAGGAGGCAGAACCTACCTTACAATCTTTTTCCCCATGTTTTTTCCAGAAAAGAACAGTAAGCAATATTCTTTGGCTAAGTCGAATAAGATGAATTTTGTGGTTACTGTAGCTTTCCTGGATGTGTTGGTTCCAGGTACACTTACAGGCCAGCCTGCCACATACCTGGGACTCCTGCCACAGTGGACAATGCTGAGGGGGACATTCCTAGTTTTCTGATAAAGCCAGTTTTGTGTACCTGAATATGAAGGACCTCATGTTCAGGATCCAGTCTGGCTCTGATGAGATGCACACAAAAACTTTGCAGAGGAGGAGAGAAAGTGTTTGCAGACTATTTTTGATTTCATGAGAGGAAGTGCTCTTTGTATGGACACCTCTGAATCAGTCTCATCAGAGCAAATTGCTTCCAACTCTCCTTCAATTTTGGGGTGACATTATAAGAGATTTCTCAAGGGTTTCCTCAGATTCTCACTGGGGTCTGCCTAATCACTTAAATACGCTCTCTGGTCCTGTGCATCTTGCCTCTTACCTGGCTGATAAGAATACCCGTGACGATAGCAAGCTGGTGCAGCGTTCCCAGTGCTCCTCGGAGGGCCGTGGGGGAGACCTCGCTGACGTACATGGGCACCAGGCCGGAGGACAGTCCTGCACAGAGCATACACGGGCGTCACGTCTTCTAGCCGGCAGCTCGGCAATCAACAGAAACAGCTTCCCAAACTGGAAAGGAGGATGGAGCCTGTGTGCCGTTTCCTGTGTCCTGCCAAACCCCTGCGTGCCCTTTTCCCTGGCCAGGACGGGGAAGTGCCTGGCGCTTTGCAAAAAGTGCTCACATATGCCCCGATTCAGAACCGCAGTTCAGTATATCTTTACATTTGAACACGTACATAGCACAGAGCAGAAATAATCTGCTGAGAGAGGTTATTTCAGACCAAAGAGCTTTCAAAATCTTGTCTTGAACCTTTGGAAGGGAGTATTATATCTGCCCACCAGTGACAACGATAATGACTTGTTTTTCTAAGGTAATTCTAAAGTAATTCCATCTTATCAACCTCCTGTCTTCTCTTTCCACTATCTACAGTACTACCATAGATAGTACTGTTATCTTAGGAAACATTTTAAACAGCATGACTAGCAACATACTGTTATAACAACAACAACCACCAAGAGCAACCTTAAAGGTGCTGCTCACCAAGGCAGGGCTAGTTTCTAGTATAAGTAAAATAAACTGACTTCGTGACAGAGCCAGCCCAAATACTTCTGAAAAAGATTTTTGAAGTGTGGGGGGCAGGCGTGAATGGGAAGAGGGAAATTCCCACTTGCGAACCCCCTTGTTAAATAAAAAAAAGATTAAAAAATGGGAGAAACTCCTGAACTGCAGCACCGATTTGGCACGGCACAGCCCTTCTCCCGGTGGCTCCTGGGACAGGCCCGTTCCTGACTGGCTGGGGTCCCCAATGGGGCGCAAGCCCCTATCCCCCACGTGGGAGCTGGCAAGCTGGGGGCCGCGGCACGGGTCCCCCATAGTGTCTCTGCGGGTGTCCGCGCCACGCAGATGCCCAGCCCTGCCGCCGGCACCCCGGGGCATCCTCGCCGCCTCTGAGCCTGCCACAGCTTACCGCAGTACAGGCCTGTGATGGCTCTCCCGGCGATGATGAGGATGTGAGAGGGTCCGAATTTTGCCAGCCCCATGAGGAGGTTCCCAACGATGGAAAGGACATTCACGACCAGCATAGCTTTAACCCTGCAATTCAGCAACAGCAGAGCTCCATTGGGATTGTCAGTCTGGCCCGGAAACCCTGTGTATGCCGGCTGGGGCTGAGCGCTGCCGGGAAAGGCTGGATGCCCGGGGATGGGGGGGTCCCTGCTTAGCACGGGCATGTCTAGCAAGGTGCATGCCGTTTTTCAGCGGCGTTGGGGACAAGGAGCGGGGTTGGAGCAGAAGGCTGCCAGCCCGCATTGCGAGAGGGAAAAACCCCAGCCCCTTGCTTTGCCATTTAATCCTGACCCCTCTCTTATTGAAAACTTTGCTGGTATTCACATGATCTGTTGTCAATCGAACCCAATTGCAAGAATACTTCACATCAGCTTGCATGCCCCCAGCCCGAGTGATGCACCATCCCGCCCGCACTGTGATAGAAAATCAGAGCAAATGTCAAGTGAGTTAATCAGTGCTACAGGGGAGAGAATAATGATCATATGGGTGGAAGGATATATATGGAAGGGGCGCAATCAGAGCAGCTAAAAGCATATTATACATCCTGTGCAAATGCTATTCAAATATCCTCCTCTTCCCTTTGTCTCAAAAAAAATGGAATAAAATTAAAAAGTTAATAAAGGCTTCTCATCAATTTCTTGTCTGAAGTGCTAAAAGTTACAATAAAAAGTCTGATTTATAATTTAGGATTTTAATAAGCCAGACTTGTAATATTTGGAACAATATTTTGGAGGTTTGATTTTTTTTTTCATTAAATTGGGAAAAATAATACAAAAGGTCTTTCTATGGGGAGGAAACAGTTCTAGGGGGGAAAAAAATCAAACAAGAAGGCTTAGACTGTAATAATTTGAAATTAATAGAAGGGAATTTATGTGCTGCCACTCGCATGTCTGGTGAGAGACTGGGGAGTTGGGGGAGGGCTAACGCAGACCTAGAGGTGCAGGCTCTCAGCTCCCAGAAAGTCAAGAAAACCAGAACTGCTGAGTTTAGCGTCTCCGAGCAGGAGTGGGTGCCGCGGCCGGCTCTCACCTCCCCAGCCGGTCACCGATCCAGCCCACGGTGAAGGAAGAGATCATGCCACCAACGGCGAACACGGACACCGAGAGGGACCAGTACATGGTGAGGATGGGGTGGGGGTCGGCGTCCCGCACCATCGCCTCGGGCTCTGCTGTGCTCCCGGAGCCCTCCCACGCTTCTGGGCTGGGGACGGCCGTGCCGCCGTCGGCCCCGGAGGCGTTGAAGGCACGGCTCTCCGCCGGGGCCACCCCCAGCACCCGCCCGTAGTGGGCCTCTATCACCTGCAGAGGAGAAACACTGTCAGCCTGGTGGCCTCCCCCCATCCCAGCCCTGTTCTGGGGGGTTTTGCAGCCCCAACACAGGTGCTGAGCCTCTCTGGGCACGGGCATTGCTTTTGCATTAAAAACAGCACTAGGAAGTTCAGAGCCCCGCTGCTTTCACTGCGGGATGGCAGCAGAGGGATGCAAATAGCTTTCTCGCCACCCTAACTTATCGTGGCGGTTTTATACTGTGGGAGATAACTCCTCGGAGAGGGACAGTGCCCTGCTGAACGCTCCTCCGAGTTAAAACCCGGGCCCCCGTGCCTCCTCGGGCTACCCCGAGATGCTCACCTCTTGGCGATGTGCCGTTCCGCAGGGCTGACCCTCTCCACTTACCTTCTGGGGAGCGTTGATGACGCCCAGGCTGTAGCCGTACTGGAAGAAGCCCAGCACGGCAGTGAAGACGGAGAGCACCAGTGTTCCCGTGAGGTGCTGCGAGAGAGAGCAGAGCCCAGCCTCACCGCGCTGTCCCACGGGCGCCCCGTGCCCAGCCCTGCTGCCCCCGCGCAAACCCCAGGCATTTCCGCGGTGGGGACGTCGTGCCACCCCGTCCCCGCTCCAGGAGAGCCCCCGCGGGACCCTGCTCCCGGGCGGCGGTGGAGGAGGCACCCAGAGCCGCTGCTGCCGTAACGCCGCTGCCCTGAAGCCCTGGGTACCAAGGGCACCGGGCGCAGAGCACGGCTGGCGCAGAAGAGGTATGTCCCAGCAGGGCTTGGGGAGACGGCGTCGCCGCCTTCGCTTCACGGGGAGCTGGAGGCACGCGGGGGATGCTCAGGGCAGGATCAGCCCTCGGAGCAGAACGACGCTGCCCTGCACGAAGCAGTCTGCAGTCTGCACTCTGCTCCTCGCGGGCGCTCGCCGATCAGTCACCCTCGTCCTCTTAAAAGGTGCTTTCGATGAGCACTCATTCACATCTGTGCTCTAAGAAGTAAATGTAAGCAGCCCTAGCAATATGCACTGCTCCGTCCCCAGCCTTTCTAGAGGTGGCAATCCTACCGAGGCAGAACGGCTAGTTAAAACTGACCGAGAGAGTGCATTTCAGCAATGCTGTCTCATGAATTATTTCCTTCCACCATAGTTAAAATTATCTTATAAGCTGTCAGAATTCCTAAAACCAAAAAGCAATCCCCCAACCCCTCTGCCCCAGCACTCAGTACATAGACATCAAAGACCAGTTAATGGGGGGGGGGGGAGATTTTTTCTTGTTGCTTTTGGTCTTCACAAGCAACAAATGCCAGTGCTCTGTGCTGATTTCCCTCAGAAATACTAGTATAAAAATACCATTGAGCCTTGGTTACCTTCTCTGCTTGCATTTTATTTTTCTTGTCCATCCTCTGGGTCTTCTGCAGTCCTCCTGGGAGCAGTTATTATCCTGGACTGAGGAAGGCTTTCCCGGAGCGTGATTAGAGCTCAGACACAGAAGGAAGGACAACGGGAATGGGACAGAGGGAGCAGGATCGGCAAAACTGACTTGTGCTCCGGAAGATGGGACTATATCAACTCCGAAGTTAATGAAAAACCCAAGCCTTCCTAACATTTCTATGGGTTGTTTGGACACTGCTCAGCTGCACGCAGTCACTACCAGTCCTTGTATTTAGGGGACAAACGAAACAAAGGGAGACTCGCAAAGTCGTAAGAATGAACCTGTGAAATTTGAATGATCCAGCTAAAAGGCTGCTTTTTGGCTGTCCCTCAATCAAACAGTCTGCAACACCGAGAACCGCTGCTATGTTGCATGCCAGGGACTCGGGAATCTGTTAACAGCCTATTTCTAGAAGATGTTCCTCAACACCTTTCTTGGCTTCTGTGTTGGATTTGTTTGCTAAATTACAAACCTTGTCACTGAATTTTAGCAGGAAAAGCCCTTCCAGCATATGTAGCAAAGGAGTTAGAAAATGAATGTTGTACTTAAATATTGCTTGGCACCTGCTTTAAAATATATTTTTGTGTGTATACAACATATACTCAAACATATGCAAATACAGATGTATACAGGTCTCTATGTACATACACATACACACAAACCGTTCAACAAGTAGATGTAATGCTAATACACACACATTTGTATGCATCCTGAGCATTTAAAGAAGGAGAATGCTCTGTGCGTATACAGAGACATAACACAGTAAACTTACCCAGAATGTTACAATAACATACATTTTTGCTAAAAGACCTACACCGGTTTGAATGCTTAGCATTTTCAGCACCACCAGCCGATCTCCGTGTTCTCAAATATTGTTAATCTTTGGCTTGACTTAGTCAGTAGTCATGTACTTTGCACATTGGTGCAAATCTGGTCTGAGCTGGTCTGCGCAGCTCGTCCTTGCTGGATTCGCTCAGTCTCAGGTTTTGTAATCCCTGACATCATCAGCAGACAGCAACTACCTCACTGGGGCAGATCGCAGCATCCGTAGCAGAGATACCAAAGTCTGAACGAGTCAAGAAGCTGATTAATTCCATTACCTTCCAGATAAGCTCCAACAGGTCAGATCAGGGTTTTCACACCAGCAGCCGAGTTACTGCTAGTCATTGGATGATGCTCCCAGTCAGTCAGACTTCACATGGGCATAAAATGCACTTTCTAAAGAGGAAGAGGTGCAAAAAGAAAAACCACTAATCTTTGCACTGGCTTCAGAGTAAAACTTTAACTTGAGGAGAAAAGTTGATTGCATTAATCTGTCAATTGATTCCAGCCACAGCACCTGCATTCCCCTTGAAAGCCCATGTATCTGGAAAGGCAAGGGGGGCACTGAGGCTGAGCTTTTTGAAGTTTTCCTCATATTTGTCCTTCCAGTTGACATCTTTGACTATTTCCATTGTATGCATTTGCTCTCTGTGTTTGTGGATACCGAGGCATTTACAAGCGCCTTCTCTTTGCATTGCAGTTAGACACTGTGAAATACCTCCATACAGGTGGGTTGGCAGGATAAGGGATTAACTGGCTCAAGTTTGGCTTGGAAACCAAACGAGGGGCCTAAACCAATATCCCAAATCGAAACCTTGAACACTGTGAAATTCCAGGTCAGAACCGAATCCCCCTCCCACACCTCCAGACAAGGGTAATAAGCTGTTTTTTCCCCCAACTCTTCCCAGCCCATCAGAGGCAGTCTGGGGCTCCCAAGGGGTCTGAGATAAAGAAAAGCAACAGGACACCCAGTGCGGTGCAGGTTATGCTGCTGGAGAAAGCCCGCCTCGATACCAGAGATGGAGAACAGAGTGGCACTTCCATTGCTTTTAGCCTGCCCCAAAAGTTTTTTCATCAAGAAAACCACTATGTGCATTTATGAGAGAGAAACTCTGACACCTTCAGTTCCTCCATCTGGACAGGCTCCAGCCCTCCCTGCTCAGCAGCAGCCACTGGGTGCCCTCACCGGCTCGGCTGCGTGCTGCTCACACGGGCACATGTCAGAGCCCTTGGGCATCTCATGCACATGCATCAGGGGAAGAAAGTTGTCCTGCAATGCAAATGCTAGCCTCACGCAGCGGCCAGGACCCGGATGCTAATGCTCCAGTCTCGCCGCGGCTCTGACCGCTGCCAGCACAACCCCCGCAGTTTCTGGGCTCTGAGCCGTGTGGCTGTGCTGGCCTCCAGGTCCAGGACCATGCCTCCCCCTTCCCCAGGCCCTCCTACCGTTCCTCCTGTGCTAGGTGTCCTGAGCCAGTTTCGTGGTGCTTCCTTTCCTTCCTCATTCAGCTGCCTTGGCCAAGGCGTGCGGTCCTCCGGCAGAGCAGGGAAAGCTCACTGGCTGCTCTGCTAGAAGCCCAGAGCGTGCATGTGGCCCCTGGGGTGGAGACCAACGATGGAGAGGGGCCTGGCATGAGCCTCCTTAATGGAGGAAACACTTGCAGCCACCTGGCTTTAACGTGAAGGCCCATTGCATTGCCAGCCGTCACCTTCTGCAGCAGCTCCATCTGCTTTTGTTTCAGCTCCTGCTTGGAAAACTTACTTTCGAGCCGTGGAGTAGACTGGGCACCTGGAGCAGAAAGCTCATGGAAGGAAAAGCATTTCTTGACCATTGCTGGCCAAGTCCCCAGCTTGTGCTGGGAACACAGCTACAAGAGGCCCCCTGCTATATGATACACTTGTTTAAAGCCTTGCCCCCACAAAACAGTGATGCAGTGTTTAAGCACATATTTAACTCTCAGTAACACTAACGGAGTCAAGCCTGTGTTTTTTTCCGAACAGTGGGGGCTGGATTAGGCACTGTGTCTCTTTCCGCCGGTTAGCAGAGATCAGCTCAAAGCTTGTCAGCAGACTCACTGGATTGGAAAGACCCATGTGTAAAGCTCTGCTTCCCACTGGAAACACCTTGTGGAGGATATGTCAGAGTATCCCACGTTGGCTGTTACCTTGGAAAATCAAAGAACGACACACTGCATCCTCCTACATGCTAGAACAGTATGCTAGACTCCACCAGTATAAATGATTAGCCAGTCTAATCTCTTGCACTTTTAATGGCCCGTTGCCATGCCATAGACCTTACAGTGCATTTATCAACACAATATAGTGCAGCTCAGGAGCAATATTATCCCCATTTTGCAGTTGGTGAGCCAAAGAATGCAGCAGTTAAGTGATTTGACCAAGGCCACACAGATCACAGAGGCAAAAGGGAAGGTGGAAGCTGAACCTGGGGCCAAGAGCATCTTCACTGCAGGGCCAGCCCTGCAGTGCTTATTGCTAGGACACAGGCTTTGCCAGTTTGCCTAGGGCTCGTTTATGCTTTTTCTTGTACGTTGTCAGATGGTGTTTGAATATGACTAAGGATGACAAGAGCATGCACAACTGGTGGAACTGCATATGGCTGTTTAGCATCACACTTACAGCAGCCCAAACCTCACCTCAGGCATCAGCAGAAAAATGCCTCCTCTTTGCAGATGCGATAGCCGCACAAACCATAACCAGGCTGATTCTAGTTGCAGATGTTCAGCATTTTACCCAGTTTCTAGTGATGCTAGAAAAAATGTCATACACCAAATTGCAGGAGGCCTCATAATAATAATAATAAAAAAATGTTCTGAAAGCCTTCAGGTGGCTCAGACACTGCGTTGCACAGCTGGAGATCGTCCCTCATATGCAAGGGGGAGTGTTTCTAAGAAAATGGAGTGGCTCTGAGAGATACGTTCTTCTCACAGTTTTTCAGGGAAACATTTAAAGTGTGGAAGGGTCTGGAGTCAATGACAGGCTGTCGGCTGTCTGAGGTGTAGTGCAGGCAGAATCCAGTTCTTGCTTACTTTCACCATTTTGCTATCTACTCTGTTCAGCTGTTTAGGCTGATCACTGGACTGAGCTGCACCCACAGAGGAGCCGCTAGCACCTATGTCTGTGAACGGGAGGAACATACGTTCTGCCATATCTTTTTGAAAAGCGAAGTTTGCATTGCTGTGCACAACCTGTCAGGTCTCTGATCTGCATGAACACGTTGCAAAGCAGCATGCCAAGGCAGATATAGGCATGCACCACGGGTGCTTCATGCAAACCGGGGGTGCAGGGCAGCCTTTGGTAAGTGCTAAAATCTTAGTGGAGCTGGACTTGTCAGGCCACCTCATTTAGCAAATGATGCTAGACGTACTTAAGTGTGCTGACGGGAAGTGGGGAGAAGCACTCCATTAATGCCAGGACATGTGCTGCTTGGGGGAAAAGCAGAGATAACAGCCTCAGTTTCCCACTGCTCAGTTTAGTGCTGTGGTTAGCCCAGGTTAAACAGTTAAATCTGAACTGTTTTCTTCTCTTGTTATTACCTGAGCATTCAAAATATTCAAAGGATAGGAATCCCAAATATCAGCATCCAACCCCTTAATCTGTGTGATGTTACCTTATATGCATGAATCTCTTGGTACTTACGTTTCCTGATGGCATAATTTACACTATTTGCAAACACCACCACTTGTGTTATGCTGCTTTGCCATGTATATTGCTAAATATAATTAGCATTGTACAGTGCTAGGCGTTAAAAGCAATGGGTTAAAGTTTACGGTCAGATTTTGCTTTCGAACAACCAAACACATTCTCACATCAATAAAAGTAATTTAAAGATATGATATGGACAGCGATGCTTTCTCTGTGGCTGCAGTAATTTACACACCCTACTTACCATGTCTGGGCTACATAGACGCAGCTTTGATGTAAAATACAGAGTGAAACAAAAAAGAAAACAAAAAGAACAAAAGAAAATCGAAGACCACAACATTGTAGCCTTCAGATAAAAGTACCCGCATGAAGGGCACATCAGAGGCTGGCAGAAAAGGAACGGTACGTGTTTGTGGATGTTACCCAAATTCGGATAATGTCCCCGAGCAGCCGCATGCGCGGCGGGAGCCGTGGGGGGCCGTCAGCCAGGGGAAGAGCGGGGCTGCACGGCCGGGCAGCGAGCGGGGTGCGCTGGGGGCGGCCGCCGAGGGAGAGGCGAGACCCAGGCGCCCCACAAAGCCGGGCCCAACCAGTAGCCGAAAGGAGAAATAGGAACTACACAGCGGTACGTACGGTCACGAGTCTCGGCGGGTGCAGCAGTTTGACGCTGTCGGCATGGTGACATGCATCCCATTTCCTGAGCCTCATGTTTATTTCTGAATAAATCCCTGCTGGATCTCACTCATTTTACCATCGCCGGCATGGGCAGGGTATGGCTGCACTCAATACGGAGGTGCTGAGGGTTAGGAAGCACGTTATGGCAGTCACGCACGGTGCTGCTCTGCCCTTACCTTGGAGGAGCACCCGGCCGGCGAGGGCTTCCTCTCTGGCGGCCGCCGAGTTTAATGGCAGGTAACTTGGGGTTTCGCAGGGGCTTTGCTGCTGTTCTCGTAGGTTTTCATCAATTTACCGCGGCAGGTGCAGCTCTTCCCTTCGGGTCACGCCGGATTTCACACAACTCCGTACATACCTGAATCAGCTACGGGCTCAGATTTCTCCCACGTGCATGGACATTATTTCCTTTATTCCTCCAAAAGCACTGCTTGGCTGAGCAAGTAACACTTTTCTTTCCTAGGTAAAAGCTCCCAGAAACGGGGTTTTAAAAGGAGCCACATCTTTTACTTCTTTAAACATTAGAATTAAGTCATTTCCGATAGCATCAATCTGCCACGAGCAGATTTTTTTACAACAAAAGATAAGCAAATCAAAGGTAGACATATTCACAGGGAAATACGTGTCGTTATAGCGGCATTCGCACCTTGCTGAAGGGTGGGAGCTGCCGTCGGCTGAGGGTTTTTGGAGGGGGAAGATGGACGAGGCACCGGTACCGGGGCCCATGGCAGCGCCGCGCCAGCAACCTTTGCGCCTTGCCAGCGATTAGTGTCCCGGGGAAGGGTGTCAGCACAAAGATATAAAAGGCACGGCTTCATGTTGAAGTTTTGTGTTTTATTGTAGTTGGCACCAGAAATGCGTTTGATCTATGTTATGTTCATGTACATACGCTGTAAACAAGACTGCGTTAATATTGGTTTCTTATGATTTCGCTTCAAACGACTCCATGGTTTTTAAAAAATACATTCACATACTACCTTATGTTTAAACACAACGACTCCCTTTTATTCCATAACTGTACCCAAAAACCCCACAATTAAAAAAAAAAATCATTTAAAGCTGTGTATTCTGAACTCGTCACTTCAGGGGGAAAAGAAAAAGAAAAGGAGAGAAGGGTTACCAGTTTGCAACATAAACTCAGTAACAAGCTCTGCTTTAAGGTAACCACAGTGAGAATATAAAGAGCTGATGGCAATCCCGTGGGGGAAGCTGAGCCGCCATCTTGTGGCCTCACAAAGGCGGATGCCAGTGGCGGCAGGAGAAGATGGCGGCCGGGTGGCGGTGGGAGAAGATGGCGGCCGGGTGGTGGTGGAGGGAGAAGATGGCGGCGGGCTGGCACCAGTCAGGGCAGGGGGACCTGTCACCACGGCGCCAGCCTGGCTGCCCAGAGACCAAGCAGCCAAACGTTTTCTTGCGGTTCACAAAAGATTCAAGGTTGACCAACTACTGTTGATTTTTTTAAATTATTTTTTAATAAAGCCATCGTTGCTGAGTACACCAAGATTGCCAGTTAAGCTCTCTATATGTCGCTGGAGGTAACGGTGCTGTGATAAACAGCTAAACGAAAAAACAAACAAACGAACAAAACGAGGTAGGTTAAAAACCAGCAACACAGATCTTGTTATGCGACACCCTAATACCACAGGCAGCCATGCTTGTAGCTACTGAGAAAAGAAAAATCCCAGATACGCACTTAAAATTTAAATCAATTGAGCAGAGTTTATAAGGACACAATTCAACCTGAACTAAATACATACACATTTCGGCACAGATGTCGTTTTTCACTGTATGTTGGGTAATTCGCGGGGGGCGAAGGGGAGCGGGGGCAGGAAACGAGTATAGATTCAGACCCTTGGCCAAAGAAACCACATATATATATATATTCTTTAAGCTCTTTACAAGCCCGATCCGGCGAGGCGCCTTCCTGCGCCGGGTTGGTGGCTTGCTTGCCCCGTGGCGCTGCCTCCGGCCGGTGCTCGCACAGGGGCCTCCCCGCCGCGGTGCCGTGTGGGACGCCGGGCCCCGGCGGCCACCTCGGGGCAGCTCACGATGGCGGTGGCGCACGATGGCCGGCGGCGACGAGGCCACAGCGTCCCCCTCCGTGTGGCCCCTGCCCCAGCGCACCGGACCCTCACCCGCCAGCGGCCGCCGCAAACGGCACCGCCGCGACTCGCCCTCACGTGAAGATCCATATAAAAATATGGATTGACAGACTGACAAGAACGGTAGCTGACTTTTATTAGTCTAAGGCTAGTAGTTTAGCCATTTAAAATCCATTTCCCAAAAGAGGGGAAAAAAAGCCCACCTATTATTTCTCTCTCCGTTAAAAATCCGTCCAGCTGTTGCTGCCGAGAGCAACATGCAAATGTTGGTGAAGGCAAAAGATTCCTAAAATTACCCAGCTATATACGGTTACGGCCTTCATCACAAAGATAAAAGGTACATTTATTGTGCTGTCTCTCACCAGATTTAATTGGTAACTTTACAACATACTATAATATTTGATGCTAGCAGGCAGACAGAATTAAAAACAGACTCTTCGACACGGTTTCTTTCCCCATTCTTACAAAGCAGGGGACAAAGAAAAAAGTAAAATTAAAAAACAAAAAAAGAAAAATTCATAACCCACTATAACACAGCTTAATCAGGAGCCCCGGAGAGGCCGGTTTCCCGAGGCCCGAGCGCGGACGCTGGCCGGGGCCGCGCTCCCGCGGGCCCCTCTGCCCGGGGCGATGGCGGTGGCGGCGCGGGATGGGGCGGGAGCGCGTGGTCCACCCGCATCTGCCACGGCGGCGGCGTTAGTCCACGTGTTCAATGTCCTTTAAATTAGAAATAATGCCATGATGGTAAGCGCCCCGTGCTCTTCTGTTACCAGTTCATCATGGAGTTTCTGTTGAGGGTCATGAAAAACACTTGGCTACTTCCTCCGGATCTCACCGACGCAAAAAACACCTGTTTTGGGGAAAGAAAGCACAGCACGAGGTCAGCTCTGCAGCAGCCAGGCAGCACCGCTGACCAAATCAAAAACTCAGATCAAATCAAAACCACTTAGTAAGAGACATAGTAATAAAGCCCTGAGTCATCTCTGCCTTGCTATCAATACCAAGGACAGCAAGGCTTGGAACGCCTTAAAAATTCCAAGTTTATCACATATTATTTATCGCTATGGCACCATTTATTATGCAATATTAATAAGACCCTGTTCTAAGTGGTTTATATCTTTGCTAAACATTAACCATTTGAGTTGATACCCTACGTGGTAGTTATCTGCCTCAGCTGAAAATACTTTTCTTTGCAAAAGTCAGTCACAGTATTTTAGTTCGTTTTGAAAACTAAGTTAGGGAAAACTACTTTCTTTCAATCTGTTAAAAGAACAGAAATGTATCAGGCCTTTCTGTGAAGGATATGCCTTTGGTGTTCCTTTGAAGATCCACCAACAATTGACCACAATAGAAGGCTTTAAAAATAAGTAAGTCATAATTTGCAAATTCTTCAGGGGATACATCTTCAGCTTCTGCAGCTAAAATATCTGAAGTCTCTATCCTTTTTAAAATAAAAATTATTCAATCCTCAAATGTCTTTTACTGCTAACCATTTCTCCAGAAAGAGAAACATCTGTGTTTATATTTCAAATCTACCAGTGATCAGCTGGCTCCAGTATTATAGCAAGATAGCAAGATTATAGCAAGATTCGGGTAGGTTTTTCAGTTTGCTTAAAAAAAGAAAAAAAACAATAGGAACAAAACAGAAAAACAGTCATTTAAAAAAAAACTGTATAAAACCTGCAGAGTTGAGTATTCAAAAGTTAGAAAAAAAACAAACTATGGTTATTTAGGCAATTTAAATTCAGCTTCTTGGGCAGCTTCCTTATGATACATTTTAATTGTATGCTTAAGATATATTTTTTCTTCAGAACTCCAGACTAACTCCATGCAATGCTAGGGCAAAGCTCATTTAATGAGCAGCTATTCAATAAAATGATTCTGGCCTCAAACCTTATTTATTGCATGTTATCAAACTCTGCTCTGACGATAGAACAATCTGCTGCTTCACGTGTTCCATGATCGTAATCATTATGAAAGAATTCCCTACTGCATAGTCCCAATCTATCCTTGTGAAACCTTCCGAGAAGAGCAAATACTGCTGTCTCCAATCTGCAGGTTCTTGCATTCAAAATATAACTCTCTCTGTCCTACAAGCAGCTGTTGAGTGCTCCACAACTCTGTAAATGAGAAGCAGGGCTCCATGTCGAACCCCCTCAAATGGTATAAACCTATGAAAAACTGCTCCAAATCAAAGAACAACTCAGTAGCAGAAATGAGGGTAGAAACCAGATCTACAGTTCAGCATTCAACCATCTCTTCCATGAAAATATTCCTTTTCCTCCTGCAATGTCTCCTTCCCTCATTCCCTACTCTTAAGGTTTAGATGCAACACTAGAGACAAATTCAAGTCAAGTTGATGCAGGTCTCAGTCTGCAGTGGAAGAGATCTTGCAGATCTTCTCACCACAAGCTGCGATCTGCATCTACTGAAGGGAATGAATTAGAGTGGGTTTACGGGTACTACTTTTAAAGCAGACCTTCAAATTAATTACTTATTAACCTCAAGATAAACTCGACTTAAAGTCAAAAAGTAGCTGGCTGTAGCTTAAAGCAGGGATACAAGCTTTGACATGGACTTACCTTATCATTTCTTTCACATAGAAACTTTAACCTTTGAGCTCGCTTGTGCATAAATACTCCATCCAAATGTCCTGTCTCCACTGACCGGATTTCAATAGCTTTCTCTCCCCAGCCCATGATTTGATTGGAATGAATGTAGGCTGTCAAAAGGAAGTGTTTGGTAGGTGTTACAATATGTGTTGAGCTAAATATTATACAATGGGCAGAGAAAGTCTCATCAGCTGTTATTCAAAGCCTATTCAAATAAACCACAGAGCTCTGATTGCCAGAGGCACAGGAAGTCAGGCACAGGCCCTCAGCAACAATTGCCTTTATATAGCTCTTTTCATCCAGAAGTTGCCGAGTTTAAACAGAACTTTAAACAGAAGAAGTATCACTTCTTCCTCTTTCTGTAGATGAGAAGCTGGGCCATTGAGCAGGTTGGTGAGCTGCCTGCAGAGGTCATGGAGCCGAGCAACAGCAAAGACAGAAGAGCAACCCAGGTTCTCCCAGCTCTGCACCCAGTACCTTTTCCACTCAGCACAGGATCTCACCATTGCAACAGTTTATACTTCAGATACACCAGACCTAACACCTTGAAGTCACTTGCCCTTGCTGTGCAGGACCAAACTGTAGGAATTTTGCAATTACATCTATTCTCTGGCTGTGAGAGGTCTACCTTGATCAACAAGAGCCCAAATGACTCATCTCGTTCTTGACTCATCTTTATTTGTCAACTGTATTTTATGAAGGTGAAGAGGAGGGGTTGACCTACCCACAGAAGTAGGCATTTCTCCCCACTGGAGCACCACATCTTTAGTTATCCGCCCATAGGTGTTCACATATACGCCTTCGTCCTCATAGCACACAAGCATCTCCATCCCGTCTGTTTTAGGCAGGATGACAATGGCGTGAGGAGTAATATTGCCCTGAATCTGCAGTCAAAATAAACCCTAAAAGTCAGAATTACACTGAATGGAGGAAGGGGTAGGGGGAAGGGAGCAGAGCCGTAGAAAAACAAAACCCAAAACCAAATTAGGAACAAAACCCTCTCTCCATTCAACAAACAGGCATTCATTTTTAGAGATAAACTTGAAGGAGAATAAACTACCATGTTTACCCTACCATCAAAGCTGTCATATACGTCAAGGATAAACAGGTTCAGCAATTATGAAGAGAGCACAACATATTCGCCCCCCAAAATGATGGCTGACGTTTGGCAGTAACACAAATCAGCTGCTACTGACTGATGAATCCATCTTCTATTCAAATTAAGGGAAACAAAAACAGAGTTTTACATGCAGCTCTAGGGAAGAAATACTCCCATTTTCTTGAGCAATCAGTTGCTAGCTCCAGGGGTAGCTACAGTAACTTTCAACCCATGTCTGACCTTCCAAAGCCAAGACAACATAACCAGTCCAAACTGCCCTAGCTTCCTTACCACCTCTTGTAGAGGATGCTCTGTTGCTCAGATCACATTCAGCAACTCCTGGATTTGATTAAAAACACTTGCAGGCTAGTTTCTCACAGTGCTTGATCCAACAGCATGGACAGAGCTTAAATGAGCACACAAGAAAATCCTCATCTACACTATCTTTTGTAGCACTGCAATAGCCTATGGACCTGAGAGAGATCCTCTGGTGAGTCCCACCTGGCAGTGGGGTTTTAGGAATTTCAAGGAGCAGGCTTACTGAGATTTGGGCTACCCTAATCCTGCAACCTTTGCTTGGGAAACCTGCGCTGCTTCAGGCAAGAAGCAAGGACCTGTTGATGAGCACATGTGCTATGCCACGCCAAGGGAGAGCACACTGGGCAGTCAGTGCTTTGTGGATCTATTCTGCCCAATAAGCGAGAGCCTGGTTTCATGGTATCTTGCCTTACAAAGAGCCCCATTACTGCTCCATGCAATGTATGGACAGAGTCTCCCTTCCATGGGACCTGGCCAACCTTTAACCTGACTGCTTGGGCACTGGGACAGAAATAGCCTGTGTAAATAATGAATATTAAGTATGTGATACCTCCAAGTCCTCTTTAATCAATTATCAATTAGGACAGCACTGGAGCATGTCATACCCACGGCAAGACGTCACCTGACTGATCACCATGTCTGACACACTGAAAGCCCGTCCAAACCTTCCTGGTGACCTGTGTTACTCATGCAGTAGCACTCGTCCATGTACTCACGTGAGATGGTATATAGATATCATAAGAGTTCCCAGAATCTACATCAATCACATGGAAACCAGTGTGTGATCCAAAGATAACCTTGAGTCTCTGACCCTCTTCTACAGTGAGATCCACAAGCAACGGTTTGTGCTGGAGATCTGCAAAAGACTTTTATAATCCCTTCAGTGAGTACCATGGAAAACAAACAAATTCCCGTAGCAGCAGCCTGATAGTTTTGAAATCATATTTTTCTGGATGTTTCCTATTGAATAAGTTATTTCTATTCCGGTCTCTCTGTTCCTGCGTCAGATGCCTCGGAGGGTATTACTCAGTCACTCCAGCCATCCAAGCAGATTTGCTGCTGTAGCTTTTTTATAGCAATACATCTTAGGAGAAGCTACCGAGCACGGATGCGTAACGGTACATAAATGTTGCATTTGCCACAAAGGGCCGGCAGTCTCTATAAAATATGACTCTGGCAGCTGGAATGAAAGCTTGAAAATCAGACCCCTGTGTGTCGGAGTACCGCAAGGCGGCTGCACAAAAAACCCCCAAGGGCTCTCCCTCCCCAGGCTGCTGCAAAGCGCTCACCCTTGGCAAAGACAGCTCTTCTCCCCCAGAAACCCGAGGCCAGCCCTGGGATTCGGTCCCTAAAGGAGGGTGACGGACAGCTCAATTTTACACGTGTGTGTCATTCAGGCGGCACGCGGGGAGCCCCCTCTGCCTGCGCTGCTCGGGGTGATGAGAACAAAGTCTGCGAACAGCAGTGAGCGCCCACCTCCCCTCTTGCCGGGATCACCGCTCCCGCTGAGGCAGCTGACATGAGCCAGATGAGCAAAGAATTACGTTTCCCTGCTCCAGCCACCCTGGTGGATGCAGGCTAGGGATCAGCTCTCTGGCACAGTCAGGTCTGGGACAGATTCTCTCTCCATAACTTAGTTTCTCAACAGGAGTGTGAAACACTACCAGGAGGCGAAACAGGCTATCTGCTCTCTGCACAGGGACCATGCTAAATCTTGACAGTGGAAATCAGTACTTGCTATTGTCCCCAGAGATCCCTGCCTAGAGGGCATGGAAAGGATGCTCAGCCCACAGGCTGGAAAAGCACTAAGCAGCATCCTCCCTATCTGCCCACAGGGTGTGGAGGCTGGATCCTGTCCTTTTTCAATGCTGCTGAGCTCTTCATGTCACTGAGCCCATTTATTCTGGCCTTTGTTCAGGGAAAGCAAATGTGACCTAATACTGAATAAACCCATTTATGCTGCAAGGATGCAAAATAAGATTACTCAGCATGAAAGTCTCTAGAAGACACTGCCCCTTGTGACTTGCCTCCGCACAGAGCTTAGGATGGAAAGTGCTTTAAAGTACTAAGTACAAAATACTCTTTGGCAGATTATACAGGAGAAAGGTCTCACTGAAGGAAGTTGAGGGAGACAAAAGGGAGAAAAACAGAGAAAGAGCAGGTCATTCTCTTGGACTTTCTATCCTGCAAATGAACTCACATTGCAGAAGGTGAGAGGACCTTGCAAAATAAAAATGGAAAATAATGCCAAATGCATTTCAAACTATACATTACAAATTAGTTAAGAGGTAAAAAAAAAAAAAAAAAAAAGCCCCCCCCCCATTTTATTCATGGACATTTGGTCAGTTTTCTGCAAATTTCCCAAAGCCTCCCAGCATAACCTATTATCAACACTTAATTGTTAGCCATATGCAGCATCTATCAGCATCTCTTCAGGCAAGGATTTCGGAGTACTTTCCTGCCAGGGGAAGTGCAATTACTGTTACGTTTTTGCAGAGTAGTTTTGTTTGCACCCTTAAGGTCTGAAAGCCCCTAGCAGCTCCCAGAAAGTCTGCCCGGCAATGCTACAGGTGCTCCTCTTTATTGCCCCACGAGAGGCTGCCCCCAGCTCGCTGCCACGGCTTGCTAGGGGTCCCAGAGAGCACAACTGCATACGCAAGAGTCTTTTCTACTCTGCATAGTAAAGAAATCCCATTTATTTACAATTATAGAGTGTATTTTGGTAATAAGATAAACATACCTTAAATGCCATAAACTTGTGATATGGTTTAGGAGCCCAAGCATATATCTCTACAGCATTCTTTAAGGCAATCACCAAGAACTTGATTCTTTCATATTTCACTAAAATCAAAATAAAACTGATTTTTAAAACATCCACTTTCATTCAAACAAGACTGAACAATTCATCTCCAGGAAGAGCTTCTAAGGCTATCTCTCTGTTGGTTGGCATCTGGTAAGGTGTGCACCTATAGATGAATATCAAGTTTATTCATGGCTGTGGTCTACACATACTTCTTGCCCAGTCTCCCTATCTATGTTCAAAATACCATCTGTGCAATAGTGTTTTCACAGAACAAATCACCTACAAATACGGAGAAATCCTGATTTTCCTTTCTGATCAGATCAGATCGGATTATAGACTAAAAATCCCAAATGATGTAAGTATCTTTTGCCTGTAATTAATGTAGTAAATGATTCATCAGATAAATTGGAAGACTTTTAACAATGAGCTATTTTAACACAGATATTTTCTTCAGAAATTCTTCCTTCAGATTAAACTTTCCTCCACCCACAGCGGACAGTGAAAAAAGCAGCATAGCCTCCAGGCTCATTCCCAGAGCGGCCGCCCCAGCACGGCAGTCCCCAGCCACTCACCAACTTTGTAGTGGATGCAGCCCTCCAAGTCTCCGACCGTGATCCAGCCCTGCTTCTTCTCTACTTCGGGGTCGTTGTGTAAAATTCTGTTTCTTAACCAGGAGAGATAGTACACCCGCAGCTTGTTCTTCTTTCCTATCGGGAAAGGAGATTTCCCAGTAAGAGCTAACGAGAAGTAACAAAGGGAAAACACGCAGCCGCAACCATGCAGGCACAGTCCTGGGCTCCAGCTCTCCCTGTGACACAGCTGCTGGGAGCGAGCAGAACGCTCTTCCACGGAAAATCTTGAGATTTCAGTGTCTATTTTCACTTACTATTAGATAAAAGCTAAGGTTTTTTGCAGTGATGTTGAAAATAATAATATAATGGTCTTTAGGGTTTTTTTTGTTGTAAAAAACCCTGATATCTGCACATGTCTAATGCAAAGCAGAGATGAGACTTCAGCCTCCCACACTGCAGGTGGATGCTCTAAGAGACAGACTCTCTCACTTACTCACAGGCTGGAAATGTTCCATTTTGTGTAAATAAATGTGCATAGAGAGAATCAGGCAAAGCAGGGACATGAACCCAGCTCTCTTACATCTTAGCAATTTATCCAACCACTGAACTCCCTGGCATTTGGTTTCTTTTTCTCTCTTCTGCTTCACACACCAGCAATTCCATCCTGGAACTAAGGCACCTCCCCAGAGAGTTTTACAGGCGCAATTACATAGTTGAAAAGTTTCCTGGATTTTATAAATGACCATTCTCTGACAAAAAAAATTCCTAATCAGAAAACTTCTGACTAGCTCTCCCCGCTATCACAGCAATACTTTAAAGATATGGCTAAGCAAAATGTGCCTTTGGCTCAGGCAAGAAAGGCTCTCACTTTTGGTGACAGAAATGCTGGGAACGGTTCACCCACACTTCCTGTGTTACAGCTCTGGGCAGTATCCTCACACTAATTTTCTCATTTACTGTTCCTATATTTACTCAGTTTCTGACATATGCTATCCACAACCCTTCCTAGGCACATCCCGATGCATGATTTTAATCTAGTGCACAAGCTCCTTTGCTTGCGATAAGCTTTGCTGTTTGTTGATAAGCTCTGTGCTGGGCTATACGGCACTGAGGCAGGTCCCCATTTCTGCAGGTCTCTGTCCCCTCTAGTGGCTACAACCTGGGTAGAAACCTCCCTGCTGCAAAGCCCCGTCACAGCAACACAAAATAGCTTCCACCGAGGTCAGTGGGAGCAGACTGAAATTATAAACCAAGAGACCTGTTGGCTAATCCCCACTCACATATTTCCACAGTCCCACCCAGCTCTTTCGCATCGCTGCCTCAGAGGCCAGTATTCCCCCGGGGAGCTCTACCCTCCCGTTAATCTTCCAGCTGTACTAAAACCCCTCCCTCCTACAGCTGTATTCCCAAAAACACAGCGGAGTTGCAGAACAAAGCAAACGACAAAACAGCATTTTTTGAAGAGATCTACCTGAATTAAGGAAACAGTAATTTACAGTGTAATGGACAGTAAGTCAAGGGAAAATTACTGAACAACATGAAAGTAAGGATAAGTGGGACATGAAGCAATTTTCCTAATGACCATTTCTCTTGCTGTCTTCCGTGAGAGCTGCCAGGCAGGCATCAGCAGGAGAAGGCTCTGTCCCTGCTCCTCCAAATGCGTTTTTGGGGACTGGGGGCCGTGCTCCTCCCTCTACAGGGAGGGCAGCTGGGCACTCTCCTGCAAGGTTTGACAATGGCGGTTTTACCCTCTTGCCAGAAAGCACCCATGGGTGTGAGCTGGGAGCTCTGGAGTCTAAAACCCGAGGTGGGACAAGTCCTTGGCCCTCGCCTTGCCCAGGGCACCCGGAGTGCAGCTGGATGCCTAAGTGGAGGCCTGCGCGTACGCTCAGACTGCAAAGCAGAGCTCACTGCCTTGTCAAACCATGATTGCTCTCCTTGTTGGGTTCTGTCTGAGCAGGACCTGCTCGGCGAATAGGAATGAAAAGGTTAATTAACTGTGGAGAGAGCAGCAGTTGTACCTGATATTGTCACGAGGACGTTAAGGCCCTCTAGTACGTCCATCTGCTGAAATCGTCGTCTGTTGATCAGGTTGTAGACCTTCCCTTGTCCACTTCGATCCAGTAGCATCAGGCCATTTTCTGTGCCCACCAGGAGATTGACACCTGTGCATGAAACAGAGAGGATAATTGGCACTGGGATCCACGGCTGTGGCCGCCGAGGGCCTGCTCCAAAGGATTATATCCTAAGCTCACTCCCTCCTATCTCAGACACCGCCAAAAGAGTGACAGTCACAACTAAGGGTGGTGTTCCTATAAACATCAAGGGTCACTCTTACAGCAAAACCAAGACTTAAAATACTTCACACTTTGGTACCTTTCCACATTGCTTTCATTAGTGGAAGCAAAATAATGTTCACTTTCAGGCAAAAAACCAGGAAGAAAAAGCTTAACTGCTAGGGCCAGAGTTACCACTGATCTGAAGCCACAAAGGTACTTTTGATAACAATCTCATTCTGCCTCTTAGGAGCCAGACTGCCACATTATGGCCTTGACAGGAAGGATAGGCAATGCAAACTGCTGGGTGACACGCAGGAAACAAGCACGTGTCTTCCTGAGACAGCAACCTCAGTCTTCAAGCTATCACACACATACGCAGGTCCCCACGGCTGCGACGGGGGGCTGAGCGTCCCTGCGTACCTCCTGGCCCAGTTAGTGCATGCGGGCACGCTCAGGGACACAAGGACAGAACGGACACTCGCCTTGTGCAGGATGGACAGTGGGGCCACCCAAGGCAGAGGCTCAGTTCTGGGATAAAACATTCGTGTTTTCTTGCTAGCCACATGCTCCCAGAAACTCTGCAGAGGGTGGCGCGTGATGAGGAGCTTACCCCACAGCGCAGCGCAGAGTATTTCCGAGTTGAAGCGCTTCTTGTACTTCCGGATCTCGGGGGTATCGCTGTGGGGGCGGATGTTGGTGGGGTTCACGTTCACCACGGAGATCTTCCGCGCTTCGTTCAGCTTGGCCTGCTCTTGTCTGAGCAGTTCACTGGTAAACAGTGCTGGAAAGAAACAAAACCAAACCAGGAGCCATGACTGACCAGCTCTATATACTTGTGCTCTCAGGATTTTGGGGAATAGGAAGAAACTACCCAGTTTTTTTCTGACAAGGGAGTCATCACTATGCTACAAGCTACTAGTTTTGAGAGAGGAGCTCAGTGTCTCCTCGTGGGTTTGAACCAACACCAAACGCGCAAGCAGATGATGTGCCCAGAGCCCCAACCCAGCCTACAAAGTTGACCAACACTATTCTCTGCCTGTCTGTCCACATCCATCCATTTTCCATGATTTCCGAGCAATTGTAAGCTTTTTGGAGCTATTTGCCACCTCCCAGTTCGGCAAAGGAGGCCTCAACATTTTTCCCAGCTGCACTTACAGACAGGGATAGATGGATTTTTGCTATTCCCTGTTCTCTATCAGACCTTTCTTGTGTTATTTTACTGGTGGGGAGAGAAGGATTTGTATGAAATTGGAGAGCACAAGGATACAAACATAAGCAATATTTGGATAAGAGTAAGTGAAATCTGAAAGAGATTCGGTGTGGCTATGCGGCTTCCACGAGCTGGCTTTTGTGAGGCCTCCCCCTCCACACTGCTTCCTACCAGTAGCAGACGATTCTTCATCTTCATCTTCATCTTCATCAGTAGGTGAGGTCTGATACACTCTGGTGTCCACAAACGGCGTGAAAGAGGCTTTGGTGCTACTTCCCATACCATACTGGAAAATAAAGAGCAGAGCAAGAGCTCAGAGCGCAGAAGTAATGATAATATTGGTGAGGGGAGCTTCCAGGTAGCACACCCAGCGCTGCCCCTGCCGCGCTCTTCATGAACCCTCTGCTTTCGGTGATTTTCTATGAACGTTTGCTCCTCCTCCCCCAGTCACTCGTCAGGGAAGACACGAGGCGGGATGCAGGGAAGCCTGTGGAGCACCAGCAGGCGAAAGGACGGGAGCGGCCAGGCGAGCGGTGCCGGGGCCGGCTGCACGGCTCAGCCACAAGCACAGCGCAGCCGCGAGCCGGGTTAGCCGAGAAGCCACAGCATCGGAGCCAAAAGTAAATGCGGGTAAAAATAACCTCTCCATGTCTAATACACCTGCCTCAAAAGTCCAGCGCGGGATGCTGAGCAGGCAAGGGCTGGTTTGTTTTCCACCTTACCGTGATCTCCCGCCCCCCATGTTTGCCAACGAGCCTTGCAGGAGAGCTCTGGGAGCCCCAGGAAAGCCCACAGCGTTGCATCGCTCCGCGGCGTAACCACCACGTGCAACACACGGCACCGACAAAGCACCACGGACGGAACTTAAAGAGTTGCAAAAAGTGTGACTGCCGCTTTCCTCGTGCCGATGCCTTAGCCAAACGCCTGCCTAGCACAGTCTGAAGGAAGACTTTATTTCAACGGGTTGTAAGAATCTATTTTAGGACCTGTAAAACTTCCACAAGAGAGCTCATGTAGCCATAATACCGCTTCAGGCTTATTGTCTGTTATCTAGTGATCTGCTGGGCTTGGACCAAAATACTGATTCTCCCAGGAAAGCAGCACATCTCAGCTCTTGAGCAAAATGCCTATTTTTCATTCTGCTGGGCTATATCATCACCAGTCCCCAAGTTTATCACTGAGGCATGACTGATCAGTGCCCCTTCAGTATGCCCAGCTACTCTACTAGATTTTGGGAGAAAGTTATGCACTTGAGGTGGGAAGAGGTAGAAAAGGTTTGGGGATAAGTCGTATGGTTATTTAGGGAGAGTCTTTTAGGGAGAGCCGATATGCAAAACCATTAGCAGACAGCCTTACCCACATTGCTCCATCCCCCCTCAAATGCTGGTATTTATCACATATCATGTGTATGTCACAGATAGTAACCCATCACATATGGCTTATTTGTAATTTCAATAAAGTATTTTAAGTTGTCTACAACATCTCAAGTGAGAATGCAGAAAAAGCCATTCCTAAGTTGATAAACCTTAACCTGAACATATCACAGGGAATGGCAGAGGCAATACTTCACTAAGGGAATTTGGAGAGGAACACGTTATAACATCACATTACTTTTTTTTTTTGAAGCCATTGCTCTGTTAAGGCAGAAAATAAGGCTAAGACCTTCTCCCAGGCAAAATGAAATCCTTACCTTGGGAGCCAAAGTGAGACCATCTCCCCCTTTCGTTGAGCAGCTTATATTTCTTATTACACTATTTACCCAGGATATTCTTTATTTATGACCTATATTAAGAGCTGTTACAGTAGCGAAAATCAAATCTTTCAGCAGAAGCAGCAACAGCAGGACTGCTCACATTTTCCTTCCTCAGGACATTTTCCTTCCCTAAAGGAAATCTTCCTCAGCTTTCTTTTAAGTCACTAAGTCACCAGCACCAAGCTATCCGTGTTCAAAGCCAAAGCTGGCAGCCACCACGCTGGCAAACTGCATGGATAAGAGGATCAGCACCCACGGGAGAGCCACCGCGTCCCTCGTGGGACCTGCCCTGCTCTAAAGAAGCCGTTGAGCTGCGTGGAAGAACTGCAGCTCTCCTGGTGCAGGCAGGAAGAATTAACCTAAGGAGCTGAAGAGTGAATATTTAGTTGAACAGAGCACTCTCAAGTTTTGCATGTTTCCAGTATTTCGCCGCAGCAAATCCAACTTTGACCACGGGCCAGAGGCGACGGAGGATGGAAACTACCAGGAGAGGCTTCCTGGCCGGAGTGTGCCAGGCAGGGGAAGGGCCCCGCTGGAGCGGCTCCAGGCTTGGGCCCCTTGCTGGTGGCAGTGAACATGCCGCGGTGCTGCGAGGAGCCTGCACGAAGGGCTGCATCCATCTCCCGCGCCTGCCAACGCACTGCGCCTCTTGCTTCCCTCGCTATCTGTATGCCAACAGCTTCGTCACGTCGCTTTTGTTTCCATAGAAACAGGATGAATTTCCAAAAAATAAATGGTAACTAAGAGTCGTGCAAGGAGTTAACCGCCTGAGGAGAAGAACACTACAGCAAAAGATAGCGTAGTTGTGTGTACAGTATGGCCAAAATGTCTGTATGTGCATATCAGATATACTCCCTACTCTGTTTCTTTCATATACAATAAACACTCATTTTTTCCTGCATAGCATGTTTTTTCCATAAAGACCAGCAGTTCAAGAAGGAAAAATCCAGTATTTACAGGCATCCTTTCCTGATCCAGATGCTTTCAAATAAATGACTTACAATGTACAAATCCTTCATTTGGATGCATCCAGCATCTTTTTTCTTTGCTCAGATTCAGCTGTTCTTCTCCTAAGAAATTGGCATTTTCGTACCTTCCAAATCTGTTATTTAAATATTAAGACCTCACCTTGCTGCAGGTCCCCTTCAACCTTCTATAAAGCTCCGTCTCAGCTTATAGAGACAGTATCAAGCTGCAGATGAGATAACGTGAGGTCCCTTTCTATCTCCTTCATTCTGACACATTGCAGCTGGTTCTGCAGAGTGATACGTTTGCAGTAATCACTGATCTGCCGCTCCTGCAACCCAGGCGGAAACCTATTCTGACAGTGGCCAAAACTAAATAAATAAATGCAATAACTTGAATTGCCAGCAGCCGCTTTGTAAAGGATTGCTGTTAAAACAAGCACAGGCCACGAGCTGCAACAGTCTCAATGTTATCGTTGGCATGAGCCAGCGTGACTGATGCTATTTCACAGAGGCAACGTGACCTTGGGTGCAGCACGGAGCCCGCGGAGGTCAGGAGCCGCCACGGAGAGCAGCCAGTCCCCTCTGCTGCCAACACATCCGAAAGCCTCCTGAGCACTCCTCTGAGGGCATCCCCGCATGAGGATACCTCTCATTTCCAAGTGCCGCTGCCCTAAAACGCCAGCGGGACACAACGCTAACACCGATGGTGCAGATGAAGAGCACAGACATGGCCGTCAGCACACCGAAGCCTGCTGTCTGTCTCACCGTGTGGATCAAGTGCAGGATGGGCATACCACCAGGACAAGGTCCAACTTCCAGATAAGATGTCTATGTGGCTGCCGGCCAGGTGGGGAGAGCTTTGCTTGCGCTACTGGAATTCACAACTTTCTGCTTCCACCCACTCCCGGCTAGCCCTAAAAATGCATTTTCAGAAATGGAAAAGATCTTCTTGGTTGGTATTCCATAAATGAATATATTTAAACCCGATCCTTGTAGCTTGCCTGCCTATGTTTAAGCCGTCTCGGAATAACTCTGGAAGGTGCTACTTTCACGATTAGCTGTCTCATCACTGCTTTCAAAGGAAATGGATAAAACCCTGAGGTCGAGTCATGCACCATCTGTTCTTACATTTTATCAATGCACAACTTCAAGCAATTTTTATACTGCTAGTAAAGTAAACCACAAAATGGGTGCATCATACACAAAAAAGAGAACAAGATCACAAAACTTCTAATGTGTGTCCAACAAAAAGAAAAGAAATAAACCAAAATAAACTAGCTTATTTAACACAAAAGGGGTTGATTTTTCATGGAAAAACAGAGGAAAATGTGCATGGTCCCCCCAGTCGGTAATGGTAAGCAAGACACACTAATTCACTTGTCTTAGGTGTAACATCTTGTGCTTGTTAGGATTTTTTATGTTCTGTGCAAAGATTATGTTCAATCATGTCCCTGTAAAACAGCTACCAGGAAAAACTACTCTGCCATGACTAGAAACACACAATTTTAAAGGGGTGCAAAATTTTTTTAGACTGAAGAACTATACAAAACTTTTTTGGCTTAGTAATTTTTGTTAACCTTTCAGGTCCTGTTAAGAATCAGAGATAGCTACAGGCAGAAGCCTGGCCCAGATGAAGTCAATGGCATCACTGGGTATCATGTTCTTCTCGTATTTCCAAGTGCCAAAAGATTGGGATTTTCACATATGTTGGCAGCATTCAAGCCATCATTAACAAAGAAACAGGTGGTGGCTTGAGATTAGGTCTGCTACAAACTTGCACCAAACACATACTAATATACGAATAATCCAACGTATTCCCTTTTATTTCCACTAGACTCACAATCATCCACATGGACTGGAGACAGAGAGAGAGAAGAGCAAAGAAAGCCAGGGAAAAAGGTGAGAAAGCCCCTTCATCAGACAGAGGTGTTAATACTCGTGTAAAGCAATGCAAAGGACAAGGAAGAGCCCCCACCACCTACTTCAGGCACCGAGTCCATGTCTTGCGCATGCGTGGAGCCTCGGCCCAGGGCCTCGGTCGGTGTGCCTGCAGGCGAGTGGCTCTGCTGCACCAGATCAGGCAGATTGATGTGGCCTGCAAAGCCATTGCTGGCTGCGTGGCCTGAACGCTTTTTTTCACCAGAGGTCTGCAGAGACACAAGGCATGAGGAAGAAAGAGAGGGGGGAAAAAAAGAGAGAAAGAGGAGAAAAAACCCCAAACCAAGTCGACTGCAGTCACCTAGTTCCTGAAGCAAGCACAGCACAAGGACCCTCTCTGCTGTTTCTGTCCCCATGCAATCTGGCAAGCAGCAGATCAGATCAAACCAACCCCCCAGGAGAAATAAAGACAGGATTAATCACAAAGTCAATCCAGAGTAATTAGGCACATTACAGTAAGAGGAGAAGCCTGATCACCATCGTTTTGAAAAAGGGATCTCAGGGCAGATTCTGGTCTTGCCACCATGGATGTCAATCCCATGGCCATGCCATGGCCAGCTCTGCTCCCCGGACTGGCGACACCGGCCAGTGACATGGCTGACAGCAGAATCTGACCCTTTGATCAGCGTTAGCTTTAATGGCTTTTCAAAGCTACAGTGGCAAGTAGCCTGATTGCAGGATTCGCAAATGCTAACACAGCCCCCATGGCATGTTTCTGTACCACAAAACAGCAGTGAACAGCATCAGCGCTTCCCCTGTGCACGTTAGCACAGCTACTCTTATCGTGCTCTGCGTGCGAATTTCCCCTTAGAGTCAACAAGAGTTACACGTCTGTGCGGAGAAAAGCTTCCTCCATAGACATTTTTAGGTAAATACTCTAATCCAAGACAGAATCTTATTCAATTCCCTTCTCTCCCACAGACTCTCCATCAGCAGTGAACAAACCCAACCATCTCCTTAGACCTGACGACTCGCACTGGAGACCTTGGAGAGCTCTGGGCATCTCGCAGAGCTCCCCACCAGCTGCTACGAATACGCGTTATTAAAGAGGCGCCTGAGCAGGCTGGTGTGCCGGGAAGAGGTGCTGGGGGCTGCGACACACAGCGCAGGGGGCACAGCCCTGTCCACGTTGCTGTCAAATTCTCAGCACCCTCAAGTGGCAAAGGTGGAGGCACGAGGAGACAACTTACCTGACACACCTTCTGTGCCCCCCAAATTCAAAACACAATGTCAGCCCCATGCTATAACAAATCTCTATTCTACATGTTGCCATTTAAAACAACGGCTGTTTATGTCAAGCAAACACTTGCCCGTTCTACCGTGTATTCCCCCTTTCTCTCCATTTGCACCATGTGCAAGACAGGTGCTGTGAAACTTCTCCCTTCCCTTCCTGGCTTTGAGGTATCTGTCATTTTGATGACCCCAGGTACCCGCAGCACATCAGTGAGATTGTTAGAGACTTATCCATTTGCAGGATTAGTGGAAAAATCCCTCTGAATGGGCTCACCAACTTTCTGATCGCTTCTGAGTCATTTCTGAAGATTTTTTACTCATTATCATCACCTTAAACCACCTTGCTGCCCTGCCTATGGAGGACGGCACAAAAGTCCTTCACCCAGAGCCGCTCGCACCAGCGAGAGTCTCGCCATTGCCTGCTAGAGCTGTGGACTGGGAGCAAGAGTGTGCATCCAGCACAGGACTGCTGTCTGGGTTCCTGATAACATTTCCTCCTTCCAAATGGATTTTTCCAGCTGCTTTTCTTTCCTGTGGCTTTTAAATCCTTCTGTGACACTGGCTTTCTTGTAAGGCCTTGTTAAAGTGGCACATTTTAGAGTAGCAATGCTTAGCACCATGCTCGTTTCCAAAACGGCTGCCTGTTAAAGAGCGGCTCGTCCTCCTCTCTGATATAAGGAAGTGCACCAGACTGAGCAAGCTTCAGGGTCTCTGCTCTGAGCAGAGACGCCTGCGTTCACAGTTCTGCCCAACTCCAAAATTCATGGTGGGAGGCAGCAAACACTCTGTGGCTGCTTTTGCTAGCTCTTTTCTTTCTTTTAAAATTGCACAGAACTTTTTTTCCTTCACGTGTGAATATTTTATATAAACAAAGACAGGAGAAAAGCTCAAGCCTACTTCACAGCCAATCTGAAGGTTCCTCCTTTACGACTGCCCAGTCCAAACTCCCCTCCCTCCTCATCCCCTCGCATCCATCTCCCTTACAGCTAGGCAGGAGAACGACACCCCGGTTTTACTGACTCGCAGGGCCTAATCCCCCCTCACCCAGGAGAGTTGCTACCGGCCTCCGTTTCAGACAGCATCACCAGCATGTTACAGGAACAGAAAAATACAGGGGGAGATAGGGGGAATCTGAGATGTCCTATAGCCAACAACATGCCTTCCCCTGCCTCATTCCTCCTGTGCGGCATTAGCAATGGCAAAGCCACATCGCATCGTTTATCCACCGCACTCCTCTCTCTCCTATCTGAGCACCTGAGAATTAGGCAGGTTCGGACAAGGGGGAGATCTGATTTCTGAAAATTTGACAAATGCAGTGGCTCAAGATTTCCAACCGAAAAAGCTGAAAATTAGGCGTTGGGGGGTCGACTGCAGCCGTACCGCTGCACCGCCGAAGCCGAGAAGCTGCCTTTCTCGGCCTGCAGAGCCGCGGCTGCCGTCAGGGCAGCAGGCCCTGCCTCCCTGCAGCCAGCTCGCTTGGCAAGCCCAGGCTCGCGGGGCTGCTGGGGAGCGGGCGCTTGGCCCTCCCCAACAGCACCAGCGCACTGCAGTCAGCGTGCAAGCAAACGCCTGCAGCCGCCCTACGTCAGCTGGACGCCTCTGATAGCTAAGTGGTGGCAAAGGTTGAAAAGAACAGAAACTTTGGGCTGGATTCCAAACATCCTAAATAAACGCTGCAAAACTGAAGATAACTTCTGTTGCCTGGAGCTATTTTGGGATTACAGCAGAGTAATTTATAGCAGAATCTGCTCCATTGTGCCACGGTATTACTATTCACTGCTGTTTGTAGTTGCGAGAAACATTTGCGCTTGTCACATTTGCTCCGAGTGTAAATTGTCTTGCGAGGTCATTAACGAGCACAATTTACTCCGTCATTTTGTGTTCCGGATACACAGCACGGTTAATTTTTGTGCTTACAGGGACAAAACCTCCTGAAGATGCTCCATGGAAACATTTGTTTTACAACTTACCTCCCTCACCATTAAAGTCCCTTCCCTTGAAATATTGCTAAACGTATCTGCATGGGATGTCTCCAGACTGTGGGTTGTCACCATTCCCAGGTTGTACGGCTCATTGCTTCCAGGAATTCCTGTGGGTCTGCGGACAGAAAGGAAAAGCATTAGGGACAGGGATATGCTTGCCAGGCTTGATTAAAAATCTTTCAATACAGTATTATTTCCAGCGAGGGTGAGGCTTCTTTGTGTCTCATAGGAAGAGCGGCAAAGAAGTAGGTTTTGCGGTTTCGCTATGTGCCTGCTGAGCACTGTCTCCCTTTGCTCACCTACTACAATCTTGCGTTGTGTAAATGGTGCCAGGCGCCCCAGGGACAGACACTTCCCTGCATGCAGTGGAAACCCCTGCACCAGGGAGCACGAGCGAACACTGCGGGGGGATGACCTACGGTCTGAGCGAAAGTTGCAGCATATCTGCTGTTACTCTCATTTCCACCAGGAACAGGCAGACATGTCTGTCTTCCCAGGAGGTCCTCTCAAGATTTCTGCACTTTGCTACTGGACATGTGCTTCCTCAGGGTTAGTGCAACCACAAAAGGCTCAGACGGAGTCACATCTGATGACGAGTAGGTGATGAGTCTTCCTTCAGCACATAGACACCTTTCCTTATGCATTTTGTGAATCTGAGATCTGTGGTTTCTATGATTAGGTTTATTCCCTACTGAAACTGTCCTGGGCTCCTCTGAAGTTGCGATTGTAATAATAAACTGTTGTCATGACTTACTGAAAACCTTAGAATAGATTTTATCACCTAAGTGTATAAGGAAATTATTTCTGTTGTCAGAAGACAGCATCAGGGTCTGGTCAAGACACTACAGATAGAGCAGAGACACAAAGAACAAGGCCTTTTTCCTCCCAGGGTGCACAGGAGGAGCACTGCCTCCTGGGTAATGAGGAGCTGTAGCTCTGCTCCACCTGGCATGTTTTTTTTTTTAAGAAAGTTAAAAAAAGATCTACAATCCTTACTCCTCGTCTCGACCTGTGAAAGGGGAGCAATGCACTGGAGGATCCGACACATCAGAGAACAACTCTACAAATACAGGGTGGGTTTTTTGACATCTGATCTGAAGACCAGATCTGAAGCCTAATGTGGGCTTACTTAGGCTTCCCACATCACCAGGGCCTAAATTAAATGTCCCGGCTCTCTTCAGCACACAGCAGCACTGCCCAGTGGAGAGGGCAATGCCACCAAGGAGCCAGGGCAGCGGGGCTGGGCTTGCCTGGGCAGGACTGCCAGCTTCCTCCTGCCGTGATACAAACATGCAGGTGAAGGGGATGGGGCTTGGAGGGAGTGCGGGCAGGAGTACTAGCTCTGTCCTGGAGCTCTCACCTCTGTTTTTCAGGTGAAATGTAGCCCTAAGCTATGATTTAGCCCTGAAGTCATTAGAGATGGAGAGGCAGAAAATATTTACCGGTTTCTGATGTTAACTTAGAAGACCCACTACAAGAAGGTGAGTATCATCAGAGATACGAAAGAGAGCACAAAACTAGAGAACTCTACCTTGGTGGCCTACACTGAACGCCTTTGAAACCACCTCCTCCTCCAGTCTCTCCAAATTTGGCAAAACCAAACTCAGACGTACACTTACATTCAAGGACCCAATTTGACCTAGCTCTGCTCTGGCTTTCTCCTGTAACAACCCAAGAGGCTGATTTTCTACAGTAACATTATGGCAAAATGTCTGGAGGAGCAATTCGTAATGTGGTGTGGTACCAGTCCATATGAGAATTTAACTTTTTTTAATACAAACACTCTGTATAAGAACATTGCCTATCTCTTTGTGGGACCCAGTATCGAGGGATACTGCAGTGCCATGGGATGGGTTGAGTTTATTTCTGTGCTCATACGACAAGACTGCAATTAATTCTTAAAAGATACTAAATTTTAGGATTGCCAGCAAGTGGATGGCACAGGTGGGGAGCACCCTCCATTCTTATTAGCAGACTAGCTGCTTAAATATAATTCAAATGAAATCAAAAGCAAACAATAAACTGAGCCTGGATGACCCAGCCTTATCTGCGTGCTAAAAAATGTTGATGGCTGTTAGGAAGCTGCTGCTGCTGAGACCTGTTACTCTGCATTTAAAGGCCTTACACGCCGGTGGCTTTCAATCAATATGAAATGGTTCACTTTTTAACATGCCATCCCCATGCACGCCTCCTTGCCAATACCCAGAGGACGGCGAGGGAGCTGGGAATGCACAGGCGGTGCCCGGCCTCATTAGGGACGAGAGCCCACAGGGACCCCGTGCATGGGAATGGCTCGAACATACGAAACCGGGGAGCTCTGCTAACCCCGCTGCTGGGTACCGCAGCCTTGCCTTCATCCTGTCAAAGCACACGACCGAACTGGCGTGACCGCAGTGCGTCCAACAACAGCGCACTGCACTTCCGCGGGAGCTTTCGCGTGAGGAGCTTGCAGCTCCTTCCAACCATAGGTACCAACGTTAGGAAAAATAATGCAATTATTCCGGTTTTAGAAATGAGAAAACTGAGGGAAAGGAGGTTCTGAAAGCAGCCAAAGCAAGGAGGCATCTCTGGAGGCTGCCAGCAGCTGCCTCGCAGCCTGCTTGTGCCCTGCCCAAGTGCGCTGGACGCCTCTCACGCGTCCAACTCCAGAGAGTGAACACCCAGCAGCTTCACCATGTGCCCCCTGAAGAAGCGGCTTCTTACATCAGCCTCGGGATGTCGCTGACGGGCACAGTCCCATCGTGCGTCTCATTTTCACCATCCTCCTCTTCCTCCTCGCTGCTCTCTGACTCCTCGCTGGAGGAGGAGTAGTCGGTCACCTTCTTCAGAGGGCGATTGGTCTCCTCGATGCGCAGCTCCCTCAACTCTTTGGCTAAGGCTGTCAGATCCTATAGGGGATGGGGGCAAGAAAACAAGAAACCAATGGCTATTATATTTAAAGCAAGGAAAACGTCAACACACATCTCTTCAAAAGCCAATGCTAACAGCACGAGCAACAAGAAATAGCTGTACGGAGTCATTACAAACATGAGACAAACGTAAGACAATGTTTGTAGCATGTAGCATTTATTAAACAAAACAAAACTGCTTTATGCTCACTGAAAAATCAATAGCCAACCTGTTCTTTTTCTGTTTGGAACGTGTATGTGTATATATATACACACTTATATGTATATACACGACAAAAGTATACTTATTGGAAAAGGTGAAGTTCAGTCACCATCATAGTAAACTGGAAAACAATGTAATTTCAAAGACAGGCTTGCAGAATTTCTCCTGCAGGGTTTTCTCTTTGAAACTTCTCAGAGAAACCCCATAAATTGTATTTATTCTGTAATAAATGCATTCGGGAAGAAAGCAATGAGAGCATCTCCTATGGAGGGGTGCAATCCCCCGGTCAGGAGCTGCTGCAGCGATGAGCCTGTGCTGCTGGGCAGCGGCTGCGAGGCCGCGACGGGGTGGCCACGGCGAAGCACCCCACGTGCTGGAGCACCGCTGTCGGCAAGACTTGTGAGTCACGGCTCTGAGTCAGCCACCAGATTAAAAAAAAAATAAAATCATTAAAAAAAATCCTGCAGTGGGAGCCATTAAGCACTTTCTGTGAAATGTGACAGCCTACAAGCAAAGACAAAAAAAAAAAAGGTTCAAACAAGAAAAAGATAGGAGCAGTCCCAAAACCTATTAGAAATTTTCCAGTTTGCAGTTTCAGTTTTCAGTTTACCATGACTTTGATGAGGCCTGAGACCCGACAGTCATAAAATAGACACTGTTATTTCAAAACAAGGAACATTGCAGGCACCGTGTAGAAAATAGACTTTTTGTTATCTTACATGCTTTTATAGCAATGCAGGGGGAAGCAGTAGGGCAAAAAAGCATGAGAGCTCTAATTAGAATGGGTTAGAGTACTCCGTTGCACAACACATGCACATGACGAACACAGCATCGCAATTGCCAGTCTTACCATTTCTCCCTATATTAGTGACCGAGGTAGCCATCAGTGCATTCGGTCAGAGATAAAGGATTAGGGAGAAAGAAACTCATTGAAAAATACTAAATTCCACAGTTGTCTTATGGCCATATTCTCTCTTTACTGCATTCCACAAATTTCCAGTTTCCCGTTCCAGCAGAGCGACTAGAGCAATATTAATTACATTTGCAAAGGGAGTTCTCTAAAATCTATCCCGTCGACATTGGAAGAAAACGATGAAAAAACTTCTACTGCTGAGATGGAAACCCAGTTTATTTTTAATCATGAATCAGTAAGATTTTGCAAGCAATCTGTACTGCAGTTATTGGTTATTCTTAAGGACATAATAAGCTCTGTTGTGTCATTTGGATTAGAACCTAAAATGAAGCACTCGTTGCTTCGAGTGGAGTAATTATTTATCCCTAATACTACACAAATCAAAGGCAACACTTCATCGACATTTAAATTTGCCCTCAAGTCACACCGCATTGTGGCTGCGGCAGTGAGAAATTCTCAGGAACGATCCATCATTGAAATTAAAAGGAAGGTGGTTGCCCCCGGAGCGCGGTGGGGCTGGCAGCTCCCGGGTGGCACGTGGACAACCCCATTCTGCTCCCAGGCATGCCCTGCCGGGCTCCGGCCACGCCACACTGGCTTCCCCCCGGCCCGGGTACCGAACCGAGGCAGCCACACACGTGGTTTGGCCGTTCGGGCAAATACCCTTCAGTTTTGCTGGCTGTGCCATCTGAAAATCCCGTTTTTCCCTCTCCTCTCCAACAACGCTAATCATTTTCCACATGGCAAGAGAAGAAACACGAGGGGCAATTTTAATCCTCTGTAAAAACCTATTATCCAAGTGCCTCATTTTATCCACGCTCTAAATAGCAGCTACGAAATTCGGTGCATACTAAAGAGCATGGCCCTGGGTGCATGACTAGACGTTAAGGTGTGGTTCAAAGTCCACTGAAGTAGAGGAGAGTCTTCCACGGACATCAGAGGGCTTTGCATCAGACCCATAAATATTAGCACGCAGAAAAAAATCTATTTTAAGAACAGAAATCAATCTCTGCCTCACAGCAAACCCGGTTGGCAGGTATCACGTATCCCTCTCCAAATCAAAACGTTCTCTGTAACTTTAAGGAAAGGCTCTTCATCATGATTTAAGAGAGAACATGGTATTTAAAGAGTTATTTTTGATGCCAACATGTTTGGGATTGAAACACAGTCAAATCTGCAGTCACGACAACTAATTACTCTAATTAATGCTGCAGCAGCTTCTATGACATGATTGCTTCTGCTCCTAAATAAGTCAATGAAATTTGAACAGCCTAACAATGCTCCTGGTTTAGAGCACAAAACATGCTCTTTACTGAACGCTTTCCTTTGATTTGGCTCGGAGCTTTCTCAACTCTACAAAGGACTTTGAGAGGAGACTGTGCAAGAGCCTCTTAAAACTGCAGTTGAGCTTCCTGCACTAACTATGGGAAATCAGGCTGCTTTCTGGCATCTTCCACATCTAAGCAAAGTTCACCAGGGCGACAAAACTGCAGCCCTTCCCGCCGGTCGCAGCGGCTGGTAGAGATTTCCGCTAGGGCAGAGGGGGCATTTCTAGCAGCCGAGCTCCTCGCCCGCTGCGAGGGCCGACGTGCGCCCAGCGGCTCCCAGCCAGCGCTGCCGGCAGAGGCCCGGCATGCTCAGTGCACCCAGCCAGCTTGTCCGCGCACCCAAAGAGCCTCTGCAGGCTGCCCCAGGCTGCTCTCAACGCCGGGACCGGGCCGGGGGGACGGCGGGATCTCTTCCCAACGCCGGGATCCCATCCCGATGCCTCTCCCCTGTCCCGAACGAGATTGCTCAGAGAGTAAGGGTCCGACTCGGCAGCGCTGCGACAAAACACAGATGTCCCAACGCAGGCGTATCACCTCTCCACGTGTCGGAAAAGCGTGGGCTTATTGAAATTCTTCCATCAGGCCGAGAGCTGATTAACGCACATATGCTATCAGCCTTCTGCGGTCATCACTAGAAGGTAGTTAGCCAAATATTTCAAAAATCAGCGTAATTAGTTTTTAATAACTAATTTGGAAGTTATAATAGCAATAATAGTCCCAGACGATATCATCAGATAACTCATATTTTATACTTAAAGCTTTGCCTCAGGATGGTTAATTCTTTGATGCTATCATTTTCGCTAGATAATGAGCACTTTGTAGGATTAAATGGCTTCACTGACTTGCTCTTGGACCAAAAACAATCTGACAACTAGGAAGCAAGCGCTCTGTAGCTCCAAATGTGTTTGAAGTCTTATTACTGAAGGTGACATAATACATAAGTTAGCAGTATCTGTACTTTTTAATTACTTCTAATTGCAAAGACTTCTTTAGATCTAATATTTGCTGGAATCAAGTCAGTTTGGTTTCCAAAATCATATAGCTCATTTAACTTGAATTTAACATACAGGCTGCCTCTATTTAGATACTGATTTATGTGCTTTTTCCTTAACAAACCATCTCATTAAACAAATTCCAGCGCTAATGTTTTATCCAAGAGAACATATTAGCTAACCGGCACATTGTTTTCCTTCTTCCATATATTCTATTTTTTACAGGAAACAGCCGGCAGGAGAGGCTGCTGATACTGGGGATTTCCATGACCGCTGCACAGCTGAGAGAGGTGTGTACACATTAACGCACGTGGGAGACAAGTTAAATACGAGCTCAAGAAGGTTTAGTCTTTCCCCATGAACATTTAAAAATTCACCATTATCAGATGTGCACATATTTTTAAAGATAATCATATGGTAAAAATGTTCTAATTCAGGACTCTACTGTTTTAATAGGATAGACTACGACTACTATCACCAGTCAACGTCCTTCACATTAACACTACTTTCTGAGCTTTTACATTTAACCCAATCATCTGAATGCCATTGTACTGAGGTTACCAGGTAGGTATTTCTTATGAAATGGGAAGATGGAGAGGTCTTCAAGACCCAGTCAAACAGAGTAACGAAGTCCATGTGCAGAACCTCCATTATTTTCCAGGAATACTGTGTGGCACCGTGAGCACCCTAAACATTTTGAAAGGACTCTGGTAAGCAAAGGCGGGCGTTATACTGCCTGTCTGGAGCGGCGAGCTGCTGCTATGTCCCCTAAAGGATTCTGCATGGACTCTGACCACGCAACTTTTAACCAACGCTGCCTCAAAACCTTCATGCAGGTTTTCTAGCAAGAGACAGACAGCAGCCGCAGCCCAGGCTGACTCAGACCCTGTTCTCAGGTCCCCAACAACCTGCCTGCAAACTCTTCCCCATCTGGCATTAGACAAGTCAATCTAGCTGTTGTCTGGGGACAAGAGACTCCGTGTTCTGAGATATCTGCCCTCACACCTATTAATTAGGGAGAAGCAGCTTTTTACATGTAAGAATGAGCTCAGCAAGCTTACTCTATCCATGGTAAGTTCACACAGTTATCTACCCAGCAGCATATCTTAACAGGATTATCACTGATCTCCTACTCCAAACATTGTTATTGTCCATCCCTGACCCTCTCCCTCTACTTTCTACTAGGCTGTAATTTTTAAACACACGCAATAAAACCTTGACATGGGAGAAACAAAAATGTCTGAAACACTTCTCAAGATCTGGAGCGCACCGTGCATGGACAGGATCAACTTACTCTCTCTGCAATCTCATTGAACTCGGCGGAGGCAGGGGCTGAGCGAGCCTGGCCAAACCTGGCCCTGCTGCTTCCAGCAAGAACTCGCTTGGGCGTTGGGTTTGACGGCGGCTCTGATTCCAGCCGGGAACAGTCGTCACTGTAAAACCCCAGTGCCAGCAAGAAGGGCAACAGTTTGGGAGAGCTAAGATCACCCCGTTGTGCAGCGTGCCACCTGGGTAATTAGGAATTTCCGTGTCTGTGCTGGGGGTTACACGTTCACCTGCACTGGCGACTGGTGGGTGAAGAGCACCTGCATACGAGGGTGAGACTCTCGGCTGCTGTAAGCCAAGATAGCTCCAGGGAATCGCTCTTTGCAGCTGATGGTCTGGTTCATAGCAATGAATTAATTATTGTATCCCACTACTGTTTTCTTCTACTTGCCAAGTGCTTTCATTTGAATTAGGTCTGAATTGCATTTCAATATAGCTCAATCTTCCCACTGAAATCAATGGGTGCCCGTGGGCTGCAGCTGAGAGCAGAATTTGATGTGCCACACAGTCTGTCCACATGCTCTCCATTAGCGTAAGAAAAATCTGCTCTTGGTCTTTCACTCTCACATATGCGGAACGACAGTAACACGATTTGCCCGGCACGTGAGAGCGCACGGACTTCTCGCCACGGCCTCCATGCAAGTGGCCTGCAAGTGGGTTTCCCACGGCCCACGTACGAGCAGAGCAGACCGACCGATCCATCTCCCTCCCCGCAGGCCGGCCCGCTACGCCAAAACACAATCTTTCGGTCTGAAAAGATTGCATTACCACCTTTTTGAATGTCAGCACCAAGAAAACCCGCTTTGATATTAAGCGCTAACTAGGCGACCTTGCATAGGCATGACCCACTGAGAAAAGATATCACTAACCTCATCTATAGCTTTCTTATAGCTCTGTGAGTAAGGGAAGATTAATCAGCATCAGAGGAAACAGATCGGGACAGGAAAAAGCCAGAGGAAGGGCAAGCAGGTTAGAAATAAAATTAGAATTGTTAGCTCAACGCTGTGGAGTGTAAAGAAAAAACAACATCAACAAAACATTAATACACATTAAAAAAGAGAAAGCAGTGGAAATTCATTTTGGTTATTAGGTCGACTCTGCAGTTTTAAAAATACAAATGTCAACAACATTAAACCAGAAAGAAACACTTCGGGTGAGACTTTGCTGGGCCTTTGCCAGCGGAGCAGTAAAACCAGAGCGTACAGAAGTGACTGCCAGGGTTGCCCGCGAGCCGCGGAGGGGTCCCGGGCTGCCGCGGGGAGCAGCCCTCGGCGGGCGGCGCGGGCCCGGCCGTGCAGCTCGGAACACAACAATGCGCCGTACGTACGCGCCAGCCCCAAGCTAGCAAAGCACTTAAGCCTCTGCCTGACTTTAAATCGCAGCCTTAAGTGCTTTCCCCTAGGCTTGGGTTACTGGTAGAAATCATGCACGCTCTTAAGCATTCAGATCCCCCACAGGCTCTTGCCAGAGTGTTGTTTGCGAGTCTCTGAGCTGGAGAAGCAAAGGCACTAGCCTCTTTTTATGGGTCCCCAAGGTTGTGCTATGGCACCGAACGGAAACATGGCCAATCCGGTTGGCAACATTCCTGCAGGAAATAATTTAAGACTCACAGCAGGTCGGCTCGGTCGCGTCACGTCTCTGTTGTCTTCCTGTTTTATCTTCGCGGGCTCGTGGGGGAGCACAGGTGACCCTTCTGGTTTGACGTTTCCTGGGCAAAAGGAAAGTGGAGACGGTGGGGAATGACAGCTCTGGCGAGGCAGGAGGCCGCGTGCCCTGCCACATGCCACCTCTGCAAGGTGCCTGCTCATCTAGGAAAGCAGGTTTCCCCCTTCTCGGACCTTTCAGGAGGCCACGACATCACGGGCCTCACCTCTCCCCGATCCCTCCTGCTGTCTGGAAAAACCCTCCTCGGCCTTTCTGCTTGGCTCAGGAGAGCAACACACCTACAACCAGGTCCGGCCTCCACAGGCAGCCCTCTCTCAACACCACTGCCCTTCTTCCACTACGGGAACACATTCGCTGCGCACAAGAGCAGGCTGCGGGAGAAATCAGCAGCTCTGCAGCATCTGACACTGCTAGGAGATTATCTGTCACAGGATTCCTCATTAGTAAAAACAAAAACAAACCAAAAAGGACAATCGGTCATAAGTCCCTTTTATTGACTACCTAGCGAAGTGATTATTTCGACAACAGACGCGTCATCTTCTAGCCAGGTCATAAAAAATTCAAAGCATGGATGCAGCATTTGTTTTAATGCGCTTCAGCTCTCTGGATTTATATTCCAGGGCTGTGACAGAAATGCAGATAAAGTGGCTGTATGTGCTTTAGCAGCTCCTAGTGCGATTAAACAGGGGAGCAGAAGATCTTTAAGAACGGCTTTAAGATGCTAGGGAGCAATTCAGCTAGGAACATAAACCCAGTGTAAACACAGTTCCCTTCTGAAAGCATTTTAGAGAAAGTTGCTTACAGACCAGTTCATTTCTCTGCTCCCATCTCATGCTCTGTGCAGAGATGCAGCCCAAAAACAACCCCCAAAACCACCATATACCCCACCCAAACGTTAACACACTCCCAAAGAAACCCATACAGAAGAAGTGAATTTGGGGTCAATTTGGGGATAGAAAGCGTGCTGGTATTCATTTTTTTACCCTGCAGTGCAGCCCATCTCCGTTGGATAAATTACAGGTCGCTGTGACATTAAGTAGAGGGCAGTTGCCCAGGACATGCTGTCACTCTGCAGGCAGCACCTTCACCAGCCTTGGCCCAAGGGAGTGTTACCAGCTTGGGTTGCAAAGGGGCAAGTTGGTCCCAGAGAGAACTCAGAAATTGGGTGGAAATTTTTTTTCTTAAACACAAATGAGATCAGAGACATCCTGCCCTTCCCGCTTATCAAACGACCTCCGAAAATAGATCAGGCGCTACGAACATTTGAAGGGAAAAGCCACCTCACCTCTGACTCTATTGCGCTCGCTGGAGCCCGCCTGGGAGCCGGGCTGGGAGCCCCCCTGGGAGCTGGGCTGGGAGCTGGGCGTGCTGGAGCTGGAGGAGCTGCCGCTGCTGGTGCGCTGCAGCGGGCTCTCGATGATGGGCTCCGTCCGCCTCAGGTCCGGGTTGCTGCGGGAGCACAGAGCGGAGACGGCGTCAGCGGGTGCCGCAGGTGCCTCAGCAGCTTCAGCTCCTTCCAAAACTGGCCTGAGATGGCGGACTTATCAGGGCCACATGTAGCGTGACAAAAAGCACTGTCACAGCCACCAAACGGTACGTGCTCAGACATTTTGCAAAGACAGCTCTGTGCGTAACGGCGTCCACAAGCTCTAAAATCACCATGGGATCTTACGGTCTCTTACAAAAATGCTTAACTGATCTAGGAGTCGCGGGCTCGCTGCAAATTGATGAAGCCTGTAAAGCTCCACCAGTGCATCTTCATTTCTAAGGGATACGCTAACACACAGAGAGAGCTGTAAACCCACAAGTGTTAATGGGCTGTGGGAAAGTCATGGCTCCCTCGCAGTCTCCACCTGACCTGCTAATTCAGTGAAGACTCCAGTCTGCCTCTCACTGATGGATTTTGCCTGATGTTTGGTGCACAAGGTAAGGTCACCTAAGGCAAGATAAGAGGGCACCTCTTCTGCTGGAGAAGACAGGGCTGAAGTCTTGTCTCCTCAAGCTAGGGATCTTGTAAGCCCTAGTAAAATCCATGAAAGCTGAGTGACTGCGCAGAATCACGCACTCCACATCTTTATGGAGCTGGACCATAACCACAAAGAAAAATCATTTAGAGCAATTTTATACCCTTTTGTTTTGCCAGATTTAGCAAAAATTAAAAGACTGTTTGCTTAGAACTCCATTTCAGCCCTTAGACATGCAATGTTGGATTTATCTGCATTAACCAATATTCATTCTAAAATTAGGACTTTGCAACTTGCTGTTAAACAGAGAAAGAAATGTTTTAGTGAAGAAAAGATCTCAAGTTTGCAACAAGGCTGCAGATTACTTTTGCTGCTTATTCACACTTGCTAGTTTTCATGGCTTCCTATCTCAGCCACTTCAAATTTGCATAAGTTACCCACTTCAGGCATTTTCTTCCTTGATTTCTTTCCCCCCTGTGAACATACATAAATCTAGAATAAAAAGCATCCTTGATATACAAAGAGTGACTAATATTTCTCAGGGTATCAGATGCCTTTAGGACATTAATTCTTATTTGGCACTGAAATGACACCAGAAGACATGCTCATGCAGAGTTATGCAATTTGTTTTTATGCAGGATTTCTGCTAAGTGATCTTATTATTCAAAGTCCTGTTAAAAATGTATAGAAAGCTTTTTCCACAGAGTCCAATTAGGACCTTGTGTACATAAAAATTATGCTGGAATACTGCCACATTACATAATGCAATTGCAATCAAAGGCATTGAACATTAATATAAGGTGTGTGCTGTGCGCGCTGTGCGTCATTCAAAGCTGCTCAGAGACTATCAGAGCGGCACAAACTGGATGGATTGTGCAAAGTCCCATTGCCATAACCGGGTGATTGGCAGAATCATTTGGAAATGGCCTAACATGAATATTATATTGAATTGCTGCCTGGTGTTATCTTGCATTTACACAGGCACTTACTAAAATGATAAAAGCAAGATAGTAGCTTTCTGTGCAAGGAAATATCCCCCCAGTCATCACAATAGTGTTACAAATAAAAGAAAGCATATTTTTACCATATTAACATTTATACATGGGAAGAATCGAGAAACAATAGGAGAGGTGGTTAAAATAGGACAATGTGAGAAATGCTATGTTATCGTGAAAGAAATAAATGTTATCATTTCACTGATTAGTTAGTCTAACAGACTTTTTTGCTGCCGAATCGTTTTCAATTTTTCATCAAACTGAAGGCTTCCAGCTCAAGTTGTACGGCTGACTAAATTAATTCATGAAAGGTATTTGAAAACTTCAGCAACTCATGTATTTGCCTGCATTGACCAGGAGTGGGACTGTGAGGCTGAGGGAAACTTCACTGTAACCTTCAACTCGAATCCTACAGTCTCACATTATTATTTTTACTCTCAATACCTTCACATACTAGGACTACATAGTCCAACATCCTACTGCATTTTATATTATATTTCAGGCTACAGCCTGAAAATTAAAATTAAATTACTATTTAAGAATTAGATTCAAAGAACGGCATTTTCAAGAACTCAGAATGCTTCAGCCTTGAGCAATAAAAAATTCATGGTACGAATGCTTTTTTCTCTCATTTAAAATGAGAGAGAAAAAAAACATTCTTGCCTTCCTCCTCCTGCTACCCCTGCCAGCTACTTAAGCTGTTGCCCGCTGTACGCGAGGTTGCTGATGCATGATTCAGGCATTCAGCTGGAAAGAAAAAGGCATATGCTGAAAAGCTGGTTACGGTGCACAGCATATGGCTACGAATATGCCAGCGTTCGCTATTTGACCTAACCCTAAAAGGACAAGGCAAGAAATGGAAACCAAAGAGCTCCATCATACCAAGTGACATGGATCACATGTTTATCTGAAGATCTACTTGTCTACAGTGTCTTTACTTCTCTGTCTTCCCCAGTAACATTTTAATGTCAGTGGCATGCTAGCTGGGAAAAGACCCTAGTCCTAGGAGGTTCCTCTCCCAACGAGAGGCGATGTTGGGAGAACCAGGACCTATTTCCACTAAATCGTCCAAATTCCTGTTTGATTCCACAGCATCTGGCGTAGCAACCAGCTACAAACCCCACGTCATCCAAGAGCAGATTCAGGCCAGCTTGAAGGGAGCAAAACCACCAGGAACCCAAACAGTCCCAGCCCTTGGGTGTGATACAAAACACTGACGAACGTGAACCTACTTCATCACAGCTTAGGGCTGCAATAAAAGTATTATGAATCTCTTGCTTTCACATACCAGGGCTCCCCGTCTGCTCGCAGGACTCGCGAGCTGGTGCATGAGGAGGAAACCCGGAACGAGCTATGGGAAACGTGGAGGGGTTATTTCTGCGCCCCACACTCGGTCTCCCGTACCTTGCGCGAATCGGCTGCGATCCCAGCCGGGGTCCCAGTGCGCTGCCGTTGCCCGGGGAGTTCTTCCTCGCCAGAGCGGGGGATATGGAAGTGGTTCGTTGAGGCACCTGGGAAAGAAATGATGAAAGTCACAGTTACTGAGTTTGCCCAATTAAATCAGGCTGCTGCTCACACTTCTGAGAGATCGGGTTTCAGCGTTTCCTTAAGACTCAATCTATAATTGATTTCCCACTGAGAGATATGCAATATTTATAGCAATTATAAAACATAAAGCTCTCGGCTTTTACAAGGAACCACCGGAGCGCGAGGCGGAAAGGAGCTGCCAAGGTGTGCAGCGCAGGGCTTGCTCCCGCAGAAGAGCCCTCGGCGACACACGAAGCAGCCCCCTCCCCATCGGACAAAGAATTCCTTTTTTCAAAAGCTGAATGTATACACACATATATAAGTAGTCTAAATTAAACAAAAAAACACAGTGTGGAGTTTTTAAGATTAAATTCTCAAAGCAGATCACTTCATCCGCCACCGATCAGTTTTTAAGGGTGTCTAGATGGGACACGACACACATAGTATCAGAGAGGACGTGCTGACTGCTGGTTAAGCAAGAGGGCTGAAAGGGAGAAGGTCCAGGCTGAACCGCTCAACACTCTCGATCGAACCAAAGCAAAGCCCAGGCCCTGCGCCGGGTGGCACGCCGGCACCCGCTCGTCACACCCTAGCTCCAAAATCGCTGCGCACCAACACGCAGCAGCGGCATGCGGATAAACACACCGTACTTGAGCCTGCCAGAAGGAGGTACGGCAATACTCACCTGCGGAATACCTTGCACCAGGTAATAGAGAGGCCAAAAGCTCAGCAGGGTTAGCAAAAAAAGGATCAGGTATTTTTTTTGGAGAATAAACACACAGTTACGTTAGACAAGCCAAAATGATTCAGACAGAGACAGCCTTATATTCTGTGCCATAGCTAGCAATAACTTATTCGTTCATTAAAAGAAATTCCCCCTGTGGGCAGGTTACTCTGCAATCATGACTTCTGAAGTTTCTTTTACCTTCCTCTGAAGCATCTAGTCACAACCACTGGCAGAAACAAGACACCGGACCACAGAGACAGCCCGCCCAGGCTCACGTCACAGTCCGTTTGTTCCCGGTTACAATCACAGCAAATTTATTTTTGTGGGTAAAACGTGAAGTCAGACTTCATGTGTATTACTGCTGATACAGCAGCTTTAAACGTGAAGTGCTGTTTGGTGTGGGGAGCCTTTCCACGGCTTGGGGTTTCCTCAAACGAAGGGGCCTCTACTGCACAGGGCCCGAAAGAACCAGGAGCCGCGGTCTGATTGAGCAGGGCATTACTGTAACTAAAATAGGTGTTGTTCTCAAAAGACTCGAGCAAAAAGCAGCACCACACAGTGTTGTTTTCAATCTAGCCAATGTTAAACCTCAAGGGATTTCCAAAATCAGCGTCAAGGGTCTGACAGCGAGGACGGGCTGCTCCGGCTCTCACCAGCTACAGTCCGAGGGCTGAGCTAGATCATCATCTGTGAGCGGAGGTGTCACAGGTAAGCGGCTGTCTCTGCAGGTAGCAGGCTTTTGGGCCTTTGGGCCTTGGGTCTTCTGAGTTGTTGGCTTGCTTTTCCTCTTAAGTAAGCACTGGGGTGTCTTATCATCAGGAATATTACTAAAACCGCATGTGACACACCACCATGGAGCCTATTAGCTGATATTTTGCTCTAAAAACGCAAGTCACCTACTTGTTAATCCACAGAAAAACTGCCTCTCAATCACGGACAAATACTACCTGCCCTGCTGTCGCTAATCAATTTGTAGTATTTTTCCTCTGTGAAAATCCACCCAGGCTGAGGGCTGATTCACTGTAAGGGGAATTTTAATGGCCGAGTCATAACTCATCCAAAATGAATGTGTATAAACAACGCAATCGAAATACTGGACCAGGAGAATCTTAACTAAAGAGGTACTGCCAGATGCTGCCATAATGTCAACGGAGGTATAAAGTGGCTGGAGCCCTTGCAAGTCTTCCATCAAATATTGGCTACAACCGGAGGCATAGCACTGAGCAAAAAGGACCCGTCTTACTGCGTATGACAAATTTTATGTTCCTGCAACTCTATTTAAACAGAACGAATTTGCATCCTCGAGGAAAGAGGAATGGATTTGCTGGGGACTCCCTGCAGCTTGAGAGCTTTCTCCGCCGGCGGGCAACGCTACGGAGCAGCGCCGGCACTGCCTCTTTCCCGTGCTGAAAGGGAGGAGCGGTAATGTTACCTTTGGCGGGATGTCTTCCTCCTGCCGTAACCAAGAACTTCGGTCAAACTTTTCAATGCGAGGGGGCAGAGGAGGGTTTTCTGAGGTGGGGTCCGAGTTCTGCCTTGGCATCTCAGGGCGGTGAGAGGCCACCGTCAGAGCCTCCTGAAACCCAGCCATCCCCTTGGTGGGCTGTTCATGCAGGGACTGAGAGCCAGACAAGGAGCTTCCTTGGGATTTCACAGTGACCAGATGTGGAATCTAAGCACCAAGTCAAAACAGAACTATCAGTACAAGACGGAAAAAATAAATTAGAAAAAGTACTAAAAATCTGATTTTTTTTCCAAAAAAAAATTGATTAGCATTTCAGATGCACTAAAAAGCCCCCTCAGATTGAGATCAGCACTGCCTCGGTTTCAGGAACTTCTGACTTACACCAAATGAATGCAAAAACTATTAAAAAATCATGGTCGCATAGCTCAGCGTTTTAAAGTCAGGAAATGCCCAAGTCAGAGCCATATGTTGCAGTTCTGACCATTTCTGCATACGCCCTGTGATACGATGTTTGCTTCCAGCACTGCACACCGTTTTGGAAACGATCCCGGAGAGAGAGGCCAGGCTGTTCGCTCCGGCGAGCGCGCACACACGGGATGCACGCTCACGGTCGTGCCTGGCATTCGCTGGATCTCAAGCTATTAAGCCTGAATCTCTTATATTGTGCTAATGATGTTTGGCATGGAATTTTGTTGTTAAAAATAAAGAAAAGGAAACAATAATAAATAAAAATTAAAAAAAATTCAGGAATTCTGAGGCACAGATGGCTTAAAAAAATACCTTGAGGCATGAGTTTCTATAGGTGTAGGCAGCACCCTATGCTACAGATGAATCGTATAGATCTAAGGCTTGCAAGTGAAAGGAACACTGTCACCTGTGGTGGGAAAACTGAGACATTTGCAAAAGCAGAGTTTATGAAATCAGAGCTCCTTCCCAGGGCCCCATCAAGTCAGCATTGGCTCCTCCTTTGATGCAGCACAGAGTTGTAACCTTTATTTTGGTGTAAACATGACATTTCTGCATATATGTACATGCATATATGTACATCCATGCCCTGATTTCAAACGACTTTTTCATTAGCATCTTAGTCGAACAAAACCCTTGCAGCTGTTGACTATATATGTCACCAGAGTGTGGGATTTTCAAAGGAGTCAGAGAAAAATAGATTGTGTTTGGTCAATCAGAGAGGCTGCTATGAAGTGGGGTTTTACGGTTTAAGTTTGGATTATATATCTGGGGGAAAAATAGCTGTATAAAGGCTTCCCTGCAAGAGTTTTATTTAAAGTTGGCATTGTCCTGCTGACCTACAGATGTACAAACCGCATGCGGATGGCACTTTTCAGAGCATTTTCCCACAGAAAGCCCATGTGAATCTGGACCAAAAACCTGGTTCCTCCCCTCTGAAATCCCTGCTCGAGTCTGCAGGACTTGCGGGCACTGAACCGGGTCCAGCCCTGATGCTCTCACAACTTTCCGTGGTGGGGTACTTACGAACCTTGTGACTGAGATTAGCTTTAGAAATAATGATTCCCCTCCTCATTGTGACCTCCTGCCCTTTCCAGATGCATTTGTGACAGATGTTAACTCGATGGAAAACCAAAACAAAACTTTGAAGTAAAGTAACAAAGAAAGCAAAATCTCTTTCTGATGATCCCCAGCATCAAAGCATCCTAGGCCTCCCGTACCAGGCTCTGGGGTTTTAGTCCTTTAAATAAAACATACCCAAAGAGGAACAGAGCAACTGCCTTACTGGCGCAGACCAGCAGTTCCTCTAGGTCCTCAGCTTGTTTCTAGTAGGAACCAGTACCTGATGCTTCAAAGGAAGGTATAACCCAGCATGATGTTTCTAACACATGGAGGTGAAAAGAAGAATCCACTCATGAATGTAGATGCTGCCCTTACTCACAAACACACCTCAGGCTGAGAAACCACAGAGCGAGACATTTCCTTCAATCCACAATCTTTCTCGTGACCTTACCGGCACCCCGAGCATCCTGGTTTCTGTAACTGAGCCGGCCGGGCGGAAGCACCATTACCTGCGGGTCCACGGGTCTGAGCAGGGGTGGGGTCCGGGCGGGCTGCACACCGCTAATGCTGAAGGACTCGGAGCGAGGAGGCAGGTTGGGGTCAGAAATCCTGTTGGCCACCTTGTGAGGCATCGCCGGCGAGCTCTGACGGTTGAGTCGGGAGCGCTCCTCCACCTGCGGCGACATGGGAGGAGAGGCCATCAACACCAGCCGCCTCGCTGGATCTCCAGCGCACGATCTAGTTACCGCACAGCCATGTGGCCTGCTTTCCAAAGAGATGATCCTGTTTCCTGCTTATTTTCTGCTCTCTGAACCAAGAGACTGGGTTGCTTTATGCACCAGATCTTTGAGCACTTTAAGGATTTCCATATTGGGTAAATGCTCAACTCTGGATCTCGGCAGTCCCAACCTCTTCAGCCAAGCTCAGGTTCTCATGCAATCTTTGCTGGCTTTACTTTACTTCATTTTCCTTCTCCCTCACCCCATTAACTTGCCCCAGGTTTATCTGCTCCACCATATGTTTGCCTCTACCAGTTTTCTTCCTCCTCGCCTTCCCTTTCTAAGGTGCCCAGTGCCCTATTGCCCATCAAGAGCCTGTAACTGAGCTGCTTTCTCAGACGCTCTCTAGCACGGCTCAATGTTAGTTGCTCAATTCAGAGGCAGACAACGCTCAGCTTTTTGTTTCACTGCGTATCCGACACCGTCGGCTGTGATTGAACAAACCAGAGCGGCTGTATCAGGTATCCAGTGTTTCTCCCCTGCACAGAAAGCGCTGCCCACACTCCTGCCCCGTTCCCCGTAGGCTTAACGTAGCGTCGCTCCAAAGGGCTGCCATTACCGACACGGCTGCGATATGTCGCACAAACACAGAGCAGCAGGATTCACTGGATTGCTCTATCTGTAAAGCCTGAGACTATCTCTGATGAAGAGATATCATCAGCAAGTCTAAGTGGCACCTCCAGCTTCTAAGAGGTTAGAAAGCCTCATGAAAAAGCCACTTATAATTGAAAAACAAGGCATTTATAAGAAGATCCTTTCTCTTTAGATATATCAGGTTATCCTATGACTATGGAATCCAAGTCACCCAGCAGATTGTGCAATAAATGCATTTTAAAGAGTCCAAAAAAGGACTATTTATATCTCATGTGCGTAACTCATCCTTGTGAATCTGAAATGGAAAAATATAGCTTCAAGGAAAAGCAGCTTGCCTCAAGAAGGTATTTCTAGCAGATGACTTCTGAGAAACAGCTCTTGCCTCTTCATAAATGTATCTTGAAGCAAGGGGATCCTTTACTGTAAACACCACAAGGACTGCTTTTGTTAGATTTGATTCCAGGAATAAACATGGCAGCCAGAAAATGTCTGGCTTTGATCTAGATTTAGCAAGTCTGGCACCTTGTCATGTATGGAAGGAAAACAACCCTATTACTGATACAGGCGTAAAAACAAGGCCCATTGTTTTCAGGTAATCCTGGTGGAAATACGATGGTTTCAGCTAACCCAGACATATGTGCAATCTGTACGCTACTGAGATGAGACTGCACGCGCCGATATTCATGCAACATATGCTATGCAGAACTGTTGATACCTCAACTGGAGATCTGATGCATATTTTCACTCATGAGTCACTAATATGTGTTAAATACCATTAGCATGTCTTAGTTCCACCATGTCATGTCAAAAAGTAAACCATAAAATAGGTTTGCTTGCAGAGAACCACAGCTTTTCTTTAATATATATTCATGAAAGACATACAAGAGCCCTTAAACTAATAAAAATGAAGCGCTTGCTATTTCAGATACTGAGCAGAAGTCAGATGAAAATTTAGGAAAGAGACTCCTGTTGTATGGACTCTTTCTCTTCAAAGGAAGGGTGATTTCTTGCTCACGAGTGACCACCCGGGCCACCACTGGGGCCCGACAGGACCTCACAGCTTGCCCCATGCGCTGCCCCCCAGCTCCAGAGGCCGCGCGGAGCTCAGTTCAGCGATGCCCGCAGGAGCCTTTGCAGAGCACATGAGGACAGGGAGGAGAGCGGGGAGGAAGGCGAACTCCTGAACGAGGCGGCCTCTGCATGAGCGTTGGGACAGGCTCGCTGCCCCAGAGGAGCTCCAGTACATCTGCTCATCATCCGAGCCTTGGCGCTCACCACAGCCGCCCAAGGCGACAACACTGATCCCTCCAGCTATTTTTGGGAGCTCGCCGGCAGAGTGCCAAGCCATAATGTGCAGCCAATTACGGAGGATTTCAAAGCTTGCATGGAGAAGGCAGGAAAGTAATGAGATGGGTGATGTCTGTGAACCGGGAAGGAGAAAGATGGTTGGTTTTCCAACCGCCAGCATCGTCTCACCAAGTGCTTTGTTTCACCAGCACACCGAAGACGGTACGCTTGGGGCTCTCCCCTTCTACTCCACGGCGTCTTATTGACTACAGCATTATGCAGAGAGGGGAAAAAAGCAGCACTCTGCAGTGCCAAACTCCGCAGGAATTCATCATTGCTCCCATTCGCCAGCCGTCTCTTATATAATTCAAGATTCACGTCAAACGGGAAACGTCCCTAGCAGCTTCTGCGGAGGTCCCAGTGGAAAGCAGCTAATGCTGCCATGAATTATTTCAAAGCAAAAGAAGGATGACAAAAGCCAAGGGGACTGAAGGGGGAGCTGAAAGGAGAGCTGGCTGTTGCAGAGAACAGCACTGCTGGTGACACAGCTGAGCCCTGGGCAACACGGAGGTGCCAAGCCGGTGGGAAGAAGCACCACAAGGCCAGGCCCAGTGTTGAAGACGCCCAATTGAACATCCCCCTCGCTGCTCCTTTATGTAAGGTCATATATGAAACAGTTCTTTCCACTGCCGGGGATCTGCCCAAACCTGTCCTTTGGCTGACTAAGCTGCAGGTTACTTTTTCACTGAAAAATAAGATCCAGACATCTCTTTGTTTGCAAACACTGGTTCGCAGCAGAATGGTCAGTAGTAGACAACTGCTAAATACAGTACAAATACTAGTACTAGTACTATAGTACAGACCTGCTACTTATAGTACTAATGCTACATGCCTGGCTTGAACATCAGCGGCTCCCAACACGACGCCTGAAAGGGCCCAGTTAGTCTTTCACTGGAAGAGGAGATCTGTGTGGGTACAAAGGCCAGGTTTGGGCCATACCCCAAGCCATACCCCAAAGTAACGCTCCAGTGGATAATCCCTCAGACTCATGGGAAGGCAAGCTGAAGAGGCAGCAGATGAGGATGTGCACCATGCGTGTTGGCAGGGACTACCTGAGCAGTGCTCCAGGCTTGCAGAAATGCAGGCAGGGAGAATTTACACCTAAGAAGACTTCCTTGACATAGCGATTTGCTGTAGAGATATGCAGAAGCACAGAAACTTGTCTGTTACCAGACTTGTCTCCTCCCAGTTCCAAAAGGAAAGCAAAGTCTCAATATTTCTGTTAAATTAGCATGTTTGGATTGAGTACTGGAATTGCCAAACTATGGCAACAACTATGGTATGCCTATAGTAAGTGTTGGTGCAAGTTTGGCTATCTGTATAGCCAATAATAATGGTACTTCAGTATATGCAGCAAAGTAGCTAAACTGTGCTAAAAATGCGACCATGTGAAGTAGATAAAACAGGGTATGGAGGTGACGGGAGTAGTTACGGGAACTTCCCAAGGGTGCTGTGTTGGGGCAGTGCATCAAACTACTGCTCCCAAGAACATAAAGAAGGTAAATTTGCCACTTTGAGTATTTCATTATAAACTGCACAGTTACACAGGTAAAGAACAAATGGTTTGGATAGCCAAACTGTGGAAGCTGGAGATGTTTCAAAACAACAGGAAATCTCATCTCTCCTATGATTTCAGCAAAGTGTATGAGGCCGTACGCTGTTGCTCTTATTCGCATTTTACAGTCCCTTAATGTAATGGAACTTTGTATTTGAAACAAAGTCAAATCCAGCTCTTTCATCCTTCATCCTAGATAAAGGTCTCTTTTTATAAATCTTTGTTAGAGATAGCTTTGAAGACAGTGCCAGAGGTACTTTAGCAATGTTATAGGAGATTTATTTAAAACTAGGCAATGAAAGAGAATTTACTCCCATTTTCCTGTTTGCTACTTACTGTTAACACTACTGCAGATGTACAATAGAGACCCAATTTCGCAGAAGGCCATGGAGGTACCACCTAGGTGGAAGCCTCTCCTATCAGAGGGGGCTCAGAGCTGTGCTGTTGGGCACATCGGTCTTAGATAGGAATGCCTTGTCCACAGACCTACCTACCAAACCTCTTCTTCCACTGGAAGGGTTGGTAACAATCCCGAAGCTTCTGTGAAGACAGGCTGGCAGATGCAGTCGCTATTAGTAAACTCTTATTCCTTGTGACACTTCAGGAAAGGAAACAGGCATAACCTTAAGTTTTTACTTTTCATCTGGAGTAGGCAAATTTTTCACAATTTTTGAAGCCCACATCTAACTTGAGAATGTGAGCAACTGACACCTTCCTTTGCCTCTGCCATGGTTTAGAAATGCTAATAACTCTTGGTGCTGCTATCCTTAGCAAAGGATAATTGACTGAATTTTTTGAGCATTTGATGCTTACAGGTATTGTGGATTTAGCGCAGCTGAAGGTTGTGAATTGGAAAGATTAGAAGACAGCTAAGTGTTGGATGCACATTGCATCTCTGCCAGGACAAAAGGGTGCCAGACACTTGGCAACAGAGCAGCAATCCTGCTTAGTGGGAAGAACAGGCGAGTTATTAAAAGATCTTCCTGCCCAGGAGTAGAGTTACAAAATTAAACTAACAAAATCCAAAGAACTTTAGAAATATTAATAACAAGAGTGGCACCAGTCTTACTGGAACCACCATAAAGATATTAGGGAGAAAGAAAGTGTTTCCATATGATCCTGAAACCTCACTGCAGACAATGCATGTCTTTTCAAGACTATTTAGTCAGGCAATAATTAATAGTCCAGATCTTACAGTTGTTACAAAAATTCCCTCTTTTTGTTGGGGGGAAAAAAAGAAAAACAGCAATGTGGCTTGCATTCCTGAAAATCACGAAGGATCAGTCATCCCAAGAGACATGGCCCTTACCACAGGAGGAAAAGCTGTCTGGTCCCTGTTTGCTTATGGGGAAGCCGAATTAGTAGTGAGCAACGAAGCCCTGCCACCACCACTGCTCTGCCCCCGCCGCGGTGGCCACGGCACAAAGAGGAGCCTCCCGTGCTTGTGCCTGCCACGGCCGCAGCTACGGCTCAGCCCCCGAGGAGGCTCCTCCTTGTCGCAGTCCCTCACGGAAAAGCCTCCTTTCCCCGCTCTCCTCTCCCCAAGCACATATGCACGTGCAGACACGCACACACACTGTGCTTTTAATTGGGGGTGTTTCCAGCAGAGCTAGTGGCACTGCGCTGGGAAGAGCGAGAGGGGAGGCAGACCCAGGAGCGCGCAATCTGCCGTGCACGGCTCAGACAGAGCCGCGGGCAGCGGGAGCCAGCTCTGCGGATGCAGTCGAGCCCCACCACACTCCTCCCTCTCTCCTACCTCCTTGGCCCATGCTGGCTTCTCGCTGGCATTTATCCCTTCCTTGTAATGGTAGAGCGGTTTCTTCTCCGCTGGCCTCTGGTCCTGCCGCTGCTGCTGCTGCTGCTGCTGCAGGGAGACCAGGTAGTCGCGCTCCTGCTGGAGTTGCCGCTGCAGCCTCTCCGCTTGCCGCTGCTCCTCCAACTGCTTGCGCTTATACTCCTACCCAGAGAACAACACAGCAACGTGGGTGCACGAGCCACCGGGACGGGCCTGCCTGGTGTGTCAGTGCATGACCTGGGCACTGAGGGGCTGCAAATACAAGTGTGTTGCATCTTCCTAAGCCACACGTCGGTTTGGCCTAAGAAAGGCACGTTAGCGCTAAGTAGCTGTAATCTCACTGATGGAGACTTTAAATCCACACTTGAAACAGGGGGTCGGGATCTGAATCCCTCGGGCAGTCCCAAACAGATACTGATTGCAATATAACGTTCTCATAGGGCTTATAAGCTACCATTGATTTTGCTCAGATTTTTCCAGACAGGAAGAACAAAGCACCAAGCCAATGAGGTGCCAAACACCATCGGTTCATAGAAAACCCAACCGAAGCTGAGCCCATGCAGCACTTTGTAGGACCAATTTACTGTTTGTGGCAACAGCTGTGCAGCAGAGCCAACTGTATGATCCTTCTCAATCCCTAGGGCTTTACGAGGTTTAATTACCAAATCATTAACGCTTTTTTTAAAAGTGCCTTTCTAAAATGGAAGGACTTGTGTGAGGGTTTTTTTCTTTTCCATAAATAAAGCTAACGGGAAGAGAGACAAATAATAATCCCTGTGGATTAAAAGAAAACACAGCGAGAATAACAGCTACAAGCACTAAAAAAGGACAATTAAAAAAAATGAAATAATAAAAAAAAGTCTAGAATGTGAACAGCACGAGAGGGAGTATACAATATTCCTGTGAAGGAATTAAAACAAAAGCCTTCACTCAAAATAGCAAAGCTGCATCGCAGGGTGGGTTTGCTGGGCGCAGATACGCTACAGCCTCATGACATGCCAGCATGCTGCAAACAGCCTTAAAAACGACACGGCAACAGGTACAGGGGGACGGAGGAAGGGTCTGCACCTCTAACGAAGGCAAAAGCAGGCCCACGCTACGGGAGGAGATGCAATTAGAGCAGTGCGCAGCGAGGAGCCCGAAACCAGTGCGAGGGCAGGTACGGCGGAGAGGCCGAAGCGCAGCGAGGGAAGTCGCGGCCGGCTCTGCAATTGCACCGCGTAGCCGGGGGCACGTGCAAGGCGCCTGCCCGGGCGAGCCCCGCGCCGCGGGAGCGCTGGGGGCACACGAGCACACGCAGGCGGGCACATGCGGGCGCGACGCGGGCAAACGGCGGCCGGCGGGGCCGGGGCCTCCCCATTACCAGAAGTAGCGCTTGCTCCTGCAACAACTGCTGCTGCAGGATCTCTAACTGTCTCTGCTCCTCCTCTAACTGTCGCCTGATGTACTCCTGGAGGCACGGCAGCAAGGAGCAAAGGAGAAAGAGAGAGAAGGTGAAAGAGCCAGTAATTCCCAAGGGGAAGAGCCTGTCAGGAGCACAGGGAGGACTTGGCGCGCAGATGTCCACCCACCTGAGAGCCTAGATGCTCTCAGTCCCTTCACCACGGTCCAAAGCCCCGGGGCTCCCGCGGCCGGGACACGGGCCTCCGGGAGGGAAGAGCTACATACATGGACTAGGGACGGCCCGAACCCCTACGCTGGGAACGGTAGGGTGGGAAAACTCAATGTCAAGTGTCTCCACATCTGCGGGCAAACAAGTGGATCCACACAGAAATAAATTACGACAGTGGAAAGCGACACACGCGGTGTTAACAATCAAGCAATTTACGCTCAAGTGGTGGAAGTGGCAAAAAGTGTGAGTGTTACGAGAAGATCTGCCTTTTAACTTATTAAATTAAGAGCAATTCACATTAAGGGCAATCATCCTGAACTGTTGTGATTGCTGAGCGCAGCCAGGCCACGAGGACCCCATCCAGCCTGGAGCTCGGGGGTACCTGCTCGTGCTCGGCACGTCTCCGCTCCTCCTCCCTGCGCATCTGCTCCTCGTAGTGCCGCCGCTGCTCTCGCTCCTGCTGCTTCCGCATCTCCTTCTCTCGCCTCTGTTGCTGCAGGGGCAAAAGACACAGGTGAGTCATTGGGATCTCGGTAGGCGCAAATAAAAAGTTTCTTGGGTGCTCAGAGCCCCTTTTCTCATGGCTTTTTGGAAGCATCTCCTGCCGCGGTGGCCGCTGACCTTGCGGGCTGCCTCGTCGCACGGGACCCAGCGGCTGCTCCGGGAAACGCAGCCATCGCTCCCCACAGCACAGCAAACCAACCCAACTCACCTCCCATCCCACCGGGCTTCAAGGAGCAACACAAATAAACCGCAGCCCTGTTTGTGCGAACCAGACTGCCCACTGAGAAGGGAATACGTCTCTACTGCATCTGCTGAGACCAAAAGCTTATATAGAAGACCCCAAATCCAATTACTATTTTTTTAATTCTTACCAGTCAGTCATGTTATTTATTAAGGAAAATAAGGCTCTCGGTCAAGTCATTCGAGGATCAAACTGCTTTTTATGAGCAGGACTTGTACATTTACAGCCTCTTCTCTAGAAATCAATACCGTTTCATAATTACATGCCACTCAGAGGTCCTATGTGCAGGGCTGATCACAGCAAAGGACGAAAATGTGCTTATAATGTGCCCTGTGGGCTCCAAGACAGAAACTAAAGAGGTAAAAATAATTAGCTAGCACAACGCTGAATTGCTTCAACTGCCTTAAACTACAGCGTGCGCCGGGTGGCTTCATGTCCTCAGGGCCACTCTCAGGGCTGTCCCAGTTCCCCACTCCTGGTGTGCGTCATACGTTACTTTGCTCTGTAACATCCTTGCCACTAGTGACCCCAAAGGGTTTCGGGGTGACGACCATCTATGACCCGCTCCAGGGTGACCAGAGACTTTGACTTGAATTGCCCAAGGAAGATACTACTCCTTTTCTTTCCTTGTAAAGTTCCCAAGAGATCTACTCATAATTTTTTCCCCTTGATAGCTCGTTGTTCCAAGGACAGGAGATCTGGAGCTTGTCTACCATACGGTGCTTCTGAGCCCTCACAGGTTTATTGCAGTGACGCGTCCCGGGTGCATGGGGCATGCCGGTGCCCCGCTCCAGGTGACACCAACTAACGCGGGGCAGCTGGCACTCCCGCTGTGCGCCGCACGGCCTGTGTTGTCAGCGGTGGCACTGGCGGGACGTCTGGCACGGTGAGAACCCATCTCAGCCCTACAAGCCCTACAGCCCTTCAAGTAACGCCTGCAGCGAACATCGCTCGGCTCCCGCTAACACTGTCGTCCTTTCCACCCCCCCAGACAACTCTGCTCCACCAGTCTCACACCGTGAAGTTGCTCCTCATGCATCAGCGTGCAGAACCAAATGCTGGGACACGCAATTCCCAGAGGAAGCCTGCGAACAAACCCACCTGACTCACGCGGCACCTCGCTGGGGACTGTTCTGGGGCTCCCTAGGTTATTGGAGAACAACCTTTGGAAACAGAGGCTGAAAGAAGCTTCAGTAGGTCACTGAATCCCGCGGCACCGTGAGCTATACCTGCACTGCTAGTGAGGAGCTGGCACTTCCTCAGTTATGCCCTAAAACGGTGGCCGTCCCTTCTCCAAACGCAGAGCGGTGAGGAGCTCACCATGGTCATAAGCCCAGTGCAAAAGGGAGGTACCTGCTGCGAACGGACTTCTCCAGCAGGCCTGACTCTTGCCTTTGTTTTAACCCAGTGAAACTCCCCAAACTGCCCCACTGCTCTGCTGTCCTGTCCACACGAGCAGGGCGTGAGCCCAAAGCTACTTGCCATGCTCTGGCTACGACACCCGAGGGGGCAGCAGGCTCCTCGGCACCGGAGCGGCGCTAAGCCAAAACACCAGGCAGCCCTGGTTCGAGGATGGGCGCGAGGGGACGTAGGAGCACGACCCACCAGGAAGCCAGAGACCACCGAGAACAACCTCCCAGGCAACCTGCTTATTGCAAGGGCACCTGACGCGGGACGGATGGGCCCCTCGGCGTGCAGCCGGCCGATCGGCAGAGGGCACTCAAATGCAAACGTTGGCTACGGGGATGCTGCGGCCTGCGGTACCTTCATCTGTCACTGCACCGAGCAGGCATGCAGCAGTAATGGGGAGGCAACGCGCTGAAGCAGAGAAGATTAGGTCCTTTTTTCTTCTCTTTTTTTTCAGCCAGACATTTTTGCCACTGCAGATACGCAGTGACTGAGCAGACTGCAATGGCGAGGAAGGCACTAACGGGATTTGAAATGCAGTATGTTAGCTAAATCGTATATAGGTCTTGAATATATAGCTGACTACAGTGGCTCTGCCCAAGGAGCTGGCTGAGCTATCTGGAGACAAAAATGCATATGCTTTAAATTGTTGCTGTGCAGTAAACCTGCACAGTTTATACAGATAGATTTGAGATAGACACATATATATATATATATATAAAGCATATATATATATATAGAGAGAGAAAGAGTACATTTTTAAAATAATTTTTAAGGACACCCTCACATTACAGTACATGAAAGAGTCATTGTCTGCCTCACTCAAGCCTTCCCATGCAAAGGTCATGTCCATAGATAACCTGCTCAGAGACGTTGATGGTTTTCTCTAGCTTAGTGTTAGAGATCTAACATAGCTGTAGTGCCATCTATAGCCATATTTATCAGTGCTGTTTAACTCTGCCCAGGGAAGGAAAATTACATTAAACCTGAAATAAACTGCTAGCTGCAGACTCTGGTGTGTCCCACGCCACGCACATTCAGTCGCACTACCCACGTAAGCTCGAGATGCATGTGTTACTCGCAGCGTACGCGTGTCCTTTTCGAGTGCAGCGGTAACATATGGCTATTTTTATTCTGAACTCTATACTAGGAATTACACAGGATATGCCACCGGGATATGGTAGCTCTGCAGCATTAACAATAATACATGGGATTTCCTAACTTCACGAGCACTCCCTTGACCTCCTTAGAGGAAAACTGTCGATGAAGGTCACCATTTCTACGCGCTCAGATAACACACATGGGCCTCAGAGAATACCGAGCCCCGCACACAGAGCACGTAGCTTTTGACTAACTGGCTGAATACACATTAACTGGAATTTCCACCCATTGTGCTTATCACAGAGTTTTTTGGAGGGAGTAGGTTGGGTTTTTATGCTTTTTGTTAAAGCAGCATGCTACATAACAAAACACACAATGTTTTGTGTAGGCTGGGCCTGGCTGGCAGGAGGCATGGCCCTGAATGCCACAGCTATTGCCTGGATAAAAATTACCTGATTGGTCTTAATTCCCAATCCAGCAAACAAACAAAGCCAATCCATGCAAGGAGGAACAAAAAAGCCTTTCCGTTTTTCCCAGGGAGGCAGCCGTGTCCTTCCGTCCCTGCAGGCAAGCACGCCCCGGAGCAGCCCTGGGGAGCCTGCCCGATTTCTGGTCTCTCCGTGAAAAGCACACCTCTAACCACTAGCCTCCTCCACACCTGTTTAAATCCATGAGCTGGGAGCTGAGTCCCCTGGGCACAGTTTTCTTTCGGAGCTGGGCCAGCTGCTCATCTGGATATTTAAAGCACCTCTGCGCCCCGGCTCTTTGGTTTACCTAGGCCACGAATACAGAGCTGACTTGTGCTGTCCTGGCGGTGCTGTAATGCTTCTGTCACATCATGCTATAAACAAGTCATTTGTCACGGTCACATTATAAGCAACCTCAGTTAAACAACCCAAAGGCTGTCTCTGCAGAGCTACTAGGAATCAGCAGCGTCCCCGTCTCCCGATGCGCCCAGCTGCCTGCCACGGGCTGCCTTGCCTCTGCAGCTGGCAAACATCTGGAGAGAACCTGGCACTAGGAAGGAGGGCGCGCAGCCTCCAGCACTGCACTGATTTCTCATCTGCCTCTGCTCACCCTGGTGCCCTCCCCGCCTGCGCCGGGTGTGCTGAGCTGCACCACCGAGATGACAAAGCACCCAGCTCTAAGTAGGGATTAAAATCATCAAGATACAGCTGAAAAATGAAGTGAAAGATTCAGATATCTCTCTCCATTCACCTTCTTTTCTCTCTGTTTCCTGCCCGTCTTTCCCCTTCCACTGCGAGGGCACACTTCCCAGGTTTCTCTAAGCCTGGATCTACCGTATGTATTTACGCTATCCAGATCTATTATTCATGCAAGGCAAGAGCACCAATTAATTAGGACTGTGTTTATATAACTCTGCAGGTAAAGCTATATGTAGCTGCCTGTAAGCTAGAATGGGATCTTATTTGTGCTGCACTAGAAATGACAGGTTTTAAATATTGATGAGGGAAGACATGTGAAGGCAAAGCCTCCAGTGGGAAGGCCCTCGGAGGTCTGGCACGAAACAAGGACTTCAAAGGAGCAAGTTCACTTTGCTGCATCAGACACATTTAGGAGTAAGAGGAATCACAGAGCTGCGCAAGGTTAGAGGCTCCCTGTGAACCGCTGGCAGGTGCTGAGAGGCAATAACATCCGCAAGAAGCAGCGCTCGGAAATCTTGGCTCCTGCTCCCAAATGCAAGCAAGAGCCAGCAAAACAGGAGATGGGGAATTCCAAGCAACAAACGAAAACAAATATTCTAGGTGGTTGCATTTTTGTGACAGGCTCATTTATCTCAGCCACCAGGGAAAGAGTGAGTATGCCTGGAACATCATCTTTTCTGACGCACCAAGCGCCGGAGCACGGAGACGTGTTTCCTACCGGTAGGAAAACTGGGTCAGAACTTCCTTTCACAGCAAATGGGGATCTCACATGCTCAACTGTTGTAGGAACTTTTATCTGGGACCACCACGAAGGGACAGGAGTGACACCGCATGCAGGAAAAGGCTCATGCGTCAAAAGCTGTGAGCTCTACAAGCTTTATAAACAAACCAAAATGGGAAAGATGCGAGTATCTGCTGTAGTGCAGCTTCCCTTGTACCTGGGTGAGGGGACTACTGCCAGGATCGCTGCAGTACCACTGCAATCCACATTACTGCGAGGAGGCTGTCACGCTAATGCACACGTTCCTGCAAGCTAGATGATACCTGCATATGCAGAAGAATATAACAACCGTAATTTTAGCTGGCATAAGTTGATCTGTGGTTAATTGCTGGAAATTTTGTGCATTGTTTTAAAAGACCTTCCAGTACATGATCTTTTGCTTTAGCTGGTTAACATCTAATGGAATTGCAGCTATTTTTTTTATCCACTGAACATCCAGCTCCTACAACTGCACTGAAAGAAACTGGGCATGTAAAGAGCAAGATGCTTAGATGCTTACATTTGTCTTCTATGTTCTCTGTAAAGATCTGACCTTTGTTTTCTGCCTGGAAAGGAAAAAATCCACAACATGACGTAAGAATGCTGTTATGTAAAATCCTCCCTGACTATCTGCCCACTTCTGCCAAGGGGTCTGCACAGATATCTGTCTTGCAGTATCCCTAATGCTCCTGAGAGCAAGGTGTGTTATTCCTACTGCTCAGCCAGAGTTTTGCTGGTAAACCCAGTCGGCAAGGTTCAGTCTGTGCCAGGAGCAGAGGGAGGGCTTATTAGGGAACGATATATATAGGAAAGCAATGACATATATAGGGAAAGATCAAAATGTATTCAAGCCAAGTCACCGTGCTGCATAACATGAATATTTGCTTAGTGCTATTTGATTTACTGATATTCTTTAGTTCTTTAATTTTTACTTTTCTGCAGTTATTTCTGGTGCCCATCTTGAAATCAGAGGATGAATCTTCTGCACCAGGGACAAAGCTGCAGCTCTGTTCCCCAAAAGCCAGGGAAGGGAAGCCTCACCATGGAGCTCCCTTTTGCCTTCATGCCTGCTTGCTTTCCGTTCAGAACAACAACAAAGTACCAAAATCTCTGGACCAACACAGGTTTCTGAAGGTAACTCTCTGTTGCTCTCAGCCTACAGAAGTGAAGAGTCAGGGAGCACCTGCAATCTCTGGCTTTCCCACGGTCCCGTGGAGCCCTGCCAGTGCAGCTACACCGCTCCCGTGTCCCGGGGCATCAACTTACCTCCTGAGTCAAAAAGCTACGGCTGGCTTGAGGCATCACCCAACCCTCTCACACATCCAGTGCACAGTTAGCAATTTCTTTTACTCAGACATAAGGAAACACCTCACTGAGTCTGCTTCCGGAGGTTTGGTCCTAATATTACAGTAAAATATGTGTATTCAATCACACCAAACCTAAAACACCAAATCATACATTCAAATGCTTATTTGATGCATCACTGTTAGAGAAGGACCCATGTCCAGACACTCCCTGTAGTGTGTTTCTACAGCTCTTTCCTACTCCATGAAGCTCCTGCTTGCCTCCCCACTGCCTGCTGGCATGCATGGCCACAGTCATGGGCTTCAACCCCCAAATATCTGCCCTTCACCACTAGGAAAAACAGGAAAACAAGGCAAAAGAAAGGCTGAAGCCTTGTTATTCTGCTCTGGCATAGTCATTACTGAATTCAAGCTGTGACACCTTCAGTGCCAGAATGACGTAGGCAAGACCTGAGGGAAGCCCCAGAGCTAGCTTGGGGATTTTTATTTCCACTGAAATTAATGACAGCTGCAAATCTAAATCTCTTAGGCTGCTCAGAAAAAAAATTCAGTCTTAAGGAAATTGGTCAGTTGTTGAAAAAGGAGACCCAAGTACATGACAGATCCAAGACCACCTGCTAAGGATGGCTGCGGTTTTCAGGGGCAGCATGGAGTGCACCAAGACAGCACCAGGAGACACCCAGACAAGTAGACACCCTTCACTTTTTTATGCATATATTTGATGTTATTGCTGCAGCAACATCATGAGATACTGGATTTCTGCAGAAAGGCCCTAAAGTGAGATATACTTTGTGAAAGGTTCAGAAATCCTGGCTTAGGAACATCAAGACGACAGAAAAAATCAGACTTCCTTAATTACAAGCTCTATTAGGTGGGAAAATAGAAATGGTGGAATTTCTCTCTTTAGCAGTATTTAAAAACAAGACTGGACAAAGCAAAAGAAAATCTACTGAAGTTCTGCACTGACAGAGGAATGGACTAGTTACTCTATTCATTGGCCCTTCTCCAACCCTTTTACTGTGAATCTCCAATATAAATTAACTCCAGGCAGTTTTGAGCTTTGCATCCTCCTAAGTCAATCCTTCTGGAACGGCACTTGGGGTCTCGCTGATTCATTCAGTCAGCTTGGCCATGTTCACGGCGGTTTGCTATGAGTCACCGCTCTTGCTATAAACACGGTGACATGTCTGGCAGTACTAAAGAGGCGGACTGAGGAGCCCCGAAAGCCACGAGCTCCAAGTGTTTATTTGTCCCGGATGCTCTATTGGGTTTTAAAGGTCAGCTTTATTTTGAAAATATAGTAATCGGAATCTTCCCCTGGTCTCTGTTACCAGTGATCTGCTGGTACAGTGCTGCCTGTAAGAGCGATTTGCACTGACCGCACCCGGTCCTCTTAGTCAGACCATAAAGTAGCACGGAGCAAATTCGCTTCCCACTACCAGAGTAAATCCAGAGCCAAGAGCCAACCAAAGTTAGTGTAAAGGTAGTGTAGGAAAAGACAGAGCCAGGCCAGAAGGAAACGCCACAGTTGTTGCTGAAGTGTCTGGGTGCTGCTGCGATGGGTATGAAAGCTGGACCGGTACCACTTTCTGGAGCAGAAGTGCAGCAACCGAAACTGCCTAAGTGCACAGGGTGTCTCTGGGAACTGACGGCAATACTGAACTCGGTACACTTGTAACAGCCATTGTTTGGTAGCTTCTGCTCTGCCCATCAGATGCTTGCTACCTCAAAATATCTGGAAAACACATAAAGACTGAACTCTGTATCTACTGCTGGTTATCTGTGCCGCAATTAGTGGGACAGCCCAGGGCAATACACACCGCTGCTAAGGTCTCCTCAAAGAGGCAGCATCATTCCCTAGGGCTGATGCTGAGACTCCTCTATGAGCATGAAATTCAGGTGGAAAACATTCAAAGCTGCTTGTTTGGCTTCTCTATTCCACTCCCTGCAGTAGCGATGAAACTGTGTTTGCCAATCTCTGCCTCTACTATTTCTCTGCTTTCCTACAGCCGCCAAGAGCAGGTACACACAACCTTGCAGAGGCAACGCTGGGATCAGCTGCCCTGGGAACCATCCCTCTAAACCACTGCCACCGCTCTCAGTGTTTATACCTCTTTGAACACTTCTGCTTTAATCCTCACCATAGCAACTCGGCTACGTTTCTTGCTCTCCACACAAATGGCATCTACCAGGGAGGGGAGCTCATTTTACCGAGTGGTTAGAGACGGGGTGAGGCCGAACCCCCACCCAGGCAGACTACTCGGAGTAGATAGGCACCTGCGAATATCCAAAGGCAACTCCAAGGGGCTCTCTCGGAGAAAGCAGGACACCTGGGAGCACCTGGAGCCCACCACAGTGCGTGCCCAGTGCTCCCCGTGGCCTGCAGCTCCCCAGGCCAAGCCCCTGGCGACCGCGGCTGTGTCCCCTGCGCCCACAGTTCAAAATACAGCCCGGAGTAATGCAGCAGCAGCAATAAACTCATAAGCTGCTCTGTAAATGCCAACAGCGAGGCTTGCTCACTACTGCAGGCTAATTCAGCACCTCGAGCAACCACCAGCTTCCCAGCAAGGGCTGCCGGGGTGACGACCGACTCGCAGGAGACGCCAGCGGCGAGGGCTAGCTCGCTCCCGGGAGGATGCCCTGAGCCCCGGGTCCAAGCAGGCCGCTGACGCCCGAACCAGGTCCGGGCAGAGGATGGATGCCTTTCGGTCACAGCTGCGCTCCCTCCTCCTCAGTTCTGACACGGAGGCAGAGCGAAAGGGTCTTTCCTCTCCGCGCCTGCTTGCTCCAGAATATATTTCCCTCTCATTTTAGATCTAAAAATGTTAAGGCAGCTGGGAGGAAGGCAGTGAGCGAAGAGCCTGCAGGGAGTGTTACAGTCACTGGAAACAGGCATTGATTTTAAGTACTGGATACAGGGGCATGAGCTTCTAATGACAAGGGGAAAGGGGCCAGGGGAAAAGAGCTGAGCTCGATGGATCCGCCGAGCCGCCCCGCGAGCAGCACCTCCTTCGCCCAGGGCAGAGCTCACGCGGCTTAGCAGGAGGATTAGAGCCCTACATTCAAAACCTGCTTGGGAAGCGGCAAAGAGAGCGAACAATTTTCTTCTCTGCGAAGAGAACATATTAATACACTGGTAAGTATTGTACTCATTACAGGATTTCAGCTAATCTGGTGTCTGCTTTTATTCGGCTGTTGTTCCACTTCTGTACTGCTCGCAGCAAGCACGCGCTTACCACGGAAGAGCCCAGCTTCCTTACGATAGTCCTTAGATAAACATCAACCAGCGCAAGGGCTTTCCGGGCGCGTGCACGTGCAAACCTTGCCCTCTCTCAGAGCGTCCCTCCGGCTCCGGGAACGGTACGGAGAAAAAGAAAAGCCTGACCTACAATTTACCGCGTGCAGAACGCTCTGCACTCCGACAACATCACAGACCTACATGTCTACCAGACTGAAAAACGCTTGGCCTGTGCTGTGCCCCGTCTTGGTTTTAGCCCCTCAGGGGGCTACCAGGACCACCTCGAAGAAGAGCCACGCACGGCTCCTACACGGCACACAGTTGGCTGCCTGCAACCGTGTTGTGTCTGCGCTCCCGGCCTGGGGGTATTACCCATTGCACAGAAACCCAGAAAGCGTATGGAGATCTAGGTTAAATACAACAGGCTCTCGGGCTTGTTCAAATTATGGGGGTGTGTGCTCTAATAATCCATTTACTGCAAGTGTTCTTCCAGACATGTCGGTGACCTCTTCGGAAAGCTAATTTAATTACACTTAACGTATGAACCCTTCAACCAGACTCTTGGGATGACTTCAGCGTGAGTCAATGGGTTTCTTTGTGCAAAACCACATCAGAAGCCTAAGGCCAGGGGAAACCCCCGACTCTTTTGTGGACTTCTGTAATGCAAGATCTTTGAAGCTAAAACAAAAGCGAGCGCTTCATCCAGAGCATGCGGCCAGGCTGGACAATGCGCTGACACCCAAAGTCACCCAGTCAAATACCGCAGCTGGATTTTAAATGGGGTGGATAATTTTATGACCAATAGTATTTGTAGCTGGTATGTTAAGACAAGGGTAATGAAATCTTATGCTTCGGGGCACATATGGATCATTGCACAAGTCACGCAGGAATCTGCACCTCCCCCTAAGAGAAACTGTTGTAATTGGCAAGGACTGAAAGGACTGAAGTTGAAAATAGGGATTAAAGGGGACATAAGTGGTATGTGGAACTTGGGAAAGGGTGAATAGAGGCTCTTCAGCTTCTTCTCAAATGTCACAGGCCACAGCAACAAATAAAGATAATTAACTTGGTAGATCCCTGGCCTGCTAAGGGTTTTGCTCACCTGGATTTTAGTACAAAGCAGACTGAACACAACTACCACATCAATACTGGAGTAAGTCGGCTCAGTAGTTCCAGCTGCCCTTTAAAGTTTGGTATTTAAAGGGGTCATTTATAGTGAGCAAACCCCACTACCTTCAGAAGAGCTGGCAACACTTTTCTATCACGGGGAGGAGAGTGACTGGAGGTTGGTTTTCCTAACGGATCAATAGGGTTTTTTGTTCAGTGTAACACAGCGTTCTGGTTTACCAGCGTTCCTCCCAGAGAGGTTAAGACATCATCTTTTCAAAGCCAGATGAGAACAGTCCTTTGGGAACTGCTACCAGAAAACCCCCCATTCGGCCCAAGAGCAACCTCCAGCAGCGCACAGACTCCGGCCGTTACCTCCTCCAGCCTTCGCCTCTGCTCCTTCTGCTCCTCGATTCGCTTCTGCCGCTCCGCCAGCAACTGCCGCTTGTGCTCCTCGTTCTCGCGCTGCTGCTGCTCCAGCTGCTGCCGTCGCAGGGCCTCCGAGCGCTCCTTGTTCGCCAGCTGCAGCCTCAGGAAATCCCGCCGCAGCGTCGACTCTCCGGGCAGGTTCAGGATGGAGCTTCATGGGAGAGAAGCATCAGAGAAGTTCCCACATACATCTTTAGGAGAAATTCTGCGGGTTTTCCTGCTTTGTCCCCTCTCCCTGTTTGCCGTGCCCTTCCCCGTAACCACATCAGAGTAACGGAAAGTGCTTGGGCAGTAGCGGATGGAGGCAAGGAGGGAGGCACAAGTGTCTGGGCAGGAGAGCACAACCACTGCCAGGTGCAACGTGAATTGCACATCACCTCCTCCCCGCTTCCTCTTTTTTAAATAAGAAATCCCAAAGAAATCCCAAAATCCTTTGCTGTTAATCCCACTCGGACATAAGGCTTGGCTTGTGAGCCGGGAACATAGAGAGCTCTCCTGCTCTTCACAGCCTCACCAGGCATTTCTTCGCTAAAGGTTTCCTTCACAGTAAGTTTCTAAGCAAAGTCTCTTCTGTTGCAGTGGCACACACTATATTTAGCTGTTCACAAAGCACATTTAAAGTGAATCATTGCCAGTTATTAAAATACTGCATTATCTCAGTGAAATAATGGAATAACCTGATACTAATTGCAATGACTCTTAAAAATGTCATCAAAGAAAGAAACTTCAAGCCCTATTATGCTTGCAGCAGCAATTGGAAAGGTTTCATGATGAAAAGTTATATGTAGTTACGGAGCTACACTCGGAAATAAAGAACCACATTTTCAAGAATCTTCTTGAATTTCAGCTTGCATTTTTCCCACACTTCAGTACTCACATGTGCAGCTCCTCACAGCAAAGTTCATGCGAGCACACACATCTGCACGTGAATGAAAGTTTTTGCACATGAAAGCCAGTTGGTTTGCTCTGAACAAGCAGTTTTATATCCTGCAAGCTGATCTGCACAAGCAGTTCATTTTGCACACACAGTCTCCAAAAAAGAAAAAAAAGCTACAGGAACCTTTTTAGAGGCTAGATCCACATAAGTAGCCGCAAATGTTTATCAGCTTCTTGACAAGCTGGGCAACAAGCAAGTAATGGGTAAGAGAGAGCGATTCCTCACCACTATGACCACAATAGCCCGGCGCTGCTCAGTTACGGCCAACATATTCAAGCAGGCAACTTATGTGGCAGTCAGTCTACCATCATATGAGAAAGAAAATTCAGCTATGGCGAATCAGACTGGATACAGGGCTGGCTTCAGTGGGGCAGGCGTGAAGCCCGTCTTGGGTGGCACAACAGGAAAGGCGGTGCTGGTGGGAGAGGGCTTCGGTCCTCAAATATCACTTGCGAGGTCACTGCAGCTTCAAAACCACAAAGCCGAGCTGCCCACCACTGAACATGGTATATGTAACATGGTATGACATGAGGAACCACTGTGTTCCTGGGACATTAACAGGCTGCATTGCAAATCCCACAGAAAACGGGGTATTGCTTCTTCCAAATCTTTTGGCCAAGGTGTAGCATCAACTTAATACCACTCATCATCTAACAGAGGGGAGATATTTTGCTCTTTCCTGGGGCGAGCCTGATGATCAAATTCTTCTTTTTCCATTTCTAGTTCATATAAGCCTATAATCCAAGCCAATTTTATACAGAGTTAAAGAGATATAAGGGCAGAAATGAAATGTTGATTTTTACCTGGGCTCTCCAGAGTCATTTTCCTCCTCCTCCTCTTCACTTCCACTGTACTCGTACTCTGTCTCATCTAGGAACATAATTGCTTATCAGTGCCCTTTACTGGACTCGTTGGTTTTCCTGATGGTTGAAAATGCACGAGCTCCGAAGGGAGAACTTACAACCTTTTTTTCGCCCACATTATAAAGAACAGCCAGCAAGGTTTTTGAGCTTATGTCTCTCCATTTTCTGATTCTACAAGGAGGCTACAAAGCCAGGGAAGTGCTCAGCAGCCTCCCCGGGGTGCCAACTCGCTGCTCGCTGGACAGGCCTGCGGAGGACCGTGGTCCCCGCTGGAGCACCGCACAGTGGGGCACAGCTTCCAGACCCAGAGGGGCTAGGTAGAGAGACGGAAGGTGCCAATACCCTCTGTTAAATAAAAAAATATACTAATGCACCAAACACAACGAGCGGCCCCCCTCTGCAGAGATGTTCTTACAGGCAAAGCACACAACAAGCTTTTGAAGCCACCGGCTTTGGATGGTGGGATTTAACGGCTGTTCTGAAGGCATGAAGTTCTCTGCCCCTGAACATATGCTCTTCCACCATTCCTACACAAATCCATATGATATTTTCCCAGCAAGGAAGATATCTACATAAAAGCTCAATCACAACGTTGTGCTACATACTGTGATTTCTATTGGGATATAATCTTTGTCGGATGAAGGGAATGATAGAAACAGAAAGGCTTGCATTTATCCAATTACTCGCCATCTCTAGGGTAAAACCTTCATTTGCCAGACTAAACACATTTAATACTTCACTAAGATTCAGTTTTATTGTTTTGATTGTACTGAAATCTGTTGCAAAGAACTGGAAGGTGCGCATGAAAAATTAATACTGCTACGAGTAAGGAGAGAAATAGCAATATATTAATTTGTTGGATTCTACAAATGAGCTTTCAAATTAAAATCTGGTTCACAAGCAATAGAATACTTTAACAAGTTTCTTTAGCTACCTGATCTTCCTTTTAGAGGACTTTGATAAGGACTGGAGAGGTCACTGAAAACATTCAGTTTAATAGGTTATTCCTACTCAATAGCATTCCTTTGGGGCAAGGGTCTTATTGAGATGTTCATCCGCACAACTCATAGCACATTGTTGGTGCAACCTAAATGTCACACAGATAAAAGACTTGGCATAAAATACGTGATCTGGGAAAACTTCAGCTTAGCATGTTCTGCCTTCTGTATGCTTGTACACATATACGTGCATGTACAGCTTATACATCCATTTTAATGAATCAAAGCTTAAATGAGCCATGTGGAAATAACAATTTGGACAAAAAAGATCCCCTTTTCATTGGAAAAACGATTTTAAAACACTGATTAGCTCTAATGATAATCACCTGTAGTCTTTGTTTGAACACCAGTTGCTTTGTTATGGATATTTATCTACCTTTCAACTTTGGTTAAGACTGAGAGGAATAAATTTAAACAAAATAACCTGACCTTAAATCAAAACAAGAGTGTTCGAATGAAAGGACCATGCCTATTTAACTAAACCAGTTTGAGAACACATTCAGCTATATCAGTTACTGAACTCAGTCCTGAAAATACCCTGCCAGCCAACCCTGCAGAGCTGCTGCATCCCCACGGCCTCATCACCCCAAAGTCCCCAAATCACTGAACTTCAACTGGCTCCCTTTGATGGGTGATAGGGAATCAGTCCGAAACCTCGCTTCATCTGAGCTACGGACTGTTACATGGGACAGAAATCTGGCAAAGGCAAAACTCAAGCTATAGCTCAGGCAAAAAAAGCACAAAGAAAATAGGCTGCAGTGTTGCAGTCTACCTGAGACTCTTTGCCTTCTTTCTTCTACGCTTTGCCCAGCACAGCTCTATCTTGGTCTGCGTTAGACGTCTCTGAGCACGTTACAGACTGCCCATAATGCTGCTTCTCCACTAACCTTTCTCGCCTCTCTTCTTCTTAGTCCTGTCGATATGGTCCTTGAGCTGGATGCGAACCTGCCTTTCGTTAGGCTGGTCCCGAATGAAGGGATGCTTCATCAGCTGCTCTGTCGTCGGTCTCTGGCTGTGGTTCTTCACTAGGCAGCTCTCAATGAAGGACTGAAACTTTTTAGACCTAGCCCAGACAGAAAAGGAATGTACAGAAAAAACAGGTAACTGTATCAATTCCCCTATTAGAAAGTACAAAATTGTGGGTATTTAAAAAGAATGCTTGACTGCTATGCAATTCTTTCTCAGATGCAGCTTTCTAAGAGAATTCATGCAACTTCTCCATTGATGATTAGCATGATCTCAAAGCCACATCGCTGTACGTGACCCAAATCACTTTACCCTCTCCTAGTCTTCCCATGCATGCTCCTGTCTATGCCTCTTCTTGTCTTAGCTTTGCAGGTGCCATTAGTGACGAACACGGTTCTGCTGAGCTTGGAGAAAGTTGGGAATCGTCAATACCACTGGGGAATCCACCAAAGCCAAATGTCATCAATGGTGGCCGAGAAAAGGCAAAGCATGTTCCTCTTTCCTTCCCTTCAACATGTGAGAGTGCATATAGCAACAAGAGGTACAACACATACAGATACAAATGCAGTCTCCTAATGGATTGCTTTCCATATTTTGTGATCCTGGTGGCTGTTTCAAGAGATGTAACTTTCTGAAGATACGTGGGACAAGCCAGGTTTTTTCTTTTCTGATTCAACCACCCAATATTACATGGCTTGTTAAAGTTAAGGGCTCGCCAACCCCCTGGGTGTTGCGTACTGTCTGCACCCCCTTCTCTGCTCTTGGGGTGCTTGGACAGCACAGGGGACCCGCGAGGTGCCACAGCCTCCACTGTTCACGGACCCAACGACCGCGATCTGTCAGCACTCCTTGGGCAGAAGTGGGAACCCAGCTGTGGATGGCAGAGCCCCCCCTGCCCTCACCAGCAGGTCTTTCTGCAAACAGTTAAATTAAATCTCTGCGAAAACAATTTCATCCAAATCTTTAAAAAACAAATTTCTCTTAGCCTCAAGTTTTGCATATCAAAAGTTTTCCTGGAACTAATTTCACCACATTATAAACCCAAGAGAACAGGGATTTGCAAGAAAGAAAGATGTTGACAGGCCACTATACTGTATGTTGCTTTAGGAAATAGGAAAATGAGTGTAAATTAATGTCAGAAGCCAACAGATAGTACAGAATTGCATTGAGGAGTAAAACAATAAGCTTTCAGGGATTTTACTTTTAAGCTGTCAGACTAAAAGTGATTTATCTTTTAAGTGCTAATCCATATAAATTGAGATGCAAAAATAAAACACACCGCTGGATCCAATTAAATCCTCCCTCCAGCTTTATTAATGAGCAAATCTTCCCTCTCCACCTTGCCTCAAAAAACCCCCAGCATCTCGGTGTATTCCCGAAGGGCCAATCCACGTGACACTCCACAAAAATCCACTCCTAAAACATGACTCTCCTCTGCTGATTTGAACAGGAGAGACTGCAGCTCTGGGTGTGCAGGCCAGTGCGCCGGCAAATACCATCGAGTTAACGCAGTTTGGAAGTTATCCCCCCCAAATACGTGGCAGTGTGCATGTTCTCACCCACCTGCCACGCAAAGCCTGCTAGGTGAGACCTCCGGGACAGAGGCTGGAGCCACGTCACGCCACCCTGCACGAGGGCAAGTGCAGTCAGGCACTCCCCAAAAGCAGCAAAACCATCCAGCGGCACAGGTAAGCCCACAAATGGGGCACTACCAACAAGGCACCGGGTTTCTCCCTGGCTCTGGTTCATGGCGACACCTCTATGCAAGTCCCTCGACCTTCCCCTGCTGCAGGCCAGCCTATCTACATAAACACATACACCAGCACTCCTCCACTCCTGGGGTTTGTAAAGCTTAAATAAATGTTTGCAAAGCCTTCTTGGTTGCTTGGATGAAAAGTGCTATCACAGTGCAAATGCCACTTCATTAACAGAGCGGTTTTGTCATTTCTTATAAGGCAGCGTTATGAAATGTTTATGGGAACATCACCACTAAAGTTCAGCCTTTTACATTTTACTTATGAACTGCAGGACAATGAAAATCAAGCTTCATTGCTGGTTGATTTTAATTGGAAGAGAAAATGATACCAAAGAATCTTTAATTTCATAGGAACACAGCACTATTTTAAAAGCAAGTTCAAGGCTTCAGCAAGCAACAAAAGTATTTTTCTCTCTGGGATTTGCTATTTGGGACAGCTCCCATGCCCACTCCTGCTTATCAGTGGGTTTCACTGACTTAACTTCAAAGGTGTTGGAGTGAGTTAACTATTTCTTTCATGTAAGGAAAAAGATGATCTTCCCACTTTTATGTACTTTTGTGTGTTGCTGCACACAGAAGCAAGACTAGCCGGAGACCCCCTGGAAGAAAACAGAATGCAGAAAGGAGGAGCTGACCTGCAAGGCTGCATGCATTCAATCTTCATTTTGCTTTTCTCGTGTGATTTGTGTTCATGAAAAACGGCACACTGATTGCTAGAGAGCTACTGTGAGAGTCTGGGCAAACGTCTCGAGTCTCCTCGGCTTGGCCGTGCAGAGCTCCGAGCCCCGTCCCGGCTGGCCCAAACCGAGAACTGAGTCAAAGACAGCGAGTTTGTTCGGTGTCTCGCTGAAAATAGTGAAAGCAGTGTTGGGCAAACTTGTTCTTAAGGAAACCCGTGAACTCGTATTGACTTAAAGCCTTGTCTGGAAGTGCAATCCTGCCGGATCCTTTGCAGGTTCACATTATAACGAAAGCCTGCAAGACTGATACAGCTTTGTGCTGCCTTGGGAACATTTTTCACAGCTCTGTAGGAGACCAGATCTCTGTTTATTCACAGAGCAGACGTGGCAGAGGCAAGGTGAGTATCACACTGGCAGACCTGGGAGAAGTTTGAAGCTGGAGTTTGATTAAATTAGGACTTCAAAAGCAAACCCCCCTCTCCATTTTGCACTAATCCTCCTGCTCTGGCCTCCTTCTAGAGCCAACAATTTATGCTACTGAAGCCCATTCCTCAGGTCCGATGCTTTAGCTTCCACTGCAGCCTGGCCATCATTAGAGACAGGGGTTTGGTAAGTGCAGGAGGACTATCCCCTCCATGCGTCACCCTGCTCCTCACCTGCACCTTACATCTTACCCCCATGCAGATGGAGAGCACGTCCCGGACACGGCACCCCGTCCCCTCTGCTCAAACCTCATCCCTGAGGCAGAGCGTCTAGACGGATGGGCAGAACCACCCGGCCTGCACAAATATCACTGCCGCAGTTTGTAACCAAGAGGATTTGGGGCGCTATGGACCCTGGCTGAACCTGAACAGATGGCCCAGCAGTGAAAGGCTCTGCAGCCTATTACAAGTCCCACAAGCCACCCAATCTCCCTCTGCAAGGAAAGATATGAGCGGGGTCAGCAGTGTGAAGAAGAGAAAATGTCAGCAAACCGCCACGGCGATTTCATAAAAGTAATAATTTGTTCAAGTTCGGTGGAACCGGAATTGAGACGCAGATTTCAAACACCCCGAATTTTGGGCAGCTGTGCTGTGCAGTGAGTGTCAGGGTGCAGGCCACTGGCAAAGGGGAGATAAGCAAGGCCTAGGGCAAATTCAAACAGCGAATGCCTCAGGTCTGCTTGGGGCTGAGCTGCACCACCATCACGTTCTTCTCACCAGAAAAGCAAAGCTTAAGACATGCAAATCTGGGCCAGCCACCTGCCGCATGAGGGTCAAGCAACACTGTGGCTGGTGCAGAACGGATGACAATATCTAAGGCACTTATTAGAGCAGGGAATAAATAACAACTTCCACCCCAGTCATGCTTTTACCTTAAAGAGATGGGGAAAACATTTTTGTTCAAAACTAAAGCTGCTTTTTTCAGCTGCCTTCTCCTCTGTCTGGAGGCTGAGAAAATCTTTGCTGAATAAATACCACAGTTGTGTGAAAAATAAACTCCATCATCCTACAATCCATTTTGTGCTGTAACAGAGCATAATGAAGGAGGAAACTGGTGATCTGGCAGAAAACAAGTGTCCAAACTATTTTCTGAGCTATCTGACTAATGGTATCCTAAAAAAGGCTGTGCAAGGACCCTAGTTAGAGAGCACCTTTAGTTCTCTCTGGCAGAGCTATTAGGGAAAGAGCCATTTCGTATTGGTTTTGCACCAAACCAGCTGATGATCAGGGCAACAAAATTAAGATGTCAATTGTCAAAGCCCGGGAGAGTTTCGAGGGAGCTGGCCCTAGAGCCCCAGCGCCAGCCACCAGATGCAAATGCCTCCGAGACCCTCACTCCTCTCTTCTCCCAGCAACAGAATACCTGCAGCTTTGGCACCAAGTATGTCCATCCCCTACCGATTACTCTGCTCTCTTTTTTGTGTCTTCATAAAGATAATAAATGTAATTTCAAGCAATAAGGCAGTACTTTCTACCTCCGTGAACTCGGCCTATTTGGGACTAAGTAGCAGTATTCTCTCTCACATCTGGCAGATCTTTCCTGACAAAATCACTGCTGAACCTGGGGCAGGCAAACAGCACCAACCAAAGCCGAGTGTTTTTAAGGACTCCTGCTCCATCAGTACAGAACATACAGTAACAAAACAACATCTGCTGGGTTTCAGAAATATTTTTTCCTACGGGTTTTTATTGGCATACCCTGCTTTTTTTTTTTTTTTTCAAAACAGCGATGTATTTTTTCCTCCAAAATTTTAAAATAAAGTCCAAACTAAGTACAAATCTCTGCATTCCTGGGCCTTCAAGATAAACTATCCTTTTTTGGCATGCATACATGTTTCCACTCGAAAACGGAACCTCACTGGAAAGAAATGGGAGCCAAGCAAAGTGTCATGTGGTTTCGGGCTGCATGAACCGCCCTGGAAAAGCCAACCCTGCACTGCGAAATGGCAATGTCAGAGAGCATTTCTCTCGCTGCCTACCTAGTAGTCTTGTCATCCCACAGTGTGTGACTTGTGCACATCAAAATGACTCTCTATAGGAGATCAAGGCCCAAACTTGCACTCACCGTACGCTAGATGCTTTCATGTGCCCCTGAAGCTGTAAAAATGTAAACAAAATACCCCAGCACACTTGGGCTGCAAAAACAAGTTGCTTCAGAAATGTGCTACAGCAGTTGAAGACTGAGAAAGAGACTCACCACTTCTTTGATTTCAACCTCGGGGCTGGGTTGCGGGGAATGAGGAACAGGGCTCTCATGGGATGCATGTCACAGAGAGCTGAAAGTTGTAATAACAGGCATTAAACACAGCAGAAAGTGTACCAGACCCCACGCGCTTCCTAAAGACAGGCTAGAGGACAACAGAGGAGGACTTGAGTTTTCTCTGAAGCTGAAAGACACACAGGACAGGAGGATTTTTATGGACATTACCCTACAGATGCTTTCAACCAGTTGGCATAGGCTGGATGTGGCCTGGAGCGTAGCTGAGAGCTCATTTCTCCCACCAAAACAGTGTGTCTGCCCCCAGCACCGTTTTGGATCAGCTGCAGGGCTGGCTTGGAAGCTGGTGCCCCTACCACTGTGTGTGCCCAGCACACCGCCGGGTGCTGACGGGGACCGACCTGAAGCATGTTACAGCTATACCATGTGCCACTACGCTTGGCTTTATTTACTTATATTTACCGCTACACAAAAAAGGTCCCAGCATAATGTTCAAAAACTGTGGCAGTATGAACTACGTAGCTGTGCAAGCTACATCCAAGCATGCTGATACTTGTGTCACCCGGGAGGTCACTGAAATGCTGCTGCTTAGGAGCAGTGTTTCAACGGCTTCCATTCTTTCACCCATATCTTATCTCCATTTTATTTGAGGGAACTGAGTCACAGAGGGCTTAAATGACTTGCCAGAAGTCATACAGTGGTTTGGGTGTCTTCACTCACAGTCCAGCTCCTATTGCCTGGGCCACGCTGACCTACGGCATGTGGCAGCTTTTCCACGCCACTTCTCTGATGTCCCTCCACTTCCCTCAGACCGGAGGGGTCTGGGAAATCTTTCTATGATGTTTCTTGTACAGAACTGAGTGTTGGCTGATGCTGAGCAAATCCCAGCAAATTACAATTCAAATGTTAATTAAAGCAGAGCAATACATCTACTTACGGGGAGCGCCTTCTGCCATCTCGATGGCTGTTATCCCCAAAGACCACAAGTCACTCTGTAAAATAAAGCAGAGGGAAGCACGTGAGCGGCGGCACCTCGTCACGACAGCGGGTCGCCCGCGCGAGGAGGGGAAGCACGGCTCTCCCCAGCTCAGTCCTGCAAGCCTGCTCTCCATCGTCTCTGCAAGTCCCCGTGCTCACAGCTTGGGAGCTCTTCTTTTATGGTCTTGCTATTCGTTAGGACTTTAGAGGCGGCTTTCCCCCCTCTTCTGGGTTGGGTTGTCATTTTCTTTTTCTTTTTTTTTTTTTTTTTTGAGTCTGAAAAAAACATTGTCACCAGAAAAATATGAAGCCAAAACCCTGTAATCCATTAAGATCCTCTCTCAACAACAAACGAATAAACCTTTCAAGTGCAAGAGTGATGCAGCCCCCCACCTCCACCTGGGCGATTTCTGCAGCCTCTCTGGGCTACGCCAAGGCCACCCGGAGCGCTGACATCCATCGGCACCAGAGCACAGCTGGGCAGGCCAACACGCTGCAAAGCACAAGTCAACAGCCCTCGATGGCTCACGCGAACATCTGAGCACGTATCTCTGCCCAGCACAGAGCAATTAGCCCCCATGGAAATGATTCTTCTCACACTGAGAAACGCCTCTCCCATATCTGTCCTTCCCCTTGGCCCTCTCTCCTACCTTCCCAACCCCACTCTTTATTCAGAGGTTTATTTCAAAACCTTCAAAGCATTTTTGGTGGATCTGCTGCACTCGTGATAGACAGCCAACCTCTGCAGCCACCCCGCTTGGGCAACGCTGTCATTAGCCCCGTTGGGGACGCTGCCTGCGGGCTGACATCCTGAAGGTCACAGCGTGCCCCTACTGATTGACGGCCGTTGTATCTAAATGAGTCATGGGCATCTATGAGCAAATCCTCAGCTCCTGCATGAGCTAGCAACAACCTCCCATCCTGCTCCATGCATGAGGAAAAGAGGAAAGAGGGATGAGGGGAGACAAGCCCTGTACCAGCCCCCAAATGACTCAGGTTCCTGGGCTGTGAGTACTAGAGTGTTGCTGTTTTTACTAATGATAATAGGGAGTTAGTGGCAAAACTTTTCTATGAAGCAGAGTAGGAGTACTAGGCTCAGTGTCTTTTATTCTAATTCGGCACAAAATCTTTATCCTCGTCTCCTGTGTAACGTCCTTAATGATATAATAGGTCAAAAATAATCACAACCTTCAGTGAAGCAGGTTGGTCATGTATTTTGTGTATAAACTAGTCTTCTGATCCTTTGCCACAAGAGGTTCTGCCTCACCACCCTCCCTGCTCTTTCCTGAAGGATGCCCAGGGAAGGAAGACATGCACCTTCTTTGCTTCAGGAATGAGACTTCTCCATTTTCCCTGATGCAGCTGGAGAGACTTCATGTGTTGAACTGCACAAGGATAAGGAGTAGGGAGGCAGCACACGTCTGAAGGCAGTGAGTCTACGGGAAAGCACAGCAGCAGCCCTAAAACCTGGGCATGTATGAAAGAGAAGTGTCCGCAGGGATGTCCGACGTGTGCTGTTCCGTCAGCAGAACTCGTTGTTGCACTGTTACATCCTCACAAAACAGCCGCTCTGAGGGCTAAGGCAGCACATGAGGCCATGGGGCAGCGACGGTGGGCATCAAAAGTTACGTGGCGCATGAGAGGTGAGACTGTAGAGGACTTCATGAGGAGAGAAATGGTCCCTCCGAAGCAAGAGGGCCTTCTCAGAGCACCTTGCTTGTTCATCCAGATGTGCCACCCTGCTCCTTGGTCTTTTGCCCAGACTGCAGCTAGCAAAATGCCATGGCGACTCCTTGTCCTGGAAATGGATGTAGGTGAGATGAAGCTTGGCTCTTACTGACCAGGACTTCCTCTCTCTTCTCAAGACGTTGAGCTGAAACTCAGCATGTCGTACAGAAACCAAAACTACTTTCATGGGCTTTTTGTCAGAAACAAGATTCAAACTCAAAGTTTCATATCTTTGACCAAACTTTCAGCTATGAGAACAAGTAGAGTGGCCTGGCTTTAATTCTCCCCCGTAGGATCCAGTATTTATGTCCTGGCTCCTGAGGGTGCATGAAGCCCACAGTACCAATTTGGATGGTGAACTGATAGCTGCAAGCTCCCTGCCTAAAACTGGAAGATAAAAAAATGGATTTGCTACAATTTTCACAGAAAACAGGTTGCCTGGAATAGATTAAAAATATGAAGTATCTTGAGATACCTCAGGACTCTCTTGAATTATGCACTGCTCATTAAATGGAAGCTAGAAAAGCAGCGTTTCTCCAGTGGGAGGAGAAACAGGCACACTTTCATTTACTCTGTTCCCAAGCCTTCCCTCAGCCCACATGGTTCTCAGCAGAGGTTATTTGAGTCTCCTGAATGATCAGAGCACCAAGAAAGCATATTTTGGAAAACTCTTCTGATTTCATAGCTATATCACTTTTCCTCCTGTTTTCTCACTTGCAAATAGCAACATTTATATCCCCAGCTACCTGCCAGAAAGCACTGGTGAGTTCTACTCCCAGTGGCTGCTCACGAGGCCATACAGAAATCACAGATGTGCTATGGCTAAACCTCTAGATCCATTAATGAATCTCGGATGATGGTTCAGTTCTTACAGACAGAGGAGGAGGAAGAGACAGTATGTGCCTGGCAAAGAGAAAATGAGAATCTTCCTTAATGGCATTGCTGCATCTTGTTTTTTGGCAGAAGGTGGCTAATTCATTATTCTGGACACCATGTATAGGGCTGCCTAATGATTCATAACTCAGTACCCGATGCATTGAGAACAGAACCCAGACTAATTTTGGTGCCTTCATCTGAAGTGCAGTCTCCGACCCATCTCAGGCTGGGGTGCTGCCAACTGGCACCCTGCAGTCAGCTAGCTCGCAGGCAAAGAGCTTTCCTCTCCCTGCTTGCTCTGCCCTGCTGCGGACTGCAAGGACAAGACTGCACTCCGGCAAGAGTCTCTTGGAGAGAGCTTTACCCCCAGGCCTTGTCCATCCATCAGCTTCTCTGCAGTCAATCTGGATAACTTCCTCCCTTCATCATTGGAAAATCACTTGTCACAGCAGCCACTATAAGTATCACAAACCTTCCCCTGAAACAGAATAAATCTGACTGACCACTTCTGCTTGGCCACAACGTCAGACTTCTCTGGGAGCTCAGTGCAAAAGCGTTAAGACTGAAGTCCTGGTCAGCCTGATGTCGAAGGTGAATAAGAGGACTTACTAGCAACACCAGAACAAAACCTGCCCATGATGGGAGAGCAGTAATGGGCAAGAGCTGAAGCTGTGGTCACACAGGGGACCAGAACAGGCTGGATGCTACGTAGCTGTTTGCTGGAAGTTATGTGAGAGCACTTCAGAGAGGTCTCTTAAAGAAAGACTGGCTAAACTCTGGTTACCTGCACACTGAAAAATTAGAAAACACTGTAAACAGGTACATCTCAGAGTGGGAGAGATCTATTCCACCTTCCACTCTTCCTCGTGATATCTCCAGTTCTCACATTTTGTTCACCCTTTTGGCCTGCCTTCTGCCACATTTGCAAAGTTCCTCTTCAGGTTTCTTCTCTCCATTTCAGGAGCTGCCCCTTCCAAACTGCTTCAAGCCTCTAAACCTACAACTGAATGAGTAAACCAAAGAAATGCTGCTCCTCTCTCCAAGAAATGTTGTTTCTCTCTCTGCTTGGCTTTTTGCAGGGCAGCAGTCTCAGAGGAGGCACTAGGTCTTCTGTCACTTCCTGCAGTACAGGGTGGTGGGGTGGAGGTCTGCAGCTAGCGAGAGGCACCAACCCCAGAAGGAGACACCTCCAGAGGCCCCTTCTCACATACGACCTCCAAGAAAGAATTTGATTTTCAGTTTCAAGATGCTCCCCCCTCCCCTCAGCCTGCTGATGAACATTGTCCTAAGTAGACCTTGTTACACCTCTTTATACCTTCCTAAAAATTCTCTTTCAAATCTTATTTACAGCCTTTTTACAGGGCAGTTATATCCATCCTTTGTTTCTGTTCAGCTGGGATTTATGCTGCCTACTTAATTATCTCAGTCTTTCCACATGATTCAGTGTGCATGACCCCTTCTCTTTTGGTTGCCGCTGAACTCCTTCCAAATTCCTAGTATGTCTTTCCATATTAAGGTGCCCAGTATTATATGCAAGATGCCAAGTGATCTTAAACTAGAGCAATATAGAAAGGATTATCACCTCCATAGGTCTCCTGGAGAAAGCAGACGACTCAGCAGGAAGCACACATTTTATACCGATCTGGAATTCAAATTTCTTTCAGAGTCAGAAAAGCTTTTCAGTCCACCCAGCAAAAAGAAGCTGTGCTAATATATTTGCATTGTCCTGACTGGGTAAAAGAAGCAAGTTTTTTTTTTTTTCTTTTGATTCTAAGCTTATTGACAAGTTATCTCTAAAGAAAAGCAGAGGAATGTCTGGGTGAAAAACCAACAAACGACCTCAACAATGTGGGGTTTCTATTTGCTCTTTTCAAAAGTGGTCTATTTTTGCAAGGAGGTATTTACTGCATCCTTCCATAGATTACACAGGCCTCTCTTTCTGGCTAAGAAAACAGTGGGATCAGAGGCTTTTTGTCTAATACATTAAGCCTGTGAGGATTTCTTTTTTTTACCCTACAATTCTCATCTATTGTATTCATTATTTTAAGCCAGTTGGCTAAACCTGAGAGCATCTGATTTGCATCCTTTTAACAAAACTGTCATTTACATTTTTTTCCCCGCTTCAAAGCGGGAGCATCAGGTGCAGGGTGCGACCCTGGGCACAGGCTACGTCCAGTGGCTCCCACGTCACCACGAGCTCCGCAACCCTGTGCTAAGCGTGTCGGCAGCAATCAGCCCGGTTTCTTATCCGCAGTCAAGGGAAGATTGTCAGTGCCAACTTCAGAGACCAAAGCGTCCAGCCTGCGATGAATGCTGCTCCTTGGGGACAACAGAGGGATTCTGATCCCAGCATGTGTTCATCAGTCCACTGCATATTAAGTGCCCTACTTATTCTGGAAAGAGAAAAACCTCAGGGATTTCTGAGGGTAAAAAGTTGCCTATGAAGATATAAGCCCTTTTTTTTTTTTTAAAGGAAGAAAAAACAACATGCGCGCCCTCTCTAAAGGGGAGGATTTCAAGTTCTCCTTCCCATGGCTGACTGCCTTGATGGCAAGAAACCTCTCCAGAGTGCATCTGGATCATGAAAACTAACACGGGATCTATCTAGTACCAACAAGCCAGAAAATATTTCAAGGCAAAACAATCACGCATGCAAGCGAACTACTTATTTTTACAACCTTTACAAATTCAGCTGACTTCCCGAGTCACAGTGCTGATGAGGGGAGGCTGAGCAGCGGAGAAGCGGGGGACCGCGAGGGCAGCGGGAGAAGGTGCCAGCACGGCTCAGCCTCGCTGCAGCCTCTGTTCCCGGCAGCTCCTGTTGCACGGGAGCCGGGCCTCCAAATATCGCTGCCTACAAGGCGGCTCTGCGGAGGGGGAGTCCCAGCCGAGCCGAGCCCGGCTCTGCACCGTGAACTGCAGTGAAATTTGCCCCATGGAGCTGCTACCCCTCGCCGAGCTCCTCAGCTCATGTTGCACGTGTATCGCTTGTGTACACAACACAGCGCAAGACCAGCTATTAGGTTAAGGAGCCCACCGATATGCTAAAACTGCTCTGATGTGTCTAATAAAAGGCAGCCTAACAACGGTGCACAAAATAAAGGAGCGCTGCGATTAATTAGAGCATTGCACAGCCAGAGTGAGAGTGCTGTCAGCAGAGACATGACGAGAGCAGCCAGTGTGGGCTTTAGCCCTGCTATAAAACAGAGTAACCAGCAGAGTTAAGGAAATGCCTGTTGTAATTGGTTAATCAAAGGGAATTGAATAATTGCAGATTAAACTATGTCTACATGTCCTTATCATTAACAATTTCTGTAACCCCAAGGATGAACTCGCAGTGGATAGCTGCTCTCAGGAAAATGATCAGTTCAAAAGCTAACTGATACACTTAAATAACTGAAATAGTAAAACATCTTTTGGTTGTTTTAAAATCCTTCATCTCTTAAAAAATGCTTTGAGAGACTTGTAATTACACCCCAAATCATACCACAATGGTGTGTTGTTGCAGTATTATATTGTAATGTCCTACTGCCAAAAATCAGCTGCCTAGCCTCATGCCAAAGGGTCCAAAAATCCTTTTTAAACGTTATTTTGTAAAGTGACCTCTCAGCACGTGCATAAATAGAAGCACAAAAAGCTTTATATATGTCTCAACTTCTTCCTGAAAAGCTTATGCTTTAGTGTCCTGCTCTGCTCTCTGGAAAGGCTGAATGGACCCTTAGGGGGTTCGGAGCTAGAAATTCAAGTTCTGGACACTTCAAACAGCAAGGCACCACAGTCAACGGACACTTCTTCAGATGTGTGTCCAGAAACTTGCAGTAAGGCAGAATCAGAGATAAAATACATTAAGCTTGCCTTGCTTTAAACGTCAGACCTCGCCGTAGCTTGAACGGGCAGGTGGGAAACATGACCCTCCTAGTGACCTGATACGTGGCACAGGCCTCAGTGCCACATTATGAATCAGTAGCAATGTCGTGCTGCCATTGATCCAAAAATAAACTTTAAAAAGGCAACAGAGATGTGTGAAAAGTAGGTCAGACCCCCAAATGTCTGATTGTGTGGTGACCTTCAGATCTCTGTGTGAATACCAGCCTGCAGGCCAAAAGATGTGATTCTGCCCTTTCTAAACCTGACCTGACTTATCTCCAGAATAAATAGAGCAAATATAGCATGTTTGACTGTAGTATTTAAACATTCAGCACTCAAAAGCAAAGTATCAGGTAGGAAGCGTCAGTCTGACACCTTTCTCAGCATAGAGAAAGACTCCTTCACAGTAACTTTTGAAACGTGAAGAGCACAACAAAGATTCACGATGGACCTGAATTCACATCTCAAAATCTAACTGCCAGAAAGCAAGAGAAGAACACACTGCCTCTTGACATATTTTGCAAAGCTGCAAGCATATACTAACTTCCTGAGGCCTCATGTTGATGGTACTGGGAGATAAAACAAGAGATCAATCATACCAAGCACCCTCTTCATATGTTTATGATCACAACTCTAATTTCAAGCACAGGTAAGTTAATTAGCACATAGGGAAAACCTTTTCTCTGAGTGTCTTGGCTGCTTCAAATCTTTGACTATCAGATTAGTGAGTGTTTTAGACTTTGCAAGGATCACATCTGTACTAATGTATAAACGAGTATGAGTATGCTCAACCTTACCTTAAAGTCATAAGTGGCATCAGGATTTTCATCGCAAGCAATGACCTCGGGGGCCATCCAGTAAGGAGTCCCAATGAAGGTATTTCTTCTGCCTACTGTTCTGTCCAGCTGGGCACTGACACCAAAATCCACTATGGATCAGAAAAACAACAGGACATCGTAAGGTCAGAGACAAACCTGAGCAAAAGTTTTCTGGTGAAGGTAAAACATTAAAATTGTATTAAATTCATTCAGATCAACTTCTCTGCATAGTCAAGAGAGAAACTCTGAGCCAGACACATTCTTTTTTGATCTCTGCTGAGACCAACAGAGGTCAATCAAGGATGAATCTGATCATCCGATTTCTAGGTTTTGTAAGAAACCTTGTGCCTTTTCCTCTTTGCCAGGAGGCAATGAGAAGAAATCACAGCTCCTCATACTAATGAGAAACAGGGTTAGAAACATGAATAAGCAACAGCCTTTGTTCTATGTTTTCTCATTTGAATTAAAGCCTGCCAAATATTTGTAGAAGCCTCATTTTCCTACCTAAATTCTTCTGGGAAACGGCATAAATGCAAAAGACTTAAGGAACTGAGGGCTAAAGACAAAGGCCCACAGGGAAATGTCAAGCACAGAGCTGCAAAATGAAGCAAAAACTGATGAAATCAAATCAATGAGAAAATATTCCATGGTCCACTAAGTTCACTGTGCACAACATAATGGTTGGAGATTTGCCCTGGAGAATTTCCCCTTGGAGGGGAATCTTCACCAGCACAAAGCCAAACAAGTTGGTGGTGCCATCTGTTAAGCTGGCTTTTTATTCTGCTGTAAAGAGAAAGACATGGTAAAACAAGGCTTCCGCCTCACTTTACCAGTGAAAGGGATCTTTCATCACTGGCATAAATTAAAATGCAAGAAGACAGCTTTAATAACATAGGTGCTGGACAACTGAGGATATCAGCACATCATCTGTGCTCATCCGCTGTCTTCCATATGATCTTCTTGTAGATGACTGCTCTTCCGAAGAGTGATTAGTACTGCATATGAAAACCAGAGCAGTTCTTGCAAATCAAGCTCCCTCCTACAGGTTGGCTTGGGAAACAAACCTGGATTGTATCAGACGGAATTGAAGGGATTATGATCCTTCAGGACACCACTATGAAGCTGTGGGTAAACAGGCTTTGCTATTATCTAGGGGTGCACATATTTAAATTTTCAACTTGAGGCATGAAGAAAGGTCATGACTGCAACCCATATCTGAGAGCAGAGCTACCCAAACTATCTGTCCAAAACACTGCTGCAAGTGCATCTTTGCCTGCAGAACCTGATCATCAATCACTGACAGTTTATTGCATGACACTCCGTCGACACCCAAGGTCGTATTATTGAGGCTGGCACAAAGAAAAACACCCAGGAGCTCTTTGTATCCATCCCCATTCCCCAAGTCACTTACACAGCCTCTATCCATTTTGTTTCTTCTCTCCAGCCAGCCTACTTGCTATTTCCAAGAGCTCTAACCCACTCTTACCTAGTTTAACTTCTGCGTTTTCCGTCAGCAATACATTCTGTCCCTTGATGTCTCGATGAATTACTTTGTGCTGGTGTAGATGACTCAAACCCTAGAGAATTCAGAGAAAGGTTAGAGGAATCCAAGTTCAAAGCATGTTATTTTCTGACATTCCTCCTCAACCAATTATGCTCCAGAAATGAAAGATTCACAGTTGGAGTTAAGCACTTGAGAACACTTTTGTTTATCATGTGTTCAAAATACTGTCCTACGTTACACGCTGGGAGGACATACCCGGCAAGTGAAACACCCACTTACCGGCTACGCGTGCAGCAGTGGGTGCTCTCTGCAGCGAGAGAAAACAACTGTCAATTCTACAGGGATTAAGACCAACCTTTCAGTTTCAGCAGGAACCCATATTAACCCAAATTCCTCAGCCTCTCTAGACATTTTTTTTCTCCATGGGCATTTTTGCCTTCAGGGAGCCATTTGTGCAACAGAAATAATAGAATGCTTTTGTCTCCTTTCTGTGATTCCATCATCCAGAAACTGAAAAACCAATTCTCTTTTCATATTGGTCCAATAAATGGGGCTCCAATACATTAACAAGCTTGTATTGAAAAAGCTACCATGCAAGTACAAGTATTATCACTTGCACATATCCCTAATAGAGATATCACTCAAATTAAAATCCTATCTCGGAGGCTAAAGGTAAACTAGCTTTTCTGTTGTGCTTTTTTATTAGCTCATTAATTTCTTCTTGCAGCCTACATTTTTATTTCATTCATTTATTATTTTAGGTTCAAAGAAACATCCACCTATATTGCCAGCTTAGTAAAACAGATTACTTAAAATATAGATTACTTCAAAAACTAATTTTGCATTAGGTTTACATTTCACATTAAACATTCATATTTTAGGAAGAAAATCATTTTTGGTATCACTGCTGATAGTTATTAATCATGTCACGCGCGTTCCTTTGGGGCAACACGACGGAACAAGCTGTGCGTAGGAGCCCTGCCGCACTCCTTTTCACCCATATTAGACCCAGTCAGACGCCCTTTGACCCTTTGTGTACTGAAGTTAAAGCGAAAATTTCACTGAATTTCAACAAATCCGGCAGCAGTGCAGGATCAAGCATACTGTTTCAAAATTACAACAGGTTCCCCAACTCCTGAAACAGTACAGAGGCCCCGAGGGGCAGCCACAGGGGACAGTGGCACGGGACGCGGCTCCGCGGTCACCTTCTGACTCACTGACCAGGATGACTTTAAGAGAGAGGCTCAGAGGGTTCATATGTTTAAAAAGAGCCTGTGTAAGTGTGGTTTCCTCATGCTGAAACGTCTGTGCAACTGATGTTCATGGAGCGACAGATTTGTATGTCGGGGGAACCATTACGACCACGTAACCTGACCTCATTTGCAAAAAACGCGAGCAAGCCTTTGCTGAAGGTGCCAGCATGTGAAACTCTGGCCCAGCCCATTTTAGGCCGTTCCAGTCAAAGCTTTATCTTGGGGTATAAAAGCTGCAGCATCCTCATTAAAGCCAGAGACATGTGGATTTGAGAAAACATGGGGGATTTTTTCATCACAAAGATTATTTCCACAGACTTATTAGCTCTCACCTTTCTGTTAATTGAAAGCTTAATTCTAATGTGCATAAATCCTTGCCCGATTAATATTAAAGGAAATTATATTTTTGTTGAAGGAAAAAGGGTGTTAAAAGTCAGGGAACTAATGGAGCTAAAGGGCATTAAACAGTGCTTATCTATTCTGCATCATACAAGCACATGAATCAATGATGCCCACAGGCACCAAAGCAGCTCTAGTCCATGGCAGCGCAGCAGCCATGAAGCCGCAGGGGCCATCTCAGAGGCTTCACATGTTCTCTGGGTATCAAGCCCACCAGCCAGGCGATGCAGGACATTTAGCTCACTCTGGATGCATACCCGTAAAATCTCTCTGCAGATGTAGGCGATCCACTCCTCCTTCAAAGTGTTCCCTTTTGTGTTCTTGATCAGGTCGGTGACGGAGCCAGCGCCACAAAACTCCATCACCAGCTGGCAAAGGAAACAAAAGTGCCATTACTGCAATTAAACTGAAAGCATCCTCGGGGCTGCCATAACCCACGGTAGGACCCTGAAGCTGGCAATGTTGCTATGGCACCGTGACAGTGCTACACAAAGCAGTCACTACATCATTTTGAATCTATCAACTTTTAATCCACATAATTTTTATTAAAAAATAAATCAGTAAGATGCTGGAAGGCTTGAAAGGCCTGTTGCTCTCCAAATGAACCAGAACAAGAAACAGGAACCAGTTTAGTACTGAAAAGCAGAGGAGGAAATCAGAAATCTCAGATCCTACCGTTACATACTCTACATTGTAATTCTCTATTATCAATCTTTAGTATCAATACCAATGCAAGCGGAACTCTTTCTTGCATAGAAATTCTTCAGTCCTGTAAACGTGAAGGCAACATTACAGATATGAGGAAGCTTCTGCCCACAATCTTAAAAACTAGCTTGATTTTTCAAATTTTTCTACTAGGAGATCTTTGTCTTCGACTGCTTTTTCAGAATGAAAACATGTCTTGAGGCGAAGCTTGTCGAGTAGCTGCAACCTCTCGAGGAGACGGCTGGAGTCCTATTGCTTGGGCTGTTTCAAATTAGACTGGGCACCACCGTTTGTACCACTTACAAAGTTTCATAATAGTAAATATAAAAATACAAGGATCTAACCCAAACTCAAACTGAATATTGTCACTGAGCAACTGTGAAATAAAACATACAAAAATAGCACAGGATATGAGTTTGCCTCCCAGGAACATCACCGATTCCCACCGCATCCAGGGAGACATCAGTGGGCTCCAGCACGTACAACAAACCTGCTCGAAGACCCAGAGAGATGCTTTTCTCCCAAAAGTGAAACCGCACTTTCCAATTAGACCAGTTTGTCTGATAAAAGATGTTCCTTTTCTTTACAAGTCCCACCTTGCCAGGTTCTTAAATGTACAATTTTAAAGTTTCTTATCATGTGAAGCTTCCATGGTATTTTTCCTAGCAAATGACACGACTTTATTAAAAGCAAGGGCCAAGAGGATAAGGAAGAGGAGAGCAAAAAGGTTAGTCCCAACCAAATTGCTCAGAGTGATTAAAAAGACCACTGTTTTTAAACAATCATAAAATGCAGACTGAATACTGCTATAAGCCTTTAGTTTAAATAAAATACTTGAGCAGAATATATCTTAGCTGGCTGAAAGAGCACTTTGACCATGGCCCTATCTTTAGTTCTGATATTCAGTTTCTCTCATCTTCCTAAAGTGACAGCTGAAAAATTCTTTGCGTGTCCCTGCTACGTCATGAACCTGACTCCAAGAAATAACTGTGTGACTGGCCAAAGTCATCTCCGTGCACAGGGAATGAACGCTGCGGCAGCGTCTGCAGCTTTCCCATCCTAGCACGGGAGACTGGCAATGGGATTGGGCATAAGTAGAAAATAACGGGTTACTAGTTACTCCCCAAATGGGGAATAATGGAGCAATTGGTTTCAGAGTAGCTTTCCCTGTCTTTCTTCCCTTTCGCTGATTGACACATGGGGGATATCAGTATCTGCACATGTGCTTGGTGAAATAAATATTTGGGATACCGCTGCAGCAAGCGCTGTAAGGAAATCCTTGGAGAGCAGAACTACCCAACAAATGCTTTCCAACCCCAAAGACACTCCCTGCAGCACTCCTCAGTCCCCGACCCACGGAAATGCATCCAGAGGCTCTTGCTAGGCTATGGAGGACGCAGAGCTTTGTGGCTGGGAAAAAAGGCAAGGATTTGGTTAAGAACTGCCGCACGTCTGTCCTCTCCCGCAGCAGTCAGACAGGCGCACGCACACGGTACCTGTCTGCGCTCTTACGAGCTGAAGAGCTATGGAAGAAAAAGGGCAGATTATACCACATATTACCATCACGATGCTTAAAAGAAGATGGAGCAAACATCATTAGAAGTACCCAGTGCATCCATTACTCTTCCAGACTGGCTTTACGGTGCTGCCGATTCTCTCAGCCCTAGACGCTGTCCCTGATTATCGCAGACGAAAGGTTCATTTTGCCCCGGGAAGTGAATAATGCAGCCACCGGCTGATGTATCTGAAATCCGTAATTGTGAAATCTCCTGGAGAGTAATAAAAAAAAAAAAAAGGGGGGGATAGAGGGAAAGAGAAAAAGAATCCCAGGGGGAGTGTTTCCAGCTTCGCTTTTTAAGAGCTGCGCTATCCCATAACATCTATAGGAAAATATCCAGTACCAGCAGATCTTTGGCAGTACCAGCAGCTTCAAGGTCCAGTTGGGCAGGGTCCAGGGGGGCTTAGCAGTGCGCACATGCTGCTAACGCTAAGGCATTTCCATTACACTTTGCCATGAATTCTCTAAGAGAAAGAGCAACAGAAAGATAACGAGGCTGCCAGCAAATCCCAGTCCATAATGGAAGGCTAAAAGACACCTGACTTGAAAAAATACCATTTCCAGAAGTTTTCTATTGAAGTGAAAAGGAACCAAGCAACTACTGCTAACTAAAAGGAATAAAACACACAATTATTTCTCCAGCAAAACTCACAATTGCCAGAGTTTCTTTTTGAAATTCACAAACTACAGCAAATGTAGCTTTTTTAATGAGGTATTTTTCAGTGATGTTGGCTGTACAGGTTGTGCTGAGCACAGAGCTGGCTGCCAGAAACTTTCTTTCGACCTTTGACTGCGGCTCTGTGATCACTGAACACCGCAGCTCGCTGCATCCCGGCCAGGCAGCGGCACAGGGAGGGTCCGGATCAGCTGTGGCCGCTCCAGCACCCTCCCACGGCAGCAGCCAGACGCGAGGCACTGACATTAGTGCTGGCTGCAGAGGACAGAGGCAGCAAAGGGCCTGCTGGCACAACGTTAACCCATTGCCTTTTTATTTTTCTTTCTTTTGGAGAAATCTGAAGTGACAGAAGGCGCTTATACCACGTCAGTGCTTTGGGTGGTGTACCCGGGGTGTTTTTGATGGGCTCCGGGAAGGCCCACGGCTGGGTTTGTTGTATCGGTGTCTCACGTTCTCAGGTCTCCCCCGTCGGCAAGCGCTTTGCAGACCTCCGTACCACAGCACTTGCATTTCAATGGCATTCTCCTTCTTTCACCCGTCGGGAAATGCAGGGTGATGGATCGCAGTCAATAACGAAGCGATGGCATGGCTCTCACCCCCGCGTGCTGGCTGCCGCGCGCACCGGCCCTGCCCGTCTGCTGAAGCCAGGCTCGGCTGCGGTGCCGCGGGCCGGCGTGGAGGGCTCTGCTGCCCGGGCAGCCGCTCCGCGCTCCTGCCAGCTCCTCCGCCCCGGCACCGAGGAGCAAAGCTGCAGCATGTGCCGGCACCTACCGCACCCGTCGCCCCTGATGGCTCTGGAGCCTCCTCCGACCCTCAGCAGCAGGACATTGCGGGAGCCCCGCTACGACTCACACAGTGTAGGCTCCAAAGAGAGAAAACACTGAAGACCAGTAAGGAGGTACAGCGTGAAACGAGGTCAGACCTCGCCTAAGACATGATGCGTTACGCTGGGCAGCTGAGTCCAGGAAAGACAGCGGAGCAAGGACGAGAGAGGACCAGCAGGATGATCGGGGAAAAGATAACTGATAGTCTTCTCAGAGGACTTGCAGGCCTGTTCAACCGGCCAAAGGACGGCTGGCTAGGGGATACGACTGCATACTATAAATAGCACGGACAAGCGAGCACCAGAGAGGGAGAAGAAGTATTTAAGCAACAAAGTAGATATTGGCACAATATCAAAGGGTATAAACATCCTATGGATATATTTCATTTGGAAACCAATGGAGGTTTCAGAACAGCCTTCCAGTAGAAAAAAAGGAGCAGAACTTTCAACCAATCTTAGGACAGAGCTTAATACATTTAGGAAAAGTTTCAAATGACTCAGTTGTACTTTCCTATCAGTCTTACATCTCTAGGAGAGTACTTTGTCCGGCAAATGCTTGTATTGTCACCTAATTTATTAAAGGAAGATGCTATGGTGGGGTAAGACAATAAACTTGAAATGAAGATTGAATTTTTATTAACCTTAATTAAAATTATCATCAAGATGGGATAAAGGTAAGCTCATCTTCTGAAAGTTAATTTGCAAGGCTATTTATTGAGGAAGCATTTTTAAATACAGTTCATTTACTTAGCTCTTCATATCAGTGACACAAACTTCATAAGCAAGGCAAATTCCCAAGCAGCGGCTGTGAGTCTCTGCCCTGCCTTCTCAGGAACCCTTTAAGGAGCCTTCACCACTTTCAACTCAACCATGACCTTCCTTAGTTTGGGAATGGCCACACAGACCTGTGATCCCGTTCCCACTGTACGTTACCTTGAAGAGCTCGAACAAGCGCATCTCCAGTGCGAAAACCACCCTCCTGGTAATGGCAATCCACCCCACGCGCTCCAGAGGGGCTCCCCTGGCTCACCCAAACCCTTAACCCTGCAAGCCAAATCCTTCCTTCTTCCTGTTCCCCACCCCAAGAACTATTTATTCAACTTCTCTTTTTTTAAGTCACTGAAAACGATCCCCAAACTCCCACAGGCTGAATGCTATGGGAAACGTGTCCTCCCTGCCACATCCTGGCCCATTCTCCTCCAGGCCCCTCGCAGGGGCTCCCACCTTGACCGCCCTGCTGTGGCCTGGCCCACGTCCAGAGACGTCACCTTTAAACACACAACAGCCAGCCTGGAGGGATGGCTGCGGTGCCCTGAGAAGCCGCCAGGTATGGGTGCAACAGCTCTAGCAGCAACAGGTGACCCGGTGACGAAAGCAGCCAGAGTAATGCAAAACCAGCCAGGACCAACCACGAAAACAGGCAGGACCGACCCTGTCTACGTGGAAATGTGTCATCCCACCACACCGCAGCAAAAGCGGCCGGCCGGAGAGCGATGGCACCCGGCAAAGGGGATGGACAGACACCTGCACAGGCTACTCGCAAAAACCATAAGAAATGCAATTCAGTTTCTTAAACCCAGGGCGTACGAGCCTCCCACCTCACCCCCAGCCTGGCTCTCTTCCTCCTGCTGTCACTCAGCGCAGCTCCTGGTACTGAAACTACACCTGGAGCCAGTGACGGAGCATTAGAAATGCAGAAGCCATCACGTGGTTCAGCTGCAAAATCAGGGCCTGGTTCAGAAACCGAGAGAACGATAGATTTTGTATCAAGCGCTGATTAAAATATTCTGTAGAAACAAACATCCCTGTTATGCACGCTGAACTGAGAAGAGAAGCACGGGTTGTAATTGCTTGTGCAAACGCTACCGCTGAAGCAGGCTGCAGGGGAAGCGCGTTACCTGCAGCGCTCCGGTTCTGCAGCCTGCCTGGCGCAGGCACCACCGCCGCTGCAACACCCCTCTCCGGCTGCAGCCCGGCACGGAAACAGAGGCCGCCGCGGTTCTGGTCTCCTTTCTTTGAAGGCAGCGGCCTGCCATACAAATGGCTCTTGCAGATTTTCATAAATAAATAATTTGCCTGGCTGCATTCTGCTGGCACCTCCTTACAGCTCGAGCCCAGGCAAGCAATCCGTAGCACTCAGGGAGCCCGAAGGTAGCTCCAGCCTGAGTCCCGAGCAGGCAGGAAGCTTTGGGCTTAGGAACAGGAGAGAAATGAGACTGAGAGCCTGAAGTCTGCAGTACACACAGGGCTCCCACTGAAATAGCTTTGAACAGGAATGAAAATTAAACAGCTTCAGCTTACATAGCCACAAAGCAGCAGAAAGTCTTTCTTCTAAAAGCCCTACCCTCTCGGTCCGAGTCCGAAGGAGAAGCCCTGTTCTCCTCCAGCCTGCTTGTGATGGACCCTCATCAAGCTTTCCCGTATAGTCCCCTTCCACGTCTCGGGTCACGCTGATGGACCAGGGATCTTGAAGGAACTAATAAGAATTACAGCTCAACTGAAAACCGTCTCCTGTCAAATGTTTAATGATTTAATTTCTGTGACACAAGGTATCATCAACCGTCCAAAAATATTCTCCAGTTCCTATGAGCAGATTAAGATCAACCCTGCTCCGAGCTGCTCAGGTGCAAACCCAATGGATTCAACGGCTTTGCATACACTGGTCCCATTTTAATAGCCACTTTCAGCCTCGCTGATCCCGTTTTTGCTCTGCAGAACCTGGTGTGATTCCACCACCGCAGGACTTGCTGTGGGTGTCTACCACAACTGCAGTGATTAAAACAGGTGTCTGCGGTTCAAAATCTGAAAAACGAGTGTTCTCACCACCGCTTTGAACAGTACCCCGCCAAGACCTTCCCCTTTCCTCTCAGGTCCCGCACTTCGGACCAAGATTATCCCTCTCCCCAACCCTGGCTGCAGTTGGAGTTGATTTAGCATCCTTCCCCAAATCACCTGAGTTTGCTCCTCCCAAGGAGCTCCTCCGCCTGCAGAGGACGTGCCAGGAGGCTGAGCCACCGCCGGCCCTGTCCCCGGCTGCGTCCCCGGCGGGCAGCCCGCAGGGACCCTGGGGACACTTGCCGAGCACAGGTATTTTGAAGCCTGCCTGTTAGTCATTTTTTCCCCTTCATTATACATCTACCTCCCAACTCTTTGTTGGGGTTGCCATGGAAGCAATCCATCTCCAGCCTGGAAGACAAGTACCTCTCGGCCCTGGGGACCGGCGCCGGCGCTCTGCCCTCGGCTGTCACCCGCCCGCGGCTTCGGCCGAACGCTGCGTAAATCCAATCCTACACGCAGCAGCAAAATCCGATACCATTGCACATGCACGGCAGATCTCCTCGGTTAATCACTTCGATACGCTACAGGCAGCAAGGGCAGAGGACAAACACCCAGCAAAGCGGCACCTGTATCACCCCGCGGGTGTATATGGTATGTTAACATACGGCAATGGAGACCCTGCAGCTCCCAGTCGCAGTCCTGCAATCCGGCCTGGAAGAGCTATGCGCTCAGGGAGGGATCCTACGGGAACGCATTGCCTTCCCCATCATGTTCAAGCTTTGGTACGAATGTCCCAACTCCCCCACCACCAAAAAGCAAACAAAAAAGCTCAAAACATTCCCCCCCTCCAGCCCCTGCGCAATCCCACCCTGACACAAGATCACACCCGTGCCCCATAGCTCCGGCAGGGCCATGGTGAGGCCACCTCTGCACCTGGATTTGGCCTGTCCTTCGGCCCCTGTCCCCCTTCCCTCCGAGCCAGCGCAGCTCACACCCTCCGTCCGCCCAGTCCTCCCTCCGGAGCCTCTTCTGCCCCAGCTCCTCCAGGTAATCGTCCTGCGAAGGAGCTGCTCACGCACGCGGAGGGAGGCAGGGCAGAGAGGAGAGGCCGCGTAGCGCAGAGCCTGCAATGTCAGGTGCTCCGGCTCCTCTGCGGCCCCCGGTCCCCACTGCCCAACACCAGGGCCAGTGCAGCCCCGGAAAGCGGCACTTCATCCCAAACAGAGATCGGGCTCTTCCAGTTCTGCTGCCTTCCGTAAAGGTTGTCCCTCCCGACTTTCACTTCCTCCTTATTCATGCACCGGATCTGCGATACGCATCTCCATTTGCTGTGATGTGTCTTCTAAAATATGCTCTGCCTGGCTCTCCAAATGCAGGAAAATTCCCTTGTTTAATAAGCTCGTCTTTCACAGCCAGCGGCTGCCGCTGAACGGAGAGCGGCCGCACCGACAGACCTGTTCATCACCGCGGCACAAGCCACGACAATACTTCATGTCAGAAGCTTCCCGTGTCTCCGAGCGATCTTAATCTCCATTGAAAGAGCTCTCTGTTTTTTATTTCCATATCAGCCTTCTGAATGTCGATAAAAAGAATTACTTGGGCATTATCAGAAACCGTTTTATTCCAACAAAGGGCCGATGAAAAATAAACAGGCCTTTATCTGTGCGGCACGACTGATAGAGTTCGCACGAGCTCTAATTCAATCAGATCCTGGAAAAACAGCTATATAACACGGTGATACCAGCACACCTCTTCCCCACTGCCGCGGAGGTTTCCTTTGGGTACCGCGACCAGCCCCGGCACTGAGCAGAGACTTTAGTATCTCCTGCACCAGCACTGTCACCTGGAAGGAAAGCGGCTTTTGCAACAGCTTTCTTCGTTTGACCATAAGAAAGGCCCCAAAATTGAGATGAGAGTTAGGTGGTCCAAAAGGAAATTCAGACCATCTAGTCTGCCTCTCTCGCAGGCAGTCACGGGGAGCCCGAAGACAAGTAGGACAGCCGGGAACCCAAGACTTGTTCCCTCCGCACAGCCGGGCGGCCCTTGGAGAGCAATCACACCTTCAGCTTCTGCCTTCAGCCACCTGAAGCGATGCAGCACGCGATGATGGAGATCTCAGTTTAAGGCTCTCCTAACCCAGGGAGAGTTTTCTACTGAGCTTTTCTTTCTGGAAGTCTGGACTGCTCTGGATGGCCAAATCGTTTTATTTCAAGGTTATTTGCCGTATTTGCCCCGTAAGCCCGTGCTCTGGACAGATCCCAACCCAGCGGTGCGCTCCGGGCTGAGCCCAGCTCCTCCAAGTGCTTCTGTGCGTAGTCATGGGTCTGGCACGCTGTCGGCGGGGTTTGGGGTTTTTTTGTTTTTTGTTTTTCCCTCCAGGCACTCCAGCAGCACAGGGGATTTTTTTTTTTTTTAAACAGCTTATAAAACAGCTAAAGCCAAATGGAATTTCACGGGATGAAAAGACATTTCTCAGCTTGACAGCTTTCTCCTCGCTGAATTCCAGGCCTGCTGCAAAGGACATGTTTTTTTCAAAAGTTCCCACCAAAAAAAACCCCCAAATAACAGAAGCCTGTGGAGCCCAAGTCCCCAGGTCTTCCCAATAATTCTGCACAATAGAAAATCTTTGATAACAAAACGATGCATGCAGAGCCCCACCGGCGCCGTTTCTGCCACAGGTGACATGGAGCAACGTCCCCCGTAATTCCCTCCAGCTCTCACAGCCCGCTGACGTGCCGGCATGTCGGCGCAGTGGCAAACAACCGAAGCAATTTCACTGGAAACCTTGTGGAGCTGCTAAAATACAGCCTGGATTATGTGAAAACTAAATAAAAGGACATTCTACAGGCTCTCTGTGGAGATATAGCAGTACAGGTCAGGGAACTGTTGTTAAAAAGGATGAAAAAAATTTTTGGAAGCTGACACTAATTCACAGCTCTCTGTTTTTTTCCATATATTTTTATGTATATACATATACTTGGAGGCAGGGAAAGGTTGTGGCACACAGAGGATGAAACAGCATAGGCTTCATCTCTTCTCTGGGGCCTTCCAGCTGAACTGTGGATATTTGTTATTCCTGAAAAATCAGGCCCTAACAATCTCGTTCAGACACGGCAAAACTTCAGCAGCCAAGATAAGCTTTGTTCTTATGGCTGCTCCTTAAAAAGGGCGAGGACACTGCTGCCTTCCCAGAACTTAATGGAAAACGCACATAGCACGGAGCACACCTGAGAAAAGGTTGGCACCATCTTCTTCTGCCCAAATACATCTAGCATACTAAACCTCCACTATAGATAACTATAGATACAAGATAACTTTGCATTATTTATAGCCTGAATGTAAGCTGCCTGAGCCTTCCCTTCAACACTGACATAATAAAAGCAGTATCTCAAATCACTGGTCAGATGCTCCCATGAGCTGCAGGCTGTTGCTCCATAGATACCGCTCAGCACAGCTGACCTCAGAACACAGCACAGTAACTTTAATTAATTTTTCATATCCCTTATGATAAGGAGCAAGGCAGTGCCTGGAGCACCGACCTGCAGCGGCTGCTCAGGGCCCTCCCCAGCCCGGCCGCCGGAGGCAGCGGGCTCGCCGACGCTCCTGCTCTGGCTCTCCCCGGAATAGAGGCAGATTTAAACCCCATCCTCCGAGGTCTGGGAATGCTGAATAAATAACTGAGAAGCCACTGTCCTCTATGGATAAAGGGAAACAGGAGGATGAAGTAGGCAAGGATTTACCGGGAGGCAAAGCAGCTTTCCCCCCTTCCTCAGTACCAGGTGATGCTCTCTGAAACGGCTGAACAGCTACGGTCCGTTCTGCTGCCCTTTCTCAGCCCCCTCCTCTTCATTTTTCTGCATTGTCCCCATGAAACAATAATTAAGGCCAAAAGTTGGCAGGAAACATGAGCGCCCAGAATCACCCCCAACCAGCCTTTAAGCCTCCATCTTCCTATCAAAGCTCCCTTTTTCTTTCAGCTGTTTTTGATGCATTTGTTTATTTTCATAGGATAGAACAATTTTCAAATGACTGTTATAACAAAGACGCTGTTAATGATCATCCAGAACAAAACTGTTTTCTATCATCAGTCTGCAACTTTTTATGGCTAAATGGAGAAGCATTTTTCAGTGCAGGAACAGCCTTTTCAAAGCCAAAAGGACACACACAAAATAAGGCTTTTTGTAATACAGGTGGTGGCGAGAGCACAACACAGAGAAACTGTTTATGTCAAAGCCCACTGACTTTAAAGAAAAGAAAGTAATTTACCCAGAGCTGATCATCCATTCCCGGTGGGTTCTTTTTAATAAAAGCACCATAATATGTAGCGATATTTCGGTGATGAGAATATTTCTTCAGCATGTTAATTTCTTGTTTGATCTCCTCCTCTTCATCCTGGGATGAGGGGAAAAGCAAAGAAAACCAACATCAGCGGCACAAAGAGACCACGCTTCACACGCTCAGCTTGCTCTTCATCACGTTGGTTAACTTCCACACACTACGTTTCCTTGGGCCATGTATTTACAGCCACTTTTCACAGCGTGCAGTTCACACCGCAGCCTGGGGAGCCTGAGGTTCGCGTTGGAGACGAACGGGTTAAAAATGTGCCCTTGTGCAAAAAGATAAGAATAGCAGGATCAGAGGAAATACATGCTTTGCCACATCCCCTATCGCATTTCTGAGCCCTGAACTGGAAAGATCATCAGGCAGTGCAGAAACCAGTTCGCTTCCAAATGATTCAGATCCATGGCACCTCTTCCAACACAGGATCCCAAACGCAAGGAGCAGGTTTAAGTGAGGACAGGCAGCCATTTCACACTGGTGGATAACCAGCCATCCCAGTGCACTGCTTAAAGCCACTGGGCACGAAGGGGAGTGAAGAGCCCAGAGAAGCTCCTGAGCAGTCACACACCTGCGCATGATAAATACCTGTCCGGAGGGGGTGGCCAAAGGCACCGATTCGCAGGACAGGCAACGAAACTGGGTCTGGCCCAGAAATAAGCCCTTGTGTGGAGCCCTGTTCTAGATCCAGGGAGGCACCAGTATGAAAGACTTTGGCATCTATTACCAAACAGGAGATCCACAGACAGACTGCATGTTTTGAGCAACTCAGCCATCCCTCCACCTTTTTAAACTAAGCCCTTTGTAATTTGTGTTTGTACCATACTGTTTGCAAGCTTAACCATACTTGCACTGCTCCAGTGATGCATCAGCTGTGCTGCACATCCTTCTAGACCCGTCGGTGGCCCAACAGGATGGTTTTCTAGAGCACCCTGCATCAGCCTTCTGCAAGCCAGCTCCCCTCCAGCAGCGTGACACATGCTCCTACCACCGCGGTAAGGCAGGAAGCAAGCACAAGGCCCTTGCTGACATCAGTCACCGCACGGTTTTTCATTCCCAGGCTCGCTAGGTGGAAAGTTCAGGGACGAGGCTGACATGGACTTTGCTCTGGTGCAAGAGCACGTCGGGGGACGACTGAAGTGAGCAGCTTTCGGCAGCGTGTATAATTGGCGACAGCATCGTGCGGAGAGCAGGCAGCCGCTGCCCAGCCTGCCAATTCAGAGTATGCTCTTCTAGACTAATTCAGTCCTGATGCAAGATCACTGGTTCCTGTGGGCTTTAGCACTTTCACAGCCCCTCTCCATTTGGTTCGCAAAGCCACAATAGCTGAAGCAGCTTAGGCAGGAGAACTGCATTGACAACTGTTTTGAAGTACTGCCGCTTTGCTTTCAATGTGATCAAACATGCCCTGATTTTATTTTAAGCTGACAGCATTCCAGCCCACTGGAATTGCACGGACCGTGGTGCAGGCAACAGCAGTTAGCACCTTGATGTTGATTAGCTTTATTGTAAAGGCACCAGAAGGACTGTTACTTCTTTCCCTCTCTATTACCCTTACTTCCCTCTCCTGCTTGATCCTGAATGCCATTTTAGAAACCAGCAATGATAAGACACCCTGGTGATCAGCTAAACTGCATTACGCGGCTCTTTTAAAGACCAGTATTTCCTGACCAGATGTCACACAACACATGGAGAGAAACATTGATTTCTTTCCAAACTCCTATGGAAAGTGATTTAATGATCACACTCTTTAAGAGAGAATTCAGGGAAGAGCGCTGAAGATGAGGACTAGAGGAACAAATGGAAGAATTAGCTAGGTCGAGCTCCAATGTTATCTTCAGTAAGAACAGGGAGGGCATAAACACCAAAGAGGGTGAGGAATGGGCCTAAAGATTTCAAGAAAAACCTGTGGACAAACCTGAAAGACCTTTTTCACTTTGTTCCTTCTAACGGTCAACACAACTTTGCTTGGCTTCACGCGGCTGGAGGACCAGGGAATACAACACTTAGTCCATCGGGACCCCGGAGGGAGGAAGGAGGATTGCTGTAACTGGAGAGGGCCCATCTAGCTCACAAAGAAACCTGACCCCACGGTCAACCACCAACTGATCCAGATGAGTACTTCACAGGGTGGATGCAAGCACGCTCTACATGTTACGTGTTACTAAGACATGGACAGACCACGAGGGTACGCATCAAAAACTGGACCTCTGGGTCCCTCTGGAGAAGAGATGACTGAGGGGGGATCTTATCACTGTGCACAGCCATCTGAAGGAAGGGTGTAAAGAGGATGGGGCCAGACTCTTTTCAGGGGTGACCAGTGACGGGACGAGAGGCAACAGGCACGAACTGAAACACAGGAAGTTCTGTCTGAGTATAAGGAAACTTCTTTACTGGGAGGGTGACTAAGCAGCGGACCAGGTTGCCCAGAGAGGTTGTGAAGTCTCCATCCTTGGAGATACTCAAAAGCTGTCTGGATAGCTTCCTGGGCCACATGCTGTAGGTTAACCTGCTTGAGCAGGGGGGTTGGACTAGGTGATTTCCAGAGGTCCTTCCAACCTCAGCCATTCTGTGATGCTGAAGTCGGCCTCAGAGCAACCCTGGGGGTGGCTCCAGGGCAGCTCTAGAGGCAGCCCAAGAAGCCATTTCTGGGACGATTCTAGTGGTGGCTCTAGAACGTGGTTCTAGGTTTGGCTCTAGACCTGACTTTGGAAACCACAACTAGGAAACACAGTCAGTACTCTAACCACGCTGTGAGTCTGCTCCATTTTTACTGTAATCATTGCCAGTTCTGCTCAAGTTTGGGCCACTTCAGCTTTCTCTCAGCAACTACAGGGTGTTGGCTTCCGTTCGTGGGCCTCAGAGGTCTTATCTCTGCACTTCCTCTGATACTGCTGTCGCCTGTCACTTAGCTGCATCTCCACTCACGCAATATTAGGGTCGCCTGAAGGTGGGAAGAAACCACGTGGGGGTATTCAGTGGGGTACGAAGAAGCAGAACAGAGCAGAAGTTCAGTTATGGTCTTGTCTTTTAGAGGATTGACTTTAAGACTTGCACACTACACATTAAAAGAAAATTAACCGCTGTGTTTTAATATGGCTAAAAGCAGCTCGAGAGGAAAATAATTAAATATCCAAACAGTAAATCCCCTGCCAAATATTTGATTTAATAACTTGAACGTTCATATCAGCCAAACAGAGAGAGGCAGGAAGCAGCATTACTGCTCCTCTTAATTAAATACATTTCACCTGTACAATAGCTACAGCAGAGTTATTAAGGAGGATTCATTTTTTAAATCCTATTCTGGAAGGCAATGGTTTAGATCAGAGACACCTACTCAAAGACATGGCTGCAGATACCAGTTATTCGGCAGGATCAGATTTGGGCTACTTTTCTCCAACATCTTCACTTGGAAGTAACAACATTTTAAAAACACTGAACTAAATTTTACCTCAAATTTAGCCCTTCTTTGGTCTAAGTAATATTTTGATTTCTCATCTCAAATTTATTCTAACCTCAGACTTTACCTCATGGGATCCTCACCACCATTTATGCCATGGACTTACGTTCAGCAGGTCTGTCCATTTTCTAGCCTGCTGCTTATGAAAACTAGAGGAATGGCATTTGCTGATATTTAAGAAAACAGAAACAAACCTTGCTCACATTTGCTTGGTAATTTCCAACATCATTTCCCCTATTAATACAAAAAAGAACCTGGATAGTTGTCCTGTAGATATACATAACATCTATGCTATTTCAAAACATACTCGTGAGCCAAGTGATTGCTTTCAGACCTAGGCAATTCCGTATGTGCTGAACTCCTGAAAACTAAATAAAAACAGTAATTCAAAAATGAGGTGGGTAGATCAGGATTAAGTCCCAACGTTTGAAATGTGTTGTTTTATTAAAAAAAAAAAGTCTTGCTTCAAAACCTGGCATTGTTTATGCAGGCAGGAACTTTGGGAGGTATAATATTGGACTTAAAAGCTCTTATTCAAGGAAAAAGCATTTTCATGTGATCTTTCCATATGCATCTGCTTAGGTTTCCAGGGGTCACAGCAATTCTACTTGTTTTTTCTTCTGCAGCTGCTGGGAAACGGTGAAACCATTATTTCCCCTAAACCCTTTTATTCATTTAATAACTTGTAAATTCTTTGGTTTCTTAGTCTGATGCAAGTTTCAGAAGAGCCATGTCTGTGAGACTAAGGCAGTGTGCTTCCTCCTCTGTACGGACAGGAGGCACAGAAGTAATTTAACTTACGAAGTGAAGTTATTTGTAACCATACCTGCATAAAGTTCTGGTGAACAAAAGCTTTTCGGGGAAAACACAGATCTGAAGAAACTGAACTGTTTTATGAACATGTGATTGGGTTGCTACGCTTTTCTTCAGAATTCATTAATCTGTTCAAAACAGCCCTGCTGCTGGAACTGGATGCTTCACTGTTTCAGCATAAAATTACTTAATCTCAGAATTCTTCCAGATTTACTTTTCACTCAAACTTTTATTAAAAACACTAACTCTTAATGGCACATTTCAAATTAACTGAGGAGTACTTGCTTCCCAGGAATACAAGCCTTTCACAAACCCTCACATCTTTTTGCATGCGGTCATCTTTCCCCTCTTATCTGGTAGCTTAAAAATACAGGAGGAAGACAAGGAGGATACATTACCCCGGTGACGTCCATAACCTTAATAGCAGCAAGCTGTCCTGTTTTAACATGACGACCCTGCAAAAGAAGAACAGAGAAGTTCATTCATTTTGTCTATCCGGCAATGTTTTACTCAGGGTGGACAACATCCTTGAACAGTCCCCTTGCTTTGGCAGCACTCGCACATGGCTTTTTTCACAAGCATCTTCACACCAGCCATGATGGGAAACCAGTTCCCTTCCCTTCCTCCTGCCACTGCAAGCAGTTAGGGAAGGGCCTTCAATGCTTGCCACGTTTTTCCAGCAAGCAAGTGCTGGAAATGTCCTTGAATGCTCAGCCGCGCTGCCCGGCAAGCAACGGCTCCAGGCCGCTCCTGAGCGAGGACCATGACCTGGCTGTAAGCGGGCTGTTGGAGCTGTGATCATGGAAATATGCTCAAAGCGCACACGCTGAGACGCAGCAGCTTCGGTCCCTTCGTGTCCTGCCCCGCGGCTGCACCCGGCGCTCACGGCTCTCGGGGACGCACCGCAGCAAGCGCAGGGGCAGCGGCACGGGCACTGGGCTCACGGGCACAGACAGCACGAGCCTAAAAGAAACTCCTGAAAACATCCACGCAGAAACAACAGGGCCTAGAAAAATCCTGTCAAATCTTCTTTTAGTCACCAGCAAAAGTCAACTTTGCGACTGGGCAGCTGTGACTCCTACGGCTCAGGGACACTGAGGAGCACCGGGGATGAGCATCCTCGCACACGCTGCTCAAGGAAGGCACCAACACGCACTGTGCTCGCTGAGGACTTTTGCCAAAGCTTAGGCTAGCAGGCTACAGAAGTCTTTAAAATCAGATTTTTGCTATTTAAATGATACCCAGCGCTGGCACAACTGACAAGTGTTTGTTCACGCGAGATGCTCGGGAAGGCAGCCCAGCAACGGCAGCTCCCCTGTGCCGCGGCGTGCACACACACCGGCTCTTTCTTCAGCAACTGAGAAATCAGCAAAGCGCTGCAAGAAGCTGCCCGTTGGGTAGTGCTCAGCTGCATTAATTCTAACAGAAAAATGACTGGAAGTGATGGGGAAAACTACACAAGAGCCTGAACTGTTGACGGTCTCTTAAAAACAACAGAACCGCTATCAAGCAAGCCACAATTAAGAGCCGTTATGGTCAGAACGTATTGGCAGATAACGTCATTACGGCTCAGAAACAATCCCTACTGGCAGCGAAACAGAAAAGCTGAAGTTTAAAGAGGAGGATATGAAAGGGCTCATTTTGCGGAGCTTTACGGCCTGCGAGGCTCAGTCGCTGCGTGGCCGGGTTGTATGCAAACCGCTTGCTCACTTTCTCATTACGCTCCACAGCGCAATCTATCCCTGCACCTTAATAAAGCGCTTTTGCATTTTGCTCTGTGCTGACTTCGAGCCTTTCTTCCTCTCCCAGTAAATGAATCACACAACATTATATCAAAATTGCTCATACCAAACAGTTCTCCCCTCCCTGCCCCCTCGGTTGGAGGGCACACACTCAGCAGCTCAGAAACCAGGAGGAATTAGAAGAAAAGATGCTTCTTCTCCAAGAAAATCTGTAGATACAGATGACGGCAGGAACACCAGGAGGCAAAAGGACACGTCCTTATCTCCCCAGTCATCTCTTGCCGCAGGAGCATCCCAAGGCCCCATCGCAGGAGCCACGAGATGGGAGTGCAGCGAACGGCAGCTCCTGCCCTGCAGCGTTGGTGATCAGCGGAGGGAGGGGAGGATGAGGAGCAGAGGCCGAGGCGGCACGTCGCGGAGCCAGGCCACAGCCAAGGAAGGAACATGCGGTCCCCAAAGTGCAACCCTGTGCGAGGCTCCCCTGGCTACGCTGCCCTCCACAGCTCAGCTCCAAGCAGGATTCAGGGGCAGAGATGAACATCCCCCAGCTTGCCACCACGCATCTCGGCTCCCCAAGGAGCTCATTTGCTCTCTCTCTCCAAGACCCCCCCGGGAGAGACAAGACACAGGGGGAAACGTGAATCCAGCTGGGATTTGGCTTTAAGAGCTACGTCCCCACGAGCCATCGCGTCCGTACAGGGCGCGTGCAGCAGGATCGCTTTGCCCCTGCAGAAGACCATCCTGGGACAAGCGCCCGGTCTGTGCAGCAGCAGCTTCTGCAAACTCTGCCAGAAAAAGCGGGTCACGGAGACAGGCCCAGAGTCCCCCATGGCCTGGCCCGGCCCTAGCTGGGGCACACACGCGAGGAGAAACCGAGCAAACGGGCAAGCGGGCGCCGAGGAGCCAGGGAAAGCATTCCCAGCAAAAACGAAGCCAAATCCTCCGTGCTAACGGGGGAAAAGGAGGGAGGCGGAGGGAACTCGGGGAGGAATGTTAATACGTAGACTTAAAATCAATGATCTATGTTCCCCTCGGTATTAGACTGGAGCTATTCCTAATTTGCAGCGTTACGGTGACAAAATTTGCTGCTCGCAAGGTGCCTGGGCAGGAGACGAGCTCTGTGGTGAGGTCTTCTGGTCTCTTCTGCAGAGCAGAGACGACCCTTCGCGGTATCTCACCTCGAGCGCTGCCAGACACCGGCACCGCTGCCCCAACTCATAGGCTTCGCGGGCACAAAAGCAGCGGCAGGAGGGCTCGGGCCGGCACCAAGCAAACCCCACGCAGGCGGCGGAGCCAGTCGGGAGCACCACGCGGCGTTCGTCCCCTCCAAATTCATTACTCCATCAGGGAGCCAAGTTGCCCGCCAGGACTCCTCACTCATTCAATACCACCATTTGTAAGTCCTGAGCAGCCGCGTGTTCTAGCGACGGAAAAGGAGCTTTGTTTTAAAAAGTACAACGTTAAAAAAACAAAAGAATAGAGCCAGCATGAGGCTCAAAGGAGGGTGGCATGGAGCAAGCAGAGAGGGGAGAAATTCATGGCATTTTGAGCAATGTATTTGCTACCCAGCTTCATTCTGCATGTAACACCTCACTTTGCTGCCTCGTGTTTCTATCATCTGTAGTTTGAAAGAGATACTACCGATGGTATAAACCACACAGCACCACAGTTTAAAGGGAATAGTTCCTATGTAACGGCCAGTTAATTTTATGTGCTACTTTTTAAGGGGATATAACCAGCAAGAAAAAAAGGGACATTAGCATTACCATGATGTAGCTCCCAGAAATGGTCCCAGCATCTCTTTAAATACATAGTGTGATCATATATTATCCCTATGCAGCAATTTATAAATGAATGTTAAGGCCCATGGCTCTGAAATCCAGGGCTGGATTCGAATGTTTAACGTCTTCTGCGCTGCAGAGTTTTAATGGCTTCTATTTGAGCAAAATAAAGGAAAAAATCCATATAAGGATTTGTTAGTTTAAGGATTCCCTTGTTTTAGATTTTAAAAACATGGCCACCTCACATCTTTGCACGAGAAGGTTTTATTACCATTGCCGACATTACTTTTTCTTCTCGCTTAACCCTCACTTTCTGCTCTTCTCTTGTGTAAACTACGCTGCAGTGAGGAGAAGCAGTCTCCTGACCGCGGGACCTGTCGCTTTGAAAACCACAACGCAAATTGAAATACTAGGGCCACGGTTTCACATGCATATTTTCCCGAGGAAAGCTCCCTGCCCAAGCTCAGCGCGTGGCCGCACACCCCTGCTTGGGTGCATTGGACGGAGAGACATGGAGAGACGGAGAACAAGGAGGCTGGACAAGGGACATGTACACCAGCCACAGCACAGCTGGTATCAAACCTCTCAGCAGAGCCCTAGGTTTCCACGGTCGAAATGGCCACGATGCCAAACGTATCTACAAGCCCTCCCTCAACACCTACGTGACACACAGACCACCACCCTTCCTCTGCGGGACAGAAGCAAGGCCATAGCTATGGGGCTGAAACCGAAGGTGAACCCCAAATTAAAGGTGGGACAGCATTTATGGGACCTTACACGTTCAATGTTCAAACATTAAAAAGGATCTGAATTTACATAATAAAACTTACTCATTCATTTGGTCCAACTCCAGTCAAGCCAACCAAGGGGACCTTCCTGGGCCGAGGGATGTGCGAGTTTCCCCTTCAGGGCATCTCCCTGGGCTTTCCTGGGTGGCTTCTCCAGCCATGGCCACCCTGGGCAGCAGCCAAGCAGCCTCAAAAAATCGCTCCACCCAAGAGCTTTCAAGCTTCGTCTTAGAGAGAGAGAGGGTCTGGATTAGAGACAGACCCAAGCAATTGAAAAGAGCACAACTGACCTCTGCGGCTCTGCTTTAAGCCTCTTTCCTCCTTTGAATAAACAGCCCAGATGTGAAAATTGTTTTTATGAACACCAGCTCCACAGTATGTTGGCACTTGCTAAGACCTGTGCCTGTGAAAAACTGAGGCAACCTCGGTTTGGTACGTGTCTTGCAGAGAACAGCAATTTGGAAGGTAAGTGCAAACAATATCGCCCTGGGGTGTTTCATCCAAAGCAAAAATTAAGGTGGAAATGGCAGTTCCAAAAGGAGCCTTTCAGCAAAGCCAGGCTCTGTGGCTTTCCTCCAGCGTGCCCAGCACGGACACTCCCGCACATCCACACGCGCGGAGATGGTCACCAAGCAGGTCTGGACCACACTGCAAAGGAGCGAGAGACAGTTGCGAGGGTTTCGAGAGAGGACTGAGAGCTCTGAAATGCCGGTGAGCCTCCTCCCTTCGACGGGGCAGGCTGCTGAGCAGCACCGCCGGCTCGGCGGCCGCGGAGAGCAACGTCGTGACCCTTATGGCCACGGCTAAGCTGCACAGGGGACACGCCACATCCAAAAGGCCGTGTCAGAACGCACGCGAAGGCGAGCTAAGCCCCAAGAGACTCAATGTCCTACCCTTACCGCAGTAGCGTTCTGCTGCCTATTTCTAGTATTAGTCAAGAAAAAGAGGAGGAAAACAGAAATATTTGAGATATACAGAATAAGAAGCAACTAGAGTATTGGTGCATGGTTGGGCTGGGTTGCTTTGGAGAACGTGGGAGTCCATCCAGCAAATGCGGCCCAAAGATAACTTAGGAGCTAGACCAGCTTAGAAGACATGGGAAAAACCCAAGGCTAGACGGGGCCTTGCTCACATGCTAGCTGAGGCTGGTATTACAGGAACCCAGTTCTGTGGTGCAAGTGAGTGTTTTGGGGCTGCGTTCTCCTCCCCACCACCCCTTCTGCCCGGAGCACAACTGCCGGCACGAGACAGCAGCTCCCACGGCAGAGACCCAGCACCCCGCGCACCCACACCGTGTTTCACCCAGGGATCTCTCCCCGGCTCTTCTGAACGTTAATCAACTCGGCTTTGCAAGCAGTCCTGCAAGAGGAGGAGGCGGCGTCGCTCTCATTTCACAGATTGGTAAATGCTGAAGCTGTGAAGTTGTGAGGTTCGAACACGCAAGGTCACACAGCAAGTCAGCGGAAGCGCTAAGAATAGACTCGGGATGCCCCGACTCCCAGCCCCATTCCTTTACCACTATCCCATAAACCTTGTAAATATTTACAGATGAAGGTAAGAACTTAATATTGTGTAAACATTTACCAAAACAAAACAAAACGCTTTGAAACTTATGTTAATGTAAACCATGAGGGGCACTTAGTCATGCGAAACTCAAGCGAAGTGGAACTGATAAGTACTGAGACTGGGAACTTGTAACACAGACCTGCTTTTCATATCTTTTGTTTGCAGCGATGGATTATTCAGCCACATCCCTGCAGATTTTCCCCCCAGGTCAGGGAGGCAGTGAAACCACGCATTTCTCATTCCACATGCAAACGCTACCGTTAACTCTGCAACGAGGCAGCAGGGACAAGACCAGACTACATGGCCAAAACTTCGGCTCCGTTTCTAGCTTCGCCTGCTGCACTCTTCATGGCCTGATCACTATGTGCCTTAATTATAAATAAACTTTCCCTTTTAATTTGAGATACCTAAAGCTCAGCATTAATACTCTCAATGAAACTATCAAATATAGCATGCATTTGGAAAACAATTGATTTTCATCCCAATATAGATATTTTCACTTTTATAACACAGATGCAAAAAGCACAGAGTAGTTTGAGCGAGATGATGAAAACTGAAAGCGATAGATACAACGCGGGAATAGAGTCAGCACAATGACTTTACATATTACACGACAACAAGCACTTCCCACAGCGTTAGTCACCAACCACATCCTGTGCCTGGGATGCGCAGAAGTAAGCGCATCTGCCCCGGAACATGACCTCCAGCATTCCTCCTCCTGCAGCGTCAGCGCGCGCCGCGATGGCGCGGCGGGCCGGCATCAGGGAGCTGAGCGCTGCTTCAGCCGCACGGGACATTGCTCCCAAAGCTGAGGCAAACCGAAAATTTTAATTAACACGTGGCAAGTGATAAATCGCCCAAGTATGAGCTCCGGACTGGGGTAGCGTCACTGACCAAGGAAAGCACCCACGAGCCATCCCTTGTGGACGGACGGCACGGAGCGCTGCTGAGAAAGCCAAGGCCCTGACGAAGCTCACCTTTGAGAAAGCTGGGAAAAACGCCGTCACGCCAAAGCAAAGCAGCTCTCGGGCTCAAGAGAAGGGGTTTCCCACTCGTGCAGGGGGTGGGAGGCCACGAGGAGACGTGCCACTGACACGGGCAAAAGGGAGGGCAGAGAGTAGCTGTGTCCATGCGAGATTTTGGGCACAGAGGAGCTGGATGCAAGTCCAGTGGTGCAGGAGGGTCACTGCTGGCGAGGGTGAGGATGCCGGGTGCGATGCCGGGCCCTGCTCAACCCAGGCGGGTGCCTGCTTTCTGCTCGGGGCTCAGCTCCAGCCAAGCTAGAACTTCCTTAACATTAATTACACTTGATGCTTAGCAAGACATCCTGTAACTTCTAAAATATGCCTGTACCTCTCTAGCCTCTCATTTACTGGTATTTTCATTTTGAACACTGCTCGAGGGGAGGCCGCTACCGCGCGAGCACCCCACGAGCGTGCCTAGCCCCCGCGCCCTCCCGCGCCACGGCCGGCTCTGCTCCCCCGAGGCCCAGCAAGGACGCGGTTCAGAGCAGGCAGGACTGCAGATGCCTCGGGTCAGCGTGAAACCCCGCTTCGTCCTACACCGGCCTCTTTCTCCAGCCTTCGCACTTCTCAGCAAGAGCCGTCCACACCGCTTGCTGCCAGCCAGACGCTGCACCCACTCCGAAGCCTACAGCAGAGACCAAAGTTAACACATTTTGACTTTGCCTTCATAAAAGTTACCTAGAAATCCTCTAAATTTTCAAAATTCCCTCCTTTCTGGAATCTCCATGCTCGGGAGCTCACCCAGGAGATGACAGGGTCCAGCTACCCAGGGGCAAAGACTTTAGGAAAATCAGGATGCTCTGGGAAGCACGTTCGCCCCACAGCAAAAGCACCAGTATAATCACGATTGCCACCAGCGGAGGTATCAAAAGTCACCAGTCACTTCTGAGTATTCAGACCACAACAGCGATGACATTTTTGAGGACAGGAGAAAGTGAAACTGAAGGAAGATGTTATGACAAGCACAAGACAATTACTGCAGCCTTTTTCATTTCAGCACCCTTCCAGCCTCCCGCTCGCTCAATAATCTGTGCTAGCAGATTTCTGTCATCTTTCTGCAATTCATAACAATTCATTGCTTTCTTTAGCAATTCATAACATTTTGTTCTAATGTCTTCTTTGCCTCTTTGTATTGTTCTGGATTTTTCCATGGTATTATCTCCTAGAATATATTTATTGTAACCTTTTTACTTCAGCACTTCCAGACAACTCTCCTCCTTGGCAGCAGCTCGGGCTTGGTAGCAGCTCTTTTAATTCTGCATACCAGTGAATTTCTGTGATAGCTTCTCATACCTCTGCAGGTCCATGCAGTACAGAAGAACGTCGGATCTGTTACAAACACGCTTTTTTAAAAACAACCCCCCCATGGATGTAGCTTTCCTGGGGCCACCCATAAGTGAGCAGCAGTGTGCGATGCTCCTGGCAGACCTCCGCGGCGGTGCTGCCACCCAGCCGACCCACAGCCGCCGAGGGAGCAGAGGGCAAAAGCAGAGCATCACTGGGGGAAGCTACGAAGAATTTTGCCTTAAGACTCTAATGCGATCTGGCAGAGCTTTAAATACGTTCCATCCGTGTAGTGTTTTGGCTTGTACAGATAAAGGAAAGGAAACAGAGCAGAGTATCAGTGCATACACTGTTATTTCAAAGAGGGGGATTTATTTCCCCCCTTCCCCAACTGGGGCATCGTGTAACCTGCTCTGCTCTGCTCTGCAGGGCTGGATCAGCGTGGGACACCCCAAGCCCCCAGCAGACCCGCTCGGACCCCTCACTGCTGCACTCACTTGTTTGCTGCTGAAGACATAAGTCTTGCAGTGAGACACAAAACTGAGGCTGCAATTTCATCTACTTCTGGAGGAAAATAAGAGTTGGGGAGGCGGCGGAGGGGCGGCCGGGCCAGGGAGCCCAGCCTGATGTGAGCAGGACACACGTCCTCGCCACGCACGGCCCTGCCACCGCTGCTCCGGCCTATCTTGAAGCAGCTGCTTTTCAGCAGAGGCCCCCAAGGTTTCCAACACACGACCCCCTTCCCGCTCCTCTCCCCAGGCAGGTTTACTAGATTTACTTTCATCTTCGTAAATCCAGCACTGTGTTACAGACATCATGATGGCTACGATGATGTAAAACAAATAGGAGGAAATAAGAAGTACTAAAGCGTTTTTCCCCTCTCTGGATTTGCTGCCAAGGTTCACTTGGGTATAAACCCACATTTCAGCCTCGAGATTATTCAAGTGTGAACTTCAAAGCTGTCACAGTTTTTAATTAAACATTCATCTGAGCATAAATTTATGCTTCTAATTACTTTCAAAATGTTATATCAGCTATCACTAACTTGATAACATCAAACATCAAGCCCAATTCCTGGGCCTGAAGCAGGCACCGGGAGCTTTTCTGGGAAGGTTGTGGTCCCCACACTCCATAAAACACAACAGACCGGCACGTTATGAGAACAGCGGTAAACGCCTTCCAACAGCAATCGATGCGTTCAAGTGTTTCCAGACAAGGCATTTGGGCATTACATTTATTAAACAGAAGCGTTCACCGACGTGCGGTCTCTCTGACGGGTTGCTAGAGGCAGGTGTGAGGGTGTCCTTGCTGGCACTGCAAGCAGATCTGACCCCAAGGGCCACCTCCAGGAGCTCAAGAGCAACCCAGCGAGGCACGGCCACGCCGGGACACGTCTCGCTCCCAACACGAAGGAGGAACAGCGTTTGCCTTGCCACGACAGACCCCATGCTCTTCACTCATAAAGTGTTTGGGAGAGTTTTGTCTGTGGACAGATGCCAAAGGAACTCCTGGGACACCCTCATGCAACGCCACGATCTCACACGCGTTGCAGAAAGGAGCCTTTCGAGTTGCCCCAAAGTGAGGTGCGAAGGAGTCCGCTGCTTGCCGAGGCTGACTTGGCAGGTCAGCTACAGGCAGGAGCGTAATCCTGGCCTAAACATCTCACTAACACACGATAACTGCACATCCTGGCCCAAAATTCCAGTCCATATCCTCGAAGACAGAAAGCAGACAATTGCTTTTTTGTTGTTTTGGTTTTTTGCTTGCACAAGCACGCATCACAGCTTTCCACAACAAATTACTGCAAGGCCTGAACACCCAGAAATTTTTCCTACCATATTTACCTAATTTCTTCTTCTGTCTGCTCCTGTATGTACAACAAACTACCCCATCCTCAGCCTGCTGAAATCAGCGGGAGATGGGCAGACAGAACGGTCATTCGCTTGACGAAGGCAAAGTTCCTATTTTACGTGAGCACCCACCAGCGCCAGGCAGAGCACGGCTCCTCCAGAAGTCACCTCCTCCAGCTGAAGCCTCCCTGGCAGAGCACTCGACCCCTAAAGCCCACCACGCATCCGTAATCCCCGGAGCAGCGTTTCACGGAGCAGCTGGTTACAGGTCTCAGACTCGGAAGCGAAGCACTTCAGATCCAGCTGCCGTTTCACAGTGCCAGCCATGTAATGTGCAAATATTAAAATAAGTGGGATTAGGGTGCTCTTACAGTCACTTCAGAAATTCTGACCCTGACAGTCTTGCTGAGAAGAGAACACAGTCATCCCACATAGCTGATCAAGAGCAGTCTGAAAAACCCTTTGTTTTTTACAGAAAACCTCAGCAAACTGAGACAAACAACTTCAGAAAAGATGTCTTACAAAAGTCCCAAACTTTTCACTCCGACGAGACAGAAGCCTCCAACTAATTTTCTTCCACTACATTTTTGCTGAAGTTAAAATAACAAGCTGATGCCTGCAATCCTACAACTGCCATTTTTACTGGCCAATTTCTGTCTCTAAATTGCTCTGTTAAAAAATACATCCTTGACACCATTAAGTCCAAAACCTGTATATTCTTTCTACAACAAAAATAGCATAGGACTTCACAATTTTTACCAGGTGAGAAGTCATCGGTTAACTTTTGCACATTAACATATCGTTAACCACCTATTACAAATTCTTTGTTAAGCTGTATTTCCGCAGATTATAAATTAAAGATGCTTACTGAGATTACAGGAGTGGGATCTCTTCTCTCCAGCGCTCCAGCTCTGTGTTCAAGACCTTCTGCAATGGAGCTCCTCCACGATGAACTAGAAGTTCTCACAGCTCTCTGGTCCCAGTTCAACCAATTCCTAGTCTTCCCGTAGTTCAAGGCAATTTAGGGACTTGGACCAAGAATTTTAGCACTAAGGCACTTTAGCGCCAAGGCACTAAAAATTGCATGCAAATTTTTCTGGGAGAAGCGCTATCAAAGGAAGCACATTTATCACAGTGAGAAACCTGGAAGGGACTAGCAGGCTCATAACGTAATTTTAGGACACGCTGCTACTGCTGAGGCCTCTAGCTGACAATCACAGCACACACATCCCCATGCTGCTACTGGGATTGAAACTTAACCTCAATTTCAGCGGCTTTGGATGCTTTTAGATAGCGGATGCAGGCCATACGTGCCATTCTTGTTACGGCCTCGGTTCTGCTCCAGTCGCATTGCCACGTGCTGGAGGATGCTCCGGCACCCAGGGAGCAGCCGTGCAGGGCCAGGGCGCACTGTGGCCCTGCCATGGCCATGGCACGATGGACCTGGATGTCTGGTGACCGGTGGGAAGGCTGAGCATGCTCGTGATGCCATGCAAGGTCAAAGGCAGCATCAGAGGCATTGGCTTTAGAGAGAACGTGTAGCGAGGAAAGGCAAGATATAAAAGGGATGATTTTGAGAGCAGGCTCCCAGCTGACTAGATGATATCCGAAAGAATCATTGTTTGTATTTTGTAGCACTCTGTCTACATTCAGTAGATTCACTTGAGCACCACCACCACTAAAATACACCAATATTGACAACCACCGGAGTGTGCCTCACAATAAAATTACAAAGTGCTAGCTGTCATCCTGCATTAAATTAGACCGTTTTATAGCACCCAATGTGATTTGGCTTTTACAAAGTATGGGCACATTTATATACTTCTCAGTTTCCCACTGAAAAGGATCTTGAGAGTGCCAGAAAAAAAATCCTCAAACTACTTTAAAGGGACTAAAGTACTTATCTATGGAAAAACAGGTTTTTCTTAGTATGAAAATTCAGCAATCTCCAAAAGAAGCTGTTCTTATAAATGCTGTACTCTAGCTTTGCACTTGGTTTACAAGTCTCTTAAAACTTATCTGAAATAAATCCATGCATTTGAGAAAGTAATTAAAACATCAGATACTCTAAATATCAGGTCAGCATAAGAAAAAGTGAGTCATCTAACAGGATGGGAAATATGTAAAATGTTTATTTTACAAGGAGTAAAGTATCTGTTCAATTAAATGAGTAATCACGGGCCAAACCATATTGTTCTGGCTTGCACTTAACCCCAGCAGCTCGCAGGGGGATTTCAAGCAAATGCGCTCAGCTCTGAGGTCTGGTCTGTATGGAAAGAGAGTCCTGAGCATGCAAAAGTTATACAAGGCCTTTCCAAAAAGCACCTTTAGGGTGGAAGCACAGGACAGCACTGTTTAGCGGCACCTAAAAACCGGAGTCACGTGGCAATGCACAGGGGAACCGGCGAGGTTAATGCTCCGCCTGGTACCTTCCCGTGGCACTGCATCAAGGGTGGCCAAGTCACCATGAGATCCCGGGATCCTCTCCTTCTCGCAGGCACAGCGGGCTCAGGAGGAGCGTGTTCCCAGTCAGGTCCTGCACCTGCCTGGCACGAGACTCTCCGAGATTATCCCGACTTGGAAGAGCCCTGCAGATCCGGGACCAGGTCCTGCACCTACTGCCAGGACGCGCAGCCCTGCGGTTACTGCCTTTCAGCCAAACACCACAATAAAAACTCTGCCATTTCCAGCGGGAGCTTCTGGCACCCTTTTTGAGAGAAAGGGCATGACCATGACACAGATAATCATAATGAACTTCCAACATTTCCACCTCTCTGTCGTGTCTCAGGATTTCAAAACTATTTTTTAGAGCTTCAGAGCAACCCTGTTGCCACAAGGAAGTTAAGGACATGGTGAACTCTCTGCAATTCCCTTGAACTCAGGGGGAAACTCCACCCACTTGAAGCACCCATCTGAATCAGAGCTGCAGACCAAAAATAACAAATTATGAGGAACAACCCGGACTCGGTGTGCGTGCAGAAATACAAGCGGGCTGCGGGAGCCAAGTGGGTCCATGCAGCAGACCTGGACTCGCCTGAGGCCACAGCACAGTTTTGGCAACGGGAAAGCAGTTGCCCAGGTACAAGGATCTGCTCCCCAAGCCGTGAGGAGAGGGCTGCCTCTGGGGCTACCTACAATCTGCTCCCCCTCTGCAGCTGGCATCCTCCCTTAGACACGACATTCCTGTAACCCTTTGAAACCAGAAATCGAAAATGTATGAAAAAGATAAAATACAACATATAACCGCTCTACATCTTATTTGCTGGCAAAATGACATTTCCAATATCCCTTCTCCCTCCTCCTGACCTCTCCTGGAATAAGCTGGTTGCTCACTCGAGCAAAGCTCTGCCCTCCAGCCGACCCGATGCCTTTCCCTTGGGGTGCTTGAGGAGACCACAAGATTGTCACAGAGCAGGACAAGCAGACATTTCACTTATATCCGACCCTCCTTACATTTGTCATCGCCTTCAACCTTTTAAGAACTCAAATCCTGGAAAACCTTTCAAAAAACTCAAAGAGAAAAAATCAGATAGAGTGGATTTTTCTCATTTCCCTCAGCTGGCTGTTTTTATTACTACTTTAGTCTGGATTGAACAACTTCTGCCTTGGAAAGGCATAAATCCTCTCCCAGCGTAGATGTCTCTAATTGCATGAGGCCAAGCTAATGCTTCTTGTTGACCGAACAACGCTGACCTTTGCATTGAAGTACTTCTAATCCTCTGTATCAATTCAAAGTATGACGGGAGCCATACAGTTGGGAGGGCTCGAATTCCATTACTGCAGCTGTACAACTTCTGACATTAAGTAGAGAAGGCAGGATTATTAGATTAGCAAACTAAATTGTTAAATTAGCACATTATTCAGCTCCACAAATAACACTATTTATAGCACATAGGTGAACAGTACAATAATGAAACACATCCCTTATTTCAATGCTTGCTTTCAGTGTTGTCCCCTTTCTTTCTTTTAGTTCAAGCAAAGGAGAAGACTGGAAACAGCAGCCTTTCTGCGGCTCAGAAAGAACCGAGAGGTTGGGAGGCTTTTGCTGCTGTTGCTTTTTCTCTTGGAGATACCACAGTGACAGGGATGGGCATACGAACCCCTCTGAGATAAATACAAAGTGGATTGCCTCTGGCACGCTAACCATGGGAAGACCCCAACACCCAAAATTAGTTATTTGTGGTGGTCCTAGCAGTTAAAATGAGCACTATATGGTGGTATTTTCAAACGTGAACATTTGCTCTTTCTGTGAAAAGGAAAGTACATTTGCAGTACATAGGAACCAACATCACTCTCCTAAAGGAGGTCAAAGCCTCCGGAAGAGCAGGTCTAAGCTGGAAGATGAGGGGCCTGAGTATAACAGCATGGAGCAGAGGGTAATAGAAAAGATCAACAACAGAAAACAAGTATTTGGAAATCAGCTTTAAGAAGCAGTCTGTGGAAAACCAAGGCAATCTTGCCAAAGGAAGAAGCAAAGATGTTCCTGACAAAGAGCAATGTATAAAAAAGGGCAGAAAAGCCCCTGTGCCTTACTAAAATAGCCCCAGAGCTGGTCCCACACCAAAGGCAATGGGAGGTTTCCCAGGGACTCAAAGGAGCATCCACGGGCATGAAGGACAAAAGGACGCAGCCGGCTCTACGCGGCCAGGGCTGGACCCCTTGCTGTTCCCCAGGCCCTCTGCGCTTTGCTCCCTCGTGCATCGCAGGAGCCGTGCTAGCACCAAGGCAAAGCCGGGTCACTAGCGTGCTCCTTCACCGCGCTGCCCCAGTGACGCTCCGGCCGCGCGGCCCGTCCTTCCCTTCGCCTCCAGCTCCCGTCTCCCGCGCTTCTCTCCCAGTGCTCGAAGTGCACATTTTTGCAGCTAAAAGAAGGCAGTACAGTCTGTTCCCAGTAACATTAGTTCATGACAGCCATGTTATTACCACCCTTTAACACCCCCACTGTGCTTCTGTTTCATATCACTGCCTATTCAACATTGCAGTATTCATAACTAAAATTAAATTTCCATTTAAGAGCCCCGCAAGGCACCCTTTTACAAAGGCCGTGTTTCTGATAACGGCACCAGATTGCTCCTTCCAGCAGGAGCCCTGGGAAGCGTTGAACCGGGAGGGAACGGCACTTCCCACGGCGCTCCGGGCGCTGGCGGGAGCGCGGGGACCACCCGGCCTCCTGAACGGAGCCACTTTGCTCCCAAGGGCGGTGGGGTCACGCCGCGGGCCTGGAGGAGGCTGCGCTGGAGGTGACAAAGTGCGAGGCTGTCCCAACTGCTGACGTCCCTCGAGGCCTTCCCCGCCTCTGCTTGACGTGGAACGGGCGCCCACCACAAAACGAAGCAGCCAGAACTAGGCTGTTTTATCTGAACTTTTCAGTCACCGGGGACACGGGGCAGTACCAGCAAGTGCACTGGGTAAGTGCTACCTACGTTTCCTCCAAAGTGAGTCGGGAGCTGTAATATCTGCAAAGAACAGACAGGAGCTCGACTTCTGTCTGTCCTTGTGGCAGATCCCACTCCCACAGCTGGATGAAACCCCATCTCCCTGACGGCCAGGTTTCCTGTACGCTAGCAGAGCAAACTGGCCTTACCAGTGCCATAACCTTGATTTTTGAAACCCAAACTGCCAGGACCACCCTGCCAGCTTTAGGGTACCAGTTCCCATCACAAGCTCAACTGGCTCAGGCACCAAGGAGCTTTCTAAGCCCTCCCCTGTAATTACCAGAGCTGCTCGTTACCTTGGGTAACGGGAACCCAGGCCATACTGTTCTCACCTGCTTGCCAATATGCTGGGAGTTATTTCCACAGTATTCAGCAGCAGAGAAGCATCCAGAGTATTAAGATTAAAATCTCTTTAAATCCTCACGTAAACATACACACATACATATATAAAAAAAATTAAACCGTCACAATTTATTTAAAATCATAATGCAAGTCTCATCTTGCAGGTTTTTCATGATTGAAACATCTGGATTAAAAAGGAAGAAGCATGTTTATCTGCTCCGGAGACAGACCTGGCCTCCCGCAGGGCTGAGCCCAAAGCTTTGCCGGGGCTCAGGCAAGAAGTGCTTCAGCAGTGTCGCTGCTGGTTTTTTCTGTAGCTGCAGAAGAAACGGTCCAAACTGATCACTCCTAACATGCTCCCTGCTGTGGGGCAAACAGGGCTTAATACTTACGAACACGCACTGCGTCCTCCGCGGCTGGCACTTCAGCCCAGGGCACCTGACAAGCGGTAGGTACCCATGAACCTCCTCAGGCAGTCGGTACTCTGTTTATTTTTGCCACCCATTAAACAAGGCTGGATTCTGACACATGGAGTTTTACCTGCTCTTTAATCCAGGCCCAGAATTGGTGACCGTACTGCATACTCTAGTTTAGGGAGAAAACGGCCCTTGTGGAGAAAACACTACACAGGCTGATGGAAATGTGCTTTCTTGAAACACCTCTTCAGTGCCATCTGCTTGGCTTCAGTTCTAGTTTCATAGTAGCAAGATCCAAGTTTGGAGGTGGCATGTAAAGTGCAAGGTGGATTTTCAACCAACAACAACAGTGGAGGAGAACCTGCGAGAGCCACCTCTTGGGAACCCAGGTCGTCCAGCCGCGCCTCCCGCCCCTCCGACACGTATTTAAAACTGACCGAGATCCATAATTAGGATTTTTTGTAAGGAGTTAATGATACTGCAGGCAGTGACGACTGTATTCAGGCCCCATGTGCATCATGGCGAGCAACCTGTCTGCTCGCTGCTTCAGGTCAGAGGCTCCTGCCTCTGGATTTTATGGGGAAAACACGCAATGTCCCACAGCAGCTGTCGTTACAGGAAAGCCGGCACAGAAGGAAGCCTTTCGCCCTGTGCCCCGAGCACAGAGTAATTTGACCAGAGTCTCCAGGCACCAGAGCAACTAATTTTTCCTCATTACCCGCAGGCAATGTGGCGAGAGCAGCAGTCTCGGACGTGGCACAAGTAACCCACCGCACAACACGAGCGATGCATGGTCTTGTCCCTATGCAAGGAAAAGCGAGTACGAAGGAAAGTCCAAATCTACTCCCAGTGATTACCTCTGGCCATTTAATCCAGGAAATCTAACTCTGCAGCAGTGGATGTTTCTCCATGAAGGGCTTCCATTGGACTTAATGCCTAAATTGTCAAAGGCACAGAAAGGCCACGTCCAAGGCAACGGGACTTACTCAAGCTAACTGCACAGCTCCATTCGCTTTTAGAGCCCCAGTATTTCCCAGTCCTCAGTTTCTCCCTAGAAGTGCAGGGCAGTATTTTCTGTCTCCCTTCACAACGGCACGGTACGGCTGCCTGTGCGTCCACCACACTGTCCCACGGTTCTGCCTTTCTTCCACTGGGCAACGAGAAAGGTGCAGGTCACCTGGAGACACAAGCGCGGTGCTCTGTCCCCCTCCGCACGTCTCTGAGACCAGACTCCCGGCCCACGTGAGAGCCCTGCAGGCAGCAGCGCAGGTGGCCAAAGCCTGCGACAGGAGGGCTTTGGACCTCCCACCGCAGCAGCATCTCACTGAGACCTGGAGCTTCGCCTGCAGCTGCAAGGCCTCCCCCAGCGATGGCATGGGCAGTGCCCAGGCACCTCACCAATGCTGCACTAAGGGCTGACTCTGGACCCGAAGTTGTGTCGCTGGCTGGCTTCTGCAGGATGAATTCCCGGGGTCCCCCCACATCTCATCTGAACCTTTCTCTTAGCTTACAGAAAGGCACCCACATATAGCATCCACTGAGCTCTTTCTGCGCAATAAACATAAAGCCTCAAATTAAGGAGAAATCTGGACTGAATTTTTGAGGTTCAGTCCCCTTGCTGGTGAAGGCTGCAGCTGCACAACAGGAGCCAGGACATTTGTCCAGTACCTGGAACAAAGCTCTGAGGAAGCCATCCTACCACGTTTCTACTGCCTCTCTCCTTGAGTCTCTCCAGTCCCACTAACGCTTGGATCAGGTAAGAGCTAACTATCTTGATTTTCAGCCTTGTGGCAAAGCTGACTGGTTTCTAAGCCAATGTGTAAATTCAGGTTTCCCACATTCATTCATCATAAGGAAGACTGCAAGTGCTGGTCTCAAAGTGCCCATTGCTAGCGTTCGGGGTAGAAATAACAGGAGCAAGCTGGTAAACATACTTATGTTTCATGGGGCTTAGGATAAAATGCCACAAGTGCCAGAAGCTATAATGTGTATCTCTCAGGGTGACTTAGATCTTGGTGTTAGGAAAATAAGTATAAGAATGACATAAGTAACCCCAGATCTAATGCTATCAAGGGCTGAGGCGTTACCAAAGCCCAAGGAGATGGAGTCTATAACCCCAGATGCTGCAGACCTTGTGTTGCACATTTCTATCTATGTCAGCTCAAATATCAATTTAAAACCTCACATATTTGAAGGCAGATGGGCATCAGATTCTTCTATCCAGAGCTGCCTCCAGGGTATTTTTCTGCCCTGCGCAGCCTTCGCAGCTTACTGTCCGTCCTATCCTACTCCAAGTCTCTTACTGTCAGTAGTCAATAAACATTTTCTGCTGCCTATGTTCTACTGATTTAAAAGACCCAGCCATGCCTACAGCAGTAGTATGTGATATCAATACTAATATGGTGCACAGGGCGACATCAACAGAAACAAGGCTTTTATGCTGTCCTCTGCTTTAAGAAAGTCAGGTATTGCGTAGCAAAGTTTTAAAACAGCTTATCGGAAAAGGAAGACCAAAATATGACATTCAGACCCTTTATCCTTACATTGCCTTTATATATGCCATATGTGCCCTCACTGCTTTGTCTGGGATAAACATGGGATTTTGCATCCTGACTGTGCTGCCAAACAGCCCCACTGTAGCTTACCTTCAGATTAGGATCAATGGAGCTGATTAGCAGATTAAATTGCTAATTGTTTTTATAACTTCTCACTTTCCGAGCCTCCCCTCTCAAGCAGGAATTTCCTACCCTTACAGTGGCTAGGCAAAGCTTCTACATTGTGAATTAATGCGGACAGATCCCTGCCTTCTCCTGCTTTCCCAGACAGACAGGCAGAACAGACCTCGCTGCACGTGACGGCAACAGCACTCTGCTCTGGCTGTACCCCACCGCAGACTGTTCCCAGGACAGCCCCTGAGCAGCAAACCTGGCTTCTCTGAGAAAATCAGCAAAACCAGCCCTGCAAAACAGCAAATAACCGGGCGTCCTTCCCTGAACGCCAGGCTTGGGCACGGTGCCGTGAGAAGAGGCATCGGCCTACCAGAGCCTACTTCAGGCCTGGTTTCAGGGTCAACTGTGCTGTCTTGTGGTGATGGAGAAGCCCCTCGTGCGAGGAGGGAGCAGCCCAGGTCCCGACGGAGCCTGGGGGCTTCCAGGGGACCAGCAGGAAAAGACCCGACACCCGCGGCCCTGCACCTCGATCGCCGAGGAGCCGCGTGGGAGATGAGAAGCCCAGAGCTGAGGAGGGATTTACAGAGCAATTTGGAAGCTGGGAAAAGAGCGGGAGGACTTGGGATTAATTCAGGAAGGTTAAACCCGTAGCGGCGATTGCACGGGGACATTATGGCTTAGGAACGAGGGGGAGTAAGCCCAAAAGGCACATGTGCCCCGCTGCCTTCAGCGCTCAGGGCCAGGAGGGACCAGCCCGGCACCAGCCCAGTACGTCACTGGTAAGCAAGGGACTTCGGCACGGCAGCCACTGCTCAGGTTGGGCGACCAAAGTCCTCTCAATCCTCTCGGGCTATTCAGCCATTAAGGATCCTATTTACAAAGAAATAACATATACAGAGGCACAGCCGATACCGTACAGTTTAAAAGAACGGTGTGAAGGCTACGAGCTCTACCTTCCGCTATTCGTAAAACGAAACAAAAGAAACAAAAGCTCTCAAATCAGCCCAAGCGGCTGCGCGCGAGCAGGACGCCGGCCGGAACGCAGGCAGCTCCGAGGCTGCCGCCCGGGTTTCCCGGGAGAACACATATGGGCAGGGGTGATGGCCTTTTATCTGACTGGATAGAGATCTTAGTGGAAATCTGAATGGATTTGCGTGAAACCTCATCCACTGCTAATCCAAACCTCACTCAGAGTATGCCATGCTGCAGACATATTAGGAAAGAACCAATTAAAAAGGAAGAAACAAGGATTTTGCGATTGCAATGTTTGGCAGAAGCGGGTCGAGGCGCTCGCCCCGGCACTCTTCCGCAGGAGCCGCAGAAGGACGGGGCGCCCGTTCCTCGGCTGCGGAGCACGCGCCGAGCCCTGCCCAGCTTCCTGCCCTGCAAAGTCCTGCACGGAGGCAAACCGCTATCCGGCAATTTCAGCTGCGCTAAGACAAGGAAAATAATGAGGCAACATTTTATAAGCTTTCCCTCCGGCCTGGCGGCGTCCAGCTCCCACCCACGGGCAGCTCAGCCCACCCACTCGCTCCTCCCCAGGGTCCCGGCACCCAGGGCAACGTGCCGCCGCCACGAATCGCGGCAGGCGTTTAACCCTTTTCCAGCACGATCGATGCTTGCTGAGCACCAAAAGCTGCCAATATGTTACAGGCCAGATTCGCATTAAACATTCAGGATCTTTCCGAGCAGTGAGAACTGGCTGCAGGACAAAACCGCGGTTTGTTTGGCTGCTTGGCGTGCAGGGTCTAGGGCATCTGCGAGCGAGCAGGCAAAACCGCCACGCAAAAGGCAGTCGACGCGCAGGAACGGGCAGAGACCTCCCTGCATTTTTCCAGGAAAAAAACCACCGCCAACTTGGCTGCTCTTTAGAACGGCCACAGCTGGAAGCGAGTTATGATACACTTAACAGGATGTTTAAATTCCCTTTATATAAGAGCCTTGATTAAGTTAACGTAGATCTTTTAAACACATTACGGAGTCTTAAATCCTAACGAACGAGGGAAAGGGCACGCTGCGATCCTCCGAGCGGGACCATTTCCCGGGAAGGGCAGGCGAGCAGTCAGCCCGGCGAGCTGCGCGGAGCAGCTGGGTGCTATTCCTGGACCACGTCAACTCCATCTGACCTTGAGCAAGCGACTTATATTTTATGGCTAAACTTTGCCCACTTATTAAAAAAATGGGTAAAATAATACTGCGACTACCTCATAAAGATGACGTAATGCTTAACGCTATGTTGCAAAAAAGCTTTCTGAATCTTGCATCGAAGACGGCATGGAAGTCTGTGTGGGAATAACGTGAGTTATTCCTCATGCAACAATATGCTGCATTTAGGCCCGGATTTGCACAGGTTCAGATGACAGCAATTTCAAACAATAACTTCTGAGATTTGTTCTATCGCACAGGCCTCTAGTTTTCCCAACAGCTTCACAAAAAAACCGAGCACCATTTCTTTACATTTGTAATTCAAATGCTCCTACACAGAATTTCCACAAGACTGCTTAAGAAGCGCGGTGAAAATTGTAATTAAAACCCGATCTTCGTTACGAGATGACTCATGCTTCCGCAGGCTTCCGACCTGGCCTCAGAAAGAAATATGCCACTGGAGCAGTGTTTACTAACGTCCCTGGTAAACTGCCAGCCCTTATCAGAGATTACAGCAGCATTTGCATAAATAATAAGGGCAAAAGAGAAAATGAGGTTATTTTTGTTCAAACAAAGAACTGGTCTCGTCGAGTTTGTTGCTTCCCATGCCTCCCCTCGCCCACGATAAATAGATAATTTTCTTCATTGAACCCGTGCAGGCCGGTGACGGCAAACGCAGCAGGTATCCTCACCGCGCTCTTCGGATTTCACCCGTCCTCCGCAGACGAGGCCTGGAGCGGGACGGCAGCCGGCGCTCGCCGTGGCCCGAATCGCGGGGAGGACAGCGCGGCCGGGTGACACGGGATAACGGAGAGCTGCTACCAGCCAGGGTCCCATCCAGCCCGTCTATCGCAGCTCAGGGAGCCTCTGCAAGCAGCACGGCCTGAACAGGTTCTGTTTTATGGTTTGCCAAATTGCTTTAAGATCGTATTTTTATTTCTATCATTCCAGGCCTCCTCCAAACAGCCTGACCTGATTAAACCCCGAGAGCAGTCCAATCTTCTTTGGCCGTTTTAAACCCTTCGTTTCTAAGAGGGACACGTCAGGAGGAAACGGATGGTATTTGCAACATTTCCATGATTTTCTAGGACGTGTGGCAGGATACCGTGGCATAACCTAATTTCTGTGGAGCATCAGAAGGGAAACCAACAGCCCACAGAGTGCAAAGGAAAGGACCCCGCGCTAACATCACAGCAGGTAGCTCTGCAACCAGAGAAACGACGGTTTCGCTAATCTTTTTATCGGAGAAGCCTTGTTGCAGGGTGAAAGGATTTTCACACAGAACCTGGCGAGGATCAGATTAAAACCCTTAACGCACACAGCCAGCGATCCCAGCGAAGGCTGCCAGCGCCGAGGTGAACTCGAGCCACTTGGCTCCCTCCCGTCCAGTCACAAGGACCGGCTGAGCTTCAGCACCTCAGAAGACACCACCGAACAAGTGCCTCTGCCTGCAGAAGGGATTGGAAAAGCAGAGCTGGAGGCAGGAGGAAAGGGGATCAGGGAGGGGAGGTGTAATCTAGGGAAGGTGGCTTTTTTTTTTTTTTTTTTTTTGCCTTTCTAAACCCATTTGCTGGCCCCACCAGTTATCCCAGAGGACTGTGATACATGGCCTGTGGAGGCGGCGCAGAAGCTGTGCCACTGGCTCACATCTGGACGATGCCTCCAGAAACCACTCTGGGGCAAGAGCGGGGCACCAGCGGAGGGGTCAGCCGAGCCCGTCTGAGACCCCGCTGCCCCCACGGCTCTCTGAGCTGACTCAGTTTACCAAAAACTAGAAAATATGGAGTGGGACCAGCCCTTCTGGTGGCAGTAAGCCAGGTGGGTCAGCCTGGACCAAGTCTTCGGTGTGAATGCAGGCCCCGGAGCCCCCATCAGGTGCACGGACCCCAAAAGGACCAGATTTTCTCCAAGTTTCAGATGCAAAGTTGCTAACAACCTGCCCCTGAGCTCCTGCCACAAAGGCAATGCTGGCTCTCAGCCATCCTTTCGGGGTCCTTTCCCAACGCTAACCCTGCTCCCACCTCCAGCCGCAGCAGAGCAGCTCGAGCTCTGCCGAGCCCTGCAAGCCCAGCACTGGTTGAGCCTGCAGGTCTTCACGGCAAGCCTGGCAGCTGCGGTAGATCCCTTCCTACTACACAACAGGCAATTACTTGGGGCTGTTAAAATAACAAAGCTGGTGAATCAAACCTCTACTTTCTAAAGCTCCTGAATCTAGAGGAAATTTGTTTCCAAATCCATGGCTGAGTTTCACTCCTCAGCCCGTTCTCAACCCCTCACCCTCACCCCCTTCTTGCAGGATACATCTTTCTATAGGCAAAAGCTATTCCAAGAGCAAGGGAGGAGGGCTGAACCCCCTTCAGGCTCGCAGACCATGCCTCAACGGTCAGAGGTTCCCTAATGGCAGCTTGGTTCAAGGGCAGTCCAAGAAAACTCAAGCCAGTTTTAATAATTAGAGGAGATGGGAATGTAACTCGGGAGCTGTAGGAAAATGAAGCTGAGGATCTGGGTCTTCTTTCCAATTTATCTTTACAATAGTCAAAACACCATCTTTCTTGTATTAGACCTTGTTTACCTCCCTGAACTGCCGTACCCTCTACCTCACCTTCCTCACGCGAGCAGAGGAGGTTTGGAGTTGACGCTTACTCTAACAGGGATGAAGATCAGAGCGCTCCAACGCACGCCCCACGCTCCCTCTACACGCAGCGCGATGACAAGCCCAAATAGAGATGTAGATAGGCCTCAAAAGATTATAGGCTCTCGCCTACCAGATCAAAGGGAATATTCCCATGTAGAGATCAAGGCAAGCTCCTCTCCTCGGAGCCAGCTCATCCCATGCTTTACAACCTGACTTGTAATCACGGCGTTCGTTTACTATTGATCCCTTCCAGCAGAAGTCAGAGACGCTAGGAGGTAAGTCATAGCGTCTCACTTCAGGCACCAAAACTAGATGTTGAAGCGTCTCACGCGGCCCACGGGAAGGAGCAAGCAGAGGGAGCACGCGCGCGGGCGAGCTGCCTTGCCGCGCTGCCCGGCCGAGCGGTCCCGCTCGCGTGCCGCGGCAATGGAAAGAGCCTGTCATCGCACTGTAATTCCTCTGACCTTTCCACTGACAGCAAGAATCCAGCACTTGTATACAAAGATATTTTTACTGCTATATGCTGTATATTACCTGTCAAAAGATAACAGATTAGTTTCCACGCACCCTCCCCGATTTGCAGCCGCTAAAGTACTGCGTCAGCAGTACCAGCTGGTAGGCCCTCCAAAACAACCAGAACCTGAACTGTGCTTTTCACCTTTAAAACCAGCACTAAAATGCCTACAAAAATAAGATAAAACCCCTCAACACACGTTTTGCTGTATAAATATGATCATAAATGTAATCTGACCCTCTGCCTTGAGAACAAAAAACCTGACTCATCAGCCTGCCTACTATTTTTTAGCCCACTTACAACTGCACCTCAGCAGGATGCATCGGCCACAGTAATATTACCCTGGAATTTATTTATTTTTAATATTTCCATAGGTATCACATTTCCCTGAGGGATCTGCAAGACATATCTGGCCTTTCTTCTTTTGTTTCCATAATTACGATATGGGTGACGAGTTCAGCGGAAGAAGGGGGAGCGAGGGCACGCTGGTACCATTCACCGCGCTCAATTTATAGGAGATGTTAACCTCAGGCAGGGACTCTTGGGTGGTCAAAGGGAGAGTCCAAAAGGCTAATGAAATGCCAGGGCTGCATTTACTCAGACAGCAGCAGTCCTGTGAGAAGCAGAAGGCATCTCCAGCAACGGCAGCAGGAAGCTGCGAACTTAAACCTCTGGACATGTCTCTCCACTATTTCATTTTTCTCCTGTTCTCTAGGGCACGCTTGTATAATCTTGGCCCTCATAAAAGCTGAAACGCTCATCTCCTCACATTGTAAAATAGCTTGCAGATCCCTTTAAACAAAACAGCTCCTCCAAAAGACACTTATTTTATATCTCAAGCAGGAGTTCATAATCAATGGGAATATGCATTTTTAACATGCAAAGCACAGCACGGGCAAATGGGAAGAGACAGATTTCTGTCATATTACAGCTACTGCAGAGCTGTGTGTGAACAAAGTCAGACCTGAGCATCATTTTAATACCGTGCTGTGCAAGAGAAGCGCAGTGTTTTGGGCACAGCAGAGAACAAGGTACCTCTGAAATTAATCCTCCGTTCAATCAATCATGCAAAGATAACAGATTAGGAGGCCGACTTCCACAAACAAACAAATGGGACAGACCATTTTTCTTCCCTCCCTACACCCAACTTGTCTGAAGCCCATCATCCTCAGAGAGACAAGAAACCAGGAGAAACACTTTCCAATCAAATGCTTCTTGATGGAAATTGGGGCGACAGCAAATGGGAAACTTCCGATGACTCTGTACCAGAAATCCTACTGAATACTGGGTCTTCACATGTTTTTCTCAGACTCTGAGGTCAGTAAGGATTAGACTAACACCATAGCAAATTTTGGCCATGTTCTTTGTGGGTAACTTGCAGACGTTCGTGATACGGCACGAGCAGCATTGTCTCTAAATGAAATGGCTTTCAGAGTCCCCGAAGCATAGGTGTGAGCAGATCTAAGATAGACGCCAACCCTTGGCGGGGGATCCAACAGCCAGACCCTTAAACCTCTTCCTCCCCTGCTTCCCAGCTATCTGGGGATTCAAAAGTTGAAGTGTGTCGAGACAGCTCGCAGTCAGACCAAAGCACACACAAGACACTTTCCCCTAACGCGAGCTCTTCCTTGCAGCCCCTGCTCCTGCCGCTGACCTTCAGCCTTGCGGCCAGGTGGGCCCACGGCCCCAGAGGTAACTCCCCCTTCTCTAGAGGTGCCCCCCAACCGAGCTCGACTCAGAGAGCGCCGAACGCCATTGCAGATCCACCCTGGCTGTTTAATGACGAGTGAGCAACCGTGGCTAACGCTCACAGCAGCGACGTGACCGAGAAGCGAAGTCGCCGGCAGCATCAGCAGCACGCGCGAGTGCAAAGCAGGTGCCTGCAGCAGCAGCAAGTCAGCGCTGCCCACGAGCCGCGAGCCTCCATCACCCGAAACAAAGGAGGAGCGCGAGGAATTTCAGACATAAGTATGAGCCCTCTCCAAAACTTCCCAAGCTCAGATCTGTGAACTGGATTAAGGACAAGTACCAAAAGCCTCGCGCTCCCACTGTTTTTTGCCCCGCCCTCCCCCTTTTTTTTTAAGCTTTTCACATTTTGCTTCCCTCCCCCAGATTTCCAAATTCCTAAAAGAGATGTGCTGAAGTATTCCCTGCAGACTGCTGCTCCCGGCAGCTTTCAGAACAAGGAGAGCCAGAGACGTCAAACACGCAGTGCTGGTTCACCCCACGTGCACCCTCCGGGGCCTCGGCTGCACGGCCTTTCCTCGCTGCCTCTGGGTCCCAAAGCAGTCGTGTAAACCCACCAGACTCAGCAAATAAAACCCATCCCGAAGATGAACGGCAATGCGGAAGGGATAAACTGCCTCGGGGTAAAAGCAGAGCTGCCTGAAGACATCGGTCACTGCTGCTAAATTAACTTGAATGACAGCCAAGCCGGGCTCTCTCTTGCAGGGAAGGGCTGGTAGGGGAATTGGGTTTTGTGTTTGTGGATAGTTGTTAAGAAAAAGGATTCCAGCAGTATTTAAAGAGTGGGAAAAGCTCCTTACGCGCGTAGAGGACATGCCATCTGCAGCGGTCTCTTAATGTGGCTAAGTCTCAGCTGCTCGGAAATGACGGTCCTATCCCACCTGAAAAGGCTTACGCTGAGGATAAGCGAAATCCCTCCTCCCAGTCCTGCGCTTGAATCCTGCTGGGGGAGTGGGGAGGAGTCTTTTAACAGCGCTCTTAAGTGAAGTCCTAAAACATGCCTTAACAAAACCATCAGAAAAGCATAATGTGATTTCATGCAAATGTGGCCCAGATATGACAACAGAAACGAAGATCCTTGTCTCCCCCGAAACGCCCGGACAGCTTGAAATCGCTGTGAGGAAATCTGAAATCATTTCTCCTTTAGAAAGCTTAGTGAAGAGGTCGAAAATGCAGCTGTCCTTTCAAATAATGAAAGTACAGTCTTTTCCTGAGCCATTTTATGCAAATTAAATTAACCAGCAGCGGCTCTTCTGCTCTGAGCTGCGAGATAAGAGCCTCCTGAAGTACAAACATTTACTTGCAAACGTAAAGGAAAATGTTCTGGCATTAAGTAAACCTGATCCTGGGTCAACAGGCTGCTGATTTTGTAAATTATTATTAAACGAATCACAGTGAATAAACTAGCTTTCCAAGAGCTGGGGCCTAAGAAGGGCAAGGCAGCTCCTGGGGTCACCGCGGGGACCGTGCCGGGACGCAGCGGCCGAGGGCTCTCCCAGCCTCTCGCCCTGCAAGGAAGGAGCTTCGAGGAAGAAAACAGAAGTGAAACGACGACTACCAGAGAAGAAGGTAGGAAGAACAGTCATTTCTCGCCCTCCTCCCCCAAACCCGTTACTTATAGTAAAGTATAAAACCAAGAGTCTCTAAAAATACAAGTCCGAGCTTCCTGCGGTGTTTCACTGTTGGCTGCTTTTCTTCAGCTTTCGAGGCCCCACTAGACCCCGCTTCCTCTCTCATTCCTGGTTGCCTTCCTGCTCCGTCTCCTCCTTGCTTTTGGCTTCCTCCCTCCTGTTTATTTTCATTCTTGCCATTTTCCTCCCCTTCTTGCATGTGGCTTTGCCCCATTTCCTCCGGCGTGACTGCTCCAGCCGGGCCCCCAGCTCCCTGCCTGGCCGGTGCCTCCACTCGCGTCAGGGAGGCAGAGGTACCACCTGGAAAATACCAGCGCTTTGGAGCTAATTGTTCTCAAACAGCTAAAAACACGCAGGAAAAAACAAGGAATAATTCAGAAAAGCAACAGTCCAATTTAGTTAATGGCGAATGAGCAAACAACAATGCCAAGACTGCAAAATTACCCTGTCCTCAAGAAGAACATCTGTACTTTTAATAAAGGGCAAAAAGGTGGACTGAAAACATTTTCTAATCATGCTATTACTTTTGCAGGACCTGGCCTTGTTGTCATACTAGTATAAGGCAATTCCCCCCCACACACACACACCCAATATGCAAATATAAAGATTCATATTTTTAGGTAACCCCCTTTTTTTCTCCACTCCTAAAGTTCCTTCTCCACCTGTTTTTTAAAAAAGAGTTACTGAGCATTGCTGGAGTCTCCTAAGCTAGACTGTTGTATTCCTAAACCACCAAGCCTGGCCCAGTGCTTCAGACCGAAGAGCGATTTGCAGCAAGAATTACAACCATCTCAGAGTTCAGGACTTTTGTAACATGCTGAAGAAGATCTCATCCCATCCTTCAACTTACTATTTCTTTTTCCTCAACCCCACTAGATTATAGAACCCCCCCAAAGTCTTTTGATACACTTTACTGAAAGCTCTTGTAAAGCATGGAAAATAAATTCATTGCTCTGGGTGGAAAAAATGACAGTGCCATCAGTCCACCCCGGGGACTGTCATCTTTTAAAGGAGAGGGAACTGCAAAGCCTATTTCCAGTGGCATTACAATTATTGTTCTTTTATCGTCATCATTACTTAAAAAGAAAACCCACATGGATATTTAAGATGCAGAACCAGCAAAAGGACTCTGAGCCTGAAGGACCTCAGCAGGCCCCGACGACACATCGCAGGTGGGCAGGTCAATGCTCCTCGGATTAAAGGCTCCCTAAACGCACATCAGGGCCGCGTATGACCCAATTTGGAAAGACCCACCACGCTCAGCTTCCACGGGCTCTAGCTCACCGGAGTGTGTCATTGCTTCCCAGGCTGGAATGAGGTCAGCAGGAGTTATGATGAAAGCACCTTTCGGAGGGCTATTACACACTGTTCATGCTTATCTACGTCATTATAGCATGTTCTGAAACAGTTGTAATGACAGCTCTAGGTCACCTCTAAGGCAAAAAGTGCAAAAATGTCATCTCAAGTCAGTCTCTCTGCTCCACCTCCATTATTTGTATTTAGAGCTTCGGTGAGAAGCACCACTTTCTCCCGCGATGGCTCAGGGCGATGACTGGGACTGAACGCCCTGGCTTGGCGCTGCACATCCCTCGGGTCACCGGCGGGGTGGTTAACCAAAGCTGACACATTCCAGCCTAAATCTAAATGTTGGCACTCCCATAAAAGTGGCTTTGTTTTCAGATGAGCTCCACCTCCTCCAGCCTCCTCTGCAATCAGTCAGATTTACCTTGGCATGCAGACACCCAGGTCTAGCCTCCTCCCAAACATCCACACATAAGGGAAATTCCAGCTAGATAGGAGCTTTTGGTCCCAGGTCCACCAAGACAAACTCAAAGATTTATTGCTAGCGTGGCGGTTACATGAGGGAAGAGAAAAAAAAAAAAAAAGGAGAGAGAGAGAGGGAGGGAGAGAGCACGGCTTGATTTTTGATTTTCAGGGTACAGAACACGTTTATGAAGCTGGTGATTAAGGAAAAAAGACAGCCATTTACTTGTAAGCTGATTACCCTTATATATGGTGGTATTAAAGTACAAGTGCACAAAAGCACTGTACCATTTTTACAACTGCCAAACCACACTTTAACATGCTGATTTTAGACGTTCTTTGCCTTCTGAAGCAAATCACTCAAGCTGAAACCTTCAGGGCTCTGCTTCTAAAAGACAACATCCTCTGCACCATTTTATCCCAGTTTCCCCTGGAACAAGCTGACACGAAGATTCAACCCATGTGTGTGCATGCATGCATGTGCACTTGTAACTTTTAACCCTATTAGCTAACTTCAAAGACACCAAAGATAATTACATTCTATTAACTTCATAAAAATAGGCAGCTGCATAGAGAATGAACTAGGGCTCAGTCATTCACAAGTTTAGCTCCAACAGCTTTAAATCCCGTTGCCCACTTTCTTCAATCAATTATAGCAGCCTCTATGTTGCCAGAAAAGTCACCGGAAGGAGAGACTATAGGTACAAGCAGACATAATAGAATCTTAATTTAATTAGGGAAGTACTCAATCAACCAAGAGACATAAATACAAAGGAAACCAGGTTTATTAGTTCTGGTGCTTGCAGAACTGCCCATTTCATTCCTGAATACTGGGAGAGAAAACCAATAAATCTTAATAGCACAATCCTAGTGTGCTCTTCCAGAAAGTGTTGTAACAAACACAGTCGAAACTCAAAACTCTGCTAGGAACATGGTTCTCCTGATGGACAGGTAACTTGGTTTCCTATGGGGAGGGAGCCTGGTTCTGATTTAACTGAGGTTAAAACCCATGAATTACACCTTGGCCAGCCTCAAAGGGAGAAGAACTCTTTGGGTCCACTTCTGATCTCAAGGCAGATTTACACCAGTGCTTCTCAGTGACTCCAGTGTTGCATTTTCATGCGACACATACAAGGAAGGTCAGGATCACTGAGTGTAGAAGAGCACATTCCATGGGGCAGGTCAAGACATGCGCTGGCAACCACCGTCCCCTCCGTGGAGATGAGATGGAGCCCCCTTCCCTGCCGGCACGGCCACGTGCTGGGTCCGCAGCGGCCAGACCATGGTGCACATCTCACTTGATGGCACCCATTCCTTCCCGAGTCCCCTTCCCCCATTAAAATACACCAAGGTTCCAGGAGGAAGAGGGAAAAATTACATTTAAAACCCCCCTGATGTTAGTGCAGCATTACTGTGGCAAGTTTAAGCTGTTAAAGCTCAGGAAATTCCAAACCGAAATTGCTCTGGCAAGGTGACAGGGACAGCAGCAATGCTTTGCCGCCCGCTCCCATTTCCCCTCCTTCTGCGCCAAGTAACACCTAGGATTGTTATAATCGAAAGGGATTTACTGCTTTTATTTGCTTTATCCTTGGAGTTTATTTTACGAGTAGGAAGTTCCGCTGTTTCCCTGGAATAACGGGTCTCTGGCGTTTCCGTTTTCCTCCTTGCTAGGGCCCTGGTGAGCACCAAGGACATGCTGGTGGCACCTCCTGGACTTCCCCGACCGGCACACGTGGCCCGGCAGGGGCAGGGACCGCTGCTCAAGCACTTGCCTGTTGCCTTTGATAATAAAACATCTGCAAATCCATTAACCTACATTATTTGTAGTAATTCAGGTGTTTCCCTTAAGTAAGATAAGGGAATAAGAATAAGCGCTGCAGGTGGTGGTAAACACACGAGCATGCTCTGGGCCCAGTTAGCAAGCATCTCCGTTGGACCACCTGATCTGTACTCATACGCAGGTCTATCCTGCACAAGAATTAGCAGCACGTGAAGCTGCGTCGCAGACAGCACACGAGTCAGCGCGAACAATCACGTTCGAATCTCCAACATCTGCCACTTCTCCCATTTTACCGTTACCTTCCCAGGCGTACAGGTGTTCCCATTACCGCATAAATGTCATCGCCAATCCAAAACCATGCCGTTAGACGTTAAAGGTGAGGAACAAGACAACAGCAGCTACCTCATAAAAATGCTGCTCCCTCTTTGTTTTGAATTTTCAGCTTCAGATCCAGTTCAGGACACCAGCAGGCATATTTAACATTCAGGCTGTAATGCCTGGATAAAGGTTTTGCTGAGAGTGTAACAGCACAAAGTGACTAACAGGGAGCTGGGAACTATTTAGAGATTAACTAAGTGATTGAGTGTTATGAAAGGGCAGGTTGTAATTTTAGGATTAGAAATCCATATTTTAGATGTCAATATCTTGCATAAGAAAAGGGCCAGAAACAGTAGTATGACAACACTCTAATCCATCAGCGAGGAACTGGCACGGCAAGCAAAAAAATCAAATGTCTACGCCAAGAAACTTAAAAAAAAAAAAATTAAAACAAATTCTGCTGAGAACACTACCTTCTGTGTACTCCACTAAAAATGGGCCCTAACAGGACAGGCTAACATGCTGCGCGCCGCCGTGCAGGCTCCCACCGGCTTCCCTGCGAACTAGGAATACATCTTCTTTGCTCCGCAGAAAACCTGAACCACGACCTTTACAGAGAAGCAAATGTGGAGTCTCTCCAGCAACACCCACACGATTTGTGCGCGTGACAAGGTCCACGTTATTGTCTAACAGGCCAAAGATGGGATTTTCACTGACCATCAAGTCCAGATCCCTCACTGCGGCCCCTCGGCACTGCCGTAAACACCTACAGGTTATCGTGACAGTGCCACACGTGCGGATGGGACTTCTTGGGAGCGTATTCCCTTCTCTCTCAATTAAAGGCAGCAAATGAATGAGAAAATGATGAAAGTTGAAAATGATTTCCTCAACTACAGCCACAATATATAAACAGAGAAAACAAGTAATAGGAGGTGTGGAGGGTTCTGAAAGGAAGAGGAGGGCTTAACAACACACATGAAGTAACTTTGCTGCTATATCGAGGAACCCGCAGTGTCCTATGCCCAAACCCACATTTTAAATAATAGCAGAGTTTAAAAAAAGAAAAAGAAAAGGAAAAAAAAGGCCAGATGGAGGAATAAGAAGTATATTTGAGAAGACATGTGGTGTCTGAGAGTCCTATTCTGGTATTAACTTCATAAGAGGCTGAGAGCATCTAGACCATGAAATGTCATTGCTACAATTCCTTCCCAGATCTTGTTCAAAGGAAATACTTAACCAGTCCCGAAGGACTGCAATCTCTCTGAAGTCCCAAGAATTCCCAACTTCAAGTCACCATTCAAGCCTGTTCTTCCAGTGTAAGGAGAAGCTCCTCACTGCCCAGCAAAGTTACTCTCGCTCCTCTAGAAGGACTTTGCTCTGACCAAGGAATAACCATCCTTAGCCACGCAGAGCAAGCTCAACCAGCTTCCCAGCATCAGGAAACCATATTTTAATATAGCAGCTCACTCACAGGCTGGATGACAAATAACACTTACAGAATTACATGTATGATGGGGCCCATCCATGGGCAAGATCCGATCCATGGGGCATGAGTCCACATGGCGCTCCACAGCTCCAGTTGTCCTTGCCTGCACCGCATTACTGCCTGGCTCGCGATCTCCCAGGCGACTGAGTGTTCAACAAGAGACCTTCGAAAGAGGCTTGGTTCTGCAAGCCTGGCCTTCACGATGCACTTGAGAGCCACATGTCACTAGTAGATGTAAAATATTTGTTCCTGTTTGCGGTTTGGTGTTGCACCTCCCCGCGGTGCGGCAGAGCGGAGGGGAGCCGTCCTGATGGCCAAGGAGCACTGGGTCCCCTTGCTTCCCGAAGCGGGGGGCTCCCCGGGGGCCGACATCCCAGCAAAAGGCTCAGCCCCACAACCCGAAGTGCTGAAACGGTGCTGCGGTACCACCTTGCTTCCACGAGTCCCATCGCGGACGCGGACTCATCCCGACACCCTCCGGGGCCCGGGTGAAATCTGGTAATGCCACAACGATACGAGCAGCAAAAGGATGCTCTTGCCGTCTGCAGTATCTAGGGCATCGTCTGAAGATACGTTAAACACAGTATTTACCCCACCAGCCACTCAGTGCTTTACACTGTTATTTTTTTTTTCTTTTCTTTTTTTTTTTTTTTTTTGACTTCCCATTACAGGGAATTTTGCAGGCCCATAAAAATGAAACAGCCAAAGCCAAGTGGGAATAATTTATGGATATATATTCCATTGCACTGGGTTCATTTTTCTCCCTTCCTTCCTATTTTTATCCAGTTATTCTCCTTTCTCCCTTCCCCCACACTTCCAGTTGAGGTTATTTAAAATTTACCAAGTCTGAAACAAGTAAACCCAGAATGAAAATACACAGCAAGAGTCCTCAACATTGCAGAGGTTAAAAATAGGCTTTAAACCAGCTAATGTCAGCATCAGCGTAAAAGAAAGGACACCATGACAGCTCTAATTATTACATTCTCTTGTTTTGCACTTCTGAAGAGCAGCAATTAAATCTCTGCTTGGGCTTATAAGGAAAAAGTAAGTGTTCTGCACCTGCAAAACTGAGTCTATTACATTGGAGGATTTCAACTCCCCGAAGTGCATTATCCAGGGCAGGCTGCAGAGCGAAACACAGCGTGGCCGAGGAGCTCTCACCGCCTTGCTGTGGTGTGTTATAGCCAGCGCCCGGGGAAGAATACTAATAACGGCAACACCTCCTCTTTTGCCTTTGTCATATATATTTATTTAATAGAAAGCTCACCATCTCCGGCCAAACCGGTCACAAACCGTGCATGCTTGCAATGCCTGAAACTGCCATATGGTGATAACAGTATTTTTACTCCGAGTCGGTTTTATTGCAGTAGCCTCTGGGGACTCGAACTAGGTCACTTTCCCACCAGGGCTCACTGCAAGCCATTAAACAAGCGGGGCAAGCAGGGTCCTGAAGACACTCCTAAAAGGCTGATTTTGTTTATTAAAAAGGCAAAAAAAAAGAAGAAAAAAAAAAGGGAAACGCTGACTGCATGGGAGCTGGGCGTCAGGTGCCGCTCCTCCCCGCCAGGCCCCCGGACTCGAGTGGACACCGGCGTGAGGGATGCGTTTCGCTGCATTTAGGTATTTTTGGGTTTCAGACGCACCCCTTCTCACGCCCTCACCCTACGGACCGTCCCTCCCAAAAACTGAAATGAAACCAAACCAACGTCTTTCTATGCAAAATGAACTAAACTTGCATACAAGTGCCCCCCCTCCAATATAAAACAAGAGGTTTTGACCAGCCTATCGTTGACTAAGCGAGAGTTTTGTATGCATGACAAGGGCAGACGCCATCTGGGACACTGTGAGAAGAAAGGCACAGTGTTTCCATAAAGCCAGTAGGGGAAAAAAAAATAGCTGGGAACATTTTTCTGGCAGAAAACGTTCACTCATAGAAGCAAAACACTGATAGCCAAGGATAAAGTTGAGCTTACTGAGCCAGCCCTCTCCCTCCCAGGGACACCTGCAAGTTGTCTTCTGCGGGAGCAGCATGGAGCTTGGCCACGCGGGAACATAAATAACCTCGCCTGGGCTCCTTCCAAAAACCCAAAGACCCAGCAACACCTTCCAGCTGATCTCAGTGGTTTTGGCGTTAGCTGTCGATCTGGGGATCTCTGATCTCTTTATTAAGGTAGATAAATACTCTCATTGCTGCACAGAGACTGAGGAAGCTGCAGAAAAAGGAGACAAGGGACTGGCAAGGTGGGTCAAGCCCAAGCTCCGAGTCCCCGTCGTGGCGTCCCCAGGACCTGGTGAAACGTCCCTGGGAGCTTTGGGGCCGCAGGGGTTTGGGGCCCGGACCAAGGGCTGAAAACCAGCATATACGTATAAATAATGAAGCCCGTCCACATGCACATCTGCATCATCTTTTTCCAGAGTGAGGAAAGGAGAGTGTGCCCTGAAGTACGGTCCCCTTTTCCAGCTCTATCAGCTGTTCTAAAAAAACAGACATTCTCTCTCTCTGCAAAACTTGTCTCTCTTCTACCCGTGGACCATCATGAGTACAACAAGCACTACTTGTAAATACTTTGGGCATAATGATATAAACAAAAAATTAGACAGTAAAGCTACCTATATTCCAAACAATGATTTTTTCCAATTTACTCCTGATTTTACAGTTCCTCAAAACTTTTAACGCAACCTACCAGTCCGGGAAAGAAACAGTCACCCCCCGTTAAGCTCACTGGGCACAAAATATGCTGCATCTCCGCACAGCCCTGCTGCTGCCCTCCCACCGGAGCAAAACGGTGCGAGAAAGTCCTTGTAAGGCACTTCACCCCGCAGCGACGCACAGGAGGTCACTCCGGGGTGTGCTTCTGGCATTCGTCTTTAAGTCAGGAGTTTATCTTCTTGCAAGGGCCAAGTCTAAAGTGAGCGTATTTTAAAGTACCTGTCAGGCACAGCCGCGGCAGCGGGAAAGCCGCACATTCCCCGTGTCATTAGCACAGGGCTAATGCACGGGGCAGGATCTCGCACCAGGATTCGGGGTTGTTACATCGCTCTTCTCGCCGGGAGATCTGTGTGCCTCCCAGCAACGCACGAGGCACTAATAACCCCCATGCAAATGCAGCCGGCAGCGTTTGTCCCAGAATGATGAGAAGTACCATAGGCCTGTACATGCTTCTGGGCGTAAAATGCCTGCTTTATTTTTTAGGTCTGACTTTTTGCACTGACCGAGTTTCTGTAATACTCATGAAATATTTTCATACTTTATGGATGTGTTACAAAAGTCTTACTGACCCTAGGCAGCATCACTTATCAATTCCAGGTAGATTACTATTGTGTTGAGATGGGGCTGGAAATTAAAGTAAGTCCTGAAAGATGTTCTTTTTTTGGCAGGTCTTTGGAGCAGGCTCAGCACATTCCCATATTCTGCTTTGTCTAAAAATAATAAACCCTCCGAAACGAGTGGCTGAGATGATCTATGTTTGGCTTATGAATCCAGCGCACGCAGGCAGCCCGCTGCTGCGTGTGCTGTCTCCCGGAGCAGAGGTGATGGATGTTCTCCGCTCGGCCGGAGGACCCCCAGGACAACGGGGCGGCCAAAGCCCAAGCGGAGCCAGCCTTCTCCAGCCTCTCCGCAGGAGCCTGAGGTTTGGAAACCGCAAAATCCCCGGACTAGAGAACAAAGAGACCCGGAATTAAAGCAGAGCCTTTGAAACACACAGGGTGGCGAGAGGCGGAGGCCGCGAGGAAGAGGTCCGCGGAGGCAGGGGAAGCTTGCACACAGAGGAACCGGCCCGCAGCGGCAGAGGGGTCCTGCTAGCCACCAAACGAAACAAGAGTCGCGTAGGAAGGAGATACCGCGTGGTCTGGAAGAGCAGCCCTATCTAGAGAGGGCATCTGTGGGGCTTCTTAATTCAACCGCAAGTAATATTTGAAGGCAGCAAAGAAGGTGGAGAGGAGCGTGCACGGGGAGGTTTCCCAGGCATCTCAGACCACGTCGCTGCTGCAGCGTCTCCAGCCACAGGTTGGGGCTAAACCCGGAGACCTCTGGGAAAGGCTCGAGGTCCCACGGGCAGCGCGGAGATAGCCCCAGGCCTGCTCGGGCCGCGGAAAGCTTACGAGCGCAGGGCTCCGGTGCGGCAGGGCTGAAGGCAGCGGCCTGGCCCGCCACCAGCCGCGGCAGCTCGACCAGGGCTGCGCGACAGCCGCTCCCTCAACAGTCCCCGCGCCGGGAAAAATCCCAGGCCGCCGCGAGGCCGACGGGCTGAATCGGGGCTGCGGCCAGCCAGCACCGTCAGGGAAAGGTCGCCGGCACGCCGCCGCAGCGGGACGGCCGGGGTCGGCCCCCATCTCCCTCCTCGAGGCTCTTCCCTCGGGTTACCGGGAAGGGGAGTGAAAAACCTGCGAGCTCACTGCGACCTAGAGCAAAGAGCCGTCTCTCGCGGTTTCAGGAGTCTTCTGGTTGCCAAAGCGCAAGTCACTGTTATTTTTAGGTTTATAAATAAATCATGGCAACATGTAAAAAACAACAACCACCGACAAGTCCCAGACGGGGCTGGCCACCGCCCGCGGACGCGGAGGGTGAGGGGGTCGCACCCGCGGCGGGCACCACGTCCAGCGGCACCGCTGGCTCCAAATTTTGGTGCTTATCTCGCCATCTGATTCACCCGCTCCCCGGGCCTGCTGGCATGAATCAGACGGCGAGATGGGGACGTTATCCGGTAAAGCGCCATGACAGCGTGGATTTTAGCTTATACAGGCGAGGCTTTAGATGTGGAGATGGTCACAGAGCAGCGGAGTTAAAACAACACTCTCGCTCCTCAGCTGGGGTTACTCACATCTGCTGACTGCACGGAGGAAACCACAGTGTCCTTTTTTTCCCCTTCTCATACAATGACATCGGCTGGAAGGGACCTCTGCAGGTCACCTGGCCCAACCCCTACCCAAAGCAGGGCCAGCTGAGATCAAGACTGCCTGGGTGAGGGAACAGACCCCCAAGAGAGTGAGGAGGACTCCAGCTGGACTCCAGCTAGTTGGAATTAAGGTCTACTGGTACAAGGGCCAAGAAAAACCCTCCATGCAGTGCTTCCTGAAGGGTCCATTACAGATTTTTTCCCCCTTTATTTTAAGTCTCTTGGAACGGGAACGATATTTGAATGGGGTTTGCAAAAAGCCAAATGCAACAAGATACTGATCTACAACAAGGCTCCAAGGGCTCCTAAGTGCTATAACAACACTAAGAGGCCGTTATATCATCCTAAGTATCAGCAAGGAAACTTGGTTAAAGCAAAGCACGCAGCTCTTCATTCTGAACTGGTCTACAGAAGACAAGCAATGAGCACCAACACGACTGTGCTTCCCAGCACAGGCTTGCGAAGTCCCATCTGTTAGCAGCAAGGGTGGCCTCAATTGCAATGCCAGCCCTCATATTTGAATGTTGTGTCCCAGGAGACATCTCACAGCATCTCCAGGTCAAAGACTGTCCGTGTGAGTAACAGCACTAACGCACAAGTGCTGTGTGCTTCTGGGAGCGTCGAGGATGCCAAGCAAAGCGGAGAGGTCTTCCGGCACTAAAAGGCTCTGGGCAGTTGTGGGATGGAGGAAACTTGCCTGTTGAAGCTTCCTTCCTGCGTGGGCAGCGGGATCTGAGAGGAAACAGGGCTGCAGCACGCAGTTCAGCTGCAGGAGCAGGGGAAGCCCTCGGTGTGGTGCACAACACGTACAACACACACGGGAACACACGTGCGCACGTTATGCAGTGCAGTGCTGCAAAGGCCGGGGCTGCGACCGCACGATCCCCGGTGACTCCAGGGCCACCGCACGGGCAGCGCACGTGGTGCACGCTCCCTCCCACCAGACCCCAAGGGGAGTCGCAAGGCAAGTCTGCAACAAGCAGCAGCTTTCCAACACAAAATCACCAGTGTATCTATGCCCGACGGTGCAGACCCCCAACTTCCAGCGCTTTTGCAGCTGAGCCTCGCCACGCTGCCCTCTCATCCTTCCTGCTCCCGCTGGCCCCCTCCACCACCAGGCCTGTCACCAGCGCAGGCTCGCGATTGCTCCCTCCCCAAAGCAAAGGGATAACCCATTCAAAAACACTAAAATTAGGATATTCTGAATTTTTGCATGAACTAGAGGGCAAGATACAAAAAGCGGTTGGGTTTTCACCATCAGTAGCTAGTTCAAGAAATTACTGCTCCTTGCAGAGGGACAGGAGACCTCTCGTTGGAAGGCAGTAACTCCTCACGCCACACCAGTGCCGCCTGCAATACCAGGTCCGTGCGTATCCTTTAGCAGCTCCCTGGCCATCACACACAGACAGCACTTCTCAGTGAAAGCCATACACAAAATGCTAAAATGCAAAGTGGCCTAGATGCGCGTGCGAGCTTTACCACTCACCCCAGCTGACCCTCCTCCATGCGCTTCCACCGCATTCGCTAGTTCACCAGCGATCGCTGACAATTAGCTGTAAATTCAGACTTCTAACAAGACCAAGAGTGATCAGACTTTAACACTCTATTATTACAGGCATGATTATATGTGAATTCCAGGAGGTAATCTCCAGGCTGGTAAGCCTAATCTTCTGCCTATGACTTTTCAATTTGCTGGTGCAACACAGGTACATCCCAGCTTCTCTGCTACCACGAAGAGCAAGCAGGAGACTGTTCTCTCCCTTCATGTGATACAAGAGCACGTGGTCCCTTCTGCCCATCTTTTTCCTGAGAATACACAACTGCACCTAATCAGAGGTTCTTCTATAACAACGTGAGGAAATGCAATACTACATTATGGTAATTTGCTCCCTGGTTTCTGTAACAGCTGGTGTATAAGCACAGTGGTTGTAAGCGAAAACGGGCTCAACAGTCTTTCAGAAGATTCTTGTTTGAATCTAGATCCTGGGATCGATGTCATTAATTCCCAAGGTATTAAGAAGAAAACAGGTATTAAAGGTATTAACAAGGACAAGAAAACCACGGACAATACAGATAGGGCTTTGCTGCTTGCACCCTGAGGTATGAGCTGGGTGTCGACACCAGCAAACACGGTGCATGGGGTGATCCTGCAGCGCTTGGCCTCCCATCAGAGGGGCCAGTCCTACCCCGTTTTACACCAGTGCTGCCTTTATGCTCTCAGAAATATTGTCCCCAGCTGTTCTCCAAGTGGGAACCAAAAGCAAAGTTGGCTGGGTAACAGGCTGTTTATCGAGGTGGCACTAAGAGGCCTTAGGCTAAGCCGAGCTCAGCCGACCGGCCCCGTCCGTCCTTCCACTGCTTCCCAAGCCCCGACCACAGCGACCCCGACAGCAGCCCGCAGCACCGGCAGACGCAGGTCCGGCAGCGCTCCCAGTGACCATACTGGTAGAGATGGGGAAAGCAAAGAACAAGACTGATGCTTATCAAAGAGGGGGATGTTTTTGGCATGACAGCTACACTACAGCTGTGTGCAATACTCTTCGCTAAGGTGGGGGGTTTTATGGCTTCCCGTTAGCACAAGATTCAGCAAGTTCAGCTTTCAGTTCTTCCTGCCCCAAAAGCAATCAGTTTGGTAGCAAAAGCAGGAGAAAAGGACACACAACAGCCAAACTGTTTCACGGTTTTGCACACACGCACTGGCAGTAGGCAGCAGTGGCTGGGGCTTGGGCTCGCACCCCGTCCCACGGCCTCCCGAGTAGCCGTGAGGGAGCAACGCCCAGCAAAGCGACGGCCAAGCAGCCGGCAGGACTAAAACCTTACCTTGCCATCGCTGAACCCACCAGCGCTCATGTGTCAGAGTTATTAGTCAGCACCTATTTCATTTTGCTGCCCATTAGGGCAAAAGGGAATAGAAGTCCTGCTTCTTTAATGGCAAATCCATACCATGAGGAATGCACTCTCCAGAAAGCAACACGCCCCTGGACCTTGGGGAGCGAAAGGAGCAGCAGCAGAATTCAATAATTTATCCAAATTGAAGGAATGCGTTTTAAGCAAACGGCCAAGGAGCCAAAAGGGGCGGGAGGATAAAAAGCAGTTGCCTAATAAGAGTTTAGTCCTGAATTAAAAGGGTCAAGCAGCATGTTTCGAAAACCACACGGGTGTAATTTAAAGAGCAGTTCTGTAGGATGAGTTTTGATCTTCAGTGTGGGTTTTCATGCATTAAAGATAAACAGGATTCTACCATTAAATATTTTCATGAAATCTAGAATTACAGTGGACCCAGAACTGCAAATGAGTGAGGGACGAAGCCAAGAAGTCCTGCGAGACACAGACCCTGTGTGCTGAGAGCAAGGGGTAAGAAGCAGACAGTGAGATACGACTGCTCTGTGCACAGGACAGAGGGATAACAGGACCTGTAGGACATGTCAGGTATTGGGCACCATTCGCAGCTGCTGCAGTAGGAGCTTTTCTACCAGGTTTACCAGCAACCACGGAGCATACCTGAGATCCCTGCGGGCCAGCCTGAACCCTGCTTTCACAAAATTACAGCATTTTTGTGGCAGCGCAGCCAAGATTCACATCCATCCACACATACAGAGGTAATTCTGTAAAGATCACCGCTACATCCCAGGTATTCAATGAGAAAAACTGCATCTTTCAGAGTTATTCTGAAGGCGGACTGCATGTTTCCTACACTAAGAAGCCCGCGGTGCAGACAGGTATGAACGGAGAGCAGGATCAGGGCTAGCGACACGCGTATGCCACCACGCTAGCAACCCTTCAGTTGTAATCCCCGCTCTGAATTAGCTCCATTCGGCGGTTTTAGGCAGTCCGTTAACCTCATTACCTCAAATTCCCCACCTGCAAGTGGGGATAACAATACTTAACTACCTCCGAGGGGGAGGGGGACTTGTGAAGATTAGTTAAGATCTACTGGTTAATTAGAAGTTGAAAAGTGTTGAGCATTATGTTGTATCTGGAAAGCAGAGCGCTGAGCAGGATTAGGCTAACGGCTCCTGCAGATGAGAGGGGCTTGGGCTACGAAATACCATGTAAATACCGGTGTTTTTAAGGGGTGCTTCACAGCTCACCTCCAGCTCAGTGCACAGTGGCTTGCTGCAATAAGAGCACGATCTACCCACTCTCTCTGCCGCCTTCCCTGAGGGGACACTCTGAGACTGAGTAATGTGGTGTCTAACAGAGTATTACATACTGTAATTAGTGTAACAACGGTACCGAGATGACGGTGTTTTATCACAGAGACCTCCCCTGTTCGGTAAGGGATTGCTCGCAGAAGAGCAAAGGCTGCTCTCGGAAGGAAGAACATCCTCAAAGCAACAAATTGCCACACTTTCCGGGGCTTAAAACCCGCTCCTGCTCCCACTATGGGCAATTTGCCATAAATTCGAAGGAGCAAGAGAAAGCCCTTGCTGCCTTGCAGGAACAAGCACACTCGCTTGCTGGGACAGACCTTTTCACCTACGCTGGCAGCAGCGGGTCTACGACAGGCTCTTTCCGTCCTCTCCCCAGGAGACCTGAGCTTCCCTGAATGCTACTGAAACTCAGCCCCAGAGCCAGGCTTCAGAGCTGTCGACACCACGTGAAGGTTTTGAAGCTCCCCCTGAGCTGCGGGCCTTTTTCTCCGTACCGGTGCACGACGGCGGGAGCCGATGCCCCCGGGGCCGCCCTGCCACGGAGGGCTGGAGGAGGGCTGGAGGAGGGCTGGAGGAGGGCTGGAGGAGGGCTGGAGGAGGGCTGGAGGAGGGCTGCCGGGGAGAGCGCGGGCCTCAGCGCTGCCCCACCAGGACCCCTGCGCTCTGCACCATCGGTTCACCCAAAACTTCACAGAACGGGAAAGTCAGCAACTCCCTAGAAAGAAAAGGGGACAGGCTAGAAGCAGTGGTTTTGGCAGCAGCTACACAAGAAGTGCAGTGAAGTGCGCAATATCCCCATTAGGCTGACGTTTCGGGTGAGCCAAGGGAGGCACAGGAAGGCTGGGAGTCCAGATCATACTGAAAACATGTGGCACTGCAAAAAAATGCAGCTCTTGGATCTCAGTCCTGTGCTCTAACCACACACATCCTCCCCTTTTCAAGCTATAGCCCACTGGGCGTTATCTGACTAATCCACGCAGTAAGAAAACCCATAAGCTCTGTTTTCCACAAACAAAGGTTTCCCAACACTGCAGCTCAGTGACTTAAAACAGCAAAAAAGTCACAAAGACTCACCATTGAAAGCCCTTTCAGGAAGATGCCCAGCTCGCTACTAAACCACTGCAGAGCCCAAAGCTGACCTAAACACATCAACATGGCATGAAATGAATCATCTCAGGAAATGCCAGGAGCTCATCTGTCACCAGCCACAAAGGCAAGGCCAGTTTTTCCTCCAGCCAGGATGAAAAATAATGGATAACATGAGGTGGGTCAGATCAGTCACTGGACATGACATAGTTGAAAAAGAAAATGTCTTGCAAAACATACTTTTATCACTTTAAAAGCAATGGAGATGTTTTATAACACGCTGCTGTGCAGAAGCTTCATCCTTCCTTCCTCATCAATGCTTCATGGAGCACACACAGAATGCTCCTCCAAAAGTTAATTATTTAGAAAGTCATCTCAGCAAGTTACTTCCGCTCATTTGTAAGGAACAATGTGGCTCAGCCTGGGATTCAAACTGGGAATGATGAAATGGTGCCTAATTGACTCGAGCTGCAAAAATGAGCAGAAAAGGGGCACAGAACTTTATGAAAAAACCCTCGCTAACCCCAGAGCATGCCGTACAAATGTGACATGGCTTAAGTATATGCATGCAACCAGAACAGCTGGGGCTTCATGCTGCACACCACTTTTTGGAAGACAGGTGGTACCTCATCAAAGTTAGACCACCACTACCACATGATACCAGAAGCAGCAAAAAGCCGCCGGTAACAAGTCAGCCCATCGAGGTCTTTGGCGTGACTTAACCAAATTAGTTTATACTGAATGGACACGTTTTGTATTGCACAGTAGTAGTGCAGTACAGCAACCTCAAAGCCCAGCTCTGCACTGCTGGGCCACAGGCTCCACCTAAGCAAGCCTTGCGACGTACCCCTATTCCAGATGGTTTCCCTGTCAGAAGAAAGTTGGATTTTCCACTTTTGTGTGAATAAGCCTAATCTTTCTATAGCAGTCACACAGCAACAACAGGATACTGCAAGCAAAACAGGCCATAATTTGACTGCAAGTTTTAACAGGGAATCGGGCTGCCAGATCAGACCACCCCCAAGCTAGAATCTGTGATACCTCTCACCAGGGCAATTCCATTTTGGGAAAGGTTTTCTTTTTTTAAAAAAAAAAAAAAAAAAAAAGAAAAGAGGGAGAGGGAGAGAGAGAAACTATATATTAGAAGCAGGACAGAAAGCAAAAAAAGCAGTTATTTAAGACAGAAGCTGAATGTTTGCCTTTCTGTGTTGTTCCTTATTTTAGACCAATATTGTGGTTCTTGTACACCCGCTGTACAATGATTTAAGACAAGCCTGTAAGAGATGCACCCAAAAAAAAAAAAAAAGAGAGAGGGAGAGAAAAGCCTTGGGTCAAAGCACGACATTTGTTTGCCTGATTGCAATCTTTTTAAAAGTTGCAGGACCACAGATAAGTTTCTGCCAGAGCCTCCCAGTAGCACTGACGGCTACAAACATATCTCTGAAACGTCTGTCAAGAGGGTTTCAAGTCTCAAGCATGTGAACCCTGCACGGAAAAAGCCTGTGCTACAACGTGACAGCCAAAGCATGCAACGCACAGCCGTATGTCCTGATCCTGATTCGGTCTGACTTGTACACGATTCAAAGAGGTTCTGCAACTAATAAGATGGCAATAAAAGTCAGATAAAAATTAGATCAACCTGAGCCCTCTGCAAAAATGCACTTTCACCTAGGGCAACCTCTGGAGAGGGCTGGCCAAGCTGCTCCACAGCGACCAACAAACCCACTCAGGATTACAAAAACCTAAGCCAGAAAAAAAAACCTCAAAGTTTTCAGTAAATTCAGATCTGCAGCAATCAAAACGAACTTCTATTTCTTTTCAAGAAATATTTTTTCACATACTAGCTTGGAAAGGAGAAATAGAGTCAGGATTCATCCAGCTCCATCTCTTTACCTTTTATCATCCTTCCCAGTGCTAAATCCAGGCGTAGGGCCCAACTCAGACAATTAGTCACTGAAATTAGCCTTAAGCCTTCCAGCCAAATCTGCCCTACTGCAGAGGTCTGTTTTGCAGGCTACCTCATCTGAGCGTCCAAGGAGGACTCACTTCTGCATAGCTCTTCCCAGGAAGGATATTTTCAGTAGTGTTTTATTTGAAAGATGAAGTTCTCTATAAATCCTTCCAATTCTATCGTCATCGTAAAGGTATATACGTTATAAAGATTAAAAGCATTCTGAGTCCAGAAATATTCTTCCCTCTACTCCCTCCGCCAAAAAAGAAAAGAAAAAAAACAGTTTTATAATCAAAGAAACCTTCTGATATGTGGATTTTCTTGGAACCAGGTTTGAAGTCTGGTGATCAATGAACCAGCGCTGAAGAGTGCATTCTTCAGATCTGCACTTTGCGAGGTTTTGGCAACATTTTTTTGGGATCTGGACCTTGTCACAATTCTTTTTCTCTGTTTCTGCTGAAGACCATCTTATCACATTGGTCTCTATCAGGAACTAACCCCAGAGGCAGTTTGGACATGTCAAGCAGTGTCATGGAAGAACTGCTGCCCCTCAAAAGAACGAGAGAGAAAGTCTTTTTGCATGGTCAGTAAAACCTGCAGTCTGAACACTGGCTGCATGAATAAGAGTGATTAAAAAAAAAATACAATGTCATGCATTAAAAATCACAAGCAGACAGTAATAGAAGGCCTTCTACAATGCGTGCAGAAGTTCAGCTCTCCGCTGAGAGGCAATTACACTGGCTTCGTTTCCCCTGCCACTTGGCTGCTTCTAGGTCCACTCAGTCATCCTGTTGGGTCCACAGTATCTGGAGTGAAGATCTCCCGTAACCAGCAACTGAACACGTGCCAGCATAAGCCACAGCCATGAGCCCCTAGGGACGGCTCAGGCAAGTAGCGTTCAACCCTCCAGCCATAGGTATTACGCCAGAGAGATTGCCTATCTGCCTTCCAGTGACATTCATTTCAGCCCTAATGAAGACATAAATTTAAGACAAATCTTTTTTGGATCGCCTCATCTCTTACATGTAACAATCCTCATTTTAGGACAGTTGACATAAGTTAAAGCTGAAAGTGAAAAGCGGTTGGCCATGACCTTGAGTTTGCTCCATGCTTGGGAACTGAAACAACAGGCGGGCCGGGTGTAGCTGACATACCAGCTGTGAAACATCCCATCTCGACTGCCTTCGCTTTCTCGTGACCCACTTCCACACCGCAAAGCTGGATTATGGCTCCAATTGATCCACTTGGTTTTCTGCTTAGATTTTGCAGGCAAAGCAATGAAAGAGGTCATCCCTCTCTGCTGCGAGTGCTGAGGCAGCTTCATATCTACTGAAGAGTGAAGCTTATCTCCTTGGAGCTCACTGCTAGTAACCAACACCCAGGCAGCAAAAATATCTTGGAACGGTTAAAAAAAGAAAGTGTGACAAACAAGACATGTTCCTGGATACACAGAGCACCATTCCAATCTGTACTCGCAAGGCTTAAATAGGGACTTCTAGTATGTACTACTGACAGTATTTTATATCGTCTCTACGGTATAGTCCAGCATCCATCACCAAGATGTTGACGGTGTGCTGAAAGATAGACATTTATTGTCAGCACTGGATACCCATCACAGCTGAAGATTCTGTAATCACTGTTTCTTAAGAGAAAATGAAGGATTTATTATTCACACAACAGGTTATGAAGGTCTTTTCTTTGAGTAGAACAGCAGCACACAGGCCTTCGTTTGTGTGTCACACTGTCTTACACAAGATTAAATAGTCCAGCTTTTTCAAGCATAGCTGTGATTCTAGGTGATGTGTGAATTCTCCACCACGGACTAGGAGAAGACAGACTGCTGGTACTCTGGGCAGCGCCTTCCCCGGCACCGGGGACCAGCGGGGTCCCTTCCTCTCCGGATTCCCAGTGAGAATTCTCACCTCCAACCCAAACAGTCTCTGGCTATATTTCTTTAAATTATGAAACCACAGGTAGAGAAGACTCATGTTCTGTCTTTGGATAGAGGTCTTCAGCTGAGATCAAAGCAGTTATCTATAATTGCAAGAGAAGGTTGCAAAACAAATCCTAATTTATCAGCAGGGGCTTTTTCCCCGTTAAAGTATCCACCATCTACTGTAGGCAGAAGAAATGGAAAGGCAAGAAAAAAACCCATCATCAATCATTAGAGAGAATACTCTCATTCACAGTTTTGCCATTAGCTAAGACAGAAATCCTAAACACAAGATAAAACCTCAGTGCCATGTGCTGTTAGGTATTTCTCTTAGATAACCTGTTTTAAATGGAGTAGAGCACACGTTCACACCTAGTCACGGGATCCCACCGCTGCAACTTTTCTTCCTTCTTTCCATCCTCTTCTTCCCAAGTCCCGGCTGAAGCTAAGACTGGATTGTTTAATACCCCTAAAAACCTCAGGAGAAGACAGGACACCAGCGAGGAGCACGACATGGCAGACAAAAACTGCAGGATCCAACAACTACAAATTGAAGGCGGACAAACTCTAATGGGAAACACAGCACACGACTCTGAAGTGAGAGCAATTAATCACCCGCAGGCAGCGACGGCAGTGCGGCGCGGCCTCCGCTGCTCTAAGGCTCCACACCAAAATTGAATGTTCATTCTGAATAACGCGCTCAACCTGCAGTTACGCACACGCGGCAGAAACCAACGGTGGAGCCCATCACCCGTGCATGGGTGATGAGGAGAGGAGGAGAGCGGCCGGACCAGCCTCGAAAGCCGGCAGCCCTCCCACGAGCCTCGCGGCCCAAAGCGCCCCGGTTCCCTCCCTCGCCGTCTGCCCGCAAGGGCCGCAGCCGCGCTCCGCTTCCCTAACGCTGCAGGCTGAGGCCCAGCTCGTCTCACGCTCACGGCGGTACCTCGGGGCGGCAACACCCACCACGTTCATCACAGCCCTCCATCGCCATCCTTGAAATACGGAAATGAATTCTGACTCTATAAAAAGGGATGAAAACGATCAGCGTAAGCAGCACCGAGCTCTGCTGGCGATGGCTACCAAGCGTAGAGCGGTGTCCTCCCGGCCTCTGCGTCCCCCATCAGCCCTCACCGCTCAAACGATGGCCAAAAGCACCCCAAAAGCAAAGAGATGGCTCTGATAGTGTCCGAGATTTACTGCACGTCATCCTGAATGTCGGCAGTTTCTCCTGATGAATTGTTTATCATGTTGCAATTTTCACTCCCCCTCTCTGGCTGTCCTTAAGACACACTCTGATCTCAGTATCTTTAGCTGAAGAGTTTCAAAAGACTTCCAGCGGCGCGTTGCAAGTGTCCACAGCCCCACGATAAACGCTGCGAACCGGGGTGTTCACGGAGCCATCCGACCTGCTGTTCGGAGTACAAATATTGGACAAATCTGAATTGCAATAAGCTAATGAAGCTCGATACTTGTGGCTGTGGGGCTCGGCGGCTGAAATCCATTTCTTTTATATCCCCCCGCCTTTGATAGCCTGCCTCCCGCCCCTTCTTTCTCTGGGCATCGCTACAGGAACATGGCTCAAACCTTCTCTAGATTTAAAAAAACAGGGGGTTGTGCTAGATCATTCAGCAGCATCCGATACAGAAATTTCCCTGCTTAGCCAGGACTTGTTTGCCTTCAAACAAACCTCCCTGTTCGCTCTGGTTCTCACTTTGGAAATGTGGGTGCTCTTTTGGGGGCTGTTGTGTCTATGATATTTTAGGACACTCAGCGCGCGTGTGCCTCTGTGCGTGTAGCTGCATAGTAAGATTATTCTCACAGGAGACGTTTGGTTCATTTTTTCTTTAATTTCTAACTATAAATAAGTTCTTTGATTCCATCCGCCACGACGTTTTTGGGCAGACTGCTAAACAGTGCTGGGAACTTGTCCTTCCCCACCACCGGAGCGGTGGCACTCCTACGGCAGACCAAGGAAAACCAACGCGGACGGATCCTGCTAGCAGGGCTGGTACGAAGCCTGTCTGCGTTTATCTGAATGAGGCCTCTGCCACACTGACTCATTCGGGGCATCGTAATCATGCTTGTGTCTGGTCACCCCACCGCTATCGCCCACGGGCCTTGGGCTGCTCCGCCGCAGGTCAGGCACGCTCTGTTATCAGCCTGCGATATTACAAATAAAAGATTCTTCTTCCGATTGTGTGACTGTGAAAGAGCAGGGCTGAGCTCTCCCCTCACGGCGACTGTCGGGTTGGAAGCACTGGTTGCAACAAGGCTGCAAACTTTGGGCAGACGCGAATCGCCATCCCCAGCTGCTCCCACACTGTGCCCGACTGTCCCCCCCTGTATTTCACAAGTCCACCAACCCTAAGCTTTAAGGAGAATATTTTCTTGCACTTAGCAAGGGGGAGAAAGGGGAGATGAAACCACAGCACCAAGGTCATCTCAAAACTACCGAGCACGAGCTTTCCATACCAAGACCACTGCCAGCCATGTTTCCCATACCAACAGCTCTGTCCTTGGCAGTGAAAGCATCCAGTGCAAAACCCAGCCAGGTCGGTATTCACATTCCCACATAACTAACTCCTCACCATTTTAGTAAAATTCACATAGCATTGATCCTAGGATTTGGCTGAAGAGCCAAATACTTGGCTATTCAGTCTCCAAAGCCACCAACTTCCCCCCATACCCCAAATTTCTAGGAAGTTACATGCTGCTGCTGTAGTCTTATCCTGCCAAAATAAACAAGGAGGGGCTGCATTAGCGATAACATAATAAATGCAACTCAAATACGACCAAAAGTCTTCAGTCTAACAGCACTGCAACCAGCAATCGGTGACACAAATTCCAGAAATGTGTCCAGAGAGCTGAGGCCCTTTTCCTCCTTTGCATGCAGAAGAGTGTGAGCTAGCAGCTCTATAAAACAGATATCTACAATGATTTTTATTTGTGTCTGCTCCTGAGTAATTTAAGTGAATTGTATAAGCGAGGGGGGACAAGAAAACCTTCCTTCTGAAAATCTGGCACCCTCTAGGTCACTGAGCATTTCCTCTCCAGGCTGCTGCAGTGCAGCAGGCCGAGGTCTCCGAGCTCCTTCGCATGCTGGTGAATGGCTGTCATTAGAAACGACAAAATAAATTTAGTGCCATGGTTTCATACTGCTGCAATCCTCAGGAAGCAAAGGGGTACAAAACCTGCACCACCTCGCACCGACTCGAACCATCACACACACGCATGGTCATGCTCCCACTATCTTTCTGGGGTTACAATAGGATAAATAGAGCTGGAGACCCCAACAGTCCAAAAATTCTCGAACTGTGTTTCCCCAATTCACTAAGGCGGAGATGCATGGTGTCCACCTTCCTGCAGAGAGTCACCACAACACTTCATGGGAGTTTTAAGAAGAATTTAGGTGTTGCACAAATTTTTCATGCCAGACTAAATTCCTGCTTCTCAATATGCCATGGGTATTTGATCATTGCTTAAGTAGCTCTTAAGAGCAGAAGAGCAGAAGAATAAGTAAACAGGAAAAACAGAAAGTGCATCCATCATATATGTGACTACCTCAAACACGCAAATTAAAAGGAAGGGAATAAAGACCAGTATTTTCCCCATTTACCTAGGCCTACCATTAAAAAGACAACATACATCCCTAACCATAAGCAGCTATGAATGAAAAACTGGTGGAGTCAATAAAATGTGAAGCGAGCCTAATTCATTTTTACTATATGACCTACTTTCAGCCAGTTTTGATTCACATGAGCGGCTAGAGCTTCAAGGTGGTGATTCTGCAAGGTCTGTTCATTAAAGTCACTCTTTTCTTTATGGCTTTCGGCTTCAAGGGATAAGAAAACACATTTCTGTTATAGGCGCTCTCCAGCAAAGTCCCCTTGGCAAAAATCTCACAGCGACTGGGGGATGAACGGATACGAATGCAAACCCTGCTTCAGATCTGAAAGAAAATCTGAATGAAGGAAATCTTAATTGCTTTAGGTGGTGCAGCCCCTGCTACCTCCAGCGCTGGCTAGGTGCCACCTCGAAGCTTGGCACGATGGGCATGACAGTGCTGGCCTGGGCCACCGCGGCGGCTCCCCGCGATCCCTGGGGCCCCTCTGCCCGCTGCAGGCACGGGCAGCACCCGAAGGCAGCACCCACGGCGGGGTGGTCTGCCAGCCGCTCCACGCCGGCGGAAACGACCCCGAGGGAATTTCCTACTGGGGAAGGTGCAAGGACTTCTCCCGCCCTCTCGTACTTGGATAATTTATACAGCCCTGACAGCTTAAAAATGACTTTTCCCCCTCTGCGGAGAAAAAAGGAATTTGAAATAATCTGCTGGCTTTTAGTCCTTCCTCACACTCCACCAGTCCTGGAACAGCAACTGTGACTGAATCTTACATAAAAAACCGCGGAGAGTAATTTTCCATGTTCTTTCCAGCACCCTCTTCTCCCTGCGCAGCAGCAGATGCACCCGCAGCCCCTTCCCTGCTGCAGCTCTGCGGAGCCCCTGCCCGGAGCCCACGCACGGCTCCCGCTGCCCGTGGGGACTCGTGGCCGCGGACCCAGTGCCCCAAACATGGGTACATGCTTCTCTGCAGCCCACGCAGACACATCTTTCCCGGGCTTATACAGGAGCTCAAGCTCATTGCAGCAGATATAGAGCTTGTCCCCGGCAACCTGAGCACCAGATCCACCTTCCAATAAGGAAATAAATGGGACCACAGTTGCCTTCAGCTCGATCGGTTGTATTAGGAATTAATGCATGTAATGTTCAGCTAGTAGCTGTTAAATAACCTCAAAGCACATGACAGAGGCAATTTCTTGGTAATAAATAGCTGTGCTGTTTGCTTTGCAAGCAGGTATTTCATTCAGCTGTATTCTGCTCAAGATAAATATATGTGTTTCCACATTTTTCCCTGGCCAACCCTAAAATCAGGACCCCCAGCCCTCCCCGACATCCATCCCACAGGGGTGGGGGAAGGACGAATGGGAAAAATGAAATATGAAAGGGAAAAGATGCCTTTGCGTCAACTTCCACTGGCAGCTCAGCCACCACCTCCCAGCAGCTCTGCCGGCATGGTGCACATCAGCCAGGGAGGGTATTTCGGGAGAGGCTGTGCACGCGGTACCGGGACAGCTCGGTGCTCCCGCCCGCGACGATCTCGCAGCCGGAGGAGGAGCTGCTACTACAGCCCGCGGCTGGGGCCGGCGCTGCTGCCTGCACGCAGCAGAGCAGAGCGGCACGCTGCTCCCAGGCACGGCGGTGCCTTCCCGGCACCAACTGCCCAGCACCTCTCTCAAGGAAGGAGAAAAAGTCAAAAAACCCCAAACTGAGACCTGCTCAAAAATCCAACTCCTGCATCAAACCGGCTCCTCAGCGACCCTGCAGCGGAGGCCGAACGCCGCGCTCCTCGCTGCACCAGAGTCACCGCGGCAGCGACCGCTTACAGACCCTCCAGGAAGGGAGAAGAACCTGCCAAAATAATAGCAATTAGAAAATAAATAGTTCATTTCTGGGCTCGCAAGGCGCTGGCTGACAGCGTCGCTCCGGCTGGAGGTCGCCTTCATGCCTGGTGGTAGGAGCTGGCCCGGAAAGCAGCAGCTCCCGCTAGAGAGATCACGTTAGAAACAAAAAGCCCCACAACCAAAAATACTGAGCGCTTTCAAGACAGGTATTGCAACTACATATACATGTGGGGACAAGACAAAGGAAAAAAAAAAGTTGGTTTAAGTCCTTTCTGCCGGGAAACCATCATTTCAGTGCTGCCGCTTGCCGTGCATGCCCTCCCCCACCGCCAAAGTGAAGCTTCCTGCAGAAAACGTCCTTCCTGCAAAAAGGGGAAAAAATAATTTCCATGGAAACTTTTGGACTGGCTTTAAATAGAGGTTGAGCCCATCGACCGAAGCAATTAACCCTGTGAAGCTCAGCTGATAAAATGGCATGCAGGTTTTTAGACTGAGCATTAGGCCTGGCCTGAGCACTTCTGCCTGGCCAACGCTGCCTGCTTATATGGCAAAGTAAAAAAAATAAATAAAAAAAGATCATCCCGTGACCTTTGGTGTTCTCATGGACACAAACTCCCCTTCTGGCATCAGCCCTCAATTGCCAAAATTCTTTACAGTTAAGACTGAACTTACTGCTGGCACCAGAACTGCCACACGCAGTCACACATACCTGTATTTCTCATACTGTGAATGCAGTCGGTGGATTACGCAAATATAAGTTCCCGGTCAGCCTCATACGAAATACGAAAAGGCCGTGGGGCAGGCTGCAGAGTACTTCCCTCAGCTTTCTCACAAACATTTAAACCCACAGGACTTCTCTATCTGAAGGTCCTCCTTGGAATTTTTTTCCAAAAGTTACAAAAAATAATCAATTAAACTGAAAACACTTCTCGATAAGAAGGGAGCACGGCTACAACAACTGCTGGAAGAAAACCGGGTTTCAGTGTTTCTATGAACGCTGGCAGCAGAGACGCAGGCAGATGGAACAAGCAGCGCGGGAGCTCGGCTTCGCTTATCGTGTGCGCGAAAGCGGGAGGAGGAGGAGGAGGAGGAGGAGGAGGAGGAGGAGGAGGAGGAGGAGGATTCCTGCCACCCAGCAGCGAGCACCTCTCCTCAGAGCCGGAGAGGATATTCCTCGACGGCACAGCTCTCCGCTGCCTGCGGAGGCACCTAGGGCAACGTCTGAAAAGGGCAGGTGCCACCCTTCTTCGGAGGCTCCCGCTGGACTCAGCCTAGGCAGAGGCCTGCAAACACTTTGGTTGTTGCTCCCAGGGGAAAGGCAGCGCCTGAAGCCACAGGGTGATTCAGCCTCCCCGTTTCAGCTGCTCCCAGAGCAGCCTGTGATAACGACCTTCATTAAAAAAAAAGTTTGTCCCATTCCAACTTATACAGGACACAAAGAAAAAGACGGTAAAAACGTACACTGACTTGCTAAATGCCAAGTCAGCGCCTGCTCCCATGATTATGTTGCCCTGAATGGCATCATCTTCCCCTTCCCCGGCTGTCCCCCCCCACACACACACCTCAATGCCCTTCTCCACTGCTCTGGTTTCTATCACCACATCACGCCATCACCTTGCTTTACACCCCTTTTTCCAGGCTACTGGTAATACAACACGAACAAAATCAATTTTCAAAAGTGAACCTTGCAGCACTCCATAGCCACGTTCCTCTTTACTAAAATGCTGTTATTCACAGATGCCTTCTGCTTTTTGAGATCTAAGACTTTTTTTTTTTTAATCCTCTGTACAAGCCCACAGCCAACACCAGGCCCAGTGAATTCGCAGACTGTGTGCAGCACTATCAGAAATCACCCCGAGTCCAGGTAATTTATGTCTGGAGCTGCCATCTCACTCAGCTCCCTTTTATCACTTTTTCAAAGCATCCCTATGATTCTGTTAAATGCGATCTCATCCCAATGCTGAGCCCGGGCTGGGCATTTCTGAATCAAAATACAATTTGTTATCACTCCCCTATTCTGCATTCAAGCTGGCTTTTCCACCCTCTCCTCCACAGCTAAGACAGACCAAAGTCCCTGTAGGCTCCCAAATCTTCCAGGAACCATAGTCAAATCTGCAGCTATTGAAAGGGCCCGTTTCCTTTCCATTACTCCCAATTTGTCCCAGCAGAGGTTGTTTAGAGGATGGGAGCAACTGGAAGCCTACTCAATACCCAACACTCAACTGATGCTGTGCTGAGAGACTTCATCTTCCAGCTGCAGTGTGTCCTCAATACTGACCTTGAAATCAGTTTCTCCTTCCTCGAGGACTCATGGTCAGTGAGGTCCTGGGGGAGGCAGAAGGTGTCTGCTATAAGATGGTTTGTGAGCATACGGGGCCCAAATCTCAAGTGAATGGAGTACCTGGATATCTTAGTAAATTAGTGGACACTTACTTGAACATACCCTGCAATCCTCGCCCCATCACCTACTTGTTAAATACATTGCTTTCCACTTCACTCGTGCCTCTGCTTTCTCCTCCTGATGAATCTGTTTTCTTTCATAGTGTTTTCTCCACTTCCATTTCGTTTGCTAAAGTCGGTAGTACATCTTGTGGCAGCCCCTAATGGCAGGCATCAATAAAACATGACTGGCCTTCCAAGTCTTTTGTTTTCCAGTCAAATATATATTTGCTTTCTCCCTTTCAGTACTATTTTCCTCTAAGCCCAGGCTCAGCTGAGGAACCTGTGCATTATGTTGCTTGGTTGACATCATTTAGATGGATGTTATGGGACCAGTCACCCCAGAGAGCTGCCTTAATCCTCCATCATTTGGAGGTGCTCATATATTACAAACATTTTTCTTCACATACCAGTAGCAGCTCTCGCGAAATATTAATAGCCCTATCAAATGCATTATATTTGCTACACATTTTTTAGGTAACTCTGCTTCATACAATTTTGTTAGAAGTCTTTGTACCCATTAAGGTCTGAAAGAACGAGTGCCAATGGCCTTTTGTAGGTTAATCCACATGAGATCAAGAGAGTGCAAGACATTCTGTCTATTCAAATTACTCATTTTACAGTATAATAGTATGAATATTAACATTGTCCATCGAAAAAGTGTGTTAATTAGGATGCTGGCAGTTTTCTGGACCACTGCCACCCAAAGTAAGCGCTCAGGGGCACGTGACTGTTCAACCAGCGGCCCCAAAGCCCTGTGGAACTCCCCCAGTCTGGTTCCAGCAGAGCACTCAATTCCACTGCAAGAGTTAAATAACTACAATAATTAATGAGGAAACAACCTACAGAGGATTAACATTACTTTTTTTTTTTCCCCCTACTAATTTCAGTTATTTCCCTTTCTGGAAAAAACAGTATTTAACTAGATCTCAAATAAATTGCGTAGTGCACATGTGATAGCTGCTGGGAGGTTTTCAAGCAAACAAAACAAATGTCTCATTAATAACTAAGTGCCAAGAAATCCAGAAAGAAACTTGTAACAGATTATTCAACACCACAGTAGTCTGTTTTTCTGATGCTTGCTTTAGATTAAAAACAACCACTGCTCTACTTTGATAAGATTAGTTTGGGCAGAAGAGAGGATGAAGCAGGAAAGGTTCATGCATGTATGAGAAGGGCACATACCTGGGAAGTCATTACGGTTCCCACACAATTTTCTTATGCAAGTAAAGCTTCCACAAGCTCATGATCAGGCCTGGCAGTTGGCAAATTAATAGCACACAGATGATCTGCAACAGATACAATATTCTCCCTTTCCAGTTTCTGTGTCTATTTTTATGCAATAGGTAGGGTACGCAATCTTAACTGTGGTCTGCCGATCTCAAGGTTAATCTTCATTTTCTGCTAGCAAAATGAAAGGTCAGCTGTGTACCAGACACCAGTGACGTCTCCCAACTGGCTGAGTACTTAAGGACCTGATGAATCAACTATCCGAACACCTCCTTCTGCAGAGGAAGAAAGCGCACACGCAGGTCTGGGTACTGCTGACCCCAGAGCGACACCACCATTTCCCCGAGATGCTGAGATTTGCAAACATATTTTTCTTCCACTGCACAAAAGAAAACCCTAAATCTTTTGGATGTTTTTGCAAAAAAACAAGACATGCATCAAGGGGTCCATTTTTAATGGAAAATCCAAAGGTTTTGTTTGGTTGTGATGTTTTCCCCCCAAGGTGGAGGAGAAATGCCGAGTCTGAGTACGAGTCCAAGGGGCCTGGTGGGCACGTGGGCCTTCTCTGCTCTGTTTCAGATATTTTTCCCTCAGGATTACTCTAAATTGGGAATATGAATCCAAGTTTCCCACATCTGAAGCCATGGCCATGGTTATAAAGGGTAGAGTCCTTCTACTCAGAGAAGCTGTAGCCAAAATGTATTTTCACAAACCGGATTTCTCCAGCATAATGGGAATGACAAAACCCAAAATATCTCCCTCTTCATCATATTAAGAAATGTAATCTTGGCTTAAACCCATCAGTCAAGAGTTCACTGCAGGATCTTCAGCAAAGCTTTCTGGCCCCAGTTAGTGAAGCAGATACTTAAAAATATCTGCCAAGACATGAGGACTTCATTTTCAGGAGCTCTCAGCACCCTGACCTGCAGGGTATGTCAGCAAAAGAAAGAGGTGTATCAGCATAGCTGAAGGTCAGGTCCCTTCCTGCCTCAGTTTAAACTGGGGCATCCTAAATTAGAGGAGACTAGAGATGGGGTGGCCAGGGCCTCTGTTCTTCAGATTCCTTCCCTATAATATGGGGCTGCAGAAGAGATTGCATGCATGTGTATATGTGGGTGTGCCTAAACATGGGCGAGAGAGAGGTTCAAAAACAAACAGTTTAGAGCTGTTTAAGATCATCATTTGGAAGCAGCTGCAGAATCTCTAACATTTCCCCAGGTTTCTGAGCACTTCAGTCTCTCCTTAAATCTCTCTTGCAAGAGTTATAGTTTGTCACCCACTGAAAGCTGAGCCTTTCTCTGAATTTTGCCTCTATCTTCTCTTTTTCTCCCTTCTCTGTACGAGTGCAAAGCCCCTTTAATCTTAATTTGAGATGTATTTTTCCATGAAGTTACAGAAGCGTTATCTGCCATCGACAGTATTAGTCACCTATTGCTCCTTAAAGGACACTGCTTGACCTTGTAATAGCTTCCATGCCTCTAGTTTTAGGCGCTGAGCATTTCTATTGGAATGCATCATAAGTAATCACTTTCCTGTATCCTTTATTAGCAGTGAACCAGCTACCCAGAGAGCTGCTGCTTCATTTTTTTTTTCCCCTCCAAATGCAGCATTTTTCCCAGGCAGAGACATATTACGGCAATTCAGACACTGACAACTGTGTAAATCACACCCAGGCAAAAGTTATTGATGCCCTCATTCCAGTAAAGTATTATATGGTCAGACTGCCCCACGGTATTTTGATCATCTGAGAACCCTGAAATTGGAAGTCGCAAGCTCAATTTTGCCTGGAAATCTAACAAAAGGCATTATCTGTGACAAAAGGCACTTAGAGCATTTCTCTTAAATTATCTCATTCCACACCAGCAGTAACAAATACTTATTTTCCTTTATTAATACACTCTCCCTGCCCATAACTGTTCTCATTTTTCTAATTTTGAATTAAAATGCTTTCAAGATATTGATTCCTTTTGCTAGAAATCTTTTATTCTGCTTTTATTAGCTCTTGTACACAGCCTAATTTTAATGATACGAACAGTGCAGCCAACATAACCACCTCTCTAGCAGACTTATCTCCTGGGAGCTGACGTGATTAATATCTCCCATGCAACACAAATCACATTCTTTAGACCCAGCTTCTCCACACTGCTAGCGTTCGCTCTTAAATCGGTATTCTCAGGTCTTTTATTAAATGATATAATTAGCTTATTTTCTTCTCAAGTGCTTTCCAAAGCAGGCTGCGAATGGTCACCAATAAGGGAACAAAAAACAACACTCAAAATGTACACTTGAGCTCTCAGGGGCTACTGCCCACATTCAATTTTTCCCCGTCTCGCATGCAACCTCATCTAAGGGCTCACAAAATCCAAGCGGGACAGCGATCCCTCCCTAGCGTGGGAACTCTCCCCGGCTGAAGGCAGTGATCGGCAGAGCCAGCACGCACTGACGTAGATGCAACGGGGAGTCGAATGCCACCCCTGGAGCTGCAGGCCTGCCCACGCCACCCGGGTGTCCCCGGCCACCCCACAGCTTCCAGTGTCACCATCTCCTGGGAGATGGGCTCACCAAGAGGTGCCAGCGATAGCTTCTTCTGCACCATGACGCCCATATACTTAACACCAACTTGTGACACGGTCCTTTCTGGACATAACTCGAGGCTCTATATTGCACATTAAAGGCTCTTTCTAGAGGAGGGGCAGCAGTTTTGGGGAAAGAAGGCTTGTCTTTGTCAGCCTGATAATGTGGTCTTACCTAGAGCGCTTTGGCTGATCTTCTCCATTTGCTACACGATCTCGCTGATGGATGACACCACTGCATCCACTGCTGAGCAGCACGGGAGAGGCACAGATTTTCCTTGGCTGTGCCAAGTTTCAGCTAATACAGTCAGATGCAAAAAACCCCCACAAGTTGGCCATAGCAGAGGAAGGCTGCAGGGTGGATACGCAGCGCTGGCTCGGTGACGCACTGCAGGGAGGGCACGCTAACCCGGGCAGCGGGCACGCTGCACGCGCTCCAGAGCGATGCCAAACCCAAGTGATGCACAGAGCCCAAGTCAGCCGGGTCAAAGACAGCCCGAGTGACGAGAAACACACACAACTTGAGTGAAAGCCGCTCCCTGTATCACTAATGCTCTTCCTCAAATAAAAAACTGCAATCGAACTACCACATCCTACAGTCTCTGGTGTGTGAGCACTCATTTTTGGTGCAATTGGTAGGATTCGCCCACTGCACGCTGCCCTTCAGCGCTGTGGGTCAAGACTTCAGTTTCCTGCAGTTTTGGCTCTTTCATGATCACCGTGAAAGTGATTTTTGTAAAGTCCAGAAGTGCAATTTTGTGTTGCGTTTCTAAGGCCTGTTCCCCTAGTGTGAGATTTAAAATTTCTTCTGCAAACTGCCCCTTGAATTAGCCCTATCTGCATTCAGATACGCAACTCTTAATCCATTTTGAGCAGGCTATTTACAGAAATTCAGCTGAATCAGCTGTCCTTCTATTAATTACGTATAGGAGAAAGATTTTGGCCTTGATCCTGGACCTGCTGAATTGAAGTGCAAAACAGAAGGTCCCCAAAGCACAGGAACTTCACATGAAAGCATTTGTACTAAGCACCAGCAGTACTGCCCGCTTTGGCTATAATAATAATTGCTCTAACGAAACGGAGACTAACAGCAAGCCCTGATATATCTGCAATTTTTCCTAAGCACTGGGAAACAGTGTTCTCTGCTTACATGTAAATTTCTACTTTTAATAAAAAAATAAAAAATTTTCTCGTTGTCCACAAGAACTTCAAACTAAGAGGTTTTTATCTGCTTTTCAGCCGTTAGCTACATGGTCCAGTTTTTACCCAACATGGTCCAGATCCAGAAGGCAAACAAGCAGAGAATAAACTCATTACAGGTCTAAAACCCTTGGGAAGTTTCAGCTGCCATGTTTTTTTGCAGGGGAGGACCTGGCTGTAAAGTTCTGAATGCTCAAGTTAGATACTTAATGAGGCATCGCACTGCCAGCTAATGGTTTTGCTCAGGGACAAATTACAACACCAAAGAAAGTATGAGCATAAAGACTTATCAACTGAAAGATGTGCCAAAGCAGAAATATCCCTTCTTTTGGAGTAAAAGCGAATGCAAAGCAGGAAAAAAAGCATTAGCTGAAAGGATTTAACAGCTCCCGTCCTGTCCTCCTCCTCTCCACTGCCAAGGTGGGGCTGATGCCGGTCGCCCCAGGTAGGAGGTATGGTGGTCTGTCTCCGCACTTGCTCTGCTGGGCACTGCCTTGACCAAGAACACAGTAAACCAGAAAACAAGAGTACAAAACAAAAAAAAAAAAAAGGAAAAAAAGCAGGCACACACCACAGATGATGCCCCCCCCCCCCCCCCCCCGTTTTTTCTTTTAGCCATTATCTAATTCAGACGAGCACCAACGCCAACAAGTTCAGCAGCGCCTTATGGGTGGGGCATCCCGTCCCCTTGCTCAACAAGTCCACTTGGCCCCACACCAGCACCGCGGTGGGGATTTCGCTCCGACAGCGGAAGCGGAGAAGTCAGCTGGCTGCCTCCCCCAGACGAAGGCCTCTGTAACGTCCCTCTCCTGACATATCCGTTGCGACGGAGCGGAGAGGAGCGCGGAGCCCACGTCACCGTCGGAGCCCAGGCACGGCCGCTCCCGGGCTGGGGCTGGGACCACGTACTGCTGACTCCCGCTGAAGTTACCAGCCGCTCAGCACTTTGTAAGGTCAGGCCACAAATAAAGGCTTAACTCCTCAGTGCGCTCCACAGGATTTTTTTGTCATCCAAAAGGGGTAAAATATTAGGATTATACCTCATAGGATTGAATTTGACAGGTCTAAAACCACTCTGTGGACACGGAGGTCCAGGAAAACATGGTCAGAGATCTGAACGATTCATCAAAAACGGGACCGTTATCATGAACTTCCTATTCCAATGACTTGCTTTTTTTTCCCCACTCCTCAGTGGGAAGCAAACCAGCTTAATTCACAGCTGATACACAACTTTGATACCACTCACCCCTGCAAATCCAGTCCTGCACAGATCCATCATGTTGAGTTAAAAGAAGAGAAAGACCAGCTCCCTCGTGGTGCACGTGCCCCAGCACCCACCGGGATCTACACGCACCAGCTGCTCTGCTGCATAAGCCCCATCTCATCTCATCTAGGTACTATGCAGCCAAATGTAAAATACGTTTCTTCATAATGACCCTGTTAATAAGTATTTCTCAAGCGAGCAGAAAAACTGTAATGAGCTAGCAGTATTTGTTTATTTAGAATTCAATAGCTAGACTTATTAAAAAAAATCCCCACCCAGTGCTGAATGCAAAAAATAAAATTAAATTGAGCTAAGGCAACATCCACTCAAATGCCATCGAACCAGCACGCGCTGAGTTGGCCATCCCCTGCAGCAGAGAAGCACCACCCTGCAGTGCAAGGAGCATGGAGGACAAATGGGTCTTGCCCAGAGAAGGTGCTTCCACCTCTTGATCTTTAATGCCCGTGACAACAAAGCCAGCACAACTTTCGGATTGGGTTGGCAGGCTTTTTGTTTCAGGACCTAATTCAACCTGGACACTTTCACCTTCCAAATACCCTGCCTGCTTGCTTGCATCCAAGGACACAAAGGAGTTTTTGAGGCTTCTCGTCTTCTGGTACAGGCCTGAGGTTTGCTATGGGGTGCAGTGGGATGCGAGGGACAGTGCCTGGTGACCTGTAACGCACAGCTGAGGGCTTCAGTGAAACCCCACAACCATGTCCCTGATGCGAGCAAAACAGCTCAAGAGCCTCTTATAGACCTTGACTCAAAACACCACACTTTCCACCAGAAATTCACATCATGGAAAAGTTCACCAGCCCTAACCCAGCACCTGGCTCTTACAGACCTGTGGGCCACAGCTGAGTCTACTGGAAGCACCTTGTGTGTCAAGTCTCCTCTGCCCTGCTGAGGACACCACAGCAATGCACGAAAAAGGGGTATGGACCAGAGCTCATCCTCTGACAGCAGTCACTCCAGTGTTTTACCCATTTGTGTAAGGTGACTCGGTGAGAGAGGAGATGAGAAGACGGTCTTCTGCATTTGAAAAGTTAGGTGCATCTTGTAATCCACCCTTTCTGAAAAATGCACCTTGTCTAAACTTGACACTTGGCTAGGTCACACGATATCACCTTCACCAGTGAAGAAAAGGACAAACCTCTGCCTTGATCCAGCAAAAAGCTGTGGGAATCGAAGAGTCTTTCAGAAAAAAAAAAGAATACAGATAATTCCTGGACATGAACGCACAGGTCACTGGTTCAACCTAGCGTGGACGGGGGACCGCTGGCAGGGGCAGGCCACAGAGCTGGCTGCATTCCCAGGCGTTGAGGGGTCTGCGCTGCCCAGGGCCACCCCAGACACACCAACCTTTCTGCTGGCAGTCTCTCCGGGCACGCAGCGTCCTGCACAGTGTCCTCGCCGGGCCGCGAGCGGAGGGCGGCCGTGCCCGAGGCCTTGCTGGCCCCGTTCCTGTTACCCAGCAGCGCTCACTTGGCCAGATTGCAGCAGCTCCCGCTAATGAAGGCTCCGGTTCCCCCGCATCGCTCTCCTGCTAATTGCTTTTTCTTTTCTACCTCTCTTGTTTCTTTGTGAGAAACTCCACACAACGGGCCATGCAGTTGGAAGCCCTAATTGACCTCCTTCTCGGCTACCAAAGCGGGGGAGCCCAAAGCCGAGCGGGACGGGGACGAGGAGCGGCGTGGTGGGGCCGCGCACCGCGGCGGTGCCTGCACCGGGGACACAGGGATGGAGGCGGTCTCCCAGGCTGCCAGGCACACGCTTCCACTAGCGCAATCAAAGAGGAGAATTTAAAAAAACCTAAACAACAAAAAAAATTATGCCAATCTGCCATTCTTAAGCAAGGGGAGGAAAAAACCCACAACATTTGGAAGCAGGCTATGTTTGCTTGGCACTTTCCATCTTTAGGTAATTAGTATAAAGGGCTTCTCAGGTAAACCTAAGAATAAACTGCATATTTCAAGAGAGAGACACTTATCGCTGCAGCAAGCTTTCAAAGCGTAACTAGGAGAAGATGCAGAGATCCAACTGGCTCCCCTTAGGCATCTCTTTCCGTCAACGTTGCGGAGTCAGACCTCAGCAGCAAGTCAAACTGCATCAAAATTTGAGAAGATATAAAAAATGACAAGCAAGAAACGTCTCTGAAGACAAACACTCGAGCAAGCATGAAAGCCTCGAATACACAGCCTGAACCAACATTCACAGGACAGTGCTCCCCCTCCTTCAAACTTTCTGAAAGTCCTCCTCCGAGCCTGGCTTCCTAGCTGAGAGTGGCAACTTCAGAGCCTGGAGGAACAAAACACCTCCCAGGACCAAACTCTGCTTTGCAAGGCATTTTTCAGTTGTTCACAGCAGTTTTGCTAGGCTGACCTATTAATGGAGACTAAGGCCCTGTGTGTCTCACTGGGCAGTGACCAAATACGGTTCTGTGGTCTGGCTGCTTGGTTAACTCCTTCACTGCTGTATGTGGCTCCAGCGGAAACCAGCCTTAAGTGTTAGTCTTCAAAATGTTGCTACAGCCACACCTAACACACCAGCTCTTTGCATTTGTGGTTGTCCAACCCTGTTGCCACCAAGCATCTCCCAGTTTTTACCCACAGAACCCCCCTACGCTGCTCTTATTCTGATTTTACGGGGAAGAAGATAAGGACAGGGAAGACACGTGATTTATCACAGGGTCACCCAAGAAGTTTATAGAAACAGGGACCTGACCCCAGGTTTCCTGTGCACTAGATGAGGCTCCAGCTCACTAGACTAACTTCACACTCATTAAATATTATAAGCAAGTCAACGAAAACTCGGCAGGCACCAGTGTCCACTCAGAGCAAGATGCGTCCTCCTCATCTGCTTTCCTGCAGTCCAGGGCTGCCATTAAATCAATATACTCTAACAGGAGAGTCATTATAATTCACTAGAGCCTTAGAGGAACCAACCTTCAACCACTGGCCACAATCATACTACTACAAGATATTAAGGTGACTACAGCCATGAAAGCTTCAAGAGGACAAAAAGTTACACTTCCCGAAAGGGAAAGCGATGCTTTCCCATGGAATAACCCCAATTTTGAGAAGCTGGCCATTTTCTAGACAGCTCCACTCATGCCCTGCCTCCCAGGCTCAAGAGTACCGCTGGTGGTTGTATGCACAGGTGCGTCACCGTGAACAGGAACGAGCCTGACCAAAGCGCAATGTCAAACGGGGCCACACAAGCAAGCGCCCAGATTATTCCAAGGGACTTTGGTCTCTTCCATTTCTTTGCATGGAGGATCAACAAATGATCGACTCAAGCTTCAGGCTACCGCCACGCTGCATTGCTGTGTGGACAGACAGCTTGAGCACATGCGTGTTCACAACATGAAACCTGTTGCATGGAGGGACTGAAAGGAAGGGTACCAGCTTTCATGAAACACAGAGGAGAATGGAGCCATGTCGTAGCTCAGTCTGCAGCAGGTTATAAGGCTACCATATAAAAAAAAGTTGTACGTTTATTTTTCCGTTCTTCTCAGATGGCACAGATCATCCTGACAAATCACATAGCAAAGTTCTTAAGGAAAAAATTTTCCTGGGAAGTTTGGAGGCCTTTATGTGAGATTTTTTGAGTTTTCACTATTTACTCATCTCAGACTATTCTGCTGTGGCTCCACTGGCATAAAACAGATCATACATCCAGCAACATTGGCCCACGATCACATAACCTATAGATATGGGGGCTTTATAGCTCATCAACGTATTGGTCCACTTTAAAAGTCCATGAGAAGAGCCGAGAGAGAGAAGACAGATTGCAGTTTCTAGTCCAGTCAGCCCTATAGGATAGATGGAGAACATATTAGAAATGGTGGCTGTTCAAGACATCTGCAGAGCAGTTGCTTGCATGAAACATCCCCTAATCCCAACCTGATAGGGAGAGGGCTCTTCTCCAAACTGCTCCACCTCCCTTAACCATGCACGGTGCCCACACCAACAGCACTGCAAGAGTCATCACCAGGAAAGCACCTTTTCCACATCCTCTGTGCTCTGCAGCGTGCTCGGCTTTGTTCAGCACCTTCAAAGGCAGCTGTTTTCCCCTGTGCCACTGCAGGTATTTTTGTCTTGCCAAATTGCACAGTATTTGAGAAGGCAGAGCACAAAGCAACACGCAGGAGAGTGGACAAATGTCATTTCACAGATGCATCATTCTGCCCATGACCTTCACCCTGCCCTTACCCATTACGAACTCTGGAGGGGGCAAGGGGGGGGAGAGAGAGACAATAAATTATTTTGGGAACATTTTTAATCACCATTTATAATCTGTGTTCTGTAGGGTTGAAATGTAAAAAGCACCTTTCCTTATATTATTCAGCAAGCAGAGAAGTTAATGTGACATATTGGTGTGTAGGTGTGTGTGGGCTGGTTCCTCGGGGGGAGGGAGGGTTGAGGGTTCTCTGTGTTTCAGAGAAATGAAGCAGCACAAGATGTACCAGTTGCTCTGGTAACAAAGCTTTTCTTTTCTTTTTTGCTTTTTTTTCTTTTTTAATTTTTTTTTTTAATGAAACATCATTTTAAGCATTTTTCCAGTTCAGACTTCACTGCCTGTACAGCAAAAACAAGTCCACATTTTAGAGATGCACCATTTCAATCAGGAAGGGAAGGACCTCCTCCTCTTAGGGGATTTTAAAATAACAGGGAAGCTGATAAATTGAGGTCACCGCTTTCATTCTGATAACGCCAGTGTGCATTATCACATAGCAGTGTGGTAACCCAGCCCTTCCTTGCAACCCAATAAGAACAGAAAAATTCACAAAACCATCCCCGGGAGCCCCTGCCCATGTAGGAGGCGGCACCCGTGGTGGTGGGCACCGCCACCGGCACGCAGGCTCACACCGAGCCACCGCCTTTCCCGTAGTGCAGGGAGCCGTCAGAGCGGAAGCGATGGCTTAATATTTAATACTCTTCTAATACAGGATTATAAAGCAGCTTGTAAGTCTTATAAATCCATTCAAGCCCTCATGGTCCTTACACGACCTTGAAGGTACTGCCACGAAGGGTACGGGTCCCCGCCGGCACAGACCCCATCACGGGAGCCCAGGGTATCCAACGTGGATGTGCACGGTTGCAGCCACCGTCAAAACCATGTCGATACTGAAGGGCTACGGAAAGGGCGGCACCGCTCCTCGACAGCCCTGGGCGGGGAACGTCGGATTCGTGTCGCTTTAACCGTGCTGCTTTCTGGGTAATGCAAAGCAATCCAACTGGGAGGTTACCTAGGACAACCCCACCATACGTCTTCCACAGTCTGCACTGACTGTCAGCCCGTGACGATGGATGGATGCACGCACAGGTACATTCACAGCCTGCCGTGACAAGCGGCAAAAGCAAACCCCGCAGAAGAGGTTGGAGACTGAAAGAGCTGACCCAAAGCTGAGGATGCAACACTACAGGAATATATCTGGCTCAAGCAACACCCAAAATTCACAGTAACACAGTTCCCTTTTCTCACCTTCTCATTGTGTATAAATGAAATGCTTAAAATGCACCCCAGGATGCAACAGTCGGCTTTCTAGGCTTAGCACTGCTCAGATTTCAAGACGATGGGGCCCTGAAGAATGACTACAACGGCACATCAAACCTCTCGCTACATGCTGTAGGCTCGCTCAGGACTACAGTACAGCAGTCTCCACCGCAGGATGGTTATTTAGACAAGAGGTGGCCAATAACATTAGCCCAGCTTGCAGGAACCGCATGTGGTTTTCATGCATTCAGCCTGGTCTCTCAAGCAACTCACTGCAGTTAGTCTTCAGCTATAAAAGCTGTGTGTATAAACTAAGCTTAATTCTTTACAGTAACAATCCCCCCAGGAAATAATAATTTGGTGCAGCATGGTAACTTTTTTCCACACGGCTAAAAGCAACAGTGATTAATTACTCAACCACTGGCCATCAGTCTTTCAGAAAGAGAGATAATAAAACAAGCAATTACTGAAAACAATTAATGCCATCCTTGACTCGCACTAATTATTTGAACTCTCCCGGGGACTACTAACAGTGACCCAGGAATCTGCAGTGTCTCTGCTCTCACCGCGGCTGTGCAATGGCCCAACACGTGAGGACACAGCAGCAACCTGGCTTCCCCCCGGGCCAGACCAGCGGCAGGCTAAGCACTGCACAACCCTAGTCATCAGTTATTTTCCCACTTCCTCCCCCCAAAAAATGTATAAGGAAAAAAAAAGTCCTTAAAAAGCCATTCTTTGGCATATTCACCTGCTACTGTTCAGCCCTCAGTGGTGGGGCTCGCAGCAGTACCCTGAGGAATAGCCAGAGGCAGCAGGGCTCTCAGGGTACCGACATGCAAAGTGGCACATGAACCACAGCATCTGAAAGCACAGCACATTCGTCACCCAGCTCGTTCGGCATCTCTAAATTCAGGGACAACACTACTGGGAACAGACCTGATCCCACAGGGTTCTCCGTGGTTCAACCCATGTACCAAAATTTCTTGAGGAGGCTCCACTGGAAGCCAGGAGAAGGCAATTTTGAACTTCAAATACTTTATTTACTTTCTCATACATATGTGCTTTTCATCAAACTGATCTCCTGGGGTTTGCCTCCAAATTAATCAGTCCTGGCTTCAGACAAATGCCATTTAGATAAAAACAGAGTAAAAACTGACTTGGGGTGCATTTTTTCCACCCTTTTCCCCCCATTAGTACCCCAGACATACATAACACCATGATATAGAGAGCAAGTGTAAAGATATTGTGTCATCCCCTTCCAACGGCTGCCCAACTTGGGCCTAAGAGCAAACCCCAGAACAAAAGCTGAGCTTTAAATATATGCTCAGCTTGTAATCATGAAAACTTTTGCAACGGCGGCCCTTCCTTCTCCCACCCCGCAGCCACCAAGGCGCTGGCTCCCGGGGCGGCAGCTGGGCGGCTCGCAGATCCCGCGTGCTCTGAATGCGAGCGCAGAATAATACTGTGTAATGGCTTAGCGATTATATGGCATTTACCAGCTAATTAAACAATCAATAGTTATTGTGCAGTTATGGAGTTAGCCCACAGTACTGCATCGCGTACCCAGTAAAATAAAGCCTTGCTACAGCTGTAAGCGGAGAGCCACGTCTCCAATACACTAAGCGAAGTCAGGAGCATTTGGCAATAATGAACACTGTCCTCCTGGTACAGTTGGGAAGAAGCACGTGACTACGTAATCTTAACATCATTTATTTCCCTATTCAGTGCTGTACAACTGTACATAAGGCAAGGGAGTTACAGTTACCACAGACCTATTGACTGATTTTTTTTGGTTTTCCTGTAGGGTTCTGTTTCAAGCTTAACATTGCCAATAGCATAATAGTCCAATTGTTTTCTCTTGCTCCTGTGCAGCTGTCTCCTTCCCAGGATTAAAAGTGGGGAGTCCTTCCCAAGGAGTGCTGTGAGGGCAGCAGATGCCACCTGGCTTAGGGACTGACCCCAGGGCTGGTGGAGCGAGGAAGAAGGGAGAAGGCTGGAGGAAAGATCTCACTCAAGTCTTGCATCTAGTAGCAACCTTAGTTGCTACTAGATGCCTGAATGTCTGATTATGTGAAGTACATAAAAGTCTAAAGTAGCACTGTACCTGATTTAACTTAACATGGTCCTTGTGAACCATGCTTCCTTCTTCAGGATTGGGTGTGCTTCAAACAACAGTGCAAGTGAAATACTGCAAAGCCTTTAGCACATTAATTTCACTAGTGAGAAGACTGCTAGCGTATACAGCCTCACGAAGCTGGATTTTGATGCAAAGTCATGCATGTGCAAGAGTTTGTATGGCCATAGCCAAGAACAGACCTGGGCAACAGCTACTCCCCTCTTCAGGAGCTCACTCTCACCACGCAGCGGCAAGGAACTACCAGAGAGTCACCCAACTGAAGCTGCCAATAAAAACTAAAGCAATCCCCCAGTGCTCAAATTATTTAATGCATAGTAACTAGCCCACAGAATGTTTTCCAAGTCTTGGAACAATCCGTTGGAAAGGTATTTCTGAGTAATCTCATATCGTTTTAATTTCAACTAGCATGTTTATCGGAGTGCTTTGCACCAGCAGTTCCAGCCTTGATGACGTGATTTATCAATGCAATCGTAAGTATGCCTAGTATTTTAAGGACCTTTTGCTTGCTCTCTAATGCAAAGTAGAGATAAATGGTAATAACAATATTACGCAATATACAATTACACCCACTTTAGATAATGCTCTAAAGGTGGTTTACTCATTTTCGTGCTGACAGTTTTGCTTTCATTCATCAAATACCCACTGAAAAGCAGGGAGGCAATGGCTCAATTCCCTATGACCAATTCATTGTATTCCTGTTAGCCCTTTCTTTGAACACCTAGAGGAAAAAAAAAATCCCCAAATCACAAAAGTCCCACACTGCAACAATGTTAAACTGCAGCTAGCAAGTGCTCAAGTCTTTTGTCAAAATTAGTTCACAATCTGTTCCATTAGATGCAGAATTATTTGAAAATAAAGAAACACTTCCAATTCAATTAGAGAGAGAAACCGTCACCAATGTGGTCTCTCATCAAAACAAAAATCAAGCTATTCACAGGAGACTGTCAGGCAGTGAGCAAGGAACATTCATTCTCTCTGCAATTACTTAAAGCCAAAGCCTCCAGTTGTGGGAAGGGGAGAGATGCAGGAATGGGTTCCCGCTAAGGCTGTTTCCAGCATTCAGCTGCCACTGATGCAGAGCCAAAGCAAGACTGAGGTCCACTCTCCTGCAGGTCCTCCAGGGAACCACCAAGACAGTTCTTTAACCTGCAGTCCTGAGTGAAGAAAGGCCTTTGCTTGAAAATACAGAGATAAATCCAAACAAGCTACCTCTCCCTCAGGAACACAAGCTTCAGAAAAAGAGGTTTTTATCTACGCAAGCATCATACACCACCATAATGGTATCTTCAAATCAAGACCCAGAAAGTAGGATCAAAGCAGCCTAGGCAGCTAGCTTCACCCCAGCGTGGGTAGGGAGCGCAGACAACGTGTAGCAGCCCCAACTTCAGCAGAGGCTGCATGCTCCTCTTGGGAGCTGCCCATGTGCACCAGACTTGGCCACCCCATCTTTTCTCCTGACTAGTCAGGAGAAAGCATGTGCTGCAGCAGGGGCTACCCAACCTCTCCAGCACCATGGTTTCAGAGATCCCTCCATGACCTCCAGCAATCATAAAGAGTCTAGAGTCGGTCACGGGACACAACGCTTGGTAGTGCTACTACCTGAAAAGTAGGAATTCAGCATATTTTGAGAAATAATGGCCCACGGCCCAGAAAGTCTGGGTAGGAGCTTGGTTGTTAGAGAACAGAACTGAGTGTGGAGAGCTCCCACACTAGAGCTGTGCAACCACCTGCTTGAACCTTGCATCTCCATACTAGGTACATTAGATACCTTTTTGACCCTGGGACTCAAAACAACTTTACAGACATTGACCCATAAGTTGTCCATAGGCTGTGATTACTGAGACCATCCACTGCTAAGTACTGCATGCAATCACCATACAGGATCTTCTACAGGCAGTGTCTAAAAGTTTTCAGCAATTAATAATCTGTTGTATTTGCCTGTCTCACGTGATATAGAGAAAATAACGTGCTTCACAGCAATGTCATACTGGACCTACATTGAACTAACACTTGAACGCACTAACAGTTCTGAAATTCTCTTTTTTGTGTGGCAGTCTTAGACTAGGTAGATGGAAAAATTGCTCATATGAAAAGCACTTTGCTATGGTTTTCATTACCTTTCCCCAAAATCACGATCACCCCCACACACTGGGAAACAAAGAATGATGAAATGTGGTGGAGGCAAAAAAGCAGGCTCCTTTTACAGCACTTTCTAATGCTACTTCTCTGATTGCTCTTATTATTGCTGTACTAAGAAATATTTCTCAGAATCCTCATCCTGTCAAGGCTGTTATATCATTCAGTCATCAGAAAAATATAACCATGCATTTTTTGTCAATGCAAATGGGAGGTTTTCATGTCGCACTACAAACCTTGCATGCCCTGCCACTCAGACCCAGCTCCTTCCAGGTCCTGGGCAGTCAGATTGGTTACTGTGTCAGAGATGAAAAGCGTCCTTGCAAATATAACTGTGGCAATGTTACAGTTTTTGCTGTTTAAGTCAAGTTTTCTGCAAGAACAGCAGGGCTTTCATTCTGCTTTTGCAGATTTGTAGCAAACAAACATAAGATCCTCTGCCCTGCCTAGAATAAATGTCTCAGTTTTGCCTTTTCCCACATGTGGCACCTTCTGAAGGGCCAAAGGGAGAGTTAGTCTTCTCGTTCGAGAGAGAAGGATCAGCAGTGGAAAGGGGGGTGACTTCCACCACAGATTCAAAGCAAAAGCAGCAGGAACAGGTCTCATTTCCCTACTCCACCTCCTAGGACATATGGTCTCAGTTATTCTGCACATCTTACTCAAGCGTTCCCAGGTGTCTCCACGGGCTCTTCAGGCCATCACCCCTTCTGCTGCCCCTGCCCAGCACAGGACAGACTTTCAAGTGACTACGCAGACACAAATCCCCTGGGAGCTCTAAGCTTGCGGATCCCCCCGTGTGACGGCAGCCACCCCCAGCACACAGAATACAGGCAGCACAGGGGCACGCAAGGCTTAAACGCGAAAGCCCAGCCTGGGAAGCGAGAGACAGGCTGGGCACCACAATAAATTTTATTTTCCACATCTAGAATATAACTGGAGAGAAAACAAGCAGAAACTCGGAACAGGATAGCAATGCGGACACCTCAGATAACACCAGCACAGAGGGGTGGGGACATCCCAGATGTGACTTAGATTGGTTTAAAATGGCTGTGGAACAATAACCTAAATACAGTAGACACTACCTTTGAGGTAACGACGACTTCTAATTTTTTTTTTTTTTTTCAAAGAAAGGAGCCAAATGGTTTAAGTATCTTGAAAACTGATCTATCTGTTCTGCTGCAAGAGATAAATACAGTGGTGATATCTGGCGGAAAAGAACCACAGAGATCTTATTTCTGCACTAGCTTTGAGGGTGGGACACTGTAAAGAGCTAGGTATGCTTTACATGAAAGTTACCTTTGGTTTATACCCACTTGTTCTACCCCAAGACTTCAATTGAAGTGAATTCAGAATTCAGTCTTCGCATGAATTCATAACTCAATACTTACTAATTTGGTTTGGACAGCAGCTTTTCCTCCTCCCAGTCACCATCCTGTCTGGCAGTGCTATCATGTGAATCATTTGGAGGACAATCTGATTACTCCAATAAGTTAAAAACAGTTAAGAGGAGGATTGTTTTTGTACAGCACGAGAAAAGGGAACACAGAAGTGTTCAGAACATGTTACCTCCTGGAAAATCTACACTTCAGTGCTTCTGGGTGTTTCTTCCCCACCCCCCATTAAACAATACATAGACGCACCGAAAGAATCAAATACTGCAACAGGAAACACAATTAGTAGAGCTGTTTGCACCGCAAAGAACAGCATGAGCATTAGATAGTTTATTTCCCTTTTCTACTTTCCACAAAAACATTATGCTTTCAAAAGGACGTTACAGTTGCATAGTTTCCACTGATTGTTAGAAATATGCACAAGTTAAAATTAGGTCACCCTCTACCATTATTTTAGCAGCTGAGAAGAAAAACAGGTTATAGCCAAGCTCACATGGCTGGCCTCAGCGGCTGGGAACGGGCCTCCATCTCCACCATCCTACCATCCTCTCGGGACAACCAGCCGCCTTCAGAAAGACAGCAGAAGGGAAGGCTCCTGAGAACATAACCACCTCGATAAGAAGGGGGGGTTTTTTGTTTTTTGTTTTTTAAACTTACTCCAGTTCAAAAATTCACACATCTTAAACTCCAGAAGTTTCAGTTCATCCTCAGTTCACTTAAATTCTTCTATCATCATATTGATGGGATTAGCCTACAGCTGTGGGAGGATGGGGAAACCAGAATTCAAAACAAATATTTCCTGACGGGTAGCTTTTTAAGCACACTTCCCTTCTTCTCTTCATTAGGGGCAGCCTACTGTCTTTTAGTGCATGACAGGCAAGAGTTGTGCCTTCAGAGTGATGACGAGCACATGAATATATTCTGTATAGTCAAAAGAGAATAGAGGCACGACATGTAAATACGAGCTCCCTGTGCGTGCACACATGAATCCAGGTGCACGTATACAGAACGAGGGCTCACACATACAGAAGCCTTTGGAGAACGTGGCCCAGAGGAGCTATTGTTGCCCAGAAGACCCAAAACAATAGGCAAATGCTACGTGCATCTGTGCCAAGAAACACCACAGTGACCTTCTAAACTCTCACGTTTGCATCATATACCAAGTGCAGATAAATCCAAGCTTTGAAATAAGTCAGTTCTTCCTCAACATCCTCCTTCCCCCCAAAAAGCCACAAAAACCCACCAAGAAATCAAATTCTGGAAATCTCTCACACTAAAGTCGTTGGGACAGGTGATGTAACTTAGCAAAGTGTGGTTTTAAACATTTCTGGAGAAGTTTATGAATTAAAAATTCTATTCTCCACAGTCTCCTTAGTATTCCCATTTGGAAAGTTGCTTCCAGATGTTAATGGAAGTGTTAAAGCAAACCGGATTGAGTTCTGTGTTTTCCTCCCGCAGTGGGTTTCTGCGGAGTAGAAAGCGAGGCACCCAGCCCGTGCGCCAGCCTCATGGCAAGAGCAGAGCACTAGACTGTAACAAACTCATTTTGTAGGCTATTGCGGCTGTAAACTCAGCTCTTCAGAAAAGATCGAGAGTCATCTATTAAACTACAGACTCTTCACTCCCTCCTCATCACATAATCAATAAAAAGCAATTGGGGGGAGAAGAGAAAAAAAAAAGTGATTCATTTTTTAGTGACAGTTTCAGAACTGATATGAATTGCTTATTTGCAAGAGCTCTATGTGCTACGCAGTACTTGAACACAAGACCAAAAAGCAGAAGTTCAGCGAGGTTTCTTGTCAGGCCTGGAACTGGTTGAACCCAACCTAGCTGCTGCACTGGGATGCTCCATGTTGAACACAGGGCCTAAGGAACTAGGATGGCTTCAGACACACACGGAGCCCTTACCTTATAAACCTGCCCATAGGTACCATTGCCAACAAGCTCCACCAGTTCAAAGATTCCTGCAGGATCCTAGGAGAAAAGGAAGAAAAAAAATTAATAAGCAACACTTAAATGTTCTACAAAGAGAGATCAATGTTTTACTGACAAATGTTTTGAACATTTTAAGCTTTTCACACAGCCCTGGGATTAGCAGCATTACAATAACATTAAGGAGACTTGTTAATCTGCCCTGCACTGCGAATCACCAGTCCTGCGAAAAGCTCCCACGCAGCGCGACGCGTAGTCGGCGGGCAGCAGCGGGGCTCCCAACGGCAGCACCCTGCCCAGTGAGGGGTAACATTTGGGTCTTTGAGATATCAGGCTGGTATTTGTGACTAAGCACTGATATATTTTACCATCATCTGTTTTGAAACTTGAATATTCAGTGTGTGTTTTAAATAAAACAGCAAATATGTGCTATTGCAACTTAGTCCCAAGCCGATTCACAAAAGAATTTAAGACCAGGCTAGCTGGCAGGGTTTCACTTTGGACCCAAAACATTTCCCTGGTCTATTCCCAAGGTCAGTAGCATTAAAGCCACTTGGCCTAAACGCCACTTTTGGTTTGGTGCATTCTGGCCATCAATACTCTGGTTTGTCATTAAGACAACCTGATCTAGAGCAATGCTACATGAGGGTACAATTATTTGGATGCTGATACCAAAGCAAACGGCAGAACCCAGCCCCACACTTCTCCCCTTCCCCTCTTCCCTGTTTAGGGAACAGCGTATATGGATACCAGACTGGCAGTCACACACAAGCGTACACATAGACACAAACAGAAATGAACTCACTGGCATAGTTAAAAGATGATATAAGCTAAGAGGTATGAGGGATGGTGGGGAAAGAATAAACCCGCGCTGCTATTTTCTCATCTTGTTGGGTTTTTCCCTTCCCGAAGCTTTATTTTTAATTTCCCGCTCCTCCTCCTTTTCCCACACTCGTCACTCCAATCTCCGTTAGCGCAATCTGCCTCCAGTCGGCAAACGCAGGGCTGCCCCGGACCGGGCTGCGACGGGCCCCGAACACGGACACGTCCCAGCGCCCGCGGGCTCTGTGCCACCCCTGAAGCCACCCAGCCCGCCCGCGGGCACCACGGGGGACCGTGCCCCCGCACGCTGGGGTGGCAAGCGAGTCCGTAACCATCTCCTCCCTCCCTGCTTGGCTCCTCTCCTGGCTCCACAGCATAGATGGGTCACCAAAGGCCACCAAGCCTCAGACAAGTGGGTGGCTGCCACCGCTCGAGTGGGACTTGCAAGAGACGTGATGTACATATGCCAGCGAGCAGGGGAGCCTGAGAAAAGCGAGAGGAGACCATATGGCAGCAATCCCTCCCGAGGAGGCTCGCGAGCCCGGGGTGGGCTCCGCTCCTGCATTCGCTGCCGCGTCGCGCGACGGGCTCTGCGCTCGCAGAGGAGGCAGGAGGCGGCTGGGGCTGGCGTTACACCTGGAAACCTTGGTACCGCCCAGACTCTTCCAAGGATTTTGAATCACTTTAGCTGTCAAGTGACTTGATGTCCTAGTAAGCAAAAACTGCCACATGAGATCTGGGACGATACAGACGGGTAGATTAACCAGCCCACAAATGGAAAAGAAAGATCAGCCACCAAAAGCGCTCCTTGGGAGACGGGAGAGCAAACCCACCACTATGACAGACCATGGAAATAGAGGTTTCATTCATCGCAACAGCTGGATCAGCTCGAAAACGACTTCTGGGTCTGAAAGTCACACTCAAACACTGCCTCTTTGTGAGCAGCTGAACAGTGAGGTTTAATAACCCCACAGGCCAATTAAGCCAAGCCTGACGGGACTGAGCCACCTTTCTACCCGGCCCAGACCGCGTGCGACCACCTAGCTGCTGGGCTTGGCCACGCTGTCCCACTTTGCCTCCTCACCTCTCGGCACACCTCCACTTCAGCAGGAGGGCAACGCCTTCGGCTGCCCAGTGCATCTGGAGCCCCATGGCCTGCCAGCGCCCGCTCTTCGCCGTAACAGCAGATTCCCGATTAGCGAGGCCGGGATTCTTGGGATTCCAGGGGCTCGCACATAGCACGGCGTCCCGCAGGAAACCCCCAGCGCCAGAGGCATTCCTGAACCACCGACTTTCCCACACTCGTCCCGGTCAGCAGTATGCGAGGCATGAGCTCCTGGCGACGGGGACATACCGCAGCCACACCGCTGCCCTGCGCGACAGGCAGGTCCAGGGCTGGGAACCTTCAGTTAACCTCCAGTGACGCCAGCTGCAGCAAGCAGCAGGGAAGCACGGTGTTGGAAGAAGGCTTGTAGACCATTAAAAGACAAGTGTGCATCGATGTAAATATACCCCAACTAACCTTAATCTGGACACTCCAGCACCAACAGCGAAGCTGCAGCAGAACAGGCTGCCAACGCTTGGGCTGGATGCTGCGTGTGACTTCCCATGGCTTTACCGTATCAGCACCAGACTTGCACAAATGCTAGTGACATCTCCGGTCCTGACTGCTGCACGCGCAGACCCATCCCAGGGCAGAAGGGAGAAAACTAAGTAAGAAGCTGAGCAATGCTGTGGTACAAGCAAGACATCGAAAACGCACCACAAGTGGCCCGGCTGGAGCCCGAAGCTGCTGTTCACCACCCAGAGCTGAGCTCTTCCCTCAAACGAGAGGGGAAAGGGAACCGGTGGTGCACCAGGTTTTTACGAACTGAGTGAGAAAGAGGGAAAGAAAAAAAAAAAAAACATGATGGCAGCTGCTGTTTATTTTTTGAGTTTTTTTTTTCCTAAGGGTTATTCTCCTCAGTGCTGAAACAACTCTGCAAGAGGCTTTTCAAGTGCTACGAGTATATCTATTTTTGAATATTCACTAGAAGACTAAGGGAGAAGAAATCTGTGCCTAGGGCAGATGATCACAAGGTTTGGAGAAACACACCCAGGAAAGCAATTCTTTTTTTTAATCAGAAATGGCCAGATGCTCTTAGTAACATATTTGCAGACCTCTTCCCACAATTCCTCAAACCAAAGAGTACTCCCTCTCACCTTCCTCAGGTCACGTTTCATTCACCTCACATGCCCAGATGTCCAGCTCTATCAGAGTTTTATGCAAGTCCATTCCCACTTTGTTTCACACCTTAAAATTCAGGTTGAAGTAAACACGCTCAAATCAATCCGGCTCCAGGGAGCCCAACATGCACCTCTGGGATGGCTGGTGGCCACGAGACCCGCGGCCAGGTGGGGTGGAGGAAGCCCGAACCTCAGCCGCGGGCCCACCTCCCCGCAGCTCCCACTCCAGCCCTCACCTGCTGAACAGTTTCTCTGCTCCGTGCTTCCCCCCTCCCGGTTCTTCCCCGCACTTTTCCAGCAGCATCGTCAAGGTAACCGGGCAGCTCGCAACGAGTCGCTGAGTGACATTTCTGCCTTGACTGCTGGCACAAACTGTTACGATTTCAGCACAACCATAGCAACCTGCCTGGAACGCCGGTTATTCACAGCCGCCAGAGGAAGGAAAGGACAGATCTTTTCCGAGCGATGCTGCGTCCCTCCTTGGCCTTGCTTTTCCCCCATGCAGCAGGTGGGCATAGCAATGAAGCTTCTCCGGGGTCCTTGCTGAAGGGAAACAGTCACTATCTGTCTACAAGAGTAGTATTTTGTTGGTGGAATTCAAGAAAATATGCAGAGGATTGGGGAAAGGGAACAGAGTATTTCCTTCCACCAGACTCCCTAAATTGGCTCATACGTGGAGATGAGCTTTTGCATCCTCAAGGCTTTGGGGCTGTGTCCCCCCCCGGTACCAGGGGGACCCAGCTGCCCTCCCCTCCGAGGGCCACCCTGCACGTTGCACCCTGCAAAGCCTCATCAGCACCAGCTGATGGGGTGAAGATGCTTCAGGAATGCAGTGGAGAACAGCAGCAGCTCGGGCGCTCTGTAGGGGATGCGAAGGAATGAAAATAAGGAGGCATTTTGAATGGGGGCTTTTAAGTGAGGCAGGAGAAAGAAATCCCCAAAACAGCCCTGCCTGGAGACCAATCCAGGCCAAGCAGGGAGTAATCTCAGACCAAATATAGCCTGCGCTGCAGATAAGGGCACTGGCACTCCGCTGCTGACAGCGTGGGGCTTCGCCGCGCTGGGCCGGGGGTGCCTCCACGCTCACTACAGACAGCTGCTTGCCCAAGCGCCTTTACCCATCTCCTGCTCATGCCCTTTCCCCTACACTCCTCGGAACACATACTCCAGATCATCTTCACGAAGACAGCTGTATTTTTTTTTTTAACTGAAAACATCAGAACTAACGAACAAGCACACAAATAAAAGGGGGGGGGGGGAAGTGATTTGTCTTGTTAGTTTAGGGAAACCGGGGAACTTCTTAAATCAGGGAGAAGGATGAGCATTTTTAAGACAAACACATAAAATAATTTTCAGCCCTACATCAGCTTCATGAAGAAAATGATTTGTATTATTGTAGTACCACCAGGGCTCCACTGAGAGCCATTGTACGAATATATAGTAAGAGACAGTATCTTCCTTTCTCCCCTCCCAAAGAGCTCGACTGTCTGAACAGACAAAGGACAAGAAAGAAAGGCAGAAAGGCAGAGGCAAAACCTGCTCGGGCAAGGTCACCCCACGGGCCACGGCCACGAGGATCCGGGTGGCATCGCTGCAAGCCCACGTGCATCCCCACCGCACCCAGACCGGGGGACCGTTCCCGTCTGCCCCAGCACCTACAGCCGCACATTTTAAAGCCTCCAGCACGGGGGAGACACCCCTGCTGCACTGTGGCATTATCCCCCTGCTCCGGGTATTTCTGAAGCTTCCAAAGCTTTGGGGCTGAAGAGGTGGGAATGTCCCCAGACGGTGCTCCGGCATCCTCCCCGGTGGGTCGCACTTCACAGCGGCTGGGTGAGCTCAGCGCAGGACCACGCTCAGGCCACTCTTCCCTGGCCCCCTCCCAAACCTCCGGCTCCGTTTGCACGGACCACGGCAGCACCCATCGGGCAGCTCGTTGTGCTCCAGCACGGACGTGCTCCGGAGCAGTGGGCCAGCAGCGCAAGCGAAGTCACAGCCTTCTCCCCACACCCGGCAGAGCGGTGGGGCACAGGCTGGTGTCTGCACATCACTACCAGCTATTTCAGTTTTAGGCCTGCAGCGTGCACACGCCGATGGTCCTCACCCTGGTCTTGGTCTTCCCTATCCTCCCTGCTGCAGAAGAGCGGGGGAGGGAGAAAAAGAGCTTTTTTTAAAAAAAAAAACAAGCACGCTTTCTGACACTGGTGTATGTTTTAGCAGAAGAATGACCCCAAGTCACGTAAAGGCCCAGCTGCAGAGGGCTCCAGGAGCAGCTTTCTCCATACAAGGATGCCATTGGCTTCGGCGTGACCGCTCGCACACCACCGCGTACAAGGCCTCATTGAGGGGACGAGTTACTCGGGATTTGTGCCAGAAGAGGCAAGCGCAGACTTGGGCCACAGGCTCTTCACAAAGCAGTGAAAGAAATCCAACAAGAAAATCTTTCAGCTACTTATCTGAAAGGAAATATTTTATGTAGTGGCATCCGTGGCAGAGGCTGAGCAGCCCCAGTGGTCCTCCAAGCCGTGCCCTCCCTGCCCCGACTTACAGACACCCAAGCTCTCCCACATCGGGGCCTGACCCTGTTTCTGTACCCGAGCCAGGACGGACTGCAGGACAGCTCACCGTAAATTCCTGCGCTCCTGATCCAGCTCCCACCGAGATCAGTGGCAGTGCAGCCTCAGCGGCTAAACACAGTTTGAGACGCAAAGCAAGGCAAGAGCATAACCTTCTCCAGCAATACCATGGAAAAAAGCCCACTGTATTTAGATAAACAGTATATTTAAAACGGCTGTATTATCAGAAAAGGGACTGCTGTATACAGATGATAAAGCAGAATGTATCCAAACTTCAGCAACAAAACACACATCCTTTTTGAAGGACTTATCGGTATGAAATGAGCAGCAGTTGGGCTCACAGCAGGAACGCTTTCCTAGCTAAAATGGCTCCGCTCTGTATAACAGACCCCAGCAGAACGAAAGCAGAAAGACGCCTGTGCCTACACCACGATATTTCAGCGCGTCCGAGACACAAAAGAACCAACACTTAGCTCGAGGAGACTGTTCACAAAGCAACGACTGTAGCTTGGACTAAACCAGCCAGGGGCTGAAGGCTGCAGGGATTTATCAGTGCTGGCGATGGTGATTACTGGGTTAGCAGATTACTAGTTAGCTACTCGTATAATTTCCCAGGCAGATGTCCACAAACCTGAGTGGAAGGACAGTAGCATCTACATAAAGGCTATATATCCACGTGCTTGCGTTCCTTGAAGGAACCCAATTTTTCTCCCTCCCAGCACACACCCAAGGGACCAAAGGGTCACACGAGGAGACAGTGGAGAGGTGGTTTGGGGGAACTGAGGCACACCCTGATAGCACCACTGTTGCTATAAATGCATGGAAATGGGAGATCAGAGCTTCTATAGCCCTTGTGCACTCACTCCCCCAATTCTGAGCTGCTAACGACAACTCCCAGCCCCAAAACCACAGAGAGAACCTAGGTTACATCAAGCTAAGGTTATAGCCCTAGAGTAACGCACTGTGTACCTGTGAAGCAAGCACACAGTTATGGGTCAGCAACAGCCTAGCATCCCTTGGCACTAGCTGGCTGAAGCAACTGCATGGCACTAAGATCATTTTTTTCAGCCTCCACTACAAATAAAGCCTGTGCAACTAACACTTCCAAACACCATGATTTTATGAGCCTCTACCTTACGGTTCCACAACAAAGCAGCCTCAACAGGAGACCTCACTGAGCTCATCAGGCATTTTCAAGAACCACAGCAGGTTTACAAGCCTCAGTATCGGATCCAGTCGGCTCTACCTAGGAGCAGGTGGCTCTGCTCAGTCAAGCCCCTGGAGTCACAAGGGGAGATTTTGGCCCTGGGAAGCACCAGAGGGTTATTCTGGCCGAGCAGTTGGCTCTTGTAAATTAATGGCAATGTCACAGTATGCAGACAGCTGTGTGCACAGAAGAACCATAATCTCTGCTACGTGTTAGAGCTTGGCATGACTACTGCTAACAGCACTTTCAGCACAAGAGGTTTTGCTAAGATGTAGTAGATGTACACAACTGCCTGAAGAAAGCCAAATCTTCTCACCCCATTAAACTCTAACCAGAAGCAGCTTGTTACTTGAGAGTGCGAGAAAGGACTTTACTAAGAATGCATGAGAGACAGAAGCAGCTTTTAGCAGTACAATTCAATACGTAAAATTGTCAGAGTAATATATTTTTGATTATGCAAAACATCACCATGAGGAATGAGTATAAGAAACAAGGGACCAAGGCTTCAATTCATATATTAAATACTTCCCCAGATTTTGCTTCCCAAGGCCGAATGTCCAAACTGAGCCATGCTCTCTGAAGGTGTACTTCATTTTAGCAAAACTGGAAGCTTTGTAGGCAGCCACTCACATCTCCCAAGGATCAGGACCCGGCTAATCTCAAGCTCTAACAAGCCAACTGCTGTTCCCTCTGAAAACACATTAACCCACTCATTTTGCCTTACTTTTACACTGACTTTTACAGTAGGATTGAAGCATTTGTATCATTTGACAGAACAAGGTCCAGAAGGTCTTGGGAAGGCTGCGCAAAATGGCATATAGTTTAAGGCAAAAAATGGAAGATTTTAAATAGTATCTAAAGACACAGTCACTTTTTAGTAATAAACTAGTTGCCTCACTCCCCAAGATAGTTCTGGTTAACGAACCTGAGAGTAATATGAAGATGGACTGCAGAAGCCAGGAGAGGTTCACTAAACAGCTGCAGACAACAACAAGCAAAGCAGGAAGGGGACGAGGCAACAAAATATTGAATTACTGGGAACTGCCAGAAAAAGAGGTTGTGGACATTACGATTTCAAGCATCAAACACTGCTTCCCCATCACCCAGATGTAGCCCTAGCTCTGCCCATTAATACAAGCAGTGCAAAAAACCTCAAGAGGCTGCACAGGAGTTTTCAGGTGTTTTTCTTATAAACCGAATAACGAAGCAGAACCACACTGGACTACTAGGCGCTATTCAGCCTTCACAGGGATTGCTTAATCTCATGTTTTCTCCTCCTAGCTTTAGTGCTTTTCCCCTCCTTCGCCCACCCATCCAGGGACTCACAAGACAAGTTATCATCAATGCCATCCACCGCTGCACCTCCTGCCTACTCAAGCAATACAAGCTGCTCTATTTGGAAGAGCAATAAGGAACTCACTGAGGGGTTTATTTTCATTTTGAAGAAGTAGTTCATCCTCCCTCACCCCCCAACACCCAGCTCCAGATCTCAAAGATGCTTAGTTAAGAAACAACACTTCTACACTTCCTGCATAAGAGAATTGTTGCCAAGGCTAAGTTATTAAGAGGAGAAGAATTTCTCCACTTGACAGCTGAGAGAAGCCTGTTACAAATCTGTTTCAACCATTCCTCTTCAGCATCTCAGAGAGCCATTCCTCCGCCCTTACTGAGAGCCAGCCTTGTGCTCTGCCCGTGTCCTGTTCCTAAATCACACACCAACAGGGTCTACCAGGCCTCTTTGGAAGTTCTCCCTAGCCTCTTGATGGAGAGCAGCTCTGGCTACAACACGTGCATCTCTTTCCTTCCCAAAATGTTAAGACCTGCCAATAGCTGACAACAGCAGAATTAAATAAGAACTAATTCACACATTGGATTTTTCAGTAGGTAAAGCTGCACTATTCCTTCAACTATTACTTGTTCAACTCAAGACAAGAGTCTTGTGGTTTTGTAGCTACCAGCAAGCAAAGGTATAACCAACTCTACTGAAGGGGGAAGAAGAGGAAAAATTCCCCCCTGCACACACCACTCTGTCCAGTCCCGTTTGGTCCTACTGAAGACAAGTTTTAGCTGGCTACAATATACGGACCTATTCCAGAATTCCTGCTTGTAGGACAGCACTTGCACACATAAAATCAGAACTTTCTGATCCAGTTTCTGCTTCGTGCTATGCAAATAAAAGAAACAGCCATTCTACACACCCTCCATGAATATGAGACGTGGGAGCTCTAAACCAATACAGCAAAACATACAGACCTGGAAACAAAGAGTTACCAAACCAAGACGGTGCATTTGTACCCCTGGAGATAATGCATCAACCAGTATGAGATGGACAAGCGATACCAGTAAGGGATAACTATGACTACACTGGCATATATAAAGCTAACCTCCCCCCAGGAGGGTATGCTGGAGCAGCCTACTCTAAGGAAAAAAAAAAAATCCACAAGATACACACTTACACTAACCACAGTAAGAAGGGCCCAAGCCTCCTCTTCATTCCTTCAACAGCCTGACCTAAACATCACTAGCAATGAGGTGACTCCATCCAATCATGATCTCATTTAAGCAAGTGTAACTCTAGATTGACCTGTAGAGGCAATGGGTTTTGACTTAAGACTAATAAAGATCAAGATCTGGCCTACATGCATCTTACCATGGTAACACAATGCTGAGATTCAACACCCCTTGAGGAAACACATTTCTGCTTATTCTTCATTTGAAGTTTGACTCAGTTCTGATTTTAATAGCTCCCCAGCACATCCCTTAGGTGTCCAGGAAGGTTTCCACAAACTGTTTGCAGTCACATGATGAGCCCTTCTTCCAGTTCGCAGAAGACTTCATCCACAAGAGTTAGGAGCCAATCAGTGCAGAAAAAGCAGCAAAAAAAGTAGTGCTAAGTGAACCCCGAGGTTTTCAACACAGCATTAAATGAATGCAGCCCCCATACAGTCAGCCACTTTATATATGCCTAATTTAAGCACACAACTTCCACAGGACAATATATAAAAGGCCTAGATAAGCTCAATGTCTCTAAAACGCTACAGAGCCAATTATAAATCGTATCTGTAGTTCCCAGAAGATCTGAACTCACTACTAGTATTGTACCACACTTCTTAGGATGCAGACATCAATTAGAGCGCGGCAGCTGGACACTCTCCTCACCAAAAGTCACTTATCTGCAGTTTCAGACCAATAAGATATTATTCCTAAATGTTTAGATCTCATCCCTCCGAGAAATAAAGAGTTTCACCTCAGCCAGCAAGCGTTTGCATCAAGCTGAAATTGCTGTCTACTGGTAAACGCTGTCAAAGGTTTATGGTTTCTCAGAGGAGTTGGATTAATTACTTACCAGAACAGCTGTTTCAGGAACTATAGCCTCTCAACACACCACTTCTAGAGGCACACTTGAAAAGCAAGGCTGCTGCCAAGCTCAGCACCAAAAGCAGACAGCCCTCTCTCACATGCAGGCAAAAACTCCCAAAGCCTCAAACACTAGGTCACGTTTGTGGCTTCGCCTGTGGATGCCTGTAGGGGTGACAGCTCAGAAGCCAGTTTGCACCTTCCCAGGTCACCGCCGACCAGACATCTCAGCCTCCGCAGCTCTTCGCAGAAGGCTGCCAAGGTTTGCCATCTGGGATTCTCCTTACCAAGGGCTTTCCTTGCTCCCTCCCCGTAATGTGAGCGCTGGCTGGAGGAATGCCCTACAAGGGGCACCCCACGGCAGAGGAACCTCCCAGGCTAGATGCAGGCTGAGTAGACTAGGGAAAAGCCAACAGGGATGAAGTGGTTGTGCCGTTGTGGCACTAACTACCTAGAGGACACAGGCTTGAAGAGTGGGCATCCATGCAATAACTGACACACACTCTGGACACGTAGGCATGTGTGCCAAGGAGCCTCAGAGAGCTTGAAAACCAAGGGACAGCTGAGCAGGTGGCCAGGCCAGCGCTGTGACCATCAGCAGTTCGCCCGCTTGAGAACAAAGATGCCGATGATGAGTGTTACAGCCAAAGATACCACATTTGGGAGTGCTCAGTCTTACAGAGCTGCTGGGTATCCTTAATGCCTTTTCAATGTCATGGGAGCAGTAAGCAGAGCTGCTCACTCTGGAGTCCTAACGTGGACTCGGGTGCCTCAAGGCATGCGTCGGTCTTCAGAAAGACACCGTGGCTGGAGATCGCTTCTTCCTTCGTGGCCCCACACAGGCCATGGTGCCTGTTCGCAATCCTGTGAAAGGGGCAGAGGCCGGGAGGAGCAAGAGCAGCACTTCGCAACGCAACGCAACGCTGGCACGCGGTGCTGAGCACCGAAGCCACGGACGGAGCAGTAGCAGAGCCTCATTCCAACTACAGCGTGTTCCTCGGGCAACAAAAACAACGGCAAAAGAAAACCACCAAAACCCTCTGTTACAATTCCAGCCACTGTGGGCAACCTGTAAGCGCAAATCGGATTAGAAATCAGATTCCCCAACAGTATGCAATAAAAGGGCAGAAAATAGCCCTCAATTATTAGTCCAAGACACAAGGACCTTACCCTTTTCCATCTTCAGAAACCTTTTCTAAATCTGACCTATAGTTTGTCTTCCTAGACCCTCCCCTTTCTTTTTTGTATGCCAATAAATGGTTCAGAGAGCATCTTTTGAGGTGCCCTTTAAAAAAATAAAATAAAATACAGAGCCTTTCCCATTGGAAATCATTACATCCCAGTTTAAAATGTTTGCATTACTTTTTAATATTTTGCTGAAAAGAAGGCAGAATTCCTACATACATGTCTGAATAAACATCACGTCACTACTGGATTCAGATGAGTTTGTCACACTAGGCCAATTTTCACGGATCACCTAGAGACGGAGTTATCTGATGTCTTACTCTCCGTGCCTTTCAAAGAGTTTACCGCAGCCTGTCTGTCACTTTTCATCAGCTCCTCGCACTTGGCTCAGCTGGTTACCAGGAGAAGATCAGATAACTCTTCAGTAGCAATAGTTCCAAAAAAGGACAACACAGAGAGCAAATCACATTGAATTATTTAGCATGCCACTAGTTACAGACCTCTGTAAGATGCAGCCAATAGACTAAAAAACCACAGCTATAAGAAGCTCCAAAAAATATGCCTTATGAACTTTTTTTTTTGATAGAAGTGTCTTAACTAAGGAGAAAAAATTAAGAAATATATATATATATATATATATATATATATAGAGAGAGAGAGAGAGAGAGAGAGAGATTGAGAGGGAGAGAGAGATCAAATATATGTTAATTTGTGCGTCCTTCTCTCTCAAGAGTTAACAAGGTGCAGGGAAGGGGGAGGGAAAGCTTTTCACCTTTTTCCTACCTTTCACAAGCTGCCTTGAATAATGCCCGACTCGCAGGGGAGCCTGAAGGTTTGATCTTGACAGACCCTCACTTAAACTGGGGGGAAAACACAGTCCTATGGCGAAAAGCAAGACCCTGCCTGATGCACACTGAAAAAGCTGCCTGGGCGTCTGAGACAATCCACACTTGCTGAAACGATTTGCAATAGCTTTTTTGCCAGGTCGTAAAGCATTTCCCATAGCAAAGACTCTATTTCTTGGTGGCTAATGTTGAGAAACACCCTTGCAAATTCAGGGAGCTGTGTTTTATCTTAAATCCCAGTACTCCAAACTACTGAACTCTGGGGGGAGGCAGCCATTTAGTCTAGCTCGTTTGAGCTTGTTGCTGTATTACCACAGCCACCATCCAAGCCAAAACCAAGGGACCATTCCCACCCGTGCATCACGGGAAGATGCACTGGTTTGCCTTTGCAAGTCACCGACGATCCGTAAATCCAACCGCCACCTTCTGCTTTACGGGATCGGTTTGGCTTCCCATCAAACACGGCACCATGACACTTCCGCCGCCCTCGGCACGCTCTGCTAGCGGCACTGCCCGCAGCGAGCCACGACGCTAGCTGGCCTCTGCCTAGCAAAACCCTCGGTGCTAGAGCTCCGGTTTTATCAGCACATCCCCGCCTGCAGCCTGTCCCTGCCACTGGGACGTGCCGGCAGCTCCGCAGGTCTGCCTTCTCCAACCCAAAACGGCATCCGCGCGTTCCCAAGAAGGATTTGGCCCACAGTCATAAGCAGCGAGATTAATCATGTGGGTGTAGGGAGGTGAAAAGGCGATGGGAAACATTTGTAACTGCTTCTAAATTAATTGCAGTTATTGTTATTTGATTTGCTAAACCCTCCAGGGCTAGATTTTATTTTAGAAAACTATGAACGTATCAGATTAATCAACTTAAAATAAATGGGCTTGATTTATTTATTTCTGCAGTATCTATTCCTCTTTAGGCTTGGCAAGTCCCTGCATTCTTTCCATCCTGTGAAAGAAAGAGAACAAGGGCTTTTTTTATTATCATTATGATTTTAAAGGAACCTTTACAAAGCCGAACAGTTCTGCAAATTTAAATCATGGCAAAGGTACCCTGAAAAGGAGGACAAGCAACAGGAGCACGAACACACAACGCGAAGCCCGGGGAGCGACGCGTGTTCGAGGTGCATCAGAGCCAGGACCTCGCTCCCCAAGCGGTGCTGTGCTGCGGGACGGCGAACGCCCAGCACTGCCGCCGTGAGAGCTGCGGGTTTGCGGAGGAAAACCCATCCCAGCAAGCACGAGCCGAGGGCAGGCAGTCCCCTTCCAGCACACCCCACAGGAGCCGTCCCCATGCAAAAACCCCAGTCCCAACCCCGTTTTTGCAGCGAAGGCATTGCCAGAGGCAGAGAAGTTTAATCTCCTCCAGCCAGAATTAGCCGTTTCTGAATCCTCTGAAGGTTGGGTCAGCATCCTTCCCCGCTCCTAATTCCCTGCCCTCAGCTTTAGCAAGCAAGCAAATGCCTCTGCCAATGAGCTAAAAAGAAAAGGCCTCACATACATTATTCCCGAGAAAATTAATCTTGTGTTCCACAGAATATTAAGTGGATTACATTTACAGGCTCCGAGGAGAAAAATGTTGATTTCCATGTATCTTGTTCTACTATTCACCTCTACCACTTTTTATATCAGTGTAATTTTAGTCACAATAAATTCCTATTATTCAGTCCAGAGCTCAAACGGCTCAAACCAAGAGACAAGAGTGAGAGTGGGACCCAGCGAGGGCTTTGAGGAAAGCAGGCGGATTAGAGCCACCGGAGCACTATTGCTGCACACGACATTATGCAAGGTGGAAACTCAAAGCCAGCTTCATTTTTTTGGACTGCTTCATGGCAGGATCATCCTTGGACATCAATGTCTCCTCGTGAGGGTAATAAAATAGTACAGATTCTTTAAATATATATATACACACACACAAACACATACACATTTGCTAATGTCATTTAAACTATGCTGTTAAACTGCTGGTCTATATTTAATAAACGTGGCAAGATGTAGATTTTTGACCCCTGTGGAACCACCAGGAGGGGAAAATACAACAAAAGCACAAGGCGTTTGACCTCAATATGCAGAAACAAATTTAAAAGCTAATGCTGAAAGCAAGATCCTATGGGCACGGGGACTCACAGCAGCCACAGAGCTCTCCTTCCAGCTCGGGGAAGGACCATCCCGCGCTCCAGGGCCACTCCGGCCCCAGCGCTCTCCAACAAGAAGCTCCAGAGCAAGAGGGACGGAGCAGGCGGCAAGCAGACAAATCAAGATGCATCTTGGGATGAAGAGCAGGATCACGACCTGCTTGTGTCTGGTGAACCCCATCTTCTCTCCAAGCCACTCGAGAGCCCGGGCCACTGCTGCGCCATGGAGGTGAGCACGCTCCCAGCCCAAGCGGGACGTAGCCTTGGGCGGGTTGCACAGATGCCGTACGGCAAAGCCTGCTCCCAGCCCTCCGGACATTTCAGCCACCACAAATGCCTTTCCCAAGCACCGCCAACCCCACCAGGAAGCCCAGTCCTCCCTTCCTAGCACTTCAGGTAATCATCCAAATCGTTGCAAAGTGCCTCCACCTGATTTACTAGAGTTTTACACTTTCTTTGCAGAGGTGTTAATGACTCTAAAAAGCCTAAGACTCAGATAAGCAGCCTTAAAATTGTATTTACTATTAGGAAACTGAGAGAGTTCATAAGGGCCAGACTCTCAGAGAGCGGCGTATCCATTGAAGCTTAGGCTCATGTGAGAGGAGTGTAAATTACTCAGCACTGGAGTAAGCAAGATCAAAGTTGCTCTGAAAAGATGCAACCCGCTGACAGTGATGCAAACTCAGCCAGAGCATTTTTGAATACTTCACAAGTGCGTTGATGAGTTTAAAAGGCCAAAAGGAGCATTTTGATGATGTTGCACAAAGCAACGGAGGAAGGAAGGAAAGGGAAAGAAAAGAAATCTCGAAAAAACGTGCTTCTTTCAACACTTGCTACAGGATCATATCCCTCCAGCTCCAGACAAATAAGGATTCAGCCCTTGCTTGATGAATGGAGATTCATACTTTCCATTTAAATCTAGCTAGTCTGTACAGAGAAAAGGCACAGAAGGAACAGCTTCTTGACTGTAATTCCCAGGCTCCATCCCTGCTTTTATTGTTCTAGAATAATTTGAATTATACACAGTAAACGTCAGAGGTGATAAGAAAAGTCTTATCGGATGAAGTAACTTACAGCTTTCCACAGGGGTGAGACAAAGAACTAATGGCTACAGAACAAGATAAGAGCGCTCATAACCAGAAATCAAATCCACCTAAGAGCTTCAAAAGCCACACACTCTATCTTGGAAAGTAAAATAAATAGCGCAACAAATTTTGTGCACATTAGTGCCAAAGACACTGCTTGTGTCACTTGCAGACAGCTTCTTCTTCATGTTTCATCCTCAGCAAGTCAGTCCATCCACATCCACTGCCCTCCCCAAGTTTGGGATCATTTACTCCCTGCACAAAGTCCCAAGGAGAGCGGGCAGAGGAGGACTACCAGGAGATACTCAGCACAGCCGTGTCCCAGGGTTCTGCAAGGCCACCCTAAATCCTAGCAGAGCTGCCTACAGCACCGACCAGACGGTGTCATTTCATCTGACACCATGAACCCAGCTGGCTCCACCAGTGTCCCTCTGGGACCTCCCTCCATGTCAGAGGTAGGTGCAGCTGCAACGGTTTTCATGGGCAGCCAACCCCAGAACATGCTCAGCTGAACGCCAGGCCACCTTGCAGCCCTAGGCTAGAACTAGGAAGATAAATTACGAGATCAAGACTCCCTTGTAATCCTTTTCTCCTCTAAAGACCTGATGTTTGGGGAAAGAACATTTCATTATGCTGGGAAATTGTTTTAGCTTTCAGTGTTTCCACAGTCTGCAAGTACTTTAAAGCTAGGACTGACTTTTTGTTCTGGGTCTGCATAACACCGAGTAAAATGCTACTACCATACAGAAGAAGATTAGGTTGTTGTTCTGCACCTGGATCCTCCAAGGACCCCACTATTCAAGCAGAAGCCTGTTTCCTTCAGCCAGGGTATGCCAAGGCCCCAACAAACTCCAACACTGCACCTTGCTTTTGTCAAAGTTTCAAACTGGTAAATAGTACTAAAACTCGTGGCAGGTTGCCTGCAGAAATGATCAGATCTTGGGTTTCTTGTATCACTTATTCTAAACTAAGAAGAGATACAGAATGTGACTCCAACCTCTGCTCCGCAGCACTCGCTCTGAGTAGCCAGGATATACGTTGATCCCTCAGGATGGGTGCCCTGGGATTAAGAACCATTAAGATGAAAATCTGGCCTCAAATGACTGCAGCTGAGACTCTTGCCATGGGATTTCTTTAGAGAAGGACCAAAATTTCCATAGATTATACTTTCCCATTGACAGAACAGAGTATGAAAGGAAGCATGATTTCAAATCGGCTCTTTCTGGAAGGAGGGGCATCTCTTTGCTACCAACAACTGGGAAGTTGCGCTAATTTACACGACTGAAAGCACAGCTCGTGACTCATAGGTGCTGGTGGGTAACGCAAGCTTGGTCACACAGAGTGTCCTCTCCAGTCCAGATGGGAAACCGCACCAGCGCACAGCACCCAAACAGCCTGTCTGGGAACTACATGGGAGAGGAAAAACAAGTAATTTCTCAAACAGGCTTGACCTGTTCTGCAGGAAACCCCCTGAACACTATGCTGAACCTCAACACGTGGTAGAAGAGTTGTGGGTTAGATAAACAGCACACACTTCCAGAGGCAAGCTCGACTAAGCCAGAGCTCCGACTCGGAGGGGGCTTCACCAGCCACAGGATTTTACTGAGCTGGAGAAGTAAGTTGCAAAAATTACACAATCTGATTGGCTGTAGATACTCTAAAAATAACCCTGGATCCACATCTCAACATGGGTCCTGTGTTTCTTTGCATCACTGGTGGCTACCTGCTTTCGTGCATTGGTCTACGTCATAAATTCCTGCCTGCTGGTCCTCCCAAGAACTCTTACCCACTGGTCATTATTTTGCCATCAGAATTCCTTGAAAATTCACACCTGTAAGTTATTTCCCCTCCCAAATGTCCAAAACCTTGCTCTCTGAATTGGCGAGTATGCAAGAAAAGCATTTATTCAAAGGAATTTGTTCATCAAATCATGCAGACACCAAAAACACACCTTATCTAATCTTACGAGAGCACAGTTTAATGACTACGACACAGGATGAGAGGCCAGAGGGTACGACTTCTACTCTCAACTCTGCTAGGGCTGCATCATCTGTAAGTGAATCTAAACAAGATGCTTGACCCCTCCTCACCTTGATTTTCCCCTGCTCTAAGACTACTCCAACATTGCTTTCCTCACAGGGGATCTCATTTATAACTCATTATCTTCTGCACAGTTATGCATCTCCCAATATGTGTATGGAAACTGAAGTATAAAAGAAAGTGGAGAAGTAGCATTGGCCAGTGAGTCAGCCACCCCATCCTGACCTGCTCCCATCTTTCCCAGTTGCCTCAGCTAACCTCGCAGGGAGATCACTTCCACTGCACTAGTGGCAGCAACAGCCGCTGGGACAGCTGGGCCGGATCCAGCTCCAGCACAGTAATGCCTTTGCTCCTAAGTGGATCCACAAACCTCCTGCTTCGCTCCACCCCCTGAGTGGCAAAAGGCGGTGCAGTGAAGGCCAGGAGCAAAGTCCACACCGAGTCAGCCCGTACAGAACAGCGAGGTCTCAGAGGAGCATCTGGCCCAATAACGTGCAAAAAAAATAAAATAAATAAATAAAGAGCTCAGCTCTTTTTTAAAAGAGAAAAGAAAAACGTCCTATTGTTCCATAATTAATGGAAAGCAGAACAGGCTTTATGGAGTCACTGAGAAATAGAGGGCAAGTGCTAGAAAGCACATTTCAGTGTTTCATGATCACAAGGTGAGCTGCTTGCATAATACCGGAAAAAAGAATATAAATGCTGATATCACAAGGCAGTTATAAAACTTGGGTTTTAATGCTCAGTAACAATAACACGATAATTAAGTCTCATGAGCAATTTCTTTTTCTACTTCAAAGTATATGCTGTCGCCTTCAGTTGAGGAACGATCTCTCCCTGGTACGGTGCACAGATGAGGGACCCCCCTGCTACCCACCACCCCAGAGCACCAGGGATCCCACTCTGCAGCTCGCTTCCCTTCAGGCCATTTCTGCAGACCTGCCCCCAAGGAGGCTTGAAGTTCACATCTCAATATCCAAGACAGCTGCTGGGAAATTGAGAGCAGCAGGAAAATAAGGAAATAAATCTGCATAACTGTACTTTCAGAATAAACTGCTAAACCCCGCACTAGGCCTTCCTCCCCCATGGTTTTTGACAGGAGCACCTGCTCCCACAAATTGCTCCCGTGTGACCAGGACATACAGTCTCACCTACAAAACACATAATATAGAGCAGCAAAATGTCATGCACACCAAGGGCAAACGAACAGCAGAAGACAGTCCCTCCCCCTACTACTACTTCTATTTTTAGGCAGGCAGATTAGCTTTGAGCAGTTTTACTCGGTTCTGATAATGAGTAGGACTCTTGCATCTTCTCTCGAGGACATTTCCTCTGCTGGCCACTGCTCGAGCAGGCACTTGCTTTAAACCAACGGTATGGAAGAGATCACATGAAAGAACGAGAGTAAAGCGATGGCTTCCTGTGAAAGGCCCTCAGGAAAGCGACTCCAGCTTTGAACTTGTGCCAGATCTCCCTTTTTAATGGCACTGCTGAGCTTTTGGGGGTACTTTGGGGGTACTCGTTTGTTTTACATATTGGACTATAGAGATGACAGACCTGTTTTTAGTTCACAAGCCATGACTTCCTGGCAGCAGTTAGTTAAGTAAATGCAAGTTCAACGGTGTCTGCAATAACCTGCCCGTTATCAATCCCACTCAGGAGCTGACCAAACTTCACAGTAAAACCTTCATCTATTCAAAAATGTAATGCTTTTATTTCCTCACTTCTCAGACTGAGCTGAAATATCTCAGAAGTGTAGGTCTCCAGTAAAGAGGAGACTGTTGGGCCTTCCCAGGCCTGAACACTTGAAAGACAGTGATGGAGAGGCAGCCGGCCTTGGATTTGCCCAGCTATCCTTCAGTCTGTAATGCTCTACCACAACGCAGCCACTGCAACCTCATCCACGGCAAAGGAACTAGAGACCTGGTCCTCTCCCAGGGACACCAGCCGGTCCAGTCTGGAGTTTATCCCTGGGGAGGATCTGACAGCTAGGCTCCAAGTGCTGATGCTCGACAGCAACTGAAAGCTTGCAACTACCAGCGGCTTGCTCTACCAAATAGTAAAAGGTCTCCTTAGTGTGGGCCATCTCTGGCATTGATGTGGACAAGAATGGTAAGAGAGGAATGATGACAGCTCCCCACAGCTGCCACAGCAGCAGGACCACTGTATTAATGGTGCTAACGAAGAGGATGCCAGTTATCAAGGGAATTAGACAAAAAGGTTTATAGGGAGATTTGGGTCCCACTGCACTGCAAGTTCTTTTCAGGAAGAGCCATTCCTCCCTTTACCAGCGAGACTTGCTGCACATTAGAGGGCAAGAGACACTGGGGCAGGTGAAGCCCTTTCCCAGGAACAAGGGGTCCCCGTTCACACTCTCTTCCACATAGCACGGGGGCAAGACGAAGGCAATGCAGAAGCGTGTCTGAGGCACAGACTCTCAGGGCTGCACCCAGGAGCTAACACACCTATTACTTCTCGGCTGGCTCTAAGCCTAGGGTCACAGACTGCTTAGTGCCAGGCTCCTGCTTCCTTCTCTGTGTGCTGTAAAGCTTCATTCACTGAAGAAAACAACTAATTCATATAAGGAGTCACTTAAGACAGCTAATAAATGATTAACAGGTGAGTACATTCAGGTGTTACAAGAGCTCTACCGGTTGCTTATGACCATAAGCTTCTCACGTTGTAACTGTGTGGTAGATGCCACAGGTGACGAGTTCACGAGGAGACTGCCCCTGGCAGAGCCCTCGCCGCAAGTGAGGACCTGGCCGCAGGACATAAGCTCTGAGGCGGAAGGGCAGAAACTGTGTTGGGCAGCTCTTTTCAACAGAGGCCACCGAAGAGGAAGTATTTCTTCTCAGGGCCTTTGCCTTTTCATGCTCGAGTCCCTAAGAGCCAAGTAAAGGTGCCTTCAGAGCTCTAAGCATCACCTATTTTTAGGCAACGATATCCTGAATCCCCTTCTTCATCCTGGCTTTTATATCACACACATGAAGAAATTACTGGGATTTGGCACTTTCTCCTTAACAGGCCACCCTTAACAAGTGACTCATATTATATCGCAGTATGAGTCATCCTGGCAGAGGTCACCATCATAAGCGACAACTAGTCCTCAATTATTTCCTTCAAGTCGAATTAAAGGTATATTGTTATGCTAATGTTACATCTGCTCTGTGATATGCTTCCCTCCAGTGTCTCCCCAGCAGCCTGCTCTTCACCCTGTGGCCTGAGCTACTCCTGGGAGAGCTCTTCCACTGCAGCGTAGTCGCAGCTTCGCAACAGCCCGGGCACACAAACGGCAAGTCACCTGGACGCACCTGCAGCCATGGCATCTACTGCCTGAACCCAGCGGCTCTCCGTTCCCCCCCATGCACGCACCGCTCACAAGGTGTAACAGATAGGAGCTATTCCTTCCACTCTGCTGCTCTTTTCACACTTTTCTCGCAACGGCCTTCCAAGAGCCCAAAGCAAAGGAACTGAGAAGGAAACACGCCGTTACGCAGCCTCCGTGCCGCGGTCACAAATCCACGCGCAGGGTGGGCCACAGGGGACCGGTGCTCGAATGCGACCGCATTTCGGCTGCCACAACACATCGTTGCCTCCGAGAGCGGGGGCAAAGTCCAGCCAACAGCGTCACTCCAAACCACGCTGGGCAATACACGGCTGTTACAGGAACAATACTATAAGCTGTGATCAGGACAGGCAGGAAAGGAGTCATTTCAAGACAACAGCTAGCTAGACATGTTTCCATGGGACTATTTATTAAGCAGCTTTATGGAACTCAAGCAAGGAGTATTTCCGACACTAAATTCAGAGCCCCCCTGACGTCCTCTGGAGGCATCTCCCGCTCTCCTCGTCGGCATCAGAGATCTCAGCCCCTGATGCTGCAGGTCCTGGACAGCCGAAGCAGCTCAGCGTGGCGCGCGCCAGCCCCGTGCCCTCGGACAGTCCCCCCGGCACCAGCTCTGGGGCTCCTCTGGCCCCGCGGCCTCAGGGAGCCGAGCGGGCAGAAAGTTTTACCTTGCAGAGTTTTGCTAGATTTTGAATCAATCCTTCACCTTCAAGGAAACTCCAGCCCCTCCTCTCCACTGCCGTACTCCAGCCATTTCCCACACACGATTTATCCGCCACAGCTCCCCAGGCAGCAGATCTGGAGAGGCTGGCTGAGCATCCCTGCCAGGGAAGAGCACTGTTTTTTTCTCCTGCTTGGGAAACACACTTTTGTCCATTAGAAAACATGCCCATTACCAGCCTGGTCACCAGCGGAGCACTCTGTGTTTGTATTTATAGCAGTCAGATGTTCAAACAGGGAGCAGGAACAGTCACAGCGGCTGAGAGATTCACTTTGGAGACCATTTGCAAACCTCTCTCACTACTGGAATCCCATTTAGCTATTACAGCCTCTTCAGACATACTAACACACTGATCCCTACAGAATAGCAATAGGAAGAGCAGAGTCATCACAGTATTTACTGAAGCTAATCAATATGTAAAAGCTGAAGATTTACTGCAGCAAAGACAGCTGGTCTGCATAGCCAGAAAATGCATCTCAAGCTCTTAATTTTGTTGCCTGGGCCTCCAGTTTTATTCCAAGAACACCGTTTTCCTTGCACACCCATATTCCTTTCCCCCCAAAAGGGTGGCATCGGCAGATGCAGAGAAGGACCCCCCACACAAACACTGACTGGGAAGATTTAGTGGGAGGATAAAACATAAAGCACAGAAGTGCACTGCCCCTTCCTCCCCAGCCAGGTCCTGCATTTGAATACAGGTCTATGGCTTATTCAGCAGCAGCCAGAGCAGTGGGAACAGCGACCTCTTCTTAGGACGAGGGACATGCCCAGCCTGCGTGGGGGAAAGGGTCTCTCCCTTCTCTGCTTTTTTGATTACCATGGCAGACAACATGGGAAAACTCCTTCACCTCATCCATATCCAAACTCTTTGTGCAGGCATTTATGCCAGCCTTGAACACCACCTCGTCTCTACAGAAGAAAACTAAATGACAAATTTCACTGACTCTAGCAGAGACTGACTTTTCAGTACCATTTCTTTTCTCCTCCCTCCTCCTCCTCCAAAAATCCCTCCCCTTTCTCCTACACACCTTCTTCACCCCTAATGTGGCTGCTTTTAGCTCACAGAACACCACTCCATACCCTGAGCCATCATTTTAGGTCAGCTTTTGCAAGCTTCAGTAATACCATGCATCTTAAAGGGACTGCATTTCCAAGATGCTAAACTTCTGTCATTGGTATCAATATCAGTGTGTGGACATTTCAATCCAGGGAGTCAGGACTTTTGTCTAGGTACCTTATTTTAAGTGAGTAGGTTGGAGAATTTTGCCCTATGTTTTGAAGAAGGTCTTCCCACATAAAGCACACTAGCACACTGCATTGTCCCACCTCCACTCAGAGAGAAGAGTTAGTGCCACACTTAGTTGTTTTTTTAATATATCTGCACATGCAAATATGTAAGTGCACCCAAAAAGTACACAGCATATCTGACTTGCTTTGTGGGTGACCACCTGCAAAGCTGAGATGTCACACGCACCTCTGATTTCAAGGCGAGCTGGAGAGCCGCAACTGCAGAGATGCTATGAAGCACAGCATCAAAGCTGATGGTCTGGTTTCATCTCTGTTCATGGCATCATGAGCAGAAGCACGGTAGACACTAACCAGCAGGACTAGTGCTCCTGCAGCGCCTGCCACAAAAGGATCAGCAGCTACCAGATTACTGCAGTCGTTTTGGTCACCATGTCAGCTATATGACCCAGGCTGCAATACATCTAAGAAACATGGCAGTGAGGCAGGGGAGAGATCAGCACCTTCTCTTTTGCCAGTTTATCTCAAAATCATATTAAGCTTTTATGCTTGTGTATGAAAGAGAAAGGAAAAGGAGATTACAGGGAGATTTCTATTGTTGCCTGGACATCAAACAGCACCCAATTAGTCCTGCAAGGATCTGACCCACAAATTATGAAAATAAATGCCTCTGAAGCTTTGATCTCTTGTATTTCTATAGCATGCTACAGCAGTTATTAGACACATTTTATTAGAGTCAAGCTGTGCGATCTCTTCCTTAGCAAAGGCTCTGCCGCCTCCAGTGCATCCTAAAGTCTCCATCCAGCAGATTAAGAGCATGGTCCCAAACAGTCACTTCTGTCATGCACTAAACACATGACTCAGCTGGCAGTAGGATTATTCCTGCTGAGTTTCAAAATTAGGAGCAAATAGAATTTTTAAACTGCAGAGAAGAAAGAAAGTGTCTAGCCACCTAAATTAAATTTTTGATTCTTTGCTAGTTTATAAAGTGGTATACCTCCTATGCAATATCCTTGGCTTCTGAAAAGTGTCACTAAAGAGCTAAACAATTTCTTTTTTCAACTCCAAAACAGCATTGCTAGAGGAAAGAAGCAAAAACTGTAACAAAAGGTTTCATGCACACTGAAGCTGAAAACCACACATGCACTCACACGCACAGAAACACATCCACCCACCCTTGCTGCAGTGACAGCGTTTAAGACAAGAGGACATTATACTCAGATCGTTAAGGATTTGCTCAGAAGAAGTAACTCGTTGCTCACAGGCTGTTGCACAAACTAAGCAGGTTCTGCACTTGCCAGAAGCCATGGGAGCTTTCAGTCCAAGCAGATACACAGGAAGGATGGGACCGTGCAAACCACCCCAATCGCAGGGGCTGGAGAGTGGGTATGTTTGCCTGAATCCATTAATACCCGATAGACCTCTACTAAGCGAGGAGACCTGGCTATCAAAGCACATACCTCCTGCTAGAGTCACGGAAACTCGTCAGCTAAGCACCGGGCTGTAAATACCGTGTTTGCTCACCTATTACGGAAGGAGGAAGTGTTGGTTCTCAACCACGCAAGATGCATCTGGATACTCCAGTCCTGACTGCCTGATTACAGCCATCTATAATTTACTACCAATACAAAACCTTGAACTTTTGGCAAGCAACACAGAAAATTAACGTCAAAAAGCAATGTTCTAGATCAAAGGGGAGAAAGGTTTTCTGTGCTCTCCAAGCCTTTACCATTACAAAATAAAATCAGGCCTGCAGAAAGATATAACTGAGTTATGATTAAACTTCTTATCAATGTTTTCCAACTTCGTTTGCCTCTCCGTTCAGTAACAAGTCATTGCAGACGGGGAAACAAAAACAAGGAAGGCCCCAGGACTCAGCCCTACCTGCTGAGCATCCTCATCCCTCAGTGGGGAAGGGGCTACCCATCCCCTTGCAGGATTCGTTGTGAAACCACCACGGAGGAGGAGCAAGGGACAGAGGGGGAGTTTCTGTTTTCCCAGGATTGTGTTCTTTAGCCGATCCTCCCTTAGCAATCATAAGCAATTTACATGCAGAACGTCAAACCTCATTTATATAAATTGTCTTCCCGAGGAGAGAGCAGACAGCCAGTCGGTTTCAATGCGCAGCCATAGTTCAAAGTGACAAAAGGGGACAGGAAAAGGGGACAGGGATGGGGCGGGAGGGGGAAAATCAAAGCTACTGGCTTTATAAATGGTAAATACAACCCCTTATTTAGCAGCGCTATCAAAGGCGTAGGCTAGTGGTTTTCAACCTGCAGCCCATGGACTGCTTTTAACGGCTGCATGAAAGGTAAGGAAGGAGATGCCCGAGCGTTAGGACACACAGACCTAGTGCGATGGAGGCTCTGCGCTTCTCCCAGGAGAAGGGGGGGCCACCGAGCAGACCCGGCTGGCACTGCCATGGGGCAAAGTCCCTGGAAACGGTGCCGGCTCCCCACGCAGCTCTGCCGTGGGCTGCTCCTCGCAACTCAGCACTCCTTTTCCCATCTGCAGCAGATGACCCGAAACCAACCCCACAGCAGCTTTTACCAAACCACCACAAATGCAAGATGGGCCTGTGACTGTGCGAGAACCAGACCGCCCCGGCAGAGGCAGACCCTCTGTGCACTGCATCCGTTGGTTTTCCTCCACGCCGCACTCCCTTTTCACCTATTACTAGTGTTTTTACTGGAAGAAGTGTGGAAAATCCAGCAGGATTCTTCCCAACTATATGTTAGGCATGAAGAAATCAGACAGAGATCAATATTGTGTCCTTGGTCTGCCAGCCTGAGGCAGAGACCTCGTGCTGATATATACAGCCACTCTTGCAAAATGACTGTGGGTGCATTAGAGAGAGTCAGCCAGGGGTTTCCGAGAGCATCTCCGAATCTGGGAGTTCAAGACGTGACAGCATCTTCTGCATGACCGGGCGCCTCATGAATAATGACACCCAAGGACACCTCTTCCTCAGAAGTGTGATTAATTTCAGTAGATTTACAAACGGTTTGAATGGGAACAATTCCCCACCCAACCCCATCTCATACAAGTTTTACCACTACATTTGCTAGAGTTTGGCAGGTAAAAGTTATTCAAATAGTCTCCTCTATTTGTTTTCGCACAGATTAGAAATAAGACACTTATTTAAAATATGTGCACCAGCCAAATACCTTCCTCATTACTGCCTCCAACCTCAATTCAACAAAATGCGTGTACTCATACTTCAACCTGCTCAAGCGCTTGTTTTGCTATAAATTCAGGCTTAGGCACTCCACTGATTTCTGCTCTGTGGGTGTTGGGTCTTATTATTTTTGATAACTGACCAGCACAGAGTTCAGTGCAAATAAACAGATACGTGGCACTAGCAAGAACAGTGAGGCTCTCCATGCCTTTAAAAACACCATAGCTAGGTTACCGTGAAGGATCTCCAAAGACCAGGAAGAGTGACAAACGCAAGTGCCAATGCCACCAGGCTCCAGAGGGCATCTGCTACGTATGCAGATGGGACTCGTAGCCATGAGGCACAAAGGAGACACGGAAAACCGCACAAGAGCAGCACTTGGGCTGCACCATTCCCAAAAATGAAAAAGATCAAACATGTAAAAGGATCAGACAGGAGACAGTTTTGTGTCATGCTTCTCCTAAGTCTCCAAAAGTCATCTCTAATCAAATTTGTTCCTCTGCCTACGAAGGTGACCTTTGCAAAAGTCACCCAAATCCTCTTGAGCTACAATGCTTCTGAGTGGTGTTTTGTAGTGTTTGTGCCCCATCAGAACTTCTCTTAAATCCTTAATGATTCTGATATACTTCATAAACTGATGAAGTTCTGGAAACAGGACAATACTAGCATTTTTTTGTTTAATATTAGAGCTTTTACCTTCATTGACAAAGATCAGCTAATGCAAATAAATGGCCACTGAAACTTCTCTTCTATACAAAGCAAAGCTAAAGGAACTGTAGTGACATTTTTGGGTTTCATCCAATTCTTTCCAGCAACAGCTAATACCCACTGGCTCCTTAATTCTGCGCTGTCTTCTTTCCGAGCCTGAGCATCAAGGGCCAGGCGTTTCCAAAACAACTAATGATTTCAGGATCCAATTTCCAGAGAGTGCATGGTCAGCACTTTGTGAAAGTAAATAACGAAGGCTTGGGTCTTGTTAATGAGTTCAAAACAAAGCAACATCCAGGTACATAAGGGACATGAAAACAACTACTCCTTCTCCGAAAAGGCTCTTTTTAAATTCCCAAGCTTGTAAAAAGCCCCTAGCCAAGCTGCATAACGCAGATGAGCCCTTCAAGCCCCTGTATCGAAGCTGGGGCCCTCGGTGAGCCGCCTCCAAGCAGACGAGAACGGCGGTGAGCAGGGGGGTTGCTTGCCCCAAGCCTGTCCCACCTCGGGAGCTTATCAGCTCACCGACAAAGGCCTTCCTCCCAGAGCCCTGTTATCACCTAAACTCTTTTCATCCCCTAAATCCCAGGCAGCAGAGCACGTGCTCCCCTTCCCGGAGGCCCCCCAAAAACAGGGCTCCAGCACACCTTGCACATGCCAGAGCCGACTCCAGGCAAAGCGCCCCAAACTCAGCAAGCTGCAGTGGCTGCTGCAGAAACCCCCCTGCCATCGCCTATACGTCAGCCCGAGGCCCATCTCTGCAAATAGACGTGGCAGGGGAAAAGCTATTGACCTGAATATATTACAAGGATCAAGGCCACTGGTTTCAGCAAAAGATGACAGGATCTTGCATTCACTGGGACAAAAACAAGGGAAAGATCAAAAAATAGCCTCATCTTCCTGGTCACTCTGCTATTGTGATCAGTTGTGTGCTTACACCAGAGAGCACGGCCCACCGCATTGCTAATTATGCACACGCTCATTTTATTGTGAGACCTGCTTCTTAACACGGCCGTCGACAGCCTGTGCAAATCCCAGTGCTGAGCATTATTCTGCTAATAGCACCGCCAGGTCATTCGGCTATTAAACACGCTGAGTGGACTAGCAGAAATATCTCCCAACTCATATGAAAGAACATTATAAAGCAGTTTATCTTATCCCCTTGTCAGTATAATATGCAGCACTACCTGTTCAATGGCCTCATCATTTTAAATTACAGTTTTCTGCAACATTAACAACACTCATTACCACCACCACCGGAAGATCTCTATTTTAAGGATTATTCTGATGGTTAAGGGTTCATCCTGCCCTTCCTCAGACACCCAGCTCTCTCCACTGACACGGGGACACCTGGACACCATGGCAATAAGCATGATATAAAATGACTGATGGAAATATGTAGCAAAGGAGACAGGAGCAAGCCCTAAATGTGCTTACTAGGTACACCAGGCTGTGCATTTTAATCCGAATTCAGTGCTTTGCTCCTGGCCGAGAAGCAAGGGTGCAAAGCAGATGTGCTGCTGTGGTGGGGCACCGATCTCTGGCCAATACAAACTCTAGTGTGGCCAAAAAACAAAAACAAAAACAAACAAATGGAAAAACAGTGCTAGCTTTTGTGTTACCTTTCAGTCCAATCCTATGAATCCTGCTCTGCAAGGCAGCAGTTGTGCTGGAGCCCTTGAAATACATCCTCCTTACTTGGGAAAGAAGAGGCAGCCAAAACGCAAGATGGGACAAACCCATAGTCAAAGGTCCACCTTATTTATATGCATTTGCTTGCTGTTCATCAAAGGCAGCCTCCTGGAACATTTCGGTGACTCAGACTTGGAGATAAGTGGCCTAAGCACTTCCTTTCCCCAGTATTAGGAACAAATCATCCCTTCAGCCAGATTTTGAGTCACTACCTGCTTACAACATTACACATAGCCATCCCTCACCCTTTCAAACGTGCAGCCAGAAGAACAACGTCTCCTCCATCCAGACGCATCTACAAAGCTGCAGCAATGTGACACTTCCCTTATTTTCTAATAAATGAAATTTTGCAAGGCTTGTGGAATTACTCCTCGCTGCCATGTTTTTGTGCTCAGGCAGCAAATTTACTATTGATTTCTGATTCAGACCCTGTGGAATGATTCACGCTTCTTACCCTATCTGCTGAATTTATGACCTTTAACAATTATTCTAAGTGCTAAATGAGCTTAGTTTAGAAGAAGATCTATTCCTTGGCAAATTAAGGCCCTATTCTTGCCTCACTTATAAACCAACACATCTCTTGTAATTTAACGGAGAAGTGTCATAACAGGTCTCTCGCCTTTAGGTTACACAGCACAGGGCTCCCTTGAGCCCCGGGCGCAACTGGCGTTGGCCTGCAGCAGAAGGCAAGGTGGGACACCCCAAACCGCAACAGCTCTGCGCCCCACGCTGCGAACAGCCGCTGCCTTGCTGCGGCCCCGTAGCCTCGCGTGGCTACCCCACGTCAGCACGAGCAGCTTATTGCGGCTCGCCAGCAGTGGGGAGCGGCCCGGGGTTGAAGTCCACGCAAGAGCATCCTCGACCAGCTGTGCAAATCTTGAGCTCCTGGCCGACGCGGCACAAGCTGCTCCATGAAAAGGAAGAGCTGCGGTGTCCTCCACCGCTCTGGTGAGCTCCCATATCCTCCTCCGAATGCCTCAGTGGCAGGCAATAAATAACATCGTCTGCTTCTCCTAATTCTCATCTTATAATGGGACTTGAAAAACCCATTTCCTGCTGAAGCAGCCTCACTGGAAAGCCACACCACCTACCACTGCAGAGGCAAGGGGACGGGGCCAAAGGACCATCCTCTGCGTCCCACCACACTGTCGGGCGCCCGTCCCACCCCGGGAGCTGCCCTGGAGCAGCAGGACGCCTCTGCTCAGAGGCTGCACGCTCTCGGTGGTTTCAGGGCGGGGGGGACGGAAATGGAATATATATATTTCCTTTCAAAATGAAACCCCAAACTGTATCTTGCACTCATTGCTATTAAAAAGCCACAAACACACAAAAACTAAGCACGTATGGATAGAGTTTTAAAAAGCGCCGCTCCCCTAGTTCAAATAAAATTAAAAAAAAAAGCAAGCCTCATGAACAACGCTGCTTTCCTGGATTAACCCACTGACTTGGGTGTCCTCTCGCCAGGACGCCTTCCACCTCCGAGGGGCAGCGAGAGCTCCAGGGCTGTTTTCAAGCCGGACGGTGCCCCGGCTCCAGCCCTGCCTACGCCCCGAACTGCTGAGCAATCGTTTACACTACTAATCAACCAGAAACTCACCAGGAGGAAAGTAGGGCAAGCGAAGAAAGATAGACATCTTTTTTTTTTTTTTTTTTGCACTGAAGCAAATAATATTTCTAAAAATACACTTATGTAAGTCTTCGGCGGATTCTGCTTAATTTTATTTATCTATCTATGCCGGCAGGTTGAGATAAGCAGCCTTGCTGCAACCTCCACACGAAACGCCACTTCTCTAAACGACTCCCTGTGCCCGACACCAACTACCTGTTCTCGAGACGAGAAGGATGAAGAGAAAAGAGGGGGGAAAAAGCAAAAAAAAAAAGTTACCGTAACAAGGGCAGTGGGGGCGGGGGACGGTCGCAGCCCACGCGGAGGCTGACACACTTGCTAAGCCCGACATTTCAAGGGTAGAGCGACGGCAAAGCTTTGTTTTAGAGGGGGAAGGTGAGGCGGAGGCAGCGCTAATGGAGAGGGATGGAGAGAGGAGAGACGGCTCCGGGCCCGCGGCCGCGCGCAGCATCACCGGAGCAGCCCGTCTCGCTCCGGCGCCGCGGCGTGTGCACGCGTGTGTGTGCACGCGTGTGTGCGCATGGTTTATTAATCGAGCTAATTACGTGCTACATGATTTATTAATCGGGGCTCCCCGCACGCCTGCCCCCACCGCCACCGCCCAGGCGCGGGGACAAAGCCCGCGAGGCCCCGTTTCGGCGGCGCCGTGCGGGGGGTTTTCCAGGCAGGTGGATTTTCCACCTGCCGGAGCCCCCGCGGGGATGGGGACGGTGGGGACGGGGGCGACGGGGAGCGTCGCGGCGGCGTCCTGCGCGCGGGCAGCCGGGCGCACCAGCCTTGCACGCGCACACACACATCTACATCAGTACACACCCGTATACACACGTATGCCTACAGACACGTATATACACATGCATATATACACAAATACCCAATATACACACAAATGCATAGATATATGTGCATGCACACACATGCATTTGCACACATATACATAGACACACACACACGCATTCACACAGGCACACACACCCCTAAATACACACACACACTTAAATACACACCTATATGCACACGCACACACTCTTAAATACACATATATACACGCACAGAGGCGGCACCCGCACAGCCCCCGCGCTCGGCTCAGCCTCGCCGCCCCAGATGAGACCCCCCCACCCTTACACACACACGTACGTATATATATATATATATATACACACACACACACACTCACACACCGCCCCCCCCAGCCCCAAGCCCCCCGCAGCCGGGGGGGAGGGGGGCAGCGGGGCAGCGCTCCCGCATCCCCCGCAGCGGGGCACGGGCACACGCTCGCTCACACTCACACTCACACGCACTCACACCCGCTCACACTCACACCCGCACACACTCACACTCACACGCACCCGCACACCCGCACACGCCCGCTCACCCGCAGCGCCGAGAGGTCGATCTCGTCGAGGCTCCGCGCCGGGGAGTCGCTCGCCATGTTTCCTCCTCCTGCGCCGGCGGCGGCAGCGGCCCCGGCGCCGCCACCGAGCTGGCAGTGCGCGGCCGCGGCGCGCTCGGCTCGGCGCTATTTAACGCCTCTCCTCATGCGGGGGGCCGCCGCAGCAGCCGCCCCTGCCGCTGCCCCCCCTCCTCCGCCGCCGCCTCCGCCGCGGCAGCGGGCAGCGCGGCGGCTAGGGGCGGCCGCGGGCTGCCGGCGGGCAGGGCACGCCGCGGGCTGCGCCGGGATGGCGGCGGCGGCGGCGCATCGCCGCCTCCCCGGCCGGGGCGCGCTGCCGGAGCTGTCTGTCAGCGCGGCGGGGGGCGGCCGCGGGCTGCCGGCGGGGCGGGGGCGGCGGCGGCGGGGGGCGGCGGCGGCCGGGGCGGCGCCGCGGGCCTCCGCCAGGGGGCGGCCGCGGGCGGGGTGGGGCGGGGCAGCGCCGCGGGCGAAGGCGGGAAGCGCCGAGGCGGGAGGCGGCCAGGGCCGGGGCTGAGGCGGGGGGTGCTGCCTGCGCCCTCGGGCCCCGCCGTCCTGCCTCTGCCCCGCGCCGGGGCCTGGGCCCGCCGAGGTGCCGCCCCTCGGCCCCCTGCCTCCCGCCGGGCCCGGTCTCACCCCAGGCGCGGACGTGCGAGGGCTCTGGGCCGGAAAGCCGGGCCGCGCACGGTGGTTCTCCGCGCCCTGCTGCCGAGTCACCTCCCGGCTGCCTGGGGGACCCCCAAAGGGGAGCGCGGGGAGGGGGCTGAGGAGGTAACGTCTGCAGGAAAACCCCACCATGCACCAACACTGAAATCCACCCCGGGACGCGTCTCTTGGCAGCGTCCCGCACCCGCATTGGTTGAGCGCGGAGACTCTCACACCACCAAAAAGCCCCTGCTGAAGCATATCCCAGCTATGCCGTGCTTTTTTAAACTTTGGCGGCAAAAGCTGCCGAATCCCAGGTGCTGACCCCAAACCGTGCAGCGCTTGGCTGCTAGGAAGCGGTAGGGCCGCCGCAGTGCGGTGGCCGCTCTTCTTCGTGCACGTCAATACGGTCAGGTCAAGGAACCGACCTGCTCCAACTGGGTCCAGATGTTCGATCCCATTTTGTGTCCTTTCCCCCAGTGCTAAGGTGTATCACGAGCTGTCCTTGACCTACCTAAATCCGTTCCCAAGCAAGAACGAGAGATTTACGTTGTCTCTGGGACTGGAGTTGGCCAAAAGCCTCCAAAACGCGGCAATTAGCTAGGTAGAGTCAGCTTTGACTGTTTTCCTTATTCCCCTTATTCGGAAGTTGTTTCTGCCAAACCAGGTGCCATATATAAATATATATATATAAAATCTGTTGCCTTTGAGCGAGCCGTATGGAAGATGTACTTACAACATCAGCTCCCGCCGGCTTGTGTCAGGAGCGTACAATATGCAGATCTGGGAAGCGGAAACCCTGCACATGAGACAATTGGCAGACGGAGGGGGTTTTCTGGCGCTCGCTGGTCAGAGATGCACTTTGTGAAAAGACAACAAGTCGCATTGTAAACGGCCGGCACCGTTGCAGCGAGGCTCGGCGCCGCGGCCAGCACGCGACGGGGCTCGCGGCCGGCAATACGGTGGCGGTTTCTTCTGGGCTGAGCCCGGAGGGAGAGGGGGCCCGAAGGACGAGCCCTGCGAAAGCGAGCTGAGAGCACAGCCCTCCACAGCTGCATCAGCCTCTCGTTGGTGTTATTAGCGCTGATCGTGGCTTTTTTTTAATGAACTGCTGGAGCATCAGGTAACTGGAGTTACCCTGAGATGCGTGAAGCGCACAGGGCTGCACAGCACGTGCACTGCTGGGATGGTAGCGTGGCTGCATTTATTCCCTTTTTCCTGCTCCATGAATCCTTAATGACTTGCAGAATTAATTAATCCTCACTCACATTTAAAAACACAAATATGATGAAAATGTTAAACTCAATAAAATAAACAAGCATTTGGAAAACAGGGAACAGCCTCATTGCTTCTGAGCGGCCTCCTGAATCTGTAGTGCTGGTGGGATTTTTTAAACCAGATGTCGTCTGTGTCAGTTCAAACCTAGCTATTGCAATGTTTTGCTCATACTTGCGAAGCTGAAAGCAAAACTGCCTAGAAACTAGTTAACAAAAAAAAAAAAAGCAAGATTTCCAACTGCTTTCATTGTTCCCAGGGAAGGAAATGGGAAGAACAAATGGAATGAGACAGGATGCTCATTTTCTCCAATACACTTTCCATCCAAGAATGCAAGGTTTTATTTGTAAAGGACAAAAGGATTAAAATAAATAAACAAATAAATAAATAAATAAATAAATACTGTGCCGCAGTCCTGCATATAGACAGATTGCTTTGATCCTTGGCATGAATGCAAAGTCCCAAGCTAAAGTGTGGTTTAATGACTATCCAACCTCTGTCTATCGAGATGGCAAAAATGTAGAGAACCGTTCTGCGTCCGTAACATGAGAAATGCAGTAAAGGATAGCAGAAGGCGGATGCAAACCCCAGCGACTTCGAGGCAGCGTGGCAGGAGGACTGCCGTGGCGAGCTCAGCATGCGGGCAGCTGCTTGGGGCAGCACGGGCTCGCCAGGGAGACGTCCGGCCATGTAGGACTGGTGCTGGTCAGTCACCTTCTGCAGGCAGCTTTTTCTGCAGAATACAAAGTCTCCAAGACATTATTTTTTTTGCAAGAAAGCACCTGTTTGTATCTCTCTGTATACCATTTCTCTGCCAGGAGCATCTAAACAAAAGTCTTGCAATTTGAGTTATTATGACTTGAAAAAGAGCGCTCAGTTGAGTTGGCCTGAAAGTTTTGCCGTGAGTCAGTCTGACGTTAAATCGTGTTTGCAGCTAGCCTCCTGGGACCGCTGCAGGGCCCCGTCCTGCCACGTGCCGGGACCCCTTTGACCCAACGCGCCGTGCGGGGAGTCCCGCAGCTCCGCGCAGCGCACAGGCGGCGGCACCACATCACACCGCTCGCCAAGCACAAGCCCACGGTGGGGGGTACAGTCGGCGCCGAACTCGGCTCCCGGTATCCCCAGTTAGCTCCCCACGCTGCATTTCTGCCTCCCCGGAGATGGGAACAGTTCTGTGTGAAGACATTGTTTTGGCCACATTCATCAAACTGACTTTTGTTTTACCTTTCCATCCTCTGACAAATGGCAGGATTTTTCCTTTTCATCCCAATTTGGAATGCAGATGAATGCTAAAATGTCAGTTTTTCCTACAGGGTCGCTTTGGGCCCAAGCTTTGGTCAGCCCCGGTGAGCAACAGACCAGACTGACCGTAGTGAACCAAATCTCAGGTGTTGGCAGGGAGGGCTAATGGCATCCGAGTCAGTATTTTTGATTCATTTGTTAAAGGCATTGGCTCACTGATAAACTATCCAGTTCATTTGACCTCCGCATATAACCAAATTTAATAATCTAGCAGTGCCATTGGTGTTAATTACATCCTGAGGGGGTATATGTTGAAATCAGTAAATCTAAATGACGCACAAGGCCTTGCTTGGTTATAGCAAGAGCTTCAGGTGCTTTGGATCATTCTCTAAAAGACTGGAGAGAGAAGGGATGAAGCAAGTAAGCAAGCATGTTTGGGCCCTATTGCGTGATTCTTTCCATCAGCATATGTGGATCACTTGTTGCCAAATAATTCTGTGGTTTTTCTGTTTCCCTAGGACCAGGTTGGTTTACCCTAGTGTCTCCGCATGCAATGCAGTAGTCTATGGGCTCTGCCTCAACTGAATGGAAGATGTTGAAAAAATTAATACTCTGTTAAATGCATAAGGATTGGATTCTAAGCTAACATGATAACGTGCAGCTGTGTTAAAAGGCACTCAAAAATGGGTGGCTACATGTGTCCTACCTGCATCTATTGATCTTCCCAAATGCCCCGTAACTGATTCATTATCACTTTCCGATTGCTAGGCCTTCTTCTGCTGATACCTTTTTTTCACTCGAGGGAGAGAAGTGCTTCTCCATTGCATCCTGGGAGCAGAGCAGGACTACTTGTGTGAACCCTGCTGCCAGGATTTTTCCTAAAGCTATATATATAAAAAAAAATCCTCTAAACAGTTAATTGCTCCCTCACTTCGGCATTGTTGAACTACAAAAACCTGTAATCACTGCAATGGGGGAGTAAAGGGGGAATCAGCAAGGGCGCTTTGAAAAAAACTGGCTCCATAGATTCATATCCAGGGAACAGCACTGCATATTTAAGTACCGAAGTCCTGGGCTGCTGCAGATCAAGAGACAGTAGATGGTACGCTTCCAGGAGCTTCAGCCGCCTCCAGCACCCCCTCCAAGCTGCTGTTCTGCGCCCAAAATATGTGGCACTGAGGCTAGACGAATGTTTCTTTGATGCCGTTGCATTTGCTGTCTCTTGAGGCTGCCACCGTGGGCAGAGTCACCAAGGGGACCGCAGCCTGAGGGCGCTCCACCTGCACTGCCGGCCGGGTGCCGCGAGAAGTACTCCTGCTTCCGATGCCGTACTCTAGCTCACGTGGATTAGACTTGCTATCCGCCCTGCATGAGTTAAATGAGACTTTTCCAGGGTAGCAGTGCTGGTATCCTTTGAAGTGGTGCTGTATTATTTGCTAAAATACCCTAGTTTAAATACCAAGTTGCAATTTTTCAGTAAAGTAGAACTGTATGTAATACCGTGTGCTTTCCTAGCAGATGCCAGCTGACATTTATGTCTTTGTTGGTCTCCCATTAGTCTGGCTATAGTATCTGGAGCCTAATGCATTGTTTATCTGGGCAACACACCATGCTGCTGTTTTAGAGCATGCTGCATTAGCAGTGTAGGGCTTTGTTTTGCCAATTAACCTCTTCCCTATTGTGCCTCTTCTGCGAAGAAAAAAAGCCATCGAAGACCAGTCTTACTCTTCAGGCAGGTGTCAAATCTTTTGTAGTCATTTAGAATGAGCCAGTTGTGACTGTTCAGAAACCAGTCAAAATCCCATTTTTGCCCTGCTTGCAGAAAATGTAGTGCAGCTTTGCCACCAGCAAGCCATGTTCCTGTGGTCCTGAAGAGGAATATTAACTTCTCCCTTTGCTGAGATCTTGAGAATAAAATCTGTATACATAACCTCTAAGAGGAGAGCACCACAGCTTTCCCACCCTGTTCCAGGAATGTGTTCTGCACCCACCTGCCGCAACAGGAAAGTCTTCCCAGAGTCTGTGCTCGGACACATCTGGTTTACAACCCTCTTCACAGCTCCGAACATCTGCTCAGTTTTCAAGTCCCTTTTATCAAAATTGTTTAGCATCTTGATATGTTTTAATGCTGATTAGTCTGGATCTGAGCTACCCTACCCAATGAGTATTTAGATTCTCTCTTTTGTCCTTCTTTCTTGGCTTGCCTTGCTGGACCAGAGACAGCCCCAGGTCTGGGAAACAACTGACCTGAAGCCACCCTCATCTGGCATTAAGCAGAGATAAACCAAACAAGAGGAACAGGCTCTGTCTTTTGTCAAATGTAAATTGTCGGCAGTTAATTAAGACATATTTCAGGCCAGTGTTTGGGGCTTTTTTAATGATAATCTGTCCTGAGGTGCGGTGGGGTTCAACATCTCTCTTCAGGAAAAGGGTTACAAAACTAGAACTGTGCACTGCGGTTCGCAAAGGTGCTGACAGTGAAGGTCTCACAGGGCTTCAGCAATGGCCAAGTGTTCAGAGGCCTAAAAGCTAATATGTAAAGCACATGTGCACCTGTGAGACTGGAGGGAATCCAGGCTCAAAGCCTCCTTGGCATGTTTATCTCTCCAGATATTCATTTATTTTAATAATTGTTGTTTCACCATAAGCTGTGAAAAGTGTTATTTTGCAAAGAAGGCAGAGCCACAAAGGCAATATGCCTTTGCCTTTTGGAAACATATTGAGTACTTATTGTTTTGCCCAGCAAAAGTTAAAAGCCTTTTACATGCAAAAGAAAAGAAAAGTTAAACCGCAGAATAAACTTCCAAATCTGATATTGCAGCTTTCCCCACTCTTAGTCAATGACCAAAGCAGGTGCTGTTCAGAAAACAACTGGCAATGCTTAATGCACCGTAAAGAAGTAGTGTCTAAGTAGTGCTTAAAGTAGTAGTGTCTGAGTGGCAGGACAGGGTCTGAGCCAACTGCTATTGCCTTTACGTGGAGGCTTCTCTTAGGAGTATTTACTTCCTCATGCCTTCGTGGCTATATGGCATTCTTGTAAAGCAGACTCATTAAATTAGATGAAAAGGTTTTTTAAAAAAATTTCTAGCTCTTGTCATAATGGAGAAGAGATAACCCAAGTGTTGTCTGAAGGCAAGACACACTACAGTTATGAAACAGGCAGAGAATTTCAGAGAAATCTGATGTTCTGACTTGCAGAAACACAAAATCATCATCAGAGCACCCAAAAATATGACCTCACCATCTCAGAAAGGAGCCTCTTGGGTCTGGGTTTTTGGTATGAAAGGTCTTCTGCAGGTTGCTACTGCACAGCATGACAGAGCCAGCAGAGTCAAGGCTGGCTTCAGGCCCCTGAGATCCTGTATGGATTAGCTAGTCTCATCTGTGGACCACAACAGAAGACTACAGAACAGCAGGCTTCCTTTCAGCATCAGTTTTGTGACTCTCAGAAGGCATCTTTCAGCCTGCAGTCCAGAACATCCTTCACTCGTACAAATCACAGCTGAAGTCACTAACACCACACACAGATGCAAAAGTCTCCAACAGGCTCTACAGCCGAAGAGCGTTGTGCAGAACGGACAACAGCATCTCCTCACCACTGCCGTTTGACCTAACTAATGACTGATGCAGCTAACGCAGCTGCAAACCTAACACAGATGGCAGATTAAGTCCTCAATGATGTAAGACCTTGACAATTACATCATGTCACCAAGAAATACCTCCAGGAAACCACAAAAACGAGCAAGGCTCAGAGTAAGTACAGCAGGAAGAACGTCCTTAAACACAAATGTCGAGTAGTAATAGGAGGCAAAAACCTCAAGCAGGCAGAAGAGTTCACCTAGCTGTGCAACATCACACTAGGCAGCAGGACCTGGAAAATGAAGTGAGATCCCGGATGGGAAAAGCACTGTCAACACTTAGTTCAGCTCAGGGATATATGGAAGGGAAGTATATAGATACATAACCAAAATAAAGCTGGTTCATTTCAACCAGTAGATGATCTCAGTGTTCACATGGGGCTTCTGAGAACTGAAAAACTATCAAAACATTAGGCAGGAAACTGGACAGTTTTGAAAAAGAGTGTCTATGGAAGACATGCTGCATATTTAGTAGAATGACTCCATCTTCAGTTAAGAGAGCAGAAAAAAGTGGGCTTGTTTCCACTGTGATCAGAGGGAAACCCTGGATGTCTCTGAACAGGCAGTCTGGGCTCTTACATGGTGATTGCAACGAGGAAACCGTTAGCTGGGAACTGAATGGTGTGAGGAAACCAAGGCGCTCAGAAAAGCCTTAGCAAGGACGGTAGCAAAGGAGGCTGCGACCGATTTCCCCTGTGCACCGGTGTCGGCCTGGAAGGAGCTGGAAAATTACTTTTGAATTTCTAGCCCCTAAAGGCTCAAAGCAGACAGTATATTAAAGGAGAGACTTTTAAAAGTCTCATTATGTAGTTAACTTGTCCCAAGGGCTTGGAAGTTTGTGGCATTCAGTTTGTGACTCCCGGCACTGGCAACACTGCAATTTGTGCTGAAGCCACCGAAAGTTTTGCCCATTCGATGGTTACAAGATGAGACCTTTGCCAGTATGAGGTGCCGAGTACCAGGAAACGCAACACGGATGATGGCAGTGGAGAGTGGCTGCTCTGTCGGTCGTTGCTGCCTGCCACGGTCGAAGCCGTGCTCCAGCCGCTGGGGCACGCGAGGCTCTGGAGACTGACACACCAGTTACCTCCAGCTCCTCTCATTGCTCCATTTACAGAAAATGTTTTGAAATGTCAGGTCAAGCTTAACATGCTTCACTGAAATCTCTGCCTTATAGTTTAATTTGCTAGATTAATTTGGAGGTAGGCGCACATACTTGATCCTGGTTTAGTAACACAGTGTTTGCTGATGCTTTTCTAAACCAGCTTCTATAAGGATCCAGCTGAATGGTGTGGGGCACTGGCAAGGTCAGAAGATATTTCTGTGCCCTCATCTCCAGGGTGAGATCAAACCTGTTTTGACAGTAGGTGTATCCCCCGGTGCCCACTGTGAGCTGTAGGAACGAGCCGATGCCTCAGCCCACCGCCAAGTCCCGCTTGACCAAAACAAGTTGCCCTGATTTGTGCAACTTTTTCCTGGCCTTGCTCTGTTTTTTGTATCTCAGTGAGACAGGTCCTTGGCTGTGTGTCATGGGAAGAAGAGTGGAGAGAAGGGTGCAAGAGCAATTTGGGGGAAACCGAGGATACTTCCCAAACTGATTCATTTCCTGCCATCTGTTGCAGGCTACTTGGCTTTTCATACATCTACGCCGTGCACTGAAGACGGCGAAATAGTGATGGGAAGAGAAAGAGCCTGGAGCGCTGAAAACATGCAATTTGCCTTACCTGGGATAAATGGCAGCCTAGTAAGTGCAAGAAATAAAGTCAAAAGTGTTTCTGCAAAACAACGGATACCTCGATAAAATCAACAGGGAAAAACCTCAGCATGCACCTTGACTGGTGAAGGGGGAACAGGCCAAATCTGCCATCAAGGAGCGCAGGAGTGGTAGTTGTGTGGTAGCGTTTGTGTCCTGCTGCGAGAGCCAGCGTTCGCTTGACGAATGTCAGTAACGAAGCGGGCGCCCGTGGGCAGCCAGGCTCCAGGCTGCTTCGTTCCCCACCGCCAGGGAGGTCCGCAGGAGCTGGACTTCAGTCAGGAAGAAATATGGATTCTGATATGGATTAGATACTAAAACTCATCTCTTTACAGCTAGTGCTCCCACTGATTTCAGCAGGTCCCCAGTAGCAGGACCTAACCGAAAATACGCCTTGCTACAAGTTGCTAGTGAAAGCTCAAGCCTTAGGACCATGACAGGCTGCAGAAGTCTCCACGGGGATAAGTCCTGCTCCGTGCAGCAGCACCTCGCCCCGAAAGCACGGAGGGCAGGCGGTGACAGCTCTGCAAAAAGCTCCCTCAAACCGTTCTCTGGGTTATTTAGCTGTTAGAGAAGATCTCAGTGTTTTACAAAATGACTCAAGGAGCACGTTAGACACATTCTGAGAGAAAATCCACTATCCTCCACCCCGGTGGTGGATTTAGCATTTCATGAGCAATCGTGCTCGCAGAAGCACCTAAATGACGCAGACAGCAAAGTGTGAGTCTTGCAGGTGACGTAGCTGCCACGGGCTGTTTGCTGAATTAAACTTTTCCTTTGCAAAGCTGAGCACTAAGAGCTAGGCTGGCTGCTAGTCAACGGCAGTTAGGCTGCTAAAAGCCCAGGTAGCTTTTGGAAAACAGGACTTGGGCTCCTGAATCAAGTAGGCCCTTTGTTAGCCCTGATTTTTCTTTTCTCTCTCTAACTAACCTGAGTTGGTGTAAGCACTGAAATAAACTAAAATTACCCATTAAAAATAATGAAAAAACCTATAAGACAACCATTTCTTCTAGGCATGCAAACCTGTTGGTCTAGCAGCCTTTTCTCCTTCGCCAGTGTTGTCTGTATTTTATTTCAGGTCCTGATACGGCAGATTAAACGATGTGGGAGCATAACAAGCATGCCATCCTGATACTGATGTGCGGATTAAACACAGCAAAACCACCACGAGCACCAGGCACTTCATCAGAAAGAAATACATACGGTCAAAATGACATTGCCTCATGGAGCACTGTAAACCATCGACTTCAGTTTTACCCACAGAAAGGTGCCAGGCAGCTGCTCAGCAGACCCAGACAGGGAAAGGCACGAAACCAGAAAACCAGCAAAAAGCCTGTGCCCCATTCAATCCCACAAATGCTTTTTTTTTCAGACTTATGCTGAGTAACAGCCGAATGTAGGAGCCTATCAAGGAAGCACGGTTCTTCCAGGCAGCGTGTCGGCTCGGTAGCGAGGAGGAGATGTGGCTCGCTTGCTTTTTGCCCCGAGTCCCACTGTGTTTGGTGCCTTCCTTGAAATCCTGATCCTGGAGTCACACGACTATACAAGACTTCATTCTTCCCTGGAAAGCAGTCAACAGCCAAAAGCGTTAGGAAAGCAAGTCTGAAAATACGGTCCCTGAGAAGGTGAAGGAAGGAAACGGAGGGTGAATGCAGGTGATGCAAAGACGCCGGTGACGGGCTCTGCGAGGGCCAGGAGCCAGCCCTGCTCCGGCACCGGGCGCCCGAGACCATCGCTGCTGGAGCAGAGGGCTCCGCTGCACCTCCTCAACTGCAGCCTTGGTGAAGCCTCACCAGGATTAAAATATTGGAAATGTGGGTGACAGCTTAGATTACACATCGTTAGAAACAGCCAGTGTAATCTGCCGCCAGCTCCCTACAAGGAAATCTTTAGCTAACAAATATGCTCCAGTCTTTTGAGCTGGCAGATAATGATGAAACACAGGATAAAATATATCTGCCTTTCGGGGAAGTGTTTGACATTACACCACGTGCTGGGCTGATTTACTCGGCCAGAAAGAGTGACGCAAAGCGAGGGAGCCGTTTTGGACGGTGATTAAAAGCCCTTTTGGGAAGCGGCAGGTGGAGGTTCAGCTCAGCACGACGGGCTGCAGCACGCTGCAAAGCCGCCCCGGCGGCACGGCACGGCACGGCACGGCTGAAGCACCAGCATGCTTCCTCCTTGGGTGCCTCCACTCTGTTTTGAGGAAAGGAGCTTTGTGGACATGGTCAACTGGATTTTGAGCCTACTGAAAAAAACCTGTTTGAAACAGCACGTCTCAGCCCAGGGAGACTTCTCCTGCTGAAGCATTTTGGATAAATTCTGCCTAAACCTTCCTGCTACAGTAAAAATAATACCAATGAAATGGCAAAACGCTGAAAATGCACCAACACAGTGGAAACCAAATCTGGACTGATTTCAACGATTCAGGCTTTTCTGGGGCACTAAGCGGCTCATGCAGCTCGCGGCGCACTGCTCGCCCGGCGAGCCGCGAGGCGGTGGGCAGGCTTGCACGAGCGGTTCGTTATTCTGCACACGCGCCGGCTGCGCAGCCGCTCCAGCCCGCGCCCGTCAGGATCGCGGGAGAAATTCCTGGACTGTGTAATTGTGGCTAACGCGATCATCCAGCAGCAGGAAACAGGGCTGCGAGCATTCGTACTCAGTGCAATTGATGTCATACAGATACGGTCTGCACGGAAACAGAGTGGAGATATATAGCGCCGTGAGTCATCGGAGAGCTCATGCAGCCTTCTGGGAGCAGCATTTTAGGCTGGGAATGCATTTAAGCCTATGCAGGCAAGGTATACATAGTATTTCATTTTAAAATGGCTCAGCGCCGTTTCCTTGCCCCTGTCGCCGGGGCCGTGCCCATCCCCGGGTCGGTGGCTTGGACCTCGCCTGGCTCCGGGTGCCGCGCGGCGCTGGCCGGGTGTCCCTGCAGGCTCCGGGTGCAGTGGGGCACGGCTGTCGGCGGGGCTGGTTCCTTTATGCAGACCCCAGACGTACAAACACCAAGCACAATTCACATTACTGCTTGCAGTCCTCTAATAAAAAGGGCGCTTTTCTGCCGTTTCGGAGAGCTTGGCCTTGCAGCGCGGGCACGTCTAGTCCGTAGCACCCTCTAGAGGATAGCAGCCACCCAGCCCTGTTTTCCAAGAGGATTTGGGTGTGTTTAAAACCATCTCTGCAGCAATGATTTCTCAGGCAAATTCAGTCCCTCCCTGGATCCCACAGCACGTGGAGCAAAACTCCAGGGAGAAGTCTCCCGTGCCGCTGCCCCGGGAGCGGGGGGTCTCCGGCATGTCCCCGGCCGCAGGAGGCAGCGGCCCGACGGCTGATCTCACTGAAACTGGGATGCTGCAAAGCTGCAGGCCAGCAGCTCCTCCGTTCCCTCTGGGCAGGGATAATCCCAAGCTATAGAAACCTGCGAAGCCTCGATAACGTTATCGCGCTGAGGTTGTCTCCTTGTCCTCAGATGGTGACTCGCAGCATGTTTAATTATTGAGATCAGGCTGAACGCTGAGAGATTACTCATCATTGATCCTGGGCATAAACAATTTCCCTTGCAATTCTCTTCTTCAAAAAAGATTTTTTTCTCTCCTCCTTTCTCCAAATTAATTTACATCCCAGCCATGAGCCTCGGTAGAAATTCTTGCCATAATCATTTTGAGCTAAATATTCTGAGTAATCAATCAATGTGGCGGAACCAATTTTGCAACTGTCGCTTTTGATTTTCCCAATAAAAATCTGAGCATTTCACTCGCAGTGCTGCGGCTAATTCCAGCTCTTAAAACCTTCACTTCACCGCATCAGCGCTCCAGAAATGCACTTGAAAATCTGAAGAGCTGGCACAATTGCGGAGAAACTAAAACAGATTGATTTTCAGCAGTGAGAAGAAATCTGGTTTTCCATGTGCCTTTAGACCTTCCTCATGAAACCCTTTTTTTCCTACCTTCCTCCTCTGCAAGAATAACTAAAATGTATTAGCAATCTCATACCTGCAAAAAGCTGGCGCTAATTATAAAAGTTGATGTTATTGAGACCTCAGTGCATGCATATTTGGCTAATAAAGGGGGAAGAAGAGCTTTGCTTGGGGCTGGGAGAGGGGGAGAGGAGGTCTCCCCTCCACAGCCCCGTCCGGGGCACTGGCAGACACGGTGCCTAGGGCAGAGCTTACCTGTGGGGGAGGCAGGGGCTGACGCAGTACCAAAGCGGCTGGAAAAATCCAACCTGGAAAGAACGTGCAAATTAAACGTACCGGTGATTGCTCTTTTTGTTCAGGGTACGTGGGCTGCATTTCTGCTCAGCAAGGAGTGATCAAATTAGAGGCTTTGCAAGTCGTTCCTCATGCGAAATCTTTGGCTGCAGGAAAGTCAGGGAATTTTGCCGCTGCCTTCGACGAAGGCAGAGCATTGATGCCTCCCCTGCACAGTTTGTCGGCTGTATCTCATATGCCAGGAGCTAGTGTTTATTTGTGTTTTTAATAGGCTAACAGGTGTGCGTGAAGTGGTGCCTATGTGTATATGAGAAAACAGCAAAAGCAGTAACAGCAAAAGCAGTACCCACAAGCCTGGCTCTGCTTCACGCCTCCAGGCCTGCTGTATCACGTAGGAAAGGGGAAGGATCCTTACTATAAGCAGATGAGAGGTCCTAAACTCTCTACATTCAGGACTATTTGTTATTTCACAATAACTTAATGTTGAGATAAGCTTGCATTGAGATACCACGGTTCCCCTGTGTTGGCAGCACAGGAAATAACCAATGCTGGCCAGATGCAGCTAGCAAACATCAACCTTTACCTGCATCCACCCTGCATTACTGCAACGACAGTGTGTTGCCAGCCAGTGCCTCTGCGACGAGCAGCGACTGACAGCTCTCAGCCTCACTCCTCCTTTCTGCTATCTTTGCTTGCAAGACCGCGTAGGTGTGATGCAGCAAGCATATAATCAGCTGCGAGATTCAGGAGTGGCGGCAGGAGAAGCTCACAGCTGCCTGCGCGAGCTGTACCAGCAGCCGCCCCGAAACGCCGCCTCCCTTATCTTGGCTCGCTGGCTGTCACGGGCGCAGATCGGACCTGGGAGTTTCGGAGCTGCAGAGCGCCCTTTGGCATTTGCGAAAGGCAAAGTAACCTGAGAAACAGAGAAGTCAGTATGTTTTCAGTTTGCAGGAGAGCTTGAAAACGCCACTGTTGCTTTATTCATCTTTGTCCCCTGCGGAGGTCAACAGTAATCTGCTTTTTCCTCTCTTGGTGCTGAATTTCCTTTACTGAAAGCTGAAAGGGGGCAGGGGCAAGTTAATTCTGTTTTGGAGATGGATGGTTTTTGTCTATGCCTTTCATACTGCCTTTGGATTATTAAAGCAGGATTTGTTTATCCATTTAGAAGCCCAGCTTTCTCTTCCTACGCTATTTTACCTCAATCTCTCTCTCCCGGGACAATCTGAACAACTCAGTTCAGCCCCTTTTATCACGATTCCGAGCCCGCTGCCACCACGCCACTGCTTGGCACGGCCACCGCTCCCAAAACAAGCAGAAACGAGACCAAACCCAAGTGCTTTGACACATGATGTTCAGTTGTATTTTCAGTCTATTAATACACATTCGTTTACCAAATACGAACAGAGTGGAAAGGAAAGCAGTCATGAGCGGAAACAAGGATACAAAACGGTCAAATCCAGCAGCCTTCACAGAAGGAATAGTCAGTGCTCGCGGCGGCACCGCGGGAAGGTGGAGACGCACGGAGACCTGCGCTCACGTCCCAACTGGAAGCTCTCACGTTGTCAATCAGTTTAGCCAGAGACGCGATTCAGAGAAACAGTCCCACAACTGTGAATTCTGATGCTATTTTCTCTCATTTCCCAAGTGTCAGGAAAGAGCCAGGTAAGTAAGAATTATTTACAGCTATGAGATTTTATGAAAACACACTGGGAGGTTAAAAACAGAATAATCACCAATACTTGAAAATACAATAATAAAACAGGCCAAGAAAAGACCCAAAGAGGATCGCTGCATTCAGCTGCCACTTTACAGCGTGTGGGTCTGTTCCGCTCTGATTTCTCTCAGTTCTGCACGTTTAACTTAATTCACCGCCTCAGCGCCGTGCTCCTGGTTTAACCTCGATTCTGATGAGGTCCCGATTTCGGCAGGGTTTCGGTGATGCACAAGATTGCCCACTTGACTTTGCAGAACCAGGGCCACGAGATGCTGTGCGAGTGCAATGAAGTCTTGCGGCCCCCCGGGAGATGCCAACCTCTACCCCATCCCCGATTCAGGGCCACCGGCACCGAGGGTGCCGCGGCTGAGCAAGGTGGGTCAGTTTAGACCTGTGTGGATTTGGGTCTTTCCATGTGGCAGGAGGAAGAGGAAACTGCACTCATCAAAAGGACCATGCAGACATTTCTTTCTGCGGCCCACAAGTGCAGCTTCCCTATATAAGCTACGCCACCCACACTATGTTTACTACAAATGCACAAAAAAAATTATTACAGTGAAAGAACAACAGCAAGCCAAGACTGAGTCTGATTGTACATGGATGTTGCCTTGGAAGAAATAAAGATACCGGGAATTACTACCATCAGGGTCCCACCTAAGCAAAACCCTCACCGAGGTCTCCCCCAGGGGACAGCACCAGGATTGTGAAATCAGGTTCTCAGACTCGATCAAAGGAAGTTTTTGTTTGGGTTTTAATCTATCAAAGCTCACATCAAGCCAGGCAACTTTACTGGTGGCTACCTTGGGTGAGAAACGTGCTTGCCTGGTGTGGGCCTGCGGAGGTTTTCTCCCTGCACACACTCCCACTGGTAAAAGTCTCACTTTATAATACCAAGAGATATTTCATGTGTTTGCCTTAGTTAAAACATCCCTTCTTAGGATGAAGAGTGACAAATGCACTTGCCTGCTTGGGGACAATCCCCATTTTCACATCAGCTGACTGCAGAGAAGATCAGGCTGCAGAGACGCTGCCTCTGCACATGCCCAACCGCAGCAAGTGGAGACTGAGAGACCAGAGGCTGAGCTGAGCACTGCATCTGCCATGGAGCACTAGAGCATTTCTTCTACAAATTATGTTTTGTGAAATTCTTAAATATGATGCCATTTTATCCCTCTTTTTTTAAAAACCATGCATCAATTCCATACTAAAAATGTTATCCAATCCAGCCACTATACAACAAAATATATATATTAAAATATCGTAATATTTAAAAATATATAAAGGTGTGGTAAGGAGTGCGAGTTCTCAGAGTGGCACCTATTAAGGAATACATTAAAAAAAGGTAGGCTTCATTTCAGGTTGGGGAAAAAAAAAATAGAGCCTGGGAGAAATCTCTCTCATTTCTCATAGTTCTAGCAAATAAATTGCACAAGAAACGGCTGCTTCAGGGCTTGCTGGTACCCAAACCATGTCACTAGCTGCAGCACTGTACATTTGCAAGCGATTCCTCTGCAGTCTGGTGAATGTACTAAAAGCAAAAACGCTACGGTGCTAAGTAGTGATTGTTTAGGTACAGAAATAAATTCTCTCCAGGTGTTAAGCCTCACCCTTGGAGTGGCTTCTTAATATAAGAAAGAAAACTCCGGCACGCGCGTGGATGGGGGCTTTTGGAGGCTCTGCACAGCGAAGGCGGGTACGGGAATACAAGCAGTGCCTGACAGTACGGCCCTCTTCTGCATTGCTTTTATTCTTGTTTGAATACCAACATTATTCCTTCCCTCTCTCCAGAAAGGAAAAACAACACACACACGTGTACGCGTGCAAAAACTCCTGCTGATATCGGGAATTCGGCAACACCACAGCGAAGGGCTGAACGTATTAAAAGTGGATTCTCCGCTCAGACTGAGAAATCTGCTCCTGGCCAGAGAGCCCATGTGAGGCCTGTCTGCTACTTCAACATGGAAAGACCTTCTAAATTAGCACCTTATACAGCATCAGTAAATTAATTCTCAACTCGGTGGCTCTGCCAGGGCGTTTGAGACCGGCAGCCACCGCAGGGTGCTCCGAGCCGTGCACGACTTGGGTGGCTTCTCTCTAAAGCAGCCTGGGAGCGGGGGACTCGGTGCCATTGGAGTGATGAAGCCCCCACGCTTAGCTGCTACCTCAAAAGACAATATACGGGTAGTTCGATGATTGTAAGAGCCATTGCTGATGTGGCGACGGGGACAGTAAGAGCACTTAGAAGACGATGGGAATCGCACACTTCTTCGAGGTTCACATGTAACCGCGGTGGGGTTGAGTGCTTCCTTTCCAGCCATGAACACAGATCTACGTGCCTCACACGGCTTCTCTGGCAGGCTACAATCGTTCCGAGTTAGCAGCATCGTTCAAACTGAAAGAGCTAAAAACCTATCAAGAGATGAAAAGCTCCGACCTAGCTAGCACTAGCACGAAATACCAAGACACCTTTGATCTTTTCTTGATTGCAAATGCTCAGGGCACGGCGTAGTGCTCTGGCTCTGCAGGGGGTGACCCCAGGTCAGTTTTTTAAGGGAAATAATCAAGGTAACATACTTATCTATTTACAGTGCACCAGCCAGAGCCTCAACCCCCTGGGCCAGTCAAGATTATCACCTAAAATGCTGCGCATGCACTTCCAGCCGGCTAACCAGACCACAGACTCACCAAGTACAAAGGACTGTAATCCACAACTGCACCTATAAAACATCAGCATAAAACAGAAATTGCAGGAACCGGCTGAAACTGTGGCTGCCCTTGAGGAATGTATGTTTGTTACTCACTCAGGTCACACTGCGTACAAAATTACTTGGTACCTATTTACATTTAAGATGCAGAAGACAATCAGCTAAAATGTAAGTGATGGTGCCCGCTGTGTTTTACGCTGAGCTTAAGGAACGGCGTGATGGTGCCCGCCGTGTTTTAGGGTGAGCTTGAGGAACGGCGTGATTCTTTTCCAGTTCAAGAGATAAGATTGTTGGAAGCTCAAACAGAGGGGAAAAAACCTCTTCCCTATGAAGGCCTTTTTTTTTTCTTTTTTTTTTCTTTTTTTTTTAAACTAAAGTAAATAAAGGTTCATCTGGTCTTCTGACTAAAGAGCGTTGAGCATTTTGAGGAGCACAGGCTTAGGGAGCACATCCGCAGCCCAGCTAGCGAAGGGCCTCCCCTCGGCAGCACTTGCAGCAGAGGAGTTCAGCTTCCCGCTTTGCGGACCAGACTCTCCCGTTAGGTATTTCCAACAGTCTGCTCTCTCTTAGTGTTCGACACGGCGTTCCCATCCTCTGGGGCACACAGCTGCGACGCTTACAGCTAGTACGAGGGAGGACATGAACCTGGGAGACGCACGGGATGGGGGATGGCATACAGACCCGGGGAGGCACCAACCGGCAACGTCCTGACCCAGGAGCAGCAGCGATTTGTCCAGTATATGCATGGCTGATTCGCTACCCAGCAAGATGCAAAATAGTTTTGGAAAAACTAGTTTTGTCTTACACAAATGCAAAGCAGGACTGGGCATGTTAAGTTTTGCCTGTACTTGGGAAGACATGTTCTGCATGACTGACTGTGGCCAGTCTAACAACAAAGCAGACCCCAGACACAAGCTCTCCCCTTCTCCCTTGCACTCACCCAAACTACAAAGTGGGGAAAAAAAAAAGGTGTGAACTTAGCTTGAGCACAGCTGGCCTGACATTTCAGCTCTCCCTTCTTTTAAATAGGGAGAAAAAGGAATGCAAAGAAAAGTCTCTATATTTAATGCAATATAAATGCGTGGGCAAAGGATCCGAAGCACAGAGCTGAACCTGGCCAAGCTAGCTTTCAAGTTTCTGTTCCCTGTCACACATAGCACCTCACTTTCCTTCAGCAAGGAAGATCTAAGGCTTCAGTTTAAAACTTGTTTCTCTCTTGGAGAAAGCCTTCCTGCAGTTTAAACAAATTGATGTACTACATGTCTGTAACAGCCAGAAAACTAGCGATTTCTGACACCTTCAGCTCCATCGAGGCTGCCCTTTGCTAAGATCTACACAGCACCGTGCTGCGTATTGCAAGGACTGCTGATTGCTCTAGCTGTAGTAAAAATATTTCCCCCCGCCGAGAGGGGAGAAGAGACCAAAATACCAATTTTGATAAAAGATTGTTAGTCCGTTCCCGATAAAGAACTTAAACATCAACCCTTGACAAGCTGTGATCATAGGAACGCCTGGCACAGCGTCAAGCAGCACTTCCCAGCAATGCCAGAGCTGCGAGCAGCATCCCGGCAGAATACGAACAGGGATGAGATGAGGGGCTCCAGCAAGCAAACGCACTGATATCTGAAAGCTCTAGAAAGCACACGCATCCCGCAGCTCCTGTGTAGCCACATCACAACTACTGTACGTTACAACCACACTGGCAGTAGTAATAATATGTATTAGGATTTGTTTCCCTTCCTAGGGAGCAGCCTGCATCCTTTAGGTGCTCAGCAATTGTCTAAAGAAGTATCTTCTTCAGAGAATAGACCTCTCATTTGTCATAATTTCCAAGTCTTTCTGATCCTCTCCTTTGCTAGTGTCAATTTGCTTGAAGTTCCTCCACCAAAATCCTTACAAAAGGCACGTTAGTTTGGCAGAGACCTTTTTTGCCTCCCTTGGCAAAAAGCAGCTTTCTGAAATCCTATACTGTTCATAAACTTGTCTTTAGAGAACTAGACTTTAAAATGCAAAGTAGTCTCAATCTTCTTAAGTCCAAACCTCCATTGGCACCATGGATTCTTTTGTTCCAACAGAAGGAAGCAAGTATTCTTCCTCCAGAAAACGAAAGGGGAATTGTACTAGAAACCCACGGATCTTTTTCAATTCTTCTGTTGCTTTCACAGGATCATCGTTTGCTAATTTTGGTTTGTTGATGAAATCACGCAGTTGGGCTAAGTTATTCACCTGGTCACTGGGAAGGCATCGGAAAACCTGATCAAAACAGAAAGAGGTATATCAGAGCAGGGGAAATACTGCAATGTACAGTTCCCAATGTACAGTTCCCAAGAAAAACTCAGAATATATTGTTAATGTGCCTCTGGATGGAAGTGACTCACTTAACGGTTTTGAGAACGGGGAAGGAGAAGGTACGCACAAAACCATCATACAGTTAGAGCACGAAGAGGGGAAACTCAAGGGCTTTTCCTGATCACTTCAAAGAGATTGAAAAACAGAAGCAACTAATTTACTTCTACTCCATTTACACTGTGGCCAACTGGAAGAATTAAATCAGGAGTGTTTCACTGGAGCTACAGCTGATACAAGTAAAAGGAGAAATCAGAACTGCTCCGTCTTGGGCTGCCACCATTTTTTGAGGACACACAAACTCCAGTCCAACTTCTTGTTCACAGCTTGTGCATTTCACTGAAACTATGTGATCTTTTAAAACACCTCTGACCAACTCCAGGAGCTGAACTCGCTTCCCTTTCCCATCACCCCTTCCCACCAAACACAAGTTGCCACTTCTCCCGTTTACACCTTTTGACAACAAGGAAGCTGGAAGGAGAAGGGGAAAAGGAGCCGTATGCTTCACCTTATCGAAGATGGTGGCATTGCGGGCCGCTGTTGCGATCCACACCTCCTTGAAGAATTTGTCACAGACAGGATCCTGGTGGTCTGAATTGAGGTCAGAGCTACCAAGTATGACCCTGAACAGAGACAAAAGAATTTGTGCCAACAGAAGCTGAGACAGTGGAAATGTTATTCTCGTCTTCCACTCCTTCAGAAGGAAAACAAGCACAGCCGATAAGAGCATGCCAGAGGCAGCTACTAAACTACCTTAGCTCAAAAACATCCCAAAGTTGAGGCTAATACTGAAGAGCTCCTTTATTACTTTTATTATTACTCACTTGCAATAGTGCCTAGAGTTTCCAGCCTTTCTGTACTAGCTCATGTGCAGACACACCTGAGAGTGGCCAGCGTTGCCTGTCAGGGATTGAAAAGCTACCCCTTAAGAGGACAGCAGGTTTGCCAAAGGCAAATATTTGTGAATGGCCAATAAACATCACCGGGTGCTCTGAAGATGCCTCGCCTGCTCCCTGCTCCCCCTACAATAGTCCGTCAGCCTTAAAGCTGCCTTATTTTCTCCTTTCTTTCCGTTTAATAACTGTCCAGATGGGAAATGGGAGGGGGAGAAAAAGGTCTTAATGAAAAAACGGCTGTGTTGTGGGCCAGATGGTTGCTCTGAGTGAGCAAACTTCCATTAACAAGAGAGACACCACCACCCAAAACTGAGAGTGTGTGAAAACGGGATCTGGAGGCAAAATAGCACTGTCTTGTTTATGAGCTCCCTTAGTTAAAGGCTTGAGCAAAATGATTTGTAAGCCAAATCGTTGCTGAGCTGAGGAAAGGGACCGCACGAGAAACGCAAACTCCAGGCAACAGTAAAACTCTCTGGGCTAACCTGAGGCCAGGCAAAGCTAAATCTAAGTAAGCATCTGAAGCTCCATTGGTTTTAAAGGCTTTGACCCCTTTCACCAGGCGTAAATCTGAGCAGGCCCCGCAGATTGCTGCTCCTGCCTGGGAGCGGCGAGCCCAAGAGCGCTGGGGCAGCCGGGGAAAGCGCTGCTGCCGCGTGGCCCTGCTTCTCCCTGCGGCCTTCAGGAGCTGCCAGCGTCGTACCTGAAGCAGCGAAGGCGGAGAGACTGGGCGAACTTCCCAGCGCTGTAGGGCTCTCCGTCCATCACGGAGGGGACGGTTTCCGTGTCCTGCACGATGATTGCTATTTCGCTGTCCCGTTTCCCAAGCATGCTGCGGTCGTTGATGTTAGCAGAGCCTTGAGAGGAAGAAAACAGAACAGCTACAATACACCACGGTAGCATGTGTCCGGGCCCCAGAGATCACCACAGCCCCTGGGCAAGAGCCGTCAGTATTTCAGGGCCTGGGATTTCCAGACGCTTGGGGCAAAGGGTGGGCGCAGGACTCTGCGTCAAAGGAAGCATTGCTTCAGCTCCCTTCCACGCTTACGCTCTTCTGCGTATCCTCCACCACCGCCAGCCACCCTGTCACTTCACTGGGCTGCCCACCCTACTGCACCCTTCATCTGTGCGTCGTGAACGTATAGCAGCTTACCCAGGTAAAATTAGCCCACCCACGACTTCCAATTCAAGTGGAAAAGCCCAAGGAGAGTGCCGAGGGTACCGGTCTCTCCCTCTGCCAGTAGAGGACAGGGGGCTGGATTGAGTTACTTCCACTTCTTTGTGAAACTGGAGAAAAATCAATGCACGTATCTCAGGAGCATCCCCCATTTCATGCTCGTTTGTGACAGTTTCGGCTGCTCAGGAGTGAGGGTTTGAGGTGAAGGTCTGTCGGAGCTGACCCCCTACCAAAGGCACCTCCATAGAGAAGGAAACAGACTCCAGGAGAGCCAGGATGAGGGGGAGAGCAAACACTCGCCCTCGCAGGCTTCAAAAGGGTTCCCAGGGCCTGGGAGAAGGTTAAATTATAGTCAACCAATGCCAACATTTTAAAAAGTGTAATTTCTCTAACTTCCCAGGGGCTTTTGCTGAATGATACCACAGCATTCAAAGGTCTTAACTGCATTAGGTTTGGATAAGTTAAGAGAGCAGGACGGGCTCTATGGGTACATCCTCTCAATCCTTAGTAACGTCAGGAGGGAAAACGTACCATTTGGATTTGGAGGCTAGGAGGTTTTAGTAAGGGCAATTTAGGAAGAAAAAAGTCACTTCCATCCACACTGCACCAAGGCGGGGGCAGGCTCTGCCCCCGGGTAACTAACACCCCGAGCTTCCAGCATCACCAGGGGTCACGTTTTAACATCTGTATGCACAAGAGTTGTTTGCTCGAAGTCGCAATCACTGTTAATGCAGTAAAACACGGCCTCCGGGGGTCTGGAGGGCAATCTGACCAAGTATATCCCCTTTGGCATCAAATATCAATATCCCCTTCGGTCACAGATCGGAACTGGTTCCCCCTGCTGCCACGCTACCGTCCGTCACATCGCTCCGGCAGCCTTCTCTTGAGGATGGTCAGGTTATTGCAGCCACCTTGTTCCCCTTCTTTCCTTTCTAGATACTACTCTGCTGGGCTCTGACAGTGCCCCTCGTGAAGCAGTCCCTCTCCGAGACGTGCCACCACCTCGCTACCGGCCGGTTCAGAGGGACACGCGCCTGGCGCTCGCTGCCAGAAGCTAAACAGCTCCGTCACCAGCTGCACCCCAGGGTGGGAGCTCACCCCGCCCGCACTCAGAAACCGGGTGCTGGGCAGAAGTGCGATGCCCAAATGATTGCTCAAAACTGGCTGAGGCTTCAGTACCCAAAGAGTTTTCTCTGTCCTGCGCAGACATCGGAAAGCAAAGGAAGGGGGATCTCACAGGACATTTCACCCAAGGGGAGAGGAGCAGCAAGACACTACAAGAGATAGCAGTCATCAAGTCATCTACCCCCAAAAATGACCAAATAAGAGGTCTCCAGACAACTCCCCTAACCTGACTCCTGCAGAGAGGGGACCCCAGGCCCTAGTTAACCATTCAGCCTTCCCAGTGACTGAATACCCCTGCAGGAGTTAACGCTTCAAGAGGAAAAATGAGCCAAGCCACTCGCAATATTTCCACCTTCCCTCTCACCACAAGGCAGACTCTGCTGCACGGTGCCCAAACCAGTACTTTACTCTCACACACTCAGTCTCTTTCTTGGGTGGAAAAGTGTAGAGTGTGAATTAACCAAATCGAAGCCCTAACTATTCCACCAGCAGAAACTATCTCAGGAGACTTAACATGGGACAGCTTTGTGCCTGACCAAGGTGCAAGCCCCTGGGCTGCTGCTGTGTTGTGGCAGCTTTTCTTTGGGGGTTTGCACTTCCCCGCGAGTGCCAGCCCCTCTCCAGGAACACATGGGGGAAGCATTGCCCGCTGTGCTCACGGCCCTGCAAACTCCACCGCGCTTGGCAGCTGCGCCCAGCCCCTGGGCCGGCAGCACACGCGGACTCCAGACCACCTTACCAGCCAGCCCCGACGTTCACGCAGCATAAAAATCAGCCCTCAGGTTTATGGGCATGACGGATAATACTGGAGAGCACTCTCTCAGACCTTCAGACCATCACAGTTGCAACAATGCTACTACTGCTATAATAATAAATCTATATCTCAGCTGTTCTGCATACTAGAGACATGATCTGACCCCTGAGAGGATAACCAAAGGGCAAACCATCCCCATCCCAACCACAAGCCATCAGACCACAGGCCAGATTGCTTCTTTGAGGAAGGGGAATATTCTGATTCTTGCAAAATCTAGTATTAAATTGTCCTTTGGCAAAGTTCTCATTACTGATATTACACCTCAAAAAGGGTTTCTTTAAAGAAGCAGGCTCAAATTCTGCTCTCCTACTGTATTGTATAACTCAGAGCTCAGGCTCTCGTCTTTGCTTTACAATCTCACAATAAATATGGTAACAGAGTCGGATGAAAAGCTCTCTATTACTTGTTATAACATATTTCCCCATTCTTAGGAAATGGAGCTGATAAATGACACATGTTGTCCAAACCTTCCAAATTTTACGGCACATTCTGTTCTTTAAGGAACAGATGACAAGTCTCGCAAGTTTTACCGCTAGAGCAGAGCTTGATACAAGACAGATGGACAAAATTCCCTCCACTGGGATTCTCTTAACTGTTACACAGAGATTTAAAACAACCCCCCCCCCCCAAAAAAAAAAAATTGAATGACAGACCTCCAAATCATTTTCTCCCTCCTGCCTACCCTCTTCATTAATCCGTGAGTTTGTTTGTTTTTTAACTGCAAAACATTTCACAAGGAAGAAATCATAACATAGAAGAGAACATGGCATTGCCGCTTCGTAACATGCCAGGGAAGCTAAGGGAACATTTCAGGTATAACCAAATGGTACAAAATTCTCCTGCAAGCACCCTGCTCACCAATTATGACAGTGTTGTCATCAGCAATAAGCAGTTTGCTGTGAACGTAGATGAGTTCAGTGACTAGTTTTCCTTCCAGCTCTGCATATGTTCGAAGTCCACAGAACGATATGTAGTTTATCCACTTATCTCCAACTGAAAATTAAAAGAGAACAAAATGGGATGGGATGAGGAAGGGGAAGGAGAGAAGAAGGAGAAAAGATCCTCTTTATATAAAGCCCAGTATGAATAACACAGTTTACTTTTAACATCTTTTTTTAAACGAACAGGTAATAGAAGTAAGTCTCTTCAAAAATAGACTTAAAAATGCCTGTGGGCTCTCTGTGCTGCTCTGATCCACTGCCTGCTCAGATACTTCACCTTGGTGAAAAAATGACCCAAATCTCTCATATTATGCAGCATGCAAGTGCTCACAATTGATATGAACATCTGAAAATAACTGGACTATGTGACTGTTTTTCTGCAGGATCTGCAGAGAAGAGGTTTTAAGCAGGTGTTTTGTCTATGCACAGTATGGAAAATACATCCAAATGTGAATTGTCTGCAGTTCAGATTTAAACAAAAAACTAGAACTAATGGGGCATTACGTACGCCTCTTACATTTATGCTACGTGTTTTTCATGGTGCTCTGATTTCTATCGGAGCAAATTCAAGTAGGCACGCTCATTGTGAGAAAGCAGCTCTGCAAACAGCGTTATGGCTAAGCAGCTTTTCCCTCTGCGTGTTCGCTGAACGCCAGGAACAATCCCGGGACTGGGTTTAGTGGGGCGGGGGGAGGCAGAGGGCCTGCAGCTCCCCAGAAGCGTGGCCCAGTTCAGGACACGTTCCAGATAACACAATCCTGAGCAGCTGCAACTGCTCCCTGCTCTTTCCCTTGGGTCCTTCCCTCATCCAGATCAGGGCTGCATCCAAATACGGAGCCTGAGTATCAGCCAAGGCTCGCACATGCTAATAAACTTCAGTGATGGGATAACAACAGGGGCAGAGGCTGCTCACCAGACACGCTGGTCTATAACACACATAGCTGCACACCTGTGTGATGCCTCTTTCAAAAACCTGAAACCCGTCTGCTACAACGAACACAAATGGAGAAGATACACACAACACAAGCTGTGCCCAGACAGGAGCTGGGGATAGGGCCTTGCTGCCTAATTATATTTTGTGAGAAGCAGAGATGCTTTGGTGAGTCTCCTCCCTACTCTTGGGGATGCCACATCTGCAGCTCTCCCTGCTATCGCAGTTTATATAATCCTACACTTGCAGAATCTGCTTTATATCGTATAGATCCATCTATCCAGCAGCGGTGCCCCAAGACTAAAGACATCACACATGAGAGGACTAAAGCTCTTACCCTCTGCCTTCAGCTGGCCCAGAATTGAGTTTTCTCCCCTGCACATGGTCCTGGAAAGAAGGCAGGCAGCCGTTACCAACACCGGTGACTCGGAGCAGTGACATGCCGAAGCAGAACTCCCGCAGCGAGGTAAAGCACAAACCCGGAGGCATTTCCCACACCCCATGCAAGCAGAACGGTACTTCCAGGGCACACATTTTTCCCAAAGAAACGTTGACACGTAACAACTGCTCTTTTCCAGAAAGATCACATACCAATCAACTTACACGGGGGAAAGCACTTTTCTTCTAAAGCATACAGCAATAACAACAAATGTGTTACAAACGGGGGCTACTAAAGTTTGAGTCACTCTTCTGGTAAGCAGAGGTCTGGATGTGAAGTGGCATCAAGAAAAAAAGTCACCATGTGCACAATGCTAGCACGGTGGCCCTGGCAGAAAACAGCTCGTGGGAAAGGGCCTGGTCTGGGAGAAGCGCTGGTTCACTTCTCCGGGCGTCCCTTGCCCCGTTCGCCCTTCAGGGGCGAGGCTGCCCAGCTGCGGGGGGGGACCGAGCTGGCAGGCAGCACCCCGGGGGGGACGTCACTCTGGGGCAGCAGCAGTCCCTGCAGATTGAATGCACGCTGGTCACACCGTATCGCAGCAGCTTTCCTCTAAAATCACATTGCCTTTGGCTGTCCTGCCTTCACTGTACCCTGCTCCCACCGCAGGAGCATCCGGCACCTTTCCATGCTAGTCCTCCAAAGGAGGCCTGCTGTGCTTCAGGTGCCCCTGGAAACATCCACATTTTGTGCTCCCGATTCCCCAAATGCTGCTGGCGTGCCCACGTTTGGGAACACGCTCCACAGCCTCCACAGTGCTGACTGATGGAGCGATGTGAAACACCAGGCAGAGATGCAAATTCTGAAATAAAGCCCAGCGTGTCCACCTTACAGAGCAGGTGGGAACTCCTCGAGCTAAGAGACCCGCAGGGCTGCGCGCTGCCTCCTCCGGCTGGTAGCAGCGACGTGGAATACATCGCTCTTCCCCGAGGGCACCGGTGTTTTGAATACTGCCAGGCCTTCTCGTGACTGCAAAGAGCCCCGTTATTACAGCACTACCGAAACCACCGGCAAGAGCCACAGCACAAGCTGAGTTTCTAGAAGAGAACAGTGACGTTGAACGGGAGGGGAGAAACCTTATGGATGAATAAATTCTGCTCTGATGAGCAAAAAGGAAAGCAAATATATTGTGCAGCTTTATGCTACGTACAGGGAGCAGCTAATGAGCCAGGAATTGGTGCTTCTGTGCAAGGCCACGGAGGTGAGAAGGGCCTGGGATGTCGCAGCGGAGCTCAGGAATTTTTTCCCTGTGTCTATTTAAACATTTACCAGCAGAGGGCACTGGGTCTGACTGCCTACCTTCCCCCTGGCTCGCCTATAATCTCCCAATAAGAGAGATGTATTAAAACTGCCACGTGCGCTATCCAGTTTCTGCTGCCGTGTCCAAAAGCTAGGAAAACAGAAACATGGATTCTCCCCGTTACCAAAGGTCAGAAAACCGGCACTGCGTATTTTCCCGTTTCAAACAATCCCAGGGTCTGTACCACGGGAAAGCACCACGTGCATAACTCCGATTGACTCTAAAGGTAGGCTAGCGGCCGCAAAGGCAGCTCAGAAATGCGACCCCAGTTTAAGGTCACTTCTGAAACATAAAAACAGCAAAACACAAATCATGAGGGACGCAAATAAACAAGCTCGAGTACCGAGTGAAAACTATATAAACAAGCAGCTTTATTTTCCTTTTCCGGGTATTATGTGCTCGTTTGGACAACATCTAACCCCGTGATCGCAGCTGGAGCCCCGGCACCGTCCGCAGCACCAGAGAGGCCTAGGAAGGTCTCGAGCGACCTTGCCTGGTGCAGGACCGCGTCCCCTACCTGTAGTTGAAGTGCATGATGGCCTGCAGCGCGTTCCCGCCTCCCGTCGAGATATCTCCTTCAAAGCCAGGCAACAGCGGGATCACCACGTACACTCGGAAACGCTTGTTCTCCCTAAAACAACAGGTTGGGGGGAATATTAGCCTGCAAATTCTATTTCTTTGTATAAGGTAAAATTGCAATGGCTTCAATTGCTCGAGACTGACTGGCTGGGTTTCTGGCTACTCCGCAAATTTTACGGGAGCAAAGTGTGGCACGTATTCATCTCTAATCAGTACTTCAGCAAAGTGTTTGGATGATCATGGAGAGAAGGAGTAATTTACTATCGACAGAGGACAACACAAGAAGCCAAAGGAAAAGAAACACGTTTTTACAGAAGTGCAAGGACAAGCTAATCATCTTGCATGCTGCATCTGCCATTATAAAAGTTCATTTGAGCGCCTTAATAGCACAGCCTTGCTGCTGCTGCTGCATACTGAGGCGTAACACTGTCTTACAGACCACAGCCAAAAATCACAGAGTTGCTACAGGCAGAAGAAACAAAATCCAGTTTGAAGTCCCTACTGCATTCTGGTTTTTAGAAGTCAGAAACATCAGAAAAGACAGAAAAATCCCTGAGGACATATGCAAAACACTGACCATTCAGAAAGGCCAATATTTGATTCCTGTATTACAACCTGCAAAAACTCAGTTCCATCTTTGCTCCCCCAAGCTAAACAGTGCCATAACTGTGAGCCAATTCAGGATTACAATAGCTAAGATCACTGTGCTGTTTGGGGCTTTTCTTAAAGCACATTTTGGTATTTTCCTTGGTGACTGAAATGCCAGACCACTTCTGCTCTTCTTCAGTTCTCAAGATGCCTCCGGGTGCTGGCAGCCCCTTTACTGTGCCTTGGAGGATGAAGCTCCATTTAATGGTCCTGCCACTAGATGGCAAACACAGTTTAATAAGGACAAAACTATTTAACAGTCAGTCTGAAGATGAGCCAGTTTGCAGTTTTTGCTAAACCTACTCCTTCCTTGCAAAATTTGTGCCTTTGGTTAAGAGCACAGGAGTCATGAAGAACAGGTCTCACCTGATCTGGGAGAGAGATATTGAAGACCTGCATTTACTCAACTTGAATTAGCACTTATTTATAGCTGCGTTATACGCTGTAACACAGTTAATTTGACAGCAGACTTCAGACTCGGTTAACCAAGTCTTACCCACACACAACGGCAGAGCTACGTGGGAAAGACTTTGAAACGAAGGCTATTTGCACGATGAGAAAGAACCACCAACAAAAGCGTCCTACAAAACCCAGCTTGTTTGTCTAAGCCCAGTGTTTATTAAACTAACTGAAGATAGGTATTAAATATTAAATATTTTTCTATTAAAGACTGAAAATATTTAGTCTAGAAGAGGGAGACATTTATAAACTTAACTAAAGAGCTTTATTTACATAGTTAAAAACCTGTGCCTCACCTGCTCTCTTTCCCCACGACAATTTAGTACACACTTCAAACAAAACCAGCAGGGGTGGATTTACTTCTGATCTCAGGCAATGCCAAGCACCCTGGAGCATGCAGACCGGGTTGAATCGTGTATTTAATGAGGAACCACCAACATCACGCTGGCATAAAATTGGAATAATGCAGAGATGAATCAAGCACCACATGTGAAAATGGGTCACTGAAGAATCTGTATGACCTCCTTAACTTTTTTATTGGAATTTTTGTTTCCTGGACAGGATGATACTCAGCACATAAAGTTTATAGAAGAGGAATATCTTAACAGAGCACGATGAGAATTTGCTGCTACCTCACTAGCATTGCTGAAAGCAGGCAAGTCCATGAAAACCGCCCGTGACAGTCAGCCCTAAGGGCAAGGAACGTGGAACGGCTTCCCAGAGGAACCAGACCTGCACAGGGCCACCGCGGCCGGCTGCCCGCGAGCCCCGAGGCTGCAACACGAGTACCAGCAGGGCCATTTCCAGCTGCTCGGCTACGGCACCTCACCCACGAAGGGGCAGGTCTGCACAGTCAGATATACCCGTTCTTGATGCATGCCCATGTTCCCATCACAATACCGAATTCATATTACATTGCTTTTACTTTGCTTAACACCTTTCACAGCCTTGGAAGGACTCCTGATTTATCCTGGGTGAGAAAGGCCACCCTAGTCTTTCATCCTTAGCTTACTTCAATTATTTGTGCTATGCCTTACTCCCCACAGATCACAAGACAGAGTAACTCCACCCTGTTACTCTGTCCTGTGGTTGACTGCACAGCAGACAACAGCCACGCTCTCCCAGTCTCAAAAGTGCTCATCCTTCCTCAGTGCCTCTGAACAGAGCCTGTCTCATGGCAGTCTGCACGGCTTTCCAGGCAGTGCCTGCACCGCGGTGTTTGAAAGGGAGGAGTGACTGCCTGTCCCAGGTTGGTCTCTTGAACACAAGCTGGAACGGCCAAGCTCAAGTGCCAAGGAGAAGGAAATCTGTGCAGCTCGAGAGAGCGCTACCTTCTCGGCACCTCTGAAAAAGCAGCCCCTGCATAGCTCTGGACAACTACAGCATGGAAAAACTAACCACTGCAAGAAACTTATTCAGGCACAGTGGAAAAGTGCAAGAGAAGTGAAAGAAAGAAGTTAAAAAAGTTTTCTGTACATCAGCCCAGCAAGACCTAGACAGAGGTTTAATACATGACATATACGTATCTTAAAGAGTGACTCCAAAAGAGCAACCCTAAGCAAAGCTGTCCAGGATCAAAATGAAGACAAGCCACTACCTGTGATACTAACATCACCATGGGGTTAGGCATTCTCAGGTAAAAAGGAGTGTCCAAAACATGTGGATTTGATCCATCTAGGAACTAACTAGAGTCCCCTTGCACTGTCTGGAGGTTACAAATATCCTCCTGCACTTATCAGAAAAGTTGTTCAAACAGTAACAGCTGAACTCTGCAGTCAAATCCTCAAAACCTGTTTGCTTCACCTATTTAAAAGCAATCTTCTGTACAGACAATGTAAATAACCCACATATTCCAGTTCAACCATTGCAGCCATTAACTTGCTTTACTGTTCGGTTCCAGACTGGCTGTGGAACACTCACGTGTTTCAATCAAAGCACAAAACGCTCGCTTTTCTAACATCTCACATAGCTAATAATTACATCTGCATCAGGCTATGTCCAGAAAACCACTGCCTGGTTGCAAAGAAACCACTGCAGCAGCTCGCTGCTGCAAGAGAAAGCATGATTTAGACCACACGGGGGCTGCGTTGGAAAAACAATCGTACAATTGTGTCTCTTACGGCACTGTTTTAAACCACACACTATAAATGCATCTGGAAGTCTTTCGTTGCCTTGCTAGCAATAGGTTACCTGTGAGCTTTAAGAATCCTCTGAGCAATCGCATCTCCTATCTTGTTCCAGACAACTTTGTCATCAGCACAGCTAATAAAGAACTGGTTCTGCAGGAAAAGCAAGCAAAGCTACTGTCAGACAGTGCCAGTGACGAACAGAAAATATTTCCCTACTAGATTTCAGGCCAAGAACAACTAAAGATAGCTGTGTTCTGTGTCATTTGAATGGATGTTAATTTTTTTTTAATTAAATGTGTGTTGGTGTGTCATTCAGGGGATGAAATATTCTTTATTAAATAATCACACTCTTTAGACAGTTCACATAGAGAGTGACCAAACAAGATGCTGAGAAAACCAGCAGAATAAACATCTCTGCTCAGGCAAGGTTGAGTCTCGCTCTGACACAGGAGGCTCCTGCGGCTCTCAGGCCGTACGGATGTGAGACCAACACGCTGCGCGTGTGCAGAGGTCTGGGCACGCACCGGGGACACAGCAAAGCCATCAAGGGGACTGGAGGGCTATTGCACAGGCCGTGGAAGTTGCTGGCAATTCTGGCAAGAAAATCATAAAAGAGAGGCCAACTTTCTTCCACCTCATGGTCAGAAGATTCCCATTGTATGCCCCCATCAGCCTGCTCCAGAGACCACAAAAGGTTCAGAGTAGATTCTGTGTGTGTGTGTGTGTGTATATATACACATATATACATATCTATCTCCATATACACATATCCATGTCTCAAAATTCATGGAAATGTAACACCAGAGCTTAAGAAAAAGAACCACACTCCTGATGGCTGCAAGCCCCGCTCAGACTGTCGGGGCTCCCTCTCACGTCTACTCACTTCTATGTATATGTAGTGCTTGCTGTTTTCTATCACGCTGATGTAAGCGTTGTGGATGGACTCTTCGTGGTATTTAATGCCAGCCGACCAGTCAGCAGCAGAACGGATCACCTGAAAAGCAAGAAAGATTAACACTTTCAATTCTAGTCCCGTCCAGGATGGCACTGCATTGCAAGTACATCATTTAAAAGGCAATGCTCTTGACTGGCAGTGTTTCTTTGCCAGGATTTCTCTAAATAAGGTAATATTCACAGCATTTACCATTTACACTGCATTTATAATAAGGAGAGCATAGCTTAAAATAGTATTAATGGTGTTAATACTGTTTTAATAAAAATACATAATGGCCCCGTCCTGTTGCTGCATTACTTCGCTCTTCCACCTAAGCAGCACCACACGAAATAGGAAAAGGAGCAAAGAAGCTTCGTTCTTGCTTAAGGTCTTACAATAAACTGATTTTAAAATGATTTGTTTCCAAGTCGCCCCTTACTTCAGGAGGGCACATCCACTCAGTAAGATCCTCTTTAGCAACTTTTAAAGCTGAAATCTCTGGCTGAATTAATGATTTTTTTCCCACAAACAGACGGTACGTTGTTATACACACAGTCCAGTAACGCAGGCCATATCTTTGTTCTGAACGCTTAAGGTCATTTATTTCTTCTGCCAAATTCTTTCAAAAGCCATCAGATTTGTGATTATTTGACTTTTTAATTCACAGGAGTTCAACTGCCCAGACTATTATATATTTATTTACTTTTACTGTAAATCCACTCTTAAAGTAGATATCACAAGATCCCTTGGACACATTTTCACCCTGCCTCCCGCAGTTTTTATGTAAGAGAGCCAAACTAATATGAGAAATAACCTTTGGTCATGTTCTCATCCACGCTTAGCAATGTCCACTGCAGACAGTTTCCTGTCTCTGTTGCAATCAGCTCCTACTCAAGAGCTTTCCCTACAACGGCATCTCCCATTCCTGCTTTTTGAGTCACGAAGCAATTGATGGTACATCCCAAGTAACATTTTCCTAGATGGAAATGTAATTTTTAATTAAGTGTTGCCTGAGTATGCACTCAGGGGAAATAATTATTCTTCATTAGCCTCTCTCTTTAAACATTGTCAATATAAAACAATGAAATAGTAGCCTTAAAGTATCTTGATTCAGCCGTTATACCAGCATGGAGATCTATTATACACAGGACAAGATCCAGATGCTAAAAATCTGTGAAATGTGTGTATCGGCAGATGCAAAACCCCTGTTTTCTTCGGGCTCAAGCATATTTTTCCCTGGAAAACCCTCCAACAGGTTTATTTTCTTTTTCAATACCCAGTTCTGGCTTGCTCCTTGTTGCTCTGTACCTGTCCCTCTGTCACTGCCCACTCCCCTTCACCCTCAGCGTTGCTCAGGCTCTACCAGCCAAACTGTCACCTTCACCCACATCACACCCACGACTAACGCAGACTGTTGACACTGAGACAGCTGATGACCTTCTAGAGCTAATTAGTGAACTTAACAGCAAGACAATAGAACAAATAAGGATTTGGCCCTTTAGTTCAGATGCTGTGTGCTGTAACCAAACCAGTCTTCTGATCTACAGAGCATCTCTGGCCTGGTCCTTGGAACTAGCACTAAAGGGATATTACTATAAGCACTAAAGGGATATTACTATAAAGCAACACATGACTCCTGAATTATTTCCTTCGTCTGGACAGAAGCAGCCCCCTCCCGCAGGTCACAAAATCAGACCCTGCAAAGCCTCCTGTTAGGCTGTGGCTGCTTTCTTGGCCAACGTGAAGGACTCCGCAGGTCTCCAGCAGAAGCATGGGCTGCAGCTGCCTGAGCTGAGGGTGGTCTGTACAGCCTCATGTCCTCTGCGGACCAGAAGCAGCCACCGAAGCACTGCTGCTTGCTGACCATCACTTGCCTAAACCTCCGCCAAAAGCTTGCATAAAGCCACTGCCAGGTGGGATCCCAGCAATTCCCAACAGCAGCATCCTGCCCAAAGGTCTGTGCACTGCTCATGCCCACGTGGTCTTAATCAACCATTTGGCTGGCAAAGCTTAGCACTCGCTTGGTGCTTTACATTTTGGAAGAGCTGTACGTTGTCCCACGCGCACAGAGATGAGCACCACCGAAACCCCGCTGAAAGCCAGAGCAGACAAAGTGACATTTCACAGTTTGCAAACCACCGTATTAATAAGGACGGGGAAACAGCTTTTCCGGGTAGAAAGCTGGCTAATTTTCTTTCATATTTACAGCTTAGGCTACATGTGGGTTTTGCAATTTCTTCCCCCCAGCATGCTTGCCTGTGCAGACTGCTGCTCTGTGTGCTTTAGTACTCAAGCAGAGAGCCACAGTTCCCTGCAGCAAGTCCTTGACAGCTGCAGGAGCCAGTTGCTGTGTCCGGGAAACAGTTTGGCAGCGACAGGCTTCCCAGTCTGCGGCGTCTGGCCCTCTCGCAGCTCTGTATCTGGCCACTTGGCTGATCCTGCTCACCAATGGCTGCGTATGGCCGCAGGTGTGAAATCACGAATTGACAGCGAGCAAGATCAGCTCACAGAAAGAATACTTCACCTGAGCGGACATCTAATTCTGGGATTTATCCTTCACTGTAATTGCTTGCATTGTTTTTGCTTAAGGCTGGAAATAACAACATATAAGTGGTCTATAATTGCATTCGTTCAAACGTGATGGCAAAGAACGTGCCTGACGTTGTAATGTGTCTTCAGGAACATGTGGACTGACAAGGAAGGACTCAGGGGTCAGCACATGCTCCCAGGAACAGCCTGGCTGCAGTGGCTGTGGTCCCGAGCCCTCCTTACACAGGCAAGGTGGCCGCAACGCACTGGGTTCAATGGGACATTACCCAGTCAGCACCGCAGAGTGCCTGGTTCATGCTGGGTATCAGCCAACGGATGAGCAGTTTAAACCCCAAGGCTGTCTTCATCATGACACAAACTCCTGAGAATCAGGTCTGCAGGTGGTGTAAGAGCAACGCAGAAATCAATGACGTGCTGATTTACACTGGAGAGAGCACCAGCCCTGATGATATCTATTTCAGTTGCGTTTTCCTGGGTTTGGGCTGGTAGAAATAAGAGCAGGAAGTTAAAGAGGAAGCTATGTAACCTGGGGAGATTCAAAGTCCACCCTGAAGCCACATGTGCTCGGTGCAGCAGACAGCAGAGAGTTCTCAAGGGCTTTTGAAGAGCAGGGTGATGGCTCAGGTGCTGCCTCATATGGCCACACAGCTTCAAGATCTGAGCCCTAATGTCCACTGGGCACTGCAAGCATTCCCCTCTGGGCCGGTGCCAGCTCCGGGACTTGTCCTTCAGGTACTGGGGGCTCACAGAGCCCAGATCCCATAAACACTTTACAGGCAGGAGGAGGAACAACTGCATCAAGCAAAACTACTTAAAAAGCAAAAGCAAACCTTTGTTCACTCCAAGATGCAGAAAGTGACCTTCCTCTAATCTCACCTCACACACAACCACCACAGCTCAGTGTTGTGACCCAGACCACGGGCCAGTAACAAGGCAGCAAGATTTGAAAAACAAGGGTCTTATTTTTAAGTTCAGGAATACTCTTGAAGCGAAAATAAGCTATTCCTTCTACTGCCACCAGGAATCATACTGGAGAATGAAGGTAAAGGCACTAATGCTTAGTGCAGTTTTACTGCCTGGTCTCTTGGGAGAACCCGATGGCTACGGTGCCTGTGCCAGAAGAACAGTGCGGGGGGCTGCTGGGCCAATACCGTGTGGCAAGGGGGTAAAAGAGGTGGGTTATTCAGACAGACTCTGCTGCCTCAGCACTTCTGATGGATGTCACCACAAACAGCTCTCCACTCCCTGCCCCAGCGCTCTGCAGAGCGCAGGCCAGCGGCAGTGGGACCGCGTGGCCGTGCACGCAGGAGGTGCTCACCGATTACCCGGCTCTGCACAGGCACCAGCCTCCCACCGGGAAGCCACGGTCACACCGGCGTGGCTGCTTCTTCGTCCTGCCGTGGTGCAAGTCTATGGACACCAAGGACGCCAGCAGCACGCCGGGGACCTCCCCACCTCAACGTGGCACTGGCAGCAGCGGTTCAGGGGGCTGCACCAGCAAATGCAGTCTGGAATTGCACTCGAAGGCTGCAGACTGTAGTTTTGCAGCATATGAATCACTGATACTTAATAACTTCTAGCTGGTCAACTTTGTCCGCACTCCCAAAGAGTCACTGCTGCTCTGGAGATAAGCTGCTGAGCCCTGCACAGAGCAAAGTAACTTCCACACCTTCCTTTACAGCAGCAATAGCTGAAACTCTGCTTGGCACGAGAATAAATCAATACCTTTTTTCTTAATTGTGAGCTCGATAGTACAGAAGCCTGTCACTTTGAAAAACAGCCTAACTGCTCTGAGATAAGCCTGTTCCAAGCTGAAGTCGTCATCGGACACGAGAGCTGCTGGGGCACAGCAATTACAACGGGACAATTCCTTTCCAGGCCCCTGGCTACATGACTCAGCCCTTGCACCCGTCCTTTTTCCAGGTGCTTTTTATCCTCTCAATGAAACTATCACTCCAGCTCTGTCAGCACATGAGACTGCCTGCCATTAAAGGAGTATCTTCGCTCTCCCCTGGACCCCAGAGCAAAGCGTCAAGACAGGCCATAAAAGGCTGGCTCAGCATCACCCAAGCAGCTCATGCCAGGGAGCAGCCTCGAATCCCGCTCCTCCAAATCCTAGACTGCGTCCCAGTCATTGCGGCTTCTTCTATCCCAACCAGGTTTATATGCACATCTGGGTACACTTTCCCTTACTAGGCGCGATCACAGATGCCCAGCTGCACTCTGGTGATACAGGACTACAAGAAAATTCAGTTGTGCTTCAGCCTCTCGTGCAAGACCAAGAACTGGATGTGTAGCGTGAAGAAGTGGTTTCAGAAAACGCTGGCTTTGGCAGCAAAATCCGCGTAAGGTGTTCCCGCTCGGACCTCCTCAAAATAAAGGACAGTTATTTTTAATCTGGATCATTTCAGCAACCAACACCAATCACAGTGCTACTCCACAGCCATACTGACACAACGAGGACATGGCAGATTGGCATCTTGGGGTAGGGCAAGACCTCTGCAGCCACCTAAGCCAACATCTTGAAGCTGCTGGATGCAGCCCCTAGAAAATGAAGCTGAAGCTGCAACATTTAAAGACAAATACACGCTTCGAAGATTCTTGCATTGAACTTTTCTCATCACTGATATTTTGTCTGTCACTCCTGGAAATCTCTCCTTTCCTATCAGAGTACTCTAAGTGAACTGGTTTAAACCCAAACTATTTTCATGTCAGGGAGAAAAGGTCACAAGGTACTTTGGCACAGCCCCTGCAAATAAGAGTGTTGTCTTGATTCTTCTTTTTCTTCTCCAGCTGAAGTCTCACAATAGCATTGCTAACCGCTACGCTGGGCCTGTCTTCTCTTCAACTTCTTTAACCGATACAACAGTAATAAAATTTGTTTGCTGTGGGCTAGTGCATAAATTCTGAACAATGCAGGCTCTCACACAGACTTCAAAGAGGTAAGGGCTTTAGCCATTGACAGAGCATTAAATTTTCATTGCATTTACATCATGAACTAGATAGTGTCTCCCCACGTCACATTCTTTACTATGCGTTCTTTAGATGATAACTGCAAACTGTGGAATGGAAAGAGTTGGAAAAAACTTGGCACTGCCTTTGGCTCTTGCAAAATCAACGTGCAACTGGATTGCTATGGTCAGCAAAGCCCAAAGCTCAAATGAAAGAGGATGAGAGGATGCCTGACTAACTCTTCAAGCTGACTAGCTCTTTTCTTCCTTTCTAGCTTGTACCTCCACATGCACACTATATTCGTTCTTCCTACCCGTGTAGGGTCCCATTTCAGTGCCGCTCCTTCTTTCCCGTCTCCTTTCAAAGCCTCCTTAACACACACTTTTTCTAGTGTTCTCCTCTGACAAAGGAGAGCAAAGCCAGACAGCACAGTAAGGCCAAAACCTGTTGATGACAGGTCAGTTGCTTGAGCTTGCAGTAATATTGCAACCCCCCACAGATCCTTTGTGTTTTCTCTTCCTCTGATCTGCCACAACTGAAGGCAGATTGGCAAACACGTTCAGAAACAAGAAAATCAGCAGCCAGATTTTCTAGAACCACCCCATAGTCAGGAACATTCACCGTGTCCGGATGCTGGATTTCACCTTGGGGCAGTAACTTCTGGTCCGAGAGTCACCTATAAAGCCCCTAAACAGCACCACAACAAGGATACCACTGCTGTATTTGGCTGGTGTCCGAATAAAAGATTCGGTATCAATAAGAAGAAAAATATTCCTATAGTTGTTCTCGACAAGAAAGCCGGTGAAAGGTTCTCGGATACCTGCTTATTTCCGTGCTGGACTGCACCACTGAAAGGAGATGCGGGAACCTGCAGCCCTCTGCTCCTGAGCTAGTCTATCGAACAGGAAGAAGGTTGATATCGCTGTTTGTGCACCTTGCCCTGGGGAGCTAATAAGAAAGGGAAATGCAATTCTCATGGCAAACCCAGCTGCTTCACTAATGATCAGGAATACTCTAGAAAACAGTAAACTCTGATAAGGAAGCAGGAAAAAAAAAAAAAAAAAAGTAGAAGTAGTTTATTTCTGGAAAGCCAGCAGGAGTATTCGTGCTCCACCACTTGGGATAACCCTACAAGGAAGGGGGAACACACACAGCTCACGCAACGCTCGAGGCCAGACTCCAGCACTACTCTAGGAGAGCTGAGTGACGTCCCGCCTAAAAATGAAGCCATCGGTGGTCTTGCCCCCGGAAAAGTGTCCTTAAAGGAGCCCCTGAGGTCTTGCTCTGTGCGCAGCCTGGCCGACTGGGCCGGCATGCAACCTGGGAGCCGCAGCAGAAAGGAGCCTAGGGCAGCGAGGTTCAGGTTCGGACTGCACGCGTCCTCCCCTCTCCCTGTCTTGGCCCTGTTTGCAGGAGTCAAATCTGAAGTCTTCATCAGGAGGAAAGACTGAGACAGTCATTAACCTGCAGCGGGGACTTCAGGGATGTTCAGAGCGTTTTTGGTGGCTCAGGAAAGCTGCGCTACTCTCCCCGCTCGAGCTCCCCCTCCTCAGGTTCCCACGCAGTTTCCTAGTAACCAGGCTTCCTACTGTGCGCTGCTGTGCCGGCAAATGAATGAAAACCAGGACAACGAGAACATTACAGAGGAGGCAGCCAAAATTACAGTATGTGCTTGCAAAACGGTGCCTCAGAACTTGAGGAGATATCTTAAGGGAAAAAGGAGACTCAACACACGTCAACGCCCCACAACAGATATCCCACTCTAGGTCCAACAAATGGTGCTTTAGAGTAGGAAGCGACGCAGCCGCACAAAACTAAGCCTCCCCCAGAGGCAGGGTGAAGGGATCTGAAGGTAGCACAGGGCAGACGCAGCTTTTGGGACCCCAGCTCTTAGCCAAGGACTCATGGCATGAACACGCCAGCCTTGGCAGCATTAGCTCGGGCATTTCTAGCGGAGCAGCACACCGTGCTGTGCACAGCACCTCTCGCCCACTTCTGCCACGTTCAGTAGCGTGAGATACCGCTCTCCCCCGTGGCTGCATTCAAAGGGGTGGCGAAGGCCAGCACATTGCAGGGCAACAACATTTTTCCAAGCCTAATGTCATTTGTTTTCATTTATCTAGCCATATGCTACATAGGGCTGGGCTGCCCTGACGGGTCTCCGAGGGCTGCAATTAGGCATAAATTAGAAATGAGCAAGGTAGCTTCAAATGAATAATTCACAAGACAAACCTGCACTCCTTTTCCGTTTATGGCATCACTGAGAACAGACTATAATTTCCTGGAATGTATCAGTTATTTGCAGTTCTCCAACAATGTCATCATGAGGCTAGTTTTTAAACAGCTCACCATCAGTCAGCATTAACGTATATGGTTTCTACCAGTCACCATTTCAGCTCTGCTAGGGTGGAACATATTTGTGTTCATCCTCCTTCCCGAGTCAGCAGCTCTGTGGTATGGGCGCCTACGAAAAGTTTGATCTAGGACTGTGTTCAGCTTAATTTCTCCTTTGGTAACTTTCTAATTCTGTAACAAGGAGAACTTAACCTCTTTCTTTGGTACACCAAAACCTATGATTTAAAATGTTAGTCCTGCAGTTAGAGTGAACTTAGGTGACACAAGCCCCCTCGCTTCCATAAAAGCAAATTTCCCAAATAAACTGGTGTCACAGACAGCCTGGGAGGTACTTACAGCTGAAGAGAAGCATGATGGTGCCTGAGGTCAGACTGTATTTCTCAACAGGCTGCAAGCATTGTTTTGGGGGCTGATGTAAAACGCACACGATCCTTTTACACAATATAAAGATGATACAAGATCCCCATGCTGGCCATCACTCACACCCCGTGGCGAGGAGCAGACAGTGCCCTGACAGCCCACAAACCCTGAGCAAACGCATCTTGCTGCACTAAGCTTCCCCAAGCGTTGCTGTCATCTGGGTGGACCACTCATTACGAACACGCATTTTCCTTGCTTTGATCTAATCACTGTTGCTTCATACATCTGTCTTCCACAGACATGCGCAATTGTCTTGCTGTTTAGACATAACTGTTTTAACTTTGTGTTCTTCAACAAGTCCATGTATATGCCCGTTAACACGAATATTCAGTACATGCACACAATATAGCTAATAGGGTTTTAAATATAGATAGCACTGCAATTCTGACTGAGAATGATTATCACAAACGAGACTGTGGGCTGACTCTGAAGAACAGCAAAGGACCCACACGACTGAGTGGCTGCCGAATAAAATGCAAATAAGTTCAAAACAGAAACCAACAGCCCCAACACTCCACTTAAGGCACCGGGCTCTGAGCTGACTGCTACCAGCCACCAGCAAGACTTTGGGGCCTGGCAGATCATTCTCAGATCTTGCATAAATACTCAGTGGCCAACACCAACCCAACCTTCCCAAAGCAGAAAAACAAGCATTAGGCATTAGTAGAAGAGGAGCAGAAAACAGAACAGAAAACTACACAGCTACGGCGCTCCCACAACTTCAATACCACACACAGTTTGGTCCTCTTATCTCCAAAGATGGAGGGGTACATTACGACATCTCTACTGAAACAGTTGCATTATTTTATTTTAATTGATGATCTGACCACCTATGTTACAAGCCTAAATAAATAAAGAGTTCCTCATTTTATATTTTTATACTTCTGCTGGAGAGATGCAAAAAGAGCTCACTTCAGGAGTGTGTGAACAGAAGACCATCAATACCCACCTGGACCGTGGCATGAACAGTCTCAGGCACCTGGTACTTCAACTCATTAGCAGTTTCCTGAGATTTCGGCAACAGGAATGGGTAGGACAGGGATCGGTATTTGGGCTTCATGATCTACCCCGGCAAAAAGAAAGAAAGAAAGAAAAAACACACAAGACTGAAACATAGCCGAATGAGAAAACTAAATGCTGGAGGCAGTGCCGTGGGCACCGGGGAAGGAGGGCACCCATGGTCACGTCCCACCTCCTTCGCCCCTACCTTGGTGAAGTTCCAGCGCTGAATGAAGTGCCGTGCAACGTCGCGCGCAGCTCTGCCATGCACCACAGAGGAGATGTCATGCCACGGCATCCTGGGTGTGGTGTGTCGGTCAATGAAATCTAAGGGGACAGGGCTTCAGATAAAGAACAGGTATTCATGGGGAATACAGTGAGGTCCCTTTCATTAAACTGAAGCTTTCTAGGGCATGACATCGATGGCTGTGCAGATTACTTCAGGCTTGCTGTGTAATGAACCACCCTCTCCCCCCTACCCCAGTCAAATCCATAGACCGTAGCAGAATAATTGGCTCTAGAATCTTTTAAAGAGATTTTTGCTGCTGCTTTCTGGCAGCCATTTGCAAAAGGTCTCATCACCTCTGGTTCAGAAGATTAAAAAAAAAAAAAAAAAAAAAAAAAAAATCAAAGGAGCCTCTTAAGGCAGGAAGAGCTACGGATTCAGACTGAAAAAATGTGAAACAGGGTTTGGGAGAAAGTAATGAACTCCAGCGCAAAGGCACTTACCAGCAAAAGGTTTGTCGAGCTGAACCCAGTCTTTAAAGACAAAGTTGCAGTAGTCTTTTCCATGCCAGAATCTCGTTTCCCCGAGCAGCTCGCCAACACCTGTCTTCAGGCTGCGGATTGACCCTTTATCTGTCACAGGTAAATGAGATGACACAAACACATGCTCCCAAATTATACAACATTGGTGAGGAACTTGCTTCAGCAAAAAAGCACTGGCATGACTTGGCAGTCTCAATAAGCTGAAGTTGTTTTCTACCTCGTCTTCCTGCTGCTTTCAAGGACTTAATAAAATATTTTTCTTCCCTATTTTAGTATTTCTGGTATACAATCAGGACAGATTATATACACATGAATCTGCTACGGAAACAAAAAGCAGATGCTGAATCCTCTCTGCATTGGACTAAATGATCACCCCGCAATTATTTGTCTTTCCACAATCCTGTGACACCTAAGTAGTGGGCACCAGGTGGGAATCTACTCCCAGCTACCACTGACCTTAGTGGAAGTATGTACAGGAATATTACATACCTACTTAATATATTTTACAGTACAAATGTACTAATTTCAACTTCTCTGGTAGAGGGTTTATGATGTTGACTCTATAACAGGGTGTATCTCCTATAATATAAGCTAGTCTTTATTAACTGAAATGAAATAATTAAAAAGCTCCGATTCCCTCATTAGGTGTTGTATTTTGGGTTTTTCTTTCCCTCCCCTCGAAACAATGTCATCTTTTGAGTTTTACAGTTAAACAAACAGATCCTGAATTCCAAATTTATGGTGCTAGAAATAGTCCAAAATATTGTCTGCAGGGATATTCCTCTTCTAAGAGGACCTGTCTTCAAGAGCACATACACTGGGTGCACGGTGAACTCTTTCCTCCCTCCTAAAAAGCAGAAAACATCAGCCTAGACCAAAAATGTTTAACTAGTGTTATTCCCTGTCCCTGAGAGTGGCCTTCATCTAATGTTTCAAATACTAATCACATAATAATATGCCAATAGCAGAAGTCCTCTCCTAACCCAGCCACAACACTGGGTAACCATGAAAATCTCTTAGCATGAAAAAAATATGTTTTAGTAGTCAACAAAATACACACCAGCAACAGTGCAGTAATAATGGTTTACACGAAGCCAGCTCTGCCAGCGCTGTTATAACACCCCCATGAGCCAAGCCAAGCCAAAAATGCCATGCAGCAGGTATGCACCACAGCTGCCTTAGAAAAGCATGAGTTTCTAGTGAGAGTCCAGGTGGAGCTGGGGAATCACTGACTCTGCATGCATGAACGTGAGTGTATGGGACATACTACTGAGTCAAAACACACTTCATGTATCGAGCACCTATGATTGTACACTGACTCATGAATGAGCATGAAGTGACCACTGTGGGGACAGTGCTTCATTTCTGTGGGGCGCAAACACATCTTTTACTTGTTATATACCAATACTTTGCAACCAATATTTTATAATTGACTATGAACATCTTAGAGGAAGATGTTAAAAAGAGAAAGATGTAGAAGAACTACTTCTTACTCTACCTAAAATTAAACGTATCTATATGATCTACGTATATGTAGACAGGCATTTTCAACAGCACCTTTTATCATCAGTCCAGAGATCAGAACAGCTCAGTGTTCAACTCCTTTTTCAATCAAACATGCTTTCATTAACTGTAATAAGGGCCAAAATGGAGGCCCAAGTCTTCAGCCAAATGTGGGTCTGGCAGTTGTCACTTTGCTGTTTCTTCTGTCTGTCTTCTGCATTAGGTATTTTAAAGTAAGCCTGATGCATAATGTTCCCAATTCCAGTGATAAGCCCCTTCCTTTGCAGGAAAAGTGCTGCTGGAATAATCATGTACCCAAATCCGAATTAATTTCTCAACTGTACCTACTGTCATTATTGCAAATTTGTATTTTTCTTTAAACTTATGCTGAAGGTTTTGAAGCTTCTTGAGAAGATGTTTCTGTAAGAATGTCTTCAGATGGAGTGATAAGGTTGCTGAGAGTGCAACACAAACAGAAGAAGGTTGATCCTGGAACCCAACCTAACTCTCACCAAAGCTAGAGTGCAAAAACACTGACAGCTACAGCCTAAAGGGGTCTGCGCTTCTGCCTTCCTCCACTTACCCTCCTGAGGCTCAGCGAGCCTCTGTTTGGATTCAGTGTGGTGATGAAACATTTTCAGATGGGGTTTTAAACTCTGGATTATATTCGGTTGACTTCTATTAGGGTTACAATAACCTGCAGAAAGTCAAGATGCTCCATTTACAGCACAAACACACATCTACTTCTACTACACTGCTTACTGGTCCTGTTTGAAAACAACTTGCATGACAGTAGTTCAAATGAGACGTCAATTTGCTGACCACCAGATTCAGCCATTTGTTTTTTAATCAAACAGATAAAGCGACAGCTCTGCTTCTTCGGTGTGTCCTGAACTGACTATGACCAATGCAAACTGGGCAAACTGTGCTCCTGCAAGGCTTCCTTCTGCCAGAGGAATAAAAAAATCATTGTGGAGCCTGTCTGGGTGGGGAATAACGGGAACTTGAAGTTCCCATCTCAAGCAATTTACAGCCTCAGGAATGGAGGACTTCAGAAATAGATTTCAAAATAAAAAGTCCATGCTGGAATGAACATCAAGCTGACCCTTGTAATTTTAGCTTTCAAGTTGGTTTTAATGTGTGGAATTAAAAGCTGCATTCAAATAATCAACTGTTGAATAGTCCTTCCACCTAGGAAGTGGGTAAATCAGGAATATTTCCATTTAAGTGGAGTGAATTAAACCTAGATAATGCTAATGTACAAAAGAGGGTAATCATATTCAGAAATTATTTCACTTGTTATACTAAATACAAGTTGAAAAATGAAAGATTCAATTCTCCATTGCAGGAACAAAAAGTTTCCAACAATACAAATATTAGATATCACGTACACTACATCGCATCATCTGATAGCTCATGACAATTGCTAATTAACTAAATCCAAATCCACTTAAAACTTTTCTTGTATGTTTGGCAGTGACACAAATTTACATATTGACTAAACATAGTTATTATTCTGATAGTTAAGGAATTCATCAACTTACTTTCTTTACAAAGAACACATTACCCTAGACATTATGTGAATGTGCACGTACACCCACCCATCCACCTCCACACACACTTTATATATGTCATTTAGGTAAAGCTAAGTTAAAAAACATTACTTACTTGACTCACTGTCTATGCTGCTGATGCTATCAGCATGGTGCATGCCATGTTTCTGGAGATGCTTGTAAATACTGAACCTTGAAAACTTTTTGGGTTTTCCTATCCCTTTCATTTTTGAAGCATCTGAGGCATCTTCAGCATTTCTCTGGAGCAGATGGTTGTCTGGGGACATAGCTTGAGACTCCAGGGCGATATGTTCAGATGACTCAGCTGCAGACTTAAAAACACAGAACATTGCTGATGATGATGTATGGTCAAGCTCCCCTTTAACTACAGGTGATCATTCATATAGCGCCCAGAAACACCAGGAACCAAAGTTTGCTCCATGAGAAAGACACAACTCCCACCAGTTTTAGTGGGAATTATGAATGCTTTTGAGAGAGAGAACGATGCACTTAACAGAAAGTCCTATTAATATTAACAATATGTTCTTCAATAAATTATCCATAAATTTACTCTGGATTATTAATTCTCCTGAAATTCCCGTATATTCAGACTGCTTTAAATTGCCTACAAACCCAGGTTATCAACCAACCCAACAGCTCAGCAAACAAGGCACCTGCTTAGGGCCTGAGCATCCAGAAGTTTGGAGCACTCCACAAGTGCCTACTATGCACTTAGAGCTAAAAATTTTATTAAGAACACAACCTCTAAATCATGACGGCTACTCCAAGCTCTGGAGGAAACCTAGCTGCTTATCCCTTTAGCAGAGGCTGACCTTTTTAGGATCTAGCCCTAAAGGGTCATTCAGTACACAGATACCTCCCTCTTCCCATTACTACTTCTCTTTAAACCTCCTAAACTCAACGCTACGCTTAGAAGCTGATACGGTTTGTTCCTCCCCCCCACGTCTTCCTTCGCGGAGCACACATTTGAACGTGGGCAGCCAGCTGGAATAAACTCACTTACTGCCAGATTGATTGTCGACGCTGACTTTGTTGCCGCCATGCGTTTAACACTGCCAACATCAGTCAGGCGATGTTCATCATCGTCCCACCTGCCGTAGGCCAAGTCGATGCCGCCAACAAATGCCACGGACTGGTCGATGATAACAAGCTTCTCGTGGTGGGCCCAGAGGTACACGGATGAGGACACGTGGTCTGGGTGTCTCATCACCTGGGGAGAGAACCACTGCCTGGCTCGGCTGTTGTGCAAACCTCTTTGATCAATTTAAACCTCCAGCCAGAAAGCTGCTGAGCTTTTGTGGGGCTGCTCAGGATAACAGGGATAACACAGGAGTTTTTATAAGATGCATCCGCACAAGTGGTCAGATTGCTATAGTTACTGAAACAACATGACTCCCCTCTAGTTCAGACACAGCAGGTGCTTCCCAGTGATGGGGATATTCCTGGACAGCAACAGTTACCAATATAACCTAGGCCAATAACAGCAGCATCGTAATGGCATTCATTAAAGGATCACAGTCAAGGAATCTTGACTACAGACGGACAGTCTACAGTTTTGTTCTTTATTGTTAGAGGAGAACCATTAGACCAGCTTGCTGTAGAAGAAGCTAGAGTTTCACCTGGCTGTTCCCCAAGTCGGTTACACAGCTTCCACAAACACCTTGCAGTTGTGCTGTGAAGATGACAGTGAATTAATGCTTCCCTTCACAGTGACAACTGATCAAGTGACAATAAACCTATTATTCCTTTTAGCCGTTTGTTAATCACCTTAATGCATAATATACTTATATGTTATATCTCATTAAGATTTGTATGTCTCTAATTTCAAGAGATGGTATGCTAATCTACTAGTTTATGCCCCACAATTCATTTTCTGCTCTGTGGCAGAGCAGCTGTGTAGCAGCACAGACAGCACATGGGAATGTAAACATCCAGTGTTGACTCTCTTCATTTATGCATGAACAGAAATGCTGATATGAGGCAACATTCTCAAACTGTAATTTTCCATTTGATGTAACTCCATTAACTCATCACATGAAATATGTTTCTTGTCAATCAGATGAATAGGTGGTTTGGCAAGTCTAAACTAAACAAATTTATGTTCAGTTTATAACCTAAAGAAATGAAGTGGCCGTGCTCAAATGCTGGTAAGCACTGTATGGGTATATCTTCAAAGACTATTCCCACTGTAATAGTGACAACAGCTGACTTCCTATTTAGACCATGAAATTCCTTACTAGATATCAAGAGCAAATGAATGTAAGTGTCATTCATATGACTGCACAATGCACAGTTACCTTAATGTTTGGATGGAGATGCATGAGTGTCCGCTTGCTATATCCACTGTTGATTCCTAGGGCAAGCTCCACCTCTTTATACAGCATAACGAAAATTCTCACTCCTTGTTGCTGTCAGAAATTAAAAGAAATACAAGGTATGCAGGTATTTCAATGGACATAATCCATTCAAAAAGTAATGAAAAGCTAAGGGGCAGTATGCATGTTCTTCTTGTAGACAAAAATACAGACTGAGATTACTGAGGCTCATCCTTGATTATATTCTGCCAGATCCAGCAACCTGATCCTACAGCAATACAAGAGCCCTCACCTCTTATGAAAGCTCACTAGCCTCCAGAAAAGGGTTCAGTACCTGGCTTCTTGGGTAAAGAGCTGAGGTAAGCAGAAAGCTAACAAAAGGTCATTCTTAGAGTTCCCATTTTTAAATAGCCTTTGAGGTAAAATTATGCAAATATGTTTCACTCCACATAACAATCATGTTCCACATATCCACTGAAGTTTATTCTTCTACCGGTTTCTGCTCTCCCAAGTTTTGCCTACAGTTAAAAGCATCTGCAGGACAATGTCACCAGTGAAGTCATACTGTCATCCTTCTCCCAAAGGAGATGCAACTGAGTCGGTGCCAGCAAACAAGCTTTTTGCTGTAAGAAGTTATTTTAGCTGAAGCAAGTTCCTGGAACAGATTGAGCAACGCTCACATGATGGTGCTTTCTGTTACTGTAATGATATCCACACGAGGGTTTCTAAGGATACAGTTATGTTAAAGCACTGCCAAAACTGCCAAGTACGTCTCTGCTGAGGTTGGACACATTGGGACACCTTCTGCTGCATAGATCAGCATAGCTTCACATCTTGCTTTGGAGTATGGCAGCTTAAACTAAGGACCTAACCTTTCCACAGCATTGTAAATCCATGTTCCCATAAAGCTGCTACTGAGAGCTTAGACTCCAAATTATGGATGATAGTCTGCTCTCCAGTGTACTAATCGGAGAGGGCCAAGGAAGCACCATACATACACAGAGGACAGCCGTACTCCTACACAGGTACCAGAATGGCCCTGCTGAATCAAAGTAACACCCTAAACGAGAGAGCAGGCAAGTATTTCCATGAACTAACCTTGAAACATTACTCACTCTCACAAAATATTTATAGCTACAGGAAAGTTTATGTCAACACAACAAACAAAGCCAAATTCTTCCAGTGAGCATGCCCTATGGATATGACTCATTTGCCAGAAAAGACGACTACTTTCAAGTCAACAAAATCAGACACACGCAAAAAAAATATCTTTTTCTAGGCACGTGGAGGCGTTGAGGACTGTCAAGATGACCGATCTGGAAGGGTGGGAGTCAACGTTCATCTCAGTGCTGCTGCCCAGACTCCTGCCCTTTTGCCACATCAATATTCAACAGCCTCCACCTGGCCACGCTTCCCTTACTGAGTCACTGCCCATGTGGGGCAAACTACCAGTCCTAACACTGGTCTTTTCACTGGTTGGATTAACAACTGAAATATAGTCCAGAGTCATAAAAACCCCAAACTCAACGTCTTTTCTGTCTGGCTCATTCAGGTCCTTGAGACATGTTCTCTTTAGTCTGGATCCAGACTGGTTATTTGAAAGCAGAGAATAAGCAACAACAAAATAAACTGCTTTCTGAGAAGATGGAAACGTAAAATCAACAAACAAACAACAAAAAAAACACTCAGCAGGGTCACTAGTGCTGTTCCTTGAAACACAGAACTAATAGGTGTTGTGGCCTGCCCGTATCTTAGATCACTGCACAAAAAAGGAGAGTGCACAACAGCACAGAGCTTCACAAGGGAATTTTTACAGGGAGCACTAGGAAAGGCACCATGTCAACAGCAGATCTGAACTTGCCAGTTAGGGAAGAATAGCAGAGAAGGAGGAACTAAAATAGAAGGAAAAAAGCCTTATCAAAAATCCCAGTTTATATAAGCATTTGCTTACTGTACACAGGCATTTATTAACTCAGATAACATGGGAATGCAAATAAGAGTCCAAGTCTGAGTTACGTTTATCACTGCATTGTTTACAAGTTCCACACCAGATTCCAGCTCAGAGGAACATGATGCCATTTGTGTTTATTCACTGAATTTCTGCCTTTTCAAAAAGCCATTCATCCTAATCAAGCCACATGCTCTGCTAGAAGCCCTTTCCCCCATGTCTCTTCTCCACAGCCACACACCAGAATCCTTGTGACCAGAGTCACTGTCTGAGATGGGACAGGCAAGGAGGACAGGGCTGGTCTTCCTCCTCTTAGCAGCCAGGCAACAGCTGTAAGAATATAAACAGGGGTGGGTGGGAACAAAGAAACCCGGGAGAGACACAGGAAATAAGAGCCATCTACCAAAAAAATAAAGCCTCTTTGAATCACGTAAGTCATGCCTGGAAATGAAAGAGCATTTTGGGCTTTTAAAATTAAAATCAATGACAGCAGCTGTGAAAGATATATGGTAAGAGCAGCATCGGGCAGGCCAGTCTGGGCAGGATGAATGCAGGAGGAGCTCTGCAAGAAATAGCAAGACTGGGAGATGCTAGGATGAAGTTTGACAAAAACAAGCACTTCTTAACTACAGTAAGGAATGATGGTTAAGATTTTCAGCACTTCAGTGTGTAGTTGTAGCAAAGACCTGAACAATATATCATTATTAAGTACGGAAGTTGAGAAGACTCTAGTAAGTTAGCATTAACTTCTGGGTGACTTCTTGCTAATGACACCTTGATTTTCATGGAAGACAGATGGTATCTTTCATAGCTTCAGCTTTGAAAGCAGAAGCACAGATATATGGTAATGACACACAGTACCTGCAAAACACAAAAACGTACAAACCACGTACCAAGAACAATCATGAGTACTTAGTCCCTTAAGTACCTCTAAGTTCCATATGCCACAAGGAAAGAGCCAGGCAGCAACAGCTCTTGGACCACACCAGGCACTGAAGCAGTCACAACGCAAGGCTGAAACAACCCGAGCCCAAGGAATGGAAAAAGCAATCAGAGGATCTAGCACTCTGCCTCTGAACTCTTCCAAATCCAAACAGGGGGAAGCAAATCAAAACACACAGCTTCCAAGGTCAGCGGAAATGAGGCTTGCTCTGTGATAGCTCTAACTCTCATTCCTACGGAAATAAACAGTGCAAACGCCCCGGTCCATGTATGACCCTGTAACTGGGTGGATGCACAGGGGTTTAGTGCAGAGCAAAGGTTGAAGCTGGAGCTTACTTACTGCTTTTCGCTTGAGAATGCAGTCCAGTCTCCAGTGATTTCCTTCTACAACAGGTCGTTTCATGAAGATTTCTGGGCTCAGCCTAAGAAAATAAAGGGGTGGAAAAACACAGCATATGTAGTCTGCAAACAAAGCATCAGCCTAAATAATCCACGCAGCAAGCAGAGAAAAGCAGTTTATGTAAGTGGATGTGAAGTCTCATGTCTCAGAATGATACAATCTACTCCAGTGTCATGCTCTTTGTTCTTAGTAATAGAGCATTACAGACAACAGGTGATGTGTCCAGCACATTCATTTCAGTATTCGGCAACCTTTGAGACCAAATTTAACAGTTGCGTAGAAATGGGGAAACTTGGACTCTCTACTTGAGAGATGCAAAAAAAGAAAATTCCAAGATAGATTTGAAACAAATATGTAGATTTAAAAAAAATAACTGGGATTTCAGTTCTCCTGATACTTAAGCTAAATGAATAACACAGATTTGTGCTGAATTTTCCTTCCTGCCTAAAGACAAAGCAAGATGCTCTCACAACAGGACATTCTACTGATTCACAGTTTTGAGGACTAGAAGGAATAATCAGGTAATCTTGTCTAACTCCTGCAGAGCAAGGTCACAGAATTTCATCCCTTTACTTTTGTACAGGGCACAGGAACTTGTGCTTGATTAAAGCATATTGCTACATCCTAAAAATATGCCTCTGACAGCAGCATTTTTATCTTAAGCTCCAAGTTTCAGATAAGTTTTACAATCCCAAGGTATGCTAAGAGCTGACTGTTGTCTGAATAAAATGCTGAGGTAAGTAAGAGGCAACGTGTCTGAAATGAGATGCTCTTGCGTTACTACCTGATGTTGCACATAGGGCTCCAGGAGAACTGGGTTTATTTGTGGTCATTTTAAGAAACACATTTCCCTCAGTGAGGGCTAACAGCTCATTTAGTTTTCTCAATTCCCACCTAAGACCATGAATTAATCTTCCCAACACTTCCAGGAAGTAGAAGAGTCGTAAGAGGTTCATTTTACAGGTGGAGAAAGAAGTGCAGAGACTTGCTCAAGGTTAAAGAGGAAGTCCAAGACCTAGCTCTAGAGTCTACCCTATTGCTCTGTCTCCAAGCTGACCTCAGGTTATCTTCGCAATGGCAGCAATGACTACCATCCAGCCAAGTACCTGTATCGCGAGGATGGTAAGAGCACATTTTTTTTCCTGCCTCTAACAGGAACCACCATAGTAATGCATAAACATACAAAATTACTAGCTCAGAAGGGCAGAGGCAGGCCCTTAAGCAGCCACATAGCTCAGGAAGGGGATTACAAAACTCCCTCTCCATTGTCTGCCCCATTTAAGAGCAGAGGAAAACTACATCCACCCCAAGTGCTCCTCTTGGTGGCACAAGGCTTCCCAGGACAGTGCGGAGAAGCAGAAAGGATCATGTGGGAAGTGCACTGTACTCATCAGAGATATTTGAGTGTCCATGTTCCCTTGCACACTGAAAGGCATTCTTGTCCCTTGGGCTTGCAATGATTTACGCTCCTGAGGAAGCAATGCAAGCCGTAACATTTTCAATTCAGGTGGTGCCTTCATGCAATTTTCAGCCCTTTCCTTGGAAGGAGACAACCAAGCTGTTGATTTCAAGCCTGTGCTTTTGCTGCCAAGCCTCCTGAAAAGGCCTTTGAATACAACACAACGAGATGTTTGGGTGTGCTGCCAAACCATCTGGCCTCACAGCTAGTTTCCATACTGTCAGGCCTTTGAACACTGCAGCACTGTTGGGAATGTCCTGAGACAGCTGGTCAAAATCCAAATAAGTAAGTACGAACCACCAATCTGTGATGAAAATTTCTTCTTTAGCTGCTTCCATGGCATTTGCAACATCTTCAAAGTACCACTTAGCATTTACATACCTGTAAAAGCAAACACACAAGTGCATAGACTTATTTTTCCTTGCCCTTAATCAAACAAAGTTCATAGTTGCAGACCAACAGGGTTCTATGCTAACGTTGTTCACATTCTCTTCTCAAAAGCAAAAACAAACCTAATTTCATGAATCAGGACAACATACAGGGAGGATTTCATACTGCCAGTAGTATCCTAACGGTAGAGTACAATAAGGGATTACCATGTGCCACGTGGAACTCCTGACAACCACACGCAATACTCCGTGGGGCTTTGCTTAACGTGGGAGCTAGTTTGGGCTCTCAGAAAAGGATGGGGTGATAGGGTTAGCTTTGATTTATGGAAACTTTCTGAGCAGTGGAAGGCTGCAGGACAGAAGCTGCAATGACAGCGCTGGTATTGCTTACATTTAGTTCTAATTAGAATCAATTTTTTGAGGTGCTCCTGGGAATGGCGTAGTGCAATCTGGTTACACTACAGAAAGAAGAGTTACTTGCATAAAGCCAAGTTACCTTTAGACTATGCCTAAATTTGCATTTACTGATTCTCTTTCATTGCAAAGCCAGGCTGAAAGGCCTGAATCTGATGCTGCTGTTCAACCACGCGTGACATTTGCATCTGAACACATCTCTGGTGCCTGGAAGGGCAATACTATATTACAGAATGAGAGTCAGCCTTGCAAATGTTGTGTGCTGGACATATCCTGAGTTTTAAAACATGAAGGATGCGACTAGGCCATTGGTCACAGGTGAGCAAAAGCAGGAGAGACTGCAGCACAGCTCCTGTGAAGCTGAGAAAGAGGTAGCAAAAGAGGCAGACATTTTCAGTAGCCCTACATGACCACGGGTTTACAACCCAGAATCAGAAACTATGATAAAACTGAAGCCAGGAATATCTTAATGAACGCGCAGTTCTGTCCTTAATTCATAAGCGTCCTGCCAATTACATGTGTATTGAGATACAATTTTTATCCTGAAAATAATAAACATCTAATGTGTTTAAATTCATACAAAATTCAACGTTTCAAAATTCTATTAGCCATGATGCAAAGTCATCACAGATCAAAACAGTCCTCTTGCAAGTATTGCTATTCTCTTACCAGTCAAGAAAGCTACATTTTTTTCAGCTTTTCTCAGTAACATCCCTACCTATAATGAGTGAATGAAAACAGACCTATCCATCAGACTTCAGGGCTAAATCAGGAAGGCCTGTGCCTTTCCTGCTGCAGATAGCAGCAGCTTTTTCACCAAAAGCAATGCGATATGGATCACAGTCTTGCTCCAGTACTCCCCATCTTACCACTTTGCCAACGTGTTCTCCTGCACGGCTGCGTAGGACCCAAATCTGTGCTCCGTTAGAAAGTTCTTGCCGTTTCTCCGAATGAATTCGTCTATTCCCTGCCTCCACCACTGGGCATGCCTGTAGCTGTTACACTTCAAAATCAGCGACCTGTAAAACAAACGATGTATGGGGAAGAGTACTGAGGCCACATGCATTTAATTCACTTACTTCTCGCTATCCACACACATCAGTAAGTGCACCTGTATCGATCATGTTTTATTTAAGTAAAAGGTAAGGAGTAGCAAGAGACTGTGCTTTGTTGTTTTGTTTCCAAAAGAATATATCAGCACCTAGCCACTCTGAGTGACTGCCATATAATGTTGCGGACTGCCAAGTACAAAACATACCCCAGATTTAAATGAACAGAACGAGCCCAAGGGCGAGGAGAACAGGACACAGCTAATGCTGTATTTTTAAAAAATGAATTTATATGTTCTTTTACCATGAAAATATTAAGTATGTTTTTATCCCAATTAGCATATCTTTTGTGTAATGCTCCAGTTGTGACTTAGAGCAAAATGTTCCTGCTTGTAGTGTAAAAGAACAGAAGATAGAAAATTACTGTAACTAATTGCTGCAAAAGTGAACTGTGCAGCTGAACAGGCACCTGCCTCCCACTCCTGAGGAACAACTGTCTGGAAGAACTGACAGCGGCTGAGACTCCAAACATCACTTCAGGACATCTGAAAAGAACAACGGTCCAAGCCAAATCCCCGCAGGTGTAAGTGCTCCAGTGGCTGCACAGCGACTGGGGGACCCTCCCTGCCGGGACCCCCCTGCACCGGCGCACGGGGTGGACGGGTGCTGGACCCTGCCGGGAAACTCAGCTGAATCTGTTCACTTGCTCAGACAGCCGCACCTTTGTTAACACCTCCTGCACATAAGCAACTGAGGTCTTTTCAAGAAATTTTAAAAAGGGATGGAGGGGGGAAAAAAAGCGTCTAGAAGTCTGTATTTCTTACCTACAGAGATTGTCGATCTGCAACCCATATTTAGTTTCTGTTTCTTTCTGGCCTATCTTAATGTTGAATTCTTTATCCACCAGCAAGACAAAGGCAATGGCCCCAGTATCTGGCTTCATGTACAGCAGGAAAGAGTCTTTCACTACCAGCCACCTGTAAGGGGAGAGGAATGCGCAACTGTTTCATTCATGCCTTTCTTCAAAATGTAAGTGAAAAGGGTGTCCTTCCAAAGAACCGCAAATCATTCACCATCAGGGTCCGTATCAGGGAAAGGAAAGTGTTTAACTGCAATGTAAAGTGACTATGTTTGGAGTATGGTATAAAGACCAACAACTAGGCCTAACTATCACCTTGAAAGAAGTAAAGAAACAGCCTCACTGATGTAAATGATGAATTTACTGCAGCAGAAAAATAAGGTACATCTGACTACCTAAGAGAAACAGAAACACACACGTGCCTATTTTGCACATCTGAGTAGCGATAAGCCTAAATTCAATAAAAGATATCTAAAATGACTTGCACGACTACTTGCTATGAAAGCCTTTGCAAGAATAGGCTCTAGAGTCCAATGCAATAGATATGAATCATCCTGTCCATAGGCGAACTCGCCAGCCCAGCGTCTGAGTAAGGGACACGGTTAAACAAGGATTCCTTTGTCCCAAACTATTTTTTGGGTTATACACTATACCTAGAGGCAATATGGGAGTTATTTGACTTCTCTAATGTTAATTATGAAACTAGGATCACTTACTCCAGTCAGAATACATGAACAAGTTATTTTGGAAAGCTGTTATTGCCAAGCAACAGGCATCCTGGTAGAAACACAGGATGAGAGATGACCAGTAGGTTTTACATAAATACCACAGCCTTAAGGCAACTCTGGGGAAAATTCATTTTCACTGTGAATGGCCTTTCTCATTTTTTCTCCTTCTTGTGCGTAGCTGAGGTAACCTGCTCCCTCCGGCCCACACTGGTCTCAGCCCTGTCACCTCAGCCTCATTCTTGTGCGTACTCAGAAGCACACAAAGCAAGAGAAAAGACTGCAAAAACATTAATTCTTGTATCTTTTATAACTGATCCAGCTTCTCATTTATTTCCAGATCCTAGTTATTTTTCGTTCCTTTCAGGGCCCCTTCTGAGTTATGTCAGCATCGTCTCTCATCTGGTGCCAGACTGCTCACCCCTCCCTCTGACCTGCCCAGCAGTTCGGTCCCAAACGTGCCCATTTCCAAACGCTCACCCTCCTGCTTGGCCCAGGCTGCTCTCTGCGCTTGAGCAGACCTGCCCGAGCACATCCACGGAGAGCCTCTAAGCACCGCAGCAGCGAGCGCATTGCATCCGTTGCCTAAAACCAGTTAGCTACGCGTGAAAATAACCATGCGCCACAGGCCAACAGCAAGTGTGGACCCCTCCTGCAAATTTTAGCCTCTCCATTTTGGGGGTTCACATTTTTATTGATGACAAGGACAGAAGAGACAGGCAGGTGGCAAACCAGCCTTTCAATGCAAAGGACCGCTCTTCTCAGCGGAGCGAGCGCCGGACCAGCCAGCTCACGCCGAGGAGCGAGTCGCAGCCGTAACCACCCCCAGAGCCGCCGGCACGCGGCCCCGCAACACGTTCAGCGCAGCCGCGTAACTGCGGTTATAGGGAGAGTCAAATGAGCATCCGAGTCCAGTGGAAGTCAAGTGAACATACTGTAATAAGTGGAATGAATTTGGGGTGTAGAAAATCCGATGCTCGTGGCAAAGCGGTTCTGGGAGAGCAAGGGCCTCGCTGTAAGGGGCTGCTCTGCGCCGCGGGCAGGAGCTCCACGCCGGGCTCCCGCTCCATCAGGGCTCTGGGACGCACTCGGGGCCAGTCTGGCGCTCGATAATGACACCGAGAAAAAGAAAAGCCAGGGCCCACAAAGCGTTTAGCACAGACCTTTGAGTGACTTGGCACCGCAGAGCTTGGTGCATGCACTGTGCTGGCAAAGACGACCGAGCACAGAAAAATCTGGGCCAGGGCAGTTTTTGTTCCAAAGAGACAGAAGAGAGACTGATACAAGAAGAGGGGAGGGTGAGGGGGGGGAATGCAGCCTGGTAATGAAGCATCTGCAAAGCAAGAAGAGTTTGCACATTGAGATCTTACAGTGCCCTCACCACATTTTGAAAAGCGATTCCAAAACCAACAACTTTCTGACTCAGCAACTTGCACACGCACAGGCATCACATTTGCCATTTAATTACACGGATAAGTTTTCCCTGTAGAGCCAGTGCAGGTACAAGATGGGCACCCGGATTGCTGTCCCTCCTGCACAGCAGCAGAAGCAGCACATCAAGCGGGAATCGTGTCCTCAAGCAGAGCCCTTCTCAGGGGATTTTCAGACCCTGCTGAATTTTTCTCCTCTTACTCAGCAAAACTGAGAGGTTGCTTAGTTTGAGAAATATGTGAAATTATTTGTAAAAAAAATATAAAATTAAGTTTTTTCCTGAAATCCTTCAGAACTTCAAGAATCTTCTCTTGGTAACACTACTGTCATTTGTTTATTTATTGATGCATATATTCCAGTGGTGCCTGCAGGCTGTGGCTGGGGATTCAGTGCCCTCTTGTGTTACTCACTCTACACACACGGCTAGGCGAGAATCTCGCTCCAAACAATCCTATCACTCTATTCTTGTGCTCCGAAGGAGAAACAAGATCCGACACAGAGCAGAACATGCTACCGTCCTCCAGAAAGCTTGATCTCTCCGCAACACAATGAAGAGTTAACTGGGGCATTTCAAGGGAAAAAGGCAAACTTTTTTCTGTAAAGGAGGAAAAAAATTAGACTGTCCTCCCAGTCTAATCTTTATCATTCTGCGTAATCACTCCAGATAATCTCTGTAAAACTGTATTCAGAAATGGTGGAAAAGGTTTCTTTACACAAACGCAGTAAGATTTTGCAGGAAAGCAGCAATTTTTAAAATAAAGTTAAGCTAACCACAGCCCGTCATGGTTCCACTATGCTGGAATCAAAAGGTGGTTAATGACTTGGGAAGCTCTCTCAGCCACAGAAATTATTGCTAAAAGGCAGATATGTGCCATCTGGGTTTTGAAAACAAAAGATTTGCCCATTAACTAGTAGCATGGAGAAATAAAGCACGGAAATCCTTTCAAAGAGAGAAAGGGGAGCTCACCTAATACCAGAATCAGTCAGATTTTTCTAACATATGGTTATTGGGTTTGGAGTTGGAACAAAATAAAATGCAGAGATAATAAAAAGCAGTCAGTGAATGCACAGACCTTTGAAAGGTAACAAATACCAGGTCTGTTAATGCATGGAAAATTCTTACGCACTCCTGAGAGAGGAAGACTCACTGCGAAGAGCGCAGCACACAGATACATCTACATGTAACACAGAAGTTAAGCAGAGCTGAGACACAGGCTAAGGTTTTGCATTTGTGGCCGTGCTTGTTCCTCCAGGCCAGGCGAGCCCTATCTGCGTGTCCTGCCCCAACTGTGCCGAGCTGCACAGCTCCTCGCGCTGCAGAGCAACGCGTGTGACCTGGGAACCAGCCCCGCTGCTGACATCCTTTAAACAACATTTTGTTATTTTTGCAGGAGGCAGGACTGAGTGGCTGGGGAAAGGGAGAGTGCAACTCCTATTATCAGCTTTGCTACCAGAAGTAGTATTTGTGGAAAAGAGCAAGGAACTTTCCAGTGCACACAGAAGGAGAAATAGCAGAAAAACACAGCAGTCCTAAACAATTTTTAGCTTTGCTGCTGTTGCAACAGAGGAGAGGAACCATTCTTTGCTTTGGGCAGAAACTTTTTTGCTAGACGCAGTCCGGCTGGGAGGACAGTGCTAAGCACCCCGCAGGCAGGCCTGACTCAGAGCAGCACACACCCGTCCGCAGCTCTCGACCCAGACTCCCCTCCGCCGCTGCTCAGCCCTGCTGCTCTTGGCAGCAAGCTGCACTTCAGAGGCAGCCAAATCAGGCTGAAGCAATCAGCTCTATTGCTTGAGGATACGGGACTAAATTACATCAGCCTGCAATGGGAAGGGACACAAGAATGAGGTGGCTTGTGAAAACTTCCATAAAAACACTGGCATTTAAGACATGTGGCAATCAGGAAGAGGCGACATATTTAATTCAAGGTTAAGTGTACCAAGCAGAGCTCCTTACTGCTGCGGAGCATGTCTGATTTAATCCAGCTCTGAAACAGCCCAGATTGTGTTTCAATTAATTGATTCTCTTTTTGCAAATCAAGGAAGGGAAGCTCAGAAAACTGAGCTGAAATCTGGCCAGGAAATCTCCACGTCCCCTCCCAAAGGCACAGATTCCCTTAGCACACCAACAGCAGAGAAAGCTGCAAACAAATCAGGTGATTATTTCAGTTTCTGCCAGCCTGTGGCTATAAGAAGTCCCATTTCTCTTCAGGAACAACATGCCTGTTCTGCTATGAATTCTAATGCAGAAGAAAAAAATCCAACAACCTCTACACAGGAGGGTCAGAGGGGAATAGTCTATGGTCTCTTTTCACCTGAAGGTCTGCAGCTTTTTGTAACAGAGCAAGAATTTCACTTGCAGATTTCTTGGGGAGAAAACGGTAAATGAAGATTTTTAGACATGTGCCTGGGGAGCACTCAGCGCCCACCCCGCTTCCCAGCCCCAGGCCCAGCAGTACCTTTTGGACCATCGGTAGCACATCCTTCCTTGGCCGCAGCAGTTCAGACCAGGTATTCTGTGGCCCCCGGACCGCTTCATGATCATACCTTCTCTGAAACAAGCAGAAATCTGGTAAAGACGGGGTGAAATGGCTTGTGTGGCGGTGCGGCCACTGCCTGCACTGGGACGGCTCCCCGGGGCCGGAGCACGTCCATAGCTGAGGTTGCTCACTGGGTGCCTCCAACCTCTGCCAACAGGTCGCTTTTGCAGCCCCAGATGCTGCTTCCCCCATGAAACCAGCCCCCCCGATCGCAGCACCCCAATCCTCGTCCTCACCCCAACACTGCCCATCACTGGCCTCCAGCTGGGCCTCAGCAACCCTCTGTGGGGCTGCCCTGAACGCCAGATCACTGACCTGATCAAAGTTAAAAAATAATCCCCCTAAAGGTAAATCATGCACATTTTCAAAAACACAGGGGCCCCACTACACAGTGCAGCTACACAAACAACCAGGTCAACATTACTGAGAAACCGATTGTGCAAAGGGGAAGGAGAGAAACCCTGACCTGGGCGGTGAGCTGAAGTCTACATCTTGCAAAACTACAGACCATTCTCCTGTACCTCCTGCTTTTTGCCCCCTTTCTTCTCCCAAGAAATATCCAGTCTTAACGTAACCTTTGAGCAATTCCAGCCATGAAACCAAACACACAAGCAGAGCAGTGAGATTTTACTGATACTGTCAGCCACAGAGCGTTTGAGGGGAAAAGCTCTGCTTGCAATTCAGCTGGGAAAGGCTGAGCCTGGCACAGCATCTGACAGGGCTGGGACGCCTTTGGAGCAGTATCTAGTAGGTAAACAAGGAAGAAGCAGTATCAGAAAGAGGTCATGGCACGGAGCCGGCTGCTGAGCCTCTGCCTGCGAGCGCAGGTGTGCCAGGCCCTCCCCACCTCCTGCACAACCTCTCGCCGCTGCCTACAAGACTGACCCTGCAATCAGCTCTCCTCGCACTGGGGCTGCAAAACATGGGGAAGCTGGGCAAAAGGGAAAGGTATTCACACCTCTATATTCAGCACACTGAAATTACCAGGAGTTACCCCTGCAGCTACAACCTTGCCGTTGCACCATGACCCCAAGGCGCCTTGAAGAACGCTATGACACAATCACACGTTGCCCCAGCTCCCACAGGCCAAATTTATCCTTCACGCAGCTCCACTGGTGCCAGCAAAGGAATAACTCCATGATGAATTTGGTCTTGTGAAAGCTCCTCTGCCTTTCATGTTTGTGATTATTTCCCAAAGTTACAGTGTTTCTATCTAAACATTAATACATTCTGATACCAGGATGACAACATATTCCCAAGTCAATTACCAATAAGAAAGAAAAACTATCAGTTTGAACAATATTTATTTACAAAACTTTTTCTTGGTAAACTATAACTCTCAAGGAAACAAATCACAACTTACATGCCCTTTGGTCCTAGGTCATGGATGAACGACAGCTGACTTACTCCAATGAATTCCATCTGGGGGAAAAAAAAAAAAAAAAAAAAAAAGACATAAGGATTTCCCCCATCTTTCATACTTAGAAATCCACAAAATACTTTGCTTCATGAAAGCTGCATGTCACAAAGACAGAACCCGCACAGCAGTCTCAGCAGAAGTTATCCACCAAAGTTGAAGCCTCTGTAATAAGAATAAGGAAAGTATTTCTTAGTGCTTTGGGGAAGGCATTCAATACAACCAGGACAAGCAAGATCAAACGTGCAATAAGGACCCATCGGTATCTTCCTTCTTGCCTCACTGGCTCAAACTAGGAATCAGAATTTACACTGCTTAGTCATCTAGATGAACTCAGCTGGCTGTCTCAATCTGCATTTTCCTCCTGGCATTAGCGAACCTCACATGGAGCTGGAAGTCTGGGTGAAAGTGCTAACTGCTCATTAAAAGCACATGGACCTCCTATACTGTCAAGCTGGCACATTCCCTGCTTCCCACCACACCCAAACGACCAGCCACCACTGCTGCACAGGTTCCTGCACGGCGAGCCCTGGAGCACCACATCTCCTTCCGAGTCTCCTGTCCCCAAGGGACACCACAGATACCTACTACATGGAGGTACTCGGCTCCTGCAACGCAGCCCCCACCTGAACCAAAAAAACACTGCAAAGCCACAGTGTCACGTTGGGCAGGAGGAGAGCAAGGCTGAGCACTACAGACAGAGCAGGTCCACCACAGTGTGCTCATCATGACTTCTGCGTGCCTGCATCCAGCAGCACGAGGTCAAGCCCCCGCTGGAGCCACAGGACAGACACAACTTGATGAACCCACGTACGGTACACAGGTTTAATCAATAAATCTCAAATTCAAGTGAGCAGACTCCTTACAGTTCCACTTATCTGCAGAGGTTACGGAGGAATCTAAAGACAAGCAAAGTCAGTGACACAGCACAACATGATTGCATTCGAATCTAAAAATTGGATGCCGTGCAATTTTGACCAAGCAGGCTTTTCGTGGCACAACAGGACATTCCTGACTGTCTGCTGCCTATTAGTCTTGGGCCCAGCTGGCACAGAGAAATGCCCTCCCCACATGTCCTGCCAGAGACAGAGCTGAAACCAGAGCAGCCCACCAGAAGGCAATGCTGAAGGGGAGCCTGACTCGCATAGCAACGGGTTGCCCGCACTCAGGCACTGTTTGTTTAACTTCTTATCACGTAAAACCGCCAAAGTGCAAACAGATACTCAAGACGGGGTAGGGTGAGTGCAGGGAGTCGTTTTCCTCTTTGATCAAGCTACAGGTAAGAAAGCTAAAGTGAACTGTCTAATTAAGGAGTTTACCAGCCAAGGTTGCCAGGACCGAAGTCCAGGACTCTGTCCACCTTCATGACAGTAACTGAGCTCAGCGAGGAATTGGCCAGACCGCAGGCTCCCCGGCGAGGCTTTTGCCCATACCTGCTCCGGGGGCTCAGCCCAGGCTCCGAGTCCCACAGGAGCTTCAATCCCGACAGCCTCTCCTATCCCAAGGAAGGCTTTTCTTCTCAAGCGACTGCTCTCACCTGCTTTTTGACAAACCAAACTCAAACCCATCTTTGGCAAATTCCAGTTTTGCATAGCAATTACACAGGTGGACCCACAGCCTCAGACAGATTTTCAAACACTAAAAATAACAAAGAGTATAGGCAATTCTGCGACAGGAGCCTACCCTGCAGTTACCGTGAGAGTAGCTCAGGCTGCTTTCCCAAGGGATATTGTTCTCCCTCTGTTTCTACAGGGTGGTGGAAAAAAGACCCTTCTTTCTCCTCAGTCTCTGCTAGTTCTGGGACCTTCCCAAGCTTCTCACCACACCAATAAGGTTGTTGTTCTCCTACAAGTAGCTCAAGGATATAAAGTAACCTCTATTTAGTAGAAATGAATTGATGCCCTCATTCTTTGGCAATTTCAGCATGTTTTCAGGGGCTAGAACAAATTATTTCACAGTTTTACTAACTGTCTTGATATTACCATTCCTCACTATCTGTTCTGGAAAAGGATCAGTCCTGACCAATGAACTTTTCATCTGTTTCTGCAGATAACACTCAGAATTGAATAGGGAATATGTGAAAAACCAGTGTATCATGTAAGATCCTAACACGGGTCCGAAGTGAAATTTCAGGCTGGTTCTTTGCTTCCATCTTATTTCCATTTCATCCATTTCTTCAGAAAATGCCTGGCATTCCCCATCACAGAAAAATCAGAAAACCGGACATAGCTCTCAAGCTGGGCACTCAAAAAAAAAAGCACACACAAGTGTCAAAAACCTTGAAAGTGTTCGCTGTGAACAGAAACAGCGCAGCAATTTGAAGAGCACTGCATGCAGAGAAATAACTGCCCCTGAAGAAGGAGAAGAAAATCCAGCAGGAGAAAGGGAGAATTATTCACAGAAACAGAACTACTACTGCATGGGAGGGGGGAAAAAAAAAAAAAAAAAAAAAATGTCCGGCAGCACAGTAACCTGTTCTTCAGTCAATGACAACTGTAGCAACAGAGACACTATCCAACACACCTCCCATCTACTGAGTTGACAGAGAAGCCACTCAGGCACACTATTCCAGGCTCCTCTCATGTCCAGAGCCTCGGTGGTGGGCACACTCCAGGGGTATTCCCACCTCCCCTATCATGTGCCTCTATGGCTCTACTGCAAAAGAAAAAAAAAAAATCTTACTTCTGTGTTTCTCTTCATTCTTGCAAACAATCACACGTACTTCAAGGAGATTATTTACATGCAGAGCAGTAAGCATGTTTGGGATTTGGTTTGTAAAAAATTCTATCAGTTACAAGGAAAATTCCTCAGTGCAATGGAAAATACCTGATTAAGTGATTTATTATTATTATTACTGCATTAGCTATTTTTACTGTTACAGTGCCTGTCATCTGAGGTGCTTATAATTCACAAAGAGGGAGAGGAATGCAGAATAGCGATGCACTTTCATCTCTTTCACATCTGAATTCTTATGCTGCCCAGCTGCCTCCCTGGTGAGAGGACATCCCACTCTGGTTTCAAAGTGAGCTGCAGCAGAATATTTTGAGTATGAGATATGGGACTAGAGAATGCAGTTTCAATGACATTGTTGTAGCAATAAAAAAAAAAAATAGACATGAATGATCAGCTTAAGAAAGATAAGCTATGAGAGGTGGAGAACCAGCTGCAAGGTGGATGAGCTGCAATTTTAAGCTATCACATTCTGCCAGCAATGTCAAGCATGCATGGTTTATTTAAGCAAAATTCTCATAAAGCAGCTGCATTTCAGGACCAAAAAAAAAAAAGTTAGCAGCTCCACACTGTGTTTTTTTGCTTCACCACTTATTTTGAACTCACAGGTTAAAAAGCAAACAAACCAAACCAAACAAACAAACCCCACCACCACCTAAACAAGCACTTGAATAGCAGCTATGGTCAGGAATAAAACAAAACTGCAGCACTGTTCAGAATACTGTTCAGTGACAAGTTGCCAGCGCTCTCTTACAGATAAGAGTGACTATACTAAACCCAAATTTAAAAAAATGTTCAGTGTACTAAAGTTCAAATCCAATAAACAAAAACGTGGAAGGGTTGGGTGGGGGCCTCTGCAATGGTCTGCAGATCCAACTGCAGCATCACAGGCAAACCAGCAGCCACATGTGTGCATCCCAGTTGTTCTTCCACTGTAGTGCTTTTACTTAAGATGAGGTTTTGGGATTCCTTTAGCAAAGCTCATACAAAATGTTATAAAGACACACATACTGCACTTCAACCAGAAGCTATTTCTGATTTTGCTCAGGCATCTTTCAGCTACTGCAGCTCATACACAAACTGATGCAAAGGCACGATTAATCAAGGATCTGTACTGAATTCAATCAAGCCCATGGGCACGGTTTCCTAATGTATTTGGACTACGCTTCCCCACTTTCCAGTTCCCAGAAGTAAGTGTGGACATTTAACACATTTAGATTCCCACAACATTCATTTGAATGGTAATTGTATTGAATCACTTTAGCACAAAAGGGTTCGGACTGGAAGATAGATTTAATCACAATTCACATAACCTTTCTTTCTTCTTTTTTTCTCCCCCTTTTGGCTATAAAGTCTAGGCTCTGATAACAAAATATAATGCATCTATAATCCCACGTTGTGAACTCCACATGAAATAATATGACAAATTAAGGAAAATATGAGCAGACGGTAGCAAGTTTTATCATTCACAGATAACTAGTCAAAGCAGAGGACACTTGTTACATCTCTAAATGCTGGTGCTTAAGTGCACTCGGTTTTCATAGTCTGCAGGAGAGTCATCTAGGCAGGCTAGATGGATAATCTCTAAAATGCTACTCAGTCACCAGGGACCTTAAATGATTCTCAACCCACCAAGGATTTCAGGTCTGCAGAACAGCTACAAGCTGGACTTCCATCCAAAAGCTCTTCCAGAGTATGTCATGTTCTTGAAAGGATAGTATAGAATTTAATGACCTCCTAACTGACAAAAAATTAATTAACCACAAATACAAAACAAAAGAAGCAAAGACAGAATCAAATTCTGTGGGTCAGCTCTAAAAATGTCCCTGAAGGACAAAGAGTTATACACATCAGGTGGGTCAGCCTGCCATTGTAACTCTGCCTGGGTTCACGTCTGAATTTCCAAAGAATTTAGGTTTTAACAAAAGCCTTGGTGCACAGATTTGATGAGAGGAACAGGCAGGAGTCAAAACGCGCTCTAAGATTAAAACAACTAAAGCATTTGTCAGCACTCAGGCGACAGACTTCCCCCCACAAGAACAGCAACACACTCATTTTAAGCTGAGAAGGACAAATACTGTTCGAGGGAAAACACCAGAAATCTTCAACTCAGTAGTTTAGCCTATAGTCTGAAAACGTGTTCCTACCCCCCCAGAAAGGCAATATTTTGCTCCCTGTACTTTCTTTCAGCATCAACTGCAGGACCTGCTACACTTGGCAGTACAGCTGACATTAGCAGCAAAGTTCTCACTAAACGCTTCACTGCAGCCAACTCCAAGACAACAATAAATGCAGAATTTATGCACAAAGTGACATCTGGCTCCAAGGGCTGGGGACAGAAGGGCAATTGAGTGTGGGGGAGGCAAGAGGCCCACAGCTGCTCTGGAGCCAGCATAGAGAGAACCCAAGTTTGCTTGTCACCCCCCTCAGCCCCAACGGCCAGCGGTCTGCTTCCAACCACAACCCGATCAAAAGATCAATAGCATTTTTATGTTAGCAGAAATTGCCAGAAATATCTGAAAAAGCAATGCCTGCCTAGGAGTGACAAGATGCATCCATACTGTAAATTGAGTCTTTCCCGCTTTGCATATGCTACTGATCGAAATTGCCAAGTTATCAGTCTTGCCTTAAGAACAAAAGATGACTATTTTCCACATGCAGATTAACACAACTCTTGACTGTATTGTACTTAAAGTTAGAAGAGCTGCTTTGTAGCCAGTCCCCAAAAGAACCACTCTATAAGAAAACAGTTCCTCTCAGTTCAAGTCTGAAGGCTTTTTCTTTGCAGCACAAAACACGCTGGCCAATACTGGGTGAGCACATTACCTCATATAACTAACAATGCTCAACACACTGGGCTTTAAAACAAGAGTACATATAGAAGTTGAGCATAACACCCAGCTAAAAGCCGTCCAAAGGTCTCTGCACAACAGAAATCTTGCATAACGCTTAAAGAACAGAATTTCTACCAAACAAACAAAAAATAGAAGAACTGGCTGCTTTAGATATCCTGAGTTTAGTCTGTATTTCTGACTTGTTTTCAAACCAAGTGCTCCCAATTATCACATCTGGCTCAGAAGTTTCACTAAGTTCTGCAGGTAGCCAGGGTACGCCTCAGGTTTTGCTGATGATACAATCATTATGCAGCCAAGAAAAAGGGAAATAAGTTACTATCCCAGGGGAATGTTGCAGCTTCGGTTAACAGGTGAGGACTATTGAAAAAATACTCAAAGATGGCTTTCAAATATTTTTGCTTAAAATAGGCCAGAAGTTGGATTTGACATCTCTTCACTTCAAAGAGACTACACACTTGGGAGCATAAACCAATTACCCTCTCTTTTCGGAAATGACAAAATACCCACAGAGGTAAACAGGTATCATTCACATTCATTTGACTGAACTACCTTGTGCAGGTTACCACAGTGTGGTAACCTCCAAATGGTTCAAGACTGAGCCAGTCACTCTCTTCCTTCAATTTTAAATCCTATTACATCCACGCTGGAGAAATCAGTTGAGCCAAAACAGTTGCAAAACGTGAAATATTTCTGATATGTCAGAGAATAAGCTGCAGGACTTCTTTCTATCAGTTCAATATAGTAAAGAATATTCTTTTTGCCATTAAAGCCATTCTAATTTGTACTTACTGTTCCATGGTAGTTCCTGTACATCGGCATTTTTAAGATCTTTGTCAAGTAGTCTTCCAGCTGTTTCTACAATTAAAACATGGGAACTTTAGCTAGGATGCAGGAATTTTGAAGAAAAATCAACTGTCTAGCATTAGAAGGTTAACAGGAAATCAGAAACACTTTTCAGCTTGAATGGATAAACATATTATTACATGCTTTCTGAAGATTATTGCGCAGTGGCATAAACAGTTGGATTATACATTGTTTACTGTTCACAGATTTGAGTTTGTACCTTCCATCAGCTGACCCGTTGTTTTGCACTGCAATTTTAAAAGTCAGTTATCTTGACCGTCCAACCTTCAGAGCAACTTTACATATAAAAATCAAGCCCTACCGTTTCTGGCCTACACAGGTTAGCTTTGTGAGAAAACTCAGACACAACCAAGAGTCTGTTCAACCAGAACGCCAGATTCTCGTGGTGATGTGGAGAGCACAGTTACTGCACTCCCCTGTCCTAAAGCCACAGGGAACGCACAGGCCAGGCACTGGAGGACCTGCCAGCCCCGTTCAGAGAGGGGAAGAAAAGAAACTGTTACAGGAAAGATATTCCTCCCCATCCTCATGGTAACTGGGAAAGGAAGAAATTAAACCCTTTGGATCTGGGGAACAGGACAGAACCCTACAGGCTCAGCTCAGGAGAAGAAAAGCAAGGTTTAACCCACAGGGATGGCAAAGAGAAGCCACTCCCATCCCAAAAAGCAGTTGGGTGTCACACAAAACGAAGCAAAAAAAAAAAAAAAAAAAAAAAAAAAAAAAAAAAAAAAGGGACTTTTCTTTCTAAGAGTTAGCATGGCAATACTTACTCATCCAGGTGTGTAGCAGTGAAATATAACACCATGGATAAAGGCAGTGTGTGTGTGTTGGGGGAAGAAAATGAGAAAAAGGAAACCAAGAAAAGGACCTAGAAAGCTCTTTTTTCCCCCTCTTTTAAACAATCATTTCTCTCCTAAGATTCTTGCACAATAGCTGAACTTTGCTCAGAAGGGAAGGTTATCCTGCACTGCACAGCTAGGAGACACAACCTTTCAGGACTTGAAATTTCAGCAGAACAAAGGCCAGGAAGGAAGCTAACAACAGTAAAGTCCTTTCCTGGAAACGGTAAGCACAGGATCAAAAAACATATTTTTACAGAATCATTTTTGCAAATAGTAAAGCTGCAGTGAAGAAGCAGGAAGATATCTACCCTCTTCATACAAGGACCCATCTGTTGACATCTGATACAGTTACATATAACATGTGTGCCTCATCTAGAATTACCCATTTCAGAATTACGAGCCTGATTGTCATCTCCTCTTTCAGAGGAGGACAGGACTGAAATCACTCAGATTTTGATGGCCACTGCACTGCCTCCATCATGCAACTTGACTCTGTGAACTGTACCTTCTATGTTTAATCTGGAGCAGGTGGGAGCAGAGAAACTGCCCTGCTGTGCATCTTTGCTTTCCTCAACTGCAGAGGGAGTCTTTGCCCTTATTAACCCTGGGAGCAGCGTCCTCCTCCTTGCATGCAGGAGGACTTGGCCGCAAAGTTGGACTTTTCAGAGTCTAAGTTTGTCAAGCAAAATAATTTAATGGTAATAAAGCAAGGACTTTGACAGTGTGGCTTTGCAAACAACCTGCCCAATACCTGAAAGTCAGAACCCCCCTAGCAGCATCTCTCTAACCCCTGCACGCTCCGAGCGGCACACTAGACGCTTACCCTCCTGCTAGAGAAGTGCTCTTCTCGGACCGTACTCTCTGAGGTATGTGGCAGACTTGGCATCTGCCTTGGTTCTCCCCTTTTGATAGATTGTCTTCTCACCGTGTGACTAGAAGAAAAAACAAAACCAAAAGATGAGTTTAATCACTGACAATGCGTACATTCCTTGATATGTAACTCTTCTCGTTTGGTGCTCTTTTTTTCTCCATCTAAATTTTTAAAAACCAGAAGAGATAAGTGGGCAGGAAGCATTAAGAAATCAGAGTCTTCCAACCAGCTTACAAACAAAAATACAACGCACTATCACAGGATACAGGTCCCCTTTTGCCCTTTTAAGAGAAGGGAATCTAAAACCCTATTCTTAGAACATTATGCTCCACTAGTCCTAAACCCTTTGTAATTTTACCTTTCCCTGTGTCCTCTGCCCACATTTCCCCCAGCAAAAGTAGTGGTGGGGTCTCCCCAGCCCTCTTTCCACATGTGATCTCTTCCCAAACACCCCCTTATAGCTCAAACTGCCCCAGAGCACCAGGGCCAGCTGCACACCAAAGAGGTCTGTGTCTCCCACATCTGGCCCACGCTGGCAGAAAGCCACGTTATGCCAACAGTTTCCATTAGCAACAGCACAACCCCTCCCTGATTTCAAAGGAAATTCTGCTTGCACGCTGGTGAGCCAGGGGCCCTGAGTCAGCAGAGAGATTCTCGGACTATTTAGATTATAGCTGTTAACTCTGCAGAGACTGAAATAAATTCTTCTCCTCCTACTTACATCAAAGTAAATAGGATCAGTGGAACTACATCAATATGTTATTAAAAGAAAAAAGAAAATCGCATCTTTCCAAAAGGTATGCCAGCTGCAAGGCTGCGTGCTTACCTCCGCGTCGGGATCGGGATTCGTACAAAGGCCTTGTACCTCAGCAGTTCCCTGTGAAATTCCTGAAAGTGCTTGAACTTCCTTTTCACTTGCCATGTGAATTCTCCGTGTGTTAACTCGATAGTGTAAACATTTGGACTTGGTACCTGCACAAACGAATAACACAAGTGTTTCAGCTTTGAAAAAAGCAATCTTCCAGCAGCAGCTCATCTAAAGATTCCTCATTATATTTTACTTATGGATCACTACTTCTTACAATTTCTTGTTCTATTTTATTACACTTTTAAAAGCACAGGAAACATCCTGAGTGTTTTTCTGAGACAGAGGCATTCTTACTTCCTGAACTCATGAACAGACATACACAATATTAGCCCACAGCTTTTTTTTCAGCCCATAACTTGTTTTCAGTCCACTTTAATACAGTTCTGTGAACATCAAATTACATCTCTCTGAGTGTAGGTTCTGACCTTCTTTGTTGAAGTAAAACGCTCAACTTCCAAAACACGCACTTTAACAGGACAGCCCTTGAGATACGTCTGTACATCCGGCTCTTTGAATCCACGGGTGTGATAAATCGCAGAGAACGAAATGCTCACTGCAAAGATCAGGAAATCCCAGTCAGCTTAACAGCATTTTAAACGATCAACAAAAACACAAAAGCCAGAAGACAGTGGAATACTTTAAGACAGTTTAGAGCATTGTGTAGTTTATTTTTACTAAAATACACCGGGTTTTATTTAAACCTACACAAGGGAGCTAAAGAAACTTTCACAGAGGTGGTTCGACTTGAAGAGTTCAAGCACGAAGAGTAATGCCTCCCAGTCCTAAAATAGGGTCAATGACCGGGCAGAAACCACCGAGGTTTTACCGTATCTTTCAACGGATTAAAATCACCCACCAGACCAGCCATCTCCTCAACACAGATGTAAAAAGGAAGCGTTGAAGCACAGTCACGCAAAACAGTAGGAGAGAGGAACGGCGGTCCCAGCGAGGCAGAGGGGGTTAAGCCTCCCTCCTCTCTAGGCTGCTGGGACTTTGGGACCGCCAATGCCCGGTCCAGCTGGCACATCCGGGAGTCCGACATCCCAACTTTCAGGCAGCGCGCGGAGAGGCCAGGCGTGCCGGCACGGCACAGCAACCCCGCCTGCGTGGGAACACAGGCCCGCGCCTGCCTGCATCCAGGCGGCTGCTGCCCTGCTGTGCCTCCGCAGAGCAAAACCCACACGATTTTGGCTGGTACGTTTTCAGGACTTGTTCAGTCATAGACCTCTGCAATTTGCAGATTTAGGTCTCTTACGTAGTAGTGGAAATTGGGGAGGAGGAGCGATGGCATGTCATTTTCAGGGCCTTTTAAAAACTCTGAAAAAAATATGTGGTAGAAATACTGTGTAATTTAGAGAAAAAAAGAAAAGAAACAAAAAAACCCCAGGACTACTAAAGTTGCCAGAAACTAGATAATACAATAGCATAAAGCAGCAGCAATAAATCAGAACTAAAGGCCAAAATGTAAAGACATCCACAAGAAACACACAAGAGACCTAAATGAGAAAATCCATGGATATTACTCCACTGATATCTTAGATTGCTTAGTAACAGAGTCTCCTTGGAAGCCAGCAAAGTTATCCTATCAACAGCATCACGCTGGGGGTTCAAAATTCGGAGTTCAGTGCTGCAAGGCTTGTAATTCCTAAAGAGGTGCTGTGAATCCTCAGTGGCCCTTTGAGCAGGGGACCCCCACTCCTTGCAGGGTCCGTGCCCCGGAGAACCACACCACCCGTCTCACCAGCGTTAGAGGCCATCCCACACCCCCTCACCGCGCTGCTGGAAACCACCACGCAAAGCCTTGTCTTCACCTGGGAGGGCCTCTGTTACTACATCCAAGTGGGATATACGGTGAAGACGTCAGGGCGTTAACTCACCGGCGGCTTTTGGATCACTTAGCACCTCCGCATCCACCTCTTCCCCCTCGAAGTGGAGCTCCCTCGTGTCCAGGCTCTCTATTATACTGCTCATGTCTGCAGCAATCCTCTTCAGCGTCAATGCATCCACATGCCTTTCACTTCTCAGTGACATCTCAAAGACCGGCACTCTAAAACCACAGGGGGCTGTTGAAGAGGAAGGAACAGGACTGTTATTATTTCTATAACATCTTAAATTGCAGGGCTGGCAGAGCCTAGGGAATCTACTAGCAGTGTGCAGACCAGCCTTCCCTCCAACCTCACATTCATCTGAGCCATCTCCATCCTGTATATCCATTACAAAATACTTAGCCCTGTGGCTGTAGTAAATCACTGCCTGGAGCAGAGGGGAACAGCAAAAAAACAAAGGCAACTTCAGGCTACAATACTAAAATTTCCTCCGATTCCAGTGACCACAGGACTCATATACTGTGGTATTATTTTAAATAGAAAATAGGTAATATTTCATGTTTCAGCTACAAGACCTGTCAATGGGTTTGCTTATGGCTTAGGAGTACCTTCATATATTGATCTCAGATAGAAAGCAAGCAATCTTCTACATCAACTTGCCTAGTCATTTCAGCTAGCTCTGTAATAACAGTGATGCATAATAAAGATAAAAAGCACAGACCATTTTAATGTCTGGCCAAATTGTAGACCTAATTCACACAAAGCTACATTTCCAAGGTTAGGCTGTATGGAGAAAAATTCACTCAAAGAAAAAAAAGAGATAAGAATTTTTGTCAAATATTCACCCTTCCATGATTAAAAGAGTGATACAAAATCTTTGTATTAAGATTTTCTCTATTTTTATTCATCTTACACGCTGGGCCGTGGTATCTGCATGTATTACGCTCTCTAATGGCTTTATCCTCTCAGCAGGTTCAAAAGATACAGCCATAAGGGCTTCTGTCTCCAGTTTAGAGAGGGGAACTGAGGCACGCAGATGCCGAGCAACTTGTTTTCAGTGCCACAGAAAGCCTGGGAACGACACAGGCTGGAAGCCAGCTCTCGCCCAGCAAGAGCCCTCATCAGAGGGCACGTCCCCTTGCATACAGGGCCGGGGTCCCCACAGGGGACAACCCCTACCATCCCACCGGCTGCTGGGAAAGCAGGAACCGAGCAAAGGAGAGGCTGCTGCAGGCTGAGCGCAGTTACACAGCAGCGCTCAGAGATACCTGGGCAGTTATAAAGCACTTTCCACCCTTCCTTCTGCCCACATTGCTAGGAGCCCGAGTCAGGAGAAAAATGGTGGAGAAAAAGAGAGACATGAAACATGTCCGTGAACACTGACGCAAGCTTTCATCACTTACGACCATTTTCAAAACTTCCCCACTCTCCTCCTCGGCCCAGATCTGCAGCCCAGGTAAGAGGACCCGATGCGCATGAACCATCCTCCGGCTCCCTGGATCCCGTGGGAGCTCACCGCAGGGCTGCAGGCCCTGGCTGCTGGTCTCTGAGCCCAGCTACGCTCTATTGCCCGGGCGTCTATGCAACAAGACGTCTCTTCAGTCTTTGCACTGCTCTGTAATAAACACCACAGCTTGACAGCTACACGGAAAAAATACGGACAAACTGGCAGCCTTTCACTGGAGCCAAAACAAGGAAACCCATTTAACCTCACAGAAGCGCTCACATTGTGTGAAAGAAGGATTAAGACAAAAAAAAAAACAAAACAAAAAAGAAATCCCCTAAATTGTGTAGCATTTCTAATGTTAAATCCTTCAAAGAACACAGTGCAATTATTCTTAATGAGCTGCTTAGAAAGTGCTGGATATGCTGTAATTTGGAAATAATTTAACATTTTAATAATTCATGTGTTTAGCTGCTTTTGAAAGAACATTTTGACTTGAAAGCGGTACCTAATTTTATTGCTACATAAGGCTAATATCATGTAAGTCTAAAAACAAATTAAAAATGAGCTGCCTTCAAAAAAAAAAATAAGTACCCATTTCCACACCAACTTGAATGAAGAAAAAGTGGGTCAATTTTTTCTCATATCCCAAAGCAAGCCCAGAAGCAACAGGGTTTCATCCTTGGAAGATTCCTGAGCGAGAGCCCTAAGGGCATCAGCGTCCCTGCCACCTCCCCACGGTGGCTGCTAATGTCATGGCCGCAGAAAGCTCGTTAGGGCTGGAAGGGGCAGCTGGCGAGCCAGAGCCTCATCGGACCTGCACGTCATTTCATGCGGTCTGTCAGAGGAACTCAACCACAAGCACATGTGCGTGCACCCCACTGCAAGACTACCTTGTTCCCCTTCTGTGCAGCAGGGCAAAACATGGGTTTGCATTAATCTTCCCAGGTGGAAATACACTAAAATGTAAAATGATAAAGCCACTAATTTTATCTGCTGCTCGATCAAGTTTGCAGAGCCTCCCTTTAATGTGACCTCTACATTAGCACTATTCTGTATCTCCTTTACCATGATTAGATGGAAAGCTGATTCCTACCATCAGAAACTTTAAACTCCACCTGTGACCAACACCACACTGCAGGGAACTTTAAAATGTATAATTACTCCTAGAGTATGAGCTTCTGCTTTATACTTTTCTGGCAGTGAAGTCATTTCACCAGCTATAGATCGGCTTCGGATGGCTGACGATTTTCTCCATAGGAAGTGGACATATATAAATAACTTTCCAGCCAGAGCCATTGGGGAACACGGCCATACCACCAGACTAACGCCAGGCTTTCTGAAATAACTGGGGGTCGTGGGGAGCGGGAGCTCGCAGCGAACATAATACAGCACTACCCCACCGCGGGCAACAGCTGCTTCGACGCTCTGCCTGGACGTGACCCTCCGTCACATCCATCCTGTTTTACTTCCCCCCCCTCAGCACGCTGCACAAAGAATTCTTTTGGACATCTGTGCTTGTAGCATTAGAAGCTACCAAAGGAAATAAAGCGCTATATTGCTTTATATCTGTTGCCTGTGTTCACATTTGGAAGCCAGTCCTAGTCTTCGGTCTGAAGAGATGCTCACGCTTCGAGGAAACACAACGCGCTTCCCACAAGAAGAGGTTTGCTCGACCAAAGAGGAGACAGGCCTGAACACACCTCGAGCTTGTACTTGGCACGCCGGCAATTACAGTTGATGAAGAAAACAAGCGGACAAATACCACGTAGATAACGTTGGAGGAAGCACACGCGGACGGGAGCCAAGGAGGAAAGGATGCGCATCCTCCCCTCTCCCTCGCCCCGCGCGGTGCCAGGTGCAACAGGCTTCTACCTGTTCGATGCATTGACGCGGTGAGTTAATGGGTAAACAATTAACTAGCGTATGTAATGATTATTTGCTGAGGACCACAGCATAGCCATGTAACTCAGGTTCTCTCTCTCTTTTTTTCTTTTTTTTCTTTTTTTAAAAGCTAAAGCTTTTTTCACAGCTGATACAGACAAGTCCTAGAGGAAAGCAGAGTCCACATGCAGTTGGATCCGAGTTCGTCCCAGCAGCACGATTCCCCCTGTCTAGATTACAGCCAGATTATGGGCTGGAGAGAGAAAATGCGACTTGCCCAAAGACTGGGCTAAAGCCCCGTGAACTAGGGCATCGGCTGAGCTCCCACTGCTACAGCGGGCTGCTGAAGAGCTGCAAGGCACCGCCAAAGGCCAGCGAAGCCCGCGACACAGGCGCGGAGGGCTGCAAATCACCTCTCCGGCAGGCCAGTTGGAAAGGGAGGTGGAAACTTGGGCCCCACTGAAAGCCATGGCCTCGTTAGCACCTCTGCAAGTTTTTATAAGGCTCTGCTCAGTAGGAGCTATGTAACCTCTTGCAAAGCTTGCGCTGCTGTCACTTTTCACACTCCCGTAAGCAAGCTCAGGAATGCGCCCCGGGTTAATCTGAGCTGGGCACAACGCCGCTTGGAAAGAAACCTACTGCAAGCGCAGTTATCTGTGATTCAATGTCAAAAGAGAAGGGCTACATCCAGACCTAGACATCAGCCCTGACTATCCAGCGCCACTCACTATTTGCACGAACGACACAAATGATGGACAAGATAACGCGCTTTTAAAATTTGCTGATAATGCCAGCTTGGGAAGCACTGCAATTTTGTGAAGGACGGAAAGAAAAGTCAAATAATCCTGGCAAATTGCAGAAACTCTCTGGGAAAATGGGATGTAATTCACTGAGAACTAAGTGCTTCGCTTCAGTATTTGACTGCTGCAATCCAGGATGGAAAATTCTTTAAAGTTAAAAACAATTCTAGAGGGGGGAGGGAAAAAAATGTTTAATGACAGAGAGCGAGTGCAGCACTGGACTGTTTGAGGTGGAGAGGCTGCAGAGTCTCCAGGGTTTAAAGGTCTGTAAGAACAGCCTGTACCAGCCTGTGTCAGGACTCAAAGTGGTGTAATCGATCTTCCCCGGGCTGCAGCAAGGAAACAACGCCGCAGCTCCCTCCTGAAACCCCCCAGGACAGCGGGTATGCAAAAACACCTCCTGGGGAATGGGAACAGGAACCGGCACGATGGCATGATGGCACCCAACTATGCAGAGTGAAACTGATGCTCTAGTATTACCAGGCTCAAATTCTGCCAGGCCAAAAGAAACAGAAGAAAAAAAATAATAATTTTTTAATTCACTGGAAATAATGACTACACTGGAAATCAGGGTTTCAACTACAGGAGAAGTGACTATAGAACAAAAATTAATTATATTAATCCTCAAACCCTTTTGAATGTGTTGTGAAATCCCAAGGTAAGTATGGCCGATTTTGCAACTTTTCAAGTCTGATACCTATTTTTGTAAATTACTAATTTTTTTTGTTTGTTTGTTTTTAACTCCAAGTTATTACTTAGATGTTCATATGAGAATCTCAGCTGCCACTAAAGAAATAACAGTGCAATTCTAATCATTGCACAGGAAAATGAAACTATGACTTTAAAGGCCTGGCAATCAGAAGATTAAAAAACCCACCTATTTTAATAAATGCTCATTGTTTTGAAACACTTCTGTATTTTGAAGGCCTGCAAGTCCTGATTTCAAAATGCATCCAGCCAGTAACAGCATAGACCACCTAAAATTTGCTCAGCCCAAGCTTATTCTTCTACACGCATCCCGTTGGCAGAGCTGTAACAAGCTCAGATAATCGTTGCTTCTTAATGAAGTTATGGTGCTGGCAAGCACCATGCAGAGCTATGGAAGCGAGAAAGCCTGCATTTGGGAAGGAGGGAACAGAAAACAGGGCCAGTAAAAGCCAAACGTTTCCCGCTAATGTCTCCCAGGGTTCGGTGCTAGGCACAAACTCCCAGCTCCACCAAGAGAAACATTCCTATAATCCCTGAAAATTACTTTTATTTCAGTTCTCATGACATCTCTCTCAGTAAAATGACCTTTTGACAAAGGCTATTAAAAATGACCTCCGCTCCCATATTTGGCTTTGCCCTGCAGGCACGAGTGCCTCACTTCCAGCACTCCCTGCAAAACAGCCTGGGCTCCGGCCTCAAGCTAAAACAGGGCAATGAGAAGGGAAAAAAAGACTTGAGCCATGAATTCCCTTTTTTCTTCTACTCCTGCTGCTAGAGCCTGGACTGCATGAGGGCCATGGAGAGCCAAGGAAATCCAGTGCACAGTGCTCAACAGTTATTTATTTGCCCTGCCTGGTGATGAAGCTGTTCCATGTACGTATTTCCCGATTCCGCATACTTTAATCTTAGAATTAGCTTTGAACCACTCCTTCATGGAGAAACACGCTCAGCTCACAGGCATCCCTTTTGAGGGGTTATCTGCATCTTACAGTAGGAGCAAGGCTTGTCACCACCCCAGATTTACGTCCTGGCACGACAACACACGGCTTCCTTCCAAATTCTTCAGCAGGTGCCGGACCTCCTCGGATAGCAGGGGGCTGTCACCAGGCTCCGAGTCCCGTACGCTCGCGGCAGCCCGGACCTGCAGCTCACCCCGCAGAAAAACCACATACCGGTACGGAGCAAAACAGAGACGTGCTCTGACCTTATTCTTCAGTATACCCTCACATTCATTAAAATACAACGGCTCTTGTAGATGACATGTAGCATTTGTTACATTCCCTAAGTAGGGAATTAAAAGCCGGGGGGTTCGAAAATGCTCAGCAATGACTTAACCCTGCTTTTAACTTCAGTATGCAGAAGACAGCTAGCTGGATGAGCAAGCAGCCAGCACAGCACACGGAGACAGTCTCCTGAAAACCAGCCCTTCCGGGGGCTCAGACTACAGGGGCATTGCAGTACGGTTAGGGTGTCTAAAACAAAGGAACAACACACACACACACACACACACACACACACACACACACACACACTCAAAACTACCCTTGAATAGGAAATAAGACATTGCTCCCATCCTGGAAAGATCTCCTAGAGTTGGAGAAGAACTGAAATATGAACCCAAAACAACAACAAACATGATGTTCAGAGGTGGTCCCAATCTAACCTTTCATCTTCGGCCAATCTTGACAAAGTATTTTACACACTTCTTCCAGTACAATTATTGTCAGAAAGTTCTTACATTTAATAGTAATACCTCTAAAAGCAAGAGGCAATTAGTGTTTTCTGCTTTAACGACCGCAGTACAGTCTTTTGGTTCTGCACTATTGATTTCTATAGTTCTCCTTGCGACTTACAGTCAAGCCACGAGTGTGCTAGATTTCCAGAAGGAAAAGCTAAGTCACCAGGATCTGGATGGCCTATTTGAGAAGCAGACAAGATGTTTAGAGACTGGATTTTCCTGTTAAGTAACAGGTAAATCTACAGAAATCCCTCCTGTACTATCTGTACTGCAGCAGGGTCTGAGAGCCCTTTCTGCTGCTGTACTGGGTCCTGTACAGACAGGACAAACTGAAGGAGTCTGTCCCACACTGTTTTGTGATAAAGATTACAGAAAAATAGGTAGGTCAAGAGAAGCAATGAGGTAAGGCACTGCCCATCGTGACAGGCAACAGTATCATTACACAAGGTGACTAACCTACCCCTGCAGTCAGAAAACCCCCTCCATGCTGCATTTTTTCCCCACACCCAGGATAAGCCTAAGCGTCAGGCCCTTCCCAAGGACTCGTTTTATTTGCTTTACAAAACACTGACATGAAAAGAAATCTTAACTGTTTACAAAAGATTATCAACTCCTGATGTCACGAGACGATGTGATGGCATTGCTCTGGCTGCTATTAGTGCCCTGCTTGAAATCATTACTCCATTTTTCCACCGATGTTAGACCAGAATCAGGCCCTGAACTACTGAACAGTTATGAAATTATGCTCTCAAGCCTACCACGTGCAAGTGAAGAGCTGCTGTCAGTCGACACCTCCTCCACTCACTGTGCCAGGCTTGCCCGGGAAACTGAGCCTACAGCCCAGACAGTCTGAAAACACATCTAAGAGGAAAATTAAACATTGATTGGTCTGTGAACCTACAGCTTTTAGTGAGTTTCATAATATCTATGGATGCTCTGGGCAATAGATTTTGCATTTGGGTTTTTGCTTTAGCCAAAAGCCGAGCACAGCTCAGCCAGCCTTCCCTGGTGTGGCTTTGCCTCTGATTACATCCAGGAGAGCAAACTCAGAGCTTGCCAAATTGGCTCCCAGGAAAAAGGGCCTCCGCTCAGCGTTCCCAGCAGAAAGCACGCAGCCCGGGCAGGCCTCCAACTGGAAGCTGATCAATAGGTGTTTATCAGTGACTAACGCTCATCCTTCACATACATATTTTACACCGCATTTTGGAATCCTAGGGCAGGTATACGTAGCTATAGGCAGGCAAAAAAACTGGCTGATGACACCTCGCCTATCTATATCACCGCAGCTTTAGCAAGACCTTCAATAGTCCTTAAAGATATGGAAAAAACCCTACTGACATAAATTACTTATTTAAGTCTTTCTACCTGGTAGAGGAGAGCAATGGAAAGGGAAGAGAGCCTGTCATAGGGGAAAGCGCTAATGGAAGCGGTGGAGAGGGGGGAGAGCACAGGGCTTAAGGGAGAGGGCTGCAAAAGCCATGAGGCAGGGCAAGTCCAGAGGTAAAGGGGCTGAAACAGGGTGAGAAAGGGCTGAGGGAAAAGAGGGGCTAAAAAAGTATCTGCTTCAAAGAGTGAATACAGCAGGAAGATCAAAAGATGCAGCACTTCAGAGTGGTGACAGACACAGCTCTTGGCATGAGGCCAGAAGCCCTAGAAGTTTGAGAGAAATCCTGAAACTGAAGAGTTTGCAGGGCAATTCGACAACGCAAAGGACTCCGGAAGAGGTTATCAGCACAGTAACCAGAGGTGGCACAGACCGCCGCGCTGCATTTGGAATGGTAAGCATTTCTGCCACTCTTATATATAGTTGAACATGTCATATAAATACAGGACATATTTTCATTATCTAGATGTATATGTCTGCATGGCTGATGTACTGTACGTCACTCAATGCTATTCTGGGACGTCTATATGCCATGTGCACTCCCAGAGATCACCACCTGCCAAATCATATTTCCGCACGGAATTTCACTAACTATGGGCTGAGCAAGAGCCCTGGAATGCAATCTGGCACTTCAAACCAACGGCATCAGATGGGTTTAGGTCATAGCTGATAAATGAGAACGTTTACAGAACTTCATAACTCTCACGGGCCAAGCTAAACCCAAGCATAACAGCAGGCAATGCTGTGAACTTCAGCAAGGCTGTGTCAGCCTGTGCTTGGGGCAGAATTTAGGACTAGGTATCATACAGTTTCCTGCAACCCTTGCATCTCGGTATGATTTATACATAGGCTAATGCAACAGGATATCTCAGCCATCATTTCCCAACCCTGCCTGCTCATTCCTACCTCCCTACACAGATGCTTGCTTGCTCGCTCTCAGCAGCTGTTTCTCCACATAAAGGCAGAGAAGGCAGGTACCCTGCTAAGAGGTTACAGTCCTCTGGCTGCATTATTCACTTTTAGCTCCAACTGTTCTGGTTACTGTCAAGTTTCCATTAAGTGGGGACATTATTCTTCACTTTCCATACTGCTGTTGAAATCACAATCACATAAATACATGAAGGAACAAACTTTTTTTTAACCCTTAAATAATTTGCTCAAAGTAATCAGACAAGAAATTTCTGTGGCCATCAAGGAAACAAGTCATAGCAGGAGATGAAGACCAGGTGTTTTTTACTAACACATTATTACTTTAAAAACAATGCAGTTTCTGTTGTCTTGAATCTTTTTTTTCCCATTTTTAATCAAATTCCTCAAATAATTTTCATTGGGAAAAAAGAGTCAGCGTGTGCATAGATGCACAGAAGGCCAAGATGGAGAAGAAACATACCACTGCAGCAAATGCAGGTTTCGGAGCACTTCCCATATGAGCAGCCAAGTTCAGCTCCCTTCTCTGCCCCATGAGTTAATGAACAAGCTCTGCTCCCAGGAGCGCATCCCGGCACAGTACTCCAAGGCCAGGGTACCGCTGGCAACCACAGCGGCTGCCAGCTTCAGGGACAACCACCACATGGTTACCATCCACCCCATTTTGTCCATCACAGCATTTGTTGCTGCTTTTGTCCCTCTTCAAGAAAGCCCCCAAACACCTGACAGCGTGGTTGGGATCCACGCACAGCACCGACAGCTGCGACACGTGGTTTGGAACAGTCCCAAGGGGTTTGTACAGAACAAGTACACGGTGGCATCGGATGCTTCGAGGTGGCGTGAAACAACCTTGCCACATCACATACTTAAAAATTAGCATCCACAAAGCTGTTGGTTGCATGTGCTGTATGACAGGGATTTATTCGTGTACTGTAAAACCAACACATGCCACGAACATCAGGTTTAGGACACCAGTGGAGTTCCCTGGAGGAGAGACAGCACCTTCAGGAGACTGCATCCTTCCACCCCCCAGACAAGGGCACCTCTCCCCTCACAGCTCCTCTGCCTCACCTCTCCTGCGTTTCCATAAACTCCTCAGCCAGGGCCTCTCACCCCCTTGCCTAAAGCGGACTCCGTGACCAGCCCTGTGGGCACCAGTGCCAAGTCAGCAGGACAGGCTGGAGCGACTGGCCCAGCACCCCAAACCCCGCAGCATGGGACAGCCACAGCAGCTCCATGTCACCCAGGTACGCTTCCTGCACTCCTGGCTCTGAGCATCAACTTACCGCCTTTCCGTACTGAAATTCCCACCAGAGGCTTTTTTGAGCAATGCTTTTAAATAAGCTTCACACGTTCAGGCTAATAAGTTCCACAGTAATTTGAAGTCACCGATTTAAGCTGACTTTCATTCTTTAGTTTCTCCCTACAGCTATAGCACTCAACAGCCTCGGCATGGACTTCGAGCCCCAGGACATCCAGCGCCGCGCACATGTATTACAGTAAGGCACCTTACTCAACCTACAGCAAGATGCGTCAGAGGAAACAATAGGTGGGTACATGTGTGTTCCTGTTTTGCATTTTCAAAACCAGCTGCTTATCCTCAACCAGGGTGAGTAGCAATCAGTGACAAGACCAAATGTAAACTCTGGACTTCCTTTTTCCACCTGGAACTGCTCCTGCTTCATTAACTGTTCCATACATGGATATAAAGGGATCAGATATAAAGGGCTACGAATAACTGCATTTTCCCTCCCTAGACTACTACAGCTGTGTACAATACATTATCCCTAGCCAGCTGAAACAAAAGGTTTGAAAGCTAGTTTACAAGAAAAACAGAGTTCAGAGTTGGCTTGAGAAAATCCCAGAAGGTAAGCATAAGACTGAGTTCACAGGGCAAAAGAGATGTCCCAAAGATTTGCAAAGCCACAAATACTGCTCAGAAGGGTTTCCACAAACAAAAAGACTGCTTGGCAGAAAGAAAAGCTACAGCTTAGGAAAGAAAAAAATCTGAAAGGGCTCAGACACAGCAGTTTGCATCTTGCTGGTTCTTTCTCCCAGTGAACAAAACAGCTTAAATTGCCATAATTGCTGCCAGAGTTCTGTGGGTTAAGGCCTAACCACAGATATTTCAAACTGGCCATGACTCATCTATTATTCTTTACTGGGAAGACCTAAAGCTGGGTGGGACCCTTTTGCCAACTCCTGACTTCCATACTGTCATACACTGATTTTTAAGGGGGGAAAAAAGTTTACAGGAAACCTCTGTAATGGAAAATACACGTCAGAACATAGGAACTACAATAACAGACATATAAAAAAAGGAGGTAAGAGACCAAAATATTTCTGTCTTGAAAAGAACACACAATGCACTCCATTCTCTTCAAATTGTTTCAACAGTCCTTTAACCTTAACGGATACAGAGGTTGAATTTATTGGGAAACTGATGGGGGTATTTCTCACTGCAGACTCAAGAAAGCACTTAACAAGGCATATTTTGCATTCTTCACGAGAAAGTGCCAACGGCACCATGTAACTGCGTTTTGCTTCAACTCTGAGTAAAAAAGAGACATCGCAGATGCAAGACACCCATTTATTTTACCTTTCCTGTATCACATTTAGACAAGGATTGTTTGAAAGTGAACACTTGCTTTTTTTAAAAAAAAAAAAAAAAAAACAGGCTGCCTTTAGACAGTTACTGTATAGTACAGTTACAATGTACTGTCATGGACGTAATACCACAGGTCACTTAGTGTTGGAACTTCACAATTAATTACTCTTCTGGGTTTATTTCTACTGTGGGAATCCCTGGAGGCTCTAATCGAGAGGCAGCCCAACACAGTGATAGGAGTTTCTGCTGCACGGTGCCTCTAATTCGAAAGAGGACACAATCAATCACACGCATTCAAGACTGGGCTTGATTCTGGATGGGGGACAAAGACACGGACTAAAAAGACACAGGAAAAACAAGAAACAAGCACTTCCTATTAAAACCAACCCATCCATTTTACCAGCCAGACATCTGGGGGAAGTGTCTGGGAAGCCGCTTTGTGATATATCATCCATTATACATTAGCAACACTCCTAGCCAGAGGTACTGGGAAGTCCTGAGGCATGTCGTTCACATGGTCCTCAACATGAGAAGCACAAAAAAAGCAAGCTCCTACATGATAAGATAACCAGAAACAACAACTGCATATGAATCACCCACTTGCACAGACTTGGACAAAGGACGTCAGAGGGCTGATCTGTGGGATATTGTCTTTCTGATACTGCCTTTTGTTCCTTTGGACTGTAATGCTTGTCTGAGAGAAAAGCAGCCCCACTGTGTCCAGACCACCTTCTCCCCTGATGCTGGGATTCAAACTGTAAACAGCAATCCAGTAACCTCCCCGTTGTGAATACCACCAGGCTGGATCACTCATCTGCACTTGGAATAGTCACTTGGGGAATGCCAGAGAAAGCATGAGAGAAGCTTTATCCACAGGTTTATCTTATTTGACCAAAAAGCACTCACACTCACTTTGCACTAGCATAAATGAAAATATAACAGACAGCACTTAGGTCCTCTCACAAATTGATCTGGGAAAATGCAATCAAGGAAATTACACTTCCATTCTTCTACCAAGGGAGGTAAAGAATCAGAAGAATAACTCCCAATTTCCATAAATATTCACTGTTGCCCATATAGTGCAAGGAAGACTCCATTTCCAGAGGAAAATGTCTTTTTCTGTTGAGTGAGTGTGGAAATAGTGGAGAGGTTTTTCATCTCCTCCAGCTGTCAGGTCTGCTCTCAGATCTGCACCTCCTCTTTTAGATGCTGCCCATATCAAAACCCAGCTCGCGCAGAATGTGAAATGGAAGGATGCTCCTCCACTTCTGCAAAACATCCACCCCACCACTATTCATACTGCCTTTCTCTTACATTCTTTCTCCCTAAAACTGTCTATTTAGACAGCAAATTCCTCAGGGCAGAGGACTGTTTCTTATTTTATGTCTATGCCTTCTCTTCTATGCCAGAAGAAGGTGTGGAGAAGGAAGAGATAATATTATCACACTAAGGTGACTAATGCAAATCAGTACTCTGCTGCAAAATCCTCGGAGAGACAAAGCACGGGTTTTATTTGACACAGCTCAATACAGTCAACACTGTGCCCCCAGAGCAAGAACAAGACACATCTTTTCTTCATCAGGAATTGACATCAAGGTGGCTAACTCAAGGGAAAACGGTTGCAGAAACACGATCCACAGAAAAGCAGAAAGGTGTGAACTGTGCACCTCCAGAAACTGCTAAGGACCGGCCACCTGGATGCCAGCACTGCACGGCAAACATGCACCAGAGAGACGAGCTGTTGGGTTATCGACACCGCTCCCAACCATCAGATCGTGAACCTTGATAACCATGTTCAGCCCCACTCTCAAACAGAGCTTTCTTGGCATATTCGTATGATTAGATCACTGTCTTGAGGTGGTTATCTCAACACTAAAGTCCTGCACTTCCTTTTGGCCGTAAAACCTGGCTGCACTCTCCTTCCGCATCCACTGCCGTAACGGCCCATCACAGGACGTTTGCTGTCTCAGCAAGAGCAGCAGTATGCCATTTTCTTAGTTATTCCTTTTCCTCTTTCTAACCTTTTCCTCTTTCTAACCTGTTTTTTAGCAAGTTCTGCCTCACGCTGGATTCCGTCCAGGCTTGTACAAGGCAGAGTTGTCATCGCATAAAAAGTTTTTGCTCTCAGAGGCAAGACTCATCTTCTTCCGGAGAAGCACAGACTTTTCTCCTGCCTTCAAGAGCGCAAAGTACCTAAAACTAGGCTGCGCTCGCACGTTCACAGATTGTTGTGGGGCTTTCTGCTCTCCCACGTGGGAGCAGGAACACGCGCAACGCCTCGGTGGCCAGCACGCTTCTCCCGGCTCCGGTGCTGCCAGATGGCTCCCCCGGCGATCAGCCAGCCTCCCAGCAGCTCGCGGGCGGGCGAGTTGTCTGACAAATGAAAACCGAGCTGGGGCCGCGATTATACAACCGCCAGTTTGCGTTGTTTATCTGCTTTAATGATCTAGAAAGCAATAAACGCCACAACAGAGCGTGGGCGGCGGGGACGCGGGACGTGCGAAGCGGCCGAGGCGGCCGTTGCACCATCTCCCCGTCACCAGCTGCTGCCCGACCAGCCGGTCCCTTCATGCACCAACCCGCCGGGTCAGGACGCGGCTAACCTGCGCCCGGGGGTGCTGCTTCCCCCAGCCCTGACGCGAGGGGTGGGAGAAGGACGCTCCCCGCCTCCCCCTCGTGCGGGCGGCTGAGGTGGGCAGGGGCAGCGCTCAGAGAAGGTTCTGGAAGGAGCAGCCGGAGGCACAGCTTTCCTCCCCCACCGCTGGCACAAGGACACGAGGGGCCAGCAGGCACCCAGGAGAGGCCTAGCAATCCCCGCAGGTGAGCGGCAGGTTAGGTCTCTCTTGATGAAAAATAAAAAATAAATAAAGGAGAAGGCGATGCTGACATGACACAGCCCAACGGTTATTTCCCTCGGCTGGCTGGGGGTCTCGCAGCAGGGCGCAAGCCAGGCCGGCGCGCCTGCCCTCACCGACCCCGCGGCACCCGAATGGGGCCAAAATCGCCACCTCTGCGGGCAAAAGAAAACCCGGCCAAGCTTTCCTTACAGGGAGAGGAACAAAGAACCACCAAACAGCGATTTTCATCTCACAGACGCCCATGACCAAATCATTTTCAGTCCCTCCAGGAGAGTCTCCACAGTACAGGACATGTGAGAGCAAGTTAAAAATAATTACCAGCAAAACAAAAGGGGGAAAAGGTGTGAAGTAGTCACTCCTCTCCTCCTCCCACCGCAGCAGCGTTGGCCAAGACCAGTCACTTGCTGACACTAGAGAGCCCAGCAAATAAACACCCCGAAGGAAACATATTGCTTGCTTAGTTGTATTATACACAGATTTAGATCCACTGTACAACGCTCATTCCCACTCACAAACTGTTTGTGCTTTGAAAGACTAAATGTCACATCGGTACAGCTATTTTGAAGCCAAAAACCCACCTGTTTGCAACAAAAGCATACAGGAGAACTTCTATTAACATGGCATATGAAGCTGCTGCTAGACTCTGGGGCTTTCACTAGTTTTGAAAATGAGCTTTTTCTGTATGCCTACCTAATGGACATACCAAAAAAGATGTATTTAGCAACCTGTATGAACATTAATGACTGATATCTATTTTATGATTTTATTTCATTGGAATAAAAACTGTGGCAAAACTGGCAGTGTGTGTATTTCCATGACATTTTTTTCCTGAAGATTTGATAACTTGCTTTCAATTGGTTTCCAGAGAAGGGATAACTCTCTTAAGAGTTCGATTCACAACTAACTGATAAAAGCGTAACAACTGCACATATCTGCTTGTCTCATCAAGGAAAACATTTTTCAAACCACTGCCAGAAGAGAACAGACGCCCTGTGAAATATAAGATCTTTTCTTTAATGCAGGCACACCTGAAGTCTAAAGAGCACTTCATAAATTATATTGGTTAACAATGTCAAGTTGACACAAGCCTTTTCATTCTGCTACTATTAAGAGAACTAGCAAAAACTTCTAGTTGAGGCATGTGATTTTCAGGCTGCTTCAGGAAGGAATAATTTCACAAGATTACCTACAGCTTACAATTTCATATCTGTGTAAGTAAGCAGTTTAAATAATTTACAGTTCTGATCCCAGCCAACTCTTCCTTCACTTCAAGAAGCTTCCTGCTTCCCTTGTTAGGGCAAGAGTGATGTTTATGGTAGGAGCTTGAGCTTCTCGAAACAGAAAGAGTGCCACAACCTCAATAGAAGTCAATCTGTTGCGTCTCTTCCAGAAACATTAGAGCCACAACACCAATTTCTAAGGATCCTGAAAATGAGGAACTTCAGTATCTGGACAAAAATCAAATGCACAAGCAGGTATTTAAGTGAGACCCTTTGATCTTCTGCAAGCAGAAAAGTTAATTCCTGGCAAAAATTTAAACAGATATGCCTCTCTTGATAAACTTCAATTAATATTCCTACCTAGCTATCGATGAATTCTGCCCAAACGCTGAACTAAAGTCCATGGGAATTTCCATATATTTTGCATTCGATCTTTTCAGAAAATTTTTTTTGGAGTTTTTTTTTTTCCAATTTGATTTTGATAAATTTCAACCCATACTGCCATGCAGCCAGGAATCTTTGACCTAGCTTTGGAGCTGCTTCAGCTCGGGGTTTGCTTTCCTAGCTGGAGGTGAAGGCAGAGCTCAGGTGCAGCTCTACCTCCTGCTCAAGCCCTGGGCACAGATAAGCCATGAAGATGTTGTGACAGTTCAGGCAAGTTACCCAAATGCCAGTGGTTCTCCTGTGGTTCACTCCCACAACACCACTGAAGGACAGGCATGCTTCCCCACCACAAGCAATCAATTTTAAAGGCTTTGTGGTGTCTTAGAACAAGAGGACCATGGTAAGCCTCCCTTTTAATCACACAGGCAGGTGTGGAAAGGGTCAGAACAACTGCACAGGTGGAGCTGCCTGCACGAACACCTTCCCCACACAGGTGCTCAAACGCCTGTGCCGGTCCCCTGGGACAACACTGCAGCCAGGGCATGCTCTGAACTGGGTAGTGATCCTGTCCCATCTTGGGGAGCTCCAAGCATCTCACACGTAACACTTACCCTGAGCAGAAGGGGCTTTCCATATATTCAGAATAAATGTGCTAAAGACTGATGACAAACTGAAGCAGGGGAATGGTGACCTTACACCCAAGATATAGAATTCTGTCCGAGTACTTATACTGGAAGCTTCTTAACTTCTGCCAAATTTGGGTAGGAGATGGCCACAAGAGCATACTCACAAGGCTAACATTCCTGGAGGCATCATGAAAAGGGACAATCAGTGGGGAGAAATTAAGTTCTCTGATTACCTGAGAACGTACAGCATGAGCTCACACTATCTAATACCAGAGAGAGCATGGAAAGGAAAACATGAATTCTTGAGCAATTAAAGAAGCTTAAAACACAGTGCACATACCCCCAAAGGGCAAAAACGAACAGCTAAGAAACATAAAGCCATATGAAAACAAAGTTCATCATTTTCCATGGTCATGGAAGTACTAGCTTTGCAGTTACGTCCCATTGTTATTTTTGCTCTTCAAAACTAACATCAAATTAACAGAGCGTCACCGACCCAATACTAAGCTACTAAAAGATAAGGAAAAGTAGTCTCTCCAAAACATCCACATAATCCTAACGACTTCAGAGACATTGCACAGACTTACTTAAGGGCTGAATTTGGAGACCATGTAGACCTGAACGTATAATACACATTGTCTTTACTGCATAGAGAGTCCATTTCAATCCTGATCAAACAGACAAAACGCTCCCAAAGTCAACAGAACTGCGCTAGCTTGAATAATCGCCCAGTTTGGACCCAGGTATACCTAGTGTTTTTGAACGCAAGATTTTCAGGACCAACCTCCCATACTGAGAAAGAACATCACAGCAAATAAAGAAAAATAAGAAAAGGCAGGAGAGGCTTTCACTCCAAGAAATCAAGCCTGCAGCACAGCAGAACTGGTTATGTGAGTGTGTGTTGGGAAATTCTCAGGTTTTTCCAATGTTCTGAAACAGCAGCTGCTAAAAGAGACAGGGCAGAGATACCAATTTCATCATCTTTGAAGACACACCAGGTGCATGCAATTCAGTGAACAAGAAATGCTGAAGTTCACAGCAAAATGCAGGACTATCTGCTCTGAATTTCCAGCTCCAGAACCTTCACAGACCCCTTTCTAATTTCAGCATAGGATAAGGCTGATCAGCATTACCAAATACAAAGTTATCAACTTCAAAGTGTGAAAAATTCATATGCCACTCTAAGTACGTACTATAAGCCTGATAAACACCTTCCATTAGCAAAGTTTGCTTCCCAGCCTTGACACAGCCACAAAAAGAGCCCAGCCAGTAAATAAAATGCCATACATTTAAGTAACATCCCTTTTCTTTCTGAAACTATTAAAAAATCAGCTGCCCACTTTCTCTGTCCTCTCCTCTGCAGGCAAAAATCAGTGATCTGGCAGCATTACTGAATCAGCTGCTCCATGTTAGCTTGACAAACACACTGAAACAAAACATTTGGAAAACAGTGAATAACTTCAAATCTTTCTTTACTAACCTTCTGCCCCCGTGGAAGTGGATGCCTCATGGTGCTTTTAAAATAAGAAATCTATCGTCCTATGAAGTCACTATCCAGGACTCCGCTACTATGAGGAAAAAGAACACAGAAACAATCTGTACACACAGGAAAAGCTGTGTCTTGCTAAGTGCTTCGGTTCAAGTATTCAGGCAGGCTCCCCAAAGGCAAAATGAAGTATGACCCAACCCACAGGGGCACTTCAGCCTATGAGCATTGCTAATTAAGTGAAAACCCCTCCCCGTATGTTAAGCAGAATACTGGGATAGTGGCAGGAAGGGTGGAAAGAAAGGACACAGGGAACTAACGATTTCTGGCACATTTTTATAGTGGGAACTTCATATTAGAGCAAAATCAAGAAATTAACACTGAGGACAAAGTCTGCTTTTTAATTTCAACTTCACATCACTGCAAATACAGGGACTCAAACTGATTTGCTCCGCACTCGTAAAACCAAATGCAGCTCTCACAGAGAGAACAATTTCTCCCTTTTTGTACTCTTCTCATAGAAGTCCAATTACTTTAAATGGGAAGAGTCAGTTTTCCCCTACCGCAGCCAAGAAACAATTACATTTGCTTAGGGAAACAAATGAAAAGTCAGTGCAAATTAACAATGAATTAAATATACATGCAATGTTATTTTTAGCATAAGACAACCTAATAATTATGGTCACGTATTGTTTGTATCTGGGTAGCGTTCATCTGCAAATGCTGCATTTTTTAACGTTACTTCCAATACTCTGTCTCAGAGACCTTTTTAATATGCAAAGAAGCAGATTTCTTACCAAGAGAGAGAATTTTTGTGCTTATGGAAGCACTGAACTGACAAGCAGAGAAGCAAAAAATCCTCCATACATTAAACAGCTAAAACATAGTCTGCATGTTGGCATGCTGGTAAAGTGCCTGAAACCTGTCTGCAGCACTACAGCTTCCATCGCTGCTGTTGTACAGGGGACGTTGTGGTGTTTTTTTCCCAGAGAGTTCAGTGTTCACACTTCTGCCTCCGTGACAAGATTTCAGTATAGTTGTTATGGTATTTTTCTTCCTTAAAGGAAGACTTCTTTGTTTGTTTGTTTTTTTTTTTTTAATGTAGCAAGGAGCTGAATTGTGGTCCTCAAACCTACACAAGATAAATAATCCAACTGTGGTCACTACTGCCAGAGACGGACGCTACCTCTGTTCTGGCAATGCAATATTAAAGCATCTCCACATTTTGTACCAAAATGTCAGTCTGGGCCAGCAGTATCTGTTCTATTTATAGGCACACCTACACCACATTTGCTCAGCTCATTTAAAGTGGGTTTACTCTGACTCGGTTTATCAATGGCTTACTAAAAACAGTGAGGGTGATGTGCTTCACAGTAATAAATATATATCTCAAATTCAGAAATCTCAGTTGGGTTCCCAATGGAGTTCCAACATGTCCTCCCTCAGTTCACAGTATTTACCTCAAACATTTCTAAACTCAGCACCTATGGAAAGCTATGAGTCAGGGTGGCTCACCAGTGATCTCTATGTTAAGCTAGGAAAAAATCAGCACACACATTTCTAATACTATGCGTCAAAAAAGAGAACAAAGCAATAGAGAAAAGCAGGGAGGAAAACTTTGCAGCAAAGAATAGGGAGGTATATGCAAAGTCACCTTATACTGCTACATCGCCTCTTCCACTCCAAAGAGCCTGCAAAGCCATACTTAAAGAAAGACATAGTACCCCACACTGCAAAGCTCTGGGTGTGGGGTCAAGGGATTTCATGCTGGTGCCGACACGCTGCTTTTGGCGGGGAAACAGCAGAAGGACGGTGTGGGGAGAACCCTTCAGGGAGCAGCCAGCCCCCAACCAGCGAGATCTCCTGGCTGCACTGTCCTCAGCAATTCCCCACGGATAACCTCACAGCTTCCTTGGATGGGAGGACGGGGACTCTCTGCTTAGAGGGGCCTTCTCCATCACAGTTCAGCTCTCCACGCACATGGGTGTGGAGAAGGGACATCCTAAACACAAACAGCTCTCCTCATACAAGCCCCCTGCCCACCCAGGTCTCTCCACCTAGCCCAGCATTTATTTTGGTGTTTTTGATGTATACAAATTGCTAGCTGAATTCTAGCAAATCTTTGCAAATGCATAAACCTTAGTTCAGTTAATGCATAATTAATTTCTCTCCTCTTACATTAGGTTTATTTTGGCAGACATTGTGAGTAGGACTAGACCAGCAGCAGCAGCAGCAAACAAACACTTTCAGTAAGTATTTTGGCATCTATGTATCACATTTCCCTCTACCAAGCATCAGAACAAAGCATATTCTCCATCCATAATTACGCTGTTCTGACAGAAGATAGAAGGGGAGTATCCATATCCATCAAGGATTTGTTACCTTTCCATAACCTTCCTTGTCTCATATGCAATTCATCAAGTGGATACCTGGCACATGCCTTTTAAAATATCTTGAGCTCTGAAAAACACAGTGTTGCCTAGTGACAACAGAACCAGCAAGGTCAGAATTTTTTGTTCTGTTCCCACCTGATCTCAGAAGCTGTCTTCACCTTTTTGGGGAACACTTACCTTTGTTACAGGATAGTGCAAAGTTTACTTATTTAATGTGAGAACCTGGTGCAAGGAATGCACTACATGGCAGTCACATTTGGATCAGTGGTGCTGTATTCTGTAAAACCAAGGTATGAATATTAGGAATCATTTTTGGCTGCCTTTTTTTTTTTTTCCTCTTTCTCTTCTCTCCTTAAAATTTTTCAGAGTCATGTCTAATGAGTTGCCTAAAAGTGGGGATATACAAGGTATCTAGAGACATTTGGCAGTACAGCTTTTTCAGGCCAGCTAAGAGCTTGTACTGCTGCACAATAAACCCAGTTATCCAGCTGAGGGTGAAAAGAAATGATTTTTTTTTTCTTTTTCTAAATAAGGACCTCTTATGCAAAACTGCTCACCGCTTGGCATCACAAACAACTGTGGGACAGGAGAGGGGCCGATAGACCAGCTGAGGGGCAGACAAGGGCTGCTCAAGTCACAGCCAACACTGGGAAAAAGTGCAAACCAAACTATGGCCCCAGAGAGAGAGCGAGAGCATGCACGAGCGAACCATAAACTTCAGGCCTCTCAAACCATTTTCTTGCACCTGCAAGAGCCATCTAGCCTTCCACTCTAGGGCAAAATCAGTATTGCCAAAGGATCAGAGCCCAGGAGGGAACGGTTTTCAGACGAGGCAGTGTCATTTCCTGCAAATTTACCTGCTATCTGCTATGGTGGAGTTCTGGTTTAAGCGGAGGCTCTGGGAACCGAAAGAAGGGGGACCTAGTCCTGGCTCTGATATCAATTAGTTGGAAAGTTTTTTAAACTCAGTCTCCACATGTGAAACATTAGCTTCCTCATAGGAATGGTATGAAGCTGATCAACGGATGCTTAAGAAGAGCTTCTGAGATTTTATTTAAACTTGATATTACCACACAAGCACAGAGTATTTACTATTATCATCTGCAACTCAGGGACCTGTTTACAAACTTGCATCTAGAAGCTATCAAGCGTATCAAGTTGTAGGGTCTTGCACTGTTATAACTGAGTCTCCGGAGAGAAGCAAGTGAGGGAGGATTTTGCATAGGATTGTCACTGGGCAAAGGCAGCTAAAGCAGAAAGAACCAAGGACCAAATTCATCAGCGATCTCAGTGGAGTCATGACTGGGATTAGTCTGACTCAGTGAACATAGATGTGATCTAAATGCACTTTAGTTGAAACTTTACAGCAACTGACTCATCCTTGTTTACATGAAGTATCAAAGACGGCAAAAAACACCTCGGTTACTTGGGTTGTACATGTTTCTGCCTGTCCTTCACTTTTAAAAACAACCTGAAAGATCTTTTTCCTCCTTATTTTTCACCTTTAGATGCACAGATGCTTGTTGGCACCAAGCACGGGCCCATGGAAGAGACACTGGGTTCCTCCGCAAAGCAACAGAGGCTGGGGGAGAAAAGCCGAGGGGAAGCAGAGGTCACTTGTATACATGAGGGACTTGTGGTTTATCCTCGCTTTGCTGAGGTCTGGAGCCCTGGGGAAGGTTGGGCTGGGGAAGTCTTTGCGAGGTCTCGCCAGTCAGCTCATGGGTTAATGACTCTCCTAACACACATGACTTCTTTGGAGCCTCAGCCTTGATTAAACAGGCATTAAACAAAAAGGGCCTCACAGCTCCATTTAAAAATCCAGCCTAACTGCTCAGCCTTCCTGATCAGCAAGATCTGCACATTATTAGTGCCTCTGTGCACACCGATATACACAGTTTGACTTTTGATGTGAAAATAGTGAAATGAGGAAGAAGGCAGCTGTACATCATAAGGAAACCAGAAAGCATAATTTTCTCCCCCCATCTGGGTGCCTTTTGCGGAAGGAGCTTGCGGAGCGCCAGGGGAGGGAGGAACGGGCCGCAGCGCCTGGCAGCGAGATGACGGCTGTCACCGACACCACGCAGTGCCGCGTGGCGGGAGGCCAACCTCCGGCGCAGCCCGGGACGCCCCGCCTCGCCTCCCCCTTCTGCATCCCACCCCAAGCTCTGCTTAAGCCGTACCGCTTACAGAGGGAGCCAGCCCTGCCTGCAAGCAGGGGTGTATCCACCACTCCTTCGCTAGGTTCTCAGATGATCGTTTATCCTTCCCATTTAAAATAGGCATACGATGATTTTGCAGCTCTTCCGGACAGCAGGGTTGTGCCCTGTGTCCCTGGGCATACACCTCACTAGGAACTAGGAGCTAAAAATATGTTTTTCTGTGGCTGTTTCAGAACAGTGCAAAGAGAAAGTGCCTGAACCGGTGCCAACGCGGCATGCAGAGGAAAAGCCAAAACCACCGCGACGTCCAAGGAGAGCAGGACGGGATCCCCACTGCTTTGTGCACAGGGCGACCGCAGTGAAAGCTGGCGGCACCCCGCACTGGGTGCCCGAGGGCTTGGAGGGCAAAGAGCGGCTGAGCAGAGCCACTAGGGATGCTTCCGAGGCTGGAGCAGCCCATCCGAACTAGGGGCAACAAACCGTCATCGAGCCATCCTAAAAAACTAGAGCTGACTTTTATTGGTTTTCTCCATAAGAATGATATTGCAAAAGTTAAAAAAAAAAACCCACCCAAACAGACTGCTAACTAATTCCCCTGCCCTTCAAGAAGAAAAGCAATTCTGCTCCTAACTTCGGAGGAAGGGGTGGGGAAGGAAGCTTTGGCCAAAAGCTCTTCAACATGACAGTCCGATTTGCACACTGTGCCTTATGGGATTTGTAGTCATATCCGCTCAGCTCCGATTTGCCATTCCTGGCACTGTTCCGCCTCTCCATCACACAGCCTGAAAGATGCAATCCAGCCACTGGGCCTCCTCCAGGACAGCAAAGGGAGAACGAGATCCCTGGCCTGCGGTTCCTATGAGACTGCCTGGTGGCTTTTCAGAATTCAAACAACACTGGTTTTGGCCAGAATATTTCAGGTTTTTTTTCCCACTCTCCCCCTCTCACAGAATTCCCATGGAAACAAAAATAAAGCTCTCACTGATTTTTTAGGGGGCAGAAAGAAGGGGAGGTGGAATGAAACTGAAAAAAAAAAGGATGGAAGAAAATATCAGATGCCATTTCTGGCTGAATCTTTCCTGCAGCAGCACATCTCCGCTCTGTGTCACCCCTTAAGAGGCCCAGGGGATGGAAATTGTACTCATTGCTGCGGGCTTACTTCTGGCGGCATTCTTGTGTTGCTAACTCGGATGTAGGGCAGGCGAAAGAGAAGTGCTACCAGCTTCCTCCCTTGCACATCATTCTTCCAATACCTGGATGCCATCGTGTGGCTGCTGCCCTGCACCTGCACAGCAGCTGCGCTGCGGAGGCGGCCCGTCGGGGCAGACACGGAGGGGCAGAGGCAAGGCTGTATGACAGTGTACAAAAGCAAAAAAAAAAAAAGAGAGAGAGAAACAGGAGCCTTTTTGCAGCAATTCGCAAAACTGAAAGGAATGACAAACACCTCAAGCTACATGAAGCGCAGTGTTCGGAGACCATTTACACTTTCTCCTTCCTCCATGTGGTATTAAGCTGACACACACACATTATTTTTCTACTTAAAGCCATACAGTAATATGAACGCTGGGTTTGAGTGAGATTAACAAGTTCATCTTAAAACAATTTACATGGTCCCCTCCACCACAGAATCTGGGCATCCGACAACATCTAGTGCCTTGCCATTCCTGCATAGTGAGATAGGACCTGCCTTTAGCCGCTGGAGAACTGAAGCCCACATCTGGAAAGGTAGTTAGCTATCCAGAGGGGCCAGCACAACTTGCCTGGGGTCCTAAGCAGCTTTGGGCCCCGGATCTCAGCCCCGCAGGTAGCTCAGCAGCTCCACTCCCCCACAGCCCTGCCGAGAATTCAAACCATGCCAGGAACTGGCACCCAGGAGATACCTGGCTGCTGCAAAGGCTGGGGTCTCTGCTAGCAATGCGGGACAGCTGGCAAGAGAGGCTTCTTCCTCCCCCTCCACAGCACCCTGAGCTCCCTCCTGCCAGGAGGGAGATACAGGAAAGCAGGGCATGGACCGGTGACAACATGAGGGACCAGGGTTTGCCATTTGCCCAGTTTCTCCCTTGTCCACTTCAACAGCACTGCCTTTACATGTGTTCTTACATGTAGTTCGTTAAATAGGTGAATTACACATTTTATCATCAGTCCATAACCGCTTGTCTACTAGGGACGTTATTAATGATAACGAGAAAGGAAATAACTAATTTATTTTAAGTACGTAGTGAGCACTTCGGTAAGAGTTAAGTAATGAGTGTTTCTTTAGCGATGAATCTAAGCGAGATACGCTCCACCCATTTTGTTAACAAAGGCTTATGTAAGCTGGGAGTTACATAAAATCCTAAAATAAGGAGCCAGAGAACTCCCCCACCTTTGCATCACAGCGCGACTGCAGCACACATACCTGAGTTCACACTGAGCTTGCTCTCGCTGCTATAGCTAACATGCAGCTGATAGCCAGGCCTTTAGCTGGCTACAGCCAGCAGCAAAAATTGCAGTGTAGACACGTTTCCTGAGCTTACACTAGCCCTGAGCATAGCTTAGTCTACAGGTCTGGATTTGCCTGCAAGCTGCTCTGGAAACAGTCTTTACAGTAACACCCTCCAGGTAGTTTTATCATCGCTGTAGTGACCTAAGAACATATGCAGGAGACTATAAGAGTAGATACATCAGGTTAGACTGAACATCCATCTAATCCCAGGGTGCCATCCCAACAACCGGCTTGTAACAGATGCTTTGGAAAGAGTATAGGAACAAGGCATGGCTATGGTGAAACCTCTCTGGGACTCTCCCTGTCTCCAGCAGTTTGCAGATAAGGGTCTTTCCAAATCAGAAGTGTTATCTTTACACTTGAATTGCCCTGACGGCTATTTCATTCATTAATTTGCCCAGTCAGCTCTTGAGGTTGCATGAACTTTCATCATCTGTAACATCACACAGCAGGAACTTCCACAGTTTAACGTCCCTCCGAGGAGAAGGGGGAAGCTGTGTTTTAGAAGATCAACTACTGTGGCTGAAAAAAAGGCAGGCTGCCAGGGGTACAGCTTCTTCTTCAGGGCTTGTGTGCTAGAAAACTTGTCTATTTGCCTCTAGACAAATGACCTGCCTTGGGGGCAGGGAGGAGGGGGAAACCTCTTTCTCCCTAGACACCTTGCACACCACTTTTAAACTGCACTATTTCAAAAACCAGACAACATATTCAGCCCATACCAAAGGCTACTTCCTAGACCTGAGGTCAAAAAAGGTCCCAAAGAAGAGGATTTCAGGTCCTCTTCACAACGCAGACACCCAATCCTCCTTTTAAAGCAGATACTAGCTTTAAGAGAAGTCAGGGCTGCTTACCTAGTTGGGGAAAAAGGAGAAGAGAAAGATTCGCAGACATGGGATTAGTGGCCAGGCAGAGCAAAACGTATCAGGAGTTGTTCTAGTGACTACAAGGGTGCTATTCATTACAGCAATCGGTTTGCTCTGCAGTACTTGCAGATACATGCCAAGGCTGTTATGTGATTCTGTGTGACTTGCTTCGTGTTTGCGATTTGCCTAACCTTTGCTCTAAATAAATGGGATCTGCACAGAGGGCATTTTGAGGGAGCTACCCTGCTTCTACAGCATCCCCCCAGCTGCATCCTACAGAGAGTGGTATGGTTTGTTTTAAGGGAAGGAGAGACAGAAGGCAGGCGGGCAGGGAAGAAAAAACAAACAAACCAAAAAAAAAAAAGAATGGATGTGCAAACTGTCCAGCCCACAAAAAATTAGAATAGCCTGGCTTTGGCTTCTATCATGTTATTTACCCTACTTTAGAATTAAATCCAGATGACATAGATAAGACGGTGGTGACCCCTAGTGCCCTCTCCAGCTGCAGCTTCCACTCTAATTCCCCATATTGATATTTGAGCATAAAAAGAGGCAAGAAGCAGCACCTTTCCGATTAGTTCTTCATTCACAAACCTCCCTCCCTCTCCCCCTCCAGAAACAGGATCTAATTTCCTCGCTCTATTCAAGGTCTGTTGCTGCAAGGCATTCACTGCAGCATCCCTTCGTCACTGCTGCCTGAGAACACAATCACACGAGTTTGCTCATGTAACAAATTGTTACATTCCTTTGACTCTTTATCATAGTACATTTATACTTATTATGATTTCAGAAAAGAGAGAAGAGTCCATTTTGCCAACTTTGAGTTTGTCGATAACTAAGAACAACCGTTCAAAATCCTGAGAGAAAGCCTTCGTCTTGTATGAACTCCTAATGTGCATTTCCCAGCAGCGAGGCACTGAAAGGGATGAGTCTATCCTGTGACCGGCATTAGTATGCACCGTTTTTTTCTGGCAATGTCAATAATCTGTTCCTGCGAGTCAGCCTGCACCATAACTATCCTGGTCACTGAGCCACAGGCTTCAGAGGCCTTTCCCTATTGTCGCCTTGCGGGAAAAACACCTATTTAAAAAAAATATATATGCTAAACCACCTCTGTGCAGCATGCTTTGAGATGCAGGATTTTCCTCAAGGAAATAGATGATCTCACCGTAGTTCTGGAAGATCTTTAGTTCCTGACAGCGGAGGGCTTTTGCACATCTGCCCCTTCGCGGGAGCTGCCCGCGCCGCGGCCGAGCCAGGCCACAGGCCATGTGGGACGGCCACCCCTCGGGTGGCCTCCGTGGGACGGCCCTCGGGGGCCTCCGAGTGGCACGTGTATCTGATAGGAGCCTGCAAACTTCTCCAAAGGAGGGGAAACTACTGCTGAGTTAGTCTCCAGCTGCGGGCATCATGATGCTCTCCTTGAGCCAAGGCCCACAAGAGAGCAGCAGATGCCCCGTGCAGCTCCACAGCCCATCTCAACTTCACCTGATGCCTCTTCCCTTTTATATTTGTATTCCTGCCCCTTCCAGGAGCACAGTAGCCGGCCACGGCTCTCGTGCTCGTACCAGGGAGTCTGCTCAGCGCATCCCGCCGCCGGCATCGAGCCTCTTCTGGCAGACCTGAGGTCCCAAGCCGGCCCAGCCGCGTCCTGAGCGTGCCTTTCCTGGAAGCGCCTGTCCTCGCTGCACAGCCCGGACACCGCTTTAGCGCTTCTCAAACCCAAACCAACTCCTCAGCGGGCGTGGGGCCACAGAGCCCCTCCGGGGGCCATGTCTGAGCTCCCCAACCCACACTGCCACCACCACAGCACTTAGTCAGCCCCCGGGGCGGAAGCACCTGGGCTTCCTTCTCCACTGGCCTTGCAGCAATTTTCCCCGTCTCCAGAGTACTTACTGCACTCCCGCCGCGGGCGCCCGGGCACGGACCGCTCCCGCCGCTGGCACCCCAGCCGCCTGGTTCCTCTTTCTCCAGTCACCAGTTTTATTTCTTCACAACAAACAACTTCGACGTAGCAGCTAGCCCTTCCGCCTCCATATCTCCTCGAGGCTCCTTGCTTTCTCACGGCGCCCCTGGGCACTTGTCTGGGGACGCGCTTCCTTCCCAAGGCTGCCGTGGGAGCCGGGCCGCTTCCTGCTGCTCCCCTCTCCTCCCTCCCCGCTTCGGGCAAAAAATTGCCAACACCCTTCTCGCTAAATGGGCCGCTGGCTGGTGGTTTTGGTCACGATCCGGCTCGTCTGATGACTGAGCAGTCCGATCGGTAAGGGGCCTGCCACCCTGCAGCAAGCCTTTCACTCATTTCAGGGCGAGACGGGCAGGTTGCAGCTAAAACCACTGTATATGTTATTTCCTTCGGTTTTAATAAAAGTTCGTTATCTGTGCTGGACATATTTTTGTTCTGCCTGCGTGTCTGCTCTGTGAATCATGTCACCCGTTCTGTATCTCTAGCCTTACTGCAGCTTACTTAATGCTTACTTAACTGCTCACTTTAGCATTCTTTAAGCACTTCCTTAAATTAAAAACAATGGGTTTTGAGTTGAAATTCCTGCCTGTTTTTTCCTAATGTCTTAATTGTAAAGTAGGTTTTGAATGGGAGATAGGAGTACGCTGTTCATTGTATAATTATAAATAGGCTTCGTTTGGCTTACACACCACTTATGTCAGCGTAGGGGTGAGAAACCCTCAGGGACCCCGCGTATCCGCAGAGTCCGCCTTGCTCACGTGCCTCTGGATCTGGTGCTGCTCCAAGCCTTCCCTTTTAATTTCTTTTTTTCCCTCTGTTTTAATTAATATATGCAAAAATCCAGTCCTCTGAGCCACTGTTTGCTTCTTGCACAGTGATACATACTGTTTCTTTAGAGTTTCTCCTGCCTATTAGCTTTAGGAAAGCCCATTTTCTTTTATTTGGTGGTCTCACTACATATGATCCCATATACACAAAGCACTCCCAAATCTCTCTCTCTATAACACACACATCTTCTCTTTGTATAGGCGTACTTATTTTTGAAAAACTGGTGTATTTTTCTCTGTATTCTCCTGTGTTCCCATTTTGCTTAGAGCTTGTTGCATCCATTCCAGATACACACGTAAAAACTCCTTTTTGGGCTCACATGTGCCTATAGCTACTGGCAGGATTAGTTCAGTGTCTCTGAATATTTTCATTTAAACTCTGGCATCTTTCCCTCCCACTATTAGAATGCTCCAAATTAGCTCATCATTTTATTTTTCAATTATCACCTGAATCAGCTTCTTTGCATACTTTCACAATATGCTACTTTGCTGGTTCCTTGGCTCGTTGTTTATACTATTGGAGAGTTATTCTTGTGAACTGAAAATGTTTTCTTGGAAGTCACCTCAGTCCTCCCAGGATGTTGTTATGACAGGACGTGAGTGTCAGAATCTGAAATTAAGCAAAACTGGATTTGCAATAAATCCATCCAGTGAAACAGTTCATCAGGAGGTGAAGTAGAATCCTCATAATTAAAAATACCTTTATTAAGGACTGGATTTTTTTTCCTTCCAAGGGCTACCCTTGTTCAAGGAGAATATAAATCCTACAGCTTCTCATACGCCGCATGTCGGACCAGATGATCATTATAGTTTATTCTGGCCTTCATGCTTAAAAACCTACAAATATCCGGGCAAACTGCAACCACATCTGGTAGAGAGGCGGTCAGACAAGACTGTTGCATGCAGACAAGATAGTTGTTGTTTGTGATTTTAAGTGCTACAAATTCGCATACAATGCTACTGAGACGCACTTCTTCCCACAGCGACTAATAATGCAGCTGTTTTTACTTTGTTTTCCTTTTTATCTTCTCTGTTGTAATTTTCCAAGTTTTCCTGTTAGAATCTAACGACTGTCCTAATATGTAAGAAAATCTTTTTCCCCTCCATCTTTTTGGGGACAGAAATCCAGTAGGTTGCCATGATTTTTTGTTCTGTCCGTATTTCCCCAATGGACCTGGTTTCTGATTTCATGTAGGTCCAAGGGATGACTCACTCACGAGTGTATTCAGTGCTCCAGAGCAGAGGAGAGCGTGCTGAGCTGGAGGCAGCTTGCAGACTTTGCTCCTCACCACCCCACGCGTGGCAAGCACTTCCTGCAAGCGCAGTCCCCAGACCTGCCCATGCCTCAGCCATAAAGCTTAACAGCAAGGACGGTGCTATCCTGGTGGCAGCGTGGCCAGCCCCTATAAACAAACTTCAAACCCAGCCCAGTCTAGCTGATACTGCTATTTCACAGCACACTTCTGAGCCAATTTTGTTGTTTAAAACATAGCTCTGTAGCTAATTAAAACGGAGCTTTTCCCCGTGGCTTTGAACAGAGACTCTCCGTGCTAGGACAGCAGCGAGCAACCACATGCACCAGGCAAGCGGAGAGCTAGGGTTTGGTTAACAGTCTGTTTGGACTAAGGAAACCTCAAGCGTCCGTCCCTGTCACGCTGACTTTGTCCGTGACACCACACCTGTAAATTGTCACTTCCGCACGTACCCAACCTCGACCTGCTTAGTTTTCACCCGTCTCTCTTCATGTGAATAGAGCAACCAGGTAGAAAAACAGCAATTGGCAGTTTGGTACTTAACAAAATTAAAATATCAGCCACTATCAGAATGAGCTCAGCCACTAAAAATAGGCAGGTGGGGCATGATCCAATTTTAGACGCACCATGGCCCTGGCTCCTGCCCGTATTGCTAAGACACCGCTGCGATACCGAAACGCATGGTAATATCCACAGCGTGGTAGGATGCACCGAGGAGCTCTGGCCCCTCAGTGCGGCTGTTTGGTCTCGGGGTGATGGAGCATGAACACACCCTCTCGCTGGTAACCCGCAAACACAGGTATGACATGAGGAGAAAAGAAGACTTTTAAGGGAGATCCAGAGGGTACTTCTTAACGACACACAAGAGCGATCACAACAAGAAAAAAGTGGGGTTAAATGAACCACATAGATATGAAGAGGAGACAGAAGGAGTGCCAACCAGCAAAGACACATGCCATGGCTCTGATTTAATTCTGTTTCCCTTGACCAGTAGGTCTCCAGGAGAAGGACCTGACGCACCGTGTGCACCCATGCAGCACAGCCAGCTTGTGCATGGAAACAGAGGGCCTCTGGGTGAATGGAAGGAAGAAAAACAGAGGCAAAAGCAGATTCAACCCCCCAACAGAAGACACATTAGAAAGGTTTTATTTTTTCGTCAGTTATACTGAAAATCTATGAGGAAGCATAAAGCAAGTCTCAACAAGCTATCTTACTCTTTGGCAAGCACACGTGCAAAAAGGCTACAAGAAATGCTGTGCATTGGCTTTCTAGAATTTAAACCAAACACAAAACTGACGTCAGTCCCAGTTCTGCACTACTCTGCTTCCAGTGTGCTCATGCACCCCCTTAAAAGCAGTAGAAAAATTCTGTATTCCTTTTTCTTTTTAGAGTCCCAGTCATTTTGCAGTCTAAGTAAAAAAGACATAAAAACAGGTTCTGCCATAGGATGAAAACTGAAAAAGGAAGGACAAATGAAAAAGCAGTTGAAGAAAAACAAGGTCTTTTGCACAAAAACCCTACAGAGTGCATGCAATCATTGTATTTTGACTCACCAACACCTCAGCTCCACGGACTCCGAAAGAGCACTTCCAGTGAGTGGTATACTCTTATCTTCCTTTATCTTTAATTCTCTCCATAAATCTGGGAAGATTGGAGTATTAGAAATCACAGTGTGCTCAGCAGAAAAGGTCCCCAAGCCTACAGCACAGAATACATCATCTTTACCTGGATGTCTTTTTCAAGGAAGTAACTGAGCACACGTGTTTATCTGAGGCTCAAATTCAATGTACTGAGCGGAATTTACCTAAGTGCACAGCAACGCCTATTTACCTGGCTAATCCATCAAGTCCTCCTTCAATAGGAGAAAATGTTAAAGGAAAAGCATTGCAACTGGTGCATTTCATCAGCTCTTTGCACCTTCTCAGCTGGCAACTGGTATCCTATTGCAGATTGCTGAAAGTACTTAAAAATATGAAGAGAAAAGCTAACAAACAGAGCAACAGGCTCCACGTGTTGCATACAGTCTTAAAGTTGTCAGTCATTACTAAATCTTTAAATGATAGTGGAAGCCAAGTGCTGAATTATTCTGTTTTACCCTCTGTAGCACTTACTGATGGAATGTAAATCTAAACCAGAAATGGTTCTTCAGCGTTTCAATTAATTATATAATAATTATATATTATGAATAATTAACACACACAGCAGCCTGTGCTGCCCACCCCGACATGAACCGCTTGTTCAGTCTGCGAGAATACCGCAATAACACAGTAGCTGATGCCTTTATTTTTTAACTTTCTGCAGTCGCTAACGTCAGTCATGCCAGATATCCGATTATCCCAGGCAAACCAGAGAAAGGTCATTGCTGCGAGTTTTCTGGATTCCCCGAGTGACAGCTGAACAACCTGAGTACAACACGTCTGATTAGGGTCTGCTCCGCAGCTACAGTTCCTGACATGTGGGGCTGGGATTTCCAGATGAGAGCACTGCAGATTTCGGAGCTCATACAAGGAGGGCAGGCACTTGCTTTTCATCAAGACGTCATTACTGGCATCCCTCCAGGCAGATCTTTATGCCGAAGAGCAGCATATACTCGGGATTTGCATTAATGTTGACTGAAGAATGGCTTCACAAGACACCTGTCTCCAAGCCTCTGTGTTCTCCCAATAACCAAACATTTCCAGACTCATTTTATGAGCCAAATTTACAGCTGGATCTGATTCTGAGCTGCATGTGTGTATTTAGTAAAAGTTCACTTAAGTAACTGAGGGCTGCTGTGAGCAAACTGCCTGTCCCAGGATCTGCAAAATACCCAAACATACTTATCTCCTGACATCGCAGTTCCTTCTGCTTTTAAAGCAAGAGACTACTTTAGAGTCAGGAATGTAGTTAAGCTGAGGAGGGAGAAGAGGAGTTCACATAACTGTGTCCTTCTGTTTATGACATTCCCCAAATCATCTAGTGCCCGGCAGAGCCAGCCCTCGAGTCCCTCCGGCAGCCTCGGGCTGAAGTCAGTGGGCGCTCACCTGGGTCAGGGCAACCCCGCGGCTCGTCGGTGCAAATGCCACGGAAATGACGTGATTTGCCGTGCTTGGGCGTTAGCCAACGGGAGACACAACGAAGAGCGTGAAATCACAGCACCGCGCCGTCGGTCCAACCGCTCCGTCATGCTTGGAGAGCTGAAGGGAGGAGGGGAACGCTTCTGTGCAGGGCGGCTGTTGCCCCACGAGATGTGTGAAGGTAACAGATAAGCATGCAAAGATACAGCACGCAGCAACGCTGCGTCGGCCTGTCACTCGTCCCGTTTTCACAGGCGCTTCCTGCTTCCTATGTTACTTTAGCCCTACACCAGATGACCAAAGAGCAAGCAAAATATGCCTTTTTTTGGATAATTAGTTTCATTTTTGTTGGTTTAATGGTAGAAAGAAATGAGTGCTTATGTCAAAGCCCTGGAAAAACAATCGTATGATATTCCTGCATCTAACCAGATTAGCTGGAAAGGAAAAATCCCTTGCGGTTTGCAGAAAAGCAGACAAAACTGGGACCCTGACCAGCTACTCTCTTCATCTTTTTCAACAGATTTGTGCTGTAAGTTTATTCGCACTACTTTAAAGTGAAAGAACGAGATAGCAAAGTGAGGGGCTGAGCTTGTCAACAGTAAGTGTTGCTTCAGGATTCCCAGCTCTGGCTCAAAACGCATAGCCCCGCGATACACATTGCTAGTCTGGTATGAAACCACTCTGCTATTCCAAATTTGCAAAAAGTATTTAGACTGAATAGCTTGGCTTTGTTCCTCTTGCTCCGGCTATCATCCGTCTGCAGGTGCTGGCCACGTGCCCACGCCGAGCTCAGCGGTGCAGAGCCGTGGCCCAGGAGGGTGCAAAGCCTGGGGCACAAACCTGCTGCTGCGCCGGATGTGTCCCTGCAGCGTCCCTCGAACACGGGGGATTGCAAGGACACTACGCAGCTGGGGGAGGCTTTCTAAGAAGGTACTGGAGGAGAAAACGCACTCCTTGCCTTATTTAGGTGTCCAAATCTATTGATTTTCCTGGAAAAAGCTGGATGCGCTTCTCCACTCTCAAGCTCAGGCTTGGCTGGTTTTTTGGATCCTTCCTCCACCTCCAACCCCTGCTGGTATTAGCAGGCTGATTTCAGCCCCCTGCAATTCCGGTGGGATTAAAACTCTGCCAAACTGAGCTCAGGAGTCCACAGCCAGCCCACATCTGAGAAGAGGACTGTATTTGCAGCAGTCGCTCCCGGTGTGGGGCAGGGCACCCACCCTCCACGCCCCTTCCCCACCTGCAAGCTCCCCTCGCTCCCTGGGGGCCCCGTGGCTGATTATTTCACATAAATACTCAACATTGCACTGAAATCACAGCCTTTTGGGGAAGAGGTATTGAAGGTTTGTGTGGTGTTGGCTGAGCTTCAGCAAATAAAACTTGTCTCACAGAAATTCAAGCACAATAAGACTTCACTGCCAGCAGCAATTAGAAATGAGCATTATCTAATTGCTTTCTACTGTAACTTCACTTTGGTTTTTTCCCCTGGTGAGAGACAGGAGAGCGGAGGTGTGCAGATACCTTCCACAGATTTACTCTCGGTAAATGGGTAGTTCTTATAAACTCTTCAGAACTGGTTGAGTTGAAGTTCTGGAAAGGTTTTTCTCATGTTCATTCTGAATCACTTTTCTTTTCCATCTTCTAATCCCTGACACAGCGCCTTTTGTCAGGCCTTGGTGGTTCAGGCTGGGCTTCTATTGCAAAACCCGCATTGCTAAGTCCTCCTGAAGGCTCATTTTGCAATGAAATGGGAGGCTGAGGTTTCCCCTGGAGAGATCAAAGTGAAGCCCATCCAGAAGTATAGTACGTTCCAGCACGGGAAAAAAGGGACAAGGGTTGGGTTTATCATATTTAGGTTAGTATTAGTATTAGTAGTTGTATGTAGGTCAGTATTTATTTCGGTAAACTATTGCCATCAATGGCTTAAGTATTGGCTGGCTTGCTTTGAATAGCCTCCGACGGGGAGAAGTGTGGTGTCCTGGAAGTGCCAGGCGGATTTTGCACTTTGGGAACTGCAACCCCACTGCATTCCTAAAGCACTGCAGACCCGACGCTGCTCGGTACAGAATCCCTTTGGCTTGCCTGAAACCCATCCCAAACTCCCTGCGCTGCAGACCTTCCAAAACGCAGATGACGTACTGCACTAATCTGATTGTCAGGAGGCTCCTAGTGACTTCAACCGCAGTTCGGAGTGTTCAGCATTTTGCAAATCAGACTAGACCAAGATGCCGTAAGAGGAACACCCTTGATTTCCCATTTCCAAAACCGGTGGTTACTTCAGGGGGTTACCGTGCCCGTGCAAGTATGTTTGTTTAGGGTGGTACCGATGTTTATGATTTCACTGACTGAGACAGCACTCACACAGCAACAGTCTGGAAAAGGACTGGCTTTAATTACGAGCACTAAGGCTTGTTAAGTGACCAAGTATGGTACTGAGTCACATAACAGGAAACTTTAGGGAGACCGTTCAGGCCAATGAAGCTAAGTCCTTTCTCTTAAATCTTTCCTAAGATTGTTTGCTTGCTTGGAACAAAGGAGCCAATAAAGTATTTGGTACCTAAGTAGGCAGTTCCAGCTAGTACAGCACAGGCATCTGATCTGGGGCTAAAGGAGAGGATTTTGTGGATTCCTCGAAACAGACTGGCTGGAATGTGGCGGGAGCGGGGACGCGCAGCCCGGGAGGGCATTGCTGACATTCTCGCACGGTCCCCACAGCACTTCAGGTAACGCTGGGCAGCTATATGGGCTTTAAACACAGTTTGTGCTGGGCTTGTTTGTTTTTTTTTTTTTTTAACTTCTACATGAGCAGAAGCAGTGTCTTCAAACTGCAACCTAGGCCTTAAGATGCTCTTTCTTCTACTCTGCGTAAAGCTCTGAAACAGCCAAGGAAACCAGGCTGCGATGGGCTGTTCACACTGCACAAGTGCAGCCCTAGCGCCCGTGCTCGCTCTGCGGAGATGCCCTCTGGCATTAACACGGACACTAAACCCAGCCTGCCCCTGCGGCTCGCCTGACTAAGCCTTTTCCCTTCTGCTAGTCACTGCTGCCTAGGAAGGAGGAAGCCTTTCGAAAGGGCTTGCTGCGCCGGCTGGCCTCCGTTCCTGGGCTGGGGGAAGACCAGATGCCTCCTGGGAATTGTAGTTTCCAGAAAACATGGATTTGCAGCCTTACTGGGAAGGCACGCCAGGAAAGCCGGCTGCTTATCACGGTTTCCCTTGCCTCGGTGCAAGGGAAAATGTGTGGAAATTAAAAGAGGAAATGTTCATAGGTAACTCTGCTGAGAGAACTTGGAAATTAGCAGATTGCAACAGGAAAACTAGAAGGAACTTAGGAGAATTAGACCCCAAGGAAGAAACCCTTTATGCCTGATGCGAATAGGAAAGGGATGGTATTTCTTGGACTCTGTAGTCAAAGGGAAACTAGCCTGCGGCTTAATTTAGAGGTAAAAGCATGCTCGAGGAGAGAGTATTGGTTGGCCAGAGAACCAGACATAGCTAAGCCTTTATGGCTTAAGGGAAACGAAAATACTCTGGCAGAGTTGAAGAAAGCAGTTTTGCAAAAAAGAGAGGGAGAGTTTGGGCTTGAACCTTTCTCTCTGTCAACTAGCATAGGAGAACAGCTCCTCTGAGCACAACATTGGCATAAAAATGAGGCTTCAAGGCAACATGTGTTACAGATCTATAAAACAGAAACTGAAGATACCGCTAAAACAAGAACCTGTTGCTGCAAACGAAGAATTACTGACAAAAATGTACAGCAGTTGTTTGTGGTTTAGGGAAGCTACCGCAGTGTTTGGTGTGCTGGAAGGAAGTGCTTCGAAGGAAGATCATAAAAAACTGAATACAGCGTAAGATCCAGGTTGATAAATCAAAGAACGTACACTGAGCTTATCCAAAGCTTCAAATACTGTTTCTGGGGAAATGTGTTATATTCTTATTCTGTAAAAGCCTATTATGTTCTCCTCTGAAAGAACAAACGTTGTCCTCTGGCTGTGCAAAATTCAGTGCAGTATGTGCTGTGAAAAGTCTGCATGCATTACCTAAAAGTCCTGGGGTCCATCAGCAGAATAACGGGCCTTAGCTGCCCTGCTCAAACGCACAGGCACAAACACCAGTGCTGCAAATCGAACCCCTTCGGTCAATGCATCGCGCCTTATACGCGTACAGGTCCCAGCGAGACCAGGCTCTAGCTAGTCTTCTTTATGCACAAGCAGCTTAGCTGTGGGGGTCTTGATTTCATCACGGATGTTGGTTATCGAGTGGCTGTTGCACAGTCTGTCCTGTGAGGCCTCTCCGTGCTCGGTTGCAGCACCTTGTGTGCACAGAGCTATCTGAAAACTGGAATTTCCTCTCCTGCCTTCCTGGTTTGGGGTATAGCATTAACAGGAGTAGTAAACTGAACACTAAATAACTGGAAATAATAACCAGCAAATACATTTATGAGCTGCGTGGGGCCTTAGAACAATAAAGGATGGCTGATGATTGCTCATTTTTTATTATCTGCGTGTGTCGGTAGTAAAGCTGACACCAGCAGTTAGAATCAAGGCCTTACGCAAATCACTTAGATGGTATTTTCGACTTGTACACACTTAATTAACTTTTCTTCCATGCAGCACAATACAAAAATATTTCTCCAGGTAATATATCTTTTTTCTAGATAAAAAAGTGGAGAGAATTTTAAAGCAAAAAAGCAAGCATAAATTAAAAACTGTTATTCCCATTTTCTGTGCAGACATTTTGGCAATTGATTCTGCTCTAAAAGAAACAATCCTTTTGCTCAGCACTATAATCCATGTGCTTCTGAATTAAAAAGCTGATGGATGAATTCTTGAAAGATGAACTCCAATGGGAGTGCCCGTGGCTTTCTCTGGATCTACGAGGTTGACGTAAGTTTAGGGCATAGTAGTCATACTTACCTTTTCAAGAATAAACTCTTATGATCACTGGTCCTCCTTCCCCACAGCTGGCCAGGCCTCTTGAATTTTTGGAGGGGGGACATTTGACATTATGGGAGAGAGCTGAATAAAACTGCAAGAAAATGGTGGGGAAAAATGGTGGAAAAAGAAGAAGGATGAGAAACATGATAACGATGCGCAGCCCAGCAACACCGCCTGATCGAAACATCCCTTCTTTCTCCAGAAATCAGAGCTGGCCTCGCAGGGTTTGGGCCGAAGCAATAGCCCAGGTCGGGGAGCACGGGAAGGCAGGGAGCGAGCGCAGCCAGCTCGGAGCGCAAGGGTTAAGCTGCTGTCGAAATCACAGCCGCTGCAGTTGCTGTAGCCAACGCCACGATGTTCCTAGATAACAAACTAACGCCAAGCTGTAGATAGCAAAGTACTGCACAGCCCTGAACACCGTATTCAAGGTCTGTGTTTGAGGCCAGCAAGCCCTCAATTTGTGCTGATATGTATTCATTTCTCTATTAAGATAATCTTTATACCTTTAATACAGCCTGGTGTCTGGTCTCCAGAGCAACCTTGGTAAAGGAGTTAATTTTTGTTAATGATACCATGTGAATTGAAAGTTATGGACCTACCAGCATACAAACTATAAGGTCGAAAGAATCAGCTACTGTACAAGTAGTTCAGACTGTCTTCTGAAAAAAAAAACATTCCCTGTGTATCTTGTGAACTCATCCTGTCATGTAGCTTTGCTAGGGTCATGAATTTCCCAACCTTGTGATGTCTGCCCCCAGTTTAAGGTGAATTAAGTGATGTTGACTAACTAATAATTTAGCGTATCCTAGGGGAACACTAATACTTTCCCTGTTCAGCAGAAGTAGCGGTGTAATTTTTTTATTTGCAAAATGCTTCTGAGCTGTACTGAGCCTTACCAGCTCCCCAGGATGTGGAAGGCAAAACCTATTTGCAGCAAGCGTCTCTTCTGCCCTGCCCTGCTGGTGGAAAGAGGGGGATGAAGAACCACCCCAGGATCAGGGAGCTTAAACCAGCTCCTTTCCTAAACTGCCCTTCTCTGCCACGTCCAGAAGTTGTTGAAGAAAACGAAGAACCTGGATCCTGGAGACGTGCTGCAAACGCTCATCGGATAAGCTGAGAGCTTTGCACAGCAGCCACGCAGCTCTGATGCAATGGCTCTGAGACCCAGCAGGACAAATACAGTCGTTCAGGCTGACCTCCTGAATACACAGGTTACCCCCTTTTCCTGGAAGCTGGATTAAAGCTTGTCTTTCAGAATACCACTTCACCTTGCTTCAAAGACTCCAAGCGATAACGATTCCGCTTTCTGCCAGGACAATGCAGCTTTCAAGGCTGAACATTTTTATTTCCGCCTTTACCTGTGGAATCTGGTTATGACTTTCCCAGCAATGCAAGCGTGCACTTCTGCAATAGATATCTTGTCCCTAGGCCTGGAAGCCCTGCTAATACTTGGTGTGCCCTCACTGGGATGCATTTGTGAAACATTCGTTTGTGAAACATCTGTGCTCATTCCACACAATTCAAGGGGTTTTTTGTTCCAAGCGTCAGTACTCTGTGGCAGGACACTATGCAGAAACGCAAGTGTGCCGACACCGATGCGGTGCCCTGTATCAACCTGAGCTCCGTACCGTCACCTTCCTCACCCCACCCGAGAAACAAATCAAAAATTATTCCAAAAGACTGACTTTCTGTGAAAGCATGCCGACGGGAAACTGTGGAGTTTGCAACCTCTGTCTCCCTGCGACGAGGCCCCCGGATTTGCCCTCCAGCGGCCGAGGACCGGGAGCGGGCGGCTGCAGCTGTGTTGGTCGATAAAAGACTGGCCAGAAGGCTCCGGCTCTGCCTTTTTTTGGAAAAGAAGCTAGAGGAATTGCCCTCTCCCCCGGGCCCCAGCACGCAGCGTATGAGATAATACAGGCTGGCCTTTTCTTTGCAGCTGTATTGTTTTAGTGCTTGGAAAATAGCAGTAGGCTGAGTAATGAGTCATCTGTCACTAGATGGGGTTAAAGTAATTTCCGTTTTCTGTTGCCATGGGGAAATCAACGTCCTAAGATTTGTCCTTTCTCCCACTCAAACATGTGGGAGTAGAAAGCCTGCAACCCAGCAGGGCTAAACACTTTTTTTTATTATTATTTTTTCCCCCCTTGCAAACAAACTTCCCTGCATGGCCTTGCAGCTGTCAGTCCGTTCCCGGAATCGGCCGGTTAACAATGTCATTCCCCTCGGATTGCAAAAAATCCAGAAACAGAGTTTAAGTAAATATTTGACATAAATTCGGGAATTGCTTCATCTTATCACTTGTAAGAGTCTCTGTTGCTTGTAAAGTTTTTATGTGCACCCTCAAGGTGATTATAAACTTGACATTTTAGAAATAAAATTCCATGCTTTTTAAAAAAAAGTATATTAGAGTAGCAGGTCACCGGCATTCAGCACATAGTGATTAACAGAAACAGGAAAGAGGAAATTGCAGTAAATACCATTTAAAAGCCTTGCTAATGTATAGCTTATATGAGCAGCGGCATAGCAACATCTAGTGTTGATCAGGGATATAGCTGAAAGTCATCTTAATGCTTCATTAATAGCCGCTGGATGGAAGCGCACCGGAGAACAGCCTAAGTCCATCTACAGAGAAACCGCTTGAGGTGCATTTTGAATCGAGCTCAACATGCCACATGGACACTGCTTTTCATTTAAAAGACACCTTATGCTCAAAGTTAAGCTACTCGACTCCTTTGCAGATAAACATTATGATTTAACATTCATTTAGTTTTAATTAGTTAAGTCTAACTAAATTGGTTAAGTTTAACTAAACATTAGTTTAGCTTTTAGTGCAGTTTTAATTATTTTTAATGGCTTTAAGTTAAGCCCATGCAGTCTTTTTTTCACAGAAGGAAGCTCTTCCATCCCAATTTTTCCTCAGTGTTGAATATTTAAACAAAATCACCGGCTGCCTTAGATTACAGCCAATATTGCATGGATACTGCTTCATCCTCAGTAAAATAACATCCTTTGCCTTTTTTCAAACAAAACAAATTCATGAATGGCTGCTTTCCAAAGCCAGCTCTGTCTTGCAACACCCTGCGAACAGATTTTTGCCACGTTTAAGTTTATTACATGATCTAATTAGCATGACTGTGTAGGTGCCTGGAATGCGCTGCAGAAGCACGCGAGTGTACAAACCGTGGTTATACAAGGTGCCGCGGGGACGCGCTTACCGCAGACAGAGACCTGGATCAGGCTCTGTGTACTTTTCGGCAGGATTTTGGGAGTGAGAAGCTGGGCAAGGAGAGAGATATGACATCCAAGTTTGTAGCAGAGGAATCGATCGGGAGCAGGAAGGATGCAATGCCACATAATCTTCATAGCTTAAAAATACAATTAAAATTCTAGAAATGTGTCTGGTTTGTATGCACATTTGTCGCTTTTAGCTCAAAAAAACAGTTAAAAAGTCTATGCATGCCTCAAAGCAAGAACTGCATACTTGCAAGCTACCGTGTGAGGCTCTTTCTTCGTCAGCAGTGAAATGCAACTTCTAAGTAACAGCCAAAAACGCGGGTTGTCAACCACTCAGGCCATGAGAAAGGCATTAGGGTGTCTCTTGGAAAGACACAGCCGAAACAGAGATCGGCGCTCTCTGCTTCATGTTATTAAGACATTCACACTGCCCTAACTAAATTAAACGGGAAGCTAAGTAATACAAAGCTATTAGGCTCTCTTTCTTCCTTCTGCCTGCATGAAATCACATTTTCAAGTTACATGTGATCTTTCCGTGCCGTTGGCGGGGTCAGGCCCTGGGAGCATCTGGCATGCCCATATTTTCCTTCAGGCCCATGAAGTCATCCTGCCGGCTGCATTCCTAGCGCAGTGACATGCAATTTTCCACGTGTCACTCGACTGACTTGCACACTGAACACATTAACTTAATGGAAGATTGTGCATATTTAACAAACTTGCGAGCCCTGCTAATTCTGTTCTAACTGAAGTAGAAGAGGAGTAACGTTTGATAAAGGAGGTCAATTTTATTTGAATAAACACGCTTTAAGCAGCCTCCTGTGCTATGCGGTAAAGCAGTTCAGCGCCAAATCTTGCAATCAAAACTAAGACCCTATCCCCCCGCCAAGATTTTCCTGCTACAAACAGGCTGCATCAAAAATAACTCTCGCTGCAGAGACCGTGGTCCCGCTCAGAAAGACTTATCAGCGTCCCGCAAAGGCGGCTAGCGCGGAGGGTGCTGCTTTCCTTTTGGCTGCGAGGGGCAGCCCCGCGTTGGAAATAGCAACCGCTGGCTGCCGGCGCAGGGGAAGCGATCCATCCGCGGGGCAGGCGGATGAAGGAGCAATTCAGGAATCACAGGACAGGCTTTCTGCAGCTGGAAGTGAATGGGAACGACTCTCCGAAAAAAACCCCAAATTATTCCCGGGGGTGCTGGGGCCTTATTTACTCCCCTGTAATACTTCTGCTTCTGTAGGAATAGCTGACAATAAACAGAATGGTGCCCCACGGTGCCAGGTAAACAGCTCCCGCATGCCATGGCTACGGTCTCTAAGGAGCTTCTGTTTATTGTGAAACGTCTTTGCCCAGGCTTCGGCTGCAGATCCGCGCTGTGAATCCAGCAGAGAGACACGCAGGGAAAATGAAGAGCTTGTACGACGTTACTGGAGGGATGCTTATTACCTTGGGGATTATAAGCATTTTTTCCGGAATCTGTGCTTTCTTCCCTGTTTTTTCTTATAAGCCCTGGTTTGTCGGATGGAGCGTGTGTCTCGCCAGTCCCGTTTGGAGCGGAGCTTTGGTAGGCAGAGCAAAGGTGCTATCGAAGGAAAGATGTTCGTCATGTTACTGAGATTTAAGGAAAAAATGAACTATGTCTGAATTATTTCCTAGCTCCTGTGAACTCTTTTTAAAAAGAGGAATCATTAGAATTACATGAAACTAAACTGAGAAACTCCCTGGGGGCTCTTCATGAGAATTAGATTTGCAGTAAATATTGGTGGATTGATTATTATCATGACATGCTGATTTTTAATTTCCTTTTTAGTAATAAAACCAAAACTTTCCAATTCTGAGCCAAATTTGGATTCAGTTAAAGTAGTGCAAATGTAAATTAACATCTCCAGGGTTGCGCTGGTATAACTGAGATCATAGTTTAGCTCTTTTCTTTGGTTCGTTTCCTAAAGTTTTGCATTTCCGGAGTTTTGTTTTAAATGATGCAATAAGAGAAGCACAACAAGCTTCAAAGGTAGCCACAGGTCTGTGAAATCTTTATCCTTACTTAAAAGGTGATGCGTGCCCAGTCCCTCCTCGCGGAAAGCGGCTGGTTGCACAACATAAAAGCTGATCCGATTTTTTGTGACAAAGTCCTGCCGTTGCGAGGGTTAAAGGGAGCTCAGTTAGAGGAAGGGTCAATCTTCACCCCTCCTGGGTGGCAGAAGTGGGGCAGATCGCCAGGGAATTATTACCCTATGTTTTCCGGTGGAAGTGATAATATTCTCATGATTTGGATGATAGCAATTTAGACATGGGGTTTAGAGCTATTCCTGTTGCATGGCTGGGAAACCATGCACCAGTTTGTGCTTTTCTTTTTAATCCAAAAGGATTGAAAAGGGAGAAAGAAAGTAAAGAAAAAGATTTTTCATGGCATCTTCATTTCTAGCATTCCTCATGGGCTCGTGCCAAAGACTTGACTACACCATTTCACGGCAAAGTGAACACCTCTTTCCTAACCTTCCATCAACCTTGGGATGTTTATTTTTCTTCAAACATAGCTGTTTGCAGCACACTAACAAGAACTGAAGATCTTTTTACACTGCTATTTGTTTACTGAAGACATCAAAGCCTTTTTTTCATGAGCAAATGCCTTCTTTGAGGAGGTACAATCTGCAAACAGACATGCAAAACCAAGGTGTGCTCTCTGTGGAGCAAAATAAAACCACAGAGCACTGAAGATTTAGTTATTTTTTTACCTGACTTTCTAAATTTAGCTCTGCTTCATCTCTCATTCCTCAGCTTCTCGCACTGTTTGTTCCTAACCGAGCGCCGTGCTGTTTCAGCAGACCTTCCCAGGGCCTTCAGTTCAGTTTGAAGTCAGATGGAAGAGTACGACTCCAAGCCGGGACGGTGACAGCGATAGCAGCTAACCTAAAACAAATATTTTGCAACATCGATGGACAGATTCATTCCCTCATTTCGGCTTGATGGTCAAGATACTATGCCACAGTGACAGAGAGCAGCGTGCTGAAGTTTGGTGCTTGGTCTCATCAAGAGCAGCACGTTATTCAGCTCTGGGTTCAAAGCCAGGCTGCGGCTGCTTGGGAACGTGCCATGGCGGGAAGGAGAGATTCAACAAAGTCTGCTGAAATAATCAGCTAAGGAGTACTGAGGCATGCTTCCCACAAGTTATTTAGGTGTGTTGAGGCTATTTTAAGGCTAGTGGAACTCACACTTGTTACAGGGTAATTAGGATTAGCCCCGTAGGGAATAGAAAGCAGTGTAAATATCACCATTTACACACCCCTGGTATTTCCAGCCACACGTCAGGTACAGCCTGGTCCCAAATGCGCATCCTACCCTTCGGAGTCTAGTGGCGATTTTCAGGGAGCACGAAGCATGGGCAGCACATCACAGGACACGTCCCCTTGGAAGACCTCCTCCTGGAGCAGACAAACTCCCTCAGGAGCTACTCAGCCTCCTTGGCAAGCCGGGCTGTAGTATGGGCAACAGGGGAGGTGAGGACAACGAGCACGAAGGATGGGACAAGGATGGACTGAGGAGGTTTCTGCCCCGCGAGGGAGGAACCCACCCCAAGCTGTGCTGCAGATCGCAGGTCCAGTGTCAGAGGCTTTCTGAGAATCAGAGGGTGACATGAAACATAAATAGCAATTAGTTAGGCAGAGCCGCACAAGGTCTAGTTAATGAGAAATGGTGATCTACATCTGCTGGTGAAGGATGGTGCATTAGGGGCATCCTCAGCAAGATCCTGCTTTTCTTCTTCTGCTCGTTTGGCTGTGGGTGTCAGCATGCACCACCACAGCACCTTGGAAGACACCTCATACAGCCTGGTGCCTGCAGCCACGTTGCCACCAAGGGGCACCACCTGGCCAGGGAGGTTTCTCAGCCCAAGGTCCACAGAGGAGATGGGTGAGGAGCTGGAAGTAGCTGGGTGGCGATGCATGGAGACAGGAGCAGAAGGGAAGGGGCCCAGAGGGCAGAGGCTGGTGCCAACAGAGGAGGACCGGCAGCTGCAGAAGGGCCGAGAGTCATCGGAACAGGCAAGGACCGAGCGCTGGCCGGGGCCACGGGGACAGCGTTGCAGCAGCAGGGGCACAGCTCTGGGACACAGGATGGAGCAAGCGCCAGTGCATGGGCACTTGGCCCCTGCCATCTTCAGGGTGCTGCTGAGCTTGGGTTCAAAGCCTGGTGCAGACTTGTTGCCTGGGACATGAGTGAGGGAAGCAGTGGCCATCATTTGCCAGGCACCAAGGACACAGCCCGAGCTCGGCTCCGAGCGGTGCAGCCGGGCTGCTGCCAGAGCCCCGGCCATCAGCAACGGGGCACCTCCTCCCGCCGCACCGGCTCAGGTGACTCACAGAGCCCTTTCAAAGCCTTCCCTTAGGAAATCAGACAAAATGGCAGAGCCTTATAAAAGAGAAAGAAAACAGTTTTAAGCACATCCAACTTTGGGATAGAGAGTAAAGTCTTTTGCCAGGGAATTTAAAACAAACTGGAAACTGATCATCTGCTCATTTAAGTGATGTGCCTGGAGCTAAACCAGCAAGGCGGAATAATCTCCACCCCGCTTTCATCCGCCTTGAAGTTTTACTTTGTTCCACCAGCCACATGTGCGCTAAGTGTAAATTGAAGGCCTCTTAGCTGGAAAAGCAAATTGTGAAAAGGGCTCAGGCCTCCTCTTATAATTCAGCTTCAGTATTACAATTACATTTAATGGCACTTTTATTTTGTTGTATTATTTGTTCTGGCTACAACCCTCTAGGATCCCTTGAAGACTTTTTTTTCCTGGTGGATTTAGCCAGCAGCCACTCATGAATCCAGATGTTTCTGCTTTTATCCATGGGAATTTTATGGTATGGATACGCCAAGATTATAACTTCAGGCTCAACCTCAAGACAAGTATTTTTCAGATTCTCTAAATCAAAAATGAAAATGGAAAGTGCCATGAAAAACCTGGGCCCTAATACGTTTCACATGCCAAAATGGAAATCGAACCACAGGACTACATTGCTCAAGGTTCTGGACTGCCGTTGCGGCAGCCTCCTCCTTTGCACCAGAAATTAGAGCCCAGATCGTGCTATTTTCGGAGTGTTCCCGTACACATTCCTGCTTTAAGCACATCTTCGGTTCTTCTTTCCATTCATCATCAAGAAATTAGGAGCTAAGATACATGTGGGTCCAAGATGCTTACGCTGGAAAAAAGATTACTCCTTGTAAGCCAAACTCACTGCTGGTGCAATTAAATGGATGAAATTGCGCCTGTTTATATCAGCTCAACATAAGCCCAGATATTCTGCCCTTTAAAACCGGTTCTGAAATAAGGGCAAAGACAAAACACACCGGTCCCTGATGGAGAACTGGTGAATAATGCCATTCACCCCCTTGCCCTGTATTTGTCACCGGGAGGAGCCACCGCACAGTGCCAGCAGCCGCCCCGCTCTGCCGGCCGCGTCCTCCCCAGCACTCTTCCAGCCACTGCCTAGCTAATCCCCCGTCTCCTTACCTCTGCGTACACTGACCTAGGGAGCAATGAGGACAAATCTCGGACGGGCACAGCAGAATAGTCTATCCCCCTTCCCAAGACACTAGCACACAGCAGCTCCTGAGTTCCTGCTCTGATAGCAACAGATCTTCAGCTGCTGGATCAAAGGCAGTTTAAATTATTCCTAAAAGCTTTTCTAAGGCTTCCTGCAGCATGGAAGAGCAGGGCAGGACAAGAAGCACACCACGCCACAATCCCATCGCCCAGCCCTGCTCAGGGCAGCTCCATGCAGCAAGTTCAGCCCATCCTTCAAAGCCCTTCAAGGGTGGTGGGACCGCTCTTGGCAGCAGCGAGCGCTTGTGCGGGAGAAGAGCTTGTGCTGGGTCATGGCACACCGCTGCCTAAATGATTACCCCCCGGCACCGGTCACAGGGCTAACACCCGTTTCCCCCATCCGCAGGCTGTCACTGCTGGTGTCCTCCTCCTCTTGGCTGCCAGAGGACGAACGCGCAGGTCGCTGGTAAATGGGTGCTGTTATCGGGGATGGGTGCTGGGTGCAGGAGGCGGCAAGGGAACTGCAGAATTAATCTCAGGGCATTCAGCACATTTCTTACTAAAGTGATGGATCAAGTAAGCCGCACAATGTTTACAGAGGGTGTGTGTTAAGTATCCTACCAGCATGGTCATTTTACCTGTTCCCACCATATTTTCTGTTCTATAATGAGGAATTTTGTTAGCGTTCAAGTACATAATTTAAATTTTTTAAAGGCTACTCACAACTGCATGAACATACCTGTTCTGATGTATTCTTCTAGTACTTCAGTAAAACATGGTTCCGCTGAATGTCTTCCCTGTAAAAAAAAATTATTTAGCAATATTTCATATGAAACGCATGTTGCTAATTTCCTACTATTTCTCTTTTTTGGTCACAAAATAGAGGGGATTGAATATAAAAAGCCAGAGGGTTTTTTCCAAGTTGGAAGTGAAGGAAACCAAAAATACTTAGCTCTTTAGTTTACAACTGTTTTAGAAAAATTTCTCTCAGCAGGTCAAAAACACGATCAAACCTTTTTTGTCTCAATTTCAGTGGGAAGCTAGTCTCACCCTCGGCATCCTGAGCATCATGGGTGCCTCCGTGCAGTTTGCTGTCGCCGTTGCATCTCTCCTCCTCGGCCCGTACTGCTACTACTCATTCGCCGGGATCGCCGGGACCAACTACCTGGGCTACGCGGTGCTGTTCCCCTTCCCCTACGCCGACTTCCCAAACCTTTGCAAAGACCCGGCGCACTACGAGTGGTACCACCTGGCTCTACAGCTACTCGACCTGTGCTCAAGTCTTGCCATACTCTGCTCATCGTTGGCTTTGGTGATCAAGCTCGTGCTGCGGCTGCTCCGGTTTGGACACTTGAACGGGAGCGTCGGTCACCCCGGGGAAGGCTGATGGCCCCTGTCGGGCTGGGAGCGTGCCCCGAAGGGTGGTGGAGCTGGTCAAGGACAGACAGATCCCCAGTGCACTCGCACCACGTTTGCACATCAGGAGCTCCCTGAAGCCGTGTGAATCAGCCCATCCTTAAACTATTTTATGGAGAAAATAATTTGGCCCTTCATATCCTTTACAGCCCAGGGCCTGTTCAGCTAGAGGAGACACACCTTTAGCATACCTGGTTAGGGCCTATGATTTTAGGGCCTGATCAAAATTGTAGGAAAATTATATAGTTTTCTTCTGACATGAAAGCAAGCAGAACCTGAACCTTTCTTTCCACTCTTCCTTATGACTGAACTCCTCCCTGGCAATAACCTAAGGGCCCGTTAAAACTTGCATGGACACAGACCCGTTACCTGAACAGCAAAAGAGGCATCAAAAATAATCACCCGTACGCACGTACCATCCCCGCTCCATGCAGAGCTTCACTAGGCAGCAGCACCTTGAAAGCGTGGGAGGACTCGAGGCTGAGGTACGAGCAGCAGCAGAACAGGGGCCTTGGGCGAGTGGGAGCCGAGCCAGGGCCGTAGCCGCACGCGCTCCCGGGATGAGGTGCATCCCGCACTGCCAGCCCCATCCACCCCGGCCCCGTACAGCTTGGGGCTCTCGCTCTCAGCTCAGGCAATCACCAGCTTTATTATGGGAAGGAAAATCTCAACTTTCAGGTCTCCAGTCTCTGGGTTTTTATTCTTTAACCTTTGTTTAGAGCCTGTCTTGAATTCACTAAAATAACGGCATTTCCATGAGAACAGTGCAGAAATGCACTCGTATGGGGCACTGGAAAAATCTGGTGTCGAAAAAATGCTGTTTCTTCCTGCTCCGACACCTTAGCCCAGCGTACCACAACAAGACCAAATGTTTGCAATCTAAATGACTGGACAGCTGTTGAATTTTGTAATTCCCTTAAGCTTTATTAATATTATTCCTAATTTTCATGCCCTCCATGGTGTTTTACAGAGAACATGAAATGGTCCTTTGTTATTAGTGCAGTCACTGCTTTGCTTCCAGTAAGCACCATTTCTCTGCCCCCTGCTCCTGGTCTCCTTACATGAGCAAAGCAAAGTCCTGCAGCTGCCCAGTGCTCTGGTCCCAACGCAGCACAACCCTTGAGTGTCCCAACAGCCCCAAGACCAGAAGGGGAGGCACGTGAGGACACATCTTCAGCAGGGGCAGGATCCTCAGCCCTTTGCAGAGTCAGGCCCCACCAGCCCAGGAGTTTTCTCCTCCAGCAGCATGGTCAGTACCTTGCCCAGAGCTCCCAGCTGAACACCCAGTAGATCCACCAGTCTTGAGGCTGCTGCAAAACCCCATCCCTTGCCCGCAGCGTTTCGCAGCCTGCCCTCAGAGATTTACGAGCGTTAGCCACGGCCGCAAAAGAAATCCAGAAGGTTTTGTTGCAAAGCTAATGCCGCAAGCACCACTAAAGCCATAAAACACCCCGGCGTACCTGATGCGTGCTGGGTGGTTACGAGCGGGACACCCGAACGCAGAGCGCCAGCTCAGAAGAGGCCGCGTGGAACTGTGCCAGCCTGACAACGGGGTGTCGTTTAATGAGCGTAGATTTAAGTGTGGAAATCCAATATGAAACAGTTGCAGCCAGCATTGCCTGCATTCCTGGAGTGGCACTAAACTGGCGAAAAGCAGAGAACGGAGACACTGGCCCAGACATGCTCCAGCTGTCCGCGACTACCTCTTCCCTCCTCCACCGAATGCAGCTATGCAGCTTGTTTTCATTTCATTAGTGGATGTTATTTTTGCAGCCTGCTAAAAGAAGAGAAAAGGGGAAGAGAGTCCTTAAAATGCTTTTAGGTTTATTTTTAAGAACTGGGCAGTTTCTTTCCCTTTTATCAGAGATAAAGTATAGCCTTTAAAACATGTGTGAGGCCTATTATTAGCTAAGCACGTGCTTCTCAGACAAGGTCCTTTATCTCAGGGAGAGCAGCTTTTGCATCGTGGTGGTTATTCACGTAAGTTGTACTCATTTAGTACGGAGCAACATGCAATTAAATAGCCATATAAAACGCCCACAGAATGAGCAGCAGCTGCCTACAGGTAGCCTTAAATTTCATGCACTCGCTTGCCAAGTGCTTCAGCTCTCTCCCGATAGCATTTCTCATCAGCACGGGGGAGCAGAGCAGGCCCTTTCCCCAACGCCGTGGGCAGGTAAGCAGCAGGCACTCCCATGCCAGGTGCTGGTGCAAATCGAGCATTTAATGAGTTTGTTAAAAGCCTGGTGTTGCAGATCGCTGTTGATGGCATTGCTTCCTGATCGAGCACAGGGTCAGCCTTCCCCATGCTCCCTTCCCTCCGCTCGGCAGCGCGTGCAAGAGCAGCGCTCAGCCATTTTCAAGGTTAACAAGTGCTCACATCCAAGATCTGATCATTTATTTTCCCTCTCTTTACGCGAGTTTTGCTGTACAGGGACATGTCAGCATGCACCGCCCGCCCCCCCAGCTGGGGACACTCCACCCTATGGAAAAGTCACAAGCATTTGCCAAGTGAAAGGCCGGGATTATATAGCTTCCCGCTGAGCGGGGTGGGAATTCTCAGTCAGTTTGTGCTGGGCTTCCCAGGAAAAACCTTCCCTCCCTTTTTAATACTGACAGACTTGAGCAGAGCAGCAAGCTTTCAGCACTGCTCCATGTTCCTTTCTAAAAACCAAGGCGCAACATTCAGAGTGTTTTACCATTTGATGCCTCCTTCTCCTAGGGACAAGGGCATATACGCTACACCAGGACGTCCCCATATCGGAGTTTTGCACGTTCCTACTGTATTCCAGATGGGAGAAGAGCTATAGGTCAAACACACTGGGACACGGCAGCCGCCTGCTCTGCTTTAGCATGGACGCAAAGCGGCCAGTTCAATAAGTTCTTGCTACCACCTCCTCCTCCTCCTCCCCTTCCTCCTCCAGCCCCACCAGACCCCAAGCACGAACCCGCAGCCCTCACCCAGCGATGCGGGAGGCATCGGGGGAGCGTGCCGACACACACAGCACCCTGCTCTTCCCAGCACAGGGCCAACGCTGCCAGGCAATCTGGGGCCTGACGGTGTTTTAAAGTGGGTGGGAAGATGCAAAAGAAATTTTGGACAATTTCATGAGATGTTCTTTCCATTTTGTGACATTCAGATCAGATCATTTCCTTTTCACCCTTTTTTCCTTTTAGTAGTTTTCAATTTTTTACCTAATGAAAATCTATTCTCACACTAGAATCTAATTTCTATTTAAAGGAAAAAAGGATGACTTTTTCAAGCAATGAATTTCATAAGATTCCCCAAACCCAGAAGCCCAAAACAAAAGCCTAATGCTGAGCCTATGAGCAATTCCATTTACCTCACCATATGCACTTATCTTTAAGCGCATGCTTAAGTGGTCCACTGGCAAGAGCTAGAGAGCTTACCTCTCCCAGATGACCCTATTTAATATTTACCAATATTAATCTACTCAGTAACTGTAAACTCCAGGAAAAAAGCATTGAATTACCTCTCCACAGAGCTTTCCAAAGCATAACTTCTACATTACCCAGGAGGGTCAAAACGTTGCATGCTTTGAGTGCTCCAGAGCTGAACAGACCCAAAAGCCGAGGGAATAAGTGAAGGGGCGTTGATTGATTTTGCCAGGCTGTGGACTGGATCCTGTATGAACAGAAACGCCTTTCTGGTTTTGACACTATGACTAAGAGGGATAACAAAGACTCTCTGCTGACATAAAGAAAATTTGTTTTACGGATTGACATCCAGTTAACCTCCAGTCGCCAGTGCACTTAAAGGAAGCTGTTAATTTAACAGTTGTGTCAAAGATATGGCAGAACATGCGTTGAGGAGAATTTATGGAAGTCTCCAAGCCTAATGTCAGCATTAACACCTGCACGAGACAACACTGACTGCAGGGAGCTCTCTGTATATACAGTGTGCTTCAAGAATCTGCTCTTGACAAGGGGAAAATTTTTAAAACAAATAATCAGGAGTAACTGATACAGACTTCAGACCCAGGCTTTAGTACATGGTCTGCTGTGAAAACATACTCCAGCAGAAAGCAGCTCCAGAGTCCTACATGTGCTTCCTGTTGGACTCGATGCAAAATGGATGGATTAATCCTCTCGCACCATTTGGGGGTAAAACACTCCCACAGGGCCTCATCTCACGCTATTGTACAGTTTTCTCAGCAGTCCTCAAGAACCAGAAAAGTTTATTTTGCTATTAAGCCTGAGCAGTGCCTTGATTTTAATGCAGTTAAATTTGACTAGAGGTGGCATGTTTTACTGAGACCACTGTTTATATATGCCAGGGCAAGAGTAGATGGCAATGGCAAGACACTTATCTCAAATGGGATGCTTGATCTAAAAGTAACATAGGGCATAAAGGGCCTGATTCAACAAAATACTCCAGCACATACCCAGCAGCAAACGTGCAGCTGATCCTGCTGAACTCAGCTTGACACAAGTGCTGTAACTAGTATTCTTATGATAATAAGGATTCATTATGACCTGGGTGAATCTGCATTACAACCATGCTGTAAACCTGTGTTTTTCATTTCCCGGACTGTTTCCCCTTCACCTCCAGCCATCAGCCACATGTTGGAGTACAGCTGAACTCAAGTACAGATGGCAGAGATTTCAAGATTATACATTCAATGTTAAAGATGAAAAGCATCAAGTGTTTTGAAGTGATGAGACTACACTCTTTCCATTGCTTGCTTAAACACTGCCTCATACTTCTACTCCGGAAAACACCTTAATTTACAAAAGCAAAGTATGAAGATTTTATTTCATGTATTTTATTACTTTTCAATAGAATTATCATCTTTGTGTATCAGATCAGCACACACACTTGCATCTGAGTTCAATGACCTGTGTTTGACACTTCTACAGATCTGAACAGACTGCAGCATTGACCTTCCAGGCATGAGATCCCTTCCTATAACCCAGGTCTTAGGTCTTACCACCAGCATTAAATGTTCCTAAGAATATTCTTTTGCAGAAAGCCGAGCATATGCTTATTCTGGTTAATTCTTCAGAGGTTCTTCTTTACACAGCTCACAGTAGAGACAGACTCTACAGCTTTTAAAAAACTTCAAAACTCAACCTTTGCTTAGGAGTACAAGATAAATGAGAGAAATAAAGCCATCATCCATTTTTCTTTGTCCATTTCCAAGCCATTATAGAACATTCTTGGGGCTATGTTAAAGGTTTTTGGATACTCCTACAACTCACAGCATTGCTCAAAACAGTTGATTATGGGTCGCTCTTGACTTTGACTTACCCACTGTTGAAGAGCCCACCACCTCCATGCATTCAGTTCTCAGTCTGTCTCCTGCACAGCTGTTTGTTAGTCTACTCCCCACTCTTCAATCTCCATGACTTAAGGTCAGCAACATCCTTCAATCTTTTATCCTGCTGCTGAGATTTTTTGACTAGTTCCTAACAAGAAACAGAAAAAGTTCCTTGCAGCTTCAGCCAACATATTCTCCTGAGGTGTTTCTGCCCAGGGAGACAATAACTATGATTTAAGCCAAGATACTATCTCTTCCATGCAAGGAAAGTCTGGCAACCCTGATATCTAATGACTTATGTAAGTCTGTCCTATAACTTCAGATTTCATAGTTGAACTACAGTTTCTAAATTGCATAGAAACACTATGTGATACTTATGGAAACATTAATGTTACTTAGATTTTTGGAAATAGTAATGCTGTTTCCAGTGGTTTTGGTTAACCACAGTCTTGAACTATCATTTCATTTGATCAAACTTAGAAATACTTCAAGAGATTCCTACCAAAATAGAATGGAAGAATGTGTGGCATTTCAGAAAACAAAATAACTCAAACACAGGTTCCTGCCTTTCATCTGGCTGCACTAGGTGGAAGTGTCCATCCACACAGAGCAGCTGGCACAATTAAAATCTAGCTCCATAAGCATTTGTCAGACAAAGTTGCCCAGGGTGATGGCCTGCTCATCTGAATTAAGTGACTGGTTTATGGCAGGTAACCAGAATACTCCTGCCTGATAACCTCTAATCTCTTGGTTTCCTGGTCAGCAGTTCTGTTTGCATGGGCAGAAGAATATAATAAGTATTTTCCCTATAAACAACTTGCATTTCAGTTCAGCCTACTTCCTTACTGAATTGTCATTGCCCATCAATGAGTTTCCTGATTAATTCTGCAGAGTTTTAATGAAAATGCCATGTAAGATTTTGCAGCAGCAGCTCCAGGTGACACTACCAGCCTGCCATCATCTTTCAGCTCTTCAAAAATGCAATGTCTCCTTAAGCTGAACAAGTCAGGATCTAAACAGCACTGAGGCAAGGGTTATTTTGCTTGTGGATTAAGAAAAAAATAACTGTAGCACTAGATATGTCATTCTAGCCAATAAAATCTTCTGTTCATCAAATCAAGAGGAAAGCAGCAGCACACCAGCTTTCTGCAGGCCATCCTTGTGTCTCCAGGCTGCGTTCGGTTTGATGCTACTGGTATGAAGTTTTATGAAAGAAGCTCGCAGCAGGCAGCCTCCCTCCAGGCCTTCAGGGAAGAGGTCTTACATATTCCCTCCCCTGCAGGAGCTGCCTACGAGGGGGAGGATTAGATCCAACTGCAGCGACGCTTGTGTCCGATGAGAACTGAACCGAGACCACTCGCTCCTCTCGCAGATGGCGAGCCAGTTGTGATAATGCATCACGTAAATAAGTGAAGCTAAATAATCCTTATTCAGGAAAAAACGCTAAGGAAGCTGCGGTCACCAAATATGCAGCGCTTTCAAATTTTACAGAAGACTTGGAAATGTGGACTCAAACTAGCAGTTAAGGAGTGTGTTTAAGTGTATAAGCTGTAATTGTGTTCCGCTGTGCAAGGAAAGGTTATCCAAGTTCACATACTCCAGCCCCTTTTAAGAACATACCTCATTCTGAGGAGCTTGTTTTTCCTCGACTCCCTCCACCAGTCTTGCTGAAATGTTTGGTTTCTGAGCAACTTCTAACATTTCCATTCAAGTCCAAGCTTTTATGTTTGGCTCGCCTCAGAAAATCTCGGGCATTAATCCTGCTGTGCAGGTACTAATAACAAAGAAGAAAACATCACTGAAGTCCCTGTCAACCTTTCCCACCGCTGGACACCTGCTAATGATTTATTATTGACAAACTGCTTCCTGCTTTAACATCTGCCCTCGCCACAAGTGCTAGTCAGCAGCAAGAATCAGTTCAGCTCATCTTTTGCCTGCGGGGCTATTTTAAAAAAAGTCAAACCACATGAAAGGAGACAGTGTTTGCCTGCTTCAACAGCTACACCAAAATTGCATTTTTATCACATTGGATGGCAATTTTTGTAACTGTCTTTAATAAATAATTGGAAACTAATCCAGGAACAAATAAGGGAGCATGCCACAAGCTGTATGTGGAGCGAAAAGGACTACAGAAGAACTGCAGAAACAATTTTGCTGGTAAAGATCATAGTAGTAAAGACATTAGTTAATAGCAATGGTTTCTTAAAACAGAAAACCCATCCTTTGAAGGCAACAGCTGACAAAAGTCTGATGAAAATGATTCTTGTAAAATGCCTTTGAAGTAAGGTGCGTATTTTTACATTTTTCTAAATGCTGTGGCAATATCATACATGTCCTCTGAAAGCCTAAAGCCACTTCACTGTTGTGTGACAAGCCTGACGAATATTCAAACACACACACACCTACTTAGGTTAAATAAAAATCTTATGTGAGCTTGGCAATTTATCTTTCCCGCAAGTTACAAATTCAGATGCATCCAATCCCCCTGAAATCTCTTGGACTTCTTTGACTTCAGCTGAGCTAACACTCGGCCCATTTTTCAAAGCTCAGATCCTGCTGAAGACTATGATGCCCACATGGCCCATACCAGAGCACCTGGCTATTAGGTTCCCAGCTGTGCCGTTAAGTTACTGGAGCCTCCATCCCTGGCAGAAGTCACATACTGCAAGGCCAGACCCAACATCCCAGCTGCTGAGCCAGGAGATGGGGAGAGCTAAGAAAAAAGGAGGAAAAAGGCAGGTTTGGGAACGAATAGCTTGAAATCCTGGCCCTCTCCAGGGCTTTTAGACCTGGGCTGAGGCTTCAGGGTGGCACCAGCTGAAAACAGAGCCCCGAACACTCTCCTGGGTGGGCACTGGCCACCGCTCTGGGACAACCGGGCACAGCACTGGTCTTGTGCCCTCGGTTTCTCAGAGCAGGGCAGCAGCTGCTGAATCCTGTTTATGGAGGAGGGAGGAAAGGCTGGTTTGGGATGTCAGTGCCTGTATCTCAATTTGAAAACTCTCATAAGCTTCACTAATGCCCATCTACAGCCTGAGAAGGGCTCAAGGTGAGGAATTTCCCCTGGAGGGGCCCTGCTCTTATCACCAGGTGCCTTGTGGCAAGCAGGAACAAGAACAGTAGGTAAAATTAGCTCTCAGGTGGGAGGACTAGCTCAAGGCCTGGCTCAGAAGGCTTAAATAGATCCTTACAGGATTGCTGCAGAAGCAGAGGGGACACAGAGAAACTCTCAGAACACAGACCTTGGTGATTGCCTTGCATTTGGTCTCCTGCATTTGGGTTGCAGTTTTGCCCTATGGAACTAATGTATCTGTATTCCTCTACTGTCAGCACAGTCTGACTAGCCAGGCCAAATAAATCCTCACCAACTCCTTTTTTGCCCACAAGTTGGATGTGCTAAACTGAAGAGACCCATCTCCAAGATGGGGGGGAAGAGTTGATATCACAAAGCTCTAGAGAAACATCTTTAGGCCATGATATCTACCTTTATTAAACTTGCAGATAGTTTCAGCAAATATATCCTAGGTACCTCTTGTAACTCAGATAGTCATACAGAATGATTTCTTCAGTGCAAAACCAGTTTAAGAATTTATATCAGTCTTCTGAGCTGGGCTTGTAGAAGTGATACAGAAATGTGCCAGTTTTTGAAAATCCCCAGGAGAAAGCAGCCCCCAGACAAGGATGGAAGATGCATACCTGGACCACCTTACTGATCTGGCTGTACAGTAAAACCCAACACAGTTGCCTGATGGCAATGGGGAAACATCTCATGGTATAGCTGAGGCATGCCTACGGTTCCTAAGGGACTGGATAAGAGTATGCCACAACTTCTGAGCAGTCTGCAGGTTTGGGGAGTCTAAATACTGTATCTTGGTCTGAATTAGGAACTTCACTTCTACTGTCTTAGTCCTCCCCTTCTGCTCATGCTGGCTGTGCCTTAGGGCGAGGTTTCTTGAGGAGCCTGAGTCACTTTAACTGCTCAGTGCCACCAGAAGCAGTGCTGGCCCCAGCCAAGTATTCCTGCTGGTCACATCACACCTTGCTTGTTCAACCCCTTGCTGAGATGATTCAGCTCACTGAACCATCCAAACCCTCCAGCCTTGGGCTTCCGCGGGCACCAGCCCTGCCCACACCCCAGCGCAAAGGTATGGAACAGGCGTACGGACTGTGGGCACGCTCCAGGGTAAATTTAACTTGGCTAGCACAAGACAGAAAAAACTAGACAAATAAACATATTTCCCTCTCTCTGTGGCATTACAATCCATCCCTGAATGTCTAGTCCTCTGCTATGAAGCCTTTTTCCTCTGTGTAGGCAGGAGCTCCCTGGAAAAAAAGACTGTTAAGAGAGCATGCCTGCCTTCCTCCCTTGCCTACCTGCTTTAAAACACCATGCCCATCACATTTTTCTCTAAAATACTTGGGAGAAAACATTTTTATTTTAAATCAACCTCTACACCCTACTGCCAGGTGAGTTTGACTGAAATGCATCAGGTGATGACTAGCATTCATACAAAAGACTCAGGCAGCATCCAACACTTCACCAAAACTTCATGATGCTTATTGTCACCCCCTCTGCTAGGGGCAGGCGTTTTTCTCTTCTCTGTGTTTCAAGAGAGGATAAAGACAGCAGAGAAGACAAACTCTGCCAAATAAGATTTCTCAAGTTAACACCATTTATTTCTCAGGAGGATTTGCACCAGGAAACCTAGCCTGCATTTCATTTTATGGGGTGTGCCATTGTGTCATCTTCCTTCCCAGGAGGTTTGTTTTGCTGGGAACATGCAAAGTCTCACACATTGCTCTTATCCTGCGGCCTTCCCTTCTGTCACAGCTGCTGGGCTCAGGAGGAAGAGGTAGCACAGCCTTGTGCTCAGGTAATAAATGCTTCGGACTGATTGCAGCCAGATAAAACAGTGAGTATTAGAAAATCCTCAGATAAACCTCCAGTGTCAGATGTCTGCACCCACAGAGGGCTGTGAGCCAGACAGGCTTGGAAAAGTGGGTAGAAAGGATGAATATATTGGATTTTATTAGTCTACACATACCAACAAGGCACCAAAACCTCAGATTTCATGCAGCCATCTAAAAGCAGATGTGCTGAAATAGCTCTGAGGGTTGAAGGATTCCCACAGATAGTTAACTGAATACCTTATAAAAATACTAGCAATAAAGTAAGTGAAATGGCTGTGTTGATACACTGAGCTCACATCTAACAGCAACAGGGCTGAGACTACTGCTAAAATTGTCTTGTTTAAATCTGAAGTGGGACACATCTTTCCAGTTTCAATAAGTCTACAGGACTTTTCCTGAAGAATCAGATATTAATAGCTCAGAAATGTCACCATTAATTCTTTGCTGTCCTTCAAGCTTTAATTGACATTATTCATAAAAGATCAAACACCACCTTTATCAATTTGTTGTCTTTCTGTTGTCTAGTCACAGCTTATGGGGACAGCATTCAGATTTCAGATGATCTCCACTACATTCAGCATTGGAACTAGATTTTGGGGTTCATTATATTCATAATACAGTTGGCAACAGCCTAAAACATGAATTTTAGCTTCAAAGCCCCTTCCCAGTCTTCCTTTCCACCTCAGGGGTATTCAGATTATAACTAGAATATCAATTTAAAGAAAACTGAGAAAGTGCTTTCTTCATTTTCCCTTCAGGGACATGAGACTACAGGCAAAGTTGTCCTCATACTCCACAGGCTCTCACCACCAACCTCCCTGGGTGCTCCAGCCCAGTGATGAGCGGGTGACGTGGCAGCTGGTGCAGGATGGGACACACTCACAGGAGCTTCAGCAGCTGAGCCAACAGCACAGCTCACCAGCTCTCAAAGGTCTACCAACCCACACCAGGTGCACCCCACACCTCAAACCAAGGTGACTACCCTGTGCTGGCAGCTCCCAGCTCCCTTCCTACACCTCAAACTCACTTTTTCTAAGTACACTAAAATTTGAGAAATTAGAAATTAGCAGAGCAGCAAGAAATTCAAGATCCTGGCCAAACAATCAGAGATAAATAAATTCCTGTGACAAATTAAAAACAGGATCTCAGCACAGACAGAGCAAGCATCGGGAACTGCTAGAAACATGCTCAGTTTATATCCCTCTTCGTTCCCAAGCTGGACAGATAGGGGAGATGAGTGACTGAAGGACATGGCATCCAGCAGAGGCTTCATTGCACTGGTGTCTGCAAGAGCAGAGATACAACCCATCTCGTAGCAGTCAATATTGCAACTGCAGAACGCATGCAAAGCTGCAGAGATACCCTGCTATAAGCCTGTCTCATCCCCTGCACTGCTGCTCTATCCCCCCTCGGCAGGTTTCCCCACGTCTCCAGCAGTTGTGCCACAATACCCTGCGCTGCCATTCAGCTGCTGCTTTCTGTAGAGCTGCGGAGGTGAAGACCTCGCAAGTGGCTTATACCTGACTACCACATGAACACCGGTTGCAAATGTGTGGAAATCCAAGCTCAAGCAAATTTTGCCTTCTCTGCAGGACAAGGCATGATTGGCCCTGGAAATACCCATAAAAGCCTGCACTTGCAAGGACTGTTTTCAACATAACCTCTTTAGAAGGGAGGCGACAGGAGACAGATTGGTGTGCAGTGGAGGGAGGTGCCCCGCTTTCTCCAAATGTTGCCCTCAGGATTTTCGAGGGAGCATTTTTCTGCTATGGGGACATGTAGCCTCCTTTGCTCCGTTATCCCCACAGATCCCACCTCCCACCCACGGCTTTTGCCACCCTCCACATCTGTCCTCATGGCCAGGATCTCATTCTGGTCCACAGATCTGGTCGCACCGTGTTGCCACAAGCCCTCCAACGCCCCTACCTTTGGGATTAAGCGGGATCCCTGCTCCCAGGCAGGGCAGCAGTGCAGCTAGCAAGGCTGGTGAGGCACACCGGGCTCACCGCAGTGAAGCCATGCCAAGGCACTCGCTAGCACAGTAGTCTCCGGACACAGTTAAAATGTGGACTCTGTTTTGCTGGGGATTACCATGTTGTTACTGGTTCCCCCTCCAGTGTAGATGCAGCCAGGGGGAAGGCTTCAGGAATCCAGATGCACTCCTCAACTTTAATGCATTTTCCTTTCTCCACAGTATACCATACATTTTCTACAGTGACAGCCGTGACTCAGAACTTAAGTGGAGAAGAATCAGTTTATTCAGCATGTGCTCATATTTTTCATATCACCAAAATATGAAGAATAGAGCACATGGTCCCCAAGTTTGTAAGCTCATCATTTTAGGGAAATTATATGACTATAGTGCACAGCACACAGCCACCTTCCACCAAGGAACAGAGCTTTCTTTAATACTTATGTTGGTAAGAAATATTAGCTAGAACAATATGCACCTTGCTTCCTTAAAGGACTTTACAAAAAAGAATAGTTTTCTGCAAGATGTGGTTCAGGCACTGCCCCCAGCACACCTCTGCTTTAGGTGGAAATTGTTTCTTCTACACAGACAAGTCACATCCTAGGGGTGATTTAGGAAAAATAAACAGAGTAGGAGGCATTTATATTAAAAGCACTTAAATAATCTAATCCCTGTAACTAATTTAAGAACTCCTAGGGAAAGGAGAGACAGAGATAAGGAATCTTAACAAGGCCTGGCCAAAAAAATCAACACAATCAATGAAATGCTTGCTAAGTGCTGCCTGTTCATTATGTGTGATGAGTTTGACAGTTTCTCAAGAGAGACCTTTACAAAAAACAGAAAAAAACATTCTGCTAAAAAACCTGAGCTAGTATTAAAGTCTTAGTAAACAGCAAAAGCCTAGTACAGCATTGTTAGTCACCGTTAAAGCATTGCTAAGCAACCCTTTATCCTCCCTAGGACTGGATTAGCTTCATCACAGCAATAACAGTGCTTGCTCCTCACCAGCAACGCTTTGGTTTAAGTGCTATGTAATTTTCTTTGAAAAGCAAGTGAGTTGCCAGTCTGATTGCCAGCTGCTGCCAAGGCAGGGATGAAGCTGTTCATCTGCAGACACTTACCTGTAGCTACGGGCAGTTTCAAAAGCCAGGCTGCAGGATGCGGTGACTAATTTGCCTTAAAAACCAGGTACACTTATTCACCCTTGCACTTTAATTCTTTGCTGATTAATAATCAGCAGATGCCCTCTTTAGTACTGAGTTAAAGAAACCCGGCCTGAAGCCAGACTAGCTGCAGCCAGAAGTTCTGCTAGAGCTCTATTTAGCTGCAATAAAAACACTAAAAATAGGAGGCTCCTGGGGTACAGACTTCACTGGACTATTGCTCTGAGGTACCATTTTGCTCCTAAGCACTGTCACCATCTTCCATCCCTAATTTTTATATTATTTACTTTTTCAAGCTACCAAGGATACCCCTCCCCTCAAAAAACCCTCCTTGTCCCTAAAATCAAGTAGGTTTCCCCCATCTTCTCACAGCTGAGCTCCAGTGTTTTGCACATTCTCTCCATGAGTCCTCCAGGTTGTTCCTTGCCTGGGTATTAGTAATAAAACCAGAAGGATTTCACCCAGGGTTTTAGTTAACCTGACTGCTAACTAGCTGTAGTTTAACCTCTGAGTATTCTCCAGAGGAAGACTGGAGTAATAAGGGACTCGACCCCTCATCACACACTGCATTTCAGATCGAGTTGATGCCAGTAAGTTAGAGACTCACACCAATATTTTGATACTTAAAAAAGCCTAAGACAGACAAGTTAGGCAAGTCTTGCAGGTCTTCCTAGTGCTGGCTCCCCTGTGGTCACAGGTGTTTGGGATTCGGTGTCCAGGCACCCCTTTGCTTTCCCACCCAGGCTACATCCAGAAAGGGAAGCAAGTTCCCAGACAGCTTCCCAGCCATTCCCTGGCCCCACCTGAGTTTTTCCTTCTCAGATTAGCACAGACATACTAACAATAGCACCCCTCAGCCTACACAGCACTTTAATGAAGGTGTTTCCACGTTCATCTTTCAATCTCAGCAGATCGTCACCTGCTAAGCCTACAGTGCATTTCTGATGACAGGCTGGGATTTACTCCTGTAGCTGTCTGCTTCAGTTGGTAAGACGCGTGGGCTGACACTTTTCTGTGAACTAGAGGTACTAGCTGCCTCTGAAAGTTATAGTCCATTCTTATAACAGAGATATTTGCTAACAGCAGTTGTCCTAATATAAAAAATAATTACTTCAAATCTTGCAAGATTTAATCCCTTTTCAGTGATAGCAGGGTGGTTGCTGCAAAGCTACACAGTCAGCTGTTGTGCTTGTGTCAGAACAACAGTCTCAGGGCAGGGAACAGATTATGTGCAAATCACAGCCTGTTAGCTTTGGTTTAGCAAAGTCACAAGTTCTTCCTATTTCTCAGAACTTGGGTTGAGCCACACAGAGTGGCTGCTCATGGGCTCCCGCTTACGTGAATGAAGAGCTGCTCTCCCAAGAATAGCAAAGCTGGCACCAGTAAGACAGTCTAGGGCAATTCCTCTCTGATTTAAGCAACTCACCTTCCAGTTCCTAAGCAAAAATATTTGATTTCCTCAAAGGGCAATGCATGCAAGCAGCACACAAGCCAACCCAGTTTTGTCACATGCTGCTGAGGAGCAGTGAGGACCAGCTGCTCCCTCAGGGAAGGGAGCCAAGGGGGACCCCAGGGCAGGCACCAACAGGACACGGTCCCACAGGGCCTGGACACAGCAGCCAGAGCCAGGTCCCTCAGCAGCCCCAGGCACAGAAAACAACAAACCTGTGGCCATCCAGGGTGTCCAGGGAGGAGCAAAAGGAGGTGAGGCCGAAGCTGGAGACCAGCTGCACTGTATGTACAAGGGCTGCATCCAGGAGACAGCAACCATAGCACACATCCAAGGTCCACACAGGAGGCAGGGCCAGAGCCAGGGCTGCAGAGCAGCACTCTTCCTGCACAGCTTAGGGAAGGGGTGAGGGCCCTGGGCTGAGCTTAAATGGATCTCCTGGGCCCCAGGGCAGGGTGTGGTGGAGGCCCCAGGTGAGGCTGGTCAGGGCCATCAGGTGCACTCGGGACCCTGACACATACACCTGCTGATGATACTCCTTTTTAAGTATGGTGCATGAAGACATGGAGATTTATTCCTGCATGACACCAAAAGCAGATGCTGCTCACATAAGGGAACCTCTCCCCAAAAGATCCCATGGTGAAGTCCCGGGGGTCTCTGATTGCGTGCAGCCTGCTCCTGGATTAGACCCCATCCAGGCTGATGAAAATACAGGGCTGGGGACAGACAGTCACAGTGTGGCCAAATTTAAGGTCATTTTTTCCAGTGTTCCCAAGTTTCCCAGGCTAATGATGCCTCAGAAAAAGCACATTGCTCATTTTAAAAACTACGTCCCTTCCGGCTGGTTTTGACTTCCTCGCACATCAGCAGAGCTCAGAGAAGCAAAAATGCCTAGGCTTAGGTTGTCACACTCAAAAAAGTGCATGATAAATCTATTTTTCTTAAAATCCAGCGTGTGCAGTGAGTGCTGCCCACCCTTCCTTCCACATCTTCCTCGCCCGGGGCCGAGGCTTCTTCTTATCTTCCAGTGCAAAGTTCTGACAGTCTCCAGACAGGCGCGTGAGGTCACACGGAGACTTGGGGCTAAACACCCCGATTATCCGGAACGCTTACACGGAACGGAGGTTAGGGACATCTTCCCGTATTTGAAGTGAAAGGATAGTTTTATCTCAGCGGGAGTCACAAAGACACAATACAAGTGTTTGCCTTACGCTGTTTCGCCGCTTAGCAAGGTTTTCAAGGGAAGAGATTGCAGCGCCGTGCCAGAACCGGCAGCTTCCCGGAGAAGCCGCCGCAGATAACTGGAAACAGGTTGAAGGTAAAGAGGACACGCAGCAAAGTCTGCGGTGGGGTGTAATGCAATAATAAAGCAGAAGAAAGAGAAAAAGGGGGAAAATCGTGTGCTAAATAAACGGTTTCTTTGGCAACGCCTTATTGGGGCTTTCTGAAAATAGCAGCGATTGCTAATTAAACCGCTCCTGTTCTTTCTAATTTCTTTTTACAAACTGGTGTAGGGACAATGAGGAACTTTCATTTTCAAGTGAAGCTGATTTGCCAAATTCTGATCTCAGCTAACCGGGTGGAAACGCACATAAAACGTCCCCTTCGAGGAATGGGAGTCGGGGGGGTCGGTGGAGAGCCCCGCTCACACGAATGGACTTTCGTTATTTGGCATCCGCGTTCATTATAAGTGGGTTCAACTATTTGTCATCAGTGAAGAGAAAATAGCCTTTTCATCCGATGTATCGAGTCGAGCTGAATGCTAAGCACACGTGACGCAGCTTTTGGGAAAAACACAGCAAGAACAGTAGCCATGTGAAAAAAGCAAACAAAATGAGTAAGGCTCCTTTTCTCACGGCGCCGTCGGGTGGAGAAGGGAACGGGGCGCGGGAGCTCGGCATGCCCCGCCGGAGCGCGCCGGGCCGCGGCGGCTCGTTTAGCGACTCGTTGTGTTCGAGGGCGATCAGGAGGCTTCGACGTTTCCAGCTCCGCGGGCAAGCGGGAAGGCGCAGCGCAGCGTCGCGCGCCCAGCTGCCGGATTCGGAAAATGGACATGGGGCACCCTGAGATGCTTAAGTCAAAGGAGTTTTAGGCTGTTTTCCTGGGCTTTAACTGTAAGAGCAGTTTTGTTTCCATGTGAGTCACACACTACACAAATGTTTATTCTGCTACACGTCTGCTACTCAACAAGGGCCTTGCAGTTTTCGAGGAAGTAACACACACAGACGTTGCCGCAAGCAGAACGAACAAGACCCGTTAAGTTTTAAGGACTCTGTTAAGTCACATTATTTCTCACAGATGTAGCCGCTGCATTTTGATTTCCCGGGCCGGAAAGCTTTCTGTCCTTCGAAATCAGTCGGTGGAAGCTGGTTTTGCTAGTGTGGGAATTGAGAAGCTCTTCAGATCAGTCTCAGTAACGTTGGTGTCGGATCCTGTGGTGCAGCACCGTGTTTCTCCTGCACCGTGCAATGCAGCTTTCGCCTGTTTGTGCATCCATTTATTCTCTATCGCTCCTTCCTACCTAGCTGGCAGGACCACCCCTATTCAGGTAGGAAATTTCACCCATATGAGCAACGGAAAGGCCACAGGAGACCAAGGGAAGAAGGAGGACGGGGCAGGAGGTGAGGTGAGATGGAGGAGAGGAAAAAGCAAGGGTAGCAATGGAATAGGGAAGCAATTAAAAGACACAAGGGGAACAGAAGGAATAAGACCAGCAGGAATGACAGAGAAATGAAGACAAGTCTGTTCTCAGAAAGACAGGGCAGTGCTCATCCTGGTAACGCGTAGACTGTGGGAAATGTTCTTTACAGATCTTTCCTGCAGTCTTGCTCAGCTGGAAACCTGGATGGAGAGTAATATGCCTCCACTTCCTTCCCATAGAAACCAAAATACAGGGGAAGAGAGTGGAAAGTTGCATGCTTGGGTGTAATCCACAAGCAGGAAGCACTGCTGGTCCTGTAGTTTAGGCATGTCTTAAATTGCTCAGGGTGGACAAAAAACGGAAGGCAGCTCTACTCCCTACCCAGCGGGTGGAAGGAATCACACATAGTCTGGACACTCCTTCAAATACTGCCTTTATTCTCTTCTTTGAGTATCATGTTTATCACATCTTGGGCTCAGAACATCTTTTAATTCAGAACAATATTGTCAACATGCTCTTTTGCAAACTAAAGCAATAAAGCACAAGAAAGGCTACTTTCCTCATTTTCTGTTGCATGTAAATGACTAATGCCATTCTGCAAAAATGACTTTTGAAGTAAGCAGTTGACCACTGATCCCCTGCATGCACAGATCAATTCCTTAGGCTTTATGCATCTTGAAAATCTATATGACATCTCAAGATTGGAGATAAGGTCAACAGCATATTCTTTGCCTCAGATGATGAGTTCCTAGGCTTGATTCATGTTGACTTCTATCAGAAGAGAATATAAAATAGAATTGCAACTGGCCTGCAGGAAAAAAAAATAAATTAAGTAAAACAAATCATTCTTTTAATCTGCTCTGATGCTGGCAATCAACATCACTGGAGCTGTGAAATGCAAATGAGTAGGGCCTTTCACTCACTGACAGCAGACATCACATCACCAGAGAGATGGCCTTGAGATCCTTGCCAGGCGCAGTCACAGGCCATCCCTATGGCAACTACAGCAGAAGCTTGCATGGGAGAGAAACACTGGGAAAATGCTTATTTAATATGCTCTAACAGCTAAAATAAGAGAAAAGTCAGGACAACAGGAGCAGCCAGGTTTCTGCAGATCACATCAAGGGCCTCTTCCCACACCGGCAATGGGGACTTCTACCAGGTGATGCTTCAGATGAGCTGTGCGTACCACCAGATGTTCCTAGGCCTTGCTCCTTGATATCCTGACCTAGAATCTGAATAAACAACATAGTGACCCCCATCTGGCCCACACATACAGATTTCCTTCTCTTAAAAGCGAAAATACAGAGAAAAGCCTGGAACCTGGGCACTGAGCAGACAACACACCCAGGCTGAGGAGCCGTCTGAACGCTGTGAAACCCACGTTCCTCAGTCCAGACACAGCCAGGGGACTAAAACTGCTTCCAACATGTCGTTTTATAGCCTGCCCTCCACCCCATGGATACAGGCCTTTGCAGAACAGAAAGCTAACGTGCTGAAATGCTCCAGAATCTCAGACCTTCTTCCTGAGCTGCAAAAGAGCAGGTGTGGGGGAAAGCAGAGAAGCTAAAATCTGTTCTGCCCTTCATAGTGATGCTAGAGGTTGCTGCCAAGGGAATTAAAAGTGTTTTCCTACCATGTGAAGCCGTGACTCTTCAGCGAGCAAAGGTTTGGCTCTTGCCTTCTGGATCTTGCAAGCAGTAATCGTCCTAGGGGCTGCTTTTCTGAAATCGCTCTGCCTGCACATTGAACAGACACCTTTAAAACCCATCGGTTTTCCCACATCTACCTCTCATTTTTCTACTTTACCCTAGCAATGATTATAGGGCAAGGTGAGCATAATTAAAAGGAAGTGCGAGATTAAAACCAGACAGCAAAACTTAGCTGTTAGAAGCAAAAACAATGGACAAGAATTAATTAACCTCCAGTAGGAAAATTATGATTTACTCTGATAATTCTAAACAGGGATTTAAATAAGGTGGGAGTTTAAACTTAGGATCCTGTTTCAATATAGCATTTAGTAAATAATAACAGGGAACCAGGTGCACAGCATACTGACAGGGAATCTGCTACAGAGGAGCAAGGCAAGCCTAGTGTAGAGAAAAAGCTCGCATTAAAAGAAGCTAAATTCCAGCGAGGCGAAGTACCTGCAACAATTTCAAATGAAAGAAGCAGTGGGATGAGCAGTGTGCCGGCTGTCACCGCCGGGAGTCTTGACCCCTGCTCTGCAGCTTAGTCCTCCGCTTTCCCAAACCCGCGCGGCCCCAGCCTGGGACGCGAGAGTCCGATGCTTAGTGCCCTCCCAGCTCAGTCCTGCTCGCCGCATCAGCTGCAAGAAATCCCGGAGAACTCCTGACTGGCCAATAACCGGCTGAGAGGAAAGTATGGCGTTAGGTAAGAAGGCCAGACACATTGCAAAAGGAAGTGGAGAAACTAGAGTAAGTAATCTTCAGTGAATCACCAACCAGAGCAACCATGGAAAAAGAGTTTATTATCTGATAGTTACAAGTGTTGGGGAGGGACCGGATCACCAGAAGACGTCTGCACAGTGTTTTCATCAGCTTAATTGTGCCAACATTAACATTAGCCAACAGGAACTGAGCTCAGTGTATTAAATAAACTTGCCAGTATTAACCTGTTAAAACGCTGTGAATACTCTCCTGAGCCAAGTCGTCCTTCAGTCCACCTGAAGTGGCATATGGCACCACCAGCCAGGTTATTTTTTTAATCTGCATATTGTGGCAACTTGTAACAAGATACAGATTTTTCCACTGTTTCTAATTCAGCCTACATCAGTAATGGTTTTGCTGAAGGTTATTCTGAAGTTATTCCAGTTGCTCTTGTGACTTCATTTCCTAGCAGGCTTGTGATTATCACCGTGATTGGCAAATTCGCTAATAATGTCAGCAGAGCCACTGGAGGTTGAATAGACCTCAGAAAATGAAGTAAGGTTTGAATTTGGGTTGTCTGATATTACTTTGTGTCCCACCATCAGCAGGACACCAGCAGCTGAAAGTCAAGGGACGTTTCTAGCGAGGGATCCCTGTGGGCTCTTATTTCAAGTAAGACAGCCATGAACCTCTGTGTCTTCTGCTACCTTTACCTGAAGGTGCACCCTTTCGCTTGGTCTCCCAGTGCCAATCCTCTTGTTTTAATGTGCAACAGAGGTGTGCTCGCAGACAGTAGGACAGTAGGCCCAGTTTTCCTGGGCCTGTCATTTGTCCTTCTCTAATTGTTAGTCTTAATAGTTACAGTAATAGTTAATATTTAATAGTAATAATAGTTGTATTATTATACAGTTATATGCTATATAGTTATATTGTTATATATATAGCGATATTGTTATATGTATTGTTATATAGTTATATTGTTATATATATAGCGATATTGTTATATGTATTGTTATATGCTATACAGTTATATCGGTAGTATAAAGGTGAGAGAGCTCTTACTTCTAAGGACAGACAACAGAGCTCTCCTGTTAGCTTAAGTCAAAGAAGAAAATGGGGGTTCTCTGGAGTAAGGAAATCATTTTCCCTTGCCACATATACCTGCTAAAATTTAGTATAGCTGTTTCACGCAGACATACAGCCTGTGTGTAGCCAGATTCCATTTCAGAGGAGAAGCTTTGGTATGATCACCAGTCTGGACAAAACAGGTATCCAAAGTGTTAAGTAGAGAAGGAAGTAGACAAACAGGAGAAGCAAATATTGAATCCAGCTATCTTGTCCTGTCCCAGAGAAACAGAGCTTTCTCCTCGGTGACCAGGACTGGCACAGGCAACTTCCTCCCTCAGCCTTGGTTTTCTTGGCAAAAGTTGTTTATTTTGTTGCGTAATTTTTCTCCCAACTGGTCCGATCCCTGACTCGTTTCAAAAGTATGTGGCAATTCCTTTCTCATCACCGTTTTGGTTGCCTCTGTTTTCTGGGGCTGCTAGTGGAGTGAGGCATTGCTGCTGGGTGACATTTGCAGACACATTGCTGGCAGGAACAGTGAGCCACAGTGATTTCCTGAGGTGAAACTTCCCGATAGTGTGTGTGTGTCTGTGTTTATGAATGTGTTGTTTCTTATTTTTCTTTGGCTTTCATGTGATGTCCCAGCTGTACAAATTACATCATCATCACCCTGATACAAATTCCAGTTATTCACATCTACGACAGCCCTGCCGCAGGCATCTCAGAGCTGGGGCTGAGCAGTTGCAAACGATCTCTCCCCAGATTTTGGATCCTTGATCTAGGCCCATCGTGTCCTGAAACCAATGGTTATCTTTATCGACTGCTACCAAGTCTGTGGCTGACTTCATCTAGGCTGTTTGGAGTGCAGTCTCGGGCAGGAAAGTGTGTTTCTTGGTGGAGTTTCGGACTGACAGCCACATAAAATCTCCCGTTTTACAAGCCGACAGATGACTTCTGTAACTCTCTAGGGTACAAACTCAAGCTGAGATTTAGGAGGGGAGAAAAGCTAAACTGTCATTTGTCTCTTGCCTCACCAATATCAAAGATTTTGACATTAGTGCTCATGTCACTTTGTAAAACAGCAAGAATATACAAGGCAGAAGCAGCTGGGCTGACACTGTATTTGCAGGGGACAAGTTTCATAGTCACCTTAATCTCTTTGAGTGAGCCTTCTAGATACAAATTTTACTTTTCTTGGCAAATGCATCAGTAAAGGATATTATTCATTCTTGAGCTGACCCAGGTTATGGTGAAACAAGTGTGTTATGGAAGGCCAAGACCATGTAACTGGGGCCTAAAGCTGAGATATTTTACATTGTCTGGTGTTCAATGAAATGAACAAAAAGAGTACGAAAGTCAGATGCTCCTTTTAAGCAGTACTGCTGAGCTGACAAGCTCTCCGGTAGACTGGCTTCTGTAGCAGTTAAGCTATAAAAAGACTTCATATTGGAAGAAGTACTAGGTCCTCAGCAGGAATATAAGAAGTCCATTCCTGAACCTGATTCACTGGATGGGCCTATATTTAAATGATAAATCAAGCCAATGGCATTTTATATTTATATATACTATGTATTATATGTATTTAATTTATATAATATCTAATACAGGGTAACAACCTTGTAAAAACAATGAGGTTTTCTTTATTAATAGTTGTAAGACAATTCAACATTTAACATGTCAAATTTTACAACCCAACATTCAACATGCTGAGCTGAAAAGCAAACGTACGGCTGTTCCTGTCAGCAAGAAAGTTTGCTTTCCCTTACAAGCACTCAGGCATTGGATGCAGGGAAAAAAGGACCCCATTCAATAAAGCAGATACTTAATGTAAGCAGGGCGACATTACTTACTGAGAGCAAAGGAGAGGACAGAGGTGGGGATGTAGGATCAAGGGTAGTCTCTGGAGAGGTGCTGTAGGGAAGAAAAGATGAAGAGACCATTTGAGCAAGAGGCAGTAGCAAAGCCCCTGGTACCACTGACACCTTCTTTTCAGAGTCACCAGTTATCACCCTATTTCTGTGCAGAGCTGGAGTCCTCTGAAACGCCAGCTCCAGGAACTTCTCTGTCTTGCCAAATGCCGAGCTTCCTGCCGGTCATCCCTCCTGTCCAGAAAGCTCTTCCCACTCCAGCATGACCCTTTCATCCCCAGCCCTTCCTAGCGCCACTAGCTCTAAGATTTCTTTCTCCAGTCCGGATCCTTCTTTCCCACCTTGAACCAAATCCTCTCAAGCTGCTACTACTCCAGTTACGCCCTTTCTCCACGATCCAAAATCTTTCCACTCAAGCCTTAATTTACCTACATGTCCCTGAACTTCTTCCACATAAAATCCCTCACAGTTTCTCATCTTCTGCCTCCCACTTTGCTCCAAATCTCTTCCCATCCAATCCCACTACTCCAAGCCAGCCCCTATCAGCTCCCCTTTCCCAAACTAGTGCTCCCTCCCGTCCTACCTTGTCCCAAATCTCCTTTTGCCCAACTCCCCCAGCTGGGAACCCACCCAGGCCCTGATGGAGCTGCCGGGCACCTCCAGTCCTGCCTGCGATTGCTGCCCACCTCTTACACTGGTTCCCAACAACTATTTGTCAGTTTGCCAGTGGCCACACCAACTGGTTGTGCACCTTGTCTCAGTCCCCTGGAGATGTCCAAGACACAGAGATTAAATCATGCTGAAATTAGGAGTCACTTCTTTGATGAACTTGCTAGCTGAAAGATTAATACAAATAAGACAGCCTGCATTAGGACAGCTTTAGAAAAGGCTCAGTTTAGGAAAGCCAGAGTCACTTTAGGCATATGTTGTTTGAGTGTGACATGACAGTAATACTTTGAATGTCTATGCATCTCCTGAGTCTTAAGGAAGACTTTGAGTTGGATGGGAAGTGGTAGAGGAAATGAAAGTGGAAATGGTACATTTACAAGGCATATAAACCTATTGTTTATTGATTGACAGAAAGAGTAAGCTTGGACACAAAGCAAGATACAATATGATGTGTGTGAGAAGGTATCTTTATAGTCTCATCATCAGTAACTGCACAGACAATGCACTATAGCACCCTTGTCCACTAACTCACCATGTCTATCTTCAGCAACGTCCCCTGCAAAGATGTCTGGACATAATGTGTCACTGATAAAAATAACTAGGATAATAACAAAATTATTAATATCTAATAGTAGATTAAAATAATACAATATTTTTCTTTTTTTTTCACATGCAGAGAGTATGGTGCAGAATTAGGAAGTAAGGTCAGGATGTTCAAGTCTGCTAGAGTGAGTTAGTGGGAACGAGCTGAGTGCTAAACCGCCTCGGGTGCATTTTACTGTGTTCTTCCAGGAACTGAGGCAGGCTGGGGAGGAAGCGGCAATAATCGAGAAAGGTGGTAATGCAGCCAACGGGAAGCTGTTGAATGAGAGCTATTCCATTCCGTGCTCATTTATTGCCACAGCTTCATGGGGTTTATTGTCTGCAGAGGTACAATGCTTTTCCTATGGAAATTTAACATCAGACTGAAACGAAAAGCACTGAGAACAGCAAATCACTCTGAAGTAACGGGACTGACTATTTAAAGATACAAATTAAATTCTTGCTTTGGCTGCAGATGAGATCGTGGGTAGCAGTTCAGGTCCTTTCTCTTTCTGTCCACACTAGTCTTCCATTTCTAGCTAGCCATTGGCATTGCCACTTCCAACAGAGAGAGAGAGCTGCTAATACAGTGCTGTCTTCTGCGGTGCGTTTTCGACTCGCTGTCACTCCTGCCTCTGCAGTTTGTCACTTGCAGTCCATTGCTCCCCATTTTTTCTTTCTCATTCTAACGGAGAGACTTTTCATAATGGAGATGAAGTGCCGGATTTGATGAGCCAAATCCATTTTCTTACAGTGTCATGATCATCATCCGTTTCTGCTGAGTACGACAGAAACCCAGGCGTTTCTTTGAATGCTGACACTCGAAGTCCTCAGATCCTTCTTTGCACTTTGTTTACCCAGCCTAATAATAGAACAAAAGTCTCAACACCCTGCACTGTGATTATGGCAACTGTGCTTTTAATTAAGAACTGAATTTGGTGCTGCATCAGTAGGAAAAGGGAAAAGGACTTACTTTCTTATTTTGATCCGTGGTGTGTGATATTGACCTACGAATTCAGGTCCGAAAACTTTTCCTTTTTTGCAATTAGTACTCTCATTATTTCATTTACCACTTACAAGTCTTGTAAACAGTACTATAACAAAGGTAATAAGCAAAACAATAATACTACAAAAAATATGTAGCAAGTATAGTTTTCCTTAATTAGAGTTATAGAATTTCAGTGTAGAAAATTTTCATTTGAATGACTCAAGCTATTAATTACAGGGCTGTATGTTCCTATGGCTTGGCAACCTTAGTAAATATATCATTAGTGGTCCACAGAGAGGGGATGAATAGCGTGTGGTGGTGGTCTTATTTTCAGCAGCTTAACACATTAATGATATAATTGCCATTATTTTTCCATAAATGTTATCGTTGTGCCTGCCAGAGTATGCTGTGTGATCAGAGTTGCAAGGGGAAGTGATTCACATGATTGTCCATGATTCACATTAGCACTTCTCTGCCTTTCCATAGTCTGTTAAAATCAAGGCCACACTATGAAAGGCTGAAAAGCGTTAGTATATTATGTATACTGTAATTGTAACAGGCAACTCCAACAGATCTTTTCCATGAATCTACATGTTAAAATAGATCACTATTTTGGTTTTTATTTTCTTTTTACTATTTTATTTTACTAAAAACCGAAACATTTCAGTGGGAGCCAAAAGTGAAAGATATATTGGGTCTCTGGGAACTTACTCTGTTCAGAAAGAGGTTAATACAGCAAGGCCCAACTTAAGCCATGGCATTAGTCCTGTACTGGATCTCAAAAACATGAATATTTAGACCTGTGCAAAATGCTGCTTAGGGGGTAGGCCTGTCCTCAGGTACTACTATTGCAATCGATTGATCTGTTCATCTCAGTCTTCATCTTCAGGACTTGATCCTGATCTACTTAAATATGAACGGTATCATCACAACCCTGTCCCTCCAGTTGAAATAGTTGGTGAGGCTGATGCTCCACGTTGCCACAAAGCTGTTAAAGCATATAAAGCATATGCTCAGACATGGATTTACGTGATACCTGAAAATATCACATGAGAAAAGACCAAGATCCCTCTCCCCCCATATCCTGCTCTCCAGCAGTAGTCAAAAGCAGACATTCATGGAGGAGTGTTAGAGTCGAGTCAAGCAGGCATATGCTGACGGAGAAGTAATATTTCCCCCAAATACTCCCTCAACCTCCAACCATTTATAGCTCAGTGAACCAGAGCCAGTGACTTTATATTTAATAATCGTCAATGGATATCCCTTCCTTGAACTTGCCCAGTCTTCCCTTGAACCCATGTAAATCTTTAGCATCCTGTGGCAAGGAATTCCACAGCATAATTAAATGATATGAAGAACCACATCTTCGTTGTTTGTTTTGAACCTGGTATCTGTTAGCTTCATCTGATACCCATTAGCTCTTGAAGTGAAACAGAGTGCGAGCAGTCAGTTCTTATTCACCTTCTGCGTGACACCTGGCAGTGCAGACCTACTGTATTCCCCCCTCTGTCATCTCTTTTCAGACGGAGGAGTCATAGTTTACTTTGTTATTCCATATATACATACACAAGCGCACGTAGGCACAAGCATGTGCACTCATGCCACTTTGTTCATTAGTACTGAGTTTACTAGGAGATGAGGGACACCTAAGAATTTGTGCTGCTGTGGCCTTAGTGATTTGGTATTTAAACAGACAGAGTATATTCGTTGGTCTGAATTTAAACTATTGCAAGCTCTATCACCATGCAAATCGGATTGTGAAGAAAAATACAACAACATACCTTATTTGTAAGTGTCTTGGCAGGCCTGCAGAGCAGCCTTTAGGGAAGCACTTGTTTTTTTCCCATTCAATAGGATTTTTTTTGTTGTGAGGCGCATTGTTTCTTTCTGCTGTTACTATGTAAATGGTAACAATTGAGAGAAGAAATGGTGTGAAGTTTTAAACCTTAATTGTTAACCTGTAAAACCTAGAGTCATTATTTCTCCTAGTAATTAGTTTCTGGTCTGTGCAAAATCCTCTAAATGAAGAGCATATGGGGTATGCAATTAAAAAGCAGAAATGTATAGGCTGTATCTGACAAGCCCAAGCACAGCTATTCCACTGTGTTCCCATATACACATCAAGGTCAGTCTTGGGAGAACCGAGCACAGCCAGATTTTCAAGTTGGATCTTACTGAAAAACGTAGACATTATTACTGTACTGGGTGCTGCTGAAGGCTTAGCTTTTGTAGCAGCCGGTCCCTAAAGGATTAAGAACGACTCTGTGCAGCCTGAACTGTCCCACCCGAACACACGTCCTGGGAAGGAGGCGACGGGAACTGGATTAGCAATCTGCAACGTGTTCCTGGCCAAGGAATCGCGAGCAGAGCTTTCCTGTTAGCCGAGCCTGGGGAGAAGCAGCACAGCCTCCCAGCAGCACCGAGCTCGCCGCCAGCCTGTGCCGCTTGCATTTCACAGCAAACAGCCGCTAGCATTCCTATCGTAATGAAAAAATAGAGCCTCCTTAAGTCAGGAAAGAGAAAACTTATTGGCAGCTGTGAATTAGGTTTCATGATGGAGAGCGAAGTGTCACAACAGCTCAATAGATCTAACAGCTTGAGTCTGCTGAGAGACCCTCTCCCCCCAGTCATGTTATAACTGTGTATGTGAAATAACTGCTTCCTATCGCCAGCACTGGGTGACTCGCGAGTGCCAAAAGGAGTGTGTCCTCTCGCCCTTCCCCAGCTTCACTCTACTATCGGCTTTACCTGACCACTGTTACCAAGCTCAGATTACTGGTCTGCCTCGCCTAATGCGACATGTTTCAGAGAAAGGAGAATGCACTGTAACTGCTAGCATGAAATCACTTTGCGATGGGAAAATAACTGCTTCCTGGCCCTGATGAGCATAGTTGCCTTTGAGGTACTCAGAAGAAAATCCCAGGGATGTGAAGTACTGTTACTGTTCACTAGACACTCTGCAGCACGCGACCAGCACCCATCTTTTAGTCATAAACTACAATTTTGCAAATGTGGTGCCCCATCGTTACCAATAGCTGCATGGTGAGGGCAGAGGGGAGTTCAGATAGACATCATGATGCAAAGCTAGCAGTGAACTCCTGCTTTTTGTTAGTTAATAGTAGCTAATAACGCGGAAAAAAAGGGTACTATAAACAAAACCCAGCATCCACAGCAACACAGCCATTTACTTTTGAGCTTCTCAAAATAGGAATAATTAATCTTTTTCTTTCCATTTTTATATTTTAGAAGCTTACACTGGCAAATGTGGGCATGTTCTGGCAGTTAGTAATCAGCTGAGTCAGAGGTCTTCAAGGGAGCTTGTAATAAAGTGCCAGGAAGAATCTTCCTTTTTTATGTTAAAGTTCTTATATCTGGAATGCAAACCTGCATTGCTCTGCATAGCAACTTTGCCTTTGGGGGATAGATCAACTGTTTCAAATGAGTGATGCTTTTTTTCTATTGCCTTTGACAGTTAAGAATGAGGCACCTCTGTTTTCACTTGTCGGAGCACCTGAATGCAAAAGTCACGCAAATCTGAGCTGGGGATACATCCCTGGAAACCCTCCAGGGAGGGTTCTGCCAGTCTGTTTATACAGTCCCTAAAGCTGCACCAGTTCAATGCATTCAGTCTATTTTCAGAGGGTATAAATGAGGAAAAAGATCAATCACTTTAAGTTGAAAATAGGAAGTCAATACATACTGATTGGATCCAAGATTAGACCTCATTCCACAGGCCACATCTTCCCTCCCCAATTCTTAGGTGGGCTTCTTGGCTGCAAATCATATACCTCGAGCAGGAAAACTCAGGTAGAAACATGTCAAGGAAGATTTCCTTGCAGAGGCTCCACTTTAATGTCATTGTATCAGGAAAACAATGTTGTAAGACTCCTCCAAATGAAGGACTTGTTCCCAGAGACTTGTATTTTGGGTTCACAATATGGATACACACATTCAAATGCACTAACGCAACCATAGCTGAAAGTGATGCTAGTAAAAATGTAATAGTAATTCCATAAGCATCATCTACAGACCAGTTTGAAGCATACGCTTTGTTTTCAGGATAACAGATCTGCATCCTAGAGTCATCAACTGGGTAGCTAAGGACTCTGAAAATATGTAGATTAAATCTGGGCTCAGAAGTTGAATTTGGCTCTGACATTTCACTAGCATCAATAAAATAAAGGATGGCATGAGCAAGGTCATCACTGGGCTCTATAAGTTTACACAGCTCCTCTTAGCCTTTATCGTCCAGGCCTCCTTATCTTGCTCCATCTGCTCCATTCCAGTGATATTTTTAGCATGCATTCACTGTACAATTTTTCCAGTCTGGCTGCCTGACCCTGTAGTCTCTTAACAATGCAGCTGCAATGGAAGTGGTGCACAAGCAAAGGCTGTCAGTGAAGTGGGACTTTTTCCAGATCCGGGAATAGCCACCAAATTTGACCAATCCTCTCCCTGTCCCCTTGGAGCTATTTTCTAGCAAGTCAAGCTGGGCGGGTGTTTTTCCTCTAAGGTTCTGTTAACCTATAAATGGCTACAGCTCAGCTTTGAAGTTAACACTTCATTAAGATTAATTGGGGAAGTTCACACCTCTGCTGGGACTGTGCGAGTTTGTCTAGCAGACTCAGCAAGACTGAAGTGCGCTGATTTATACATCGATGCCTGTCTTGGTAACCATAAAAACAAGGGCAGTAACCGTTTCAGCAAAAAGAGCAAGAGCTGAGGAATGACCCTGCTTCCATGGGCTTGGCTCCTCCTGATCTCGAACCTACCAAAGTCAGGGGAAGCTGACAACAATAGTCCTCAACTTGCAGTACATTTCCAGGTGCAGATCTCGGGGCATTAAATGACTGAGGATATCTGATTCACCTTTATGTTACTGGTGCATTTGATTACAGGAGATTATTCACTGTGAGAAGAAGGGAAGCAGAACGGGAGTCTCCTGACACACAGGCTGTGTCCGGTGCGCTGTGTCCATGGGAGAGCGCCCCAGGAGAATGCAGAGCTGCGTAATTCTCTCTCTTTCTCTTCCCGTTGTGTCAGGCCACATGACGGGAAGGATGAACTCTGCAACACGTCATGTCCATTAGGACCAGGAAAGCTAACGCCCTTTTAGCCTCTGGTGTATCTGTGCCTGGGAGCTTTCTTCTCAGGGCTATTTGCAACAAGCAGAAATCAGAATACAAAACACAAATTTAATATGGGTTAAATCTCCTGATATGAGGAAATCTTATGAAAAGCCTAACCTGTCAATGTATTTTTTCCTGAGAAAAATCACAAGCAAAGAAGTGCCTGTGTCAGCATCTTTACAAAAAAGGGGCACAGAAAGAATTGAAGGGCCCCACCTTGTATGCAGGAAGGAAAATGGATTGAAACCGCTAGCTGCTCTTCTGTCCTTCCCAGCTCTGCGGTCGCTAACTGCCCCTTACCAAAGTCCTGCTGCTCCAGTTCAGTGTAATGTCTCAGTGCAAACCCACTTTTACTGACAGTTTCAGCTAATATGCCAGACCTTGATGTGTGTGTAGTCCAGACAGGTATTCTGCCAACTCTGCTAAAAAAGCAGTAGCCTTCAGCAGCCAGGTAGCAGACATCCCCGTGGCTTCCTCAGCTCCGTCTCCTTTCCTCATGTGACAGTTCTGTCAGGACAGTAAATCATCAGTGGTCATTTGAGGTCAAATGCCATTTCTGTAGGATTTCTAGATGACAGACAGCGATCTGGGATGATCCCAGACAAAGAAAGCCTCAAACAAGTGGACGCTGCACATACACATATCAGCTCATGAGCACTGAGTTTGATACCTCTGGGTTACACCTCATCTACTGCAACAGTGTAAGTGCGTTTGTCCTAAGCAGGGCAGATAGCTGTGGCCAGTAACACCTTAACATCACCAGTTTGTCTGACAGAGCCCTACCCTAATATAGCACAGTGGCAATACTGTTTACAACAGCACTTGGGAAGAGGCTTTCTCCCTTGCCAAAGCACAGAGGAAGAGTACAAAGTTATGACAGTGTCATGTACGGCATAGTAGACAACAGTCAGATCTTAGCATATGTCACAGTTCATACGCAGAACAGATCTTGTCCATAATTAAATTTCATTCTTAAGAGGAGATGAGCCTTGAAGTGTTGTACAACAATGTATATAAACCATAGCCAAGGTGGTTTAAGTGATCTCCTCAATCTAGCAGCAATTACCTTCCACAGTAATGACAGTGTGGTGCTTCCCGTAATATCTGGTCAGCGTTTTGAAAGGGTTATGATTAGCTGTGATAGGACAAAATAAACAATGGTACATAGTGTTTGCACAACGGCTTTCATACTTACTGCTTTGTGCAAGATAATCTTGTGGCCTGCAGCTAGGAAAAACATCCCTTGTAGCACAGTCAGCTCCTTTGATACTTCTTTATCTTACGTTTTACTGTGTTTATTGCTGGCAGAAAACAAGAGTAAATGTATAGATAAACTTTGAGGTCTTATCATCTTGGCTAGAGGGGTAATCCTGGCTCCATTCACGTAAACAGCTAAATTCTTTCTGATTTCATTTGGACCAGGATTTCATCTCTTTGAGTACTTTTTCCCTCTATTTGCAGTCCTTGAAGTAATTGCAGGCTGCTATCTGCCACCTGCATTCCACTGGGTGCGGGGATTGCAGCTGAGCGCTCGGCAGGGAGCACAAAGAGAAATCGCCTGGTTCTAAATTTTCGGGTCTTTAAGCATTTCCGGGGTGGAGGGGGCAGGAGGATCCATGGACTGGGGGCTGAAAACCCATCAGGCACAGGAGGGAGTAACTCCAGCTACAGTAGCTGGGGGAAGATCGGCTGCAAATTCGTCCTCTGATATGGCTGCTAAAATAGGCACAGTTCCCTGTATTCTCAGTGGAGCATGAGGAATAATCTCTAAGGTTAGAAAGACAGAGATGAGCATTATAGCTTAGACTTCTAGTGTCTTAATACTGTTTCTATGATACCTGTACCTAGAATCTGTAAAAAAATGAAATGATAGCAACCAAGGAGCCACTGTCTGACTTCTACATATAAACCCTCTGTCTGCTGTGTTATCATGGCTTCACGTCCAGCAAGGACATTTTCATTTCTGTGGAATGACCTTTGGTCTCTATACCTCATACAGATGGAATCACAACACGTCCACTTACAATGTGTATTCTTTTCAAAATATCTTTTCTACTTTTCCGGGAGAATATTTGCACAGATGAAGGTTAAGATACTGGCTGTACTAGAACTAGAAATCTCCTGTTTGTTCACAGGTCAGATACCGTTCAGACAGCTACAGCACAAACCGCCCTAGCATTGACCTTAGCTTGCCAGTGACCCCAACCAGGACCCAATTTAATGGAGCCTGGGCTACATATGAGTCTGTGTAAGTTACATGTAGGAGTCTGGGCTTTCTTGGTGTAGGGAAAAGTCCTCTTCCACCTTCACAGTAACCAAGAACTCCACTGCAATTTAAAAATCTCAGTTCCTGCTTTATTAGCATCTTCTCTACATAGTTAAGCTACAAAGGGCTTTCAGTAGTCCAGCTACTCATATAGATGGATATGTCAGAGCTCCTTTTACAGAAGAAAGATTTTGCTACACAGAAGCAATGTCTTGCTTGTTAGAAGAACAGAAGTGGTGACTTTGACAAGAACCACCCCTTTTCCTAATATCCATGTATGCTAGTACTATAAATAATTACAACCATTGCCTTCCAAATTCTCCTTGTATTTTGTTATAACACCTGGCATTCAGAAGAACTGGAGGTCATGTACTTTTATCTAGATCTCTATCTCTTGAAAATTGAAATACAGCTAATTTTGGAAGCAGGTTAAGCAATGTTTGCTACACAATATTGGTCAAGCTTATTTAAAATATCATTGGAAATGTAGGAAGCCAGATCACAGCAACCTGAATTTGAATTCAGAAGAGCCATCTCTGGCTCTTAAGTAACTTCAGTTGTAACACGGGCTCCCACAGGCTTTACAGGTGAGCCTGTGGGATTCATTAGCTCAGGCTGGGCTAATCAAATGAGAAGATCTTTTCTAGCCTGAAACAGAAGACTTCATGGGATACTTAAGGAAGATGTCTCTTCTATTATACAGTCCCTCAGAAAGACAGTACATGCCTAACTGCAATGCCTTTGATAGCATAGCAGGAGACTTTTACTTCTAGCTTTTAGACTCTGTGGTGATAATGGTCTGCAGGGTTAGTTAGAGGTGTTTGTGTCAGAGCAAAAGCAGATGCATTTCTGTTTAATTTACTTGAAAAGAGTTTATTCCTGTTCCTTCTATCCAGTAAGAAACAATGCATTTTTTCCTCCAAAAAGTTCTTTCAGTTGATGGGGTGATGGTAGAACTCAAAAATATTTTTGGTAAGTTGCTTATTCTATTGCTCTTGAAGATCAAGGAGAGCACCATGAGAGGGAAAAGTAGTGGTTAGTTGACATGATGGGTTGTACCAATAGGACTTTTAAGCTAAGATAGTTTTCACTTTTCCAAATGTAAGTACCTTAAGTAGTGGTGAAGGAGGCTAGGAATCCTATTTTTTGGCTAGATCACCTAAACTGAAAATGTATCTCTGTGAAGTCAGTCTGGAAAGTAGAAAGATTCCTAGTTGCAGCCCTTGGAAATTGTTACAGAAGTAATGCCAGATTATTTCTATAGGGTTATCCTATGGTATGAAATGTTCTGGAAAGAACATATTAAGATCTGGATTTGATTTACGCTAGGACCTAGGGTTCAAATCCAAATCGGGATTAAAGAGGATTAGAGTATTCAACAGGAGACTCTGGCTTCAAATGATAGAAATTGTGAGAGATCTAGCTGGCTTTGGTGATAGGCCAGGTTTTTAAATCACCTTCATTTTTGCACACCTCTTTTTACTGATAATTGAAGCCAGCATATATGTGTTACATACACACAGCATAAATTTCTATTGGTAATGTGTGTTTATCCTGAAAAAAATATATTTTTACCCTGTGACTGAAACAAAGAAGCTCCATTTTTGTATCTCTGACACCCTTATTCCAGCTCCTGTCAAATGGTACGGGCCTAATTTGAATTCCAGTGATGAGGAATAACCTGATAGTTTGTTTACCTTAGTGAAGGAAAGGTTAATTTTATGTATCTTTGAAGTTTTATACTGCATGTTAGTTTGTTAAAGGCATTTTACCACGCAGCTGGTGAAGGATTTTAAAAAAATACAAGAGAGGCCTGTATGCTATTTGTTTTAACTTTCTCTTCAACTCTTTTTTCATTAAGTTCCCAGATGACTGCACGGTCTTGAATGCAGCAATCTGTTTAATCTAGATTCAGCCTTCCTTTTCCTGTTTTGCTGTTTACTTTTCATTCCATGCCAGTAACTATTGAGGCAATACTGTGGATTCATTATCTCTCAGGGCTCTTGGAATATACGTGTTGGCTTTACTTTGTGTGTGCATGCATGAGAGGGAGAGACGGAATAAACATATATGGGGCCAATTAGTTTGTACACTTAAATTAATGAAGAGCAATCTATTAATCTCCTTTTCCCTCAGAATTTGGAAATACTAAGAACATTTGCCATGTAGCCTTCAAAAATTTCAAAAGCAGCTAGAAGGTCACAGTCTACTACTCCCTTCTGTATACTCACGGCTTTTCTAAAAATATTTCCCAACTTAATCTTCAGTATATGGAACAGGAGGGCAGAGGGGGAACTGCAGTGTTTACGACCAAAGTGCAAAGATGAGGAAGAAAATTAAATCCGCGAAAAGCAAATCTTTTGATCTCTCCTTCATTTTCCTCATTACGAACTTAACAGTATCAGCAGTTATGTTTTAACTAAACATTGAGTTTATGGACCCATGCCTCTTTGTCTGCAGATAGTGGAAGGTCAAGAGGAACTTTGCTAATTCTGTCTTTGCGTTTGCAGCTTTGCCTTGAGTTGGGACACCCAAACAAGTCGGTGAGAGTCTAAACAATATGAGTGATCTGGGTATGTCGCTCCTTGGAGTAGGTAGAACACAATACTGTCAGAGAAGTCTGCTCTGGTTATATACAAACCTGCCATGTAACTGTCCCAATAGAGAAGCTCAGAAATATCATGGGTAGGAGGGCCTCTAGGACCCATAAAACTTGAGAGAAAATATTACAATAAACACCAATAGAAAATTAACCCAGCCAGCAGAGTTTGGAAAGAAAGGTAAAAAAGCAGGTTGTCTTGTATGTGCCTTTTTCTCTTTTGGGCTTTTGAACTGTGAAAAAACCCTCTGCAGTCAGAAAAGCTGAAAACTAAAGCAGGAAAAAGGACTGGAGGATGTCTCCACTCCATAGGAATGCTCATCTATCAAACGAGCGTCAGGAGCAGGGAGGGAATATTATTTCCAGCAAGCTTTCTGCCTCTGGTTCCATATAATAAAAAATAAAAGAGAGAGTCCATTTTGCCCCGCTTTTTTGCCTGCATAACTAAGCCTACTGACTCTTGCCCATCAAAGAAGTTTCTTGCCTGCATCAGTTGACGAAACAACACATCCTCAGTGTGCTAATTAAAGGAGATACCTCCTGTTTGCCACATTCCCATTGCACTGACTTTACAGTTTTGCCTTGTCTTCTGTAAATCCTAACAGAGTAAGTGACTGGGCTTGTGCTGTGCATCCTGAGAGCCCACCAGTGCCTGAGGGACTCCTCGAAGGCTTCTTTTAAAACACCAACCTGTGACATTTAGTGCTCCGGGAAGAATGACTGAACTCATCGGGCTACTCAAGTGCACCAGAAAATGGTTTAGGTAAGCAGTGGGGAAGTCAAAACAAGATTGAATCAGAGGTCCCAAAAAAGAAATAAAACATGATTTAGTCTGCAGTCAGTACAGGCACCACCAAAAGAAATCCATCTCTCCCTCTCCCTCCCTCTCTCTCATTATAACAAAGCACAGAATAACATAGCCAGATTCCACCCTCAACTATATTCCTGAAACCCCTCTGAGACGCATATAAATAAATAACTCAGCACTGGACATTAAGAAGAACTTACATTAGGGCAATGCACAGAGGGCAATAGCTCAGAAAAGCATGTCTACTGGAGAAGTAAGCATGACCCTTATCACTGTTAGTCATTTATAATTTAAGCTCTAAATAGACAACTAATTCTGAACTAGTTCCAAAATAAAGGAAAGCGGAAAAAAAATAATGGTTCCAGAGAAGTCAGTATTCTGGCTTTCACTGACATTGGCTACAAATTTGCATGGGTGAACAACACTGAACTGAATTTGGACTTGAAGCACAGACAGGTCATTTCAAACAGTCCTGAAGTTAAGCAACACTTCTCACCCTAGGGAAGTCTCCCTTCCAAACATTTCCATCATTCCACATGGGCTTTCTTTCAAAGTAAGTTTTTGGCTGTTCTCAGTGATTTTTCTTTATTTTTACTCTTTTTGAAGATTTTGAGATGTTTAGGGAAACTCCTGATTCTTTTTCCCAGATGTTTCAAGTTCTGAAAAGCTTTCACCTGCAGATGGGTTTATCCTGAGGGAGAATGAATCCCAGCTTTATTTGCAGAAGAAAGAGAACCATATACAATGTGAAGGATGCCCAGCTTCTCCTCAGACACTCAGAATTGAGATCTGTTTGGGTATTCTAGAAATTTGTATGTCAGCATGCAGGAAAAAGCAAGCAAATGCAAATGAATGTTCCTAAAAATTCAGTGGAAAGCCTTTTTTTAAAAAAAAATATTATTTTTTTTTACATACCTTAATAAGAACTTTAAGGATCATAATAACAAGAAAAGAGCCCAATATCAAGCTGGAAGAAGGAGAAGTACTATACTGCCACAGCAGCAGATGAGAACTGACTGACTCATAGCACTGGAATATGGAGACTTTTCCTGCTGGGTCACAAACCGTAACTCAGAGCAGCTGGTGGTGGCACCAGGCTGTTATCATTTGGTGTCACCGCCAACTTACCAGCTGCAATGTGGTTCACAAATATATAACAAGAGAGTTAACATTAAGTAGCTGCACCATTTACTCTATCAGAAGAGAGATTTATAGTTGGACTGGCCCTTCATCTACAAGGGAGATTTTTTTTTGGGGGGGGGGGGGGGGAAGGATGGAGAAATTGCCAAGAATCAGGACAAGCAAGAAGTTGAGCAGAGCAGAGTAGAGGGCTAACAGACAGTAGAGGGACCAGGAGAGTTCTCCTCAAAAAAAGGAGGTATAATAGATAGAGGCAGCAAAGACAACAGAAGTAGGCTAAGGTATGCAGCTCTTGCTGTCTAGGGAGCACCTATTTATACTTACCATGTATCTACAAAAATCTAGACCTCATGACCAGGTTCCTCCTGTTTAGATGCCACCGAGATCCCTAGCTCGGTGTTTTCTTTCAGCTGCATCTCAGCATCCAGAAGCATTTAAATCTCAGAAAATGCCTTGAGGCAGAATTTAGGCTGGGTAAATCTAGGCTTAAATGGAGGAAGCTTTCCTGAACTCCCCAGTGCGTGGTTTGTGCACATACGCATGTGAGTGCATGCATGTGTTCATCAGGAAAAAAAAGAAGGAACTGAGGCAGCAGGCACATGACTCAGGGTGTGGGCGAGACTGGTAATATAACCCCAGTATTGCTGGATTATCAACAAGTTTGTATCTTCGTTCTGCAGCAGCTGGGCTACCTCCCAGCAGAAAATGCTGCAGGCAACATTTGTGCTTACTAGTTATTATCCATAGGAGCAGGTAAGGGATTAGCACCCAGGTAGGGTTTCAGGGCTGTCATCAGGCTGAACACTATAGTTTCTCAGAAATGCATAGCAAGAGAAAGGAAATAATTCAGCCTTTTCTGTTCTAAACCCACAAGTTCCTTGTATTTGAACTAAAGGAGAATTGTCTCTCTTTGGTGTAATACAACATGATGCATATCTGCATGAGATATGGCTCTAAGTCATGTTACTGCATGCGTTTGGCAGCGATACTGACTTACTGTATAGCCGTCCTCTCCTTCCGCTCATTCCTGCCTCGGTAATGGAGCGCTCTGTCCCTGCAGTTGTGCCACAGCCTCTTGTGCCTTGTGAAACACACCATGGAGTTATTTGGCTGGAAGAAGAAAAAAGAAAAAAACAACAGTTTTAGGAATGTTGTTTTTCAGCCAGATCAATTTCCTGACCTGATTCACGGCACTGATACAAAAAACAGTTGGACCAGCACAACCAGGAGAGCAGAGCACAGCGGTATGAGCTAGCAATAAGGACTAGCAATAGCTTAAGACTGAACTGCTGCCAAAGCCTTTGCATCGTGAAAATACAGCTAGAGCTGCAATTTGGGAGATAAAGCTCAGCCCAACCCGATTTGCATTCTCAACAATGCACAAATATCACAAGTGTAGCTGTTTTTCACTTGTCTTTGATTTAGGGGGGCATGAATTTAGATTTGCATCTTTCAGCCAAAGAAATGTTATTATTGCCTTAAGCAGCTTTTTTTCACCAATATAATTAATCAGGAAGCTGCAAAAGATCATTTTGTTTCATCCCAGGTTTAAAATCCTGTTCCTCTCCGTTCTTCCCAGGCGCTGTGGAGGCACTCCCACATGGGCAGTGTATGTTCTCTTATTTTTAGTTAAAGGCATTAGAAATACATTTGCTTTAAAGCAAGCATCAATAATAATGTTCATTAGTCTTTGAAAGCAATCGGATGTTAAGAAGTGTATTTTAAAATTTACCTCGTTAAAATGTCTTCCCCTCTCACTGTCTTAGCTTGTGTTCTCTTAACCTCTCAGTTGTCCCAAGTGAAAAAACACCTGGTCATTTTGTGAATATATCACAAAAAAGTACTCATTTTCCCCTCCTTTAGCAGGATCTCTGGGCTCTTTGAAGTGTAGCATTTGCATCACTTTACTTTAAACATGTTTCCTCCATCCCCTGCTAAACATAGGTAAGTTTTTGTAAGTTTGGGGTTCATAATTTACAGATTAAATGAGTTTTCTCTTTTAAATTCAGTGAATTACATCAAAATATTTAGGTGCTCTTTTTTAACTACTAAAATGCAGTCACAGTCAATCAGTGAATGGAACTGAGCAGTCTTCAGGATCAAGTTCAAACTTGTAAAAAGATATGAGTTCCTGAGACATAAAAAAAATTATCTAAAGCTCAAATCTTTCACTAACAAGACTAACTTTAGCTCTCTTTCTTCCAAGTGTACTACTGTAGAAGAAATATAAAGTAAGATGTGGCCATATCTTGAGTACTTATTGAAATTAACCTTCTATTTTTCATTGCTTTTTTTTAAATATATGACAAACAGAACTATGTGTTCCCAGCAGATTGCATCTGGGACCCTGATCCTGCATGTGCTTGCTTGATTATTCTGAATACTTCAGTGTCATGATGTATAATTATAAAGGTAAGTGTGTGAATGTTTCCAGAATTGCCCTTAACTTTCTGGTGTGTAAGTAGTTTGCGCTCATAACTGTCTCATATAATGAGCTGGGACAATCTTGTCTACTTTGAATATGTTATTTTGAATATGTATCTATGGCTAATGTTAAATGTAAATACCTGCCCCTGGCACTTGGAAGGACTGATGCACTTTTGAGTATATCTATGAGGAGTTCAATGCCAGCCAGAAGAAATTATCAGTATCAATTCAGTGTTGGTTCCAGGTTGTTGCATATTTTCACGAGGCCTTTATGCGAATCCTATTATAGAAATGCTATGATCCCTATTTTGCAGTGGGAGAACTGCAACACCAGAAGACTAAGGGAGTGGCATGATGTCACGATAAATTTGTCTTTTGGACAGGGATTAAAAAAGTGCTGCTACATGACACCAAGTATTTATTTGGTCTAAACTCCCTCTGCCTGTTCCAGTTTATTTAAAAAATTCTGATAGATTAACTTTGAACAGCAAGACTTTATGCCAGATCAGGCATGTCCGTCAGTTCCATACCAACTATATGTCAGATCCTAGAGCAGACACAGGGTTAGCACAAAGGCATCAAGTTGACACGAACTATATCATGCACGCTGACAACTTCAACAGAAATGCCTGCTCTAGGATAAATATGCTGAGAAGGAAGCTGGATGTACACAGATCCAGTACTAATGCTTATGCAACCATGGCTTTACAACCCTGACTGAGAGGAGACGGAGCCTGGAGGAGGCCGTGACTCTTGGGGCATCTTTTCCCTTTCCTGTACTCATTCAGTGACTGTCCTGGGCAAGACAGAGTCAGTCACACACATTCAGCCAAATATTAGGGTTCATAGTTCAAGCTATTTTTTCGCCTACGACAGTGCCATTCAACAACCTTACACAGGGCCAGGTAGAAATTTCATCTGACGCTTCTTAAGTTTCTTCTGCTTTGATGCCTGGGATAGCACCACGCTGAGCCAAGCGACAGCAGAAGCGTTAGGTGCACCTAATGCCACAATAGGGCTGAGTCTATCTCCTTCTGGGAGCTAGGTCTTGCAGAAAGGCCTTTCTTCGTGTGAACTGCCCCAGGCTGCAGCCTGAGCTGCTGTGGCTCCGGGTTGTGGGATCACACAGGAGAGAGGGGACTCTGTGCCCCAGGTCGCAGGTCCAGAACAGAGCACTGCCTGTGGGCACCGGGAATCGGCTCTCTGAGTCTGGCTGATTTAATCCAAAGAACCAGAAGGATGTACTCCATGGTGAGGATCTAGTGATGACTGCAACCCAAAGGAGATTGCTCTTTATTTCACAACTCCATTTCTAAAGCTGAAATAATGTGGGGAGAGGGAAATAAGAGACTTATGAAATGCAAGTATGAGTTTTTTCAACCCTTCTAAAATGTCTATTATATTTAATTAACCTTTATTGTATATGGCATAATTTTTACCTTACAACAATAATCCTTGGCATTTGTATGGCACCTTTCCTCTGTAACAACTTTTTTTTGGAGATCACAAATCACTTTAATAAATATCTGTCAATTAAGCCTCATATAATCCATATGTGGGTAATGAAAGTTATTCTATTTGCTCTTCTGTCACTTCAAGATTAGTGTAATTCGTACTAATCTTCAAGGTTTAAAATAAAACCAGAAGCAGAAACTGGTGAAAAATCTGCTTGCCTTCTTATTTTAACATGCTATACTCATGCCTCCAGCTCTGTAATGGGTCTGTGGTCAGTTCGCAAGTGAAATAGAAGTTCATCTTTGACCTATCAGCCACCAAATGGCTCAGGACCTATTTATGTAAGAGACCATTTCACTTCAGTACATATCACAGCGGCGGTCTGCCAAGATGCATACAAAAGAGAGGAGCTAAGAGCGTACATTGCCTGCGTTGGCTTCTTTACAGCCATTGCTCCTCCCTGCGTCAAAAATAGATTGAGGTTTTGTTGATCTTTAGGGCATGCTGCAAGACCTTTATTTTGTTCAAGTTTTCAGAAGGTGGGTAGAATTTGGGTGTGATAGTGCGTGTGATAAAAGATGACAGTTTAAGCCTGGCTATTTACTGTAGATAAAAGAAGTCATGGAATTTTAAAATAGGCTTTACTTTTAAAATCATACTAGCCTGAGGCATAGTTAAACGAAGGGATTTTTCCAAGGCCATACCAAACATTTGTATTCCAGACTCAAATATTTATCAACATGAAATAGACAGCTTATCCCAGGCATAACTTTTTGAGTCTGGAAAAATTATCAGCTTGGTAAATCACTTTTATAACTTGACTGCTTTTCAAAGCGATGTGTTATACATTTCTATGCAATCTGAGAGAACTTCTGGAAATGAGAGTCAGTGATGGAGAGGAATCTAACATGAAATTTTCTTAATTTTTCATGCATTTTTGAGATAATATATTGAAACTTTTTTTTTTAATAAAGGTCTCTCCCCTAGAATAATGAAACTTGTTTTCTTGAAGAAATCTAAAGCTTAGGGGAAATTTGTCTCGCACTGTGATTTATAGTAAGCTTCTGATCTAGGGTCTGGATCTAGGGTCCATTCCAGCACCAGAGAGTTTTATGACTCTTTCATTTTTTTAAAAAAGTCATTTGCGCATTTACTGTAAGTGTTATGAGCTTGCTGTGGGATTTTATCTCGGAAAAGCCAGGGCTGCTAAGCCACTGTTGTAGCTTCCTAATCACAGGTTTAGATGCTCCATAGGCCTGAACTTTAACTCGCAGTGTTATCCGAGTATTCGTCTTTTCGTTTTTCCCAGATGCTCTTTTTAAAATTACTTTCTGGAAAACTCAGTAATAATGATAGTTAACCCCCCCACTGCAGTTACCCTGAATTTAATCTGCTATTCCAGAACACAGCTGCTGAGTTATCAGTATAGTTTAATTCCAAAGCTGACATCGTTTCTTCTCAACTGTTCAATAAATAAAAATCCCCAAATTGCATATTTTTGTAATTAACAGTAGATAAGGCTGTTCTACTTAAAGGCTATACAAGGAAGAAAACACTTCAAGTTTTATCCTTGATTGTTTTTAAGTTAATATGAATTTTTGACAAAACATGGTCTATAATGTGCAGTATTAAGATTTCTAATGTGCAGGGAAAGACTTTCATGATAGCACTAGAGAAGTCAAAATAAAGAGCAGAAACTACTTAGGAATTAATAAGAAATCTGGTAGGGAGCTAGGAATAAAACTCCACATACAGCACTTCTGTTCAGCAAGAAAAATAAACACTTACTAAAGCATTTATTTCTTAATTGCCAGGTGTGGCTGCTCTTTAGAGGAAAGTGTCTCTATAACTGGCAAGGAAAAAGAAAAAAATGTCTGACAAAATAAAGACACTGATTAGGAAGGAGATACTGTGTGAAGGAAAAATACTGTGATAGAAAAGGGCAATGGATCAGCCTAAGTTTGCTGGTATGTGCAGAAATGACAACTTTTTTTTTTTTTTTTTTTTTTACAGTGAGAAGAAATTATTAAGCATATTTTAAGTCATTCCTGTTTGTATTTTCTCCCCCCTCTTTTTCCTTTGTAGTTTTTTTTTTTTTTTTTTGAATGACAAGAAAGAAGATAAATTGCTAGGTGGTAAGAGTGCTGCAGGGGAAACACTGGGGATATAACCACCTAATTATGAATTTCCTGAATGTGCAACATGACCAGGAGCAACTGGACAAGATTAGTACTGTATGTTTCATCTCCAGCTGTTTCATGAATACTAATCCACAAAATCTTCCACGAAGGCCTTTTCTTCTGTGGCCCTACTTTAGGCTTTAACAATTCAAGCAATACTGCTTGGTTTTCTTTAGTCTCTGAACTGAAACAAGAGCTTTCAACAAACAAAACAAAACCAAACCAAACCCAAGGAGCCAAAGAACTGCACAGTGTTAAGGAGATTTAGCTGAAATATTTGTAAAAAATCAAAGGGGCATCCTTCTCATTGGCAAAAGTGGAGCTAACACTGCAGGGAAGCATGATTACGAGACAATAAATGAAACTATTTTCTTTTGGTGCTGTGGTCAGAAGTTATTGTTTTGAATAAGCACAACTGGTGTGTAATCTTCATGGCAAGCTTCTTGAATTGGTTAGATGCCAATGCTCTTTGGAAGCACTTGGCAGATGGGAACTTATTTAAACTTATAAAACCAACGTAGACGAAAAAATGTAAAAAATGCACTGTGTAAGTCCTCAGCTTGCAAGCAGACGAATTATGAAGACAATGGTGCTTCTCATGGAAGGGATGGCAACAGGAACATTTTCTTTCCATGATGCCTTTGTAAAGCTTAAGAAACAACTAGCAGAATAATATCCCTGACAAAAACCTCCTTTTGTTGTGTCAGAAATGACATCTTTAGAATAATGATGCTGGCATTTAGAAGGCTGCTTCTAGCTCCTGTTGAAGTCAGTGGGTCTTTTCTGACTTCTAATGGAGTTTGACTGGACACATATATTGCATAGTAGTAGCGTGAAAGATTCAAACACCAAACTTAGGATTTCACCTATTAAAAGTAATACAAGGATGTCCAGTAGAGAACCGGTTTTGTCATAGGTTAATGTGCCAAGGTGCAAAGTTACCATGCACCCCAATAAAAAGACAGGGAGATAATTTTTATTTCAGAATCTGACAGTAATTAGTCCTTTGATGTTACCCCAAGAAAAAGTTTTTGATGGTTGATTTCTGCATGTGTTATTGAGCATGAGAAATACTGACCAGTGTCCTAGAAAGGGAAAAGACTGCTAATTAATACCATGAATACAGACTCTTCACCAAACTCAGTCAGTTCATGAATGCAAAAAACCCATGAATATACACTCAGTGAATAACTGGCATTCATTTGCTCTAAATAGAGAGGTACAGATAGAAATCCAGGTTCATGCTAATGTTTACATGCCCTAGCTATTTAAAAAAAGCCTCCTGCAAGATTTTGGATTTGCCACAGTAAAACTGACCATTACAACCTATGAAAGAGACTCACCTAGATCTTCTGACTTGTGCCAGTCTCCACTGTCAGTATCTTGAAAATAAAAGATACTAAAGACTGAATACATTCTGATCCATACTGTTTAGAGTTTATCTGCATTTAGTTTTCCTTTTATCAGATAAAAGAGGGAGAGAAGATCACTATGACCAGAAACTTCTGTATGATTTTGAGTACCTAACTGTTTTAATTGTACTGAACCTTTCTTGCTTGTGATACATAAAAAACCAATTGCCCCCCAAAAAGCGATTTACTAACAAGAAAAAAAGATTATATTGTCCCTTCCTTATACCATAGGAAGAGTAAGTTATGTGATTGTAAGGAAGAGGGAGGAGAGCATCCATTTTGCTCTGGATGTTTTCTTAAGGGGATCATTCATCCTTTTAATTTGTGTATCCTGCCCTTTCCCCCTCACACAACCTTCCTGCAGCAGAGGAAGATCTGACGGAAGGAATTCAGCAATGCCCACTCTCAGCCTCGTTAGAGTTTGCTGTGGGGTTGTGTAGGGTGTTTCTTGCTGAGGCTGAGTACCTCTCTTTTTCTCAGTCCGAGGTGCTGCTGGCCCTGAGAGTAAGAGTCTGAACCCAGAGCTCTTACACTGCAAATGTGACACATCAGACACTGAATCCGGAGCCAGCCCATCCAACAGCTGCTTAGAACCTTAATAACATATGTGGAGAGAAAACTCCTGTGGCCACAGGCCATGCAGTGTTTGAACAGAACCACTGACTGTGTATGCCAGTGCTATGTGGCATTAAAAATGACTGAGGGCAGTACAGCCCAGGTAAAAAAAACAGTATTCAGCAAATAAAGCAGTCAAAGCATTCTCTGTACACTGTTAAACAGAACCGATGCCAAGATCTCAGCCTACTTGCCCTCCAGAATACAGAACATGCAACTTATTGAAATAGTAAAAGTTTAACTTGAATCCCATCAGAAACCTGAGGGAAAGTATCTTACGAGAATAAAGACTGTCTTCACAGCCTTTATAATGATGTCTGATCTGAGATGCCACATCCCGACTGAATGGACAGTTTCCACAGACCCCTCTCTGGAATTTTTCGCCAAATGGGACTAGATGGCTGAAGGGAATGACGACAGAATACAGAATTTAGAATTGGTTTGGATCCAGCCCCAGTCAACAGTGCCTAAATTGTTACTGTTTGATGGCTAAACAATTCCTGTTTGAAAGAAGTTAGTGGTTTCAGTCTGGTCCCAGTAGGTCTGTATCTTGGGAATGACTGTCCTCAGTACATAATTCCAATAGTAAAGCCAAAGAAGGAGACAGAATGATCCCTTCTTCCTGTTCCTCTGCAACAGGGACACATGGGAAGAGAGATGAGAGAGACCTGCGCTATTGCATTTCTGACTCAACTTGCTTCATGAATAAACAGAAAGATGTTACTATGAAAAATGAAAAATATGCATCTTATTGAAAGCTCAGACTCAAAAAACCCCAGATGCATCAAAACAGAAAAGTTAAGTTCATGACTTTGGTCTATATTTATTTGAATGATAGTTTAGGTCAGTCATTTTCCCCAAAGTAATTTGCACACCCCTGCTGTGTCACTACTTAAACTACTTCTTGTCCCTTTCGGGGCAGGAGACGTTTCCTCTTGGTCTGATTAATGCTCTTCCTTGATCACCTAGCTCAGGCAGTAAGTCATTAAAGAATGAGTTTTATCTGTTATTTATGTAGGGATTTTTGAGGAAAAGCAGTCCTTGCTTCACTCCCCTCTGTCCTCTTCCTTGTTTTTTAGATCATTTTCAGTTTTCACTGAACCATTTCACAATTGCTGTTAATTATATCTGGTCCCTGAGTGTATCACTATAGAGTGGCTGAATAAAAAGTGTTCTAAATGAAGAGTATGCATTATTTTCAGATCTCCAAACTAGGATAGCTCTGCTGTATTTTATGTGAATCTGGCCAATTTCATGGTTTCAGGTGAGACTGGAAACCACATGAAAATCAAGTAACTGGGCACATTTGTTCTCGAACTTGTCAAATGTGGTTATTGCAGATGAGTGTCTCTTTGAATTCTGCTCCAACAGCAAAGCCAAAGTGAAGCAAGTGTGAACTGTAAAAGCTTTACACAGCAACAGAGAAATTTAAACTACACACTCAAAACAATGGCAGAGGACATTGCTCTACTTCTGTAGGGGATGAGACAACGTACCAAATGCCCCTATGCCCAGAGTCTCTGTTTTGTTTCTTAAAATGAGACCATGCTTGGATCTAGCATTTTTGCTCTGGCTCATCTGATAGGAAAGCAACAAATCCACCTAGTGGTTTTATTTCCTTCCTCTCCTTTATTTATTATCATTATTTCTTCTTTAGGTTTGATTTTGCTTATTCTTCAATTTAAATTTGCCTTTTTATAATTTTCTAATTTGCATCAGTGACTTTTCCTTTCTGTAACAACACTCTTGCCTTCACTACCTTCCTCTTTCCCTTTTTTTCTATCCTTTCCTTCACAAAACAGTCTACAGGATCAAGTAAAGGTTTTACCACCCTAGTGAATAATTAATCTCATCTGATTCTGTAACTCAATCCAGGATCATCAAAAAGTCTGCATGTTTTGGGTCACTAATAAAACATTTTTCTGCTTTTAGATTTTATTCATTACAAAAGTTTTTGCAATTAATGATGAATGATACTCAGTGCTGGCTGGCCATTTTACACTGAAAAATCTTTCCTATGGGAAAACGCTAATTTGTTATTTTCATAGGAATTATCTATTTCAGATAACTTTATTTTCATTTTTCTGTGTTTTGGACACTTGAAAATAAAAAATAGCTTAATTGGGCAAAATGTTTTGATTTTACCAAACTTCTATGCCAAACCAATGTTTGTCAGTGCCAGTTTCAACAACAAATGAAAAATCAAGAAGCCTTAAAAGGAAAAATGTTTTTGTTGATGTTTTAATGGAAGTTAACAAAAATATACCTGAACTGTGTAAGACTCCATAGAGTGTTCTAGCTTCTGAACGGAAACCTTGCTCTTACAGATAAAGTAAATGAAGCACTGAAAAAAGCTTTAGGAAAAATAACATTGAAGAAAATATATAGTGTCTAAGAGAACATGGAGCAGAAGACATGCCAGCGATGAGATTTTATTGAAGAAGGGTAGATAACCAAGGGACTAAGGCCCAGTCAAAAAAGCCTTCATAATACGGTTGCAATTTGTAGTGTGCGTGAGGCAGAGTCCTATTTTAAGCTTTTCCTATAACCAGATTAAAGCTCTAGTTGTGATTCCCACACTGCTCAGATGCTGCGCTGAGAGGTAAATTACCGGTGTGGTTCCTCGTGGCTCTGTTCCAGAGCAAAAGCACAAATCTTCCTTCTTTTTGGCTGCCACAATTTAAATATGTCAGAGTATTCCTTAATCCCCCAAAATGTATGCCTAAAAGTTCCTCTCCTTACTCCCAAACTCATAGAAACATAGAAACGACCACACTGAGTCAGACCAAAGGCTCTTCTTCTGCAGTATGGTCTCTTAGAGCGACCAACATGAGATGCCTAGGGAAGAAAGTACAGAAGCGCACACAAATTCTGCGTACATCCCAGCCTCAAGCTATTTGGATGAGGTCCTCCCTGCTCCAGCAGCGGTATTTCCCTGACAGCGAGAACCTATGGGGGTATTTTTCTACTGTCACAGCTGCAGAAGGCTCTAACTGCGCGGCAAGTAGGCTTGGTGGTTGCCCAAGCTCCGGTGTTCAAGGTGTGATCCAAGTATCTGGAAATAAATAACGACGCAGACGTTCTCTGTTTTGCGTGCTGTGTGAAAACCAAAGATGGGATGAGAGGCAGATGGGTGATGTGCACAGGGTAGGTCAGAGGACGCAGGGCTCCTCGGCAACTGGTATCTGGCTGATTTAGGTCACGCAGGATGCCACCCTTCCTCTGTGGGGTTCGGAGTAGGCTGGGATGCCTGGAAGGGGATGGCGGCAGGCTCCAGGGCTGCAGCTGATGGCAAGGGAAATAACACGGCGGAGGTGGGCAAAGGGACGGGCTGGGAAGCAGGGGGAGGACGGGGCCGACGGAAGGGATGAGGCAGCAGCTCGGGGCAGCAGAAGGGAAGGGCGCTGAAGCACGGACATTAAGGAGAGGTGGGAAATGAAGGAGGGGGAGGCAGCGAGCTCGCGTCTGCGCGGGCACGGCGCCCTTTCTGCCAGCGCCCTCCGAAAGCACAGCAGCGAGGAGCCGCGGCCCGCCCGCAGCCGGGGGCTGCCCTAGGCCGCCCGCCCCGCCCGAGCCCCGCCTCGGTGCCCCGCGGCCGCGCGGGAGGCGGCGGGCGGCCCCAACGGCCGCCGCGGGACGGGGCGGGGCGGCTCCTCAGCGCGCGCGCGGCCGTTGGGCGGGAGGGAGGAGGGGGGGCGGGGGCAGGAGGGCGCGCGCGCCCCGCCGCCCGCCTCAGCCGTCCCCCCCCCCCGGCTTTTTTTTTTTTTTCCGCGGGAGCTTCTACTCCAGAGTGCGCGGTAGTGTGGGCCGGGCGCGAGTCCCCATGTGGTGCCGACATCACTGACATGGCGGAATCCCCACCAAGCCCGCCCGGCCGCCGCTCCAGCTAGCCGCCACTCACCGCCGCCCGCCGCGCCCGGGCTGGGCTCGCCTCGCCTCGCCTCGCCTCCCCGCGCCGCCCCGCCAAGGTAAGGGCGCCGCGCCCGGGGCGCCCCTCCGCCGCGGCTGGTGCAGACGGGGAGCGGGCGGGAGCCCCCCGCGGGACGGCGGGGGCGCCGCACCCCCCCCGGCCCCGGCGGCCCTTTTGTTCGGGGCCGCGGCGGCGGTTGGCGGAAAGTTTCTCGCTCTCGGCGGCGCCGCGCGGCGGGTCGGGCGGGCGGGTCTCCCTCCGCGCTGGGGCGGGGGGCGGTTTCGCCTCGGGGGGGCTCCGGGGAAGCGCCGGGCAGGGCAGGGCAGGGCAGGGCAGGGCGGCCGCCGGTGCCCGCGGCAGCCCCGGCGCTTCCTGTCAGCGCCGCCGCCGTGCGCTGCCCCGCGCCGCCCGGGAGGATTCGGGATGGGGCGGAAAAATCCGCTCTCAACTTGGAAGAGGCTCGTGCTTTCCCCCCTCTCGGCTGTCGCAGGTGGGGCCGCCGGGGCCCGCGGCGCCTTCGCGGGGCACCGGGGCTCGGTGAGGGGAGCGGCGCCGGCAGCCCCCCGCCCCCCCGGCTGCCCCCAGGGCTTCCGCGCCGGCACCGCTTTGCGAAGGAAAACCCTGGAAACTTTTTTTTTTTAATTTTGCTTGCCGGCCACCTTTTTAAAATGGCAAGCTGCCAGGAGTGAAAAAAGAAGGGAAAAAAAAAAACCTTCTAAAAAGCCTAACCTCTCAGATCAAGCTCTGCATCTGCATCCCTCCCTTCTCTTCCCCCCCTCCCCACTTCTCAGAAATGTTCTATTTAAGTAAGGTTTTGGCTAAGGTTTTGCGGCTTGGAATTTCGTGTAATAAACCCTTTATCCCGTCTGTATTTGTAGAATAAGGGTGGGGGGGATCCAAGCTTCTCTCACCCTGTTAATAATTTTTTCACTTGTGTTTCTTTGTCTGGGTACCTAAAAGTACTTGCCTGCTTCTTTAAAGTGATAGTTACCCCTGCACAGATGGGGAAATGGAGATATGGAAAAGTTTACGTTTCTTGTTTTGTGTGTGTGTGTAAGAGAGAGAGCTCAGTGTGAGAACTTTAAGAGCAGAATTTGAATTTCTCAGTTCCCTGTGCCCTAACCACATTTGCTGTATTCCCTATTTACCCCGCAGAGCCTAGGACTGAACAGAAGTAACTAGTCCATTTCCGAAAGGTGTTAAACCCATCTAACTTGAGTTTAACAATGTGCGAGGTAATGGGATTTCAAACATGCCCATGTTTGAGCCTAGATCGCTGTTTCCCAACCCTTTTGCAGCTGAGCTCGCTTAAAAAGGTTGGAGTTTCCAGATCTTGCAGAGTATCTTGGTGCCTGTGCTCGTTTGGCAGAGCAAGGAGGGGCTCTGCGCCTCTGATGGGGAGCCGCTGGTCTGGGCACGGACACAGTGTGTGTTTGGCTAGAAGCCCTCCTAGACGCAGAAATGCATCGTTTCATAAACCTCAGGAATCGGAGCTGGGCAGTCTCTTCATATCAGGAGCATCTCACTTATCTCACCCTGTCATTTTGTGCCACCTGTATCCTCTTATCAGCAGTAAGAGAATATGCTACTGGTGTTACCAATAAGAAAATGGTTCTTGGCTGTGTTCCTGGGGTCACTTAGGGTCTTGCACAGAAGCAGTCTCTTAGTGCTCTTCTCCTGATCTTCAGCACTCTGTGGTTCCTTCTCATTAGCTTTAAAGCAGGTGTGCTTTGTGATTTTAACAGGACTCTGCTGTGGCAGAAGGATCTTCTTCCCCAGAAGCGTCATATATTGTTCTTCCCAGTTTTGGATCTTGTAGCTTGTTTGTGGTCATGATGTAGCTCGGGATGAGTCTGCATGGAAGTTTTTTTTTTTTTACCATTGGGATTCATCTGATTTTGGTTTGAGGTCACTGCTGGGACAGCAGTGAGATTTTTTTTTTTTTTTATGCTGTTATCCTATAGTTGACTGAAGTGTAAGAAGTGAATAAAGTTAGCATCCAGTATAAGCTGGTATTCTGTTATAGCTGAGAAGGCTGGGCTTGTAACTTAATACTGCAAGCAGTTTATCTTTACTCGCAGCAAAGTTTGTAACGTCCAGTCTGAAGTGCATTTATTCTGGCACTTGTCTTCTCTGTGTGGTGTTTGGTGGACCTAAAGAAGATTCTTGCACGCTACCCCTTTCCTAGCATAGAATTTTCTCTTTTTCTTTTCGCTTTATAGATTCCACTACATGCTCTAAGGGGAGAGAGAGGGGAGCAGTGAGGGGACATGTCTGCAACTCATAAATTTGTGCAAGAAAATACATACAAATCGTACAGCAAAATTCTGTATGTGTGTGGCTATATTTGTGAAATTCCTGATTAGTTTAATTGGCTTTTTCCTCAAAAATGGAAGGCATCAGTCTGGTGAATGCTAACACGTAAGCAAAGTTTACAGTATGAATAAATGTTTTCAGTATGAGGATCTTAATTCTTACCAAATATCTATAATTACATAAAAGTTTCAGGAACTATAGATAGCTGAATAAAACAAATGACTTTCAACAGTACTTTTCTTCTCAATACAGTTGGGCACTCCTCTCAACAGAGCAGAAGTGTGAGGGGAAAAATGGAATAATTCTTGAGAAATGGAAGGGCTGGCAGTTCAGGCTGTCCTGGAAGAAAATCCCAGTCTCTCAACCAAGAATGCCTTGGTAGCAGGCATTAAGTCTGGAAATCAAGTGTACCAATATATCACAATGGCTTTGTGGAACATGCTGCAAGTTATTAATGACTATTGTAAACACATGTGACTTCAGCGTACAGCAAATGAAGTAATAGTAGAAGAAGCCGGCAGAAGTGTATGTAAATCTCAGCTGTGCAAGATGCCAGTGAGGCAGAATTTCTCAAAGCAGCAGCTAACTTGTGCATAGGTGATCTCTTCTGCACTGCTAAACAGCAGCACTTGAGCAGTGGGGAATCCTTTAGAAACAAGAATATCAAAAGTTATTTTGTTTACGGCCAAGGTTTAGTGTCACTGTGTGATCTGCCCCTGGAGATGGAAGGTATGTGGGAAGAGGGAAGTTCTTCAAACAACACAGTCGAAATAGGAGACGATAGATACACAACGGTAACAGGCCATCTACAGGCAGGAATGTTTGTGTGTTTGACAACAGATAACTCTTTAAACATTTTCCAGTTGAGATGTGGTGGTTAGCGTTTTTCCCAATTTAGTCCAAACACTTCTCTGCAAAATAAAAGTTAAAAGCCCACTCTTATTGGACTACAGACAGACAGAAAGAAACACAAACTAATTAAACGTGATTTATTGTGGAATTTGTAACAGCACTGGAGAGGTTAGTTGCCTTTCAGAACATGCTGCTACAGATGTTAAATCTGTGCTCTGCTCTGGATGAAAAGCTATAGTGCTGTTTAGCAAGCTCACGAGGAAAGTATAGTCTCAATATTTTTGTTCAGAAGTGGAATTTCCCTAGAGGTTCCAGGTAATGTGGCTTTGTAAGAATATTTGTATTGCTTTTATTCGTGAAAGGATGGATTGCCTTGTGGTATCAAAAGGTGTAGAGGTTAAAACAAACCACTTCTCAAGTGACATGCTTTCTGTATTTGCTCTAGTGAATCCTTTCTTTATAAGTAAACTGTGTTGTGAATGAAGCTTATTTTGTCTCTAAAATCCTCATATACTAAATAAATAGAAGTAATAATGTTAAAACAAGATTTGTGTCTGTGATATTTAAGTAGCAATATGCTAATTTGAGTATGGTGTTAGAAGATCATGCGGGTTTGTTTAATATGCTTTTTAATTTGAACATAGGTAGTTCAGTATTCTGGTGGTTACAGTTTGTCAGAATGTTGTCAGAACTGTGTGCACATATGTGGTGTTAATTATCCAATTACTCAAGTTCTACTTACAGGTAGAATACTGTTTACTTTTAATGCCACAAGGTCAGACACTGAATTTCTTAAGTTTTGCTCAATACTTTACCTGGTTGGCTCACTTGTGATTTGAATACCATGGGAATTTACCTTGGGTAACAATGGAAAAGTTTTTTTTTTTTTTTTTTTTTTTTTTCAGGACTTGCTCCTCGACATGTGTAGGATGGAATTGATCTTCTTCAGACAGATCTCAGATACAGCCAGAACTGGTTTAAGGGGTCAGCTTAGAAGCTGGAAAGATTATCAGTTTGGATTACTGATTCTGTAAAAATAATTGCTGAATTTCATTTTTATTGTCATTATTGAATTATCAAATAAGCTAGAAACACCACATGGCAATGCCATGTAATGATAAAGTTTTGTGTTACTGGTTTATGATAACTGCAGTCTGAGATGCACATACATGCCCTTCCTGTTTATCCCTTAATAATGGACAAAAAGCCAGCTACTACAGCAACAGTATAAGAAACATTCCTTATTTGTATTTTCAGTTGTGACAGTTTATAATGGTGATATATACTGAGGTTACCATTTGGACACTCTGTTTACTAAACTGGAGCTGTTTATAATGTTCTTATTCATGTAAGATGAAGCAACAAAAAATTCCTAAATATTTAAGTATAATATTTTCTCTCTCTTTTTTTTTTTTTAAGAGAGCAAAGATTGTAACTAAGACTGATGTGTGATATTTGTTTGTTGTAGAGACTGCTTTACAGTTTCTCGAGGGGAAACTAGTTTCCCTGAATGACAAGAGTTCAAGAGGGAATCTGTGTGTGGGGTTTCTGGCACTACGGTCTCGGTTTAGGATAACTTAAACAAAACTTGAGTTCTCTGGGATTGCAGGTGATAGGCTGGTTTGCTTTCTCTGCGCTGAGGGTATAACTGTTCTGTGGCAGCAGTGCACAGCACATTCTTGCAGCATGCTTTATGTGCAACTCCCTTGTAACTGCCTTATACGTAATTATGAGCATTACTATTATTAGTTTCTTGCAAAGAAGTCTAATAATAGAATATATATATAGTGTACTTCATCCTTTTAGAAATATTTCATATGGAATGTTTTAAAAGAGAAAAAAGAAACTGTTCTCAAGAGGCTGTTAATAAAAACTTCAATAAGCAGCAATTTTAGATGACCCTTACCAGCCTGAAAGGTCCTTGGAATGTCCTGGACAGACTTCCTCATGCTTTTAATCCAGCTAGCAAAACTCAAACATGTTCTGCTTAGTCTGCAGCTAGTTCTCGGGGCATAGTGCTATTGACTTTTATATGGTTGCTCTCCATTCCCCACCCATCCAATAATAAAATGCTAAAATTCTGTATAGTAATTCAAATCTCTGTGTTATCTTGTACTCCAAATATTTTTGTGAGAACTCTAGTCAAGCTGAACTCTGTAATGAAGTATGATGGTATGATAGAGAGAGAGATTTTTTTTTTTTTTTTTTTTTTTTTGAACCTTAGTAACAGAAACAGCGTGGGAGAGGGGAGTTCTGATTTGTTTCAGGATCACTTTATCATTTTTCTGCTTTTAGTATAAGTTTAGTTAGCTGTTGGAATTTATTCCACATTTTATGTTGCCTTTACTGCGGAAGTATATGCCTATATAATGTGATGAGGGACTTTATGCTTGTTGGGCTGATGTAGGTATGTTAGTGAGTACTATGCATTTTTTTTCCCCCTGTTTGTTTATTTTCTGATGGGGTGTAATGCAACAGAAAAGAAAAAGATGACAACACTTGTTGATATGTGAGAGCATTAAATAGGTTTCCTTCTGGTGAGTCTGATTTACTGCAGAATAATGTAATGTAAACTTACAGAAGAGAATTGTTTTCAATGTGTATGGCAAAAAAAAATTTCCCCTTATTAGAATAAATTAATAGAGCAGAAGTGATACAACCAAAAGAATAAAGGTCCTGGATTCTGGATGTGGATGCCTGAATACTGTTTTTTGTCCGTAAGCACAGATAGAGGTGGTAAGGGTGAAGAGTAGAAGCACAACTTGGGCTTGACTTATGTCATGAAACGCATTGCTTTATCTTGCAACTTGGCTTTTTTGTTTTTATTTGAAATTTTAGCAGCATCAGGAATAATAGCTTAGACTTGAACAAAGAGGTGACAAGTAGAAAATATTAAAGTCCCATATAAAAAAGCAAATAAAGAAAATCCAATATGTTGCTTCTAAGTTTTTGCATCTTTTTAAAGTGAATTTCATGATCTTTACAGTTGGACTCATGATTTCAAAAGCTTACTCTTGGTAATACTGAACTGGAAATCAGTAATAAATACTTTTTGATTTCCCTTTTTAAAGGGAAAGAGAATGAGTAATTTGAAAATAAAAATACATGTGCTGTTTTTCAGTGGACTGTACATCACCTCTGCATTAATTACAACAGCTGAGAGTCACACATGCCAATTTGTAAATATATTTGGTTTGGTGTGCCAAAGAAATGTATTTGGGAGAATTTTATAAATCCTTCCAACTCTAGATTCTTTTAGGCTTGGTAGAAAAGACTTGATTCATAGGCAGTGTATCTGGCCTTGGTTTACGTTTCAGGATATGAACAGTCTTCCCTTCTTTTGTCCTTAAGCCGTGGCTGGACAAGGTCAGAAACTGGAAGTACAGCTTACACTCGGGTCTGTGAAGTGATCCCGGTGGCCTTGCTGTGCTCTCACAGGAGCCTCTTGCGTTTCCTTGCATCAGTGCTCAGCTACAGTCACAAGGTCCCACCGGTGTTCTCGGCTTGTACGTTGCACGCCCGTGGAGCTCCTCTTCTCGTAAAGGCAGTCTGAAGGAAAGTCATCTTATGTTACCAATAATACAGCTAAAACACGATGTGTGTATATTTTGTTCATACTCGCCTATTATTACTGTTGCAAGTTGCTCCAATCTAGGTAGGCAGGTTTGGAACTTCTAAAGCAAACACACTTCCTTGACTAGAGATGCTGGTCTACAGAACTTCCTCCTTAATATATCTTCTGGCAGTTAACCTACATTTCAAAAGGGTCTCATTCTAATTAAAAAAAAAAAAATCAAAGGAGAAATTGTAAAATCCGTTGTACACAGTGTTTTGATGTGTTGTGATGATGAGGAGACTAGTACCCCCTTTTGGGACCCAGAAAATCCTTCTTTAATCCTTCTTTCCCATTGTAGACCTCCAGGCTCATGTTGTTAACAATTTGAGGTAGACTGGATTGTAAAGTGTGACTGCCGAAAAACTACAGATTAAGCAAGTAAACATGACAGAGGCAATTTACTGATCTGTGAGAGCTGCTGAATGTGTTTTCTTCTGGAGATGTCTTCACTTACAGTGTTCATCCTTTCTTCTCCCAGGCTGTGCTTGGGTATAAGGGCCTTACTTTAGCCGAAGCAACAAAGCAGTATAATGCAGCCAAAACGCTAAAAACTTTTAAAGTGAAATGTTTGTTAAGCCATGTTAAGCATGTTGCTGTCACCCAAATCACAACAGTTGTTGAGGCCCTTACTTGCCACAGTAGCTGTGTTGGGTTGTGAGGAGCTTTTTTTCAAACTCTTCTGAAAAGTGATCCCCCCCCAAGTGTTCCCAACAGCAAAGTAACTGTTTTCCATGGCACTGACTTTTGTTTGGACCATCTATTTTGTCTTCCCTAAAACAGTTGCCTTATTGAGAGGACAGCTTTGGCTTGCTGTGATTCTCATAGCTGTCTTTTATAAATGTGTTTTAAATATTGAAGCGTTTACATGTGAATGAACTTCGCTAAATGAAGCAACTGATGTGAACTGGGTAACTGTAGTATTGCTTTTCAGGTCAAAATAAGCCTCTGTAAATAAACATGCATGAACCGCACCAGTACAGCTAATAACAAGGGAAAAATTTCTGCTTTCATAACAAGATAATGCAAATTGGACTTTGTATGTGATTCTTCTAGATCTATTTTAAACTAGTTCAACCAAAAACAAATTTGAGATGCCATGAATTAATTGCACGTGCTCATTCTGCTCTTGTAGTAGAGGCATAGTCACGTTGCCAGATCAGATCAGTTTTGTTTTCTCTTGTGCTTTGATTGTGTATGTGTTTCTTTAGCTTGAACAGTAAAACTGTTAGGCTTGTTTTTCCCGGTTCTTAATCCACTTTACTTGACATGTATTAATATCCTGTTGTTTTGTCAGATACTCTGAAATTTCAAAGAGAGGCTTTTATAGTCTATAGCCAGTAGACACCTTTTTATTAATCATTCAAAATTGGAAAAAAGGGCAGAAGGTTCACTGTCATTCTTCAACAAAATGTGTTGGAGCTGTTGCTCTAGCACACAATGCTGCCTTTAACTGTGGTGCCTTGAAAGCTATGGGTTTTAACAAAGGTGAGAAACCTGCTCTTACGCTGTTGCACTAGCTGAAGGAAGACAACAAGCTTTCTGAGTGCGAGTTTCCACTGAGTCATCCCCCGAGTTCGGTAGGGGGGCACTGTTAGCTGTTGTCAAGTCTTCTGCATTGGCAGGTTGACTAGGAAATTTGTTTTCAAAGCCTGCCTTGGGAAGAGGAGGGTTACAAGTCTTTATTTTCTAATGCTGGAAAGTGTTAGGAGATATGGCATCATGAAGAAAAACAAATGGAACAACTGTTCCTTATTCTGTATTTTTACCAAATCTGCTTCTGCTAATGAGCTTTCTCTGTTCATAGGCTCTTTTCAGTGTACCACTTGCCTATCATTTCTTTAGCAAGCTTGTTCATTAGCTAACTGTGATTTCTAATACTAAGATACTGGGTTTGTTTAATTCTATCTCAGGGTGATTTATGTTCTTCTGTTGGCTGCACAGTTGTTGAAAAGTCATCCTTAGTAACGCAGTGAGGTTATTTGTGTTGTCCTCCAGACCAGAGACTCTGGGTGTAGTACTGAAAGTTTAAGAAACAAAGGTCCTTCCTGAGCAGCTCATACGATCTAACAGCAAGCATATCTGGCAATACAGGAAGCTGAGAAGAGGAGATGCAGAACACTTAACTTGCCCTGATGTTTGCTCTCTGCTGGCTTTTTTCTTCAGTATTTCAGATGTGGGCAAAGAATGGACTGCAGACTTGTTTTTGTGGCATGCTGTGCATTCCTCCCTGCCCTCTTCCCCTTTGCTTCGTGTGTTTATTCCTGCAATGGGTGTGACACGTGGCCTTTGCGTGACTACAAACACAAGCGTGTATATGCTAGGCTTTTGGAGGAAATGTGTTCTTCCACACGCATAGTGGGCATGCACCCAGTCACCTGGCGAAGGTGGCCCTGTCTGGGCTCTGAAGTGGGTACCAATGACAAAGGATAGGTGTGGTATATGGTCCTTAAGTACTTGCATAAGACTCCAAGTGGCCTCATCTGGCAGGACCATCGGGCACAGCTTTTAGATTGCATCACTGGTAGTAGTCCTTACCTACCAACCCTTAATGCACAGCAAGAGAGTCCATAGGCATCTGTTGGAAGTGGGATTAGAGAAATGGATCAGAGGCTTTTCTGGCTTGTTTGCTAAGGATATTAATGTATGAAGAGTGATACAAAAGAAAACGAGAAGTTAGGAATGTAGCAAAGTGGCTCCGTGTTTTTGAAAGTCATGTGTAAGAGGTAATGCATTAAGACAGAGCTGGGCGCATTGGAAGGAGTGAAGTTGTGAATAGCTTTCGGGCTAAAGACTGGGACTTTAATGTGGTGAAAAAGGCAGCGGTGAGAACAGCATAACTGGTAAAAAGACAGTAATATCAGGAAAATTAATGTATTTGATGGAAGATGATAAGAGCCAAAGAAAGTGGGATATTTCACTAATCATGGCTGTAATCAATCATCAGTATGGGCTGACTGAATGGCAGCAAGTCAGAGGAAAAATACATGAACAGAGATTTAATGAAGGAAGGAGGAGCAAAATTAGATGCGACTTACACAGGTGGAAAAAGAGTTTAACCTTGGAGAAAAACTTGGAAGTGGTCTGATTTGTTGGAGGGTTAGTGGTATATTCTCTATGGGTAAGAGAAAGGGAAAGCAAAAAAACTTAGTCAAAATAAATTGTAACTTTCAGTCTGTTTAACTTGTCAGTCTGATAAAGAACAATGCTTTCGCTATGTTTATGTGTTAAGAGTGGAGCATGTATACAATGCTTCCTCTTTAAATGAGTGATGTTATATGGTTTGGGGGGGGGGGCATCACTATTGCAGAGAATCCACAAAATAAATTGTGGAGCTTAGCAACACTTACGATTCTGGATCAATGCAAAATGACTTGATAATTGAAAGAATGATCCACCAGTCACTGTATGCTCCATGACCCTGCATGCTTTCAGCTCGTTCCAATAAGCTCAAGCCTATTTTATGCTGGCAGAAAATATACTTTGGATAGTTTGAGGGTAAATGGTTGGTTAATTTTAGAGGGATTGAGTAAGTGTATTGATACAGCCATGATTCTGGGTTGTTTGGCATAGTAGTTTTCTCACTGTGTCCAAACTAGAAATTATTGATTTAGATTACCATAGATGTTCTGCTGGTCTCAGATAATCCTTATGAAAGTAACTGTTCTCAGAATAAAAGAAAAGCCAAGCATAATTTTCTGAGTTATAGTATACTTCTGAGTTTCACATGTACTGGAAGAGGTAGGTAGCTCATACCTGTGTTGCTTTATTATGTAATTTTCTATTCGTGTGTTGTCCTTGGGGTTTATTTGTTATTAAAAACAAAATTCATTTTAGTTCAGTGAAACCTCAAAAAAAAAAAAAAAAGGAAAACCAAAATGACTTCATATATCATGTTCTGGTTAACTTCAGCTATTGTGGAGGTAAGTGTTTTAAGACCAGAAATTATAACTATCCTATGGATTTAGCCACGGTGACATAGGTAATGTCTTGTTGAATCCTTCTTACGTAGTACTGTACTACAGTCAGCAGTTACTGTTGATTTACCATCCTAGCACAAAGTAGTAGCCAATGGCTTGTTCAGTGGTATTTTGTGTGCAGTTTTTTCTACTATGTAACGTATTTCAATTTTTGATTCATGAATAAGTCTAGAATCACTCTCTTAGAGCATCCGGTATGGGATACCTGGATTAGGTTATTGATAGTTGACCATAAGCTGTACACAGTAAGAAATTTTATGGAGCAAGAGAAAAAGTCATTCCAAGGCTTGCAATTAAGCAAAACCTGTACAAAACTTGATGTAAAGGAGGACAAAAGTGATCAGAATTGTTAACACTGCTCATGCTTACATAAAATCAGTCTTAATAATTATGTCTTGTAAGTCAGCTTGTGGCAAAGTTAGCTTGTTGGATTCAGCTTTGCACGTATTTATTTTTGCTACTCCACATGCTGCTCTAACAGAGCTTTATTACTGCTGATTAAGTTCATTGGTGCTTTTAATGACTACTCAGAAGATAAACATCCTCTGTCTTTGACTTCTTTGGACATGCAGAGCAAATTTGTTGTTACTCATTTGAAGTCCATTTGTCATGTGGATAGGTATTGCAAATGACAGCTGTTTGCGGTGACTGCTTGCTGGAATTCCTGAAATGGAGAGAAATGGTTTTGCTACCCTATTTTATTTTATTACTTCAGGCTTTCACGTGAACAATGTTTCATCTGTTATATCTTTTACCATTTCCTCTCTCCACCAAGCAGAGCCGGACAGTGTTGTCTAGATTTCTAAGCTGCTTTGCTCGGTGGACAGGAAATGGTTATATTAGTGGAAATTGTGCAACCATACTGAGCAGGGGCAAGAAGCTCTATGTCTGATATAACTGAAAGGATCTCTGATCTTTTTCACAGCAGCAATCTCTTCTGGACAAAACCCAAGTCAGGTCATTCAGATCCTTCTGTAACAATCTCTTTAACATACAAGGTGGCTACATACTGGTTTTTGTGTCTAAATAGGTTCCTGTAGTGCATAGGTGAGAGCTGCTATGTTACTGTAAAGACCATATTTGTATACATAAAACATTGGAATTAGACATCAACAGTTTCACTTCCTTTTGGCATTTCTTGATCCTGTAGTCCAACAGGATGATTGTATGCTCCAAAATGTAGCTGTAAAAAGTTTTCCAGTTTCTCAGATCATGTAGACTATTGTAGTGTTTTCTCTAGTGGCAGATCTCAGACTTTAATCAACTGTCTTAATATCTCTTCATTTGTCTGTTCTTTCCTTTCTTCCTTTCTTAGATTTTTTTTTTTTTTTGATACAACTTAATCTTTTCAGTGCATCCTGAATTGTTGGGGTAGTGTAAGGGGACAAAAGTGAGGTGGGTGAATGGTTCTAGTATACTCTGAAACTTGAAACTGAGAAGGTAGAAAATACGGAAGACCAAAGACACTGGAAATAAAGATGAAGGGAATAGTTTGCAAATAGATTGAGCATATTATTTGTGTTCCTGCCATTACTTAAGATTCTCTGGTAATCTATAAATGATATATACATAAATATATTGGGTTTACTTCATCAGTGATAATACCACCTTTGAGCAAATTTGATATATCCTCATTACAAAAAGTGATGGGCTCTTATTGCAACTGTAAAACTGTGAGGATTGTTGGATAGAGTACGAGGTGCTTTTTTTTCTGGCTGTAGGTTAGCAACGTGGCAGTTAGAAATCTGTCGTTTTACTTTGGGAGGGAAATGCAAAGCTTTGGCCCGGTGCCTAGAGTAGCTCCAGATGGTCAGAAGAGATTTTGCACTCAAGTCAGAAAGTATATGGGGATGGCAGATCGGACCTGTCAACCTCCCTCTTATTCTGTCCTCAGGAGAGTTATTTTCCATTAATTATATAAAAAATGATTGTCTTGTTTGTACAGCTCAAAATTATGTATTGCTGTCCTGGCTCTGTAAGTGAGGCTTAATTATCTTCTAATGCTTTCCACGGAAAGCCGAGTGCGTGGTGCTGCCTCCAGGGTTGCTGTCCTGCCTGGAGCGCTTCTCAGCTGGCTCGTGAAGCTTACCCAGGGCTCAGCGCGGGGCAGCGAGCGACCGCGTTGGCTGTCTGCTCTGTCTGCGTGTCTCATCTTACCGCGTGGCAAATGCAAGGCAATTTGAGGGAGCTATATTCAAAGTTCAGGCAATTTAAATGAAGAACCTCCTGCAAGCTGCCACTTCATACAAATATTCGAGAGTACTGGACTGTTCTTTAGTTTGTTAGGTATGTAAAATACTGTATATCTGTAGTGTTTTTTTTGCATATCCCTATTTTTCCTCAGAAAAGGCTTCTCATGACACAAACCTGTGTATTTTTGAAGAAAACAATTTAATTTGACTGGTGGAAGTGGGGAAACAACTGAAACTATCTCTCTTCACAGTGATATACACAAGCAGTTGAGAGGAAGAAATAGAGAAATACTATTTTTATCTATTCTCTTCTAGTTATATTAGGCAAAGATTTAACGTGTTGTATGTGTCTTTTTTTCTTGCCAACATCTTTTCCCTACCTTTGTGTTTGATACTAACACTGAGGGCTCTTTCTTTGTTTTTAAAGCAGGTTTAGAGACTTAGCCATGCAACTACTTTTACTGCTTGACCGTGGCATATGTTCTGTTGGTGGTATAGCTATGAAAAATACAGACAATATCTGGAATAGGATTTTTTTTTTTTTTAAGAGATAAGAAAGGATTAATGCTATTTTACCAGTCCTTGTGGGACTTCATTTGAGAAATACCTATATTCTGATCACCTATGGTTACAAAAGATAAATTTGAAGTGGTAGAGTTACAGAAGAGGGGTTCAATCATGAGTGGAAGTATAGAAAGCCTTTCTTATGAAAGGGGATGGAAAAACATTTGGCAGGAAAAAGTGCCAAGAAAGAATGATTACTATCTGTAAATCCATCAGGGTGTAAACACTGCAAAGGCAAAAAGGACTGTTTAAGCTGAACGCCAGTGTTAGCAGAAGAACAAATGGATGCAAGCTGTCAATAATTCCTTTTTTTGCGGAATTTGATCAAATAGCTTAATCCAAAATCAGGCTAGCCTTCCAAATAGGAGACACTTTATGGCAAGCAGAAGGATGTGACTAGTTATAAGGCAGAGCTTTCAGCAAGTCTATAAAAGAATATGTGGCATTAATAGTGTTGTATATGAATAAACAGCATACAAGTGGAAGTCTGGCTTCAGTGAAGTGGGAGGACAGAAAGGGACCTTCTGTCCTTGAATACTGTGTAATGGAAACACTTTAGGCATTTATTGCAACAGTGAATTTATACTGATCTCTATTTTAGTAAACCAAAATTATGATAAAAATCACTTTTTTCAAGTTTTTATGCCAATAATCAGTTTTAATATTAAAACAGATAAGGTCTTTATGCCAAAGACTCCTTTGTTTAGATAACATGTCTGTCTTACACAAGTCTACTGATGAAGTGGAAACACGTCCTTCCCCAGTCAACCCCAGACACGTACAACTGTGTTTGCCTTTCCTGGGGACATTTGCTTATACAGGAAGGTATGTACATACAGAGCTGTACAGTCTTGGTGCTGAAGCTTTGATATGGCTGTGATCGTGGTGAAATTTCATTCCTATGTCCTCTTACTGATATTTGTATCCTGGTAGAAAATCCTGATGTAATGTAACTTCAGAAAAGAAGATAGGTAGCTTTCAAAGAGCTTTGAGCACCAGGGGAGACAAAGCTCCCTTCCAAGATTGTGAAATCCCTGGATCACTTACTGGAGTAAAGCATGGAGGTTTGTATCCAAACTTTTGCTCTAACCTGTAGGAAGGAGCACACTAACTCCAAGATGATCACAAACTTCAGAAGCAGACTACAAGATAAACTTTTTTTTTTTTTTTTTAAAAAAAAAAAGTGTAATCAGTGTTTCAGAAATGTGATGTTAAATATTTAATGATCAAAATGTCTGAATTTATTTTTGCTGGAAGATGGAAGTTATTATCCTGAAATACAGTGTTGAAGTTTTAAAAAAAAGTGCAATAAACTTGTGAATGGGTGTGAAATGCCAAAGAGAGAAATATTTTTAGTGGTACAAGAAGGAGAGGGAATCTAAATTGGGTCACCTGCAACTTCAGAAGTGGTTGTGCACACAACAAATTGCTTTTTATGTTTGCATCAGTACTCTGCAAAAGGAAAAATCAGCATGTAGTGAAGGTATTATCTAGTTAATTGCTTGGTAGCTACACTGAAATTGCTTTAATACCAGCCTGTGGTGTTCTTTCTCAGCAGAAATGCTTTTGTCAGGGAGCAGTTAATGTTTCTTGGAGAGAGGAGCGTGCAATGAGTGCTTGTGCATGCTTTCATCTGACTGTTTTCCTCTTACAACAAGGAGTCACAGGAACTTGTTGACAAAGCTGTTTTCTCTGATTGAACTGAGTTTTTGTTTTTCTGTTCCAAATAGTCAGGTTTGACTTTAAATGAGACAGTGTTGATGATATATCTGATGTGCTTTCATTTATGAGCTACTTGGGGGAAAAATGTTTTAATTGTCTTTATGTTAATGCACAAGAACTGGGAGCTTGTTTTCATCCGTCAGTGCTAGAGACTTAAAACAAAAGCCAAGCAAACTTCCAGATGGTGGCAGATTCTGGATACCAGCCACCAACAGACATAATTAAGTATGCCTGCCTTTCTGCCATTTAACCACTTACAAAACAGCTGTCTTCCTTGTTTATAAGTGCAGACTTTGTCTTCGTTCATATTTGCTTAAATGAAGAAGGTGAAACGGTACAGCGTGGCAGAAACAGTACCGGTGGGATCAGCACTCTCGCTGAGACTCTTGCCAGCTGAATAAGAATTAGCTTGCAGGTTGTCCTGTGTTATGAAATGTCCAGCTGTTAACTTTTAAAGCTGTGTGAATGGGCAGCTTAGAATTAACATTGGTTTTAATACGAGCTGTATTGACAAAGGAACAATGGTTTCACAAACATATCCATACTTTTTTTCTTTTTTGGTCCCCTTTTTGGGGGTTGGGTGTGCACTATCTGAAATGCTGTCACTAATTAAAAAATTACAATAAGCCAGTGCATTTAAAGTTTTAAAGGGGGGGGGGGAAGTCTGACTGGGAAGTTAATGAAACAACTGGAACGGCATCTAGCATTGTGGCTGCTCTTGCTCAATAATGGTTTGCTTGGTGCTAAATATGTTGAAATTGCTTTTGTTGTCTTGATGGGATTTTAACCCCGTATGGCAAGGGAGGAGTTAATTTGGGCACTGGAAATTAAGCCAGCTTCAGGAGATTAAAGTGTTGGTGGGAGAGCAGGAAGGGAGGAGCTGGAGGAACACAGCCCGGCAGCTGGGGAAGAGCAGAGGTGAGGTGGACAGGGGCTTCCTGCCCTGCTCACGGAGCTCCGTGGTGTGGGCAGGAGGTGCCCTGCTAGATGAAATAGTGCTGCTGAATTAAATAAGGCCTCAAACCTGGGCAGTGACAGTGATCCGTGGGATTTTTTTAATGGCTGCCTGTACATGTATGGTCTAGCCAGATTTAGTTTTGGTGCCACCCACTATCTGCTAAGCACTTCCAAATTTGGGATGTTCTCTGTATGAAGAATTTGTGGTACAAAGTTGTAACGTGGACCACCAAATAGACACTGTGAACTGAGGATTTTAATTACTGTTACTGGCTGGGACAGACTGTCAATTCCATTAGCAAATCATTACCTAAACATTGGTGAATAATCAGTATGATCATTACTTTGGTCTTGGTAGATACGGAGCGCTTAACAGAGAAGATGGGCTGCATTATTCCTATCTTACACCTGAGAAAACGAAACACCAAGGTGAAATAACTGGAGATACTTGCTTGTTAAGGCTGGACTGGAAATCTTATTAGTGGTCTGCATGTGTCTGGGGGTTTCCCTTTCTGAGATGAGACTTGACAAGCCTCCCTGAAGTGCCTATGTGTGGTTTCAAAGTACCTCTGAAAGTCTCTCCCTGCTGAGGAATGCTGACACCTTCATGTGGCAAGAGGGCAATCCTTAGTACCTCCTGGCTAGGATTTTGCAAGCTATCTGTAGGAAATATTTACAAAAGACTAACGTGTTATGGTAAGTGGGACAAAAACAGGTTTCTTACAAATGCCAACTAAGTTTTTGCAAGTTAATAACATTGTCAGCAGGCAGTAAAGCATATGCTTAATTTAGTAAGGTTATAGTTTTTTTTTTTTTTTTTTTTTTTCCTTTCAAAAGGGGCAAGCACTTAAAGTTTATGCAGTTATCTTGGCTTATCTTAACTTACATTTCTGGCTAGTACATGCAAAGTCATACTTCTTGGATTCAGAACCATCAGAAGAAGAAATACTGTTCGCCTGTCTGGATTGATCCTGTCTACTCCAGTGACTCATCTTTTTGCTTTGTTTTTAATGTTGGGCCCACCTCTAATTTGCCTGGCTTCTGCCCACTGGTTCTTACTGTTCTTTAATGTCTGGTCCATGCTGGCCCTGGGACAGTTATAAATGAATCTCGTATAGTGCTTAGAAATGCTGTTGGTAGCCACACATCAAGCCATCTGGGTACACCTGCACGCATAGCATGGTTGATTCACAGGCAGTGTAATCAGCCCACAGATTAACTCAGTCTGTTAGCTAGCCAGTTCTTAATACACTTAAGATATTTCAGTTTGTACAGTGCTAAATCTGTTATCAGAATGTTGCATGGTACGAAGTCAAGTGCTGGCTAAAGGATATACATGAGCTAGCACAGCTCTCCCTATCAACCTGATGCGTAATCTCGTCAAACAGTGTGGTAGGATTTGTTTAACAGGACCTGTTTTGCATAGTACAACTTTATTGATTATGTTCATATTTTTGGATTCTTTATGACTGGAATCCTACACTGCTTTTCGACTGTTTTGTCTGAAGGCTGTGTCCTACGAATGGCACGTCATTGCGCTGGTCGGCCTGCTGCCTTGGTAGCTAATGGCAGTGAATGAGCGTGTTCTGCCCTGCTTCCCACTGCATCCGTGTGCGTCGTCACTGGGAGCAGGCAGGGCATTGCCTCGGGTGGTACTTTTGGTTGGAAGACCTTTGGATCTCTTTAGTCACTCAGGTAACTCGTTCAGTTTGATACAAGTGCATTTTTTTGCTTCTTTTGAAATGTTGCCCAAAAAGCATTTAAGTGCTTCCATTCAACATTAGCCATGTTTTCACTTCTGTTTTGCAGTGGGCTTATACCACTATTAGATTTCACTCCTTCTGTATGTATTCTAAAAACCAACTTGTTCTCCATTGTCCTACAATCATCTCTTCTTTGTTTTGTTTGGTTTGCCTTGACTCCAGGTAACAGCCTTGGTTTCGCTTACTGTTTTTCTGTAGCTCTAATGCATATTGATCATTGTCTGTTCTTCCTTCTTCCCTTCACCCCTTTTTATACTGCATTATATTTTTTCTTTTAGCTGCTGAATCAGGCTTTTAGCCAAAGATTCCCTCCTTCTTGAGTGAGAAGATCACACTTTCTCTTTCATAGACTTCTTTATTTAAATTTTTTAAGTGGGCTCACAATTGTAATGTACTTCAAAGTTTTCTTTCCAGTCAGTTCTTCCTCTCAATCCTCATCAGTCTTGGGAAATTAACGTTTTGTTGTTTTAAATATAAACTGCATGTTATTAGCTCGAGTTAATTTCCATCTTTGAATTTTAATTATTATTATTATTTGAAGATTTGATTGCTGTAGTGCTTCAGAAGCTCTCACGGGATGATTCTGACCAGTTCTCTGAAGATGAAACTTCCAGTTGTTGAGTGTTTCATGTGCTGAAACTGAAGGATAGGAAAATGTTCTTTCTTAACATGTATTAAATATATGTGTATAGTGTAGGGAAGCTTTTGTTATGTTTTGAATTCTCTTCTGTGAATGTAATCAAATAATTTTTCAGGTAGGTTTTTTTTAAGCAGTGGGGGAAGGATACTGTTTTGTAAGTACTTGGCAGATTATCTCCTTTAATATCATGATGTGCAACTAGTTAGAGATGGAGGTGGTGTAATCCAACTCTGTGTATCAACAGCTAAAGCTCTGCAGATGCTCTCTGCAGTGCACATTCGTAGCCACATTGAACAGTTCCAAGTCAGTGTTGCTGCTTTGAAAGCACCTTGTCCTACCTCCAACTGTACTTATTCCTATCACTTGTTTTAGTGCAATCAGTTGATCTGCCTGAAAACTTCCTTTGTAGGAAGATAATTCACAGACTAGTCCTGCTGTTGCTTAGATGCTAACTCTCTCTTGATAAGATAGTCAGTAGCAGGAGATCAGGGTTATGACTGTACCTTCTAGTAGTAGCCTTGTCACAGGCTTGCTTGAACCTTTCCTGAAACGGTGCTCTCAAACAACTGGTTTGTTGTTTTCAAGCTAAGCTAACTCTAAGTTGTGACACTCTCCTCCTCTACTCCTGTTGTACAGGCAAGGAGTGTCCAGGTGGGACACTGTGTGCTAAATGGACATACTGACCTTGCAGCATTTCCCTGCTTTTCACTAATAAAGTGAAAAGCGACTTTCTGATTCCAAACCTGTTCCACAACTGAAATAATTACTTATGTACCTTTCCAATGGAGGGGAAGAATATTCCTGGATAGGTAAGAATGGAAATGGGCAACAACAGCCTTAAGTGGAGAAGTGATGATGTGTATGGTGCTTTTTTTGTTTTTTTTATTGTTAATATTTAAATACTACTACTGTTACAAATCTAAATGTCAGTGACTGTTCTCCCTGTCCACTAGTCTCTTCCACTAACCACCATATCCTACCCTAAATAAAAAGAGTTAAGAAAAGGTGAATGCAGAAGTTTTACACTCTTGGACTCCTCAATGTTCTGCTGTGCACAGAAGTGTAGAACTTTCTCTTGAATTGAGAGTTCCCGTAGTACACCTTAGTAAGTGATACACTGATTTAAAGAACAGTTTCATAACCTATTTAGATTTAAATTTTGTTCTCCTTTAGTGTTTTTTTTAATATTTTAGCTACCTGTCCTTCATTTCAATATCTTCATTTCTTCATATGTTGAAACTCTCTGCTCTGTTTTTCATATTCAAAGTAAAGGGCTATTATGTCCTCTGTAAGAAAGAGCCTTAAAAAGATCTCTCTCCTTTCTTTTTTTTTTTTTTTTTCTTTTTCTTCTCAACAGCTTGAGGTGGAGACCTTGTCTTCCTTTATATTTACTCAATGCAAAGTGCGTTGCACTGAATAGTAGTGACCTCGGCTTCGCTGGAACAGTGTGTACTGCAAAAGCACAAATAATTAGGATCTCTAGTAGCACTCACCAACATGCAGAGGTTTTCTGCATCTAGACTTCTCTTGTGGACGGTGTTTCTCTGGCAGCCCGCACAACTTGTTTCGTTTGCGTTCTTTGAACTTTGCAGAAGCTAGGGGTGCAGGAGAGAGGCCGTTGTGCTGTTTGCATTGTCCTGGATCGTTCAGATGTGGCTGTAAAATATGCATTTTAACACTGTGGTAAGAACACCTCCTGATTATTCACTGCTCATGTTTGGCATTTAACAACTGCTTAAAGAAGTTGAACTTCAGCCGTAAGAGAAGTTTTATAGATAAAGGTTGGTCACTGCTTGTTAATTAATGTGTCTCTTTTGTCAGAGATGGACAGAAGTTTAGACTGAACGCAGTTGAACTGTAGTCGGCTTATGTTAAAGCCTGAAATAGTGAAGGATAGGTATGTTTGACTTAAAATGACTGTACTTGGATGTTTGACTTCTGCCCTTCCAAGGGGAAGAAGAGCATGCATTGAAGTGCAGGTACAGCTCTATTGCTAAAACAGAGCGACCAAGTTACCATCAAATAATAGAAAGGTATCTGTAATAGAGATCTGTATTCATACGTTAGGTTCCAGGTAGTGTACAGAACTGTGAGAATTATTAATAATGTCTCCTTTAATAGTATTTTTTGTTAGCAGTCTCAAATACGAGAACCCATCCAAAAGGAAACATGCTGAGAAACAGAGCAACACTTAATGAAGTCTGTTTGTTTGTTTTTCTCTCCTAAGAATGTAGCCCTTAGGTCACATTTCCCTCTCAGTGTAGAGAGAGAGGTCTACCCTGAAGGTGGTGGGCTTAACTTAATTGGTTTCAGCTGAGTTTATGTAGGCTTACCTACGCTATTGCTGCACTCGCACTTGCTGGTGTTCTGTCGCTTACGTCACCTGAGACTTGCTTTCAGCAGTTGAGTGTCTTGCAGAAGGGTGGACGGAGGGGCTTAAATGTAGCCATGAACAGAACTGGGATGCTCAACGTCAGAACGGGAAGGTACCTGTAATGTTGAAACAATTCTGAGTACCTTCCCCCCCCCCCCCCCCCCCCCCCGTATTGTTAGGATAGCCTCTGTGATGGGAACTTGCATGTACTTCAGCTAAGGTTTCTTAGCTAACTATTTCTAAAAACTCTTTTGTAAATCCTTGCCCCAAACCTTCTTGAATCGTAAATAATTGTACTTAAGACAAAACAACTTCCAAAAGTCCAGTCTCTGGCCTTTATTTTCATGGAACTACTGATAATACTAGCAAATACTCCAGCATTGAATCTATTTTAGTCCTAATGAAAAAGAGATTTCATCTGATTCAGCGAGACTTACTTTTTTTTACACAAGGACAGAATTTTACTGTGCTTGGTATTCAGTGCTAGAATTTTTTTTTAATTGGTTTGATTTCATAAGGAAAATATATGTGGACAATATTTGCCAACGCTGCATTCCTCTGCAGAATGTACCGCTGCTATTTCCAGGACACACAGAAGGATTTTTGGATGTTCCCTTTTTGTTATCGACCAGTGTTATGGTTTATTTTCTATCAAAAAAAAATTGTTGGGAGTGGAATTCCTGGAAAGGGAAGTCAGAACCATCTATTATATTTGGCATTTAAGTTCTGCGAAACTGAACTTGGAATAACTTCTAAGGAGACTTTATATTCTGAGGTCTGAAATGTTCCATTAGCTTTTGTCTTTCCCTCATCATCATCTTGTTGCTTATTTTCAGTAGCAATTATTCAGTTTATAATAAAAACAAGAATTTGACAAGCATGTAGCTAGCCTCTGATGAAGATCAGTATGGCTTCATTGTTTTCAATATATGTGTCCCTAAAATTGTTACACTTTAAGCTATTAAAATGACATTGTCGGAAATCTGATAACCTTCAGTTAGTTGTTTTGGTTTAGATTGTATGTTCCTGATTGATAATGTGTGTGAGAGAGAGAGAGAGCTCAGTAATGTCCTAGAATAGTTTTAGAGAGCACATCATCTATATCTTCTAAATACTTAAAGTTCAGGAATTTTATTAAAGTTGGAACAGTATATTTTCTAATAATGCATTCTTTTTCCTCATTCTCTTTTTTTGCTCAACTTGAATCTAAAATAAAGAGCAGAAATAGTCTAGCAGAATGTCCTTCCTTGCCTAGCGAGGACACCAGGCTCCGGTGATGACCGTGCCTGTGTAGAGAGGAACTTTGTATTAGCGGAGAGTCTCCCTTATGTTAGTTTAATTCCCCGTGGAAATTTTCTTTCCTCTATATGCTTAAAAATGAACTTTGTCTGCCACCTATCAGACATATACTGAAGGTTTACCTTCCAAGCAAGGAAGAAAAACCAGTTTTGACTTGTTCTGATAAAGGCAATAGATAAACAAGGCTAAAATTCTCATAACCTATAGCATCATAGAACCATTTGATGGATAAAGAATGGAATAATAGGATTTGAGGTTTTTAAAGGAACTTTTTCCCTGCTGAATTAATACCTGTCAACACTAGACTCTCAATAGGCTTTGCGGTTATGTCTGAAGACTTAGATGCTGCTGTGAGAATAAAAGCTGAAGATACAGGAGAGTATGCAGTTTATAAGGATATTGAAGGAAAAATAAAAATGTTATATTTTCATCTTTACTCAACAAAATTCATTTAAAATTGTCTTTTAGATACTAGGGATGAAGCTGTTGAATTTGATTCAAGCTTGCCAGTTAACTTCAATGGAGTTAATTTTTTTTTCCAAAATCGTGATATTTGCTTATTAGATATACATGGTCTGTGGATTGAAAAGACCTTATTAGACCTTTCCAGAAAGGTTTTAACTATTGTTATAGCTTCTTAAGTAACTGGAAAATTACTTTCTCTTTCATGTTACTCAGCAGTAGTGCTTAATTGAATTGTTTTGAGTAAATTAGGAAATAGTTTTTTAATAGGTCTGTGTTCTGTTGAACACTTCAGCATTATACTACATAATTAGCCACTTCATTTTGTTTCCATTTGACATCTTTTAACTAATTAGTTGCTTCAACTGCTTTTTTTTTGGACTACTTTATTTTCAGTTGATTAAATACACTTGTATAGCTTCTCTAAGGGTACCAAATTGAGAACATACTAATTACACAACAATTTTGGCATGTACGGATAGCCTCAGGGTCACCTAAGGACAAAATCTTCTCTGCTTGCGTTGCTGGCTCTCTCCCCTCCCCGTGCCCCTTGGGCAAACGTGTAAGAGCGGATGTTGCACTCTGCAGAAGAGAGGAGCAGAATTTTGAGTCTAGTCAAAGCTCGTTGACCAATATCTAAAATAGATGTTCACCAGTGACAATAACAAGGTGAGGTAAACGTACATCAGAATAAAAGGCACTAAAGTTTTACTTCTGTTGTTGCAGTGTTGACCGAAGCCTGAGTGTGTAGAAGCATCTCCTTTTTGGAGAGGATAGTTGTTTTACGTAGAGCTGCCTTTCAAAGGGAATGCTACTATTGAAAAAAATACTTAACGCTTCCATTGTAAGAGTGAATCAGTTCTGAGGAAGTGAATTTTGGTGTACAAAGACAGCAAAAAGCTTAACAGCTAGAGCTGTTGCTTGGCAGGACCTACCTTCTAGAAATAACTGAGGAATAGGAAACCCAACCTTGGATCTGTTGAAGTTGGTGGGGGTTTTGCTGCAAATGCCTGTTTGAGAACAAAACAAACTGACAGCTAAGAGGACAAAAGTTTTGAATGTCTGTATCCATTTGTCAGGTTTATTACATGAGGAAATGCATTGACCTCAAAATTATTGAGGGCATCTCAATATCATTGACTATTTCATATGAAATTAGAATAAGACTGATGGGATTCTGTGTGTCAGGAGAAAACTGATCACCTCGGGTGAAAAGAGGAGCTTCTCAAACCTCAGAGGGTGACTGTTCTTATTGTCAGAAGCCTTAGGTGCTGGTAAGATCTTACTTTTTTTGGAGCATATTTCAGACTCACTTGAGAATAAAAATGCCTTTGGCAAGTGTGCTGTCTTTTGTTTTTGTTTCTTTTTCTGTGCCAGTAAATGTAGTATCATTATCACTTCATTTCCATTCATCTTGTGAGTAAAAGTTGGATATTCTTATATCTTGGAGAATTTACCTGTTCACAGGGAGAAGTATAAATCCTACCATGTCTCATAAGCTTCATGCTGTAGTGTATCGTAAAGCTAGATTTTGACAGTTGTACATCCCAAATTCACTATTGCTCCAAGGCATTTGAGTCATTACCCGATGGTAACTGCGAGTTGGCAATGAATCGGCTGCATTAATCTCATTTGCGTGCGTTTCATAAGTACTCGGAGATGATAGCCAGCGTTCGGTGAATTGCTCCTTTCTATGCAGAGGGGATAGTTTCACAATATGGGGGTTTTGGCAGGGGTAGGTTTAAGAAGCTCTAGCTGCTTGTTCCTGCTCCTGAGCTCCCGCAGCTGTTGGTGTGGTCACGCTGCGAGCTAGATCAGCCCGCTGATCTGGACACCCTTCCAGAAAGGGCTTGTTTCTAACCTAGATGAGACCATTGATTCAGGTCACAACACAGCTCCCTGGACAATGGCACTAGCATGGCTAAGTGCAACTGGAGTGACTTTCTGACAGTTCACTCTCTCCCCTGCTTTGCTCTTTTCATTGTGCTCGCAGGGCTCTGTGTGGCAAACTGGATCCGGGCACTGATAGGACTGTGAAATAATCCATTGTGAGGAACACAGAATAGTCCAAGCATTGTGTTACTGTAAATTAGGCACTGGAGCAGTTGGTAACAAGTCTGTTTCCCATCTGGTGGAGAAAAGGCCACCTAATTTTCGGGGGGGGGGGGGGGGGGGAGGGTGGAATCCACAACCGGGCTGGATTTGGTTTGCAGAGATTTGGGGACAGGGAGGAGGAGAGAGTTCAGTGAGTGGAGTCAAGTCTGGCCTTAGGTGTAAGGCTTATGTGGGTATCAGGAGTGTTGGTGGCAGGAGAACAAACTATTCTCTGTTCTTGCTTTGCTTTCAGAGAAAAAGCCTCTTCTAAAAACTGGATCTGTGGCGGTAGTTGGGTGAATGTTTGACAGCTGGGAGGTGTGCCCTGTTATAAGAGGAGTTGCAAGAGGCTTCCCTTAGGAAAATGATAATTTCCCTCTTTGATCCTATGTAGCTGTTTACAACTATAACTGTATGTTTATTATTTGGACTGTATTAATTAAATCCTCTCTTATTTACTCATGTGATTTTAAGGTATCTTGTGGACAAAGGGCTTGGATTTTGTGGTGGTTGCTGGGTATCCTGCTTTTTAGCCATTGCAGCACCTTGTGATGCTCAGGGAGGTTCACAGGACAGCGGTGGTCCGAGGGGGGTCTATGCATGGGGCAGTTCAGAGGGTTCACACCTGGTTCTGGTGATGACCATTAGCGAGAAGCTTCATAGCATATAGCGTGCTATTGCGGAGATGAAAGAGTTTCCCAGTGACTTTGTGTCACATTTGTTGATGATGATGGTGCACACATGCACACTCGCACACCAGTTTCTGCCTTGGGCCTAAGCTGGTAAAATGGGGATATTTTGATTCCAGAGAAAAAGACAAGTGAATGTAGTGGGAGCCCCTTGTAAGTAACTTCAGAGAACTTGGGCTGCTTTTCCATTTTGCATAGTAATTAGCAGAGTTGGAGGAGACAGAGTGGTGACTTCTGCAATGCACTAGATCAGCCTGGGTTGTGAGAGTGCATTAATGTATATGTATAATCAGGGCACAAGCATCAGTGTATGGGGAACGTTACCTTGTAATGTATTTACCCATAAGCTTGTCAGCTGTTGCAAGTATGACTGACTAAAATGAAAATATCCTTTGGTTAAGGCTATACTGAAACACTTTAAAAAGCAGGATTGTTTATGGAGTACTAAAAATAGTAGCAGATGTTTTTGAAGTGTTTTACAAATGAAGCATTAGTTGTCTGTAGTGAAATCATGAATAATGAACCATATTCCTTTAAAGATAGGGGATATTTAAACAGAATAGCAAACATAGGAAGTAGAAGTACTGTATATTACTAATACCAAAAATCTGGATGTCTTTTTTAATAGAAGAATAATAAGTGACACTTTAGAACATTTAGAGAAGTGTCTTTAAAAAGAACCAAGCTTTATGGCTGCAATTCTGTACTGTCAGAATTTCTGCTTTGCTTTTTTTAAAATACAAGGGTAGCAACGTTTCAGTCCACCTCTTTCCAAAGGTGGCATCTTAGGCTTTACCTCAACTGCTCTTCCACATTTAGCTGTGTGGATTTTGGTTTTCCTCATCACAGGAAGAGAGAGCAAGCTACTTAAGAGTCAGAGTGCCTTAAAGGGATCTAATGTTGATTTTAATATGAATGATGTGAAGATTATTCGGCTGTTAAGAAACATAAGCTACTGGGAAAGTATTTAACATGAATCATCAGCATGGATATTGTTTCACTGGGGCTTGAAAATGGTCAAGCGGGGAAAAGTTGGGTAGTGAGTTATAGCATGACTATTCCCCGGTATCTAAGTTGTGTAATTTAGATGACTTCAGTAAAAGCTTACAATTTCTGTACAGTCAGTGTCCCCAAAAGGGCAATTCTGAACGCCTTCATTTGCCTACTAGCTGCTTATACAGGGAGCCTAAATTAGCCATGCGAACTAGCCACTAGAAACTGCGTGTGAATACCCTGCAAACCGTTTTAAGATTTGTCAGACAAATTTTCTTTTTACAACGAAGTGCCTGTTACCATAATTTCTGGTTCCTTCCAGTGAATGAAGTAGAGCAGTGAAGCCTGCAGTCAGTGGGGCTCTGCGCCACCCTGCCCGGGACCCCCTGGGGCTGTGCGGCTTTTCCCCTCCCTCCCGCTGCCTTGGTTGCCAAGAGCTGCCTGTGACAACTGTGGATTTGGCTCTTAAAATTGTCAGGATGTTTGTTTTTGTGGAGTGCAGTTGTTGAGGAAATTGAGTGAAGGGATCACTTGAAAGGCCAAGCCACCTGTATAAGATTAGACCATGAAGACAAGGATTGTGAGCCGAAGTTATAATACCATGTGGTGCTTATGGTCTGGGCAGCCAGTGTAGCAAGGAGAGATTGGGAAGGATGTTCTCTTGCTAGCTGCCATCAGTTGGAGCTTCTCTCGTTTGGTCTGTAAGGCAACGACTGGTGGTGAGTATGGTGGAAAGGGAGATCTTAAAGAGCCGTTTTAAGTGGAAGCGTAAGGCATTGGCCACCGCTGTGGTGCAGTGGAACGTGCCTGGGGAAAATGGCCCTTTCTGTCCGCGTTACGTGCTTGCGCGCATGTTGGAAACTGGCCTGTGGAATGACAGGTGAGGAAAAATGCATAATACCTTAAGTATTGTAAGCTGGATATCCTCTGCTCAGGAGATTTCCTGTCCACAAGAAATTGTTTTTAACAATATTATCGGCAAAGAAAAAATCCAGAAAATAGAGGCGGGGGGGAACTTGCACATTAAGCTCACTAAGGTGGAAGATGGTGAGTTTCTTTCTGTAGTCTTCCCGTCATTTGTTAAGTGAAGAAATAGGAAAGCACTGAAAAACTGAAAAATATAGACTTCTTATGTAGCTGTAAACCATCAGCATGCCTGATGTGCGTATTGAATAGCCAGCGGTTTGTATTTATCATTGCCAATAACGTACAGCAGTTAACTGTTAGGTCCTTTAGAAAAGGAAACTCCTGAGCGCAGCTGTGAAGAGGGAGGTTACTTCCAAAGCCCAAGCCTTGGGAGGGGAATAGCTGGTGCAAGACATTCCTGACTAACTTCCAGGGTCTGTTGCATATTTTGCCTTTGTCTTGTAATAAATTAAAGCCTAAATCATAAAGCAGTGCTTAATTGGTGATTTGTGACCTGTTTAATCCTTTAGCGAAGCTGAAGTGCGTGTTGCATTGCCGCTTCTGCCCTCGCTGTCTGCTCCCCGTCGGGCGCGTGGTTCACTCGCAGCGCGGTGGGGCCGGGTGCTGTGGCAGCGGAGAAGTGCTTGCAGCTTCCTGCCATGAAAATACCTTTGTGAGACTGTTTGTATATGCTTCCTTCTGTAAACTTCAGATAGAATTCACTTGGTCTCATGAATGTGGCTGCATATTCTGGGATAGCCGTTCCTAACAAAGACCTGCAGCTATTGAATGCAACAAGAACGTGTTGTTTACTGCAATTTTTCCTTTTGGTTTTTGTTTCTAGCAACAAGTATTTTCATAAAGGATTCTTTTGCCTGTACACATGTCTGAAAGTTTGCAACATACATTTAGCCATCTGGTAAAATTTACAGAAAGAAGCCAATGTAATCAAGAGGTGAGGCATTAACAAAGTGCCCCCCTTCCTATCTTATGCTGATAAATGGAGAGAGGAATTTGGTAGGTGTGTGGAGTGTTTTGAGTTTATAGCTGGGCTTTGTTTTTGGAAATAGGAGGATTGTTGCGTGTGTGTGTTAAGCTTCTTACCCTATTTTCTCTCCATAACCAGCACCCAAGAAAAATCTTTCTGAAACAACATTGAATTTACCACTCTGAGATTGTTTTTAGATTGGACATGTTAAAACAGAAAACCAGCACTGATGAAGACATTTTAGTAGTGGTGTAAAAATGGTTTGGAATCTTTGGTATGTGCCAGTGGCAAGAGCTGAATCCTCCCGTACATTCAGTCTTCTGAAGCGAGTGCTGTGTAAGGTTTTGGTGTACAGGCATGTTTTCCTTTACGACTGAAAGACACCCTGTCAGGCTACAGATTTCTGTAGCAGATTACAGCCAGGAAAATAAGAGGGAAAATAAGGATTTTTCTCTTAATGCATTGCTTTCTGACTTTTAATAATTCTTTGAACTCTCTCATTTCTGAATGTGGTTTAAGCCTTCTAAGAATCTTGCAATTAAAACAAGGTAATTGTACTCATTATGTAGATAAATACAGATTGTGTGTGTAAAGCTGTATTCTCATTAATGAACATACTTCAAGTCAAGCAGTGACTCAGTGCTTGCGGATGCAAGGAGAGCTATTGATTCAGGAGCACAATGACTTATATGATCTCAGACCCCTGTGATTAGATAAGGGGGGAGTAAGTTCCTAAATGTAGGCTATGGGCAGATTACATTGCCAAGAGAAGCTGTAAAAGTAGTTACCTTGGCTGGATCTAGCAGTGAATTTTATGCACCTGTTATACCTCTTTTTATCTCCTCTTCACTGGTGGTTCTTATATGTGTTCTAAACATCTTTTTGTTGCCTCTGCCTTATATATTTGCCTGTTAAAGTCTAAGAGAAAGAGAATATCACAGTAAATAACTTAAAAATAATGTGGCATTATATAGCATAGTGTTTTTTTTATAGGCTCTGTTTACTATAATCTTCGTCCTTGTGTCTGCCATACCTGTTTAAATATTTTGGGCAGGGACCTCTCTTGCTTTGTTTCTATGTTACCCACTTCTGAGGGCTGCTGGAGTACTAATAGATCACTTGATGACAACTGTAGATCTGTATTATAGAAGAACTGATCTGATACTCAGTGCACAATGTTACACTACACTGCCACTGAATCATGCTCTTTCCATCTTGATTCTTACTAGAGAGGAAAGGGTGACTTGGGATAGGAGGTTTCTAGTCTACTGCCTCATCTAAAAATTCTGCTCTTTTACCAGCTTAGTAGCTCTGCTGTTAGACAGCACCAGGACTTTGCGTTTTTGATCAGTCCGCTCTTAATCTTGAAGAATTTCTAATCCTCTAACTGCAGTTCTGCATTCATGGTAAAACTAGAATGCAGTTGGTGACTGTACTAAAAGTTTCTCTCTGTTTATTGTTAGAGTAAGTGCTTTCTAGATACTTGTCAAATAAGAGGTTCAACCCATTGGAGCTTGTCACAAGTAAGAAAAGTTAATAATTGACTTATTTAATCAGTGCATCTCTGATTTAGGTTATTTGTAATGGGAGCTTGATTAAAGCAATGCCTAGGAACACACAATAAGATTAGGGAAAAATCTTATGGCCAAAGCTTCATCTTGGGCAGCGGAAAAAAATGGTCAGAATTCATTAAGGATGAGGGAATTTCCTTAGTGAACATTAGGAGGAGGATGAGATGCTGTACAGCTGTCTGAGTCTTGGAGGATTTGCCTGCAACACTCTCCGTTGCTTACGTAGTCCTCAGGAGTTTAAACCAAAGCAGGAAAACAGACTACATTTCTGTGCTATCCTGGGGTTATATTTATGGGAAAAATATACATGTACAGAGAGAGTGGGGGGGAGGAATAGTATATGTGAGAGAGTGGGAGGGCTTTTTTCCTGTGTAAACTGGTTGGTATTGAGTCTTTATTAAAATTGCTGCATAGACCTGAGATCCCCTCCTCCCTGTCACATTGAGTGCAGTTTAACGTTGTGCACTGAACGTCAGATCAGATCTTCTATAATACAGATCTACACTTGTCATCAAGTGATTTATTAGGAATACAATATGGTACAGGTAGTGAATAATATGAATAATATCACTTAGATGACTTTTTTTACTAGATGCTAGCATGTCAAATGATGCTACTTAATGGAAGAGAGACCTGTGAGCCTTTTGGCAAGAAGAGCATCTCATCTCAGTTGGTAGGCTTTTGTCACTGATGAACTGTATAATATATTTTTAAGGTAGATATCCATGTGGCCTCCTGCTGTGTGCTGCCAAAATGTCATTGAATTGGGTCAGAAAGTGCATACTGGAAAACCAAGGCTACACCGTTCTTTCAGTAATAGCATCTGGGGGGTCCAGCTTGTTCAAATGAAATGTGCCTTGATAATGCTCCTCTGGCTGCTAAAGTAGTGGAATAAAATTTTGTTGGGTTATATGTTAGTGGCATTATTTGGGTAAAATTGGCACAACTGAATTCCAGCGTGTCAGTGGGAAAGCTTGCCCCGCAGCCGAGTTTTATGCTAACTCCGTCGTGTTACTACCTCCATCCTATGACTGCCTTCATAATTCTGCAGACTAACTCCTATGGAGCACCCTGTTTTTGCTGGTGTTTTGAAGTTCCTGCTTTTCTTCTCAAGGATAAGTTATTATCAACTCCCCTTTAAATATAATATATATTATGTATATGCTGTATGTTTACTTAATTTGGAAGTCATTCTAAAAGGACATAAACTTAGAGTGAGATCCTTTGCTTCATCAGGGTTTGCCTAGATTTCTTTTGAGATAAGCAAAGTGAGGCACATGTCAAGGAAAAACTGAATGCTGAAGTGTCAGCATATGTGGTGATAAAGAAAAACGGTTTACCTTTATGCAAGATAGTATAGAAAACATGTAAAAGATTTAGCCTTTCTTGTAGTTTCAGTCAGTGGCACCTCTTGATGTCCCTTGTCTTTTTCCAGCTGGGATGCTTCTGACTAGAGTTGCGAGGGGATTTCCTTGCATCTGAAGGACTTGCATGCTCTGTTCTCATCTGTTTATTGAAATTCTCTGTGTGAACTGTGTATTATTAATACTTACTCACCAAGCCTCCAAGACTGCTTACCTTTTTTGTAAGATTGCGAAACATGGCCCCGCTGGGCAGCGCCACGTCGGCCCTTGCTGCTGTGTTGTGGAGCCTTGCTTGGTCAGTAAAGGTAGCGTATTGGTAAAATGTTCCTGGTGCAAACAGACTGTATGGCTCTTAGCCTGGTTTCGGTCTGAAAGGCCTCTCAGCATGAGGTTTGACAGCAGCGTTCTCTCAGCAGTATGAAAGCCAGGAAGTTTATGATTCCCTGCTGTTTCATTAGGATATTACTTTGCAATGACATTACTGGAGGTGACATTATGAAGCTATATGAGCTGAGGATAGGGGAAGGATGGAATTAAAATCAGGCGGTACTTGAGTGTCTCATAGGCAGAACAGAAATAAGGATGTAGTACCTCCTCAATCACCCTTTTGTTCCTTTGACCAAAAAACCATTGGTGTTGAGTAAGGAGTCCTGAGTACTTCCTGTCCTGTAAGACTTCGTGGTTTACTTCTAAAGAGCACAACTTCTTCACTTGTGTAGATTTTTTTTTTCTTTATTGACTGTAGACTCTTGCACCCCTGCAGTTTGTGCACTGATATGTAAATTGTTTTTCCTTATTATACCTGTAAAAAATTAAAATTAGCATTATATGTTGTTGCATGAAGCTTAAGTTTTGCTTTCTACTTGTTGTCTATTTAATTTGCTTGCCTAAGTAGAATTGTGTCAAGGGACAGTTTAATTGTGTTTAGGGATGCAGAAGGCTTAACTTAAAGTTGTATTTAAACTTGCCTTTAAAGGGTTATTTTCAAAAGAATATGACTAGAAGCAAGCTGTGAATTGGAAGGTGTATATTTGTTGTGCTAGAACTGAAGTTCTCTACTATCTTCAGAAATTTTTTGTAATGTGAAAAATAACTAGTATAAGGTGTGTAACTAGTCCTTAGCTGCAGCTTTAAGATGTTTTTTTGCTCTTTGTGTTCCGCTAGCACTGAAAGCGGTAATGGTGAAGTCAAAAGTTGAAATACTATGAAGTCTTAATTAACACAGACTTGTTCACAGCTCATTCACTAGTAGCCCCTACTGATTGGCACTGCTGCCCTGCGAGTGCGTACAGATGTGCTGAGGGAGGCGCGTCCGTGGCCGTGGTGCCGTGCCCCGCGGCTGCTCTCCCATCGGGGCTGCCGCTCTGCGGTGCTCCCAGGTGCTGCTGGTTCCCAGCTTCGCTGCTGAAGTTGCCCGGTGCTTCACTGCATCGCCTGTTATCCAAGAAGGATCCTGACTTATGCTGCTTGACAATAACTTTCAGCCTAAATAAATTTCAGACTTCCGTTGTCTGGGTGAATCGGCTTTTTTGGAGAGGGTGTGAATTCAATTTGTAAGAAGGGTGGAGATTCGGGATTCAGTTATATGAGGATGGCTGGAGTGCTGGTGAGCGCTGTTTCCCGTTCGTGTAACCCCACCAGCCTGTCTCCTACTCCATCAGCAGAACAGTGTTTCCCCTCCAGTCTGCACTAAAGGTTGTGTCCCTCTGCACTAAAAGTTGTGTCCCCCATTTAGGCAGGTAACCAAAAATCAAAGCATTTCCTATTTAAATAATTTCATGGATAACTTGAGCTTTGCAGTAGCATCAGTTGACATATACTGCCGAATCTCTAGTATGTTATGTAATCTGTCTTTTGCCAACTAATGGTTTCTAATTGCGCGAGCTCCAGTTTCTGCTGTGGATTGCCTCGAGGTCCCAGACTCTCTTGCTTAAAGCTTTTGTCTGCAGTCGTGCTGTATCTTCTGGATGTGCATCATTCGGTTCACTAGTAGTGTATTTTTCCATGGAGGAAATACGTCAAGTGGGTTTTAGCTCCATTTTGGTCTGAAAAGGAGGTAGGGGCACTTTTCCCTCAGCATGTGGTAAGTTATTTCTTTATTTCTAGCTGCAGTAGAACTGATTAGAGGTAAATACAGACCCTATTTATTCCCACCTTACCCCCCCCCCCCCCCCCAAAAAAAAAAAACCCAACCCCCCACAACCAAACAAACCCCTACTATTTTGTCACATCTAAAGCTTCGGTGTTTTGGGTTGTTTGATGCTTTATTACCATTAAGGGAAAATCAGATAACTGGGGGAGAAGGGGTTTCTTGTTTCTAAGGTGCTGGATACCTGAATTATTTGGTTGAAAATACAGCAGTGATTTGATAAGTATTCTGTTTTTTTGTGGGTTTTGTTTTTTGCTGTTTAATTCCTATCTATTTCAAACTAAGAGACCTTCTTAGGTAGCATACTGTTTTTGTTTAGTTTCCATGAAGCAATTCAGAAAATCAAAGAACCCTCACGAAATTTACTTTGTAGTTTGTGAAACTGAAGGGTGGTGAAACACAACTTACAACTTCTTTTCTCCTGGTGCTGATGGTGAGTGGTATGTGCTCTGTGGGCTGTTTTTTTTTTTTTTTCTCCTCGTTTTGCTTGTTTGTGTTTTGTTCTTTAAGCATTTAGATCCTGTGAGCGTGACAATAATGGGTTCTGCTTTCCCCATGTATCGGACACTCCTGCGGCAGCTCGGCAGAGGTGCTCTCGCGGGGCGCGCTCTGTGTGAATGCCTGTTCTCGAATCCTGGGTCGAATGGGAGATCCGTATGAAGTGGTTTCCCACAATAATACAATGAGCTACTTTGTCAGCACCACATCAGCTCGGAGTCAGGTTAACAGCGTACAGCTAAAACAAAGTTTGCATTGCATAAAGGTGTGCTGAAGCCTTGCTGTAAACGAAATTTGGTATGCTTGCTTTCAAGTGCTGCAGATTCATGTGGTAGATATCCTTTTTTCTTCTTAGCTTAATTAGTGCTTTAAAACCCATTGGTTTAAGTAGATTCTTTAAAGTTTTATATGAAATAGGAATTGTAGAGGAGATAACCAGGTTTTTGTGATATTCTTGCTTTGAGAAAGCAAAGCCGAAGGGGAGGATACTTATCACTAACCTAGTATGCTTATCAACCTGTAACCGTGATTATCGCTTTGACTATTAAATGTGGGAAGAAAGCAAATGGATGAAGCATATACCTTACCCGGTTCGCACCTTTATGCAAGAGCCTCTACACTTTTGGAGGCTTTGCACGTGGTCCTGTGCACGCGCACAGGATGAGAGCCCTGAGCCTGTGGCGTTAAGTACTTAAGTATAGTGCTGATGCTGCCAGGGAAACCATCAACAGTTCATAAAGGTATACCTTAGTGCGAATGTTTGCAGGATTGGGGCCCAGATTGTGGACAGGGGAAGGTCTGGATTTAAGGGATTTGTTCCTCCTAAAGCAGATAGCTGAAATAACTTAGTGTTTATTTGGAACAGTGTTTCAGCTTACTGAATGTCTATCTCACTTATGAATTATTTTCGTCAGAAAAATGAGGCAATGCTACAGACTGGAGGTGACCTGCGAAAGAGTATCATCAGGTTGGGGGGAAGGGGTTTGGCAAATGGAAATACTGGAACACAGTTTTTCAAATCTGTGAACAGTCCCAATTATATTTTAATTGGGAAACATGCAGTGTTGTCTCTATTGCACAAAACTGCTCCATGCCATTAGGGTACCAGGTCAGCCCGGGGGCAGGAAAGCTGTCGGGGCACTGTCTTCTCTGCTCCTCGCTTTCCTGTGCGCCTTGGTGCGTGGAGGCACCGACCACAGCCGCTGGGCCAGCAAAGGGAGAAGTCCGTCCTCTGTGGCAAGCTAGTTGAGAGGAGGGTGCCAGTGACAGCGCAAGGTCCTGCTTCATGCCTCTCTTTTCTTCTGCAGCTCATGGGCTGGAAAAGCGCAGGGATGCTGAGTGCCGTTCACAGGGCAGTGCCCTTCTCCTTCTGTTCGTCTGCCTGTTGACCAGCTCCCAGAACACCCTTCATATACGAAATACAAAGTTTCTGCGAAGGTGGACAAGCAGGAACAGATTAGCTTGCTTGAAATGCTGATATTGCTTGTATTTTTGGATTTGCAAAGATTAATTTCCCTTGAAAGCAAAACGAAAAGACAATTGTTCCAAGTAGTTGCTGAATGAGGCAAATTGGGCTGGAACAAACTTCATATTCAGGCGTTTTAAAATCTGCCATTTGAAAATGTGAATAACACCAGTGGACGCTGTTATGGAAGAATTAACCTCAGATACTGCTGCTAAAGAGAAATGGTGTGAAATCCTGTGAGACTTGTGCCTGAAAAGTTGTCTGTTTTTGTGACTGTATCAGTTGGTCCAATTAAAAAAAATTGTGAGTCCCAGTTATCTGTTGTGATCAATACAGAGGAAGATGAGGGAAGACAGGTGTGAACACTTTGAAGAAGGAATGTAAATAGCAAAGGTGACTAATTGTTAAGTTTTAGCTTGAAGAAAAGGCACAGAGAAATCCAGATGGTAGGAGAGACGTGTAAAGGTTTTCTTTATTGTTGCCTGACTCTTACGTCGGTGGTAGAAGCTGTAGCCATTTGAGTGTTGGTATGTTTTAGAATTTATTCGGAGTGGCAGTTTAATTTGGTGTTATAATACTATTTACAGAAATGAGAATGCTGTGAAATATTTGGATTAGCTTGTATGCTTGTGGCTTTCTGTTCAGATGTGTCTAATAAAAATCTCCAGTAATTTTGTTAAGCTCACTTCATTTCTGGTATATTTCATCTAAATTTAGCACCATTATATTTTTCTCTGAATGTGATGGTCTCAGGGCATGTTAGTATTGCAGGGCCATACATCCCATAGGGAGAGCGTGAGCTGGCTTTCCGTTGAGAAGTTTTGCAAGATTCCCCTCTGGAAAAACGGGGAAAAAACTGTGGCATGACATTTTTCTTTGGTAAAAGACTCCTTTGTGCATTAGCTTACTTTATTCTGGTATTTCATCAGCGCTGTTATATGTTGATTAGTTTTACTTGCCTTATGAAATAAGACACTCCTGCATAATGCTGTTTAACCTAATTGCCTCATTCCTAGCATTCACTTGTGATATGTTTGAAGTCCTAATATTTGTAGACAGTTAGCATGGTCTCTGTGTCTTCTCTTCTAGTAATAGGTTTTTTAATGGGCTGACTGAATCTCTTTTTTTTTTTTCCTTGCTATTTATTATGACAAATCAAAACAGGGAAATGCGTTAGGCAGGAAAAACAGAATCGGAAAAATGAGACTGCACACAACTTGTGCTTTTGTTGGACTATAATCTGACCATGCATGTAAATACCGTCTCAAAGTGAGAAAGGGCCTGCCTACTTAGCTTATGGATGAGACGGCACATAATGGTTAAGGCGGGTTGGTTACTCCATTTCATCCCAAAGTTGAGGTAAGATCCATTTTTATAGTTCATTCCTAAATTACAAAAATATTCTATGAGGAGTTTGTTACTGATTGAATTGATTAGAAAATGGTGGTTCTTAAAATAATGGAGTTTCAGATCTTTTTTTGGCTTAGTGAAGATAGGATAAAGCTACTGGTAGCCTTGCTGTCTGTGACATGGTATAGTGAACAAGTGGCAGTCATTTTATAATCTTTTTCTAAAATGCCAAGTAGCTTTTCATATATGTATTCCTTCTGATCTATTTTCTCTATCATAACAGTTTTTTAAAACTGCATATATTTTAAGATTGTTACGAATAAACCTGTCTGTTTGGATGCTTTCGGATTAATCTACTGTGTTTGCAATTAAACGCAGAAAGAATGCTTTTAGGTTTAAGTCGTTCTTCAGACGGATGTGATTTAACTAAACTAATGAACACACAGCAGACAAGACAAATTCCAGACTGTTTGTGCCTTGACCAACCATCTGTGTGCATACCTCCAGGTACTGCTCATGTCTCAAGAGGCTTTTCTACATGAGCAATTATTACCACTCCTTTTTGAATTCGAGTGGCAAGCCATGGCAAGAGTTTCTTGAAAGCGGCTATATTTACCATTGAGGTACATCCGTTGCTTTCCAGTGAAAATATAATTGCGTTATGCATGTTTTAATTAAGATTATATAGAGACATGTGTTGCACAAAATATGACAGTAGGGAAACTGGGCTCTGCGTAAGCTTTTCCCTCTTGCATGCAAGCACCAGCATTAATGATAATGTGCACAAAAAGCTCTTCCCCCTAGGAGCCTTCTAGGGGCTCACACACTCGTTTCAGATTGTGTGTGTGTGTATGTATACAGATAAGCTTATGGGTGTATGCGTACTATTACATACATCTTAATAGTGTGTGTATATATATATTGTTTGTACATATAGACGCATGCAGGTCTCTTCATAGTTATTTTTCTCTGGTGGAGGTAGCTCAAAATGTCTCTGGAAAAAAACAGTTTTTAAAAATTCTATAGTGATCAGGAGTGACATGATTTGACATACTAGACTTTGATATGATTTTTCAATTCCATATACAGACTTCTAGAAAATAGTAAATGGTACTGTGAATTATTCTTTTTATGGAAGAATAATCTGTGCTGCAGGTAAAGACTGCTCTGGATATGAAAGAATTTTCTTATTCTCATTACATTTCACTTTTTTTCCTTAAGTGAGATTTCTTCTGGAAATACGCGAGTTTTGATTATCAGTGTTTTCATGAAGCAGTGTTTGCTTCTATGGTGCTAAAGTAGGATTCCCTCTGACGTTAGGCTCTGCTTGCATATGTGTGGGTTTTTTTTGTTTTGGTTTGTTTTTCTTCCTCCCCATGGCAAAGCAGTCTTAAGCAATTCCTGCTCCCTCTTTCTCTGGTTACAGCAATAGGGTGTATTTGTGAGTCAATGTAGCAGTGGGTTGGGGGATCTGTCTCTATTGAAAATGACTGTGCAATTGAAGGTGGAGAAGTTGGGCTGGTTGTGTTGTTGGATTCAGCTTTGCGGGTACAGATAAGGTATCAGAAATACTTTCCTTCTGTGGTCAGAGCAGTGCCAGTTGCTGAATGTGCTGGTTTCGGGATCTGATTTGCCCTGGGACGGGTAGATGGGAAAGGCCAGGCCAAAACAGCTGGTACGGAGGAGCCCTTTGGCCAGGCGTACCATCAAAAGACTGTCTTCTGAGCTGACACCTAAACTAGTTTTTCCCCTTTCTCTATGAACTACTGAGGAAGTCCCTGTTGTTTTGGGTTACTTTTCTGACCAGTGCACCAATCCTGGCCCCAGAGGAGAGGCCCGCTATTGTGTGGGGAATGGGAGAGGAGGTGTTTGAAAGGGAGGGGTTCAGATTAGACCTGATGTTTGGAACAAAGCATGGTTCTAACACAAGCCTCTCCCTCCCTCTCCGATCTCCGTGGTGTGTGTTTTAGGACTTTGAACATTTAGTCAGAAAGTTATTTTGTGTTGGGTAATAGATTCTCTCCTCTTTGAAGCCACTCTCAATGCCTAAGTCTTTTGCTCCGGGAGGGGAAGAGGGGATGGATCGACAGCTGTATATCATACACGCTAATCCAATGTAGCTGTTAGGTTTTGTTATAAAGACAGGATAGTTTATGATTACTGATTATGACAATTATGTATTTATCTCTCATTTAGGGAGGGAGAGCCGAGCAGCAGTCAGCCCCATCTTCTCCGTGACTGTTGCCATTGCCGAGTAGCATTTGGTCTTGCGCTCCTGGGAAGCTGTTTGAGAGCAGCGTGGTCTAGTTCAGTAGCGGCACCGGCAGCCAGAAGTGTTGTGTTCAGATCTGTGTCAGTAGGTAGCTGGCCATGGACAAAATCACTTGTCATGACTGAGTACAGATCTAGTAGAAAATCTGAGTAGTTCTTGTTTGCTTATTTCTAAATAGCTGCGTGCACACGTTTTGGGCTTTGTCAGGTTATTTAGGCTGGAAAGACCTACCTGTCCCTTTTAAAGGGAACTGTTCGATTTAAAGCTTTATACTGTGTGTTTCAAATCATCTCTCTAGTGGCACCAGAACTGGAGATGGTGTGCCTCAGGGCTGCTCAATGCACTATGTCCTTTTTTTAATAAGACTGAATAACCCTGAGTGCTGCAGCAGCGCAAAGGTGCACTTACTGCTGAGTTTTGTATCTTAAATAAACCAGGATATGCAGCTCTACTAGGTATTGAAGAGGTGACTGCCATCTCTAGTACAAGAACTTTTATGATTTCAGGTGATTCTGATTAAAAGCAGAACATCTTACTCAGTAGCTTTTAATCATTTGTTACTGCCAAATAAAAACTTAGCCTGCAGAGAAAGCAGTCACAGGGCTAACTGTTTAGAAGAACTCTTGCTTTTGCCAGATTTTCTGAAATTGTCTGCCTTAGCTGGAAGAGGTTTCTTGGCTTTGTAGAAGACAAGGTGGGGGAGGAAAAAAAAACACACACAAAAAATGTTCTTGGCTTATACCTCCATTAATAGCACGGGTAAAACCTTCTAGGAAAACTTGCACTTGGTTATCTTAATGTGGTTCAGGCAGCTTTTGGAATTTCAGGAGAACTCTGACTTCCCATGCTAGGTCATAGTAATTCGCCATACATGGACATTGGTTTTAGATGGTTACACTTTGTTCTTCTGTGCTTTTGAATTTTTTCTCTGTTGCCATATGCAACTAATTTATGTATTACTAATTCACATATTGAATTAATTTAGGGAAAGTTAGAGTCATCTTGGTGATCAGTAGAAGACTGCAGTATTGAATTGAAAATCAGACTTGTAACAGTAACTTGCAAACACCAAAAGGTTTAGAAGTTTGGTTTGGGTAGAGAAACATCCAAAAACTTGGCTGTTTGTTTCTACTTCCTTGCAGTAGGAGCAAGACTGGAAACACTGAGATTTCCAGTATTCCTGGAGGTAGCTAGACAGGGAAATGCAGCCTCTCAGAGAGTACTGGCATTTTTGTGGTCTGTCCCAGCCAAGCCTAGGGAATGTAGACGCACAGGAAATATCTTTTTAAAATTTAAATATAGTCAGCTTTCTAGACAAAACCCCAAATTTGAGTTAGTACCTGAAAAAAAGCTGTGGGTTAGTATTTGGCAGCTCATATTTTAACTGAGGAAGAGTTCTCATATCCTGAAATGTGACCTAGCTCTTTCAGTCCTTGTCTAGTGTTTTCTTCCAGCGATGCGTTTGAATTTACAGGGGAAAAAAAATGCTTGCATTCAAACCTCTCATATTCTTTGTATTAATGAGGCATCCCCTCAGGTAGGGGGAACTTTGATTTTTTAGGAGGAGTGTGAATTCCTCGTGAATAAGCTTGTTTTCCTTCCTAATTTATATTTTAAATAGGATGGATGAGAAAATAAATTTAAAAAAAAAAAAAAGTGTGAAGCATCTTCCAAAGCTTTTGGCTTTGGTGTGAAGTCTGCCAGTCCTGGGTAGATGTTTTAACCCTGTCTCATCTAACAGTGCACGCAGTACATCTACATGACGTACTGTTAAAAAAATGCCTGTGGCCGGTACCGTTGCTGGCATTACTACTGCTGGTGGAGCTGTACCAGTCCTGACAAATAATGGAAACTCTCTTTTTTCCCCCCTTTCCCCTTTAAAGAGGCAAGTGTAGACATGGCCGTAGTGAGAAACCATTAATAAAGCGAAAGGAATGCAGCTGTAAAACTTCAAATAATGACATATAGCAAATAAATGTCAACATATTGGTTGTTGTGCCTGGAATGGAAATATTACTAGGAAAATATGTAGCTTCAAGCTACAGTCTGGCTTTTTTTCCTTAAGAAAATAGAATTGGCGTGACGCTTGAAGTCTGTAAAAGCTGAGGCTTTCGGATTCAGATTGGATGAATGTGCCACTGGGGGGGAGGGTGTTTCATGAGTTTATAATAGGTCCTATGAACTTTGCATTCCTTTAAAATCATTGTAAGTTATAGGTATATAATTTTATATATTACAAATGTAGGCAGAGGTACAACTATTGACTGAATATATCTACTTCCTTTGAACACTGCTCAGTCGTACGCTTGCCTCGGTGTTGAGGTCTGTCTTGGACTTTTTCCATGCTTTTGTGAATCCCAGGCATTTAAGAAATGATTCTGAAATTCCCATTTTCTTCCCTGTCATTAAGGAGTGTGTGTGTGTGGGAAGCACGTTTCCCTTCCCACCCGCTACCTCCCCCTCAAAAGTGTTCTATGACTCTTGTGGATCTTTCTCAAAATTAAAGCTGAGACTTTTAGGTAGTGAAGTCCAAAAGGTTTAGGGAAAAAACCTGCAAATACTGTGAAACCTAAGGGGGCGGGGGGAATGGGTTGAGCAAGTTTCTGGGTCCTTGGGCAGATTTCTGTAGCCCTTGTAGCAGATGGGTCTGAGACGTGGCAGTTTTAGCAGCTGAGAGGTATGAATTACCGAGCCAGAGAGACTTTTGTCAGTGGTAGACTAGTGACAGTTCAGAGAACTTGATCCTACGTGCAGAGGGAGAATTTAGTATTCCCAGCTCCTTTTTCTGTGGTTGTAGGCGCTATCGGACAAGTTCATCAAGGTGATGATACTGTGAGGCCTGAAATACTGCCAGGCTCTGTCTGGCAAAATGATTAATGCAGGCATCAGATGAGACTTCTTGAACACAATTATGAATATATTGTCTTTTTTAATGTTAACGCTGCTTCTCAAGCTTTCTGAGAATTTCTGTCCTGTAATTAAGCCTCAAGTAAAAGGAGAAATTTCACTGAAAGACAGATGAGAGTAGATGGCCTCTATTTATATCTCAGTGAAGTGACAATTGGAAAAGCAGTGATTTCACACTAACAAGAGAATGACTCTTCACAGCTTTCTGATGCTAAGTTTGGTACCAAGCTAAATTAAAATAGTGTTTAGAGGTACAGCTGCAGATAACAGGACGAAGTTTGCACGTCTTCTGAAGAACAAATGCACTTTTAGTCTTCTGTTACTACTTACGTTTAAAGGAGGTCAGCGTGATAAGGAGGAAAGGAGGAGTGTGCAGTTATAAATGGGCCCTGTAGTCACCGTTAATCACGCCAGCGCTTCTCCTTGCTGATTGGGATGCTGGCTACTGGCCTGCCTGATTTTCCAGATTATTAGGCTGCTCTGCAGGTGACAGGGTTGTGATGAGCTCTGGAAAAGCTCATTTTCAGATGGTCTAAGCAACTGAAGTGGATAAAAATGAAACGAGCATATGTCAGTATGTTTCCCAACTTAGTTGTTAAACAGATACTTTAAAATCTAAAATTAAACCCCAGCAGCACTTGGGGGTAGATTAGCTATCAGGGTATTGGGTTTGCAGTATGCAGACTCTGTGGAACCGCGTGGTCTAATCTTAGCGAGGGCAGCTTAGCCCCTTGCCGCCGCCGCGGGGCAGGGATTCAGGCCCACGGTTGGTGCTTTACGGCTCTGTGACTACTGCTTTAAAGAGCTCCATCTAAATGCTAGCTCTCGTAATACTTCCCTCATGAGCAAGGTCTTCCCTGTTGCTCTTTCACAGAAATTCCCTACTGTGTATTTTGCATTTTACCAAATGATTTCCCTGGCTATTACTGTCCACCCAAGTCACAGCGTGGGTTTTTTTTGTTATTTCTTTTTTTCTTCCTTGAGTTTGTGATGCATATAAAATTATTTGGGAGCACTTTGGGATTCCCTGGCATGAAAGGTGCTAAGTAGGTTATTTGATCAGTGTTAAGCCTGTAAAGTTGGTTTGCTTAGGAGTTCATGTGCTGAAGTCTGGATGAACTATGTGACTGGTTCATCCATCCTGCTCATTAAAGAATTGGATTGCTGCCCCATAAAACAGTGTGATGGTACTATTAATATTGAATTAAGACTTTTTACGAAGCAACCTCCCCCTAGTTTTATGGGGAGTGGTACTTACGTAACACTTCAAACAATTGGCTGTTAAGGGGAGTTGTGCTGAAAATGCTGTATAATTCATTACAAATTCTTGAGATCTTTCATTGTGGTCTGCTGTCTTCTGCATATAGCTGTCCTCTATACAAGGTGTTCAGTGTGTGGGGATGTGCTGTCCCTCCCACTCCAGTAGAAACGTTTCTCTTTTGGATAACGGTAAGGCAAAGTCAGGTGCTGTTCTCTGCGTTTTAGGCACCAGTTGGCATTTGGTTTTGAATTGTGGGTTTTATGAGTGAAACTAGCCATCTGCGTAGCTAGCGCTTTGTGTATTTTTAAGAACTGTGGTACAAAGCAGTCAAGTTTGTTTTCTGAAATCTCGCACGAAAACTTGGCTTATCCATGATGTTGCTTCGGCAGTTAAAACCCACTGCTCTGTTCAGTGCCCCACGTTCCTGTGCGCAGACTATCGCAAAAGCAGGTATACTGTTCCGTTGTCACCTTAACGGCAAAATCTGCGTGGATGCCAATGTCTTGCTAAAGTGCAAATGGGTTTCTCGGAGTCTTTAACTGATGCATCTCTTGCAGGAAGCCCGTTGAGGAAAATTCTCCATGAATGTACGTCACAATGATGATGACCGACCAAATTCCGCTGGAGCTGCCGCCGTTGCTGAACGGGGAGGTAGCCATGATGCCTCACATAGTGAATGGCGATGGATCACAGCAGGTCAGTAAGCTTTGCAGAGGGCGACTGGCTTCACTAAACTGCTACTGGGCCATCAAGGGATTTTGAGGATGGGGGCGGGGGGAGAAGGCTTTGGTTTCCCCTAGTACCAGGGAGGGCAGGGTTTTTTATAGAAAGTAGAAATTTGCTTTTTCATGGGAACAACTTCCAAAGCAGTGCTTTAAATGTACCAATCAATTCAATGCGACTATTTGCAAATATATACACTGAAGTTGAAATGACAGGATAAAGACAGCTGCAAATGTTGAGTATCTAAAGATTTTGTAGAAAGTCATAGTCTCTTGGTTTACTTGTGCTAATTGTTGTCCAGACCTCTTGCCTAGTATCTGTAATGATAGATTTTAAATACTCTAATGTTTAGAGACTAGACTGTGGAAGGGGGGAGAGAAGAGAGATACAGACAATGGAAGACAAGTATCCTATGATGTCTGTTGTTCTTAACTTAGTTAAGTGTACACATCACAGCAGACCTATGTATCACCCTATGCTTTATTATAAACCTTAGAGGGGCAGAAGTGAATTTTGAGCGAGCATTTGAAGGAAGGCAAAGTTGCTTTCAATTTTTTCTGGAAGGTATTCTCTAGCAAGCCTGATCAGAGGTAGAACAAGACTATAGAGATGCCTTTATGTCATGATGGAGCCTGAAGGTTCAACTTCATAGCTGGTAGATTCCCAAACCTGTCATCTTGAGTTAGTCTTTCTTTCTGTAGGACATCTATCCTAGCAATTTTTCTGTATTACTTTATTTGGTTCCCTGCTTGTTTGAGCATTTCAGTGAAGTACTTTAACCAAGGTAGAAATAAGCTCTCCTTCATGAATCAATAAAACGTCTTTCAGTTTCTTCTCATTCCCTTGATCTTTTGTTCCTCTCTCCAAGCTGTTTTGAGCTACAGCAGCCACAGGAGGAAGAATGATTTCCCCTTTTCTTGTAAGCTTTTAAGTCTGCTTGCTTATCCAGATTCTTGGTATAATACAAGACTGCATTGCTGTGATTTTTTAAAAGTCTGTTTCTACATAGTGCATTGTAACTTTAACAAAGGAAAAGGCGGGGGGGGGGGGAAGCTTTTAATGGCTCTGTGTGTGAAGTCCAATATTGATATGCTTAAGTGAAGGAACAAGCTTATTGGTATTTGAAAGCATAATTGTTCCTTAAATAGGCCCGTTCCTCCTTGCTGGAAACCATTTATCAAGCTAGAATGTCCAGTGGGTCTCTCTGTATTACAGAAAGGATAAATTAAGTATTCTGAGCACTCCTTTGAGGTGGAGTTCGAAGTCAACCCTTGAATTTCCCCATCAGTGATGATTCAGTAGCCTTGCTTGGCAGATAGCTCTATTGCCTGTAAATCAGCTTCTCATCTAATGTCTTGGAGTAAAAACGTGCTGATGCGGTGAAAGTGCATTACTCCTTGCTTCTGCTGTGCTGAGCAAACGTGACTCAGCAGAACGGTTCTGAGTCAGATCGCTTTTCTGCGTGAATGTTTGTCGGGTAATGCTTGACCTTAAATGAGAATAACTTATCACTTCATCTCTTTAAATACTTGTAGCTGGAATACATGTGTTTTGTGAGACTCTTTCTCCCTCTGGTCTGGATGTGCCGTCATATGCAGCATGGCTCAGCTGCCTTGATGCTTTATCACTTTCATCCTATTTCTGAAGCTTTAATTAGTATTTTCACTTTTTAAAAAAGTGTAGTTCTAAAACTGAATGAAGTTAAAGTGCTTTGCTTGATCTTTGCATATTGCTGCCGCAATATTAATTGCGCTTAACATGATTTCTTGTCTAATGTACAGGCAAATGTTACATGTTTAAGAGTTTTATCTTAGCTGTTTGTAAGGCAGTAAGAGCCTTCAGATTCGTTCCATACGAGAATGGCTTCCTTGACAAAGATGCTTTTTATTCCTCCATAAATAGGTGCAAGTTTTATAAAGACATTTGCTTTTCTAGGTCCTAATTAATCTCTGCTAGTGTTTTTTTGTTTTAAACACCCTCATAGCTCCGTTCGTGAGAGTGAGCATGCTGAGTTTTCTAGACTGCAGTATGGCCCATGTGCAAACCAGTATGTCAGGCTCTGAAGCTGACAGTATGTTGTTTCTGCTGAGACGCTCTAGGTACACTTGCTGTTGCTCACACTTGGGCTTTATCAGATGCACACAGCCTCAGCCATGCCAGCTTGGCTGTTTGGCGAGCTGTGCTGCAAACTGTAACCAGGAACACTCAGCTCCAGAGAAAGGATTCTTCCCAAAAAACAAGTTTTTATTTACGTACAAAGGAGTACTCAGTGCCACCTGCCTCTAACTACTTGTCCCACTTTCTGGCTGCTGCATTCTACATACTTTTCTCCTGAATTAAATTCCGAATAGCACAAATGCAGTAGTATTCTTTGAACACCCGGGCTTTTGAAAGAGATGAGCCAGAAGAGAGAGATTAAGACACCTGAACCCATGTTCCCATGAGCTGAACCTCAGAGCTGCTTTCCTGCTGTGGGTAACAGCTTTGTTCTCTGTGATGACAGTACAGGAGTTCTCAGTAGTATAAAGATGCCTTGGATTCATAGAGAAATGCTTTTAAACCCCTGGCTTGGTGTCTAGAATGAGGTATGTAGTCATCCTTGTAGCAAGAGTAACACTGCCAGACTGTAAACATTTTCCTTTAAGATGCATGCAAATACGTTGTCAGTTAATCTGCCTTGCTGATTCTCTTCAGTGTGGTATCTCAGAACAATACTGCTTTATGCCTGGCTTTTGGCTGTGCTTTCCTTTGCTTTGGAATCACCTTGATTGAATGTAGTTTATGCACGTAAACCAGTAGGGAACGGCCCTCTGCAGTACTAAGCGAGGGTTTTTGTAACACCCTTTGCTTCTTGTGGAGCTTTGCAATGCTTCGAACTTCACGGTAGTCTCTGAAGCGCGTTTCACTCTGGAGAAAGTTGTTGGAGTGCAGATGTCAACAGAAAGATTTTGGAGTTCAAGAGAAGAGGTGGCACAGCTGCAGCTGGTCAGTGCAGCAGCTCCCAGAGGATTTTGATGGGAACTCTGGATATAGTTGTGCTACCTGCGTATTCCCTGAGAAGCAGGACTGCCGCTTCGCGGGGCAGTGCCGTTGTCAGTCCCAGGAACAAAATGATGGGTAGCGGTGCCCGAAACAGTCAGGACAGCATGGCGCTTGTTCCCAGCCGCCTCTCTAATCTCTCATGAGCCCTTATTTGCTTAAAGCCTGACTGAGAAAAGATGCAGGCAAGAAAAGCTTGACCTGCCAATGGTATTCTCGTATTGTGGGCAATTGTACTGAAGCTGGTAAAATCGCTTAGCTTTTACCAGCAGCCAGTGCTGCAAAAGGGAAGACTGCCAGTAAGCAAAGTGCTGTATTACAAGACAAGTGCATAAAGGTATTTAATGTTTTTCGTCTTCCTGGGGATAAGTGTTATGTAGCAATACAGGGCAGAACTAAGAATGTCTCTCTGCCTTCTTGACAGTAATCCCTCTTCTCTAGATTACCCAAAATGGCATTTGCATTATGAACTTTTTTTAGTTTCCCACACTTAATTTCCACTACAGCTGACTGTGTTTAGTGCTTTCATGTCTGTTCCAGAGCTGCTGCTTACTCTGTTTCTCTTTCTAATCCACTTGTAACTCCTGTGGGGATTCTGGGAGCTATAATTAGACTTTTGGTCCAAGAATTTCACTGGTTTCTGGTAGCTGCTCCACTGCACGCTCTGAAAGTCTTGGAGTGTAAAGGTGGAGGGGCAGGTGGTTGTGCCATAGCGTGTCTGTGCGGAATACTGTGTGGTTTATTTTGGGATGTTTTATTTTGACCTGGTTAGATCAGTGGATTTGCAATTGTGTAGCAAGTTTTGTATTCATGTTCCTCTTTATCACTGCTGGACTTGAGAGCAGGCGCTGTATATAGCACCTGCATGTGCCTGTTCTTGCCTTCTAGGGTCATAAGCTTTGGATACGGGAGGTTAGAGTGCATCCAAATGTGGAACAAAATTTGCTAGCTCTCTGTAGCGCAACAGATCTGTGCACCTTGCAAGAAGGCGAAAGCCTTTACCTGGCTGCGTTTTTACTGTGCCTGAACGGGGCATCTGGACTCTTGTGCACGTTTCTGCAGTCTGGTTGGAGTGAATGAACTCCGATAAAGTAGCTTGGATCAAGATACAGTTTTGAGTTGCTTCTGTGTTTTGTTCTTAAATAGATCAAGGTCAACAATACTGAAAAGATGTGAAGCATGAGTTAAATTGCTTTTCAGCATCCTGTCGCTGTCAAGCTGTATGCAGCAGACTGATACTTTGCAGAAAATATTTGGAACAGGTTGTCTTTTTGCACTTAAACTTTTAAATAGAAACTGTTGATACAAATTCAGAAGAGCGTTTCTAGTCACCTCTACATCCTCTTCTCCATTCTAATGCTGTTTGACCTCCTTATTTCTTGCCCTTTTTCTAGCTGCTTCTACTACCCATGTTCTGGCTTTGTGTTGGTAAATTACTGTTTATAAATTACCTTTGCTTGTATGAAGAGTAGAGAGCAATTGACATAAGAAGGTTTATATAGTAAGTTACTCCTGTTTGTTGTCTGAAACATATATTCTAAATACAATTGCGAAAATGCTCTTATACAGGGGAAGGGGGTATGTTTCAACAGGAAAAGTTCTATAATTTGGACGAGTCTAAGTTATCTGAGTTAAGCATCAGACCATGAAAAATGGCTATAATGTAAAGCATGACTGAATTTCCTTCTGTTTAAATACACTGATTTTTTTTTTAAAGCAGCTACAGTACATATTAGAGAAGGTATTTAGAAGAGCACTTGCAACAGTCAAGTAGTGTTACAAAGTTGAACAGTGTTTGCTCCCTAGGAAGTCTCTAGAGTGAACTTTTTAGAGGCATTGGCTACTGAGGTGAAGAAGGTGGGATTTTAACCCAAGGATGTCCATGGGTGATCTCTAAGACTGCTCTCGCAAAGAAACTTCTCTGTGAATGCAAGAATGGCAACACGTGGATTTCATTAAAACTTCATGAGGCTTAAAATTACTTGCTTATCAGAGTAATTTGTTACACAGATGTCCTGAATCTTTTATTGGTGGTTTGAGAGCCTGTTTAACCTGAGATAAATCATGGGGTTCAGGATTTGGCACTTGCTTTTGAGCTTTGCTGTCAGCGTTCAGGGCGAGCTCACTTCCCCCATGCCGCTTTTTTCTGTTGTACAGAAAAAAGCAGATAATTCGGCTTAAACATTATCAGGGTATTAACTTATGGAAGTAATTGCTTAAGTAGTAGTATGTTATCTGATTTTTTTTTTCTTTCTAAAGTGATGTTGAGAGTATTTATCCTACCTGCTTTTGTGTCGTTGAAAAGGAATGCGTTCCTGGAAAGAGTATTCCATACGGAATAGTTTGAATACCTTGGTCCTTCCCGGGCACCAGAGCTGGTAGTTCGTAGTAGCTGGGACACAGTATTTTAAAGTAGAAATAAGAATGAGCCTGTCTGATTGTTACATTTTTTTTCAAAGATTCAATATATTCCAAAGTTTATGCAACTTATAAATTGTGAACACAGTAGATTTAGTAGTACATAAAGCAGTTTAGAAGAACCTGTGGCCTGTATCCTGGATAAGGCCTGTGACATGCCCACAAGCTGCATGAAACACATGGCATGCCTATAAAGGGAAGGGCAGATCCCCCACATTGGATAACAGAGGGCTTAATATGTGGCCTGGGTAAGAGGCTGTTTGGCCTTAACAGGGAAGAGATTCTCATAAGAGCAGAAATTTTTTTAAACTAAGCATTGCATTGCATCACATGTATGGGGCTGCATGTTTTCCTGCTTGCTGCTATGCCTGCATTCACAGGTGATCTGCAGCCAGACATCTAGCAGATGTTTGAATGTGAATTTTGTCATGTGTGCTTAAAAACCACTTGTGTAAGTAAACAGATACTATACCAGATGGATAAGGTACACATCCAGGGTCCTTACCAGGTAGCATTTTCTATCTTTTGTATACAACTGTTTACTCACAGTGTAAATGAGGTTTATATTCCCAAACCTGGGCTTGAAGCCTCTGCGAGACCCTGGCAGGATGACTCGTCTCTTCCCCCCGCTCCCCACAGGCACAAGCATCGGTCGGTCGGAATGAGGGGGACGTGAGCGAAACTCATTGGCCTGTCCTGAAAGCTTGGTCTGGACACAGAGCAGTTACTGCCAAACTGGGTGTGTGTGTGAGTGTAAATATTTATGTTAACTATGTAACTTAGTAACGCTAATCAGAGTTCTAACAAATACAACTATTTAAAGTATAACAGCATTCTTAAATGCAAAATAAATGCAGTGTCAAAGCGTGTTATGAAGATGGCCAGCTTTCCCTGAGAGCGCGGCAGGTAAGTCCAGGCTTCAACAGTGAGTGTATTAACCTGCTAAGGTGACAACCTGAGGGTGGTTTTTCCGTCTTTGGGGGATGGAGGGGTTGGGGTTGTGTTGCTGACACTCTACTCACAGCTGTCACAAACTCCAGTTTTTCACGTGTGAGCTAGATGTGAAGGGAGCCATGAGACCGAAATTCGGCTTAGCTCGCAGCAGACCCCACCCTTGGCGATGCAGCCGGGTCAGCAGCAAGGGCGCCCAGCAGCAACTTCGGTTCAGACGGACTCTTCAAGTTATCTCTGCTCTTGCTGAAAGAGGAAGTATCTCATAAATTAAAAGTTCTTATTCAGGATGATACATTTTGGAAGAGCCACATAGCAATTAAAGATCCTCTGTGTTTGTTTACTTTAAAATAGAGATGTAATCCTTAGACACTTATAATTAAAATCTGAGCAAAATAATAAAAGTGTCATAAACAATGCATTCTCTTGAAGATCCCTTGTGTAGAAAGAAAGCTGGAATAGAAAAGTGGTGTTGCAGAATGCAGAACATTGTTTTGTTGTTTAGGAGGACTTGGGAGAAATAAATCTTTGAATTAGTTCATTTACCACCAAGGCATACTTAGTCTGTGTGTATAAACAAAAGAAGTCACAATGTGCCTGGATATTATTTGTCCCAGATGGAGCTCTGAACTTGGCTCCTTCTGCAGCACTGATGTCATGGTGCACAAGCGAGCTGCGAGCTGGAGGCACGCAGAGAATCTTACTTTATTCCTGTGTGATTGGAGTGGTGGGGGAGAGTCAGGGGGCGTTGGCTGGAAAATGTGCTTCACGTCTTCCTTGGCTGTCTGCAGGGAACAGTGTCAGTTAGAGAACTTGGAAGCCCTACTAAATAAGGGAAGCGGGGGAGCAGCCCGCTGCCCACCCCCGTGCTTAGGAAAGAGTCGTGGTAGGTTTTTGACAAATTGTTTGATGCGTTGTCGTGTATACGTGCCTGTCTAAATTAGTCGGTTTCTGATTAACAACTTAACATCTGGAGCTGTAATATTCAGCGTATGCTGTCTCCAATGGGGTGACCTGAACTCTGCAGTGCGTCAGTCTGTGTTGTGAGATTGCAAGCGCTCGGGCTGTTGCATGTGGTTTGCCTGGCGGGGTGGAAATCTCGTGGTGAATCTAGCGTCCGCATCTGCAGCGTGTAGTCCGAAGGGGACAAGGAGCAGCTGTGTGGAAGTAGCTGTGGTCTGCAGTGCTGCAGGTCACTGTCTGTGCAGGAAAACCTCTGGTGCAGAGCTGGGAATTGTCGCTGTTGTTGGGCCCGAGGAGAGGAGAAGCTGGGGCTGGGTGGACAAGAGCTGCTGCAGCACCTGCTGCAAGGGGCTGGGGCAAAGCTCGGGTCTTGCCCAGGGAGGAGCAGCTCCACCGTCCCATGCTGATTGAGACCCTGTGCCTGAGCTCGCTCGGAGGCCAGCTCTGCTGTGTGTAATCGTGTGCTGGCCACGCTTCCCGGGTATCCAGACCTCCTCCTGGTGTTGGTCTACACGAGAGCTCATCTCAGTCACATGGAGATTATTCCTGTTTGCTCTCAGTACAGCTGCCTTGCCCCAGCAACAGGGCCATGAGGGTTTCTTCTTGCGCTGCAAAGGTGGCTGATCAATTTGAACACCAGAGCGTAAGGATGTCTAGTATCTTCAGAACTTAGGGTTATTTTGTCTCTTAGAAAATGGCAGCTGCAGTATTTTTATTATAATGTAGTTTTTCTTGCCAACGGTATAACTTTAAGTCCATATGTGCACTCACCATTATTATTTTTAACGCGTGTTTTTCTGTACCACTGTACCTGGAGGTTGCTTTTGTCGTTATTTTGGGAAATCCTGCATAACTGATCTTTTTGGAAACTGCTGAGAAGAAATGGCCTTTTCAGTTGTATGCAAAGGCTTGGCTGTTGAGTATCTTGGGTTCTGTTCTTGGTCCTTGGCTCTTAACTTTTCTGCGGTTTCATTGAAGCGAAAAAATTTATAATATGTTGATGTTTCTTCATCTATAGCATAAGAAAAACACTACTCTGAAAGTGCAGACCTAGTGGGATTGCCATTGTTTTTTGCAGAAGTTGTATCTTGTTTAATACAGCTCAAGCTCCAGGACCTCCTTTGAAAATCTTTGTGCTTGTATATGTATTTAAATGCCTAAATACTAATAAAAACAGGTACATTGTGGCTTTCAGCTTTATTAAGTGTTTGGAGATGAGATGGTACAAATGGTACGCATTCACAAATATAATTTTATTAACACTGATGCTAAGAAACTTAAAGCCCAGGAAATCAAGATTTGATTTACTAGATTTTAATTGAAAAACATGATGGAACTTACTGCAAGTCACTGCTCAACAGAACAAAGCACACTGTTCTCCCTAGCGGCAGGACAATTTAAAAAGTCTTGTTTAAAACAAAACAAAACAAAAAAACCCCACCAACCCAACCTATGCAGGTGGATAATAGAAGTAACATGAATATTTTGCATATGTGAGTGTAATTAAATACATGCCTTTTTTCCAAGGGGTTATATTTAAGAAATTCCACAAAATTTCACACTGAGAGATTGTAACAAACTCTCCAAGGCTTTATCATTAGCAATGACCCTTGCCGTTGGCTGCAAAGATGACAGTAACTGTCTTATTGAAAGGGGAAGAAGTGGTAGGAGGAGGGAAATTTTTCTATTTTTAAATGATTGTATTGGAAGCTACAGGGGAAAATGAGCTCTAGCAGGAAAACCCTGCTTTCCTCTTTAGCAGTGACCTCTTGTAGTTGGAGAGGAGTCGTCAAATGCTTGAGGAAAGAGTACAAGGTGCCTTGTCTGCTAAAGCTTGTGGTGAGCGAAAAGGCAGTTTAGAGGTGGGTTTAACAAAACACTGACCAGGGAGAACAAGTAGTAACGTGCACAAACAACCCAAATCACAGAAATGTAAAACAGAAATTCAGAGTTCATTAGGGAGGAAGGCTGTGAGCAGTCTAAAGTACCCACGAGCTCCAGGTCCGAAGCCACTCGTTGCGGGCTGTGCATGTACTTCATAAAGGTCTTTTAATCTCTCTCCTGGTTTCCAGCAACTTCAGAAATGCGTTTGAGCTGAGCCTTGTTTATTCTAGCAGTTGGGTATGTAGCAAAAGAGTGCTCTGGGGGTGTTCGAGTGCTAGGTGGTTGTAAGCAAAGGAAAGCAACTTGAATCCTACAGCTTTGTTCCCCTCTGTTTCCCTTTACTAAGGGCCCGTTCAGGGAATTGGAGATCCTATTCTGTAACATGGTTATTTTAAAATCAGCATCTTTGCAGTGCTGTAATTGCACAGTTAATAGTTGAAAATGGTTATCCTTTTAATGTGTTTGATCCTTAACCTCAAAATAAGATCCCAAGTGAAAATATTTTTGGCCTCTGGTCTTTATTGGGCAGCAGTTCATATTTGGGCAAAATGCTATAGTCCGTACTCAAGACAGGCCGAGTACAAGAGTTGACTGTTGTTACTGTCCAGTAAATAATGGGAGTCTTAGCTTTTTTAGCAAACTTAGTCGCATGTGTTTTGTAATAGTAATTAACGCTGAAGATGTCTTAAAAGTAAATGTGAAAGCCTTAAGTTGCTGTATACTGGGAACTGTGAATGAGAAATTATTTCCAGACATACAAAACTTTAACAGATGCTACTGTAGTTGCCAAATTTCAAACAAGTTGGTAAAATATATATAATTGTAAAAGAAATTATATATTTTGTGGTTCTATACCTGTGACTTCATTCTCTGATGTTTATCTCAAATAATGTCTGTGCAGGCAGGAGGCAGGGCAAGATATGTCTCTGAGCCCCGTGAGTGTTGAGAAATGCTGTTTGCTCTTCCGAATTTGCAGAGAGCAGTAGTCGGTGGTAGAGAAGCAGCTTGTCCTGAACAGGGATGCTATATGTCATACGTCCCCCCAAAAAGAACAAAAACAAAAAAACCCCCTCACCTTAATGCTTAGCTTAAGCCCGACCTAAAAGCCCCAGCATCTTCCAGGTTGTTTTTTACTCCTACCCCCTTTTCTGCTTCACATTGCAGCTGTGGTAACCACCCTCCCTCATAGTAACAATAAGCATCTTTCACTGACAGTTTTGCTCTAAGGTGAATGGGTGGCCCTGAGTTTAGCATTTGTTAAACACATCTGACCATGGGTATGGTGCAAAGCTGGGCTGGGATCTGGAGGTGACCTACTAGGTCTGTAACCAGAGCAACCCAGCAGCAGTTGGTGTCTGTGGGAAATAAAGATTTAAAGTTGGAGAATTGCTGCTTTTTTTTTTTTTTTTTTTTTAATCTGGAAAACTCGAAATAATTCTTGAAACACAATTGCAGACATGTTATACAGACATTTGGACTAGTGACTGACCTTTACAAATGATTCCTTTAAAAGGAATTTATAAACTATGTCATTCTCATAAGTGCGGTAGTAATGTGAATCATGTAGTAACAGGAATCTCTCTTACGTTGATGCTTATCTGCTGTCGAACTTAGCAGTTAATGTATGTGATTGTCGACACTAGATACCGTGGTCATTCAGAGCCTAGACGCAGCAGTGAGAGGCACAGGGACAGGCAAGCTATAGGCTGGTTTTTGCTTTTGGGAATGGATTTGATTTCCGTGGTCTACGCTGTTTGGGGAAAAGACTAAGATTTTTTCAGACATGAGAAGTCAATCTGTTTACTGGATGCACTCTGAAGAGTTGGACTAAGTCCTTCTAAAGGTGTGATAGTCCTAGCATCTGGTTTACTTTAATCAATCACATTGAAAAGTAACCAGCTCAAGAGCTGTTGTTTTAAATGGACAATGCCAATGAGGCAATCAAGTATTTTTATGAGTATTTGCCTCTGACTCTGTGTCCAGGCTGCTGTTTCCTTAAAGCTGGATGGCACTGGCTTGCTCGGCACTTCTTTTGACAAGATGCATGTCTCCTGTCGTCAGTAATTCGTGCCTGTTCAAAGCAGAAGAGCAATGTCACTTACGTGCTGATTGCTCAGAGGTTATGGCTGCATGGCTCTGGAGCTCTTAGCTTTTTGGAGCCATTTCTTGTGGTCTGTGTGTGCTGGATCAGATCCCCTCGGTTCAGCGCTCTCTGAGAAGCTATTGTTGGAGGCCAAATACTGGCTCGTATTTGTCACTCTTCTGATTTCCAACTTGTGTGTTGAAAATGTAGCCGTGACAATGGGTTTCGGCAGGATTACTATAATTGAAAAGTTCACAGAGGCAATAATTAGCATATGCATTTAACTTAGGGATTCCAGAAACGCAACAATAATTCAAATTCTCTCATTCCAGATTGCACGATTAAAAATTCTGCAGGCACATGTCCCAAAATGTAAAGACTAGAGCTAAGTTTTGAGAGAGTTCTCACTATAAGATATCCATCTGTATTATCAATTTATTGTCAATAAAGATTGTCAATTGTGAATCTTCAGTAAAGGTCGGTGCACGTCATGCTGTCTGAGCTTTACGCTGTACTCGGTAAGTGGACTCCAAAAGGCGTTTTGGCTGAGAACCGTGAAGGTATGGGGTGCCCTAACGTTGCTCTGGTGTCCAGCCACGCGGCTGCTCTGGGGCAGCTCCCCTGAAGGGGCGAGTGCTCTGCACACAGTGTGCTGTCAGGATCAGGCCCCTGCTAGATGCTGGCTTAAAATAAGCACAGCCAGCCTTGCCTTGTCATCAGGATATAGCTGCTTATGAACTCCTGTAGTGTAAACATTCTTGTTCAGTCTCACTAAAAATAGCTTCTTCTAACCTAACCCCCTCCTTGAGCCAGGAAACAAGTAAGATGGGTAAATGCAAAATGCTTTTTTTGAAACAACATCTAATTTGCAATAAAGGGGGAGTGTGGAATGCATCTTTGGCACTTTCTGGACTTCGTGGCATTCCCATCGTCTGCAGAATTGAGCAGTGGGAGACTAGGAGTGAGGTTTTTTTTTTTTTTTTTTTTTTTTTTTCCTCCGTTCTCCATACTATGTATTTTATTACAAGTTCTGTTTGTAACTCTAAAACTGTGTTTGTCTTTGGATTTTGCTTTACTGGGATCTGTTATGTCTAGGACTGTGTGATAAACTTTTGAAAAAGGTAATGATAAAACTCCCATTGTTACTGCAGGGAATTTTTATTCCTGTGAAATTGGAAGCACTGTATGACTTGATATTTGACGCCGGAGTTTATGTACTGTCTGCTCAAAGGTACCTGTGGTCCAAAGATCTATCTCCTTAGCTGTCAGCATCTGGCCAAACTAAATACCCTGTCATTGGTGGTGGAACCTGAAACCATAATTCTCACCTACATGCAACTGCTCAGTTAAATCTTTGTTTCAGCTCTTAAAATTTAGATGCGTGGGCAAAATCTTTAAATCTGTATTGACTCCTAGACCCTGCTGGTACCCAAAGATGTAGTACACTGGTCTGTGTGTGGTTGGTTGTGTGGTTTTGGTTTTTTTTTAACCTTCTTCAAAATATTGGTAATGTGATGGGTTGAACAAATTTAATATTTGAAGATTAGAGTGAAACGTGTGTTTTCTTTTGGCAGGTCTTTTTGGTTCAAGTTAATCCAGGTGAAACCTTTACAATAAGGGCTGAGGATGGAACTCTGCAGTGCATTCAAGGTAAGAGTACACAGGAGTATGCAGACAAGCATTATTTCCAGTATGAAAAACTTAAACTCTAATTTCTTCAGAAATGTGACATGTAGTTCTGAAAATAGTGACACACTTGGTGAGAAGTTGTAGACATGACTACTCTGTGTTGCAGGACTTTTTTCTCATATCTCAGAATGAGACATGAATTTCTTGCAAGTCTAGGAAATCTTTTCTTTGCAGTCATTTATCTATATATCTATGGGTTTTTTTCCTTCTAACCAAATGGTAACACAAATGGGGTCATGAGTCAGACAAGTAACAATCAAATGGATGTCTAGGATTTTTTTCTTCATGCAAGTATTAGGAGTGAAAAATGAATAAAAAGTAGTACAGACACATAGAATGTTAGAGAAGTCAGATTGGTTTTGAACAGTTTTTTTACCAGCTCTTTAGAAGCAGAGCGAATTAACTAACTTGAATAGAAGTATGTAAGCAGTCTTTTGGTGTCTTACCTTTTGGTAAAACTGAGTATGATAAATAGCACTTGCTTTTTTTAATAATACACAGACCATCAAAGATTTTAACAAGTCTGAAGGGAGAAGCGACTGAAACACAGAAGACCTTTCAGATTGTATATTAAATATTATAAAGCAAGGTTTCCAGCTAGGAGCAGACAAAGCTTTGAAGAGATGCATGTATTTTCATAGGTATAACACTATTGTAAATATAGGAAGGTTAAATCAAAACTTAAAGGGAATAGATTTTGCATAGCCATACTGCAAATGCTGTTTTCAGTGTGATTTTTTGGGGGGGGCTCATGCCACTATTTTTGCTCTTCTTGGGAGGTAGGGGGAGAGGCAAACTTTAAAGTAGTGTTGCCTCCCCCATCCTTTCTTGATATTTATGCCATTAAATAAGCAGTCTTAGTAGCCTACACATTCAGAAATCTTTCCTAAAAAATAGTAAAAGTGGAAAATAGTCAATATAATAGCAATTGTATAGCTAGTGAATTACTGCTGTATTTTGATTGTGGAACTGAAATCTACACAAACGAAACCATTTCTTGAACCGTATTAAATATAGTTCATACAGTCAGATCATACTGCTCAAGGATAATTATTTTTCTTAAGTTAGAAGAGACCTCTGGATATCACCTTATCCAACCTCCTGCTCCCGTCAGGTTGTCCACAAGCTTGCCAGTTGAATTTTGGATAGCTTTGAGGATGGAAATTTGTCTTTGGGCAAACTGTTCTAGTGCTTCACTGCTCTTATGAGGAAAATGTTCCCACCCCCAAATATCTATTTGAAATTTCCCATCTTGTATTGTTTAAGTAGTGGAAAAGTGTAGTTGTTATCCTTCTCTTAAGTCTTTTCTTCAAAATAGAAGGAATCAGTTCCTTCAGCCCGTCTTTGTAGGTTGTATGCTTCAGTTTCCCGACCATCTTAATGGCCCTTGCTTCAGTTTGGTATAGAATGCATGTCTGCATCTATGTGGCAGCATAAAGATTGACAGTTTGTGTCTAAAAGTTGAAATACATTTCTACAAAACATTAATGTTATGACCTTAATGGTTGGTAGGACAATCCTAGTTTAAAAAAAAAAAAAAAAAAAAAAAAAAGCTGAAAAACATCCTACCTATGTTTCAGGAGTTTGAGAGTTGAAAATGTAAAAGTAAATATGAAGTGAATTTTTTCCTTTGGTTGTCCAAGAGCTGCTTTCAACATGGGTCGAGAAAAGGCTTAGTGCTTTGATCAGGTAAGATTTTTCAGGTAAACGTCACTCAAGTAAAGAGGACCCACGTATCTGTGAGCTATGTACCGAAGAGTTGGATGTTTTTGTTTAAAATTTCATCTTCATAGAAATAAGAAATTAATAATTGTTTGAGTTAGGAATTACAGAAGCTTCTCCAAACACCATCCAGGATTATTCAGTCTTGATGTGCAATAAAAGCAGCAATTTAAAACTTCTTGTCAAAATTTATACCTGACACAGTGTGTGGTAAGGAGTTGGTCCACAGGGCAATTAACAGAGCAATAAAGCTGTCTACTCCTTTTATTTGAAATGAACTCTCTTATATTGGTTAATATATTAAATTTTTCCATTAGAGGCCTAATTATGACAGCATTTATTTATCATTTTTCATGTTCAAAGTGTTGTTCAGACAGACTGTTAAAATGAATGCAATTTGGAACCTTCTTGTTCTGTATTCTCAGTAATTTAACATATTAGTGCCAACAGTGTTTGGCTGGTACTCAGCAATGTCTTTGATACCTGTGTATGGATACGTGCATGCGTGTGCATGCATGCACACACACTGTATATATATGTGCTTTGTTTAAGTTCTGTTTGAAAATTCTGATGTTCTCTCCAGGCCAGAGTTTCAACTCGTATTTTATTGCAAAATACTTATATTGCTGAAGTAAGTATATGCTTCAAAGATGGATGAGCATCCCACTGTTTTCTGCCTGCCCCCACCCCTTTTGGTTGAGCAGTTTTCACAGTGGAATTGTGAATCTTAAAATAATACTAACAGTGATCAGTCACTGAAAAAAAAATTGTTAATTGGCTAGCAAATACAGTAAGGTTATGAATCTTGATGATGCCGTTTTTTCCTGTGCTCTGCGGTTAAAGTAAAAGACAAAATTATAATATAATGTTTCTGGAGATCGCATATCCTCTTGCTCCCCAAAACTTAATGTGTTTTGACTTTTTCCTGTGTTGCAGTATTCTGTCTATTTAAAGCTAATATATTCTCTCTACTCAGGCTAGGTTTATGTTATAATAATGTTATCTTTTGCTACCATATTATACTATGACTGGCAACTTAGGGAATAAATTTAACAGTGTGTTAAGGCAGTGTGAAAGTCTCTTATTTAGAGGGTGTGGATGCCTGGCCTGGTAGCTCCCTATTGAATGGAAAATACTTTGTTTCCTTACTGCCTCAATGTTATGATCTAAGATACCCTTGTAAATATGATATGTTCATATTCACAATATGCAGGACTACTTTATAATAAATTGTGTGATTCTTCTGAGTTTAGGGAGCGAACAGTTTTCTTAAAAGTTTGAGCTGTCATAATTTAGCTACATTAAATCCTTCAGGGTACGTGAAAGCTTCTCTTTACTTTGTCATGTAGCCATTCTGCAGCTAACTTTGCTTATATAGAGTGATTTTTATCTTAGTGAATTGTTTTTATATTACTTTCTGAGAGGTCTGAAATCTTCAGTTTGAGCTCCTGGAGCCTGTTTTGGTCTCACTCTTTGAGCAATACCGGAGAAGTGTCCTGGGAACCACCGATTTATATACCCAGGATTACATTTGGCTCTGTGGTCAAGTCACGGCATGTTTGGGGATGGATAGGGATGTTTAGGAGGACTGACATCACATGAGCACAGAAGAAGACTTAATGAATCTACACTTCTTCTAAAGGTTGGAAGAAAAATATTTGTTTGGGGAAAATCATCTTCATGCTTCTCGAACTTTCTCTGTTTTAAGCATCCTGAAATGTAATTCTTGACTGATCAAATAATCTCTGTTTAAAATAAAAAGGAGATGCACATTTGGAGGTCTCCACGGTTTTGGAATAGTTGACACATTCTGAATCTAACAGCTTTTTCCAATTCCTTACGGTTTGACCAGTTAGATAACTGATGAAAACTTGAAAAGAAAACACAACAATGACACCAAAACCCTGAGAAAACCACCTTCTAAAATGCTATAAAACTGGAATAATCATGTACTTTTAATTGAACACTGGACATGTCGTAGCAAGTGTTGTCTTCGTTCCTGGCTGTCTGTCTGGGTACCCATGGGTGCCTTGTTCCAGACATCCAGCTTCTCAGTGCAGTAAGTCCCCTGAGCGGGGGAATGAAGCGGCTCACAGGAAAGATGGTGACTGGCGAAAGTTAGTCCAGACAGTGGATGTGAAGGGTGTCTGATGTTGCCTGGAAAGGCCAGATTTCGAGAGAGTGATAAATCTGGTCTTTCAGAGAAATATGGCCCTGAGTAGAGGCCTGTACGGCACAGGGGGCACATCTGATTATTTAGGGGAGCTTCTGACCTGTTCCAGGTGATCTCACTGACTTTTCTCATCAGCTGACTTTCTAATGGCCTCTTCAGTTCATCTCACGTAATAAGAGAGGCTGTGCTGTATGACTTGTCATAAAAACAGTCCGTCTGCCCCACTGGGCTGTAAAGGTTGGGAATTGTTTGTTTAATCCATTCTGTAATGCCAAACAAGATCTCTATTCCTTTTATAAGGAAGACATTAAATTGAAAATAATTTTCCACAATTGTCATCAGATGTTTGCTTTTGAGGGCTGGCTGCTGTCAGGATCTCTTCTTCTTAGGGACATCTGAGCGTACCTCTTCTGCAAAGGTCTGTTTCCACTCTCATTGTATTTAGAGCAAAATTTGTTGTCCTTTTATGAAGTTTATCCAAGCTCAGACTACTGCTAACAAAGGGGAATAAAAACTCTGACGCTTGGTGATTGAAAAGTTGTGATATGAAACAGTGACATCAAGTTCCTGCTTGTGAAATTGAGGAGTGGAGGGATTACGGAGAGATAGCAAATCTCTTGTAACCTTTATAACAACAACCAGAAAAAGGAATAAAGAAAGGTTATGTTAGGGATTGATTGAAAGGAATCTTTTTTTTTTTTTTTTTTTTTTTTTTTTTTTTTTTTTTTTTTAATACTTCCTAAAGGTTGAAATGGCTAAAGTACTGAGACTTGATGTTATCTATGCAGCCAGAAGGCGTGCTGTCCTGCCTATCTAGGCCTGGGAAGCATTCGAATGCTTGCTGAAAATTGAGACTGGCCACCTGGCCTGAATTAAATCTTACAAAGTATGAGCATAAAGCACATTATTTGTGTGCTATTGGAGGACCAATCACTGACTGTTCCTTTTAAGGCGTGTGTGTATTAATAACAAAGTATTAGTATACTTCCTCCAAAAATAGTGGTAATCCTGGGGAGAGGGGAAGGAAAGCCTTGTTCATGCTGCTCTGAAATCCCTGGAAGCTGCACGTGCTTAGCACCTCTGAAGCTTAGCTCAAGTCTTTGCTTACACAGAGATTTGAACACCAAACTTCAGTGTTCATGAAATATTTCTAATTGCCTGAAGTTAAGGCACATGTGTCTTCACCCTTCTTGTAGCACCCAGTGTCCGTTTGAGTCAGGAACTTACGGGCCGAGTGCCAAAAGACCAGAGAGGCAGGCTTTACACAGCGTGCCGCGTGCCTGGAAGCGGTCCGGGGCTGCGAGCTGCAGCATCTGCAGAGAAAGAAGCATCTGTGAGAGGTGGTGGCTCTTACTGCCACCAGGTCTGAAACTTAGTGTGGGCGGCTGCCTCCTTTGGGCAAAATATGCCTGATTACATGATTGGCAGAACTTGGCTTTGAAGAGCAGCATCTGCCAGCTCTTTCCCCTGGCCCTTCCACCCCTACTTTCTCCAATTCAGCATCTGACTGAATCAGACTGATTTGAGTTCAATACTTTCATAAAATAAAATGAGTATATATACACTGTATTACCAGCATAAGAGCTGCTCTGTAATACTTTACCTTTTTAGGTAGTTTTGTTAGATCATAAATGATTTAAATACTTCATTTACTTGCATTTTTTACGCTTGCTTTTCCACAGGCTCTCTCAGGACTAGATTGTTGCTAGCTCTGCAAAGAGAAGACGGACAAGGCCAAGCAGGATCTCCTCCTGCTTTGCTCAGCTATAGCTGTAGATCTTGCACCCTTCTTGGTATAGAGATTGCTTTTAGTGTGATCAGAGAGTGAAATATGGGAGAGAGGGAGAGCATGTATCTCATTAGCTGCAGAACAGAACCAAAACAAACTCCCTGTGTTTGAAAAACAATTAGTCTGTCTTCTGAATCAGAGAATAAATAGGTTCGTGTTGGGTTACATTTCTGGATGAATCCGATCTGTTCAGCAAATTCCCTTCCCCTAGTGACTGATTCAAGACTGATGTTTTTAGTCAATAGCTTAGGATCTTTGGTAGGCATTTTTATTATTGTATCAGAATCATGTCAGGTACTAAATTACTTAAAAACACGGTAGTGTTTGAGAATAGTTTGAGGCAGTGGAACTGCACTCAAACATCTGCTCAGTGCTCTTTCATCCTGGAAGCCAGTAATGCCAGGTTGTCATGTGCACTGCAGTGTGAATAATAGGGAGAAAATAATTATTCTGGTGCAATTTGAACTTGGTCGTCATCCCCATGCTGAAATTGCATATGTACAGAGACTTGGAGGCAGACTGTAAACAACTTTTATCCATTGATCACACACAATCATTCAATTATTGCTAAATGTATTTTTACATTGCCACCAATATAAATTATAGTCAAGCTAGGTCTTACTTTTCTGGTACAAACAAACCAGACTGAAAGTTTTCTGGTTTCTAATTTTCTCTAGAGAAATTTAGCATGTGAAAAGCCTGCAACAAAAATTAGAAGAAAGGATGCAAGAAGTAGCAGAAGAGCACCTGGTGTGATAAAAATTCAGATTGGGTGTATTGTGTCTAGACTGTGCTTTTGAAAATGTTCTTGAAACTTATCTCTAGTCTTTGATTGTTTGGTATCTCTGCCCTAGACTTGGAATAGTGAAGCACAAAATTACTGTGTGCAAAGAGGAAAAGGAAGATATGCTTTAATCCTTGCATTGCACAGGTCAACAAGAGTCTGCATTAAGTTTTTGTTTGTTTTTGATGTTTTCAAGGACGAGACGAAAATGTGCTATGGCACGGTAGGGTTTCAGCTATGTTTTTAAGCATGAATATTTGTGTAATAGCAGCCTGAATTGCTTTTGGGGGTGTGTGTGGTGGGGTTACAGTTTGAAATGAAAACAGGGTAATAAACATACCCAACTTAGTAATATCAGCATTCTCTTCAGCTGATATTTTCCAGTGTTTTGCCATTGGTGTTGAACTTGAAGCACTACAGAGTCCTTGCTTCTTTTTCTTGTAAGACAAAGAATGCATGAATTAAATTTCTCTGCCTCTATAAGTGAGTAACTTGGGGGAAAGCGAGATATATGCTAAAACATCCTGTATTGGTTTCTTTAGTATATTCTGGAGTTGTTATTCCCTTAATTAGGGAAGGGGAGGGGTTCCAAATAAATGATGGTCTGTGCTAATACTTTGTAAAAATTTTGTTTAAAAAAAAAAAAAAAAGACTTTCACTAGCAGATCTCATGACAATGCAAAGAAATAATTTTCTTAGAAGCTAAATAGCTATGGATGTATATAGGAAGGGGTGTGTGTGAAGTAAGGCTGTTAGTGTTCAGTATAGTTGAAGCAAAACAAAATTCTTTTTTCCTTTTAGTGTGAGATTGGAAACAAAGGAAGTGACTCAGTTTCTTGGAGGGAAGGAAAGAGTTGAAAATAGATGGGATATCATGTAAGCAAATGACTGATAACTGGTGTGTTTCTGGGTGGAGACAAGAGGAGGCGAAGATTAGAGCAGTGAAGGGAATGCGCAAGGGACTTGGATGTGGGGTCACAGATCTGGGATGAAAGAAGTCTCAGGGAGAGAACAAAAAATAGATAGTTGTCTGTTTTTAAAGTGTAGCGAATACTCTGAGTATACTCTGAGAATCAATGCACCTCTTTCATTAGCTCCCAAACACATTTCCACTGCTGTTCAGGTGCACTGCTAGCTGATGGGCTGCTGATCAGCACACCTGCCTTGGTCACTGTCACTCTAAAATGGGATAGCAGCAGCACCTGAAATCGTGCTGCTTTGGAGGCTTTTTGAAGGCTGCAAATACACCTCTAATAGGCGTGTAACCCATTGCATTCATGGGTGTAAAGCTATCTTGAACACTTTGGTGTGGCTGTTGGCTTTGCATTCCTCTGAAACCTCGGCAGAGCAGGCGCGCACCTGGAACGTGCGGCAGCACAGAGGTATGCAGCACCTGCGCGCACGGAGGCCCAAACTGGCAGGGGTCAATTAACTAGCAGTGCACAAAGGCTTTGAAGAAAGGGGATACTGTTGTCCTGTCTCTCCCTGTCATCGTACCTTCCCCCTTCCCCCCCCCCAAAAAAAAAAAAGAAAAGAAAGGAAAAGGGAAAAGAAAAGCTCCATCTGCCAGTGTTCAGGTAGGCAATTTGGTTGAATTTTGAAGTCCTGTCTGGCACTTTTTTTTTTTTTGCTTCCTCTTTCTGTAGTGCCTACTGGATTCTCAGAACTTGATCCTCAGTGAAGTTTCAAGAAAGTCTTGGACTCCAGTTATGAGTGCTTTCAGAATATGTTGCAAAGCATTGCCCTAATCAGAACACAGATTTTCTGCAGAGCAGGAACTAGCAATGTCATCTGTAGCATGTCTGCCTTTTTGTATGCAGTGCTGGTTGGCTGGCTGCACAAAATGAGGCACTCATGAGGTATGGAGAAGGTGCCTGGAGGAGGTGCTGGCAGCGGGAGAGAGTCACCTGGGTAGACACAGTTTGGCTATGGCTTGGAAGTCAGTGTGCAGACTCCATACAGAGTATCAAAATCTTTCTATAGGAAATGTAGTATCATTCTGTAGTTACAGCATTCAGATTGCATGGATTGTGTAGGATCTGGAGTAAAACTGTCTTTGTTTTGCTTCAACATGTGGTGGTGCTTTAAATACAGTTCTTGTTATGGTGTTACGCAGCTTTTGTTTGTTTTCTTTATTTTTGGTTTTTGACCTTACAGTAAGGGCCTTTTTCACCCTAATATGATGTCTGAAAACACAATTCTTCATTTGCAACATCTGAACTTGTGATATTTGGCGTTTAGATGTAGTATTTGATGGAGAGTTCAGATCTCTGGTACCCATTGTCCTCCTTGGTGTATCAACAGACACAAAAAAGTTTTTGGTTTATTAAGGTCCCTTCTGTTATTGGGAAAAGATGGATTATCTGCACAATATCCTTCAGAACAAAACTGTTGTGGAGGACTATGGTTTGGAAGAATCACAAGACTATTGTTTTTAATTCCTATCCAAACAGTCTTTGCTGTATTAGCCAAAATAAGTCTCTTCTATCTACAGGGTCAATGTCATTCTTTAGAGTATTGCTGCCCATCTTCTAGCTTGGCTGGCTTCAGGGTTTTGGTAAGCTCACATTTGTAGCATTGGCATCTCCCCACGTTCTGGGTTCAGTTGTTGTTCTCCCTCCCTGTTATGTAGTGCACAGTGTAGTTCTTTGCAGTTATTCTACCCCTATTTCAGATAGATGTAGTTAGTGGACACTTCAGTCATTTAGTATTTGCTCATCTTGGAAAACTAAGGTCCTGGTTGTGCATCCTTCATTCCTTCTACGTGGATTAACTTTCACGTTTCCATACCTTTGTGAAACTTGTGTTGAAATCCTCCATGGGAAAGGAGAGGCAAGAAATGCTAACTCAATCAGAACAGGGTTTTTTTTTCCTTTTTATTGTCATTGAGGCTGTAGTACAAATCTCCTTTCTTCTCATAGATTTTGTTTTAGCACGCTAGGATAAAGTATAGGAAGCTGTGTAATAAGCCAACAGTACACAATAGGATGCTTTGTTTGCTGTGAGGATAGCTTTTCCAGTTTAAATCTGATAACACTAAGAATATTCATAATTTCTTTTTACATGTGCGTGGAATAAATGTTGAATAGGATGCATTTGCAATAGTTTTAGATAGATATAGAATAGATTTAATTTATAAAATACTCTGTCCACTACTTTAAAAATCCATTGCGATTAAAATATGGTGAATTAGTATCTATTATTTTGTATAATTCCCTTGATACAGAACTTTAAACAGGAAAAAATACTCAATGTGTAACTGAAATTTGATTTGGCTTATATTAATCCTTTCCAAATCTTCAAGTCTGAATGTGTTATACACTAAGAGGAAAAAAAGGGAAACATTGCTGCAACTGGAAGTAGTCTTGAAACCCTTTGAAATGTGGAAACTCTAAGCACACGGTAAGATAGGAAATCCTGCGCCTTTATGGTGATGTGACTGGACAGGGGGATGGTCTTTTTCCAGGCTGAGCGCTCCTCCCTGCGCGCGCCGGAGCGATGGCCTGTGCACTGCTGCACGCTGTCTGCTCCAGACAGTCCTGAATGCGAGCTGGCAGCGAGCGCGTTTCCTGCTGACGTGGCCTCCCACAAGAGGAGCCGAACAGAGGAGCTTCAGTGTGTTGGGGGGGAGAGGGGCAAAGGATGAATCATCAGCAGGAGGAGAAATAAATTAAGAGTCAAACGCGAACTATTCGAGTTTACAAGTATATAAAAACGAGACGTCCTGCTTCACAGCAGAATAACACAACTGAGCAGAGAAGCTGTTCATGTAAAATGTTTGTCCTTGGGTGCAATGAAGAATTTTTTTTATTTTTGAATGCCAGAGAGTCTACTGCTGGGAAATGCATTTATCTCTAGAATTAGGCTGGCAGACTTTAAAGACACAGAGCATATGTTCTATGTCTTTAACTTTCAGAGTTCTTCGGGTTTGTAAATATGCAGGACTTGTGTTTGGGGTTTGCATGTTTACTTATTTTATTTGCACAGCCATATGCCTGAAAGGATCAGCAAGTGTGATGCCTTCAAACTCATTTGAAGGGATGCTTTGAGAGTCAGTGTCTCATCAGCATTCTCATATCATCAGTTTCTAAATGTATCCCGGTATCTATGGATCTCTCTCCAAAATATGGAGAATCTATGTGATTTTTATAGATAAAAACAGACCCAGCTCCTCAGGAATGCTTGAATTGTCTATGTAGGACCTGCTCAAATGAAAATAATCCTTCAACTGTAGAGCCGGCACATTCCAATCAATGGTGTCAGTATTTTAAAATCCAAGATCCACATTCTTTACTCGGTCTACAGACATTGCAAACACATTAGTCAGTGTTTTTAATCCTTTTAAAGTTTATTAATACAGCTATAGTTCTAAGTTAATAAAGCAATTATACTCAACCTTCCTAATCTGAAACAATTATATTTGTTGGCCAGAAAAGTCAAGAAATGATTCTATCAGATTGTTAAATTCCACTACTTCTCACAGACAAATTTTTGGTTTCCAATACTCTTTATTCTTTGTCCTTTTGACTTAAAGTCATGTTTGGTGTGTGTAGACAGACATATATAAATCAAAACTTTTCAGGGTGCAACACCACCTGTAGTGTTAGATAAATATTAGTTAGACCTTAAGCAGTCTGGCATGAGCTGTTGTAACCAGAAATAGTTCTTTGTATAATTTTATAGGAAAAGTCTTACCCAGTCTTTTGGCCTCCTGGAGAGGGAAAAAAAAATAGAGGAGGAAGGAGGAAGTAGAATATCAAGAAGGGCAGCAAATGTACAGATGTCCTGATTTTTTTTTTAATTTTTTTTTTTTCTTCAGTGTGATGCTTGTCTCAGATACCAAATCTGGTCAAAGTCCTCATGAGTTGTTCAGGGTGACATTGCTGTTAATGGGTTGGGGATAAAATGCTCGTAAGTGAAGTCCTCTCTGTTCCTCTTGCCAAAACCATCAGAAGTAACTGTTGTGCAACTGGTGTTAGCCTTGATTTGAAGAGAACATTATATCCAATTCAAGGAATAACTAACTCTCCTTGTCAGCTCTGTCATGGGCTCCTTCTACAAAGCTTGTGCAGCGTGTTGCTGGCTGTCCACTTGAATAAACTTAACATCTCCAAATCACTGCGAGGAAAGAGCTCAAGTTGGGAGTGGTATAAATAGCTAAGGACAGTAGCCTACGTGGTGTATTTAATCTACTCTTCTGTTCACACTTTCCAGCGGAGAAGGCATTATCTTGGTTTGATCATGTGTTTTCCCCAGATTCTACTGCCTTCTAAGGACTCTGTCTCTATTTGGCAAATGAGTTCTTTGAACATGACTGTCTGGGACTGGGAAATGATAATACTGTACAAGACATTGCTTCTCCTGGCTCTGACAATATGCTAACTATTTCCTTGTAGGAATGAAACTTTATATTCTCCACAAAACAAGTTCTGCCAGTTTTATAACTTTTATTAACTTCATGTGCTCCATTGTGACCGTCTGAAACTGGCATAGCGAATATTTTTATGATAATTATAAAATGGCTAAGGCAGCCATTTCCTTCTATGTAGTCAGATTGTTAACCCCCAAACCAGACATGAAGTGGCAGATTGAAATGTAACCCCCAAACCAGACATGAAGTGGCAGATTGAAATGCAGACTTTTTCTGAGCGGCCCATTTCAGCAATAAAGGGGAAACTGAAACAAACTTGCTAGCAATTTCCAAATACTTATACCTGGAGCTTCCTTTTAGAATTGCTGATGAAATTCCCTCCCTGAGGGAGGCTGAGGATATTAGATTCTCTTCTGTGGCAGCCAGGCAGATCCTCTATCGATATATTGTGAAATTAAGGTAGGAGATGGGGATTGGGGAATGTGGATAAAGCATACTGTCACTCAGCAAAATTACAGGATTTTTTATTATTGCAAAATTTCTTATGTTCTAATTAAAAATTGACTAAGCAATGCCTTTGGGCAATGGTGTGTTAATTGAATTGACTTTAAATATCTTGATGGTAAAGAATGTAAGTTTGTTGGTTTTGCTGAATTTTAAGTTTTATTTATGTCCCCTATAAAGAAATCCGTGCTTGGTGTTGAAAGCTGTATTTGCTGCAACTGGCGATGCTGGTGTTGAAATTTAACTGTGTCTAATTTCTGGCTTGGTTGGATGGCTTTCACTCTCTGAAAAATCTGAACTGTGTACTTGGATATACTGTGTGTCATCATACCCTTAGAAGTCTTATTTTTCTTCTGCAGCAACGTTTATGCATAGTCACTGCAATGCTATGTATGGATTTTCTGCCTCTGACATCAATCTGTCTGCCTGTAACATCAAAAGATCATTTTCTATGTCAAAAACATTTTCATTACATATTAAGTCACTATTTGTTAACAAGTCATTTGTTAAGAAACAAACCATTGAGTCAACTTTGTGATGAAAACATCACTGACTTTTTTTAAAAAATAAAATAAAATCAGTTTGAAATGGTGTAACTCTGGACAACCTTAAAGACAGTAGAATGCCATCCAGAAGCATTGGTAATATCTGACTAAAAAGTAAATCTGGAATCTGAATTTGTATTCTAAAATAGTTAAGGTTCAAATTAATGAACAAATTTACACTGGGATTTACTCATTTTAAATTCATGTTTTACTTTGCAGTGCAGACTACATAGCTGCAGCATGACAGGATGACTTAAAAAAGGAGAGCAGAGCTAGAGCAGGGTTTTATAATTTCCTTAGACAAAAGGACTTCAGAAGTTTGAAAGTTTATCTTTGTAAAATTAACCCACCAAATAGCTGAATAGGCTTTGGGGAATGCTATGTTAAACAGCTTCATTAAATGTGAAGAAGTTCAGACTGACTTTCATCTTCTTCTGGAGCAGTATGCCCATTTCTTGAATGTTACTTTGTTTATCTTAAATACCTGTTTAAAAAAACAAACATAAAACACTTTATGGGTCAGAGGCCATCAAATGCTATTTAAAATTGAAGCTACTCCTGGAGATAAGTGAGTTTTTTGTTTGTTTGTTGGTGTTCAGTGTGAGACCAAATTCTGGGTCTTAATTTGTGCAATTTTTTTATTTAATGTACCCTGTGTGTGTTTGTAAAGCAGAAAACTTGCAGGCGTCTGCAAATACTTTGTAAGCTGTCTCTGGTCATTGGTTGTAACTCCTTGATTATATCATTAACATTTTTGGTGGAATGTGTTTTGGGGTTTTGTTGTTTTTTTGTTTGTTTTTGGGTAAGTGGATTCCTCTTGCTTCTATTGGGGGGGGGGGAAATTTTGGTATATAACGTTTATTAGAAGCCACATGTCCTCTATTTGGTCCTTCCCAGTTGTCCTCTGGGTTGCTGTTAATTCTCTGCAAATTCCATCCATAGGAGGTTTTAAAAAAATATTTAGAAGCACAGAAAAAAATGTTATGCACATTTACTATGACAAGTTATTCACCAGCAAGGTTTATCTTTTCTCCTGCTGGCACATGAAGGGTTTGTGACCCTGCAGGTATTGAAGGAGAAACCTAAGTAACTCTTAGAGAACCACTGCTAAGAATTTGCAAAAATTTTCCTATTGTTGTTTTATAGGAAAACTTCACTATTGCCAATGCTTGCTAATCAAGAATCTCCATTTCCTTTTACTTTGTGTGTTTTTTGCCTCTGTTTACTTTTTTTTAGGGTGCTCAAGATACTCCTTTCTATGTCCATAGAGCTTCCAGGCGAAGTTGCATGAGTTACAGAATGTGCCTTTAGCTGCCTATAGGGTGTTTATGCAAATGTCGTATTTCAAGTGCGGTACATCTTCAGCATGGCTAGACTTTGCTATTGATAAAATCCAGCCAAAAATGCTCAGGAAACTGTAAACTTTTGATTATCACCTCTATCTCTGTTAAGGATCACTCTCTTCAAATGTCATCTTAGCTAGGTCCCTACAGATGAGCTTGGCATAACAGTATACAATATTATTTTTATTTCAGCAGAAGATACTATCTCATAATAACATTTTTGAACATTGCTAGCTGAATTGTTGTGAGTGTTGGAGCTGTGCCTGGAGAGGGAACAGAGACACAATGCCAGTCATTCTCCTTTGTATGAGGCAAAAGCTTTGAGTCTGGTGAAAGGACTTCGATGAGTAGGGTGGGAGTGAGAGACAAAGCAGATCTTTCTAGTACAGCTCCCAGCACCTGTTGTCTCGAGACTTGCTTCTGTCTCAGATACTTTGGTAATTTCTAAAACAAATGTTTCTGTGTGTGTATATGTACATGCTTACATATGGTCATTTCCTTACTCTTCAGGCTGTTGCTCTCACATGCTAGTTCAAGAGCTGTTAATTGAGAGTGGTTCTCCCCCTGGGTAGAGGTTTTCTTGTCTTTGGTAATAGCATAGAAATAGTAAGCGAGCTCTGGGCGATTTGCCTACAGGATTTTCACTAAGGGTTCATTAAGATTACTTAACAAGTAAGAAGTAATTTGCCTCCCTTGGGGGAGAATTCTGATATTTTGAATGTTTATCAGCCATCTGCAAAATGGAATGAGCATAATTGGTGGCTAATTGGTTGAAAGAACTGTGAAATACAATTATGAAGAAGAGTTGAGCTGAAACCAATTGTGTTTATGAAATCTATCATAAGAAATACTATATTAATCCTGCCTCAATACCAGGAAACACAATTAGTATAATTAAGAGTATCATATTGTAATTTTCTTGGAGACTAGGTGCTTTGCCTGCTCCTTTTCTATTTTAATATAGTTGGAGCAGACTAACTTCCTGTCAGGTGGTGCCTTCTGCAGTTAGTACCAAAATAATTATAAAATTACTTTGTTTACTCCCGTCGTAGCACATAGTAGGTGAAACTGCTGTTGACTGGAAAAGTTGCTCGAACTTGTGCGTTATAGCTATTTTATTGTGGTCATGCTTAATGTAATTTTTGCAGACTTTGTAAAAGACCCTATTTTATAAGTCTGGTTGGAAGCCCTATTTCTGCTGGGAACTCAGCTTCTGAGATGGTTTCTCTATTACTGCCTCTTGTCTGGACCCCATTCCTCCCATCATCAAGCTAAGGAAGGATGAAGGCTTTGGGCTGCTTGGTGGTGTTTGTCACGGATTGTGAGGACACTTAAACCTGCAGGCAGTTGGGATGTTAAATGCACATTTTCTCCTAAAAAAACAGATGTCACCAAAAATTTGTGTGCTAACCCCTGAACATGACCCGTGGGGTATCTCCCACGAGAGGCTGGAAAGGTGCAGTGAAGTCTCCTGAACTGTTGACACCACTTTTTTGTAGCAACCTGTATCTTCCCTTGATTCTTTCCATTCGATTTTACCTTTTTTGACCTGGTTTCACTTGTGATAGAATAACTGCACAGACAGCCTTATAAAAACATCTTTAATAATAAGTTATCTGTTATCATACTGGGATATTTATTTTGCTGTTGCCTTTGGGCAAGTCAGCAACTACTGTAAAAGCCATGTAAGGGAATATTTAAAAAAATGAACAAGTTGTGGGAAAGGTTTTTGGCTGTCTTTGTTTTTTTTATTATAGGAAGGTCATACTTTTCTTCTCTTTAAAATGATTAAATACAACTGTGTGGCTTTCAGCTTTTTTTTTTTAATGACCAACACTGTCCTTTTTGTGTGATTAAGGAGAAAAAAAGATCCTGCTGCAGTTTTCATTGCCCTTGTGATTGTTGCAGGCCCGTTCTTGTGCCCGTGCAGGACTCTGCCTGTAACTTAACAATGTACAGATTTGAATAAATGTTCATATAGATCAGATTGAAGAAATTGGGCCTGAAAAAAGGGATGAGGATTCACTGAGAAATACTGTTAGGTTTTACAGTCTTGTCCATATTGTCCTTTCCACCCTTCCCTTCTCAGTATTTTCCCCTGCCCTTGAACACATGACTTATTTTTATACTAGTAATCAAACCTCTTTTTCTTTGGAATGTGTATTTGAGTGAACAAATGGCTGTAATTAGAGTAGATGAATATTGTGATTAGGTTCTTATTTTCCATTACATATTATGTCATGTGAAGTAGAAAAAGAAATCATTGAGTAACTTCATGTATTTATATTTAAGTAAAATTTAGCACATTAAAAAGATCTTAAGATCACAGACATCTCTATGCTTGTAGATGAAAAAAGCTTTGTAAAAAAAAAAAAAAAAAAAAGGAGCTGTTATGGACTGGCTCTTTTAAATTTGCATTTTATTGAACAGGTATTGCTGATGAGCCGATGGATTTGTGCAGTGTGCTCAGGTCAGGAAAAAATTAGTATGTAACAAACCTGCTATTGTTGCGGTTTGCATGTCACTACTGTGAGTGCATTCAATTAAGGGATAATTAGTAATGCCTGCTTTGATCTGTTCTTAATGGTTTAATTGTTTCTCTGATTTAAGTAAAGACTATGCTTATTTTACAAAATTTCCCCTTGGGATCTTGTCACATGGAAATGCTTGTGTGTGTGTTTATTTTTTTTTTAAACATCAAGAATAATCAGATATTTAATTAAGCTTCTCCTGAGATTCCCTTCTGGGATACTCTTTGTTCTTATGAGCTGCTTGGAAACTAGTACGTCAGCACAGACTGGGTAGGAGTGTTAACACAAAATTGTCAGAACATTTTGAAGGGATGTTCAGTGTCGTTTTTATGATTATTTGCATTTCTCTAAACTCTCTAGTCTTCCAAGGTACTAGAGTTCAGTTTGTGTTTAATTAGGATACACCTACAAAAGTAGCCTCGCTGGTAGGCTCCTTAGCAAGCTGGTGTCCCCCATTGAGCAGTGACGTTATTTAGGATGGGGTGAAAAGCTTTCCCGATGCTTTCCCAGACAAGAAATCTCAGCTTGCAAATGCTTTTTGGGAGGGTTTCTGCCCTTCCTGCATATAGGGCATTCTGATACATTTCCTTCAAACTATTTTAACTGCTGAATTAATTAATATGCTGGTTAAGACCTCATTTAAACAAAAATGTCTGTCTTACTACTTACCTAGCAGTGAAATGCTGACTGGTTTCCAAATTTAGCCCATTTCATGATGGGCTGTTTGTAAATACCATGTTAAACAGCTAACATGATGCTATTTAGAAACCCATTTTAACGATAAACACTTCTGAGGGTAACTGTCTCTGAGGCTAAAGTGGTTGTGTGTGTTGGTGGCTGTGCGCAAATGGATTTCTTTATTTATGACTAGAAACTTGCAGTGCAAAACCCTTGGCTTTGGCAGGTATCACCACAGCATGCTGCTTCGCAGCATCCAAGCAGTATGGAGCTCTTATTAAACCCTAAGCCTAGAATTGTCTTAGGACACTTAGTTACCACAACGTGGAAGGATATTAAACAGAAAGAAGATCTTGCAGGGAGGCATGTGGAAGTGGTAGACATAATAATTATGCTTCTGTGTTAATAGTGTTACAGTAGCTCCAGTCAAGCAGAAATATTTGTCATGCAGAACATATGGAAGCATCCTGAGTGTGTTTTAGTGTAAGCCATGTGTTTAGAAAAAACCCAGCGTCTCAGCTGTGCTGTCATAAGTTGAATTTTCTCCTTCTCTGCCCTTCAGCAGTTTCCCTGCAGCTAGGGCTAACTCCTCAAAAAGGCAGGATGTGTTCAGAGGCTTTGGGGAATGGGCCCTGCTTTCCTTATTGATGCCACCTGTCCATTGAACTGTCTCCTTTTATACACTCAGCCTAAGTTTACGTTTTCCTCAAGGTGCATCTGAGAATAAAATTGTTTTGTTGCCAAGCACAGCAAATTAAGTGAATTAAACTGAATTTCAGTTTTAAGGCCATCCCAGGTACCTGAGCATCAAACTTGGGTAAACTGTTTTGTATTGCATAATATACACAAAACTGAAGAGGTCTGTGGCAGATATCTGGCATTTACCAGTTACCAAGTGCTGCTCATTTACATAGTTATTTCCATTCTACATATAGTAAGAAAAATGCACAAAATGAGTTAAGTGAATTAACCAGTTATTTGAGCCAGCTGCTATGCTAAGAATAGAACTGTAGTTATTTTCTAACCCCAAGCTGTGTAGTTGCAGTGCTCTCTCAATACTCCATCTCCTCTGCTTGTACCTTTTTTTAAGCCCTTGGTGTATTTTAGATAATATATTGCAATGACCAGTTTTGAGTGTCTACTTTGAGTCATTATTTTTCTTAATATGTTTTTCTTTAAAGATTGATGTGCCAAGCAGGCGTAGTGGTCAATCTTTCCTGCTCAGGTTTAATGAATTGCTAAACACAGTTTCTGCAAATGTCTAGGTATTTTTGAATGGAACATTTATAATTTAAGCTGTAAAAAGAGATTAATTAAAGCACCAGTAATTCTGATTTAAGTATAGATAGAGACTAAACACTTGCTTTTCAAACTATATAGCCCTTAAGAGCATACACCATGCAATGCTGCTGATAAGGAATATGTATACTTGTGTCTGTCTGTCTCTCTCTCTCTCTGTCTTTAACAGCACATGCTTGCATGTTGCTGTCATCAAAGCTGTTCATATTTTCAACAGTTTTGTAGCAGAGGTTTCTCTCCCCACATGTCATCTCCTTCCACCCCAGTAAAAAAATAACTCTTCATGCATGTTGGTAGCTGCTGTGTCTGGAAGTGACATTTCAGCCCCCCCGGAGACAGCTAGTACCTCTCCCGGAGGAGAAAAGCCTGTGCGACGTGGCCGGGGTAGTAGGGCACGAAGCAGCGCGAGCGTCTGTACCTAACTTTAGGGAGGCCAGTGTCCCTGCTCTTCCTGAACAGCCAGCGGTGCTAATTTGTCCCCTGCAGAAGGAGTTTTGGAGCATGTAATTTAGCCTCTTGCTCTGAATTGTCACTTTCTAAAAAAGCATTTCTGAGCAGATAGGAGAAACAAAATACTGCTAATTTTAGACAGCTCTGTTCCTTTGTGTCTGTTCTCTACAGAAGTAGCTTGCTAAAAAGATAAAAGGTTGTGGAGGATCATGCTTGAAAACTTTAAGTGTATTTTCCTATGCTGCATCTCTGGACAGAGGTGACAGTGAAAATTGTATTTTATTCCTTCTTTGCTTGTTTTATCACTTTATTTTGTTTGCTGGCATCCACCAATGCTGTTCTGCTGTGGCAGTTCTCATCCTTGACCTTTTTGCATGAGTGGAAGAGAGCAAGTCTATACTGATAGAAGTGGCAGTTGTTTCAGGCTCAGTAAAAGCTGCGGCATGCTACAGCTGATCTGACTTGATGGATAGCTGCTGCTGGAAGACACGACCTTCTGATGTCCTCTTCACCCCTTGTCTCATGGTCCCACTGTTTCCTTTGCCTCTTGCTGGTAGTTGCCTGGCCTGCAGTTAGCCTGTTCAGGGAATACTGATCCTACAAAAAAAGAATAGTTGTTCTGCTGTTAAGTCCCCTCAAACAGCTCCCGCAGTTCAGGGAAGTATGGTGAGGAGGAAGAGAGGAGAGTGAGACTGCCACGTTGGTGGCACTTGCCCAGAAGCCGGTTTACCTGTTGTTGTTAATGTGCCCCCCAGTAGGAAATAACGTGGGTTAGGAATACGAGCTGTGCATTAAAGAGTCTTGAATGCAAGAAAGCTGTATGCTGGATTCTCTAGTTTAGCATATATGTTCTTAAGTGCTTGCTTATGTTGCTTGTTGCGTGCATGTATTCCAGATCTGGCTGCTCACTGGGGCTGTGTGTAAGCTGTCAGCGCACAGACCCCCGTTCCTCGCAGCAAGAGCAGCTGCCTGGGACCCGCCTGTGTTTCAGCTCCTTTTTATTATTTCTTGCATGCACTCTCAGTGTGAGCTTTTGGAACTCTGCCCGTAAAGAAAGCATCAATTATACTGGAGGTAACCTCAGCCTTCTTTCTGTTGTGAACCTTATTGAACGCTTGCTAAACTGCCCAGGAAAAAGTGGAAATTTCAAATGCCGAAGAGGAACTTTAGCAAAGGAGGTACCAGGCAGGCAGCTGTCACTTTGGCGGTATTGAGAACTACTGGCAGAACTGTGCTTTTTCTTTGATTTATCTGGGAACCATTTAATTTATTTTCAAGAGATGTTGAACAGACTTGTCATGGACCAGTAACTTCTAAAGAGCGTGCAAAGAGGTCTTCCCTGGCGGCCCTGCTCCATCCCCACCTTCCCAGCCCCGTTTCAGGAATTCTTTACACGGAACAATGTTGCGCTGAGAGAAAATTCCTCCTTAATTTCAGAGCAATATAAATTCTTGAGTTTGCAAGCAGTAGTCTCTATTTCTATTGTTTGTTTTGTTCTTCTATCCAAATACCAGGAGAGTAACGGCTTGTTTTGGACTTGAGAGGGCTTGGCACCTCTTACTTCAAGTTCAGAAAGGGAACGGCAGTTACCCCTGCTCTTGGTCTTTCTGACTCGTTTCCAACTTGATTTGTATGTTCTGTATTTCATTGCTTCAGTACATCCACTCCATGGGAAACACTAATGACTTCTGTACTGGTGGTATTTTTCCACCCTAAGAGTCAACAGGCTGCCACTTTGACTGGCAGCTGTAAGTGACAGTAGCCCATTTAGTTTAGGAAAATGTCTTCAGTATTTTGGATGGTGTGTCTTTAATTTCTGAGCTCTTCATCATGCTGTGGCTGAAGTTCAACAAGCAGAAATTTCTCTGATCAGTTCAAATATTAGAATTTTTAGGACTCTTGAGATGCCAGAAGAGTGAGGGCTTTTCCGTTTGTTTTGTAAAGTGGTCACCTACACCTATATAATTGATGGAGTTGCAGGCAAAGGAACTGACTGTGTACTGCTTTTCCTAAAGACATGATTGTTTCTGGGCAGCCTCCAAAGCTTCTTGCAATAGCCAGCTTTTCACCACAGTCAGATGGTACTTGGCATCATCTTTCTGAACTGATGCTTTTCACAAGGAGCAATTAAACTTTGTGTAGTAATTTCCTTAAAGCCCATTTTGTTTACTGAGAAACAGTAATTTTTTTTTAATGGTTCTCTAAACTGTTTTTCCTGAAGAGTCAGATGACTGCTGATCATCCATACAGCTTTCTTATTATAATAAGTTTCATTGCCAGTTAGCAGCCTTAAGTCTTGATAAAATCAGAACTAGTTCTACCAAATGCTTTTTAGCTTTTTTTTTTTTTTTTTTTTCCCCTCCCCACAAGTTCAAGAAATAAGGTACTTGGTCTGCTTCATGGTGATCAGCATGCCCCTCAAATGATTAATTTAATCCTGATAACTTTCCTGTTGGAGAATTATCTAGATCTGGTGCTTGGTTTGCTGGGGCTGTTTTGTAGCTCTTGAGTGGCTGGAAATAAAATACACGCAAGCCAAACGCTCGAAGACTGTAAACTTACCTCTACAGTATATGGTCAGTGAGTAATACATGTCCTGTTCTGTCTTGCTATAGGGGATCTAGATTAAAACCTGGTGCTTTAAAGGGTAAAGGAGCTAAAGAAGGATATCTTGCTTTAGCTCAACTGGGATGGAAATAGGATAAATGTGTCTTAAGCCACTGTTGGTTGAGGCAGGGCCTCTGCATATTTAGTTTGCCAAAATAATTGTTTGGTCTATTGGGGAGGAAATTTCTTTTTTCTATAAAATTAATATATATCCACATCTTCAAAGAAAAATATTTACTTCATAGGTTGGTAACATTTCATATTAGAGAGATGTGGACTACAGGGTGAAAAGCTGACTTGACCTTCAGATCCAAGTAGTCTACAATCAAAAGTCTAACTGGCAGCTGGTTAAAAATGGTGTTCATAGAGTCGATACTGAGATTACTGTGGTCTAACATCTTCATCAGTGACCAGGGTGAGGGGATGAAATGCATCCTCAGCAAGTTTGTAGATGTCAGCAAACTGGGAGGAGTGGTTCACATGTTGGACAGCAGGGCTGCTATTCAGAGGGGACCTTGGCAAGCTGGAGAAATGGGCTGTCAGGAGCTTCATGAAGGCTAAGGGAAAATCTAATGTGTATCTTGCACTGTTCAGTTGGGAGTATGGAAGACACAGTCAAGCTCTGCTCAGACTACTGTAGAAAAGGACAAGAGGTGCAATGGTCACAAGTTGCAAAAAAGGTACATAAGAAAAAAAACTCTATTCCATGAGTGGTGAAGCACTTGCACAGGTTGTCTAGAGATGCTGTACAATATCCATCCTTGGTAATAGTCAGAACTTGACTGGACCAGGTCCTGAGCAACCTGATTTTATCTTTTGAAGTTGGCCCTGGTTTGAGAGGGTGGTTGAACCAGATGACATCTGGAGGCCCTTCCAACCTTTTCTGAGATTCTGTAGTTCTTGGGACAAAAAGAAAACAATGCATTTACTTATGCTCATTTCTTTAGGAGAGCCAAAAATTTTTTTTTAATTAAAATAACTATCTGGTTTTTAATGCTTTCTATGCAACATGTGCAACTAAATCCTGATGCACATTTAATAAAAAGATCCATAGCCAAAAGCTGGAGCTACAGGTGTGAGTGTGATTCTGAGCTTTTTTAAAAACATCTTTCTTGTTCTTTGGAGTTCTTTCCCGCATGTTTTCAATACACTTGCTAAGTATTCTTGCCCTATCTTTCCATGACTTAAAAGGCTTTGGAAACTTCTTCGCCTGTGTATTCATCTTAGGAAAGACATGTGTATTGTATGCAAACTGACTTGAATTACCTCTGCTTGGTAAATCATTCGTATATTAGAATGTTAAAGGCTCAGTCTGATGCTAATGTAGGTGCTGCATGAATGTTCACAAAACCTTTCTTACCTTAAGTATCCTATCTAGCTTTCAAACAAAAAAAAAGGGAAAAAAAAAAGCCATGCATCTACTCCCACATTCATATGCTTGTGCTCTAAAAAAAATCCCCAAGGTTTGCATCCAAATCTTGCTCTGCTGTCTTAAAGGAAGTAGAATCATTTGTAACAGACCCCTTATTTATTGATCTATCAGTATCTGTGTAGAAGAGCGATGCCTAACAGTAAGGACAAGGTTTTTTGCACTGAAGACTCGGTTGCTTCCTGAGGAACAGGGAAGACCACAGCTTGTTCGTAATGCTGTGGCTATATGCTGAAGTATGCTTACAGCAACCGTGCTTATTAGGCTAAATCTTGCAATGAACAAGCTGTGATAGATGACTTCTCGCTTGCGTGTGTGTCCACATCTGTGCCCCTGTTGGGTTTGTGCTTGCCAATGCAAAGCTTCAGAAGCTGAATGCTTTTGAGGATGGTAAATGGACATGAAGAAGGTGAGTCTGCCTTTTTGTTGGTCTGTGTGAGAGGCAGGGAACAAGTAAATGTTTCTTTGAACGCGCATACTATCAGTGCATGTATGAATTTTTCCCCAGGACTGTGTTTCCACTTGTAAAGGTGAAATTTTGTCCATCTGATATTTTTTTATTCTTCTTTGAATTATGACTGTGAATAAAGAGCCTGAAAAATACACATACACTTCCAAATAGAAATTTTGCTTATCTCTGGATTTTGTTTCACTTTCCAGTTAGCTCTTTCCCCTTTTTACATTTATACCACTACCTGAAAACCTGAAATCTTTTCACTGGCCTATTAGCATCTTTTTGAAACTAATGGTATTTTTAATATAAAATATTGACATCAGCTCTGTTTTGCTGGTGCAAATGACTTGCTACAGTGTTAACTACTGTATCTGCTGGAAGATGAGATTTTTGTTGCCCTTAGCCAAAGAAAGAGGCTCTTTGGGGATGTCTGCCAGCAGCAGGACAGAGAGATCCACCTGGAACTCTCATACAAAGGGTTTCTGTCTGTGCTCAGGTGTGTGGGGGTTTTTTTGTTTTGTTTTTTTTGCTACCTTTACAAAGTTTGAAAACTGAGCTCTGAGGAAAATACACAAAAATTCCATGTTCTGATTGTAACTCTGGTATTTCAAAGACTGAGAGGTCCCCCCGCCAACGGGTTGAAGAAGTCGTTATATACTTACCATCACAGTAGGTTCAGGGCTTAGTATTTCTTGTTTTAAATGACTTCTGGAGAGGGAACATATTTGGTGTAACTTCACTCATGGAAGTGCCAAGAGGATAGTAAGTGAAAACTATAACCTAGAGCACTGAGATCTTTCTCAGTGAGAGAGTAATGGGATCTTTCTCTCTCAATGTGAGTACTGATAATGGTTTCTTTCCATGCAGGAACTTACAAGGGCAGGAGGGGGCTTTAATACAGTTTGCTTTTCCAAGGGCTGAAGTTGATGTAGGTAGAGGTGATAACTTCTCAGTCCTGCATGTCTTTTTGCTAAAACCTAGGTCACCGCTAGTCTACTGCAAGCCCTTAACCGCTTAGCTTAGGCTGAATAAATGCTTGGCATTTCTTTGTGTTTTGCCAGTGGGCAATTGTGTTAGTGCCAGAACGCATTTTAATTTACAGTGAAAAATACATACATGGAAGGGAGAAATGACTTCTTTTGACATTACTTGAAGCAGAAACAGCTGCATTCAACACTTTTTTTTTTTAAAGCACAGTGGCATCTCCCTTGACAATCAGAATTACAGCTGAGCATGAACAGCAGGGCATAGTTTTGTGTAGAGTCACTTTACTCAGTGAAGTGTTGCAACACAGATTATCCGATGCAAAACAGCTGTATTCATTACTAATAGAGACAACTTGACAAAACACCAACATGGATTTTTCCCACAATAACAGATGTGTAGAGTAGATTGCCTTCTCCCACCCCCATATTGCCAACATCTGTGGGTCATGTAATGCTCCTGTAGGCTTGTAGGTGTGGTGTTGCCATATAATCTTCAAGAATGGATGCATTTATTTAACTGTATGATGGAATAGCTATGTTGTGACTAATAGTGATATATCAGCTCGAAAATTTTAATAATTTGAAAGCAAACATTTCTGCCTTGTTATTGTTCATTACTTAATAATAATGTTTTGTGGATGCAAATGCATCTTAGCTTCCCAACATGCACCAAGCACATCTAAATAAAATTCCTTGATTTTTGTCTGTTATTAGACAGACGATAAAGGATTCATTCTACACCTCCTAGGTTCTCTCTAAATGTGTAACTGCCATTTTGCTTGCCGATGGGGGAAAATGCATACTGTACAGCAAAGTAGTGCAAGGATCTGGAAAATTAGAATTCGTTTTCCTTCTCGCTCTACCTACATAAGTCAATTTATTATTCCATACTTAATTTCTTAGTAGAAGATCCTGTGATTACAGTAACTTTTGTATGATAAAACTAGTATATAATAGAGACCAGGTAAATATATTAAATAGAATTGGAAAGAATACTGCCTTCGGGAAGTCATTTGGTCTTTGAAGTAAGAGGAAAGGAGAGAGAGAGAGATGGAGTAGGGACTGTTGGGAACTGGAAAAGGCACGTGTCTTCAGACACTTCAGAAACAGATGCTCTACTTTATTTTTAAATAAGTCTTCCTTGTTGAAATGCAAGGCACCAAATAGCAGAATATGATCAAAATTACTTTTTAGAAAATAAAAGAATATCTGAACATCAAAGAGTAGAGACAATTTCATTTCCAGTATCCCTGAGGTAACGTTTTTTCAGTTGACTAACAAGCTGAAACTTGCTCAATTTTTCATATGTTTGCTTTTGGAGAGATTTTTCAGATATTTGGTCTTCATGCCTTTAAAAAAAAAAAAAAAAAAAAAAAAGACATTGAGGTAAATAACTTAAAAAATGGTGTTTCTGTGCTAGCCTACCACTAGTTGTCACTAAGAGCTTTACTGGAAGTGTATCTGTGGGAGAGGAATTAGGAGGACAGAAGATAAGGAGTCTTAAGAATCTGAAAAATCCTGTGGGTTTCAGGAAGCCTAAAATGGAATAACTGACATATGGACAATTTGTTAAGGAGACAATTTTGCTTCTAATTCACTTGTTAGTTTGGTGAATGACCAAAGGCTTATACTGATCTCATGTAACTTCAGATGCTTGAGGTGACCAAGCTAGAAGTCTGGTAACCTTGGTTCTCTCTGTAATGACAAAGGCATCCCAGCAGGTACTCTAGACTACCTGAGACTCTGGGCAGCTAAAGTTAGATGGGGATGAATCTGGATTAAGGTCTTTACTGTGACCTGGTTGCTGTGAAGTTGGTTGAGATGCTTGGTCTTTGCTCTATTCCTCCAGTTTTGGCTGTTCTTGGACAGGGTTGAGGAACGCTGCCTGACTAAGCATTTTTGGAAGCACATGCAGTTGCTACTTGTTGATTGCCTGTTTTGAAAACAGATACTTTATTTTCTTGAGTATTAAAGGTATGTCCATGATACCCTGTCGGTAGAGTGTAATACAGTTAAGGAGAAAACATTTTTGTGTCACAAGGTGATAATTTTATGGACTTTTTGGCAGCTCTGCTCTTGCTGAAGCATTTATATTCTGGTTACAAAGAAGGTGGTTTCAGGCAGAAGAGACTTGGAGTCATGTTGCAACCGGCAAATGATTCCTGGGAAAGTGGTGGACTCTGGGGAATTAGTAGTGTAACTACTTCAGTGACTCAAATTAGATCCAATAGGACGGTACTTCGGCAAAACTCTCAGCAGATCAAATGCAATGCTTTCTTTCATCGCAGCAGCAAAGATAGCTATCGTTAGTCAGATGTACAGTTGGCTAATATTGTGGGCCAAACAAAGGGATGCCGAAAGCCTTGTTAGAAGGAAGGTTGAGAGAAACCGTCTTTCAGACCACTCATTTTTCCCTATCCTTGAACTTTTTCAGCAGATGTTAATAAAGTTTTAATAATTCAGATATTTCTTATTAGGAAAACCTCACTTGATACTTGGAAGCAAAATTATGTGATAGTGTGTGGTTATTCCTGCTTGAAGGTTTTATAATTTAAATTGTTAATTATTGAATGTTTATGTTACCAGGAAAACTTGCTGCATTACTTCAGTAATGCAGTTAAAATATATACTTCAAAGTTGTTAATTGAACCTAGGCTTCATAAACACAACTGGGGACACGGTATTTTGTTTCAAAAAAGGAAAAGGCAAATACACAAACCATTCATTCTAAAATTGGCAGAAGACAGCAGGGAGCATCTTCAGGTGTTCTGTTGTCTTTTATATTTTGGTTGTGCGACCTATGTCTTCAGGAAGGAATATGAGCAGGCTGGGCCAGCTGTCTTGGTAAATACATACTATTGCCAGTATCCAGCATTCACTGAGGTGTCTGGATTAACACATTTCTTTCAGAGCTTCCCTCCTTAACAGTGGTGTCAACAATTTTGAATTTATCGTAAACCTCGATTGGAGAGCGCGTACGATTGGAAAGCAGCATGTCTGTGATGTTTCAGTACTTTTCTCATGTCTAGCTCATGTAAATAAGGGCATAGTTATGGTTGTCTATAGGATAATGCTCATCTGTTTTCTCTCTTCCCCCCCCCCTTCTGTTTTTTCCTGGTGATTTAGGTCAATAAACTCATACATATCAGTGTGTGTTGTGAGATGGTTCTTTCCTTTTTCTTTAGCTTTTCCTGATTCTTGGGACTGACTGACTATAACCACATCTATTAATTTGTAAGAAGCTTCTCCCAATCCACGCTTCATGGAGTTCAGTTCTTACTGATAAGTTGTTATCCATGAGAGTCCGTGGGATCTTGGACCCTTTAGTTTTCTTTAAAAGCTTAGCTCTTTCTTCCATGGGCTTTTTGAGACCCCGTTAGGGTTTTACCTGTTGCCTGTGCTCTGTCTCAGTCTTACCAGATGCTTGTTTAGCTCGGGCTTTCTCTTGGCTGTGCTAGAACGATGGTTTGGAAGGGCACAGCTGGGAGATCTTCCTGGGTGTAGGTCTGAGCTAGAACATGTAGGTTTTACTTTATTTTTCTGCCAAACTTTATTTTCATTTCCTCTTAAAGAATAGTGTAAAAAATGTAAACAAAACCAGTTGCTTGCCTTAGTGCTTAAGCTAGTAATGAGACTGTTTAATGACAAAATGATATTAAAAACTAATGTAATTAGACTGCGACATTTAACTCTTTTTCTATTATTATTTGACTGGTGTTTCCTTACGCGATGTTAAGAACGTGGAATTCCTTAAATCCCCCTCAGAAATTACTTTCTTGTTTTAAAAAGTTCAGTGAAGCTGATTTCTACAACTCCTTCATTTCTTCTTGAGTCGATATCCTCATAGCACAATCCTGTCTCTGACATGTAATCAATTTGGGATAAAAGGTGGAAACTTCAATTGCACAATTCCAGATTCATGCAAGTTATTAGAAATCAAGGATCATGGTTTACATTGGAGGAAAAACGCACTCTATCAAGTCCAATTTCAGAATACCAGACATTCACTTACCATTTGTGGTTTTATTTGCACCTTTGATTTTTCTTTTCCTTCAGGAAGCTTGTGTTAACCTTTTAAAAAAAAAAAAAAAAAAAAAAAGAAAGAAAAAGAAAAAAAAAACTTCACAGCTATGTGCCAACAAATACTTTCTGTTAGAGACTGACCCCAACTGTTAGAGCAATAGGCTAGAAAAGGAACAAGCAGCCCCTTGGCACTTTCTCAGTTCATCCTTTACTTGGTTCTGCACAAAAAAGATTTTCAAGATTTCTTGTAGTGTTTTGGGACTAAAGGCTAAAAAGAGAGACTATAGCAACATCTGTAATGTTTTGCCTGCAGGATGTGGTGGGCAGACGAGCGTGCCACAAGGTCTATTGCAGATGTGTGTGGGGTCACCTAGGCATAAGATCTCTTTTTAATGAACTGAGTCAGTCGATGTAACAGACTTGTAACAAACCTTGGTTTTTAGAGTTCCGTTTCCTCTGGAACAGTTGATAATGCAGAAAATGGATGTTGTGTTAAGATGCTTCATAATTTTTTTAGGCAAAAAAAGGTATCTTTTTATTATATAGGTTTTTTTGTGTGTGTATATTTATGTATGTATATATACATAAACACTGTGCATGAATATTATACGTTATGCTAGTTAGGGTTTCAGTGTCACAAGCTCTAATCATTGTATGAAAAAGCATTACCCGTTTGCTTAGACTTGTGCCAAATGGTTTTGATGCCTCTAGGGGTTCAGCCCCCGATGGAGGGGAAACACATGTGTTTGGAGCTTCCTATTTGCATAAGTGAAAGATTTACAACCGTCATTCGTGTATGTAACCCTTCTGCTTCAGTAATGCTCTGAGCTTAAATGAGAAGTTGCTAGATCTATGCATAAACTCTTTGAGGAAGAATCTGTACGAGTATTCAACTATTTCTTAATTATACAAGGTTTTTAACTAAAAATACTTCGCAAAAAGTAATAAAGCTTTCAATGGCTTGTTCTCCACTTCTCTTTTTTTAATAATCTTTTTCATTTTCTTAATCTTTGAATCTGATGTAAATCTCAGGCTGTTCTTTGAGTTTTGTGACTGCACTATTTTTATAGAACTGTACTCTTGCTTTCAAATCTCTTACTGTGAGAAACGAGCCTGAAGTGTCTCTGCTATTTACCCGTTGTGTCACAGCCATCACTGGGGGAATTCTTTCTAAAATTACACTTATTTGTGTATACTTTGGATGACTCCAGAAATAGTACGCTTATCCCATCTGCATACTGAAACCCCTATCTGCTTTTCTGTCCGCAGTGCTGGTGTAGGAGACGTTGCAGGCTTGCACAGGTCTAACAGGTTGAAAATGCAGCTCACAGCTCACCTTTTGTGAGCAGATAGAGAAGTCAAACAAAAACCTGTGTCCAACTGCACCTCTTTAAATGGGTATATTTTGCATGACATGCTGCAAGGATATGTTAGAAGGCTGTTCTGCATTATCTGAAATTCAGATTGATTATTAACCTGACTTGTACCACTAAAGTGTTATTTTTATCTACTGATTGTTCAAAAACTGTGTAACCCAGAAACACCATGTGAGACAGCATGCTCCCCCCTCCCCCCCGTTGGCTTTGTAATTCTGCATGTAGCAGGATTTTTATAACTTTTCTTCACGTCATGGTATTTTTGTTTTTGGAACAGTGCTTGTCTTTTTCTCATTCTGCAATTTTATATATAAATTGTTACATATTAAGTGTGTGCTTACATGTTTAGTATGTATATGCACAGCTTTTATTTAGAACATAACATGAAAAAATTATGCTGACTAAATCAAAAGGCAATCTTTAACAGATCTACCAAACCAAGAAAACGCATGCAAGAGTAAAATGCAGGGCATTTTTCATTCCTGTTTCCAGATGGGTCACTGATCACAATGGAAAAATAAGATAGATGCAGTCTTTCCACATTATTGACAGCAAATGTGAGCATTAATGCAGACTCGAGCTTTTATTAGTAGAGCTTTTAACTTAATTTTATTTGTTTTTTTTTTTAATGGTGTGAAGTGGAATCTGTTGATTTGAAAGCCTTGCCGACCATCCTTATTCCTTAGCGCTTTTATCTGCCCGAGTGCTGCATACCATTATTCTTGCAGGAGGCTTTGGCCAGCGGTGGTGGGGGTTGTCCTTACTGTTGCCCTGATGCCGAAATGATGGTGCTCGGGAATTCCAGGAATTCTAAACACTGAGTAGGTACAAGCCCTAGGAACTGAATATTCCTGTCATTATTTTCTGTTACAGCAAAAATTCACTTGATATTTACATAATTATCATAAATATTTGTATAAAACTTTTACTGAAATGTAAAAATGAGTTAGCTTTAAAAAAAAACCCCACAGATATACCATTTTATTTACAAAAGAAAAGGCACTTGGTAAATGCAGTGTTACAGAAATACTTTGGAACGAGACCGCTGAATATTTAATTTGCTTAATGCACAGCTGTCACTGTTAATAGGTTTGACATAACTAAAAGCTTTGCTCATTCAGAAGGCAACAATTAATAAACAAGATTAATTTTTAAACACAAGGGAAGAAACCCTTTGAAAGAGGCTTTTTTAAAAACCTATAGATCATTTTTCCCCTGCATGTGTACGTGCTAAAGAAAATGCTCATCTGCCTAAAAGTGTTTACCAATTTATTCTCATTTTTACAAAATGACAATGATTTAGTTTAATTTTGGTTTTAAAGGAATAATTTAATTCTAAATCATTTTCCTGTTTGAAAGTACAGTTTACATATTCCTTGCCACTTGTAGAAAGAGTATTGGTTAGGAGGAACGGAGTGAAAATCAAGCTGGTTGTTTTGCAATTTTTTTTTAAGTGTAATTAGTTTAAACTGGATAGTTTCTTAGGTGATTCATTGTGGGTTTTTCTAGTGTATCTTTTATCTAAGAGTAGAAAAGAGAAACATTAAAAAGTTCAAAATTGGGCATCTTTAGAAACAGGCAGGGAAGTTGAGGATAAATATAGCTACTGTTTAATTTATTTTTTTCTTTGAATTGACAAGTGAGATTTCAAGGATTGTTGGTTATCTGGTTCATTATCAGCATAAGCAGGTGTATATATTGGTAATCTCACTTCTATTTGTGTGTGTGTGTATATACATAGGTATGTATATATATATTTACATGTGCACACAGACACATTCTATAGTAATGCATTTTATAATATTTTAGAATAATAAAATTATTCTGTAATTAAATTATACTGTAATAAAATATTACAGTATATTGAATGTGGCTAGCCCGAATTTGGAGGATGTGGTTCTGTGCCACCGAGGGGGCGGTGGGCTGCCCTGGGAGGACTGCGGGGCTGCTGGGCGGGTGAGCTGCCGGAGAACCAAAAATGTCCTGCCAAAGGCAGGGTGGCAGGATCGCCCTTTCGGCAGCCGTATCCTAAAGCTGCGCTTGCACATTTTTCCGCCCTTCTGTCTTACTAGCTGCAGGTGTCTTTATTGCAAAGCTGACTCCAGTGTCTGATAGCTTCCACAACTCCCCTGATTTCAGGTCTTTTTATATCATGCTTTGGTAGTTTGTTTTGGAAACGTGCTTGCTACTGCATGTGCAAGAGTGTCGAAAATCATTATCTTAGATGTCTCTCTAAATCCAGGAGACTAACGTAAGTGTCTTTCACTTGTGTAGCAAATGCATGATGGAAAGATTATAAATACATACAAAATTTTGATGATTAAAAAATGGCCATCATTTTAAAAGCATTAAGTAGCTCTAGAATTTATTCTAGTCATGTGAAAACTTTAGAATATTTGAGTAGAAATACTGGTGTGAACTGTGGAAAAAGAAAGAGTGTGTGTGTACCTGAGATTCCTGGAATGTTTTAGGAACTTGCACATCTTGTATGGGACTGTGCTAACATCGTCTGCTTTTGATTTTGCTCATGTATTTAGGCAAGTGTGTGTGTGTGTTCACAGCTTCTGTTGTTGTTCCATTATGAAAAGCCTGTGAAATGGCTCTTACATCCCCCAATACAAAATAAGGAACAATACAAAATTGAACTCTTGATTTAGAAAATCTGTATGCAAGTTTGAAACTTATGTCAGTCTGGTGCTGCTGTAGCTTCTGTGTGATGTAGAGAAACATCTCATTTTGGATTGGAAAATATGTATACATTACAGTTGCAGATTCTGAATCAAAATTGGAAAGATGGTAAGTACTATACAAATTTAATAAATACTAAAAGAACGTGATTGTTTTCTGAAAGGCACTAAATTTTGTTGAGTGCAGGAACTGTTTGTTTACACTGCTCCTCTAGGTGGGTTGGGGAAGCAAATGGTTAGACAACGAATGCATTGCTGTGTAGCGATGAATCTTGAAAGATGAGTAGTGGTAAACCAGTAAAGCCAGTGGCGCTGGTAACTTTGTATGCTTTCATGATCCATCATTAAAAGAAACGGCATTACCTGCAAAATAGTACACTCATGGAACAGTGATTTGGATAATTTCTTTAGGTTAACACAGAGAAATGAGACTCTTATCTTGGCCATAGACACACAATAGGATAGTCTTAAATTCTGAGAGAGACTACTGATCAGAGACTGATTTCTGCATTTGTTCTGAGCTGCAGTGACTTCTTGATCTTTGAGAACTTGGTTAGCTTGTCAGCGTGGCTGGAAGTCGACGTGCTTCATTTATTTAGTGACTGCTGACATACTGAAGATCTGCAGTACTCAGATGAGGCATACGCATGCCTGTTTTCTTTGGGCTTAAGCAGTATGTGCATGTGCTGCCTAATAAAGCTGAGACCTTAATGTTTTCTGTAGAATAGAAGGTGCCTCAGTCAAATCTGTGCACTTTCTAAATTTGGAATTTGTTTTTGAAGCTTGGAATCACCTCGAATGTGGCTCTTCTCATGTCTTGGTTATCTGCAGCGACTCTGAATGGTCACAGTGTTATCACAGAAGTAAACTTCAAGAAATGTCAGTTGAGGGTAATTAACACATCATTCCACTGGGCTGAACTTGTATTTTCCAAGTTGGAAACCTGGTTGTGGGAAGATGCTGCCTCTTTATGTATGAGAGTGACCTAACAACTGTTTTCTGGATCAATCTGAAGGTAGTTGGTTTTACAGCTATTTGGTAGTGCCAAATTCTTGAACCCTCTGGATCTCTGAGTCTTCCCTGTTCTTTCTCGTGAAATCACATTTTTCTTGTCGTGCAGATTGTCGGTCTACTTTTGGTTCATGCAATTGTTGAGAGCCTCCGTGACCAGCAAAATATTTCTGAATAACATCAAATATTTGTGTGACGCTGACAAACCAAAAAAAAATCCTCTTCTTTGGGAGGGCAGAAATTAATTCTAAACTATGTGGCATTTTTATAAAAACCCCTGAACAAAGGTTCGCTGGGGAATCTTAGGAAGGGCCCACTGTTTCCAAACCTAGCAGGTGAATTTCTGTAGCGGACTGCCTGGGATGCAAGCGCGTTGGTGATGTTGCTGCACTGCAGCAAAGTGCTCAGACGGATGGGTGGGCACGGCATGCGTAGGTGCTTACCCGAACTGGCAGAACTCTTTGGTGAAGACCCTCAACTGGCACGGGCATGGTATGCAACTTTGGTTGTGTTGTTACTGCCACTGGTAATGGACTATTGCTTGTTTAAAAACTATTTCATAATTTGGCCCATGTTAGTTATTGGAAAATAAAACCACCTGGTGTATTTTTAAATTAGTCGATAGCAAAATATAGCCTGTAAGATCAGTTTAGGAAGTTTTATAATACTAACTCCTTCAACATCAAGGAAGTTGCTTCTGATTTACTCCAGCATAGTCAGGCCCCGGATGGCAGAGCATGGTTCCCTAAAGCCCTGAACTTATCTGATTATAACCACTTTAATGCTGATCATGAGTAGCAGTGCTACAAAGTATCCAGCTAGACTGTTGAGCACTTAAAAAGCTCTCTCTTAATAGGCTTTCTTAATGCCAGTCTTAAAATCTAATAACACAAAAACAATTTCACTGTTCAAAGATGAGTGTAGGCAGGGTAATGGATTGGGTGAAGTCCATCCAATGGACTTTGTTAAATAATTGTGTGGTGTTTGATCATATCAAGAGTGACGTGCCAGATCTAGAAGTTTTTGCTAATGACATCAAGTATTTAAAAACCACACTTTCAAGAGAAAAGCTGCTTTACCCTTGGTATTGCCTACATGGGAGAAAACAAATAGGTAGCAGAATTAAGCTTCCAAAAATGAAATGTTTCAAATTCTTACAAGAGTTTGCTTAGTACTCTTATGGGTTTCTATCTTTTTCTGTAAATAATTTACTCACTGTTAATAAAGTGTTGAAACAAATTACAACCAGAAGAAATTTCCAGGTGTTTTCTACCTGATATTCTTTGCATTCTTTTCATGCTTGGTGGATTTATAAAACTGCTGCTGTGAAGTGGAGAAATGAACAGACCATAACTCACTTAACAGTCATGAGCAGAAACATGTCTTATGTAAACGTTATCTCTTTGTGGATTAGTTATTATGATGCATTCCATATTATTTGGATGCCTTTATTTTTTTAAATATTTTTAAGACTACTTTATAGATAGAACTTCCAAGGCTTATGTTCAGTATTAAAACTAAAAGATTTCTACTCTATAGATAAATCATGGAATAATTCAGGTTAGAAGGCACTTCCAAAGGTCATCTTGTCCAACCTCCCGCTGCCCAAAACCAGTCTACTGTGATTAGTTTGTTCAGGGACATCAGCTGAATCTTGAACACCTCCAAGGACAGAGATTCCACAACTTCTCTGCTACTTTGGCAGCCTGTTCTCATATTTGATCACCCTCCTGGTTTAAAATAAATAAAATCAGTGCATCTGATTGGACTTTCCCAAGTTCCAGGCTGTGTCCGTGCCACTGCTGTCACTGTGCACTTCTGAAAAGACGAACCTTTTCGGGTACCTCAAAAGGCACCGTGGAAAGGCTCCATTTTCTCCGTACCCTCAGTATTCTCCATAGCTTTTGTATTTAAAGGAAAATCCATTACTATTTTACATCTCTGGACAAAGGCACTGTTTGTAATTAAATCTTAGGCTGTATTTTGTTGAAGGACCTTCTGAAATTACACACAACTTTCCAGCTTGATGTTTTAAAGGATGAGGTTAGAATCTAGGTGGCTTTCCACTGCAGTTGTAGCTGATCTATTTCTGTCCATAAATATCCAAAGCTTACTAAATGTTCAAAAGTTCTTCTCAGAAATATTTTTAACTCTTTCCACCTATCGAAGTATTGTGCATTTTATTTTGTGTTCTCAAGTCGTTATTTTGGCAACTCAGATTGAGACACCTACTCAGAATTGTCCAGGAGCCTGCAGATTAAATTAATACATTGATCCAGCAGCAGCTTTTGGTGGTGGGTTGCTAAGGAACCCTCCCCAGTGCGTTACTGTGTTGCTTTGAGTAAGTTGCCTGTGATAATTAAAGGCTTTTTGGTGTTCTCCTGCCCTGTGGAAACTCTTACTCATTGCTGTGGAAGAGGAATTTCAAGAAAGTTTCCGCAGCTTCACTGACCACGTACTTTAAAAGAATGATAGGTTCTCTTGAAATCAAACTGAATTAATCTATAGTTCACATCTGAAAGATGCAGAACTAGGGATAAAGTTCAGCTTTGTGGCCTGTGTGCCACTTGGCTCCCCAGGGCTCGTTCCCATCTTCTGCACAGGAGCCAGTTTCACAGTGCGCGTATAGAGCCCAGCTTGTTGACACAGCTTTGCTTTGAGGTTTAGTAACGTGAAGTTACCAGTAGAAAACCGCATGTGAAAAGCATTGCCTTGTGCTCCACGCTTTGTGGCTAAACTAGTTTTGCCCATCAACACATGTAAAATGTGTGACTTCATGTACGTAGATCAACGACACAGGAGTGATAAACCTGAACTTTATGTATGCTTCAGGGCCGAAGTACAAAGGAATAACTTGGGCTTCCAGATTTAATGCTGTATTTCTGTTACTTTTATGCTACAGTCAGTACATATAGCACCTTACTTGCAAGATATTAAGTGTGCCCTGAGTCGTTCAGGTTTCTAAAGTCTGGGAATTACACGTGTTAAGCATCTCGCTGGATCAGACTAATTGTATATATTTATGTAAGTAGATTGACAGGTTCACTTAGCATACTAAAAATAATGAGGCTCTCTTGATTTATTCAGCAGGAAACTTTATATTCCTTTTCAAAAGAAGGGCAATGATTTTGTTTAAAAAAGAAATGTGACGATGTGTTATTACTTGTGGGTATGTTTTTGTAAGTCTGAGTTGTGCAGCTTGCAACATCTTTCTTTAGATCATTTACCTTATAGCGCCTGAATAAAGGACATATATGCTCTTTTGGATTGTATATTGGAATTCTCCCAAATAAATTTCATCTAGTGATTTCAAACAGTTTATGGTTTCTCCTGCCTTGAATGTTGTTTTCCTATTGTTCATTGTTTAACAGCTTCTGCCTTTAAACCCAGAAACGGTTTGATCTCAATGGTAGCTTGTCATACAGATGCCTGGACCACACATCACTTGGTGGCAGGATTTGTATGGTAAGGGATATGGCTGCCTCTTCTGCCCTCTCTCTTCTTTTGGGACATACGTATTTTGGGCTTCTGAGCGGTTGTTGAAAGCTGCTGGTTTGGAGGTGGGGAAGATGACGATTGGTCTCGCCATGTCCTTTTAACAAGGCATACGATTGCTAGTCTTCTGGTATGTTTTCAAAGGTAAGGAACAGACGGTGTTGAAACCTGTATTAGAACAAGGTTTGAGGTCCAGTATCTTGATATCTCCAGAGCCAAAAATGATCACTTAGTGCTGCCAGAGATCTTTTTCTTTCATGTGCAAGCTTCTTTCTTAGTTATTTAAAGTGTGGTAGCACCTAGGTGCAGAAAACTGATAATTAGGTGTTTGCATATATACCCAAATGCCCAGATTTGCCCTAGAGTAAATTCTTAGCATTCAGGTATGTTTATTTAGGCTCAATGCCTTGCATAACTTAACATTTATAAAAGAAGTGAGTAAGATGGGTTGGAAAAAGACAGCAGGAAGAAAGGGACTAAGTAACCTTGCCTGTGAGGCAGGTTATTTATGTAGAATCATTTGGATTTTTTCCACCTTTCTCCTATTTTTATGTGGTAGTCTGAGGATAAAGGGCTTTTCCCATAATTATTTTCTGTTCCAGTCTAATGTCAGTATGGAGATTAAAGATGTTTGTTTTCCGTTGGCTTAGTAAGTCTAAATCCAGCCTTTGAAGTCAGGTCATTTAAGATTCTGTAGATGAAAAAATTAGCTCTTTATTTGGTAATCTACCCAACACCCTCAGACTGCAAGTTTAAATAAAATGCTGCCTCTGCTACATATGATGTCAGTATGGCCTGAGGTTTGTTTAAGCAGAAAGCTGAAGTCAGCTTGAAGAAAACTTGGCAAAGGTGGGGTATTTTATTCATGTGGATGGCTTGAATAATGTTCCAGAGTTTCTGTGGAAATATTTTTGTTGCACTTTATGTTTAAAAATGGACCTCCCCATCATTTAGAGAGAGCCCTTGAGCTGGGATTCATTTCTAGGCTTATGGCGAGAGGTGTATTACTGCAGTGTGCGTACAGGGCAGAGAGCTCTCGCGCTGGTCCTGCAGCTCTGCTGAGGTCCCCCCCGGGCAGGGTGGAGGAGGCCTGTACCTGAGAGAAGCAGCATGGCCAGTCTGCAACCTGGGAAATCGGGAGACAAGTGAAAAAATTCCATGAGTTTAAGGGTTTCCACTTAGCCTTTTCCTTCCGCTGCTCTTTGGCCTGCATGACACCTTTTGAAGCTTTAGAGAAGGAATTCGCCCCTCTTCATTGAATGAGTGCTTCAAGGAGCGCATTAGAAGGTACACAAAACAGTGTGTGCATCTGTGAGACCGCTTTGCTTCTGTTAGATCTCCCCCCCCCGCCACCCCCCCGCAAGTCTCTCTTCCTCCTCCTTTGCAGAGCCTACCTCTGTGCCCTCTTCAATTCTGTGGTCCGTTCTCCATGCTGCTTTTCCCTGCTTTCCTTCCCTGTTACGTACCTCTGGCACAGTGCAGTGCAGGATCTGACTCAGACCACGGAGCGGGGGGAGCGTTAAGCACGTACACCCGTGGGGAGCTCCTTATTCCCCAACGACTGTGCGTGCGCAGCGTGCTCCGGCCAAAGGCTACGCAAGATGAGCAGGCTTTTCTCACTTTGGTCACAGCTCCTGAAAACTAGCAGTGGGCTGAGACCAGGGCTGAGGCCTGGAAGCGAGAGCAGAAGGCTGTTTTAATAGTGCCCAGCTAGAACGGAGGAGCAAACTCAGGTTCATAAATTTAGAGATTTCAGACAAAGGATAATCTTGGTTGTTTAAGCCATATGACATTGGCTGAAGGACCAAGATTAGTTGTGTCAGGCTTTGTTGCTGTTCCTCAGCTGGAGTATATCAGAGTATCTTCTCTCTGATTTTAATCCTCCTTCCCTACCCCTCCCCTCCAAAAAACAAACAAAATACCCACAAAGCAACCCAACCCCGCTGCCTCTAGCCTAGTTACTAAGTGCACTGAGGCCAAGCATCAGGCTTGGGACGGCAGGTGGGAGTGAGGAGAGGCGAGGAGCATGCCTGTTTGATTTCGTAACGTAGCATAGTATGTTCAAATAAGGCTTTTCTTATGTAATTTTGTAATTTTCTTTTTATTTCTCATACATTCATACAGTTTCAGATTCAGTATTTGAAATAGGATCTTTGGTTAGGCATATAGGGGAGCTCTAAGCCTCTCTGTTAGGGTTTGTGTTAATGAATTCTAGCAAGTGCAAAATAGCCATCGTTAAGATGGAGTTCTCTGTGTTACGGAGACTTTTCAGTTCAGTTCCTTGTGCCTGGAGCTGGCTTTATAACCCCAAATGAACCAGGCTCAAGTTCTGGTTCATCTCTGTATGAACACAACAAGTTGGAGGTCTACTGTGAAGAGGAAAAAGCCCAGAAGGAAAACGTATTCTGGCTCTGAGCACCATGCCAGAAAGCTAGCTCGGGCCCGCCGGGCGATGGGAGCGCGGCAGAGGGTGGGCTGAGGGCTGCGGGTGAACTCCTGCGTGCTCGATTGCAAAGCAGGTGGGATCGGGAGAGGCAGAAGCTTTAGGTACGTTTGCAAGTCTTGGAGGAGGCTTCCAAAAGTGGCTCGTAATGCTGCATGAAAGCTAAAGCCTGCTGTCGCTTTGGCTGCGGGTGATGTTTTAGTTTTTCGTATCCACTGCTGATGTGCAGTAACGCTAGTACTTTCCAGCCTGATCGACGCTTGGAGATTTTTATTTGTTGTTTTTGAAGCATTCAAAAAGCTGTGGTGTTTGGGACCAGATAAGTACCCAGAGACAGATTCTTAATATTGTCCAAAAGTTTAAGCTACCGAAGATACTTAAATATAATTCCGTGGTATTTCCTGTCTGTTTTTCAGCTCTGTAATAACTCTCGGATCCAAATCTCATGCCTAGCGATGAGAGAGAGCTTTTCAAAGCTGTCGGGCCTGTTGCATTGTGAGCGTCGCACAAAGGCATTTTTGTTCGGGAGACCCAACCTGAGCGGCCGCTGGAGCCGCGCGAAGGCCCCCGTTCCCCTCGCCGCGGAGCCGGAGGAATGCCGATGTTTGCGGAGCGCGCGGCTGCGCTCGCTGTCCAAACAGAGCCGTGTTTGCCAACTGGGAGCATATTGCCGGCTCTGTGAGGCACTCCAGCGTGGCTTGAATGGCTCCTCTTGTGTTCGGGCTTTCTGAATACAAGGGGGAGAGAAATATTTCTTTCAGCCTTTTGCAATTTTGAAGAAGAAAAAAAAAAACCCTCACCTTTAGTGACCGTATCAGAATATTGCCTTTGGTTCTTGTTGCAGGGGTTCAGGAAGGGAAGGAAGCTAAAAGGAAGGGACAGGATTTTTACCCTTTGTTGCCAGAGTTGTAGATTTAACTTTTTTTTTTTAATGAAGAAAACATTGCTATACTTATAACTTCTCCTTGCAAAAAAAAAAAAAAAAAAAAAAAAAAAAAAAAAAAAATTGTAAATGCAGATTTTCAACATATTGCATTTATTTTGGGAAAGAATGCTTGCTTTTACTAGCAAGTTAATCATCTTTCTTTTTAAAGAGACTGAAATAGTGTGTGTAAAATAATTCTTTTTCTCTTCTGAGCCTTGGGCTGTAGCCTGTAAACATACTTCTCCCCTGGAAACTTACTGTAGTAACGCATGCTTCTCCCCAAGTATTTACATGGACTATTCTGTTACCTGGGCAAGTTCATCTGGTCTTAGAGGATTTTATGAGAGCTTAACTTTGTGCAACTGGTATCAAGTTGAATAGTGCAGATAAGTTGTTGACAGGCTTGAGATGATTTTGGTAAGTTGACCTGAAAATTGTAGTAATCTGCAGTGATTGATAACTTCTGACTCTTTCCAACAAAACTAAAATTTCATCCTCATTCCCTTCTCTCCACCCAAAAAGGTTCTTCCATTCTGTAACTATATTTATATCTAACCTAAATAAACGTGGCTTATGATTCTTTTAAGTGCACTGCTCATCTATTTTTGACTTCAAAATGATTCACAAACAATTTTGCAATTCCAAAGTTAGAAGTATTTTTATAGGGAAGGAAGAGCTACTGCGAAGTGCTTGAGTTGCTGAAAGTCAGACATGCATTTTAAAAGCAAGTAGAAAATCCTGAACTGCTGAAGCTCTGCTCAGAATTTGCTACGCTATCTAAGAAATAACAACAAGGAAGCATTTGTTACCGAGCTTTTGTATGGAGGGAAGTCACTGCTGTCATAGCTCCAATGTTTCTATAGTTACAAGTGATTCTGAGCAGGGTATTGACATAAGCTATACTCAATTGTTTACGGTTAGAAAATTTAAAAGAAAAACTGAACCACACCAGAGTGCTTAAAAACTCTTCACAGTTTATTATAAATTGTTGCTGAAAGTGAATTCATTTTCTGCGGTTTGAATAGCTTGCTGCACTGTAAAATGCTGATAAAATATTTTCATGTAGCGCACAGTTCTGTAAAATACCTGTAAATGGCCTTGATTAATGCATGCAGTATAGCATATTGGGCTATAAAGTATCCATAAGTGCACAGTTTCAAGAAATTTCTATTTATCTTAAAGCAGGAGCAGTTGAATTGCATTAGCAATTTTACAAGATGATCCCTTATCTTACATATGTCTGAGTAATCAGAAATCTAATTTTAAGGAAGAGAAATCTAGAAGAGTTTAGTTACAGCCATATCTGACTGAAATCTCGTTTGAACATGGCCTTTGTTGAAAAAATGGGCTCAGCTTGAAGCCTGAGCCTTCACGTTTGTGATTTGTCACCATATATCTTGTAAAGTCAGATAATATTTACAGAACCGGACAACATTACAGAATCTAGCTATGGCTTCTGCGTTACGTACCAGTAGTGCGAGCCATAAGAACTGTAATATCACATGTTGTAGAAAGTTTTGATGTCTTTTTTTTCGCCCTCCATTTGTCATTGTAGAATATAATAGATTTTCAGAGAACTCATAGCCATGGGGCGGTGCAGCCCACCTTAGCCTGCAGAAAGCAACGGGCTTCCCGTCGGTGGCCACACGTTTCCTAGAGCAGATGCACGAGAATCCTGGAGAGTTTCTTTAGCTCCTCAGGTCTTTGCAGCTCCTGGTCTGGAAGCCGCTGGGAGAGTTGGTAGGTGAGCGTTGCTTGAAAACCTGTATCGTTTTCAACAGAATGTCATCAGAATTTTCATTTGACATGTTTTGATTCTGTCAAACTGGTATTTTCTATGAGAAAATTTTCATTGGAAAACTTTCAACCAGCTCCACTTACCAATTTGAAATAGCAGTATCCTTTGGATGAATGTTAAATAATTTCACTGAGCATCCACTCACTATAAAAATTAATCTTCTATGGATATGATTGTAGGGCACTTTACATTCCTCAAAACTGCACTTTACTGTGGCTAGATTATTGTTGCATGCAATAAATGACATCTTTTATGAACACAGATTTATGGGTAAAAATCTCATTGTTATTTTTCGGATTATTTTTTCTCGTATATGCCTATATATATATCACAGATGCATGTATATCTGTGTGCACACATAAATTAGAGGATGGAAGTCCTTAAAACAGATGGTATGGAATAATATTCCTATTATGCTGACATAGCAAAGATTTAGAAAAGATAATTTCTCCAATGAAAACTGTATTCATTTAATATAACTCAGATGCAGAGCAATCTGCACAGTGATAAACCACGTTGTTCAGGGAATTTTTTGTTAAGCTGTTTTCCTTTGATTTGGGGTGGGGAAGGTTACGTTACTTACTGCATCTTAAGTACTGAGGGAGAGTGGTTCAGTGGTTAGCGAGCTGAGCATCGCAGTATATCTGTGTTTCTTTTACTGGCTCTTTCTCACTGGTGATGTGGTGGTATCTGATTGTTTCTCCTCTTCACTGTCCACTTCCATTAAGGGGGTACTATAACTTACTAGGTTGTGAGGAGTGGGGTTTAAGGGTTCTTGCATGCTGTGAAGTACAAATGTAATTTTTTTGTTGCAAGCTTTCTCCCCAGAAATAAATGAGGTGACTGCAAATTCTGTTGTTCTAGGCTGTTCTGCTAGCTCTCATCTGGGGTTCAGCGTAAAATATTTCATGTCCTACATTCAATTTCCCTGAGGCTAAAAATACTGGTGGGTGGGACAGTGTTGTTGCCTAAAATCAGAGGCTAACCTGCCTTCCAAGGCTGGGTTCTGTGATGCAAAATGTTAGATGCAAAATTTTGAGTCATCTTTTCAGTGCAGCAGTGTGATAAATAAGGTACACAGTAGAAACATCCATGGCCATCTGATTTTTTCAACAGAATCCTTCGTAGTTGAAATGCTCATAGTCAAAAATTGAATTTTTTTTTCTTTTGAAAAATCGTTTCATCAGACCTTCAAGGGTGCTGCACATGCTTGTACAAGGACGACAATGTTAGTGGTGTGAAGTATTTTTTCTGAACGTATCATCGTTCTGGGGCAGAAACCCATTTTTAGGTCTGGAAGAAGCAGCAATCTTAGAAGTGAAGTACATGTTGACAAAAAAAAGTGCTCCAAGTTTAACATAATCAAGCTGATCAGTTAAATCCTCTAAGAAAATGAAGTGGCTGGTGCACAGGAGGTGTTTCTGCAGGATGCTTTTCTTGGATATTTCCAGAACAGTTTCGGGACTTGTTTGCAGTTTTAACGTTAGAAAGGTTTGTGTTTAAAAAATGAAGTCTTTAATGAGAAAGGTTGATGGGTTGTAACTTCTGCAGTCTTCCAAGGAAAATGAAAATATTAATTTTTTTATATTCTTAGATGATCATGTCATTTCTCCAGTTCATTTGCTTTTCAGCCAAACTGTATGCTGCGAAGCATACAAATTTCAGTAACTTCTTGATGGGTAATTGCAGAAGCAAATACTGAGGAAAGGGGTTGTGTCACGAGCCCTTGAGACCCGTGCAAATGGTTTGGAGTAACAATGATGTGCTGTTACAGAAGCAGAGCTTTCTTCAAATGATGGGGATTCTGAGCCACCCCGTGCAAATTGTTTTCATCTTTTTTTTTTCAATTGTGTGCCGGGAGGGCTAGTGCACAAAATTGCGTGACCCGATGAGTTGTTTTGCTCACTGTTGCACAAATCCTATGAAATGTGCAGTGATTTTGGCTTCAGGTGTTCCTGTCCCCTCGATGCTGCTGCAGTTTTTGGCAGTGCTGCCTGATTGACTGGTTCAGTAAAATGATTTAGAAATTAAAAAAAAAAAAAAGATCCAGTTCACTGCTTGACATTGTAAGCAGTTTGTTTTGGACCAGCTGAAGAGATGGCAAGGAGGCAGCAATGAACGGTGCACGGGGCTGGCGTTTGGGCGAAGGAATACCTTGAGCTGGTGTTTCTGCCAAAGGCAACAAGATGTCTAATTGAGGCATAAGCGTCCTAGAGCTATAGCTACGGTCCGTTCTGGAGGTGAACGACTGCAGCTGCATGCTCCTGCCCCGCGCAGCCAGGGTGTTAGCACGGGATGTAGCGTAGAGGTGTGACATTCAGATGGATTTTTTTAAGCTTGTCATCCTTTTGTCCCTTGGCTGAGTTGGATGAGCTTTCCAGTGATAGCTTGAGCTGAGATGAGGGGAAAGCAAGTAAGAATATGCCTGTGGGTTGCTTCCCTCTTTAATAGAGAAACCCTTCTGTTGAGGGTGGCAGTGCATGAGTTGGTCTCCATGCAATCTTAGGAGCACAGTAACATGATCCAAACTTGAGAGATTTTGGAAAGAAATGATGGTTTTTGCCTTAGCATGTGAATGTTTGATAAGTGTTTAGGTATGGAAATGCTAGAAGGCTTTCTTTTTTTAAATTTAAATAAAATGGGGTGAGGTTTGTGTTTAATCTGTCAGTTGAAGTCAAGACTGCTGTGCTCCCCATACCCATCTGGTTGCACATTCCTTGACCTTGCTAGCACAGGCACTTGTGCAGCCTCAAGGACCTAAATTATGATTCATAATTTTGCTTTCTTTAAATTTTATTCTTTTAAAATAACACTTTGTATGTATTCTAAGCCACTTCCACCCACCCCCAAGGAGAAATGCTATAATGTAGAATTGAGACTGTTCATTTACTCCAATAACTGAGATGTTAGATCTTAACAGTGAGGAGTACCAAGAAATTCATACCATTAAGTGGATAGTTTTTCAACCTAAGGTTGTTAAGAGGAAATCAAGAGCATTCCTTGAATAGCTGCAAAGTGGATCAATCCCTTCTCTCCAGACCCCGCTCACCTGGTTGTCCTCGCTGACGCTGATGTGCAGAGGATAGTCTGTCTGGGGACCTGCCCAGCCTGGCAAGGTCCCGTCAGTGCACTCTTCCCGTGGAGCGGCACCCATGAAACCTCCTGAGCAGTGTGAGCCCCACCAGCAGGTTCTCACGCGAGGAGGGTCTTTGAAAGTGAACAAATTGAAGATCTTATTATAAAACCACCGAATGGATTGCTTTTTGCTCAAATGTTTTAAAACTTTTAAAATAACCTCTGCATTCTGTTTTACCCAAGAGAAGTACCAGACTGCGTTGTGTTCCCCTAAAAACTCCTCGGCAGTAAATCTCTGAAGAAGGATGGCCAGTTCATATGTAGTTGCAGAAATACTTATTCTCTGGAGGATACAATTTGTTATCTTGTCAAACTACACGATAAACGTTTTAGATGGTAAATCAACTTCACAGTTCGTATAACCAGTGAGAAACTCCCTTTACTGGATTTGAAAACTTAAAATATTTTAGAGGTTATACCCTAGATTCATGTTTTTAATCTAGAATTGTTACTTTGATAATTAGAAGAATTTAGTTAATTATACAGTACTTGTTTTTCCTGAGCAGTTAATCTATATAGAACATGAGTCAAATGTTGCCCTGTTATCTCATGTGGTGTCATCAGGATTGCTTATCTGGGGACAGAGGAAAACAAGAACATATGGTTTATGCTAATGCTCATTTTTTGAAGGGTGTAATGCTGTCATGAGCCAAGAAGCATGTTTCAAAACACTGCTCAACTAACATCCTTATCTCGGTGGCTCAGCTTGGAAATCCGAGAAGTGGAATACAAAAGCTAGCAAGAATAAGGGGAGGATGACAAGGAATGCCAAACATAACCTGGCGAGTCACATCCTTCCCCCTGCACTGATTTCTTTCAAATGGAAGTGGACTGTGATAAAGGGAGTTGGTGCCTTTCCTGGGAAACCCAGTGTGCAGTGAAGACAGCTGCAGAGGGGAGAGCCTGCCAGAGCAGAAGTGTAAGGACAAATAAAAGTTAATGCAAGCAGCTTTCTGCCTTGCTGGGATTAAGGTAGCTCTGATCAGCTTTATGCAGTGCTTTAAGCACCTTCCTTTTAATTTGGTCTGATTGGAAGGAGTTCAGGGTAGAGCAGCAAGAAGAATCAGGAGTCTGTAAATGTGAAAAGCTTGAAAAATTGGTTTTGTTTCTTCTGGGAAGGGAGAAGGCTCAAGGAGATACAGTGAAACTGGGGTGAGGAGGGGACACTTTTATGAACAGTTGTTGGAAAGAAAATAATAGGATGCTCCTGTATTGACTGCAAAATTTTAGAGAAAAGAAACTGGACTTGGACAAACTTCCAGTGCCAAGGCAGGTAGAATGGGAATACGCTGTCTGAGGACGTTGTGGAGTTTCCGTCATTGGAAAGTGTTAAGAACAGATGTGACAAACATCTGTCAGGAGTGGCTTAAGTATAGGTGACAGCCTTGGGCAGCGGAGACCTGCCTGCCTTGGAGCTCCCCGGGTCAGGGAGGTGTTTCATGCCTGTGCTCAGCACCCAGCATGTGGCTGTGGCAGAGGCATGATCTTCTAGCTGAGGCGTCTGTACTTCAGATGCAGCTTCATTTTAATTCTTAACGAGCTGCTTCAGTGTCTGCAGCAATTACTGAACTATTGTGAGCAAAGGGGAAAAAGGTCCTTACCAGGAAGTGAAGGCTCAGCTGTGAAAGCCATGGGCTTTGCAGAGGGCACTTGCTATCTGGAACGCTGGACTGGTTATTACACTCTAAACTTGTGGGGTTTTCCCCCCCAAATTATGTTGTAAGTACAACACTTCAATAAACCCCACAGCAGAGTGTGACACAATATTAAATGATATTTTGAAACTTGCTTTTAATACTTAGAGAATATATATTAGTAAATACTAAAAGTGTGCTCCTACCTTGGGGAGATGGCAGCTTACCACGGCAGCTGTACTAGTGCTTCTTGGTGTTAAATAGCAGATATGAATGCTAATGGTTTCCTATACCCTGCAGAACAGACTGCTGAGAACTTGATCACGATCTGGCTGGGACTTGTGTTTCTGACACGGACCTGAACACGGAAAGGGACGGGGCTGCTCTCGTGGGCAGAGGCAGTGAGTTGAAGGTGGTGTGATCAGGCTTTCCTAGAGAGCACGGCTAGCCATGGAGCTCCGGGCGCGCGCGGGCTGCCGCCTGGCCTGGCTTCACGCCTTCCCCGACGCCGTGCTGGTCGCTTGCCGCTTGTCGGGACTCGCGTGTTATCGGTCATCCAAGGCGTTGATTCTGCTCCCCTCCCCGCCAAATAATAAGGAATGCCGTTTGGGACGGGTAACTGTTATTTGCTCTATTTCTGATGAGTAAGTTCAGGTATAGGAATTTTAATTGATCCACTGAAGTCTGGGATCCCAGCTTGTCCGACCCCGTCGCGATTATCGGCGGTGCTGTTTCGTCAGAGCCAGCCAGGCTGTAGGGCTGAAAGCTTGCTTTGGTTCCCGTGGTCCGTACGGCAGTTCTCGCGTGGGTGGGCGAGTGCAGAGACTGGCCATCGCGCAGTCATTGCCTCGCTTGGGCTGGAGGAGAATATAACGTATAACTTTACTGTTGGCTTCGTGTTGTAGCTGTTGCTGATCGTAGAGTCATTTTGGTGTTGCCATGGTTACGTAATAATTATATTATGAATAATTGGAGCATTTTTCTGTTACTCCTGCAGAAAATTGGTGTTGTATAATTATGGCTATCTTTAATGAAAGTTGTGCTCAAAGCTGATTGTTGAGCAGTTGTATAAACCTGTTATGGAAAGCCAAACCTTTACAAGCAGGTGCCATGTTACAAAGGCACCAGAAGGCTCACACCCCCACCCCCAAAACCATGTACCTCATTAGTATGTGTTGAAGAGCTGTTTTGAAATTGCAAAGGCAAAAAAAAGTGTCCATGAGTGAACTTCCATTCCCTACGATGTTCTCGTGTCTTGGTGTTTGTCTTTCTACGGATAGATAGTCCCTCCTGATGTCAGCCAGATAGTGTTTTATAAAATGTACATTATAATGCTGCTGCTCTCTGGTGTAAAAATCAAAGAGCTCTCATGAGAGCTAGCGTGCAGCGTTGGAGCACTGGTAACACACGTGGGGAATCCTGATACTTCTGCTGCTGTTCAGAGCTTTAGCAGTGTAAAAACTTAATATGTGAGATTTTTTTGATTCTAGACTGAAGCATGATGCTGTTAAAGAGCTCTGTCTTTTGTGGGGCAATAGTTAGGTGGTGAATTCCTCCTGTTTCTAAATTCAGCTTGCTTTCTGCTGTCTTTCCCTTCATTTCAGAGCCCTCTACCATGGGCAGGCTGCGGTTTGCTATTAACTTCACTTCTCTCACCTTTCTTGACAGTGCCATCCTGTCTTTTCACCCACTGTTTTCCTGGAGTATTTCTATCATAAAGCAAATGGTTATGCCAAGCTGTAGTGGAAGGCAGCAGATACAAGAGGAATTTGTTTTTTCTAAATAGAATTCTTTTTCTATGAGATATCCAGCAGGTCTTCAAAAGTCTGAAAATTTATTTGGTCTTATGTGTTGTCTTGTGACTTAAACTGTATTTTGGGTTTGTGTCCAGTTATGTTCCCAAGAACTTCCTGTGGGACCCTGCATCAGTCATTTCATTTTTTTGTGTCTCAGTTTTATTTGTCAAGCGAGGCTCATGACTCCGTTCCACGCAGATGTTAGGGGGACCTATTCATGAGTCCTTGTGAGGCTTCTTGCTGCTGGGGCATAGGAATACTTTCGTGTTCCTACTTCAGAAGTCAGAGCATCATCTCAGGCTAAGATTCATCCCATAATTAATGCCTCTACGATTTCAGGTTACTGTGTTGTGGCTTATGTGCAAATGGATTAATTTCAGATGTTTTCAGTGTAGTTGTTTCTTCTTTGTTTCCAGAGTAGTCCTAATTTATTTAACAGTATTTGCCAGTCAAGTTAACTGGTTTTAGACAGATGTTTGTCTCTTGTGTTTTGGTCTAGACATCTATGATTTACAATCTGTAACCCATCTGGTGAATTGCCATGGGGATATGCTTATTTTCAGTGCTTGAAGTATTGCAACATACTCTCTGCGAGTGTTTTTGCAGTAGCAGCTGATGAGCCAACAATCAGAAAAGGATTGTTTTAGCAAAAGTGTCTAACTTCTTCATTCGGATTAGGGCAAAAAATATTTCATTTCTATTAAAAAAAAGTTTCCATTCCAAAAAATATTCATTTGCTTTTAAATTTGTGGTTTTTTTTTTTTTTTTTTTTTTAGAAAGTAAACCAAGAAACCCCTTGGGAATGTCAGGTAGTAAGGGACCTGAAGGATTCATCGGGTCCATCTCCGTTCTCTGTGCTTGAAGAAGTATACTTGTCTATTTTTAACCTTTTCTAAGTATTTTAATGCTCTTCATACTGTGAAAGTTTCTCCTCATATATAAAGTTAGCTGTCAGTGATGCAAATTACCATTACTGGTGCTCTTGGAGCTTCTCTCTGCTGCAGCTGGTATAGGGTGGCTCTGGCCCGGGTCCCTGTCGCCGCGCGGCCTGCTCATGTTCTAGCCCCGTGGCAGGAGGAGATGCTGTTGGTGCTTAGGGGACCGATGTGCCGGGCTTTCCTCTGAAGGAAACCCAACCCTTCCCAAATCTGGGGGAGGGAAGGAGCTGATTCCTGGCCATGACAGTGTGGCACCCGGGGAGCTTCCAGGAGTGAGCAGGGTGTCCCACCCCCATTGCAGGGTGTTGCTGTTCTCTGCCCTGTCTAGGGCAACCACTTACATGCTTCATCTTTTGCCTTCCAAAATCTTGTCTTGCATGGGGGATAAAAATGAACATTTAAACCAGCTTCCTCTTCAAATTTAAATGTAATGCTGCCTGTGTTGTGTCATGATACCTCTGGACAGAGAATGCTCATGCAGCTGATGTATTTCAGTTAATTTCCTGTTGTTGCAGGTTATATTTTATTATTTCTAGAATATGCCCCAAACTAGAGTACTACTTCTGGGAGACACACATTGCAAATAGCATGCTACTGAACAGGAACCTCTTGATTCTTGCTTTAAAGAGCCAGCTCCTGCAGAGTGCTATTGTTTAGCTACAAATCGAATGTACTTGAGCCTCCCGCTGCGTGCAGGAAGGTCAAGTAGCAACACAGGTAAAATAAACAGTTGTCGAGAGTCTCTAGTGTATACAGCAAAGGCACTCTCGTACAAACAAGCCAGAAAATGCTGTAGGAACTGTCTGCCTGATACCCTTGGCACAAATTTCAGGTCTTTTGATTTGATATGTGTTTGAGTAAGTTTGTCTCCACATGTTCAAAATATCAGTCAAACCTAGACTCTGGACTCAGTATTACTGTAGGGCCTATTTCTGTTAAGATCCAAGTAGTGAACAAGTGATTCAGGTTTGCATGATTTACTGATTCATGTTGATGATGATGCACTGAAACTCTAAAAGATCAATGTCTTTTTAGGTTCCTGTGTCTTAGTAACATGAGACACACAGGACTTTAGTCTTCCACTGCCTTTACCATATGTGAGTGGAGTAAGGTTGTTTTTTTTTTTTTTTTTTTTTTTTTTTTTTTTTTTAAAAAAAAAGCACACTGTTTTTGTAAAATGTATTGTACCTATTTTCACGGAGGAGAACAGTTCTATCAAGGCTGGAGAGCACACAGGTTTTTCGAGGATCATGATCAATAGCTTCCAAATAAAATCTGGAGCATCTGAATTAGCTCTTGTCTGGGAGAGTTTGCACCTCCAAATTGCGGCAATTTTTATTTGTGAAAACTATTTAGATCCTATTTTAAAGGATTAGGATTTTATAAAATGCATGAGTGTCAGAACAGTTTTATATGTCATGGCAAGCTTGTGCTAGCAGGAAGCTCTTCACCAAAAGGTGAGGAAGGATGCCATCCACACCTCCGCTGCAAAGCAACGAACACGCATGGAAACCTCTGGTTCTGTGTGTGCGTGTGTTGGGTGGTTTTGTGGTTTTTCCCCTGTGTCATCACCTTATTTGGTCCATAAGTTGGTGTGAGAATACCGAAGTGGAAAGAAGATGTGTGTGCCTGATGGTGAGAGGGAGCCTGTTTGTGCCTGTTTCATGGAGGAGATGGTTATGGAGCAGCTGCTCATCCACATGCAAACGCAACCCGCTGGGCCCCTGCCAAGGTCGGCGAGGCCTGGGCTGTTTGTTTTAGCAAAGCAGTTATATGTGACAGGCCAATTTGCCCTTGAATTATCTTTCCTTTTCATTTGGTCGCACCTCTCGCTTGGTCCGTATACTTCCTGAGCAGCGGCCTGTGTTTTGGAAGATGCAATACCAGTTTTACGGTGAATGAGAGGGAGGCATAGCGTTTTTTCCTGGACCAGTTATAACTGTTAAGCTTTATAAAATATGATGGATTTACCTGGCTGGATTTCATTTTCTATTTAGCCAGTGCAGTAGGTTCATGTTGTTAAAATTTATAGGATTCTTCAAAGCAAACCTGCCAAAATCACTGAATTTTGTTTCTCAGCTAATGCAAGTATTGCAGTGTGAAACTGTAAATCAGCACCGGTTGGTTAGGAGCAGGGCTGCGATTCTTCGGAGAAATTCAGGGCCTTCAGCCCAGTTCTCAGTGGCTCTGGTCAGAACGTAAAGTTTATAACGAAGCCGGGTGGGTTTTGAGGCTTACTAATAAGCCATGTAAAATGATCAGTGGAAACACACAGTAAAACACATGCCCACGTTCTGGATGTGAATAATATTCCCCAGTGGGCATCATTTACATGAAGAAGAGAAAAGCAATGTATTTAAATAGAACAGTGGAGGAAGGAAAATAAGTTAGTGATACTGTGCAGTGGCCTCTTTCCCCTGTGATGCTTTGTGGAAAGAAAGAGAGAAAAAGAAAACAGCCAGAGAACTGAAATGCCAGATTTGACTTCTGCAGTTTAAGGAAGAAAACTAGTTTGACTAAGGGGAGTTTTAATTTATGCTTAAAAAGGTTACTCGGGAACAGAAAAACACTTCTTGCAAAATTGTTTTTCTACAAGAATTGTAGAAGTGTCATAGGCAGAGTCTGAGGCTGTAATTAGCCTTTACAGCTGCGGGACAGCAGTTCCTTGGAGGGTTGTGACATGGTTCCTGAAAGAATAAGATGGACAAAAGAGCTGATGATCTTTTCATGACAGAAGTGGATGACTTGGGAGTGGAAATGGAGCAAAGAATTTTTTTAATTAAACTTTTTTAATCTGCAGCTTCACATAACCTACAGTAATACAAGTAGGACTAGAATAAGTGTTGCCATGTTTGTTATAGTGGATATGCGGATGTTTTAAAGGCAACAAAACTGGGAAAGTCTTCCCAATTTTTCTCCAGTATCCTTTCACTTTCCTGGGTAAACTTCAGAGTCTCCAGCCTGCGAGGGGCTGGCTCTTCCGCTTTTCCGCCGACGTTAGATGAGGAGGAATCATTTCTTTGCACCTGCATTTTGAGCGGACTCGTCCCCAGCATTTCGAGGCAAACCTCCAGGAGCCGAGAGAGGTGCGCTGGATTTATGATGCTGGAACCCGGAGTGGAATTTGGCCTATTGTTTTTTTAGTAGAGGTGGCCAAATCTCTTCTGGCTTTGTTTCAGTACAAACTCAGGAGACGTTCCTCATTTGTTAACAGGTTCAAAAAGTATTAAAACAAGCTCGTTTCGGTGTTGCAGCAGCCATGTTGAAACGGACTGAATTTTTTTTGCAATTAGGTCAAATTTTGTATTGAAACAGAAGCTTCATTTAAACTTGGAAGATTCTAATCCTTTAGATAAGATGTGAATATAAGCTAGATGTCAGTAACTGAAGAACATTATTCTGTAAATAACTTTTTAACAGCTCAAAAATATTAGCCATAACTAAAAATACAGCAAAAAAAGGAAGAAAAAGCTTTTGTTTTGTTTGTGTTAAATGGGGAGTGGTTTCACTGCAAGAATAGGCTTTAATTCCTGGGCCTCGTCATGCTGCGGAGATGTGCTCTGTGTGTTACTCACTACCACTTGAAGTTGTTTTGATAACAGTGATGAGAGAGATGAAATAATGTATGCTAAAGTCATTTGGCTAGCCTTGAAATCAAAGCCCTGGAAACAAAATCTAGCTGCAAATCACTAAGCTGTCATTCTTTTAAAACCTGTTATCCAAATGACTTTAACAGTTTGTGGGTCATATCCAAGGTTAAGAATCTTCTTGCATGGTGCACGTTTTGATGATAAAACACAATCTCTTTTTTTATTGAAATGGAAGTGTTACAGTCAACAGCATCTGTGTGGGAGTTTGATTTCTTCCTGCAAGAAGATTGCTACTCCATATGAGCAACTGGCAAACGGGTTAGAAGGACGGATGATGAGGCGTGCTGAGTGGAGTCTCTCTCTTGGTTGTGGTATAGCGACCATCTGATCTGTGTTTAAAACATGGATCAAATTTAATTCCTAGTCAGTGTACGTATTTTGGAGAAAGACTAGCTGGGCCACTGTGAATATAAGTAGATACCATTTTGTTGAGGGTTGAAACAGATTAAAGCTTTATTTTGTTAAGCAACATTCACTTGCAGCATTGTCTACTTAAAGACTGCATTCAGAAATTTTCATTTGATAGTTTTTTTTTCCTGAAGTTTTTCAGATTTGAAAAGCTACCAACAAGAAGCGAGTCACATAATTAATAATTATTAATCTTATCTATTCTCAGATGTTTCATCCTGCAAAACTGAACAACACTTGATAATCAAGTGTGGATTGAATTCCCACAACAAAGTACCATTGTGTGCTTAGCTGCACTGGCTGTTATCTACAGCCAGATACTGTCCAACTAACTGTTGTGAAACTTGGCCACGTATATAAACTAAAGTAGATTCAGAGAGAAATGAAAAATATATTTTTCAAGAAAAAAATTTACAAGGATATTTTGCTAGGAAGAATGCATTTGCTCTAAAGCTCTTAAGAAACCCCTCCTCTGAACTAATGGTCGCTTCCTGTGTTTGACAGGCTTAGAGAAGCACGCAGATGACGGCTCTCCTTCCACAGTAACTGCCTGCTGCTCATGCTGATTTTTTTTTTCCATTCCCACTAAAATTGTTCACCATGTGATCTTTTTCTGAGGAGGAAAAGAATGGTGAAAGAGCGATAGGATGAGATGGGAAGAAAAACCCACGAGTTGAATAATAAGTAGTTGAGCTTTTTTTTCTTAGTGGGAATATGCTATAGGTAAAGTTCCCTAGCTAGTTAAGTACAGAAAAGTATGAAGAGCAACAGAAACACACACTTTTAAAATAACTTCTGAAATAATAGAAATTTCAACTTTAGGAGTCTTCATGTACTTAATAAGCTTGGCAATTGGTCATATTTCAAATCTGGATGTGACTGGTAAAAACCATACAAGTTGATTAGACTATGAATAACTGGATGGGAAAAGTGAACCAAGATCAGAGGAGATGGAAATAACTCAGGTGAATTCATGTGTATAACCTGCGTTTGGAGACAGTGAGAAGGCCTGCTTATTGTAGGATAAGTAGTCTGAAGGGTATAAAAATGTCGGTGGATAGAGAACAATTTTTTTAATAAAGTGGACTGCTCTTGCTGTTTTGTTGATATTAGAAAAATAAACTCTGGCTCACTTCACATTGTTGGAAGTTTCATTGAACTTGTCTTAAATTTACGAGCAGTCGCTCCTGTGCTGATGGGCAGAGGCCAGCTTAGGCTGTTACATCCCATCTGCCTGCGGTGGATCTCCATACGGATTAGTTTTAGCTCCCTTTCCTTGCATGCAATACTGGGCGGAGGTGTAAAGTGACTTCTCCATCAGAGAAGGCTATGAAGTGATCTTTTGTATTATTGGTAACATTCAGTTTGCAGTAATGAAGTGCAGAGTTCTCTCCAAACTCTTATCCAGCATTTTAAATATAGTGGCCTCTTTCAAAAAGGCAAGGTAATATTTATTACCTTATGTCTATCATAGCTCAGTCACGGGTTTGAGTTACGCGGGTTTAAGTTGTCACATATCAGCTTAGCTCCAGGAACTGACAATAAATATTTTTTTAGCCCATGGCAAATACTAAATAAAAAAAAGGTTAGTGTAAACATTTTCATATCCAATAAGAAAGTAATTAAATTAATTTTCATTTTTCAAAGCAGTAAATTTTCATTGCAAGCATCTGCCTGATGTCTGTGTGTGTTTTTTGTTTTTTTTAATTGACTCTCCTGCGTGATATTCCTGGTTTTAATGGCTATATCAATGAGCTACTGAGCGAACAATTTCCATTTTATCTAGACACTTTCTTTTAGCTGTGTGGCTCTGTTTGCAAAAATCTAATGATTATGGCACTTACTTTGTTATACTTGTACTCAGTGCCTCCAAATGGAACTGGTATGTTCAGGGCTGGATTTCAGAGTGGAAACCATAAGCTTCTTGCTTATATAACCACATTCCAAGGTTAGTCTGAATAGCTGAGATAATGAGTTTGGTCTTTGTGCATTCTTAAATAGATAGATAGTTTTTCGCATATGTGATTTTTGGTACAATTGGATGCTTTTCTTGGGAGGTGCCGAGTTGCAGGCTGCACAGTTTCTGCTTTGTTCAGTTCTCCCCTGCCTTCGACAAGAATAACTTAACCAGATTTCAGTATAGGAATTGTGGGCTGCTAAAGGACATATTAGGTTACTGCCTAATGCTGTATGAGTTGATCAGTGGGTAACATAAAGCTTATGCTTTAGCTGTTCTATGATGAAAATATTATTTCAACAAAATATATGTTAAAGTCATTCAACAGTGATCTTACTCTGAATGTGAGGGCACAAAGCATTATCCGTACACCTGAAATTACTGGAGCTGCTGACTTTGTTTTTGTAGGCTTCTAAAATAAAGCTGTTTTTATCCTTGTCTCAGCAACTGTGAAACTTTTTTTTTAACTGAAAAAATTCCCTCTCTCTGTTTCTGCTAGGACCAGCAGAGGTTCCTATGATGTCACCCAATGGATCCATTCCCCCTATACATGTGCCTCCAGGTTATATCTCACAGGTATGCTTCTTCAAGAATTGAAACGCCTATAGAAGCAATAGCATTGATTTATGTGGAAAAGTCTGCTTGTCTGGAGTGTTCTGCATTTTAGAAATATTGCTGAAAATGAAAATTGTAATGCCTTTTCATCTCTCACCTCTTTTACTGATAGTACCTACACATGTGCCCATGTGAACATGCGTGTGCACCTTCACAAACTGTGGTGTGTATACCAAGTTTTTTAATGCTAATAAAAGCTATGCACAGAAGCTGAGTTTATACGTGCAACTTTGCTACTGCTGTGAGCAGTCCACGTTGTTAGGTGATGCCTTAAGCTTCAGCATGGCAATCACAAGAGGTAGGAGTCTGGAAGTGAGCGAAGGAGCCACTGTAGCTATGAAATATGCTGCTGCTCCTGAGCATAATCCCAGTAGGAATCCTGCAACATATCGAGGACTGGAGGTTTTTGATTTTGTTTTTAAGAAGCATGATTTAATTTTCAAATTTGTATTTATAGAAAAAGCCTTTCACAAAGCTATTAGGTTTTAGGACTCCTGAACATCTACCATTCTCTTATGTAAACAACCCATTTATGTTTACCTGATTATTTGTTTTCCTTCCATCTTCTGCAAAGCATATGTAACTTTTGAAATTAGAAAGAATATTGATTTAAGGCAAAGTTACTGTGAACAATACAATAAATCTGATTTAATCAAGACCTGTACTGGATTGAAAGCTTCATTAAGAGTATACAAAGTATTTCAAATATCATTAATGGATAACATAAGGACTTCTGATACATATATCATGAGATACATCTTGTTAATATTAAGTGTAAAATGTATGATGTCCTGGAATCCCTTTCACTTTCCAGCAAATGTGAATTTGTGTAATTTTGAGAAACCGTTGATGGTATCATACTTACATCCTACAAAATACTGCAATCGCTCTGTGGTATTTTAGCTTCTGAATACAGTGAAAGCGTGCCTCAAATACAGAGGGCATTATGCTTCTGTCTCGTGAAAGGACCTGCCCGAAAGACTTGACTGAAGGCTGCCCTCCTGGCCTAGGAGGGAGTACGAAGAACAACAAGGTGTTTGGTTCCAGCTTCTGTCCAATGCCTTAGGTGGGCGTTGAGATGTACTTTGAGATAGCATTTGAAATGCTTTTTAGTACTCCTTATGGGCCCACCAAATTTTAAGAGGCTGGCCCATATCATGCAGAGGAATCTCCAAAAGTAGACCATAGTATGAGAAAAGCTTTGGAACTGGTGAAAACCTTTGCAGGATTCCCAGAGTGCACCACCTTTTGATGGCATTTTGGGAACTGTCCTATATCTTGGCTGCTCCTGGATGCTCACGTGGCATCCCTGAGAATGAAACTTAATTTTATTTTCCTCAGTAGCTAGTAAGCCGAAGGACCATGCTTTATTTATCCAGGCATTATTGCTTTGAGATTTGAGCTCTGGTAGACATCGTATCAAAGGTAGATGTTTGGAGGCAATCATCAGAAATCCATGTTCCACTGAGAGGACTGTTTATGCTGATGTTTGTGATATGCCCTGACTGCATTCTTGGTACAAATAACATCCTAGACATCCCAAAGTGCTTTGATGCCCTCCAGTTTCGATTAATGTGAGAAACTGAGGGAATAGTTTCAATGAGAGGCTTGTGTTTTTTCAGACCAGCCTCTCTCTTCCATTTGGTGCAAGAATGAAAACGTGTCCACTTCCAGCGCATGTTTCATAGCTCATGGTTTTCCGTGGTCTCTGAAAGGTACACTTAAAGCATGTAGGACTGTTATGATGGGCTGATGTCTGTTTTTTGTATTTTAATAATGAAAACCCCATTTGGCTTTATTTTTAAAAGATTTACTTTTCCTTTGAAATAGCTTTGACACCTTTTTACTATTAAACTGCTTATACCGACCAGCCCCTGTACTAAGATAAATGGCAGTGTGTAATTGAAGTGCTTTCCAAAACTGAGTGATGAAAGTCGTCCAGTTGTACCTCTGTCTGAACCCAGTTCCTCCTCTCTGCTTTGCAAGGATTTTTGTGGGGTACCATAATAATGCTGCTAAAGAAGCCTTTAAGTAGTTTCTTTATTTAAAAAAAAAAAAAAAAAAAACCCTCCTCTGAAGAAAACTTGCCAAGCAGCTGGAAATGTGTTGTAAGGTTTCAGGGAAAAACTATGTATCCAGTGCTTTTCAGCAGCAGGATGTTTGTTCTGCCGTGTGGAGAGTGAGCGTTTTTGCCTTTCAGATTACGCGATATGAAATAATACTTGCAAGTGTGCAGTACTCAAATTAGCTCTTATTGCAACGACTGTCCCTACTTGCTCTTGCCTTTGCTCTGTTGTCTCACAATTAATAGCTCTGTTTCATGATAAACCCTGAGAAAACTAAATGTAGAATGGCAGGGGCAAGGCTGTAAGGCAAATTAATTCTTTCTGAGAAGTGAAGGAAACCACATTTGATTTTTGGTTTGATTTGCCCCAAAGTGCACATCTAGGAGTGAGGCAGAAAGCAGATACCCCTGTGGAGGAGTAACAGTGCCTATTAAGAAAAGCCATGAAATCTTTTTTCCATTTTGTTATGCCAAGCCTTTTGGAGCTGTGAGCATTAGCCTCAAACATTACATTAGCTATCTAGTGCCTGCAGCCCTGGATTAAAATGATGCTTCATTACCTCTTTGGTACTGGGGAAATGATCAGCAAAAGGGAGTTGGCAGGACGTGTTGTGCCCCGTGGGATCAGCTCTGACGGCAGTTAGCAGAAAATAGTTTGACTATTTCTAGACTTCAAGGACCACATTGGTAGTCACGACTAGAAACTGGGTTTGTTGGTGTTATGTGAGGGCTGCTGGGCATGTTAGAGGTGTTGATGTGAGTCTGCCTCCCCTCTGAGCAGCTGTGATGCCTCCTCCGAGCTCCCAGAGCATAAGCTGAGGATGAAAAATCGTGATTTGGGTGTTAGACTGTGACATTTGGGGATGTCTTCATGGCATGCTGTTTTTGCATTTTACGTTGTATTTTTTGGGAGGAAGGGAGGAGGAACTGAGGTGTTCTAGTGACCAAGATTTGAAAAATGCAAATATCAAAAAATGTGGTTTTGAACTTGTCTTCTTATGGCTATTGGCTGAAGACTGCTCTCACTTAAATCTGGAGTAATTCCACCAGAGTTTGAAGAATTACTCATATGTAGTTGGACATCAGTGAGAACAAAATCTGGCATGAAACTCCTCTTTTGGTTTTATTTACAGAGTTGTCAATGTTCACTCTCTGCCACAGATATTTTAAGGCTAAAGGACTAATTTATTAATTTGAGCATGAAGTATGCATGCCGCTGCTGAGACCTGGCCTGTCGGGAGGGAACGCGGGGGTCGTGCAGTGGGGACCACGCAGCACGAGCCATAGCCCTGCGTTTCGGTAGTGCCTCTGTCGAGCACATAGCGTTTCATGGAACTGGAACAAACCTTTAGAAAGAGAAAAGTCTTTAGATGATATTTTAAGTGGTAGAAAATCTGCCACATCCTTGAGCAGGATTTTGTTCTTGCATAAATTGTCTGCGCTGAAGGATGTGTTCTCCTCTGGATTCATTTTGTCTAGCGTAAGCTTTTAGGCACAGATTCTCTGGTTTTGTATGGTTTGCCGCTCACAGAGCTTCCTTTGTATGTTATAGACTGTGATCAATCGAGTCATCCTTTAACAGGATGATCCTCCCTAACACGCTCAACGCAAGCCAGATTTTCTAGATCTCACACTCATGTGGAGCAAACTATAAAGTGATGAACCTTTTTAGTTCACGAGCGTTCGCCCTAAAGACCTATATCATTCTGGATGTAAAATATCACCACGTTCTTGCCAATATTATAGATACTCATCCTGTCTATATGCCAAGTTTGAGGTACAGATTTCGTACTAGTGTTTGTAAGTAATGGATGGCAAAGAGAATGATGCTAAACTTGTCAGGGCTGGCCTGAACTTGCATTGGCATCCTTAATAAATTAAATGAATAAATAAAATGTTGACATCAGAGTTTGTTGTGGGTGAGCTCATTTTGTACTGTTTTCTGGTACAGATTGATTTATGAATGAAGTTTCAAATTAGTTTATGAAATTCCCAAAGTGTCGGTTATGGCCCACCCAATGGCCGAGCTCCAGATGTCCTTGCAGAACCCAGCACGCTAGGCTTAAATTAAATAAGAATATCTTTTCGAAAGAGAATGGAAATTATTTCCATTTTAACAGATTATGCCCATTCAGTAAACCTGCGTGTTACAGATAAGAGTAATTGTATTTCTTTAACTGGAACTTACAAAATATAGATACAGTATGCCTGTACAAAATGAATGTTTTTATTTTTCCTGAAGTGTAGGATTATATTTTGGTGGAGAAAAACAGAGAACATGGAGTAGTCACTTATTTTGAATATGTGAATTCTCAGTTAGAGTTGACATTTCTACAATATCTTTAATGTAAAACAAACAGAAGGCATGAAAATGCTATTCTCAAAATGTTGCAACCGATGTGGGAGGTAATTTTATTGTGTATGAGTTATGTTCATCCAAACTCTCCTGAAAGATCATCTACCCCACTTAGTAATTAAGCTCCCTAAAATATGAAAAAATACACAAAACTGCTATAATAATATTGTTATTGAGGCAGTGTGCCAATTATACCAGCAAGCACTAAAAAATAACAGCAGAAGGCAATTTAACTAGTAACTGTTTGAAAAACACGAAATAATAAAAGTTTGCCTCTAAGTGTCAAATGGCCAGGGATATTTTTCTATGACTATAAACTGCTAAAATTAGTAATTGCTTTTAATATTCCAGTTGCATCTCGGGACTGCAGCAGGGGTTAGGGCTCCGTTGCTCTGGGCGCTGGACTGGAGGCAGTTCAGCAGACAGTGCGTTACCTAAAGAACTGGTGATCTTCACAACAAGCAGTTCTAAGCAGACACGAGGAACTGCAGATTTTTTTAAATAGCAAAGTTTAACCTCTCTGCTGAGTTATGCTTTTTATAGTAATGGATCAAAGCTGATTCCCTCTGTCTTTGACAAATTGATAAATGTCATCTCCCAGAATGGCACTACTAAAATACACCCCCTGCAAATTTTAGAAATCAGAGACACTTGCAGTTTAGCCACTCCTGTTTTTATAGTTACACAATACATAGAGCACATTTGATTATCAATTTTCTGTTCTGTTAGAGACAGAATATCATGTTTAAAGACTGTATGTACAGCTTCAGAAATTTACATATATATCTGTAAATCCTCATTTGGAGAGGAAATATCCTGTAGGCGAGGAAGTAAAATAATTGTTTGCCTGATTCTTTGTGTCATTGGGAACATATGGATGTGTAGTAACAAGTCTGTTGTAAGCATCTGTGGACTGGGAGGAAGCGAAAGAAAGGTAGTCTGAGCTTTTTGACAGAAGGTGTTTGGAAGGCTGTCTTGTCCCCGCTCTCTCCCTTCTCTCTCGCTGTTGCTGATACTGTATAGTTTCATCTAGCCGTAGAATTGCATCAGACCTTCAAAAGGACTTTGAGCTTTCCTCCCGGCTCTCCAGAAGAGAAGTGCTAATAATTTAACTTGCAGTTTACATTACGTGCTGCTACAGAGTGCAGTCTTTCTGTCCGAATCTGCTTGTTGAAACATCTAAGCCATAAAAATGCATCTGTAGTCTGGTCTAACAGTACAGATAAGAGCTTGTACCGATCTGGAAAAATACCAAAATTGTCTTTCAGGCTTGGCCTAGGTAAAGTCATGGTGAAAACTTCTCACATCAAAATTTAGGAACTTACTATCTCAGATTAGAACATGATCCAAGTCTAAGGGAGTAAGTCCAGCATTTCTCCACACAGTCTTAAATGAGTAATTCTGCTTTTTAAGTATGTGTTAATTGGAAAAAGATTTTCCTCTTCTCCAGATTTCTAAGTATATGTTTCAGAGCTGATGCAAGGGTAAGAGCAGTTGTGAAAGTTGAATAAAACTTAGTAACAGAGATTGGAGGCCTGAAAATACGGGGGTTGAAATGATGCGATATCCTAAGTCTCTGAGGTTCAGCTGTCTTTTGAGGACCCTGTAAAGTCTTTGAAATTTAAAGCTGGCAGATAACAAATTGCTAACTTAGAGTGTGAGATTAAAGGTTAGGAACAAATACATTGAGTTAAATGATTTCTCTTCTGGTTATTCAGCATAGCAAGAGATGCATTTTTTTTTTTAGCATAAAACATCAGTTTGTGACTGAATTACTTTTTATAGAAAATCATCTTCTCTAGCAAGTCAGCTGACTCACAGAAATTGTACATGTCCATGGTCTTAGCCCGTAGCTAAGATTAATTTCAGATAAGCCTAGGACACCAATGAGTTAAGAATGAATCCACTAATACTGGTTAAATTTTACCCTGCGATAACTTGCTCAGGTGATGCCTTGAGCATGGGCTGGTGTTTGCCTGGTAGCATTACCTCTCATGGCTCTTTGGCTTTGCTTCTTGGACAAAGCTTGTCACTCTGCAGCAGCATCAGCATGAACAACTGTGTGCCCATGCCACGATTGCTGCAGTTCAGTGTATATTAGCATTAGCAAATTTTTCTTTATGGCTTAGGCTAAGATGCCATGATGTTACTAGAGCAGCTGGAGCATGGGAATCCTTAGCAAGATCTTTTCTGCTGATGCTGCCATGGGAAGTAGATATCTCCAGCAAATGGTGGCAAGCAGCTGAGAGTGGCAGTATCTTATGGCAGACGCTTAAATTAGACTGTATCTGCCAAAAACGGTAGCTCTGAGGTGAGTATGTTCTGAATGCAAAGCAGCAAAAACTCCTACAGCCACCATAGGAGTAGCTTAAAGGTAAAATGGATGGCGTATCTTAGTCCGTAAGTAAGCAGACTTGTTTTTCCTTTCACTTGGGCCATGCATTGGCACATGCGCTTATCGCACAGAACACATCCATCGCTTACGTTGTTTTCCTCTGGTGGGTCCTCAGTCAGGTTAGAAATACAAGTCTCTGTAACAGCCTGTTTGTTGTATGAAACTAAACTATGCTTCCTATATGCTTTTCTATCTTACGCCCTTTTACATACAGAACTTACGGAATATTAACTGTTCATATGTGGTTGTATTTTCAGTTTCCCAAAATGGAAGAAGTTTTCTGCATAAGCTTAGAGAAAAGTTTGGCTCTTAAGCCTGAACTGAAATTTGAAAGGTTGACTCTTCTCCAGAAATACAACTCTGGAAAAATTATAAGCTGAAAATTTTTTTTTTCGGCCTAAGCACATTTCCACCTTCCTACATCTGTTTTTACATGCTCTGACTATGGTATTTGGGGCCAAGTTATGCATATTTCAGAGTTGATTTGCATGGACATATAGACCAGGATGTAGCAGAAAAATACTTCTGCCCTATAGTTTGTTTTTAGCACATACCTTTTGTGAACAGAGCAATTACTTTGAAAAAAAGGATGTCAACAAAATAGATTCCTGCAGAAAACATTTCTTTATGTTCACACGCGCAGGCTTTTCCACAGTAGCAATGTCAGTTAATTTCCAAGTGTTACTAAATCTGTACTCACTCGAATAGCACTGTCAAAATTGGTATAAATTTTATGTGGGCAAGGTGAGATTGGTCCTAATGAGTACCCTTATTTTGATGCTTTCTGCTCCTTTCTTAATTGTTTTATTCTCTAAACACAGGATATTTATTTTGTTCCTTGGCCACAGAGCTGTCACTAGCAATAGTAAGTCTTTCAGTGATTAGTGTGGCTATCTGAGTTTCCAAGAAAAGCCACATGACCACTAGGATTACTTGTGCTGATATTAATTTTAGAAATGTGTTTATGAATAAAATTTAGGACCATCCGTTTCCTAATGGAAGAAGAAACTGTAAACAGTGCTGCTTTAAAAATGTCTGATTCAAATGCTGTGTAATGTGCTCATTTCCTTGCCTTCTCTTCTAGGTGATAGAAGACAACACAGGCGTTCGGAGGGTGGTGGTTACTCCCCAGTCTCCAGAGTGTTACCCTCCTAGTTACCCTTCGGCCATCTCTCCAACCCACCACTTACCTCCGTACCTGGCGCACCATCCCCATTTTATTCACAACTCTCATACAGCTTTTTATCCTCCTGTCACTGGACCTGGGGACATGCCACCACAGTTTTTCCCACAGCATCATCTTCCCCCTACAATATATGGAGAACAAGGTGAGCTGAAAGAAAGTGCTGCCGTTTCACTTCTGTGTTCGGCAGGCTTTAAGGGGTAGTGAAACCAAGAACGGCAGCTGAATTAGAGAATTTGTAGAATGGCTTTTCCCAAGCGAATGGAGCCTTCTGCTTTAATTGCCAGAGCAGAGGAGTGTCGGGGACCATCCAGAGTGCAAGAGCTCAAGACATCATAGGCTGTAACTCTAGGTTGCAGATGCAAAAACAGTTTTAATTTGTAATTATAAAGGGAAGAATTTTCTCCTCCTGTGTTCTGAATGAGAGGTGTGAGTCATGCTCGTCGTTCTTGCTGCATCATGATGCAGCATTGTACAGAAAACCAGAAGATGAAATTTGTCAATCCTGGCTTGGGAATGCGGATGGATAAGGGCTTGGGAGGAGGGCCAGATCTGAGCAAGTCTCACTGCAGTCATTTCCAGTAGGAGAAGCTGAATACTAGCTTCCTGTTGGCAATAATGTGCTTTTGCCCCCTCGCAGCTTATAGCTAGGGTGGTTTTCTAAGAAATAACAGGCATTTTCAGTTTGTTATTTTGGTTAAGATTGTGCACAAAGTCATTGAAAAGCATTGTCTGATACCAAAGGGTAGCATGGCAACCCTAATCAGACCCTAAGTAAATAATTGCAGTAAAAGGAGGGAAAGCAGCATGTTTCTGTCTGAACTATGCATTGCTGTGTCTGCTTCACCCTTGAGATAAGTCTTGGTATATTCTGAAAGAGGCCATTAACCAAAGAAATAATCAGCAGACCTGCTTGAGGTGTTTAGCATGGAAATCAGGTCAGGATTCCTGGTTTTTTTACTGCCAAACTGTGAAACTTCCTAGAATTCATGCCCTTTCTAAAGAATTTAAGCTATATCACCAGAAAGGGGGGGGGGGGGGGGTGGTTAGAGTGGGGAGAGAAGAGGCAGAAAAAGAAAGGTCTCTATTTATGCTACTTTTTAAGTTTCTGTTGACCAGCAGACTTCATTTTCTGATGAAGAATGGACCACTGCAGCTGACATTTAACTTAATTGTATTGGGAGGGGGCAGGAGTGGAAAGGAAGTGGAGAAGAATCTCTGCAGTCTGTTTTAGTAGTGTTTTTTTTTCTAACCTGTACCACATCCAAAAAACTTAAGTGTAAAAAAAAAAAAAATTGCCCTGGTCAAGCAAAAAATGTCGATTAATATTGAGTCCACTTGAACGTGAAGACATGTTTCAATTTTTCATCAGGAAAATGCTGGCAAGATGAAAGCCCTTTAGCATGAGACAGTAATCATACTGAAACTTTACAAATTACTGGGAAACTGCCAGTGGTTCTAGTTTATGTAAAAACGTGTTTTGAAATGTTTGTTTAAAATACTATGCTGTCGTATATGTAAGTATAAGAAAACTAGCAGGACAGTATAGCCAATCAGATAACCAGGTTAGAAATTTTTCTCTTGAAAAGCAAGCAGTACAGTTTGTCAGGTTGCTTAACAAAGTGTTGTGTGCAAATATTGTAGCGTGTTAAGCAAACGTGGAGGCTTTCAGCTGCTAGCTAAGTAGATGTTGAATATTTCTATAGCCTGGAGATAGCAAGATGGTGATTCAACTTGAGGAAAAACCATTTCTTTGGTTGCCTTATTGGAATGACCTGCACTTGTAATGCAGAAAGAATTAAATAATGAATATTGTACTGATGAATGTTATTTCACCTCTGCCCGTTTGCTGCACAATGGCTAATACTTTAAATAGAACAATTAGTCTGAGTATTTTTCTTTCCTAACAAGCACTGATTGCAACTCCTTCCATCTCAGACGTGTCCTTTCACATCCAAAGTAACAAAAATTGCATGTATTTGTGGCATGCTGTTTTTAGGCTGTTAGTTGATGCGTGAATCTAAATACGATCATATACCTAGAGAAAGAAAGATAAAAGAAAAGACACCATGGAAAGAGAAAAGGAAAGAAAATCTAGCTAGTTGAAACAATTTGGAAGATTGTAATGCGGTATGGCAGTCTCAACTTGAAAACAAGGCTTCCGGCAGCTGGCTAGGATGGTTGTTTGCTTTGGAAGTTTCTAAGATGACTTCTGAATGGATTTAGAAAAAGTGTAGAGAATATATTGGATATTGATTGGTATTTTGCTAACAAAGGCAAAACTGGTAGGGGTTTTTATTGTGTTGAGTGTGAATTTGTTCAAACTTCAAACTCAAAGCAAGTGCAAAAAAGGGTTGAACTGTAGAGAAAAGCAGAGACTTTTCAGATTCCTTCAAGCTGACCTGCCTTAATTTTGAGATGGTCGTTCTTGGAGGAGGGAGGTGTTGTTTAATGAAGTTTATCTGAAGTGTATACGGCCCTAGGAAACAGTTTTCTTAGGATATTTTTCAAGCTTTCTTAGACAGTGTTTCTTTTTAGCTCCTGTTATAAAACCCAGACCCTCGACTTCATGCTGAACTATCGCTTCTCTCCTTAGGCAGGCACTGTTGAGACCATTGCAAAGTCTGTTTATACGGGAAAGTGAGGCTGGACATAGCCAGTAATGGCAGCTCGAAAGCAGTGCATTGCAGCTTACTCTCCATCACGTTCTGGGGAAGAAGCTGCTAGATTGCTATGAACTTGGGAAAACTTTTTCCTGGTATTTTCCCTTGAAACCTGGGTCTGTGAAACAGATTGAGAAGGAGGGGGAAAAAACTATAGGCTTCATTGCTGTATTTAACTTGTTCATACACATTCCTCCAAAGAGTTCTGGGATCTGAAACCGTAAACAAGCACGCTTACGGCAAAAAATCCACCAGCCCCGCAGAAAAGCTTCCTTAGGAAAAGGAGAAGAAACAGGTTTGTCGTAGAAATTCATCTCTAGAAAAATCTGGCACAATTTCATTTCAAGATGGTCAGGAACTTGGTTTTCTGAGACATTTCAGTGGTGGTTGTTGTTGTTCTGTGTTAACGTGGGTGAAATCTTTCGTTTCAGAAATCATACCACTATATGGAATGTCCAGCTACATCACCCGGGAAGATCAGTACGGCAAACCACAGCACAAAAAACTCAAAGACAGGCAGATTGATCGCCAAAACCGCCTGAATAGCCCTCCTTCATCCATCTACAAAAGCCATATAGGCAGCTGCACGACTGTATATAATGGTTATGCAAAGAGTCACAACGGAGCGAGCAGTGGAGGAGGAGGAGGTGGTGGTGGTGGCGGCGGGGGAGCACCAGGAGTAAAGAAACCAGAGCGCAGAGCAAGAAGCAGCCCAAAGTCAAATGAACAAGACCCACATGGTAAAGACAGTTTTATTTATTTTTAATTCCTTTTTATTGCACCTTTCCGGCTTACAACCGCCTGTATATGGATCTAGTAACTATGCCAAAAAACACTACCACCCACACATAAAGACAGTGTTAATACAGTGTGAACTTAAATATAAATGTTGAGCTTGCTATACTGTATTTGTTTTGTAAGAGGAACCCGTTACCTCCCTATCTTTCATGATTATTCCCTGGTAGCTGCAGCATCGTTTTCTTCTTAGCTGTTTGAAAAATAATTGCATTTTATGGCCAAGTTCTTGGTTTTGTTTTTCTTTTCGCACAGGCATCTTGATGCTTCACAAAAATCTCTTTGTAAATTTGAGCTATAACCAAAACCTGAGTAGTAAGTAGGGCTACTTTGTATCTCCTATGTGAATGTATTAAACTGATTGAGTCAGAAGAAATTCAAGAAAAAAATGCTTAATCTTAGCAATTGGGATTTGTGGTTAGCTAAACATGGCTACTAGAGGAATAATTTTCTTCAACATTTCTGGGGGCTTATCATAAAAAATTTGAAAGCTTTTGGTAAACATTAGATCATTCATATAATCAAATCTCTTGTTTACCACCAGCCATTCCACGTATAGCCTTTTCTACCTAAATTTAGCTCAATAACTTGTTTTAATCAATTGTACCTTTCATCCATTCTGTTTTCTTCCTGTCTCCTTTCTGATTGTTATGGCTTCAATTGGCTGAAGAAACTTTTATGCAGTAAGCAACCTAATAACAAGCTTAGTCTAAAATCTTTATAATGTAGTATAGTGCACTCTGAGATCTGTTATGTGGATTTATGCAGACAACATAGGTTTTCCATTATCTAAATATTGTCTACGCTTATTTGGCTGTATACTTTTACTCATGAGAAATAACTGCAAGAAATGCTCAGGAAAAGTAACCTCCTGAATAGCTGAAAGAAGGAAAAATTGCCCATAGTGTACCAAGGAATGAGGATACCCAACCATGTTTCAGATTCCTTAGGATTAGCGGAGAGCTGTATTTAGGAATATTTTAATCCAAGAAAATTAAGTTGAAAGTCTTCACATGAGGAGCAAAGTTTAGTGTTTGTCTTGGACCAGGAATTTCAAGAATGGAGCAAAGGCCCAGTACTCCTATCTAACGTGGAAACAGGAAAGTGGCACCTGAGCCTGGGTACTCAGGAATCACTTCATTATTGTAAACCCTAGTGGTGTTGGGGGGGGGGGGGGGTGTTTTTGTTTTTTTTTAATTCATGCTTATATCTTGGGAGGTGCCCCTTTGCCTTGTTCTGTTTTCAGATATTGTATGTGAGATCTGCCCAAACAGCTGTAAGTGAAGCCTTGACTAACTACAAGTTGCGTTTCCTCTGATGCAGAGGGTAGAACTTCGTAATTATTTCTTGTCAAATCAGTTCATAGCACCTCTAATACTGGTGCTCACGGCTGGGCGCTCTTTTGTGTCCCTACTCTGTTGTGGAGTTGTTGAGGATGAAGCATCTGAATGAAAGACCTGGAAAAAAGTATAGTCTTGGCATTTAAACTGCCACGTAGCTTCAGTGGGTGCTAAATCTGCCTGGATGCTCAGTTTTAAAATAAACTGCTTCTAAGAGTATCTACAATAAGGGCTTTCTGCAACCCTTGTGTTTGACTCCAGTGTTTTCTTGGAGTAGCGTGCCCTGCTCCAGCTGAGGAGCCCGGCTGCCCTCAACATGCCCAAGACAACGAGCGACATCAGGGCCGTGGAACGTCTGCTCTGTCGCCCAGAGCGTGCCCGAAAAGTGGGAACGGGCCAAATGATGGAGTCCTCCACCAAACTGTAGAAAAATCCATAGCAGGAGACCCTGTAAATAAGTATCAATCATCGCAGCCTGTCCATGTCCAAAGTATGCTTATAGTGTCGAAAGGAGGAATAGGAATACTAAAAATAATACCGTGCACTGCAACGCAAACTTTTTCACATCAAAGTCTGTTTATTAGGAGTATCCATGCATGCATACTTTATACCAAAGCACAGATTTCTGCAGAAAGGTTGTCACAGAGACTTTGTAATGACTTCCAGTGAACAGAGCCCTAAAATAGGTTCCTACTTGCTATTTATGGGCTTACAATCACAGCTGCTATTTTATATTTACATTATCTGTTTCTACTTGAATTGTTTGAGGATTTATTATACCTGCTTAAGAGGGCCCTGGAGGTAGCTGGGATGAGAGTGAAAAGCAAGCTGGTAACATCTGGTAATTTTGGTTCACATTACGATGGTTGTCTGTTTAGAATAGTTAGGGCTGTCAGAAGTAGCAAAGCTATTTAAACCTTCAACTCTCTGTGTAGGTGTATAGATTTTAAGTCTGCTAACAGTTAAAAATTTGCTGACAATGTACTGCTGCTTCCAAAACTGCAGAATATCCTGGAAAAACTATAAAGTGTATATAATATGCAAAGAATAAGAGTCTTGATTTAGAAAACCAGACTTGCACCAAAAAAAATTTTAAGAGGCAAATAGGTGTGTACAGACTTAGAGGAAAACTAGGGTGAGGGAGAACTGGGTGAGATGGGTTCGTTTACATGAATTTACTACTCTGCGTTGTGGTCTATTTTGTAGCATATCCTTTCGTATCTGTTGATGCACGTGTTGGTGGCAGGGCGGCTGGCACGCTGCTCGGGGATACCGGGGCCGTGCGGCGAGCCAGCTCCTGCGACTTTGGCAGGCAGGCTGCTGTCGCCGAAGCAGTCGCGTTGCCGTGCTGGCTGCCGGGGAATGGTGCTTTAGGATTCCTATACATAACTGGTGCGGAAACGCGCAGGTCCTAAATTCCAGGGGCTGCAGTTCAGTGGAACATACCGTGGTTCAGTGTGTATTAAACTGCATGACGGAGTAATTGCTTGCCTTAAGGACTGGCTTTGCAGAAGCAAAGCAGCGTTCTGCACTGGGGATTCAAGGTTTTCTGTTGCCTTTGCATTCACCCCGGTCTCTACCCAGGCTGGGCAGCGTCAGCAGGCAGGCGTTGGGCTTTGCCTAGCCCAGCACTTGGGCAGCGTGGCTGCCACTGCTAAGCCAGTGCTTTTGAAAGATAATTCGGGTGCCTGTTTTTATCAGTAGAGGAGTATGATCTGCACAGTAGCGTTTGTGACTGGGACATGGAAGACAGGCATTTCTATTCTTGGTTCTGTTACCAGTGTGGTAAGAATTAAAGCAAAAATAAAATGATTGTCCTGTTCCCTGTTCCTTGGTGGTAAATTCTTTGGGGAGGGTGTTGCCTCTTACTAAGCACCTTTGCAATGCCTAGCAATCTCTGTTATGACTGCAGTAGTGAGATTATTATATAGTACTGTAAGAATACTGAAGAAAATGTTCATTATACAATACAAGGACAGCTTTACTCTTTTTCTTGAAAAGGTATGACACAGATCACAGGACATGAGATATTAAGGTAACAACGCACTTGTTCATTATAAATGTATTATGCCCATGAAACTATAAGTGCTGTGGGAAAATTCTGCCTTGTGTCAATAACTTACTGCCTCCTTCTAATGGTGAAAGAGTCGAGGCTTTTCCAAGCTGCTGATTCAGTACTGGTGGTAAAAATGGGTTGGTAGCATCACCAATAGTACTGAGATAGAGTGAGTAAGTGGTGTTGGAGTGTTTTTGGTTTGCTCACCTCAGCAACAGCAGATCCACCACACGCTCCTTCATCCTACTCTGCGCTCTATACAGAATATGTGCTCTAAACAGGGTGTGATGGTACATTTAAAAACATGTTAGTGCTTCTGTTATAAACCCTTATCCCAAGCTGGCCCTGTAGCATAGCATCATGATGTGTTTTTAGCATGGAAATGACAATTTTGGTTTGGGGATGAAAGTCCACTGCCTCTGGCCTTCTGCATTAACAGCATGGAGTCTTCATGGTGGGAAGTGCACTTGTAAATCAACACTTCTACCTTATGCTAGATGCTGGAAATATGACATTTTAAGGTAAAAAAGGAAGAAATACTGATGACTTATATCTTAAGTTAACAGCTGCTCTGAGCTGTTGTGGTGGTAGGTAGGATGCGGTCTTGTACAGGCAGACCTAGGCATATGCCGTGGGCATAGATGTATGCAGGGATTCTGGTTTTCAGCTCCGTACTGCAGCTTTTCTGCAGAGCTGTTTTAAAAATTGAATGGAGAGAAGGGATCAATGTTTTTTCTTTCTTTCTTTTCTTTATTATTTATAAAGAAGCCTCGCCATTTAAAAGGAGCTGCGAGGGGAAATCCTGTCCCATTCATGCTGTCCTTTATGAATTTCGGTCTGAGTCACTTCCTTCTCGTGCCCTCAGTGGTTCACTTGTTGGTCATGGAGTGATGTAGTTTGAGAAGTTGTGTGTGTGACTGCGGATAGTGTGGGAACACAAGCAGTTTTGAGAATGCTTAAAATGCTTTTGCCTGTTCGTTAATAAAACTTTTTTTCCCTCTCAGATAAAATCCCTCCCCCCTCAACTGAAGCTTTAAGAACCAAATATAGCCAAAACCAAAACACTCAAAATGAATAAAAGTCGCAATCAGGAAATGGAGTTGTTACGTCCGTCCTTGTCCATGGCCTGGGTGGGTGCTGGAAACCGGAGGCCAGAGCAATGGGGTGTCGCGTGGGGTGGGCGGTGGGTTCCCAGGCCCAGGGCACGTTGCCCACACCTGGCTCATGGAAGCGTTACGTGGGTGGTGGGTTACTGACATCTCGCCACACGCTTTGGGAACAGAATGCCCCTTTTCGGTCCGTCCCGCACCACAGCCGGCCCTCGCAGCCGCTCGGGGAGCTTGCGTGAGCCCGTCTGCTCCGCCGCATCACGCGGGTTACAGGATCCTGTCCTGGTCCTTTTGGTAGCAGTTTGCAGACCTGTTGTCTGTAAGCATGTCTAATCCTTTTTTTGCACCGGCTAATGGTGCCGTTGGCCTCTTCCTGAGCTGGAGACGACTGAAGCAGGCTTGCCGTCCGGCTGCCAGAGCAAGCAGGCCTGCCTAGGCGTGCGCGTCGCCCCTCCGAGCAGCTGGCTTGTTGCAGGTAGCACCAGTGTGCCTTGGGTAAGGGTTAGAGAGGAGAGAAAAAGATGAGAATGTGATTTAGTAGTTCAAAGAGTAGTTTTTGGCTATAGATGGTTCATTAACTTTTGCAGTATGAGTGCACCATGAGTGCGCAACCCGCTTAAAACTCAAAGATGTTGTGTTCTTCTAGTTGAGGTTTTGTAAACTTAGTTTTGTGCATGAAGCAGCCTTCAGACATTCCCAAGGGCCCAAGCCGTTACCTCTTGTGCTTCAGTTCCTGCGGGCACTGCCAACACACGCTGCTCCAGAGCTCTGCCTGGCTGTACGTGCTCGTTTCTTGGAGGTGGACGTGCGGGCGAGGCACGGAGCACAGGCTTAGCAAAAGAGCTTTCCAACTAGGGCAGCTTTACTTTGAAAGCATTTTAAAAATTACTGAACTCAGCGAGACAAAAGTTCTGAGATGAGTCTTTCTTGCTACTGATCTTACCTCTTTTCTTGCTTCCTGGATATAGTTTTTCTTTTTGCCTATATGTCTGAACTGAGGGACTGCCATTTCCATATAGGAAATCTTTCGTTCCAGGTCGTTCAGCTGCTGACACAGGATTAGAGTTGGCAAGTGGTGTTAGCCTGGGCTGATGCTAGCCAGAGCTCATCTCAGCAAGCCTCCTTACTCGTTCTAGGGCCTGCCAGAGCTGTTCAGCTCTGGTCCTGAGTCTGCTTTGCAAGTATATTGGGCTGTGCATGTATATTGGGCTGTGCACGGTTCTGTAGTGTTTTCAGCAAGCCCAGACAGAGACAAATCTCATCTTAATGTTTATCATGGATTTGTACGCAGCTGCCTCCTTGGTACGTTTGTAAGAGCTGTGTCATTCAGGCTTTAAAGGGCTTGCAGTGAAGGAAAGTCAGAAGAGCTGAGCTCTTCTTAAAGTCCTTGTGTGTGTACATATATGTCTGCGTTATTTGTATTCTGTATATTCTATAGATCTAAAAGCTTAATTGTGGCCCATTTAAGAAGATGGGCTGAGAAACATTAGGATATGTAATGTTTATGTTCTCTGAGCCAGGAACTGAAGATTTAGTACATACTAATAAGGACCTTTATTATACCAATGCAAAAATGATCCATGAACAAAACTAGTCATAAATGGTTCTTCTGCTAGTGTATAAAATATCCCTGGTGTAAGTGCCACTTCCCTTGTTTCCCTTAATGTATTTGCTTCTATAAAAGCAAAGACGACAAACTGTCAAAACTGACAGCGATTTTTATTAGAAGTGTGTGGGGGGGGGAAAAAACACTCTGCAGACTAAAATACATTTGTCAATAAATGTGACTTCTACTATTACCCTGAGTAATGAAATCTCAAATGGATTTCCTCAAAACAGAGAGACATGTTGAATCTAGTGAGTATAGATTAGCATTATATAGGAAATATGAAGTCGTATTACTATTCCTACTGCTTTTTTACAGTTTCAGCAAATACTACCTGACTGAATTACTTAGTCTTATATCTAACTAGAAATTTATATTCTATGTGTTGGGTGCATACTGTTTTAAGTTTCAATAAATGAAAGAAAATATGATGCATTAATTAGGCACTAGTCTGAACTTCAGAAACCACAGTTAACTTGTGATACCAGGGTATTTCCAGTATGATATTCTTGTGTATCTACCTTAACTCTTACATCATTACAGAGCTTGTGTTTTTGCTTTGCCTGTGTTTGTTTTTGTTTGGATATATGTCTGCTTGTTAAACATTCTTTATCTCTCATATTTTCTCTAAAATAGTAGGCTGTGTGATTGTTTATCTATGCAGGAGACAAAATGTTTTTTTCAGACACTTCTAATCTTAACAGACTGAGAATGCATCGTTGTGTACCAGAGTCGACTCCATTAGCTGGACCACACAGATTCTTTAGCAAAGAATACTTACATAATAATCATGTAAATTAAGTGAGCCCACTTAAGTGGGCTCATATAGACTGATGAACATATTAGGAACATATTGACGTTACGCAGAGTTCAAGCAAAGTGCATTCCCAAGTTCATGTCAATCTGTATGCGTGCAAGAATGTATCCAGATCAGGTTTAATTTATGGCTTTTCTTCAGCCAACAGAATTGCTAAGAAGTTTATCCAGTATCACTGAGAAAGGTACTGTACTGAGGGAGAGAAATGGGTCTCCATTTCCTCTGCTGTCTGGAAGCTGACTTGCACTGTGAGGCTCTGCTGGAGAAAACTAAGAGCATAAATATCGCAAGTAAACCAGCAATACTGAAAAACTGGTCCATGCTCAGTGCTAACATACTCCCTCCCTCAGCCCTTGCTTTGCCCGGCTTCAAGAACAGCAGTGTTTTGATTTGAGCTGCCTATGAGTAGTTCCTTGTAGTGCATCTTACCATGACCGACTTTTTCCCCAGAGGTCCACTGCACACAGAATAATTTCCAGGGATTTTCAGGCCTATGAAAGTTTGTCTTCATGTGAAACACTGGGAGCATGGAGGTATTTTTATACAGTATCCATACTTACTGCAGGAACAAAAAGTCTATTAGAAGTCAGAATAACATTACAATCCTACCTTCATGTTTCCTTTTTCCTAGCAGAAAGCTGTTTTGTACTTCATTAGCACAGAAGCCTGCAAACTGGGGGGCTGGAAAAAGGAGAGGAGGAGATAGATGTTCACACTCTATTTTTATGCCCTTATCTTGGAAGACCAAGGAATCAGCTTCCGAACTTAGGCGCTGGAAGTTGTTGGTAGAGGTTCACTTCATCACCTGAATAGGAGCATAGCTAGTCTTTTGATTTAGTTTCACAATACTCTCATCTTGAATCTCAGCTTTTTTAAAAGGTGACCATAAATAAGTCAAATTTGGATTCATCCAAGCTTTCTGTAACTGAAAAATATAAACAAAACATCTAGCAGTGGATATGCATAAAGTCGTGATTTGGCACGATTAGAAGCTGCTCGAGAGCTGGTCTCCCCGGGTCCCGCAGGTCTGAGGTGCAGATGGGACAGAACGAGTGCCCATGACTCTGGTTACGTTTTTCAGTCTTGTCGCAGAAGGTCAGACAAAGTAAACCTCAGGTGGAGCTCCCTAATGTTAGTAAGTGTGCTAGCCTGTTAAAGAGACAGGTCAGAGTCCATCCAGGAAAGTGTAGGGAATGTGCGGTAAAGAGTAGGGAAATCTAGATCCAGAGTTCTCATTTGATACTATCACTGACTTAAACTCCAGATGCACTTGAAAGGATTTTTTTCCCCAAGGCTGTTCTTCACAGTCCTGATCAACCCCATGTAGCTTCTCATATTTTTCTCATCTGCTTTCATCCCTCACTTGTCTCATGTTGCCAGCACAGCCTCTCTGGCTGGAGAGAACTGGATAAGCTATCTGTCCCATGATTTATCGAGAAGTGGGTTCTGAATGACGTAAGGCACAGCCTCTTCCCCCAGAGGATCTTCATATTATCTCAAGAATTTCCAGCTTCTGCTGGAACCGACAGTCAAATCCAAAAGACCGAAATCTGAGTCCGAGTATTTTTCCTAGGAGTTGACGTAATTTATAGATACTCAACCAACAGGAAAGACAATCAAGTACGCTTTCATCCTGCTTAAATAAATCCCTGTGCCGGGGAGAAAAGTTACACAAAGGTCTCAGAGCCTCAGAACAAGATAAACAGTGTATTCTGACCATTTAGTAGGAGATAACGTGGACCACCGACGATTACATACAGAGGGAGGCAGAGATGCTTTCCTTGTCTGGAAATATCTGGGATGTTGAGCCAGGAGGGAGAGTGTATTTATAGTAAAAAGGTAGAACGTTTCCTCCCTGCAGAGTATAAAAAATGAAACACCTTCAAGTTGAACAATTTAATGAGCAACAAATAGGGATTTGTATACCCAGGTGTTCTGAAGAGTGTCTATTTGTATATTCGTCTGAATTTACAAAGGCGATGAATTGAAATTTCGTGTCCCGCTGAAGTTAATGGGATTTGTTTACCTGGCTCTCTTAGGCTGTGCTGCAAAACCCGTTATTTCCTTCTCTTTTCAGAGGAAGGATAGAATTTGATTTCAAAAGTTTGTGATCTTCAGTATCTTTTATTTGGGGAGAGAGGGAAACTTTATTTTAAAAATGCAGCCTGTTGTTTTAGGCAGGGAGATGTTTTGAGTATTGCAATGAACAAAATGGGTAAAACTTTCTTTTAAACGAAGTGGCCATTTCCGTTTTCTCCTAGGTTTATTATATAAGATTTTGTCCTGAAGCTTGGTTTGTCTTTTTTGTTTATTTTTTTTTCCTGTAAGGAGCTGTGCTGAAAGCAGCTGCTTTCATTTACTGTGATCCATGTGACTTTTGTCTGAATTTCATCTCAGCAATGAAATCCAGATCAAGCTGAAATTCCTGCAGCTTCATTGAAGCCTTCCCAGTGAGTTGTAGCAGGTGGATATTTCTGTAAGCTATTTTAAGTATTTGGAAAGATTCTCAGTGGTGAAGCTGATTGTGTAAATGTTGGAGGTCGCATATTGTCCTCTTCCCATCTGGTAGTGCAAATTGCACGGGCCATTCTGCCTCGGTTATGGTGGATTGGTGTAGACACAGATCGGTTCCTTCAGCGTTATCTTGAGCGTACTCTTCGTGGCACAGAAATGGGAGGCACTGATAACATGTCAACTTTTCTTAATTTTGTATTGTAGGAAGTTGACACCTATCAGTGAAAGTGATTGATTCTGAATTCACCAGAGACACGGGTTCAAACACCAGTCCTAGTAGCGAATGTGCCGTGAGGTTTTGAGGAGTGCCAGGGGCTCATGCTGCGATGTGCTGGAGCTGTTGGAGGGGATGAGCGGGCACAGCTGGGGAGCAGCTGGGTGCCCACAGATTCGGAGCTGAGCCCAGCCATAACCAACACCTGCACAAAACCCATTTGCTTCCTTACAACCTTGTCTTGCTCCTCCTGGGATCATAATTCTTGTCACGCAAGTTCCTCGCGATACAGTCTGCTTAATAAAATGCTAAGGCAGGTAGTCGTAGTTCATCATTCACATTTGATTGCAGAATAATTTGGCCTGGGGTTATTTGACTACATTGATTGTCTCTTCTCATGAGAAAGATGGTTCGTTTCTGTTCTGCTCTAAATTTAGAGGTGTCTGGCTTGGGTTAAAGAGGCAGCTCTTCGTCTTCCCCATCTCTGAGGTGTGGCTGGGCTGACTAATGAAAATACTGTTCTTTTCTCAAATTACTGTGATGTCTGCCTGCTTGCTGCGATCTATCTCCTAGTTTGCATCTGGAAAAAGAGGTAGATAATTTACTGCAGTTTAACAGAAAAGCAAAGATAGGGTTCATTCAAAAATAGTGCAACTCTGTAGCCCTTCATCTAGGCTGACAGTGAAAAACCCCGGTACTGGTTCCATGAACAGACTCAATCTTCCAAGACTTATAATTTGGAGTGAATTTTTCTTAAAAACAGATTTTTCCAGTGGGATATAACTTCTTTTAAAAACATGCAGATACTATAAATAGTGCATAGAAATATTTCAACTTAATATAAATGTTAAAGTTAGTGGTAAAGATGACAGTTTTGTGCTTTGGTCCTGCTTTAGAGAAAGTTCTGCATGCTTACTTTCTCTGGAAGGACTAATAACTCACTCGCTCTCTGTTTTGGAGAGTGAAATAGTGGTTATTGGTAAATTCTAGCATTCCAAAGCACTTTTCATTCCCCTAGTAAGATTTAAAGAGACATATCTCCCTTAATTTCTTCTTTGCCTCAAGTGAGGCTGAGTAGTTGTGACTGAGGGCAAAATTTAGCCTGTGGTTATTTTCTTAAAGTTTCTTAGACTATACTGGGCAGCCTCATGCGTTTGCATTAGGGAAGTGCTCCCCTGCCTTCATATTGTTGCAGCAAACTCAATGGCTGTACGAGGTTCATTGCCAAGGAGGTTGTTAATTTTGGCTGCCGAGCTCAGTTTAATCCAGACCAAGTTTGGAGCTCCTATGGCATTCACTTCAGCTGTGCTGTCTGATTGTGTTCCTGTGCAAATATGCAGATTTGCAGGTTGGTTTGCTCATTTTTTGTTTGATCAGAAAAATGCTATTTTGTAGAATGGGCAGATTATCAAAGGCTTTCTTTGGCCGTTTATTGCATGCTTGTGTTTTCGAAGACTGAGAAAGAAGTGAGTTTTATGTCAGGTTCAATACAGATGCCATTGTCTCCCCGCCTTGGAGATAGTGTTTCAGAGAAAAATGTTTCCCGTTTGGCATGGGGCAGTAGCTGTAGAATACAAAAGCCTTTCCCCCTTTGGATCCAGGCTTGAATGCCACCACGGCTGGTGACAGTGGGGACTTGCAAGAGCCTGTGGTTTAGAGGAGCTGTTGGTTTCCATTCGGTTCCTAGAGGGTGCAAGGATCACCTCCGAGACTGGCAGTCTCGGTGGGAAGGCTGAAGAGGGAAATGGCAATAGAGACAGAGCCCCGCGCTTGCTGTCGGCTGCTGCTCAAGCTCGCAGTGAGATGCGAGGGAGCTGTCTGCGACGTGCTTGTCAAGAGCGGGCTGTAATTTCTGGTGCTGTCAAACTTGTGCTGCTTTTCATCAACATAGAACTCAGTTGGGAGGAAAAGTAGAGACACCTCCTTTCGTTGTTTGGAGGTGTGATTTTTCAGGCTCTGCCTTTGCCCAGCAGCTGAGAAGTCAGTTGCTGTGGTTGAAGGGAACCTTTTATTTCAGAGAGGAAATCTTGCATCTGTAAATCCCAGATAACATCACTTCACAGCTGGCATCACTGCGACATCCTTGGGCGTCGCTGCTGGGGCCTTTCGTGTTTTGGGTATCTTAGCCATTCAGTTGGCTCTCCCCTCCTCCTCCTCCTGACCTGGACTGCAGAAACCTGTAGGGCTTTTATGTCCATGTCATTTGTGGCAGCCTGTAGTAATAATAATCGTAACTTCATGATCTTTGCAGAAGTTACTTCTCCTTTTGAATGACCGCTCAGTTCATCAGACTTGGAGGGCTGCCTGGGGCTGTCTTGCCAGATCATACCATGACTCCTGAATACTAACGAAGGAGAGACAGACAGGCAGCCGCAGATTAAAGTGACAGGAAATAAGGAGAACTGAGAGAAGGAAAGCATGAAGCGGTACACAAATGAAAGGAATTAAGGATAAAGCAATGCCACACATTCCAACTATCATAGGAAATCATAAGATATTTGGAGAACTTCGTTGCATCTAGAGAAAGGTTACCAAGTACTAGCAAAGCTTGCGGCTGAGATGGAGCATTAGGCTTTTTTACCCCAAGAGTGGGAGTCGGGAGCTCTGGGAAAATTTTAAGACGACCTTTCAGTCTCATTGTCAAAGCAAAAATATTATTGTTCTGCAAACTGAGCAGCATCAGTGGCAATTCCGAATAGACTTATAAACACCTGAAAGAAGAGGTAGAAGAATGTTTTACACAGATGTGTCAAAAACGTGTAACTCATAAATCCAACCAAATCAGAAATGACACAGAAGAGAAAGGAAGTTGATAGAAACCAGAAGGAAGATAAAGAATTAATGCTTATTTAAAAGGAAGAAACCCGAATAAACCCTTGTGTTACATTGTAACTGGTCTCATCAGTCAAATCAGGCAAGGTGCAGGAAGGGACAATGCCTAAAATCATTCCTTAACTGCAAAGGAATGATTGTGTATCATTTTTTATTTCCATTTACTTCAATCTCATAATATTATCCTTGGTAAACTCTAATGCCACCCAGTGTGACAATATCTAATGCTTCTACAGAAGTGGCAACACTAAGGGGGGAAAAAACTTGTTTCAAAATCTGCCCCCAGCCCAAGCTGACTGTGGTGAGTCCTGGCACTGAGCCGACGTTTGCTCTTGTGCCAGTTCAGCGTGTCACGCATGGAGCAATGCTCTGTGTCCCCTCCTTGGCCAAAAGGTGAGAAACTCGGATTTTTACAAGCTCCTTTGTTCAACCTTACTAACAGCTGTCACACACACAACTATTCATGGGTGCGGAGAGGCTTTAGCACATAGCGTATCGTTACCTGTCTCGCACATGTGGATGCTTGCTTGCCCACCTGCTCAGATGCTTTTGCCTGTGCCAGCACAGCTTAGAAGAGCTCTTTGAAACTGTAGCCTGTAGCATTTAGATTATGCTAATAAAAAATCAACACAACTTCAAATAGCTGTTCTTGGTTAGCTACTTCTGTATGATAGCTGTGCCGTTTTTAAAAGCTTGCTTTAGAAGAAGAAAGAGTGGTGGCCGCTGCATGTGGCAGCCTGTGTCGTCGGCCTGTGTTCATCTGCAGAGATGTCTCTGTGCTTTCAAACCCCAGTAGCACACAGGCTTCTGCTACGTGCCAGCACAAGGGAAGCTGCCTAAAATATAAAAATTATTTCGACACAGTAAATAAGCTAAAGCAAGTCAAAAATACAAGTGAGAGCTCTCCAGAGGCATTCCTGTGTGTAAGCGCAGTCTCCTGTTCTAGCAAATTTAACTTGCACTTTCTCTGTTTCTGTTTAATTTGGTGTTCCTTCAAAAACAGCCAGCTGCAGCCATATGTAGTATGCTGCATCTGTTATCTGCTTTGTAAAAGGTACAAAGCACTTCCTTAAGATATAAAATGTATCTGATATAGATGGGGATACTATATTTTTAGTGAGAAAGCCCTTTTCTGCCTTCTAATGGACCCACTGCGTGTTCACAGCAGGGATTCACTCAGATCTGTAGCCAGTAAAGTAGGAGTTGTTACTGCTGTGTTCCAGCAGTAGCAACAAAGAAGTAGAAAAAGCCCAAACCAACATGTCACTTGCACTCCGTTTGTCCCTTGCATCCAGCATTTCGTTTCCCTTCTCAGTGCAACTGATCTTATTCTCCTCGCTCTGTTCCAATGAAAAAAACCTATGTCAAAATAAAATTGGGAGAGAGGGAGAATTGAATGAACTTGTGCTTATTTTTAAAACAAATTTTAGCAGAAGTGACTTCATTACATACATCTGGGTGCTTCCACGTTTGCATGATGTGAAAACATGTGATATTTGGCCATGCGATGGCAGATAGATGCAGAACGCTGACTTGAAACGGAGGGACAAGCCAGATAAAGTGCATTTGTACTACAGATATTTTTCCCCACTGATAGTGGGAAAGCAGTAGGAGTTAAACTACTGAGTTAATAGATATGCACTATGGCCCAGAAAATCTTTGAAACACGTGATTGAATTCATGCCTAAATTACAAGGGTGCTGAGGTACACGCTTCAGTTATCCTTTGCCTTCCCAATGAGTCAGGATTGTAAGCATACCTCCCTGGCTAAGGATTTATTATTATTATTGACATCTGAAAATATGTATTTGTTTCTTGTGCTGGGTTTTTGATTTGTTTATGACTTCAATTATTTAGGGAGGGACTTGGTTTTGGATGTTTTAGTTTTTAAAGCAGAATGCTGAAAGATAAGCTCATAGATATCGAGTGAGGCATTTTAGCAAGAGGATTAAGACAGCAACAGTGGGAAATTTCTTAGAAACAGAAGACTTATGGGAGGTGCTCATGCACAACATTTATTTGTTTATTTTCAAGAATTAGAACATGTTTCAGTGGTTGGATCTTTTCTCAAAGCAGGAAAACTTTCAGCTCCCTAGCTTGAATGTGGGAGCTGCAGTCATGTTTTATTTCTAATGTTTTTATTAGCTTTCGTGTCTTTAGCAGAAATTTGAAATATTTAGTATTTAGAACTGAAAACTCATGCAGGCATTTGTAGGCTTAATTAGGGATCTTCCTTGGGGTATTATACTTTAGCGTGGTGTTACTGACTTTTTTGAAGATAAATATTTCTTTCGAAAGTTTTTGATTATAAAGGGCTCCCATGTTTTGCCTGTTGCAAAAAAGGAGCAGAGCAGAGGTTCATAAAGCACTGTGTGTCCGGGTTTGCACTGGACTTTGCTCTTGCTCCATGTTACGCCTGTTAGGCAGCACATCTCCTTGCTGCTCATCCCTGCCCTGTCTGGTGTGGGACTACCTCCTGGACAGCTGCGTCAGATTAGATTAGGCATGAATCTGTCCTCAGTCTGATTTTATTCAATATTTTCATTAAGAACTTGAAGAATGGAATAGAAATTGATTCTTATTAAATTACAGCCTATATCAGGCTCTGATAGGGTTGAGAGTGCTTGGTGGAAAGGGGCAAGGGAAGGAGGACACGATGGTCAAATGGCCTTGACCAAAACAAGCAAACAAACAAAACAAGCCCTAAAGAAACAAACAAAGAACAGTTTGATCTAGATGAGGGCAAAATACTGCATTTTAGCTGGTCATTCTCAAACCTGCTTTTTTACTATGCATGGTAGTGCTGAGGGATATAGTAGACCACTAAATAAATATGAATCAAGTTGTCCTGTTCACGATGAGAGAATGAAACCTCTGAATGAACTACGTGAACAGGTATGTCTCCCCTCCCTGGGTGGTGGTAAGGCCTCAGCTGGAGCACTGACACCGGTGCTGGTACCATGTCTGCAGAAGTGTGTAGACCAATTAAAAACAAACTAAAAAAAGGCAGCTGCAGGACAGCAGACTGTGATCTGCGATCTGGTATATACAGTCTGTGAAAAATGGACTTGTTCCCCTTGAAAAGAAAGATGTCTCCAAATATGTGAAAGGTTGCCCAAAAAGGAGGTGGTGACAAACATCCAGTGGATGTACAGGAAGGATGTATTGCATTTTGAGTTGCAGCAGGGAAACTTGAGCGGAAATGGTGAGGATAGTTAGGTGTTGAGATAGATTGCCTAGCCTAGGAAGGTTGCAAGATTGCCATGGCCGTGGGCTTTTTATTACTATTTTTAAGGAATGGATCAGAAGGAGATCAAACATGATCTTGTTTTCTGGTAGGGGTATAGACTCGATGACCTTGTGACATCCCCTCTAGTTTTGTTTTCTGTGACTCAGTTGCACGTGGCATCCTGAGTTTTAGATTCATTCTTGCATGAGGATTTTTTTAATGTGTATTTCTAAAATCAGCTGAAATGAAAAAGTCTACGTGTCCTTTTTTTGTCTGAAACTTTGACAGCAATAGGCACTTGACAGAGATGTACTGTGTACTGAAGTGTATGGCTTTTGCAAATTGTAGGTTGTGCTGTACGTGACTGATAAAAGATCTCTCCTAGCATAAAAGCTGGTCCCAGCCCCAGTAAATCTGGAATAAATTCTGAGAAAGCATGTTATGTTATGACTGGCATATCTGTTAGCATGGAGCTCTGCTTGAGAATTAGACTTAAAGTTTGCAAAGCACCAGTGCTGATGTCACTCCCTTGGAATGGGAAGGCCGTTGAAACAGTAAATACTGTCTGTGGCCAGAAGCTAAGTATCGAGCTGGACCTCTTCCTTTCTGTGGAGGAAAGAATGCAGAACAAACCTAAAATCTGTATTTGCAATGGGAAAATCTTAATTAGTTTAGAGCTTGTAGCTATTTCAAACCATTTACATACACAGCTGCTGTTCATGCAAACATGAAGACTATTCATGGAAACTTCAAACTTACCTTGAAATGACAAGTATTTTTTTCTGTTTTTTAAAGCTGTTTTTGGTTTTCAAAAGTATTGTTGGACAGGTCTGAAAATTTATTTGTACTGTACGTGCAGGAAGGAACATAGACATAGGCTAACAGAAGCATATAAAAAAAAAAGGCTTTAGTTCAGCAAGAATTAACACTGAAACTTTGTTAGTACCGAACAGCTGCTGGGAAAGTATTTCTTATTTTTCAGGGGCATTTACTCTTGATGGTATCTGTGGAGTTTTGGTTATGACCCAAAAACTTGAGGTGGGGAGATGATGATGATCATAACACAAGTTTAGATGTGGTCTAGGTCTTACAGCTGACTTCTCTGCTACAAAAGGTTAACCCAAAACATTGGATCCAAATAACCCACAGCTTGGGAATGAGAACCTAATTTTTTAGTTTGGGACAGCTATAATATCTCAGAAATGCAGGATAACTCAGATTTTTGTACTGTCCCTTGGAGGACTCCATTGAGCGTTCACAAGGAATTTATCCCCACCCCCAGCTTCCTCCTAGGATGAAAAAGTTTTGCCCTGGCAAATGCAGGGACCAGATGTTAGGGGGAAAAGCTAAGAAGGGACAATGACCTGAAGTGTTAGTTGGGTTCTTCCTTGACATGACTGAACTTCTGTTCCCAGTGTTAGATATGGAAAGCAGCTCACGCTGGCTGCTTGTCTCTACGAGTTTCACTGTTAGTGTGGAGGGAGAGAGATATACAAAGCTTTTATTGGTTAGTATCAGATGCTCAGTGCTCAGTTAGCTGAGAAAGAGGGAGGCAGAGGTTAAATCAGATGTCTATTAGTCAAGGGGAGTGCTAAGTGAGTGAATCACCCCCACCTACCCCTTTTCCCAAGCAGTTGTAGGTAATTTTTCTAAATTGTCCTCTGTTTTAAATCAGGGCTTCCTCTTTCCTTGTCCCGTTCTTCTCTACCTGTGCACCACCACATCGGTGACATCTGTGAGGTGCATATGCTCCTCATCCCTAAATGTGCTGGTGAGCTAATCTAGCAGGACAGCCCTCTGTGGGTGATGTTTAACAACAGTCATGAGCTAGGCATTATTGGAAGAGAAGAAGCTTTTCACCAACTCTGTTATCAGTGTAGAGCACATAAGGTGCTTTTTTCTCCCTATCATTTTCTGTTTCAAAAGGACTTCTGTTCCACACTGGCTTGGGAGAAGGACATTGAGCTTCATGCTTAATATATCACGAGAGAGGTTGGCAGGTAAGACCACCTTTCTATGGGGGGAAGGATTCATGACAAGTCTAGTTCTCTGTAGGTTAGTCTAACTCAGGACTGTGAATAATTATGTTTTTTTTTTGTTTTTTTTTGTTTTTTTGTTTTTTTTGTTTTTTTTTTTTTTTACTGAAAGGAGATCAAGTGTCCTTAGAAGCCTCAGAATTCCTTATGGCTTGTGAAATGGGAAAGTAAAAGTGTCAAATACTGTAAGAATGTAATAATTCTGTGAGCTACTTTCTCTCTCAAAACTGACGGCATCAGTTTTGTTAACAAGCTTTTCCATGGGACAGTGCTGCACTTTTTTTTTTTTTTTTTTTTTTTTTTTTTTTTTTGCTTGAGCAAGAGGTTGGGCTAGGTGACCTCCTGGTGTTTCCTTTCAACCTGAATTATTCTCTGATTCAGCTATACATGTCATTCATTGAGTCTGATGTTTAATTCAATATTTTATACTTGCTCTATTTTCACAGTGCACTACCTATTATTTAGGTTTTTTATTTTAATTCAGTATAGGGCTCAAAGGCACATGCTGTCCTTTGTGTGGTGCAGTGATTTCAAAGCTTGTGGTAAAAGATGCTTCTTAACATAAAATATGTTGTTTTTCTTTGTTTTTGTAATATGATCCGTGGTATATCATGCAGGTCAGCAACACAAGATGCAGCTGGTCTATACCTTTTAAGTGGTAGGTATATGTGCAGTGAATGCAATGAAGGAACGAACGATCAATTGTGCCTGTCCAGTTTCACCTGTGAACACACAGGAGGTTCAACATGGGGGACATCTGACATAGTTGGTCAGCATATGTACATCATCTGATAGGTCTTATTATTGAGAAAGTGTGATGCAAAGCCCATCCATGTGTGGTGTTGTAGTCATCATTTATGTGTCAAGCTGTCTAGGCCATGAGGATCAAATTTAAATTCAGTTATTAATTTTTCTTTCTAATTAAATTGTTATTAATTTTAATAATATCTTTCAGATATTAATTTTTCTTCTTAAAGTATTCACACTGTCACCTTAGCTCTGTGGGTGTCCCATCACCTCTCTACCCTCTGCCTCCCCCCATAATCTTTGAAGAAACCATCTCAGTTGTCTTCCAGCCTCAGTTTATCTGTATGAACTCTTGTGGTCATAAATGGTCATAACTCAAGACTACAGTCTATTTGATACTCAAAGCCTTACCCTCTGAGCATGTTATGAACTTGAGGATCTAATAACAAAAATCTCCGTGCTAGGACTCTTGATTCCTGTGCATTTTTTAAATTTATTTGCTGGGGATACCCTACTCCCTTAGGTCTTAAAGTCAGTTCCAGTATTGCAATGGTTTGAACCTTCATCCCTGACCTGTAAGGGTCGGAGGGCTCAGTTACTGTACCAAGTGATCGTTTTTCACAGGAGAGGGAAGTGAGATTGCTTTGGGCTTCAGCGTTTATTTTCCTCTCTTACTTAGTGTGACACAGACAGCATCCTTGCTAGAAAGCAGAGGGAGGAGAGCAAATTCAGTCCACATGTTTGGGATTTTAGGTTGAGAATGATTCATGCTCAGCTTCTGGGGGTTGTAATTAGGGGTGACATAATAACCATAAACTTTCAATAGAATAGCAGCAGCATTTTGTTACGCTCTGTAGCTGCAGAAGCTGCTGCTTATTAACATCCCTTCGAGATAAGCTTGCGAGACCTCCAGAATTTCCAGGTCTGGATCCAAGCTTTTGTGGCTCAGTTCTGCTTCTCTCATAATACCGAGGGGAACCCTGAATTCTGAAACCCCCTAAACTTCGATGACATTTTTATTTGGATCAGCATCTCAATGTTTTCCTTAGCAATTTGGGTCCATCTGTGCACTGTTCAAGTCAGTTTTATCTTACACTGGCTGAATCCTGCTGATTTATACACTTTATTAATGCACTCTAAGGGTTATCTACTGTGGAAAGAGTCATGCAGTCCTCTCGCTCAGAGTTATTACTGCTTTTTCCTTTTCAGAGTGGCTGAGAGCGAAGGCACTCAGGAATGCGTGAAGCAGGGAGATCTGCCATTCCATTCCCCCCGTGCACCAAGGTGCATTCCTTTAGGGAGAGATGGGCATTTACACTGGGGTTTTGCCATCAGCATTCAGCCAGCTTTATTTTTTGGCATCCTAGCACATGGAATTTTTAAATACTAGGGATACTTTTTTAAAAGCAGGTCACAGACGAAAATAAAGACACGTTCTTCAGCTACAAGAAGTAGGCCAGGCTTTGGGGGGATCATTTGGGAATGCTGTTGATCTGATCTTGCCAGTTTTTCTTTATTAATATTTTTTGCATCCTGTGCCAAAATTTTATTTTTTTTAAAAAAAAAAGAGATCCTGCTTATTTTGTTTTAGGTGCATGCTTGTTGTATTCATCTGCTTTGGCTAGCAAACTTTTTTTTATATCATGATTAAAAGACAAAAAATGTTCCTAGTTTTCCATTAAAGAATACTCTAGTGGAAAATGAGGCCTCTCTCTGTGCTGTGGTCCAAAAGGGATAAAGCTGCTCTGTGTCACCTCATTACTCTAAGCTCATGTTTTACCTTAAGACATTTTGGGAAGGGGGTTAGTCTGATTCCACTGCTCAGCTGATCACTTTTGTAGCACTCGTGCTCTAAAGAATCCAGCTAATTTTTGCAAACTATTTCACACCCTGTTCTTTAATAACGCTGTGCGTAGACCCCTGTAAGAGCTGCTACACCAGGCAGAGGGGTCAGGGAGGGAGTAGGTGATTACGGCTTGTCCAGCAACAGAATTAGCCTGGCAAGAAATTACTACTTTGAAAGCTGAGAGGCTGTTACAAGAGCCTTGACCATTAAATGATAATGCCATTTAAAGACAGATAGCTGTATGGCTAGTGAGCTGCTGTGTAGCTATTCCTGCATGCCCGAAATCTCAGCGCCCAGGATGGACACCCTGCTCAGCTGGCCAGTGGTTACTCGGCATGGGTGCAAGAAGTATGTTTATCTTCTCCGGTAGCCTGGTGCTCCAGTGGGCGGGCAGATAGCCAAGCTTTACAGCTGATGGAGTAAGGATATATTTAGTTAACAAACCAGGATTAGATTCAGCAGTAATTGAGCTGTAGAAACCCCTGGGCCTCTTCCACGGTCGATCTTTGGAACTAGGATATTTCTGCTCTGTCAAACCACATCTTAGCCAATAACACTGTTTGTGGAGGACACCTCTGCAGATAATCCCACCTTTCTGAATGGCTGCAGTTCTGTGTCATTTCGTTACCTCTTTGTTCTGTGTTACAGTCTTTTACTATGAATTTATGTAACTGCATACATTAAATTCACAAGAGCAAACCAGTTGGTGCTCATGTACAGATAATCAGTATCTCTCCTGTTTACAACTTCCTGAAGGAATATTGATATAGGTGACATTTTTGTTTAATGGTGGTAATTTATTTTTCTTCCTATTTCCACATTCTCTATTTTACAGAATATGATTCAGAAACAAAAAGGGTTCAAGACATTCTTTCTGGAATGGAGAAACCACAGGTATGTGATCCAGAATTACCACATACAAGAAAAAATAGCAAATATGATGAGTACATTCTGTCACAATCTACTGGGGATTTCACAAGGGAACATCTCTGAATTTTTACTTGCCAGATTGTTGCCTGTGTATATTTTTATCTAATTCACGTTGCAGGGATATAGTCAGTGGGCATAAATTCTAGGCTTATTCTGTGCTTGTGGGAAGGTATGGCCTCTACCCACTGCAAGAATTGCAGCAGTCATCTGTTTACAGGAAGGGACTCTTGGTATTGATAGTGTAATGAGGACCCCAGCGCTGTGTAGCTGTGATGATTTACATAGCTCCTCTCCCCTTCCCCCTGGGTTTAATTTTATTTGTCATAAGCAATTTATGTCTGTTATCATGATTAAATTAAGCTAATTCTGTTATTCAATGGCAATTGCTATATTCAAGTTTGTCTTAAGCAAAAGAAAGCACGTGAATTGTAATGGGAATTCAATCACTGTGCAGTAACCTTAATGTTGGGCGTGACCCTAGTCAAGCAAGGTTATTAATAAATCTGGTTATAAGGCCTTTGTGTGTGATGTTTTTCTAGTTTGTGTCAAAAACAAAACCGGGAGGGTACTGTGGATCTAAGTAAGTGGTCCAAACAACCACTCGAAGAAGCAATTGTGAGACAGTGGGAGAAACTTTGAGAGTCTCTGGCCTTTGCTCTGAAAGCATGCAGGGCTTTTTCTGTTAGGCTGGAAGGCTAGGGAACAAATAAACAAATAAACAGTTGAATATTTAAAACACCCTTATAAGGACTGAGTTCAGTAGCAACTGAAGAGCTGACAGAAAGAAGTTGTGCAGTGGAAGTCTGAAGAAGTGGTGATGGCTGAGATGCAGAAGAGGCATACCTGAGGGAGAGGCACGCATGAGCAGAGGCTGAGGTTTTATTTTTAGGATCTGTTTTCTTAAATGCTTTCATTGTGAATAAATCAGAAAGATGTTCAGTTGTTGGGTTCTGTTGTCATTGCTTATGAAAGTGTCTGTTTTAAGCCAGGCCAGCCAGACCTAAGTCAGACTTACAGAGATGATAAATACTAGAGGGCTGCAGCCCAAGTTTCTATTGGCAAGTAGGAAAATGGCTTTATTTCATTTAGAGACAAGTGACAGTGTAAAGCTGAAGACCTTAGAAAAGGCTTGCTTGGAGAGATCAGAAGGCTAAGAAAATACAGTCGGCACAGAGCTATGGCACTTTATTGTGCAGTGGGTAACAGCGTTTCGTGTTGGGGACTACCTGAATGTTTCTCAGCTTGTCAAATGCCACAGCCCGATACCTGTTACAAAGATCCAGAGAGCTGACATGAAAAATGTGATAGTTCACGTTTATGCCTAGAGAGGTAAGAAGAGGAGCTATTTTAGCTTTGCAGGATTCAGAGCTCTGCACAAGTAGATTCCTGGTAACCAGGGTGCTTAAAGCAGAAGGGAGCAAAAAATACCAGTAGAAAAAAAAATGCATTTCCTTGCACCATTTCAGAAGTAGCTCTTATAGGAACCTTAAAAGAAAAAAAAAAATCTAGACTGTGACAAGTGCTGGTTAAATGGTAATGACATTTAAGGAGATGTTGTGGGGGATTTTCTGTTACTCCTCCTGTAACTTTGACATTTGTGATTAAACTCGTATGAGTATTGTACACCACTGACTGCTTTCAGTAATTGTGCGTGGGTTTTTTGTATTATATATGATGGAAATACATATGTATAAGTAGTCAACTGGGCCATGTTTTCGGTGAGCCTTATGTGTACATGAAAGAAGTAAAGCAATATCTAGAAAAACACTTGCATGGAAAGAAGTGACGGAGTTTAAAAAATGGGCACAGAACAGTAAGTTAGTGGCAAAGAGGAGGGAAACTAAAAGAAGCTGATTTTTTTTGTGTGTGTTTTTATTTAAACTGAGACTTCAGTGCTCAGCATCACAGACAAAGTAAGCGTTCTCTAAAGCGAATACCTCCACGAGGGAAGAGACGCTCGAAGCTGCGTCTCGGGAACGGCCAGAGCAGGGTGGTTGCAGCAGGCTGGGTGGCCGCGGAGCAGCTCGGGAGGACGTCGTCTCCCGCGGGCAGCAGCGCTGGGCGGGACGCGCTGCAGGTGTGCCGGCTCTCGCTTTGCAAAAAGGCCCGCTCCCGCTGGTGCGATCGGAGGCGAAACTCCTGTTTAATCGCTGGGATTTTTGCCTAAAACTGCAGGATTAGACCCGGAGTTGAAAAGTGAAATCTTGACCTAGTAATCGCCATGAATTCGTTTGACCCGCGAGTCTTTCAGGCGTTGCCCCCGAGGGAGTCAATGAATGTTGCTTTCAGTGTAGTTCTCACACACACAATGCGGCTCCAGCCGGCCCGATGCCTGTGAACGCTAACCCGGAATTTAAAAGATAATGAAAGTTGTGCAGAAACATTGTTCGGCACCTGAATGCCTGGGAGGACTGATATTCATCAGCCTTGTAACCTTATTAAAGTCGCGGAGGAGCTGGGATTCTTTCCCAGGGGCTTTTATAAAATAATTATTTACACCACCGGGTTTTGGTACTGTATAAGGCAGGCATTTACTGCGTAAACTGAGAAGTTTTCAGAAACTAATTAACTGTGCTTTTGAGCAGACACACAAACCTCCTTGTGGGAGAGTCTTTTGTTAGCCCTTGGCCGCACGGAGAAGCCAGCCCCGTTGAAATCAGACGCAGTAATTCTACGGCGGGATGAGTGAGGTTGTGTTACCTGGAAAAGAGCCCAGAGCTTTGCCTCCCCGGCCCGCGAGGAAGCTCTCTGCTTAGTTGGGTCGGTAGCATAGAAAGAGGGCGGCGTTAACGAACAATAAACTGTTTCTTATTTAGAGTAAAATCTTAATAGCTTAAAGTTGGCTTGAATGATACCCCGAATGAGTAACGGCATCTGAGTCAACAAGTGTGACATTAAACCTACTGTGGTGACTTTAGCTGTCCTGCTCTTTGCTGTATTGAAAATTCGGAAGGGGTGCTGCTGCGTGGCTGCCCAGCTGCCTAGCACCTTTCCAAAGGTGCCCGCTTTCCCAGGCTTGAGGAGACCACCTCGAGTTGACGGCACGGAGCCGTTTTGTGAGTTTTTGCTTGTTGTTTTCAGTGCATCGTAATCCCATGCACTGAATGTGCCCTCTTTCATTGCAAAGCGAGCGTTTTCTGCTCCATGTCGAAATTACTTAGTACAGCTAAGTGGTTGCTTGGCCATGAAATAAGTTATTGAAGAGAGATGCCTCTGGTAAGCGCGGTATGACATAGAGCCTCTTAGTCCGTGAGCAGCAGATGTGCGTATCTCCAGTCATACGGATAAATCTGTTGTTGCCCTGCCATGCCCAGTGCTGCTCTAGCTTTCTGCTCGGCGCTTAGCGCACGTGTAGCTTTGTGTTTCCTGACTCTCTCGTACAGGCTCACCCTCGCTTGCTGCTGCGCTTCGTTCGTGTGCTCAGTACAGCTAAGAACTGTATTTTGTGATCTTTTGTGTTTATTTTAAAGACTGCATCAGCAGTTACTATGTACATAATACCACCAGAATGGGCCAGCAGTAACTCTGAACCCTCTATCAGTAACAGCTCAACGGGGCAGGTAGGGAAACGCTGCGCTTAGGAGCTGTTTCTGACTTTTAGCCCCTGTGTGCAGATTATGCACCAACTTAGAATGCCAGCCTACCGCTTTCTAGGGCTTCCTAGTCTTAGTTTAAGAAACGATAAAAGACCTTTTGCAGCTTGCTGGAGTTCACGAAAGGCCAGGGTTTTTGCCGTATGCAGAATATACATACGTGTGTCCTTGTGAGTAGTCGGAGAGAAAAACAGCGCAGTAGGACATTGGCAGGAGAGCAAGCCTCGAGTTCCAAGTCCGTCCGAAGTTATGAAAAACAATTATGCAAGCGAATTTCCATAATAATAAAAGAAACTGCGTGTTCATGGGTTGAGCTGGTAAATAGTAGTAACGTATGCTAAAAGAAAATTCCAATTTTGATCTTTTTATTACCCAGTTCTCTGACCTATTCAATACATTGTATAAAATGTAGATTTTTAGCTCTAAATATCTTTGTCACAACTGCATTCATATATATATATATATAAGAATGATGATTAACTTCTTGTCTTATTTGAAGCATTCAGAATTTTTATAGATCTCTAATCTAAGGTCAGGTTTTGCTGGTCCAAGTTTTGAAGGAAACATTGGTTTCCTAGCAGCAGAAAAACGTGACTAGAGCAAAAAATCCACTGAATATGTGTATGAGAATTTGCATGTTCATATTTTTAATGAAAAATAGTTGCTACTACTTCTTGTTTTACAACTTGTTTTTCATATTATGTTGAACAGAAGTTTTCTTTTTGGCAAGACTAAGTGTGCTGCAATAAATAAAAATCTTTAACTTTTGAGAGTACAATGTTGAAGTTAAGATGAGACACTTTGTGGTTTCACCTCCTTGTCATTATGTTAAAAACGCAGATCTATGACTTGCTTAGAAAGCATATGTTTGATATATTGGTATCACATACAACAGTTGGAGTGCTTTTCAGCTGGAAGCAATGTGTTTTCACATGAGAAGCTAGATATTCTGCAGTGTATACATTTAAAGATATCCAGAAGTCTGACTTGTAAGCGAGCAGGCCTTAAAATCTGATATTCCAGCCCATTGCTAGGCTGTGGTCTTACCGAATCCCAAACTGAACCTTAACAATTTCATTCTGAGCACAGTTACGTAGCAAACAAATGCTAAAATGCCACCACTAACTCATTAGTGGTAAGGTCTTTCAGATCCCTCAAGGAAATAGTGGAAATGTATAGTGAAGCACCTGTGTCATTCTCCCTTACCCTCTTGCACCTACAAAAGGACAAGGTTTTGCTTTGTGTTTGGAGAAATCTGTTAAAATGGTAAAACCAGTGTAATTTTGTACGTAGAAGAAATTAATAAAGAATCTAATACCTCATGATTTTGTTTCTCCTCATGGAGGCTATCTAAAAAAGCTACACTTGACACTCCATTTCTTTTTTAGTAGTGACTTTCATTATGAAAGCTGAACAGTCTGTGGCAGAGTGCTTGGGGCTGCAGAATATTCTCTGGATTTTTTTCAGAAGACTTGCATAAAAATTCTGCACTGTCTTTCCATGACAGCCAAAGTAACAACAGGGTTTTTTTGTTTTTTCTTTTGAAGCAGTAAGTGGGGGGAAGAGCTTTTTCTTTCTTGGCTGAAAGCAGAAGCCCGTTCTCCTGGAGGCTGCTGCTCCGCACACCCAGCTACGCTGGGTTTAAGCTCTGTCAGTCTAGAGTTATTTGGAGCTGTGTTTCCAGAAGAATATGGCTGCGCTGCTGGCCGTGATGAAGCGGTTTTGGTGATGGGGCTTGAGGCTCTTTCAGTGTTTTACCCGAAGGGAATTCTGGCCCATCTGCTGTTTAGATTCCCCTGCAGAGCTGCACCCAGTGGTGACTGTGGATCATAAATACCCTCTTTCTGTCAGGGCGTAAAGTGGTTGATTTGGGATTTAATTTTTAATCGTAAGTCAGACTTTTAATGTGATCCTTCCCCAGGCTTTTGAGTCAGTGTAACTTTGCAGGTACTTGAATTATTGTAGCTTTGAGTTACAAGAAGGAACAGGATGGCTAAAAATGCCATTGCTGTTTTTTTTGAGAATCTCACTAACAGAAGCTTTAGAAAAATAAGTGCAGACAAGAAAATCTATAGAATGAAGCCTTCGTTCCTCTTATTTCCACTTGCTTTCCGATAATGGCCACAACAGCAGGGTGCTTTAAAAATGGTGCAAGGAATACTTGAACAAACCTCAGGCAATAAGTAGCTGGCTCCCTGTGGGGATATGTCTCTTTGTAGTCCTCATTTGTTAGATGTTAGCTTATTCTGTGAATCAGTATTTTTGTGTGTTTTGATGATGACCATTTCTAATTTTACTTTTCATCTCTAGCTCTTACATTTCTTGCTGTTTATAAGAAATTGATTGCGAAGATTCAAGCAAAAAGCAAATATTTAGAAGACAACCTTGTTCTTGAAATTGGAGTAACTAACTTTTTTTTTAGGTTACAAATATTCAAGCAAGAACAGCTTTACTTACGTGGTCACCTCCCGCCGGCCTTTTAAATGCAGAGAGACACAGCAATGGTTTGCCTTACACCTGTACTTATGAGGTTGCCTTATCAGATAAAGGGAGGGATGGAAAATACAAGATAATTTACAGGTAAGGGCATCACTTTTACACTTGTGTTACTCTCAATTTGTGTCTTCATTAGAAATAATCTCTCTTAGCTTTTCAGGGCCTGTGTGGGCATCCCCATCAGCTGCACAAAGAAAGCACGGGTCCCAGCTGCCTGTAATTCCTTCCGCTTTTCCCCTCGGATCCTCTGGCCCGAAGGAACTTGCAGTGAGCTAGCTGCATGCCTGGCACAGGGCCTCTGGTTGCCTTCCCCCTCCTGCCTCCTTAGCCCGCTATGCGTCCTACATAAGTTGCTGCATCTCCTATTAGCAGTGAAACGGTTACGGTTTCTCTTGTGCTAAATATCAAAACCCTTTCGTGTACACCATACAGGTAGGATGGCTGCCTTCCTCACGGACTGTGTTTTATTGTGGGCTTCCATTATTAAGAACATTAAACCCAGTTCTTTTTGAGCTGAAGAGGAGTAGGTGAGGGCTCTACTGCTTCAGATCGCCTTTGGTCGGCAGAGGAGGGGGCATGCCCACTAGTAGACTGTATAATAAGCTCCACAGAAAAATCTTGAATACTTGGCTGTTAACAGTCTTGAGTAAAATTTCTTGAGAGATTTCTCTGTCTCTTATTTCAGTGATCATCTGAGCTTATTTTGTGATCAAGTACATATGGTATTAGACCTTTCTTTTTTTCTCCTCTAATGACATCTAGCATAGAAAATTGAGACATGACCTTGGCTATAGTGAAACAGCAGATCCTTCACAAATCTCATTCAGTAGAGTCCGGGTGGTACGGTATTTATGTATGTGACCAAACTGTCTGCTGAGGTGCCCTGTGAATTAGGGTATTCCTCCTGGATGCTTGAGGCAGCTCTGCACAAACAGTCTTGGGTAATGTTAACAGAGAATATTAACCAGGGGAATGTCACTGCAATACAGCTATGTTTTTTTTTTTTTTTTTGATATTCACATTAGCCGCTTGTGAGCCAGTGAGTGTATTGCTATATGTTAATACATTGTGCTGAACAGGCAATCTTTCTGGGCCCTTAAAACAGGAAGGGTGCTTTGATGCACCTTTGGTGCTTGCTGCTGTAAGGGCAGCACATTTTCTCCCGGCTATGAAATGTTGTGCTCCTGTTCTAAAGCTGCAAGTAGTAATCGGTCTCCTGCTCCTGGCCAGAGTACAGCCGTTAGTTTGGTGTGATATGCACTTTCATAAGCAACAGTAATTATTACTGCAGGCAAAAACAAACAAAACAGTAGTCCTGCAGTATGTTAAATATGTTCTCTTTGGAAAGAAATGCACTCATGCTGGGGGCGGGGGGGGGGGCCTCTGAATTTTTGGAGAATTGGACTGTATGGAAAATGAAGAGTTTTTGCTGGATTTCTGTCAACCCAGCAGGTGTGTGCTTTTTGGTTGAAATAATGCTGATTTTGGTCTCTTGTTTTTGAGACATCTCCCTATACTTGGCCATCTATCTAAAATATCTCTTCATGCTAAACTGAGATTGTTGTTGTTTCCCATATATCAGTAAAATAACGACTAAACCAAGCAGATACATGAGATGGTTATTGCTTTATTAAGCACTGACCCATACCATAACTGTCACAGCAGCAGCAATGCACAAGTCAGTCTAGTCTTTATTAAGCAGCAGACAAGCTGAAAGGAAAAAGAACATCCCTGACAGTGTTGGCTACATTTGAAATTAATAAATTATGTGCTAGTGCTTCCTAGAACGTCTGAAAACCAGTTCTGCTTTTCCTGCTGCTGGAAGAGGTCCGGGTCCGGCTGTTAGAGGGTTAATTGCCTGTCTCTTTGCCATAGTCATCACAGCAAATGATCACAAGTGCAACAGTTGTGCAAGGAACTACTTTTTACCTGTGAAGTTGGATTCTCACTTTTTCTAAAGTAGTTTGAAGTTTTAGCTGTGCAAAAAGTACAAGAGTAATGTTGTATTGATTCAGCTCCCTTCAACTCTGAGAGGGTTGAAAAACACAATAAGCTTTATATGAATATCAAGAGATGTAAGGATAGCACCCATATAGTTAGTTGACTTTATAAATTGGGATCATAGCTACTCTCCTGTTCAGGCTTTATAAGGCTCTCAAGAAACCTGAAGTATCTTGACAGATCGGTCCTGTATTCCTTACTATTATTTTTCTGTGATGGATTTTTTTTTTTCTTCTTTCAAGTCGTAATATGTGGGAATCCCTGGTCGCTGGCAAATCAATAGCTACGCTAAATATGATACTGCTTTTCATGATTTGTTTATGGTTTCTTTCTGCAGTGGAGAAGAACTAGAATATAACCTGAAAGACCTTAGGCCAGCAACAGATTATCATGTCAGGTGAGTCAGTGTGACTCTGAATCTCACTTAAATATAGTCTGTTCAATTATGTGAGAATAAACATGGGTATTTTTTATCTAACTATATGTTGTGCAACTCAAGAATTTTGTGGTCACCTCTGCAGGATTGCTTTCCTGCCTCCCACGTGTTCTTTGTTCCGTTTCATCTTAGACTCAAAGTTACGAGAATGCTTTTTGAACATGAACTTTTCGGTCATATTGTTGTTATTGCTAAAGTAAGAGTAAAAAGACATCTGTCTCTACCTATATTTCTGCCTATCTATATACATATATATGTATATAAATATAACAAGTCTTGAGGTGCTTGGGTATGAGAGCATAGGATACTTCAAGCCTGCTCATTTGAACAGAGCACTAGCATTTATCCACTTTATTGTAACATATATTTACTAGAAGAACTGAAAGTGTTCCTGTGTGTTTTTTCATAAATACCCCTTGCTTTGTGAAGTAAATCTGATGACAAATCCATCCAGCTATAGTAATTTCAGCATTTACTGTCTTCTAAGAATTAGATTCACACTGGTCTGTCTTGGTATTTTCAGCCAGCGTTTTCTAACATTAAGATCTCTCTGGATTGTAGTGTTGTAGAGAGAATGACAACTGAAAGTCATATGTGGAAAGAGAGAGATTGGGATAAAAGCTCAGTGGGATGTTAGGGTGAAGAGAAAAATTAGCAAAAACCTAGATGTGTAAAGTGGCACCCGAAATCACAGAATTTTAGGCGGAGAATCTATTAAAAATGTGACTCTTCATATGTAAATTCCACTGAAACGAACTAGCTTTGTTGCTTGTTTGCAGTAGTCCTATTTATAAATGGAAAGTACTGCTTAGCTAATACTAGAGTGCCAGAGCCTTCATGTGCTATCAGTCACGAATGGCAGGAGCAAGGCGAGCAGTGAGGCTGGGTTGCAGCTGATCTCTGTTTTACAAAGCTGACTGGATCTTGTAAAGACTTTTTTTGGAGGAACACATCTCCTTCGAGTGCAGCAGTACTACCAAGGAGAGTTCAGGTGTTAGAACATATTTCTCTTGGTCTCTAAAATTGTGTTCAGTACACAACTATTAGCTATTAACACATTCTCAATTTTGAACCTTGATATTTTTAATACCAGCTTTTTAGTATCTGGTTTTGTTGCATTTTTGAAAGATTTTTGCCTATGAACCAAGGCTTCAAATTCACATCCTGTTCACTTATGCTCAATAGCCTTTAAAAAATTCCTTTCACTCCTGTCTATTGTTTCCTTCTGTTTTTCCAGACAAGAGCTAAGTTTGGCATACATTTTCTCATCAAGGCTGCTACTGTTTGTAAAACTTTGGAAAACAAACACTTTGCTTCTGAGCTCTTAAAGAAAAAAAAAAACCTTACATTCTCTGATATCATAGCTTCTTTTTAAGGACATTTTGTAATGGTGCCCTAAAATACACTTTTCAAGGAGAAGCTCAAGACCATAAGTAACGTCTAAGTAAAGCATTCACATTCAAGCGAGGAAGTTGTACAACACTGCTGAGCTTCCCGCTGTAAGCAATCGAGCTTGATTTCCACAGCAAACTTCAAACAGTAAAGTGGCAGTCATGTAAGGTGTGCTGTTGAGATCCCATGCAATTTTTAATGGTGCTCAGGGTATTTGCCCTATATCCTGGCTAACTTCCAGATCAGCTCATTCTGTCTACCTACAGTTCTCTGTGTTTTTCTGCATGTTTGCCAAATTATAAATCATTTGTGAGCAGTTAGCAGTAACTTTTGTTTAGAAAGAATAAGTGGCTGCCAGATATGAAAGTCAGACTTAAAAGCAGCAGCACACATTTGTGGTGGGAGAAACCAACATTTAAAGCAGACAATATGTTTTCTGCTACTTTTTTCCCCTCTGTTGAAACTGCATTTTGTATTAAAAACTCTGACGAAATAAATCCGTTAAGGAAAGAAATTTATGTGACCAGCAGTTACTCAGCAGATCATCTTGGGTCTCTTCAATCTTGGCAGCATCTCTGAGGGCTTCTTTTTTCGCACAGATAAACTGCTTGAGCTTGTTGCTGCTGTATTAGGCCCTGGACCCTTAGAACAACCTGTTTCACTATGAATCTACATCCTACGCTGCTTCAAGCTATTATTTTTGGTGGTTGCAAAGATGACTGCGCTCACCTTTTTGAGGGCCTGTCAATCCCTTTTACGCTTAAACCTTTAATCTTGCGAGAGGCCCCTGTCGCACGGAGAACTCTGCCGTAGGAATTCCGGAGCCGCTTATTTCCAGGACACTTGTTTTCTTTCATTTTTCAGAGTTTATATTACACCCCGTAGTAGGCAGTAGAGTTACAGTAATGAACATTGACAAGCAAACCTCAGGTACCATGGCAACTTCCAACTGGCACAAGCAAAAATGCAATTTTCCCTTGACTTGCAGAAGATGTTCTTGTTAAACTCATTTTTATGTGTTTCTATTCCCCAGCGATGTGTCTTTGACTCTTAGCTACCCTGATTTCCGGGACACATGCATGCGGTGTATCCAATTGCCAGATGCAGACTCAATTAATTAATTGCATTTGTTTTCACTCTTGACTGCTAACAGGAGATATAGAAAGCAGCACTACATGGTATTTCCACTGAGGGCAAGCAGCTCTTGTGAATTCCCCCCAAAGGTTTAATTCTATGTAGGTGGCCATTGCACATAAATTACTCTTATCTACTGAAAACAAATTAGAAATTGCCCTTTCTTAAACTCTACATTCAAGTACACAATAGCTGCAGCCAGCCCCGAGGTCACTGTCTGGTCACAGTTTGAATGTTTTGTGAGTAGAAGACTTGCAACTTGCACTTTTCTTTTGCTGCGCAGAAAATGTGGCAGGAAAAATAACATCATTAATTTTTCAGAGAAAAGCACCTGATGAGGAGGTGCTCAAATAGATTGTACTTGTTTTCCCACGTTAGTTTGCAGTATATCCCCTTTTTTTGCTGGTATGTGGAGGATTTGCTTGAAATCAAATTTGCTTTGAAGATTTTTAGTTTATCAAAGCAATGTTTTCGAGCTATTCCTATTATAGTGTTAGTTCACAGGACTCTCCTGAGTATCGGCACTTGAGTGTAGGAGAAACTTGTACCTGTGGAAGGAAGGCAGCAATAACGGTCACTGAAAATGGTATATGCAAATCAATTTTAAGAAGGGCGTTAATGTTCACACCTTTTCCTCGTGAGCTCAAGTGTTCTCTTGTGTGCCGTGGAGGACTTGAGCACAGTGCGTGACGTGCTGCCAAGAGCCACGGAAAGAGTGGCACAGACTTCTTGTGGTCAAAAGAAAAGATGATGGTAACTCAGCTGCCTATGGGAGTCATTGCACAAAACACTGTAATGATCGTCTGCTGTGAATTTGGTGTTTTGCATACTTGTACCGAGTGAAATAGAACAGCGATAGCCACTGGTTTGTGAGAAATCTATCATTAGGGGATGGTATCGCGGATGCTTTGGGAGTCAGATACTGTGCCTGAGGCAGCGCGCTCTCATCTTGTAACCGTCAGCAGATTTATAACCCGTGTGGATGTGTCCTTTCCCAGGGTATACGCAATATACAACTCGGTGAAGGGATCCTGCTCGGAGCCAGCAAGCTTCACCACTCACAGCTGCGCACCAGAGTGTCCCTTCCCACCCAAACCCTCGCACAGGACCAAAAGCTCCTTAACCTTACAATGGAAGGTAGGTATCGCTTGAACCAGGCACCCAAGAAAGGAGGGAGAAACAGTTTGCTGGCATAAGCACTGAAAATAATTGAAAGCTGAGACAGCCATTTTTCCGTAGAAGAGACGTGAACTTGCTGTACTCTGAATACCTTCCTATGCACTGGCTTAACACATGACTTTTAAAATGTATGTGTTTCATTAAAGTCAGCTTCTTCCCGTTATTCGTTAAAAGGTTGCCAAGCTGTGTGCAAACCCCAAGCTTTGGTTTCAGTTCAGACTGTAGTCATTTGCCTGAGGGGGAAGTAGTTTTCTCTTATTCCCAAAATCGCCTTTTGTTTATTTTTGTTCATAGGCACCCATTGATAATGGTTCAAAAATCACCAGCTACCTTCTAGAATGGGATGAGGTAAGTAGTAACTAGTTGAAATAAATACGTAAATAAATGGCACTCAGACTGGACAAGGTGACGGGTAAAGAAAAATAATTAAATGCAGGGAAAACTAGGAGTAAGAAAATGAAATCCTGATGACATTAGGTAGAGATCTGGCAGGGCAAAAGGGACAGTGAGGGGAATGCTTTTCATCCAGTGTGTTTCATGCAGAGACAATATTCTGCATCTGTACAATTGAAACAACTTTTATTGCTCATTTGGTGTAGTTAATTTGTTAATTAGCATTACTTATTGTGCAGTTACTCGCATTGTGATGGATCTTAGAATGCTGTTCATGCTCTCTTTCTGGATGCTGTATAAGCACAGAATAAAGCACTGTTCCTGCCTCAAAGGAGAGGAGGCATGATCTTGCAGCTCTTCTTATAGAAAATGCACTTGTGGTCAAAAAATTGTTGTCCTTTACGTATAGGCAGCTAGTCCTTTTACAGACACAAAGCTAAATAAGTTCTTTGCCCCAAAGATCTTGCACTGTTAATAAGCAGCATGGAGCTGGGGAGAGTGCCAAAAGCAAGAAATGTGGGGAGTGTTGCTTGCTGGAGATGAGTTTTGCCTATGAGTCCCCTCTTCTTCCCCTGTTTCCCTTATACCTCCTTTCCATTGCACAAGCTGTATTTCTGTGGAAAGCATGAGTCAGTGAATATTGTGTTTGAATGAAAAAATATGTATTGGATGACAGAACAGCCTTGAGCAACATGTTTAAAAAGAAAAAAAAAAGTGTGAAAGGGTGTTTAGTTGTACAGTCTGATAAACCTCTCCTGAGGTTTTTAGTATTTTTCAGAATAATATTTTAAGAGGAGTTTATGTTATGAATAGTTTTCCATCATTTCACTAGTAACAGGTTCCCGGGTCATTCTGCTGCATGTTTGACATTCGGAACTGCACGCTGTGCGAACACTGGTCACATGCAGTATCACAGCAAGTGGGACCTACATGACGAGAAACCCACTGAACTGAACTAAAATCAGACAACAGCTTAAGAATGGCCTGCTGCCCTGGTCTGAATAATGGAATGAAAGGTCATCAATGAAAAAGAAAAAATGATGGAATAGGAGATCTTGGAGGGGGGAAAAAGAAAATCTCCAAAAGAATAGGCCAAGATAACTAGAGACATGAGTATTGAAACCTATAATACCTTTTGTGGCATCTAGATTGTGCAGTATTTTGTCTTGCAAGGCCTGCATAATTTCCACTGGAACATAATACCAAAGAGGAATGAAGTAGTGAAAACGTGCAAATAACCCAAACTGCAAAGAGAAGGGAATTAACAGAAGGTCCTGTCAGAAGAAAGACCAATAACAAACCATTAACGCAGTGCACGTACTTTGGATGTTAATTTTGTCCACTTGCAACCCAGTCAAAATGCTGAGTTTATGTAACACGATTCTAAAATGCTGTTGTCCTATCAAGCCTTTCATACTTAATATATACCTAGAGTTTCATCTTCTGAAAGAGTTGTTGTTATATCTGTTTTTATAAGGTAAAAGTAATTTGTTTTAGGCTACCCCATGTACCTATGGCAGCAGGGGGAAATCTTGGTTCCCAGGTCCTCAGTCTAGCTATTTTAATTACCTTGTTTTCTCAGTAACAGTCCTAAAATTTGAGCTCCTAGTGGATAGCTAGCTAGCAAAGATGAAAGAATAAAGGCCCTACGCAAATTTATTTGGTACATCTCCAGTGATTTGACATGACAGCTCTGGATTGAAAGGTAATTGTCCAATCATGAGATAGGTAATGAAGAGGCCACAGTTGTAGCTTGTCTGAAGAAATTTTTACTCTGATGTGAGACAGAAATGCACTTTTTGAGTTAATGACTTAAAACTTGATATTAGGACTAATTAAAGAAAGAAGTCTGGAAGTCCAGGTTGGAGAGGCAAGAGGACTGTTTCGGCAGGCCCCTGTTCTAGCTGACTCTTTCCGATGGGCAACCTGCTCCACTCGCTTTTTCATGTGACATTATCAGTTGTGTCTCCACTGTGTGGTGACTGCCCAAGTAACTGAAGTTAGAGCATCCGAGCAGAAAGGAGCATTCAATTGTCATGTCCTATGCCCTCCAACTTGGTTATGTAAAAATCTGTATAAGCAAAAGCACAAACTTTGTTACGATGCAACAGCGTGTCCTGGTGAAATCAAGAAAAGAATACATCAGGGAGGAGAACGCCTGCCAGGCAACACTGAAAGCTCAGCCAGGTCTCAGCTAGAGCAACATTCATTAGCTACAGGGCACAGGATAAAATATAAACACAGGAAAATCGGTGATCAGAAGGAAATTAAATTGTGCCTGCAAAGCAGAGGGAGCTTTGCAGGAGTGGAGAACAAGAAAGCTATCCAATAATAAAGTTACACAACACCCTAAGAACAGCAGACTACTGTGAAAATGTTGAGTCCCTTCATGATGAAGGATAGCGTGAGCATGAACCATGGAAAGCCATCGCAACACAGAAGCTACACAACTGCTGGAAAGCTGTCCCGCAAAGGCTGCAGCCTCCAACTAGGGAAACAAAATTGGCATCGGGCAAGAGAGGTGGCAGAGCAGTGAAAATGAGCAATGAATGTCGAGGGTTTGTATCTCAGGCAAAGCGGTGGAGGATTGCCCCGGCGCCCGCTCCGCTGAGGACGTGCGGTCTGCTTGTGCCAGCCGTGGTCGCAGCCTCTTAGCGCTTCCTTGCTGCCCGCGACACACGGTGATGCTCTGTCTTGGAGCGTGCCCAATGCTAAAACAGTATCTTGACTAGTGCTGCGTGGTTTTACAAAGTTGTAGTTTATAGCAACTAAAATGAGTCTGGGACTGTAGATAGCATTTCTTTCATATGCAGAAAACTAGCATTGCTGCAGAAGGACGGCAGAAGCGGCATGTCATTTTACAGCCATTGGATTAGGTTAGGTTGTAAACTGTAGCAAGAGGACAGTGTCTAATCTCTTCGTGGCTGCAGTTGCTAAAACCTCCAGGGCTGAGGTATTTAAAATTCCAGCTTGTCATTAGGGGATATCGTTAGGACTTTGCTGCAGCGCATTCCTCAGCGGGTGCCTTGCTACGGGACGGGTGCACACGCCATGTGCTCGAGCCGCTCAAAGAGCGGCAGGACGGTCTTCCAAGAAGAACTGATCAGTGCATCTACTGCATGTTGTTTTATTTTACTGTAATGCACTGAGAGTATGTGCAGTACTGTGTAAAAGGCCCACTTGGCTCTTCATTTCAACGGGCGTTTCAGGAGCCCGTTCAGGGTCTGAAATCTGAACAGCCTGCTCGTGGCAGTCGCGGAGGCTGGGAACGGGATGCCCGTCAGCGAGAGAGACGGGTTTCATGTCACAACATTTCCCCTTGGCATTTACTGGTGATAAGGCTTGAATTATCTCCGCAAGTAATTGGTTTGCTTGGCTTCTGGAGTTTGTTAGGGTTTTATTTCCCCTCTGTAGATATGCTAAAAATCCTCGTTCCCCTCATTAGATGAGCTTTAGCTGAAACGCACATGAGTTGCATTTGTTTCTTTATTGGAACTAATGTCTTCATATTCTGATCTAGTTTTGATGAAGAGAACGTTGCATTGTTTCGTTGTGCCGGTTTTACCCAGCTCCTTTTTGTTCTTCAGTTTGGTCCTAGTTTGTTTGTTTTGTTTTTTTCCCCTGACCTACAGACTCTGGAAAACAGCATTAGATAGGCAAAGCTATTCCTGCTCTTCTGCCATCTCTCCTCCCAATCTGGATTAAGTTGCTTGTAATGTGACTAGTGTTAGGTTTTATTTAGAAGATGCAAAGATTACTTGCTTTCTCAAGACCAAAGTAGGTCCTTGAATTATTGTTCTAAGGCCTTGCTAAAAAACTGTTTTAGCTTAAACTGCCAAAAGAACTGCAGTGAATGATGTTTAACAGCAGAGTAAAAGATCAGTTTGGTGACCTGTCATTCAGTTAGATTCGATGTACAGTATCAAAGTTTTCATTGACTTCAAAGGATTTAGAAACAGCCCCTCTTCTCAGGTATTTTGGAGTTCAGTGGGATCGGAAATGCCTGCACCTCAAGTGGTTAGCAGTAGTACAGCCGGCAGCAGAATCACTTAAAAGTAGCAATTAAGGAAATCTTCACCTTGTGACTCTCTCCTTTTTGCACGTGTTTCTCTTTGAAGTTAGAAGTCAGAGGTAGGCAGTTGGTGGCTTTGTGCCAGTGTTGATCAATCAGGACAAACAAAAGGCTGATTGGAAAAAATTATATTAAAAAATACCTAACAGAAAACATCACTGTAAAGGATGTGGTGCTTTGTCCTGATTGCCATGTTCATCAAAATCAGTGGCTTATGACTGTATTGAACAACTGCCCCTGGCGTTGCTGTAAGAATCAGGCCTTTGTTCCTAATTAGATATGAAATGATTTTTCTGTGGTTAAGTGGTAGTAAATAAAGGTTTCTCCTGCATGAACACACAATGAGTATCCTATTCATTTTCTATGAGAAAGTGGAGAACTGCTCCTGAGCCAGAGACAAGGACATCTATCTCATACAGTTTTCTCTGTTTGTATACAACTCAAAAGCAGCTTTAATTCTGATGTGACAAACATTCACTTTGATTTGCACAAGATAGCTGCAGATACGTTACCAGAGAATTTAATGGTTTGGTGGTGAAAAGTTAATTGTTAAGTTTATATATTGATAAATGGAGATTAAAAAGTTTTAAATTCCTTGAGGCTAGCAGAGATGTTAACTTATACTAGCTGACAGTCTGGTCCATGCATCTTCGTGATGATCCGTCATAACTCCCATACGCTGAGTTCCACTCTCATGCTCGGGCTTGTGTTTGTCTGCCGTCTTGCCCTCTGGGTCTGTTCTCTGGCTGTGCCACTGGTGTTAGACATGCGAGAGGGAAGTCTTGGGTTATAGTTAATGCCTCGGGGTGTCTCATAGGTCCTGTTCTGTTTTCTGTATATATAGAAAATTTAGTCATTTGTGTTTAAAAAAAAAAAAAAAAACACTGCACAGTAAATGTTTTGCAGTGATATTAAGGTGCTTTATAATAACCATTGGCAATTTGTTTCACAGCTCTGTGTCAGATTGAATATCAGTCTGTAGCTTTTTATTGCCAGTATGAATGAAACAGAAGAAGGTAATGCTAGCATGGACTGGAACAGATTACCACCTGGCCTTACGCTCACGGTTCTGGTGCTGGCACCTTTTGTTCCCTCTTTTGCAGAGAGGTCTGGTGAGGAACAGTGCTCTGTTTCTGTATCCACTCTACCTGCAATGGCTTATTCTTTATTTCGTGTTTACTGCTTTGCCTGCTGTATGCAGTACAGTCAGCAGAATCTGTTTAAGATCTCATGACCACTATCTTAATATGCTTTTAGACTCTATCTCCAGGAGAGACTTAAGCACCCTGCTTTAAGTGAGTATGTAATTTTAAATAGAAATGCAATGGCAGGCAAGACACTTTTGTTTATGCAGTATTATAGTATTGTGCAAATTCTAATGGATTTGTGGAGCCGAATTGTTCTTGTTTCGTTGGGCAGGTCCTGATTATCATCGCAGTATCTGGAGTATCATCAAGACCATAGAACTGGAAAAAGCAGGACTAGTGAAGAAGGCAGACAGTGTCTGCTTTCCATTTGAAACTTGAGGATTAGAAATATTTGAGGAAATGATAAAGTATATTTTAAGCACCTTACGAAACATTATTTGAAGGATTAAAACTTGGATGCTGAGTATACAAAGAATAAGAGAAGGATTCTGGGAAAGCTGTAAGACTCTTGGGTGGCAGCCAGTACCAGCCTGCCAGTTGTTCTTGTCTATAATTATGCCAGCATTAGAGCTTTCATAAATCTTGGGAGGGAAGGAGTGGAGAAACTATTTCCAGGCTATTAATGCCAGGATAATTAGAAATATCGGCCAGCCTCTCCAATTAGTGCCAATAGAATCTGAAATACCAGCCAGTCTGAGTAATTGGAATACCAGTCGGTCTCTGAGCAGGTCTGGGGAACGTACAATACCAGCTCTCGAAGAAAAATAGATATAACAGATTTTTTTATTATTATTATTGTAAAGCTGAAGATAACATAAATGTTTGGGAGCCTTTGCAAAGATTTAACCCACCAGTTTGAGAAACTGGAATTTCCTTGGCCCGTTGCTTGTATTTCAGGCGTTGCAGCCTGTGTGCTACAGGTGATGCTTTCCCGTGACTGTGCTCTTTAGCCAGCCGTCACAGTGCATCTGTTTATCAATCCACACGCTTAGCCTTTGGTCACCTTCATTCACTGGGGGGGAAAAGCATAGGAAAATGATCAAATATAAATACGTTTTTAAGCAGAAAACAGAAAGATGAAAACCTTTGTTTTCAAATGCTTTAAAAATAATGAAGTAAGGATGATTTTAAAGAGTTAAGGAAAAAATAATTCAAGGCATCTAAATCTATGAGAGAGAGCTTATGTAGGAAAAAATAGTAGTCATGCACTGATCAGTGGATATTTTACTAAAAGATTGGATTGGTAATCAGGTTTTGTATAACCTGGATATTAAATATATTACCTCTTAACTGGGGAATGCTGTCACCTATTATTACTTTTGTCCAAAAGGATTTCTATTAAATAACTGTGTATCCAGGGTTTAAAATCTGATAAATGCCTTCCCATATATAGAGAACTTTCATTCTAGGATTAATGATTCTCTTCCAGTTTTACAGCTTAATTTAGTTGCACCGTACAGCAGTGTCACAACCAGACCAGGTGCATGAATTTCCAAGACTGCGTATAAAAACAAATTCTAGAACAAATGTAGGCTATCACCGTATGAATACAAGTAAGTTATGGCTGTTTGCCAGCGTACTAAATGTCCCTGAGGTGCCTCCAAATTGTTGTGCAGTGCAGGAGGTGTGAATGATTGTTTCTAGCTAGGTAAACACATTTTGGAGATTTACTACAAACTTTTTGTGAAATTCTTGCTTCTGTGTTGCAATCTGAATGAAAAGAGGTGGAAATGGATAGGGGCTGAAGAGTGGGCCAACAAAAAATGTGCCCTACTCGTGCAGTTTTGAAATCTTTAAAGATGAAGTGACGTATTGCGCATGGTATGGTGCACGGGAGCAAGACAGTGTTCAGGGAGGCATCGGCATGTCAGGCTGCTAGCTGCAGGTAGGGAGACCTTGATAAATAGTTCTCCTGGTAGTCAGCTTAGAAAACGTGGAGTCTTCTGCCAGCCCAGTGTGTCACATGAAATACATCATCTTGTCTAGGCTCTCAGGACAGATGTGAGTCTTACCAAGATAAACCACAACCTGTAGAGATAGGTGCCAAAAATGGCATAGCAGAGCTTCTCACATCAGAAGAAGTTGTAGAGATGACCATTATTTTACTCTTATGGGCCAATTTGAGCATGTGGTGGTTCTTTGTTGAGTAGGTTTCTCTTCTGTTCTGCTTTTGGGTACTTCTACTTCATTATGTTATTGTCTGCTACTTTTTCATTTAAGTTTTGAAATTAGAGGCTCCTTAAAACTACCTCAGTTCAGGTAGATGTCTTTACACAGAATTGAGAAATTCAGGCCTATTCTTAGCATTCAGTCCCAAAAGATTTCAAAGCGATTATTTCCCAAGCGTGAGCAGTGTGACACAGAATGAGGCTGCTGATTACTCTTCGACATCTGCAGAAAGCTCAGCCTTGTTCTGACCCTGAATAGAATATACGGAGTTGGGCTGGGTTGAAAAGGGTTTTATTTCATGTCAAATGTGGAGGGGAGGGAGAGACCTTTTGGATGTTCCTGTTCTCAGCTGTGCTGGGTTTGTACTTGATGTACCTTCGGAAGGACTTGGGAGTTACAGAGGTGTCTTGATACCATCTTTGCTCTTGCATTATCTTGGCTTTGTCAGAGCTCATAATAGCTCCAGGTCAAATTAACGTGAAGCTCCCACAAACAGTGTCTCTTTGAAAGCCAAGTTTCTTAACAAAGTATAACGCTCTCTAACATATCCTCCCTGCTTGTCACGTGCCGCTTGCTCTGAACAATCAGATGGGTGCAGAACCCGGCACCCTTAAATGCTCCTCTGGGGTGAGTAAACCTGTTTTGCCCTTCAGGGCGTAATTCTGCGTGCTGTGCCGTACGGAGCCAAACCCTGCACCCGTGCTTGCCCTTCGCAGATGGGAGTAGCTGGAGTTGGTTATGGGCCGACCGTGGGCAGCGAGAGCCCTCTTGTGGGAGAAGGCGTTTTTGAAGGGTTTCCATAGAATTTGCGGTACGGGTGGTTGCACTTCCAAGAAATGTTGGTTGCAGGTTTTCTGTGGTCCTGTGACACGATTGTTTCAGAGATGAATTTCACATTTAACTTATACGCTTTTTGGTTAATAAGTAGGATGAATTGCAATTCAAGTGAAAGGACAGGAGCTGAAATACATCTCATGAAGATAGGAGTCTGGCAGGAAAATAAATCTAACAGCAGACTGATTGTGTTGATACGTATCATTTTAAAGAACGTAGCAATTCTGTCAGTGACTTGCACATCTTTGCACAGTGCTTTTATAAAAGTATTGAATTCTAATATCATTTGAAAGTTCTTTTTAAAGGGAAGAAATAAAATAAGCAATGCATGCTTTCGTTTCATAGCTATCCAATTATGGATCGTTCTCTTTCTAGGGAAAAAGAAACAGTGGTTTCAGAGAATGTTACTTCGGAAGCCAGAAGCATTGCAAGTTGACTAAGCTTTGCCCAGCTTTGGGATACACCTTCCGATTAGCAGCCCAAAATGACATTGGTACTAGGTAAGTTATTCCGAAGCTATATATTTCATTGGGAAGAAGTGACAGTCAAAAAGTTTTAACTCTCAATGGCAATGTAAAGAGGGACTTCTGGTTTTTCTTTTTTTTTTTTTTTTTTCCCCTCCCTCTTCATGGCTCTGAGTTAAGTATCTGAAGTTTTATTGTTTCATTATTAATGCTCTAGAGTAGGTCACACCTGCCCTGGTGGTGTCACTCACCTCGCAGGGAACTGCAAGGTACTTTGAGAGTGCAGAGGTTAGGCTAAGCAGATAGGCTCCTTTTGAGGTGTCAAATGCTGTTTCGTGGTCTGTTTCTAATGCAGGAAGAATACATCTGTTATGTAAAACTCCCGCTAGGGACCTCTGTGAACCAAGAAAAACAAGCAAGAGGAAGTTGAGTTACAGATTTTGAAAGGAATTTTGATATATTTATTTTTCTATTTTAAATCAATGTCCCTCTGTCTTTTTTTCAGCAGCACAGTCTCTTCCTTCTCCAGCAGGACTGGCAGGGCTGGCAAGTAGGATGGGGAAGAAGGGTGTAAGAGCCAGGACTGAGATAGGACACGCACAGCACAAGGGCCCTGATTCTTTATACCTTGTTTGCACTTTCCTCTGAACATAAACAGATACATTCATATGAAAATGATGAGAAATCGGATTTATTCCAATCTTCACGGATTTGGCATAGTGTTGTAGGTAGCACTGGGCTGAAATGTTACAGAGCTAAGGACCAAAGCATACCCAAAAAACTCTTCTTGCAGCAGGGGTGTACACTTCTGTATTCACTGAAAGAATATAGGTAAGGATATAGGTAAGGAAGTTTAGCTGTGAAGAAGCTGAAGTACTTTTCGAAACATCCAGTGCTTTTCTATACACATTTATTGTCCTTAGCTAAACAGGATCTAGTAATAAATTATTGCACAATGGGAAGGAAAAGAAATGCTACTGGTATATCTATTTTTTCCCCAAGATCAAACTCCTGACAATATATAGCTTTAAAAAGTTACTCTACTCATGTTCCTGTGTTTTCCCTCTGAGATGTTCTGGGACGGTCCATGTGTGCACAGAATCCCTTTTGGTGACTTCTTCCAAGATCACCTCTCTCCCTATTCAAATAATCTTTGAACTGTAGGCTAGAGAGAGGCTTGAGCTGGAGCTGCTTAGCCTAAATGGAAGGGGACCACCTGGTAATGGGGTCTGCAGAGTTCCCAGGTTTGGAATCTCTTCCCTTTACCAGATCCCAAATGTTTTTTAGATATCTTCAAGCGTGCTGCAACACCTTTCCCCCGCCTTACCTCTGCCCTTTGCTCAAGCGATTGAGGAGGGAGTGGGCTAAGAACTGCATTCATGGGCAGTTGCTGTGTGTTAACCTGAGATAAGCACTAGCAAGACATGGTTTGTTTTTATAGGGAGCATTCAAAATTATGACATGAAAACATCATCTACCACTTTGTGTCGTCAGGTGTTTTTGTTTGTTTGTAATGTTCATGGACTAACCATTTGAGATGTTTTCTTGTTCAGCTGTCTGTTATAGGTAGATTTTTGTTAGATTGTTATATGTAGGCTATAGGTAGATCTTTCTTAAACTATGAAAACATTTCAACCAAGATACTTGGGGTTTTTTGAAGAAGAGAGAAGAGTAGGAACAATGAGATGTGGCTTTTCATGTGTATTAAATTCATACAACTTCTTTATTAAGAAAGAAAGTACATTTATGCTTTAGAAACAGATTTGAAAATTGCAAGAAAGTTTATATAAAGTTGAGAGGTCTGATGTGTCCCTGAAAATTCACCAAAATCAATCTGTTTTAAGTTTTATTGTCAAGTTTCAGTTTTGCATAACACAGTCAGCCTGGAGTCTTGGGAGAAATCTTCCTGCACTTGGTTCAATGCAACTGCCTAAGACGTTTCAAGGCATTTTGTGAGGAAATTAAAAAAAAAAAAAAAAGAGAGAGAGAGAAGAGTGTACCTCTCCTCTGCTGTAAATGGTTCTCTCTGGTTCAAGCTGGTATGAAGGAAGAACAACTTTATGCTCAGCTTCAAATGCAAAGGAATTTGGGCAGGGAAAGCTGGATATGTGGAGAGCCAGTGTGGAGAGTTGGGAGCTACCTGTCCGTGCACCAGGGAACTCCTGTGTGGTGCTGAGCATGTGTGGTCACGACTGGCTAAGTTTTCCTGGCTTTTTTTGGAGGGAAATATCTGAAATATGTGGGACTGAATTTGCTGAAACACTCAACTTTCACAGCTGTAACTTAAACAGAACTTACATTTTGAGTTTATAAAAGGCAGAAACTGCCAGAGAAGTCTGTGCATCTCAAGTTCAACATCTAAAAGATGATGACTTAGGCTTTATGTTTTAGTTTCCCTTTGTAAAGTGGAGATATCACTCTACCTCACGATTAATAGTTAATATTTTTGAGACAATCAAATACTGTATTTTTGAATATTATTGTGATGAGATCTGTAAAGATGACTGTGAGGACACAGGTAATCCTGTATTCATTTCCATTCTTGGTTCTGGCATTTCCTGACTTTGAGTGCTTGTCTTTTCTGCCTGGGCAATTTTAAAACTTTTTAGACCTTTTAAAAATATTAAATATATATCTAAATACATTTTTTTTAATATTCCTCCCTCCCTCCAGTGGCTACAGCCAGGAAGTGGTCTGCTACACTGCAGGTAATATTCCTCAGACACCTTCTGCGCCAAGACTTGTTCGAGCTGGTGTCACATGGATCACATTGCAATGGAATAAAGTAGAAGGATGTACGCCAGAGGAAGTGATTTCCTACACCCTGGAAATTCAGGAAGAAGATAATGTAAGTACTGTGTTACTATTAAGTGTACAGAGCGGCTCAGATTGGGTTTTCGTTTATTATTTCAAGTTTGTTGAGAAGACTATGGGTTGCTATTGTAGAGAGCCATTTTTATTATTTTTATAAAGATTATATGAGGACTCCTTAAAACTTTATCCAATAGAAAAGATATTTTAATAAAATGCCTTACAAAAGACAGAATCTGAAGTTAAGTCACATATATTGGGGTGCGTTGCTTAAATGAAATGCTCTTCCATTTTTCACGATTTGTCATTTCTAAATACATTTCATGTTTCTGGTTCCATTGAATAGATGTTTTTCCAGAAATGGTTAGGGTATGGTCCTGAGAGCTGCTGAACTTTCTCTGTTCTCCCCATTTTTCCCCTCCTCTGAAAGCAGCTGGAAGAGGAGGAGGACACCCACACCCTTTTAGAGGCACTCACTACTTGGCAGGAGGGAGCTGTGTGACAACTTCTGCTCCATATTGGCAATTGGACTCCTTAGCTAAACTGCCTAAAAATCTATATTGTCATCCAGGATTCCCTTGCAAAGCCACACAAGAGTCCATGAGATACAGGGCAGTTTGTCCTTAACGAGTTCAGTCTGTCATGTTATACTCCCGTCTATGTGGTATGCTTGCTTTCTGCAATTCTGACACTTTTAAAGAAAATTATTGTGACCTATAAATTACAAAAGAAAAAAGGCTACTCCACTTTAAAGCCCTTTCGATATAACGTGATCTAGCTGCACGCCATAATACAGAGAACACTTACTCAAACTTCTTAGTTATAGAAATGTGTTTGGTTTTGTTTTTTTCTAGGATACTGTGTTTCACCCAAAGTACACTGGAGAGGAGCAAGCCTGTACTGTGAAGAATCTCAGAAGAAGCACACAGTATAAATTTAGGGTAAATTTAGAGGTCGTCTCTTTCCTCTTGTCATTGCGTAGTATTTTGCATGTTGGGTTTTTTTCCAGGTGCTGTAGAGACCCTTTATTACTGCCTGCAAAACTGAGGCATCAAATACAAATTCTACTTATGATATAAGCAATTATTTTGTTTTAAGACCTGATAGATTAAAATGTTAGCCCTATTTTTACTGTAGAAGCTCCTCATTGCTCAGCCTTTCTGAAACAGGCACAGTTCTTGCTACCATATACTATAGAGTACGATCTTGTAAAAATATGACTTCAGGTCCAGGGTGATCTTGGAAGTGATTCCAGTCAGCTGCATTTCTCCCCCAAATGGCTGGTCTGTGGTTGCAGAACCAATTCCACATCCTTACAATTGAGAAGGACGCTGAAAGGAGCCCAGCAAAGACAGCTTCCTGACTCAGGGTATCGTCTTCACCTGGCATGCAGAAAACAAAGCTTTTCCTTAAAAGAGATGGCTCTTAGGTGTGCGTAGCTGTCTTGGTTTGTCTTTTTAGCAGGTGTTAGTGTCTCCTGCTCTGTGAGGGCTCCAAAGTATACAGGCCTCCCAAAGAGATGCTTTGAAATCTTCTTCTGCAGATGCAAAAGTCAGAAATCTGCCCAGCTACCCTTGAACTCCTCAAGCACAGTAGAGGTGCCAATTGCTGTAATCAACTAAAAAAAGTGTGATTTTTACGAAATCAGATGTTCTGCAGCAAGGCTGGCTCCTGTGGCAGCATTTGCAAAGCCGGGGCGGTAAACCGAGCGCTGCTCCACGAGATGGCGATCCGCCACGCAGTACGTAGCCCCGGGTTTGCTCCCTAGCTGGCAAGGAGCTCTCTGTAAAGCTGCTGATCGCTGTGCTTGCCACACGTCAGTGTTGCCAAACAAAACAGGTGTCTGGAAACAGCTTTTTGTCACTTGCAAGTGGCACAGTGAGAGCAGGATGTGATAGGCTTGTATCAGCTCAGGAATACTTGTCTTTCCTCGGTCTTAATGTGTTGAGTAGCAACAGAATTTCAACAACAGTAGCAACAGAATTTGAGTAGCAACAGAAGTTTCACACAGAATTGTTTAAAGCTTTAAAAACAACTTTGCATAAACTGCTTTGTGGGACAGAAGACCTTGTAAAATTGTATGAAGAACTAGCTAAAGAATCATAAAGCTGTCAAGGTAGCACTAGGAGATGAAAATAAAAGCATATTTTAATTTAGCATTGCAAAAGCTCCTGTGATTGTCTAAGGGAAGAGGATGAATAGTGCTTTTCTTCGATTTTACTTTGAAAGTAAAAATGCATTTGTCAAAGCTGGGTCGATATTGCAGTGAACTGGATTTCTTCCTCCTGTCACTGGCCACAAGCACAGCCCTGACCTGACAGCACTGAGATGTTCACTCGTGGTGTGCAGACCAGGGTAGGGAGCAGCATTACATTAAATAGCCATAGAACTTGGATAAGGAGCCCCCAAACTGTAAAAGAAGTAATATCACAGCAGTATTTTTAAACTGGCTGGTTCTGGGCTTGTCTTTGAACCTTGGCAAAATAGTAGGTTGACTAATATGGGACTTGGGCTAATAAAGAATTAATGGGGAAATTTAATTCCTGCCAATTCATGCATGCTTACAGAAGATGCATCCTGCTAAGCTAGCATTTTTGATGAAAATAAAGTTTGGTTCATTACAGTCGTAATGGAAGTATATTACACCTTTGTAAAGTGGTTCGTTTAGTATCGAGTGAGGGTTTGACAAAGCAGGGTAAATGATACAAAGCTTAACCTGGGAAGGTGCAGAAATTTCATTCTCTGAAATATTTGAAATGTCAGCATAAAAAGGAATGACTAGTGACTGTTCCCAGTGAGCTTCCACAGTGGCCAGCGCTGCTGTACGCTATTTCATACTTTTACCAGCAGCGTGGAAGGAAACAGTTTTATTTCTGGTGACAGGATGGAGGACTCTAGGTTGGGGAGCAGTGGCTCTGAAAAAGTGCTGAATGTCCTGGTTTGAACAATCAGTTTAATATGAATTTTCAGTTCCTACCAGGCTAGTACAATCTTTAGCTATGTAAATAAGATAGTTTATAAATTAAAAAATAATGTTATATTACATCTGTATCTGGCACTCATCCCTAGTGCTGTTACTTGGATGTTTGGCTAGCTCCTGTATCTGGTGTTCATGTTAGGGTTTCTTAAATTGGAGAATACTCAGAGAAGAACCAAGAGATGAAGAAATGACTAGAAATTATGCCATTAAAAAAAAAATGCCACAACCTCAATTAATTTAATTTAGCAGGTAGAAGAGGATCTCCAGTGTGGATGAAACTTTAATAACTGGCTTTTCAGTTTAGCAGGCCAAAAGTATTAATTTCCGTTTGCAGAAAATTATAAGCCAGGCAAATTCCGGTGTTTCAGGAGAAACACAGGGATGGTAATGATTTTTTGGTTCTTTTTTGCTGGCATTTTTTAATGTTGAGATGAGATACAAATGTAAAAGGTATGTCCTAGTTCATACAGAAGTTAATACAGGCTTTAATGGCTTTTTAAAGCAGGAGTGTGGACTAGAGAACCTCAATGACTTTTTCTGGCCTTAAATTGTTTTGTTAGAAGAGATGATAGAAATGACTGTGATAGAGCTTTGCAAGTGGGAAGGTTCCTGCTAGTTTATATTCACGATTAGTAATTATAATAAATATTTCATTACTCACTTCCTTGGCAGCGAATTTAAGTTGCAGAGACTAGTATGAACTAATACGACTCCCAACAGCCATAGTAAGACCATTTGGGTTTCTAGTATGACTGGGATCTGCTCAGTCTCGTGGCCAGGTCCTAATGTCTTCTCTTGCTTAGCACTGTTCTCAGTGAAGTCAACAGAAAATATTCTAGATACAAAAGATTTGGCTTAGAATATTTTTGTGTGCATCCTGCTAGTTTCAGTAACCACAGAGTAAGCACTTGTTATTTATCTGCAATTCTGCTTAAGTTTTTGATTATGCGATACTGATATTCTTAAGTAATTTCTTTTAAATAGCTGTTTGAGATACCTCTAAAATAAAAATAACATAGATGCTCTCATTATTTTCATCTTCTATGACTACATAACTACAGGTTGGCATGTGACTTTTTAAAGGGGGAAAAACTGTAATTCTCTTATCCAGACTTACCAAGATCTAGTGCTAGTGGAGCACTAGCAAATTCCGTGTGGTTTCTGAAGAACCAGCATGACAATCCGATATGTATTATTAGAAATCCTCACTCTTTGGGATCTGACATGCTTCCTTTTAATGATATTTGTGCAACTGTTAAGGGAAGTCTTATGTAAAGCTATCAGAAAAGGAAATCATGTTATCTTTATTGTGTTTTTCTTTCAGTTGTTTGCTTCTAATGTGGAAGGAAAGAGTTCTCCGAGTGAAATTTTGGTCTGTACAACAAGCCCAGACAGGCCAGGACCTCCAACCAGACCCACTATTAAAGGGCCAATAACATCTCATGGCTTTAGTGTTAAATGGGGTAAGCCAATCCAATTTATCACACTACAGCTTTTGCAGGTCATAGTATACATTACTGAATTCAAAGAAGATTGTGTAGACGCATATTATAACTCAGATTTTTCATGCAGCTTCTCAGTTCGGAGTTGAATGTGTTTGGAGAGCTTCACAGCTGTAGTTGTTTGACTACTTGAGAGATGTGTAAAAGCACTTGTTTGCAGAGTCAAAAACGTTGTTTGCTTTTATTAATTAATTTGTACTTTCACTTGAGTGCCATGTTCAGGCTTTTCACCTTCCATTTCATGTCCTGTTTCACATGCACGCTACTTATCATTCCATCTGCTTCCTGTATCAGTGATGCAAACCTCCATGCTTAGCACAAATATCTGTATCTTTTTCAATGCTTTTACTAGCATTTTCTTTTCATCTTTCTGAGATGTTATCCAGCCACCTTATTTTGACTCATTCTAAAAAATAACCTGCGCTGCCAACTTCTGCTGTAACAATTCCCTGCTGTAGTCAGTGTGGTGGAGTTAGTTTGTGAGGGAGAAGGAGCAGAATCAGAAACAGCTTTTGTAAACTTTATCTTATATTTTATTCCTAATATGAGGTACTGATGAGTTTCCTTGTTTTTCAGATCCTCCACAGGATAATGGTGGTTCAGAAATTCTAAAATACCTATTAGAGATTTCTCACGGAAATTCAGAAGGTAGGTTTGACATGGTTTTATCCACTTCAACTCATAATGACTGCTATAAGGGAGTAATGACCTTTCTGACTATTATCATTTCTTACGTTATTTTTACATTATTATTTTTGAGAAATGATTGTATCAAATATCTTAGGTGGTATTTTCAGCTATGTAGTTTGGCATCTTCCCAGTACTCTATGAATTTCACCAAATATGAAATAGAAAACTAAAATTTTGTTGAAACATTGATGGAAGGAAAGAAAAAAAACCTTCACATCCTAAGTCATAATAGCAAAAATTAGAGTTCCCTGGACACAACTTAACCAGAAAGCTGAACCTCATACTGCTTAGTAAGTTAAACACTACAAATTATAATGTATTATTGTCACTAATATACTAGTGCTACAGATTTGAGTAAAACACAGGTATGCACTTGCAGCCTTAAAATTTCCAGGGTTCCTGGGAGAGTTTGCATTGGGGAAGGGAGGGGGGAGGTAAGTATTTATTTTTTTATTCTCCTTTAAGACAGGTGGAAATTTGGACCGTAGGACTGAAATTACTGTATGATTTTGTGTGTGTGTGTGTATATATATATATGTATATTTATACACAGAAACATATTTTATATGTGTATGTCTTTAAGCAGGAATATTAGTAATATAAACACTAATGATTTTCCTGAAATAATTTGTGGGAAACCTCATTAAAAATTTTCTTTCCTCCTAGACAGTAGTAGTCATATGCTGTTGTATTTTACTTGTCTAAATGTGGATATACCTCTTTTTCTAGCAAATCAATGGGAAGTGGCATATAGCGGATCAGCTACAGAATATACCTGTACTCACTTGAAACCAGGCACTTTGTATAAACTCCGGGCATGCTGTATCAGCACAGGTGGACACAGTCAGGTAGGTATTATTTAACAGTAATAACTCTTGGTTTTTTGTATTTTTCAGAGATTTATCTGTTAGATTTGCTAAATCATTTCTGCTTTTAAAAGTAGGTGAAGATTTTTCCTCAAATTTAGTCTTTGAATGCAGTAAAGCCACAGTAGTTTCAGTTAATCATGTCTTGCAAGTTACTGTATTTTGGAAGACTTCTTTACTTCTGTGTTTGTTTTTTTTTGTTTGCTTTTTCTGGGCAAATTGCAATTTAGTGAGGCTTAGTTTCCTCAAAAGCAATCTGTAGATATTTAGATTTAGGGTAGAAAAGACCATAATGTTTATCTGATCTGACTGCTTGCTTGAGAAAGGCTGTAGAACCTCATCTACTGTATGCCTGTACTGACCTAATTTGGTGATACCGGAAGATGTAGTATGCGTAGCTTGTTGTAATAGTTAATCACCTTTTATGTGGTTGAATTCTTCTTAACATTTTTTAGTTCTATTTTCCAGGCACTGATTCTTGGCATTCTTTTTTTTGAGTTAAAAGCATTTTAGTACCTACATTTTTATTCCTCTGGATATGGCTTTTTATGATAAATTGATGAGTTCTTCAGTGCTTGGTATTACTTAACAAGCAATGAAAATTAAAATATAGAGCCACACACAATTGTCCAACAAATTTTCCTCAGCTGAAATTTTCAGTTGTGCTAATGAAATAACTCTGTTAATTGTATTTGTAAATAATATGTTTGAGAGTATCTCTTATCCTTCATTGTTTATGTAAATTTCTAATGTGCCAGTATAGTATTTTAGAAATGGCAGTGGTAGGAAGTAATTTTTTGTATCACTTTCTAATTCATGCCTTACCTTGTAGGCATGTAGCTAATCTTCCTGGAGCGCTAACTTCAGCCGCTGTTTTTTTCCAGTGTTCTGAAAGTTTACCTGTCCGTACGCTAAGTGTTGCACCAGGTCCCTGCCGGCCACCAAGGATTTTAGGGAAGCCGAAGCACAAAGAAGTTCAGCTACAATGGGGTAAGCGACTGAAGCATGTCCCTAGGCAATAGCTTTGTTTTAGATTGTTAGTTGCTAAACCTTCATTAGCTTTTATTTCTACTGCTGGATTTTATGAGAAATTGCAGCGTGTTATGCCAGCTTGGAAGTATAATCCCAACTCCAGTAAAGTCTGTGCAAGTCAGAAATAAAACTCTTCATCAGCTTCTCTGGCTCTGTATTGAGCTCTCTGAACTCAGTTGTCCTTCAGTTGCCCTTTGGGCCTGGAACTGTGCTCCCACTGTTGTTAATTAGGACCTATCTCTGTCAAGACTATAAAATAGACACTATACTAAAATATCTATCCTTTTATCTCAAAAACACTGTGTGATTCAAGATTCTTTTTATTCCTTTGCAGTACTGACTTAGAAGCATTTTACTACTTCCAATTTAAGACTACTTTCAGAAATTTGAGTCAGAGCATGCTGAAACAATCTTGAGTGGTATTTAAACCCTGATCCATGAAATAACACCAAAAAAATCCCTGGAAGCTTGTAATTTTGAAAAGTACATGGACAGTAGACATGACACTTAACCATCAAAATGCACGTTTTTCCAAATACAGGGTACATGGCAGTATGCAACAGATTCTTCGATCACTATGATAAACTTGCAGCATCCAAGGTTCTTTGTGGCATCATCTGTTAAATTAATTATTGAAAGTATCTGTCTAGAGCAGCGCTATTTCTAACTGACAAATATATCTGCTTCCAGTGTAAAAATTCAGTTGTGTTGTGCATTCAATATTTCATATTGTTTCCTAGAAGATCGTATCTTTGGGTGCATCACTGTTTTTCAGAACTCCACGTGGGGTTGGTTCTGTGGTACTGGCTTAAGATCTAATATAAAAATATTACCAGAAACATTGTTTTCATGGTGAGCAAAGTGTCCACAAAGAACCAGGTATGGGCACAAAAAAATTTCAGTTTCCCAGAAAGCTATTATTCCAACTGAAGTTCAGGACTTACATCATTGTGTAGAGATTTGGATCCTCATAAATGCTTTGTGGTATTTTATTGCGGAGTGACTAATAAATTTTGAGGATGGCAGTTGCTGGTATCTTTATTAGGTGTTATTGGTGCCTTAACAGAAAGCTCACGTTTAAGCAGTAGTTTTGGAGGGTACATGACCTGTATTAACCTGTGTCCAATCGAAGCCAGCAGCCAAGATTAGATCAGACAGCCACCATGTGCCTCATAATTTCTCTCTGATCCAGAAAGAATATATTGAGCACCAGTCCCATTCTTTGAGCGGTTCTCAGTATGCTTTCTCTCTTTTGCCTTACTGACCAACATGTACCCCAAGTTTTGGGGAGGGGTTGCACACAACACCACCTTTCATATAGGAAGACGCTGTTCATCAGCAGAGGAGGAGCAGCTGCTGTGTCCTACTCAAGTAATTAGGGATTTTTGGTATCCAGTAGTGCTTCTCACTCATTCAGAGGGAGATCATTGCCTTGGGGATCTCCCAAGCCATGGGTCTGACCATGTGAATACTTAGGTTAAAATTTTACTCATTTGCTTTAAAAATCTCAATCGTATGCATGGCTGATATATTGTGGGTAAGACACCTATCAAAGGGGAAAGTAACTGCTGATAGCATATGTACCTGTGATATGTGAAGAATCAGTCTTCCCTGCATATGTCCTTATGTTGTTAATGAATCATATCACTTCTTTCTAGATGCCCCTCCGTCAGAAAGTGGCTGTCCCGTCTCCGAGTACAGCGTAGAAATGACAGAACCCGAGGAAGTCATTTCTGAAGTGTATCATGGTCCTGATCTGGAGTGCACAGTCAGCAACCTCCTTCCTGGCACGACGTACCGGTTCAGAGTGAGGGCTCTGAACGATGGCGGGGTATGTTCGGTGTGCTGTGCACCGCCAGAGCAGGTGTGCTCGAGTGTGGTTTGCCTTTCTCGCACTGGAGGTTGTGGCGTGCCTGAGACGTGATACTTGAATGTGATAGTGCTGATGAACAGAAAGATGAAGGTGGGGGTAGACAAACAGAGAAATTCTTAAAGGAAATAGAGAAAAAAGAAATAGAGAGAAATTCTTAAAGAAACTTTAGAGGAAGATGTGCAATTTTGAGTCCAATTTTTTTTTTTTTAAGTGGCTTGGCTGGCCAAAATCACCTGGACCAAAATATGCTGAATCTCTACTGATAGTCGTATCTGCTTACCAGGAGAGATCTCTATTCCTCTTTCATTACATCCCTCCAGTTTTTAAAAATCTTTATTGTATAAAAGCAAACACTGAAATTTCAGTAAGATATTGATATATTTCGAGGAATGTTTGCATTGTTAATGAATATTTTTGTTTTAATTTGAAAAAATGTACACTTTCAAATAGAAAGGTTTTTGTTCTTATGATTTCCTTGAAAGATGTGCCTTCCCACATTCATCAGAAATTCTGATCTGATGACTACTGAAATCTACTGAAAAATGCCTGTTGATTCAGTGAGGTCTGGGTTGGTCCTGCTTGCCTTTGTGAGAGCGTCATTCTGAGGGTTTGGGGTTTTTTTTGTTTGTTTGTTTTTTATAAAGGCGGTTCCAGCAACAGCAAGTGGCATATTGATGGGTTTGTTCCTAGGAAGTCTTCATGATGAACATAACATAAAACTTTTAAGTAATTCAACCACCAAGAGAAAATCTCTTAAAACTTCATTTAGGTGTTAGGAAAATATGCAGGACTCTTAAATTGTTCTGTCTTAAAGATTTCCATTTTTCTGTTTTTGTGAAAAATGAATTACATACACATACATGTAGAGGTTGGATTTGCTTGCCGGAATGGAAGTAATTGCCTACCTGGCAACTTTGCATATCTGGTATCTTGACTTGTTGAACACAGTTTCTTCCAAAGTTGCAAAGTATTTCTAGTCCACCTTCTTTGTCAGTTGACAAACTATTTTGGAGTGCACATTTTTTACTCCTCAGTAAATTGGAGGTGACTTACACTTTTGCTTGCGCTCACCACGGCACAGGAGCATGGACATGAGTGCTGGAGCAGCTGTTGTGCTGTCTGTTCACACCTTACCTCACACTTTGCAAAAACTTCTGTGTCCACAGTCTAATACTGAACTTCGATGACTGGCCTTGAGCATTGGAAGCCCAGTTTATCTTTGAGAGGGTTTTTTTTCATTAAGAAAGTTTCTATATGCTGTTCTTAAAGTCTTTAAGGAGCGAGAGATGTGTGTGTTTATGTATTAATGTATAGGTACTTTGTTCCCCCCTAGTATGGGCCATATTCTGAAGCCACAGAAATCACCACAGCAGCGGGACCACCCAGCCAGTGCAGAGCACCTTCCCTCTCCTTTCTGTCTGACACAAGTGTACTTGTAAGCTGGGAGGTAAGTCAGGTACCCTGAATGTTTAATTTCTAACTTGCTTATCCAACCCAATTTGGTCATTGCACACTTGAAAGCCAGCTCAAGAGCTATTAACTAGTTTAGAATTTTTTTTAGAAGAAAACCATATGCACAAACTCTTCTATTGTAGAAAATCATCTCCACTTTGCTCTTTAAAGAATTGTAAAGTTGATCATGAGTCATCCAGACCTGGGATACAGACACAAGACCACCTACGTCGGCACCAAACGGTAGACCGTTGGTCTGTTTAGAAGTACGCTCTCTGCAGGCTTTTAGTGTGTCAAAATGTTCTGGGCTGGAATTATGAAGCCAAATATTTGATTTTTGGATGAAGCTAGAGTCTCTGATATGAAATTAACTCTGCACAGATGCTTATGTTTCAGTTTTTCCTCAGAAATTGTTTGTCTCTTCCCCAAATATTTACTTTGATTTAAGTTTGTGTGTGTTCCCTTTCCATCCTCCAGGATTTTAGACTTAGGATTTTTTTTAAAATAAATCGTAGCTGAAACACTGAAGGGTTCATTGGTGTCATTAAAAGAAAGTGCCTTAAGTAATTAAGGCAGAAAAGAAAGGATGTTGTCATAAATAAAGCTCTGGTATGGAGCAATGTGCTGTGATTGTGCCAGAGACTTTCTGTGAAAACCTTGCAGCTGTGTCAGCTACAAAAGGTTGGCTCGTAACATGGGCAGCATTGAGAAAGAAGCTACCAATGTTAGTGAGATACTTGAATATATTGATTTGTGCTGCCAGCATATCTAGACACAAGCATAATCTGAGTTTAATTTTATAATGCAACAGGCACATTTTGTGCAGTTTTGGGGGAGTTTGTTAATATTTCTTGCAGCATTTTGTGAAGCTAAGCTAAGTCAAGTCGTGCTAAGCTTTTTAATGTTACCTTTAAAATGAGTGCAGGAACAGATATTTGCTGTCCCCAGCCATGAGTGAATGCTGCATTGATCCTGGCATGCTCTGTATTTATATGCAGGATACATTTGTTTATTCTAACTAAAAAAGTAGCTTTGGAAGGAATGATACGGTTTGCAATGGTTAGGTTTTCTTAAAGGGCCTGTTACTTACTTTTTAGCTGATCAGATTAAAAATGAAAAACAGCAGAGGACTGAGTTTTTGAGGACCGTTTGTTCTGGCTGCAAAATTATGAAGAGAGCACACCATGGTGCCTACCATGCAGCCTGCTATGCCTTTTTTGCACACTGGTTTAAAACTATGGCTTTTAGGTTATATTTCAGTTAAGGTGGTCGCACTTTTATTAGAGAAAGTTACAAATGGCGCAAGGGGTTCCTCTCATGTTTCCCAGTTTAGCAGTTCTGAATGTTCCTACTTAAATAGCTGGAAGCTCTGAGGCACCGCTAGCGAACGCTGGGTATTTTTTCAGGGTGGTCGTTATGATGTGTAATGATGCTCTATATCCTTTTATTGGAAATTAGACTCCCTACGGTGGAAGGTTGATGTGCTCCTCTGTTGAGCCCACCATTCGTCGTCCTTTTCCAAGTAACAAATAGCCATGCTGACAAATTTGCAGTTGCTCTACTGGATGACTGTTTATTTAATTTTCTCACAGTTATTACTTTGTTTTTTGGGGAGGGGCAGGATGTTGAGCCAGATAGATTTACATGCGTACTTACATTGCTTTCTGAGTCCCCAGTGGAGGGAAGGAGAAGAGAGCTTGTCGCATGCTGTAATCACAAAACATTTGTCCTTTGCTAGAGCACACGTTTTAAACTGCCCATAGAGCAGAGATTCCCCAGTCCACACAGTACAGCACTAAACAGTCCTGGTGAAGGTACAGGATACTTGGGTCTTTTGGAGAACCATGCCGTTATGCCTGCTCAAGCGCATCTCTAGCAAATTCAGGTGTAGATTCCATGTTCCTGTAGACTTCAGAATGAGAAAGGAATTGCTGGGGATATACGGATCCTGTAGGAATTGTTTTGTGGACATTAAGGTACACAGATCCCCGTTTCCATATTTCCATACTTTGACCATTGGCTTGATGGCTGACTTTCACTGGAAGCCTCCTTCAAGCTCCTCATTTGCTGAGGTTTTTCTTTTCCCGGTAACATGAGGAACTCCTTAAGGGTTTTGGAGGCGAGCTCTTCCAGTCGTGCCTTTGATCTCCAGACCAGGCTAGGCTGGACTAGATTGATGGGGTTTGTGTCTCCATGTTGTGCTTCTGCCAAGCCAGTGGAGAGACAATTTATTACCGAGTGTCCTGATGAAAAGCAAAGTAATGCTGTGTAACCGTCATACACATTCTCATTTCTGTGAATTTCTTTCAGGTAATTTTTGTGCAAAATTGGCCTGTTTCAGTAACCTATTATAGAACACTAATTCAGCGTGTGTCCATTTGCAGACGTAATTGTTCATTAATGTAATAATAAGGGACTTTATTCCTTATCCAGTGAAACACAGCGATCTGAAGTGTCCGTTTCTGAGTTGAACCACATAACTATTTGTGTTGCAGAGTCCCGAATGTTCTGGTGCTGACATTTCTGAATACAGATTAGAGTGGGGAGAAGATGAGGAATCTCTAGAACTCGTATATAATGGCACAGATACCTGTTTTGAAATAAGTGAGCTGTCAGCGGCAGCACAGTACTGCTGTAGGCTACAGGTATGGATTTTGTGAATTTTTGTCTGTGAATTTTTGCATGCGTTGCAATTTAAGATGTACACACAATTTTCTTCTGCTGTGTTTTTATTTTCATTATTAACCACTAGGAAATTAAGTGCTCTGCAAGTCACAAGCAGTGTACCTTTTTTTAAATAATGCTGACTGCTGTTATCTATATAAACAAACAATTCAAAGTTATAAACGAGATGGTTGATACAACTTTTAGCTCTCAAAAATTGCTTTCATATATCATGTGCTTTATCTTCAGTGAATACTGCTGTTAACAGCCAGTGATGCACTGTCCTCTGATATTAAAATAAAATTACAATGTTCTAGACTCTTTCCAGAAAAATTTTTTTTCTAGGAAGTATTACATGAACAGCAGCTACCTCCTACTTTTCACAGGATGTTGAAGATTCCTCTAACTTAAATAATACCTTCCAACATCTGTTTCATTTATCAAATAAAGCAAACCAGTTAGTAGGTTGCTATGTACCTAGCTGCAGCTGCCAGAAAGTGTAGTCCTCATCTTTACCATTTTGTCTCTTAGATTTGTAAAATGTTTGTTGTAAAATGTAAAATGTGTTTTTCTCCTTCATGTCCCCTGAAAAAAGTAGACAGGAAGTAATGGGGAGTAAATGGAAATGAAGTAAAAACATTTTTGCACAAGATACTCTTGTATTCTTTTCCACAAAATTTATTTGTATGCTAAGACAGAATACCACCAGTAAATCCAACCAAAAGTTCACGTACCCACCCAGCTGGCAACACGTGGACCACCCAGGGTCATTTCTTTGATCAGAGACAGCATGCTTTTGTCAAGTGTTGTCATCTTAAATTTTTTTAAACAGATCACTCAATTTTTTTTATAAAGTGGCTTTCTAGCAGTTGGCCAGAAGCCAAGGAGCTAGGACCTCACACTTGTAAGTGTGCTCAGTTGTATTTTCTGCCTTTGTCACAACTGGCAACCTTGTCCTGGCAATGCTGGGGGAAACTAGTTGAACGAGCATGTGTGAGTGGACTGAAGCGCGAGCCAGCAATTGCCTTCTGCTTCCGCGAGAAGGACAGCATTGAAAACGCCCTGGGCAGGGAGGAGACCACAGAGCCACTTCTGTGGTAAATGGTGGGGACCTGGAGGTGTTAATGTTAAAAATGGTAACAGCCAGCGGTATAGTATCTTTGATTTGAGAGGGGACAGATATTTGTGGTAGGTAATTTAAAAGAAGTTCCACCAAGCTACCCAGGTATTAACACATCAACTATAATTTCATGTGTAGGCCAAAGGTAAATGAAATACGTGATACCATGAAAATATTTTAATGAAGCCCATTAATGGTCCATGCAGTATCTTCTAGAGGGCTTCATCCTGTAAATCTGATCTTTGTGTTGTATACAGAGGCATTTGAGAATCCATGTTATAAGATACACTGTAACATTTAAACAATTGTAAGAAAAAAAATCAAAATATGAGTTGCGGACAAAGGAGAAAAGTTCACTACTTTCAGAAATCTTAGTTTTTGGGGGGGGTTTCTGTTTTTTAATGGAGAGGATGATATTCCTTATCTGTTAGCAGCTTTAACAAAGTCTTTCTTTTACTTTTTAAAAATAAAGATTCCCCTAACTTTTACTCTGACTTCTAATAAACACAACATTGTTATCTCAATCTACAGTAACTCAATAAAAAGAGAAAATCAAGGAATCAGGCATATATAACTGCAGGGAATACAATTTGTCTTCACTGTTGCTCAATTTTTTCCCTGTAATGAATGTTCCTGAACACAATTATGGCTCCTATAAAGGGAAATATTGTGCCATTTCGGGAGGGGGAATATCTAGGAAGCAAGGAAGAATGAAATTCCCATCAGTTATGATGATGAGGTTGTCCAATAAAACAGTTAAAAGCACCACTAAAAATGCATTGCTTGGAGCAACATACAGATTGCCAAACACTGGTTTAGAGGCAAGACAAATAATATCATTGGCAGACCACAAAACAAGGCTCACTTCTTAACAGCTCCAGAAGCGCTTCACTAAATAGAAGATGTCCCTGGAGCAGGGTTTGTTTTGAAGGGCTTTTTAAAGGGCTGACAAATCTAACTTTATTATCTCTTTCTTCAATTGAACAAACGCCTCCTGGAAAAACGAACCAAGGCTATCTGTTTGTGCTGTGCATGGCAGACAGAATTATTCACTGCAGCTAAGCGTGAGCCAGAAACCAAACGATTGTCTGACGGGTCCTTTCCTCACCATTCTAGTCCCACGGGAAAGATGGTAAACCCCAGTTTTCTGGGTCAGTCGTGTTCCACTGGGAGAACGTGGGCTCACTTTTCCAGCTGCCAAGGAGGCAAGTGTGGTGGACGATGCTGGGGAGGCTCCTTTTGGAGGCCTGTATCTTCTGCGTTTCTCTGGCGTAGTGCAGACTGTACCGTAATATCCGATCACAAGCTTTCTATGTACCGTGTTGGCCAACAGCATATGGGCTCTATCAGGATGAGCAGAGGTGTTAGATCAAGGGAAGCTATTCTTCCCTGTACTTTGCCACTCGTTAGTATCTGGAATACTGTGTCCGATTTCACTCCAGAGAAAGACTGGAACAGATTCAGACAAGATACAAAGAAGAAAAAGTTGCCACTGTGAGAGTAATTAATGATTGTAACACTGGCCCAAAGGGGTTGTGAGTTCTCCAACCTTGGAAGTTTTCAAGATGCAACTGGACAAAACCCTGAGCAACCTGGTTGGTACTCAGTGCTGACCCTGCTCGGCATAGCAGGCTGGAATATGGGATGTCCCAAGGTCCCTGCCAACCTGCATGATTCTATGGTTCTGCACACAAGCGTGTATCATAAGCATGAGAAGGTAATGTTGGGCATTTCCTGTGCCATTTCAGTGCAACATATACAGCATTTACAACATCCAGAGAAACAACCGATAAAAAACAGGTCTGTACAACTGTGCAGAGCTGAGCTTGGAAAGACATCAGGCTCTGTAATTAGTGAGTAGAAGCAGGCCAGATTTTGAAACTTGGGGATCTATGAATCTAGGTGAGAAGCTTGATAACCTGGTTGCTCTGCACTCTTGTGGAAAACATTGAGCTACGTGCTTTGGTAGCTTGCTAGTGATTTGTGACTTCAGGGGAAGTCTAAGTCATCGATTTAACACCATGCTGAGTTAATATTTTCTTTTATCAGAAAGTTTTGGTTGAAATTAGCTATTAATTATGTAAGTTAGGAACAAGTGTAGCTGTTAGCAAGCCACATGCCCTTTACATTTGGGGTACTCTGCTCGCATAAAGTATCTACTGTTGGACTCTGCAGAAGACTGCAGGAGACTGAGTTCTTGTATACAGGACAGCATGGCAACTTGGGTAGCCAGTTTGTTGGACAGCACGATGCCAGCTGTCACTGACAGCATGATGACTGTGACATTTTCTCTTACCAAACAAAGTTTGCTGCTGCTAAAAAGGTTACTGTTAAGTTTGATTAAACAGCTGTTAGGACAAAGATAAATATTCTCAAATTTGTCTGAGTGATGCTTCTGAATGACAAAGGAAAATATTAGTTGCTCAAATATAGAGGGCATGAATCATTCAAATGTTGCTTCTTCTCTAAAGAATCGACCGCAGAGTTCACTATTACAAGCTTGACTGACATGTAAAATAGAATATTTCTCCTCTAAAAATTCTGTTTTGACTCACAGGCTGTTAACCAGGCAGGAGCTGGACCCTACAGCGATCCAGTAACCTGCAAACTCCCTGCGTCTGTACCTGATGCAGTCTCTACCCTCTCCGTGCTGGAGGATGAGCCCGTGGATGCCTCTCAGATATCCCCCTCTGTGTGCCTTGTACTGAGCTGGGAGGAACCATGCAATAACGGCGCTGAGATCACTTCGTACAACATTGACCTTGGCGACATCAGCATCCCAGTGGGAAATGTTACAACTTACGTTATCGGTGATTTGCTGCCAGAAACCTCGTACCGGTTAGTGGAGGTTTTTTTTTTTTTGGCGTGGTGCAGAAACTCAGAATGAGATCGTACAGCTTAATTTTACATGGGAAATGATTATGGGCTATAGAGGGTATTTAAAAAAAAAAAAAAAAAAAAAAAAGTGAGCCATCAGTCTAGCATAGTTCCTCTATGGAAGGTTCAAATACAAGGTCTTTCTTCCCTTTTCACTCTCTCCCCTCTCCTTCCCTTATCTCTCTTCTTTTTTAATGTTGCTTTACTAAGGTAAGGCTACTCTGGTAGGTAAATTCATTCCCAAACTAGGATAACTAAGATTAGACTGCAGCATCACACTTTCTCAGGTGCTAATCGATAAAATTCCAAGGGTCTGTTTTATTAATATTAACTATATTGATGACTGTGTGTGGATAGCAATTTGCATGCTATGAACTTTTATTTGTGTGGTTTTGAATAGCTATATTTCTTATTTTTAGCATATGAAAAATTGAAGAAGGGAACATCTGAGTTTAAAACCAATTTCTTCATAATAGTCCAGATTCTAAATTTTACTTCTAAATGGCATTGCAAAATTTTTATTGCTACTTTACTGTTCAGACTTCTATATATATTTTTTCCCCTGCCTGCTAACTAAAACACAAATTAAATGATTGCAGGCAATGAACAGCAATACAGCAGAAGTCCTGTCAGGAGAAATTCTATTTTGAGTGCTATTCTAATAAATACTGAAATCTGATTGCACAGCTCTAAAATTAGCCATGGCACAGACCTACAGTAAAATTTTTCTTTTTTTCTTTGTATTCAAGGGTCACAATCCTACAAATCTTGTAAAATTTAAATAAGAAGTTCAGTTCTCAATTTTTATCATGTACCCTAAAAAGAGAACTTCCTGTAGCATGTAGAATACAAATATACCTGCTAAAAGTTATTTAAAGCGAGGGACATGCTTTCATTTTGTGTCCTTACAGTGCCTAGCACAGTGGGTCCAGATCTTTGCCTAGAATATCTAGGTTGTAAAGCCATGTAGTTCAAAAAAAAAAAAAAAAAGTAGATTTTAGTCTTTGTGGTTTTTTGTTTGTTTTTGGTTTTTTTAAGATCCTAATTTTGTGATAAGTTTAAGCTAGCATTATTGTCAAAAAAAAAAAAAAGAAAAAGAAAAGCAGTCCTGCTCTCTTGTTCCTGCTCATCATGTATTGTCCCCTGTTTTGTGCCACCAAAGCTTTCTTGCAGCATTCCAGACTGGGAAAACTCATCCTGTTGAAAACTAGCCATGTTTTCCACTTGATAAAGGGGCGAGAGAGCAGAAGCACCTCCTCTAGCTGCTGTCATGCTGCTGACCTGCCTCTGCCTCCACGTTTTCACGTGTTTCTCCCACTCTCCCTTGCACCCGCACTGGTGCTTATGTGATCTTCCTCTAAGCCAGATCAGGGAGCTCAACTGGTTGAAGACTAATCAAAACCTAATACAACTGATGAGTTTGGCTATTGACTGAGCTACGCAGCTGAGGAGCTGCACCATCATTGGGCAGTCTGCTGCTCGCTGTCCAGTCGAGGGCTAAAGCAAGATGAGAGCTTTGAGCAACCCGCTCCAGACAGCCAGAAGGGAGCATCTGAATTGCAGCTCTCTGTTTCTTTAGCTGATTCCTGCTTGTCTACAGCTTCCTTTTGGCAAATGTCCTTGTCTCCAGAGTCTAGAAGTGGAAATCTGGAATGAAAGGATAGATGGGATGTTAGGCTGCTTTCTAGCCATACCGCGATTCATCCTGCAGTTCCCACTCCTGCTACCGTAGGAAGTATTGTTTTGCGGAGCTCCTACTGCATTCTGATTTCCTTAGTTTGTAAAAGGCGCCCTATTAGATTACGTGGTTTTAGTCTGGGAGTCGTCTTGTCTCTGATCTGAAGGAAAGGGCAAAAGCACAGGCGTTAACTCTTAACTGTTCTAAATGTTTTCGTAGGACTAAGTTCCTAAAAACGATGGTAAGAGCACAAACCAGTAGATGACCAATCAGGAGTGATAATATATGAAAGCTTTTTTCTTTAATAAAATAAGAAAAACAAACTCCAAATACTGCGTCTTGTGTCTGTCAGGGAAGCCAAGCGACTGAAGCAGAGTTGCAGAAGCACCTCGTGTAGCACCGACTGCAGTTTGAAATATTTTTGTGCTAATAAAAATAGACACATTGAAGAAATATTTTTGTTACTGGATTGATTGTTAACTCCTTGATTTGTATTTCTTCTTTAAGCTTGTGTACACCAGTTTTTATCTGGGAACATCTGTGCCCATATAAATGTGTCCATAAATAAACACATCCCTTTACACACACACTCTCTAGTCGTCTGTGCTGTTTCAGGCACCAAGGGCCCCGTAAGCCTAAGAATATTGTTAGTTTTGATTAACCGCCATGAATGGTTTCCTTGAGTTACTCTGAAGTGGAAATACTGTTGCAGAAAAGGGAGTGAAATGGTACAGTAAGAACATGGGAAGCTGCTGATAATTCTGCGCTTTTACAAAAGCAAAGGTGGAAGGCTTTCGAAAGCCGGGCCTGGAAGGAGGCTCTTCGTCACGAGCAGCTCCAGGCAACTGCTCTTGGAGTCAGGACACCGTGTATTTCCTTTCAGTGCATTTATTAAGCTATGTTTTAAAATACGCTGGGGTTTTCTGTCCTCCCAGTTCCTCCTTTTCCGTCCTCCCATTCTAATCGGAAGGGTATTTCAGAACTGCGCTGATCTCATTCTCTAAATTTGTTCACCAACAGTTTTTGTGTCAACTTTGTTTAACAAAACTAGCTCTTCTCTCTCAAGTGCTTGTTCCCTGCTGTGTTTAAAAGCAGCAAACATGTTTTCTTCCAGGCTTTGTTTTTCCTAGACTAAACAAGCCAAACGCTACTGTTACTGAGACTCTGAAATATCTTGCCAAAGCTTCAGCAAAATTTCAAGTAAATTAGCAAAAGGTTTTTATGTTTTAGTTTCATTTGAATCTCACTGTCAGTGTTTTAGTTTGTGGGAGCCCAGAACTTGAAAGCAAATCTTCTTAATTTCTAAACTCTGTTGAGGGAAAGATCTTTCAAGATGCAAAGAGTGCACGTGGAGGCTCAAGTCAGCAGCGCTTACGTGGGTCGGAAAACAGAATTTATGCTCTGGAGGGGGAAACTAAGTCTCATCCCAGCCCCGAAAGTGTTACCTGGTGGGGACTGGTGAGGCTGAGTAATTGTCAACCATTGCGTTCAGGCAGATGGAGGGAGGTGGCTGTACTGCTTCTCCTCCCTTTTGAAGTCTGCAGCCTCTTAACTCAAAGAGGTTTTTGCAGGCGCATGTACTTAGAGTGCCACCAGTTGCATCAGTCTTATGAGAAGAGTTTGATTCACCAGTTCCCATGTCAAACAATGTAAGATTAATTCAGCAGTGATTTTTCAGTTTGCTGGAATGCCATACAAAGGACTTTATGACTGAACTGAAAATAGCATCCTGTTTAGCGTGTTTATTTTTCTGGGTCAAGAATCTTATAAGATATGATGGTCTATGAAAGGTCATTGAATGGTTTCTAAATTTGTCTAGTCTGATATATATATATTTTTTAATGTTGAAAACAAGTAGTGGGAAAATGTGAGATTAAATAGAAGTAATATTGTCCAGGGCCCGCAGGTACTATACCTAAATTTACTATTTGTATTTTGACAAGCTAACCCTGTCCAGCTAGCTTAGATTCAAATATAGGAGTTATTGCGTTCTCAGCATCATCATTCCTCCGGAAAGACGCCTTTCTCTATTTTAAGGCTCAAGAGTGCTCGTCAGCTCTGCTGTTCTCCTGATTCAGAAGCAGTGGGTGAGTTTCTGGGAATACGTGCGTGTGCCGGGAGGTGAGAGCAGGAACAGCAGAACAGATGAGAGCAACAGCAAGCAGGAGAAGAGGAAGAGATTAATTTCTACCAGGTGCCTATAGCTGGCATAGGGAAGATACGTGAATATACGTGTATGTTCGTGCACGTGTCTAAAAAGCACATCCGTCAGCATATACTTAAGAAATGTGATGTGCGATTTAAGAGAGATCCATTTCAACCATTACTTGTTTTCAAAAGTGATGACTACCATTGGAAATGAGAGAGAGCCACTCAGCTTGAGGACAGGAGCGGTTTTATTGTTGTTGAGAGGTTGGATCATACAAAATCAAACACCAAAGTCTAGCGTGTGCTCTAGAGCCTGTTGCTCTAACCAGTCTGCAAAAGACAAGTAGCATTTTGTAATTCGGGTGTCGCTGTTCATGTGCACTTAGTAACTGATGAGTTGCCAGAATCCCAGGGAAAATTCAGACTATTTTCACTTTTTTTTTAAGCTGGAAAAGCAATTACATATTAATGTAATGACTTTTCAACCTGAAGCAAACCAATAATATAAAATAAGATCAATGTCAATATTAATTACGCTGCTTATAATATTAGAGAAGCAGTCTGTTCTTTTTACTTCAGTTGCTTTTATAAGCCTTTTTTTTCCTACTATATTTTAAATCCTGTTTTTATTTTCTGGCTTAGAAATGTTTTATTGCATCTTTGAATGCAAAACTGTCGTAAGAGTGGCTGCTGTTGAATTATACAGACTTTAGGGCTTAGTTCTCACTTCACCAGTTTTCCCCAGGTGATTCCTTCTTGTGTGAAATGTCTATATTGCCTGTCGCGTGAATCGTTGCCTCACATGACTCCTTCACGCGTTCTTTCCAGCAGCGATCCTATGACATTGTAAAGGAAAACTCTCCAAGCCAAATTCAGCCCTTGTGACAACTCTGAATGAGACAAGAGTATTCTGAGCATGAATTTGAGGACAGAATTTGACACTTTTTTTTTAATAGTCAAATGGGTTGTTCTTACCTAGAGATTTATTTAGAATGCTGAAGAGTGTTTTTAGCATACTTAATATTTATTAAAGGGAGAGGGATCTTTGCTAGGGGTTTTTTTTCCCTTTTATTAGTTCTACATAACCTTTTTCTAATGGTAGAGCTAGAGACTTACTCTTCAAAGTAAAGTAATTGTTAATATGCTATTTATACGTGTTCTTTAATCAAAATAAGTAGCTATGCTCTCCCAAGATAGTTCCATTTATCTTCTGCTTTCTCTGAAGTAGGTAGTGGTAATGGCATACCAGATTTTCTCCCTTCTCCCCCTACCACCTTCGCCAGGGAGTTCCTGGCTTCTTGGTGGCTGATAATTTTGAGAAGCAGCAACACTTCTTGTAGAGAGTCTTTTCCCATGAGAAAATAATAGGCTGCTGTGCACAGGATTTTCAAAGTCAGTGGCATCTGTCCAGCTATCTGAACTGGGCTGTACTGTCTAAAAAGCTAATTAGTTTTCCCAGGCCATTGTCTCTTATTTCTGCTTTGATTTAACAAACGTTTGAAACCTTTCAGGCTCATCTGTATCAATACTTCTGTTTACGCAGAATCTCCTAGCTAAACCCCTCAAAGCTCTTTCCAAATGTGTATTTTACATTTTTTTTATGATGTTGCTGCTGATGTTACCATAGAAAAAGACTACCACTCTTCACTCGTTCCTATAAGCAGGTTCACATTGTGCAAATTATTAAACTATGGTGCAGAGAGATAAGCAAGAGTGACAAAATAGTAGAAGCCAGGGGTCATTACCTTAAGAGCTAAATAAAATTTAGAAAACTAGCTCAATTTTAGGAACGTTTCCAGATTAAAACTTCTATGACTACATAGGTGGGCTGGTTTCCTCTTATAAATACACTTAATTTGATTCAAATGGCTTAAGGAGCTTCTGTCCATTGTGTGGGAGTGACTCGAGTCCAATTTTTATTTGATCTAATGTGTAATTCATTGATGATGACTATATCCAGTTTGTGTAAGAGTGCATGAGCTAACTGTCTGCTCATAGCAATGTATGGAAGGGTTGTGGATTTAACCTTCTGGGGTTAGCTCTTCCCAGTAGAATTTCTTGTGCTCAAATCGTGTGTTTTGTAAGACATTACAGATGCTGAAATAATACTATTCGCTGGTCTTCAGAGATATTTACCAACCTGGAGCTGGGTTTTGTGGCAGCTACACTTGTGTTTTCAATTGATGATTTTCCCTGAATTAACTCACAGCTTGTTGTAATGACCAGTGTTAGAAAAGCACAAGCCCCTTTCACATTTTATGTATTCATAATTACACATGTAATGTTCTCCAGCCCTCCCTTGTATCCGTGCCTCTGTCTCTTGCGGTGAGGATAATTAATGAGCAGTTCTCCCTGTCATCTTCCATGACTGCAAAGAGGTGGTCTGTTTTGAGAGCTGCCGGTGTTGCATACTTTGCAATCCCCCGGCTAGGTTCTCATCCACTTTAAGTGGTAACTCATGGCACCAGTGGTACCATCGAGGAAACACAATTGCTCACAGCATGAGATATTACTTTAACATTGCACCAGACTTAGGATGATAAAAGGTAACCTCACGATGTCCAGAGCACTTGTTCATGTCATCAAAGGGACTGCCATCAGGCTTGGAGGTTGCTTTGACAGATCTTCCTGCCTCTGCCTGATTGCATTGCTTGGTATCTTCTTTGCTGTTCTTACAGTATAAACAGGATGATAATACTTGTTATGTTACAAAGCCTTTCACTTTGCCAGAGCAAGATGCTGATCGTTGGGAGTGGATGCAGTATTTAATGATGGACCAGTCAGATCCAGAAAGCTGTTTTGTTTCTTGAGACTTTTCTATGTCAAGAACCTTGTGAAAGCACCTTATTTAACACTTACCTTTTTTTGTTGTTTACTTTAGGATCAGGATCCAGGCTGTCAATGAAATTGGAGCTGGACCATTTAGCCACTTTATTAAAGCAAAAACTAGGCCGTTACCACCATTACCTCCTCGGTTAGAGTGTGCTGCAGCAGGTCCTCAGAGCCTGAAGTTGAAATGGGGAGACAGCAGTTCCAAACTTCATGCTACCGATGACATGGTCTATATCTTGCAGATAGAAGACAGAAATAAAAGGTAAGAGATGCATAATTCTTTTCATTGTGTTAATGAAAATGGATTCTGATTCCTCAGAAAGTATTTGTGAGTCATAGTAAGAAAAAAGTTGTTTTCCTGGTTATTTTATACCTACAAACTATTAAAAAAAAAAAAAACATAGTTTTAACAGGGATTCTGTGCCTGTAGTCAGACCAAGCAAATAACAAAGCTGTTAAACATATTATAGAACAACTGAAATTCATGCTGTACTGTTGAAATTGTAGCAAAACACTCGCCCCTCTGCCTGTATACTGAGTTTCAACATCATAACTACTTTGCCCTTTGGAATACACAAAACAGAGATATTGCTCCCAGTGTACTGTGTATATTAATAAAGCAACTGCTCACGAAGTTGCAAGTCTAAGACAAGATTCAGCAAAATAAGTTCCTTTGGGCAGCATGGTGGTCAGGATTTTACACCTAAACCCTTTTGGAGCATTAGCAAAACAGGAGCTCAGCATCAGCTTGGTAACTATGCAATAATTGCAAAGTAAGAATGCAGGAGGACTCATCTGCCATGTCTTCCTTCCCTAAAATTTTCTTCAAAGCCATGAGAGTTTTGAGTGTGCAAGAAATACAGAATTGGACATTGCAAGAAGTTCTTTCCATGCAAACAGATTTGATAAAGAAGCTCCAAAGTTGTGAGAGAGAGAAGGAGGGGAAGAAAAAAAAAAAAAAAAAGACAATGTGAATGTTGCTTAACAGTCTGATCCCTTCAATGAATAAATATCATAGTTGGTCATAATTTACTAAGAAACACTCACTCTCAGCTAGTTTAATTACATAAAATAATTGATGTATCAAGTAGATAATCTTTAGGGACCTTTAGTACAGATCATAATTTGGTGTAAATTAGCATGATTTCTTTAATTTAAATAGAGCTGTGCTGAGTTTATGCCAGCTGAAGGTCTGGCCCAACAGCTCTAATTGTAAGTAATAAAACCACCATGAATAATGCCTAAATACCTCCCAGTCTCTCAACTGGGAGAGATGCAGAGAGGGAACATTCTCCCTTGTATTAATACTGAGAGGTGTTCAATGAATATAAATGCCCATTTGAAAGTCTGACTGATAAAACAGTTTCTTCAGAGTGCAATGATGCTTGGCAGGAGCCCATCATCTGCAGCAGCATGTGATCAAGTCAGCTCTAAAGAAACATCCAGCAGGCTGCTTTTGTTTGCTTTCACGTAGCACTGCAGGTAGGATGGTGAGGAACCGTAAATTGTTTTAAACCTGTTTTTATGTTGGAGAAATAATAAGAAGTTTCCTTGTAAGAATAAAATGTGTTATGTTACCTGGCAGCAGAGAATGAGAGCTTTTTCTAGCATCACCATTTGCTTTTGCACAAACTTTTCCAACTGCAAATGGTCTCACAAGAATTGTTAATTAGGAGCAGTTACAGCTCCTTGCACTTGTCCTTCTGCTAGGTCTTCCAGGCTTTTGATTTGGGTTATAGTACACGTGAGTCCCCAAAGATGCACAGAAATTACTCGATTTCAACTATATTGCACTGATTGTTTCCTTTGGTTTGAATGGAGTCCTTGCATAAAATGGTTTCTTTTGGTGGTTGTGATTGTGGCAATTAGTTCAATTAATATCTGCAATGAGCCTGAGCCCTCAGGCTGAGCAACTGCACACCAGTGCGGGCACAGCATATGAGCAGCTTTGGTGTGCTGTTACCTTTGAGAGGTGCCCTGCTTGAGAACAGTTGCAGATGGCAGGTGTTGGCAGTAAGACCCATTTTTTGTTCGCTCTCTGCAGTCCGTGTCGTGTGCATCTATCACAGTGAGAGATATTGCTAAAGGATCCGGCAGAGAAGTTTGTACGTGCTGGAGAGCTGTCATTCCTAATGAACAGAGAGGGCCAGCCCACGTGTGAACTGGTAGAAACAGCAGTTAGTTACGGTGATAGGAGTCCGCTCTTAAATCATATCCATAAAATAAAGCCCTTCACAGCTGAGCAGTTACTCAGTCGTGTGTGTGCCTGTGAAAAATACTGGAGTACATCACTGGCCTATCTAATGGTGCAATGCCATAGCAGGTCAAAGCAGGTAAACTGTGGATGTCTAATGGAATAATATAAGGCCAGTCTCTAGTAAAAAATGACACACAGTAAAGGATGTGGAAGGGTGTTTTGGGATCTTTCAGGGTGTTGAATGAGGTGTAGAAAGCTTTCATGGTGTCTCCTCTGTTTACAGAAGAGATAGCATCTGACTTTTGGGAAGAGGTTGTGGATAACTCAAATCCATTGAGCCAGAGGATTAACCTCTGTCATATCCCTAGTTGTTCGGAAGATGTTCTTACTCTCTGGGAGGAGCCATCTGAAATCCCTCCATTCAGGGTACAAGTTTCCCTTCTGCAGTGAATCTGTGCATGCAGTTCACATATTGTAAGGTTGCTTACTCATAAGGGTTAAAATATAAGCTAATTTTTAAATGCCATTGGCTTTTAAATTGCCATTTACAAATAGAGAATTACAAAAGCGAGCAAATCCTTTTTGGAAAAGAGAATCAACAGTAAGTCAAATTTCAAGCCTGATAGCTTTGATAGCCTTTTCCTAGAGGTACAATCCTTATTTTATGCAGTGATAGCCAGTGTTCGTGAATGTGTCTTGGTCATTAAGAATTGTTTTTAACTCTTCCATGCCATAATGAGGTATAACAGGCAGGTCGTTGCAGACTTAATGTTTCATTGATTGCAAGACCTTGTGAAACAGAATACTTGGAAATCTCCTGGCACTGATTAATGTAGGGGCTGGAAAAGGTGTGCAGTTCAGAAATGCACCTGCTTTATCCCTCATTTGTTCTTCAGTGTGTGACATTTAGGAAGATCAAATTAGCATCTCTTGTCCTTTCAATTATGTGTAGCATTAAGTGGAAATGAAGAAGAATCTGTTTCTAGAAAGCCCGGTACATGGGAACGTTAGTTGGGAGCAGTTGACCTTTACGTAAAGAGGACTGTAAAATTTCTTTCTTTTTTAAATAAACTATCAGTTGTGACTTCATTTCCTAACTTAGTAATGTCAAGAAAATAACGTTAATCAGATTGCACTGTTTTCCAGATTACTGTGGGTTTTTCCTCTCCAAGTGAAACAAATGAGCCTAATTATAGTAATGCTTTTTTCCCCCCCTGCACTGGTAATTAGTTGTTCCTACAACTAATTATACTACTTAGTGTCTTGAAATGCTTACAATATCCAGTCTCGAAAGGAGAATTAGCAAGTACGTTATTAGTGGGTCATTCATCATTTGCTTGTGTTTCTTTTAGACTAATATATATTGCAGTTGAGATAGTTCTGTGATTTTATGTGTATATAGAAGTCCAGATAAGAATATGTATAACTGTATTTTAAGAGAGAATCCTTGGTGATGTTGGGTAAGAAATAATTTAAACATACTCTTTAAAAATATCAGTGAAGGATCTCTATGCTTTAGAAGGCTGCTTTTGCAAATGGATCGTAGGAGGTGACGTTTTACTGGTATTCTAAACTGTAAATGCTTTTCTTGTTACTTAATGGATAAATGAGTTATGACTTGATACCCCAACACAGGTAGCCCTGGAAAAGTCTAACTACTCCAAGGAGGGAAAACAAGTTGCAACCAGCTGATATAACACCTTGAATTATTTCTTTCTACTTGGGCAATTTTACCTAAGTGTGAATAGAGGGTGAACTTTTCCCGAACATAGCAATTCCTTTTTGGGATGGTTGCTCTGAAGCAATTCCTGCAGGCTCTTGCCTTGAGTTTGCCAAATGCTTTTATTTGAACAGAAGAGACTAATGACTTAATGCCCTAGTTTATATTAAGGTGAAATCCTGCATCATTGAATCATTTGGAGTTTACCCATTAACTCCAGCAGGCCAGGCATTTTTCCCAGTGATGTTTTCTTACGGAGCTGTGCCTTGTCTAACCAAAAGCACTGACAAAACTTCAGCAGTGAGATTTGTAAAGCAGTAGTAGTAATTCGGTATGCGGGTTGGTAGGCAGAGAGCTCTTGCAGCCTTTTATTCCACCTAACAAAACAGCAGATTGACAATTTCAGAAAGCTGAGCACTGCCACAGCCCAGCTCTTTTACAGAGTCATTTTTGAAGGCTGTTTCATTTGTTTCAGGAGGCATCACCCGTAACGTTCCTCGCCACGGAGTGCTCTGTTACCCTGGTGCAGGCAGCAGAGGACATCTGAGCTGTAAGCTCGATAGCCTCTCAGTTACCTTCCAGTGGCTCAGGTTGTCTTTCCTCGTTCCTGTTTGGCAGAAGTGGAGTAGAGACGTTAAAGCTTGAGTATAAAGAGTGGAGACGTGCAAGTTTTTCACAGGATCTGAGGGAGAGGTACTGTTCCATTCATTTCAGTGCCTGCTAGCCCAGATGTTAATGATGCTCCCAGAAGTACCGTCTTTCTCAATTGCGTGGTGAACTGTTTTATAGAAAGTCTATAAGAAAGAGAGAAAAAGTATCATATTATAAAAATCTATGCCCTTAATTTCCAAAGTGAGAGGAACCAGAAAGCACTTGGTGGTTTCCAAGAAAAATTAAAACATGTGCTTTGAACAATAAACGACAGAGCCACAGCAAAGATGCAATGTGATGGGCTCATTTTTCTGCAGAGGGGCTCAGCGTTCATAAGCTGCTAGCTCCTTCCTATGATTCTCTCACCCTTTCATCTGCCTTCCTCACCCAATGGTATTGGAAATCTCTCCTGCAAGCATGCTGAGTTGTATGTAACAGAAGAAACTATTTTTCTCGTCCTTCCAGAGCAGTTTGCCTGACCTACTTGCTCCTTAAAGAAATATAACAAACACCAGAGAACCCCAAAATAAAACAGCTACTGCTCATCAGAGCATTGAGTGCAGCTTTCTTGGCTGTAGAGGTGGAATATCATATCCGATGGTTTGGTCTAAGGAGCAGCTTTTGCAGAAAGATTAGTAGCAAGCACAGTCTCTATGGGAAATGGTCCTTTTTCTTCTGCTGTGTACCAGCCTTGACATGTATGTTTGCCTTGCATTAACAGGGAGGCAGAATAGAAACACAGAGATAAATCGCTAAACATTCTCTGTCTGATGACTAGCATAATCATTATCTCATTACTGCAAATTTCAAGCAGTCTAATTAGAAAATTGTTTACACTCATGATTTGATCAAGACAATTTGCACCCATTTTAGCAGCAATTACGGATATGTATCTGGCCTACTGGCTTGTAAAATTCTATTAAAATATAAAATTAGATACATTGACATATCCTTGCAAAAACCTGCAGGAAAAGTAATTTTCATATTGGGTAAAGCAATGATGAGAGGAGATTAGCAATTAGCACCAAGACATATGGCATGCCACAGTTTGTTTAGCTAGGCTTACAGAGTAAAGTTAACATTCAGAAAAGCCTTTAAAATAGCCTATGTTTACTTGGATAGCGTTGCATGTAGGTGAGTATTGCTATTAATAGTAGTAGTGGTTATAGTAAGAACATTGTGATCAGATACTTGGGGTTTTGCAGTGAGTGCTGGGCAAATGAAAAAGGGGAAGAACTCTTCCAAGGGACTGTTTAAAAAAACTTGTAAATGCATTTCAGCTTGTTCCTAGAAACAGGAATAAAACAACATTTTTAGTAAGAATGAGTCACCTCACCTTCTGAGACAAAGCGAGGTGTGAGAAAAGCGTGTTGAAGGTCTGAGGTAAGTTTGTTTAGGATATTAGGACTAGTGAGACACAATTAAATGCCTTTCAATAAGCAAATTCAAAGTTGGGAAATTTGGTAGTCAGTAATATAGAGTAAAACCCGTTGGACCAATTTTCTCTTACATTTTCATCAGTATACACCTGTTGCAACCTCAGACTTCACTGGTGTAGCTGAATATTCATCATATATAAGAACACAGTCAGGACCAAAGACTGTCACTGTAATGAAAGCTAGGTCTACGCATTTGTAACAGCCTCATAAGAAAAGTAATGCCTTGTCAGTATGATCACTACTTAAATTCTGAAGGGCTAATGGGGTCTGGTTTACAGCGAGGAGCGCGTTAGCCGATTTTCCTTAGAGGGAACATCTCTAGCTTCCAACTTGATTTGCTAAAGCTGATGAACTAGAGACTAGACTTTGTTTCCTTGCTGAGTTTTATCAATCCAGATGACTAATAATGTTATCTTGGTAAATAATTATGAATGTTCATTATAAGGTTGATTAGAAATTATTAATTGTTGCCCTATCTGCAAAGTGGGTTGCAATGCTGCAAAAGAAAGATAAAAAAAGCATATGAGTATAAGAGCATTGATTTGCCACCACTGAACTGTTTTTTTTTCTGTTTTGGCTTTAGCTTTATTAAGCCTGCTCTTATTTGTCTAGTTAATTATTAATATATTGCCATTATAAACCATGGTATTGTTTGCTGCCTAATTTGTAATCTTTTTCTTTTTGACTATATAGATGTTATAGGCCACTGGATGCTCTCCTCATTTCCCTTGAATCTTTCAATCGAATGCTGCTAATTCTCATCAGCTTGTGCTGAGTGTTAGTTTTTTCCCATCTGTTCCGTGGTCTGTCGTGTGGTTCCATGCAGGAATTGTGTGTCAGACACTTCACTGATCTGTCTTTGGTTTTTTTACTGAATGTGCCCCGAAACTGTTGAGATTTTACTATGTGTTTTTTCTCAGGACTCGCTGAACTCACTGTTAAACATTGTTCTCCATCTCTAGCTCATCCACAAAAGTTGATTTTTCAAGGTGCTTAGTTGCCTTTCTTCCTTAGTGTGTGTCCCATCTCCCACCTGTATAAAACAGCAGAGTTTATGTAGGCTCCATGCAACTTCTTTGCCAACTTCCAGAAAGTCTAACAGATTGCACAGGGCTTCAGCCTGGCAGCCTGCCTTGGGAATAAAAGGACAGCAACCAAAAGGAGCTGCAGCCTTCTCCTCTCTGGCAATCCATCAGGAGCAGAGCAGTCCTAAAACCCTTCCAGGGCAAAGCAGCATGACGGAGGAAGATGGCTAATGCTTTGGCTCGGTCATCTCCTGGTCTCTGTATGAGAGACTTATAAAGTCACAAGCTATAAATCCAAGCTGCTCTCAACAGTATTAAACTTCAAGGGGGAAGATGTTAGTAATTCATCCTTCCAAAAATTTTTCTTGCTATGTGGGAGCTTCTGCAGGTTCAGGTATCTCTTTTTTCAATAATTCCAGACATCTGACAAGTGACTATCTATGGTAAATATGGATTGCGTGGTCAAACTCAGCTGTAGGTGAAAGGATGATCTAGTAGAAGCAAGCAAAAAATCAGTTTTTGACTGCATGTGCTGTTTGTCTAGCCTTGTGGATTGGGACGTCCAGCGTATCCTCTCAATGCATACAATGTGCTAGATAAGCGTAGGAAACAACTCCTCCCACCTGTTACCTCTTCTCTTCTTGCCTTTTTCCTCTCTCCACTTAGTTTTGCTCTCCTAAGTATAAGGAAGGAAGAGTCATCTCCTTCAGTGGGTCATGTTGTTATGCCTGTCAGTCAAAAATTAGATTGAAAGTGTACTGAGGAGGTTAGTTTCTAGACATGTCGTAAACAAATACACATTTTAAGGTACCTTTCAGAAACCATGTCTTCAGGTCAGAGAGACCAAGGTGTCCTGTCTGTGTGCTCCACGGCTCCATCCTGACCTGACGGTAGGATGGGAAGGCAGGCCCGGGGGAAGTCACTGGGTATGAAACCGTTTCAGGAGCTTCCACACGGGTTTTTCCCTTCCCTCAGCACCTACCTGCAGAAGAAAATGCCAAAGGGTGGCTCAGAAAGGTGCCCCAAAGCTGGCATTTATCCAGCAGCACTGAAAAGATTGGTCTTAGTATTGGTATATTAAGTTATATTAATGGATTTGGGGGTGGGGGCTGCTGCTGACTTCAAGCTTTTCTCCAGGAGCTGAAAACTTTAAAACAAAATAGAATGGGAAAATTTGTGTGTTGACTTCTGCACGTGTGTCTCTGCCAGTAAGCAGAATAAAAGCCCACTCTCTACCTTTAACATGTGGTCGAGAGAGAGATTTCCAAGTGCTTATGGCTCATACCAGCTGGCGAAGGAGATGACTACCAAATTGTAAGCAATATTAATTCATCATATTTTCTACTTAGCTCTTGGCTTCAGGGCTCCTCTACAGCCTAGCTTGAAAAACTGAAAGGGTACCTCTCTTTTGACGTCCACCAAAAGTTCTTCTCGGTATCATTTGCCTTTTAAGAAGATAATTAAATTCTGGCATCTAGGTTTAGTAGAAATTAAATGATGCTTTCTTCCATCTTGCAAACTTCATTTGAAGGCTGATAGGTGTTAAACCTGCTGACCAGCTGTGGCTGGCGATGATTTGGATGCAGGCAAGTTTCAATATGCAGAGCATTAATAAGCAAGTGTTTGCTCCGCTGGTGTCTTCAGATCCAGGCGCATGTAGAGCGCTGAGCTCCGTGATCTGCGCCGAGCTTGTGAAATGCAGTGCAGATGCATGAACTTCGGTGAAGCTACGCTCGGCGGAGGATCTGGACTATTTTTTTTTAGTTGTGCTGCAAAGAACTGAATGTTCTCTGTTCCTCATGGTGAATTAGATGTTTTTGTTTTGAAGCTTCTGCTTTCCTGGGTGCCACCTCCTAGTGTGGGGAACTGCTGGTAGGGGGGAAAAAAATCACATAAGCCAGCAAGGGCTTGATAACGTTCTTTAAACTAAATAGAGGAGCAGTCTAAAGAGTAGATGGGGGCTGTACGTGTGCAGAAAACGGGGATGTTTCTTACTGTTGTGATAATATTAAAGTAGCTGTTGATTTGTGAAATTCGTGTACTTTGGTTTGAAATTATGCGGTTGCCTGCATATTCTGAAAAGAAGCCTCAGGTCAAGAGGTTAGATCATTGGTATATTAATGATTTCTCTGCAGCCAAAATTGCAGCAGATCACCACATTTTTCTGGGAGACGGTAAAAGAACCACTCAGGTTGCTATTTCAGCTATTGTACTTGGTTTCAAATTGCTCTTCGGTGCTGTACATTAGATTTTCTTTCAAATTGAATTGTAAGAACAAGTGTGTTACTAAACTATGAACAAAACCAAAGAGCTTGAAAAGGAACCTGCTGATTAAAATGTGCTGCGAACTAATGAATGAAGGCAGAGTGAGTACATTCATAATGCTCTGCTTGACTGGGAGTGACTGAAGTGGAGGAAACAAAATAGCTACAACATGTAAAACATTTCCAAGAAGATCTTGATTGAGAATAAAAAGGTATTGATGGATAAAATAACAGCAGTGGTATCTCCCAAACAATCATTCTAGGACATTGTGTTCTCTTCCACTGTGTGCAAGTAAATGAATGATCTGTGTCTGACATGAGAATGGCTGGGAAAGAGTAATTCAGCTCGCTAAAGTGAGATGAGAGGGGAAGTATGCTCTGGGGAGTGCCTGCTTCCCTAGAGAAAGTTGCTTTCTTTTCAGTTTTTGCTGTCACTTAAGTGGAGAGGAGCAATATTGCAGCGTATTAAATTTTGAAAGTAGAGGCTTACTTTACTTGTGGGTGTGCAAACTTTTTTTTTTTTTTTAAAAAAAAGCAACTATTGAGAATTCCATCCATCAGTAAAGCTGGGTTTTTTTCAAACTAAAAATTGCCGGTTTTAGCTGTGCAGCCTATTGTCTTTTGAATGGGCAAGCGTTTTAGAACTGCAAATTTCGTGGTGCTTGTCAGCGCGTTTCTGGGATTTGCGCGGGTGGTCTGAGCAGCCAGTGGTCAGACAACGCGTGCTTGGCCGAGATGCACCCAAGCACACTCCCTGTTTTGTTTTCCTCCCCCTTTGGGGGGGGGTGGGGGGGAGTGACAAACAAATAAGAAACCAAAGCAAACGCACCCGTATTTCTTAGGCCAGGAGCACTTTTGGAAGCAGCACTTGTTTAAACCACTTGTGTCCCCATACTATCCCCAAAGTTGTACCAATGCAACTGTTTTAGCCTAACAGTGAACCAGGCTAGGGAACTAATCCAATATAAAAGTAACCTATTTATGTAGCTCTTTAATCCATATCAGTTCTCTAATCTAGATCACCATTTAGCCCTGTAAATAGGTGCACCGCAGGAGCAGCACAACGCTGGGAACTGCCAGCTCGCGGAGGCTGGGGCAGGCTCAGCTAGCACACCTCCGGCGGGGAGTGTGCCTCGAACATCTGCATTAGTATTTGGCACTATTTCGCTGAAGTTTAAACTTCTTGAACATTGCAGTTCAGCTAGCTAAGAGGCTAAATAGCTCTGCCATTTAGGCAGAGGAGGCAACAAGTGGTAATTTGTAAGGCTGCAGTATTTCCGTCGCTTCTGGCTATGTGCCCGTCCCCATAACTCCAGCTTAGCCACGCATCGGGAACGGCTGGGAAGGGCTCCGCTGGCCTCTGCGCTTAATTCTGGTACAAGCTTCCCATCTCTCGTGGCTGAATGTATAAGCTGTGGTGTTAGCTGTGTGGAGTGTGTGGCTTCTGTTCGCTCTGCTCACGTTCAATTTATGAATCATAAAGAGCTCTGTTAGAGAAGTGAAAAGAATGGATAAGAGTTTGGAACGCAACAAACAACGTGAGACTTGCCAAGGAGGCAAAGATGCAGAAAGCTGAGACTTAAATGTGCATGTTTAAGTTGTCTTTAGTTTTAAAAAAGATCAAATTGCAAGAATTTGAACAAATTATCTTTCTTGTAACAGTTTGTAACGTATGCTGACATTGCAATCACAAGCAATCGCACTGCTTCTGTGTTAAGTTCACTGCAGTCCTTCAGGTGAAAACTTGGGAGACTGAAAGAAGATGATAAATGTATTCTTCCGATTCTATAGCAGGCTGCATCAAATGGGAACTATGCTGCTTTTCAAAATAACAGAAATAACTCTGGAGCATTATGAAGTGCCTACTTTAGACTTGAAGAAACTACTGTATTATTACCAAAAAATCACTTGCATTTTGAAGTTGAAATGTTTCGCCTGCATTACATTTCCTACATCATGATATGGATCTTCAAACATCATTATAAAGTAATATCGTCATGGAACAACCTAGAAGCAATTGAATTTGACTTAATAATCAGCCTTTCTTCTTCTAACATTGGAACAGTCATCTTCTGAAGAAGGGTGGCTGAATGTGCTTTTATTAGTCTTGTGTACTGAACATGGATGCGAGCTTTTCAGGAATGCTTTTTGCTTTCATTATGGATGTGCCTTGAGAGAGAGATATAAAAGTAAAAAGAGGTGGAGATGGAGAGTGGATGGGAATATTATTCCAATTCCCAAATGGCAGGAGGAGCTGAAGTGCTTTGCCAGATCACTTTTTCAGTGTTATGAAACCTTGGTTGATCGTATTTGAAAGGTGAAACTCTAATTAGAGAACTAACATTCATTGCTGTTCGCTCTATCAATGTGTCCAGGAAGGGCACCATCAGCCTGAAATGGGGTAGAAGTGTACGTGGCTGTTAGCTGGCAAGGTATATTTATCCTCCCGTGCTTACCTAGCTTCACGGATGATAACAAGGACAATGTCAATCTAAAATATTGCATTGCGTCTATTTTGTCATCTACAGCCCTAGATGAGGGTAAGAGACAAGGCTCTGCACTTCTGTGAGTACTGCGGTGGTTTCTGAGCCAGTTGTGTGATCGACAAAAAGCAAAGAGGGAGAGAGAGAAAAGGAGTTGAGCAGTCTTATTTCCAGCCTTAAGGCTATCCGAAATGCTCATGGTTTGCTCATCATGCGGTGAATCCCAAGAAATCTCACTCCTGCACCAGACCTGCTGTCAAGTCTTTTGCAACTTGCCGTTGCTGCTTATGTGAACCTCCAAAACGTGGGCTGGCAGGCAACCCTACTTGAAACTGCGCAGGCGTACAGCTGGAAAAATTCTCCTTTGGGAATAGGCTTTAAAATCTGCTGTTAAAAATTTGTTGATGTTGACCTTTGATTTGTAGTCAAAGTGAGGGGCTAACTAAAACTCGGTGGGGGTAGCAAGTCAAATTAGTCCTCAGAGTACATTTTCAGTGATTTAAATTACCTGAACATTTCTTTTTATTACAGATGATTCCTGATCTCTCTATTTGTACTTCTGTGGATTTCAATCATAATTTAATATGAATTGATTTCTGACCCTGAGAGCTAATGACAGTCCCAGTTTCTCTGAAATGCTCAAATTGGTCATACTGTACATCTTGTGCGAAGCCAAAGGGATCAGGACTTATTATCCAGGACAGAGCTAGCGCCTAGATAGGGAGGTCAAAAACAAATCACTTCATTGGCTTCCTGGTGATTTCGAATCAGCTGAAGTAGTTAGGATATTTGAATAGGTGTACTAAATCATCAGAAAACTGTCATCCTGCGTGGTGAATTTTATATTCTCCAGATTCAGGACTCTTGCAAGTAAGACCTTGTTCCCGAGCAGAGGCTAAGTGGTTTGATGCAGGATGCTGAGTGCTTCCTCCGTGTTAACCCTCATTCCCATTCTGCTCAGCACTTGTGGGTACCAGGGTCTCAGAGAGAAGAAATGGTTAGAAATTGCTGGTTAACATATGACTTAATGAAAAACATTTATCTGAGCAGAGCAATTGAAAACAGAAGTCAGATTCTCTAGCAACTTTTTTCTTATAGTTTAAGTGGCATTGATTTTTTTGTTCTGCATTATATTTTTGGAAATGATGGTGCATGGTGATGTCTGGCACTGTCCAAGGAAGTGTTTGGGCAGCCGCTTCCTTAGTGCTTTACCTTTCTGCTCCTCTTAGCCTGCTCTCGAGCAGCCCCTCACTACAGTTGTCTCCCAAATCCCATCAGCTGGCACCCTCTTTCCAGCCTGCCTACCCCTTCTCTGTAATTGTGCTCTTCCTGTTCCTTTGCCCTCATAATCCACAGTGTGTTTCCTCTGAATCCGTTTGTCTCAGCTGTTGTTTGTCTGTCTTCAGTCTGTAAACTCTCCAAACTGAAAGTGTATAGTATATTAACCCCAGTCCCTACGTGATGATTTACATGAAGTTACTCTGGCTTTAAGATGACATGGATGACAGTAAGATCTGGTGTGGATCTTAGCTTGTGAGTAAGAACCAAGTCAAGCGATATAAGAGTTGAAGTTTTAATCTTTTTTAAAAAATATTTTAAACTAGCAGCATTCTCAGTGTGTTGTAGCAGAACACAGTTAATCCATTTTGATTACTAGGTAGTAGGAAATGCGTTGGTGGAAGGCTTTCCACATAATTCATGTAATCATTTTGCAAGATAAGTTTTAGTTGCAAAAGAGACAATGAACTCCTCATTTCCCTAATCTAATAATCATTGCTTATATATTAATAACATGCCATTTTTATACTTAAGTTGAATAGCTTTGCAAAGCCTGTTGGGCCAATTTTCAGAGTCTGGATACCTCAATCCACTCTACGTAATAGCCAGAAACGTCACTGCTGCTCCAGTGTAACTTGTTTTCTCATTTTCATTGTTTCCAGGTTTATTCCAATTTACAGGGGACCGAGTCATACGTACAAGATACAAAGGCTGACAGAATCCACTTGTTACTCGTTTCGAATACAGGCTGTCAATGATGCTGGGGAAGGGCCTTTCTCAGAAGTATGCACCTTCTGCACAACTAAGTCAGTCCCACCTGCAATCAAAGGTAGGTAGTGGATTTTTTTTTTACCTATTACGTACACAAGAATGATGTAATTTTTTAAGTAATTATTAAGTATGTAATAAGTTTGTAAGGACATACCTAGGTATACAATAATGTGCATAAGAGATTGGTGTACGCTATTTGCATATTGCTGCGAGTAGTGAAACTACGTTATGGTGGGAAGCTCAATTATCACCGAAGAAAATCTCAGATGAACAACATAAATGTTGTACAAACCACTGCTGTTCTACAGGAGGTGTTTAAAAAATCCTACCACTAACAATAATGTTTCCCAGGGGATTGGTCTATTGCTATGGATTAGTGGAACACTTAATAAGGGATATAAGTCTATAGTATATATGTGTACATACCAACTTAAGCGCTAGTAAAGTTGCGTCTTGTTTTAAGTGTGTAGATAATGTTCAGGTTAGCGCTTCAGAGTCTGTTTCTTCAATTTATAAAATCACTGATATTTCATACGCATAAAACAGCAGATTATCCCATTTAGTATGTCTTCCACTAGAAGAAGAAAAGACCTAATTAAAATGGAGTTCTATAATGAAACCTTTTATTTTGTGTAAAGTCTGCCCTAAGTACAAGTCCTGTCACAAAAAATTATTATGAAGGCAGCAGATTTGCTGTATTGGCTGTCAAATAGAGAGAGCTGAAATCAGATACCACACTGCCCTGTTCTTCCTGTGCGCTTTAAACCCGTTCGTCAAACAGCACCGTGCGCTGTGTGAAATAGCAGCCGTTAACGTTTGTCAGAGTTTTCATTTGCTCTGCTATATTTAAAACCTGATTTTGGTGGTTGTGACGCCATTTGGGTTTGGGGGATTTAGGGAGCGGAAACCGCTGCCAGCGGGGAGTTTCCCTGGCCCCGGAGCGAGCTGCTCTGAGCCGCCCTCGAGAGCACGTCTCGTCCTGGGCGCGGGGAGGTCTGGCCTCGCCACGCTGGAGTCGGCGTGCGTGAGCATCCCACCTTCGTTTCTGCATCGCTACTGCCCGCCGTCTGGCGTGGGATTTGCCTACCCAGCAAGCGGAGGGGCTCCGGCCAGGTGAAGCAGGCTCACGGAGGCGATGCTAGCAGTGAAGCTGTGCCTCCCAGCTTGAGCAGATGTTTTGGTCAGAGAGCCCGGACACATGTTCGTGTCCCTAGCACGTGCTAAGTTAGCGTAACCGTTATCTCATCACTTCTCGTACCTGCCCTAAGTGGGCAAAGCTAGCGCAGGGATGCCAGTGTGCGCTGTGCTTGCGTCCTTGTTCTGCTGGGTGCAAATCCAGTTTAGTGGGCTCAGATCTCATTTAGATTCTGACTTTGTTTTGAGCTCCCTTCCTGCTTGAGTTTTTAGTGCCTGTTTTGATATGACTCATGCTCTGGACTAAATATCAAGCAGTAAAAAGATACGGTGTGCAAATCCTGGGTCGTGTGTGGGATGGGACCGTAGTTACATGAACCACCAGCTGTATCAGAGAAAAAGGCACAGCAAAAGCTGCATTAGCGATCGCTGCTGCGAGAAAGTAATGCCGGGGGAGCAGAGATCTGTTGAGGGAGACAGCAAAATAATTGCGTTGATTACCTTCCGTGTTTAGAGCCATATAAACTTTGCGCAGATTTCCATGTATCATAAGCACATGTTTATTCTTTTACAAAGTATCATAATTATTTGTGTACTGATGCCGGCCCTAAGACAGCATTATCGTTAATGGCAGCGTTTGTACACGTCAGACGAGCCCAAGCGCGGCCGGGTGAGGCATGGAGGGAGGAGGCAGAGCAGCGGAGGAGGCTGTCAGCTGCGATGAAGGCTTCTGTTATCGGTCTCTCAACACTGGCAGATGTGCAGGGAGAAGCAAATGGATATTGATTTCATTTGGGTCTGCATGTAATTCCTGTGTTCCTCTTGGGTGGCAGCGAATTAGTCTGAAACTCGTGTAACGTATGGGGCGGCAGCAGTGCTTGTTTCTTCGACAGCCTCTGTCTGTCGCCGGAGCTGACGGGGCTGCGAAGCCGTGTTGCCTGTAACGAGCTCGTGTCCTTGCACGTGCGCACGTTAACCGCTCGGTGAAGCGTTCAGCACCATCGATACCCACAGTTTCATTTTTCAGTCGCGTGCTTTTGGTGCCTGCCTGCGGCGGCTGCGGTCCTGCAGTCGGGCAGAGCGCGGGGTCTTCTGGCCCTCAGCTGGCCAGAGATGCCTCCACGAGGAAGGCAGCATTGCTACGTCTGACGCGTTGTACTCCTGCGTTTTTAGTGAAAGCACTCACTGAAAATAGGCAAAAATCAGGTCTGCTCGTCTGAATTTAAGGCTCAAAATTAGGTACGAGTGCAAGTATTTAAAATTATGCTTGTACCTCTAGCTCCCAGGCTGGGCTTCATCTCTAATATAGAACATGATTTAGCTTCCCTTCTCTCATCCCTTCTCCCATCTCTTCCTTGAATGAGAAGTTTGATTTTAGTGCTTTCTTTCAGTGGCATGTAGCCAGCTGCTTTAAAACATGGGACAGACATCTCCGTGGGTGCAGGTGTTTGCTCAGAACTCAGTGAAGTTTCTGCTTCTGCTTGGAAAAAATTAGTGCATGATGTTGCAATTGGATTTTTAAAGTTCAAGGTTTTTACCACATCCCCTTTCCAGTTTACACAGCTGACAGATAAGAGATACTCTACAGCCAGATCACTTTAGTTCTGCCAAAGTGAACTATGTTCTGCAGTAAACTTGCTACACTTGTGTTAATCGGGTCTAAATTGTGTCCAATTTTCTGTACATAGTGTTTGCTATAGTGTGATACCACAAGAATCCTGATCTACTTAATCAGGCAAGACTGCCTTGAAATAAATGGAAGTTTTGAGTAATTTAAGAATCCAGCCCCAATTTTACTACTTCCACTCAGTTCTAATGGTGATTTGATTTTTGGCTACTTAATTGCAGATTGTCTGCTACTAAACCCTGTGATGTCCTGAAATTCTCTTTTAAGTGTTCTGTTACGTGTTGCAGTGTGTGTAGAGTGAAGAACGCATCAATGGTGTCTTCATATTAAAGACTAACACGTTTATTTTTTATTGTAGCCCCTCGAGTGACCCAGTTGGAAGGAAATGCCTGTGAAATCACCTGGGAAATGGTCCCACCTATGAAGGGAGATCCTGTTGGTTACATCGTGCAGGTACTGGTTGGAAGAGAATCCGAATATAAGCAGGTAGGAAAATGATCTGCTTTTTAGTACTGCTAAACCAATGGTAAAATGGAAGTGTTTTTGAACATGCTCTTTGCTGCTTTTTTCCGCTGAATTGAATTACACCCTATGCTGGTGCATCAGGTGAGCCTTGGTAAAGGCCAAGTCAAAATTAAGGGCTCTAATATGTTGTTTTCTCTGCTGAGAGAGTATATAGAACATTGTTATGTTATTGGAGTGGTTTCTGCTCTGTCCATAGTTAATCACTATTTGTAACTGAACTAACCTTTGAAAAGTCAGAATTCGGTCTGCCCACCATTTCTTCTTCTGCTTATGTTTTCTTCTGAACTGGCTGGTGCTGACTGCTGTTTGAAGATCAGAGGATGGACTGGATGGATCTTCCTATTTCCTAAGCCAGTTCCTGTATTTCCAGGGTAGCTCTCAAGACCTCCCATCAAGGATTTCAGTCAAACACATGTTTAAATTGGTTGCTTCAGGTATTCCATTCCTGTTTGGGGTTTAGATGCTTGAATGTGTTACCCAGGGCAAGTTTACTGCACACCTACTGCCCCACAGAAATGGTGTGTACTTTCTTGCACTGTGGAACCATGAAATAAATGATATGGCTGATCCTTCTTTCATTTTCTATGTTGATTAGAGATCACAAGTGGGCATTTTCCCAGAGCAGTTGAAACAGTGCACTCATTCATAGCTAAATCCTTTGTATCATATATCACATATATGTTTTATTTACAATGCACTTCATCTCTGCCCTGTTTTCTCCCTGTTCTTTCTTTCATTATCATGTGGATTCCAGACAAATCCAAAATAGAGAATGAGCATAGGAAATGAAATAGGGAATAGGAAATGAAATTCTTAAAATGTGAATAAGGTGGTACTTTCTTTGCTACTATGCCTTTGTTCCTTGTAAGTCCTTTTTTGAGAGTTACTGCAAATTAAAGAATTTTCAGAAAAAACATACACGTAAGTACAAAGCAATTCAATTGGTGTTAAAGATAGAAACCTAGGTGGTTTTTTTCGGGAAACATTCTGGGCACTAGTGTAGCTGTTAGAACAGCCATGTGTATTGTGCTCTCCTGTTAATGTCAGTGGTAAGTGGATAAGTGGACCCATTGTGCTGTTGCCTGCTTTACACAGTAGCCTAAACGTGTAGCCTTCATATGCAGCTTTAGTAAATGTAGCTCCAGCCTTTCAGAATCCAGAAGGCCATCCTTCTGGGGAACTGGGCATGGCTGCATGTAGGTGATGACTTAATCTTTGTAATCAAGAAACTGTGGTGTGAAAAAGAACAGCAATAAAGGAAATTAAAAGGTACCTTCAAGATTTTATATCAAAGGTTTTCATTTCTTGTAAGTACACATGAAGCATGACCCTGCTGAGAGGTATTTAGCTTGTGTTTTCACAAGTGACTCACTTGGAAAAGCTCCTGGCAATGGTTCTCAAAGCTGACCCTTCAAATTCAGTAGTTGGACTGGCTAATAATAACCCATGGAAAAGAGGTGAATGCCACAATTTACTGTCTCAGACATCAGTTTTACTGATCTAAATAGTTTTTCTTCATCACAAATGTGTGTGTCTTCCAGACACTTGGGCACATGACTGAGTTACTGTACATATAGCTGAGCTGCAGTAGCTATGTGCATGCTCTGAACTTAGATGAAATACCTTTTTTGGTGATTTTCTGGTTAATTTCACTTTACATTTTCTGTGGCATAAGAATGTCTTTGGTCACTTGCTACTAGTTAGCTGAAAAAGTAATTTTAAGTGATAGGTTAACTGTATTTTAAGTGCAAGTCCTAAATTTACTTTTAAAATCTGTTCTCTGCAGGTGATGTACATGTTTTGCATATGTGTCTCAGGGGGCATATGATATTAGAAAAGTTTTATGAACTGTTTTGAAGGTTTCCATAAGTGAGAAATATTATAGAATTTTAGACTATTAAATACACCCCCCAGAAGGATCAGTGCCTGAGTGACTGGAGTTTCTATAGCTATTGCAAGTGGGTTTTCCAAGAACCATAGATAATATAGCTGAATAAGAAAGAGATAAGTAGCTGCATGAAATAGGTTTTTGTGGCCCCTTGACATGAAAATAAATGCAAGAGAGCACATATTTTGTTTCTGGTTGTTACTGATCTATCGTTATAGCTATGTCAAGTTATTCACAGGCTGTGCAGGACTTCATTCATGTCACAGTCAGGGTTGCTCATCCTCAGACTCTTTCACCTTCCCACAGCCTCTTGAAGGCAATTGTGATTCCCCTGATCTGGGACTTGCTTTGCAGCAGCCCAAGCCACAATGAGAAGAGTTTGAGCTATGCTCTTCTGTCTTTCATGGTAGCCGTCAGGTGACGACTGTCCAAGGACAGCAGAATTCCAGCTGCGCTCCCAGTGTGGCTGTTTGAGAGCTAGGAAGATTTGTGCTGGAGCGACGTGGCCTATTGAGCCTGTGTCTACTGAGACCTGTCCTCAGGTGAGAAATCCCTGAATGAGAGGCCAGGCTCGGTGGTGAAAAGAAGGAGGAGACCTTGCTGCAGGATGGCTGCTTAGCGGAGCTGCTTTCGCAGCCAGTAGAATGCGTTTCAGTAGAGTCCATGTTCATTTTTTTTGCCTTCTGCTTAGTTTTCACTTGGGAATGCCATTATCTAGTCAAGATCACTGGACATACACACATATAGAACAAAAATCCACTCTTTAAAACGATCTTAGAAAGGAAACTTTTCAACTAATGCATATATAAAGCTGTTTCTCTGTGACAAGTCAGTAATGCTGTCAATAGCCAGATCACTCTATTTGCAGTAATTTAAAGGCAACTATTTCATGGCAAGGTCTTAAGAAGTTTAACTAGGAAAACCTGCTGTAAATCTATGGAACCACATCTCCCTGCCTGCTGCCTGATGGTTTACTTCAGATGAATATAACTAAGAGTTGATCGAAGCAAATTTTTTCATTTTAACTTAAAGCTCTAATTCTTGCTTTCAGTGTTTAAAAGAGGAATAAAAGCTTATGAATATAAGTTCATGCACAGGTATCTGCTTCTGGAGCAGAACAAGCCAAATAGATTGTAAAGCAATAACAGCTGTGGAAAATAGAAATCAAGATGATGAGGCATGTGAATCTCTTTTTTGTATGTTAGGTGGGAGAATGTTTGATATATGTCTATGTTTCTCTCCTAAGAAGTTTCACAAAGATATTGCTATTCTGGCAAGCGTATTGTGAAAATGTCAATGTGCCTTTTATGATACAGGGCTAGCTAGCATTCATACTGTGTTAGGTGTTTTAGGCTGGTGGGGTTTTTTGATAAGAATGTTGTATGCTTTACATAATAGATTTGAATCTTTTCATTCAAATATGTGCTTGGAAAAGAAAAATCCTGTCCTCAGGAAAGCTGATTAGAACTTTTTAATGATGATTTATGTTTGACCTTTCAAAACGCAGCTAAATCATGTGTCTGTTCAGGGAGCCAGCTGTGCACATGGAGTGGAGAGGTATCGAGCATGCAGCCGCCTTGAACTTGCTCGTGCAACGCGTCACCCAAGCTGCACAGTTGTGGCACTCGGTTCCTGTATCTGGAAGATTTTTACATCACAGAGCATAATCCAGTTTCAAAGAGTGAATCCGCCTGGGCACTTTGTGCTCACTAAGCATAAAGTCTGCTTTACCCTTTACGCTGTATTCTGGCAGAGTAGGGTAGAAACTGAAATAAGTGGCCATTTTTCACTTCTCTTATTCATAGGGAGTAGCTCTTTACTCTGGAAATAACCACGCTGATTTTTCTGCATAAGCAGGACATCACAACTCCTGTCTAGTGTGTTTTGTATCTAAAATGAATAAATACAGCAAGCTCATTATGAAGCAAAACATAAATACGAGAAAACTATGTCACATTGGCATTTGCTGACTCCTTCAAGTTTGAGATCTTTCAGACTTCTCCCCGGTGTGGGTGCTGACTAGAAGCTATTGCTATGTATGTACATCTTGGAGGAAGCTCTCTCCAGAGACATTCCTAAGAACGTCTCGGAGCAGCCCACCTTACTGTATTTATTCCTCTCTTACATTGAAGAAACACATTCAAATCACATAAAATAGCCATCCTTATTAACTTATAAGCTATGTTGCTTTAGCTTCTCTTTCCCCTGCTGCAGCTTTAGCTATTGACATGCTTTGGTGTATGGCTGTCATTTCTACGTCATCAGCACCTGAGCTGCTGGAGGGCTGTAGCCCCATAGAGGAAGCTCGCTGCATCACGTAAGCCACCATTTTCCACCATTTGACATAGCAGAGGTGACGTCGAGGTAGTCAACAGTCCTCTCAGACTGGGGCTGTAGCTGTTCCTGCTCTCTTTGGGGGAACACATGCAAATATTTCTCTGCTAAGAATTGTGTGCGAAGAATTTGATTTACTGAAGTGAAACGGATAACAGTTTAGCTACCTAAAAGCCATGTTAGAAAAGTGAAATATTCCTTTTTCTGTTTCTTGAGTGCCCTGTTCCTTTTTGTATTTTTGTGGACTTTATGTATTTGTATGCTTCAAAGAACAATAGCATGAGACATGACATTTCTTTTTAGGAAATCGCATATTGAATTGTCTTTTATTGACAAATCAAGAAGTAAATCACTGCACACTCTGGGAACCAGTGGCCTGTTTTTTTTCCTATTTCTTGCCATTTTGTCTAACAAAACTTACTCAGAACTTAGCTTTCACTTGTGTTAAAATCATTCCTAGCTTTGTGTAGTTTTAACTTTGAGTTTGCAGAACTGTCTGGATTCTGTAGTGCTAGCAGCGCTTGAAACTTGGGATAATATTTTTAAAATTCAAAGCCAAAATTTTAGTTTTCTACTTCAACGGGTCTCAGGATCTAGTCACTAAGGAGCCAGCTCATAATAAGAGCTGTTTATAGGAAGTGAGATAGATAAATTAGAGCCTCTTAACCCTTAAATTGTTTGTCATTAAGACGGAATGCTTTACCTTTAAAATTTCTGGGAATTATGGAAGGGATGGTGTTTGATCAGCTTCTGCCACAGCTGTTCTGGGAGACAGCTGTCCCAGAATGCATTCTGAAAGAAGAAAACACATGGGTAGATCCATCAGGTGCGTAAAAGTCTCCAGAGGATGCAGTCCAAGGCCTGCTGGAGACGGAGGGTACGTCCTGCACCGAGAGGTGCGTGTCTCGGAGATCCCAGTTTTATTACCAAGCTCTGATTTTTATTATTGTTGTTTATTTGTTTCAGACTCTGTATACACCTCTCTGAAACACATTCAGTGCAATGTTAGTTTGTGTAAAGCTCAACTAAAAAAAAAAAAGATTTTTTCAAGTCAAAGGCACTTATGTTAGGGTCATGCCAGTATATGATACAATTGTGCACCATGCATTGGCATTGTATTATTGGTGCAACCTGCTCTGAGTATTTTCTCTGCCTCCTGATGCCAGTGTTGTGTAATGAAATGGAACGAATAATTGATTTTTATTAGAGTCGTTAAGTGCAGCCCATCTCCTGGCAGGTTATCTGAGCGACTCTCCTGTGCTTTGTTTAGGAGACAAGGCTGTCCACAGACCTCTTAAGGGTTTATGATCATCTCAGCAGTGGAGTGAGTGAAGCTGATTGAGTCTGGATAAAATAATAATCCCAGCCAGTTTCTTAAAGAGAAATCTGTCAGATGACTTAGAAGAAATAAAACCTTTCCAGTGGGCATGTTTTCTAAATAGATTGAAGCCCGCCTCTGATTCTTGATCTTCTTATCGCCATACAAAATAGGCTTTTATTAATTGTTAAATACACTGGTCATTGCAATTGGAGTGCAACAACCAGGTAAGGTTATCTTCCGCTTTCCAGTGTGTTGCTTATAGAGCAATTGTAGCTGTCATTTTTGTTATTTTGAAAAGATTGAGGATTTTTTTGAATTCTTTAATGATGTCTGTGAAATTGAGAAACACTTGCCTACAGGCATTCTCTGAGCTGTCTAATTTGATCAATAGTATCAGATGCCATAAGAGGCTTCAGCAGCAGTGTATGACTGGTGATGATTATTTTCACCAAGGGAGCCAGCAAAAAAGCTCATCATGTTTTTATTATATTCTCAGGTGCCTAAAACAAAAGAGCTGTTTTTAGGATCCGAAAGTCATAAATTAGATAGCCTCTTTACTCTGACTTATTTGCCACTGAAGCATACTGTGCTACATCTGAAAAAATCTGCGTTATAAAATGATATTTGGTTTAACATTTGTTTAGCAAATTCAGAGACCTTTGAGATAATTGTCAAATTAAATTATTTTTTCTGTTTTGTACGTGAAGCCCGTTCATAGAGCATAACTACATTCACACCCAAGCATCTATCTTTGTACTAGTGGCGTCCTGTGCTGGCTCCTCGTGGTCCTGGAGACACGAGTGCTGGCAAAATTCAGCTCAGCTCAGCACATTTCCCACTGGAAAAGAGGCGCTCCGGGGTCCTCGCCGCAGCCGGCGATGCAGCAGCTGCTGCCAAAAGGGAACGATGACTGAGCACGAGGATTGCTTGCCTGTCATTGAGGCAGGATGTAGCTCCATTACTGCTAAATATTCATCCAGCCGTTGAAACCGGGATGTCTTATACCACCTTCCTATCTCTAGTACAAGAAATGTTTTGTCTTCATCATTCTTGAGCTTGATTGAATTAATACGGACTTTGGACTATTTTTCAAACTTTATTTAAAGATGCACTCTTCTCTCACTAGACCGTCTGGCCTTTTTCGAAGTGCTGTTGACTGGCTGGCTTAAGTGAACTCGGTCATCTGTGTTTATTAGACTGTAATGAAGATACACGTCTTTGATTTAGCAAAACTTAGCCTCCAGTTACACTGGTATTCACCACCCTGACAGAAGAAAGAAGTAACAAAACCAATTAACTGGATGGGTTTTTTAATACAAGACAGCTTGTATATATCCCATCCGTAGTATTTGGTAAATGTAATTTATAAAGTTTAGATTGTAAATTTATTAAATTTCATTATATGGATTTTATTGGATTTTTTTATTTGTTTTAGAAGTAGTGATGTTGCCTGCAAAGGATTTTGTGTGTGGCAAAGACATCTAAAGTTCTTTTGGTACATTTTGAAAATGAAATGAATAATTACAACAGCCACTGCAAAATATACCTTGCCTGCAGCTGTGTTGTAAGGATAAATTCTTAGAGTTGTGATGTCTCAGAGCTGAAAGAAATGGAAGTTAGATAAGTCCTCAGAGTAGAGGGATCCTGAGAGTTTGGTATTGTGGAAACATGCACCTTTTTAATTACTCCTCAAAACTACATTTACACTTCAAACTTATGCATTTTCATTGCATGACAGTTTGTATTTGAGAGTATAATGAAGTACTAACTGCCTAAACGATGTAGCTTAGGAGTAAGAGGAGGAGAGTTACCCACAACAGGTGGGCACCAGAAATGGACTTGCCATCTGAAAATACAGCGGCAGTGACTTTCTTGGTACTGGAAGTAGAACTGACGTACACTTCACAAATATTTCAACCTTCATGTTATTGCTATGGACAGCTACAGCACTCCTAATTTTCTGTTTCCTGAGATCTATTACTTTAACCCTAGTTCTCAGTTCTCATTAGCTTTGGACAGACAAGGAAAGATTACAAGGCAGACGACAGGGCATAGCTATGGTTAAACACAGATACTTAGAGCAGGAGTATGATGTATTCCTCTGTAACTTGAGTTTAAGTGAGCTTCCTGTGAATGTTGAGCATACTTTACTGAAGGTGAAATAATTTTGTTTACATGTTTCTTCTGGATTTATATCCTGGGGCCAAGAAACGTAAGTCTAGTTAGCTGAGGTCTAGCTGATCTGGAAACTTAAAATAACCATCACTTGAACTTTATTTGGAAAAACCATGAAAAATCTAGATAAGTTTGAAAGGAGGATGGAAAAAAGAATGAAAGAAAAACCTTAGTCTTTTGTCCCAGATCTTCTCAAGCAGTCAGAAACTGGCTTCCTAACTGAGGAACAAGTCTCAGGGGTCATCATGGGCAAGACAGTTGGATTCTTTAAGTGGTGTTTACCTGAGCATGTTGCTTATTTTGATTTTTTTGTCTCGCTATATTTCTTATTCTAGAGCAAGACGCATGAAATCCCCTATGAGCTCAGTTGTGATTTCTCTCTTGTTACCCTTTTCCAAGTCAGAATTCTTACCTTCAAGGCAGTGGAGCTGCTATTACCACCTCCCATTCCCACGGCGAGGAGAAAAGGAAGCCGTTTAAATGAGCAAAGAAAGAAAAATGTGAAGTGAACTTTTCAGGTTTTTTTTTTTCCAGGAGATGCAAGCACTTTGTGACACATTGTTTTTCATTTCATAAAATACCAGTTTCAACAATTCTCTGTTATATAAATTGTTGACTGGTTATTTGTTTTCAGAGTTCGTAAATGGTTCCAGTGGTCTTTTTCCATTTAAATCACAAAACTGTCTCTTAGATACTCAGTTATCTCTTCTTTCTCATATTGTGACTCATGCTCTCTTGAGTCATGCATTACCTACATTTTATTAGCGTAGGTACGTGACTTAGTGTTTAAAAAAACCAAATACGGTGCAACCAAGAGGAGCTTTCTATACTTCAGTTAATATTTGATTGTTTCCACCATTCTAAAAGTGTAATTTCTGACATAACTGTTGACTTTTGAGAGAAATCTGAAGAAAGTACATTAAGATGTGTAGCCAATTTTAGGATTATGCAGTGAATGTCTTCTAATAACCTTAGTTTGCAGGTTTTCACCATTTTAGGACCAAATATGGTGCTTACGTCTTTGACCTGTTTGAGGCGTACAGTCGCATTTTAACAGTACAGAAATATTTATCACACCCACAAAACTTCTTTTTCATCCTGTGTTTGATTTATTGTCTGAAGCTTTGTCTGTCTTTGCGTGTGTTCAGTTTGTTGAACACTTGAGACCGAGAAGTGTCACAGCTGGGCTTCTCTCATACAACCCTCTCTACGGTGGTATTTTTCTGAAGACTTCACTGACATGGTGAGCTCCTTCCCTCGAGGACTGCAGAAATGTTTCCTCACAAGGTGCAGATTTGACCTAACAACGTTCTGTCCCAAATCCCTGCAGAATCGCGCTGCTTCCAAATTTATTGCAACTTGTGGCTATATGTGAAATGCAGAATCCTTTCACGTCTAGGTTTCTTGTACCTCCGTTCAGAAAGGAGTATTTACACTCGTTTTGCACTCAAGAATGTTTCATCTAAGACTTGTTTAAATTGTTCTGACACGTTATTGAGAACAGGAAGGGATTGCTTGGGACGGCTTTTTGTTTTCAACTGCGTTTGCTCTTTTGTTTTGAAGGTGTACAAGGGAGATGAGACGACGTTCCAAATCTCAGGCCTTCAAGTCAACACAGACTATCGATTTCGTGTGTGCGTGTGTCGCCGGTGCTTGGATACCTCACAGGAGCTTAGCGGCCCTTTCAGCCCCTCCGTTGCCTTCATGCTCCAGCGAAGTGAGATCATGCTCGCAGGAGAAGTGGGAAGCTTAGATGACCCTAAGATCAAGAGCATGATTCCTACTGATGAACAGTTTGCAGCTCTCATTGTGCTTGGCTTTGCAAGTTTGTCAATTATATTTGCCTGTATATTACAATACTTCTTTATGAAGTAGAGAATTCAATGGAAGTTTGAGATATAAATTTAACTAATGCTACGCATTATAATCCACACATTTATTCAGATATTCCTTTTCAAAAGCCTTTGTTCTACCATACATTTTATATACTTCTCTTGTTTTTACAGTTCTAGCTTGAAGAAAGATAAATCAGTGTTTTGATGCACCTTTTTGAAATTCAAAACTAGGAAGTGGTCAAACTGGAGAAATAGGCAAACCAGATACCAAAAGCAAGATTTTTTTTTTCCTTCACAGTTTGAAAATTGTCACCAATTTGCCTTTTCATTGTTTTGTTTTTTCACTGAAGTCTTTGCAGTCTCTTACGTTACTATTTAGGAAATTTTAATCATCAGTCACTTTTTTTTTTCTTCTTTTTCTCTTAAACGTTAGTCACAAGTGTGTATAGTGGTAAGACTAGAATACAGTGTTAGTCAACAGTACCAGGTTTTCATTGAACAGTATTATCAATGTTGCCTATGATTTATTCACTACAATACTTTTGCCCCATTTTTTCCAGATAAAATGTACACTGTTATTTTAACTGTTTAGTGCGTTTAAATCGAAAAAATATCCTGCAGTCTAAAAACCTTTTTAATTATCTGTCACTTTTACAGTTACAACACTATGAACTGCCTGTATAAGAAATCAAATAACCAAACTGCGTATAAATTATGAAGCATTATAGATTTTTTTTACCATTTTGATTCCTAGCAGTAATTTTAAGTAAGAGGGCATTGTGCAATAGTTAGTTATTCCCATGTTCAGCTATTTAAAAGCTGCTTTAACTTGTTTGTCACTGTATATAACTATTCTTAATCTACTACTAGATATTATTCTATTATGTTCAGCCTGATTTATATGATTAGAGCTGGTGACAGCCTACTGCCTCTACTGAATTAGGTAAGTTTTACACTCAACGCAAGCAAACTTTACTGTCAGTTGATCATTTTTTTGGAGGGGTATCCGTTTTATACAGCTTTCTCGGAGGTATCGGAAAGGAGATCCGTTTGTTCTAAGCACCTTACGTGGGTGGCTGCGTAATTCTTACCACAGGGCTAAATAAAATACTTGGTACATTGCGAAGCTCGGCCGAGGGTCCTGCAGATGGGTAGTGCTTGCTCTTACGGCCGTGCTCCCGCCCGCCTCCTGACTGCCCCTTCCCAGACACACATTTTAATCCATCGAGATGCTCGTTTTTTAACTCGTGATTGGATTATTTATATTAAGTCAACGTTGTGCAAGTACCTCAGGGACATTAATGAGCTGGAGGTGCAAATAGATTCCAAAAGGGTGCAACAGACACAGTGTATTTCCCTGCCTACTGTTTTTGTATATTTTTGCTACTTGGTTTTGCTTTTGTCCTAGCTCTCTTGTGCTCTGTCTCCATTGTCTAAGATTCAGTGTCCTGTACTAGCATAATATTCCCTTAACCAAAGTAATGGGGAAAAACAACATTATTTTTGTTTTAGGTTTATTTATACTATATACTGCATACAGTACTTTAAATACCAATTACAGTGCAATCTTTTTATTTATTGTAAAAAAAAATAAAAAATAAAAAGTGTACTTATGTACTAATCCCCTTCCCCGCCCTCCCTGTAGCATGTTATATTTTGTCTGTTTTATACTGTTGTACTTTAGGTCAACTTTTTACCTGGCAGCATTCCTAGTATTATTAATCTTCTTACATTTTCTTGTGTTTTTGAAGATGGGAGCATCTAGTACATTAAATGCCAAAAAAACATTATCAGTGATTCAAACGTTTACATGTATCCAAAAACATAATCATCTCTGGAAAAAAGTGCTAAGATCAATGAATTATTCTGTGTGCCTCTCTAGATGTAGCAAATATTAGAAATGTTCTGTATTTTGTTATTGACTATAATTAGTTTAATTTAGCCTTGCAAACTAATGGCATTGAGCTAAATATATATTTTTTTGTTTTTTTGCCAAAGTCATGGCTTGTCAAATTTATTTACATCTTATTTAAATTTATTTGTGATATGAAACTTTGTGACTTTGCATCTGTATTTTCTGAGCAAAACATACAGCGGTTTTCAATGGAGGGGAAAAGAGTGTATTTTTAAAAACAATGAGAAGACAGCTAGTTTGGAAACCCAGAAATTTGAAGAATTCCCTTTTTTATTTTTTGAATATTTTTTCAGCAGTGCTGCTATGAAATCCAAGCTTGACACCTTTTTTAAAAAAAAAAGTTTTAATAAAAAAAAGTGCTTTAGATAATTTGGTCGCTTCTGAGTGTTTGAAATTAAAAAAAAATGATACTGCAAGCAGCAAGCAGAAGTGTAAGAAAAGCAATTTGTTAGTTACACTTTAAGCATTTCTGTCATTGCTAATTTGTTTGGTGTCCCTTATCATGCTGATGAAAAAGCCGAGTCCAGCTCTGAGGTTAACAGTGGAAGTGTTCTGGAGGAGTTGGCACAGGCCCTAAATAAGTTAATTTGACGTTATTTTAGTTTGTATATTCTGCCATAGCGATTTGATTGTAATTCATTTATTAACAAAAAAAAAAAAATAAAGCATCACAGATCTTAAACCATTCCTGTTTTGATTTCCATCACCGCTGAATACTACCATTTAGTGACGTCTTGTCTTTCTCCATGTACCTTTATGCCCTTTGATCCAGTAGTATCAGGCATTGAATCGAATCGGAGAACTCTCTGCTCTCAAAGAAATTATGAACAAAAAAGTAGAGTGAAACACTAAATATTTAAAAACTTAAGGAGAGAGATGTTTTTATATTATTCTGCCTTTTTCTTTATGAACTCGATACGTTGTTTTCTAATTCTGTTTGTTGGCTACAGTAGTTCAGTATTCAGTGTCACAATGGAGAAGTGCCCTAACTGAATGTGTATGAACCTTATCCTTGCACAGTTCTTTAAATTGAAAAAATAAAATGTTTTTACCTCACTATGGGAACATACATTCCAAGCTTTTCAACTTTAAGAGAAAAATAATCATAAGTTTTCTTGTATTGTAAATTTTAGACTATTTCATATGCATTGTATTAAAACTGCCATATCAATTTTAATGTATAGATTTTGCAAATACTACACTATGTATGTAAGACTTAACTGTATCTGTAGTGTATATGTAATATATTTATGCCCAATAAATGTTTTAATTCTTTCTGATATTACCAGAAGTTTTCTTAAAACAGGCGTTTCCGTCTGTGTGCAGTGGCCTCCTCCTAGTCCGTCAGGAGCGTTACGGCGATGTAAAGCAGGAGCGGTGGCCCCACATTTGATGCGGGATGTTGCCGATTTGGGAGATTTGCAGCTCAGCACCGCCGGCCGCCGAAGGGCCGTGGCAGAGCCGTGGTGCCAGCGGAGCGCAGGGGAAGGTGGGTTCATGGTTTGCGGTGCCCGTTACGGTGCTGCAGCCAAGCCGCAGTCCACGAATCATCAACTTTCAGCTCTGAGTTAGATAGTTTCACCAAGATAGGGATGAGCATCTTGGCCGGTTTGCTAGCTCTGCCATTGCTTGGTGCAGTTGCTGTAGTGTTGCAGCAGCCGGCAGCGCTGTCCCCTTGGCTGACCTTGCGCAACCACAGCTTCGACCTGCAGGTTTCCAACCTCGGTCAGCTTGTGGGTCTCCTAAAAATATATAATAATAACAAAATAAATTTCAGTGCAAGTATGAATTGCTGTGCAGTGACAAGGAGCCTGTTTGACAAGAGGCTGTTTTTTTCCATGTAGCTCTTCACAGAATTGGTTCAGAGACCTTGGTAGAAGATTTCCAGGGAAGTTGAACGGCTTATGATCTCTGCATGACTGAGCAACCAAGTTGCCATTTGCATTCCAGAGATTTATGGCTCAATCTTTTCTTAGACTGAACTAAATACACTGCTGCTTCCTAGTCTACCCATGGGAAAGCTAAGGTTTGCTTGTTCTCTGAATGAGGCTGTAGCCTGTACCAGGCAACTGGAGGCTACTACCATGTTCAGCCAAAAATCCTTCACATGAAGGCCGGGAGTCCTCCTGATATGAGCTGGTTTTCATAGAGGGCAAATCGGGATTTGGGCAAAGTATACTCGCAGCAGAGGCCTAAACTCTAATTTGGCAGTTAAGAAATTACAGCATTTTATTGTGTTCTTAACTGCCGGCTGTTGGCTAAAAACCATCAAGTGTTCCTGATGAAACCAATGGGCTGATGAGTTGGGATGATGGGGGGATTAATCCTGACTATAATCTTGGCTCTTCTGGGTCTTTGACTTAAATCAGACTTGTCGTGCTTGTGGCACTTTCGTCATCAGTGTTTATTTCCAAAATCCCCATTTGAAAATAGAGGCTTAATCTGCAATCACAGGGAGGACTGCAGGAACCAGCTGGGGAATAGCTTGCTTGGGAGGAAAATTTTCCTTGTGTGAAATCGGGAAAGTAACACAGGGTATTCGTGGCTGTGATACGGCCAGCCCTTCGTGTCCTTGTCCATGTGAAATGTCAGTCCTCTCTCAAAAGCCCAACTAGACCGTGGGCAGTGTTAACTGCGGCAGTGAGGTCTGGAGCCCACCAGCAGCTCACTTTCCTTTAGCAGTTCTGATTTGCGATAATCAGTGGTTGGTAGAAATAACTTTAAAGTCAAGTTTCTGAGGTACTTCAATGACTTTTTTAATTAGCTTGTGTGAAAATGTAGCATTAAAAATACATCTGGATTGTTCTCTATTTGTAGTTAAACACTTGAAATACAGAACTTTGCACTTATTCCCTAATTATGTAAAATGAATGCAATTGCTTATCACGAAGAATTCATCTAATATTTTGCATCTTGATATACGTGTTTGTTGGCAAACACGTTTGTGTTTTCACTCTGCCTTTCTTGCTCAAATCATTGCATAAATACACTTCTTTAATTACCGCAATTTACAATGCGAGTGGTTTTTTTCCTAAGGAAGTGTAATCTTTCTCATTTGGCTGCTCAGCTGTTTTTTTCCACTTTAAATGGTGCTTGCCAAAACAGTCTCTAACTATCTTTTAAAGAGGCCTGTAGAATAATAATCACTGCTTTGTTATCTGAAGAGATGTCTAATTTTTTTTTAACACTCCTTGGTTTACGCCGTTGTCCTAAGCAGTTGCAGAGGTGCCAGGGAGCAGCGAAAGCTCTTGCCCGGCAAGGCCGCCATGGTGAAGCAGGAGTTGCGTGTTCGTGGCAGAGGACCTCTGAGCTCGGTACGAGCAACGTTACAGGCTGCGAGGTTGGTGCAGTCGTCCTGGGTCCTCTTTGCAGGCCCAGGCTATGGAGGTGGGTTAAGTAGCAGTGAGTTTCACGTGGACTTTGTCAAGAAATACAGACCAAGCTGTAACCGTGCTTGGACAGTATCGTATAAAACGACTTCTCTTGCGTGCTCTTTGGGGTTGGGGGGAAGGAAAGCTGGTTAAAGTTTTGAAGCAGAGCTGGGGCTCAGACTTTGAGGTACTTTTCTGGCCTTATGAGCGGTCCCCAGGCTTGTCCGTGTTGCTGGAGGTGGGCAGCAGGCCGTGTCGCGTCTCGCAGCTGAGCAGCCTGCAGACCCGCTCGCAGCAGAGCGCGGCCACCAGGGCAAGCGACTGCCGTTTCTATAGCAGCAGCAATTCCCTCTCGTCCCCGCGATCAAAGAGCCTGTTGGGAAAATGAAACAGGCAAAATCTGTTTTGCTTTTGGCTTCGGTCGTTACCGTAAGTTTGGAGCCCGCTTACGAGTTCGGTGGCAGAGAGGCGAGCCCTGCTCAGGGAGGGGGTTGTCCGCATGAGAAACCGCTGCACCGAAACACGGTGCGGCAGGACGGGAGCGGTCTGAGCCGCACAGCGCCTGGGGCAAATGGGAAGGCAAACCGGATCGGGAGGTGGTGTCAGTCCACCACAGCAGCTCGTTCACCTCCCGTGGAGCTTTTCCTGCTGGACTCACCAAGTGATTGGATTTTAGGAAGCTCAAATTTAGCTTCCTATAAGGAGCTCTTTTCCAATGAGAAAGCACTTGCTTGTCGAGAGGTAGGTCTCACCTCCAGCCCCCGTATCAGGGGACTGAGGCTCTTTGGCCTCTCCTCTCCTGAAACTTAGTAGAGATGCTTGAAAATACCCCTGAAAATGAAATACTTTGGGAACTGCGGCTGGGAGACCTCCCAGGGATCCTGAGTAGAGCAGCACCACCCAAGCTGCTCATTGCATGGGGTCAGGGCTTTCGCAGGTCCTGTTCTTCTCGTTGTTTGATGCCTCTTATCACTTATGGATTTGGAACCCGAGAAGTGTTTCCTGGGAAATGCTGCTCCTCTCTGAACGGAGGGAAGGTGACACTTTCTACACAGAGTCCTATAGGGATGGTGGAAGCTCTGCGGAAGAACACAGTTGCGCTGTACTTCATATCCCCAAGGAAAGAGCAGTTCCTCCTCCCCCTGCGTGGGGCAGGGAACGGGGCTGAGGGGAAGGATGCTCAGGACCCTGTGCTGAAGTTTAAAAGCACAGAGCCCTTTGAGATCTGAGTGAAGCTTGGGGATTTTATGGGTTAGGGACATGCAGTGATTGCCCCCAGCATCCGTGACAGCTACGTGAACCTGGTGGTTTTGCTAGACCTGTCTGTGCCCGAAGGTATTAGAGAAAAGCTATACAGAAATTATGGTGGAAATGTTGCGTAAATTGTATTTCCTGTACAAATCTTTTCTAGAAGTTATTGAATTATTGCAGAATTCATGATATATTATGATTTACTGAGGAACTGGAGAAATTACATTCTATGCCCTTAATATTCACCTGCCTTAGAGTGAAGATATAAATGTCATCTCTCATTCTCCTCAGAGCTGAGAACCACAATTAAGTAGAAAGGAGGATATGGACGTTTTGTTTCAATATTTTTATGGGTGAGCAGAAAGCCAGATGAGATCCTTCAAAAAGGCCATTTTATCAGCGTTACATTTAATAAGTTTTAAACGATTGCATGTGTTTCTGCTCTTGACAATTGCTCTCTCACATGTGCAGGTTCTTGGCTGAGTAAAATAATAAAAGGAGTCTGTGGTTTCACAGGATGCTTTCAAGCACAAGGGCTAGGCTGCTTTCTGCTGTTAGTTAGATGAATGTGCTGCTATTAGTTTGAAAAGTTACTTTTTTGTACTAATTGCCAGCATGAATGGTACTGCATGCAAACAAAATTACTTTTAGGTCTACTAGTGTTTTGTTAATGAATAGCTCCTCGGGTCGATGTGTGCAGTGGATGTGATTTCTTGGTAATCTTATTAGCCCATCTGCCTCACTTTCTGTTGCATGAAAGATGTTATTCTCCACAAGTAAAGCAGAGCAAACAGTGTGGAGACTTAAAAGCCTTGTGCAGATTAATATGTGAACAGAGCTGAGAAATTCACCGTAATCCAGAGCAAATAGTGTATTTATCATTAATTCATAGCTCAAATACCCTTCCTTTCCACAAAATGCTTGTGAGCTGGTCACAGTATTCTCGACTCGGATGACTATCCAGTATTACCTATTCCAATGTCACCGTGTCCTGGGCAAACGCCACTCGCGATAACGCTGCTGGATTTGGAGTTGTGAGTTATGGCTTAGCAGTGGTGCTGCACCCCGGGCACAAGCACGTGCTGAGCGATCGCGGGACCCTGTCGGGGTAGATGCACGATGGGGAAAAAGTGGGTCTCTGGGCTCAGCTGGGTTTAACACTGCTGTGGATGCTGCAGTGTGGGCTTTGGGCTGCGCTGGGCGTAGTTCTCAGTTTAAAATTGTGAGTGCAAGCTGCTGCTGCTCCTGTCTTTACCTTCACTCCAGCATGTGGTTTAGGAGTTTCTGCTGCACCTCATAGCTCTGTCTTGGACGTCCCCCCCGTCCTCCTCGTTTAAAGTAGAACGTGGCTGACTTCAGTGTTTGGAAATCAAAGGTGCCGTAACGGTACAAACCTCCGGGTATCCTCTGAACGAGCCTGGCACGGGCAGCGAGGGGGCCCGCGCCTTCCCCCGGCTCGCTCGGCCGCTGCTGCGGGAAGGGGAGTTTGCTCCGGCCTCCCAGCAGCAGCAGGGCTCCTCCCGCGACCGACAGACTCCAAACCGCGCCGCGGCGTGGGAAACCGGGCGGTTTTCCAGGGGTAAAACTTTGAGGGAGCAGGTGAGTGCGAGGTGCTGGTGTTTTGCTGACGCTGCAGCAGGAGCACCCGTGCCGAGGGGACTTTGCACACCGCGGGCTGGCGTAACCTGCTGTGGCCGCACCGCGAGGGGCAGAAGCTATGCAACGCCTTGCAGGTTGGGGGGTTTCTTACGAGCAAAGCGCTGTTATCTGAGTATCTCTGAAACTGTGTTGCTCCCTTTTGCAGCAGCTCTAGACCGGAGATGCTCAGAGAGCGCCCACGGCCACCCCTTCTCCAAGGACCCAGCCCTGCACCAGCATCGTGAGCATCTCTCGCTTCTGCTGGGCACGCGGTTGCCTCCAAACGGCCACACGCTGCAAAACTCGCCAAAGTACAGCATACGTTAACGAAAATAGCTTAAAAGATTGCACCTTTGCATCCGCATGCTGGTGCCCTGGTACAGCACAGCACATTTTATAAAAGTCAATCACGTTGTCGCTGCTTGATAGAAATGCTAGGATGTTATTGACTGGACAGCATATGTGGCTGCGTGTCATCACGGCTATTGGCTTAACTTGTGGTGAGAATTCGTCGTACGAGTTTGCTCCCTTTTGCAATACCAGAGTGTTAAAGCTATTTAAATCTCTGGGCTTGCTGCCGGCGAGGCCCGTGGTGTTGGGCTCCCCACCTGCCTTCCCTAATGAAGACTCGTCTGCAGCGCGGGGCAGCTTGTGCGAAGGAGGTTGTGCAGAGCAGAACAACGTGAATGAAGGCTTGGAAACCACCGAGCCTTTGCTTGCTCATGTGCAGCACTGTAATCGTGTGAAAATCACTCAGAATATGAGGGAAAGGAAAGGGTAATGAGCTTTTTTGGCCTGGTGTTACTCAAAATGGGGCCAAGTGCTGACTGAGGATCTCCTATGCCCTCAGAGCAAGCCCGTGAGGTTGAGTGTGGGGTAATTCATCTCCAAGAGTTATTTTCACCTTATGGACTCGCACAGATCACGCCACCAAACCTTCATTCCCCTCCCAATGAGGGAAATGCAGCATGGAAAGCACTCAAAAGCCCTCATTACCAAATACTGTATTCCCAGGTACATCCAGAGAAGCAGCCTGGAGGCTTTCAAACAGATGTGTTAGCGGCCAAAACGCGCCTTAGACAGCTCTGCAGGAGGACAAACCCCTGGGGAGGAGGAGCCCTGCTCCAGGCCAGGCTGTGATCCGACCGCAGGCGCCTTTTCTGAGCCGACCGCACGTCCCTGCAGGGCACAGGTCCGAGTCCAGACATGCCCAGGAAAACGGGAAAGACTAAAGGAGACTGGGGACGAAATGCGTCACACCAGGTGTTTGGGGGGGGGGGGGGGCAGAATGGGATACTGTATAAAGCCACTGCCTTATTTATACATATATATATATATGGTATATTTTATTATATATTATTATATATTATACTATTTATATATACATATTCCACTGCCTATTCCTACATTTGCTTCTCAGAACTGGCTGATGTATTTACACCAACCTCATCACTGCTGGCCACATGAAACTACCTTTGAAAGGTTTTAGTAAGGGGATGCCAACAATACCCGAGCTGCAAACACTAATTTTTGCGTGAGCTTTGGCTAAGCTGAAAGCCCGCACCGCACGGCAATGTGATCGCCCAGCAGCAGGTGAGGCTGGAGCGACTTAGCTGCAGCTTCACTGCTACAGAGATCAATGCTGGAGAGCTTCTTGTGGGTATTTAGGTATCTAACTGCTGCTGCTTTAAATAGGGCTTATGCAAATATTATTTGAGACAAACTTACATAAATTCTGAGTATCTATTAAGTCAAAATTTGACATGTAAATGCTATTTTTCCAGAATATTTTATTTTTGGCAAGAAGTACAATAGGACACGATTTTCTACCTTGCGCATGCCTCCATCAAAGGTACTTTTCTAAAATGAACGAAGCTTTCTGGTGCAGTGCTTCTGACCTAATTCATCACCTATTTAACACATGGCCAAGAAATAAAACACAGCCAGATTGTTCCTGTTTATTTGAGAAGCTGAGATACAAAATGTAGAGCTAGAAAAAGCCTTTAAGATGTGAACTGTTTAATGAATGAACCTCCAGCGTAGCAGACAAATTATTCCCAATATGGGGTTTTCTCACACAGGGCAGTGAGAACACGGCAAAATTTTGGCTCACAAAGCCCCTATCCTTTTTTTCTTTTTTTTTTTTTTTAATTATTATTCCCCCTATCAGAGCTGGCAAAGTTTTTTCCCACGTGGATGAGGCTCCAGAAGGGTGGCCAGTGGCTCAGCAGCCTGTAAGAAGTTGTCCTGCTGAGCCGCCCTGCTCGCCGCGCTTGCAGCATAGCAGAGCAGCTGCAAGTGCTCCGGTCTCCGTAAAACGGATCTCCAAAGCCCCGTTTGAACGCCTGGCAGAAAAAACCCACAGAAACACAACAAGCAAAAAGTTATTTCAGGTAGAGGAGGCTTTGGGGAGGTGCCAGGAGGCTGAGGGGCTGCAGAAATGCCCCGGGGGACAGAGAAACCTGCTCATCACCTTTCCTGACGGTGCTACCTGGGACAAATTCTTTATATCCACCTGGGATTGACTGCAGTTCTCTCTGCCTAGGTAGAAAATGCATTTTTTTCTACCCAGCTTTTGCAGGAAGCTAGCTCTCAAAATCTCGATTACACATTTGTTTGAATGAAGAAATAATTGAACCGTCACAACTTAGGCAACAACTTACTCGCGAGGCGAGCAATTCCACGTGCAGCTACTTCAGTGGTGGCGGCGGGGCAGGGGATCTATCTTCCTAGAGGTATCTGACAACGTGTGATTTTTTTTTTGAAGCAGAAGTGCAGGTTATCCAGGTGTTTTTTTTCGTGTTTTCCACAGAAGAGCAGCACCGTACACGAGTGATGGTTTGAAGGAGCAGACCCCATTCACCATCTGCAGGTCACGAGTGCCGGTAAGTGCAGCTCCACTGGCTTTGACGTTTCCATATAGACACGACCTATATGGCTGCGGTCTCCAGCCCCACTGTGGCAGGCGAGAGCCTGTCCCCTGTCACCTCCCCGCGCCTGGGGCCGTGTCCGGCTGCCGTTCGGCCAGGAAAGACCAGAACGAATCCGACCAAGACCTGCTTTCCGCCCTGCGTGCCAGCGTACCCATCCCTGCGCCGCCACAAATACTGCAAACGGTAGGATTATAAAGGTTCTCATAACTTTATTTGATTTTCTGTTCACATTTAATACCATAGACACAGCCGAAATCTGAAACACCGAGGTGATGTTAGGCGTACATTCAACTCATTTACACAGCGGCGTGGTTCGTGAGCTTGCATCTTCACCACCTTTTCAAGATCCTCAAATTTCTTGTTTCCCTGAGTTGCGTGGTATCTGCCGCCAGATCTGTTTGTCCGTCAACAAGGAATGAAAGAACGAAAAGGATAAAAAAGCAGAAGTGGTGTTAGAGACCGAAGGGGAGATGATTGCAGCAGCGCCACGGCTCTCCTACCAACGCCCCACCAGCCCGGGGCTCGCTTCGCTCCCGAGGTTCACGCCAGCGCGGTCTCGTTAGTTCGACCCTTTGCATCTCTGATCGGTCGTGGCTTCCCCAGCTATTCTTATGCTTTGTCCCTTAAATCGTATGTTTGCGTTCAAAAACCTCATCGTTGGGGAGCAAAACCAATTCAGGTGCCACGTCAAAGAGAAGCAATCCAAATCTGTAGCCCTAACACAGCAAAATGTGATACAAAAGAGACGGTATATACAGAATAGGCCAAATTCACTTTTTAGTTATACCTGAGCAGCGCCGTTAGCTGAAGGTGCAACAGGCGGAATATGGCCCATCGTCGCTGACAGGAGCTTCAAGGCAGTAGGAAATTTTTGATGATGGACAATTCATTATGTAGAATCAGTTGTGGACCAGCTGGTAATAAATACTAGGACAAAATAAATAGAAAGCTGCTATTGCACATGCATGCTCAGAAGCTGTACTAGCTGGACCACAAAATCTACATGTTGATATGACAACGGATGCAATATAGGACATACACGTTAGCACACAGGATGGAAAGGCTTGTTTATTCCTTTTAAATAGGATATTTGAGTTACAAAAATCAACTGAATCTGAGATTTTTATGGATCAAGGACGAGGACGTCTCTGCCTCTGTGTCTTAATGCAGATTTTTCCATTACTTTCTCAGGTCACGTTTGCTACAGATGTTCCCAAAAGTCAGTGAGCGTGATTTTGAAATTAATACCGCAGCGAGCTGGTGCGACCGTACGCTGTGGCGTGCTGGGGGCAACCCAAACTCCCGCCCGCGCGGCCGACGCGGTGCCGGCAAACCGATAGCTCTTCAGCGAAGAGGAGGGTGTTTGCAGGCCGGAGACCCCCATTGCTAAGGACCTTTCGGGGGACCGCGGTGCACAGCAAAGGGACAGGCAGTCGCGGAGGCATTACGACACTGAAACAACTAAAAGCTTTCAAGTTCAAACACATCAAGTTGTTCGCAGCCAAGCTGAACAGAACGAGTACGGATGATTTAGCTAGTAAAAAATCGCTTTGGTGGGAGATTACATTCCGTATCTTTACAGCATCACTGCGGCTCTGAAGTCAGCACTGTCCTTGTCCCACTGATATTCACTTAAAAAAAATATTTCTGTACGAGCTGTGTTCTGAGCCATTTCTATGAAGGTATTTTTTCATTTCCTTCCTATTCAGGCAAGATATGAAGGTCGTTTATTTTTAGTCGTGTGTTTAGAAATTATCTGTTTTTATTTCTCTCTTTTTTAAGACATCATTTTTCTCTAAACGAGGAAAAATTTGCTTTTTTAAAAAATCAGGATTAAGAAAAGTATATCAAATTCCATGTTTACTGCACCAGAAAGGCAATTTAATTTTCTCTCTTTAGGGTCTGATTATACACTAGCAAAATTCTTAGCAAAACTAACGTGAACTCTGGAAAAAATTCAGCTCGAATTAGCTGCTGCTCGAAGTCGCGCAAGCGCTCGAGCGGCCGGGGCCGCGTTTGCCTGCTCCGAGTGGTAAAGCCGCATTAAAAAGAAACCATATGGGTAAAAGCAGCTGAGAAACAACATTTGAGTGTTGCTGAATTCTGTAACCGTGTGCCTCCTTCCAGACGCTCAAAGTTTAGATTTTTTTTTAATCGCTGACTGCCTACGTTACAACTTTCAGCAAACGCAGCCGATGGCGGGAGCGCAGCTTTCCATGTCGCCCGGAGTTTCTTGTCCCGTTCCTCTTCCGTGGTGGCTCTCTGGGTCACGCCGGCGCGTGATGCTCGCGCCCGCCTGTCATGTGATGACGCTCGGCTCTGTCCACGCGCGGGAGCTTTCCTGCTTGGTGCTGGAGAGTCTTTTCTTTGGAAGCGGCTTCAGCCCGAAGAGGCGGCACGCGGCGACGCGGTACTTCCTGGACATGATGTTGTAGAGAATGGGGTTGATGGCTGCGCTAAGGTAGAAGAGCACAAAGGACACCAGGTTGCAGTACTGGCTGATCACCGCTATCTCCAAGGACCCCGCTTCGAAGGACTTGGAAAATAAGTATCGTCCTACGTGAAAAGGCAACCAGCAGAGTATGAAAGCAAATACCACCACAACTAAAACAAAAACAGCAAAAGAAATGGAGTTAAGTATGGCTGTTGAACTACGGCTGATTTAAACCAAATATATTTCTATTCCTTTTACACATTGATCTCGACGTGTGAAAACACGTCCTACTTCTTTTTCGGTTTTGTCTCTCTCAAATACATTTTCTGACAGTTTAAATTAGCTATATTTAATACACACGGATCGTATTTAAACAGGCTGTATATTTACTGCATCGCTAACTTGACATAGCACACTTTTGAACTATATAAACTCAGGTTTCCATAAAAAGAGAGAATGAAAGAATCAGCACGGTGATAAAAAAGCATCAGCACAGTCTATCACGTGCAGCGTTTAACACAAGCAAGTTACGTGTCATGTGACAGACTCAACCCTGCGGTTCATCATGAAGAACACAACAACTGGGAAGCAAAATGATTTAAGGTAAGGGCTCAAAGAGAAATAAAGCAACAGGCGCCAGATCTGTAGAGAACGTGTTGCAAGGTACCAGCAGACCATAGCACACTCCACGCCTCTGGTTTGTTTGTTTTTTGGAATATGAGTTACTTCAAGAAAAGTAAAGCTCAATATAATTATACTATTGTGTGTTATTCCTGTAATAGTGTACTAGCACTGTGATATTGATACATACATAATAACACATATATGTAATCACAGGAATGTGTGCATCTTTGGACACTGGCCCCTTTGAATATCCATCCTAGAGAAAGGGGAACTTTTTCTGTTGGTTCACTGTGTGCTCTTGACCTGTAGTATTTTTCACATTGCTTTGAACGAACCTATTAATATACCAGAAAGAAAGAAAACTCAAGACAGGGCTTTTGGACAGTCTTAAATAATTTTTACCAGTTATCTCTTCTGTCTTGTTAACAGTCCTGCTTGTATTAATCCAAACCCCGTTGCAATGAATTAGAGTTTCCCCCTGAATTCTGTGGGGCAGGATTTCAGACCATGTCAGGTCATAGCAGAAATGAAATTCAAAGAGCTAGGCAGGATGATTAGTGGCAACTTTCCTTAAAAACTTCATGAAAAAGATTCCAAATTTAAATGACTATTTATGGAGGACTCATGGTGGGCTATAAACACAGAGCTGGGATTCAGAGCATCTAATTTCCAACTCTGCATCTTCTTGAGCCAACCACTTCCATTTTTTTCCTCAGTTTCCTCCCCCTGCAAAATTCAGGTCATGTTTCCTGAGCTAATAAGGGTGCTCTGGAGTTAAACCCATGTAACATTGCTATTATTATAAACAGCATTTTAAGCATAGCCAATATTTTCACATGTGGGCATGTATATCCACAGTTAAAGATACAGTTTGATCTTCACAGGTGCAGAATGACATTGATTTCAAGAGGAATGGTGCATGATAGCTACCTTGAAAGTTAGGCTGTGTATTTAGGGGTTCAGTTATGGACCTAGAAGCATAACCTTACTTTACAATCTAAAAGAAGTGTTGCTGTTAATCCCACTTACCGGGTGCTCCAAGACTTGCTAAGGACTTAGAAATTGCCTTCTAAATCTTAAGCAGAAAGCCTAAATCAGTGAGAGCAGAATGCATGGTGCACCTGCTAGCATTGGGCCTTTATGAACTACTTTTCTTTCCATCCAACATCAGGCTATTGTTATTTAGAGACTATTGTTTCTCTGTCAAAGGACAGCCTTGTCATCATCTTGCTGCTCTGTGACCTTGTAACAGCAAAAAGGTGTTTGAAATATTAATGCTTGTGGCAATACTTCAGTGCAGAAATAATCAGTTATTGTTCCGAAGTTCTTTATGGTTAAGTGTTCAGAAATATAAACATGGGAGTAATACATGCTAGCAGTTTTGTTATAATAAGTACAGGTTCATAATTCTGAGGCTCTAGAAGTGTAAAATGATGAATTACTTCCAAGGTCACACTTACCAGACTGAAGTAATTTTATTGATCATAAACTGTAACTGAAAGGGCACAAAGAATGCTGCAGGTTTTATTACTCTTGCAGCCGTTGCATAATCATAAAACAGCGCAGGAACAAAGAAATCAGTTGGGCTCCCATGCAATGATTAAGATAGTTAGGACCCGCTGCCACCTCTTCATCGGGCCCATTAGCCCGGCAACTTCAGCTCAGCCGAAATGAGCACAGCCGAATGGCTGAAAGCTTCGCGTAAAGAAATCTCACCGCTGCGAACAGACCCGCTAAAATCAATGCGGTGACTCACCGGTGCAGAGCCTGTGCTCAACTGAAGCTCGCACCGGAGCAGGGCTCCTACAGCCGTCAGCCCCTCAACTTCTTGTTTTGAGCATCGAGCTCCCACCGAATGCACCGACTCTGCCTAGCACATTAGGAATGACAGAGCCTGTCGGCTCGGTCCTGTTTTCTTAACGTCAGTGAGAATTTTATAGGATCACAGACCCCGAAGGAGGCAAATTGCTCCCTGTTAAGCACGTGCTGGTGTTGTTCTAATACAAAAATGCAGATGAGCTTTCATAAGCTTATAAATGCTTGTAAATAATCTCCCATGATCCTTTCATTTAAAACTAAGAGTACATCGTATCCTGTTCACTTGGTTTGCAGCTAAACTTCGTAGCTCTGCAAGTGTTCAGCTTTGTTTAAAAATCAAATAAACCATCCTTCTCTAAATAACCATGGTATCCACGACCAAAGAGCAAAACGTTCAAAGATCGCCAGGGCAATAACTAATTGTATCCGCAGTATTTGTCCTTGTCAGTAATTGCTATTAACATCTGCTTAACCGTTTCACAGCCCCCAGCTCAAACCACAGGGAAATAAATCTAAAGAGGGAGGAGTGTTATTCTACCGATACCTTAAATTGTAGCCCTTCGTGTGAAAAATTTTCAACAAATGCTTTCCTTTAGAAGCAATTATAATGAACTGCTGGTGTTTTTCCTCAGTCTTTCCATCTCTGCGTCTCTCTCTCTCACACACTCACACACACATACTCTACAAAAACAGAGCAAGAAGAGCCGTACCTAACATCTTCACAGTTTGCTTGTTGTTCTGATCCCTGATGGCAGTGTTTGGACCAATGTTCTTCCTCTTTCTCCTCCAGAGCTTCCTCCCGATCAGGCTGTACAGCACGGTCAGGCAAAACACGGGGAGGAAAAAGAAGATGCTGGAGGTCCAGACCATGATGGTGAGAAGCCCCGAGCGGATGGCGTACTCCGTGGCTCGGCACTCGTTGGTGCTCAGCGGGTTGGTGCCGTTCTCGTGCTCGACCCCGACCAAGACGAAGATGGGTCCGGCGCTAATGAAGGAGACAGCCCAGAGGAAGAGGATGACCAGCTTGACCTTCCCTTTGGTGATGATCACCTTAGCTCGGAGGGGGAAGCAGATGGCGACGTACCGCTCCACGCTGAGGGCGGTGATGTTGAGGATGGTGGAGTAGGTGCAGCTCTCGCTGACGAACTGGAAGAGCTTGCAGAGGAGGTTCCCCAAGTTCCAGGGCCGGTACTGCCAGAGGCGGAAGAGGTCCAGGGGCATGCAGAGGAAGATGAGCAGGTCGGAGAAGGCCATGCTGGACAGGTAGAAGTTGGTGGTGGTCCGCATGTCCCGGAACCGCGACACCACCAGCATGGTCATGAGGTTGCCGACGATCCCGATGACGAAGAGGAGGACGCAGGCCACGGTGATGCCGGTGAGCACGGGCGCGGGGAAGAGGTGCAGCGGGGGCTCGGGGCCCGTGCGGTTCTCGGCGCCGCGGCCGCCCGCGCTCCCCTCCCGCATCCTGCCGCCGCGGGCTGCGCATCACCGCCCGGCGCGCCCGCGGACGAGCCCGCCCCGCGCCCCCGCGCAGCGGCCGCCCCCGCGCAGCCGCCCGCCCGCCCGGTGCTGCGCTGCGCTGCCGGGGCAGCGGCGGCGGCGGGCGCGGAGCGGAGCGGCGCGGCCCCGCTCCGCCTCTGCGCGGGGAGGGCCGGGGGGCGGCGGCGCGGGCGCGGAGCGGGGGGCGCGCAGCGAGTTCGCCCTAAGCCGCCCGCCCCATAGAGCAGCGCCGGGGGGGCGGGAGCCGCGGCAGCTCTTCTCGCCCGAAGTTTCCGCGGCGGCCGTCGGCGGGCAGGGTTTCCTCTCCGCGGCCGGGCGTTTCTCTCCGCGCGAGCGGAGCCCCGCAGACGCCTCGTCGCCCTAATGCCTCGGCGCTGGCCGCCCCGCGCAGGGCTGCGCCCCGCTCGTCGCCCTCGGGGGGTGCGGGGGGTGGTTGCGCTCTCCGAGCAGCCGCGACTTCATCTCACTGGTGACCGAGCTCTGCGCTCGCTCGCTCTCCCTAAAGCCGTAAATATCGGAAGCGCGTTGGGATCTTCGGGGACGCGCAGTCCTGCAGGACGCTTGGAAACTTAGTGATGGGTGTAGGGATGTAAGGGCAGCTGCAGTCGCTGTCCCTCCCCTTTCCCTGTCTTTGCTCTGCCCTTGGCTCTTGGCAGGCGTACCCAAGAGCACGGCGAGGCTACGCTCCAGCGAAGCTGCAGTAATCGCCCTCTTCTCTGTGATTTACCCACAATTAAATTTTGTTCCATTATGCTTCTGCCGCCCTGCGCTCTGCCCTTTCCAGCTGTGTCCGCCGGAGCTGCCCGTTTCCCCAGCCGCAGGCTCCGACCTGCTGCCGCTGGATAACGTTGTGCCCTAGAAGCGTTAGCTAAGATGGGAGCTCTGGGACGGTGACGTGATGCCCAAAACACCTGTAAAGGGGGGGGGGGGGTCTTTCATTTTCTTTCCCCGCAAGAGGGTTAAAGGTATGGCAGTCTTTTTTTTCCCTGCTGCCGTCGTACCCGGAGGGACGGTCCTGCTCCCTTGCCCCGTGCTGAACCTCTGTGGGCATCTGGCTTCGCCCAGCTGGGACCCAGAGCTTTCTGCTGCCTCTTTGCAGAGGATGGGTGCTCTCACATACGTGCACGCGCCGTCTGCTAGTGTTGCTGTCTGATAGTTGCCGAGCTTTATTCATGGACTGTGCATAAGCGTGGTGTGACACGATGCGGTGTTGCTCTGCCTGTACCTCTGCCTGTGCCTGTTCTCGATGAGCGCTTTCACCGCGCTTTTTATACGAGCGCCGGCTTCTCTTGTGCAACAGCGATGCTCTATTGAGCATGAAGAGATAAGGCTGAAGAGCGTTTCTGTTTACAGTGTTTTGAAATATCTCGCCGTTGTTCCGCTCTTTCCATTTTCTTTCATCCAATAAAGTTTTAATTCTTGTTTACATTGTTGTTTGTTGTCATGGAAATAGCTGAAAGGTTTGAATATAGAATGATCATGGTTTTATTATTGTGGGGAGATGGAGGAAGTGGAAAACAGACTTCAAGGGAGAGATCTCCCCTGTAAAAATGATGCATCGCCCACAATTCGCAGAACAGCAAATGCAATTATTTGATTATATCCAGGGGCAGAAGATGTTTCAACTTTTATTACAAATGATGTATTTTAAGAACAGAAGGTAGCATCTGGTGTACGCTTTCAAAGGTTACAGTTCAATAAGTATCACAAGTGAATACTGCTGATGAAATAGTGGTAATCTAACTTAATCTAAAAAACAGAATGTGCTCAAGTCACATCGCAGTTGTTTATATGGAAGTAAATATCTGCAAGCAGACTTCAAAATAGTGTTAGTTAATTAATCGGCGAGGCTTTGCTCTAACACTGCTAATGCGAAGAGGCATCCATCTTAGATTTACCTTTTCACCCCGTTTCAGTCTGTTATGCTACCAGGTTGCACCATTGCATTAACTTCTCGCTTCGTTACCTGTTCGTTAAGCAGAGAGAGAGCATGGTTCGGTGGTCACAGATAGGTTTGCTCTCAGTTAGAAGTACGTAGAGTTTATTAAGTAATTTATAGCATGAGAGTAGTAGAAGGTGTATTCTGCGTTTTTTTGAATGTCATTGGACGTTCTTGCTACATGAGATCTGCGGTTTCAGACCTAACGTCACCCTGACTGTGGTCCTGGAGGCAGCAGACACCTTTACGGTGATTCTCAGGTCAACAGACTTTGTAACGGAAGAGTTACGCCAACAAGGGGTGGAGATGTTCACCCGACTTGTGTGTATTTACTAGTGTTGCTGATGATTTGAGTTGTGCTAGCGCCAGAACACGCGGGATGGGGTTGGATAAGCAATTATTCCTGCTCGTGTTTTCTTTTTGATGCTTCTGTCTCCAGGGTTAAATGGGAAGCGTTCACTTGGCTGAATTCGCCAGCAAATCGGCAGTTAATCCACTTTGTCTTCACCCTGTAGTTGTACGGGATAAATGCGGATGACTCAATAGCAATTGAGAATAACATGAGCTGAAGAAGTCGTATCAGATGAAACTAAAAGTATCTTAAAGAGGAATTTGTGTCTTGGGTTCAGATTGCTGGTTTCTAAAAGGCAGTTTGAACAACTTTGGCTTCCCTAATGTTTGCTAATGCTCCAAGCATTATCTGCATCATGTGTTCGGTGCGAGAGGATTACGTGCGCCAAAGACAAGGAGTTTGAGTTTTATTAGTTAGCTGTGATAGAAAAGCTCGCAAAAACGGGAAACTGCTTAAACGACAGGCTTCTGCCCTAAGCTGCAGCTCCGTCTACAGCGTTCCTGCCGTGGCCCCGTGGCCCAACTGGATGCCACCCCTAAAACTTTCAGAAGAAATTAGTGGGAATGCCTCTGTAGCTTCTGGTTACAAATGTCTCAGGAAACACCCTGGTATTACAAGGCAGCTGCGTTTGCGGTGGCCAAGCAATTAACCACGGTGCCCTGTTCATCAGAGGACAGTGTACGATTTTTAACACATAACATAGCGTGTAATTTCGGTCTTTTAATATGAGGGAAAGGAGAAAAGTTCTGGAGAACAGCAGAGTGGATAACTCTGATGAAAAGGTTATAGACTTTGGTGTAACAAGGTATAAAACCCCCCAACCTAGGAAAATTCAGGTCAGACCTAAAGATCATCCAAATCTATCTGCCATTTCTGATACTGAAGGGAGCAAGATCCAGTGGAGGGATGAACGCAGATCTTGTCTCAGTATGCTTTTTTCTGTTTTATTGATCATTACGTTTAGCCTTTCTTAAATCCTAAGGTTTAGATGTCAGCCGAAACCTAAAAATGTGAATCTGAAAATACGTGCCTAGATCAGGCTCTTTAGCTAGTGTACAGCAAAATACATCCCTGATCCTGTCTGGGCAAGCAAATACTGCTACAAACAATAATAATGATGTTTACGAAGAAAATAAAAAAATAGAAACCTGTTTCTATGAAGTAGTGAAAGGTACAATAAAAGCAAGTCGGCTGATATGCCCTCTTTCCCATGGAAACACCAGGAAAGAGACCCCATGTGCTGCAATAAAAGCACCCTATGGGAAAGGACTACGGGGCCGGTCCCCCCAGCCGACGGCACGCCGGTTCCCACGGGCGCGGAGAGCTGCGTGCACGGACCTACTCGTCTGCTTGCTGCGGCTCGAGACGTGCCCACCTATTCCAAACTAAACCTAACACGAGCACAGGGGTAAATGTGTTTGAATTACATGCCCATTAGGGAGGCAACTGTCCCTTTGATAAACGTATGTACGTGCAGTGCTTAAACCAGCAACGTGGGACCTCCAGTTTACTCCCACTTCACAAGATGTACCTAAGTGGTCATCATGCCTATGAACTCGGTATATCCTCTGCTATAGCTCGGTAATGGTGAGGATGAGATGTTTCCGTACTAAATAGATTTTCCCTTGCTTGAATTGTTACCAAAGCCGAGAAACATGAGGAGACCTCGAGGGAAGTGGGCAACGCTGTGTAGTCTCCGATGGTGAAATCGTTCTCCGCACCTTCTCCAGCGCGCCGCTTCCAGACGCTGCTCACCGGCGAGGTCAGGAAGTCAGAAGTCACCTGTGCCTGAGCTAACGTGGCACAAGTGCTGGTGTTATGCCCTTTGCGGTCCCCCTCGTGGCATTTAATGGGTTGTATCTGATACCAACCCCTTGTCAGAGGAAACAGTCAGACGGGGTTGTTGTTACAGGAGCCACAGAATGACACCAGTAATCACTACAAGACTAAAGAATTATTTAGTAAAAATGTTTTATATAAAATGCAAGTACAAAAATTACAACATTTGTATGCTACTGCAACCTACACCCATGAATAAAAATTTGCTACATTGACCATTCGGCATAAAGAAGTGAGAGGAAAAGGATGATTCCGGGTGCAAATCTACCAATGGAAGTTGATCTGTCTTTCTATCCATCTTCAAATGTGCCCTGTCTGATACTGCTTTATGGTCTCTCCCCAGGATAATATCTGGCAAGCATGGCTTTGGATTATTCAGAAATAAAATATGATTATTCAGTATGATCCCAGTTGGGCTACACTCTGCATGCAGAGACCAAGAATATGTATATTTAGATAAGAAAGAAGATAATGCCCAGAAGCATTCCCTAGACGAGTCAGCGTGATACTACATATTGGGAGTTGAAGAGTGACATGAAGCAAAAAAAGCTGTGTGTAATAGGCAGTTTGTCTTAACGTCAGCTCTCAGTTTGTGTAGTTTCCCCCACTTCCACAGTTTCCTTCCAGTCCTTTTTAGCAGAGCCTGACTACCGGGTGATATAAATCATTTCTTAGCCATACGGAGGCTTCTCATCCTAAGCTGCCACCAATAAATCTGATTTTATTTTCCACAGTTAAAATGTTTTTTTCTTTCAAATAAGCACTTAAAATAACTTTTTTTTTTTTAAACAATTCTAACTTCTTAATAGACTAAATTGCGAGGGAGTTTGATGACATGAGTCAATCCTGTGCTTAGATGTAAAGCCTGGGCTGTTTTGTAAAGCTAAGCAGCTGCCAAAGTCTGCTCACCAACAGAGGAGGCATTGGCTTATGTAGGGAACAGTTTTGTACTATCTAGCTTTTTGTAGTGGGAAGACAATTTCTGAATTAAGTACAGAAGAGAATAGGAAAAAAGTTTTGTAGGAATATTTTCAGTTCTGTGCTGAAGTAGATGATTTGCGAATGAGCCAAACCAAAGTATTCCGGTAAATGATGGAGAAATTCACATATCTGACTACCATCGAAAGCAGCAAAATTCAGCTCTGTGTTAATGCAGCAAACGCTTGTCGGAGTCGTAATTTGGGGTTGAAGCCAGCGTGCGTTTCTTTGCTCTGTGAAGAAAAAGGTATTTCTGAAGTCCTGCTGCTGCTGCTCCCACACAGGTGTTTAAGTGAACAACCAAGGTACCTGCTTTTCTGGGCGACAAAATAAGTGGTTGTGGCAGCTGGTTTCCTCTCGTTGAGAAACGAAGTAGGGAGATGAATGAGGCATGTGTTTACTCCCGAGGCCCATATGCAGGGGCTGTACAGTGATTTGTTCATTACCGTAATTTGAAGGTTCCCAAGGCAACCTTAATTTATTAAAAGATAGACTACTAGATTTTTTCTCCTGACATCGTTCTGTTGACTTCACGTAACGCTTGCAGAGCAGCTCTCTTCCTTCCCCCACCGTGGTTTTTTCACTTTCGCCTTCTTCTCCACACTGTTTTCACCAAATCTTGTCAAAACGCATGCATGGTGCAATTCGGCATCGCTCTGCTGCTGGTATCACGGAGGTGCTGATTTATGCTAGCCGACTTATCCTGGGGATCTGGCTCACAGAGCTTACACTAGCAAATTATTCTTTTTTATACATATATATATACACAAAATAGTCCTATTCATACAGTTGACAAATGCAGTGGCCAGTGTAAGTTAAAAAAAAAAAAATTACAAAAAAAGTCCACCCGTTCCGGCAAATAAAACAAAATCAAAACGGCATTACCTAAATTGCAGCTCATGTTTAAGCAGAGATAGCTGTGTACGTTTTCCTTAAAACACTAGTCATCAGGGTGTATTCTGCCTTGCTCCCTACCGATAACAGGCCAGTCCAAGGAAACATGGAAGCACCGTGTTATGCTCAATTTGTGGCAGATGTCTAACAGAATTCAGTGTTTCAAGGAAAAAAACTTCCTCTGCATCACGGCAGTGTAGCAGCAATTGCGTTACCGAACCCATCGCCGGCCTGGTGAAATCTTTGTGGTGTATCAATTAAGTAGATAGGCACGATCATAATGTGCTGTGATCTCAAAATACTGATTGATTTCAAAACCTTTTCTGTGCTATTTCAGCAGCTGGATTTCTTTTTCTTTTATGTACAACATACTGATTAAGATGGACTCGTGTTTATTCAAGGCATGATCCTGAAAAATGCTTAAGCACATATTTAATTTCAAGCACATAAATACCACCCTTTTGGTCAGACTGTGCATGTGCTTAAAATTAATTAGGCGCTTAAGTGCTTCGTTGGATTAGGCAAAGATGCGTGTTTTGGCTTTCTGGTGGCCTTTCACTTCTGTAAAACTGAGGTTCAAATGCGAGCTAAGTCCTTCGGGTAACTCCAGTGGCATCCAGCACTGGCGAAGGCTCCTTAGAGGAGCCGAGATGCTCGAGACAGGGTCCAAATGCAAACCACAGGTGAGGTTTGATTTCCAGTCCCCACCTGAAGTAACTAGACGTGAGCAGCCGCCGTGCAGCTCTGCTGAGCTGGCGTCCAGCGTGCCGCAGCGGGGCCCGTCGGGGACGTCTTGGCGGCGATGCTTGGGCAGCGCTTACCTGCGCGTGGCCGGGCTCTCGCCCGAGGTGGCATCCGGACGCGCTAAAGCCTTGCTCTTCCCCAAAACCCGCTGGGAAGCGAGCTGAGGTGTCCGCTCCTGCAAACGTGCAGCCACCCGCTATTCCTCCGGACCGGCTCGTCGGAGCGTGTTTTGGCACTGTCACGCCTGGGAATGGGGAGTCCGGTATTGTCGGTACTGTTTGCGTTTTACCCCCGATTTTACAGAATTTTAAGCTGGTCCTAACTATGCAAACGGGCTCCTTTGGAGCATGGTTTCAACCTTTTTAACTGATCAAAAAGGCTCCAAAAAAACTTGCTTCTTTGTCCATGTCAACTATATCCCCGTTGCTGACGGAGACAAAAATCCTGTCGTCCCTCTTCAGCTGGAAAACACCCCCCTGGTAGATGGAGTAAAGTCCATACTCTGCCTTTTTAGACCAGCAGCTTGTCCTTGCGCTTTTCATGAGCAAAATGGGCTCTGGATAATTAGTCAGTTTGTAAACGTACTGGACCAGCTGTTTAGGGTTTCGGATTTGCGCCAGTAAATCTGAATCTTCGTTCTCGTTTTCGCGGAACCGAAAATAAGTTTGTGAGTAGATGTAGTAGAAGCCCGTTTTGGGTACCACTAACTCGCCGTTCCTCAGCTCCACGTTGTAGAGGAAGGAATGGCCTTTCCGCGACGACTCCCAGCTGCTTATTTTTTGGCCACTGCCTCTTCTGGGCGAGGAGTCTATTTGAGAAAGAAGAGAGAAGGCGTAAAGTTAAAAGCCTGGTGTTTGGGAGTCTGCTTTCCAAAATCAAGTAGGGAAATTGGCTGTTCCCGCTGGTTTCGAAGGGCAGTTCATTGGGCCCATTCCGTCAAAATAATTTGGAGGGCCATAAGTAAGCTGCTTTTAGTACTACATGGGAATTCACTATTTTTATTCGTAATTCTTGCCCTCCCGAGTAAGTGCACATCATCATGCAGTTACTTAGTAACATAGCTAAAATAGCCATTTGTGGCTGGTACCCGCCAAAGATGTAGAAACCCCACCAAGCCGTTCATTAATACGGCTTGAATGTCAAGTCTTTCCTGCCCATGTCTTGCATTTCTAATAGGTCTGTCGCCATAGCAGCTGGCACTCATACGGCTAACAGAAGGAAATTAAAGGAAAGCAAAGAGGAGAGCTTAGCATTAGCAGGAGGGATTTTACTTATTATTATTTTTAAATGAAGGTTCCAGAAGAAAAGTTGGTGAGGCAACTGGAGCGAGCAGGGCTTCTCCTGTGCTACAGGAATGAGCTGAAAAAAAAAGGAAAATGTTCTGAACGGGACGAGAGGGCGTTTTGGCGGTTGGTTCCTTATTATTAACTCAATGCAAGCATAAAGAAGTGGAGGTAAGCACCAAGCTAGCCAAGGAGGGCAGAAATGCCATGACCTCTGTCTGGTTTTAAGCACTGTTTTCCTTACTGTGTGGGGCTACAGAGCTCTTCTTGTTGCTGTTCCCGGTTAGATGCGCTGCTATTCGGTAGGCGGGATTCTGCGGCGGCTGCTCGTTGCCGTTGGAAAACGTTAGGGCTCTTTCAGCTAAACGAGGGCGAGAGAAACAACCTCAGGTTAGGATCAGCGACGTCAGAAAGCGCCTAGCGCCTCGTGAACGCGTCCGTCTCATTTGAGCTTATTTTAAGGAATGCATGTGCCATTTTTTTAGTTGACTGCAGCATAGAGGAGATGGTTTTGAATAAGGCTCAAACTTCTCTTTCTCTTTGAGCTTATTTTAAGGAATGCATGTGCCATTTTTTTAGTTGACTGCAGCATAGAGGAGATGGTTTTGGATAATAAGGCTCAAACTTCTCTTTCTCTCTTGCTCCCTTTGAAATGTCTTTATGAAGGCATATGAATGTCTTTATATGCCTCTCTGCTTTCCTTCTTCCTTCTCCCCTCCCCAAACTACCGATAGACAAGAACTTAAAACAACCCCCGTGTAACAAATCCGCATGCTCCTGCTGAGCATCTTTTAAGCGGTCATAGTCTTGACTCAGAACTTGCACTTTCAGGGCATAACGCTCCCTGCTACAGGTGCCTAAAGCCGTGTGGACTTGAGCAGAGCTCTCCCCGCATTAGCCGGGGTGCCGGGAGCTCAGCGCTGAGCGGGGCTGGCGGAGCGGGCACTGCCGCGCAGGAGCCCCCCAGCCTCGCCGCCCCCCAGCTCGAGCCACTCGGCCTTAATTCTGGCTCCTGAAAAACCGCCTTTTAGTGATGCGTTACCCTTTTCCCAAGACTTGCCGCGGAAGAATCGGAAAACGGGGCAAAATTTTAAGTCACTGTTTTCTGCACTTAAAAAAAAAAATTGCCTGAATCATGACACATCACACCCCATTAGCAGCCTCTTTTTGCTGCAGTTAATAAAATTACTGTAATACCGTTGACTGCAGATATGTTTTCCTCATAGCTTCTTGACATCATCTGCCAACAAACACAGAGAAAAATAATTAGTTTGTCAGCAGCAGCAATAGATGCAGGAAATAGACACTCTTTTCTCAGACTCATGAATAAATGGCATTATGAATTTGACCATGAAGCAAATCAAAAAAGCCTGTATCATTAATTCTTGGTAATAAAGTATTTCCACATCTGCAATTTTCATGTAACTAAATCTCCGGGAAAACATTTTCAAGAGTGCTCAGCCATCTGAGTTTTTGCTCCTCTGGAAAATGTGACCCTCATGCTCTTCTTCAAGAGGAGGAGATGGAGTGTACCAGCATCCGTTGCCACTCGCAGAATAATACCTCGCAGCGCTGCACTTCTGTGGGAGTTTAGCTCTGGGAAATTAAATTCGGTTTATTTTTATATCTCTATCTATCCATAGTTTTTAAGCCAGCATATCTTACTTCCTACGTCTCCCTTTTTTATAACTGTTTGCCGACTGCTTTTAAATGAAGCAGTTCAGTTACTACGGGCGGGACAGCTGCGGCAAGCATGCTCTTGAGGTGATTTACCTTGCTGATAAACACAGCCCCGATATTGCAATTTACTGCTGGGCTCTGCCCTGCCACTGCTGGGCTGTTTCTTGCACCCATGCTGGCTTTTCTGAGCAAGGAGGGAGCTAGCAGATATATTAGATATATATTAGATATTAGATATATTGGATACGTAAATGGCCGTGAAATAAAACAATGTTTTCTTCATGCAGAATGACACTGGCAGAACTTGCACTGAAGTAACTGAGATCTTTGAGCACACATTAAATACGGCGCCTGTTTCGGGATGCAGAATTTACAGGGTAAGTCTCAGCCTGAAGCGAACTTTTATGGATGAGGTTTTTATATGCCGGAGATGGGATTTTTGAGAAGCGTTCCAGGAGATTTCAGCCCTTTCAGTTTTAAGCCAGGCACAACTTCTTCCCTGCAGCCAGAATTACAGGTGTGGGGCGCCAGGCTGGTGGAAGACGCGGTGCCCGGCTCTACGCTCTCGCTCGCTCGCCCCGTCCCCCGACACGTTATGCGGCTCCCGGCGGGACCATTGCTCGGGCACCTTCCTGCTTCCCGTCCCGCCGCGTTTTAGCTCGTTTGCTCGTGGCAGCACACGTTTTTCGAACAGGGAGCGGCATCTCTCCCAGCCCTGCGGCCGTACGGGCAGGTCGAAAACAAACGCTGGGGTGAGTCAAACACGGCTCCTGTTTGCACAGCAGGGCCAAAAGGGGACTTTCTTCTGAAGGACTGTGAACAGCACTTCTGTCTCACGGTTGGCGTGTTGTCTGTAACGGCAATGGACCTCCTGATGGTTTGTCCCGGTCTGAGTAGGGGCGTTTAGTCCCTTCACCTCCACCCGGCAGGAGCAGGGAGAGAGGAGCCTGGATGCTTCCAGGCTGAGACACCCCAAAAAGATGTATACAAAGCCGTCACCGAGACCAGCCTAGGCAAACCTGCTTGTCTTTGCTTTATTATTGCCTGACTGCAGCGGGACCGCTGTCATGGTCCCCTCAGCAGGGTTTCACCGCCAGCGCAGCTCCTCTCCGGCTGCAGCCGCGGCTTGGCGACTGCTCTGCGCTAAAGCGGCCTCGCTATCGGCAACTTGGTCTTTTGAGCCTTAATATGGTCAAGCCCCACAGCTCAATCAACGTGCGGGGTCCCAAATACCTTTTTGATTAGCTTCCCCAGTTGCCACTTCACTTGCCAGCAGGGATCGGCCTCTCGCTCCTCCGTCTCCACCACGTCCAAGTTCTGTATGAAATTCCCGAGCTCCTCCCCGGTGAGACAAGCAATGCCGCTCTTTGAGTACGTCTCCCGGAGCTGCGTCAGAAGGGAAAACCAGAATTTTTCGCTTACGGTGTGCTTGCACACTTTCAGCTGTGGTACATGGCTAATTCACCACGCTTAGGAAGACGCTTGCTTTTCGGAGCAGCGCTCACTCGTACGGTACAAGCTATGACTGTACAGGCAGAATGAGTAATGCATCCTCATTTTGCATCTTTATTTAATTACAATGAGATGCCTAATACGCAAAGAAACCCTTACACCATCTCTATGGACACAAATTCGGTATACAGCACTCAACTAAATAAGCTTTCTGGGAAATTCAATGCCTAAATCATAACCTTGTGAATGCTTTAGTTTCTCTGATTCTGCATTAAAATCTCTCTTTTGCACAATGGATTTTTCTTTGCAAATTATTGAGGATGAAAGCAAGTATCAGGCCTTAAAAGTGTTTTCCGTTCTGTCTGTTCAGAAAATGCCCCTTCTGCTCCAGGCTTTCCCTGGAACATACCCGGAGCAGTTTGGGGTCGCTCCGTAGCAACCTGGACCTCTGTTTGACCTAACGGTCCAGAGCAGAGTCCAGACAACACAGACGTGTGGGTTCAGATCGAACTGGAAAGCTGCATGCCTGTGACCTGGGCCAATGTCTGTGCCCTCTGGGTAGAGGGAAAGCACTTTTTTTCCAACGGATAAAGAGAAACGAGTTTGTAGAGTGGCAAAATCCTCGTTGACTTCGAGGAGATCTAACTGAAAGCATTTAAAGGATAGTGGAAGAGCTTTCCCAAGCTCTGCCGCGCGTGCGGGGCTAGGCAGTGCACACGACTCAAGCTGGCGCTGTTGTTTAACCTAAGAGCACATAAGCTAAACCGCCCGGGAGTAAATGCCGGCGGACTATGAACTCCTGTTTGCTTTGAACTCGGTGGTGCTGCCTCAGCTGTAAAGGCTGATAGGACTCGTTATGCAAGCGAAGTACTGCTTAAACTTCGGAAAGACAGCACCCGGCACTGAACACGCAGTGCACTCAAGCCGAATTCTTGTTTTGATATTTAAATTTCACTGTTCTTGCGTTAACGAAGTTTGGTTTGGTTTGGTTTGCTCTGCGTTAACTCAACATGTACCAGTTTCAGCTGTCCTTAAGCCTGGGGTATTGAAAGCAACAAATAAGAGCCTCCTCCTCCTCCTCCTCCTCCACACTTCATTCTTTTCCTGCCTGTTAGGAAACAAAGGCATTCAGGAGGAGATTTCACACTCAGGGAGGATTAGGAGAATTCGCCCAGATTACACTGCAGTTCTTATCCTGTTTAACAGCAAGCCTTCGATTTGGAGAGCAGACTCCACGGAGCTTAATCTAATAGTGGAAAAGACTTCTGTCCTTTGTAGTCCTCCATGCAAAATGATGCCACCACAAAGAGCGTTCATGGAGATTTCTGTGACTTTGCTGAAGAAGGCAGTGGTATTTTTAAGTAAGGTTTCATCACTCAAAGTGATGAAAATTATGCACTTATTAAGGTGCAACTGCACTTAAAGTTAAGGACTTTGATGGATTTAGCTATGCTCAGTTCTGTAACAAAATAGTTGGAAAAAATAGTGTGCAGACCAGACATTGCTGTTTATTCTCTTACCAGATCTGGCAAAGCTCTCCTCTGAGCTTTGCCCTCTCGTCTGGAAGCAAACAGTACTGCACGTCTGCCTTTTGCTTACTAGTCATACTTTTCCCCAAAACAGCTTTATTGTACTGTCCCTGGAACAGTATTTTGCACCCATTTTGAGCTCTGCAGGGAATGCAACCTTGTACCACTGCCACCTGGTACAGAGGGACTGGTATTACTGGTCTACAAGTAGAAAGCAAGGCACCGGGGTGCTGCAAGGCTTATCCACAGCACTGAAATTTCTGCGATGGAAAGTCCTGCAGGAATGCTAACAGAATCTGGATACTTGTAAAGCTGCTCCTCCTATTCTAGGACTACTACACAGACTGTTTTTAAAAATGAAGGAAGTCTGAGGATATTTGCTTTTCAGCCCTGTATCCTGAAGCATAATGAACTTTATTGTGCTCACGTCTCAGCACTTCCTCCCATAGCAAAACGGTGGAACAAATGGTCATAGTCGTAGTTCGACTCACATGGCTACAGCTGTAGAGAGAAAAACTGCTAGTTATACATATTTTCTTTTTTGTAAAGATAAAAATATCTGCATCTGTGCAGCCATAGTAATCTGGTGAAGGTGTAGAAAGACAGATATTGTGAACAAAGAGGAGAAAAATGAGCAGACAAAAATCACAGTATATGTGTGGAGATTTATTCCACGTGCACGACGAGGATGTGGGGTAGCACTCTGTAGCTCTAGATAAGCTTTTTACATCTTTATCATGCACCAGGTGAAGCATTGAAGAATATGTGCTTAAGGTACACCATATACCACAGAGCCAGCAAGGTTACCTTGCAGCCCAGCAGAACTTCAGCATGAGCAGATTTAGTCTGTCACACCAAATGCAGACATATTATTCTTCAGAAATAGTTATATTTTGGGCAAGTATTTTTAGATGTGGTTCTGTTTCAGGTGTACATATTTCAGTGAAAGGTAAGTGTGACTACTCCTTACTTAAGACTGGCAAGTTGGTTAGCATGAAGAGATGATGGTATGTATTTTTTCTTCATTACTGATATTAGGTAATCTGGCTTCATGAAACGATTATATGTCTGTGATTCCCCAGTTTTGCAAAATATGGAAGCATCACAGGTCTAAAACTCAGCAGAAAAATCTCTATCTTGTACACTTCAAAAATATGAGCACTGACTGCAGAATACTGTATACCCTCTAACATTTGCTTCACAAATGATTTTCACTTCTCAAAAGGCTCCCACTTCGATTGAATTTGCTGTGGGGCAAATGCACGGGGAACAAATAATAGTTTGCATTTGTGCAATGCTTCCTGGATCTGTATAGCCATAACCCCCTTACCTGCAGTCAGGCATCTTTGTGCCCCAGAGAGAGCAGCATGCTGGCACCAGTGTACAGCAGAGTAGTGAATTTTAGTCAGGACCCTTAGGGAAACCCTGAATGCTGGGGCCGGGGGGGGGGGGGGGGTGTCTGTATAAAGTAGGACTGCACACATAAAGGCTCACGTGAATATAAACCAAGTGCAAACTTCATGGAATGCAAACGATTTTTTGCAGGAAAGGAAAGAGTTAAGAAGCAGCTAGTAGACTTAAAGGTTGGCTGCGGGAAACCCAAAGCAACTAGACGATGCAAAGGGTGCTTTACAAGTCGTCAGGAGAAATTCAGTGCTGTTTGCTGTCTGCTTGAAATTCCTTTGGGATTAGTCAGGGTCTTAAAACCGTGTATTTTCCTGGAGGAGGCATTTAAAAGAAAGAAGTATTCCTCCCCGGCCGCCTCTTTCACCTGCTGTCTCTATAGGAATACCCAGTTCACGGAGGTTACCCCTCTAGTCCTCCCAGGGCTGTGGAGGTTTCCGCAGCGCCGGCAAAGCGCTGTAATGTGATGCGAGAGCAAGCTGGGAGCTTGCACGTTGGAAGAAAAAGTGCAACTTCTGGAACCGAGCAAACTTTTGAGCTGCTCTTCCCGGCCCCCCCCCCCCCCCCCCCGCGCTGCCACCCACCTGCTTGAGCTCGTTGGTGAAGTAGAGGAAGGTGACGGCCACGCAGAGGGACTGCAGCAGCACGGCGGCTCCCAGCACCAGCGCGCACGTCTGCGCGGCGCTGGGGCCGGCGGCGGGCAGCATCGCGGCCCGGGCGCAACCTCCGCGCTCCTGCCGCCGCTGTGCAGCCGCCCGAGAGCAGGCAGCGAGGCGGGCAGGGAGGGAGGGACCGGCCGCCGGGACAGCCCGGCCCGCCCCGCACCGCCCCGCGCCCGGGAGCGGCCCCTGCTGAGGCTTCGCTGGAGGGTGCGCACGTCCCCAGGGCTTCCTGGCTGCCACCTGCGCCTTCCTCTCTTCTAGCTTCTCTCCTACCGCTGGTGGGTCCAGCCGCGGTGCCCCTGGGACGACACCCCGCACCTTTGCGGTTAGCTCCCAAGCCAGTGCTGCGGGTGCCCGGAGAGCACGGCCTCTCGCCCCGGTCGCGAGGTGCTGGAACCGGGTACAGCCTTCACCTGAGGTCGCTTTTGGGGGGTTTTGTTTGTTTACGTGTTTGTTTACGTGTTTGTTTTCAAACCTCTGCGGTTCCTGCTCGCAAGCTCTCCTCCACGCTACCTACCCCAACTGGAAGGTTCCCAAAGGCACCGGTGTGGTGTAGGACATGCTCCTGTTGACTTTCAGTAGGGTTTGGGGGCCTTTAGATTAGCACCAGCTTCATAATTAGCTGTGGATGCTTCAAAATCTTTAGAGGTAGCACCGCTATGGATCTGCTGACAGTGCAGCCCTAGGAAATGGACGTTTCAAATCCAAACACAGAGACTTAGATTCACTTTCTTGCTGTTGCTGCCTGCCAGGATGCAATTATGGCCCCTGCCTGGACATCCTAACCTGAGCATTAGGACGTGGGCAGCTTCCAGATGGGAATCCTCAGTAGCTTTCCAGGGCAAAACTAAAACAAAGAGCTCTTTTTTTCACCTCTCATGGCTGTCTGCATAATCTTTAGAAGATGTAAATGCATTGCATTGAACCATTTACAGGGAAATTAATTGTCTGGTCTTCCACCGTAAACTTCCATAGCAAAATGATCCCTGGATTCCTGTTTAATGTGGCAACAGGCAATTTGTCTGACTCTGAGTAGCATTTAATCTGTGTGCCAAAGCAATTCAAATTTGTGCAACTCCAAAGCATGTATCAAATGGAGAGGATTAATGTTTTCTTGAAAGTGAGCTCATGATCTCCTCCTACGACTTCTCAGCAGAGTCAGTGTGACCTTCTGGGCTTGTCTGGCTTGCAGCATCCCAGCCCCTTACTGGGCAGCACTAGAGGAACCTCCATTTGTTTTTATTTAATGCAAAGTTTCTCTTCACATGATCTCCACAACAGAAGTTTCTAATAGATTTTAACACATACCCAATAGAATCTTACCAAAAAAATGGCTTCCTTCCCACTTCGTTTATCATGGTTCATAAATTCATAAGAAAGAAATTTCATCCAAGAGATTCCTGTAAAAAGTTGATTTAACTGTTGGTTGAGCGTCTTGGAGAAAGAGTTCTGCATCCCGAATAAGGTTTCGGCAGATTTTCATTCCAAACGGTTAGGAAGATCTTATCTCATTTGGAAGAAACAAAGCTTTCCATTTAGTGTTTACTCTACAAAAAGAATAGAAATAAAAGTGAAAGTAAGCCAGGACACTCCTAAGTTATGGAGCACTCTTAGTATTTGTTTTTAGTCCTCAGTCTGTGACTGTCCATAGCCTTTTTCTCCCCATAGTTTTCTCCCCAACCTATAACCATAACAGAACTGTTTGTGTGTGTAAATCTACCCGTTCACATCAGATTTTCCAGAACCATAAACTCAGCTCGTAGGCATCTACAAGACATGGTCCATGGTCCCCTTGCTCTTCTTTTGAAACCCTCCATGGATATTCTTTATTTCTGATTTAATACTTGTTTAGTTACTGTCAGTGTTTTAAGACTAAATTAATGAAGTCTATTTTGAAAAGAACAATGGGGTAAATGGGGAAAAACATGCCCAAATATCCCTTCCAAAAACAAGCATGTCACACTTCAGTTTTAATTCTTCAGATCTTAAAATATCATTGTACAATGATAATATGTTTATGGGTTTTCCACCCCAATGTGGGGTAATATGAGAGTGAAATTCCGACTGTTTTCACTGTAAAATATACTTAAAAATGTTGCTGCTTTTAATATTTGAATTTCTGCCTTCAAATTTTGTCTCTAAGAAATGTGAGCTTATGCTGAAAATATTTTGTTTCAAAGTTTCTGAGAGTATCAGATTACTGTTTTGGTGAAACTTCACTGCAGTAACATTTCAGGGTCATGACACCAGCGGGAAGGAATGTCATTAGCTTCCATTAAAAAGAAAGTTCCTTGCATCGGTGCAGTGCCACACGGAAGTAGCTCACTAGCAAAACCTCCGATTCTTCCTGGCTCCTTCATCCCATTAAAGCTTGCCCAGTGAACCGTTTAATTAGATATAAGCCTTAATCTCTGTCCCGTGCCAGGGTAATGCAGGAAATCTGAGGGCTTGGGACTTGTGTTAATTGGCATATAAAGAAAACCCTCTGGTCCTACACCTGCGATATCTGAGACTAGTTCTTCCCCAGCAGACCGGCTAGTGGGAATCTCTAAGAGCTCTAAAAACGTGTGAAAATGGGGTTTTGCATTTCAGAAGAGAATGAAGGGGTGTCTCGAAAAAGTCCATAGTTCTGTTTCCTCACTGATTGCAGCGATGGGGCAATGCAGGTGTTTGCACAGCGGGGCAGAGGTTCAGGTGTGTTTATGTCCTCCTAGTCATGAAGACGATAAACGTTAGTATCACTCCTATCACTGTCTGTGAGCCCAAACCACGGCACAGGACTCTGCCAGGGGTCGAAGTCTGGGAAAGGGAGTAAACTTTATAGGAAGCAGAAGTTCTCGGCACCAGCCTTTCTGCTTAGCAGCAAAGGTTATGTTTTCCGTCACAGGTATCGAAGCGTGCAATTGTGTTGCTGTGGTTGGAAAGAGGGAATTTAGCTGCTCTGGAGATGAGGACAGACTGATGGCCACGCTGTCAGGCTGTAGCTTTCCATCTCCTGGGAGCATGGCCCAGATGTTTGGGCTACGTAAATCCTTCCTTCACCAGCTAGCTCCTAACTTTGGATTCCCATCGAGAGGCACCTGGATGTTTCTGGAGGTTTGGGCTTTGGTACTGGCACGTCTGTCTTCCAGCGCCCCAAGCAGTGGATTTGATCGATAGAGCAGGGAATACGCGTGTGTACACATACCACGCTAACCTCCAGTAATGCCCTAGCATTAACATTTTAGATCTGACTTCAGGTCTTTCATTTTTAGTTGACAAAATACTTAACCTTTTGTCTCTTCATGTACTGTTTAGGTTTTAGGCTTTGTCATTAATTATGTCAGTTATATAGGGGTACTTTCACTAGCATACCTCCCTTTGTGAGTGCTCTTCATCTTTAAGTGAATAGTGCTTCATTAGCCTGCTCCAAAAAGTTTATGCTTAGAAAGTCAGTTCTTGAGTAGAACATAAGCACTTTTAAATCTGCAATAACAGTACTATTCTAGGACAGAAAATGAAGGGACTTCTTTTGCTCAGTCTGCACTGCAAGAGCAGATATATTCATACAAGGGAGCGCATGTGCTGGATGGTAATTCCCTCACTGAGAATTGCCAGGAATACTGGAAGCAATATTCTCCGGTTTTGTAAGTCCTCACAAGATCATTAACTGTGGGTTTGAAATTTGTCTGCAGCATCTCCAGAACCTCAACTCCCTTGTGCTTTACACTGTCCTGGGCCACCAAGCCAGTTTATTGGATCACCGTGGCGTAAAGGGGAAAGAACACATCTTTTTGATGCAGTGGGCTGGACTTTCCCGTGAGTTTTGGTAAAGCTCCCGTAAATGGGGCACTACTGCATGTGCAGTACTGAAGCCCAGGTGCTCCATCGGCCTGAGCCACATGCACTGGGCACAGTCTGGCAAAACACGTGGACGTAGCTTAATGAGTCAGTGCAATTGCTTTCACAGGCATGCCTTAGCTCGAGATTGCTTGTTGTTTTCTTGTGTTATCATGTAGATGTTTTATATGTCATTCTTTCAGATATTACTGGTAGAGCTGATAGCAGCTCAGGGCTTCAGGAAAGTCTTGCATTTCCGAATTTCTGTTTGAAAGATTTTGGTCAAAGAAGAAGTCCAGAAATTTAATTTTGGAGTAGCTGAAATGACTTTGAATGATGACTCCATTGTAAGGGCTATATAGCTATATCTACCTGTATGTCCCTTGAGATCACTTAGGTTGATTCAGTTCACTTCAGCTGGCGATGCCAAGGCTGGATACAGCCGTGCAGCTATTACAGGACTGGGTTGCGTGAAGCACCAGACAACGCTGAAGGCCCCTGGCTATGCAAACAAAAGGGATGTTTACAGCTGCTTGTCAGTCAGTCTCTGTATTATATTAACAAAGTGATAATGTTGAAACAGGTTCATTGCAGCCTCAGCTCCAGAGGAAGCCAGGGCAAGATCCATAACATACCTAGCTGCCTCTGTAACATTTTACAAGAGGAAGAATTCTTTCTGGCATATAGCGAAGCCCTGCTAAGCAATCTGCTTAAGCCCTGAAGCATGAAATTTGATTATCTTTATCATAGATGAGTGCCTTTAACCTCCATTGAAAATGGAAGATAAATATTTCTCTTTAGGGTGCCAGATACGTATGCAAAAAAAAAAAAAAAAAAGATATTCTTTTCAGAAGCTTCTTCACGGTAAAGCATCTGTCATGTATCGGTCTGACTTTGCCTGGGATATAGTTACCTCCTGGGACAGATTAAAAGCAATACACAAGTTGATAGAGATTTTAATGAGATTTCTGCTGCCTCGCTAAGGGGAACCGCCGTTTGTACTCTCGAGGGCTGCTCGCAGCGCGGCTGCGGCTCCCGCTAGGACATGTTCTCCTAGGGTGCCACCAAATGCTGTGGGTGCCGAGGAGACAGAACAAGCCATTGGGGACCGTTCTCACTTGCATGAAAAGCCTTTCTTATTCCTGTAACTAGAAAAAAAGAGCAAAATGGACTGGACAATATATTTGTACTACATTAGTTGTATGGGTTGCTTTATATCTTGTGACTAAAAACCTGTGGTGAAGCGAAACGCTCAGCTCTGTCCAGCAGAATCTTAGTTTTCCTGCAGTCTCAGTTTGGCCTGGCCTAATGTATCTGTGTTTATACCAGTGCAACCATCAAAAGGACATAGTAATGGCAGTGGGCAATAGCTTTGTTTGTATTTACACCTGCTTAAATGCTTGTGTAGCAGGAGGATCACGTCGCTTCGGGACATACCAGTGCTGCATATACCCTTTCTGCGTTTTTTCCCTGTGTCACACCACTGTGGAGGTTTTGGGGCTGCTTGGTGGCCGCTTAGTTCTGGCGTGATTTTGGCAGAGGGTGAAGTGGCAGTGCCTATGCTGGTCTCTGCGTTAGCTCCAGCGCAGGGGCTGGAGAGCAATAACGAGGAGAATCTGGCCGTGAATATTCCAGCTATTTAGCCTTGAGTGTGGGACACGAAAGACTTTCTGGGAGTGGGCTATGGTGGTTCTCCTGCTCAAGAAATACTCACCTAAATCCTCCAGTTTGGTGGTACCTGCTCCATCTCTGATGTGGTCCATGTCCGATTGACAGCTGTGAACCCAGGGAGGGCTGCAAGAGGCTGCTCGGGTTTGCCGGGGCTGGGCAAGACCACGCAGAGCATCAGAGGGGACCTTCGGAGGTGGGTGGGTAGGACGCACATGGCAGACGGCGTGAGTATGAGACTGTGCAGAGTGGGAGGAAATCTTGAATTATTTGTGCACACTGCTGAGTTATGAATGAGCTCAAGCAAACCTGGAAAGAGACATTGGACTCAGTAAAGATGCCAAAGAAATCTTCATTGAATATCAATGAATGATAAAAAATAGGCAAACTTTTGTTATATTTATGGTACAAATATCATGGAAATACCATAAGAGAGTTACAGCACTGCCTTTACATTCATGTGTGTCAGGATCTTGCAGCCACTTTGTGTTTCTGGTGACCTTAGCCAGCGAAGATGCTTCCCTTTTGTCCTGAAAAATGGGTCATCCTATAGTTGGGAGCAGCAGTTCCCCATAGCTAGAGGCAAACAGCGTATTAAAACAGCCCCGTGGCCCGATGGCTGAAGGGAGGGGACTGAGCGAGGCCGGGCCCATGGGAGCCTGGCCAAGCGCTGTTTACAGACGGCAAGTCTTGCCAGGTGTAAGATGTTTTGTTGGGCTTGTGCTGCCCTGAAATTCAGTAAACAGAAAAGGCAGGAGGAAGAATTGAAAGGGAAGCTGTCTCTTGGGTCAACGTGCTTTCTGTTTTCATCGTTTCTACTCCAAAATTGTGTAATATTTAACTGAAAAACATTTATAACTATAACAATATTTAACTAAAAGTAAACTGCAGTATACTTCACTAAGCTGCAGTGTATTTACTCTTGTGGCTAAGTTTTTCTCTTTTCATTACTCAAGTCGTTGAACTTAAACTCAAGCTGACATCGCTTTGCAAAACAAGAACTTCAATGTCTGGGAATAAAAAAAAAAAGTATAGCAAACACTTCCCTGGTTTCTTTTGAGCAGGATTTCCTTATTTACTTGGGAAGGAAGCTGGAAAAGAATCCTGACAATAAATATCTAATGTAAAAAATCTTAAAGTGGAGAACAAAGTATTTAAAAAAAAATCAGTGGTTTAGAGTTGTGACAACACCAGTGATTGCTAAATGCAGCCCAGGACTTCATTTTAAATAAACTGCAGCACTTGTTTTTCCCCATTAACTTTTAGCTGGCCCTGAGATTTGAGTCCACCAAGCAGATCCCGGACACTTTTTCAGATGTCAGCAAGCAAAAGATTCCCAGCTTGGGCTTTCAGCTTCAGCCAGTCACTGCCTCTTACTTTTGTTTCTCTGAAAAAATGTCACATTATTGATAGATTAACTACTACTCTGGTCACTCAGAGTTGCTAAGTAATTTATTAACTGGAAGGGTTTATTCAGGTAATGCAAATAAAGCCCATCTGAAAATAATATTTAAGAAGTCAGCACTTGGAAGCAAAGTGCTGCACAAAGACGAGTGTCACTCTAAGTCCTATCAAACGGCTTTATCCCAGGTTTCTCCTCAGACCAGAGTGGGCAGTTTTCAGGAAGCCGTATGCTTTCAGGTGGGGTTTCCAAGAGGATGTCTAGGGTTGCTGAGTTTTCCTAAAGCTGGACATAGCCGTGAGCCCCCTCCCTGCAGCTGCGCAGGAGCTGAGAGGGACCTCACGGACCTCCCCGGCGTCACTCGTCTCACCAGGGTTTCCTTCACAGCTGGGTGGAGGTGGTCACTGCGCGGGAGCTGAGCCGAGTGACTGTCGGCGGGGCCACCATCTGAAGAGAGATCACAGAAATGAGTGGAAAAGAAAAAAAGCTCCCCACTTTCTAAAAGTTTGTTTTGGTTCTGGTTGCTCTGTGATGTGACTTAGAGCAGGGACACCACTGGGAGCACACTGAAGGGCAGCAAGGGATGGGAGGAACCTCTTAAAACCGTCTTTCTGCCAAATAAAGTGTTCATATAATGACATCATCTTGATATAGATGACCTCTTTCAAGGCCTTGTTCCTTGAGTTGAACAAGGGTCTCAGATTTCATTAGAAAAAGGGTATATAAAAAAAGGAAGGAATTTTTTTAGGTTTTAATGTGGAGGAGGGAAGATTGGAAGCACAGTCTAGGCATATCCTGGGGGCTCAAACATAAAACTAGGTATCAAAGGAACCCAGACTTGCCTGTAATATGTTTTGCAAGAGTAGACTTCGATTTGCAAATCGAAGACTTTTTTTGCTAATGATTTTTGAAAAATTAATGAGTAAATGTTTTGGGGTTGGCAGAATCAGTACTTGAGATTGTCACAGAGGAGTCTGCAGAGGATGCTTGTGACCTTATTAAAGACAGATGGACATACATAGACAGATATGGAGGAGCTCAGCATGATGTCTAAGTTGGCAAGATGTGAGACAGGTCTTACAGGAGCCACTGAGATGTGTTACTATAAGGCTGTAGCTGGGCTAGTAAGTATGGGCTCAGCGCAACAGTAAAGGCTGCAAAAGCGTGTAGTTACGGCAAAACGTGCAAGGCCAAGGAATATGGCATTATTTAGTAGTTCTTGTCAGTGCTTCTACCTGGGTAAAAGGTTACACTGCTTTAGTCTCCTCTTTGGGAGAATTTTGGATTGTGAATTTGTACTGGTTAAGCTGGTTAAGGAATTGTGGAGTTTGGGGGAAGAAGAATTTGAATGTGTTGCAACAGAATGTTGATGTGGAAAAATTAAATATAAAAGTGATTTCTTTATAACTAGGAAGCAATGTCACAAGAAGGCACTTGAAAAATACTTGATGACTGCAATCTGCTTGTGAAATAGTTCTTCAGCACAGTTAGGTTGTAAAATTACCTCCATGACTGACTGACTTAAAACAATTATTTAGGGTTTGCTGTGGCTTAAAATAATATGTTCCTTTCTATGCATTTTGGAGGCAGTTGAACTTGATTTCCTTGGCTACTACAAGGCTATAGTTCTATCATGTATTTGAGACAATTAGGTCCTTAATCACCTAGAAAAGAAATATCACTATATAAAAACATCTCTCTCAGCAGAGGGCCATTTATAGCACCAAAAGTATTCTGGTAGCAGACAGGAACACTGAGACAGAGTGGTCTCATGTACAAGAGAGTGACTCAAGGGCGTCATTTTAAAAAGTGGACCTGAACGTCAAAGATGGGATTTTGTAAGAGAAAAACACCAGGAGACAACGAAACAACATCACAGAAATAACTGCTCCCTTTTCAACGAAGTGCTGTTGGCTTCAGTGGCAGGGTTATGATGTGGGGATCAGATGTGATCTGATACCTATATATACATATGAAGCACTTAGTTTTACTTCTGTTTGACATCAGAGGCAGCTGTGAGGTCCTCTGCTACGCCTGTGCCACACGAGCTGCGGGGATGGACCCCGGACGGCTCTGTTGCTCACCGTCCTTGGAGGAAAGGGCATTAGCAGAGTCTGTTCAGTTCATAGCCCTGATAAAAGATTTGTGCTTCTCTCACCAGTGCCAGGTTCCCCAGCGTGCAGCTTGGATGTTGACCTGTGGTTGCAAGAAACACGGGGAGGTGTCCAAGCCTTTTTCCCCTGCTCCAAGAGGACAAGAGGACAGCTTTGTTTCTTCTGCTCCTGGCCACGTGGTCTTGCTGTTGATCTTGGATCAGCTCTGGTGCTGAGCAGAGCCAACACAGCCCATCAACCCAGCCGAAAAGCCGACTAGATCTCTTCTGGGTGAGTGGCTTGAGCTGGCTCAGCGGGGAGCATGGCTGGTGCTCGGGAGCGAGGTCTTCCCCGTCCTTTGCTGTTGGGGGGGTCCCCGCTCACTCAGCTGCCCCCCTCGTTATTCCTGTGCCTCCTTGCTAGTGCAGAGGTTGGGTCTGGCTCACGACTCTGGTTTCTTTTAGGTTGATGCTTTTCGGAGAAAAAAAAGACTCTGTGAATGGCTTTTTTATCACCCATATTGTAGATTGTTATACATAATTTTCAGGCTGCTGAAACTCACCTTTCAGATGAATGGGGTGGGGGGGAATCTGCCTGATATTAATCTCTAACAGGTCATTCATTTTGGAGAAGAGCTGCTGCTTAGGAGATGGTGAACACTTATTTCCTTCAGAAGGATTTTTTTTTTAAGTTACATTTTCATTTTCATTGTTACTAGCAGTTTTGGACTTAGTGATGTTTTTCCAGAAAGGAAGCGGTCAATACAAAACTCAGTCAAAACACCTTTTTGCTGTTGCAGCCAGCTACATTTTGAGGAGCCTCCTAGGAAGTAGGTGTCCATCCGTACCACCATGCAACTCGGTTTTGCTGTATTTAAGAAGCAGCATGCTGCAGTGCGGGCGAGAAGCCCTTCATGCACTGCTGTGACCACAGCTCCCCGTTGATCGAAGCCCGGCTTGGCAACGAAGGTTGGCCACTCAACACTTCTTGCCACCACAGTCAGACTCCTTGCAGCATTGGACCAGCTGGCTTAGAGCTGGCTTTAAACTACCCTGCAGTTATTCCATGCTGATACCCAGCCTTATTTGCCTTATTTAGGGAAATAAAGGCACTGCTCCCCCCTGCCAACACATTGTAGAGAGAAAGATAGAAAGTGGAGCTGGGAAGAGTGTACCTCGGGGCTTAATTGTGAATATCATGGGAGGGTTAAGTGTTTTAAATAAAGAGAGCTTTTGAAACCACAGCTTAGCTCTTGAAATAGGAGCCACAGAACGTTTGAACTCACTGTTATCAGCAGAAAGAGTAGAAGCGGGGAGGTGAAATAACTGTGTAATTTGAGCAGCAAGACTACTATATGGCCCAGCCTGTTTGCCAGGGCTAGTATGCTGCTGATAGCTGATGGATATACAGATTTTATTTTAATTAAAGGATACCAGAGAACAATGAGTTGCTGTTACAGATCTAGGCAGGAGGGTTATCTGGGTTGTCCCTATCAGCGTTGCCCAAGAGGAGGGAATACGCTGGAGACTCTTGTCCGGAGGGGAGAGCCGCAGAGTGCTCTGATGTGCACATCACCACTTCTTAGCTGTTTTAGGACATGTTTATCACCACTGCCACTCTGTGGCAAGGAAGAGGTGCTATTTCTAATCTTGTATCAGTTAAAACTTATCACATGCAGTGGGTACTTGTTCAGAGCGCTTTTACAGCAGCTGGTCTATGGAGCCTATTATTAAATAGTAATTTCCTCCTCTCTACAAGATGTTCAGAGGGTGGAAGTTGGAAGTATTTTACAAACGTCCGTACACAGCCTGGGTTTTCCCAGTCATATCCTCTTTCTTCTTTCAGAAATATTCCCCAAGGTTGCTTTGAGGATGTCGCTGAGCACGCGCAGTAGCTCTTACCAGCCTGTCATGCATGCAGAAATCTCAGATTTGCCACGTAAGTCCACACTCAGAATGAGTCAAATTCTTTGGGAAAGTGTTGGCTGTGCTTCACATGCTCCTCAAAAAGTTGACGTGTAGAGGTATGGCAAATCAGATGGATCCTGCAAGTGTCTGACTGCATATGTGCCTGTGGTAGAGGCACACGTATGTTGTGTATGTGTCTGTATTTCTAGCCTAAAAATCATCAAGAGAAGCATGGAGTTGTAATCGTGAGCTGTTTTTTTGCTGCGCTTGTCTGGGTTTGTTCCCTGGTTATGTAAGGATTTATTCCAAAGGGAGCACAATAGCTGGGCAGGGATAGCAGAGATTACGCACGCTGTGTTTACAAATCACTACCCAGACAGTGCAGCCAAGCACTTTCGAGTTTTCCTGCTAGAGTTCAACATCCCTGGGTTAACTGAGGCGCGGGAACGTGCACAAAGAGCTAGGGAGGAGACGCAGTCGGAGCCGGAGGGGGCTGCGGAGCAGGAGGGAAGGAGATGGAAGCTGACAAGCGGGAAGTTTTGATAAGGGGGAAAGCAGATGTGTGTGCTTTGTTTGTGAAAACTCCCTTTCTCAAGCGCTGCTTCCTACCCCTAGATTAGATACGGTGTTGTTTTGAAAGAGCTGGCTCAAGGCGCAGCATTTGCTCGGCTGCAGGTCCTGAAGGGAGTTTCGGGGCTGCGTCTGACCAGGGGTGCAGAGGAGCCCCCGTTCCCCCACCATACGAGCACCCACTTTTCTACCGCAGACTCCAGCTGTACGTTATGTAGCTCCTAGTTAATGAGGACCCGTGTAGACACCAGCCACCACGCAGATTAGTAATGCTTCATCTCTGCTTAGCGATGGAAGGCATGCCTTTCACGTGCACGGCGCCTGCATCTAATTCCTGCAATCACAAGCAGATTTGCAGGAAGAGCAACACAAAGAGTTGCCAGAATAAGGGCGATTCTGTTGTCTTTGGGAATTTTAACCTCCAGTCTGCACTGTGGAAAAAGAACTGTGAGAACCTGGTACAATGACCCAACACATTGTTTTGGATTTTAAGTTTGTGTTGGGAGTCCCTCAGTTTTCTTAAGTGCTGAATCTTTCTGAAGATTAGAGTCAGGGAATTCACAAAAGCATCGTTGCCTCATGCGGAAAAGAACCTTTTGCGAATTGGAATAGAGTTCTTTTGGAAATCTCTGCTTCGAGCAGACGAAGGTAATATTGCCAGTCAGATGCCTGCCAGTGGCTTTGGATTATGGTTCTTAAAATGCAACACAGGAAGTCTCCAGAATTTTATAAATGCTCCCAAGGCAAGGATTGTTGGAAAAAGCAATAACTTCTGCTTCTTTTGCACTTTGTGAATCAAAACAAGAGCCCAAAGGGTAAATCACATTCCTCATTTGTTATACTGGTTTGCTGTCTGCCTGACTCAGAGCGTGTCTGATCCTCATGGCCGCGCAGCAGTTTTAAATCTAGAGACTTAGAGCTGAACAAAGCGGCTCAATGCTTGCTTCAGATGAAGGCAAGACTTGTAAGCTTAGCAGGAGCGGGAGCTGTACGTGTCTTCAGTTTGGCGTTTAAGCTTCCTGTGCATGCCTGGATCCTGCTATTAAAAAGTCAGTGTACTATTGGTTCTGTTCATCCCCTGCTTAGCCAGTCTGGGTGTAACGTGTTAAATGAAACGAGCCTCCAGAGTGCTCCAGCTCTTGTCATGGCTGGTGATGGAGTGCGCAGAGAGCCAAAAATTTTCCCTCTATGCTTACGATTTTATGTCTAGACCTGGCTGAAGGCATGACACTGAGTAAGGCCATGTCATCCAAGGAGTCACAAGCTGCCAGGTCTCCAAAGTCTGACACAGGTTTGAAGAAAAAACATCTGCAGTTCCTTTGCTCTGCTTTTGGGTCTCTGAGCTCTGGACTTCTCACTGCAGCTGCGAGGGCTGGAAACTTGCTTTTGTTTTAACGAGTATGTTTTTATTAATTGGTGCTTGGTCATTCACCTGCCTCTAGGAGCTGTTGTTTCTGTGGTCACCAAATGGCACCAAACCGGTCTGAGGCGTGTGGTCCAGGGACAGGACGGTGAGCCCAGGACTCCTCTGGGCTCTCATCAGATTTCTTCACCTTTTCTTCCACAGCATGTCCCTGTCTTCAGGGGGGCAGTCGAGGGGAAGAAGTTTCAAGACCCATCTCCCCCACGGGCAGATTATGAAGAATTCATGCCCACAGAGCACTTTGTGAGAATCGAGTTTTAAGACTGAATTATTGATGCCTTGAGAAACCTCTGCTTTTTTCGCACAGGGAAGGAATGTCATGAGGAACAGATTACTTAAAAACTCTACTAATCAGATAATCCTTGCACATGGTGGTGCCCCAGACTTAAAAATCTCCATGTCTGCATAGACATAGAGCAGTATGTATGAATGTACACAACTATCTCTAAAAACACATGTATTTTAATAACTGCACAGAGCCTGTGTAATTGTTACCAGCGTGCAATAATCTTTAGCTTTGCTTCATCTAACAAATCTTTGTTTACTGCAGTTTGAATTCTCTGGGTGAAATTCATCTCCAGATGTGGTGCTACTGTAGTGAGCCAGAACTTTTTTTTGTCTGTTTTGCATATGAGATTTATGGAATCAAAGTTTCTTAACATAGACAATATATTTTAAAACAGATGTAGATCAGCATTTGGTGAGCATGTATGTCTCCAAAATCCCAGTGAGGTTACTTTGCCATTTCTTTTTCCATTTCATAGCCTGCAGTGGAGCTTTGATGTATGTTTAATGTGGACTTCTGCTGACCTGTAGAATTTGCAGTCCTTGCAAAATCTGCTGTATTCACTTTTTTTCTTTTTATCATATCCATGTAGATAGAAGATATAATATCCAGCCTGGCTTCCAAAAACTCTCACCTGATTTCCGCTCTTTTTTGGAGTCTCAAAGGTTAGTGCAGAGCGCAAACATCTAGTACAGGTAGGACAAAGTGAACGGTTTTTAAGCGTTGGGCGATCTGGGACTAGAAATGTCTTCTCAACAGGAATGTCAAGTGAAGATAGCATTAGCACAAGTAAAAAGAGAGACCCTAGGTCGTGTTCAGCTTCATACATCAAGCATTAATCTAACGGTATTGATATTGCCGAGTCCGTGCAGGGGCAGAAGGACCTGCGTTTCATCCCGGCTCGGGGGCTCGGCAGACAGGGCAGCGGGGGGTCAGCATCATGCCTCGCTCATCCGCCAGCACCGGGCTGGACGTTCGTACCCTGAGAAGCATTTTTAAAGTGTGTGTTATCCATGGGTGAAGTCTGCGTTTCTAAAGGCCAGATACCTATTTAAGAAGCGTTCGTTCCCCGTTGTGATAGTGTAGCCGTCCCCGCGCCTCGGTTCAGCGTTGCGAACGCCCAGAGCAGAAGGAGCTGCTCGATTCCTGGCCCACGGTGCTGGCAGCTGAAATAATCTAGTCATGACTTGCAGGCTAAGTGTTATGAAATCACTGATACTGGGTAAACAGGGAACATCTGGATTTCATCCTTCAAACACCACTTTTTTTTGGCTGTAAAGAAGGAGCGCTCACAGCAACGCAGATCTGAATGGAAGACTGTAAACTCAGCCTACAAGGATATAAAAATATCTCCGTCTGCACTTAAGACGGAGGCAGGTAAATGCGCAAAGGCTTCGCTGCAATGACTATCTATCTCCACAAAAAGTGCAGAACTGAGGCAGAGGCAAGTTGTGCGCTTAGAGACTTTCACCCAGATAATGAGATTATCTTCAAGCTGCTCAGAAACGTCATGCCTTGCAGGAACAGGTCGTTGATAATATAGCGAGGGATATAGCAAAACAAGCCCTGTAATGTTAGGGTGCAACCTCATGCTCAGGTTAAGTCAAACTAGTGGCTTGTTGGTGCTGGGAGGGGGATGCCCTTTGCTCTCGGCTGCTTGCTCACACGGTTTTCCTTGAACGAGCCCTCGCCGTCCTTGCCGTGCACCAGTTCGCGGAACGAAGCAGGAAGGAAACTACCTCCACATATTTGCAGAGCGAACAGTTTTCTGGCTGTTTGCTCCCAGCCTGGATTTCCCACAACTGCTCTGTTTTCACAGACGACGATTTCTGGGTTTGAAATCCCTGCGAGTGTCTTTGGACCGTGCGTTGGCTTTGATCCTGTTGCAGTTAACAGCAAAAGTCCCATGAACTGCGGCAGGAACAGGCTCGTTTTGTGGCTCGCAGCCTGGAAATACTGTACTAAGCACAGTGCGGCTTTCCAAAACTGGCTGTGATTGACAACATTACTGTAGTGTTTTGTTAGGTTAGACGGCCAAATAATCTGTCGAGAGGCCAAATACAGACATGTTTTCTTTACAGTTAATAAAAACGCTTAAATAACTGTTGAGCAGCTGCCAAGCTGCTGGAAGTCCAAGCATAATGCACAAGCCGTAGGGTCAGCTGTCTGTTGGTGAAACGCAGATAACGCTGTTAGAGAGTCCGACCAGCTGCATCTCAGTCGCTGATACGTAAAGCCCCAGAGAAACAAGATTCCTCCAAAGAAACTCTGTGATCTCTGTAGCCTCGATAAGTAGAAATACCTATTTACTCTATCGTCAAACAAAAAAAAGTGTAAGAGTCAGAATTACAACGCCTTAACGAATGTTAGCAGTTTCAAAGTTAGTTAATCAAGCAATGCTTTTAGATCAACTGAAAGATGAAGCACCTTGGCTTAAAACTCAGTGAAAAATACTTACCTTTTTATTTATTTTACCTTGCAACTCTGATTGATTGATGGATTAAGAGCAAAGCTTTGGTAATGTGTTTGTGTGTCTAAGCCTATAAAGATAATCTTTGCCCTAGAGGATTTACGCTCTAAAACGTTACTGCGCAACTTCTTGCATGCATACAAACTGCTGCAAAGCACCTATTGAAATGGCGTGGTAGTTCCCCTCTGCATGAATTTGCTGGCCCGATGTCTTGAAAGCCGGGCAGGACTAGCAAGCCCCATCGCTGCCCTGTGAGTGGCAGCAAGGCCTTTCTGCCCCAGGAGCCCCCTGCTAATCTCGCCCGTTGTCCCGGAGGGATCTTTCAGGAATGCAAACTCCAGAGCAACTTCGGACACATGCAGGGAAGAGGTACCTGCGGATCCAGCTGTGTCTGGCCCTATTCCTCCTTGATGTGTCTGCAAATGAGCCTCCTCGCCCTTGTTTGAAATGTTAATGTGGAAGGGGATGCCGTGGCGCCGGTCCCTCCTGACGTTTCGACTTCATTTCCCGGGCCTGTTTTTTCCATCTTGCAGTGTGAAATTAATTTTGGCAAAATCTTGAGTGAATTAAACGGCAACAGAGTGATCTCCTTGCTCAACTCATATTTGCTGTCTGCCTGATTTATGTTGAAAAGAGGCACTTGGGCATGCCAATTATCCTGTCTTTTATTTGCCTTGTGCATTGAGCCTTTGGCTACTAGAATTAAACTGGAAAATGCAATTAAGAGCATTAGCTGTAGCAAACATACCACAAAATATCATTATATGCTTGACAATGTTCTCCTTCATATTGTTAATCCCTACAGATCTACCTGTGCTATTAGATTTCATATATGAATTTTATTTTTCTTGAAAGACTAAATTGATTGGAAGGAGCAAGTTGCATGCCTAATTACATAAGGAAAGAAAAGGAAGATGTCGCCACGCTGGAAATCCTCACGTGACTTTTCTTGGTGAATATGGTCTGAACTGGAAATGCAGCAGCAAACATTGTTCGAGCTCCAAAATGTTTGCAGATACCTGGACCATGTAATGTTTTTAGATAAACCAGTTTGGCTTGGTAAGCCATGGAAATTACTGCCTGTAAACAAAGGTGTCTTCAGCTGTGATGAAAAGTACACACTGGCCGGGGGCTGAGGAGCGCGTGGGGCTGGCGGTGCCCGTGGGAGCCGAGGGCAGCGGGTCGCCTCCCGCGCAGCCCCGGGAGATCCCAGGGACGGTGATCCGGCTGGATTCCTGCCGCACCGCAGCTCTGCGCTGCAGCAGGAAGCGTGGACTTGTGAGCCACGCTGAGGGCATAGTCCAAAAAGCAAACCTAGGTAAGGAGGGGTGCAAACCTGCCTTCCTCTTCATTCCCAAGATAAAAAAAAAAAAGAGAAAAAAAGAAGCAGCAAAATTCTTACGTCGAACCGAGTTACAGTAAGTCAAAAAGCCAGGAAATGTGCTGTTCTTGCACAAGGCGCTCAGATTCCTGTGGCTGTTTCCCTGTGAAGATATTTTGGAAAAAAAGAAAAAAAAAAAAGAAAAAGACTCGGATTATATTAACCCTGCAAACTCACTTCATCTGTGAGGCTGAGAGTCCAAGAAGGCCTCGTGCTAACGCGCCTAAAACCGCTGTGCTTCCCGGCTTGCTTTGCTGTGAGGGTGTATATATATTGGGGAGTCCTGCGAGTTGCTCACAAAACAACCACAAAAGACATCTCTTGTCTCTCGCGTTTTGGTGGAAACCCCCTGTTGCAAGAGAGACCTGCCCTTGCTGGTGAGCCGGGGTTGCTCGGGCCTCAGCGAGGTTCCCGGCACCTGCAGCTGAGGGACGTCCGTTCCCTGTCGACACATCCGCGTCCCCGGTTCGGTGCTGCGAGGTGGGCAGGCTGCTTTCTCGCGCCACGAAACCCAACGATAACAAAACAGTTTAATGAAAGCTTGAAATCACAGGCGTCACCAAGAGCAGTGGTGTCCGGAGCGGCGATACCTCTGGCTGTTGTTTGGCTGCAACCTTTTACCTGTTCTTGCTGCTCCTGATAAGGATGGTAAATCGGCTGTGTAACACCAGGCGGTTTTGCCCAGTTGGACTCATTTCGTTTAATGGTTATTGCTCAAGGTGAGTCAGAGCAAAAACATAAGGAAAACTTTCTACATTCGGGGAAAATGAAACTTAGGACACGTAAGAGAAACCTCGTGCTTAGTTGCAAAGGATTTCATTTTTTGGCTGAACTCTGGATACCTCTCTGGATACCTTTGCTTTTAGCAAAACCGTGCTGATTTAGGCCAGTTCATAACATTGTCCACGCTTTAATTACTCTCTAGGACCGATTTCTAGGCGCCTCCTTTGCGCCCGCTCTGCCGGCTGCGTTTCCCGGCGCTGGCGTCCCGGGGGCCGTCGCGGAGCGCAGCGGACGGGCCGGCGGCAGCGGCTGGGCCCAGCCCTGCGCAACGCATCCCGCGGGAGCCGTGCGGAGTCGCGGAGCTCGCGGGGGCAAAGCCGTGTGCGAGCACGGGTTTAGCGCTGTGCACTTGTGCGTCGCTTGCACGCGGTTGAGCTGCTCGAGGGTGTCGTCCCTTGGAAGAGCGGTGTGGCAGGGGGGGGGGCTGTGGAAATCACGTGTTTTCAGTAAAACGAGTGCAGCTGGGTGTTAAACTGGCTGCGAATCCAGGTCTTGGCTTGCTCCGGCGGGACCCGGGGACGGGCTGCCCCGGCTGTTTTCATTAACTGCATAATCTCTTCCTGCAGGGCTGGGCGCGGGAAGGCCCCGCTCGCCCCGTCCCACGGCCGGGGCGGCCTTGGCACCCGGCGCGGTGGAAACCCCCGGCCCTGCCTGGGCGCGCGCGGCCCCGCTGCGCCTCGGGGCTTTGGGCTCCCCTGCCCTCCCAGACACGCCGCGCTCGTCCCGTGTTTTGGGAGGAAAAGCACCCACGCGGGGCTAACGCGGGGTTAACGCGTAACCCGCTGGCCTTGAGCCAGCGCTGAGCAGGATGCAGTCGCGTTTCAAAGTGATGCTGAAAAGCAGCTTCAAGCTAGAGTTTACGTTTGGAAGTGAAGGCCCAAAGAGGTGGGGCGGGTGGGTGTCTGCTCTTGGTGTATCTGCTCCAAGTGACAGGCTAACACATTTTTTAAATTTTAGTTAAACTCGGACACTCCCTTGGAAACTCAGTCGCATGAGAAGATCGCCAGCCCGGAAAGCAGAATGTGACACTCGTTAGAATTGAGGCCAGTGCCCAAATCCCTGCCAGCAGCATCATGTTACTCCGAGTGAGAGGAACATCAGGAACCTAGCGTGAGTCCGTAGTCCTTAACGACGTGGTTCGAGACTTGCACTGCTGCACCACGTACATGCATGTGTGTATGTACATCTATATGTGTGCATAGCTTTATAACAAGGGCAAGGGGTGCATTTTATTCAAGGTTTTGTGCCCACCTCGTATTAAAGACCAAGCTATATCGTAACTCCGCTGATTCCGGGTCTTACAACAGTCTCTAGCGTGGGCAAGGGACAGGAGGGCACCGTCAAAGGTGGGCAGAGGCAGAGAACAAACATAATGAAATCACCGAGTCTCAGCTTGTTTGTCAGGAAGTTTCAATGCTTTTCGCGTGGAGAATTGAAAGTGAGAGCAAGGAGCGGGGTTGTTATTTCTGTTTAGTTCAGCCCCGCATTAGTCACCCTCCTCTGGGCACCTACCCTAATCGCCCCGGACAGCAGATATGCGAGCAGCCCGTTTGCAGCTGGGGAGGTTTCCCGGGACGCCCTGTGCGCGTGCGCTAAGCGCAGGGTGGTTTAACTGCTAAATAAAAATATGCAGCGTGCAGTCTGGTTGCCTGAAGCCCGAGTAGGTTGTCCAGGGACGTGAGTGAAGCAACTGCTCGCTCAAGTCATTACGATGACTGTGTAACGACAACTGCTGTCTGCCCTCCCCTTGCGCCCACACTGTGGACAAAAGCAGGGTTTTAGATGACCTGGCGTGGTATTTTGGCAGTCCGGTGAGCTTTGTGCCCCTTCTGCTAAGCAAGTGGAGATGCAGAATGGAAATGCAGAAGTTTTCAGTACCATGAGGTGCAGCAGGATGCTGGGCGCAGCCTCTGAACCCCCCCCCCCCCCCAGCATCTCCCTGCAGCGCACAGAGGAGAGAGGGCATTTCTGCATCCCGCTCTTGCATGCTTTTCAGCATGCTTTTACCCCAAGAAACAGGTTTTGGAAGAAAAAAAGAAAGAAAGGAAGAAAAAAAAGCCCTCCAAAGTATACAGCTGTTTCTTTGCTGAGCTTTCCCCATTTTCCAGAGTTTCACACCCCAAACTGCATTTGTATTGCAGGGATGAAGGAGCTGGAGCAGACAACAGGGCAGACTGTGGGCACGTGGCAGGATGCAAAAAACATCGGAGGTAACTCATCTGTGCCTAAAACGACCCAGACCTCAACTCCAGGCTGTGACAGGTAAGGCTGCCTTCCACGGGCCGCGAGCGGCGCGAGCAGGATGGAGCTTCGCCCCGCGGCTGCTGGGGAAAGCCTCGTCCTCCCCGCGTACGGCAGCAGCGTGCCCGTGCCCTCGCAAAAGTCACTTTTTAGTTCCCGAGTTGCCCGGCCCACCATAAAGGAGCAGAAATGCAGGGCCGGGACGGCCGCAGCGCTCATGGACATACCTACTCATCGGCAGAGCAGAAGCATGTGCAGATGCCCTCAGCAGGCGAGAGCGAGCCCCAGCTCAGTGCCCGCACCCTGAGCAGTCTGCAAAACCCCACCGACAGCGACTGGCACGCCTGAAAAAAACCCTTATGGTACGCCAAGGAGAGAAAGTGAATCATGCTGAACTGAAAAGCTGTCTCTGCTTTTTTTTTTGCAAGAAATCTCAGACTAATCCCAGATTAGCATGAATTGTTATGCTTTGTCCACGCATGAATTCAGGAGTCAGGGACTGAGCTGCCCCAGATGTTTCGGTGCAGTGCCTCCATAATGCTTTCATTATTATATTGGCTTTTTAGAAACAGACTGGATCTTTTTCAAGTCCGTCTTTGTTTTGAACGCTCCCTCTGCTGGCAATTCTGGGCATTATTATTTTTTAATTGAAAGCCTGAGACTAAAATTCAATTGCAATAAAATTACTGGGTTAATGGTTTAAAAAAAAAAAATCCCTTTTTTTGCTTCACCGTACTCTGAAGCCCACATCTCAATTGCACTGAGTATATTGCACGTACGACCACCTATGGTCACAGTGTTTGCAGGCAAGGTAATTTTCTATTAATTACCCCAATTATTTATTATTGCTGTTTTAAAACTCTTGATATAAAGTATAGTCTTTCTCTCCTGACAAACCTTCCTTCTCCTGTATCCCTAGACTGTCTTATATTTGGAAGTGCTGTGGTTTGTAGAAATCATGCCTGAGAAAAGAACAAGTGGTTATGATGGAAATACTTGATTTTCTACTGTTTAAAGCCAGAAAGAGTTATCAAAAATATAAGCTTCTGTAACAACAGTTTTAGGGGAACCACTGCAGAGTTTCATTTTGGTTTTATTTTTCCCTCTCTTGTTGAATAGCTGACAAACAGTTTAAAATACTGCAGGAAATCACGGTGAAAAATTATTAAATTTACACAATTTATATTAGGAGTAAAACTTAGTCTTAAGAGATGTTAATGATGTGCTGCCCGCTTTTTAAACACCTTTTATGAAAGAGAGAAATGCCAGAAAAAACAGAACTAAAAGCAAGCAGAACATTTTTGCCTCTCCTGGGGATGGACGATGATTTAATTAATTACATTCTCAATTTTAAGTCTGTGAATACCTGTGGTCAGGTTTTTAGACTCAAGTGCTTCAGGACAATAAGAAGTTCCAACTATAGGTCAGATTTTTTTTTCCAATTGTTTCTTATTTATGAACTGTGTCAGTGCTCAAATTAAGTTGTGCCATGTATTCATCTACTACAATTTGCAGGTAGTGGTGAGTATTTTGCACCCAGTGTTTTGTTGACCCTTGGGTGTCTGCTCAGGGCTTGTGCGAGCGTGGCGCAGACGGCAGCGTGGTTCCCCCAACCCTTCCCGGAGCCGCACTGCTCGCTGGAGGGGCAGAAGGGTCCCGCGTGCTCAGCTGCACCGCACGTCACATCAGCCCCGCCAAGCCTGACAGCAAGGCTTTTTATTAAATCTAGAAAAAATTACTGGGAAAAAAAGTTTTATAGGGCCTAGCTTTAGTTTAACACACAGATCAACTTTTTTTTATATATATATATAGGTGTGTTTGTGTATATATATATGTGTGTATATATATATATATATATATATATATATGAATGACTCCTGCTGATTTAAAATAGGCTTATAAGGCACTTGAAGCTTTTTTTCTCCTACACTTTTTTTTTTTTTTTCAGGGAAAAAGGTTTGTACTGAAAGTCACAGTACCCTGCTGGACAAAAAGCTAATCCCATGCATTAAGATACTTCAAAAGTAATGCTGCTATGACCATTAATAAATGAGAACATGGGAAAATGGGTAAGAGTTCACAAATAAATAATATGGAAGGGAGGTAAATGCGAATGGAAATGCAACTAGGATTTCAGCCACCTGCAATTTATTTCATGGAAAAAAAAAAATCTACGCACATGCTAAAAAACACAAACCCCTCTCAATTTATAGACCAGAGTGGAGAACTCAAGACCTGCTGTCTATCTGGAGAGAGGGAACAGCGCTGGTGCATTTATGGGCCATTATCCAACACAAGCAAATGTAATCAATATTAATCATTTGACAGAAATCATGGAAGAGATGGTCACCCTAACAGCACACTGACACACACGCGAGGTTTCCTGCTTTGAAAACAAACACTTACTTTGGCTTTGATTCAGCATTTCTTTAGGAACTCTGAGGTCTCCTGAGACAATGTTTTGCTACATTGGCCTCCGCTAAGTGAAAACTCCATTTCAAATTGGAAACACCACGTTGAACATCTAAAAAAAAAAAAAAGTTCCTGGAAAAAAAAAGTTCACAGACATATTTCACTTTATTTATTTGTTCTTTGTTTTGCATAGCATGCCTAAATAACACTTGCTCATTATATCTTACAAGATCTTCCCCTGCATTGGGAAAGCAGCAAAAAAAACCAGTCGTGTAAGATACTGAATGCATTCATGTATGTTGTTCTTTGGGTTCTCAAGCATTTTCATAAATAAGAGAACATTAAAGCAGCGGGGATTTTAACAGCATCATTACTTGAGGATCATAGCAGCTTAAAAGGTTTAAACTAGTTTAATCCATTTTTTTTAATTGGAAAAAGTTGTTAATAAAGTTTAGTAGAAGATTAAAAAGTATACCCACAAAGCACCTAATTAGAAAAACACAGAAAGGCCCAAACACTACAAAACAGTTTTTAAAAGATAAAGCATTTCTTTTTAGTTTGTACGTCTTAAAACCCACAATGGCCTTTCTGCTTTAGCTAGGGATATAATTTTGCAACTACATAGATGAAGACTAGCCATTTCAAGTTATTAGTGATTTTTTTTATGCACACCCATCCTTAAAGAGGTTCTAAGCTAGACAAACAAAATCTCCATTTATTTCAGCAAATACTGGCCAAATCACTGTGGAATTGCTAATGTAGTTCCCAAATCTGTGAAAGTAGGATTCAAATGACTATTGGTTCTGTTATGTGAACTTTTTTTTTTGCTTTCAAGGCCATCAAGAACAAAATATGTTTGCTATGGATGGATGAAGTCTAATCGTAGGAGTAGGAGGAAAAAAAGAAAGCTATTGTCAAAAGGTACTTTCTGCTTTACTACTTTCTTCATACTTACTGATTTAACAAAAATTAAACAGATGAATTATTGAGTATCTTCTTCTAGAAGACTTCTTTTTAAGGTAAATATGCACATGTGAAATGTTCTCTGTTACAGATACTTGAGCCGATCCTACAGTGTGCCGAGTGCCCTAAACTATTTTTGAAAATCACTGAGGAATGAAGGTGCTACGTATGCCCAAGTAAACACTTCAGAAGATGTGGGACTTTGTTTGAACGAGGATCATTTAGAAAAAGAACAGACTGAGGTACTGTAACATGCATTAATCCTAATCTTTTCCTAGCAGATATGGGATTTGTGTAACAATGCCTGTCAGGCCAAATTGAGCTCAGTTGAGTTAGTGCTCCCTTTCTGGGAGCTTACAGCAGTTCAACTGGAAAATAATGATAAACTTTGAACTTTGGTCACTGGGACCGTGTGCACAAAAGAGAACAAGGAAAAGTAGGAGTAACCATGCGAATGTGACTAAGGCTTATTTCAAGGTTTACACGGAATTTGAAGCAAGTGTCTTGTGCTGCTATATAGAACAAGGTCTTTTTATAGCTGTAACTCAGACCTCCTTTCTTCTGTTATAGGCTATGTCACACATCTTTCCAACTATCGTGTACTTAAACTGTATAGCTGCACGATAAAAGTAGTCCAGATATTTTGATACACAAGTTTGTACTGTAACATCTCATCCAAGTTGTGCTGCCATCTTGAGTGTCACTTCAAGCTGGTGATGACTTAGTATATACATTCAATCCAGTTACAGACTTACTACCACTTCTTGTGCCGAGACTTTAATGTGCTTCAGTGCATGAATGAAATTTACAGCCAACACCGGGAATATATATTCCACCTCTCCATTTCATTTCGCTCAAAAAAAACCACAGCAGTAATTATATTATAGTTTTATAGCAGATATTTATAACTTAGCCATAAACAAATGCTGATCTAAAGCTTTGCAGGCAGCTCTCAGGAAAACTTAATTATTATAGAATTGATAGCAATATTAACCACTTGGGTTTTTCTTTCCCGGTCCTACAATTACTACTATCTTTTAATGACTGCAGGTGCATATAAATTACACTTTTTTTTTTGACATTGCTTTATTCTTTAAGTGGGAGAACCAATGGGAAGCCTATTGTTACAACTCAGTGTAAAAATAATTTCTGACCCTAGAAGTCGCAGTCTAAAGCCAGGTAAATGGAACTGTTTCCATGCAGTGAGATGAGCTTTGGAACAGGCCGTATTTTAAGACTAGCAATCTGTCTTTTGAGAGGACGTAACTTTGGCTGGTGTTTGTTTTAAGTGTAAATTTTATCTACTGAAGGTGCATTTATAGTGGAAGGGAAGAAAGAGGGTTAAATCCAGAAAAGAGTTTAAATTCTTCCACAGCATAAGTTATTTGGATATCTTGGCCAAAATTCGTTCTGATTTAGATTGTCATTCAGTTGATCTAATCCCATTGCGTCTTTGTAATGATTTAAATGGGAGAAGAATTGAGGCCGCTGGTGAAAAAGCTGTAGCTTGTGACCTCCATGTGAACCCATGCTCAGAAATTGGTTTCAGCCTGCACAAGCAAGTCTACATTGAGGCCTTGTCCCATTAATACCCTTTCTTAATGCAGACAACCATATTAACATCCTGATATTTCTAGGAAGCAATGATTCAGCAAAGCCATTTTCTTATTTGTCTGCCAGTGAGAGTGGATTTCTCTATAAGTATTTTAAATTACAGAAGCTAGTTTGATCTACCAGTGCATTTTTAAAGGATTTTCAGAACCCTGCCACAGGAAATGCTCCAACAAAATTGCCTTCATCATGATGTCACAACAGCTAAAAAGCCCCACCTTAGTGTCCTTTCAGATGAGCCAGGCCAGAAATTAATTAACATCCTAAGAGAACAAGCAGTCCAACAGCACCATCTGTCACGGGGCAAGCTGTTCTGAGCCAGGTATTAAAGAATGATGAAAAGTCAGAGGCTAAGGGATCTGTTCAGTGCCTGCCAGTTACTGTAGTATCAGTGTGCTTCATTAATGTCTGCGCATTTATCTTCACAACTCCTTCGTGAGGTAGGAAATGACTACTCCCTCTCTTGCAGAAGAAGAAAGCGTGGCACAAGGAGATCACGCTGTTTTCCTGGGGTCCTACAGGAAGTCTGTGGTAAAGCTGAGGGTGAGTTTAATCTCCTAGTTTAATCATGGGACTGCCGTTCTTTCCGCTTTGCCTAGAAACACGGGGCTTTTGACACAACCTTCGTTTTTGCATGGTAAACATCCTGGACAATATGCCCTGTCGCAAGTCATTTCACTTCCCTGTCCTGCTTGTCTTAATTTTAGAGACCGGCTCAAACTGCAAAGATGTGCTGCATAATAGCCAGATCATCTTACCTAGCATTTAGGTTCACTCTACAAGAGAGACGTGGTATAGCCACAAAGTTCAGATTTAAATCTTCAGTGTAGGTTAAAGCCCACTTCTATTTGCTTGCTTGCTTCCTTCCAGGAAGCATGAAATATAATGAATTAAACACTACGAACACAGAAGAAAGCCAATGAACAAAAACTTCTAATATTAATTACAAACATTAGTGCAAACCACACAGCAAATTATTTTTAGTACGCTCAATATTTTCTCTAAGGAGGTCATAAAACTGATGCTTTAAAGTCACATTCTTTAGCCAAATAAGTGGTCAATTTTGAAGCTCACATAAGCAAGCTGGGTTTTGCTGCTACACATAATACTTCATACTACATATCTGTAGGTATGCTATAATATGTTTTTGGAAAATACATTTAGTCCTGTGCTTATTTTAAATATAAATAACCAAAAGGCAATAAAGACCAAATTCCAAAGCTGAATCACATGTTCGGCCGAGAGACTTGTCTAGCATCATCTTAACTGCCTAGAAGTGACAACTATTTTTTTTAATTTAAAATTCTCTTTGTCTATGTGCCTAAAAACCAACACCTAAATCCATGCTTAACAACCAGAGGCACGGCTCTGCTGACAAAGGTGAGCATGCTCACACTTTCTTTGACATCAAGTGCTCAACACTGTTGAAAATGAGTTCTCATTTTTTTACATATCCAAATGTGGCTGTAGGTGTTTGACTTTATATCACATCATTTGAAAATCGTGGCCTTTGGGCCTCATATTAAGGGGTTGAAGCTCTAAAGACTCAGCCAGTTAAGAATCTTTTAGGAATGCTGATCTCCTTGCTCAACATTTGTTCATGTTTGGCAATAGCTTGTGTCATCTGAAGGGAAAAGAACAAAAACAGAAGTTTGAAAAAGTATTTCACAAAATACTTTCCTGGGCAAGGCCAATAAGCTAGTGAATGTTGTAGTTAGTGGTCTGTAACCCCCAGGAAGTGCAGCTGAACGGAGGAAGTCAGAATTTAGAAAAGTGCACTTTTCTGTTGTTTGTTCCTTTGCAACAATGGACACTAGAGCTGCACAGCCTGGCTCTTGTAGAGACTCTCTCCTCAGAGGTTTTCATCCAGCCATTTTATATAGCTGTTTCTGGTCTGAATTCCTGCAGAGAAATCAGTAGGCCATATCGTGAATATCATACAGCCATGAAAGCAGTCATCAAAGTGGTCAAGGGTGACTGCCACACCCGCGTTCTCCAATCGTTTTGCGTACATCACCCCATCATCTCTCAGGACATCATTCTCGCAAGTCAGGATGTAAGTTTTTGGTTGTAGCTGCAAAGTTTCATTTTCTGCAAGCAGTGGGACTGCTCGTACATCAAGCAGTGCTGGTATCTTCTGGACGATTTCAGCCTTGCCTGTAGTTTGTATTACAGGCTTGTAGTTCTTTCTGAATGATGAAGGCAGTAGAGATGTCCAGTTCAGACGTCCTCTGAAAGACAGAGCTTGGCTTACGTCAAGAGCAGTGTGATTGTTGATCAGCAGCGAGTGAGCCAAGTCATAGTTACCGTTGAAATAGTCTATCCAATAGTTTATCATGACGTAACGAGGAAGAACAGGCATATTCATGTTCTGCTGATACGAAGGTGTATTAAAGTCAAATGCCTGAAGGACTGGATAAATTAAGGCCTGCAGTTTTGGTCTGATGGTCACATGCTCATCTTTGCTAAGCTGCAGGAAGAATATAGGTCAGAACTGAGATTATAAAGAAAACTGACATTACACTACCAACCTTGATCTTTATACAAGCAATCATTTCACAAATTTTAGGCCAAATTCTGCTCTGATACAACACCACTGGCAGATGCTGCTCTTTTGGCTGAAATATGAGCAACCTGACCTTTTTCTTCTACTGTAATGATGGCCATTTCGGACACATCCAGTATCCTGTCTCCAACAGAAATCAGTGGCAGATGCTTACGGAAGAGTATTAAAACAGAAAAAGCACGTAGTGATATTCCTCTAATACACTTCCCCAGTTTAACAATTTGCAACTGAGGGACTTCTTGTGTCTGTTTTTGATTTGAACTTGCCAATTATACATTTGACGCACCCTAATTCTTTTAGTGGAAGAGTCAGCAAACACTTGTTTCTCTTCACCTTCTGTATGAGATTTCTAGATCTCTCTATCATACCCAGTTTTGGCTCTCCTTCAGGCTGAAGATTCTTAGCTTATGTAATCTTTCCCTGAAACAATCCTATAGCATTGATTTAAAAAGTATTATGCATCAGACAAAGAAATTAGGAATGCTGTTTCCAAAACATGGTTCTATCATGTTTATCACTCCTCAAGATTGAAACTTTTAGTGTAATTGTCCCTTATTAATTTTTTTCATCCTAATTCAATATTGCAAGGTTGTCATGATAATTAGTTGCCTGCACATGATATCAGCTTTCTTATCACCAATGGTTAATGATGATATGAAAAAGCTAATAATAGTATTTCACTCAGCCATGAAAATATTATTATTTGCCCCAGGCTGCCTTTCAAATCTTTCTTTACTAGATTAAATTGAGATTACATTCAAACTAGAGATACATGAAAGAACTTTCCTTAAAATTGCAAAATGCTATAGGAAGGCAATTTAACAGAAGAGTTGGCTTCATTTATTATATTTTTTGTCCTTCATTTGTATTTGAAAGAAATAAGAACATACTTTCAAAGACAAGCATCTGCAAAATAGGAAAATAAATTGATAAATTATGCATCTATGTATTATGCATCTAGTTACCTGTTCAGGCAAATATAGAATTCACCAGCAAACAGGATAAAAAAAAGTCATTTAGCTACTCACTTAAAATTTGGCCCACAACAACTCATAACTCCAGTAATACATTGCAAAGCCGCTTAATTCATATATAATTGACTCATCTTTCTTTTGTAAAATATCTAGATGCTGACTTTGAATAGCAAGCATTACGGTTTTGTCTCAAGTTGGCACATCACCTTGTGATAATGCAGCACAAATAACCTGTCAACCTATACGCATCACTGAGTTAGGGACTGTTGTAGTGTAATACGTATCAGACACTACATGTTACCTGCTGACATACAGCAGCAGCCAAATTTCCTCCTGCGCTGTCACCGGAAATTGCAACTCGACTCGGGTCAACCGAATATTCAGCTAAGACATCAGGATGCAAAAAATGCTTGGTAGCACGCAGAGCATCATGGAATTGCTCAGGGAAGCACACCTCTGGTACCAGCCTGTACCTACAAAGGAAGAAAAGAGGTGAGAGACAATCATTACAATGAATATACCTCTCTATCAGGATTAATATACTACCAGGTATAGCTTAATGACTAATCGCTATTTCATTAGGATAGGTTCTACGGGAAAAATATGAGACATGTAACACCAGTGTAAGACTTGATCTTATAATTAACGTTCTAATTCTGAAAGATTAATACTAACCAACTAGATATGAATAACACTGAGATAGTATAAAATCGTGCAGCACTTTCCTAGGATTTCCCAGTAGAGGATTTCATCATGTTACAAAAAATGAATGAATATTTAAAACACCCTTGGCAAAGGAGTCATTGCAATCATCGTGTTTTCAATCCCAAATCCCCATCTTAACCAGCCTGAGGGAGAGTAAGTCATATACACCCAACAGATTCAACTGAGACATCATGTACCTAAGCAGTTCTCTGTTTCCCAAATTTTACGTACACTCAGTAGAGGCTCAGCAATGGTATGCCTATATACCATGAAAGGAACAATAGCCAGGAACTGAAGTAATACCGATTTGCCCTAATGCAACACATTCAATAACTCTACTCCTTTATCAAGGAGACAAGCAGAAATATACCCAGTTCATAGGCAGAGAAACTGAAGTGCAGCTAGATAAAACTGTCTGCCCAAGAACAGCCAGCAGCCAAGAACCACATCTCCTGAGTCCCATTCACTAGACTTTTTCAGTTTCTAAATAACAGTGCAGGAGAAGTCAGTTCATATTTACTGGATCATATGTAACATAAGAATTGTTGTTGGGCATAATGATGCCAAGCACACTTTTCTGTTTGTGGCCTTTTATATTCTTAATGGACTTTACATATTCTCAGTGGGGCTGATTAAGAATATTATGACAAAATACTTTTTATTGTCAGCTTGACGGAAAACAAATCTTTACACAGGCTAGTGTTTCTTCGTTCAAATGAAGAAAGTTTTTGTCAAAAATGTTTTGTTTTCCATTATTCCTGAAGCAAAACAAAATCCAACTTTCTGGTTTAAATATTTCATCTTTAGAAATCTAAGCTAACAAAATCCCATACGCAAAATAAATTTCAGACTTAAGTTAAATAACAAGTGTTTCAAACGCTAACTCTGTCCTGCTTTCAGGAAGCAATCTATGTATAGCATCAACTCCAAAGGAATATGAGACAGGCCTTTGGGAACTCGTTGCAAAACTGCATAACAGATTGTGTATAGATCATGAAAGTGAGATGTACAATTAAACCAATGAGAAATCAAATTAGACTTCACTAATTGAGTACAAAAGCCTTGATTGAGAGATATAATGGCAAAGGAGAAGAGACAAACAATAACAACTCTGAAAAACTGGCAGAATTATACTGCCATAAACAAAAAAAGGAATAATAAAGAACTTCTCAATATTGCGATCACTGCTTGTCTGGAATGGCCAACATCTGCTTTTTACTTTTTATTGTTTCTACTGATAAACACCAAAGAAGGAAAAAAAAAAACAAACTACCCCTTAAAGTATACTAGAATGAGTTTTGAAGCAGTAACATCAACTCCATATAATTAAGTTGTAATTTGATCACAGAACTTGGTATGTAATCAACTGTAAGTGGGAAACTTGAGTAGTTGTATCAAGTGATTGCTTTTGTGAATTAAAATATTAAAGTTGACAATAAGGATGAGAAAAGTATCAATCAAGTTGGAGTGATCCAGGTAATGTAGTTAGCTAGCTAAGAAGGTTTTTTTTTTTTTTTTTTTTACCTTGGAATCGTTTAGCTAGTCAAAAAAGCAGTCCTGTTTCTGTGCTGTCTGGCACCTCTTGTTGTCCTCTGCTCTTGAGTAGAGTACATGGGTTAAATTAGATTACACAGGTTAAATTCACTGGAACAGTGTGCGACTGAGAAAACAGCAGGAAACTGTTCAACTCCACTGTTGCAGTTACTATTGGTTAACGAGCAGTGGTAAAATCACTTGCTAATTTTTATGTTGCAGACCCTTCCTCAATATGACTTAGAAACTCTGGTTTATAGACAGACTTGAGGTATTTTATAATGAATATACCTTGTAGCAGTAAGAGTGGCCACTGAGGAGGGTAAAAGTCCCTCTTGCTGCATGGGGAGATTAAGACAGATGTAGTTCAGCCTTCTTTCAGGTATATATAATGTCCTAGTGCATATGGTTTTTTTATGTTGATAAGTATTTATAGAATTGTAACTTAAGTCACTTGAGTGATCTCAGGTTTTAGCAGCACTCCTTGTATGTAGCTACATTTGCAAGATGCACTAAGATTTGCATTTTATTATTTGTCCAACTGATTAAAATGCTATTGCCCTTTTCCACATTTCTGCCTTGTAAAATGACCTCTACAATAATTAAAAATACAAATTAGCTTTTGATACCATTTTGATTTGTTGTCATTTTAAAAGGATAAAAATACCATATTGGTAAAGAAAGTTATTTTCCAAGTTAAAACCTTATATACAAGTGAGTAACAAAGGAAAAAGGCAAATAGCTAAAAGAACTAAATTACAACTAAATACCTTAAAATTACTTATCAATGTTAAATTACTCACTCAACTGAGACAACTACAGCGTTGAGAGACTCAGCCATAATTCTGCAGAGATTGTTATAAAGGCTTGTTCCTGGAATGAAATGACATAGTGTTAATGACATATTAGTCCATTTATGTCAGTATTTCACAAAGCTGTAGGGAAGCATTCTCAAAAAATATAAATATATCATACAAATATAAGCAAAGTAAATGAGGCCAGCTGGCAATCAAGTTCCAAATACATATTCTAGCAGAAGGAACATAATTCATGCCTTGAGAAGTCCCAAAGTCCTGCAGTCTTAATACTTCCTTTCTCATCTGTTTCTCAGCAACGCAGGGCATGTCATTTCATCCACCTATTACCGTTCTCCCACTTAGGCAAAACTTAAGCTACCCAGTGGCCTGGGGGCATTAGTATCCAGACGCTGTTATTGTATGAGTCACTGTGTGTTGTTCATTTTATTATAGCATGTACATTGGACTCAAAATTGCTTTGATTCAAATGAGTTGCCCTATTAATGTCAACTGAACTACTCATTTAAGGGACAATTAATCACAGTTATCCTATTTATCAGGGGACTGATTTTCTGTAATTTTATTCCTTTCCAGTCACTTAATCGTTGTTTCCTGGTACTATCAAATATAGTACAGCGTTAAGCGTTTTCTAAAGTATCTATAGTCTTAGAATTTATTGTTTAGCAGTAATGTTTGTGCCATTAACTTTTGTATCTTGGAAGAGAGAACAGTGTCTGACATAGCTGTGTTACAGTCATCCAAAAAAGCACAGTAATATAAACTTCTTGCAGAGCTACAGTCTTATGCAGATTATTACAGAACAAATGAAGTTTGTAAATAAATGAAGGGCAGAGCTCTAGCAAACATCCCTTAGCTAGGTCTAAGAAAATCCATCTCAAACCCCAATCTTAATTCCTCTGAAGGAAGAGGATGACAAGCAATATTTCTAATTGCTATTTAGCAGCTATAGGACAAAGAGACTAGGATTTCCAAAGGCACCTGAAAGCCAGATTTTAAAAGTATTTAGGAACCTAAATCTCATTTAAATCATGGTCTAAGGGACTTATACGTGTACAGTCCAACTGCACTGATCCCAATCAATAGGGATTTTGTTCTTAAAATATTTCAGAATGTTCTTTCTCTATAGATCAGGCCACAGGTACTTCAGAATACATCTGTGCTGTACTGGCTTTGTGATATGTCAGGAGCCATGCGGAAGGAAAAGGGACACATCTCCTATTTGATCGTCATCTCGAGACAGCTGTGAGAACTGCACACCCTTTCTCTTCCCAAACTTTTCTCATTCTGTACAATGTGGAAGGATCAATGGCTATCTTATTGTCTGTAGCTATAAATTACTTTCTCTGATTATGTTTGTGGCTTCTAAATGAATTCTGTCATAAATAGTATTCATTTCCAAGGTAACTTCTGCAAGTGACTGGAGTGGTTCCTGAAGGGAGCAGGCCAGACAGAGCGACTGGTACCCACCTCTACCAGCTTCCTTCATCATGCTGCCCATATATCCTGTAAGCAGCAGCATGCATTCCCAGGTAAGTGTTATTTAGGAGCTGAACATTAGCAATGCTGTCACATGCAATTCTGAACAACTTCAGCACATTCTTCTGGGAATTCTTATGTGAAAATGGGGCAAAACCCTACCCAGTCACTGGTTCCTGATCACCAAGGATCAATATTTACACAGTGCCATAACAGTTATCGCAGACAGCAGGGACTGGCCCATACAGCATGTTCATCCAGGAGTGCCAGCAATTTAAACAAGCTATTTTGTCCTCTCAGGATATAATGAAAATAAGCTGTTGGTCCTTTTACAGCTCACATCCTGATGAGATATGCATTTCTACTGTGTGCTGTGGTATTTTTCCCTCCCTCCTTGCATTTGATCTACCAGAGGGAGTCGAGACAGTTACCAGTGAAAGCAGATATGTCTTAGCAAAATTGTCATCCCTAGCAGGGAAAGCAGCTTTTGGTTTCTCCTGCTGTGAAGAAAACAGACCTGAATTCTATTTAATTACTGACAGACACATACTTGCGCTTGCCAAGGCCCAGCCCCCTCCGTGGATATAAACAACACTGCGCTTCAGCGTTTCATCTTGCTTTGCAGGAGGTTCAAACACTCTGACTTCCACGCCATCAAAAACAGCATCCGTTATGTTAATGTGTTCAGAAGAGACGGACTTCAGCTTGTCAAAAGTACCAATCAAATAATTCAGAACTACCAAGTGATGGCTGAGTCTCAGGTAGTGAATCAGGTGGCACTAGGAGAAGGAAAAAAAAAAAGAGAGATTTGTTTTACTTCAGAGCATATCGTATGATACTGCATTGATGTTTAATGCAACAGTTTTCAAAAGGCAGTGCCTATAGAAAAACGAATATGGATTCTTGAACAGTCACCAGAAAATGAATATGATTATCAAAGACCTCTAAAGCTTTTAAAGTTGTATTAAAACAAAACCCTGTCCATAAAAGATTCTCTGTTGTCATACTAAATCAAATCACGAGCATTATGTGGATCAAGACAACTCTGAAGGAGAATTCAGATATTTCCTCTTGAAAGACACCTCTGGAAGGAGAGGACTCTCACCAGGAGCTTCTACTATTGGACTTGGAAACTTCTCAGAACATTTCCAGTAGAGGGCAGTGATACACAGTCATTTTTACATGCTCATAACACAAAAACAAACGGGATCATTCCCTGGGCTCACTTATTCAGTGCCTGCCTCAGTTTACTTTTATCTACATTGATTAGAGTAACACTTTCCTCAAGGGAGCAATGACTGTGAGGTGTTAAAAAGCTCTAAAATTCTTGTGGTGGGGAAGGTATCGTGAACGCAAAGCATTTCTCTTGTTCTACCCCAAAGTATAATTCTTTCCACTTCCAGATTAGGAAAGGTCTCAATAGCTGCCAAGAATAGGAAAACAGGAATGGTCTCAAAGAAATATAGTCCTTGTTTATTTGCTTGTCCTGCATTTGCCCACTGAATCAGAAAGGATCTAAGGTGATATCCAAGAAGCATAGTAGGGGAGGGATTTTTTTTCCCAACCCTAGAGACTAAAAAGGGGTTGCTTCGCATGCATATGTAACACTGAAAATAAGGAATGACCTAGCGTATCACTTTATGCTAGAAAGATAGACACTTTATCCCCTTCTGCTATCCAGATTTTTTTTTAAAAAAACTTTGCTCTGAGTAGATGAAAATATGTTGCTATCAGCAAGGGCTGGTAGGAGCTAAGGCATTCCTTTAGCACGAATGGTTATGGTCAACTCCCCATGCATGACTAACGATGACTGTTTGTTCCCATTTCCTAGATGGTGCAAAAGGGGCTGCAAAGGGTCTGCCAAAGGATTGCTGGGACTACAGTGTTGAGAATGGCCATTAAAAAAGAAGTAGGGGTCTTTCCCCCATTTGCAAAGTTAATCTCTACGCTGCTGAGGAAGGCTAGAAATTGGGCAACCAGGTAAGCCTTTTGTGAAACCTTCTGGGTCAAGGCAATGGAGTTGGAATGTAAAATAAATTATTGCTATTGCAGTGCAAACCTGCTAGTATGAATTAAAGATGCCAGAGAGAGAGAGGGCATCTGGGTACTGGTCTAGCTGCACCCACATTGCAAAGAATAGGTAGCTGCCACAGTCTGACCTGTACAAGGCCTGAGTGGAAGCCAGTCTTACTGAGGAGCACGAGGTATAGGTTGCTTAGTGACATATATAACATATTATACACATTTATATCCACATTTTGGATATAAGAATGTTACAGTCTTTCTGGTTTTTATTACCTTAAGGATAGCTATTTCATTTTCTTGATTTCATTTTCTTTGCCATACCTCTGCACTATCATTCTCCACAGTCACTTTCTAGTGCCAAGTTTCAGCTTCTCTCCTAGGAAAGTTGTCTAAGAGAGAAGGAACAGCTAACAGAGACACAGCACTCCCATGAATAAAACCCCCCGGGGGAAAGCAAATTTTGAAGCGCTCCCTGGTGATTGAGAGACTTTCTGCATTCTGCAGTATCCATGCCAAAAATGTTTCCTTAGACATGCAGTACTTTGATCTGCAATAATTTGTTTGAATACAAAAAAAAAAGGAAAAATTACCTTTCAGTCAGGTGCTGTATAAAAAAAAAAGCTGGCACAGCCCCACTTCCACTGCAGTTTTATGTAGAAACACATGCTTTGACACTTTCCTAAAAGTTTTATGAATGCCAAGTACGATGGACCTGCATGCGAGTGGGGAGAGGAATGCGCTTCCAAAACAAGGAGAATTTACAAAAATGACTTTCCTATCCCACTTAGCTTGTGATAATGTCACCCTGTTGAGATAGTTTGGTGGGAATCAAACTTTTAAAATGTTTGCTACTTTACAGATTAAATAGTTTCTTCATAGCACAAGGTCGTTCCCTATAAGAAAAATGCAGAAAGTATCCAGCCAGCAGCAAGAAATGATGAATTCACAAGACAGTTTGTATCTTTGTATTTCAGATCATGCTTTTCTCCCGCTGTTCTTTAAAAATTCCTACAGGAAAACCCAGTTCAAGCTTGAAAACTGGAGGTCCTCAAACATTTCATATTAGCAGAAAAGCAAAGACGTGTAGATAAAAAGAAATGCCCCAACTTTTTAGAATATGAAGAGCAATACATCTATTAATAGTTTGGCACTGAATCTATGGGATTGCCACCAGCTGACCCAGCTGAAGATCTGGTCCTCTGTGTCCCTGGGAGGTTCTCAGGGAGGATAACCATTTAGATTCAATTGCCAAAATACTGCCAGGAAAAAGTGGTTCTGTGAGATTTTTCGGCCTGACTTTGGGCTGCAATAGCCATTCCATTTTAGTTTTCTCCCACTTTAGTTCACATTCGTTGTGCGCAGGATTACCACACATTCCCTGCAGTCAGAAACGTTTTAGTTTCAAGGTTAGTTACTGTTGTTTACCGAGATGTGTTTTGCCCTGTTTTTTAAGTGGCAGAGCAGTGTGGCCATCTGCTTATTGCAGGCTTTTCCCCCCTACAGTGGACCACCCTTTCCAAGGATCAAAAGGGTGGTTGGAGACCACCCTTTCCAGGAATCACAGGACACCCAGGAAGAGATGCCTTGTACAGCAGCGCACAAAAGGAACAGAAATAGTATTTGTTAGATCCAGGCAATTTTTTTGCCAAGCACATATCAACCAGATTCTTTGGAAATACATCTAACTTGTGTACCTTGTCATTTATTAGGCATCAGGATTTCACTCTCCACTGGTAAAGAGTCAGTCTTGTCCAAAGGTTTTGGAAGCAAAATCACTACTGTGCCCTGTTATCCCACTACTGGCAGCAGAGGATGTGTTTAATGCTTGGCTCAAGCTCACCTGGGATGGCGTTGCCACCCAAGGGGCAGGCCTGCCTGAGCTCTGCCGCTGACCGCGCTCCCCTGACACCTCTCTTTTGTTGGCACTAACGAACACGAAGCCTCGGAGTATCAGCTCCCCGAGTCAGCTGAATATGAACTCAGCAAAAACACAGAAAAACAAACTTCAGCCAGCTCACTGTGCTGCTGATGACTCAGGGAAGGGAAGAGGGAGCAAGCAAAAGCCTTTTGGCAGCAGTCCACAGCTGGGATGGATTAAGTCAATCATAAAAATTGTATCCAGACATGACATGCAAGCAACAACTGCTTTGATCTTTGCAGGTATTCATGATTTTACATGATATTTTTTTTTCTTCCTATGGCACTACACAGGACTGTTGCAGGCTATCAAATATAGAATGGACATGAATGGTAGTTTATATATATGTGTGTGTGTGTGTGTGTGTGTGTGTGCGCTTGCATGCGCAGGAGATTGAAAGAGTGATATTCTATGGCAAAACCACAGCACTGTAATAATAACAGACAGTGAAAAGGAAGAGAAAACACGAGGAAAAGGGGGAAGTTACAGAGTTAAGGGACTGCAGGAAAAGTAAAGGTGACAAATTTACAGAAAAAAAGGAGATAGTATAAAGATGAAAGCCCTGTCTGCACTTTACCCAAAATTCCTCTGCCATCTACAGGTAGAGAACATAATTCAGTTTGAGTCAATCCCTTATAACAACTGCATTTTTATGCATCAGTCTTAACAAACATATTTTTGTTTTCTAAACTGAGATCTCTGGGGAAATGTGGTCAGTGAACTTCACTGCATTAACAGGTTGAAAGACCTCAGCTGCCCACGGAGCGAGATGGAGCAGGATGAGCCGGAGGACCCCGGCAGAGGAAGACTAGCCAGGAGCGAGGCAAATGTGACCACCTTTGATCATCAGCATCTGTCCCTAAACTGTCAGGATTCTTCTATCGGCTCCTCAGCTGGTGATTATATAAAGAATGCCAAATACTCACTGCTCCTATGCTTACCTCCTACATGGACCTGTACCCAGTCAGGTAGTCCATATTAGGAAAAAAAAAAACACTTAAAGTTTATTTCTGTTGCTGATTTCTATTACTCTCTAACAGTACTCAGAACATTTGGGAGTCTTTGTCCTCATGTGACTCCCGTAGCAGGCACTATACTAAGTGCCACATAAACGGTCCTACGCCACGTATCTGTGACCTTTAGTCACAAAATTCTTGCAGCAGGTTGCATTCAGCTGGTACACAAAGGCAGCATGCCTCTAAAGGCGAGCGGGACACACCAGCTGCCTCCCTGGCTGCCTTTCCAGCCGGTCAGCCTCAAGGCTCTGCCCTGACCTTCCAGGCCTTAGATAGGATAGGGAATTAAGCAAACAGCTAACTCTCTCCTTCACCTACAACGTTATTCAGGACTGAGCCATGTCCCACTCAGGACTCAAATGAGGAAAGTCTTTGAAACTTGGCAACTGAACCTTCTGAGACGAAGTTCCTCTCTTAAAAGGAGGTGGAGGTACTCCTGAGTGCCACTGTCTTCAGCTCTGGCATCCTTCTGCAGAATGCATTTGTATAGCATTAGAGTCTAAAATGCCAACTACAGTATCTTTTTCAATAATTGAGACTGACTAAAAATAAACAGGATGATTTTCCCATTTGGCTGCATGCAAAATATTTTGTTTTGACTGCATTTCAAACAGTTTATCATGTTTAAAGGTGAATCTCTTCTTTTACTTTATGGTACTATTTCTTAATGCAGGTGCATTACTGCATAGTACAGAATATGTTAAAATGGGCTTTTTCCACACTGTGTTATAAAGATATTCCTCTAGGACTCAAGAGAAGTGCACTAAGCTTCATTAATTTCCTTTAGAGCTAACAAAATAAGAAAAGCCTTTTACAGAGAGTCTATTAGTTAGAAGCAACAACTGGATTACATCTAAAGTTTTGTACATAAACCTTTTCATTCATGATGAGCTTTTATACTGGGTAACTAATAGCTTTTGGCTCTATTGCAAATAAGACGAGCAGTGCCACCCGGTTTCTTCGTAGGCGCCACTTCAGTGAAATTTATCTGCCACACCTAGTAGTTTACAGAGGATTAATGTAAGCCAATTCTAAGGCAGTGTTCTTGCATACAAAAATATTAACAATTTGGCTGGCTACAACTATGATTTACATCTGTCTGGCAGTCACACACCCTAAAATAGATGGGTAAATAGACTAGATATTAAGGTGTTAGACACAGCACTAATTGCTGTTTTCTCTGATCCTGATTTGTTTATGTCACAGGCCCTAGATTTTATTCCGAAAGGAAACGAGTAGCAGGGAAGCAGGAAGGACTTGCTTTGCTGATGAGGAGAAATATGAGGATACTTTTGTGCCCTGTACAGCTGCCTAACTTCTGCCATATAAGCCTATCTGATGGCCTCTATGCCGACCCATTTGTCCTCCCTAACCTCTGTAACAGGTGTCCCAGTTCCAAAATTCAGCCCTTCCTTCCCATGCATCAGAATAGAAAGTCTCTGAACAGCGGTGTTCAAAAATAGCCTATTTTGAAGCGATCATTCAATAAGCATATGCTGTCCTCTAAACTCTGATGGTGGAGAGTGGTTAGACAAAGACAGGAAAAATGCCTGCATTAACCTCGCTCTTAGCTGTATAGCTATAAATATTTCTTTAGACATTTGTTGATAGAGATACTAGGTAAAACAATACCTGTGGTTTAACCTATGGCTCAGTCCTATAATCCGGCATAGTTTACTGTGGTTGCCCAAATTTCAGCGAATCCAAGTTCTGTGCGTGTATGTGTATGTGTGCAGTCCCAACCTAAATTATCGTAATCTAAGTTTCTGTTTTCATTCTGAGGCAGCACGGTATAATCAGCAGAGTACAGCAACAAGGCTGAGAAAAACAAGCTCAGTTTCCAGCTTTGCCACTGGTATTTCAGGTGACCTCAAATAAGATATTTTGTCTCTTCATTGCTGTTCCCCCCCAAAGTAAGATTAGGATAATGAGTCCAGTCCCCTTTTGTCACATGCTTTCAGGCCTACTGACAGAAAGCGTCCCATAGGAGTTAGGTATTTTTAATCATGTGATTACACTTAAAACACTTGAAGTGTGTCTTGCCCTGAGCCACAGCACTGAGTCCCAAGCTTGTAAAATACTCTGCAACTGACTGGGACAAAGACAGCCGTAGTATATTATATTGGTAGTGATTATTAATATACTGAGAAAATAAACACATTATCCCTAACAAGAAACTGTAATGCTTAACTGTCAAAATTTCTACAAATCTATCTCAGAATAAGCAAAAGACAGTTAATTGCACGTGAGGCACCTGAAGTTTGTTTTACAATCTTAGAAGAAAAAGATTACAGTACACTTCAGAGATTTTAAAATAAAAATAGTCAGAAATATTTCTTCTGTCTGCAATCACACCTGCAAAGGAAAGGAATAAATAGCAAGCTGAAAATACATTCAGAAGTAGGGGAAAGTTCAGCAGTCACACTTAGAGAAATCCTAAACCATTTGGTCTGGCAATAGCCACTTGCAAAAGAAAGGGGATGCTTAGCTCTTCAGAAGGACATATACTTTATTATAAAAATACACACACAACCCCCCCAACTTTCTAACAAACTAAGTACTCCAGCTTAACTTTCACAATCCTAGCTTCAGTTCACACAGTTCCCTCTTAATGGCAGTCATTTATTCCTGACTTTGTGCTACCTCTAAGTGGTGGAAAGACTTCTGAACACTTAAAAAGCACCTTGTCTGTCTCTCCTGAAAGAAATGCCCCAGGGCTTACCTGTTCTGTGATTCAGGACACCTCTAATGCCTCGCTCTGCTTTGTCCTCCTTCTGTGTAACACTCACTTGTTCCTGCCTTTAAAGGACACACGGCAGGGACTGTTACTTGGTTAGTAACTGTCCTCATTACGCAAGTTTATTTGTAAAGCCAGAGATGTAGACAACTGTCTAAGAAATCCCCACTCCCCTCTGACCAGAGGCCTCCCCAACCCCATGGAGCTGGGACTGATGCACGGACCTCGCAGCCTGCCAGTTTAGCTTAAACCGCCACAAAGGTAGGCTTTGCTCTGCTAACTAATCTTGGGATTACGATCTCTAGTGAAGATCCGAAAGGGGATATCTGTCAGCCTCCAAAGCTAAAGACATCAGTATTCATCTGACTGTGCCCTAACATACCATATCAATGAACAGAACGTGTACATAAGCCAGTAACAATATACATATATATAGTCATGGTCATATGATTTTCTAAAGATAGGTCTCCTTCAGCTAGAGGTTATGGACTCGATTCAGGTGTTCCTGGATGAAGTATTACGATGCTTTGCAGGCAGTGCACTGGGTACCCATCACGGCCCTTCTGGTCATACTATCACTGAGTTTGGCTGAGGTGGGAGCTTGCAGCCCTGCTGCTTTCGTTAGCAACACAAAACAAATGAATGTCAAACTGTAGCCGTGCTTGCATAGTTTTCATACCACACACAAGGTATCATCCCCTGAAGGCAGATTATGCAAGCACGCATTTTATTCTTTCACTCCAGAGGCTGGACTCGGTGGTATGTTTGGACTGTGAGAACATGCCCGGCGGCTCAGATGGCCCGTCCAGCCCGACAGAGAAGCTATTTGGGGAGAGCACGCAAGTCTCCTCCTGCTTCCCCGCATCCACAGGTCCTGCGTCAGGAACATCAGAGGCTCCCCCTCACCCGGCCCTTCTGGTGTCCGTGTATGGGCCCACTCTGCGCTAATTCGTCTCACTCCTTCCGGACTCTGCCAAGAGGCTCATCTGCTTAAAGTGTGGTTTTGAAACACACATCTGTTTCAGAACACGAGTGAAACGCTGTCAGGAAAAGCGGTTTTCTGAAGTACTCTAACACAGGTCATAGGTAAAGTCAGGCCTGATGACGACCAATCAGTCCTTGCAGGAGATCAGTCCGTCCTGGCACCTAAGGCCAATTATCACAAAGTTTTGGTGATCTCTGACCTAATTTATGTCACCATAAGACACTGTTAGAAAACAAGGAGGAGATCAGAACTGTCACGTACATCTAACGACAGCGCTCGAGCATTCAGAAGGAGAATCCTGTTCAATAACCCAATTTCAACGCTACACTGACAGGATTTGAGAGACCCCCCCCCATGCCTTCTCGCCCTGGGGCATTACTGCAGCAGAATAACCATCTCTTCCCCCCGCCCTTTTATTTTTGTTAAGCCAAAGGCTCTTCCCCAGCCGGAATGCAAAGCGCACCGCACGTGCGAGCTCCCCGCGGCGGGTGAGCGGCCGCCGGGGCGCAGGGCCGCGCTCCCCTTACCGCCTGCTGCGCCGCGCGGAAGGTGGCGTCCAGCAGCATCAGCTTCCAGGGCTCCGACACGGCGCCGGGCAGCGGCACGTACACGTAGTAGGCGGCCAGGGCGGCCAGCGCCGTCAGCAGCACCCAGGCGGCCCTCATGCCGGCCGCGGCTCCCCGCGGGGAGCGCAGCGCAGCGCGCCGCCTCCGGGCTGCCGCGGAGGAAGTGCCGCCGCCTCCCTCCCTGCCTCTCTCCCTCCCTCCCCGGCGGCCGCGGGCCAGCGCGGGGCGGCGGCGGTGGCAGCGGCCTTTTCTGCGCGCCGCCTCCGCGCCCGCGCAGCCGCCGCCCCGCCCGCCGGCAGGCCGCGGCGCTGCGGACCCGGCCGGCTGCTGGCCCCGCTCCGCCTGTCCGCCGCGGGGAGGGGGGTCCCGGCCCGCCCGCGCGTCCCTCAGGGGAAGGGTTAAAGGAGAGGCCCGGGCCGGGCCGGCCTCGCCTCAGCCCGCAGCCGCGGCGGGGGTGTCGCAGCCTGCGGCAGCGGCCGCGCACCGTCGTCGCCTCCCTGCACGAGCAGAGGGGTCCGGCGCCTCGGAGGGGCCGAGGCGTTGCGCGATGGCGGGGTTGTGCCGGTGCGCGTTAGGCCAACCGACGCCACCAAAGGCAGCAGTGCCCCTTGTCCGTTAACACCCCGCGGCCAGGCCCGCTTCCCTAGCCTGCCTTTCTCTGGCCAAAGCATGGGTGTCCAATTCTGGGCTCCCCAGCGCAAGAGAGACGTGGATTTACCACAGCAAGTTCAGCGAAGGGCCACAGAGATGCGGAAGGGCCTGGAGCATCTCATGAGAGGTTGCGACAGCTGGGGCTGTGCAGCCTGGAGAAGAGAAGGCTCCAGGGGATCTTAACGCTGTGTATAAACATCCGAGGGAGGGTGTCAAGAGGACAGGGCCAGGCTCTTCTTAGTGGTGCCCAGTGATGGGACAAGAGGCAATGGGCACAAACTGAAACGCAGGAAATTCCACTTAAACACAACAAAGCATCTCTTCACCGTGAGGGTGGCTGCACTCTGTGATCTGTGTTGCTGTATGGGGCTTGACCAACTGACAGCGAACGCGACACACAAAATGCAGGTTTTTCTCTTTCAGAGCTTGTAACACCAGAAAATGAGCAGAGTGGGAGTTCTCTCTTAACAGAGGGAATAGAAACACCAATGTCCAGACAGCAAATGTAACCTTCTCCACTGAGTACCAGACAGACTATGAAGAAGAAATGAAGGCTATAATTGGAATTGATTCCAATTAATGTCCTTTGAGAGGAACCTGGGGAAACCTTTATTTTAATCTGAAGAAACTTTCCTGTTACCCTTTTAACAAATAACAATTCTCAGAAGGAGATGTTTTTAAAAAAAGGAAGGGTACAATTTATTTTGGGGCTGAAAACTTAGGGTTTTTTTTTCCCCTAGGCCAATAACACAAATTTTGTTTTAAAGCAGGAAGATTTCTCATACCTAAAACAAAAATTCCTAAATAGGTCTTTTTTCATCCCCATAAGCACTGTCTTCTCAGAAAAAGACCTTCTCTTTGCGTCATGCAGGAAACACAACAAATACTATCATGTTCAGTGTGGACACAAATTAAATGGCTATTTAATACTTAAACTCAGTCACAGAGCTATCCTCAGCAAATTCAAATATTTTAATGGCTAGATACAGATGCTTTATTAATCTAATACAGATAAAAGAGTGAGCACTGATTTTAACAGTAACCTTGTTTTTAAAAACTAATTCCTAATATTAAAAAGTCACATTGAAATTTAAACAGAATCCTACAAAGGACCAGCTTCCTTTTAAAATTGTCATGAAATGGTAATAAGAGAAAAATAAGTTCATAAGGAGTGAAAGGTCAGCTTTTAAGCCAGCTTTATGGGAACCGAAGTAAAACGCCACCAATTCTGAAGGCAACAGAAGAAAGTTTCTGGAATTTTTGAGGAAATAGACATCCCAGACATCTTAACCTTAAAATCTTTTCCACAACAACAGCAGATTGAATTTCTATAATTGTTTTCAGCGACAGGTTATTGAGCTAACTATGAATGTGAAAGGGTTGCTAGGAATTGGGCTTTGTCAAGAAAGCAGAACAAGATGATATTCATGGCTTCTCAAGCTTTTCATATTGAGCCCTCCTTTTCTGTAATACTTTGTGCTCCCAGTAGCCTCTTTTATCTTGTGTCCTCCTCCCCTGCCTCCCAGGCATACTCCCATTCTCTTGCTTTCCCAAGCATCTACATCCTAAACTCTGTTTCCAGGATCCTTGAGTGTAATAAATTGAAACTTATCTCCCATCTATTTATCTCTTATAATATACTTTCTCCAATGTCTGTTGAGCGGGGATGTTTATGGGGAGAAGAGAGAGAACAAAGGCAGGGAAAGGAGGAAGAAGAGATAAAGGCTGGATGAAATTTTTCTGAGGATTCTCATGCTCCCGCTGACCCCTGCACCCCCACATACATAGTGTACTTGATCTCCCTCCTTCCCCCCATCTTGAAAACTACTACTCTGCCTAAACAGAATCAATTGTTCTTTGAGAACTCCATTTTTTTCCAAGCACTCATGAAGAAGTCAGTTGAAAATAAAAGATGTCAGTCAGAGAAAGATTTTTTTTTTTTTTAAAAAAGTAATTTAAAAACAAACCCGAGAACTGAATGCTTGCAAAATAACTAGAGGAAAAGTTGTCTACCTATGTAAACTCACACTCAGAAGCCAAGAAAATCTGAGGCAGTTGCTAGACAGCCAACTTACAGAGACAATGTAGGGAACCAAAGTTTTCCTCAGGCCTCTGTGGGTTCTCTAAGCTTTTCTAATGTGGCCATACGGTCTTTTTCCACAAGGTATTGGATCTCTGCTCTCATGAAGATGATGTGACAGGATTCATTTAATCATTTATTAATCTCCTGGAATTTTCTCCCTGTGGGTTTTATCGCAAGAGGAAGCTATTTAGATATTAAATACATGTTATATTCATGTGATAACTAGAAGGAACGGCAAGTTTCATCTACATGTTACATTCTGCACAACGAAAAATAACAGGTGTTTGTACTTCAGAGACTTTTAAAAAAGCATTTCAATTTTTAAATGTTACATGTATAAAGATTAGTAATTATTTGTCGTTGTCAGTTCTGATTGAATCTTCAGTGGGAATAAATGCACTTTTCTTAAGTGATTGCTACTTAAGATTTGGCTATGTTCTGTCAGTCTCAGGAAGGATAGCTTAAGTTGTGTTTCATCAGAATAACCTAGTACTTTAATGAGACTGTAATTCTAGTTTTTCAAATATATTCAAAAAAATGGCTAATGCCCCTGCTGCCTTTCATATGCATAGTAAGCCTGTATTGTTTATATACTGATAATTTATATATCACTTACAGTTTATGTAAACTTTTAACAGAGAAGTGATGCATATACTGCATGTTAAACCTCAGCATCCCATTCAGCTTTGGAACATGCTTCCCTCCCTTTGCAGGTAGAACATTTTATATGGCTCTTCTGCGCAAGTCTAATCACTCATTTCTTTTCCAGAAACTACAATGCAGAAACAACATGGATTCCATTAAAGCAGAACTTGTTCCAAACCTAGAAGAAATGTGTTCTTTGGCTCAGGATGTGAGAGAGCCTGAAGACCAAGCTGACGAGTGTGCAGCCGAAGAGGAGGATGGGAAAAAGTCAGTGAACGTTGGACAGAAGGTTCTATTTTGACTATCGCTGTTGCAATTACTGTGCAAAATGCAGTATTTATATGACTGTATAATAATTGGCTGATGCAAGTGTCAAAATTGAAATGACCTCCTTGATTTCCAGGCTATTCTGGAATCTTTTCCTCAAGAAAGTAATCCCAATTTATATGTACCTCACCAAGCAAATCTTTAGTCACATAAACAGTATCAGCTATCATCTTGATCTGCTTTTTCCTATTTCTGTTTTTCTTACAAATCACGAAAAGTCAATAGACTCTTACTGACACTAAGGGGTGCTGGATCAGTCATGAAAATACGTGTACTAGTTAAAATTTGTAATAGAAAATTTAGTAATACCCAGTAACTTAATTTGGCATGTAAGACTTTAGCATGTAATAGAAAGTAGTGCAAAATTACTCTTTATATCACTCATATTCTTTTTACATTGATTCAGTGAGGCATTACACTAAATCAGATTTCAGAGATGCTGAGTACCTGCCAGGGGATTCTTTTCCAGATCTGAAAGTTTTAGTGTTAGATAAAATTAAAGAGAAGAGACCAGAGAAAGCATTTGGTGTAATTAATTTGTTGTGGGGGTTGGTGTCATTGAGTCAGCTGGTTGACTTTCATGTCAACCTGTTACATTTTCATGCATCAGCTCTCTCCCCCCTTGTTTGCTTTTAATTAATTATTCTGAGGCTCAGCGTGATATATTGACACTAATATCCTCGGCAAGGCAGAGGTTATTAATAAAATTAATACTTTCGTGATGGCCAGAATAATTATTTATCATCCCTTTTATGTTTGCCTAAAGGCGGTTGGAAGAACAATTACAAACCGCCTGCCCTGATGATCCCACATTACGGTGTTAATTACAACGCGGTAACCAGAGCGGCGGCAGGGAGGGCCGCGGCGGCCGGTAACCGCCGCCTCCGCGCTGTCCCGGAGGCCGACCCGGGCGTAACGGCGAGGGAGGTAACACGTCTGCAGCGCGAGTGCGTACAGCCGCGGGACAGGCCCGCTCTACGCGCCCCGAGCCCGCTGCGGGGCCGCCCCTCCCCGGCCCGCGGTCCCACAGCGCCACCCGGCCCGGCCCGGCCACTACCGCTCCCTCCATCCGGGCCTCTCTGCCCCGGCCGTTGGAAGCGTTCGAAACCCTCCATCGACCAATCAGGGCAAAGCACCACCCCCTTCCCCGCCTTTGAGCAACTTGCTCCCAGGCACCACAACAAGGCCTGTTCATTTACCCAGGAAACTTCCGCCCACCAATGGGAGACCGCGTGGGAACGAGCGGCAGGGGCAACAGCCAATCCGAGAGCGCAAAAGCCGAAGCGGCTGCCAAAAAGAGCAGGTAAAGGGGGCGGGACATCTCGAGGTGAAGCCGAATGAGGTGGCGGCTTACAGAGGGGCGGCCGCGCGGCGCGGCGGGCAGCCAATGCGCGGCGCGCTTAGTGCGCCGGCTCGCTTTTTGAATTGGTGTCGGCGGCCGCTCATGGCGGAGGCTGTCTTTGCGGTTGGTGGCTGGCGGGGGGGGGCCGGTGCTGGGGAGCGGGCGGGTTTGGCATAGGGACGTGGAGCGGTGTGGCTGGGACGGGACGGGACGGGACGGGGCTGGGGGAGGCTGAGCCCAAGCCCGAGGGGGGCGGCGCTGGGCTGGGCTGGGCTGCGGGCGGCCTGGGCTGGGGCAGGCTGAGGTGGGCCGGGAGTAGGGTGGGGTGCGTGTAGGGCCCCTTGCGAAGCCTAGGCCCTCGGGGGGAGCTCCGCTGCTCAGCGCCGCTCCAGGGTCTCCGCGGGCCGGCAGCGGGCTCTCCCTGCACCTGCTAGCTTCATAACCTTGGAGTGGGTGGCGGCATCTAACCTGGCCTGCAGCCTCCCAACACCACGACAGCCTGGTCACGCTACTGGGTGGCTCCTCTGGAGGGAAACAAACAGCAGGGAAAGACTAATATTGTCTCTTTGCTTAAAAACACGTATTTGGGGATGTGGGTGTTTGTAAGCTTCAGGCATTCCCCAGGTGACTGGGGTGTCATTCGTAAGTGCGTTGGTGGACTACCTGATGTCTGTAGTGATGGTGCCTCTTGCTGCCTTTTACGTGAGGGGGAAATGTGTTGTGCATAGCTTCTGTGGGGGCTGTTTGTTCTCTTCCACTTCTTGGAACTGTCAATGTTGGAGGCTAGTGACTTGTAGTATTATGTCATTATTTAATCTGTGACAGCTGTAATAGAGAGTAGTAAAAAAAAAAAAAAGTTGGCTGTGACCACTGTAATAAGGGATTGTAAAAAAAAAAAAAATTGGAAAAGCCATTCAAAAAAAAATCTGTGTGCAGACCACAGTATGGGCTTCTTCCTGATATACTATACAGTTCTTTAAAGTCCATGCTCGAGTACGAGACATTATGTATAACAGCAGCAGCATAATGGGAATCATATCTGTGCTCCTTTGTGACAGACTTTTTTTTTTTGTTAAGAGCTTGTAGGATTTTAATTCAATTGCACCCTTAACTGGAACCTCTTCTGTGTTTTTTTTTTTTGTTGTTTGTCTAATTTCACATGAAATTGCCTTTCTTGTAATAATGACTAACAATGTGGAATCTTCTGAGATAATCCCTTGTCCACATTGCCAAAATAAAAAGGTAAATATATAACTGTTACTGGTAGTATCTTTATAACCCTCTGGACAGGTGATTGCCTAAAGACCTTTTCTGGATGAGGTTACTTTCTCCTCTTGCTAGGTCTCTCCTCTAGAAAAGATAAAATTTAGCTCTGTGGCCAGGACCTACTGCTAGGAAATTTGGTTCCATAGAGCCTGCAAGACAAGGTAGCTGTGGAGAAACGAGGACTTCCTCCTCCTTTAAGGGTTTGGGATCCTGGATGCAGTGCAACTTCTTTGTCATATGTTCTTCAGGGATCCACTGCTTCAATGCCTGAATGCTGCTCTGTTTTGCTTCAGCTCTTCCCAGCCTATTCTTAGTTATCCTTCTCTTCCATCTTCCCTTTTTCCCTCATTATTGTAGTGCCTGTGGTATTCTTGCAGATGTGGAGAGAAGATAGGCAGAAGAGACGACCGTACTACGCAGAGCTGTGTGTGACATTATAATTGCAACAAAGATGGCAATTTTTATAGTTGAATATGCCTAGGCTTATGATAGGTTTGTAGTATTGGCATATTGCTCAATGCAATGCCAGGAGCTTGTCTCATGTGGTATGGAGACATTATGTATCCTATCCAAAGTCTCTGATGTGATCTCCTGAACTCTAGAATATATATATATATATATATTTTTTTTTTTTTTCCTATACTGCCGTCATGGCAAAGCTCCCAATTTTCAGTCTTCCTCTTCTGCCTAATTGGACAGGCATTACAACACTTGGAAAAATGGTGCATGCTGCTCTCCTGGGGTTTTACTGCCCCAGCAGTCCTCTTTCAGGCAATGCTTCAATGTATTATTTTGGGGATGAGTTTTTAAAAGTGCATTTACAGTTGTAAGGAGAGCTCCTTCTGTGAAAGAAATACAGGAGTTATTTCACTACAGCAGTTCAGATACAGAGGGTATTCCAGATATTGCTGTCACTGTGCAAATATTTAAACTTGCATGACTGAGTCACAGGAAGTGCATACTTTTGGATGCATAGAAGAAAATGTGCTACATTTTGGGCAGATGTCTTGGAACAAATCTTCTGGTACAAGATTCAGATAGCTACCGGTACAAAATATGAAAGGATTAAGATTTTCCAGTGTGCAGCAAATTTATTTGGGCAGGAAGGGCACAGCTATATTCTATTTGTGAGAAGGTAGAACCTCTTTATCTGATGGTGAATGGGTACTTCTGTTATAGTTAATGTAGGACAGTACAATAGATCATACACCTAGACCTATATATATGCTTATTAACTCTGTAGGGACTTCCATTACTTTTGAGGAACCTAGTATTTCTATGTTTAAGGTCTGCTGCTTATACTCCCTGGGTGGTCATTTTCATTGACTCCAATATTAAACTAAAGTAATCCTGCCCAGTTCACCTAAAAATTGAAATTTTTGCAAGATGCTTTATGTACCCTAATTCTTCTACTAATGTTCTAGATGAACAGTGCTAATCTTGGTCTCATATCATGCTCATAATGAATTTTATCACTGAAGCAAACAAATGATTTCACCTTGTCAGTGTTTTATGATGAAATGCTTTTTAAATGAATACTAGACTCCTTGTTTCCATGCTCCTCTGTTCAAGTAACTCCTCTGTGCAGCTTTCTGTACAAATGAATAATTTCTGTGGTGAGCAGCCTGCCTAAAACTTCTTCTGTAATAGGTTTGTTGTCAGTCCTTTCTACCAATTTTGACTCCTCGTATTCTTTCAGAACTACTTTATCAGTGTGAGTGGGATTTTAATAAGAGTCTAAATGTTTTTTCAGAAGTCTAAAGTTGCTTCAGATTGCCTTATTCATAGCACTCTTATTAATGAGCTTTTTGCAGTTGAAACTTAAATTATTGCATCTGTCTTCTAGGCACTGAAGAGAGAGACTTAAGACTTAATCATGGCCGACAACAGTACACTGATGTCTGAAACTGGGAGGAGTCTCTTGGCTGATTCTTCTGTTCTAGATTCAAAAATTATAGAAAACTCAAAAGAGAACATATTTCCTGGGTCTGTTTCAGATGTTGAAGGTAATGGGAGAAGTCAGTTTTAATACTGTTATATTTTTACAGTAACTTTGTAGATATTTAGTAGTTTTGGAAAACTGAAGGTGTTTTGCTTAACTACAGAATTGTATGTAGTGCAACTAAAGTATTTCTATTGGCCTGTAATGCAGTAGCCAAAATCCAGTGGCCCTTTTCTGGTGTAAAGGGCACGGAGGCAGCACTTGTCCCTTCCTCCTCAGATTTTTGAAAGCTGTATCAATAAAGGGAGAAAAAGCACAAGATATTTAACTTCACTTCTAAAAGTTGGGCTGTATGATCAGTTAGGTTTGCCTAAACAAAAGGACAGGTTTCTTAGGGCAACATTTATTTTTAAGGTCTAGCTTATTCCTGATTAAAAAAAAAGGTATTTTGACAGGATACAATCAACCTTTTCTTTACATTATTGCTTGATTTAGAACTAAGATGGATTTGTCTATTGAAGTATGGATATTATCTTTGTTTTCTCTAAACAGAAGAAATGCCTCAGATAGAAACAAGAGTGATTCTGGTTCAAGAAGCAGGGAAACGTGAAGAGCTTCTGAAAGCCTTGGAGGTATGTAGGTCTAACATAAAACAGTCACCACAATGAGACGGTACAGTTTTAGACTCTCCTAGTAACTTGCTGATTTTGTACTAAAGTTCTCCTCTTCCACAGACCATTAAGATAATGGAAGTACCAGTTATAAAGATAAAGGAAACTAGTCCTGGTAAATCAGAAGAAAAACTAATAAAAAGTATTATTCTTATGGTATGTCATGCAATTAAGCACATGTGATTGCATGCAGCATGTTGCACTTCACTGGGACTGAAATGTGCAGATATGTTTATTTTCTATTAACTGGGCATAGTGGTCACAAAATAAGCTAATGTTTCTGATGGTGTCATTTGAAGCTCATGTCAAAATTGGCACTTTTTTTTTAACATTTTCTCAACTATGGAAGTAATATCTGCAGCTCTTAATTAGCTGTGTCTTCTAACAAGGGGATAACAAGATCAAAGGAGGCATTCAGATGCATGCTTATATTCAATCAACACTTTCATAAGTTTTTGCTATGAACTGGCTTCATAATTGGTTAATTGACCTCTCTATTTCAGTTGAGAGCTGCACTTAAAATTAAGTGTGAGAAGTGGTTCTCTGTTTCTTGATGTGAAAAACCTAGAAAATAAAATTTGGAAGTAATGATTGAATTGGAACAGACCAAACTTTTTTTGAGCCCTTTAGAAATATCAAGAGATGAACTAAATTGACTTCTGTACCTTAGATCTTATGCAGCATGAGGCTTGCTTCTGCAAGCTCTCCTTATTAAACTGTAGTTGATAATAGCATCCAGAAGTACCTTAAGCTGCTCTGACAATCTGGAAGGAGAAATTTCGTTAAGCATGCTTACTTAGCTGGAGTTCTCCCCCACCCTCAGTGTATAGATTTTTGCCAGTACTATGTTGCCCGTATGAACTGATACTTAAACTGCTAAAATAACTACAATTTTTGTTCTTCAAAAGTAGGAATTAGTTTAAGAATGTTTTTAGTGCGGTTCATAGCTATTCTTATGCTAAGGAATGATGCAACTCGTCTACCTTTGACAAATACATCTTCAGAGGCTGTCAGTGAAATCTGAACTGTCTTTGCATTTACCTTTTTTCTTTGCTTTTTTCCTCTCTGATGGTCCAAAATAAAAATGAGTTGAATTACAATGCTACTTTAACTATGTTGCTTGAACGATGCTTCCCTTCCTTCCCCAACCTCTATAAATCAAGGAAATTAAGGTGCCCTACATAAAGATGGACACAATAGAAGAGCTTGGAGATTCTGATTCCCCAGAGCTTGAGACAGTGTTCGTTGTAACAGACTTCCAAGATTCTATCTTTAACAACCTCTGCAAAGCAGATTGCCGTGTTGTTGGACCTCCAGTAGTATTGCAGTGTGCACAGAAAGGAGAGGTATGTGCTTTTTGTGGAATCAGCTGAGTAGTTCTCTCATACAGTGAGTTCTAAATATTAAGTGTTCAAAACAAAATCTTTGTATGTTTTGCTTTGCCAGTCACGACTATTCTCAGGAAGAGAATTTTGAGGAAAGCAGATTTCTCATACCGTTTTAGAGTACTGTGTTAAAGTACTGAGTGAGAAAGGACAGGTGGACTACAACTAAGTTGTAAGACTACAACTACTGCTGTAGTTGTGGAAGTTATTGAACAGTTGGGATTATGCCATTATGAAAGGCAGCATGCAAATGATGGTCTAGCAGACCCTTTATGCATAGAAAGAGGTGGGTTGGGGAAGGAAAAAGATGGAGCACTGCCTTTGGGACTTGAGGATGCTCTAGTTAATTTATCAAAATGCTGGCAAGTCTGAAGCCTAATTGAGTCCACAGACTTGAACTAGTGTATAATGTGTTTTCAGACTAGGAACAAAAGAACTATATTAAAGATGATGTTAAAATTTTATTGGAAGCTGCATGCTTTTTACTAACAAACCAACTACTTCTGTTTCAGCCTTTACCTTTCTCATGTCGTCCACTGTACTGTGCAAGTATGTTGAACTTGGTACTGTGCTTTACAGGATTCAGAAAGAAAGATGAATTAGTAAGATTTCTTTTTTTTTCCCCTCCCCCCTTTGTTTTGGGTTGGCAAAACTATGTTTAACTAATTTTCAAAACGCTCTTTGGATCTATCACCTAGGGTTTAACCATGACTAGAGGTCCTATGGAGGAATGAGTTGCGTCTGGGTTTTTTGTTTTTCCCAAAAGCAGTGATCTCTGAGGGTGTGAACAGAACTGATTCCTTGTCCAGGTCCTGTGATATGGCTTTTGAATGCCATTAAATGGTTGAAATTCAACAGGGCTTAAAGATTTGTCAGTGTAAACTTCAGATAAGATAGTTACCCAATAACATCCTCTTACTTGTACAGACAATAGTGCGGTTGAGTAAAACTTTGGAGTTCTATTCAGAGCACTTACAGCCATGCTGTCTTGTATTTGTCTTGGCATTATCTGAATACTAAGTGGTTTGATACTGTAGCACTTTGCTTGTCTGTTTCAGTGATGCAGTTGGCACTTACTTTCCATATTGGGCACCTGGGAATCTGTACATCTTCATCTGGACAAGAAGATGTATGAAAACTATCCCTAGTGTTAGGGCTAGTAGTTAGGTTTGATTAGCTGGATTCAAACTGGACAGATTGCTTTCTTTTTTTTTTTTTTTTTTTTAATTTATTTAAACTTTTGGTGATTGTTTCAGGTAGAATTGGCCATATCGGTGATGGATAACGTGACTGTCCTTTCTAGTGTGTGAAAAGGCAAAGGCATTATGTATGATGATCATGAGAATAGTGGCGGCTTGGGTGGTCTTCCTCAAGCTGCATAGCAAGGCTGTATAAAATGTTAAGAAAGGAGTCAATAGTTCTTCTGGTGTACCAGCTATATCTTCCTAACAATTCGTTTTAACTCCAGAACAAAATGGAGCATTTCATTCTTAGTCATTTAGTGTAACCTTCTGTGAGTGACATTGTAAGCCATGCTTGTACCTCTTTCACTCTGCACTATATACTTCAAAAGGTGTACTGAAAATTTTTCACCTTTACCTTTCAGGTTAAGCTAGTGACCTTGGTTCATCATATGGGTGGAATTATTCGAAGAGACTTTAGCTCAAAAGTTACACATCTGGTGGCTAACTCAACACAAGGGGACAAATTCAGAGTATGTAATCTTGAGTTGATTCTTCATGGAAACTTTCAGAATACAGCTCCTGTAGATTGAGTCTGTAAATTATACTTCAGCTTCTAGGTTACTGCTTTTTCTGTACTAACAGCAATGAATTGTAATTGTAAGCTTATCTCCATCTGGTGTTGAGCTTTGACATCTTTTTGTCTCTAATATTGTTCCAAATAATACAAATTGCTTGAATGCAGGAAAGTTTATAATAGACCAATATAGTAAATAACAAGAACCAAAATGCTTAAGCACTGATATTATCTTCGCATCAACCAAAAAGTGTTTATATTACAATATGCCTGCTTTGTTTGCCTGTCCAAGCAATAAGCTTCAAAGTTACTTGTGAAACACTTAACCCAATTTTTGTGCATCTTCTTTTAAAAAATATTTTTACTTCTTATATTAAGAAAGACTTGAAAGCTTAAATACTGCTTTTTTTTTCTAACTGCTGACAATACCAAATGGCATCCTTCAGGACATCTTCAGTTAAGTAGTGAATACAAGTTAATTTGCAGTTTGCACCATAGATGAGTGGGCGTGGCAATGCCAGTGTAACCTCTCTTGACTCTCCCTCTTGTTTGAATTGTTCGTCAGCTGTTGCTTTTTTCCTAGCTTGTCTTTCTAATCTTCCAGTTGAAGGAGGAGACCTACTTTCTAACTCTGTTCAAACATTCCTTTCTGCCAACTCAAAACAAAAACAATCTTTCTCAAGTAGTCATGGAAGTCACCTTTGGAATAGTTGCCTTCTCTTTAGTGAAAGCAGGCTGGGCTGCTTGTCTTTGTACAAAGTATAGAAAGAAGAAGAACAGATCCTGTGCTCCAGTGGAACTGGGATTTGGTTTTGCATTTTTGTGAGTGAGGAAGGATATCAGGGTTACAATGCACTTCTGCGTAAATGTTGAAATAGCTATTGATAATATCTCTTAGTCACTGAAGAGTTAATATATTCTAACTTTTAACTGTAAAAGTACTGTCAAACATTACCTTTACTTTTCAAGACAAATACTGCAAAAGATGAATATATTCTTTCAAGAATAATGCTATGGATTTTTCTTGATATGGAAAGGAATTAAATGGACAATTCATTTGTTACAGCTTGTACCTTCCTGTTTTGTAGATTGCGGTGAGTCTAGGTACTCCTATCATGAAAGCTGAGTGGATTTATAAGGCTTGGGAGAGAAGAAATGACATGTAGGTGTTTGCTTTCCCTCCCTCAAACTTACACTCTATTTATTAGTGGTGTTGTAAATTTGTGTTTAAATAGTGACATACCATTGACTTGGTGACTCTTTTTGTGCATCTCTTTTCAGTGATTTCTGTGCAGCTGATGATGACTTTAGAAATCAGTTCAAGGTTCCCCCCTTCCAGGACTGCATGTTAAGTTTCCTTGGGTTCTCTGATGAAGAGAAAGCTAACATGGAAGAAATGACAGAAATGCAAGGTTATTGTTTATGAAAGTTAACCTGTGGAAAAGAATGGCGTTTATATCTGATAAATATTTCACTAGTACAAGTATTTCACTGATGCTAAAATGCTGGATCACGAATCCTGAAGTTTTAATGAAGAATCTTCAACATTGAAAGCCAAATTGCTTTTTAGATTTCAGTGTGAGCATAAGTTCCTGTAAATATTAAAGACTTCCAAGTCTGAATGAAACTACACAATTTAAAAAAGAAATAATTACAGGATGCTTGAAGTTATTCTGGAAAATCTGGTACATACCATGTATTTTCTGCTTAAGTTCTCATCAGTTTCGTGGCAAGTAACTTTGTACATGCTTTCTGTGAATTATAAAACGTTTACAATTTTGATATGAAGCATCACTGGTAAAGCGCTTCACTGGAAGATTTTCTTATTTAGGTAGTGTAGTACAAAGAATCTTATTGACAGTAATGACCTAACAGATCACTGATGGTCTCCAGTCTTGTATTTCTAAAGTGTACAAATAGAACTGCGGAAATGGGAATAGAGCAAGCTTGTAACAGCAAGGCTTCCTCAAAACATATGAAAGTTGGCTGGTTTTGCTTTTCTTCCTGACCTCCTTTACTGAAGCTACTTATAAAGTTGTGACATACACAGGTTGTGTATGTCTAGCTTGTGGATATAGTTAGTGTGACTATTCCTGGCTTGCTCTTCTAAGAAACACGAAAAGCTTTTCAGATGAATGCTGGATTTACCAGTAGAGCGGTTTTAAAGCCCTCTGAACTCCAGGTTCTCTTGGCTTTTCAATGTGTACTTCACTATTTCATGCTGCGTCCTACTTACTACCAACAGTAGACAGCTTTTAGGATCAGGGGTGTAATGTAAGCCCGGCAACTGATTGGTACACAAAAGAGTTCATCTCTCCTTGGTTCTTCTCCCACTAATGCTACGTGTCACAGAACTATTAAGTAAGATACTAATTTCTAAATGTAATCTTCTGAAGTTCTGCTAATTCATCTTATTTCCTTTATCTAGGGGGGTGTTATTTACCAGTTGGTGATGAAAGGTGCACACACTTAGTGGTTGAAGAAAATACAGTAAAAGATCTCCCATTTCAACCTTTAAAAAAGCTTTATGTTGTAAAGCAAGAGGTAAGTATTAATAAATTCTTAAAAGAATATTTCCATATACTATCCAGTATGTGAGACTAATCTACCTTTTTCAGAATAAGCCACATATCTGCGTATTGGTATGCAAGCTATCCTAATTTAAATACATTATTTTGAATGTTCTTAACTTCGTGTGAAGCCCTATAATATGTTGGGTTTATTTTCTTCCTTCTTCAGTGGTTCTGGGGAAGCATTCAAATGGATGCCAGAGCTGGGGAGTCCATGTATTTATTTGAAAAGGTATGTTACATTCTCTCACGCCATAAGGAGTTCATAAAATTAGCATTTGCGATAGGAGTCAGAGATTTAACTTTTTAAAGCAACATTTAAATTCCAGATAAGCCATTATAAATTTTATACCTAACGTGCTAATTTGAAGAATGTAAATGGCCTGCCTGTCTGCTCCTGACTTAGCAGCTAATATGTGGTTCTCTTATGCTTGCCATGTGGAACTTGCCAGCAATGGAAAACCTCTTTCCTGCTTCCCAAAGGTCAAACTTATTATTCTACCAAATATTAGGGTAGCTTCTAATTAAAAGTAAGGGCTTTGTCTGGATTCCCTAAACTTCCCTAAGAAGAGTTTTGCGTACTCATCTCTAAAACTAACCCCTCATCTCTGCACTGAGTTGAGCTGGAAACAGCGAGTAAAAAATATGAAGCTAAACTTTCTTCTTTTACTCTACAGTCGGAGAGTCCGGGCCTCAAAAAGTCAGTGTCGCTACTTTCTCTGAATACTCCAAACAGCAACCGTAAAAGACGGCGTTTGAAAGAGACTCTTGCCCAACTGACCAGAGAAACTGACATGTCGCCATTCCCTCCTCGGAAACGCCCATCAGCTGAACATTCCCTTTCTATTGGGTCCTTGCTGGATATTTCTAACACTCCAGAGTCAAGCGCTACCAATGGAGGTAGAGCTAAAACCTTCATTCAGACACGTTTGCAATGATTAAGAGCTTGCTGCAAGTTGTACAAGTCATAATGGTAGTGGTGGGGGAAGTCTTACAGGTTCTGCTACAGGTTTCCTGAGTAATTCCAGGCTTTCTCCTTTTCAAAGTGTGCAGAAAGCAAAATAAGAGTGAGTGAGGAATTCAGACACAGAGGCCAGGCTGCCTCCTGTTATCGTAATAAGCATATTCAGATCTGAAGGAAAACAAGAAAAAGATTTGCAGTTGATAAATAGAAAGCACAGGACAGTGTTACTCAAAAATGCTTGGAATACTCTGCTGAAAATCTGCAGCAAATAAGCAATGTAAAAACCCCTCCAGTAGGATACTCAAAGAAAAGAGGACAAAGGATCCTTTCCTAAAGGAACTAAAGGGAAAATTCCTGCAAAGCCCACTCCTTCTGGACCTTTGAAATGTCCTGTTGAGGTAACGCTATTTATGCCAACAAACTGTTACGTTTAAAACTTCACAAGAATATGTCACCATCTTATTTTGATCAGTTAATTGGCAAAGAGCTTTTAACGTTTTTATACGTAGTTCTTGTGGAAGAGAGGAAACTGCAAAATCATGGATTAGTCAAAAGCTAGTACCTGAGTGTTTTAAAAAGAAGTCCCAGTTCCATCATACAGAGAAGGTATCGAGAGTTACTGCTGATAGAAAACTGTACAGCTCAAATAAGTAATCTCGATGAGGCACGGCCTGTAAATGATAATTCGGAAGGAATGCAGTAAGGATCAGCCTACTCTCAAAGACCAGCTTTCTTAGATAATGCTAATGCTCTTGTATCCCCTGACACGGAAGTTTCTTCTAGTACAACATCAGCAGGCAGTTTCAGAAAGATTGCTATTTTGAAAACAGCAGGTAAGGTACTTATTTCAGACTAACTGTGATAGTAATGAACTTTGACATCAGAATGATTGAGTGAAGTTCTCTGCTATCAAATACACATGTAAGTATTAAAAACTAACAGAGTCCCCCAGGTGCCCATCAGCTTTAGCTTTAAGAGAAAATGACTCATGTTTCTAATTTTTTTCTAATAGGATAAAACATTGTAAATTTGGAAGGAAAGACTGATTGTAATAAATGGCTTTGAGCTACATACTTAATGCAAGGGTAGTTGGCAGCTGAAAGATAATTGCTTACATGGCAAATTGATAATAGAAAAATACGTATGTACATACTATACGTATAAATAATGTTCAGCATCTAACCCCCAGTTTCTATGTAACATGACAACATTAAGTGATTGCATGACCAATAAATGGTCTACAAGTTTAAGATTAATTTTTAAGAATAATACATTATTGTTGCTATTCTACAATATGGCTGTAATAAAGTAATTCTCTAAAGACTTCTGTTATCTGCAGAATAACCTACAGAATAGCCTTGATAAAGAAGATCTCTTCCCCTGAGAATTTTGAAGGTTTCTGTCTTTAAGGGTGAGCTTTATAGGGGCTATATTGTAATGGAACTCTACTCTCTTTTGCTAATATCTCCTCATCAGAAACACCCAAATCCTGTGCAAGGCCTTCTAAAAACTCAACTCCTCTGCCACTGAAGCAGTCTGCAAGATGGCAGGTTGCAAAGGAATTATATCAGACAGAAAGTAACTATGTTGATATTCTAACAACAATCATTCAGGTAAGCTGGTTTTAAAGCAGGTACAGTCTTCAGTTGCAATAAGACGTCTAGTGTTTTAGGGTATTTTTCCCCTTCCGTCCCCAACCTGTAATCTTCAGCCTTTTGAGGGTTTGGGTGTTTCAAAGGTGCATAGAAGACGATAGTGGAAAGTAAGTTTCATGTCAGTAAATGACATGTTAAAAACATTTATTGTCTAAATCAAAAAGGCTGAACGTATAACTTCGGATCTGCAGTGGGGTTTGCAGTTTGTACAGAAATACCAAACTTCAAGAAAATAGTACCTTTATGGTTTTTAAGCTATTAGTGAAGGGCTAGTTTTTAAGATTAGTCCAAGAAGATCAGAATAGCAAACAGCTTAGATGAAAAGCTTCAGCTCTGGGAAGTTCATTTCGCTGCAGCTGATCAAATACCTAAAGGATGAGTTAAAATGTGTCTGAGTAGAAAAAAGAGATGAAAGGAGGTTGTGCTGTAGTAACGTGTAGAACAGAGTGCTTGTATCTTAAAACCCCTCCTCCATAACAGTCTTGCTGAGTGGGTGCAGAATGCCTCAAGGTTGTGCAGAAAAGTGTGATCTGGAAGAAAAACGCTACTTTCACAACTATTCCTAACCCAGTAAGGGAAGGATGGGAGGGAGAAGAGAAATTAGTAAATGACTATATCTCTTTCTCTTTCTCATCCTCCCCCCATCCCTTCCCCCCCCCCCCCCCCCCCATCTTCTAATTCATCAGTTGTTTCAAGTACCGCTGGAAAAGGAAGGACAACTTGGAGGACCAATCCTTGCACAGGAAGAGATCAAGACCATATTTGGCAGCATTCCAGATATTCTTGATGTGCATACTAAAATCAAGGCAAGCTTTTTCTGTAACAACCCCTCTGTAGGGGAAGTTTTTACACTGACTCAGAATGTTATCTGCATGCTTTAAGTCATATCTGCTGAATGGATATAAATTCACGTAGTAGTGTTGCATACTGTTCAACCTATGGAGTTATGCATGAATCCAAAATGCATTTTAGGATTTAACACTTATTTACAAATATGAGCTGGAATCTTGAGTATTTTGCATGTAACTAATATCACCATTCATGACCTGGCTTGTCCTATTCCCATTTCATTACCTTTTCCAATAAGAGGTCTTCCATAGCTGATGCAAAGTTCGTCAAAAGAGCCAGTGGTCTCAAATGGGAAGCTGAATCTCACAGTGCTTTTAACATGTGTGTTTCTACTAAAGCAAAAAGCAAGGACTCTTGCAAGAATAGCTAAAACTCTGGAATTAAAAAAGAAATTTTTTTTTTTTTTTTTTTTGTGCTCTAGAGATGTTCCTGTAAGAAGTCTTTATGTTAAATAAAATTGGCTTTTATCACTTAGTAGGAAAAACTTACTCTTCTTTAAAGGATTTTGAGCCATTTTTCAAAAATTACCAGCTCCTTGAAATTGGCTTAGATTTCTACCTCTAAAGATGTTGACCTGGCACCGAAGCCTATTAAGTGCTGACTAAAGTTCCCTATCAGATTATATTCTTGAGTTCTCTTAATTTCTTTTAAAATAAGTTTTGATTTGGCTTGTAAGCAAGAAACCACCACTAGGTCTCACAGCCGATTACATTACTGGTGTTCGTTGAATATGAAGTCAAAATCTCTGTTAAATAGTGGCATATGTCTGTTCCTGTCTGCATTTAACAATAGGCCCTTAAAATAAAGGGGCTTGCGGACTGATGCTTGTAACCCAAAGTGGGCTTTTTGTTTTTTAATTCTTGGGATCGTGTCTAGTTAATCACTGATAGCTATTGATATGTACCCACAGAGATAAGGAGAGGAAAGCAGAGCATGTTTGCTCCTGTGACAGCTAGGATTGTACAGCATGCACTGCAGACAAAGTTGCTTGGATGTGGTCACTGTGTGCTTTCCTTCCTCCTCAGTGTGATTAAGATAAGAGGATAGATGGCAGAAACAAACCAATGTTAATGATGGATCCTCTTCACTTAAGGTGAATCCTGGACTTCAGTTGTGCCCTTGTGGCCCTGTTATAAGCTGACAGTGAATAAGCTTGATCCTTATTAAGATGGTACAAACTTAACAGCTTGATCTCACTTTCCTTGACACCCTGGTGCAGCAAGTGAGGGAAATCTGTGCTAGCTCTGCTTCAATCCTGCCTTCTGTTACGGACTTGGGATCCGATACTAGTTTAGCACTCTTCTAATTACAATTAATTCAACTCTGCATGTAGTCTGCATATACTTTTCTTTTTTTAAATTTCACTTGGGATGTGTTGAGTAGTTTAGTGGACATGGTGTTGTCTTGTGGCAGAGCTGGCTAGTGCTGATGCACTGCTACGCTCTGCTTGCATTGCTTCAAAGCTGTATGCTTCGTTCGACAGAGGTCTTTTGTCATCAGCCTAAGAGGCTTAATCTGAAGTTGTGTAGATTTTAGGATTGCCTGTTTTATTAGCTGTATGTTTCCATGCTGACTATATACTTGGCAGAACACTGGTCCCATCTTACAGCTTTATGGAGTTCACATTCTAGCAAGGTTAAGATATGCAGTAAATGGAGCAGTGTTAGAGATCTGGAATGCTGGTATTTTTTATTACTATTATTTATTACTATTTTAACTCTACATATGCTAACAAGTACTATTTGGCTCCTCTGGTAATAAGAGTATTTAATAATTCAATATCTTTACTTTACACTCCTTATTTATAGTGTTCCTAGCAACAGTATCCTACAGATAAATATTCTTCTAAATTAGTTCTCCATGTTCATGTTTCCTGTCTCATAACTCTGGTTGTAACTTAAATTTTATTTTGAGTTACAAGTAGAGAAGAAACTCAACTGGAGAGGTCTGGTCAAGAGGACTTGACAAGCTGTCGATCAGATATATCTGTTAAGAGTAGTAAATGTCTACTTGCCCAGCATAACTATACTCAAGAGTTCTCTTCTATGTAGCAAGCAAAGTGTGGCAGTTAGAATGGCATGCAAACTATCCCATAGTACATAAATATGTGCAGAGGCTTGTGATAACTGTTTTGGTTGGTTGAATGGCTCATATTTTCTTTCCCCACCTCTGCATACATTTTTAGGAAGACCTGGAAGATCTTATGATGAATTGGACTGAAAGCAGAAGTATTGGTGATATCATTCTTAAATATGTAAGTTTGTTTCTTATTTTATGCATTAGATCTGTTATAAACTATTATCTTTCATAGATAAATAATCTATTTGTAGGAACTGGTGAACAAAATTAAAGCACTGCTGAGTGAGACAGTACTAGTTTATCTCGCTGAGTTTTCTGTTTAGAATTATTAGTTATAAGTTAGATGATACAGTTAGCTTGTAGAGGTAATCCAAGCTTACGCAATCAAGCTGAAATGTATATACCTGTACACTTGTAGTAGATGTGGTTTGAGAACTTTAATTCAAAACAGTACAGACATGCTTTTCCCTCAGATGTTAAGAAGGAATCTTCCTATAAATTTAGCTGTCTGTTGCTTCTGATCAATAGTAAAGACCTTGGAAAAACTGCTTTTCACAGGAGTGCCTTGCATTTCTCTTTCAAGTGTTGAAATATTAAAAGTGCATAAGGACGCCTTGTTTTCCACATTACAGAATGTGCAGAACAGGGAAACTAGGTCTGGGACTGCAATGCATTTTAAGATATGTCTGCTAGACATCTTGTGCTTTCACTGACTTGATCATATTGGGGCAAACGGTGCTTCACTTTCAAAAGTTCTCAGTCTTAAGCATTGCTTGTGATGGTCTAATGTTTTGAAGATGATAATATGTCATGGGGAAAATATCTGTATGCAACTTCCAAAATTCTTGCCAAAAATATCTTGCTAGGTGAGGACCTGCCTTTTCCTTGAGAGCTGCTCAGCAATTTTTGTCACATCATAAGTACTTGACTTTTCCTTTAGAGCTGTCTGCATTTAATCAACAGCACTAAATCTTGGGCATCTGGCATGTAAAAATATCTAACTTGTTTTGTGAGCTTGCCTTTTTTATTACTTTTTTTTTTTTTTATTAAACTGTGCCTTTGAGTAGCTTTGTATAGTTCAGGGCATATGAATATATGTACAATGCTGTATGATATGTAAAGAAGAGCCATAACAGTTGTTTATCTTTCAGTCAAAAGACTTGTTGAAAACATACCCTCCATTTGTGAATTTCTTTGAAATGAGCAAGGAAACTATTACAAGATGTGAAAAACAGAAGCCAAGGTTTCACGCTTTCCTAAAAGTAAGTGTCTGCAAAACTAAGTTTTTAAATAGAATGTAGAGACTCATCACCAAGTAAACTACTTAATGCAAAAGGTAGAAGACTGTAGAACTGAGAAAGCTTGGAGGAATGTGAACATGTATTGGCAAGATGGAAAAAGGAAGGGATTTGAACTCCAATCCCTCAAGCTCTTCAGAAGACATTTTTCTTAAAAGGTCCAAGTCTCCCTCCTCCCCCCCCCCCCCCCAATTATGCAGCTTCCAAACTAGTTTGATTATATGAATCTATTAATGAAAAAGTAGATTCTGATTATACTCTGCCAAATAGATGCTTCACTTTTCTGTAAAGATAGTTGCTTCTCTTTTATTGGTCCCTCTTCATGACCTACGTTTCTTAAAGTAACTTAACTTACCTTCATCAGCTGTAAAGTTTCAGGGAGGTAGAATCTATCAACATTCTTGTGACTAATGAATAGGAGCATAGCAGTGGAGATCTAGGGGAAAAAGATGATCCTCATCTATAAATATGTAAAGTTCATTAATAGTGCAATAGGACTTAAATTCCTCTTTAGTATCTGACGAGTGTCTGTCAAATAATGGGGTAATCAAACTGGCTAATTTAATTTCCTTTTTTTCTGAGATACAGGGGATTACATCCAAATATTGATAACTAAAAGATGGGGAAGTGAATGAGAACGCTCCCCATCCCCCAGACCTTAGCATCAGCATCTGGAATACAGACTGTGAGGGGATGATAATGTGGACAGTTTAAAACTAGATATTCTGAGAACATAAAGGGATGAATACTAGAAATACTGTGTAAATTTGAATACAATGTGTTTTTTAACGTGATCTGTTAGTGACTGAGCATCGAAAGCGTCTGTGTTGAGCAATTCCCCCAAATTTGTAACACAATACCAGTTTCAAGGAAAACAACTTTTCTCCTGTTTTTCATTTGGAAAAAAAAATGAGAATTATTTGCTTTCTCCTCTTTCTTCTCCCACAGATAAACCAAGCTAAACCAGAATGTGGCCGTCAAAGCCTAGCTGAACTTCTTATCCGTCCCGTTCAGAGGCTGCCTAGTGTTGCTCTGCTTCTAAATGGTAATCTAATGAAATTGTGTATTTTTTGCATTAGTCTGTCTATGAAGGTGTTAAGACTAAGGAAATGGCTGCTTTTTTCATAATTAGGAATGGCTTTTCCTCCCTAAAACAAGTCTGATGCTGAGAGTTAACTGTGCTAAGTGACAGTCAACAAGACCAATTACTGAGTAAAGCATACTTTTGGCTAAATTTCAGTTGTTCATATATTTGACTGCAGCATGCAGGTAGAGGAAAAGTGTGCTCTGATAACAGTCTTGTCTTTTCAAATATGAATATAATTTAAATTCAAATGCAGCTAGCATAAACTAGAGACAAGGCTACAACTTCGTGTCCCACTTGGTATGAATCACTTGCTATAATAGTGATTATCTATTAAAAAAAAATCTTAAAAACCTTTTGTTTTAGTTAGAAAAAGGTTTCTGTGTCTGTCTTCTCACTTCAGGAAAAACAGGACATAGTCTGTGTGTTTGTGTGTGGTTTTTTTTTTTTTTTTTTTTTGTTGTTAATAGTTTGGGAGTTGAGTGGTGGGTGTGTGTATGGGAGGGGATTTTCTAATAAGATACATGGACAATTGCTGCTTAGCCTGCTTCACCACTTAATCAAGACTATCTGAACTCCAAGATAGCAGTAACTTCTTCAGTTATCTCCTTTGCCTTACGGGCTAAACTGAAATTTTCCATGTTTCTTTTGAGATGGGAGTGGGGCGGGGAAACGGGGGAATAGTGTTGGGGCTGTGAAGATAATGCTGACTGTAAGAGGCAAGTCTCGGTGAGTAATAATGCCTATAGAGGGTCATCTTCGTTGGTCGATTATGGTACACTTAATATCCGGCTAAATTCATAGCTGGAGACTGGATACAAAAAGTGTTCGGCATCAACCTACAAATACAGTTGTGCATAAGTAATTGAACATGTGTGTGACTTTTGAAGAACACTCTAAACTGACCTTTAGTGGGCTGCAGTGGTAATTCATGGGGATGAAATAGGTTTTAAGTGTGAAATTTTGTTAACTTCAAAGCAAACTGTCTTCCTATGTTTACTTTTCTATATTCTCAAGATCATTAGTTTTTAAGGGCCTGAAAACTTATAATGCTATTCTTTCTCAAATTGTAGATCTTAAGAAGCATACAGCAGAAGAAAACCCAGACAAAGTAACTCTAGAGAGAGCTATTGAATCATTAAAGGAAGTGATGACGTAAGTGATATTCATTCTATTGAACATACTGCTATATGTGTAGATTTATCAGGTCTTTCTATATTGCTGTAACTCGGAGCATATTTTTGCTGTACATATAGTCTCCATATAAGTATACATAACTGTACGTGCTCTTCAGAGTGTGGTGACTACCATGATTGTTACAGGATTCCCCTTCAGAAGAATGGGTGGAGGGGAAACAGAATATGAAAGGTTTAAACTATATCTGTGCTTTACCGGACCAGTCTCCCTCTTGCTGCTGTCGTGCTTATTCTGTACCAGAGCTTTTGAAGGAGTCTGTGGCATTGTTATCCAGTACTTCTGCCTGAACAACTGCTGACTCCCTGGCTCAGCATGAAGTTAAATTTTTGAGTCTTCTCTGTTCTGTTGCAGCCCTTTTATTTCTGTATGTTCCCTCCATAGTGGAAGAAATATTATTGTCTTTAAATCTTGAGGTATATGCATGTTTCCACTGAAAGGACACACTACTGGTGGAAGATTAGTCTTTTTTGTGGTCCTTTCTTAGCTACTCCTGGCATCACTCCACCAGTTAAATAGCTTCAGCTTTAAGCTAGTTAGATAAGTCTCACCTCCTTTGAAGTGTGGCGTGTGCTTCCATCAATGAGACATCCTTTGTTATCTGGCCAATGTTCGTTTAATTTTAAAAACGAAACTTTTTTAATATAGTAACTATGCTTGTACTTGATCCTTGAGCTCAGTGAGCTGTAGCCCTGGCTTGGGGAAAACTACAGGATGTCAAGAATTGTATTGGATTGGGCCCTAGTTCAAAATCTGTCTGTAAAAAATTACGTATTAACCAAATGATATATTAGCTACTGATAACATGCAAAAGAGTGTTTTTCTAGATTAGAAGTTTCCTATATACTTAGCATATGGTGTTTGGGCATTTCTTTCTAAATGATCAAGTGTAGTTGATTTTTTGCGTTTTCTGTTACTGAACTCTTAATGTTCAACTTCATTACTTTTATACATCCTAAATACAGTGCATTCATTTACTGTTGCTTGGTACTGAAAATAAATGTAATATGCTTCCCTCAGACACATTAATGAAGACAAAAGAAAAACAGAAGCACAAAGGCAGATCTTTGATGTTGTCTATGAAGTTGATGGATGTCCAGTAAGTAAATTCTCTGAAGCTGTGGACCTGTAAAATGATTGAGCACTAGTTTGCTCCCTTTGCAGAAGTACTTAAGGTTAAAAGGCAATGGTAATGTTTAAAGAGATTGCCAGTGTTAAGTTGCAAGTGGTAATCCAGCCCTTGTATTAAATGCTTAATGAGCTTTTTTGCTTCTATCACCTAGGCCAATCTCTTGTCCTCTCACCGAAGCTTAGTTCAGCGTTTGGAAACTGTTGCACTTGGTGATGACCTCTGTGACAGGGGAGAGCAGGTCACACTCTTTCTGTTTAATGATTGCCTAGAGGTAAGATTACTATGTAAGTACATCTCGTAAATTGAATTACAAAATGCTTGATGCTAAACAGTATAAACGAGTAAAATTTAGAAGCATTGTGAAGCTTAGTTAAGTGAGGGCAATCTGATAGTACAATTCACACTGATGTTATGTTTATAGTAGCTATTGTATAAGCCAACACAAGTAGCTAGTCAGTTCTGGATGGCTGTCTTGCAGACAGATCAAAAAGTTGATATTGAAGGGCAATGAAAGGCATTCTTGTCTAGAAAAGGGAATTAACATTGCTTCCTGGAAATAAGACTAGTAATTCTAATATGTTGTTCTGAAAACTGGCATCATAGATGACTGATGCTTGTCTTGCCAGTCACTAAACTTTTTTTGCATAGGTAAAGGCAAGAGTAGCATTTCTGCATTGTATGCTAGTGTCCACTCTTCTCTGAACAATAGAAATTAAGTATTTGTATGCTTTCTTGCTCTGTTTAGAGCAGAATATTTAATTCTCAAAGTATTAAACTGCTTATCTGAATTGGACTTTGAGTACTACCAGTGGATAAAAAGAGTGTTGGAGTCCCTGCCTCAGCAGCATGTTAGTCTTTTTGAGGTTTATTTGTATTTAATATGAGTAAATTTAAAAGTAATGTGATATTGGGCCTCTGAGGTAGGCCTATCTGCTTGTGCTTAGATTACAAAAAATAATAGAAGGCACATATAAAATGTCTGCAGCAGCAGTATGCCAGTAATTGCTGTTAGGAAGAACTAGGAGGAAGAGTAATCTAACTGGGTTTTGGAGACTTAAGTGGAGGAAACTGAGGTTGTAAAGGATACTGGTAAAGCACCTATCGTCTCCAGCAGTAAAGAATGTTGGGTGGACATGCTTTTGGGGATTTGTAGAAGACCGCTCTAAAATAATCTGAAATCAGTGGTTTAAGCATAACTTAAAGATAAAATAGCTTATTGTTCTAACTAGTGATGAACTCTTCCTGCGAGTTGAACTGGTGCGGTTTCCATTCCTTCCTAAAGGAAGGAAGGGAAAATGAAAACGCTTTTAATACAGCTTCTCAGCTTAGCTCCTGTATAAGATATAAGTTGAGGAAGATAGCCATGGTAAAGTAAAAACTGACCAACAGGCCTCTGCTGCCCAACCCAAGCAAAACCCGCACAACTTGATACAATTATTGCATGACATCTGGTTGTGGTTGTTCCAGTCTTCCTTGCCATAGAGGTCTACATTGCTAAGTAACTGACTTGAAGGAGGGTAATTCTATTGAGATTGCAATACCGTTATAAATAAAAGTCTGATTTGCTGCTGCAGCATACTGTTCAAAAAGTATTTTTTAAAATAATAGCTATTTTGCATGTAACAACTTTTTTTAAAAAGATATTCAGGCTAGGTCTGTCCTGTGAATTGGCTCATCTCCATCTTATGCTTATCTTCTGGCAAGCCTACAGTCATCATCTCTCGATGCTTGTTCTGAATTCCTCTTTGGAACACCATGCTCTCTGCTGTACGTTATGCAACTGTCACATGTCCTTTCTGAATAGGATTACTGTGCTCCTGTTAGTACATCCTTTTGTAAAAAATGTACTGTTTTTGTTAAAGCCTGCAGTAATTCCTGCACAGAAAAACACATGCTGTTTCCTGTATTAAAAAGGGCTGTATGCGCAGACAGCAGCAAGTGGTTCTTCTGGGACACAACACAGCCTAAATTGGTTCATGCGCGTAGACATTCCTCTTTGTTTAAATCTAGGCTGCCTTGTGGTAGGTTTCAAAAGGCATTTCCTTGTTCTGCAGGGTAGAATTGAGGCTTATGATGCAAAATTGCTTTGCCTCTGACTCTTTTCAGAGGTGAGGGTATTGATGCTAAGTAACAAGTACTTTTGGGCCACTTGAAGACTGTAGATAGTAGTGAGGTTAGTGAGCTCTATGAAGACTTATGTGATGGGATAATGTAACCTCTTTAGAGTATTTTTCTGTAACAAGGCTTCCTATGTGTTCCCATGTACTAAAAAATGAGAGGATAGAAGGGAAACAAGGCATTAGCAATATGCCTAACTTTAACCTCTTTGTCTTCTGCTTAACCGCAGATTGCAAGGAAACGGCATAAAGTTATCGGTGCTTTCAAGAGTCCTCATGGCCACACCAGGCCTCCTGCGTGTCTCAAGCATGTTGTTCTCATGCCTCTCTCCCAGATCAAGAAAGTGCTAGATATCAGGGAGACGGAAGGTTTGTATGCTTTGAAGTACCATGGTAGCTATTGAAAACTGTGGTTCGGAGTATAAAGGATGAAGGTTGGCTGTCATGGGAGAGAATTAAGGTATAATTGTATTGTAATTTACGTGGGTGGGGTGTTTTTGTTTTGTTCTTGTTACAGTATAATAGTTTTACTTTGAGACTTGGGCAATGGGAACCAGTTACAGCATACCACTTACTGATTGTTACGAGCTTGAGTATACGAAAATCTCGGGAGAGGTCAGCTATTTCCTCTTATGGGATTGCTTTTCTGATACATCTTTTCTGAAATGGAGATGGTGCCATCTCATTTCTCTTCTCGGCACACTTCAACTGTGCCTGCTATAGAGGAGTATCAGTGGTGGATTAATTTTCTACTATGAAGTGAGCAACATTTGGCAGATTTAAACAATAAAATCATTGTAACTTGAGTACTTTCATATGTCATACTTAATACCGACTTCTTTGTTGTTTATTCCTGTCTTGCAAAATAGGTAAATGTTGCTCACCTTGTTTTCTGTCGGTAAAGAAATAATCTGTCTGACATTTCATAAATTATAAAATGAGATTGATGTTTACTGTTACATCCAGTAGTATTGACTAGTCTGCAAACTATAGCATGCAAACTACTTGGTGATTAAAGTTGTCTGAACAGCTGATTGCAGCCTCTTAATACGTGAAGGATGTAGACAGAACACATAGCTGTTGTATCACTGACAGCGCTGTTGTGCAAATAAAGATAAATCCTTGCACCAGGTTGTATTGCCTCTCTAGTCACAGGCAGATGGAGGGATAACTCTTCCAAAGCTTTTTATTTCTAGGTTTATATGAAATTTGATTCTTCTTTGTCTTCACTTCTTGCCATGTCTTTAAACTGTAGATTGCCACAAAGCTTTTGCCTTGGTTGTGCGGCCACCTACAGAACAGAACAACAAGCTACTCAGTTTCCAGATGACAGCTGAAGAACCTCCTAAAGAAGACTGGTTGAAGACGTTGTGTCGGCACGTGGCTAACACAATTTGTAAAGCAGATGCAGTAAGTGCTCTAGAACCATATCATTGAAAATGTTTTGCGCTGTTTTGCTTGAAATGCAGAAAGTTAAAGAACTTGTTAATAGTGGATGTGCTCCAGGAGAAATAGAGCAGAGAACATTTTACTCTAGCATGTCTGCAGCTGAGTAGTTAAAGTGGAATAGGAAACAGGCTGGAAGTTAGCTTCTGCAGAAGCTAATAAGTACTTAAAATGAAATCAGGAATCACACCCTCCCCTACCACAAACAAGTTTATTTATAATTTAAGCTCTGCACTGCAGATCTTCGGTAGAGCAGGTCTAAACAGAATTGCCTTCAGCTTGCTTCTTGCACTGTTTTATTGCACTCTACCATCCCACCATTAAGAATTACATATTTTGGTTTATCTCTTTTTGTATTAGGTTGAACTCTGTTTTACACCTTATCTGTCTGGGCTCCCTAATGTAAGAGACATGGAGCATTTTCCTCCTATAAATGGAGGTCTACAACCTTAAACAGGGAAATAAAGGAGGCACTGGCCTCCATGCATTTTAGAAGCTTGGTATGTTTCTACAGCCAGAAAACTACTTATCTGAAGTATAGATTCCCCTCCAATTAGGTCAAGAGACTTTCAGTTAATGTTTTAATTAGGCCAGGATGTACGTATATCAGTCATCTAAATTTGCAGAATATAAGTGCAGTACATGCAGCTGGAACAACTTGTGTTTAAGACAGAAATGCTTATGTTCCACTCTATAGTCTTAGTGTACAATATTTGGCTGTCTGGGTTTTTAAACACACACTCATTTCAAGAGAGGTAGTTAAGATATTAAAATAGCTTCTTAGTTTTATTTTGTTTAGATCTCATCTAGGAACTCGTGAATAAGAAGCTTGGCATTTTGCTCTTCCTTTGCCTTTTAAATAGCAAGGGGAAAAAGTATTGATACAGAAGTGCTAATTTACTTCAGTCTGGCTCAATCACCTGTCTTCAGTCTCTCCATTTTGATAAGTATAACAACAGAAAAGAGTGGAAGATGATTTTTCTGATAAAAATTCAGTCTCTATATAATGCGTGTGTATCTATTCCCTCTCGCGCCAGCACATTCAGAATCACATGCTGATAGATTGTAATGTACTATGCTCAGTCCCTCTAATTATGATTTCTGTAACTGCCTCTTCATAGCAACTATATTGTACTTCATTCCTACGGATTTAAATATTAAATTAAACTTCAGTTAAAGCATGCCCCCTCCCTGCCCCCCAGTTTTTAGGGATGTTTCAAGAAGTCTGTGTTACCATGCAAGAGCCAGAGAGGTTAATTGACTACCACATGGTGGCAGTAAAGGCTTTAACTCTGCTGCTTGGTTCCGTCCGTACTAGGAAGAACCATACAGCTTGCTCTCTGGTAGGCTTATGATTTCAAAGCAATTTTTGAGGTGAACTATCTTTCCTTAAAATAAAAAACTCAGCATGGCCCCCAGCAACTTCCCACCCCTATTGCTTCCTCTGTTCTCCCCCCCAACCCCCCCACCCCCATCTTTCTTGTAAATAGCTAGCCAGAGATTGCTTTGGACATGCTAGAGTTTAAGAATGAGGCATGGAAAAACTTGTGGGTATTCTGAAACATCTGCTGGTCTTAACCTGAAAGTTTTAGTCATAATATTTGACAACTGGAGCTATCAAGATTTCATTTTGAAAGAGCCAAAGGTGTGCTAGAGGGGTAAAGGGATATGTATGTTATGAAACCCCTCAGGCACACTTGAGAGCTGTTACCTTTATTTTGGTCAACCCTGCATTTGAAACTGAGTCAAACCAAACATAAAACTGATGGATGAAGTGTTTCCATAAACTGACTGCACCAGTAGCTAATCTTATGAAATGTCATGAAAGCGAAAAGCAGCTTAACTGTATATTAGGAGTTAACAAGGGAGGAATATGACAATTAAAAACCTCTAAATTTGCGCTAATGAGCTAGAGAATGATATTTTGACAAGAGCTGGCACTTTTGTGGACCATTATTAAGGTGATCTTTGTCTATAGGAAAACCTCATTTATACAGTTGATCCTGATTCAATTGAAGTAAATACTAAAGATATGGACAGTACATTAAGCAGAGCATCCAGAGCAATAAAGAAAACGTCAAAAAAGGTAAGATACTCCAAAGACTGTATTTCTCAGTAAAACCTGCTATAGTCGGAGAACTGTGTTAGTGTTCCTGTTTCAGGAATTTTGTAGGACTTATGGCAGTGACAGGAAAAACTTAATCTGAGCTAAAACTCTAAGTATAAGCTCCTTAAAGAAAGCAGGGGGGAGTGTTTGGGGTTTTGACTGAGTAGTTTTGGAGTACATGTATATAGTCCTAAGTATTATGTATTATGGTCATAAGTAATATGTAGTTGTTCCCGAGTCTGTTACGGAACTTATTTTCAGTGGAATATTTTGAATTTTTTAAATATAAAACTGACCTCAGCTCTAACTGCTTTTAGCATATTGAATGAGTTAAAATCTTAAAACTATACACAATTACCTAATTGTAAATGTCTTCAAAGGTAGGACTGATGTAGACAGTGCATGTCCTGGGTAATAAAATAGATTTCTACGATGCCATGAAGAAAGTGCAGAATGTTGGTCTCTGTCTGTGGAAGTATACACTCCTTTGCATGTGGCTTATCTGTTCTTGAGTACCTGACCAGAGAAGTGCACCCTATTCTGCTGGAAGGGTCTGCCTGGGGAGGTGAGAGTAGGGTTGCCTGTCTGCTCTGTCGCCTTGGCTGAGCTCTGAGTCAGGTTCAGTAAAGCCTATGGATGTGAGAAGGGGTGACTGAGTATGACACAGCAAGGAAGAAATCTGCTCCCCATCCTTCTTGGCAGCCTTCCAGAAAGCTCACTATGTTCAAGATAATAATACTATTTCCTAGAGAAAACTGCAGAGGCTGCTGTAGTCTGGAATCTGCAGAAGACTGAACTGAGAGCAATGTAGTGGAAGGGACCTGACTTTGCAAAATCCAACCTCATTTTTACTTCTCCCTGAGTTTTATTTTTCCAAACGTTGTCTTTGTATTTGGACAGAAGTGTCCAAAAAGAAGGGGTGATGGGGAGCCCAAAAACTAGAACCCGCAAGGGATTATGATTTTTATTTTTGATACGGTCATATTAAGGAAGAGGTACCAAATGCTCCTGACGCAGGTCCTGTCCTACAAATGTTTAAAATTTGAATAGTAGTCTATTGTGGTAGCTATTGTAGCCTGTCTTTTGTCAATGTATAACAATGCTTGTCAAACTTCTCAGGTTACAAGAGCGTTTTCTTTCACCAAGACACCAAAGAGGGCTCTTCGAAGGGCTTTGATGACACACAGTACAACAGAAGGACGAAGTCCCTGCTCAACTAACGAGAGTTATATAGGCAGCTCGTCATTAGCGGTAAGTGATTTGGCTGAGCAGGCCAAATAAGTAACCTTAAGATCACAATCGTTTTAATGCCTGATGCAGATCTTATTCTAACAGTCTCAAGATCCACAGTGAATTTTTTTAACTAGATTTGTAGACATTTGTTACTTTGAGTAATGTCATTTAATGAGAAGGTTTAACATGCTGAAAATACAGAAAAACCTGCTGTAAATACTAGAAACCAGTAGTTACTTGTACAGTGGAATTGGAAGTTTGTCAGACGTAGGTATCCTCCTCTTCTGAGCAAGTGAGAAACTCCCAACATGCAGTCTTAGAAGTGGTTCATGATTTTTATCTTAGGACAGTGCACACGGATGTGGTGTACAAACTTCAAATAGTATGGTGAAAACATCAATGAAAGCAGTGAGATGACACTGAACAAACTGTGAAGAAAGGGTAGAAAAATAGGGATGCTGCAGCCTAAGAATCTTGTAAAATGCAAGTGAATTATGTCCTCTATATGCATTTAAGAAAATCTAGTAAAAGAATGTATTGTTCTATGTACTGCAATCCTTCTCCTGTGCCATGCTACTGATTGCAGCTCTTCTCTGCTACATTCTCCCAAACCCAACTTCCTAGTACAGTCTAGTATAGCAGACTAGACCCGGAGGGATTTTTCATCATCTTCCCTTTCACTCCTAATATTTGAGTAAACAGTATGCTGAGTAAACATATATTCTTAAGCCTGTAGTTTATAGGACATCTTGCTCTTGGGCCTTTGTCCTGTGTATTTTTCTCTAACTGCCTGACATTGTCAGTACCTTAATACAGAGATGATTTGGTGTGCTTGAGTTGCCATTATTAGATTGGTACAACATAAAGATGTTGCCCTGGTCTCCCACTTGAGGTAGGCTTGCGCAAATATGAATTAATAAGAGGGGCTGAGAGAAGTATCGCAGTAGATCCCCTGGCTTTAAGGGGGGGCAGGGGGGACAAACAAACAACTATGTGAGTGGTTATAACCCAGTTCTCTCTAGAGGTTTTCTTTCTTCAGTTAAAGTTGTCCCAGCAATTGTTTTTGAACCATACTGTTCTGTCCTCGTTCTGATACAGCACTGTATCTGTATCTCATGAAAATGCCAGTCATACTTTCCCTCCCACCCATCTCCACCCTGTTATGTACTACTTTTTCCCATAATGATAGGTACTCTGAGGTTGTAGTAAAGACTGTTTTTCCATTAAATTTCACAAATTCTTCCTGGAGGACCTCTGAGGTAGTAAGCTATAGCTTAGCAGCAGGGCATGTATTGATGGTTGTTGTTTGGGTTTTTTCTTTCTTTTTTTTTTCTTTTTTCTTCCCTTCTCCTCTCTCCACACTCATACTGTCCCACTCTACTGAACTTGCATAAAACCCCTTTTGAGTGAATCATAAGATTGGGTCAGAGCAGAAATGTATCTTCAAAAACCTGCAGTTTTACACATTATGTACAGGCCATTATAATGCATAATAAACAGGAAATGGGAATGGGTTCAAGACTTAAGTATGTATATTGGTTTCCACGGCGAAAAAGTGAGGCTTGGATTTCAGCCCCTTAAGCTGGTGAATTAATTCAGTCTTGAGTAAGAAACTAAAGCTGCAAGAAACCTGCCTGAGTGAGTCCATTGAGAGAGTCAAAGTTGTTATTCAGACATTGTTCTGTTTAAATAATACTCTGGCACAGCACTTGTGTGGTGTGGGGTTTTGCCATTCACCAAATCCTGACCGTTAATGTCCACGTTGCATGAAGTGAGCATAAAACATCCTACGTAGCATAAACAAGGATAAAATGGTACAATTATAGAAAACACAGAATCAACAATGTGTTAATTGGTGCTGGATTTTCCTTTGACTTGTTCTGATGCGCAGGGTTGGAGTCAACACTCATATAATTGGTCTGGTGCTATTTGTGGTTCAGAGTGCAAAATTCTTTCACAGATATTTCTTTAGTTTCTTTGCAAGTTTTTTTCTTAATTTCTATATGATTGAATTACTTCTTGTTTCAGTTCAGTGCAAACAGCAAAGTACGGTGGTGTTCTTTGTGTCCAAGCTGCAGTGTGTCTCGCTGGCCTGAGTTCTCAGAACTTTAAAGTCTTGATTGTTGGGTGGTCTTGAGCAACTAGTTTCACCTGTGTTTTAACTTTGTTCCCTTCTCTCTAAAGCAAAAAAAATCACCTTTATGCAGTACTGGAGAGTCTAATGAGAACTGCTATATAAAGAGAAGCTTAGGATTTAACTTTGAAATATTGCCTAATGACTGCAAATAAAAGATATGCCATAAACAGATATTAGACTTCACGATGAAGCAGCATACCCTTACCTGCTCAGAATATCTCTATTTAACAGGTTCTTCAAGCATGCAGGTGCAGCAAGCTACCTAACTACCATGACCTGTTTATACTTGGAAGAGCTTGGCTGTGGTATAAGGAGCAACAGAAGATTGCTTGTTAAAGTACTTTAAGGACTAATGTAAAATGAATATAAAATTTGAGTTGGTTCCAAGAGGTTAATGTTTAATGCTTCACACCGATGCATTAATTTCACTGTAATTGTAAGTCCCAGAAGTAGCCAATACTCCTAGCATTAGAAAAGTCAGCCTTTTGCCTAGCTTCCTAACCTAAACAGGCACAGCTAAAGCAAGCTTTTGACAAGTTGTTGTGATGTAGTCTATCACTCTGTGTTGCCAAGAAGACACGTGTTCAGCATCTAGTTTGGGGCTCAGATCTGGTAAGAATATAGAAACTTGCAGGATCTGAGGGGAGCTCTGTTTTTCTAAGAAAATACTGTAACATACCTTGCTTTAAATATGGAAGGAGACTATTATTGCAAAAAGTATGATGCAAGATGTGCATTAGTGTTTAATTAATGGCTACTTTTCAAAAACATTCTTGCATTCTGCATCTCTCTCAACAGACTGATCACGAGGAAAATCTTTCTTTAAAATTTTTGAATCTATGCATTCTACTGGTTTGGTGCTGTTCAAAATTCAGAAATGCTGAATCATTAATTTCAAAAGTTGCCAGTCTTAAATTTCTTCTGTACTGATATGTTCCTTACGCTATGTCTCAAGGTTGAGGGATGACTGCTGCACTATTGACGCTGATAATATGTGACCAAATAACTTTATTTTTCCTCAACAGGGTGTTCCTTCTCCTTCGTTGGTCAGCCTTCCTTCAATCTTTGAAAAAAGGAGTCACACATTAAGTCGATCAACAACCCACTTGATATGAAGCAGTTTTAAAATACAATGCCATATTGTAGTGACTGACAAGCAGCTGGCTGTTCGAATGACCTGTTACTGACATTAATGGTACCTTAGTCATTAGCACTTAGCAAAATGTTAGATAACACTAAGTTAATCACAAGGTGTTTTAGTCATATTGAAGCAGATCAGCTAATCAGTGGAACAAGCAACTTGGTCTTTGTTTAAGACAAAGTTCTCTTGCACAAATCTGTTTTCTCACCAGCATAATGGAAGCATTTTCTTTCATTAAACTGTCCCCTCTAGGCAATAAACTAGTTTGTCAGATTTTGAAATGAAGATGATGTTCATGTAACATACCACTGTTTTGGATGACGCTTGTGCTTGCCTTACGTCATCAATTGGCTGAGCACTCGAATACCTGAGCTGTTGATGTCTTCAGTGGAGATGCGTTATGAAATACCTGACCTTTTAAGTATGACAGTTGACCTGTTGTACAGCTGCTTATTCTGGATATTTTGTAAATGTAGCTGTTTATAAAGAAATATTCTTATTTGAGTGACTCGATTATAGTCTTCTGCAGTCTCACTGTAACACAGTGGTAAGTAATTTAGGTTTATTTGAACAGTAAGTTTAAAGGCCAGGACTAGCTTTGACCACCCAAAGTGATTCAGGACAATTCAGTTCTTTGAAGTGGAAGTCCAAGAAAAATAATTATGCTCTGTTGTGCTGTTGTGTGTGGTGTTTCTTCTCTCCCTCTCTCCCTCCCTAAACAGCCATAACAAAAAGGAACCTCCAAATAGCTAACAGTTCTTCATTTAATACATGAGATTATTGGTGGGGAGTTGAAACTTGAGGGCCTGGTTTTGGTGTGTTAAATTTTAGGTGTAGTACTACTAAGGCTTTTACCCAAGTTGCTCATATATTAACGTCTTCATGCACACCCATGTTTTTCTTTCATCTCCTCTCAACAGACACTATGATCCAACACTATCTCGGGAATCATCTAGATATGTATATTTCTGCATTTCATTAACGGTTTAACTGTCTGTTTGTATTAGGAGTTCTCAACTTCTGCTTCTTTTTTTTTTTTTCTTTTTTTTTAACCACCACAACGCTGTCTTATGTCTATATGTAATTAGTGATGCTTCCCAGTGTGTCATATTTTGTCTGTTAACTGTTTTTATATAGCTTTTTTTGTCAGTCCAAGCAATGTAAATAAACTGTTTAAAATAACACTGCTTGTAGTTTTGCTAAACAGACTTTTATAAAAGTCCACTTTTTTTATAAAAATATTGTGTTGGGCTATAGCCTACAAATGTATTCTGGCTAGCCATATAGCTATAGTTAGTAATATATAAGCTAGCAGACAAAATCTACCAAAACTGATCATTGTTCTTTTTATATATGCATTGTTCTCCTCACCTCCGCCCTGCTCCTAACCCCCACAAAAATATGGATATGGGGGGCTTTTTGTCCTTATCCACTCGAAGCAAACGTCTGAGTTAAATATGCACTGAAGTTTATCAAATAAGGAACCATGAAGTGGCTGTAGGAAATAAATTGTTTAATAAATATTATCCTGAAAAATCAACTATAGCTGTTGGATTTTTATTTATTTATTTAATGGAACCTGGTAAACTCCAGGATAAACAGGTTCTTGCAAAATTTCTTTTCTCTTTTTTTGAGCTTCTCTTTAACTTCTAATACCCTTTCCCACAACATAATTGTACATGCACTCACTTTTGGCATAAGGTCTAAATGACTCTTCTTGTGCTGCAAAAACACTTCTGTATTGTAACGCTTTACTTAGTGTGTGAATATAGGTGATGGTGCTGCTGTTAGTCTTCTAAAGTATAGTCCTAACTAAACAAACTACTGTGAAGACTGTTCTCATTTCAAAATATGAATAAACTGCTACAATGATAGTTGAACTGGTTCAGTGACCTCCAATAGGTACATAACCCAAAAATGGAATGAGGGTTTGGAGAAGTAAACTAGCTGATTGTGGTGTAGCTTTAGCTTTTGGGGGAGGGAGGGCAAGGAAAAGGGTGGCAGGGAGCAAGCCTTGCAATTTGTTTATAGTATCAGGGTGTAATACAGCAAGCTTCTTCAAGCAAAAGCAGCTTAAACGTTATTAGAAATTCAGAACTGGAAGTAAGTTTTAACTACCTTCTTAAAAAAGGCTTGTTCATGCAATAAAATTCTTCCACTCTCTGTGTTGTTTTTTTATTTTATTTTTTTAAATCTGAAAATAAATATGCTGAAACCTGCTGCTCAAAAGTCTGTTCTCAGAGGATTGTATCAGAGGAAGGGAGATTTTCATTTGTGGAAGTGCCTCTTATAAATCCATTTGTCTATGTCATTAAAAAATGAAAGTTGAAAACTTGAACTACACCATCTCCCCTCCATGCACTGCCTGTGCTACCTCTCCAAGCAAGCATAGGATAGTATCACCCTGTCATTATTACTCTGATCCCCTTTAACTTCCAAATTATTCATGTTTGACTTCTATCTCAAGTTCGCTTGCACTCAAAACCAATCCAACTTCTGGTGTATTTCTGTTGCCTAATCTTGCCATTACTGCTATGGCCCAGCTCTGTCGTTGCTAGGTGAATAGCAAATGGTTGCTCAGAGGGCTGAGTCCTGAGGTTCTTCATTCAATGCATGTCACTTCCAAATGGAGGAACTAGTTGGCTCAGGCTTGCTAACATTTTAAGAAAGAGAAAAATGAGGAAAACTGTCTGCTGCCTGAACAACTGTGCCCTCTTCTGTGTTCTGATTACATCATTATCTTAACCTGTTAGTTTCAGCCTGAGATGACTTCATCTATTTTTATTATAAGGCAGCTCTAAAAAAAAATCTGAGTTAGGGCTAAGATAAAATGGTAGCTGTGTCTCTTTATCATCATTAAGTGAGATAATTTAAAACAGCTGATGTATTCATTATCTCTGGGTACTGTTTTTTGACTATACTCCAGAGTGATGCACGTTAGCAGCAATTAATTGAAGGCATGTTTGGTCCCAAACTGGTGAGAGTAGCTGCCACTGTGTATCTCAGGACTGTGCTGAAAGTCCTTATCCAGTTTTCTGCTTCTGGCTGTAAGAGAACTAGAAGTTTTTCAGAGAGGTAAAGGGAAGGGAAAACATTTAGTGGGATTTTGATTTAAAATAACAAGTAATAGTTTATATAATGGTTTTATATGGTAAGTAATAGTTTATATAGGTTTTGTTGATTTGACAGCTTGTCTCAGTCTAATTTCCTATAGCAGTGTAACAAGCCTTTTGGATACTGGAGATAGGAATAAGTATCATGTGACCTGATTTTAGTAAGGCATATGACATTTTTGCAAGTTTGGTAGCAGAAACGGAACTACTAGTGGGTGAATAAAAACTAGCCGATCTTTCTACCCCTTAGAAAACAAATCTTATTAGTCTCCTCCGTGGTCATATTGAGTGGGGCTCCATGGGGGTCTGTTCAGTGTTTCTGTTGACTAAGCAGATAATGAAGTGGAGAGTGGGCTTATTAATTTGACGGCTGTCACAAAGCTGCAAGAAACTTTGAGAACATGACAGAACAGGATTACAGTTAGCACCAAGCTTTCTAAGTTAGAGAAGTACAGAGAGTAACAGAAACAAGGAAAAATAAGAAAGTTGTACAGATCAGAGGTTTTTCTCCCCTATCTTTTCCATTTTCAATATTATATGCACATGTGGCATTAAAGCAAGTATGTATTTTTGAGGGTTTTTTTGGTTGGTCTTCTTTTAAATGTTAGGTGTGCCTGGCCCCCCAAATTTTAAATAATAGTGCTTTTACTGTTCAGCCTCTATGGGCTGCCCTGTTGAGCAACAGTAGTCACCTGGTTTTGTAAAGCACCTATCTCCAATCATGTTACGGACAATTTGAAACTCCTGAAGAAGTTTTTAAACTTTAATTCATTTCAGAGAGTTTAGTTGAATTAAGTATGATTTCTTAAGTCTTTATGCTGAGATTTCTAGCATTCGAAACTAGAGGAGCCGCTCTGCACCTCTTTAAGGATCAGGCCTTGGAATAACGAGAATATTTCTTTTTAACCTCACTCATTCGCTTACTGCTCTGCTAAAGAGTTAGCCAGTGCACATTCAGCATACAAAGGAATTTTTTTCATTCAGAAAGACTGGAACTATTTGAAGAGGAGGTCAAAAGATTATCTTCATTTAAAACACAATCTTTTTTTCTTACAGACTGTACAAAATCAAGAAGTTCTATTTAAAAATTGAAATCTCCAGTTAAACCTTCTAGTTCTGTGAGTAACTTGGAATAACTTTCTGATAAAACATGTAAGATTTCATTTTTCCATTTTTGGGCTGGTGGTCATCGATCGAAGAATGTTTACTTTTAACCATTGTCCTAAATCGGTGCCTTTTAAAACAGAAGAACAGCTATCAAAGGAAAGGGTCTTCAGTTGTGAGGGTGTTGTTTGGTGGGGATGTTTCAGTACTCTGTGCTATTCATCCAAACTTTCAAAGCAAATGTAGTCTTCTAACTGCATGCTTGCTCTCTTCTCCTGTAGGTATCTATACATTAAAGTTCTGGGAACTAGCACTCTAAGAGGAAAATTTCTTGGCATAGGTACGTTACCTGCCCATTGTCTTGGAGCTTGTTCAGGTGTTTACTTCGACATTTTGAGAAAACCGGATCATGTTGTCAACCTACCTTTGTTACAAGTTAAAATAAGTAATAGTGTTCAGAGGTTTGTTTATATTACAGTGTACTGGTATTATGTAGTAGTTTGGAGAGGGTAGGTAGACTTACCCTAAAGCTTGAGCTCTAGTAGGATGAGATATGAGGAAGCAGTAGTTTCCTTGCTTCTCCAGCATCTCCAGTATCTACCACTGAGATACTGGAAAAGCAGGTAACTGTCCGAGAGCCCACAGAAGTCTGGAACACAGGTGGGAGTTGAACTCTTCTCTTCTCATTTATCTGAATCAGGTAAACTTCCTTTCTTAGGTTCTTTCCCAGCTTTTCCTGGGCTTACATGGTCCAGCCATTCATAAAACCTATACCTACAATTCACAAACGTCTGCTCACTGCAAGCTATTAAAGCATTTATGGACTAAAATGATTAATCTTTTATAGGTTTTTGTTCAAAGAGAAACGGTGGAGAGATTACAGCTGCTTGAGAGCACCTGCTTGTGAATCTGCTGTAGATTCAACAGGACGGCTTGACCTGTATTTTGCAGTAAAATAGTTGCTGTTTCAAAAATAGGAACTGAAAACTCCGCTGTGAGATGGATGTTTACAGCCTCTGAAAGCCAGTCATCAGAGACAAAACAGGGGCTAGCTGGAACGCGCTTTAAAAACACAAAAGCTGCTGAGAGCTAAAAATATTGGCTGGATGCTCCATGCAGCTGACATTGGAGGGGTTAAGGCAAACCAATGCCATGTTCTTTGCCTTCGAACCAGTTTTAAGCACGTAGTCAGAAACCTGCTCTCTCCCCAACAGTAACGAAAGCCAAAATGGAAATGAGAATGCCACGAAAACAAACTAATTAAATATCTAGTGAAGTAGATTTAACTCTGTCAGACATTAGGCAAACAAAAGTCATTTCTAGACAAGAACATTACCCCTACTTAGGGCTGAATTTTCAGCTGGCACAAAGTATCTTATCCCCCTCCCTACACCTGCAGCCAGGCATTTGTTTGCCTAATTTAGGCAGGTAGGAGTACAATTACCTCTCTACCTGCAAGTCGTAATTAGTTCAAGCTGTCTCAGTGCCTTTATCAGGTGATCCAAACACTGACTGACTAAGTGCAGAACCCCACTGTAATGGCAGCTACCCTCTGATCTTGAAGAAAGTAATGGGATGCCTGTTATGTATAAAGACATAAAGAATATTCTTACAATGAAGTGTGAAACATTCTTACCCATTTATCGTACACAGGGAGAGTTTTGGAGGCCTAACTGGAAGCAGTTAAAATTATGATACTTATACTAAAGGCACAAACTGCATAGCATTCATGAGTTTAGCCCAAAGGCCTGTGTATGCTGAGTTGGCTTGGGCAGATTGATAACTTAAGTTGCCTCATATCTTTTCTTTAACAAACTCAGAAGATTCAGTGGTCTTTCCTATTTTCACATATCTCTTTTAGACACTTTCCCACACTTTATATAGGAATCTGCAGACTAGAGGACAAACAGAAGTGGGGTGGGCAGAACCAGCAGAGCTCATGCTGGGAGATGGAGGAGAACCCTCGTACCTCTTGTTCCCCCTCTCCCTCCAGCACCCCAGTTTCTTGGGGGGTTGTGGAAGGAGGGACTGGCTTTTGGGCAGAGATGTGGAAAGCCCACATCTTTGTTCCTCAGCCCACCAGGAGCACTGCAGAGCCCGTCCTGCTTTAGGAGGAGTCGCATCTTGTGTCCATCAAAGCTCAGGAGAGGGCTGGGTCTACGCTGGAGGCCAGAAGGGAGCTCAGGGCTCACTGACACCTGTGATTGTTGGGTGAAGAATGACCTTTTGGAGTGCTCTTCCACCACCTCCTCACCCATCCAGAGATGGAGAAGGCATAACAGCCGGTAAGTGCACTATTGCTCTATTTAGCGATTCTTTTAAAATGGGATTGACTGGAATATTGTATTACCTGTTCTCTTGGAGATTTTGTTTCATGTACAGTTAAAAACGGTCATGTTTATTTGTTGCTGTTTGGAGATACTAACTACCTCTTAGCATCAATGTTCTCATAAATATTCAACTTCTATCTTTACCCAAATAGCAAATAATTTATTGGCTATGTTGGATTGCAAGCTCCTACATGCTTTCTGCTGCTCTGTGATGGCAAAGATGATATTTCAGGAGTTTTTCCAATGTTTCAGCCTGGAGGGAATGTAAATATAAGCATAACTGATTTTGAAAATGTGCCTTTTTTCTGTGTTTCAATGGCTTGCGCATTACAGTTGGTATGGCTGACAAATCAGCACTGATTGCTAATTAAAAAGCTGAATATATTAAGGAGTTTCACACATCCATTTCTTCCTTGGATTGAAACCCTAGCTGTATGAGGGAGTGCTAGTGAAGCTCTAATGGATACAGTCTAATTACTTGCCATTTCTGCTTTGACTTAACAGTTCATGAATTACAGTAACTCTGACTGATAGATCATTGCTGATTGCTAATTAAATGGTAGAATTCAGTTTTCTGCACCTCCAGCTCTTACCCCTGTGAAAAAGTGACACTCTGTATCTTAACAAAAAAAAGCTTTTTCTCTGCTTGTTTGTTGGTATGTAAAAGCTGATGGTCTCATTCCCCTGGAAAACAAAAATTCTTAGGGCACGTTTAACAGTGGTGGTGGATAAGTGTATTGCAAAAATGAAGTTACTACTGTGTAGCTTATAAAGGAGGGTTTGGCGAGAAGCTGTTGCAGGCAGCGTAAGGACTCAGCGTGTTTCCTTCCCATCCTCTTATGGATCGCCTCAGCCATCATTCAGCAAGCACGAAGAACAGTAGGGTTTTTAGCCCTTTTTCTGCAGGATAGGAGAATTCATTCACTGCCATAGGTACCTGCTAGGTCACCTGGACACTAGAACAAATGTGGGAATGGATTTCCTTCCGTTTTCTTTCTCTTCACTTGTCTGTTCTGTTCAACGTAGTTGGAATTTAATCTGGCTCTTTACAGTTTTACTACTCTCCTAATGAGTGATACGTCTGAACTTGTGAAAGCAATCTGTAAAACTCGTTGTGGCGTTTTCCCTCTAGTCCTCGATGGTAACGGGTAGAAATATGGGCAGCTGGTCAACTCTGGATATAGCTCTGCCAGAAGAGCAGTTTTCTCACTAAATGTCTGGTAATATGCAGTTCAGTTCCAGACTTAATCAAGAACAAGGGCTTGTTAAAATTGCTACAAATCTTCCCAAATTGACACATTAAAGATGTTGAGGCCTGATAAACTTTACTTTGTGCTGATTTCGGCCACTGAAAGCTTTACAAAAATACACTAAAATTTTATCCTTAAAAGACGCACTGTACCTCTGGAAAAAAATTGTGCTTCTCTAATCTGTCGTAGTTTGTGAGCATGCCCCTAAGTGTGCCAATATTTCAGTACATAGTTTATGTGAGTCCGTCACTCAAATACAATAGTAAAGAGAAATGGTATTTATTTGGGATCCCATCTATCAAAAAGCATAATGTTAAAATTCCTGGTATATAGATGATCATAATGGTCCCTTCTGGCCTTAAAATGTATTAAAGAGAGAAACCAAGAAAGTTATTTTTATAACTTAAAGCTTTATCTTTTCTTTGTTAGTAATTCTTCCTGTCTCAATATCACTGTTCACCTGAAGCAAAATAGGGATTATATTATTACTATGAGATAATAAAAAGAGTCTGCATTATTGCCATCAATACTTGTAATAAATGTAGCATTTGGAGTTCTAATGGGTAGTGGTAAGGTCCCCCCTCTTGCCACCGCTTCTTCCATCTAAAATAAGTATTTAATAGCATTGCTATTAATAGCAACTCAAAGTAAAGCTTTTGTAGAAAGAAGTGTGACAGCATCTGAAAAACAAACTATCCGAGATCATAACTGAACCACAAGATGTTATTGGTGTGGCATGGGTGCCAGAGGAAAGCTTTTAAAATCTTTACAAGCAGAGATCATGTGAAATCTTGATATCAACTTCTTGGACTACAAGATTTCTTGAAAACATTTTCTGACACTTGCTGAGGTAACTCAATATTTTTCATGCTGATGTGATCTTTGGAAGAAAACTGGAAGATTTTTGCAAACATCTATGGATACTCAAGGGAAATGGGGCAGCTGCTTTCACCAGCTGCTTTCGAAACTTCTGTGCCCAAACTACTGTGCCTCAGTTTCTCTACATGCCTGAGAAATGTGAGGTCTGCCTGCCCCGATAGTCTTGGTGAACACTGGGAGAAAGCTTTCTGCAGCTGGCAGCCCGCAGGATGGAAAAATGCCACCATTTCCTCTTTTTGACCAGGAAATGGCTAGAATGATTCAGCTAGGGGAGCTGGTGTAGCAAGTATTGACCTTTTTAAAGACAACTGCGATATGGAGCTTTTTGCCTCTGCTTTCTTCAATGAATGACCAGCTTCAAAGAAAAAGTTCACTGCTCTAATTGAATATTCTCCATAATGAGAGGGGTAAAAATAAACATTCTTCTCGGTTTATTCATGCATAAGCTGGAATCATCCAAGTGTGACATCTGAAAGGAACTACATGATTATAATCTGCAATGAGAACAAAGTTCATCTTGTGTGGTTTCTTACTTTTCACTGCAGGCTTTGAAAGAGGAAAGCGACTGCAGACTCTTAATACCCATTAAAGCTCAAGAAAGCCAGGACTGTGCAGTTCAACGTTAACCTTTTTAGTATTCTGCCGGATAATTGTCTGTCCGTTCCACCTTTTCCTCGCAGGTTAATGGGCTGGTTAACAGGGGAGGACAGGAACGGTTGGCCAATCGCACTACAAAGCGAACTGAAAAGGTCAAACGAACGCGCTGTATTATTCATGGACTATGCCTTGCTGAGGTATCTTGGATCTCGTGTCTCCCCGTGATGAATTGCAACAAGGACAAGAAACAGCCCCGTGTGAAATTGGCTCTTGTGACAATGATTGTAGTTCAAATAGAGGAATGTAGAATCGTGGCCCGCTGTCGTTCTGTGCTTTCAGATTAAAGCTGTGTGATTACGTGTAGCCACTGAGAGGGCCACTGAATAAGCAACAGTTGTATGACTTCCCAGTTGGATTCGAATATGATACGGTGTGTATGTGTATAAAGATTCGTTTCTTATTTTAGACATGGACTTTGTTTTGGAAATACTGCTTGCTGTCTAATATCTCTACATCTTTCGTATTGCTAAACTCATGATCGATTATAGATTTCTTAACATTAGACATCTCTTTAAATGGTATTTTGTTTAAAGGTATTAACACACTAATTCCTACAAAGGTTGCCTAGGATGGGGGCTTCCCTGAGCAAATGTGTTGACAGTCCTTGTTCTCAGGAGCTTGCAATCTGTCTAGACAAATTTCAAAGAAAACTTGATGCAACCCTTCTTTCTCTTGTCTTCCGTGTGAAGTTTAAGTGGAGGGAGATGCTTGCAGGAGAGTGACTGAAGTGCTCTGAATTATTTTCTGGACCGCTCTCCCTCTCAGGGACAATGGAGGGACATTAGCAACAGCAGACCTCTGATTTAATCCTTAGCAGCAGCTGTCAATAGCGCATCTCCTAGGCTAGTCCCTTCCGCTGGATGTCACGAGTGCATCTCCTGTTTTTTCCGCTGGTGAGGCATTTCGTTTATTACTTCAGCTGTGGAGCTGTTCACTACCATTCTGAACCACAACCTTATATTTTCCAAGTGTTTATATGCAACACCTTTGACAGAGAGACTTTACAAATAAGGAGAGTGAAAAATGTTTATTAAGTTCAAATACTGTATCTTCTCTAAGCCATAATCAGTGTTGTAGCCAGACAAATACACCTAATACCTGAAAAAGCTCACTCTTCTTGTGTTTGTTGTCCCTTCCAGGGCTTAGTACAGAAATTCTGGCATTTACAAGGAAGCAATGATTGCAACAGCAAGCAAAAGAGTTATGAGGTAGTCTTAGGGGAGATGGATATTTATATCTTTTTTTTTTCCCCCCTTTAAATTGGTATAGTGTTCTCTGTTTCTCATTGAGTGGTTTCAACTGACATCAGTTGCCTGGGGCCAGTGAACCTAGCTGTCAACAGATAAATCTTTTTTGTGACAAAAGAATGATGTGATGGAGGGAAGCAAAACCCCCATCATTCATTTGGAAACTAGTCTTTGCAACAAAAGTGACCTGAAAGTGGAGCTCTAGGGGAGTGGTCTCAGAGGTGTCCTTGTGTACATGACTAAAATAGCCACAGCAACCACAGGCCAGACAATTTTTAATGTTTTCTCAAAAAAAGGAGGAAAAAGTGTAGAATCCAAACTTTTAATAATATTTATTGAATGAGAGGAGCTGCAGTGTATATCATCATCCTATGGAATTCCCCAGCTAAGAGGCCAGGAATCAATATAATACAGTTATTAAATTTCTTCAAAAGGCAAGTTAATTTTTTTTTTTTTTTAATTTTGTAGGTGAGCCTAGTGAATCTCCTACTTTAGGAACTATATTGCATGCAGCAAGCACCAGAAATTCCCCCTCTCCTTCCCCATTGTCCAGCCAAAATGAAGGGTGTGAATAGAGTAAAGTCAATGAATGTTTTCTTGCGTCTTTCTCTAGAGTGTCCTATCCAAAACAGGCACGGCATTTTCTAGACTGCTTGCTTGCTTTGTTATGACAAGTTCTCCCTTCCTAGAACAGACAGTGATTTGATAAGAGGCTTTTATTCTCAAAGAGTCTCAAGTAAAATACTTACCGCAGATTTAGGCCTGGAAATCTGTGCATTGTGGATGTTTTGTTTTAGGGAAGACGGCAACCCATTTCTCCACGACAGAGGCTCCTTTCACGTTTGCTTTGTGTTGTTTCTCAGTTCATTTCTTCCTCTGACGGCAGTTTTATTCTCTGGCTTTCTGGAGGTTAAGGGGCTCTGTGGCTAGGTGTTGGCCTAGATGTTTTAGACATCCAGTAGATTTGGGCTGTGGTCTTGTCTCTCAGTGATGCCTTGATCACGTCTAGGATCTGGGTCGCTCACAGAGTCCTGCATTGAGGCTGTTACAACTTTGTCAGCACGCTGGTATCGGCTTTTCCATGTTACACAGGCTACTGCCTTCTCACTGGCAGTGTTGCTTGTTTGTTCCCAAAGATCATCTGTTTTCTTTGTGTTTAATTCTTTTTCATCATTCTAGGTAAAAACACATCAGTTTGCATTAAATATTGCAGAATCGTAAGCCAGCTTACATCAAATTAAGAGTATTTGCTTAACGTGCTGATGATATACCAAACTGTATGTTCACTGTGACTTGGTGATCCGTGGGGAGCAGTCTTCCTGATTTAGTGTGTGTCTGCTCATCAAAGATGGATGATTGCCACTATGTGTCATAAAACTTCGTCTGACAAAACCAACTCCGTAGCAAAATAATGCTGTCTCCAAAGGGCAATAATTCTTTGTTTCTGTGTCCCACATGTTTAAGGAGCTCTAGATGGCTCAGATTTTCTCAAAAAGATTTCTTTATACTTATTCTGTTAAAAAAAAGATTTTTGAGAACTAAGAAAGAAAGTGCTAAAGCTTTGATGGTCCTTTGTTCGTTGTTGAGAGCCTAGGAGGATGGTCTCTAGCAGCTGAAAATCTGTCGGGTTTAGATTCCTATCTGCGACAAATAGATACTGGGAATTAAGTGGCTAAATACCTTTGAGGTCCTGAATTTTTACTTAAGTCTTAAAGCTGGGCGGGGGGGGGGGGGGGGGTGGTGGTGGATTCTTCCTTTCTTTCTATCTTTTTGTTTGGAAGTCACTCTTGAATGAGAAATTGCAATGAACTGAATTCTCTTTTTATGGGATGAGGTTATTTTCTTGTAAACAAGGTAAATGAAAAGGAAATGCCAACCGCAGAAGAGATTGCACGTGTCGGCTGAGGATGCCTGTCAGGCATCATCTGACAAGGTGATCTCTATCGAAAAGTAGGTCAATACTAGTAAAAGCAGGCATTGCTGTGCTCATTGATGACAGGTCCCAGGCGATGTGGGAATGTCTTCCCTTGAAGGCCAAAGGGACATAAGGTGTGCCTGCCCTGCAGGTTCCTGCCATCGGAGTGCAAGACGCTGCTGAGATTTGCACTGGCAAAAGGCAGATGCGCTTATTCTCCCTGGACTGTTTGTGCCTTTTTTAAAAACGATCACTGTCTGCTGGAGGGGGGAAAACCATTCTTATGGCACACGCTAGAACAAGGGATTTCATACTCTTAACCACAGGGCAGAAATTGGGCTCTGTTTTTGCTTTCTCTTTTTCTAGTGTTGTGTCTTGTACTTGTAGCGATATCTGTAGTGTAAGGCACTAATCTAGAAAGTAGGCAACGTGAGGCTGAACTCCTGTCAGCTGAGCATGGAGGGATCCCTGTCTTCACTGCTTCTTGCGTGGTGATCAAGCCACAAGGATTTTATGGAGAATTAGGCTACAGACTATTCTTAGGCCAGAAAAATATAAGCCCCTTTTGAAGTAGATGGGCTTTCTCTAAAAATCTAAGCCCTTTCAGCTATATGCACCCACACAGTTCTGTAAATCTTCGTGCAAAGGTGCTTCCCCAAATGAGCAGGTAGCTGAAGTTACAACCCCAAGCAGTTGTCTGATGCTACCCGTATCTCCCCAGCTTCTTCCTCATGGAGGTGGAGAGAAAAGCGCGCTGCTGGGTTTACTATTTAAATAAACAAGACAATCTGCAAGAAGAATCAAGCTAAGTCTTTTGTGGACGTTTATTCCAGCCAGTTAAGACTAATGAAGTGCAGGAATATCTTGCTAAAGGTACCCCATCGTGGGGGGAAGGCTCATTAAGTTGAAAGGTGGCTTTTGTTGACCTATCTATCAAATATCTACAGCGTTGATTTTCTTGTTCTCTTTGTGGCCATGTCTTTGGGGCTGGTGGGGGACAGTTTTCTGTTTCCTAGGCTCTAATGTTGCTGTGCGCTCTGAAGCTTCTTCATTTTCATTTTCTGCCTCCTTGCTATTCTAAGCTTTTTGTTCTTTAAGAAACTGTCTTCTGTTTGGTATAAGAAGTCTTCAATTATTCCAACCTGCAATTATAAAGAAGCGGTGTCAGAAGTATGTCCCTTCCCCTGTATAAAAACATTAAAAACTCTTGCAATTAGTTTATTTCAAAACTAATTGTCTTTAGAAAGAAAAGGGCATGAAGGCACCTGTCATACGACCGGCTGGAGTAACAGTACATGATTTCATGAATTTTTTTTGTCCCTTTCCATTTGGATTCAATTACTTTACTGCTGTGGAATAGACTTCTTTCATTGATATCTGTACATTGAAAACAGGAATTTATCACAACTCTGTCTTTAAATGGCATTGAAAAACAGCCACCTTAAAAGGAGGGGATGATGAGGAAATTAATCTCAGGCAAGTTTTTCTTGATAAGGAAAGGGAACAGAGGCTTCTGGCATTTATATGCCAAAAATCAACACACGGAGAAAAATGAGTATTTCACGTTGCCGTGGCAAGAACCATTTTTCTATTAAATCAAAATGAAGTTCTGAATAAATATGTTTTCCCATGAAATATAATTCACTAGAGAATACAGCAAAAGAATAAAAGATGCTGAATGATAATTCCTATAGACAACCTCAGTCTCCTTCCAAAATAAAAACATAATTATTCTAATCAAGAGTACATTCAGATAGATATGCATCTTCCTTGCAGTGGTGATTTCAAAACAATCTTAAATATGTATAGTAATGGTACGGTGTATAGGTATTCTGTAAATACCAGGCATTCATAATTTCATGGCTATGTCTTCATACCTTACCTTTATTCATACGCTTTGTCAGCTTTTGCAACGTGCAGCACTTCTGCAAGCTGAAGATGAGAATCATCTCCCTTCACACTGAGTTATACGCAAGACCTAGACCCTATATAATACAAGGATCTAAAGAATCAATCTTCCAATTGCGTTCTAAGCTGCAATCTTTAAAAAAAAAGTCCTAATCTATCATTCTGACACACATTCGGTGGAGCGTTGCTTCTTTAGTCACAACACAGAACAGCTGACTATGAATTAATCTGAGCGTGGCTTACTATTGTATTTATTCATATATTGAGCTGTTGCTAAAGCGCTCCTCAAGCTTGAACCTGAGGCAGTGCTGGGCACTCTGGTCATGGCTGGCGTTGGTGAGGGATGTGTGTCTGATAGGAGAGGGAGAAAACCATGCAGGCGCAAAAGATGATGGACAATTGCTTCTGACTCGCTGAGGGCAAAACGTACAAATTTGGGAGAGGAATTCTCCACCTCCTGGTCCCCACCAAGCTTGGAGGGTCAGTGGATCGGCTTTGCACAGCGCTGTGCGTGAGGCCGCGGAGGAGAGTTTCTTGCTGCGCTCACGGACCTGATGGGCACTTGCTCGTGGGCTTTAGCTCCTCCGTTGCCAAGAGATCCTCGGCAGCAGGAACATCCGGAGGTTGGGGCTCGCTAAAGATAGCCTAGCAGGCTAGCTCTGGTATGATGTGCTCACAATACAAACATGCGGCGGATTAGAGAGAGGAATCATTATGCTATCCTCATTTTTAAGAAGCTGAAATAAAAGCTTAGGAAATCATTGATCTGGCCAAAAGCACACAGGAAGTCTGAGAAAGACTAATCACTTGGTGCCAGGCTCCAGTCCGTGGCCTTAGCCGTGTTTAAAGAAAAACAACAAAAACATTCGTATTTTCCAGCTACTGGGAGCAAGCGACCTTCATTGCTGGGGGGATTTTCTGGGATGCTGGAGATCTCCTGCCTGCTTCTTTCTGGAAATCTTGCTCAGAAAAGTCTCCCTGGGCAGCACCCGTGTTGGGCAGGTGGGGGCTGGTGCGGGGGATGTGGAAAAGAGGCACAAGGCAAGGAACAAATTTTTACAGTCGCTCCCTTAGTGACAACACACCGGCGGCCACACGGTGAGTGATGTCATCAGGAAGCTCTGGGCGGAATTATGTTCATACCCCAAGTCACAGCTTGTCTGCTGTTATGTGCGTTTTGTATTTATAGACTACCTGTCAACTCCAGCCCCCAAAATAAGTTCTAATATGGCATATCAAGGGTGGAAATAATGGTTGCTTACATAATTGCAATGCTACTGACTCAGCTGATGAGCTGATGATGTTATTTACACAGCAGTGATGGCATTCAAACCCTAGCTGACTTACAATTACACTGTATGCTCTGAACCCTAGCACGATTTAAATTACCATACGAGCACAATGAAAATACAGTCGCTTGACAAGATAAAGGATTGGGGGGGGGGGATGGTTTAAAAATGTCTTTTCAGTGGCTGCAATGTTCAGTAGTGCTTATTCATGGCTTTTTTGCTTGCACATTTCATTTTAAGAAAGTAAATTGGAAGCATTATGTTCTGCCTTTTCGCCGTGATTTAGAAGCTCCCTGTGCCCGCTCCTCTGCTGTTGGACTGCAGTGAGCCACCTCTGTGGCTCTCATTGGGAAATGCAAATTTTTTTAAATCAATAGTGTCACTTTTTTTTCCCAATAACTGTTTGAAAAGGAATCCGTGTGGATGGGAGTGAGCTGAAGGACATAGTTCGTAACCAGCCCCAAAGTGATTGCTCTTAGAAGCACGGCTGTTGGAGGGAAGTGGATTTCCTTGGAAAAGGCTTGTGACTTATTCCTAGACAAAGCAATAGTTAACCACAGACTGATGCTGACGCCAAAGCTCAGAGTGGTATAGCCAAACCCTTCAGCCACTGCTCAGGCAAGAGCTGTGCTGAAGTCAACGTGAAGAGCAACGCAGGATTTGATCCACAGTGGAGCATCCATGCTGCCCATGACCCGCGGGAGGCTCCTTGCATGTCCGATCCCACACCGCGTAGGGATCAGCAAAGCTGGATCAGGCCCTCGCAGCCTTTGTGCTGGGACTTTCTCTCCCTCTCGCTCCCACCGTCAGCGCAGTGCCAACGCGTGCCGCAGTGCGCGCTCGGGAGTCGGTCGGCAGCGTCGGGCCTGTCCCGCGCGGGCTGCACGTAGGCACCGCGAGCAGCCGTGCCACCTGGTTGGCCTTCTTGGAGGGAAGTCCCTCAAAAGCTCTCCTGGACATGTGAAATGCCGTTCTCCAGCATAACCAGGTATGCAGGGTCTTTACGGTCTTTTTGCTCAGTGTAATTTCTTCATCGCTTGCTGACTAGAGAGCTTATAAAGCCAATTTGGACTTCAGCCTGTTTTTAGTCCTCTGCTACCATGTCATCTCACTTTCAAGACATCCCAAGTATTTGCCAGTGCAGTTGCTCCCAGCAATGCCTGGGAAGGACAAAACCTCCGCGTGTGTTGGAGAGGAGCGTATGCCCTCTGATCGATAAGCTGCCAACCTCGATGGCACAGCCTTTGCTCTGCTGCCGAGACACCGGCATAGAGCTGCAGCACTGACAGAGTACGTTTAAAAAGTATTTCCTTGTTCTTTTATTCTCAAAGAAAATTGGTTGAATGAGAGAGGTTGTGTCTGCCTTCCCTCCCTGCCACACATTAAGGCATTTTCATTCTGACACGGAGTGAGAAGGTGAAAAGCATAATTAAGGCCCCAGAAGTGACTGGATGGGCTATAAGTCAATTAGTCTGCTCTAGAGTCGAGTTCTGAATTCACTAGGAAATGAAAATGATCCGTGGTTCGTGTGGATGCTGAGGTGATCAGCTCATTCTTAACTGAAATGGGTTTACTTAGCTCTCTAAGGCTGTGCAGAATCTGTAAATGCTTGCACTTTTGGCACATTTATCTAATGTGGTTTATGCATGCAGTGAAAATCTGGAATTCTTTTGATAACAGGAAATGTAGCAGGATTAGCTTGAAGGGCGAGCTGCAGAAGGTCTCATCAGGCAAGGCAATACATGGTTTCTCTTTGGCTTAGCATTTGATTCAGAACTACGGGATTTTTTTTGAAAGCAACATTACATAGGATTTCACACAAAGATAAGGAACAGTACAGGCCTTGTTTGAAGCATATAAAAATACTTCTAATCCTGCCCTCATGCACACGTTGCCCAGGGACAGACAAAGGGAAGACAGAGGAGGAGGGCTCGCGGTACAGTGCAGCGACTGCTCCCGAATCCCTGACACCTCGCTGCTTTGACCGTTCAGCTCTGCTCTCTGGACGTCACCCTGATTGATTCTCTTGCGGCATGGAGGGATATATAAGCAGCACTTGCTGGCTGCAGCTGAATTACAATTATAGAAAGATTTCAGTGTAAGGGACCTCTGGAGGTCACCTAGACCAACCTCCTCTTCAAAGTAGGGCTTTATGGGAAGTTACCACCTCCTTTGCTGCTAGAAGTTACTGCATTTCTGGTAATGCCCAGTCAGTCACTTCTGAATTTGCCTGCATGCAGCTAGCTTTGCCCTGGAACGTGCACAGCACTAGTATATTCTTTGCCCTGTCTGTGTGCTCCCTTGGATAAGACATCCCGCATATGGTTCTTAATTATGTGATATGCACCAACTGTAATGAAAGAAACCGAGATACTATCCATCTCTCAGGGTGGTGCAAGTTCTGATGCATCAGAGATGTCATTAAATGTGTCAATTTTTACTGCAAGGACTCTGTTGCAAGGAATAGATGTCCATGTTCGATGACTTACTAATGGTCCAAAGGAAGCTTCATGATTTAGCCAAAACATGGGGAAGCCATTCTGGTCACAGACTAACTTTGAATGCACATGTGTTTTTTAGAAGATCAGCATAAATCTGGATAGAAATACAAAATGTCAGTTATAGTAGCTGCTAGAGTTTAGGATAGCATGAATGAAGGAGCCCATGCCCCATCAGGACAAACCGATGAAGGAAAAGTGCTTACTTTGTTTAGAGAAAAAAGTAGATGGATATGCAGCAAGCAGACTCATTCCCAGTGTTATAGGATTAATAGGGTAAAACTGTAAAAGTATGTTTCATGTAAAGGCATGCATATAGGTTTTCTAGAGTGCCTAAACATCCAAGCTTCCTAAATCCCAAAAGCAATTAGGGGTGTTAGTCTCGAATAGGTAATAGGAGCTTTTGAAAATGTCTGCAGGAGCTATAAATAACATGCAATGGCAAAAATGATCTTCTGGCATACAGAATCTTTTTTTACTTGGGAGCTATGAGTAATAGAAAGCAAATGAGCTGCCTTTAAATATGAAGTACCTCTCAACATTTTCCTTTGTCTCCTAGAGCTACTTACTAAAGCACTCCTTGGAGTGAATGTAACCAAAAGAGCAGTACTTAAAGGGCTTAGAGTAAGCAGGGATGACTGTATGGAGTGTGGAGGAAAGTTGAGTAGATGCTTGAGGAAGAACTACTGATTTTTATTAAAAATTAAGTCCTCATCTGTGCCTTCCAATAAGGTTGATTAGAACAAAGGTTGCTCAGTGTCTGGAAAAAATCATGGTTTTATTGTTTGTGTGTTAAGTGAAGCACATCTGAGCTGTTAGAGTTGCTTTTGGAAGGGGACAGGTTTGCACAGTGCCCCATGGTCGTCTTAGCTACCGTAGCGAGGCCAAAATCGTTGTGCTACATTTGTTTGGCAATGTAATCCAAATATCTGCACAATTCTTGCCTTGGACTTGCTTTTGGAAATCTTCATGGTTTTAGATGCTGATGCCAAAGATAAATACACTGCCCCTCATGCTCTATTTTTGTAATTTCACGCGCCTGGTTTGTATGCACTGCCTTTCTCTAATGAAGGGAGTATGACAGACAGCTCTGTCGCACGTTTCCATCTGAAAGGACTGAATTTAGTGAAATACTGAAAACCAGTGTTTACCTATAGGAAAGAGGATAGCACATTAGCGAACAGCCAATGCTAAAAGCAGATGGAGGAAAGAGAGTGTTTGTTGAGGAGGAACTGAATAACAATAATAATAATAACGATGATGGTAAAGAATTACATACAGTAACCACCTTACAACTGAAAAAGTCCCTTTTTACTTTATGAGCTCTCCTGAAATCACTATAAAGCTCAGTGCTTACTATGAGCAGTCTTGTTGACTCGTGCTATTTTTAACAGCAGTAAGAAAACCTAGTAGCAAGTGTTTATAGGGCTGGAGACCTTCTCTAGTAGAGGGCAGCAGGTAAGCAGACTGCTCATTTATAACTGACAGCATGATTAGCAAGGGCTGGGGAAATATTTATCTAAATCCCTACGCAGGGATTGTTAATGCCCAGCATCCTGTGATTTAACTGCCTGGCAGCTACAGCCAGCTACATTATTCCAACGTTTAAGACATTTACTGCTCGATTGCCATATTTGCTGCTCTTTAAAACGATTCCAGTGAGCTAGGTTATCCTATAGCTTGGTGCAACAGAGCAAGGCCTTTCTCATAGCAAAACCTTTTCTCTGTACACCGTACTTATGCTGTAGCTGTAATGGCGTAAGAATTATGGGTAAAGATGATATCTGTTTTTAGACCAACTGATTTAGCTGGAGAAAACAAGACAGGCTTTTACATATACAAATTTTCCTTGTGGTCTAGAACAGCAAACTTGAAACTTGCAGTGTCTACTTCAGACCTGAATAAAAGCTTCCATGCCTGAAAGCTCAAAGTTTCTTAGTAGTAGCATCCTATGTTTTTTATCTCATATTGCTAGTCTATCAGTGATCTGGAAGTACGGCTGTTTGTAAAAATGTATAGTGTATGATGTCACTTCTGAAGCTCGTATTTATGTTAGATATTGGTGCCTGGAGGTGGGAAACCAGGCAGGGTGCAATTGCTTCTCCCCATGCAGCTGGGGACACTTTCAGCATCTTGCCGAGGTCACAGAGAGGAGGCAGCTGACAGTCATGCTGCCGTGGCATTGCGACGTCTTTACTTCTCTTGTATGTGAGACGGATAAAACCAAAGACCCACAGGGTCTGATTTTAGGGGCCAGGAATACTGATAACACATGAAATCCCATTGTCACCTCTCTTACACAAATAGTTCTGTGGACTCTATCGTATGCTTTTACTCTCCCCAAAGTGGTGCTGAATTTATTAATGGGATTCTTGTGTTGCCTTTCTATCGCCATTCTCCTGTATCACCTCAGATTCAACGGCGCAGATCTGTTCTACTCAAGCACTCTTCTAACTTCATCTGTTCTGAGAACTTCACTCACTGCAAGGTTAAAAAACCTCTTTGCTACAGTTACTTCTTGTCCCTCTCAAGGATGTCACTAATTATGAGTTAATTCTTTATGGAATGTCTTAACGTGTTCTCCAGCTTTATCAAGAAGCTGATTTTTGGCCAACTCTTATCAAAAGTTTAGCTCTTCTCCTCTCCCTGGTAGCTCTGCTCTTCCTTGCCTTCACTATCAGTCTACCTGTATCAATGCCACTAATATTATTTTCCTCTTGTATTTTCACACCTCTCTCTCCATTGAAGAACTTGAATAGACTTCCACTGCTATTCCTGCAAATTCACTTTTTCTCTCCTTCACCATCCTTTCCTTTTTCCCTCCCTTTTCACAATGGATGTGAGCGTTCGTGGAACATCCAGTTGTAACGCGGCCCCTGGAGCAGAACAGACCAGGAACTGGTTTCCCTCTATCAGTTTAGGGATAGCCAAGCCAGCTCATGAGAGGGCACCAAAACCCAGTCAGGTTTGGAAGTCTGCAGCTTCTCAGCACAGAGTGCGCATGAGCAAGCTGAGTCGTTCAGCGGCTGTGGCACGGGCCTGGATGACTTTACAGGACCTTTCAATGTCATATACATCAAATAACTGTTGTAGTAGCCAACCTCAGCAACACGTCCACTTTCCGTCAACATCCTATGAATCTCCCTTCTTGTTTCTCCGGCTGACCTAAAGACTAGCTAGTCTATGGCCCTTTTCCATGGCTTGATTTTCAATTAAGAGATAATGTCAGTGAAGAGCACAGTTCATCAGATAGTGTTCCCCTGCTGTTGCAAAAGGCAGAGATGTAGTAAGCAGAGGTTAACTATTGAAAATCTGTTTGCCTGGCTAAAAGATTATATAATATGTTAGACTAATTTTACTTCATTTCGTATTCACATATATTAGTGCAGCTTTTGTTATATACTTATCCTTATGTAAGTTACATCTGTTCTTTTATTCACTCACCCATGTTTGCTCTGCTTTCAGATTTATGAAACAGACATTCCACTGAGCTCAGCAAATGATGGGCATAATAACTTATCTAAATTGCAAAGTATGTGATGCCCTTGAGGTAAACTCAGATGTGAAGGTTTTATGAAGTGTCTCACATGTAGAAGTGCAGGAAAGTGTTTATTTGCCAACTCATGTCTATCCTGTGGCTGCTCAAATGATGTTAAGAGGATCCTATGAAACCACTGTGAAGTCCTAGGGGCTAAATGGAGGAGAGAAGTAGAACTACATTATTATCTTCATAAAGGAAGCAGAGCCATACTGGCACTCGCTGCCTTATTTGACTCTCCTCTTTCGATGTCAAATTTCTGGTTGATAGGCTCTAAAGTGTCTATTTATTTAATGACATGCCTCTCTCTGTAACGATATTGAGGGACTTCATTAGTATTAATGAATTTATTCTTATAGGATAGAAAAGTAATCGCTCCTTTCTTTCTTTCTCTTACAAAACTGAAGAGAAATGAAGGCTCCATAAAGGAAAGGAGCAGCCTTAGGGCTGATCCTCTAAACCCTTCTACTTGTAGTTGTTATAAAGTTATGAGGTGCCTATGTTTCTGCAATGGCCGTGCAGAGATTTGATTCTCTGAGTTACTCGGGGTCGAGCTCTACTGCTAATGTCGGTGTTTTGTTCACTGCATGTTTCACTTTAATCGTACGTAACTCTCCAGTGGCTGGAGAACTCTTCTGGGACAGAGTCTAATTATCAAATGAGTTCCCATCAGTGTCTCTTGGAAGTCTCCTGTTCATTACTGCAGAGCACTGTGCGTCTGAGCTTATTGCCCAAACCACTGGGCTAAGTCAGTCTCTCTATATTAATAAATTCAGATGTAATTTATCATCAGTTAAGGAGAGGTAAGCAAAAATACGTTTCTGCCTCCATCCACTGGTGAAGACTTGAGCCTCTTTAAAAGATGGGATTTGGTCTGCGCTCTTTCCCATAGCATTTCCTATTGACTATTTTATGTGGGCTTCCCATTCCTATTGGTGGTTTCAGAGAAGACTGTTCTTAAGGAATTCTGATAGTGCAATATTTAAGTCCTTTTGCGACTCAGCTCGTAACACAAATTGGACAGAGCCAGCAACTAAAAACAAATTCCTAGGCATCCTATTATGGTGCCTTAAATCCTCTGTAAGCCCAGCAGTCTAGAAAGTGACAAGTTTAATTTGAGATTTTCTGACAACTATGAAAAGAAGGAAGGAGGTAAAATACATTTCATGAATGCACTTGCTCCTCTTTTCCAGCAAAGTCAGCTGAGACTCAGTCCCTCCTTTAATTAATTGAAAGGTCTTTACATCCAGGTGTCTGTGCAGGAGACCTGCCCTAGAGTCACTGCACGGAGGGCAGTTAAGTGTTGTAGTATGTGTCAAAGAGTATGAGACTGCTTGTACAGATGGGAGAGCTAAACTCTTCGTGGCCACCTACACAAGCTGGGGAAAAGGGGGGAAACCAGGCAGGGCATGGCAAGCTGTCACTTGTCCCTCCGAACCCGTCCATCTCGCTGGAAGCGCCGGTGACAGGCCTTGGTGACACGGACCGCTGACGGCTTTCTCATGCGGCTCAACAGCCTGCGCTCAAATTTTAGCCAGGGGGCTGGAAGGAAAAGTGCCCTTGAAATCCTGGAGAACAGACGTGAAAGGGGTTTTGAGAGCCTGCCTCTGGGTGTTCTTCAGGGATATCCGTCTAACTCGTGCGTAAAGTGGATTTTTCGTAATCTCCCAAGGTAATCCAGGCTCTCCTAGGTCAGTCCTCCTTGTGGTTGGAAAGTCTGTATCCTGCTAATGCTGAGAAAGGCATCTCCTTTCCAGTGCCATTTGCTTTTCTCAGGCTAACTACTAGGCCATTTTTCTTTTCTTTGTATTGAAAACGTCCAGAAATAATTAGCCCATTTGACAAAGCAGTTCACTTAAAAACATATATTTGTCAGTGGATTGGATGAGCAGTGCAGCACCCAAAACACTTGAAACTGCACATACATTACTGCTTTGTCACTCCTGTAAATTCAAAATTGCCCAGATTAATTTCAAACTAATTTGATAAGCCCTCTGCTCCGACAAAAGGAGTAGCGCTTGGATGTCAGGCTTTGTGCCCTTGTGTGTCACACTTCAGCCTAAATGAATTTTTTTATGGCTGACTTAGAAAATAGAGATCTGAAAACAGTGTTTTGTAATGGGAATTCTGACAGACCCTTTAACCATTTGGAAAATAGGCACAGCTATAATTCTGCTGCATCAGAGAAAATTTTTGAGTGCTTTCATTAGGCGCAACAGCTGTTTCTACTGCAAAAGCCAGACTTCATTGGTGGTAGCGTAGCTGTCAGCTTTTCAGGAGTTTAGCATTTATAGCTACTTGCATAAACCCTTTTATATTCTTTTTCTCTTTCCAATGTATGTAAATTAATTCAATAGCATAAATACAAATAACTACCTTGTAACTAGATCTGTGTGAAGGTCCTTTGTAGGGTCCTGCAATCAGTGTCACATGAGGAAGGAACTGAGAAATTCTGAGCTTTTCTAAATAGTTCTAGCACGTAGAAGTTACACGCTGTAATCCATGCCACATCAGCTTTTCATCATCTGCCTTAATCCTCTTTCTCAGTTGCTTATTAGGGTTCTTCAACCTAGCCTAACATCCTTAATTAGAGCTGGTGGAGAAAGCTCCCAGAACATTTTCCTTCCTCTTCTGTTAAAAGAGAAAATTTCTCTGAGCACATGCTGAAATTAAAATTTTGGAAGAAAAGTAAAATAAAAAAGAAGTATTTGATGATGCTTTTCATTTCTTTATTCTGAAATAACATAGAAATATATTTTTATAGTATGAAACAAACAGTAAGTTCCACTTGGAACGTGAAGCCTTGTGTCAAGTACAGTTATTCAATTGTCAAAAACGAAATGCAAAGCTATGTTCAGACTGCAAACAAATTGTTAAGCACCACATTTGAAAGTGGCAGAGAGCAGATTTTCAGGGCTTCAGTAAATTTTATTACTAAATATGGAATTTTGCACAAATTCATGTGGCATAATATGGGATGCCAGTCGATTTGTAAATGTTAGCTTGATTTCAGTTAAGATTACACTGAAAGTAAGAGTAGCCAGAAAAATATAAAGAACGTACATACATACATACACATAAATACACTGAATGAAAATATTTTGAAGTTTTACTAAAATTAAAATGACATATTAGCTAGTGTCTGTTGAAATATGTGGGAATCTTTTTAGTACCAGCAACAAGCTTTCAACGAGCTGTTAATAAATATTTAGATATCTGTTTACTTGGTCTAGCTTTCAGCCATGTTCCCTTCTCAGCAGCTCCTATTGGACTGTGGCTGTTCAGAGGTCTGGAAATCAGGTGGGTTATTTAAACACCTAACGATGGATTGAAATACTTACTTTAGATAGAAATTTTGGAAAAAATTTGTCTCTGGTACGTAAGTCCATGCTCTGAGAATGGGGAAGATAACTGTTAGAGGAGAACAGGGGATTGGATATTTGTAAATATGTCACTTGCTCTTTGCATTTTTATTGCTATCAAAGTTTATCAAGCATGGCAAGAAATACATGTAAAATTGTATAAATATATATGATTGTATATCATATGTAGTGGATGTGTGACAAAAGATTCTCATGCAATCTGTGGGCAGGTGTGAGAGATTTAGAAAATCTTTGAGTGCTATGCAAGAGTGGTATCCACATTTATCATTTGTTCTGCCTCATGAGCATTCCAGGATGAAACCAAATCTGTGTGTTATTTTGGGCATTTAGGTTTTAGTTAGTTTCTAAAAACAATCGGTACTTTGAAAACTTTATTATGAGCCACGGATCTGACATCTCAACAAGACATTACACCTAGTTAGACTCCATCGCAGACACATTGCCTTCTCAAAACTTTAATTCAAATGACTTGTAAATATTGATTCTGAAGGTACCTTGGCCCTCAGCTGTTGTAATTGAATTGTTTCGGACACCTCTGTCATATTTGCTTTATCTAGAAAAGTTCAGACTGTTTAAAATAATGATAAAAGAATAGATCCAGAGTGCCAAATAGCAGCTGGCAAGCAGGCGGGGTTACTGAGGCTTGAGCAAGGGGCGTTTTGCAGTGCCCCGCGTTGGTGGCACCGATGATCACGGTACATCTCGTGGGTTGAGAGGACATGGGATGTTCAGCCCATCGATTCCAGAATTTCTTTTACGTATCTATGGGGACCTGGATTTCTCACGCAGAATAAGCAGGGCCGTGTTTCATTTCAGTGCAGCAGTGTCAGTCTGCCTTCCACTCATCCTACTCATGCTGACTCAGTGCGGTCAGAGTTTGGATTTTCAGAAATTTCCCCGAGGTCTGTCTGCAAACCCGAAATGCCAAAGAAGGCCCATTTCAAGTCCTATCAGGTTTTAAATCCAAATCCTCTGTTCAGTCTTCCGGGAGAGCTGCGATACAGACTGAGCGCGTGTCTGGTTGGGCTCTGACAGAGCCATAAGAATTAGTGTAAGAGCAATGTTTTGAGCCTTTAGCAAAATTTTCCCTTCCTGGTGATGTGTTGCTATCCTTTTTCTCAGAAGTGGCTGAATGTCAGTGGCATTGAATGCCCAGAGTTGTGAAGTGCTTTGGTTTGAAAGGCTCTGGGAAAATGTAAGATACTCTTATTACATCCCAGCCTGAGCCGTTATTCATTACATCAGGTCAAATCCATCTGTATGGAGAACCAACATAAGGCTCCCCGCACTTCCCAAATCCTTTAAGAATTAAATAGACCGGTTGCTGTGCAGAGACTCCAGAAAGGCATTTGCCTGTCTTCTACATTTCACATCGCTGAAGCCTCATTTGAGCTCCAGGAAGGGCCTTAATTTGCCGGCCTGAATTTTATTCCTTAACGACGCGCCCTCCCACACCGACAATTAGTGCACGATCCCATATGACAAAGATGGAAGAGAAGTAGAAGTATCAGCCAAAACTAAGCTATTCGGATTTCCCATTTGATAACCATATGAGACTATTAACATAGAAAAAGATCAACCACGGGAGTTAAAGCAAGAAATAAGTACGTACTTGTGGTAAGTGCCCGAGTGCTAACAGAGTTCGAGACATACAGTCTGGTTTAAAATGGCACCTACTTTCTTCTCTACCTTTTGAACAGATACGACTCAGATGGACATTTACTCCCCAAGGAACAATATACTCCTCTGCCCTTAGCTGCAGGTTTTACCTTCTGAATTTTATTCCACACACGTTCTTTATCACTTCTTCTTCCTTCAAGGGTGTCCATGGCATCTGCCATTAGCGACTGCAGCTGTGGTAGCAAGATAAAAATTATCAGTGTGGAATTCACACAGAAATAACTTCTCTAAATACACAGATTAAAACCTAATTAAAAAATCATTTGTACGCTGATGATTTTATTACTCATCTTTCACACAATGAGCACTGCCACCTCATCTTTGCTTCAGCCGTTACACTGTATTATGGTGGTTATAAAATACTTAACAATGGGAAAAAAATCCTCTGGAAAATTTGTATTTGAGCCTATAGGTTTTAATGCAGTAAATGTTCATATTTAGCAAAGGAGGACTTGGGTTGTAAAGAATAAAGGTTCCATATTTCATTATTTAGCTCTCTGGGATATTCTGTGTAGTACATGAATGCCTTTTAGTATTTTCTCCCAAGGCTAATGTATCATAATTTAAGGCAGCATGTAAAACCTCACAAGAGGACAACACTAATGCTGAGGAGCTTTTACTGTAGCTGAAAGTATCTAGCTCATTTCCCCTCTTTTTAGTATCCTTTTCTTTGACAGAGCCCCCTCCCTCTCGTCGTTCAGCATAACAGAGCATAAAAACAGGGCTGATGATTTCTAGTGCAAACTATAAAAAGAAGCTGTAGAAAAATACACGCTAATCAGTGCTAGAGGGAAAGGCCTAAAATTCAGGTTAGTGGTAGTATTGCCTCACGCCAGCACGCTTCCTAAATGCTGTTTTGGTTGCACTTAATTCGGTAACACGGAGAGGTGGGTAGGATCCAGTCTGTCCGTCCCCGTGGGGAGCCCGGCTCGGCAGCGGCTAATACCATCAAAAAACTAGAGGAACTTGTATTTAATGCGTGTGATACTATATTATGCTGTATTAGGTCTCTTCTGCAATGTTCAGCTGTCTCCTCCCGAATTTGTTAGTCTTTACGAGTCTGGATAGACCGGACAGTACGAGCTGAAGCATTCACGCAGAAATCGTCTGTTGTTCTTCCTCCTGTACCTAGATGGGGCAGCAGTCTAATACAAGCACACGAGACGACGAAACGTAAAATATCAGTGTTTAGGCTCATCTGAGCAAGGCACAAAAACGTTGCCTTGTGACTGAAGGAGCAGCTCTGTATTTCTGTAATTTTACCTTCACGTTGGGGGTTTTCAAGATAAAATTCCTCCTCTATGTCCCAACACCAGGTAGAGCATGCATGAATAAAATTCTTTTGAATCTCTAAATAAGCTTGCTACGGTCGGTTCCAGCTTGCGTTCGCTGTGCATGTGCCGCCATTGAATTAAATCTCGTTGGTCCAAGCATTTGATGAAAACATTTGTTTTGAAGACTTGCGCATCAGTATTCATGAAAAACAAAATGCAAATTTCTGCCATTGACTTTAAAGGAGTCAAGAACCTGCCAGAAATTTTCCATCAGACTACTTTTATGACAGATAATCTCCTATGAATCCAGAATAGACACAGCCCAGAGATTAAGGGTATTAAGGGCAGAAGGGCAGAGCACAAATCCTGCTTCGAGCCAGCCAGAGCAGGAGCTGGTCAGGGGAAGGGGAGTTTTCTCGGCGCCTTTTTTTCGGAGCGGTTTGGAGCTGTTCAGGGAAGCAGGAGCCGGGACTAGGACGTGGGTCTGTCGCCCCCGAGGGCCAGTGTGGAGAGTTCACTGCTCTGGGCAAAAAGTTGAAACAGAAGAAAACCTTCCAGTTAAAGTTTTGCTGAAATCGATATGTCCCAGTGCAAAGTGCCCAGTGTGTATTTTGCTTTTAATTTCTATCACTATTTTTGACCGGCTTTGCTGGCAGAATATGTGAATGCTCAAGAGCAGGACAGTTGGCACAGTAATTCTCCTAAAGCTGATCTTTTCTGGAAAATCTCTTCCAAGCAAAAATGCTACATTCTCTTTTACGTCTTGTCGTCATTCAATTTTAAGCTGGAGTAGATTTCTGTTTTTTAACAATCTTTCATCTTGATTTTATGGTGTACAAACATGGTGACATGGCACTCGTAAACCTTGGAAAGATTTTGTTGAGGTTTTCCCCACCACTTATATCCGACTGTTCAGACTAACTGAAATCTTTATTCTCCCAGGATCTATGAATAAATACTAACCTAAAAAGCCCTCAGCTGAGATTCTTGTTGCCATAGATTAGGACTCTATTTATTTAGTTGCAGGAAGACATTTACAGAGGAGAGTTTATAACTGAAATGCCTTTGGGATTCATGCTGTATCAGTGCAAATTGCACTGTTATAAATTCAGCATGTTTTAAACTTTATACAACTTATACTGTATGTGATAATAAACATCTGGCATCTTTAGCATTTTCTAACCAGACAATTTAATGGGCTTGTGTGGTCATAAAGTCTTATCTCAGTTTTACCAATTTAAATTCAGAATGACCTCAGAGGAATTACTTAAATTTATATTAGTACAAGAGATTAAAATCTGGCCTGCTCTGCTTCCTTCATGGAAAAATACCTTGCAAAGTATTTCGATATCTTTTAGAAATGTTACTGAAGGATGAGAGACAAGTGGACTCGGTGCTTGTGCGGTGATTCCCTTCCCCACGGATGCTGGGGAAGCCGCCGCTGCACCGTCTATCGAGGGGCAGTATTGAATCACGCCAGTGCAGCCCCCTCCGGCAGATCGTTGCTCCTGCCTGGATGTCCATGAAAAGAGGAGGATGGCTCGTTGGCCAAACAACAGGGATTTTTTTTGCTCGCTCCTCGGATGACTTGGGTGTGCTGAACCCGCTATGGGCAGCAATGCTTGGGCTTGGTGCAACTGCAGTGCGGCTGGGGAAAGAGCCCGGAGTGGCGTGGAGAGAAGCATGTGCTGGGCCGGTTAGTGCTAGGAGAAGGTTAAAGCCCGTTAATCACCCCTGGCAAATCCACTGTGCGAGCTCTTGCTTGCAGCGTTGTGCCTCAACACCGTGGGGCCTGAGGTTTGCTACAACATCCCAGCTACGAAGCGTCCCAGCCTCGATTTTCACACACACGGATTAAAGATTCAGTTTACAGGAGGATGAAAAGACAAAGGAAAATAAATGAATGTTGAATTAATGCATTTTAATGCTGTGGACAGCATAGCTGGCAGAGACTTTCTGCCTTTTTCCTTTAAAAATCATTTTTACCAATAAACCGTGCATGAGTGTCCCCATTGAAAGATTTACAATCCGTCACTGAAATATCCCAGAACAGATCCTCGTTCTGCCAAATCCTACCCCTAAGAGACTAAAGACCTTTGTATTAGGTGGCCTAGAGCCTTCTCCCAAAAAGGTTTCCGAGAGGTCAGGCTTATGATTACTACATGACAAGATATAGGGAGTAGCGTAATAGCCCGTGCCAAAGCTGCGATGCACTGAAAATATCGTACCCTGGAGAAAACCTCTAACTGAAATATGTACCAATAACTCAAGACCCTTCAGTCAGCCTTGAAATGTGGGACTGCTGAAGTTTAATGGTAGAAGACTTGCATCAAAAGGAGAATGTCTTTTAACAACAGTTTCTCCGCAACGTGGTTTCCCCTTATCCTGGCCGAGACTTCAAAGTCTGGCAACTCCCTCCCGCAGTTGCAGCCGCTGCTCGTCTTCCCTAAAGCAAAGTGCCCCTGCGAAGCCGTAACTCTGCAGAGCTCGGAAGCTTTGCAGGACTGCAAACAAACGTCAAGGGACCGGCTTGGGGAAAGCAGGAGTTTTTAGTGCACTGCACTTGGATCATCAAAGCTGGGCTGCATATAAATGAAGGGGCTGTGGAGAAATTTTTTTTTGCTGGCGTGAAATGTTTAAAACTTGCATGTGCTTGAGCTCTTTTCCCCCCCCCATCAGAAAACCCAACAGTCACGTGGAAGAATAACCATACAATTACATCACTTTCTGCTTGCAGGTTATCAATATAGTGTCAAGATATTTATGACTCCAGCCTCACGACAGCCCTGCTAATATCACTGTCCTAATTTTACGAAGGAAAAACAAAAGCACAGAAGGTATTATACGGATTTACTCGGAGACAGGGAGCAAGTCGTAATGGAGCCAGGAGTGAAAATCTTTTCTCTCCTTACTCCCCACTCCTCTGCTTTTAACCACGAGATTCTGCCTCTTTTGCTGCAGGTGGCCTGCAATGTCACGTACCTTAAAGTAGCACGATCTGAATAATTGCAATCATTTTTCCAGACTGATCTGGAGAGGTTTGGGGGGAAAGAGGAGGCTTTAAATATATGCGCACAGATGAGTCATGCTGGTTCTATGAAAGTTATCCTTGCAGGTGATGAGCAGCTCCTCCGACAAGGCACTGCAGCAGGATTTTAAAACCATTCCCGGTCCACACACTCAAAACTCACTTTTAGAGCAAATAACAGTGCAATATTTTGCCCCAAACCTTTCCTCCTTGGCTTCCTGCCTGCGGAGGCCAGAACAAGGCTTAGAAACAAATGCTTACCAATTCAGCATCCTGCTGAGTGACGTCCTGCAGGTAGGGGATGGATGCTAGCTCAGCCATCGCTTGATTAATCACCTGGGACTCTTCCGTGACTTGCTGCAAGCAACCAAGGAGGCTGGCGTACTGCAACTTCTCTATCACGTGTGAGCACGCACAGGAGCTGTCCTGTTCTCTCGGCAAAAGCAAGCGGGTTAGAAGAGAGTCACAGCAAACACACTTATCCTTTGAGTCTTATGCCTTGAGGCTTATCATCAAATATATATGTGCTGGTAATGCTACAAGCAATATGGCATCCAGCACCTTTAAGATAGTGCTTCTGACAATTATAAAGAGGAAAAAAAGGCTTTCTTTGCACAATCTCTCTAGTAGTACTAGAGAAATAAATACACAGTTATAATATATATGGAGGAGAGACAGCAGATAACAAACACGAATGCAATGTTTTCATTTGGAAATGGCTTTTCTGTAATCCCCTCTGTTAAATATTATCTGACTTTTATGGATTGCTTTTAAAGTTTTAGTGAAGAGGTTACGGCAGCTGTGCAATATGTAAACCTATGGTTTGTTTGCAGACTAGGGACAGCCAAAGTGTTCAAATATATAACCTTGGTGTACTAAAACTTGCAGAGGTGGTCTCTGATCCTCTAGGCAGCTAGGCGCATGGTTAATTTTAAGCATACAAATACAGAAGCTTGGCCAAGTGCTTGCATAAAATCTCAGCACCTGCTGGAGTATTTGATGGATGGCAGCCTTAGTACCATATTTTCAAAAGTCTTCTGATGCCAAAAATGCAAATGAGCACCCTACTGAGATTTTCAAAAGCAATTTGGCCTAGATTCTCAAAGAGATGTAGCCATCGCGTATCCGAATGTTCGACCCTTCTGAGCGAAATTTCCATTCATTTAATCAGGGTTTTCAATGCCTGAAATTCCAAATATTGGCATAGATTTTCAAAACCACTTCCAGTATTTTTAGCAGACCTTTGTTCTGGCAGTTACATATAGTGGCAAGCTCAGGCTGCAATTTACATCCATTTTGGTTCCTAGGTAGACGATTCTAAATCCAATCATACATTGAACAGCATGGATGGAAAGTTTCAAATGAAATTTATTTTTCAGTAAAGTGTGTCCTATTTTTAAAATGGACTTTTCTTTACAAAGACCTTGACCTTAGCCTTTCTTGGTTTTGCAAAAATTTGCACTACAAAAATACCATCAAATGTTTATGGAAATTATCAAAATGAGCATAAAAATAATTCATATATTTAATCTAAGAATTTGATAACAATGCTGTTACTGTTCTCTATACCTCGTGAATCATCACAAAAAAGAAAATTAGTTTTCTTTTAACCCTAAAAAATACAAATAATCATGGTAGAGCTAATTTTACCCATTTTAATAGCCCAAAATAAAAGGCCTCTGAGGACCAAAAGCAGGAATTCGGGTATAATCTGGGCAGTCCAGATGTGAAAACAACCAAAGAAGAAAGACCCGAGCCAATTTCTATCTGCTGAGGGAAAGACCCCATGCACTTGCATAGAGATGAGAAGGTATGGGAAGCAGTTCTCTGCAATATTGCATGTACTCCCACAGTCAGCTGTGTTTGGAGAGGTTAATTTAAACCAAAGCATTATGGAGCAGAGATGCCAGCGTGGTGGAAGACTACCTCTTTTGAGAGAATTGTGGTTTGATTAGTCTATTAATGAAAATGCCAAGAGCTTATTAGTCATCTCAATAAATACACTAAGGGCTAAATTCCAAAAAGAACAAGCAATTGAAGAGGGAAGGAGAGAGATAAAGGACAATGATAACAGAAGGATCACTGTGTATAAATAGGTGCAAATAAGACTGGGCTGGCAATTCTGTTTCTTGAGCATCTGAAATGTGTTGCAGCGAAAGTCGAAATGACAGAAAGCATAACCACTCCATTTTTCTCTGTTATGAATAGGATGTTATATGACATAAGGGTGTACAATAGGAGGTGATTTAACTTGAGAAGCCAGGACAGCCCTTCTGGTCCTACGTTCTGCTGAACCAACTCTTAGAGGGGAGACCAAGACAACCTTTTTATGAACTACTTTTATCAAATGAAAAGCTGTTTTCTGGGGACCTGACCTAGTATGAGAGACCAGAAAGAAAAAAGATTTCTGTGACCTCTGATACGTGGAGTTGTAAGTCTGACGCAGTCTAGTTAGTATGGCACAGGAGCAAGGAACAAAATGGGTCCCCTTCTCCAGCTAATCATCAGTGTTCAAAAGCCTGAGAGCTGTGTCCCCAGATACATCTGTGCTCATTAAAATAAGGAGGAGCAATCAGTTAATGAGAGAAGGAGAGCTCTTATCAACATGAAATAGTCACGCAACATTTTAGATACAGCAAAAGGTTCTTCCCTGCTATTCTTGAAAGCCACCCAAAACTCTTTTTTTTGTGCAAGCACTAAGGAATGAATATATTGACTCATCAGCTAATAAAGCAGGTAAAAATCCTCTCTCATCATGCTGTGTCTGCTGGGGGCTTCTCCAATGATTAAGAAAGGAAAGGCAAAGAAAAAATTCTTTCTTTGCTTGACTCTCCAGAAAAATGAGAGAACATGCCACGTAGCTAAGGGAAACAAACTGGGCATCTGTGCCAGCGTGCACTCTGTGGACATAGCAATGCTATTTAAGCTTATAGTAGGTTCGAAGTAAATAAATAAATAAATAACCGACAGCAGGGTTTATTTTTAAAGGGATTAGAGGAGGTTGAACATTGTCAGAGGTGGTGTTTCAGTGACAATGAAAAATGCAGGAAGAGAGAGTAAATAACTGCTGCTGGCAGGAGAAAAAATTCCTTGGGGAACTGAACCACATGATGAGAATTACATGAACTATAGCAGAATTCGAGAGCCTACTAAGCTGCAGTAAAAAACATAATAAACTGGCCAGCGAATCAGATGAAGATGAAATCATCGCAGATAGGTACAGTGAAGGTTAAGTAAAGAGCAAACCTAAATGGAGACTTCGGTGGAAAAGAGCTGGCTCATTTAATAATGAAAAGTGATATATGTTTGAGAAACCAGGTAGCAAAGTAACCAAGAAATGCAGTGTGTAGAGTAAAATTTGCACCTCAGTTAGAAATGCGGTAGCACAGTAATATGTTAAGGAACTAAATTATAATGCTGTTCCTTTGTAGATGGGCCCCACCTTCAGTATCTGGTCTCCCAAGGAGATCTTAAAGAAAAAAAATGTGAAAATGAACAACTGATGACCTTTATTTTGATGACCTTCCTCATAACAGGCATTCCCACCTGAGTCGGGGACCCTCCCAAGAAGAAGCTTTCCCCAGAAAGCTTATTGCTAAACTATTCCCTTTCCCCTAATTCCCTTCAAACTAGAAAAGATAGGTATTTATCCCCAGAGGCCTCTTTGAAGACCTGCTAGGAGAGACAGCAATAAGGTCCTGATGCCCAAGGATTAGCCCTGGGGGACCTTCATTCCTCGGTCTTTCAGATGGAAGAACATCCATAAAAAGCAGACCAGTCTGTTCTAGATGGAACTAACCATCCAGCACTAACCCCAAAGCAAAGACAGGACAGGCTTTCATTACAAAAAGAAGCTGGAGAGCCTGTGAGAAGGGTGCAATCACATGTCCCCTCAATGTCCTGCATGCATCAGTATTATTGAGAATTTTGGGATGGCATCCCTGCTTCTTGCTTTTCCCTATACTCAGGAACGGAGTCATTCTTATGCCACCTCTGTTTGCAAATGCGGTTTAATTGCTGAGTGCTAGGAGTGCTAAGGAAAAAGAAAAATAAAGCAAGTCAGCTTGGATTTAAAGCAGGATCTGTCACATCAAATGCATGTGGCATGTTTAACCGTTGGCTTTAAGAGCACCACTTTGCAAAGGTCTGGAATGCCCTGCAGTAGTTCTTCTTTACTGTTGTTGAGCCTTTACCGCTATTTTTCAGCTCAAAATCTGAATGAAGCTATACCTTGCAAGCAGCTCAGTTGTGTATTGCAATAACAAGCAGAAAAATCCATCATTATGTTTCTTTAATGCCCTTGGTATCCTCCAGAAAATGTGTATGCTGAAATCTGGATGTAGTAAACACTTTCCCTAAGCTGAAAAAATAGACAGCAAAACAATTGGATCTGTAAAAGTACAGAGCGTGCTGTGAACCATATGGTAGTTTGGTTCACCTTTATAATACAAACAGTTTAATAAATCCTGCTCTGGCCACTGTTCCACCTGTTAAGTAGCATCACGTGCAATCGCCATGGGACTGCAACAGGAGAAAGGCAAACTTGATATGTAGAAAGCGGCGGAAATTACCCCAATGAAGAGACTTGACAGAGTAACTGCTTGTTGGTGCTGGTAATCTTGCTTGGGATATGAGCAGCCTCAGGTCTGACTGATTTTTCTTTCTTTTCTTTTTCTTTTTTTCGGTAAGGCAAATAAGATAAGCTTTGTGTTGTGGTAGGTGTTTGTGGGCAGATCAGGTTTATGGAACTTCACCATCAGCAGCAGGTGATACTGCTTTAGGGGGTGGACTGTCATGTCCTCACTCACATGGCTCTTTACAATACAAAAATGTCTCTGATTTAAATAGAACTGGCTGTCTTCTATGAAGAATGGAGTCCAATAAAAAATACTCTCCATTTTCTTTAATCATTGACGACTTGTCTTGCCAACGGTCAGGTGTGTATAAAATATATGATCAACCATAAGTTGCATGGTTGCAAAACTGAGGTGGCAGAATTGACTTATATTAAGTGTGTTGCCATGGCTTAATAAGCTCTGCTCTAGCACTGAGATGTTTTCATCAGAAAAATATGATTAAGACAAGCATTTGGGATTGTACGTTTGCACTTGCAAATGAAGAAGATGTAGAGGTAGAAAGGAATGTTTGCCTTATTAAAAATAAGGAATGTTTGCCTTATTAAAAATAAATATATTCCCTTATCTTCTTAAAGTAAGCTGTAACCTCGTGCCTGTATGTGAAGAGGAGTGACCTATACAACAACTTTCTCTTGCAGAAGTATTTACTTTAGTTTGTATGTGATAGATAACAGTTGGAATCTTATTTCTAGCTTGAAGAGAATTTTGGAATACTTTCAAGCAAGCAAAAGTAGCCAAATCTCTGCCAGGCCCATAAAAAGGCTTTAATCACCAGTGGCAGAGCAGTTCTGGCTCCATGCCTCTCCGTATCATCAGGTACAATCTGTCACTTGCTCCTTGGGTCGGAGGCTCTGTCTTGCATGGATCATTCAATGCCATAAAAACTGAAGGGAAAGTGAGTATGTTTCCGCCAATAATGGGTGCATGGCTCTTCGTTCTTATCTGCCGGATTGGCAGCCGTTTTGTGCTAACTCAGTAATAATTTGTTGCATCTTGGGGTTTTTCTCTTTGCTACCAAAGCTCCCATGGTGACCCCATGGTAATGGGTTAGAAGTCAGTAGGAACATGATTCAGGCCTGTTTTCACCCGGGTCTTGCTGCTCCTGGAGGTGCCACTCAGGTAGACCTAGTCTAAACCGTGTGGACACCGTGCCAACCTCCCTGGAAAAACGCAAGTTTGATGCTGACTTCATTGGTGCTGGCATTTCACCCTGCCTTCGTGGGAGCCCTCTTCGGTTTCAGCAAGAATATCTAAACGTACAAGGTGAGGTCTAGAGCTGGTAGAAAATATTACTGTGTAGAAGCAGTGTAAATTCATGCAGCTGGTGGGGACAGGTTTGAGCAATCCTAACACACCACTCCCATCTCATCTCTTGAATTATCAGTTTGTTTCCTTCCCCTGACACTCTTGGTACTAGATATCATCCATCTCTGTTTGAACCATGCAGTCCTGTTCCTCCAAATTCGTTTCCAGAAGGGGACAGTTATGGGGAAAACAAAAGATATTTCGATTTTGAAATTTCAAAGGAAAAAAACAGAAATTTCAAAAATCTTCTCTTCCTGCTACTATTCAGAGACTGAAAAAATGCAGCAGTTAAACCTTACCTCTAAAAATCTCTATATGATAGCAAAAGAGGGAATTGTAGGGTCCAAAAAAAACCCCTAAAATTGGTGTTTTACCAGGGCTTTCAGGAGGACTGGGGGTTTATTCTGCATCCACCATCCAGCCCAATGCCTGTTTAGCCTTCCAGTTCCCGTCGTGTTGGGAGCACAACGCACACCTCAGTAAAAGAGTAAAATCTCCCAGGCGATGCCTGCCCTCGGGCTGCTTCATGCCGAAGCAAATGCTTTAGGAGCGCCCGTTTTGGCGAAGCGCTGAGCACCTTTACCTCCCACTAAGCGTGTGGGATCAAACACTTACTGTTGTCGCAACGGCTGCTCTCCGAGGGTAAAGAAGACGTCGCTTCTCCAAATACCTAGCTAATGTTTCTCCCTTGCTAGGGGTTGCTAAGTAGCAGTTTTTGTCAACCTCCTATCTGCTAGCAAAACCTAAGAATATAAATCCTGTGATTTGCTAAGACACCCCTGATGAGGAAATGGCTCTGGTTCTTTCAACACACAGGAAACTAAAAAACTGTTATTGCTAGGGAAAAAAAGCGTTAGCATTAGCATTTACAGTCTGGGGAGGAGAGGCTTCTTCCACTTATTTTCTGGAGAATAATTTAAGAATTGCATTAAAATAGTCTAGTCTACATGCAAATTTGATTTTTGACCTTTTGTGCTAATCAAAAGCCACGGTGCTAAAAAGCTGTGTACATTATTGCAAAAAGTATGGAGTAGAATTAACTAGTATACCTTCAATATGGCTGTAACAGATTTGAAGGTTATTTCACATACTTCACTGTGTAGGGATCAGGATCTAAACCACTAGAAACACTTCAAGTAGCAATTATTAACTCTTGATGGGGAGCTTTGTGATCTGTGTAGAATAGTAGGCGTTTTAAAGAGAGCACGTAGTTTTGGTGGTTATTTGAGGTAGGAATATAATGTAATAGGCTATAAAGGCTTGAGAAAATCATGGGCAAAGCGATGTTAAGTAAACTGGGCACTCTGTTAACAGTAGTTAGTGCTTCTTTTTAAAAGCATCTGGAACGCAGTCTAACCCAGTTCCTCGTGCAATTAGCTGAGCATTTCTTGCCACAGAAGGAGAACGTGCAGGATGACCTGTGCACAGAGCAGCACACTCGTTCACACTCGCACAGACTTCTAATGCTACGTTCACTAGAAACGATTAAGCAAATTCTATACCCACAGTTAATTTGGTGCTTCTTATGAAATCCATTATTGGCAAGATCTTTTTCCCAACGGTCTCCAAATGTCGTCTTGATTCTTCTTTTGTGAGAAGACTAAAAGGTGCTTTGTATTCTAAGAAATGAAACCACAAACCTCTATGTTGTGTTTGTTCACCTACGTTTTGTATAGAGGATACAGCAAGGTTACAGGTAAACTGGGGAAGAGCGAAATGGATGGGGAGGGCTGCAGGCACGGGGAGGTGAGAAACCCTCCTGCCCGCCTCGCTCAGAAAGCAAGGATAACGGAGCTAATCCCTGATCTCTCAGAGCTATTAAGCAAGTCAGCGTACCTGAAAAGATTGTCAACTTTCTACTTGACATCTTTTCCAAGAATCTTCCAACGTCTTTGTTTCTGAAGCCCAGAGTCAGTAAATACTGCGGAGGAGGCAGGGAAGACCAGTCAGCTGTCTGTGGCAAGATATGAAGTCCATGAGGATCTGGAATAGGACAACGAAAGCATCTTTTGCTATCACGTTTCTTTTCAGTCGCAATATAAGTTACTTTCCTGGAGGAAAAAAATAGGAAGTCTTAAAAGTCTAAAGAAGGAATGAAATGTAACCTGGAAAAGCTTGCCAAAATAAAAGCTACCAAGCAAACCCCTCCAGCTGGAACTGGGTTTTGAAATTCCAAACTTTGCAATGTTTTTCATCAACATTTTAAATTTTGCTGACACAAAAGATGAAATACGTTCTTTCCATTTATGCTCTTTTCAGAGCTGATCATCCAAAGCATTATTAACATAACACTTCAGTAACATACCATCCTTATTTTTTTATTAAAAGACGAGCTGCAGTTGTTCCATGAAATTGCAAAGTCTGATTTCCTACAGATTTGGGGTTTTTTTTTTACCATCACCGCCACCTTAACCCTCGGTTTCCCGCACGTCCTTTCTGAAACACCCAGCTGGCAGGCAATAGCACGTGCCCTGGCTAGTCCAGAGTTGGTGACCGCTGCTGCCAAAGCGTGTGTGTAACAGCCGAGTCGCCCGCCCTGCCCGACCAGCCCTTTCCTCCCTCCCCTCGCCCTGCAGAAAATAAACCCAGATTGAACGTCGGTGTCACTTCTCACAGAGGAGTGCTCTGTTCTCGGTGAGCTCTGCTTTTAAGATGCCAGGCTGCATGGTCGCGGTGACAAATGGAGAACCCCGTTCAGAGCTCCCCAGGCTTCCCCCCCCATAAATCACGCAGAGCGGACCTGATATTTCTCTTAGCGCGCGTTCTGCTTCTGATAGATTCTCAATTTGGAAACAAACTGCATCGTACGCTTTGATTTCAGCGTGTATCTGCTTCTCTTCCTCGGCAATAAGGGAAAGCTTTGCAACCAATACAGTCCTTACGTTATACCAAAACTTGAACAAAGATCGGATGATTGCTTGCTATTGAGTAGGAAGGTTATTTTAAGTAGTATGTTCATGAGATGTCTGGTATTTCAAACCCACTGCTAAAATGGGGCTTAGCTCGTATTTTAAATTTCTCCTACGTGAGATACGGACCTGCAGGTCAAATGTTCAGTGGTCCCACACTGAAAATGAGTTACGTTTGCTGATAGCGATGGCTGGTCGAGAGATCCTGCCTGAGTTACCCTGCTCTGAAACCTGCGTGCAACGTGCTTGCTTATGATCGTGGCTACCCAATTTAATTCCTAGAAACTTCAGTGATCCTAAAATCTGCACTCAGGAAAATTTGTGTAAAACTGAAGCAGTTCTTCTAACCAACGGATTTTTGTAAACAAACATCTCTGAGAGCAGAAGTGGCTCCATTCAATTTGTTTTTAACTGATTAAAGTGCTATAGGACCAGGTCCTATCCTTCATCCCTTCTTTTCCTTCTTCCTTTTTCTTCTTGGGTAGCTGGTGACATCTTCAAAAACACCTGATTTATGAATACAAATCTTACTGTGTTTCAGTGCAAATCTTACACACTTTTGCTGCTTACGTGCTTTTGAAAGTCTCACCCTTGCTATAAATTGAGGAGCATATGTGAAATAGGAATTTCTCTTTCTTTCCAGTCAGATTCAGGAAGTTTTATATTATTCTCCTTTTAATGCCAATACTTTTATTCCTGGAAGTTCTCCACAAAGTCACATCAGCAAGTAAACCAAAGACACGGACTTCAAAACCTCTATGATACATGAGTCCCTGTTTTCCCTCTTTAAACAAACAAACCAACCAAAAACTGCCAAACCCCCAATATAGCCATGTTCTACAACTTGCAAAACATGATCTAGTTTTATAATGATTTCCTAAAGCAAAAAGAAATGAACAAAACAAGCTTGCTGGGGATAAATATTTGCACAGTTTTGTTGTAAACACTTGTTTTCCTAATTCCTGTTTGTTTGTGTTTTTCAAATAGATTTTCTTTTCCTCCTAAAAGATGCAATATCTATTGTTTTGGAAGCCTTATTTATCTGGAAAGTGCCGCGGCTTAGCAGGTGCTGTAACAAATAAGCCTTTCAGCTGCGAGCCAGGTGTAACTCTTGCAGGAAGGTGACAGCCCGTCAGCCTTACGGACCACCCCGCCGCAAGTGTCAGCGAGGGCGAGCTCCGGGGCTAGCTGGCGTGATGAACACAGAGGCCTCCCAGTATCTGACCTGAGAAATGCGCTTTTCCCTTTACACTTCTCACTCATCAGCTCAGAGCCAAGCATTATCAGAGTCAACTATGTTCCAAGTCAGCAGGTTAACGAGCGTAAGAAATGCCTTCCAGCCCCCTGCCTTATTCCAAAATGTCATGCCCATTCCTCTTGAAATAGAGCTGTGGTCACGAGAATTTAAGCGTGTGTTTGCTCCGGGAGATGCTACGCTGCCAGGAGGCAGCGGCGGGCTCCATAAAGTCCTTGCTCGCTCGGGATCCTACTTGTTTTGAACAGCCTGGGGGAAACTGGCTGTGCAGTCGCATCCCTGCAACTGAGATGCTCTCAAAGGTGGCAGTCAGTCCGTTAGCGCTTATTTATGGGAGGATATTTCTGGAAACCAAAGGTCCTGCCGAAGGGCCAGTGACCTGTGGAAATCCACAGCGATGGGAACGAACGCGGGCCACGCTGTCTCCACAAGACACTGCAAAAGCACCTGCGAATGATGACAATTGCTGCAATAATGACAATCAGCAAAGGAAACATGAGGCTTCATGGATAAAAATCATCTTTGTGGGGATGAGCAGTATCAAGTCCGTGCTTTGCCTCAGTGCAGATTTGATTTCCTAATTCGTGTGCAATCATATATAGCAGATCTCAGAAGCTGATTTTACCCCATGGAAGCGTAGAAATGTAAAGGCTCAAGCTCTCAATCTCCTTTTAGGTCAGTCGCACTCATGCAAACAATACACAGTGCTTAAGAACATGTGAAATCTCCTGTTACCTGTATATATGTGCTGTACATAATCAGGGTGCTTTTTAGCAAAAATGTCCTTCATCTTGTCTATTTTGTCAGCCTTGGCTTTTGTCGCTAATGGTGTGTACATAACCGAAAAAGATTCTTCTCTAGTGATGGCTTCTTCAATCATAGCCTAAAAAAGGCAAAGAAATGATACATTTCATGTCAGTTGATGGCTAGTTAAAATAAAAAAAAGGAGAAAAATAATTACTTTCACAGATTATATTTTTCCCTTTAATAATTGCACAGTCATGCAAAGATAACATATTTTGGTCTTGAATATTAATTAGAGGGGAATTTAAATTAGTTCCAGAAAACATTGCCTATCTATACTCAGAAAATCAATTTAATGGAGCTAGAACATTTGTAAACAGTTTTCAGTGCAGCAAGCCTATGTCTTCAATGGGGACAAAGATATTAGACAAATTATCTTTTAGATGAAAAGAAAAAGTGATTCCATGCTCTCTGAAGGTCATGTCTTTCATCTGAGGGTTTTATTCAGTCCTCGGGAGCTAGTTAAAGAATACTAAGCATTCCTATTACCCCTTGGGTTGGCATGAATCAGACACTGTATGGAATATTAGTCTTAAAATATTGCATTTAAACACCATTTGCATTAAGAGTAAAATTCACTCCTGTGCAGAGGGCAACATGAAGCTTATGAACCTTGTCATCCCTTAAAAATGACTCAAATGATGCATTATGCCGGCCTTATGTAGAGAGGTGAATTTCACACTCAGTGGACCCAAATGAACTGGTGCCGCGAGTGCTCGAGCAACCACCGGGCTGGAAACCGCCTCGCTCCGTGCCGCTGTTCATCAGCGCAAGGGGGAGGTTCGGCTGCGATTGCTTCTGGGTTGCGGTTTCCGTACGGCCGTGTCCGGCACGGCTTCAGCTGCATCTGTTGCTGAAAAACGTTTTTGTCTTCCCAGTGTGGACGGTCCTTTCGGGAGACTCGGGGAACTGTGGGACTTCACAAGTTTATCTGGGCAAAAGCGTAAACATTCCCGTGGCGCAAGGTTAATAGAGACAATCAGAAAAGCATGAAGGGGAAAGATATGCATATTTTAACAGGGAGTCTGAGTCTCCTGTATCACCTTCTACACTGCAGCGATTCTCGGAAAGGTTCGTTACGGGACTAGCTAGGTGTTTTATTGACAAGTCCTCACTTGTGTTCTCAAATTCATTCTCCACCTAGGTAAAATGATCCAAGGAATAACGTGCACCTCTGAGTCATTTGTTCAGCTGACAGCTGCTAAGCCAAAGTGGAAAGCTGAAAGTACCCAGGAGTTAAGCATGTCCTTCTCTTTAATGGCTTTGGACAACAGGCCATCTGATATGGCCTGATATTGTTCATGATATTGTTATATTATTGTTTATAGGCATGGGGGGTGCAGAAATACGCTAGCAACGGCACGGTTGCTCCGTGCAGATGTTGGGAGAGGCTGCCACGGGGGCTCCCCGCGTGCCGCCGTCACACTGGGTGCTCTGCCAGGACGTCCAGGGCAACACTGGGGATATGGTTGTGTTCTACATCACTGCATTTCACTTGCCCGTTACTGCCCATTTACTGAGGTGGAAGCAGTCTGAAGTGGACAGTATTTGGCCCTGGACAAATAACAAGCTTAAAATGTGTGTAATAGTACCATGACCACCTGGGGTGGTAGTAATGTCCCCTCGGATGAGAAGGAATTACAGCTTTCCATGGACACATCCCCGCTATCCATGGCTAGCTCCACAGATCTGGAGGTATCAGACCAGAAAATAGCAAGTGTGTCTACCTGCCAAGAGTTCAGGGACCCGTGAATGGAGCTGGGCCTGTCCTTCCCTCCAGAAATACTCAGCAGCCTACGCTGATTCATAGGAAAGTGATTCGGAGTTTCTGTATTTCGATGGACTTTAATTTGCCTATCATTCAGGGCTCTTACAGGATAAGTAACAAAACGATGGCACCAATAAAGCTTTCCAAGGTAAATTTTAAGAAAACCAGAGGCCTAGTCAAAGATGTAGCTACTCAATTTCATGTGTAAATATAGGCACCAAATCAGATTTTGTGTAAGATACTGGGTTTTCAGCTGACCTTCTATAGCTCAGCAGCCATTTTCTAATCTGAATTAATGTGAGTATATCTCTGGGTGTATCCATACACTTCAGATGTGAAATATATGGAGTGAGGCAGCGAGACAAAGAGGTGGGCGGCTGTACCAGACGTTTTCTGTGGGTGTTGGGGAATAGCTTTCCTGGCATTTGCCTGCAAAGTTCATTTTTGGATTCATCATCCTTGAGAGCAGTTCAAAGTCATGCCTATAATATCTTCGCATTGCCAGGTACCCAGAGATACGCCGCACAGCATGCAAATAGTGACTGGCTCAGAGGGCAATAACGGTAAAATGTCAGGTAAAGGGAGGGGGGAACAGATCTGGAGTTTCTGGTCAATATTGCTGGTGAAGGTATTATTACCCAAGAGCATTTTTTCCCCGAAGCTACTGACCCTGGACATAGATGCTATTTGTTTTATTATCCTCTTGGATTTTTATGGGCTAAAGTCTTTGAGGATATAAAACTTCAGCCCATAAAAACTTTGGAGCAGAAAACTTTATACGATGAAATCCCTGAAGATTTTTCTGCTTAAGCCTTTATGTACTGAAGTCCATACCCACAGAGAAATATCTGCCAATGTGTCTAGGAAACGGGAATACAGAACATTATGTCCGGCATGGCATACACCATTCAGATATTCAAGATACAGTCAGACTGTGGAGAGAATTGCAAGGGCTCCACTGGACTTTCACAAGAGTCTTTTGAGAGCAGATAGAACAACTGGTTTTTTTTCCATTTTCATGTGTTTTGGTGTCTTTCCACCAGAAGCGTTATGTCTGCAAGCTGCTCTCCGATACGTGGGGGATGTTGCTGTTACAGTCTCAGAGTGGAGGAATTGCCAGGCTCCTTCTTGAGTATGAAGGTGGCAGGAAAACTTATCTCTGGGCGCCAGTTATGAAGAAAGATAAAGATGATGGTTTCCACGTTTCTTGCAAGTGAGATCTGCAGTGCTATCTCATCAGGTGGTGTAACACTCCAGACTTCAACCCCAAAAGAGTCTGAAAAAAACCTAAGGCCTTAAGATGCCCTTAAACCACAGGAAAGACCTTCTTTGGCAACATACAGTAACATAAGGAGTATCATTGATCATACAAGTTCATCCAATGAGGTGGTTCCTCTCAGCAGTAGGCCAAGTCTATTGCTTCAGGGAAGAAAAAAAAAAGCTCTTATGAGAAGAAGTTGCAGAATAATTTGATCATAGGGAAGACTTCTTTCTGTAGTTACGGGTTTGACTCATGCCCTGCCACGTCAGGAGGTTTACATCTCTGTTTCGGAAGTGTGTGGAATCAGAGAAAGCCTACAGAGAAACCATCTGGAAGCAAAGTGTCTCAAGGAGTATTTAAGTTGTCAGCACTTCTACTGAAATATCAGTTAATTCTTTCATGAAACAGAATCATTCACAAGGTTTACGAGGAACGTATATTGCTATTGTGACAATTAAAAAGCCAAAAAAAATTCCTAAACAAAACTTTGTTTTGATGAAGGGTTTGAGTAGACATTCCTTAATTTGAACTAAATCCACATATCCCTCTGCTCTGAGCACCTTGGTTCTGCAATATCGTTATACTCTACCATATCTAGTAATATTACATTTCCTAGACCTTTTAATAAACCCTAAACTTCAGCCTAAACAATCTTATATTGTCCCTTTAATGCCCACTAAAATTCTGTTAAGAGCTCATAAAATGAATAGGTAGATGCACAGGAAACAGAGTTTTTCTATGCCAACTTTTGATGGCAAATGATATAACTACTGCAATATTTTTATGAAGCTTTTGCCATTTTGCCTCACTTATAGCAGATACAGAAGAAGAAAAATGGCACACTAGCTGCAAATTCTTCATAACAGTGACAGTAGCTTTCTCTGCTACAGTCCCTAACCTTAATCCTCTTTAACTACAGAAAGGTTTAATTTGGAAAATCCAATTATCTTGACATCTAGAATTAGCCCAAAATTTAGATATCTTTCTAGTGCCTTATCTTGCAGCTGCAGCGCACGCTCAGCCACTGCCTCATTTGCATTACAGCAGGAATTGATGCTTTTATTGATGATTTTTATTAATGTAATGACATCAGTGAGGGTAGAGCCATTAGCCTCTTCTATGAACTGCTTCCACTCTTAGGCTCGTAGGTAGAATTACGAGTGCACTGTGGTGCAACCTATGCGCTTTTCGCTATATCTTGCCAACCATAGAGATATATCTGGCAGCTCTGCCACTAAGTCTGTTGCTATTGTGATATGAATATCTTCTCACCAGCATGATCTTCTTACACTATTTTTATTTTTTTCTGTGGGAAAAGTAAGTAGACAGAATGCCAGAGCACATCCTTTTCTCAATATGTTTATGGAACGAATAAATCATGTATTATACAATAGATGAGAACTTTCTGCTTATCTGCCATGTAATGCCTCCCCATTAATGTAGGCCACATCAAATATCAGCTTATTTGGGTTCTTAAGTTATTAATGTATTTAAGTCTTTGCCAGTTATTTTGTATGCTGTATATTTTTAAAAGCAGATTTGCAGAGCAGCACAGAGATAGACCCATGTATTCTGCTGAGCTGTAAAAGGCAGAAGCAGACACACTCCAGATGGGTTACCTTAAACTTCAAGATCTATTGATATTTCAATACGAATCTCTTTATGTTTGGGAGAAAAGAAATCCATGCTTTATATCCTTCCAAAGCAATCACTGTTCATTAAAGAAGTGCATCCGGAATAAATGGGTTAAGGAAAAGGATTATCTGGAGGCTGCCAGTGAAAGTCCCTGTAGGTGCTGCCAGCACCTGGGAAAGTGGGCACCCAGCACAGATGCAGAAATGCAATTCTAGCTTGAGGACGCTCGCCGTCCTCGGTCCCGCAAACCAACTTGCATGAACCGTGCTGTGGGAGTCCTCAGCTCTCGTGTCACCTACCACCAGCTGAGGATCTTCCCTTTCCGTCTCGCTGCAGGAGGGAATGTGAAGGACTGCAGTTTTTCTTAACTACGGTGACGGGCTGATCCGGAGTCTCCCTGCTGGCGATGCCGCAACGCGAGGGTCAGCCCGGCGAGGGGGGCCGGGTGCCCTTTGGTGGCCAGCGGGAGCGAGGGATGGCACAGGCCGCTTGTACCACCCTGCTAGCTGCCGTGTAGACAGGCTTGCTTGGCAGAACAACACGGAGTTGTAAATCTGCAGTGGGGAAGTGGGTCAGTGGATGCAAAAATCAAAGAACAGCCCTCTCGAACATGCCAGTTATCCTCCGTGGGCAGACATTAGCCAAAAAAGACAGCTTTCAACCAGCTTTGTTAATACCAGCCCTTTCTGCAGGATAAGAGTTTCCATAGTGAGAAACACCTTAATTCCAGTAAGGCAATCTGCGGAGGCTTTGTTCGGAGCGGCAGGGCTGCCCGGCTCGCTCCGGGAGACGCCTTTCACCAAACACAAGTGCTCTGCGGGTCTTTGGCCAGCTCCACGCTGCTCCCACTGCGTCAGGAACCCGTCACAGCTTAAACACCGGCTTTTTTCACAAAGGGGGATTATAAACTGTGCTCAGTCAAACAGCTTTGGTAGTCTGGACTTGGAAAGACTTCTTGACTCAGACAGGCAGAGCTAAAGGTCAAGCGTCGCTGAGTGCTTCATGGGAATGCAATTATACCCACTGGCCAAAACCTGGCATCTGAACCCATCCCACGATTTGGGCATGCATTTGAGAGACACGGCGTGACACTGGCAAGGGAATACTCCTAGGAGAAGTGGGGAATATTTGCTTTAGGGGCTTTTCAGGGCTTTTAGCGCCAAAGGAAGGAAGAAAGAAAAAAAGAAAGACAGAAAAAAAAAGAAAGAAAAAAAAAAGAAACCAAAATGTACTAACTGACTGAACAAGATGTCAGTCCTTCTTAGCACCGAGCTCAACGTCTTTTGGGAACTCAACTTAAATGTGAAGAGATGAATCAGACAGCCAGAGATTGTGACTGATGTGGTTAGCCCGTAAAACGGACAGCACTGTTCAAAGGGGCAGCGAAAAATCATGCCTGAGTCGTTGCAATAGCAAACTACTTTATGTGGCTGAATGGCTGCTAATTTAGTAGAAGACAACCTGACTGTATATAGAGATGTTTTTGAACAGTGACTTTATCTCTTTTTGTGTGATGTCCTCTATAGCTCTTTAAGAGCGGGTGTCCAAATGGGAAACCACATAGGCAGTAATGATCCTGGTACGGCACAAATTCCTGTCTGCAGTTTCATCTCCCCGGAGAAAGGAGATGGTACAAAGAAAGGGAAGAGGATAATGAATGTGCGACTTCAGTGGACAAGAAAGGCCTGAGAACGGCACAAAATGGCTGGTTTTCTATACTGATTCCTCAGGTTCCCTCTGTAAATCTTAAAGCTCTGCTTCGCAATCCAGTAAAAGCCAAATTCTACTCCTGAAATTTGCACATTACTTTTGAGCTACCCTATGTTTTTTTTTTAACTGGTATGGAGCTTTGCTCACCAGGGTTGTTCCCGTCGAGCATCTTTGAGGCGTGATTTATGGGCCTCTGTTAACAGTTAAAACTTTAATTGGATTGGTTTTATGCTTCATATTGGGATTTCAACAGCTACCGACTACAACCGAGATACATATTGCCTATTGCATTCAGCTGGTATTGAATAAATCCATCTCTCTTGAAATTAGGGACAATTAACCCATCTGTTTTAATAAGCGTGACATTTAAACTAATAACTTTTCTTAGTATGTAAATACATGTATGATTCAAGCAACACTAATTTTACTATGAATGATCTAGTCCTGGAAAAATAGCAGAAGGTAGAAAATATGTGGAGGTAGATGCTATTAAAGAAGAAGTGGCCTAAGAAAAATGTTAAATTCTTTGGTTTTGAACATACAGAATTATTTCTGGAATGAAAATACCAGCAATAACAACAGCAATAAAAAGCTCCCAAATCAGCATCAGCATGATAGAAACTCTCTGTTATGTTATTTGCCTTATCAATCCGGTTTTCAATTACTGCACATTTTTACTAGTGTATCTGAGAGTAGAATTACGCGTATTTTTGGAGCTGGGAGTTATGTCTTACAGTGCACTGCAGACATTGTGGGGAGCTCCAGTCAGCCCTGGGATGGTGGTGGCGTGGGATGGTGGAAACTAGTCCCTGTGAAAGATGAGTGGATCCTGGAGTGGGGGTTATGGGAGATCCGGTTTAATTCCTCGTTTGACCCAGTCTCTGTGCTAAGTCTTGCATGAGTTATTCAGTGCCTTGTGTTCTCCGTCCCCGAGGTGTTAGAAATGGATGGAAGCCTTTTCTTGCTTCACAGGGAAGTTGTTGCAAGAGAAATGTTACCGCTTGTGAGGGGTTTGGCAGCTCCCAAGGCAGAGCAGTATGAGTGCCTGAATGGCAGACCGAGGAAGAAGCCCATTCTGCTCTGAAAAAGCATTAAAGAAAGGACTTCATCTGACTTTAACAAGTCACTTCAGCCATGATACAGAGAGAGCACAGGAAATCCATGAACTGGTCAGGACTGCGCTAAGGTCATCTAGGTACCAATGCCGTTCCTTAAGAACAAATTCAATTTCCTCATTATGGGCCAAAATCTTTTTGTTCTTGCAATGTGCAAGACAAGAGGAAAAGATTTACATCCCAATTTTCCACCAGAAAATGAAAAGCTCAGTGCATCAAAGCAAGTGGTGTCCTTCAAAATGGTCACAGAAGGAGGAGTACCTGTTGGTTTTTATGAAGAGGGGTATGAGAAATATTATCTCTTTTCTGACGTGAGAAAAATTAAAATTAATTCTTAAGGCAGTAACAAACTCCACAAACCTCTGAGACGATGCGGACTAAGGCATTCACTTCTGCCTGTGCATGTAGCAGTCATTGACCTCAATGGGGATTTGCCCCCAGGTTTGATTAAGGGAGGGACTTTTCTGCAGTGAAGTGTGGCACAGCGTGATATGCTGAAATAGCCTCAAGAATTGATGAGAAATGTATTTTCTTACTGATATGATGGCCAGGCTATCTGGAGCAGCCGCCTGTCAGCTCCTATCAGTCATCCCATCAGGAGGGCTGCAAACCATCTACGGTGTTGCCGGCTTGGAAACCTGACGCTCTGTGCCAGGACATGGGTCAAGCAGCGCACGCGGGGCTGCCGGCGGGCCTCGTCATGGGCTGGGACTGTGGAGGATGTTCTTACCACCAACAGTATTTTTCCTTTAACTTTGTGCCCGGGATCGTGACCCTGCAAGGTGCAAGGTAAAGTTGAAGGCTGAAGACGTTGACAGCATTTGTCACCGCACCGTAGGTGTTCAGTCACCTCGCAGGGCTGGGTTATAATTTGCTTTCCTGCGCAATATGTATGTTATTCTGTGCTTCAAAGAGCCCAGATTTTTGAACTGGAAACACCTGATGTTCATAATAGCAGCAAGAGAGCAAAACAAATGTCTGAATACTTAAATCCTCCACGTCAGCCAGTGCATGTGCCTCCTGGCAGCTTTCTCTGCTACGCTGAGTTTAGCTGACAGAAATATTCTCAGAAATGCAAGTTTGTGAGCTCCATGTGCTCACAGAGCCGATATTTTAAATGTGCTAAGAGCAACAATACAGTGGCTGCGATCTTGGCCAAAACACTAGGGTTGAACTGGAAATCTCTAAAGCTAAAAGCCCAGTTTGCTCCAAAGGAAATTAAAGGTCTCCATGTCAGCTGTAGCAAATACATATTGGCTACATTAAGGAATTACAGCTTTTAGCATAAATTGTTATGGAGGTGTACAGATAGAAACCTAAAAGCTTTCGAAATGCCTGCCTGAGATTCTGTTATTTTTCACAGTATATACATTGCTGGGGCAAAAGCAATTAGCGTAAGACTTCGGAAAGCTGTGAATGACTTTGGGTATAACTGCAGAAGGGACTCTGGTGCAGAACCTTTAGTACGAAATAGGCCACATGGTTTTCGTAATGAAATAATAAAAGCAATTAAACTTGTAGTGTGCTAATGAGTCAGGCTTGAGATGTTTATAAACTAGGTAATAAAGGCGCTTGCTACTAAAATGTCTCTATCAGATATTAGTGAAGTCAGGCTGTGATATTCAAGATATTGGCAAAGTTCATTTTTGGTGACATTATGCATTTGGCAATATTGTAGTATGGGAGTGATATAACTTTTATTAATAGAATAAAACGTGAAATGCCTCAAGTCTATTGTTTGTTTTGCTGTTTCCAGCTGAGAAAGGCTGACAATTAATGCCAGAAGGCTTACCTGACAATCGTAATAAACAGGGTTAAACTTTTGTCTTGCTGCTACAACTCTGTAAATGTGCACCATGATACATTTAATAACTTTCACATTATTATTTCATGTGATGAATTCTATTTAACTGGCCTATTTTTAATCCTACAGCCAATACACAAATCACCCAGTGCATATTCCATAGTGGGTTGTGAAAAAAACTCATCCATCTGATTATATGTTAATTTGAAATGTATATTTTCAACCCATGGAATAAAATATTTGAAAAGATGCTCAGTGAACAGAGGAAAAGGCCTAACTTATTGAATAACATTATCCATTGCAAATTACTTTTTCAGCTCTCATCAACATTATACCTTTATCTCAGAATGGAATGGAAGGCGTGTATTAATATTCAAAAACAACACAGGGCATCAGATATTACATATCACTATACAGAAGTTCCAGAAATAGATGATTTACTTTAAAGGGGATAATCAAAGAAAGCTAATCAAAAAGCTAATCAAAAAGAATATTTAAAGGTACCTTGATCATAATCCATAGGTAGGTATTTGAGGAGAAGATAACAAGTACTACAGGATCTTTAAGCTTTCAAAGATGAAAGCATAATATAAATTGCTGGAAGTTAGTACTGGACAAGTATGATCCCAATTTGTTAACTGGGAAGGAGAAACAGGGACAACCATGCATCAAATCATCTTCTGGAAGGGATATGGTAGATACTCTATTATTAAACTGTTTAAATGGAGATTGGATAACTTTCTCAAAGACACTCTCGGCTTCACCTCTTATTTATTGGTACTGATGCAGGAAGGCAAGGGTGAAATTCTGTGGCGTTTTTATGCAGGAAGTCAGATCATTCATCATTATGAGCCCATCTGGCCTTAAAATTCTATGGCAGTTCAAATCTTGCAGTGCATCTAAGAGGAGATAAACAATCACATGGAATAGATGACTACTGAAGAAGAAGAAATGTGTAAGAGTTAATAATGAGGAGGGCAGAGAAAAAGATTTGAGGATGTTTTAACAAGAGTTTTAAGAAAGAGGATTCTCAGCAGTTGATGTCAGGGATAGAAGGAAAGTACAAAATGCATATCAGAAGAAGGAAACAAAGGCAGATATAAGATAAAGGGATATAAGACTGCTCTGAGCATAAGGAATAGATCAAGAGAGAAAGACAATGATCTAGAAGTAGGATAAATAAATAATAAAGAGCTTTGCAGATGTGAATTAAGAGCCTGAATTTTATGCAGTAGGGAAGTCAGTGGAAGGACTCAAGTGGTCTGTACAACGTTTTGAAGCTATCAGAGAACTAAAACACAAGCTTGTGAGGAGGAAAAGCCTCTTCTAGCAGGGAAAAAAAGCACATAAAAAAGGTAGTCAGTGACACCCAAGGAGATTATATATGTGACCGACTGATCAAAGCAAAGACTGACAGATCTTTAAGTTTTCCTCATCTAAAAATCTTTCTTCATAAAAGTGAAAAACAAACTGTCCTGTTCAGCAACTATTCCCTTCCTCCTCAGAAAATGTAGCTTCTGCTTGTGAGGCAACCTTGCAGAGCTCTGGGGAAGAGGAGTAGTTAGCAAGAAGAGCGTGCATCAATAGCTGTTGCTTTGGTTACAAAGGCACATGAGCATGCATGGTCGTGACAAGTTATTTTCAGCTTTACGCAGTGAAATAGAGAGAATATTAATAAAAAAGTTTATGTTATCTCTGCTTGGTCTCTCTGTGGTGGAAAGTCCCAGTGCAGTGTCACGTTCTCTGTCATACTGCATAATTGTTGCTGTGTGCACTAATGACATTGAAGTCGCCCTTGATGCTGAATGTACAGAATTCATCAACTCGGGAAGGAAAAGGTTGTTACTGGTGCTGGGAGATATCTTCATGAGCAGTGTCTCTTAAGTGCTAGCTATTAATTTGAGTGGGAGCAGTACTGGGCACCCAGCTGCCTGTACTGCGTGTGTGTCAGCATATAGATATCGCTGAATCCTTAGCCTAGCCCACGCTCAAGCATACGCATAAAAGGCACAAAATTGCAGAGCAATCTCTATCTCCCAGTGAAAATCAAGCACAGTGGGGGATCAAACAAATGGTTAGATCTCTACTGACATTTCAAAGCTTCTGCAGACAAAGGCTGCAATTCAGGTTCAGGTGAAAGGAGGAAAAGAAGTGGTAAGAGGGGACACAAACAGCACAGTGGTGCCTGTTGGTACCATGGAGGTGCAGGGAGGCCCATGCATGCCCTCTCCACCAGGAACAGAATGAGCTCTGGACTGGAGCAGAGATTAACCAGAGGCCTATCACTTTCAAAATCCTTTGGCCCTTTCTATCTATGAGTTGATGCAAATGGCTGGAAGTGATTTAGTACTAACATTTCATCTGGTCTGGGTCGTTCCCATTGTAGCTTCTGGTTCCAGCCCCACGGCTTCTGGTTCAGATCCTGTGAGAAGGCATCTTCATGAATCTTGTCCTTCACACTGTTTTTCTGGTCCCTGTTGCATGGGAGGACACGCTGAACCCCTGGGTGAGAGGATAGTGGTGACAGCTCCTTCTTTACAGGTTCAGTCTTTGAAGCTTCATGGCCATGACATCAAGAAGGGGAATCAATGGAGACCAGTGTTAAGAGACAAAAAAAGATATTCCATTCGAAGAAATGACACCTTCATAAAACCTGTTTGTGAACTCCAGATTTTAAATGAGTCTGACCCAGTGGGGGAAAAAAAAATCAAACTATTCTGTACAGAAGAAATTCTCTGCTGGAAAGCATATAAGAAAGTTCACAGGCACTGCAAACACTAGCCCAGTGGGTAATTCTCTGAATGAGATGCACTTTGCACTCACAGCAGTACTGAAATTCAGCAGCTCCCAGCCCTGAGATTTATTCCATTTTACCAATAAGAATGCAACTAATAATAGTTCAAAAGAAGAATTTTCTGTGCAAAAGTAAAAGACCAGATTCTGATCTTTATTACTCTGGCTTATCTCAGACCTATTTTGCACTACTTCACATACCGCAGTACAACAAGGACGAACCCTCTTGCTGTCAGGGATGTTCTCACAGGTTAAACCCAAAATAAGTGGGATCAGAATCAGACTCCGACATTTTATCACAAAGGACATGTATTATTTCTGTTACTGTATTTTTATCAAACATTTTTACCAAGTTACCAAAGTAACTTGTGCTTGGCCTCCTCCTCCTCCTAATCACAGAGAGCAGTCCATGAAATTATCCCTTGAGAACCGTGCCAGTTGTAAGGCAAAGCCTGTGGGAAGGCTGTACGAGCCAAAATTAGCTCTGGGTAGGGCCACAAGTAGAAGTGAGCTCCCCAGAGAGCGTAAGGACAGCCCATGAGTTGGTTTGGTCCAAGGTAATAGCTTTTTTTTCCTGGGTGCCAGCTGTCACTGCCACAAGGCAAGCCTAGGCCCCCTCTGTGGGGCAGAAAGGTCTTCCACCATCTGAGGCCCCTCTGAAATGGACTTTGGTTGCATCAGCACTGGGTTTGTGAAGGCTGGGACACAAGCTGGAGCGATAAGCTCCTGTAGCAATAAGCCACTGCCAGCAAAGGATTTAGCATCCATTTACCCTCGAGTGTGTGAGAACTCCCCTCAGAGCAGCAGGAGGTACTCTTAAACTCAATTTGTGCTGATGTGGCTGAACCGCTACCTCAGATGAGAAAGTATCACTCAAGAGACAAGTCTCATGGAAGTCAGTGGTCTACTCCCCACATAAGTAATCGTTGTAGAACTGGGGTCTTAACTAGTCATCCTTCACAGAGCACTTTAGGTTTCTCTGAGACCATTTGTTATGGTCTTCCCTCCCCCCTCCTTCCAGCTGAAGAGTTTGGAAAGGTGTCAGAGGGTTCCTATCATGCAAATTGCAAAAGAAGAATGTCACTAAGGTAGGAAGGCTTCACAAAAAATAGCTTTGGGGACTATACAGTTTCCAGAATTAAATTTTATAGCAGTCTATAAAATTGAAGTATGAGCCAAGGGTTAACAACCTTGAATTTTGCCCTTAAAATTAGTCCAAGAAAATCTACTTCATTATAAATACAGTAGTACTATATAGTGTCCTGTTGATTGATATGCCCAAGAGCTACCTTTGTCGGCAGTCTTTTAAGCAGCAATCCTTCATTTTGGTCTTAATAGTGAGATGGGCACCTCCTTCCTAGTTGGGCTATCAATTTTTACCTGCCAATACAGTTTGATGAGCTTGCTTATATGCTGCTCAGTGCCTCCCGACAGCCAGTACATATAGTCAGCAATCATGGCGCTCCTGGTGACAAAAGCAGAATAAATGAGTGTATAGGGAGGGAAGGATGCATATAGCCATGTTTAAAGGAGATAATATTACAAGATTGTAACATGAAGTTTCTATCAAAAGATTACACATAACAATCTTTGTCCAATTTTAAGACAAACATTAGTAAGCATTTTTAGATAGCTAAACTATGTGGAAGCAAACAACCCTACATTTTTCTCTTTGATGGCTTTTCCATGTTTTATTGAGAGGAAATATTTAATGACTGCTCAAGAATATTTTGGTTCGGCTTTTCTTTTTTTGCTTTACGCTATTTGCATGTGGAATAGACTAAATATAAGTAAATTTCTTCTAGGACAGCATCAAAATGTATGGCAGCCTGTAGTTTGTCAGTCTAAGAGTATCACCATCTATGGCAAATTCAGACACGGTTCAGCTTTGATTAAACTGTATCTTAAAAAAACCACTCAAAAACCCAAAACAATCAGCTATCTTTGTACCTAATTGAGTATGCTTTAGTACTCCCACTGTCTGTTACAACCATTGCATTACTCTTTCTAGAGTGGGGGATATTAAAAACTATTGTACAATGGATATTAATGCAGAGTCTTGACAGACTTTAGAAAATCGGTTTGCTTTTATGGCTGCTTCTCCACGCTGCTCTCCATTTCCTTTCCTCTAGAGAGTCCAAATCCAATTAAATGTGACTAGATGTAATTCCAAATTGTCACTTTAGTCAATTAAACATATAATAATCTTGTGTACCTAATTACCAGCACCAAAAGTTTATTTGTTGATGTAGTGCTATCAATGTGTGCTTCTGCATGTTTCCCTTATCATTGCCTATATATTAATTGTGCTTTGACATTACTGTAAATTGAATTTGAAATTTCCCCCTAGTTAAAAGTGTCTTACAAACAGTAATCCCAATCCTGTTGTAATACCCTTTCAGAATGTATTTTCCAAGGCTGTATTATGTTCTTAATGAGATATAACCAAAAATACAAGGATTTAACAACAAACATTTCAAAGCAGACCCGGTATCAGGGGGCAACATATTGTTACAAACAGGAACTAAATCTGCCCTTAGATGTTTGCATACAGCTCCCATTAATTTCACCGGGAGAAAAGGAATTCAATAGGACCACAGTTTTCTGCATAAGGACTGGATTTAGCCCTAAGCCTTATCCAACTCTCATTCAAATCATTGGCAAAAACCCTCTTGACTGCAATAGAACAAAGAGCAGTTTCTAATTGAACATTTTCAGCCCAGCCAATACAGGGTGAACAAAGGATGAAATCCTCATTGGCAGAACTCTCGTTGACTCCAAATGGTGCCAGGATTTAATCCTAAAAATGACATAAGTAGCAAGTAACCTCTGGATGAGGCAGAGGTCTCCAACACTACCTGCTTGACCCTGAGGACCACTGTAAACCGTAGTTTTAAGAAGAGATGTTTGCTGTGTCTGAGACCCGAAAGGGAAATAAGAATGTGGCACAAAAGTGGGAGAAGACTTTGAATGAATCTGTCACATTATTCTATATTATTGTGTGTTTGGTCTAGTAGAGGTTGCCTACAAAGCTTTCAGCTCCTTTGACAATGGCAATAACTAGTACTGCAGTCACTAATAGCGAGTTTGAGTGATGGTGCACTCCTGCGGCCAGCTCATAAGAAAAAAGAGATTATTAATCTGAATTTAGAGCAATTCTCAAGTACTGAAGCCTGGTATATTTGGAGCCAAAGGACAATTTCCAGTGGTCGTTTGCATTTTGGCATCATATAGATGTAATGCCCCCAAATTGCTGTCATTTCAAAGATTAAATCTGGCCAGTCCTTAACCCCAGGTGTCACCCCATCATTGTCCCATACTGTCCATTGCTGTGGGACCGTCTCAGAGCAGGGCTGCCATGGGTCGAACGCAATCAGCTGGATGCACAGACACAAGCCGCTTGCTTTGCCATCCCTGCTGCACGCCACAGTCCGTCATCTGGCAAAATGAGGATCCGTCCTGCTGACGGTACAGCGTGGCATTCAGCTTGTGACCTCTCATTCGCTTGCGGTAGCACTTTCTTCTCCCAGCTTCACGTTGCTTCCAGAGGCGGAGATGTGCATAGAGCCCTGGATGAATCTGGAATCTATTCCTAGACAAGTCACTTCATCTTTTGCTGTTTCCTAGCATCAACTGTAAAATGAGGGCAATCATATTCGACTGATTTACCTATTTGGTGTGCGAATTCTCCTGGCACAAACTATCTTTTGCTAATTCTTATCAGAGTGCTCAGCACAATGGCACTCTGATCATGGCAGAGGTCTCTAGGTACCGCGGCACTTCAGACAAACTCCTTTCCTCTTTATTCTTCCTTCTTAATTTGTTCTTATTTGAATAATCAGACTCACACTTATATTTTAAGCACATGTACTTAGTTTTTCAATGTCTGCTTTTGTCCCTGCTAGATTTCTCTTGTACCATTTTGCAGTATATCACGAATGGCAAGGCAGAAATGTAAAAACCCTCAGAGCCTTTAAGAGTGCCTCCATCCCTATTTTACTTTTCATTTTCTTGGTCATCAGGGAGCACATACAGATCAGGGCTGATGCTTGCTCCTGTGACCTCGTCACTTATGTGGGACTTAAAAATTCCACTTTCAAAACAGGCATTAAAGCTATACGCAGATGGTCTATGTCCAACTCCAAATGTGCCTAAACTTAGGTGAAATTTATGCTATCTGAATATGGTTATAGGGCTGGCGCTCAAAAATATTTAGGGACCTAAACATTCAGATAGGAACCAAAGTACCCACTGAGACATCTAGGCAAATTAAAAGCCTGACTTCCATTGAAATACATGAAGGCACAAAGCACCGAGTTGGGTCCCTAAGTCCCAGTGAGTACCTATCACATCTAAATATCCTGGAGAATCTGGCCTTTAGAAATCAAAGTAACAATGACTTTCGGTTAGAGACTTATGAGCCCATGAGGCTCTCTGAAAATGGAACTTAGATAAAATATTATTTAAGAAAATATTGTTTATGAAATTATTATTTAAGATTCTCAGCCAGTGACAAAACTCATTAACATCTTTTTCTTTCTCCCTCGTTAGAGTGAAAGCTTATCATCTTGTGCATATATCTCAAGACACCACACTTGCTTTTACCTCTTCTTTAAGGCTTCATGTCTAAAGGTATTGCAGCAAAGCTGACAGTCCTTCCTTCAGGGATATGGCTGTTTGGAGATTTACTTCTCTATTTGGAGGGGCCTTCTTTATTTTATTCTTTATTTACAGAAGAGGATGTGTTGTAGCGTTAATTCCAGTCCCTATCAGTGTTTTGGGAAGAGCAGAAAACAGAAGTCTCTTAAAGAAGACATACAAACATAGCAGGGTTTGAATCCACAGGGTAGGTGAAGCAGCAAGCAGGGGCTTTTAGGGCAGCTCCTGGGGGATTTGCTCGGCACTTTGATCTTTCAGGACGGGAGGTGTTAAATTTAAATGTTTTTTACCAGCAGGGCTGGAGTGGACTTCCACAACATAACCAAACCCATCTGTGTGACCGAAGTAAGCCTAGATCAAAGTGTCCTGCAATATCTGCTCAATCCGGCCACTTGGTGGTGCAGAACAATAAGGTATATTTATATACGACCGAAGAACGCGCTACGGATCCTGAACTCTGCCTTCCTCAGGCCGTCTGCAGAAATTTAAAGAACTGGCAATAAGAGAGTCAAAGGTGGCTTTTGCTGCGCGGCAGCTGCGGACACGAGCAGCGAGCGTGCAGCCAAGCCCACCGCGGCAACCGCGCGCGTGGCAGCACGTGGAAGGGGCAGCTATGAGGAACGCGCCGTGTTTTCTGCAATGTGCCAAACCGTTATACCGGTACTGTTACTAAACGGTTCTGTGTTCATTTACCACTGCAAACACCAGAAAACACAAGGGCAAGACCCAAGGCCGGCTGCTTAGGTCCCTTCAGCAGCATGGAGAGGAGAGAAACCCTGAGCAAGAGGAGTATTTATCTCCCTGCAGACGGCAGAGCCTTAGGAATAATCACAGCCTATGCACATTAGAGTAACTTTCTCTCTTCTACACTATTCAGCCCCAATTGCTGCTCAGATAAGAAGGCTGATAAGTGGCAGAAAATTACCTTTCCTCCCCACGTCAAGTGATCTCACCTGGACCTGCAGTAAGTGGTACAAATAGGAGGCCTCAGCCAAGGCCACAGGGTATTAGCAGTGTGCAGGTCTGCAGTGCTGGAGGGGTAAGTGTATCTCTGGGGTTTTTTTTTTTTTGGTTTAACAGGACCTTTACTATTCCTATTTATATTGTTTCTGATGCAGACACCTGGGTGTTTGAGGCCTCTTGTGATTTTTAGCTTACTTTCCCACTACTGAGTCTGAGATAGAGGGTACAAAATAAACTGCTGCTCTCTTCTGTGTGACCTTTCTTATTTTCTTTGGAGATTAGAAAAGGAAGATGATATTTATAACTGGAACAAGTAGGAGGCAGTCATTCTTAATGTAATTATTCCCTTTGAAAAGTGAACAAAATAATAGCAGTTAATTTCTAAACATCTTCCATATACTCTGAGTAAATGTGAGCTCTCATTATACTGAGGTTTATGAAGGTATGTGAAAACCATTGGATAAGGAAGGGTAAGCAGAACTCTGGAATACTGAGCAGGAATAAAATTACTAAACTCAGGATTTCCTTATGGGTAGGCTAGCCCCAAAATGTGGGGAAAGGTGTTGTGGCACTCCCTTGTTTTTTGTCTGTGCTTAATACCTAATTGCTGCAGAGAACTAGCTAAAACTCCCTTTGGAGCATTGGTGAACTCCAAATACATTGCAAAGCCTTGGGAAAACTCTTGTTTGCTGCCCAAGTCTGTGATGGGATAAGCCTTCTGTCCTTGAAATTGCTGCTTCTGGGTCATTAATTCATTGTTTCCTGTGAGGAAGAAGGCACCTGTATTTAAAATATGCTTATTATACAGAAGGCTTTTCTTTCTTTAAAGAATCTGTCTTGTGGCTGCATGTAGGTACCAACTTTGTGCATTGCATTGAGAGTGGCTATAAGGTGATAAAAATGTTCCTTGTTTAATGGCAACTCCCATGTAAGGAAAAAGAGAATTCCTTGCAGCTGTGAGTTGAGGGGAAAGGACAGGTCTTTCAAAATGATGGGGGATGCTCAGGAAAAGAGGTCCCCGAGCCCAGCAGCCTCTTTGGCTCTCCGTGCCCTGGTGCCAAGACAGCAGCAGCCTGCCCCGCTCCCAAGGGCTGTGGAAGGTCCTGATGCCTCCATTGGCTTAGCAGCTTTGCTGTTGGAGAAAGGATGCGTAACTGGGATGAACTGGTTAATAATGACAATGTAATGAAATTTTCTGAAGCTACACTCGTTCCTGGCTATAGCTGGTACCTCCTCTGCTCTCTCCCATCTCCGATGCACCTAACATGCCCTGCGTTAAGGACATAACTTGTGCTGTCGATATTTGTATTTACTTCTGGCAAGGGCGGAGGGGATTTAAGTATCGAAGGCTCATCTTAGTCTTGGGCATGACCCTGCTGGAGCAAACTGTTGTTTGATGCTTGGGCAATCTGGAGCAATAAAGGATAATGTGTGTAGCGCAGAAATAACAGCCAGTAATTTTGGACACAGGCTGGCATTATGTGTTGGTGTCAAGTTAAGTAATAGGTGGTGTGGCCTCTCCTCTGGGCTGTGACTGATCCCGGCACCTGCCAAAGCTGCCTTCCCCGATCCGTTTTATGGCGCGCTCCTTCCGCGGCGTTGCTCCGGGGAGGGTGGGGGCCACGCAAGTGGCAGGAGCTCCCCTGTCTCTTCTTGCAGGAAGACAGAACCGTTTTCTTCCCTGGTCCCAGGCAATTTGTCATCCCCGTGCAACACATTTGCCAGCGGAGGGAGGGCTCCCCGCTCCTCAGCCCAGTGACCCTGGCTGGGAACGCGCGCTTGGGAAGTGAGGGGGCAGTGGGGCCCTTTTGGCCCCTGGGTGGGGACATCCGTGTGGTGGTGGTGAGCCCTGGGGGAGATCTTGGTGTTGGGGGGGCTCTGTTTCCATGACAACTGAGGGATTTTTTTAATGTCATTTGGGGAAACTGAAACAATTAGGAGAGAAGAATACAAAACTTCCCCTCTCCCTGAGAAAACCCAGACAGGATCGAAAGGCAGGTAGCACTGGTGCAGGTACATGTGAAAGAGCATCAGCTGGTGACTCTCTGAGCTGGTATCTCCCCCCTGCCCTGGTCCAGTATTTGTATCTCTTTCCTTAGAGTAACTGCTGGGGTTTTTTTGTTGTTGCTTTTTTAAATACCAATAAACCCAAGCTATTCACCTAGCTCTCGCCCACTACAGTTCTAATTCTGAGCCTCTAGCTAAAACATGACACAGATCTGGAGTATGTATAAAGGGCTGAGGTTTAGTACTTGCAGACCTAGCTTGATATACAGCTGATGGGATTATCTAGTGCTTGCTGCTCCCCCCGCCTTTATTTTTTTAATAGGAATGTCAAAATGCTGAGTCAGCCATACTGGAGCTATTAAGGTCCTAAGACTCCTTCCTTCTTAAGGACTGGTCACCCCTGCTTGATGCAGTCAGATGAATATGAGCTGTTAGTTCTGGCAGAGGGACAGACAGTCTGTTTTCCCCTACATGCATGCAGCTAGTTTCAAGCCACTACTGTTCTTGCTGGTGATAAAAGAGCTATCTTAAGCGTTTTCACAGAACGCAGTGACACTGTTAAATCAGCAGTGTTTTCATTAGCAGAAAGATGAGATCTGTATCACTTAATGATTTTAAAAAGGGGGGTAAAAATCCCTCCTGTACTTTAAACTTCAGTTTTGAACTAAATAGGAAATTGGATTTTTCTATAAATTACAAGTTTTCGCATTACTACTGATTCAAGGTTCCTCAACATCAGCAATAGCCTATGCTATTGGAGTAAGGAGAAAAAAAAATGCTTTCATATCTTATTGTTCATCTGGTCAGTCCTTCTGCTGATACGTATCAGGCAGCGCTGGGGTCATGGTCTGTTGGATCTGGGGACTCTGGCTCCAGGTGCATCCTTGCTCTGGAGTTGCCAGGCTCGCCCCTAGGGTACATGTGCCCTTCCTAGCACGTTGGCCCTCAGCAGTGGGAGCCCGTGGTTTGGCAGCCTTGCCCTTGGGCACCTGGGATCTTGCGTAGCTTATGTATACCCTTGCACATATGCATCCCTTGTGTCCTTTATCTTGCCCTTCCCTAAGGCATCAGTTGCAGTCCTTGCCTTCCCAGGAAGGCACGGTTCTCCTGGGCCTCCCCCAAGAGCATTTTCTCAGCTTCATGATAGAAGCAAGTCCAGGATCCTCTCCTCAACTTTCATGTCTGCTTATCAAGCGATCTTTTGATCAGCTGTGACCAGGTCTTGTATGTCAGGATGCTTTTAGTGGCTATTATTGGAGGCTGATCCCAAGCCTCGTTCTTCTAGAAAACTCCCATGTAACTCCCAGGCTAAATTTATGTATAATGTGTTTATGCGCATTTGTTCAAGGGCTAAGATGGTCTTTTGACTGAAATAGGTTTTCTCCCTTTTGAGGCTTAAATCTTGACTGTGTTTGTCAAGAGCAGCCTCCTAACATCAGAGATACTGATGGAGGAGAAATATATTTACTTGCTGACATCTTAGTGAAAGTGGTTGCGGCACTTTGGAATTCATCACTTGCAGATGCTCTGACCCTTCAGTGGCGTTTCAAGGATTGCTTTACAATGCCAAATGGCCTTGGGCTGCACTTTACATGGTGGCAGCCTATCACAGTGCTACCCTGAGGGAATTGCTATGCAGCTGACAAAACCTGGAAGCAATACTGATATGGGTATATTGGACTCCCCACACTGACCTAGGCGTCCTGATATTCAGTCTGCTCCATACACTTGCTCTACAGATACTGGGCCAACAAGTACTAGTGAAAATTGCACACAAACTTGGAAATGTTTAAATTCCAGTTGACCCTACTCTGCTTTACCTTATGACTTAAAAAAAAAAAAAAAAAAATCTTAGAACTGGAACCAGAACTTATTGGAAAGAATTTGGTCTGGTGTGTCCTCAGAAAATTGCAGGAGATCCCAGCTCCACAGGTTGTCAAATTTAAGTTGGACTATCTGCGCTGCTTGTGCCAAGCAGTACTGCTCACAGCCAACCTTTCCTGTTCACAGATCCATAGTGTTCTGGGTGTATTTAACAGACAATGTAAGTCTGAAGTGCGTGGTAGGGTAGGAAGCTGAGGGGTATTTTAGAAGTGGATAGAGATATACAGTGATCTCATTCATAGGCATAAAGCAAGCAGAAATAAATGACAGCTCATGCTACCAAAACCAAGCTCATATTTCTGAAAACTACAACAAAATGTCTGGGTGCTGCACTCGGTCTGTAACAGGCAGAGTGCATTTGTGCCACTAATGGGGTTCGACTAAGACCAATGACTCCAGTGAGGTGACGGAAGTGGTGCTAAGCTTGGTTTAACACAATCTGTGGTGAAAGCTCTATGCAGCTGTTAACACTGTTAAACAGGCTAAACTGAATCCTGCTAGAGTCACTGGTTTTGGAACCACTCTGGATTCAGTCTGTCAGTGTTGCCCTCATCTACAAAAAAAAAATCTCATTTAAAATCATCCAGTTTCATGAAAGCTGCTGAATGTTGCAGAGGAGCAAAAAAGGCTGATGCAATTCACTCTTGCCTGCTGATGTAGTAAACTTGCTGATTGCTTATCTGCAGTAACACAATGACTATTTTATTATTTTTGAAATCATATTTATGAATACCTTGGATCATACTCTCTTAAATATGGGCACTTATGTATTGCTTTTTAGGAAATATTAGTTCCTGAAGGTGTGTTTTAGTCTTCAATTTAACTTGAAGAAAAAAAAAAAAAATCCTTGTGTCATTTCACCTCTTGGTGGGGTGCCAGTGGCTTGTGGGTTTGAAAGTATTGTATTTGATACCTGTCAGAGCAACATAGTCTCCTAACACAGCATTAAAGTGTCTGCCTGCTTGGTGGACATCAGCTGTTGGTGATCCAGGAGGTAACAACTTCTGTCCAAATCAAAATCGCAACAAGATTTTAGGCAGAAGAGACCATTACCAGTGAGATATAAAAGCTAGCTTCTGTGGTTAGAGCTGTCTGGCACTTGCTTTATAAGTAAATATGTATTTTTCTATATAATGCTGCTGAAATGGAGCTCTGAAGAATCTGTCCATTCAGATTACGCTAGGGAATTGCTCTCTCAAAAGGCGATTGGGAAACATCACAACACTTCAGGGTTTTTGAACAACTCTTTTCAATTTCTCTGTTTGAAACAACTCTGTTTTCTGAAAAGTCAGATGCATTCAAAAAGAAAAATGAAGAAATGTTTACAGTCAAGTGAAACATTCTAGGTTTATCTGAATTCATATTTCTAAAAAATTTGGAAAATGTTTTAGATTTTTTTCTCCTGCTCCTGCTGTGCACAGCTCTAATGGAGCTGGTACAAGTGAAATCATGTCACTAAAGTTATGTCCCACGGAGGTTAGTGTTCATCCCAGGGTTTTTTGGCTGAAGTTCAGCACAGAAAATGGGAGACCATCTTCCCAAATCCACCCTGCAATTTTGCTTGGGTAATGTCATCTTCCACCCCTGCTTTCTTCCCCCTGCCCCCAATAAAAAATGTTTTGTTGCTATTCTAATAGCTCCAGAGCTCTATCACTAGCACCCGTCTTAAATGATGAGCAAAGTGACCTTTTCAGTCTCTTGCCTAATTTGCACCGACTGGTCTGCCATTAGTTAGCTAATGATTTGTGAAATATTTTGCGATATACCTTGTGGTCCTCAGCTGAACAGTCATCTGTAAGTGCCTAGAACTACTGGTGGTAATGATCCATAAGGAGTTACCACTACACTTCTCCATGCACTCCTCCTTTCATTTTAAGCATGTGCAGTGGTAAAAACTGCTGCTGCCTGTTGGGTCTTTTGGTCTTTGGGATGCTGGGACCCGACCAGGGCACAGCTCCGCACCTCACGACTGAGTGCATGACATGCATTAGGCAAATTGCACCGGTTGATGTAGTTGGGACTATTCATGATAGACTGGAGGGGCTGGAGTACTACCGTGTGTGACATAGGCCACAGTACCTTGCGGCTTCAGAGTATCTCTCTAAACACCTAAACACAGCAGCTTGACGCAGGTGATTCCGGAAATAAGCGGGGTTCAGAATAATGCTCCTTTGAAAGATAAAATAAGATAGACAAGTTTAAATGTAAAGTTCTTGCTTCATTAGAAGACCACTAACATGAAACTGTGACTGAGATGCACACTGTATACACTTTTTCTACACAATTCAACAGATACACTGTGTACCCCAAATGTAATATGAGTTATCACTTTCTTGACAGCTGAGATGCATGAACAAGTATTATTAAATTTTCTTTTGAAGTTATACCATAAATGCAGTTTCATTATAGTTTTGTGTATTGTTTCAGAAACCCCTACTAAAAGCTCCAGTGGTAATGTTATACTGCCTGTAGCTTGCACATACCATAAACAAAGATGCTACAGTTCTACTTCTGGCTAACCCCTAGCTCCAGAAACATGAATAGCAGTTGTCTTACACCATTACCTAGAAAAACTGTGCATCTAGAATGCATTTTAATGTTAACTTGGAGGGCCTTAAAATACTTCTTACGTAAGTGGTTGGATCTATGTGGGTGGACCTTGGCATGTTCCTTAGACCCTTAACTTTAACAAATGCAGTTCAGAGTATAACAGATTAAAGGCTTTAAGTCGATATCTGTAAAAGATGCAAGGAAGAAGTATTGTAAGCTAAGCTGTTAGATTGGCAGGTCGGCTATCCTTCTGATACAAGCAGGGGAAAGGCAAGCATGACATCTCATTCTGCATCTAATTAGCTCTGCTTGTGAGATCTCCAACAAGTGACTTGCTTCTCTGGTCAACAGTTTTCCCATTGTATGGAGAAAAGGTACATAAAGCACATTTTAGGGTGTGCAGTTCCATATTTGTTATTGCATACATGTTTTATAAAGTATTTAGTAGTAGCTTATCAAATGAATAAAGAGCTTAACACTACATTCTATTGGAAAGAAAATTTATCAAGTGTTTTTATTTTCTTTTCTCACCAAAAGTTTTGGATATCGTGTTAGGATTAACTACTGCTCTTGTGATTCCAGTTGACTAGCAACCCCAGAACTAATCCTTTTCATAGCTAAATCATTTACTAAAGCTTATTAATTTTTTTGAAACTGGTATAAATACAGATGAAAGCGTGGAGAATATGTTAGCTCATCTATAGAAACAGATTTATACAAATAGCCTATGCTTTTTGGAAGACTGCTAGCTGTCTTTGTGTTCAGCACTCATGGACTATACATCTGTGACCTTCAGAAGGAGCCTTAGGACTAACAGTTAAAACCAAGAAATATCTACAACATGTTGTAGACTCATGAATCAAATTCACACGCTCTTTCTCTGAGGCACAGAAATGAAGGCCTAGAGCTCTGAATGGTTGTGTCCACAATGGCAAGTAGTTTGGTGTATGAGTGGATCAGCAGGCCAAAGAAGCTGATGTTGAGGACCCTACATCTATATCATAGGCAGCTTGGGCTTTTATTTCAGACTAGTCTTGTCCCCTGGACCAGGTGTCCTTATGTATATTGCTCAAAGCTGTCTTGAGGGCCAGTTGTTGGTCTGGATTCCCATGTCTTCATTGGGTGCTAATTGAATCTTGTGCATAGCTGAAGTAGACCTTGCAAGTAGTTTTCTCTGAAATCAATCTGTTTGAGTGCCAGAGTCGATCTTCTGGCACAGTAAAACTTAATGCTGTATGAGTGGAACTGCTCTGTGCTGGGAGCTCACCTCTGCTGAAGACCATCCTAGGATAGTCCAGGAACTAGGAACTGTCACAAAACTATGCTTTTCCAGCCCAGCATCTGGACAAAATGCTCAGAAGTAGAACTGTATTGAAACAAAGCATTACCCTGCATGAACCGTCTTTCTGGGAAGAGGATGTAGAGGAGAAAAACACCCACAAGTGATGGTTGTGATAGCTTAATGTATTACTGGAGGAATCGCAGACATCGGTGATGGGAGGCACTGAATTAAAATTCAGCATACAAAACAGTAATAGGTGTTAAAATATAGGTGCTGTTAATGGGGGGGGACTAATAACTCCTATCAGTAACAAAAAGATAATGTTAACAGCAAACACTGCAGTTATCAGCCAAACGTGGTCAAGTCTGAAATTCAAACAATACTGATGGCCACCAAAACTTGATTTAGCCAAAAAGAAATCATCAAAAGATCAAATACTATCAGCATTTAATGATTTGACCAAGGCATTAATACCTTACTTGGATGACAACTGGTACTTCTGCAAGCTATTTTAAAGGATGTTATTGCTGCTGTAAACTGTAGTCAACAATTGATAATAGTATTATTGATTCTTTTTGTTATTTATTTATTTTTCCTCTCCCTCCTGAAGTTATTGGTTCTGCCACAGTCAAGCAATATCACTCTGTGTGTGTGTGTGGGGGGGGGATTAAAAAAAATCAATAATTTCCTGGTAGTTAGCAAGACATTTTCTGTAAGTCTTAGAGCAGGATGTGCTGTGATAGGTTTATAATAAATACAGGACTGTAGCAGATTTTCAAAGAATTAGATATCAGCTCTTCACTTGTCATCTTGATTCCTTAGTAGTCTTAAAAAGATCAACTCCTTCTCTCAATCTATAAATTCCATACCAAAAAATACTATAGAATTCCCTAATACTTTGAACAAATATCTCCTGTCATGAGTAAACATCAGAAAGCTACTTTTGACTATCTGCCAGTCTGGTTTAATGCTGCTGGGCTCTCTGTAGTCTATACCTTAGGAAAAAAACTGCTGCTCTGTGCTACTCTACCCAAAAGTAGCTGATACCGTTCCAGTTTAGTAGGCTTTATGTAGAACAGTGTTAACTAATGCCATGTGCTCACTAAAACTGTGCGGAGCTGTTCCTTTGGGCTTTATATCCACTTCTGATGCATTGCAGGCACCTTTGGTGAAAAGGAAAAGACTGGGTGAACAGCAGAAGCGAAGGAATGATATAAGCGGAGGTTAAGAGGAAAACCCTAACTCTGGGAAGTAATCCCTCAAACAAGAGCAGATGGAGGACCCATCTGGCTGAGCAGAAACTGGCCAGGCTGTGCACGCTGAGAGCAAGCCCATGCTCCAAGATGCACCTCCAGCCATGGGCAGTCTTGAAGCGAAGCTGGTTACTCCAGTAACTGGGGGGGATGTGTTTCAAGATGGTGCCTTGAAGGAAGAGAAATGAAGGGGAGAAAGTGGTGGGCACGCTGGCTGCAACGCAGGCTGGACAAGCTCTGTGCATGGTGATCTGCGTCATGAGGTCTAGCGGCTTTTCCTTTGTCGTCTTGCTCATCTGCTTCTTGTGGGAGCTTCAGGTAGAGAAAGGAGTTTCAACGGAAAACATCTTCAGATGGATTTCTTATTTTGCACAGAGAACTTCTAATCCACAAAACTGCAAAGAGAGTCGCTTTGTCTGAAGATTAAAACTTGTGTTGTTGCCAGGTTTTGCCCCCATCTGTCAAATGACTAGGCTAAAGTAAACTTGAAATAGATTTTCATTTATTTTTCATCTTTGGTGTAATCCAAAGACTGCCCCGTTAAAAGCCTTTCGTAAATCATTTGGTCAGTTTTTCTCGACAAAACAGTCCTTAAGTAATACTGTATATCAGCCTCTTTTTTGACATTTTCACTTTTTCATCTTGACATCTTATCTTAAAAATAATACAGTGTTTGTCCTATTATCTTTCTTCAAAGTCTAAAGAGAGGGGAGGAAGGTATCAACACTCTTCCCATCACAGCAATCTGAGTACGTGAATCAAAGATGCATGCGTTACCCTGTTTTTCTCTCGTCAGCTTTTCTTTCAATCTTACTGTCCAGCATTAAGGAAATGGGTGTAGCAAGAAACTTGGATTGCCACATAAAAACTGGCGGTCAGAAGTCATGTTGCCTTTTCTCTAAGGTGTAAATCTTCTATTTAAGTTCTTTCCAAATGCAATGGGGATTTAATTTTACTGATCTGACTGATGCAAAAAGTGCCTCAGCCACTCTTCAGCATGTCACTGTTTGGCCTTTATAGGCCAAGAAAAAGTTAATGAGATGATTCTATACATGAAACCAGTAAAAAAAGAAGTATACTTCAGTATTAAAGCAGATGAACTCATATTTCTTGCTAGTACTGTGAGTAAATGCTAGCTTGCTCCTGGAGGTAAATAGAGTTATTTCCTTACTTACAGGGACAGAAGCTTTTTCTGTATCCCACTTGTCTGCCTGCCTATAATATAGCCTTGTCCTTTTGTGCAAACTTATTTTAATAGACAATTATTATCAACTATTGGAGAGGAAATAAGTGATTTCTCAGAAGTAAAAATGCAGTGCCAGAGAGATGTGTATCTGCATTGGCTGTGGAAAGAGGTAAAAAGAGCTGGTAGGTATGGCAGTGCGCTACGCTAGCACATCCACACATCGCTGGCGCAGGACGACTGTACAAATGTAGTCGCTGAAGTGTTATTCACCGCAACATTAAATACCATGTCAGCGCAAGTAATGTGTCAACTAACGTTCAGCAGATGCAGCTGTAACGGCAAACTGCTGTAAACTGATACAATGCTTTTATCTTCAGGGAAAACTGTCAATCAGTACAGCTGGCAATACAGCCCCAATCTATGCTTGGAGGAACCTGGCAAATCCTTGTTGCTATACAACTAGATTTAACCTCAACTTCATTTTTTTCCCCCCTTTGTTCCATCTGTATGGCAGGTAGCTTATTATCTGAAGTTGTAGTACGGTTCTTGCATCGGTTTGACTCTGTCATGATCTATCTTAGTCCCAAGGGCTGTATCACCAGCTGGTTTAAGAGAGCACAGCTCTACTAAAGGCAGTTGAACTCCTCCTGAACCTTATGGTACCAGCAATCAGCCTCATTGTATTTTCTAGCAATCTGCGTGTGCAGCTACATTATGATTCTGGAAGTCCTATTTGGGGAGCACGTGGTGGTATGTTTCCTTGCAGCCAGCTTCATATTCTAAGTGAGGTTGGCCCTTGGTGCTGTTTTAAAGAATTGAGAGGTATGTTTCAGAATGCAAAAACCCACATGCTTGCTTGCTTGCCATACGTGAGAGTTTACCAAATCTGCTGCTCTGAAGAGAGAAAAATGTTCCATTGCAACAAGCTGTTTGAAATATTTGGTGGGGCTGTTAAACACACGTGTGCAGAAGCACTTGCTTCCAGCAGGCAAGAGTGTGGTGGTTTTAATGCTGCTGCACATTAATAATTACAGAGAGGTCTAGTGAAGATGGCCATGTGGAGGAATGCAAGAGGTAGAGCCCTTCTTCCAAGCTTGGTTTCAGTCTCTTAGTAGCCAAACTCCAGGGGCTGGGATCCTGTTGGTCCCTGGGGAGGTTCTTCTATCACACTGATGCCTGGCTACGACTCTGTGCCCACCCAGCCCTGCGCTCAGGGACCTCTTTCCTCTGTGTGAGCTGCTTGGTTCCTGAGAGAAAGAGCACCCTTCCCTCCAGAGGGTCCTCCTGACCTGGCTGCTCCCTTTTGGAGAAGTGACATGGAAAATTAGGCAATGTTTTTTCTATACAGAGGGGAAAAAGCTGGAGGGCAAACAGCCCAGGACCACTCAGTAGATGTAACCACAGTAGTAGCTGTACCAAAGGCTGCTTGTTGAGGACTATCTGGCAGAGAAGAGTGGTGTCTCTTTGTGGTAATCTGATAATTTACTAAGAATTCCTTCTAATAAAATTGTCACTGCTAAACCAAACCAACAGTAACAGACAAAAACTGCTCCCAAACTGAAGGTGGATCAAGCACCAAATCCTTTCATGGTGAAGGAGAACTGACTTGTCTTGGTGCAGTACAGCCTAGAAGAACAAAGTGCAGTAAGGGTATCTATGGGAGAGGACCTTCACTGCACAGAAGAAACCATCTCCTGAAGCTTTCTTATCTAAACAGATAGAAAGGGAGGAAATAAGGGCTCCCAATAAAGCTTTTGCACACACACCTTTTCTCTGCCAATAAAGTGAAATATAACTGCTATGCTAAAAGGTTTTGCAGCAGCAATTTGCTTTGAATTGCAAGCATGAGATAAATGTGCTATACAGGTCTTGATTCCTCAGCTGTGAAAGAGGGGAAAAAAGGAGAATGTTCCCCTGTCCTGAATGAAAAGCTATTCAGGAAGATCTTGTTTCAGAGCTTGCAAAATGTCTTGATGTACGTGGAGAGATTCTGCATTCCCTGTCTTGTTTGCATAATGTACTGCCAGCTGACTCTCCAGCTGTGCAGCTACCAGTTTCTTGACCACCAAATTTTAGTGATGTCTTTAGAACTCTGACCTATGTATCTCAGCCACTATAAAACAGTTTGACATTGCCAGTCTCCTCTTCCTAAGAGGAACTGTGTGTATCTCGGAAGTTGTCTTTTTATAAGATTCTTGTATTGGATCCCTTCATACACTGCATAGATAAAACATTTTCATAATATCAGCATCATCAAAATCAAGGGGAATATAGTCTTTGACCTCAGTGGAGGAAAGCGTGGCCCATAAGATAGGAAAAATGTCATAGATATACTGACCTGGAAATAACGTACAACTTGGAGCTGAGAATCAGAATTCAGAAAAAATGTTTCTCATTAAAAAATAATAAAAAGTTGAAGTACAGAGAAATATTCAAAATGCTGTGTGCAAAGAAATTATTTTTAAGAGCACTTCTGGTTTATATTATCCGGAACATCTCGATGGAATAGCTTTGTATTAATAATATCTCATCTATTATGTATATTGCAATATGCCTAACAATTGCTGAAGTAATTAGATTACACTAATTCTTCTCTTTTTCTTCCCTTTTTTTGAGAAGGTAAAGTGATTAGGAGGGTAGTTTAGAGGAAAGTATACCTTACGTTACAGGCCTCCCACAGATTAGCAGCACCAGCCATTACGTCTTACTTTTTCTGCTTTTATCCAAAATTCTGTTCTCATCTTGAGATCTAGGCTTTTCTCTCTCCTTTTTAATGCCCACCGATGACTTGATATCATAGCATCGTTGCATGATTTTTTTGATTAAGTAATATTTCACTAGAATTCCATTGTTCAACTTTAGTATAGTTCTATTTTAAAGATGCCGAGTAAGGAAATTGGGGAATAAACAAGTAGCTGAATATTGAATCTTTAGTCTGAAAGCACTGAATTAATCTGGATTAGAGAGTCCTGATTTATCCTGTCTATAATGCACTGATGAGATGCCTGTGTATGACAGATACTGCATAAGGCTTGATCATTGGTTATTATTTTAAACCTTCTGTAAGTGTTAAGAAGTCATTGGGGGAAAAACGCAGAGGATTTAGAGTTGAATCTGTAAGGCTTCAGCTGTTTTAGGGTTTTTTCTGCTGTGTCTCCATAAGAGATTCCCTCTGTTAAGTCATCTCTAAAGCAATCTTGTACTACTTAACAGAGGTGCTATTTTCTACTTCATGTGTCTCCCTATAAATTGTGCAGGAGGCATTACAGAGAGCCCTGCCTTCCACTGAACGCATAAAAAGGCATAGCAGAAGAGGCTTTACAGATTTATTACGTTCTCTATGCATTGCCTTTCTGGCAGGGAGGGACAGAATTAGCCGAGGGTGATGCCCGCAGAGTAGAGCATGAAAGGACACTGGAAGATCTTTGCTAACTCCCAAAGACTGCAGAATAGCTCGGCTCAGCAGCTCTCATGATGGCCTTGGTAGTTAACATATTTTTCAGGCATTGCTTAGAGGTAATGTTAGAGAAACACACCGTGATGTCTGATTCCTCTTCCTCTCCTGGCCCTTATGTCCATAATTTCCAGTCCAGGTTTGCTGGAAGGAGGACAAAGCCCAGTGCTGCTCTGGGAGGAGGGAGGTGGTAAACCTCCTTCCAGGTGGTATCTCCCAACGTACCTCACACCAGCAGCGGTGGGCTTTCTGTTGAGTAACAGCAATCCTACTGAGATGAGATACTACTTTTCACCCATGTGGCAGGTAGCTATGTTCTCCTGCTGAGATTTCACTATTTAAAAGGGGCTGAGAAATACAGCATTAAACTGATAGGTGACCTAAGCTCTTCCAGACTGGCAGTATCTGCTAGGCATCGCACCTGAAAGCCTCTCGAATGCTGCAAGCTGCCTATGTTTAGGTAACTGAGTAAAGCCACTTGTCTGTCATTCTTCACCTCTTGTGCATCATGAGGACCATAATAACAGAGAAAGCATAAATGCAGTGGGGAAAAATACATTTCCAATAGAGAGGTTCTGAGTTATCTTCCCCTGTGCAAACGGCAAGTCACGCAGTGTCAATATAGATTTATCTTAGCTTACTTGGAGGCAAAAGCAAAATAAACAAAAACTGTAAAGGGATATAGGATCTCACTGAGAGAGTCATGTGTATCATGTTCTGAAAGATCCTCCATCTTCAATTATCCTGGAGTTCAGCATCCCTCTCTCAGATTTTGAACAAAACCCTCTCTACGATTTCGAACAAAATTGAATCTTAACAGTTGCAGTGCTGTGTGCATGATGCACTGTGGGTTGTTTTTCCACATGTGACTGCTGCTTTATGGATTTCTCTGTTGGGCCTGACCCTCTAAAGAGCAGACTTAATTGAGGGACTGCTCTGCTGAAATACTGTGTTCTGCTTCAAGATTACTTTAATTTGGGGTAAAAATTCAACTGTTGATGTTAGGTTGAACAACATAAGGCCTAAGTACTATTCTGAGGTTTCTTAGTCAGTTCTTGACTTCTCAGACCTTCACTGTTTTGCCATCTGCTATAATTGAAAATTGCCTTCTGCAACCAAAGGGAAAATCTAATTTCTCAGCAAGCCATATGGGGTTATTAAGATCATTATACCCTGGTATGCCATAATGCCTGGGCCAGAAGGACCAGAGGGCATGTAAATATTGTGATTTGTTTTATAGCTTCGGACTGCAAGTTAGGAATGATTTTGATGGCTACCTTAGGATGAAAAGTGGTGGTCAAGCAGGTTACTGCAGATGTTGTTTGGCTAGGTCAACGTATGGCACACTTATTCAGGGCTGTGACGGATGAGAAATGTTTTTAATAGTGTTTCATCACAAAGGGTACATCTCTTATATCAGCCTGACAAATGACCAGAACTAATCAGTGTCCTCCATTTTACCAGTAATGCTAAAGGCAGCCTCAGATCTTGATATTCAGAAACCAGAGAATACAATTTCCAGTCTTCAAGAGGACCCAGACTTTGCTTCTGATACCAGATCTAAAGCTGCTGATAGAAAATGTACTCCCTTTCCTTTCTTAAGAATGGGAAAGCTGTTCCCCTGCAGATGCCTATTCTTGAACACTTATAAAACGTAGCTGCTGGAATTCCTCTCTGTTTAGTTGTGATACTTTGCAAGATTCCTTCCAAGCAAAAGATACTTATATACTTTGTACAACGATGTAAAAGGATAGTAAAGCTGATTTTTGGTTAATAAGGCTTCAAAAATGAATGCAGGAGCTATGAAATTTACATGAAATCAAAGAAAGAATAGTCTAGTAAATGCAAATAAATGCAGAAATGAATATTTTAATTTTGATTCATGATTAATGCCAAAGGATTACTAGCAAACCATCACAATGTGGTAATGGCATAAAAACTCGATAGGAATAAAAATTCCTTGTGCACTGGTTAACTGATGGCAGTAAGTTATTTTTAGTAGGAGAGATCAGAGTAATTTATTTATCCATTTTGAAAAATATAGCTGCTGATTATATTTCAGGTTCTCTTTATATTAATTGCATCTCAGAATATTTTTCTAGTGGTGTATTATGTATAATGTTCCACACTTTACAATGCAACAATCATGGCCAGTAGGTTTATTCATATTCTGCATGTTATTAGATGAATTCAATTGAAAACAGGCATTATTTATTGCTGCTTTTCTTTGTGCTATGTGACTAAAGGGGTTAAAGAATAAATTGTTATAACTATATAACAGAAAGAAGAGAAGAATTTTTTTCCTTTTTCAGTTTTCCAGTGATCCTAATTTGACTGCATTTGCTTTCTCTGTAGGTCATGGTTTCTGTTTCAAGACAATTGAAACCAAAGAGGTTCTGCATAGGCTTTAGTTTCCAGAGCACTGAGCTAACTACATACTCCTATTTTGAAATCAATATAATTTAAAGGAGATAAAGAGAAATCTTTCTCATTCTAATTGTATTTATACTGTCCAAATAGCTTCCTTTTTATTTTAGCATTCTTGGAAATAACAGTTGGCATAAGAGAAAGATCATTACCATTTTTCCAAAACCTGGAGTCCAGTCAGACTTCAGATATTATTTTCCTAAGCTGGTCTTTCAGAAGCCATGAAGAAATTTGGTTGTTTTCAGTTTGGAGTGGGACGGCATTTTTTTTATGCGAGTGTCTCAATCTATCCCACATCGGATGCTTTGGATGCTTTGCATCCCATGCATTACATGAGTGCTCCACCTGGAAGGAATACAATTTACCTACCTGTTAGAGGTGCCCCAGGAGCACACCTAACGTGCTCCAAACTAAAGGACATTTGGGCCATAAAACCAGAACGGTACCTGGAACTAGTCTGAAGGATGGGCACCCCCAATGTGCCTAGGCCCATGGAAGAATAGCTTTATGGAGAAAAAGCTCTTGAGAGAGGGGTGGGGGGTCAGTAGGGACAAGAGGCAACAATCTTTTCACGAAGTCTGGACTCTCAGACTTTTCTGTGACTTAGTTTGCCCATAACCAAATAAAGCTCCTGCCATGATGGCATCACATTTCTATAGTGATGTGTTGCTCTTCACCACCATCTCCTGCATGTTAGGCATAAGATATGCTTATGCTTTTGGTGTGACCACTCTTCTCTGGTTACATTCATTTGACATGATTTTATGGAAAAACCTTCAGCCTGCAGTAATTGCAGTTTCCATATTCATACAGAGGGGAAAACAGAGACCTCAGTACTGGTGTGTCATCTGCAGCAAGGTATGCGCTTAACACAAAATATCATTATGCCCAAATGTTAACTAAAGGCAGCAGAAGCCCAGCAAGATCCTAACTCATTTGCGTATGGTGGAGGTGAAATTCCCATTCATTTTTGAGTTCTGCTGATGACTCCTTTGTGCATTAGTGGTCTTTGTGACATGGGTCACAACTGAGCCCATGAAGGAATTATCTAATTGAAAATAATTTGAAGTCATCCATGACCAAATCCAGCATTGAACAAGAGCTAAAGATCAAGAGCACAAAATGTCATTAATGTCACACGAGACCAGCTATGTTTATATTCATCTAGCTTTAATCTTAAAGATGCCCTGGAGTGTAGCTACATGACTCACCCACATATCCTCACCTACTGCATTATCAAAGCAGGAAATGTATATATGGCTATTGTGGCTTAATGTCTCAAATTTTGAGAATTTGTCCTAAACATCAGTGCTGTGTGCAAGTGGTGGGTTATTGATTCCTCTTTTCTCATTATTAGACAGATTCTTCCTGCACAAAATGTATTCATAGTCTTTGTTTAATTTTTGATTCCAGTCTTAGCAGAGTATCTAATCAATATTTATCTTTACCTGTGTGAATGATTCAGAGCAAGCTCAGGCTTCCTCATTTTTAAGTAGCAGGTTGCAAGCTTTGTCTCAATAAAACTGGCAATACTGGAAATATCATGCGGAGATGAATCAAAGGGTTTGCCCATAGCAGCACCTTTACTGCAAAGCTTTACAAGAAACAGAAAAATTATTTACTAATGTTATAATATACTTCTTGTTAGAAATGCTTTTTATAACTGAAAGAAGAAAACAGACTTCTAAGTAAAATATACCCAGACTTTAGCTACAGTTACCACTACAACAACGATCAATACAAATACATGTGAATATAATATAAAATGCAATGTCTTCTTCCATTGTGCAGTATTTTCTGTAAGGGATATTCAAGAGAGCAGATAGTAAGCTAAGAACTTAAAAAACACTGCTAGGAAAGAAATCATATCTTTTCCCCATTTCCAAAAATAAAGGCTCAGTTCCAAGCTCCCAGGATCAGTGGGTATCTTGAGATCAAGGTCCAAGGAAGAGTAGTCTTAGATGGCTATTTATATATTTCAGCACAGCCAGTAGGTGACCTCTGCCTTAGGATACTGCCTTTGTCCTGCAGTTAGGAAAGCGGAGAGAGAGAGAGATACCGCATGAGGCAATCCAAGAGAAACGCTCACCCTCATTTACTGCAAGGGCTTGTCCTTCAGAAGACTACAGTAGAAAGTAACCAGAATGGAATGAGCCATCTTTCCCATCTTCTCAAACCATATAGAGTTTAATAGCTATCATATTTTCTGCATTTAAAAAAAATATTTGTTCCTGTTGGACAGACAAAGCACCTGCTTTTCATCACAGAAAACTATTTAATCGGAAATTTGCTGGCTAGTTTATAGCATGCATCACTAGAATTAGATAATACCCAGCTCCTTAGGTTTTCAGAGAGCCCTCAGCACTGTTAGAGCTAGAGTAGCTGCCAGGATTGCCTTGGGTCTGACCCAGCAGGTTAGTCCTCAAGTCCTTATGCAGTGACAGGTGACCTGATTTTGTAATGCTGACTAATAATAATTAGCTCTTATTTTGTAAGAAAACTCTACTGTAAACCATGTATTGATTAAGTTCAAGAGTCTTTAAGATAACTACATTCATTGCAAATCAACTTTAAATGTAGATTTCTGATTAATATTTATCTAGCTGTATGCTTAAACTCTGAGATCTTGCCGAGATCGGTGCTGAGGACCCTCACAGCACTGGCTCACAACAGCAATCCCTTAGGGATGAACCCAGCCTCTGCTTTAAACAGGGTATAACCAAGGAAGTCTCACTGCAGTTGGGTTTTGCCAGGCTTTAAAATGGAAGGAGGAGGATTCACCTTGCTTGTCTAGTTCTTCACTACTAACACCAGTTCCCTGTTACGACTTGGTTATGATGCAGTGTTTGATCTTTAGGAGGTGCAGTGTCACATCAGCATTTTGAGATTTCTTTGAAAGATTAAATCTGTCAAGAAAACAGCTCTTCTGTATACAGTTCTTTCTCCCTAAAGAGCAGGGAGGGATTATAGACCCACATCCACACTTAACACCTACAAAGCTAGCCCATCTTTAACATTTTGCATGTTGGTTAGAGATCAGCTCAATTCTTTGCAGGCAACAAGGGTCATTCAGTGGTGTCCCCCTAGTCCAGGTGTGATAAATTGCTTCCCTTTCACATCCCGTCTCTAAGAGGAGTTGCACAGTGTATGTAATAACATCCATACATTTAAAATTTTCCATCATCTTGTTATCAGTAGAAGTTATAAATCAGAGGATTCATCACTTTTAACTGTGCTCATGGTACCATATATATCTGCTGAAGTGTCTCTATGGGTAAGACATGCTATGTGCAGCTAAAAGACCCAGAGAATTATGTTCACATCAGTGAACATAAAAGTATCATTAAGTTTTTCTGTAATAATACTTTCCAGCTGAATTGGCCATGCTGTGACCTCTGTTAAATTTATGGGAACTGGAGGTTAGAGGCTACTCCCCAGACTTCCAAGTTCTTGAATGATTGTGAGAAGAAAAGAATTGTTTAGGGATCCCTTCAATAAAATGTCACCATTCACAGTTTCCACAGATCTTAGGGCTGATGTGAAGAGTTATGTTGAGAACTGCACAACCTCTCAGTTATCTTTGACAAAGGACAAGTCTCAAAACCATATCTAAAGAGATAAGGATTCAACAAATATATTTAAATACAGTGAAGACCTGGTTCTATCAGAACTTCTCCATGTGATCTTGGAGTAACAGTCTCAAAGTGACAAGTAATAATTCACTCTTTAATCTCACAACGTCAGCTTAATGTTTTAGGGTTTTTTCTAGTCTTTTTGACATCTAAGTTGTATATTTTTTAGGTCATGAACGATCTCTTACTAATTTTGTGCAGCCGGTCTCCAGTGGATCAGTGGGTTTGATTTGGTCCCCTTCACACTAGTTCCATACAAACAACATGCACCAAAAGCAAGCTTGAACTTAATCTTACAGGACTGGCTCCTTCTATACTTAGCAGAACTGTTATGCATATACAAAATCGTCCAAGTATAAATCATATTAATGAGATGCACAATAAATTAAATGTACTTATTGGTAATATCATCATTATGAGGAACTCTTTTTGGTAGCAATATAACCACTGCAAAAGGTTTGCATTGGGCAAACCATCCCGGTGCAGTCCAGCAAGCCTGCTGTTATTCTCCAACCTCTGATGGAGATGCATTTTATGTTTCTTCACCCTTTATTGTGTTTTGCTGTCCTTTCTGACAAAAGGACTTGGCTACGTGGCAGGAGACAGGCTGTTCCCTGGTGTTGTCCTGCCTGCTGCTGGACATTGAGTCAGATGGAGACTTTTTGGGGGGTGAGGCAGAGACAGCACCTGGAAGCTGCTGAGAAGGCTCCCTTGGGGAGCTCCCCAGGGAGGATTTGGGCGGGAGGGAGGCAGTAGGCTGGGACTGTGCAGCACAGATGAACAAAAGAGCTGCAGAAAGACTCGCATCTGAGTTTCAAAGGGGAAGAGAAAAAGGAAAAATTCCTAGGGATCCAGAGGGAAGTGTGTGGGTAAAGATTGTTGCAGCTGGGGAAACCCTGCTAGACCGAGCGAGAGGGAAGAAAGGGAGTGCCACGCACAGACATAATGAGCAGGGAGGAGATTTGTTTGCAATTTTCACGTCTCGCCCAGCAGAACTGAGTTTTCTTTATCTTGCTGTAGTCTGCAGTCCAATAATGGTACCTTTGAAGATCAAACGGGCTCTTGGTGTTTTTTGGAGTGCTTGCTTTAAGTGCAAGGTGGAAGCAGCTCCATTGCACTGCTCGGACTGCCTTAAGGTCTTATCACAAGGACACTGAGACAGAGATGTGATCTTGGAGAGAGGTAGTTATATCTTGTACCGTTGAGGGTTTCTTTTCACAGAACTGTTACAAAACTTGATTTCAATATCAAACTGGGAAATTTGGGGGTACATCTTACCTAAGACTTCAGAGCACTTTTGGGTCCACAGAAATATTGCTGATGTCTAAAAGTTTATGGATACTATGAAGCTGAAGAAAACAATTTAGAACAGTTGAAGCTTTACAGCCAATCTGGGGTTAAAAAGCTGAAATTTATCGTTTTATGTTCTTTACCATCGCTAGCAAATATAACAGTATTTTTGCTTTCAGCCTTAGTCTACCTAAGAGTACTTACCTGTGGGTGGATGGGAATTTTTTTTGGCAATAATATTTAATGTTAAAAATACCACAATATATTATTTTTTGGTAGAGACCCTTGTTACAACTGTAGCTTTTGTATCCATGTAGTATGCAAAATACAGAAGACTCCTGAATTATCACACTCAAGAGTTATTATGCATATAGATGAAGTGTAATCAAAGTGTTACCTCCAATTTTGCAAGAAGGGAACCGAGATGTGTAGGCATTAATTATATTGTACTTTTACTGATAAAGGAGGTATCTCTTACAATGTGTATGAGCCTATTAATATATTAATGAAACCATAGTCATATAAATGCTAGTGATAAAGTGGTTTGTCAAAGGTCACGGAGGGAAGTCTGTGATGCTCTGAACTTAGCATAGATCTTGTTGGTGATATTAAGGCTTTAATTTTGGCAGTAGCAAGTAAGGAAGTTTTATGAATAAAGACCTCCCAGGCATTAGCTAGTAAGAGCGGAAAAGACCCCCCACAAACCCACCTTGGCTTTGATAAAAGACCAGTGGGAATGCTAATACATAAGCTAGCTTCCTAGTTAGCACCTGGTATTTGGAAGAATAAAATTAGAGCTTGATGCTCTATATGTTGGGGTGTTTGGCTTGTCTGCCAGAACTGTTTTGACTGACAGCAAAATGCAAGATTCGGCTGTAAGAAAGCAGTGATGGTAACAGGTTACTAATCACTGCTACAGATTTGGTAGACATATTCCTGATTTTAACATTTTGCCTTTAAGAGTAGGATGAGTAGATGTCTGTCTACCTATCTACGTGCGTGGATGCAGATAATACATCTGGTAGCAAATCTAGCTAGGAAAGTGCTTGGAAAAGCAAGTAGATGGGGTCAAATGGTATGTTTCAATGAGCGAATTTTTGGGCACTTTCAAGATCAGTTACACTTTCCTCTGCCAGTCTGACCACAGCAATAACCTGGTAGCCTTGCTGGAGTTCATTGCTTTGCTTTTTTTTTTTTTTTTTTTTTTTTTTTGATTAGCAGAGGAATGTTTAATTGTGCCTCTCAGTTTTAAAGATAACTTTGTGGTTTTCCCTGAAGTGATTTCAGAGTGACTAAGCAGAGGGACAAACCTGAAGAGGCAAGATATATTCAGTTAGCATCTTTCCTTCTGACTCGCCAACAGCCCTACCCAGGCGCTTTCATTGCAGAGCGGTCCAAGAGCTCAGTCTAGAAGCGGCATTGCACTGCACATCAGGCAACTGGCAAGTTCTCCACTAACCGCATCCCAGAAAATGCCTGCTAAGGAAGGCTACTGCAAAAAACAGCTTTCAAAACCTGATAGCAAGCACTGCTGTTAGAGGTTCATCCACGTTGGGCTGATAGGAAACTGCCTTTTGTGTATTGCAGTGTATTCCGGTTCTTACAGCTATTAGGCACTATCAAAAACATGGCAGAAAAGCAGGATAGCAAAGAGCCAGTTAATAATGGTATTGTCTCTGTGGAAAAAATTGCTATGAAGAGTAAAAAGAGAAAGGCTTTTCTCTCAATATGATTGCATACAGCATAACTTTCCAGCTTCTATTCAAAGTCATACTGGTATCTCAGTGTGTCACGTCAGTCAGCAGAGCAGGAATTCTGTGCAAGAGCCCTGTCTTTATTGTTAATAAGATTTGTGTAAATAACTTTCTAAAAAGCATATTGCAAATATTATATAATTCAGTCAAATCTGTATGCAAATGTTAGATAAGAGCTGAATTTACTTGGCTTCCTGCAATGTGCAGGAATGTGTGCAATCTACCATGGGTATTTCAAATAACAGGTACATACGACATTTTGGGCATATTAGCTGCTTTATGCAAAGTCAGCACAGGATTCTGAAGACAGTAGTATGTGTTCAGGACATTGTCCATCACTGAGGACATTGTTTATCACATGATAATGGCAGAGAGCCAAATATACCTCAGATATGAAGAGATAATCCCTATTTCTATTCAGAAAAACAGTATTTGCCAGAAAAGCATGAATCTAGGAGTACAGGCATACCAGATGAACACAACGGGGTTTGTGCCTCAGCCTGTCCTCACCATGACAGCCGATGTGGAGTGGGATTCAGTCCCTTCTCTCCACATTTCTATTGGGTTTATATTGAGCCCTGTCTCTGTCTAGCCTTACATTAATTTTTTTTTAGTGTTAGCCAGCCTTTTTGCAGGTGTCTCCTCAGTAACCAGAGGTGCATGAAAGGGATTTAGTGTCTGGGTGGGGCAGAACTTTAAAGAAGTTCAGACCTGGCTTTTAAGCTTTCCAAAGGCTGAAAGGCTTTGGGTTTCTGTCACTGTTTCAGCTTTTTTTGGAGACAAGAGCTCTCTGCAAAATTGATTTCAAGTGCCCACAAAATTCAGAGGATACAGCATTTTAGTTTGTACTCATTTCCAGGTGGTTTCTGCTTTATAAAAATAAGCCTGATGTGATTCTTTCCCTCCCATGGAAGATAACTACATTCCCTGCAGCACTACCAGACCTAAATCATTACAGTTTATTGGCCCAACTTCAGATTAAGGCTTTACCTCCCCCTGGAACAAACTTAGGGGTCTCATTCTCGTCTGGTAGATAATTTGCTTCAGAAGCATTAAATCAGGAACAAAGAATTCAGGGAAATGTCATCCATTTGACTTCAGCTTAACCTGTGTGCTGCATTATAAATCTGCGCCTCTCATTACCATTTGCTGTTTTATGGAGTGTTCCCTTTATCAGTATTGCCAGGGCGAGAGGAGTAGTCAGAGAAGCAAAAACCCCGAAGCCCTCTAATGAAACATATATTGTGGAATCAATATACTACAACAGTTTCCAAGAAACTTTATACTCTGCACAAAAATACTGAAATCTCCTTTATAGATTGCCTTTGCAATACAAAACTTGTTGGTCCCCTACTCTGAGTCCCTCCAAAATGAAGCCAAACCAAGGATGGTGTAAATATTCCATGGGCAAACAAATCAATCGGACAAAAATCAAAACCGATGCCAGTACCTTTTCTTGATCCATTTGTAGTTCAAGGTACCTACAGGACATTGAAGCAGGAGTGTCGGTCTGTTGTTAGCGTCTGCAGGAAGAGCCGGCCAAAATGAATTCTGTTTTGGAGGGAGCTGTCAGCTGGTGTGATATGACTATATTGTTGCTAGATTTTGAGAGCTGTCATGATTGCTTGGAAAAAGCAATATAATTTCAGGCCAACTAATTTAATCCCTTTGATGCCAAGAGATTTGCTGCTGCTAAATCCAAACACAGAGATATCTGACCAGCACTTTTATTACGGCAAACTGTGCGAAAGGTTCACTTCATTTTGATGGACAGGATTATTAGGGAAAAGCAATAATTTGCCGAAGCCTTATTTTCATGCCATTCCTGGATGTGATGTTAAAGTTAGCTGCAGGGCTGCTCTTTCCCCACATCAGGAATCTGTGGGTTTGGTGAACTCCACCAAGAATCTCCTAAACATTATTGTCAGCATCAGAAACACGACACGCATGTATGCCTTAGGAATAAAGAGAAATAAAGCTCTTCCCTAAAGTAACCTAACCAGAACTCATTCCCCCACACCTTTCATTGTTTGGTTCACCTCTGTAAAGCTTTCCAGCATTTATATTCATTTTACACTGTCAAAAGCTGAGCAGGAGTAAGATAACAAATGGTTCTGGTAGCAGCTGTCACCACCTACTGTCTGTGTATGCCTGTGTGAATCTCTAAATGGAAATAAAGTACTTTAATAATACTTTTTCTCTAAACTGTCCTCATGGATAAAGTTGCTCTCAAATCAGTCCGTGAACACTTTCCAGTTCGGTGCCCCCTTCGGCCCTCATCCTTGTCTCTCCTCTCCGTGGTGTCCACGTAGGCATGCAGCAATATGACTTAAAGACACCTCCCACAGAAAATACATTAGCGGCACACCTTCTGTGACCATCACGTGCCGTACTTGCTTTCGGTGTTTGGACCGTCTCCTAACTTGCCTGATTTTCTCCTTGCAAATTAAGCTGACAGTCATTGCGTTTTCACCCTGCATTGACTCTGGCCGGGAAGAGCCCAGAGCCACAAATTAAACACAAATTGCTGTGCCCTCTGCCTTCCCGTAACATCCTTTCCAGGAGCAGATGGCAGCCGGGAAGCTCAGGAAAACCGCCTCCAGAAACTTAGGACACCGAATAATATAACAGAACCACCACTTCAAGCAGGGCTCTAAGGCATCGCTTTGCATCAAGAAACACGGGGTAGTATCACGCTTTTGTGTTTATCTGCCATCTGGTACCACAACGCTGTGACACACGTGGGGAGCTGTGGGGCCTACGTAGCTTGCTTATATTGAATTATTTATTTATATTTAGCTGCCCAAAGCTTAGCAAAGACCTTTATGCATGCAGCCACAAGTGATGTGCCCTGAGCCACATGTGTCGTGGGTGGGTGAGCAAAGGGCTGAGCCCACGGCTCTGAAGACAGAGCTAGTGCCTCCTCCCTGGCTACCCCAACCTCTCTTTATTTTCTTTCTTTTTTTTTTCCCTCCCCTCTCCTGTTTTACATACTGAGGAATTGGCTGTATGGGCCCAGCCTGAGTTTTTCAGTGGTTGTAATGCATGTCGTTTGCACACGTTTTGATCAATGAGGCTTTTGACTGTAAGTGACAAGTGGTGGGTTTTTTTTTTTTTTTAAATCAGCTATGTTATTGCTTAACATTTACAAAGTACGAAGAAAATATTTTGTGCTTTTGAGCACCCATCACCTCCAGGTAAATAATTTAATAGCAAGTGAGGAAGCCAATTAGAGTTAATTAGAAATTGACTGATGTGTGTTGGCACTGAAATGATTGGAAAATATGGTCTGTTCTTCTCGCAATAGTGATTTTGCTCTTGTATACACACATGATTGAGGAAACATGTTGTTTTATGGGTCAACACGTAGTATTCCTTTGAGAAAAAGCACTTTGTGAGCCAGATAAGTAACAGTAGTTTGGGCAAGAAGAATGGGGTATGACTCCATCTGGACAAATAGCTGTGTAGGACTTCAGCTTTATTTCATAGTGATGCGCATGCTGGAAATGCCTAGAAGATTAATAGATTCAAATTCAGTGATCAAAAGATGGGAGTATGCCCAAATGGATCATTATAACAGATTCCCACTCTATCCCACAAGCCAGGTTTGAGCCATCTGTAAGCTTCATGTTCCTGATCTAAAATCTTCTGCAGCCATAAAAGACAATAAGTATTAGTAGAAAAAAATCAATTTCTTGGCTTTGCAGCCTAAAAATATAGTGATGGTACTATAGGGAGAGAAAAACTGCTGATTATCAGGCTTTTCCTTCTTTTCTTTTTTTAAGCGAGTTAAATGCATCAGTCATATTGAGGAAACTACTTTGTTATTAGAGGTCTAAAGAATATTTCTGAAGAATAAACTCAGCATCTCAGGCTCAGGCTTTGGGGATCAGTGACTCTCTTCTTTGTTGCTCTCTCTCTGAGATCTAGCATACTCCCAGGAAGAGGTTTCTAGAGGACCTGTGATGATGATCAGGCTATCCTTATCACCTGATAACTTATGGATCTGATTTTTAGCTCCAGAAAGCCAGTGCTAAAAATATTTAGCCTTTCACATGCTAGCCCTTGAGGGTGCAGGTTTCCTGGTGTTAAACTGTGTCTAGTCCTTGTACAGCCCTTCTCTGTGAGAGCGGTAGGGAAAACGATATGGAGGTGCCTTCTCTTTCCTTTCCATCCCGGTGTGTGGATGACCAATACTCCAGTCTCTGTGCTCCTTAAAACAAGGGATTTATATGTTGATGGTGATTCTTGGATCTCAAGACCCATCTGAAAGGAGAGACAATCCTGCGGAGGGGGGCAGGAACTGGCTGTACCCCCATCTTTCTGCGGCAGCTGGCACGGGTTGAATGGCCGCAACGGGGACCATAACCAAACATCCCAGACACACTGCTTGGCCATCACATCCTGGGAGCTTTATGTCTCCTAGGACTCAAAGAAAGCCACCTGTGCCTTATCAATGCACACCACCAGTGAACGGAGCACTAAAGATGGGCCTCTCTTTTCATGTAGGCATTGATATAGGAAATACGCATTTTTGCTTCTCGTCTTGTGCTGAATAGAAATACTAAGACATTGATTGAAGGCTTGGTTGAACCATGCTGTCTAGCTATGTTGGTGTGTTGTTATGTCCACAGTACACTGATGCCATGGCCTCTTTCAAAATGTTTGCTTTTCATGGATATTGTTGCCTGGAAGAGGGAGCATGGTCTTGTCAAAGCCTTCTTTCCAAGCAGTGAATCACAAGGCAATGAGCCCCAGGAAAGGTTAATCTAAAAACTGAAGGTACACTAAAAAGATGGCACTAGCGTTTATCGCGCTGGCGTAGGAATGGTGCCCGTAATAGCCATCTGTGGAAAATGGAAATATTCCAGCTTGTGGAAAGGACCACAACGGCCCTCCTGTGAATTAATCACACTCTATCCGAGGCCTTCACCTCGCACGTGGGATGCATTTCGTACCGCTGAGATATCCTACACTGAACACTGTATGCTGAGATACTGTGCAGTTCTTTCTGTGCACAGCAGTCATGAACCTTCCTCGTTTGTTTTTTAATCACCAGGGAAGATTATTTTCAGGACAACAGAGCCTGAAATTTAAAACTGTGCAGTTTTTAAACAGGCTGATGTTTCTGAAGTATTTTACACTCTCTGATATTAGATTAGTCTGAGACCAGAACTTTTGATCCTCATAAAGTTTTAATGTCATTTTGTAGCTGAGCTGTTAATAATTGGCTCGAGATTTTATAGATATGTGTGTATGGTTTCCACTGAGGTTTTAAGCTAAAGAGTCATTTCTTATACCCTTCATATCCCAGTCCAGATGCTCTAGCCCTATTTTGCTATGTTCCACCAGATGGATGCCAAAAATTTAGGGAAAATTAGTGTTTCTCTCTCAATAGAGTGCATATATATTATACTGTATTACTGTGCTACAAGGTAGAAGGCAATGGACTATTGCCCCAATTTCTTCAGCTATTTTCTTTGCTAGCACCACAAAGTACTTAATAGCGTAAGCTCTGATAGCGAAAGTCCTCCAAGGAAGCATTATTTTTTTCTATCTCAGGCTACCTATAATGCAGCTGACTAGCACTAAGTCCCTCCTGATTATTTTAATGGTAGCTAAATAGTGCAGAAAGAGTGAGAAACCACCACTTCTTCTCTTGATAACAGCACCTTCCTGATGTCTGCGGTAATCAGCAGCATGCTGTCCAACATATAAAGGTCTCTAAATTAAACAAGTGTTTCAATTTTCCTTTCTGACAAATAATTTTCCTTTTTTTCAAATCCAATAATTTCAGAGCTAGACTGTCAGAACTGCATGTTATTTGCATATCTGAAAAACAACATGATCTAAAGAACGGTAATACCACATGAATATATAGATGGGTTTAGGAAAGACATTTTGACAAAAAATAGCAGAGAAACCTGTGATATTTGCAATATGTAACATAGCACTAATTTTAATGATCCTATTCAAATTTAAAGCTATGCTTATTCTTTTCTGGTTCAGGGTCTCCACCTCAACACATTTTAATGTCAGAATAAAATCTTAATTTCCTTATGTCTGAAAAATGTCTGTAAACATTTTTCACCTCGCAGAAACCATAACTTTGAATTTCCTGACCCTTGAGCTTGTTACATATCAAGCTTCTGTTCACCCACATGAAATACTGAGGACTTTTTGTGTATTTCTTCAAAAAGCAATGGTTGAAGCAATCGCAATTCCAGTCTCCGTATCTTAAGTTTTTTGGTTTTCTCTGCATCGTCTCCAATTTGTCTATCTGTGAACAAATAGACAAATTGGAGACGATGCAGAGAGAAGCAACAAAAATGACACAGAGATCTAGAAAATATGACCTGGGAGGAAAGATTAAAAGAACTGCATATATTTAATTTAGAGAAGACTGAAAAGAGACATTCGAAGAGGCTGCAAATACAAAGAGAGAGAGGGCGGTTAATTGCTTTCCATGTCAAACAAGGATGCAGCAAGAAGTTACAGGCGCTTTTGCAGCATGGAAGGTTTGGGAAAACTTTCCGTCAGCTTTCTTAAAAGCTAAAATACATGTGAAGTCCCTCACTGGAGACTTCTGGAAACAGAGTACATAAGCATCTTTCAGGGATATTCTGAGTGTACTTGTTTTGCTTCTGTACAGAGCTGGATTCAGAACTGCTTAGGAATCCCCAGCCCTACAGGTCTGTGGTTTCCCAAGCACCCTGCCCCCAATCCCAGGAAGAAATTATTTAATCTCTACTCGTTCTTTCACCAGGATGTCTATTAGCTAGTCTTTTCATTTCCTCTTAGGAGTGGACAAGTACTCCTCTTCTCTTAAGTGAAAAGTGTTTTCTGTTTTCAGCTCATTTCTTAATCACCTGCCATATTGCTGCCAAGTGGAAACTGTCTCTCTTGAAGAAACGGGCACCGGCCTTAAAATCCTTATAGTTACCAAAGAGTGAATTTTTGCATTATTTATCATGGAAAAAGTCAAGCCCTCATCTGCACAATAAATGTTAGCAGCTGGGTTAATTGTGAGGCCGTAGGGCATCTTCCAAGGTTTTTAAGACAGCTATGCTTTTGGAGAGGCTGTTTTCAAAATGCTCTAACGCTACCTCTTCGAATGCAGCCTTTGGCTGCTGAGTGCTACTATTTAACAGGTTTAGCATTGCTAAAAATTGAGAGACTGATGCTGCTGTTAAATTTCATTCTGCACACAAGCAAACAGTTTATCATAGTCTGTTCCCAGCAATTCTAATCCAATTTTTGTTATCTTACATTGTTTTTAAAAAAAAGAGAGAGAGAGAAAGATACTGTATGTCAATCTGATAAAAATGTTTAAATAACTGGTGCTTTTTTGTGATTATGTCAGTTTTATAGCAGCATTATGGAAACACGACAGGGTAACTAAAATCTGATTACGTCTAAGTCCTTGCCCATTATGTGATTATTATGAACCATGACTTCTACTGGCACAATATGAACTACATGGTCATAATACCAGGGATTTCCAATACAATTAACTGAGATTAGCAGCACTAGAGAAATCTGGGAATAATGGCACAACTTTGAACGATCAGTTTTACTGTAAATGCTGGTGGCTCTGACTTCCAGGAAACAGGAGGCTTGGGGGTGTAGCTGTGACCTACCTGCTGCGGCTCCCTGCATCTCCTCTCTCTTTTTTTCCCTGCTCATGGAATTAATTGCAACCTTGCCAGAGTCCTAGAAACTCCTTTTACACTTCTCAGTGTTTGACATTATACTGATGAAACTCAAGGCTGGCCAAGTTTTTCAAAAATGTCAAAGGTCTTGCGGTACCTCCTTTTTGGGGGCTCAGCCTGAAACCAGAAAGGGCTCTGCTTTTCACTTATCGGAGAACAGATCTATTTAAGACAGCTCAAGCTTGAGCACTTAAAGATGGAAAGTCATGAAAATCACAGATCAGTTTCAAAGATCATAGCCAAGGTCATACTATTTCTTTAGTATGAGAAGTAGGCAAGAGATGCTTCTTTCCACAAAGAACCTGAGACTTTGGACTCTTAGCTGCTTAAGAAAAAGTGGACTGTGTCCAGAGAAATTTGCTCACTAGTGGTTCTGCTCTTTCTCACACAGAAAGAAAAGGATCTCTACACAGATGCAGCGGTCATCTTCTGGCTTAAAGAAAAAGTGGAGGGACACTGCAGTACAGAAAAAAAGAGAGCAAAGCAGACCTCAACAGAGGGCAGCTTGTACCTTTTCTAGTCCCAGTAGAAATGCTAAAACTGATACATGAGGGGCTGAGGAGTTCAGAGAGGAGCTACTGGAGGGGAGACTGTTTTGGAGCTCATTCATTTTGCAGTATTTATTTTGGTATTTTTCAATGTGAACTGTCCATGCAATGCTGTGAATAACAGATTTAAAGTGATCCTTGGTTATATAGAAGGGAGAATATAGAGTAGAAGTACTAAAATTATTTTTGCCTTGCATCATAGAATTCAGCAAAAACAGTGTGTTTTGGTCCTATATCTGTATTTCAAAGAGGATTCAGAGATCCTGAGCAAGGCCTAGTAGGCAGTGGAAATTCCCCCAGCGTTTGCATGTCACATTATGCAAAAGATAATAAACTCAACAAGCATCTTGTAAAGACAATGGCTATGAAAATAAGGGCAATAAACAAAGATCAGTATTTATAAGTATTACATAGTCCCTGCTATACTTGGAGCTATCTGTATGTATATCCCTTTGAGAGAGGGAAATACTTCTTTCTCCCTCTTTTTCCCCAGTGGCATATAGAAAACCAAGGCACAGAAGAGCTAAACAATTCAGCCAGTAGCACATGGACAATGGGGGTAGAATGGGAACTCTCTTGATTATTGACAGTTTTTCCTGATAGAGCTGGGATTAAAAAGAAGAACATTTTTTTTCATACTAGGTGTCTGCAATTTTCTCCATAAAGTATAAATACAGTTGAAGACTTAGAGAAAAATCACAAATCACCTGAGATGTTTTTTGTTCTGCCCAGTGCTCCCATCACAAATCACCAGAGGTTGTTTTTTGTTCTGCCCAGGGCGTCCTCCCCTCCTCCTCCCCCAATTTATTTATAGCTGCTAATTTTCAGATTTCACATGAAATTGCATCTCAGGAATTTTGTTAAATCATACACATTCCAATTTTGTGCTCCTTGTTCATTTTGATACTGTTATCCCCACTCAGTGCAATTACAACCTCCCATTTTCTCTGCTATGGTGATCGTACATCTTTAGTCTCGTACCTCGAGTGCTGTCCTGAACTGCCCCGCCGCTACCGCGTACTTCTTTTGCCTGTAGCAAGTGCTGGCATCCTTTAAGGTTACCTGAAGGCATTTGTCAATCTGTGGCAAAAAGCTGGAATTAGGTGCACTCAGAACATCTGCTTTTTTGGAATTATGACATGCTGATTGTGTACTTGTAGGCACCAAAGGCTCTGCAAACTCGTAGGTAATGTCCTCCTCATCAATATAGACCAACTTTATTTCCACATCCATTAAGCTTGTCAGAGGAATATGAGATAGAGGCACTGGGATTAACTGATTGTCAGTCTCCAACATTGTTGCTGCTTTTTTCCCAGCTAGCTTTCCTTCATTTTCTAATTTCCATTTAGAGCTTGCTCTGACTGCATCATTACTTTGTTTTCTCTTCTTTTTCTCTGCCATTTTTGTTCTCTCCATTATGTTTTCTCCTTCTTTATCCCCAAGGTGCTTTTTAACCTCTTGCCATGCTTCTGGAATATCATTCAATTTGCTTGCTGCTGCATTTGACTCCTTGCTAGTATTTATTTGCTGAGAGGTATCATTCTGGCCACCCATGTTTATGAGATTTTTTTGGAAGTCTGTGTTGCTCGCTGATTCCATAACTTGAGCAAAAAAAGTCCTAGGAGAAAATGCAGAAAAGTTAAGAATTCTCAAATGCTGCAAAGCCAAAAAAGTGTGTAAAAGCTGTCTCCACTAGACCTATAGTTGGCACTGTTATAAACGAAAACTCTTCAATAGCTACTACATAGAATATCAGACTCACCACAGTTACTTTCTCTTTTTTGTGTAAAGATTTAAGGTAGCTTAAATATTTTTGATAGCTCTTGATAAAGATTGTTTATTTAGAGTAATGCCAGAATGTTAGTCTGTTATATCTGAAACAAGAAGGGAAGAATCTGGCTTTTAATGGGAAAAAGACAACCAAAACAAACAATAACCCTGTGACCGATTGACTCGCATTGTACGTTGTTACGGGCTGCGGAAAATCACTGTAGCCTGATTTTCAAGAGCCGCTGAGCACCGTCACCGCGGTCAGGGAGGGCTGTTTGAAAGTCCGGCGGGGTATATGTGTGCCGAAGGGGCACGAGCTCAAGGTGGGACCCCGGGCTGAGCTGCATTCCAGAAAATTCGGGTCTGGGTTTGGCTTTCAAAACCATTTCTTACAAAGTGTCTGCAAAGGACGCTGTAGTATCGCCATTAAGAAGCACCCCCCGGTAGTTAACAGCCCAGTTCTCTGTTCTAATTTGGGGAAATCATAGTGGCTTCAAAGTTGTAAATCAAGAGGCAGAATCAAGTTCACAAGCCTCATCTCAACACCAGTTTCCTTGCACAGGGAAAGGCGACTCAGCCTGCACTGTAGACCCGTACCAGAGCTCAGGTTCAGTGGCATTTCCGAGTCCCATCTGCCTCTGCGGGCTTCCCTGTGAAGTGATGGGAGGCACAGTCATTTTCCTCTTAGTTTTCCCATTAATTATGAAAAGTTTAATTGTAAATAGCTTTAGTGATGACCGTCTTTCAGAGTGGTTTGTTAAGCTTTAGGAGTCAGCCTTTAACCTTGTGCTGTCGTTTAGCGGACCTCCACGCATTTATCACCAGTGTAATTTGCTTAACTACGGTGCAGATCGTATACAGGAAAGATACATAACAATGCAATGTTTTGCGTAGTCATAAACAGATTTAAACTACAACTTCGTTGAGTTTTAGCAAAGGCCTGAACTGTGCGTTATTGAACTCACCAAAGCTACAGAATCCTAAAAGCTACCAGAATATGTGCCAGAATACGATACAGTGAAGCATCGTTACCGTTTAGGGCAATCGGCATTAGACAATGGGGAAGAGACAGGAAAAAAATGGGTAAACAAAAGGGGTCGCGGCATTTTAGGCCATATGAGGCACTGATAAATGAATTTCTGTGTACATGGGGTTTCAAGCCTTTGCCATGCTTTTACCCTGGTCCAGCTGCCCCAGGCTAAGGCAGATGGTGAGCAGGACCCAGCCACTAGCCCTGGGACAGGCAACCTTTTGATTCTGACATTTGTTCGCATCCTTCAGGCTGAAAACTTTGCTCCAGCAGACGTGCCTGTGGAGTAACTTACTCGTGCTGCCATGGATGCAACAGACGGCGTGAGAGGTGAGGCGATAATCGCGTGATTTAAGGTAACTTCAGAGGACTTTCTTCAACGATGTGCTGTGCAATCACCACTCCTACGGAGTTCAATGGGGACAGAAACCGCTGGCCCTGCTCGGATAGTGCTCCGCACTTGTCAGAATAGAGCTCAAAGGATTCATATTTATAGCAAACTATTTTGAATGGCAGCAGTAAAGCAGCTGGAAAAGGCTAATGTACTTAGATCTGGCAGCAATTTTACCTGTTTGTAGGACACTCAATCCCTTTTTAAAACATACTATGGCATAGCCTAAAGACTGGAAGCCTAATTTTTTGGTGCTGGCCTCAGCACTCAGTAATTTAGGAAATGATGATACATCTTCATTGCGTGGTGGAGCAGGGATGCTCCAGACCCAGCTGAGGGGCTGGGATTATTAATCCTGATGCCGTGTCAGGCCAACATCAGTGTCACATATGGGGCCTGTGGTGCAGCGCCACGTGGCCCTGCACCGTACGGCTATCCCGTAATGGGAACGGCTGGACTAAAGCCATTGCCAGGATATTGTCCTAGCAAGTTTAAAATAATTTATTATGGAATAAAAAAAGCAGAGCACAAACTGTGAAACACAGACCAATAACTCCTTAATCACCCACAGACATTTCTCCACTGGACCAGCACCTGAAATGAACTTTGCTGTGTCAAGCGGATTTTTTTATACTGCTTCTGTTGTACTTTTAGGTGTTCAAACTGATTAACATGACTTAGGGTTGTACAATGGAAGCACGTTATAACTCAGGCAGGCTATGCTTTAATCACTGTCTCAATAAAAAAACACTTCTAGGGAAAAGCTTTTAGAAAATCATTATCTTTGTCAGTTAAGTATTTTTCTGAGACTTTTGTTAAAATGTCTATTTTTTCTATTTTGGAAGCATTTACTGTAAAATGCTTCTAATGAATCACTATACAGGGGAATATAGATAGACAATTTAGCACTGTCGTCAGAAGACAACTACTCTCAATTTATGAGCTCTCTAGAATGATCTTCCTCAACAACTACAAGAAAGTCCAGGTCTCCGTGTATTTAAGGGTTAATCTTTGCCAAGAGACCTCTGTCCACAGAACTACCAGGTCCTACGGCTAAGCGTTTTGTTGAGCCTATCACTAGGGAAACAACATCTCTTCAAACAGAGAAGCTTACAGGAAAAGAAAAAGATATGCAAAAGGAAAAGTATAAGATCATTTATCTTTTTAAAATCTGGTTTTGTCTGTTGATTTCCCCATATAGCTAAGAAACCTCTTCTCAGGGGTCTGCCTGCCTGCTAGGTAATGTCAACTTCCTTATGTGCATGGATCTTATGAACCCTATTACTGACGCTTTTTGTTCTGTATCTAGTTTGATGCTGCTTTCAACACCTTCTCCTATTATCTCAGATCAGATTAAAAAAGAACCTGCTGATAAATCACACTGGCACTTTGGCTGGCACCTCGTTGTTAAATTTTTCTGCCAGTTCTTTGACGAACTCTTTTTTCTTCAGAATCTAAACTTTGATTTCAACCAAAAAAAAAGCTTTTGCCCTTATAGTTGTGAAGCGGACCCTTTCCAAGCGTACGAGTCTGCTGTCCTCCTGCATCTACATACAGTGGGGCAGGAACAAGGGGCTGCATTCAGCATTGATTTTGGTCCAAGGATAGGAGAGAGGAATGTGCTCTAGTTATTCTCAAAAGGGATTAAGCTGCCTCGAAACTGGGCGATTACATTGTTGTTAATAGTTGTTTTGGACATGAATTCTGGGTGGCCGGGCTTCAGAAAAAGGTCTGTTTCCTGATCTCAGTAAAATCTTTCAGCTGACAACACGAGTAGTTTTTTCTGGGGCTCACAGCTGCCATTTAAGGCAGAGGCTGTGGAGGAAGAAGCAATCTCAGGGAAGGATTTCATCCCAAAGGGATCTCTGCAGAATAAGCTTAAGCTGTATCACTGTAGCTGGAGGATGGCACGGAGCACAGCTTCAGGCGAGGAGTAAGCAGCAGTGGTCCAGCTCGCTGATTCCCCAGTCTTGGTTTGATGGCCTGCGGGATCATGCGCTTGCGTGGTTTGGAGGTTTAAGAGTATGGTATAGCAGCAAGGAAGAAGGGGACTCGAGGATTAAGTTCATTCCTCTGAACCAGCTTCCTGGCCCTGACGGTTTGGCAGCAATCAAAGCGGATCCCTGCTCTGACACTGAACACACCCCATAAATGCCTTGCTAAAACTCAGAGACAGATTAGTCACCAGATTTGGAGATGAACATAATCCCCACCCCATCCCCTGGTCAGAAAGGCAGAGATTTCTTCTTCTTCTTCTTCTTCTTCTTCTTCTTCTTGTTTTGTTTTGTTTTCCCTTCCTCTGCAGCATAAGGTATGAGCTGCCTGCTCAGGATAATCTGGTTATACCTCATCTGCCGTCCCAGCAGCTAGTCATTAGTGGTCCTTTTGTGCTCTCTGCTGTGCCACAGGGCGGTTAAAACTCCCAAGAATGGAAATACTTTGATTTAAACTCATTGTGCTCAACAGAAAAGTGTGCGAGTGAAATTCGGCAGCGTGTGATACACAGGAGGTCAAATGATATGATCTGGTGGGACCTTTACGGTCTTGCACACCATGACGCAGTACTCAGCACTCTTGTACTGATCTCGTCACGGCACTACCGAGAGGTAAAACACCTTTCTGCGACTGTTCGCTGCTGCACAGTTTCCAGAGGGTACCATCACAAGGTTTTGCAGCCAGGGTACGGCTGTATCTGTCTTTCAACGAGCTCATTTGTGTACCGGAGGCAGTGAAGTTACGTTAGCCTGATACCCACCCAGGCTAGTTTGCACCGCTAGAAGATACATTTAATGACAACTGCCATATGAGTATACTCCTAGAGTATAGACGCAGACAATGACAGGACTTTTCCAGAAAGTTATAAGAGCTGACTCTTTCAGCTGTGATAGACTTGTCCTCCCAGAAGGCCATTTGAAGTCACAGGGCAGTCATCAGCTACAGTTCATTTCACTCCCAATGTGAAAACAGGCAAAACTGCATCCAAAACAATGAAATAAGAATAAGGAAATTATACCATGGGTACTTGCACAAGTGTACTTCTTCAATTGCCAGCGGTTTCTTCCTCTAGTACAGACAGATAAATATATTACTATAGCAAAATATCCAAAGCCCCACAGCAGACAGGCCCTTAGGTGCCCTCTATAATAATTTCATTTATACTGAATTCCAGATATCCTGATCCATCTTGAAGGTGAGGATGCTCCAGTTTTATCACTTAGAAATGAAGCAAGATTTATCTGTATTAGATTTACAGCCAGACTTTCTGAATGAGCATGTGCACAGACAACAGCTATGTTGAGATTTGAACCGGAGATTTTTCCAGTCCATCTTTCAATGGGATGACTTTTAGGCATTTCCTTTACTGCTGAACACCACAAAGGCTCAGACAATCTATTGATGACGAAGGTCAGCACCTTCTTAGCAGCCCATAAAGTGAGTCTCTCACAATCAGGTTTCAGACTTTTTAAGATTCTAGCCATTTCTTTAGGCAATGAGGCAACCTAGTTCTTTTATCTTGCTATTTTTATTGTTTGAAAGCCTGAGTCACATCTGATCTTTTTTATTTTTAGTTTTCTTTTGGAAAAAAAACCCTTAATGTATCTTTTTTTGTTCAGGTACTCTTATTTCTTTGTGATAGACATAAGTAATGGCTCATTCAGTGCGAAATCAGAACTCCTTACATTTTTCTTGCTGTGATAAGGGCACACTTGCCATTGGCATTGTCCACGTTTCTGCAGTAAAGGTTTTGGCAGTAATTCCACCCTAAACACTATTTTCACTCACTATATTTAACCTGTTTATAAAAATAATAATAATAAATTGGGCTCCGGGCTAAAATTTGGCATGGGAAATGGTGGTTTTCTTAAAGTAGTTTGCAGGGATTTAACCATATTATCCTAATTGCTCTTTGAGGCTGTAACTCATAATTAGTCGTATGTACAGTGCCAAGTACAACAGGACACTAATCTCATTAGCCTATAGGCATAAGAGAAATACTAAACTGTACTAACAATTATTCTTCAGTTATCAGACAGCTAGATCACTAGGCGCTCTTATGCCGAGGCTTAGGCTTACTGTTCAAAATAACACAAGTCCAATTTCTATTGTACACAATAGCTTATGAAATTTATCTAAAGGCGAAGTTATTTGACAGAAACAATCACAATGCAAGCAGCAAGTTCTGGTTAAAATACTTAGTGTGTCTTTAAGGATAATGGGCAGAAATATATGGGAAATACAATCGAAATAATCAAGAAAAGTTTCGACAAGGTGTGTTATTAATGTGGTTGTCATCCCCTGCTTGAATAGTCAGGCTGCAGTGAGTGCAATCAGTCAGTCAAGAGGGAAAGGAAGGCGTGAAGATCACTGTCACATGTCGAGGCATCTGGGAGTCTTACATAAAAGCTTTGGGCATTGACTGGCCAAAAAAAGGGAAGAAGATAAATCCCCATTCCCACCAACTTTGGATCTTCAATAGTGACTGAGCCTGTTTCCCCTCTCTCATGAATCTTTTTCCTTCCTCACCCAATTTTTCCCTCTCTCTTATCTTTCTCTTTTGCTTTTCTTTAAATAAGGCTATAGGCAGCCATGCTCTTGTAGAGCTAGCTTGAGTGATTTAAGAGGCTGCTTCTCCCAGCTGGTCAATACTACCCTTTTCTTTAACTGCTAGTATGAGTGCTTCCAGTCCATTTCAGCACAAATTAATACAGCTTTGGGTAAATATATTCACAGAAGTACCTGTGATCTGAGCTAATCCACTTCATTAGGCACTGAAGCAGGCTGGAAACACATATCAGCAGCTAGGAGCACCCAATATGTCAACCACAGGGCAGGAGAGGAAGGGAAGGGAATAGGCAAGGCTAGAAAATTCCTGCTCTCTCTCCGTCCCCTCCAGTAAAACCCAATAGGGCATGTGTATTTATTTGGTTAGTAGCTCGGCTTAGCAAAGACTTCATGCTTTGCCACATTGCTGTGAATCAATAACCATCCTTAAGTTTTTTTTTATATATATATATATATCTTCAAGGCAGCATCTTAAAAAGTTATAGTACTCACTGAAACAGGTTAGCCAAATCTCGGGACAGAGTTAAAACAAAGACCTTAATATTTAACATTTCTTTTGGGGGTTCTTTCCCTCCATGTAGTCTTTAAAATGCTATTTTAAAACTTAATTTTATTGAGTATGGCAACGGAAGTTAACTGTCAACAGTATGACACGAAATTACAGACCTAGAATTACAGACAAGAGTTTTATTAACATGCTATTTGAATAAAATTAGAACTGCAAAAGGACAGTAAACTAACAACTACAATAATAATTCAAAATTCAAAATCAAGAAGAAAGCAGAATCTCCCCAGTAGCCTATCTCAGACTACTTAGGGAGAGCAAATACAAAAGAGAAACATCAATGACTGCAATCTGGAGGAAGGAAAAGGCAGATATAGTACATTGTGAGAACTCAGAGTGGGTGCTTGGTAGCTAATGTGACCAAAGAAAAATTAAGAGAGACAAATTAAGGATGTTTTCTGCCTAAGTTTTTTTAGGCACTGTGTAACTGTCTTCCTTCATTGCCTGCTAGTGAAATATTTCCTCCGAAAGTGTGGGAGAAAAATACTGAGAAACACAAGAGCCAGCAGGGAAAGCATTTGAGCTCTGCGTAATGATGTCATCCTGTTAGCACAAAGACCAGCATTGTCAATTAGGAAAAAAAGGTCACCGCTGTGTCTGACGGGGATGTGAAGCCCGGCCAGCCTTCCTAGATTGGATTCAGCAGCTCAGCCCTGCAGGAGCAGAGTGGTTCATTTCCATAGCTAAAGGGACACTGAAAGGAAAGAGAGAAAGAGAAGGGAGGAAAAAAAAAAAAAAGAAAGGAAAAACGGAAATTTTAAAATGGTAAAGATTTCTACAGCAGAGTCCTGAAATGTGGAGCTGTGAGAACAGATAATTCCTCTGTTTGATCAACAAGGACGTATGCATGTGCCTAAGGTATAAACAGACCAGTAAGCTTAAGGTAATCTCTAAATGAAAAGCAAGGCAAAGACTGGTCCTAGAACTGAGATGGTGTGCTGAAAAAGCGCTTTTTTTTTTTTTTTTTTTTTTTTTTTTTTGCTACTGCAATATTTCCTAATTCTGTTGGGAAGACAAGAAAGCAATTTTTGAAGAGATTACAAAGCAAACGTCCAAGTGTCCTACTTGCTCTCGTTCAGAAGGAGATGAAGAACTATTGATTTTCTGAAAAGATTGCTTTGAAATGGTGGGAGCTGAGTACTTCTAAAGGAGGAGTGCAGAGGGGCAGAGTTTGGTGTAGCAGGGTTGCTGCAGACTGTGCTGGGGGCTTGATTAGACCTGCCAACACGTTATTAGGAGGTCTGCATCTCCGAGCTGCTCTGGACAGCCCTGCTTCCAGGATAACGCAGGAATTCAATGAGAGCTCGCTACACAAAGACAGCTCTTTCACTTCACAAAATAATCACATTCCTGTGGGAGTGAGCCCCAGGAAAGCCCAAATCTAAAGGAGACATTAGCAGGCCTATAACCAGTTCCATTACCTATTGCACAGCGCACAAAACATATCAGCTGTCAGATCCACGGCAAAGAAGGTGCCTGATATCCAGCACGGCATTTAGATCAAACGCACAGCTAGAGGGATGTGGGCCAGGGATACGGCTCCTTTTCTTGCTCCAGCTATACCAGACAAATAGGTTACCCCAGGAGGGGTTTCCCCTTACCGTCCCCTCACTTCTGCTCCTCAGCTCACATTAATCAAAAGGAGCCGCGTTAGAAGATACCTACCTCTTCAGCTGCTGATGTTGGGGTTGACCAAACACAAAACTCGCAGTCCCCTGTGATGTTGGATTTGGGGAAACGTTAGCCCCAGCACCCAGACTCTTCAGGAGGACGCTCTGATTTTGCCAAAGGAAAGGCAGACAGACTTTGTGCATATCCTTTCTTTTAGCTGTACTATGTAATTAAAATGGACTTTCTGAATGAAATTGGGGTATTTTGAAGCTTGGCAAACAAGCGCTAGAGCTTCCTAAGGCAGTAATTTTATCGTCCGCTAGGACAAAAATATAATACCTTGGTGAGCTTAATTCTTTGCTATGGTAATACCACAAAAAGCTCCACAAATCAACAGACACCCAAAAGAACAAACAGGGAGAAAAGAAAGGCATGAGAATGGGAAGAAGAAGGAAAAGTGGAAGGAGAAGGGAAAAAGGAAAAGGAAATCAGAAGTAGGGGTCTGAGAAACTATGAAAAGGATTAAAAAGGCCACCGCAGCATGGCCATCGCATTGCGATAAAAAGTGAATTTAAGTGGATTGAGGGATAGTCCTTCTCCTGAATGTCCTTCCATATGGCTCTGTTTCCCTGCGCAGGTCTCCCTAGCTAGATGTCGTTAACTGGAATTCCTTTTTCTGATGTTTTATTGTTGTGGCTTTTATTTCTTTGTTGCTGTTGTTTTTTATGACTGTTGTATCTGATTTCCAATGTAAGAGCAATAAATGGAAGAAAAAGAGTAAAAACAGTAGAGTAAAATCCAGGGTGAGAGAACAATGCAGCAGACAATAAGTGCCGGCAAGTCCCTCCCGCGCTCCTGGTAATGAGGATGCTTTTGCAAGGAGGGTCCATGGAGACCACAGCCTAAATGAGAACTGGGAAATCTTAGCGAGCTAGACCAGATCTTCTGCTAGTATAAATTAACACTGACCTATCGCAAAGATTTTGTGCGTCTGGAGATAGGGAAGCTGGTGATGCTTTCGAGCACAAATCATTTCCTATGATCAGAAATTCATCCTTGCAGAGACGAGCAGGCAAACGGTGTGTCTGGCAGCTCTGCACGGCAGCCAGCAAAACAAAGTTGTCTTTTGCAAAGTTCGGTACCGAATTTCTGTGCCCCCAGCAATACAATTTGTCTCAAAGCTCCTGCTCAAGCGACCCTTAAGGGCGGTATTGGGATTCTTCTGCTCGGGTTATACGGGTTAATAAGAGCCTGATGACCGGTGGGAGGGCACCGAAGTGCTCATGCATACGAGATCAGATGCACACCTACAAGCTGAGACTTTTCTGATGCCGTGAAAGGAAATGCAGAAATGCGGGTGCTTAACTCTGTGAAACTTTCAGACCCGTTTCTGGACTCCGATGTCCCTGCAGTGAGTGACAGCTGAACACGACATTTATGTAAGAAACAAATGCAGTAAAGGGGGGAGGTTTGTTTCCAAAGCACCAGGGCTTTCCGTGCACTTGCACCAGGCTGTCTAGCAATCACTGCTCACGGTTGGGATGAAAAGGTAAGGGCTAACCTGAACCTTAGTGCTAGTTTTACTGAGCAGGTTAAATACCAGTGAAAACTCCAGGGGTACACAGATGAGAAAAGAGGGAGGAACTTTTCCGGCGGCAGTAAGCCCTGTTGAAACAGCCAGAGCAGCAGCAGCAGGGACTGATCTGGCCTGGAGTCTGCTTGATTAAAAATAAAAGGCGACGATTTTCTTATGACTCCGCAATTCAATTGAATAACTTGGTCTGCTATCTAATACTTCTTTGTCATACAGAATAATCTGTACTTTGAAAGCCTTGTTCAGGCATAAACTACTTAATTTTCGTGGCAGGCCCAATCCTGTGGAGTGCTGTGCTTCACAGCATAAGAGAAGCCAAGGCAGCACAGTAACTCACAGGGTGAGGCTGAATTTGCCATTAGATATGTAATTAAGTGTTATGGGTCCCACTGGGAGGCAGAGATATTAAGCACAGATATTAAGCGATTTAGCCCTAGCCACTCATGGCCCCTCCTTGCCGCGGAGCAGCGGCAGCTATCGCTGACCGACCCTCTAGACTCGCTTATCTTCTCCAGACCAGCACTCCCGGTGCCTTAGGTTAACGGTATTCCTCCGAGCGTTGCCGTCGGTATTTTAGTGGTAGTGTTGCCCAGAGCTAGGCAAAACTCAAGCGTTAGAATATATGATAAGGCATTTTAATAGTTTATCTATCCACCTCCTGATTTCACTTGCTGCTTTAGCAAATACTCAAGTTATGATTATTCCATTTCACACAGCGTGGAATAATGACTTTTTTGTATTCCTAGGCAAAAAAAACCTGGAAGGAAGAAGACAAAGGCAGAAAGATTAAAAAAACTTATGTGGCACCAAGAGAAGCACATGTCAATATTTTAGGGATTATACTCATTAAAAAGCTACATTACTACTTTATAAAGCCATCACAACAAACCCAGAAAATTTACATTTAGGGTTTCTGGTGGTTTTTTAACCCTCGAATTACAACTATGCATTTCACCCTTAATTGGTTTCTAGTTTGTCACACAACATTTTAACAGTGGCAGCTAAAGCAAATCCAGTAACAACTGAGAGCTAAACCATGCACAGATGACATCTGACAGGTACAGCCTCAACTCTACAACCTCATGAGGCCAATAGGCCTGTAACATAAAAGTTAGCAGGAAATAAAAGGTTGTGAAAAAGAACCATCTGAAATAGCTCAGATTAACATTCAAGGCAGTCCTTCTACTTCAGCAGCTTCTTAGTTTCTTAGTATGTCTTCTGGTTTCAATTTCTTCTTTTAGATCAGTGTCTTCATTTTCCAGTGAAGAAATTGCTTTTGTGCAATTATTTTAATCTCTCTGAATGTTTATTACCTCTGCTACATTATTTTTGTCAATATGAATTTTAACCTTGAAGTGTCACAAGAACACTAGCGAAACCTTTCTTTCTTCTCTTGCTCAGGAGGAAGGCACCTGGCACAACTTCTGTGGGGGCAAATCTCCCTTTCAGGACTTGCTAGTGAACATGGTCTTCAATATGCTTATGTGCAGCGACACAACTTTTTAGGAGCAGTGACAGCAGTGGCAGTTGTGAGCCACTGCAAAGCAACAAAAAAAGATCCGATCTAGCAGTCGATTCTACTGTCTTTTTGTTCATTTTATTCAGTGTACTGTTGGTCCTTGCCTTTATTTCCTATAAACGACATCTGGAATGAAGCCAACGCTGCCACAAACTAATGCTGATTCTGTAGTCCATGCTTTTGTAACCTTTAAGTTATACTACTCTAATGTTTTATTTTATCACCTTCCTGAGAAAATTCCGCAAAGCTCCAATGGATGCAGGATATTGCAACCTGAATATTAACTTGTAATAACGTGACTGATGTGTTGCATCAGTGGAAAGAGAACTGCGCCAGCTCCCTCGTTCAGCTGATTTTGCCAGGAGAAACCTGCCGTGTAAGGCACGGCCGTACCTGGGATGCAAACATCGCGGCTGTTGCCACAGCAAGACCTTTTCCATTAGCAGAGCTCTCCCAAGCTGTTCTGTTCGCTCTGTTATTTAGGTTTAAAGAGGAGCAGGTGCAATTGCTGTGCATCCTGAATTAGAAATACAGGTCACTTTTGGCCAGTAACCCAACCTATTGAATTAATAGAGCACTGTACTTTCAGATTTGGTAATGAATGATGTTTCGCTTCATTGCATTGTCCTTTTCTGTAAATCACCCTGGTATGGTTCTTCTGAAGGTCTTACAAGGTAGCTTGGGAAGACTGAGCAATGTGACTTAGTCACGCTGCCTTCTAGTCATACGTACAGATTTGCTACAAAAATTCCTTAGCGTTGTTTTCCCTAACATCAACATGTCCATGGAGGAATTAATATTGAACCCAATTTTCAGGTATCTTTCCTGAGCTTAAGAGTTAGGAAAGGGTCAAGGACAGTGGCAAATTCCTTTCGGATTAGCAAAATTTGGGTTTAACCAGGGCCCTGCACTCTGCTGACACGATTCATACCTGTCCCCCTCTGTATGTCGTTAAAAAAGGGGAACACAGAGATGGGTGCTGGTCCTCACCTTCCTTCAGAACCGCCTGTAAGCCACAGAACAGAGAAATGTTTCAGGGCAGCAGTCCTCGAGTTAGTCAGCTGCTGCCCAGGGCTATAACCATCATTTAAAAACCAAAACCATAAAGATGCAATTGTATATCTGTATACCTAGCTGAGAAGTATCTTTCCTCCTTTTCGATACTGTTTTTTTCCGTGACTGTTACTGTCTTAATGTTGAAAATCCCTGAATTGTTCATTTTTAAAAACAGCATTTGCTGCTGTCAGAGTGACTGTGGTTTGCAGAAGACAGTAAATTCCAGGTTTTTCATTTGCGAGGCTAAATAAAGCCATTACAGCTTTAACCTTTTGTTGTTTCCAACTTGGATAGAGCATAATTTTAGAGGATGCTGGAATTAAGCTAATAAATAAGCAGAAAGAAAAATTAAAGCTAAAGCCAGGGACTTTAAGCAGAGCCAGCTTTGCATCCTGGCTTCTGTAAATTCTTGCTGCAGCTGCTCTTGCAGCTGCATTATTTTCAACATCCATCTGAGTGATGCTATGTAATAGCCCAGTTACAGAGGGATTAAAGAGCTGACAGAATCCTAAAATCTTCAGCCTTCTTATGAATTCTACATTCTGAAATACCATATTTAAACTATTTTTCAATGTTGGAATTAAAATGGGCACAATTAGAGTTGATTCTTATTTTGTTTTTCAACTGGTAGTTAGTACATTGAGCAAGTATTCCCGATGGTCACGGTCCTGCAAACACACACATGCAGCATCCTAATTTTGTGGCAGTGAGTAGTCTCGCCGAGGCGTGTAACGTTAGACATGCAAACAAGCAGTTACAGAGCTAGGGCCTATATTGATAGTGAAGAAACGTGGCAATGCAGCAAAACATTTTACACTGCATTTTCTGCATATTCTTCCAAAACAGTGATGATAGGTAGAGTTTCCTCATTGTTGGCCAGACTTACTATTTCAGGCAGTTGGTAAAAGCCTCACTGATTTTGTCAGAGCAAAGATAAACCAACGCTAAACATTTTAAAAGGATTCACTCTTACATGTGTCTGGAGATTGTCCATAAAAATTTGTCAGGGGCTGCGTTTGAATAATATTACCACAGTATTTCATCTATATTTTCTAAACAGTTTTGCAAGCTGTGGTATGGGTATCCTGGCAATACCACCAACTTGCGCAGATAAAACTAAAGAGCTTTTAAAGAGTAGGAGCCATAAGGGGAACATATCTAATAAAATACTTCATTTATTGATTTTTAATGTAATGTATTACAGTACTATAATTCCTATAAACGGCGCAACTACAGAATGAGCAGCATGGCCACCTTGCAATGCAACAAACCTCCTCTTATTTAGCATGCTGCTTACCACCCGCCTCCTGGAAGGTATGCAATTAGAGGACAATTTCAGTGTTTGTTTTAAAGTAATGTTTCTAACTCTCATGGCTGCAGGAAAAAGCTTGGAAATATAACTCAAGGATCATGTAAAGGCTCAGGAAACAAAAGAAATCAAAGAATGTTATTTGTAACAATATAAAAAATCACTTTTATCTGCTGAGATGAACCTAGGTACCTGCCTGAGGATGTTTAATGTTTAAGGTTAGCAATATTGAATGGCAGAGGGAGGTTTTTATTGCTCAGGTATTAGAATAAGAGCAAAGAAAAATATTTTTTTTCATTCTAATTATGCTTTACATGCATCTTTCTGGTAAGTGTGGGCAGATCATGTGATTTCTCTGCCTCGCAGAGCTAATAAGTCTTCCTTTCTCCTTTTCAGTATTGCATGGATCAACTTACTAATATTTGTGAAACACAAAGGAATTAAAATGATGAAAGTCCTATAAATAAATAAATGTATCTCCATTCATTACCTCAGGAAAGCTCTGTTTAGTTTCCAGAAGTGATTACTGAAAAGGCTTTAGGATGTATTTTATCAGCAAACAAGATGACATTAAGTGGCAATATTTTAAAATTAGTTGCCTTCCATTCTTTAAACTTTACTGGAAAAAAGTTACATTTTCTTTTCAGATTGTATTTCCCCAAGTATTAAACAGATGCTTTTGGATAAATAGATTTGGAACATATTATTAAATTATATGAAGAAAAAGAAACATAATGAAATAAAATCAAAGTATCTGAAAAAAAAATTATTTTCACAGGCCTGGAGTGGAAATCTAATATTCCTTCTGCTCTTTATCCTGGTATGAGGATGACAGGTAGTCTGTCATCTTCCAAAGCAGCATCTGAGATGCCACTTCTGATCTGAACAAGAGCAGGTATCCGTTCAGAAAGAACCAATTTCAAAATCCAGTTAAATGTATTAAATCTATTTCCACATTGAGGACACTGTTTGTGCTTAGTCCATTTATTATTATGATTGCAATACAATTAGATAGTGCCATCTGAAATCAGGGCCCTGTTGTACTAGTACTTATTTGTAGTACAAGACATTTTTAAATAGACTGAGCAGAGGAAAGAAGTGTCCTTTGCAGTCAAACGGGGATAAGAAAACGAGGCACAGAGAAATTAATCTTACTCAGAGACACACAGGAGATCCAGGACATATATAGGAACTGACTTCCCACTTTCTGTGTTCCCGTTAAACAGTAATTGCAAGGCCAGTTGTCCTCTCTAAGGCCAATCTAAAAACGTTGCCGAACCAGCTCAGCCCACTCTTACCTGTCTCCGGGGCTCTTGAGGAACCAGCCCTGTCGGGAAGCGTCGGGAAGGTCCAGAGCAGACCTGCCCCACGTCCACGCTGAAGGCACGCAAGCGGTGCTCAGAGGCCAGCTCAGCCTCGGGACTGCACAAGGGCCATGGATGCAGCAGGGACAAATGGGGCTTCATGCTCTTCAGGTCAGCCCAGCTTCGTAAGTCAGGCTCAGCTCTTCCTCACCTCTTTGTGCCTGCTTTAGGCCCAGTGCTTTGAAAATGGAGGAAACTGAACATGATGGAGTGTGTCTTATTCATATGTAACACCGGAGGGGAAATAAATCTATATCCACACAACCCTGCTCCTGCCGATTGCACCTCAGACCGTTGAGTATAAGCAGAGGTCTCTCCCCATGCTGGCCCGCTGGAGGAGAGACCTTCATGCTGATCACCACCTGAGCTCATTAACTATACACGATAAAAAAAAGAAAATTCTAAAATACGTTTGAAATAGGGTTTTGAATAAGGTCCTTATACACTTGTCAAGAGGTTAAATTGCTGAACACATTTAAATGAGAGCAACTTGTTAATCTTACTCTATAGAAATTCTGCAAATGCATTTAGAAAACATGGTAAAATATGAAGTCTCTGCTACCTCTACTTCCAAGAAATAATCCTTCTAAGTGCAGACCACAAAACAGAGCTGATGCAGAAAGACTCACCGAAGTCACACAGACAACTTGGAGCACCACGAGGGTTCAACGGGCGTTTCAGAATAGAGTAGAAAGTGACATAAACCTCACAGACATCAACCTGACCCTGGTGCCAAGCTATGCTCTTAAGCGCTGAGGACTACAGAATCCCATGACCAGAGGGAGACAAGGGAGTAAGAAACTGCAAACAGAATCAGAGCAATTAGTCAAGTAACAAAGATACCAAAAATCTCCAAACAGAACACATGCACCATGTTGCTACAAAATGTCATTCTGCAGATAAACGAATAAATTTACTCTCAAGCCAGATTTGTTTTGTGCAGCAGCTTCAGCCCTAATGCTTCCTCTGGGTGCCTGCTTCCCCAGGTGCAACTTAGATACGGCACCCAAATTCTCCTACTTTAGCTGTGCAGTTGAGGTGAGACCCAGACGTATGGATCATTGCGTCCTATCCGCACTTACCGTTCGACTGGCTCAAAAGAGCAGAGCAGAGCAAAACAGTGATAGGGGGCAAAGTGCAGCAGGGCTGAAGCAACAAGAAGGAAGAAATAAAACGGGAGTATTTAGGGATTCAGTTAGAGTGGCAAAACATAGAAGACTTGAGGAAGACTTTTTGAAATATAAAAGATAAGAATGGGAGGTGACAGGAGTATGAAACACGTAGCTGGATGACCAGCAGAACTAATGAAAGCGAGTTTGCTGTGCCTTTGTAGCTGGGCTCTCCAGGGTCTCGCAGTGTGCAAGCTCTGAACGAAGCTTTCCCCATGGCTGGAGCACTCCGTGTCTCTCTCCCTCTCTCATGTGAATTTTCCTAGTGTCTATTTAGGGGGTTGTTATTTGGAGACAGGGACCAGATAGATCCGGACACACAATAATTTTAATTGTTTTTCTCAGAAAAAAAAAAAAAAGCTCTAGTCAGAATGAAATGGAAATGGAAGGAATTTGCAAAATGGAAGCAAAAGTGAAACAAAAAAGTAGAAAGCCCTCCTCCACCTAGATGTTCAAGGCTGAACTTTTTAAACCTAAGTGACTGATGGGAGGAAAAGCTCTGGATGGAGAGCGACTGGATGAAGAGGGGTTGAGATAGGTGCCTAAATAGCTCCATACTGTTCCCTCATTAATCTCCACCCCATTACTATGAATTACCCCGTTATTGTGAAGATAACAGAGGAGGAGACACGGTTCTCCTCTGGTATGGCCAAGAGCCCTTGCTGTTTCCTCTCAGGCCTCTCCTCCCCAGCAAGCACAAAAGCGACAGCCAGCTCAGGAAAAGCAACAGACAAACACGCTGGCGTTACTCAGAGGGAAAAGCCCCAGACTTCCTAACCCAGACCCAACGTGGACCTCTTCTGCCTAGGGCAAGGAGGCGGTCGGGAGCCCTTCTCAGCGGGCGCTTACCGGGCAGGGTCTGCACGTCGACGGCGCCCGTGTCGGCTGGCCGCGCCGTGGGACCTGGAATGCGACGGGGTTTGAAAGACGACATTCCGGCGTCGCCGTGCCCGGAGTCCCCGCGGACAATTTGGGCGAGGTTACTATTCTAAACGTCCTAGTCGTCAGTTGTGATCTGATCCTTTTATTATTATTATTATTACTATTATTATTATTACTACTACTACTACTTAGGCCAGGCGCATCTTAAAAACAGAAATATGAAACAAAAGGAGAAGAAAGTAGTACAAAAGGTGAAGTAATCAGCATGCTTGGTACAGACACTTCAGGTTGCCCATGTCCCCTGATTTAAGTTAGAAAAAAAGTACTAGTACAGATGGATTGCTCATAGGATGTATTCCAAGTTGCCAGTACAAACAGCATAATTTTTAAGGATAAGCATTCCCTATATGGCAATGTTGGAACCAAATGCTGTTTATGGATGCGATTAGTTCGTATAGTTGTGTGATTATACACGTGGGATCTGATTCACGAGATTGCTTCTTTCTTCCCTGACAGAGGATAGATGCAAGGAAAGCCTAAAAATGTTTGTGCTGGTTAAAAATATTCATGAAAGGTAAAACTTCAGGCGTAGAAAAGCCACATAAGGAGAAAAAAATTGGGTTTTTAGACCTTTTGAAATTTCTACTGTGCAAAGAGTTGTAGTGTTTAAGGCTCATAAAATAGATTAAGAGTCCAGTGACATACAAGAGTGGGCTTTTTTTCTCTGCTCTTTGTTTGGCTATATATCAACAGGGCTTCTAGGCAGAAGAAAAGTCTTGCTGACTACATCAAAGATTCCTTACTAGGAACAGACCTTAAAAAATAAAAAGTAGGCCTAGGTGGAAAATGTTTGTCAGGTATTTTTTAGTGGAGATTTTTGTTTCTTCACAAAAAAATATGCATCTCCCTCCTCCCAAAAAAGGATTCTTTTTTGCTGAAAAGTAAACAAGAAAATAGAGTAGTTGTGTTTGACTGAAACGTGACTGGTCTGAGAAACAGGCTGTGGTGGTCTCTGTGAGATCGAGCCCAAGCAGGGAGAACAAATTAGGCACAAGAACATGAAGCATTCAAACTGCAGCTTTCATGAGACATTAAAGCAAAATTTCCAAATCAAATCTTAGCTTTTCACCTCTAAGATGCTTTGTCTTAAATACTTCCATGAAAAATTGAAAATTTTCATCTGAAAAAATATTCTGTCTTCTTTGGAGAAAAGAAAATATCTTCCTCATTTCCTGACCAGGTTGTACCTGATGCAGCACCAGAAAAGGAGGCAAGCAGAGCCTCATACTAAGCTCTGCTGGGAAACTGTTTTGAAAGGATAGTGTTAAGAGTCCATCTAAAATGAAGCAATTCGATCAAACCAGCTTTTGCAGGTAGCCATGGGTAGGCAGGGGAGCACCGTGCTGAGTGTGCCCAGCTCCCTGCGAGTGTCCAGGACAGACGGCAAGGTGTTACCTTACAGCATGAGCAGCCTGTGGACCACAGCAGTCACAGCCCTGGTAGTCAGTGAGACGACTCGGTCACATTGCTGTGACATCCCTCCACCCCCCCTTTCCAACAGAGATGCTCTCAAAGGGCTGATGTTTCATCTGGGGCTTTGTCAGCCAGGATGCTTTCACATACTCCAGGGGTGTGCGGAGAGCGTGAAGGTCCTGCTCCTCACTCACGAGGTGATTTGCAAACTGGGACTGCTAAATGAAGTACAGGACATCAGCGTTGGCTTCACACACACTCGCAGATCTTTTCTTGTCAAAAGCTGGGCTGCTACATTATTAAGTTAAAGAATATTTTTATGGTTCTTGGCTGGCTTATCCACTTTTGAAAAGATGCAATGCAGTATTTCATGCGTTCAAAGGTAAATGTCCACATGGCCCTTGTTCATTTGAGGAGGTTCTGGAAATAATTCCTAAAAGATCACAGGAGTACTCAGGGCTTTGGGAACAGGAAAGAGGATAGACTGGATGGAGAAGGTTGCAGACGGTTCCTACCAACCACTTTTGGCAATGATTTGTAGGTAGTGATTTGGTAGGTTCACTTTTGCTTTCTAACCTGAAACTTCTCATTCCTAACTGGGCTATCTTTTCCTGGGTGACTTTCATGAAGGTGTGTGTTAGATCCAGCTCATAAATTAACTAAGCAACAGCATTTTTTTGGAAGGCAGCTGAAACACTGCCGTAGGAGGCCTAGCATCAGGATATTTACTGGAGGTAGGCCCCTCTCTTACCAAGACTAAGGAACATGAACAGAGGCTCATATTGAAGACTTCATGGAGTTACGCAGCTAATGTTAAATCCTTAGGGAGGCAGTTCCCTCTCTCGGAGCTGTGCCCTCCATGAAGCATAGACTCTTGTGTTATTGGTAGAGTTGCAAGTTCCCATATCCACTACTCCGAGAAAGTGGCATATGTAGTAGCATCTCTCATAGCATTAAGGAAAGGTTTCTGCCATGCTGCAGTGATGGCGAACATTTAGTGACACCCGGGAACTGAATCTCCCTTTTTTGGAGAGGGGATACCCTCTGGCTTTTGATTCCCCCAGGACCCACTTCCAGCTTCCTCCAAACCACATTAGTTTTGGAGGCATCTTTGTTTTAATGCCTTTAGCTGCCTACATCATTCCTGAGAAAGGTCAAAGCAGTGTTTTTTCTAAAATAAGGTTAGTGCAGGACTGAAGTGAAATTCAGGGGTATCGCTAACACTCAGGCTGGTGCTGGGGAAAGAGAAGCCTCAGGAAAAAAAGCAAATCCTCTCTCAACAACTGTAAAAAAATAATAAAAAAGACTGGTAGAAAGTTGGAGGATTTTAGTCTTTAATACAGCCAGGCTCCTTCCTCTCCCTTGCCTGCTATTTTTAAACAAATTACTTTTAATATTACCTAGACATTAATGTTTTAGATTGGGTACTATTCATGCTCCGTAACTGCTTTTCATAAATGTTTTAATGGTTCCAAGCCCAATTCCTCTGAGGTCAATTAGGAGATTCCAAATAAATCCTTGCTTCCCCTTGTTCCATTAGTACGCAGCTTGTAAGAGGGCTGACACTGGTCTGCGCTTTTATCTTAAAATAATCCAAAAGACAGTTTTCCTACGGGAAGAACTAGAACTCTATAATTCGTGGGTGGTACTTTAAGAGATGTTACCTGGGTGAAAACACTTATTATTAATTTAGTGCCCAGTTTTCAGATACACTAAACAAAATTCTACCTGAAGTTAAATATGGTCAGTATCTCTGAAAGCCAGAACCATAATTTTTATTGTATCTTCTGTTTTTTCTCAGGCTTGTATTGTCCAGAAATAGGTTTAGAGTAGTTTGGAAGTAAATTTCTGTGTGTTCCTTCTGCAACTATCTCCTGAAAATGAAGGGGTATATTGCAATAAAGTATGTTTTGTTTTATTTATATCTTACTTCCATGCCATTCATTCTGATTCTAATCCAATTTATTTTAAAATGGACCTCAAACTTTAAATAATTAAAAGCATAATTTCTTCACAACAAGAATGTGGTAGGTATTTGGTCTGATATGCCATAAGGAAATGGAGGACAAATTCTAACATATCTTGGGAAATACAGATTTTGTTGTTCATTCATATTTTGGATGGATAACCAGACAAATACTAGCATGGTTTGGTGCAGAAACCTGAGTTCTAGTTTCTGTTGTACCTCTGAACTCGCGGTATGGCCTAGGGCAAATAGTTCATTGAATCTGGCCTAAGCCTTTGTGCAATATGTGCACAAATCTCTGAACTAAAAAGATGTAGTTTTAATTATAACTGCTTTGAGAATATCCGTTTACTCCTGTTTAAATTCTATTTCTGTAAGGACTTTTTGGCATACACTAGGTGCAGAGTTTCACATTTGTCTAGGATGTTTTAAGAAATCTAAAATGCTTTCTGGTATTTGAAATCAAGCTTGAAATTGTGCTGAAGACACAGTTCTTGCAGAAAGAGTTTTCAGCTGAATTAATTACTATACAATCAATCTGTGGCATGTGGGACAAGAAACATCTGGTGATAACCTTGGCTGATCTTACTATAGATTGTGTTCGTGAGTCTGAATTGTTTGCTGGATGTATTGATATAGCCATTATGCCCTTCTTCAAATTTATGTACTTGCAATGGTTTTGGCTATCTTGACCAAAAAAAAAAAACAAAAAAAAACCAAAAAAACCCCACAGTTAGGTCAAGGACTCTGGAACTATTAGCTTTCACTGAGAAATTACCTGCGGATTCATTATATGTTTACTGTCTAAGCCTTCTTGTAATAGGAAATCTGTTTTGTACATTAGCAATGTAAATGATTAGCTTTGTATATTCCAACTGGAACTATTAGAAGCACATCTTCCTCCAAGAAGAAAACTTGAAACAATTCAACAACAGGAATAAGAAATCAAGCTGTGCCAATCTTTTCATTGTCTTCTAGTTATATTTTCTGTGTTTGCATATATGTACTGAGGAAATATAATGGCTAAATAGCTGCGAGATAATTTTAGCTTTTTAAAAACAAAGAAAAAAATCATCACTCTCTGAAGCTGAACTGACAGTAAAACACTGGAAAAAAATCCACATGCGTCCGATACATCACCATATTGCCTTTTTTTAATTCTCAATCGCCCTGTGCATAAGCAAAATGTCATCCCTGCAATCTGGTAGCATTCTACATCCACTCTGACGAGGAATAAAGAATGGGAAAAGATGCAGGGCAAAAGAAAAACAAGCTACTTTAAATGTTGCTGTCTTTTCAATGCCAAAATACTTCTGTGCTGATAGAGGCTGTTTTAAATTTTAGGAACATATTGCTCTCAGACTTGTATTTGGAAAAAGAAACCAAAGACCAAGTAATCATGCACCATAAACATACTGAATCCCATTGAACTTTCTATTAAAAGGACAAGTCATGACACCTGCTGCAAGAAATATTTTCAGCTGATCTGGCTCCTCAGAAAATAAAGGACAGATTCATCACACTGTTCTTTTTTTGCAACTGCACCCTAGGGACTGCTTCTCCTCAAGCAAGAAAACTACCATGACTCGGGCAGACTCCAGCAGCAGTGATGACGGCACCATATTTGTTTTAAAAGATGATAACAAATATTACTACCTGTTCGCAATAGGTGGCACACAGGGTGCTTTCCAGGGGCAGCCGAAAGTGGAATGCTCTCGGCTCCAAGGAGTAAGGGCAGATGGACAGAAAGACAGACAACATGTGGAAATGGGGTTAGAAGAGAATCTGTATAAATATTGTCTCTTCTGCCAAAGAATTCTTTGGTTTAGATTTTCAGGTCTTAAATTTCTGTACCCCAAGATTTATGATTCTCAGCTGCCGTATTTATTATATATTCTAAGTATTTTGCTTAGTTATAGATAGCTACAGAGTTGCAAAAGTCTGCAGAGTTTGGTCACTGAAGCACTGTTTAAACAAGAAAAAAGTCTATAAAATCCTTTTGACCTTCACGGTATCCACGAATACAGCAAACTTGTTTTACATTAAATTTTATAGATACCCAGTGTGTATACGTTTTAAATTATGCAGTCAGTCCAGGAGAAGACTGGTTTTAACTGCATCTCAGATACATCCAAACATACATTAAGTGTCTTCTGGACCTATAAAGAAGTATTTCTATTCTACTTAATAAAGGTAGGCCTGATTCTCTTATTTTCGCTGGTTTAATTTCATTGACTGCCACAGAACTACAGCTGACTCATATCTATGAAAATGATAAAGCCAGCACTTTTGCTGATCACTATGTGTAGCATAGAGATACACGTGAGAGTTTGCTTAAAAGTCTCACGCCAATTGCATTAAATTTTGGTGCAAAACTGAGTTAACATTTTAAAAAATGTGTTTTATAAGTAGTATATGAAGAACAGTCTTTTTTTCTGTTAAGTTACTGGTATTCAAAACTTTGTAGGATTTGTGAGATTCAAAATAAAATTTCCAAATATGGTGTAAAATTTTTCTTGGGGATTTATGTATATTAACATGCCTATCTTAGTTAGCTGTATCTGAAGGCTATTTCAAACATTACAGTACAGTGAGATCCTAATTTTTACAGCCAGTCGAAGCTGTGCTTTCCATGTAATCAAGTGTTTGCCTGTATAGCAAAAAAAAGCAATGCCCTATGAAAAATTAAGTCCTATTTATTTATTAATATAGTACTCAGAATATTAGGTATATGAATCATATAAACCAGAATCTAATTAAATTATCATTTCCCACAGCCAGTTCTGCATCTTCTACAAATACATCTGAAATTATATTAATCATATCCCTGCTTATGAATTCCCCAAGCTAAAGGTTTCGATGCTTTCTGCTAAATTTTTAACAGAAACTAAAAAAAATCCAAATACTAACAAGACATTCCAGAATGTCCTGTTGCTTAAACAACAGTATATTTCAGTAATAAATTCTGACTCTCAAATCCATGTTCATATTTGACTACCAACAGATATCTGCAAGTATGGCAGGCTTTTCTGCTCTCACTGGGTTCACGTCTGGCACAAAAATGTGCAGCAAGAGGGAACAAATTAATCAAAAACACATCCAGATTTTCATGTGCAGTTGTCAGCCTGCACTTTTCCCCCAGCTCTGCAAGGCCAGTGGGAGTCAGTGTTGAAAAGGGGCATATGGTAACTGAAGAGCTTGTTCTCTGACTTCATTAATTGCAGCCAGATGTGTAACAGGTATCGCAACTCCTCTTCCAGGCTGCAGTCCAGCAAAGGAAACACAGGCTGTTTTGTGACCTGCTACCCCGAGCTGGTGGACAGGGCGTGCGCTTGGACTTTCCTTCTGGAGCCCACCAGCCATGCAGGTGTGCTAATGCACTGCCCAGCAAAGGGGCCCACGCGGTACTGGCCCAGCGTTGATTTTTAAGTCTAAATGGAGAGGAAAAGTGCCACCTGAAGCAACTGTTCTCTAGTTTTCCTCCTGGTACACCTCACAGTTATGCAACTACAGTTCTTCCATCTGGTTCAACCCTATAGTTCATCCTCGTCCGTGGAATTTTCTTCCCTTTGCAGTGTCCTGCCAATGTCAGGAGAGGAGAGTTTCATGAGAAAAGAGGAAATTGTTCATGTATTTCAAATTCCTGAAGTTCCCCTTGTATAAAGACAAAAATTCAATACAGAATGCACATTCCAGCCATGGATATAATCTGAAACATAAAACCTGGTGAATAAATGCAGCGAATATGTCTCAGAAACAAAATGTCATTAGGTAGAAATGTAACTGCATGATACTGAGACTCAGTGTCCCACATATACATTTACAACGACATCAAAATCCAACTTATTTCTGTCCTCATCTCCTGCAAAAGGTCCATACCCATTTTTTTCTCAGGATAAGTAACAGTTATGGAGGTTAGAACTGGAGGACGTTCAGACTCACCGAGATGGCCTAAACGAGGAGAAATGAAATGGATGAGAAATTACTAACAGCAAAGTAGCTTCTAAACTGGGTTTCATACCGAGTGGAAATCACTCGGCTGTGACCAGAATGTACAGATGATACCAGCTGTTTTCTCAATGTAATTAAAGCACTTGAGTCAAGAATTTCATTTTGCAGTTTTTCCAGCTTTACACCAACATTAGAGCACAATCAGACCATGAGAAATTAGTTGATGTATGATAATCAAAGCACAGGCATGGCTATTTGGAAATCAAACCACGAGATGTGCTTTAGTGTGCACTGGGACTCAAGGAATACCTATGGAAACTCTAAACATACTTCTATTGCTAAGAGCCAATTCTAACACCATACTGGCCAGTAATATTCACTGGCTGTTGCATATAACCAGTTTTAAAAATTTATTGCCACTTATGCAAAATGATACAAGTTACTTCATTTATAAAAATTGTTGTGTTACAAAATACAGTATATAAGGGTGGTCCTCTTCTTGACCAAAACTTCCATAAAGATTTGGAGTGCTTTGCTCTTTTTCCCTTCATCTTGATACAGCAAGAACTAAGCTGCTAGTTATGGAAATACATGCCTTGATATTGCATCGTATCTGCATGCTCCCCATGAAGCAACCACATACCTGCACACATGGGTTATGAGCAGCTCACAAATACTCTGTGAGCTAAAGTGATACAGGTGATAACTTGAAGTCCAAGGAGATTAAAGTTTACTCAAATTCTCACAGATTATAGTGGCATACTAAACCACTGGTTTTTATCTGAGACATAGTAATTAATGGTAACTCTGCAAGTAATGGTAATTTGATTGCTGCTGGTCACTTGTGATCATCTGAACATGCCTTTACAGAGCCTTGTCTTGCTGCAAAGACAGTCTGGGTTGTAATTCAAGCACTGTCCCAAACAACAGTCTATCTGCATGCTGAACTTTGAATAGGAGTATGCTGCTGCTGTTAATTTGATTTGGCTGGTTTCTCTGAGGGTGTGAACTAAAGCTGAACTTATTATTACTCGTCAGTGGCTAGCACAAGCACTTTACAACAAACAAACTGGCTCCATCTGAGTACATTTCAGGGACTTCCTTTGTGTATTCAGAAAGGACAGACAAATTATCTCAAAATTAAATGTGTAGAATGACCCAGTTTATTGCAGCTTAGATAACTGTGGAACGCATCTTCCAGCAGTCCCAGATCCATAGCAAAACACATTGCCTATGAGGGTGTAATAATGCTGAGGCTCGGGCTATTTTTCCTAGGCTAGGCTAATTCAGGAGAAGTAAAGTGAGAATAGCTCACTTACTTACGTTCTCTCGGTAGTACGACATAGCCTCATCTGCCTGCAGTCACACAAAAAGTCTATAATGGAGCACAAAAGTAAATCTGTAGCTAACTCCCTCTGTAGCATCCTGACCACTGAATAAGAGAGGCCAGCAAAAGCTTGAGAAAGCAAGTAGGGAAAAAAGGAACTTCCTCTCTAGTTATCGCCTCACTTTATGTTTTCTATGTCTTTTTTGTTTTGAAATCCTTGCAAAAAATGTTCCTCATAGCATAGTTATCTTCAACACAAAATAATCTGATATCCCACTTACATGCAATTTTAGAAGGCTTCATGTACCACATTCACATCTAACAATTGTTAGCATGATGACTTTATCAGTTGCCAGTATTCGTTCATTCAATATTCAATAGAAAGTAATCTTAGCTCAAAGAATTATTTTAAATATTATCCATAGGAGTTACTGCCTGAAATATATGAAATAAAGTTCAGTGTAATTAATATAGTAAAAGTCTAAGTCACTGAAAAGAAATTACAGAATGTGGGTGTCAAGCTGCTACCTGTTGCCTAGCAATATTGCATACGTGTGGCACAAGATTGATGGATATCACCCACTCAGATCGCTGGATTCAGACCTTCACCACAGAGTTGTCAGTTGGAAACACTGCCAAGAATCAAAGAGAGAAATAGCAGATGGGAAGAGAAGCATCACAGGGTAACTTAATCTCAATGTCCAGTACAATAATATCCGAAAGATCGCTTTTTAAATAGGGGATGCTAAATTTTTTGAGTCAATTTTTCCAACAGTCTGTGTAAATACACATATGTACACATACATAAAAGAAAACTTGCCTCTTAGTTAGGTATATCTGGGTCGTGCAAATTGAGGTAATGATATCCCGGAATTAAAATGGCAATTTAGTTTCATAATTTTTAGTGACTCACACTGCATTACCTTTAAGTAGGATGAACAGAAAATTCTCTGATATTATACATAATTATAATGTTATTATAGTGTTCCTGATAGCAAATGCTAAAGTTAAGATTAAGATACAACACAGTGTTTTAAGCAACCCATACCTTCTCAAAATATACTTTTTGCTAAAATTTTCCATGATGCAGTTGAGTTCAAAGTCTGCTTTATCTGAGAAATCTTTCTACGGAATTGGTTCTGCCATTTTTGGACTGAGTCAAAGAGCTAGCCTCCATGTGGTCTATTTTAAATTCTGGACTTGCATAATTCCAGAAATGGTGAAAGATAGGAGCTCCAGACCTGACAGGTTTTATAACTCTCATTAGAGGAAGAAAATAATCTAAGTTTAGAAGAAAATTAATTGTTTTAAAATAATGGTATCCAGAACAATTTCATGTGCATGCACTAGGACATTCGGAAGATGTTTTCTCAGGCCAAAATGATTTAAACTACTGTTATATAACAAGGCGTGCTCTTAACTATTTAAAGACTTTTCACATGTGGAAAGCTTTATTTGTTTAGCTCAATCCATTAATAAGGATTCATTAAAATAATACAAAGCACCAGAAAAATCTAATTACAAAAAGACCACACAATCATATCCAACAGAGCATGAACTGAACAGCCATCTGTTGAACAGTCCCATTTGCAAAGGATTCAACATCCATCTTTGTCGCAGAAAATAGAGAAACTAACAATACGAAAGCCAAGGAAGGAATGGTAAATAATAATGAGCATGACAAGTAAAATAAATGAGAATTACAGTTGATCCCAGTGCCCAGGAAGGCTGCGGATGGCCTTTTTTTGGAACACAGTGGTGGACGGCTGATGGATGCTGTAGAGCACGAGCGTATCAGCCCAGACTAGCAAAGTCCACCAGACAATGCGGAGAGGGATGCAACAGCACGGGGCTGCTGCCGCCAGCCAGGCTCCTCTGGAGCCCTTGGTATCAGAGCTGCACTAGCTCCGACACTAAGCCTGGGCTCGGTGCCTCGATGATATGACTATGCAAATCTCTGCTCTGCAGTTGATTTTAAGGTGGAAACACTCAATGACCCATTCAGGACAGGGCTTTCTCCATTCACGAGGAGTATCTTAATCATAGTCTGGTTTTCTTGACATTTGGTGTTGTTCAAAGCACATAGATAAGATTTTTACAGGTATTAAAGGACTTAAAAACTACAAGTGTTGGTAAGCACGTCACTGCTGCCTAGTCAGTCACTGAAATACCCACAGGGCAGGTAGCAGCTACTCACTAGGAGAAAATACAGCACTGAGTTTGGGAACTGGGCCCCTTACACAGAGCCCGAGAACAGGGCACCAGCTGAAGGAGAGGCTGAATTAGAGCCAATTAAGAGAAAATGCTAAAGGGAGGGGTGTTTTGGGTCTCCACCCTTTCCCTATCCTCAGGGACCTGAGCTAGGGTAGCAGAGAGGGATGGGAGCTCCCTTCACTGAGGATCAAAAGCCAAGCGCCGCTCTTGCAGGTAGGTGCCTTGTTTGTATCTTTGCAAGAATTGAGCAGATATCTCTTTGTTTTGTTTTAAAATACAGCTAGAGGAACCAGTTGTAGGGTTAACCCCTTTGGTATAAGCTCCTGGAAGGCAGGGCACTGAAAATGAAAGGTTTAAGTTGTTTGTTCTCAGCCTGAGTGGTTCAAAACAGCATCTCTTGAGCATGTGGCTTGACTCTGAGGGGAACTGGGGAGGGTCTGTCCTCTTCAATGGGAGGTGCAGACCCTGTGGTAGGGGATGAAAACTCCTAGGAGCCATCTTCTAGGGGCTCCTAAAAGGGAGCACAAGGAGAGCAAGTAAATCAGAAAGGAAGAAGATTTTCCCTCTGTTCTTAGCCAATGCTGGTGGAATGTGAATTGTTTTCATCAGCCCTGAGAAGGGTTTTACAAATGGTAAAATGGAAGTTCCAGATTAGAGGAGAGAGGGCTTGGATGCTAATGAGAGGATTTTGCTGACTCTTCTGTGCTAGATTTCTCAATCACAGCATGACTTTTTTTTTTTTTAATTGTTAATATACATCTTTGTGGCAGCTGGTGATACAAAATGGTGACTTTTTTTCCATGTGACACTGAAGAAAGTATTTCTTTTCTGTATGCACCTTAGGGGAGCAAAACAGGAAGCCTAGCCGTCTTTCCACAGAAATGTGGTGGCCTCGAGAAAGAAGCTTGTCCAAAGGCCCCCAAGAGTGCTTGCGGTTAGTCTTAATCTTCTCATGGATTTTCCAGCAGTGCTAGGTGGAATTGCAGTTTGGCACTTATTCCTCTCAAATGTTGAGATGAAATTTCCTTTGTGAAAAGGCCCAAAGCAGTGCTACGGATCAGTGCAAACTTGCTTCAGTCTATTTAAACATATACACCTTTCCGGTTTGAGGAATGTAATGCTTTTGCTCCAAGTGTGAGGAAGTCTCTCCTCAGCTAAGAGGGTGGAAGGGTGCCAATAGCAGCCCTCTTATTTGGCAGGCAGGAGGTAACCTTACAGTAAACAGCTGTCAGCTTCACAGTCTATCTGAATTTTAATGGTTTAAAAGACGGAAGAGAGTTACGATTTTGCCTGAACCCTTGGGGTCTGGGCTGAATTACTCAGGGCTACGTTCAAGCGATCACATCAGGGTCACATGACTTGCCTATATAAATTCCTCAAAGGGGCCGTTAAAATGCCAACTCTTAACTTAGCTAGAACTATAAACCACTTCAACACAGTTTAAATCTCTGATCCAGTACAAAGCAATCAAAACAGAATAAAAAGAATATTGTGTGGTTGGAGGCACTGTCATATTTAAGAATGCAGGAAGTCCCCAAAACTACGGGCAGGTATAAGCCATTGCTCCCCACTGTCACGTTGGTCTTGTTCTACACATGATGGACAGTCAGGCTTAGTGTGTGACAGCAACTGTACTATTTACTAGGAAACTTGGTGAATCTGGCCTTGCAATTTTTACCACCTAATCTTGCTCTTCTAAGTTCAAAGTATAAATGCCAATCTCTTTCTTCCTTCTTGGGTGTTCACTAAAATATGAAAGGGGGTTCCCAGATTCTCAGGATATGGACAGCTACTTACTAAAGTATTACTGCGTTATTTCCCTTAGTACTTACAATCAAGAGTTGTTTCTGGAGAAATACTATTGTGATTACCGGTTGTCTGAGTGTATTGGTAGGGGTTGGAAATCAGAAAGGTCCAAAAGCATGTGACCTTGTCTTTCAAATCAGGCCAATGGCAAGTACGCTGTGAATCACAGCTCAAAAAAAAAAAAAAAGAAAAAGAAAAAAAATCCCCACCATTCGAAAATGACTGTGCTGAAGCAGTGATTTATGACCATTTATTATGCATAAAGAAAGAACATTTAAATCTGCACTGAAATTCTGCACAAGGAAAGTACCTTCAGTTGCTGCTGTGGACTATGCACATGCGCTTACCTATCTGTCAGTGACAGCAGACAATTAAAGCAGTAATTTAATTGGTGATTCTGGAGCAAAGAGTGCTGGGATGAATATTGATACCTTAATGAAGGATCAAGCTGTGGTAATGGGTCCTAGTGGTAATGTGCAGTATGATGAGCTAGGGTGTTGAATTGAAGAAAGTTAAATAGAGATGCAAAGCTATGAGTCAGTGGAAAACTATAAATTACAGGTGACTACCTACGTGTAGTTTCAGAATGCAGCATATTTGTGTGCACCTGGTATGCCTCATGAATCTACACCTGCATGATATTGATACTTCTTTCTTACAGATTTGAGTAAGGCTGTGCATTTTCTAACTGTGCAGCTGTGTATTAAAGCACTATCTAGTATGAAAGGTGAGGGCAAATGTGCTCTGCTGCACTTCTGTTTTAAGCAGTAATCTTTAATATTATTCTGTTACTCCTACTCCATAGGAGTCAGAAATCCTGCAGCACTTGACAAAAAAATTATACTGCAGTGTTGATGAGTGCATCTTCAAAATGGACGTTGTTTGGAAGATAAAGTTGTGCCCTGCAGAGAAGATAAAATGTAGATTTATCGAAGCAAACAACAACAAAAAGCTGTATATTGGATTTCAAGTCCTTTTTATATTTTAGGGTCTATAAAATTGGGCTCCTTGCCCTTTATATTGCAAGTCAAGCAGGAACCACCATTGGAAGTTTTTTGATTACCCATTTTTTATATCCCCTGTAATCAAACATGTGCCAAATTTCAGAGTGATTTGAAGAGAAGTATCATATTTCTTTACTAAAAACAAAGCAGATAGATAAAATTGCTCCTAATGCATTATCGATAACAGTTTTCTTCTGATATCAATGGAAGTTCATTTTCCTGACATTTCATGAAAATGCACGGAGGCACTTTCAGTACATCTATTTCCAAAGACTTCTGCCTCCTCACTTAGGGTAGGATTTATCACCCCTGCAAAAACACAGGTGCAAAAAGGCTTTATGCTGGAAAAAAACAGGCAAAGCAGGAGGGTTGGGTAGATGCACCCATGGAAGGAATATAGAGCAACTCCTCCACATCCACTCCTCAGACTCCTGCCAGAAAGCAGAAGCTACTGCTGCTGGCTTTCCTTATATAAAAGTATGGCACTGCTGCTTTCAAGTAATTATTTATACTTTGTATGTCCCCATTTCTTTCCCATCTGGCTCCAAATTCTGCAGTGTGTTGGCCTGTGGAGTCGCAATGGGCTTCAGTGTTGTGTGGACTTTGTTGTGTTAAACTGGATGCAATAAATAAATCAGAGTCAATGCAAACACTGAACTGTCGAGCGGTAGTTGGCAGTTAAAGTATTGGGAGCTTAGCTTACTTATTGCCATGGCAATCACTATTAAAAATATTTTTAGCTTATACTAAAGGTACAGAAAAGAAGGAAAAGCAAAAGGTATTTGAAATCTGAAGTAGAAAGACTTTGATTTTTAAAATGCTCCATATCCCTTCACTGAGGGGAGCTTTTATAAGAGAACCCTGGGTTTGACCATCCTGGATGATTAAACCTGATATTAAGTGTCTTTTCAGGGACAAAAGAAAAGGTTAGTTCAGCCAGGCTGGCACTGTTCTTGTTGGTAGTCTGATCTTGTTTTTATGAAACAACTGATCATCATCTAGGAAGCAGAGTCTAATGGCCTGAGCATCATGCGATATCTCTGGCTTGGATGACTCTTCTGGCCCCTTGCTGTGTCCTCCTATCTCTAAAATACAGAAGTTAGTAATAGCTATTTTAACTCACATCAGTGCACTGGGGTTTGATTAATGGTGCCTTAATGACAAATATTGTTGGAGTTCTCTATAGTTCTGCTACTAGGTATTGCACTTCCTCATCCAAAGTTCATAAAAGACCCAAATCTAAAAAGTATAATACTTTATTTGAAAAAATGTAGAAATAATTAAAAAGAAGTTTCTGCATTCCTTGTTACAGTGTCCATGAAAGAGATTAAGAGGCGTGATACAGAACTCTCTTATTAGGGACGTCATAGGGGATAGTGAATAGACACAGGTGTAACTACAATTTCAAATGTCTAATGACCTTTTCGCTGAAGGAATTCAGGGATATCTATCTATCTATCTATATATATATAGAGAGAGAGATAGATATAGAACAATTAGCCTGTATCATATTTTACCGGTTTGGGCAGAATATGTGATCTTGATGCATACAAACAACTTCTATGATTTTTCTAGTAGAGTAATATACATCAAGAATCTGCATTGTAGTTGCCATTTTTTTTCCAGATGCTGCAGCATGTAGTTCAAGTAATAATTTAATTCTGTATAACTCAGACTGTGGCCAGAATTTGGAATGCTTGATCTTTCTATATGATCTGATTGAACTCAGGAGAATTGATGCATGCCAGCATAAACTTTAAGGAAGGCATTGGTGATATAAGCAGACCAATGGAGACATTTGCGCCAAGGCAATTTTCTGTTCTTGTGTGGAGATGCACAAAACGTAGAGTGACAGGTACAACATTTGCTGAATTGAATTGTTTATAGTGCGGCAGTCAGAAACACACTTCAGTTTGTTAACAACAAAGTGTTTAAAAAAAAAAAAGTATCGTTCAAAAGAAGAAAAAAAATGCTTCATTACTGTTAAACTAAAATGCTGAAATGTGTAATTACAAAATGAATGACAAGTTCAGTGGTTTGATAGTTCTGTGATATTTTATGTCTAAGGATAACCAGGAGAATCTAAAGTTTGAAGGCAAGAAATCAGTTGTGGAAGGTTTTTGCACTTTGACTCTGGGGAAAATGACAAAAGCCTGTTGTTACTATCTGCATTTTCAGTAGTTATATCACAATAGTGAAGGCAAAAGGTATCTTGGCTGAAAGACTCCGCTGTGTTAGAAAAGCATCCATAAATACCATGCATAAGGTGGTGTTTCTGGGCAAAAGAATGAATCGAATTGTTAATCGGTGAGGTGAAGGCTAGTTTACTGCTATAGCTAGTGTGAATGTCCTGTGGTTTCTTTAGCTAAGGTATTGACTGAAGTTGGACTGTTATAAATCTTCCTGGAAGAAATCTGTATACAAGCTTGAGAATTAAGTCTGCCCTGTTGTGACAGACACAAAATAAAACCTGACTCTCAGAATTTCACTGGTCTGTAAAATAACTAAAGCATTTGCCAGGAAGGAGAAAGTGTGATTTGATACACATTTTAAAAAGAAAATGGAAGTTATACTTCCACTTAATTGAGACATTAATCCTAGAAAATTGGCTCTTACGCATAACCTGAAACCTATATCACATTCTTCTACTTCTTCTGTGATATCACCAATTGAAAGCATATCACAGAAAATAAATACGTGTTCTCGTTCAAACTATGAACAATTTCAAGGGAAAACACTGAGCTGAAGAGAAACCTGAAGAAAAAAACAAAACAAAAACCAGTCACTGCAACTGAAATAAAATGACTGACTCTAATAAACTGGGAACCTGAGTACTGTGTTTGACAATAATACAGGAACTATAATTTGGCTCACAAACCTCTCAAGAAGTAGTAAAATTGTTATGTGTTTTCTTGATGAGAAGTTGGGCATGTTGTTGACCTCATCGTTCTAAGATGTTTCTTCTCTGGATATTCAGAGCACGCGGCACTTGCACTGAAATCTCTTGTTCTGATTGCTGAAGTGTTATATAGCTATTTTCTTGTACAGCTGAAGTTATGGAGAAGCCAAAGCAAGATCCCAACCATGCAGCCATAAAGGGTCAGGGCGGGGGGAGCCTTATGCTTATTCAAGCACTAAAATGTACATTACAAATACTGAATGCAGCAGTGAAAGTGGTCATCCTTCTGCTAATATATACAGTGCAGGCTGTTTGTAAGTGGCAATTATGAACTACTTACTAGTTAGGCAATAGTTACTTCACTAACTAGTAGGAGAGACACCTGACAGTGCTCTCAGACGGGCAGGTTCTGTTTAATGGCCGTATAGATATAAAGAGGGATTAGATTTGTAACGGCAATGTAGTTCTTTATAGTGGGTACTCTTCCTAGTGTAAGCCTTTCTCATAAAACCAGATCCAAAGGGTGTATAGCTATTGGCAAGCCACTTGTCCCAGTAACTGAATTTTACCTTTTGGGGTTAGAGTTAGACACCTAGGCAGAGTTTTAGCTTGCAGACTTTAACGGATGCTGCCAGTTAGTACTGCTCTCCAATTGCACCCTGTGGCTGGTCAGGCTGGCAGGAGCGTCATCTGAGGAAGGAAAGTTTGTGATGATGCTGGAAACAAAGCTGGCTCTTTCATTGCACTGTAATGAATTGCATGTTTTTTCTTGGTGTGTGGTTCACCTTTGATCCCCCCAGTTGCTCATGATCTTGGCCCAAATCTCAGCTCCTCTCTGTCTCTATGACTTTGCCTATGAGAAGTCATGAAGGAGAATCAAAGTATGTGTTCCCTTCCTGGTCATTTAATGCTGGGTGATTAAATGTGTTCAGGTACCTAAATTTGAAGAGAGATCATTAAATGTGTTTAAAATTCTAGCATCTGGTTTTTTAAGTTATTTTAAATTGGTAAAATTCCTTACTTTGCTATGATTTGTATTTCTGTCTTTCAATAGGAGATACCTGCTTTGATTTTTATTGGTAGTTGAGGTCATTCAATTCGCATCAAAGTTTATGTGCATTTACTTAATTTGCAAGCTGTGAACTGCCCTGGGGCTTTAGGACCAGATCTTCAGCTGATAGACATCTGGGAAATTTTCTGTATTTTTCAAAGACACCATGTCAATTTATATTAGCAGAAGATTTGGTCTTTATTTTTTTTCATAGGGGAATATCTGACACGAATCCAAAGGGTGCATAGATGACATCTACGGCAGAGGGAGGGGGAGTAAAAAGCCAAAGACATCTGAATCATGTGTTCCTGTCTATAGCTTTTTTAGCAGAAGTATTTCACTAAACATTTCTCCAAATGTGCATGGAAAAATTGAGCAGTACATGGACTCCATAGTGGAAAGACAGTTGTGTATTTTCATGCAGAATTGATGACTAGTTATGGGAGGCAGAATTACCAACTCTAGAGAACACAGATGTTAACTGGCATAATGCCCTCTTGATGCAAATAAATACATTAGATGCTATAAAAGATTTTAAAACAGGAGAGCTCATCTTGGCAGGAGATATATTTGCTGGATTTGTGCTATTCATTTTGTTTTATAGAGATGTTCTAGAATTGGAATAGACTATTTGAGGAGCTTCTAAATGCAACAGAGGAATGAGAGCTTAAATTCATTTTATTTCCGATAATTTTTAAAGAAAAACTCTTATTTTGTGTGTAGACGCCTCACCTCTCTTAGCACCCAAGCGATCTGAGCTACATGCCTGGTAAACTAAGCAATGACATTATCACAAAGTGATCAAAGGCTGGAGAACTGTTCAAACATCCAAGGTTGTTGGTGTGTCTGGAGTGATACAGAGGGGTACTTTTCCTTTCCAGGCAAAGCTGTGATATTTGCATTCTCCCTCTGTCGTTAATACTCTTCATAACCAAGTCTCACCAAAATTATCCTCTCCAAGCTTTCACCACCTGCATTTCTCTTCAAACTATTTTATTCCCATGTGATTACTTGGATTTCTTGTAAACAAAACTTGACAGAATACCATGTGATCTGTCTCCTCCCTTTCTCCTCCTAAAGCTCCCTGCTCCTGCTTCCTGTTGCAAAAATAGGAGAGGTTTTTGTGTGCCCTTCTTTACCTCCTCTAATAAGCAGACGTGGCACGGACATCTATTTAGGGCAAAAAATGTAAAAGATGGTCAAAAACCAGTTGAGATGCACTGGAAAGTGTTGTCAAGGCAGTTTAAAGCACTGCTGTCCCCAGCTGTTTTGTACTGCTTTTGTCATATATTACTACCTTTTCAGAAAGGCAGCAGGTGGGACCTGCACCTCAGCAACTCCCATCTGTAATGGGATATGAGCACCAGTCTGCCTTTCTAGGTGTTTTAAAAGAGTTCTCATCTCTGGAGTGAGAACTGAAAAGTGTTGGAGTAGATGGACACTGCTCTGATTTGTTATGGCATTTCCTATCTTTCTAAGTCTTGCCATTTCTTGGCAACGTTCACTAGAAAGGGACTAGAGTGAAGGGCAGGAGGGAGATAAGGAACATTGGGAACTTGTCTTAGGTTTTATCCCCTCTCTCCTAGATGGTTGTCACAGTCTGTAGCTTCTTCCTTTATACCTCAGTCCTTCATTTATTCCCCAGGCATGTCCCTTTCAACTTCCTGTTCTCATTTTTCAAGCATTTTGAAGCATTTTGCCTCCTCCCTTGGTCCCTCCTGTTTCTCCTGATGTCAGGATGGCTTTTTTGTGTCCCATGCTGGTGTTTTATGAAGTCTGTCTCCTCATACTCATCTCTCTCTCCTCTCCATGCTACTGTGAGCTGCCTTTAGTAGTGTCTGCATTTCTGCGTCACATCAATCTCTCAATCTGACAGATGCAGCCTCTAAAATAACCTGTGCGTGATGCATGCAACCCGAAAATAAACATTTATTTCAGCGTTAGGTGCGTCATACCTGCAAATAACCTCGTTTATCTAGACACATTTATTTTAATGCTTATTGTATAAATACCAGTATCTCGGCATACTCTACAATACCATCTGCCACTTGCTCTTGTATTATGCATAATTTAATATAGCCCTATGTTACTCCAATTTTCTTATGCTGCCAAGTTCATTTATAGCTGCATACTTTGACAAGTATACAAGTGTCTTATAAAGATTACATGAAATATTACACCAAGGTTTAAAGCATGTCTTTTTGGGCTGCTGCATGTTAAGTCAGAAAAGGTATCTGATGCTAGCAGGTGCACAGTCGTAGATTTGGATGATGCAGTATTTTTTTCATACTTATTTTATCCATACTCTCTAATAACTTAGATATTCAAAGGTAAAATGACAGTATTGCATGATAAGAAATAAATGCATAACCACCTGCCTGCCCACTGGTTTGAGTTCTCGTGTCTCCCTGGGTCACAGAAGAGAGGTACATTATGTGTACCTACTAGTTAAGATAAAAAGGTAAATTATAGTTACCAGTGGTTTTGCTGATCACTCCCTTGTCTGTATAAGTTTGGAAGAAACAACAGGAAAACATTTCATCGTGGCATTAAAAAATAAACCAAAAAGAACCCCCTAATAAAAAGGAGTCTGTAGGAGACAGCTGGAGCTTTTCTGTGGACCATTAACATCCACAGGACACTGGAGTGGCTATAGCTGATCAACTTGTTAGTGCCCTGGTTCTTGAAGAAGCCGACACACAAAGTGAGGACCTGCAACAAATCCTGCAGTAAGCAGTCACGTAGCAAGCATCTCCTCTCTTCAGGAGTGAGAGGTTAGCTTAATTTTGTAGCCTGAGATTACATATACCTTTGTGTTTCACATTCCAGCACGTGCTTAGGTGTTTTCATTAATTCCAGATTGTTGGTATCGTAATTATTTTACACTAACACTTTTTTGTTTTTAAGTGTCATACTAAGCAGGGACTGCTTTTGAAATGCATGAAAAGCATGGCTAGTTAACGTCTGCCTTTTTGGTAGGCTTCTGTGCCATAGAATTAGTATGAGTTGCTGCAGGAGAATCCTGACCTTTAGTCACTAGAGAACTTAGCTATTGATTGAAAAATCAAAATTTGCAACAGCTAACTCTGTACTCATTTAAGAAAGCATTCAGTATCACAAGTCTAGCTTCTAATCATTTGCTATTTAGATCACTGCATGCCCTTCTGTCTTCCTTGGGGATATCACCTGTCTTCAGTAAGTTTTCAAAGACTGTTGCTAAAGGCTGGGAATGAGGTGTCCCTGAGGTACTCTAAGCTAAATTAAATCAGTTCCTGCTGACTTGAAAACATCTAGCTTATCTAAATGCCCTTTTACTTCTCCATGGGTTCTGGCCTTCTGCTCCGAGGCCCCAGCTAAAATGCAAAAGTTTCATAGGCCACAGGGTTGTCTTCAATGGGAGCAGAGCACTGAGCCCTTCTGAAAATGCCGCCTCTTTGTAATATGGGCCATTGGGCTTTTTAGGGCTTTTGGGGGCTTTTTTAATGCAAAGCCACCTCTGTCAATTCTGAAACAATTTGTGCTTCATCACTCTGATACAGAAAGAACTGATTGGATGTGTACTTTGGAACTAAGGAATAGGACTATAGTATTCCTATCATATTCCCTGGCCTTAGCAAGATTTGCCCTTTTCAAGACTCTTTTAGTAGGTATGAGTCTAAAGGAAATACTTTAGCAGTTCCAGTGCCAGCTAAGCAATAGGTAGGTTTGACTCATCTCAGAGCCCCAATCTTATTAGAGAGAAGCGGTATATATTGAGCAAATTTTTCAGACCAGAACATGAAAACCCTGGATATTAAGGTGTTCATCATGAATTACAATTGGCTCTGCTGTTACCATCCTAAATGTCTTTTTCATAGCTGTAGTCCAGAGCCCTCTGTTGCTGTTCCTGTTCCACCTCAGAGCTTTCTGCAGATCTATTGTGTACTTCATGTATAACTTAGTGTCCAGAAAGAAAAGATGCTATCAATATGTAAAATTCAACTACAGTGCATCTAAGCTTCCTGGGATACAGTGTTTTAGCACAGCTGCTGAACAGGGATATTTCTCAGGAAACTGATTTTAAACTTAAGATAGGGAATAGTAATAACTGTAGTTTAACTATGACAATACTAGTATAAAACTAGATAGTGCCAAATAGTCTAATGGTAGCTATGCCAGATGCTGAACTCAAGTCTGTCCCCTCTGCATATGCATTACAGGTGCTTTGAGTACGTGATACGTCATTTCTGAAGTGAAAAAATAAAGCACCCTGGGTTTTTTATAATTTTAGATACAAGTTAGCATCTCTTAGCACTCTAAATTACTCTGTGTACCATTAATGAAAGCTATTTAAATAAAACTGCAGAGAGCATTGTATCTATAATTAAGTATTAGAAATTATATGTAAAAGCAGAAAGAACTGTGAAGGAATTTTCCTTATTGTTTTCTTCACTCTATTTTCTTCCTGAATTTTCCACTTGAAATGAAATTGCATCTGCTCCCAAAAGACAAAATATAAAGACCATATGCACAAGGATCATTAATGGACTGTGCCAGGGTGTCCTTTAGAGGGCCTGTTTCACTGGTCTGTTATGTTAATTATTGAGTCATTGTGTCAGCTGTTCGTGATCACAGCACTTTTCCAAGTACAATAGAAAAGAAAATTAAACAAGGTTTCCAGTTTATATTACTTCATGATGTGCCCTGGTATACCCTCGCTCATTTTGAAGGGGCTGTCATTTAAGTAGAAGATACTTGAACTTGCATTCTGATTTTTTGCATCAAAGAGCAGAGGCAAAGCAATTTGAGCTAAGGCGTTCAGCACCCCGTTTGCTCTGGTTGTCTTTCTGCCATTGGCATAGTGACTGATGTCTATTGCAGGGGTCGTACCAACAAGTTTTGCTAACTCAAAGGCAGGCCATGCCTATGAAATTTTCCAGTAATCATGAGTAATTACAAATCTCCAAATAAAATGGAATTTAGTCTGGTTTTGATAGTTGGCTTAATTGGAGGTTGCAAGCTGCTTTCTACAGGCGAATGAATCTAATTTTACTTAAAATAGAAAGGAATTTGTTGTTCTCCTGCTGTTTTTGATAGGGTGCTTGACTACTCTATAACCCTTGTGGGAAAATATTTTTGCTTAAGTTCTATTTTTAGCTCCTGTTTGTTTATTTTTAATTACTCTTCCAGTGTCCTGGGATTTACCATTGATCTGTCTACACAATTATCCTTAGCTTGCTGAGGGGTTTGTTTATATTTTTAAGTTATCTGTGTTCTTTTAATACCATTTTTTTGTGAAACAACTTGTAGCAGTAGTAATTTGCCTTATTTGAAGGAGAGGTGCATTAATATAACTGGAGATGTGAGGCTGTAACACAAAGCGGAGATGTCTGAACACTATTGCTGTCTTGGGGTGATTCTTTTGTAGCAGCATCTTGAGGAATATGTACTACAAAATGAGGTGTTTCTGTCCCAAGGTTACCTAGGGAACACTGTAACATAAATGTGGGAGGTTAATGTCTTTAAGAGTGTTTTAAATGCACTGAAGTTCTTTGCAAAGCAACTCCCACCAGCTTCAGAAATCTCTTTTAAATTTGAGAAATTTATCTGTAACTCCACTGAAAGTCAATTCTATAGAAATTCCTTACAGTACTGGGGGTCCACGCTCTGTGCACTTTGCATTTAAAAGTACATTCCACCATTTTGTTTTAAATGAATCAAGTGTCATCTTTGAGCAGGTCAGTGTAGTTCAGCTGAATTAATTTTTTTGATCTCTGAATAAATTAATTTCCCTGTATAAAAAAAAAAAGGACAAAACATTCTTTATTCCAGCCAAAACAATATTGGCAACAAAACTCCAAAATCTCCTTCAGCTCTCAACATGCTTGCTTATCCATTAAGCATTTCTAATATAGTCTATCCAGCTTTTAAATACATACCATACAAACTCAGCTGGCATTGAAGGATACTTGCTGACAAAGGGAGAACTGTAGCTCATGCAATTTGAGCTATGTGATGAGACTCCTGCACCTGTGTGAACCTCCCTGATTGCCAGCACAGTTCTGCTTGGGTCGGTGCTTGCCCATCTAATTGCCAGAACCGATGGCTTTGCGAGTGAACATCAACTTTTGGACATCATATAGTAACAAACAGTAATCATCGGTTTGCGATTAGTCTAAAAGCTGCTATCAATCTCTTACTTGCTTTCCAAAATTATGGGCTGAACAATTTCTAAGAAAAGGTCTAAAGGAGATAGTTGATTATTGAATCATCCTGTAGCATTCAAAAGAGAACTATAATTATGAGTAGTAGAAAAAGATCTATAGAAAGGAGATAATTTGCACTAAATTCAATGGGGCAGTTGTCAGCTTATATTAATTTGGTGAATATGTTGGCTTCAGTGGAGCCTGCTTACACAGTATGAAGATTTGGCTCTATCAGTTTTTAGAGTAAGTTCTGTAAAACCCCTTTTACATCAATTGCTTTCATTTTTATTCAGTTCAGTATGACTAATTATTACTGTTCCTTCTCTTAGAATGGACCAAACGGCTTGTCAGAGCCTTCTGCTAAAATGACTCACTCAAGAAAGAATGATAAGCAGTGACAGATCTTGCAACTTATTAGTGAGAACCAAGGATATTTGTTGTCAGGAGCAGTATCCACACATGGTGGAAAACTCAAATCACTAACCCTCAGCTTGGTTCTTTTGCCTCACTGTATTACAAATTGCCACAGAGCTACAACCTCACTGCAGGCTGTAAAAGGTCAACATGTTGTGCAATTAATCTAAATTACATGCACATCTCAGAATATGCCATATTGCATCATTTTAACTATCATACAAACAATTACTGTAGTTCAGGTAGAGTTCACTCTGAAATTTTCCATCAGCCTTAAGTAAAGAACCTTTAGTTTTATAAGGAAAGCGACGGACTAAAACTCTTTTTCTCTGGAGTTTAAAGTCTGAAACAATTACAACTGACCCAGTAAATCCATTTCCCCTCATTCTCTGCAATTCCCAGATTTCCTCTTCAGAGGAACGTAATTCTAATTCATTAGAAGGAGCACATACAACTCCCTTTACTAAACAGAATTGGAATTGCTGAAGCTGGTGGTTGGTGTAGCACTTCCATAGCGTGTGTAGGGAAACATTTAAAGAAAAGCCAACAGCTGACCATTCAACTTATCTAGCCTCTATACTAAGCTTGAAAAAAGTTGACTGACAGTTTAACAGTCTTTCTTAATTCTCTTCCCCAATATAGTATTTGGGGTAAAATGCTTTACTCATTGTTTTCTATCCTATGTACATACTACTTCAGACTGAGCTAGAGGGGAGCGAAGTACCCTAAAAGCAGTTCACTCTGTCAGGCCATAAGTCTTTTTGCCTGAGGGCATCTTTGTACATTCCCCTCTTGAAGCAGCAGTACTGGGAAGGGTGGCTCTCAGAGATGGGACTGATCAGCCTATAGTCAGGCTGGTCCTGACTAACATTAACACTGCTGGTAGCTGGAGGACAGCTTCAGACTTGAGGTTGTTGCAAGCTGCATTGTTCAATGCAGCAGTGAGCTTAAATCTCACACTACCAGTCCTGAAATGATGTTGCTTGCTTGATTTTTCTGTTTTTCCTTTCTTTTGTTCTCTACATGAAAAAGTATATTATAGAGTCAGATTCTAATGTCCCTTTCAATTAGACTGAGAAGGAGAACCTAAAGATGGAGAACCAGTGCTACAAGGTTGCAAGGAGTCAGTCATGTTATAGCTGACTTTGCATTTGCTATATGCAGTAAGACCTTATAAAGCAGCTTTCAGGCAGCTGCCGCAGTGCATGGCCCATGATAGATAAGGTATGCAGGTCCTGCACAAGGGCCATGTGGGCTGAGGTAGGGGCTGAATCATACAACGGGTGCACTGCAGACACCAAAGTGTGTGACCGCGACTGTCTGTAGTAACGGGGCTGTTGGCTTCCTGTTTATTACAAGACTTGCAAAGGACACGGCTTGAATTGTTCTCTTCGGGCCCCTTGCTGCGTTAATGCCAGTGAACAGATGAACTCATCTGTTGCTGTTTTAATTCCTTCTTCAGTAGTATTTCCCTGTTCCTCTATATAGATGTATATTACTATCTCATACATGTCCTTCCATCCATCAAATTTCATACTGAAAGATGAGAAATTAATGAACAGAAACGGTGCGCTTCCCTCTGGAAAGCAGACAGCACCTCCTGTTCCCCCAAAGCACAAACCCTCAAACTCCAGCAGCTAAACCGCGATGCGGAGCGCTAACGTTTGGAGTTGGAAGCATTTTGCACGCGCACAGATGGGACTCCACAAGGTGCAAAGCAATGAAGAATGCTGTAAACTGCTGAGCCAGGTTAAATATAAAATTTTTTTAATGAAAAAGTGTGCGAGGGAAGCAAAGGAGCTGGCTCTAGACGCGGGCGTGCTACGACCTCCAGCTGGGTGCCAGCAGTTCCTTGGGGCAAGCAGCAAAGCGTCAGTCTTCTAGAAGTGCTTTGGAGGAGCTGCCCAGGGAAGGAGTTGGGATGTTTGGGAGGCACCTCCAACCTGTGACAGTGGCCCATGGGGGGAACTGGAGGGCTGTCTCCCAGCCAGTGGAACAGGAAAACAGGAAGGTACAGGCGTGGGGAAGGGAGGGAGGCTCCCAGGGACTGGCACCGGGCTTTGCAGGGCCACAGCCTGGGGCTGGGGACACCTCGCCTTCGCTGCCAGTGGGGAGCAACGTCCCCTTCCCGGCTGCTGAGGCTGTAGGTCTGCTCCGAAGGGAGGTGGCCAGGCAGGGAGAGCGTGGCCAGGGGAGCGGGCTGCTTCCCCTCCTCCCTTTGCCTGATTAACGTGTTGGTGGTTTAGGTGCTGTGATACATGTGCTTTAATGCTGTCTGCTGTCAGCTGAGGCTTGTTGGGTTTGGGGGCTCCGTGCTGTGGGCTTCTCCTGGAGGGGCAGCTGCGGAGCAGCCCAGAGGAAGGAGTAAAATCCCCAGCACTGGGAAGAGAGGAAATAATCACAAGGGGCGGCAGGTGGTTAAAAAGGGAAGGAAGTGGTACAGGAGGCCAGAGCAGGGCTGTGGAGCCGGGAGCCGGGGCAGTGTGGGGCTGCTCTGCCATGCCAGGCCCTGCCCGGGGCACCCAGGCTGGTGGGGGGCGGGCGCCTGCAGAGCTGCAAACGGGACGTGGCTCCGAGAGACTGTGTGAGAAAGGCGGCTTGGGATAAACTGAGGATTTGTGGAAGAGGAGGAGAGGGGGAAGCCGGAGCCTCCCCAGGCGGTACCACAGCGGGTGCGTCGCAGCGCAGGCACAGCGCGAGGGCCGGGCCGGGTTGGCCCTAAAGAGGTACCGGAAAAGAGCAATGTCAGCACTGGTTTTATGTGTTTTGAAGAGATTAGAAAGAAAAGACCTGAGGTGGGAGTTTTCTGAAGGCTGGAGCAGTGTATGTTTGTCTTTCTGACGCTGGGCGGGGGGGAACTGCTGCAGCGGTCACAGAAGTTTCCAGAAGTGGCGTGGACGCAAATGGCCCAGGAGTGACCCTCCCTCTTGTGGGGGGTTCAGCAGGCTCCTGGCTACCCCCGAGCTTAGCAAGAGCAAAAGGCTCTCCAGGTCACCTTCTGCTTTTTTCCACAGCCCTTTGCCCCAAATGAAGGTGTAAAATAATTGACAGTCTGTCCCCTGCACTGTGTTTTAATATGGCAGCAATTCTGTTTGAGAAAAGTGGTGTGCTCCTACCTTCCTAAGGGGTCTCAAAGAAGTTTTTAATTTCCAGCAAAACCTTGGCAGATCAGGGCCAGATAGTTTTTGTTAGGTGCCTGAGGTGTGGCTGGGTGGAGGAGGAGGGGAAAGCTGCCTCGAACAGTTTTGGGAGCTCAAGGAGACGTCCTTGTGTCCTGGCGCTTGGGCATGGCGCAGGCTGCGATTAGACTATATACGCTATATAATGCACTAAAATATGGTACTTAATAAAAAAGCTATTAAAACACAGCTGTGATCAAGCAAAATCATAAGGAAAAGGAGGAACAGCAGGGCACATCAAGGGCCTATGTCTCCTCTCAAGCTAGGACAACCCAGTGCACTTGACTAGTTTCCTGCTCCTGTTGCTGAACACATCTGAATCTGGCCCAGTTTCTCCCCTCCTTCCCCTGCTGTTGCACCTATATCTCACACGTTTACGGCGTTGTCTTAACTCTGGGCTTCTTGGTGTCCTGCAGTGGAAGTTGTGTTACAGCTCTGCAGCTAGGATTGTGGCCTCTGACGGGGGCCAGTCCCTTGGCTAGGCCTTGGCATCCCTCTCCTGGGTCTGCGGTCCCTTTCCATCGCATGGGCTTGTGGAGTCTGGGAAGAAGAGAGGTACAAATCAGAAGTGAATCCTTGGAACTACCAGTGAGATGTGAGGTTGGGATGAAATGGCAATCATGGAGGATTTTGATAGAGGGGGAGGAGAAAAAGAGAATACCCTAAAACACTTGGTTTTGCAGTGTAGAAGAAAGGAAGAATTATTATAAACTTCCTAAACACTTAGTTTCAGACAACAGAAAGGGCAAGATTTATATAGAGCAGAAAAAGAGTTTAACTTAAGAAACTGTGATGGAGTTAAAAAGAAGAAAAATTTAGGCTGCATCTCATGAGAAAACAGACTAATTGTGAAATCCTTTACTACACTTAGATCTGGACCCACTGGGAAATAATGGAAAAGACTGTTTCTCGGTGTGTGGAAAGCCCCAGATAAAACACAGGTACTTTAGGAATACTTTAGGCATAACTGCAATATGGTTCATCAGCAGCAACCCCATTCCTGCACAGACAGGGAAGAACTGACTAATTCATCAGTAATAAGTTCCTGTGCATCTCTATTTCCGTATGTCTAGGACACTGAGATTACTGATGAATGTAAAATCACCTCTATAACCAAAAACCAAGTGAGGATTTATCTTATAGGAACAGGTCTGAAACTAACAGTTCATTTTGCATAGGTTGCCCAGCAGCCAGCAAATAATAGCCGTTTGCCTTTACTCTCAACTTAGGCTAGATTTGCACTCCTAAATTAAAAGCAAAATAGAATTTAAGTTATTCCTTTAAACTATTCAGTCCCTCTAGGAAGGGTTTTCAAGAACACTTCATTTAGAAGCTTTCCATTTGCTTACAAATATCTATTTTCTTGAGACACCTTATCTAGAAAGTAGCTTAGCATTTTTCATCATCCACAGTAACCTGCTTTCAAAGCAAAAGGCAGCATACACTTGAAAATATTTGTTCGTAGTATTGTTTGGCAAACTTCAAAGTGCATGCACAGTTTAAAATAATAAAAAGTAATCATGACCAAATTATGCAGCTGAGGTGATTTTTTTGACAAATGAAAATGATGTTTCAAACTCTCCAACCCTTCTCAAATATGTCACTGTTATAGAGCTGCTGCCATTTTTTATATCCACTTACTTGCAGTACACTGTGCAGCTCAGTACATTTTTGCTCAGTGGATGCTTATACCTTTCACTGTAAGTAAATGTGGTTGGTTTTAACTATGCTCAGTATTAGCTGAAGGGCTTTATGCTCTCAAAAGGTCCAGGGGAGACCAAAGAAGGACTGTACCTCTCTAAGGGCACTGTGTGTTTGACTTCACCTCTTAGTCTGGTTTGAGCTGGGACTTTTCTTTGTGCTCTTTATCTCAGGTTTCCATTGGTGACATTTAGAAGTTGCTGCATAAGCTCAGGCCAATCTTACTGCAACTAAAGGGAATACCATTTTCTACTCCATCCTCATTCCTCCACCATTGCTCTCCAGGTGCATCTGCACAAGTGGTGCCAGCTGTAGCTTTATCTGTACCTATCCTTGAGACAATTCAACTTATTAGGTCAAAACAAAACAAACAAAATATTTGCAAACCCCTCTAGCTTACAGAAGCTTACAAAATATGCTTTTTCCCAGACAGGGCTACTGTGAAGATAACTTTATACTTGTTCAGGATGTATTCAGCTAATGACTATGGAGACAGTGTTACCCAAAACAAAGATCTGATTTCACTGCTTTTAATTACCAATGATACTTTCTCTCAGGTTAAGGATTTTAATGTCCTAATATATGTTCATCAGTTACATTGTTGAGAATGGAGGAGTACACCTTGACTAAATGACTAAATGAGAAATACAAAATTATGATCTTTTATTTTGTATCAAGAATGTGATCGTACAGAAATAGAGTAACTTTGCAATAAATGCATAGAAATTATCTTAAAATATCACTGAACTAACCTTTAAATATAATATTCACATCAGAAATAATGAATCCATATTTAGTTTTGTTATGGAGCTTTTTCTGTAGAATTCTTGCCCAGAATCTAGGCTGGTCAGAATATTTGCTGTTTCAGTAGCCAAATGGAAGGCAAGTGCAGGCTAGTTTTTATTAAGTACCATATTTTAGTGCATTATATAGTATGTATAATTATAATAAAGTAATAAATTGTCCCAGTACTTATATTAAATATATTAAAAAAAAAGCGGTAACAGTGTGTACGGTATGAAAAAAAAGTTAAGAGTTTGTTTTTTCTGGTTAGGATTTATTACTTGTTTGTTTTCCATAGAGAAATAGAAAAGGAGACTGAGAAATGGTATGTTATCTATTCTTTTAGCTTTGAAACTTTTAAACAGTTTGAAGAAATTGGACTGGTAAAGTGGAATGAAGCTTTCTTCTGCATATTTAACTCAAGTGACTTGCAACAAAATTGTATTGAATTAGTAAATGTCCACTCAGATGCACTTCACCTCTGTTTTGAACAAACAGTGTAACTTCAGATCATGAAATAAGACCATCCCAGTAATTTTAGTAATTGTGCAGGTCATATCTATGTTCCAAGAATTTGCTGAATGGTGGAAGGTTAACACATAATCAAGGTTAATTAGAAAAGCAAAGCAAGATTTCTATGTACTTGATTCAAAGCCTATGAAAGCTTATAGGAATCTTTCTACTGGCTTCAGTAGTTCTTACTTCAGGTTCTGTATATTATGTATTAAGACTGAATAAAATTAGGTTTCAAGGGTAAGTTTAGCAAATCTGGATCTTCAATAGCATCAGTAAATTACAAAAACTACCGAATGGGACAGTACAGTTTGTCCTGTTACGAACCACCAGGAGACAGCCTTGAAAACTTGTGTGTGAAAGTTATTTCTTTTGTTTTTCCCCCGTTTTGTCATAGCAAGGTTTCAGTCCAGTGCTCTGCATAGCTTTTATCTAACTTAGTGCATGTTAGTAGATTACAGGCGTCCAGCACTTTCATGCCCAGGGACTGGGCCTACCTGAGGAGTAACACCGCTGAAACCCTTGGTGCTGCAGAGGTGTCGGGAACGGCATAAAACTTCTGAATCGTATGATGATGCACAAAAGGGCGAATTAGAATACATGTACAGGGCCGGCACTCAAAAGAACCGTATTGTAAATGTAAGACATCTAGTCTGTATTGGACATCACTGATACATGAAGAGGCAATAAATACAGTTTTTAACCCTGTCATTCTTTACAGTCAATTTTGAGAACAGACTCATGTTTCAAAACATTTTAGGCTTATTTTTTTACTCAATATCAGCATAACTTAGTGTGCAAATCCTAAACTCAGCTTCTAATTACATTTTACTAGGTGTTGCCCACAGACAGTAAATGAGTTGTTTTCCCAACAAATTCTAAATTCATTACTCGTGCAACAAGGGTTTTGCATGTAGAGTAAGACTAATGCCAGTCTTTATGGTACATGACAATCATAGTGTTGAAACTAGGCATGATAGTTCCCATAAACTAATGGTCCTCTGTGGTAGACACTTTTTTTTTTTGGGGGGGGGGGGCAGGGGAAGAGTAATTGCTTGGTGGTTTTTTTTTTTTTTTTCTTCATAGAGAATTTGAAATCCTAGCTAACATATAGGGACAGAAAAAATACTGGGACTTCATTCTATATAAAGCAAATCGATAAAGGGTAGAGCAAATTGGTTTACACCAAATATTGTTCACTGACAATTCAGGAATATTTCAGACATATCTTGTGCTTTTGTCATTGGTTTTTAAAGTGTTATGTATTTTCATATATAAAAAACATGTTCCACATTTTTTTGGAGTAATGAATACAGGATAGCTGTTAATAAAACAATTACTTCTGATAGAAATATGTAGATGATATTTCATGAAACAACTCCTGAAGGTGAACTGTAATAATACAAATTATTTAAAAACACTTTTTCTGCAAGTGATTTCTTCCATCACAATTCATTCTAATAACCTTTAATATTAGTGTCAATTTGTCTTAATTTTAGATTATTATTAAATTAAGTGATGATGGCTTTGGTAGGATGGCTTTTACAGTCTAGAGTATCTCAGAGTGTAATAGTCCTCTGTTTGAAATGTTTTCATGCTGTTAAGTGACTGTATTAAGGTATTATGGAAAATCAACAACTAATTTTATTTAAATTTTTTGTATTTCTAGAGCTGTTTTTCTTCCTAAGTGTATTTAACTGACAAATGAGAACCAAAAATCTACCATTGATGCTCACTTTGCAGTTATATAAAGAAAACTCTTGTCTATAGCTGAAAAAAAGCAACTTTTTTTCCCTAATGTAGTTGCAATTCTCTATCTCAGAAAGACAACATAATCTATACAGGACAGTGCTGTATTTGTTCTGGTGAGACGTTGAATATAAACCTTACCGTATGCAGTCAATGCAGTCAAGATACAAATCTTTGTCTGTCAAATATGATTGGTGCTCTGCTCACATGTCGGTCTCCATTTATGTGCCATTTATTCATCATGTGCCGTCTTCTGGCTGCACAGGCTGTGTGTAAGTTACTAGCAGTTGGTGACTATTTGATGCTCTTGGTCATATAAGAGTCTTTTGTAGGCTGAACAATCTCTGTCTGGAGTTAGATCGTCTAAATATTTTAGTTAGCTTATGTGGCAGGAAGTACCAGTGTAATTTTTCCTTGCTTCCTGATGCTCTTTTTTGGGTCTGTAGTGTTTACCTAATTTTTGCCATACAGTATAACTGCAAAATGCAACAAAGAACTCTTTTCCTTCCCACCAGGGTGGCAAGAAGCAAAAAGTAGCTATGTCATGTGCAGTATGTTTCAGTCAAATCATGTGCTATGTCTTCATTTTAGAGGCACTGCAATCACAGTCATTTTTCATACTGTAAAGAAAATCAGTCCTTCATACATGGAAACAATTAGTAATGATCTGATTTGGACTTAACATATACTGAATGGTTGAGTTATCCAGGGAGAATGTTACCTTCAGAGTAGACTGTTTGAATTGCCCTTCTCTTCTCTATTTTCATTGGAACAATTTCCCTGCATAAGGACTGCAGGACCAGGCCCTGTATCTGCTAACATGAGAACATTTCATACAGACTAATCCATTGTTTTTTGTTGAGGGCCTCGGCATGAGGTCCCAGAGTGAATGTTAGTGCGTTTGAATCTAGATGGCTCCCTGTTGACAGGCCATCTGCAGATGCTCATGTAGAGTAGGTTTTAAGCAGCAAATACCTGGGGTGCTGTATTAAAAAATGCTCAGCATTTCAAAATCCCAGTGATGGAGTATAATATGCTCTTGATATGCCACTTGCTGTTAGAACTATAAGCTGGATCCTGCTAAGTCCTAATGTCTCCTGTTGAAGTGAATGATAGCAGAGGATACTCAGGACTTGAGACATGCATGACTTAGAGGTGCACTAAAGGGAATCTAACTCTGTCAAAGAAACCTCCTCTTAGTTTATTTAGACGTAGTCATTTTAAGCAGATCTCCTTTGCTGTCTCTTTGAAGGACTACAGTGCAATACCCACTAGAGCAAGGGGATGAGTAATAATTGCTATCAGGCCTTCAGAAATGTACAATGTTCCTCGTTTTCAGTGATACAAATTTGGAAATGTATTCAAGCCTTATAATTCGTGGTGCCAAGAAGTATCAGTAAAACTGAACAATTTTAGATAAAATAGACTCTGCAGTGGTAAAAGATGACAAAAGTTGCAAGAAGTTGTAAGAGTGTAGCATATAATAGCAACAAGAAATAGCTATCCAAGATGGTTTTTTTATAATGCCCTACTTAAAGGCCAAAAACAATAAAAATGAAATCAGTAAATATTGAAGTCACTTTCAGATTAATTCAGATAGAATTAAATACAACTTGGGTCATGTTGCTTTTGACGACCCAAAAAACCATTCAGACAAGTACTATGGATTTTAAATATCTACCACAACTTTGTTGATGTAATATGGATCGTGGTTAGTCAGCAGTCTGGCACTTGTTGTCCAAGACTGCCTTAAGGCAGTAGGATTGCTTTCTATTAGTTTGGGTGTCTTTTTTCGCCCGTTTCTCTCTCTCTCTGTGTGTGTGTGTGTGTGTGTGTGAGAGAGAGAGAGAGAGAGAGAAACTTTGAAGTAGTTAACACTGCTTGTTCCAAGTGATAGACTGAAGTGCTGTGATCCTTTTGTTTTCAAGAGGACAATATTGTATAGTCTTTGTAAAACGTTAAAAAGCAGTATTGTAATGCGTCCTTATGTAATTGTCCTATATGACTGTACAATAGATTAAGAAGTAAAGTTCTTCTTTCTGGCATCTGTAGTGTGGGCCACCCAGACTTGGGGCTTTGATGCATCTTCTCCCTTTCTAAAGACAACAGGTCTAACACTCCTCAGGAACCCTCCCTTCTCTGCCTGCCTGAGAGCTGCCCTGCACACAGTGATTTACAGACTGAGAAGCAAGGAGGAACTGTCCCTCCGATTCCTGGAGCTATTTCTGGAGTTATGGCACTGAGCAAGAAGCCTAGGTCTTGGTGTTGGGCTGGTCATTAAAAAACAAAACAAAAACAAACAAACAAAACCCCCCAGGATCTTGATCAGAAGCACACTATGTGTAAAGCATATCATGCTTAAGTCATTTCCCTTGAGGAAAACAGTTTATATGGCGGGCATTACAGAACTTATGGCATTAATTGTTTGGGGTTAACAATCTGTATACATGATTGAAGAGCTTGTTTGAAGCTCAGAAATGCCATGATTTTTGCCCTTGAGATAGTAGCAGTTACAAGACACAGGTGTATCATTGTTTCCCAAACAAAACCATTTCAGTCTAACTTTTATTATAGCTAGGTGTAGTGCCTTTCTACTCTGATTCCTAAAAATTATGAACTGCCTTGTTTATTTTTAGACAGGTATTTCAATGTAATGGGAATGATTGTATGGAAATATATTACTGATACTTGTGAGGAACTGTCTTTGTCCTGTTTCTTATAGAGGCAACTAATCTTTGTCACGCATACAAGATAGAATTTCACCTGCTTTACTATGAAATCGCTATGAAATGTAGGGGCTACATAGCTATATGTTAAATATGAAAAATTTCCCCTCTGAACTGCCAAAATACTGTGACTGAAATGAGCTTCTGAGATTGATGCAAAATGCATCATTTTTTGGTGGTTTAAGGGAAGGTTCTGGCTATGATGCTGGCATGGATTTAAAAAAAAAACGGGTGGGTAAGGAATTTTTAAGTTTCTGACTATGGTATCTTGGCTGACAAGTCATTTAATTTTATAGCTGTTCGTTACTGTTGTTCGGCTGCGGAGCTTCCTTTTTTCTTTTTTTCCCTTTTCTTTAATGGTCCTGGGTGGTCCCTATTTTGTTGTTGTAGTACTATTTAATTTTCACAGTGACTTTTCTGTAGGGGTATCACTTGGTTTTTTGTTCTAAAACATTGAATAAGTGAAACTGCACTGAAGTTACTCAATACTTATGCAGCATCAAAGCAGTTGCTGTTATTTCGGTTTCTAACTATACACGAATGCAGTTACTGAAATGTTCGCCTTCTATACCTCATTGTGCTGGAAAGCCGTTGTAAACAAGAGGTGCAAGTAACAAAGGAGTGGGTAGGTGATCCAAGATAATACATGCAGAAGTCTGTCTTCTCTTTTTATAAATCACAATATAAGTGCTTGGATAACATGGTATCTCAGCAACAACTTGACAAGAGATGTAAAATACACCCTCAGAGAATAGAAAAAAATATCATTTGTCTCCAATAAAGGTATTTAGCATTCTGAACCTCTCAACATAAATTAACTTTCAGTTATACTAGCAGTGTTTTTACATATGTATTTTGCATTTGCATCAAAGTACTTCCCAGTATTCAGCACTTGCTGCTTTTCTGAGTATTAATCATTCAGAATATGAGTACAGGTTAATGTGTTGTATGCCTTAGGTTCAGCTTTGGTTTCTATCTTACATAGTGCATTTGGTCTTAAGGGGATTAAACATGTTCTTCATGATCCAGATAAAAATGAATATTTATTAAATATTGTGTCAGGATATACTTATTCCTACAGAAAACGTCATATATTATTTGACCCATGCATGAGAATATGAAGAAAACTTGGAGGGGAAAAAAGTAGAATTCCAGTAGAAAGTGTATTTGTGTGTTTGTGTAGTTATTCTCCTAAGATTAGAGTGTGCACTTTGAAGGTTGGCACAATGGAATAAGCTAGAGTAAGAGAAACAGATTTCTAGCAGTCATCTTTCTCAATAGCTGAAATATTTATAAAACAAAGTTGTATGCTTGGTTATTGAATGTGTTTTCATCATGTGACAGATAAAGATACAGGACCAGGTGATTACTATAGTCTACTAGATGATTACAACATAACAAACAACTTTTCAGGAAAAAATGAACGCATGGAAGAGCTATTTGCTATTTTTAATATTTACTGATATTAAAATAATGATCGATCGTTACTCAGTACTGTTTCTAAAGCTTTGTGCAGATGGAAAAATAGGTCTGGTTCTTTGGTCAGAAAAGATATATAAACATTCACAATAATAAGATGGTATTGTTTTGTCACATCTGTAGCAGTATTTACAACACTGCTTTTAAATTAAAAAAAAAAAAAAAAATGTTCAAGGCCCAGACCTTTCTTTGCCCATTTTCTACATATGTATTTGACACTTAGTGTGGTGAAGAAGGACAAGACAAACACAAACTGCCTTTTCATTAAAGCTATACCTGCTATTAATCTCCATGGTGCTTCAGATGGAATAATTTTAGTATGATTCTGTTGCCAATTTACATGTACTATTTTCAAGCTGTGGCCAATATTTCAATGGCTCCTCAGAAACCGATGTCTTCCTTCCCAATGATGTCCTCTGCGTTTGAGTGCTTACCTTGGCTGTGTAACCTCATAAGAAAAGCAGCAGAAAAGAGAGCATTAAAGCACATATCTAAGAGTAACAGACAAAAGCTAGAATAAACACTATTGCCAAGCATTTGCCGACAGGAATGGGAACATGTTGGTGTGGAATACATGACCTGCTTATAACTCTTTGTTCAAATATGATGTGTGCTCATCAAGATGCAGAATATAGTAACTGTGCACATAGAATCCAGTAAGTGAAGATACAAAGGAAAATGTCTTAATATCTTGGTTTCTGGCTCAGACCGTGCGGCTGACCAGTATGGTGGTCTCCCAGGGATGAGATGCAGCAAAAGGGGGCAGGTGCCGGCAGTTTTGATTGCTGTTGTTTGTATGACTGACATTTTTGGAACTGCAGAAGATAATCCTGGCTGAGTGACGTTGCCAGCCTCTTTTTAGCATGGCATATATTAACAAGACACAAACTTACTGTAGGCTAGGCCCTCACCTGTTGTAATTCAAAGTAGCCAACACTGTTTTCATGGGCCCTAAGCCAGTAGAGAGTTTAAATCTAGAATTGGCAAGGGAAATATAATAGTCATTGGAATGCCACTCTAGCTCAGGTAAAGCAAAGACTTTCTTCTTTCTCTCATGCCTCTCTCTTTGCTATGAAGGGAAAAGGGCTCTTGCAGCTCTTAGAGCAAGCCTTTGCTTGCTATTTCCGGAGGGGAAATTTTGCATGGTAACAAAACCAGTGGATGAGGCTAATCAAATCTTTTAAAGCACTGCCTGGGGATAGATATGACTGTGGTACATATGAGGGATATGCAGGAGCACTACTTCTCCCTTGTCATGTGACAGGGATTGCAAGACACACTGGGAAATACTGTGTATCTCATTCTTCCAAATCCTCCTGCAGTGGAGGAAGGGCAGGGGGAGACAAAAATATCATTCTAGTAGGTATATTTTATTGGAATTATATCCTCATTTGGATTATGTTTCAGTAGGAAAGAGATGATCCTCATAGTGAGGGGCTCAGGCTTTGATTCATCCTAACTCCTTTAGGTACCTCACTGATTCAGTTCACCTAAGATCTGAACAACCCTTTAGGGTTAGCTGCTCTTTGCTGTTGACTAGAGAGGGGTCTACGGTGAGTAGGTTCCTAATTTAGGACTCTTGTTAGATGCCTAAAGCTAGCTAGGATCAGAGCTGAGCGAGCTAAGAATAAACAGCAAAAGACCACTCCAGAGCTTGGCTTGGATAACTGCTGGAGCATCAGCCACACTTGGAAACAGCACCAACAGATTGAAGGGGTTTGGCCTTCAAAACTGCAACAGATTGAAGGAGTTTGGCTTGGGAAAGCTGTACGAACAGGAGCAGCAGTTTGTGAGACAGCCTGGCTTATGCAAATGTAGAAATGGCAGCAGCAGGCTCTGATGGGATGTGTTGCTGGTGTATCTCCAAAAAATTTTTAAACTGCCTGCTCATGTAATACTAGGGCCCTATCACCTATATGCTCAATTTATCACTGTGTCTTGGAACAATTCCATCAGAGTAGTAGAAAACAAATGTTATCCTGCTATATAAGAAAGAGAAAGCAAGCCCACTCAGCTTATTATTTACAGACCTATCTCATTGCTTCCAACTCTATCCATAATAGATAATGAATAAATTGGTTCACAAGCAATTGTTTAAGTACTTGGAGTTAAACAACATACTGAATGATGCTCAGTCTTGGATTTCATTCTCGTTATTTCACTGTCATTGCACTAAGAAATTGTTGGAGACATTTTCTCTGCTCATGGATCAAAGTCTATTTATAGGTACAGTATTTATTACCTTGTCAAAGGCCCTTTTGACATGGCCCTTCAGCCATTCTCACATGTAAAAATTCATCTCAAATCAGTTCAAATAAAGTAGACAATTGTTCTCAGTCAGGTTTGCCTTCCAGAAACCAGATGGGCAGCATTAGCAATGAACTGTCATGTCTCCAACATAATACTAAGAAGTCTTGTATGTGGGCCCCTTATTGGCTATTATATGTTCATTAAAAGCTACTGCACATGTTAATGGAAAGACATGGTTCTCTGTGGTCATATCATACATATGAGAGCCAAATTTCTCTCAAAATTGAAGGCAAGCCTGAAATCAGAGCCTTATCTCTTGCAAACACAGCACCTCATCTTTCTTTCTTCTATGCCTATAGAGATGTATATACGTGTCTAGGAATAGCATCATTAAAGTTATGCTGTTGAAAGCAAAACTATTGCAAAAACGCATTTGTGCTGGGAGAAGGGAGGGGTATGGGTAAGGATGAGGTATTCTAGAGTGACCTTTTAATTTGTTACTTGCGCTGGTATATTAAACCACCAAATATCCCAAATAATTTTGTTATGAGCAAAGTGAATAGGATTATCTTTATTTGATCAAGGGTACATAACTGAAAGAGCAAAGTACAATATTGTTTTATTCTGTTTTGACCTATACTGCTGCAGGAACATTCAGCACTGCTAGCATTTTTTGAATATCCATAAAGTGTCTTTTTTGTAGAAAAACCTCACTCTAGCAGTGGATGGAGTCTTCACTTGAAAAAATGTGAAGATCACATGGGCAAGACTTTAGTCTTCACTCCTAAGTGACAAGAGAATCTAACCAGCATGGTTTAAGCTTTGTTTTGGATTTAGTCATGATACTGATCTGGTTCAGTTTACTTTAGGCCAATGATGGTCAGCTGGGAACCGCAAACTCAATTGAACAGGAAAGCCAAGGCTGAGGAAGGCTGCAGTGCTTGTCTGTTGCCTGGCTGCTGGAGGTCTGGCACCAGCTGTGGGCCCATCTCAATGCCATCACTTCTTTGAACTCCCTAAGTCCTGTAGAGGAGAGCAGCAGTGATGCTACAGTGACAAAGTGGCAAGGAGGGGAAGACAGGATGTCCAAAGTCATCTTAATCTTCTCCCTCTGCAAGTAAATCTGTACATATAAAACACAGAGGTATAAAAATATGCAGGCATGGGTGCAGACATATGCACAGTAAGGCATGTCAGAGGGACTGCTGGGGAAGCACAGGCTCACATGGTGCTGTTTTAGTAGTAACAGTGCAGAGGTCTTCAAGAAGGGCCAGGAAGTGAAGATATGGCTGATCCCTTTCCCTCAGGAGCTGTGGTTCATTGGAGCAGGTGGGGGGGAGCCTGTCATGGGGTTAGGGCTGGAGGAGGGAGAGGCTGTGGTGTGATGCTGCCTGATGGAGGATAGGATTGTAAGCTGTTGCTGTGCTAAACAGAAAAGCTTTGGGCGATACTATTTTTGGTCTAATTGTTTTTTTTTGAGCCATTAACTAGAAACATTTTTAGGTTGATACACGTTCAATAATCAAACATAGCAGCTTGAGTTCAGTTTTAGTTTGAAGAAACTCTGGATTTAGTTATAACTTGGGGCTGTGTGAAGTCAAACTGAAATACAGTTCAGAAATACAGACTGGAGATCTAGAGATTCAGGTGATGTTTATAACTTCATGTGTTCATAACAAAGCTTCATAAGCTGCTTTCAAAAAAATCAGGCTTATAGGCTCATAAAACCTAATTCCACTCAGGGCACTTTAACTAGTGTTTCCTATTGTCTTGCTGTGTGCTGTTGCAGGAACACAGCCAATGGGTAACAATAAGTATAAAGACATGGCTGGCATTTAGGTGCATTTGGCCCTATCATTTCTGATGCAAAGAACAGACATTGCTAAATCAGTCACTATAACACATAGAGAGGTTTAATTTTAAGCATTAAGAATTCTGTTCTGAAGTCTAAAGGCCCTGATTCTTAAACTATGCATGTTGTATTGCCCTTTTCCTCTATATCTGTAAACTAGGATGGTGATATCCTAGCAAATAGACTGATATTATATTGCATTTCTACCTTTCTTTTCTCATTCCTTCTGGCCTTGATTGCAATTCAGACAACTCACAAAGGAAATGCCACAGCAGTTCCACTGACCCTGTGTTTGTACTCCCTTTGACTTCCTTAGGTCCAGATGAAAAGCAAAAAAGCAAGAGAAGCTGCTGGCTATACTCCCACTAAAGGGCATAGGAGGAATCTTAGCTCTGTCTAACCTCCTTTTGGACAGAATAACTGATTCTGTGCCAAGAAGGAACTAATTTTTTTTCTAATACGAGTCAAAAACAACTTAACTATTCCCAATCCTGGAAGGCAGAAGTGAAGGGAAAAGTGCGTCTCTGAAAAGCAGCGTTTCTTGGGATTGTTCCTGTGTTGGCTGGTGAAATAGGCTGACCTCCCTTTTTAAGGCTGGTATATAGAGTCACAACTGAGCCATAAAAAGGTCGACCAGTTGCAGCCTTGCCATACAAACACCTGCAGAAGAGCCATATGTCACACTGGAATCAGCAGAAGCTTTTTCTGTTTTTTTTCCCCAAAGACCAGACCAAGACAAGTGATCCTTCCTTTTTAGTTTATCTGTGACTTGACTTGGAAGAGCAAGGGCTTGTGCGAATCAGATGGCTAATGAAGGAAAGAGTCAGATTTCACCAGTAAGGACACAAGGTTTAAATTTTTTGATGGAAATCAATAGTACCTGCTATATATGTCTAGAATAAAAACTTTAGCCGTTGGTTGCTCTGTTTCTCATGGACTGGGGTGTTACTGAGGGGACAGAACAAGAGGCATTGCTTGGTTTTTTATTTCATTTTTATCCCCCTTTGAATTCTCAAACTAATTCAATAATACTTAATGTGATTTGTAGGCTTGTGTTTTTCTCCAATTTTTGGTCTATCACTGAAATATACATGCATCTGTAATGGGTTTTTCTAAGACTATTTATCAGACCCCTTGCTTCATATTTTTATTCAACTGCCTGACAGTTTAGGTACCTGCTTGTTAGGAAAGATGCATTCTTTCAGACATCTATACCTGTTTATTTTCTGAGATTCCATAATGAATCTGGTCTTGTACTATCTAGAAGTAATATGAATTGTAGACAATCTTTGTCACTTCCCTGGGCTTGCTCTCCTTGCAGTTGTGATAGTTTGCCTTTGATGTCATAATGTCGTAAGTTTGAATACCTTAAAAATGCATGCTGGGGAGTTTATCATCTGAACACAAATACCTTCTGTTTTTATCTAAGTTACTGAGTTAGGTATGTGATTTATCTTTGTGGCATGTTCTGTACTTGTATTCTCTCTCCAGTGTGCTGAAAGGACAGTACTTATATCTCAGCAATTAATTAATAGTAAATGTGTTTAATTTCTTATTGAAGCGTTGGGTTTGTAATTGATGAGGAGTGCTTCAGTTGTGGATGCAGATGAGATCAAGCGCCAAAAAGGGCTTTTCTGAAGTCTGATCCGAAAATGGTTTATGCTGTTGTGAGGAATCCCCATGAAAGGCTGAAAAGTGGAAGTCTCAGCCGGGCTTTGGCACAGAGGCATTCACTCGTGCTATGAATGGGCCAGCAGGGAAGACCACCAAACAATGGACCAGAAGTCATGCAGCAAGGAGTTAGTGGTGGTAGCAGGGCTTGCTGTAACTCACAAGTATTTTTTTGTTGGGCCACAGATTGGTTTTTAAGGTGAAGAGAGACTATTTTGACTTTGATTTTTCCCATGTAACAGTGACCAATGAATTTCATGGGGTAAGTTTTCAGTAAAAAGAAGGATACTTTTCTACTAGTTGAAAAAATGTTCTATGCATCTTCTTCCTTCCACAGCTTCCTGTGCTTTAAACAGTACTGCTTTTCACAGGCATCGTCTTTTTTGTTTAAAAAGTCCAGCCAATAACGAACATGTGTTCTCAAAGCAGACTCTGAAAATATGATAGCAGGGCTTTGCTGGCAACAAAAAGGAGGGGGAAAAAATGGAGAAATAGGAATTGGTTATGAAGCAGCCCTTTGTTATTGGCAAAGTGGAAGAGCTCTTCCAGCAGGAGGAAAAGATAGATAACAAGTATGATATATTTTTGCATATAATAGAATGTTTCACAGTTCCTCATAAAAGGACTTTCTCAAGAACAGTGTAATCCTGCCATATGTTCCAATGGGTATATAAACTCTAAACTATATTCTGCTTCAGTGTTATATTTTTTTCCTCATTTTCTGTACTATTGAGGAAAGCTCATAGTGCTCCTTTTCATATATTAAACTTTTTGTATACTGAAATTTTAAAACAGGAACAGAGGATCCAAGAAGTTTAGGTTCATTGAGGCCTTTGAGTTTGTATGCCTACAGGAAAACTAATGCCTGGATAGATGCGTGGTATTGTCAGATAAGAACAGCATTTGAAATATAATCTCTGAGCTGAGAAAAAGCATCCAGACCATATTTTCCTTTTTTTCAAAATTAGCAGTTCTGGTATATACATAAAGAACTTTCTCAGCTTATGAAAAATCCTGGGTTTAAGACATTTGTGGAATGGACTCCTGGAATGAATCCTTCACCGAAAAAATCAATGCAGTGAAGTTTCAAATTTTTGTATGAAGTCCTGTCCCTTGAAAACCATACAAAAATACACACGGGATCAAAATTAAGAGACGGGGAAAATCCTAATCCACTTTTAATATCTGAGCTATATTATTAAAATGCATGAACTCGCTGAATATAAATCATCTGCTGAAAGAAAGATTGGAGTCAAAGTTCTGACTCTCATCTTCCAAGGTTTCTTTTCAGGCAAAGTCTCTAGGGAAAAGTAATAGCCTAAATGAAAAGCAGTAGCCTAAATGAAGTAGTTGAAAACAGCAGGCAAGTTTTCTGGCAGATGAAGCCTCCTGCATATCTCCAAACTGAGTACTCTGTAGAGAAATGTGCATAGGACTCAGAAATTTGTATAGACACTTCTCTCCAATTGCAGATTATCACGTCAGCAAATTGGCAAAATGGAAACAAAGATGAGGCTTTATGAATGCAGAGGTAACTGCATGTAATCAGTTGGTATCCTCCAAAACAAGTTAGCTCCCCTGATGCTTCTGCTGGCCAGAAGTAGAGATTATTGTCTGTTTGCACTGTGCTAACACTCATCAGCTTCCGCCTTTGCTTTGAAGCCTACAACAATAGATGTTGCATGTTCAGATTAGGGGAGACAATATATAAAAGTCAGCTAGTGATTAGTAATCAGTAGCACATGCTTCCACTGCAGAACAAAAGCACTTGGGAGTAGTGTGTGAGTAGTTTCTCTGATGCATTTTTTTCCCCGTATAGAAGAAAGACTGAACCTTAGAAATTCAGAAATAATCATTCAGAAAACGATTAAATCATGTTTAGTTTTTTTATATTTTATGTTCTGGTTAGAAATATCAGAAAGAAGCTGTTTTTTCTTTTTCTTTTGTCTCTGGCCCCGTGGATGAAGAGATGGTAGAGAAACAAGAATACAGCCGCTTCTCAGTTCTGCCATTGACTTCACTAGAAGGAACATTGGGCCTTTTGACAGGAAAGAGACTTTAAATCTTGCAAGTGGCCACATCAACAATTTCCTTTCCAAGTGGAAAAATACAGCTTTTCTGTTGTAACAGAAACAGCAATGAATTGTAGGCCAGGTTTTATTTATTTGATTCCAGATATCAAACAAATCGAAGCTGACTAACTGCTCTATTCCCCTTGCTCTTACCTCAGGTATAAAGGAGACACTTTCCTCTGTTATGCTTCTCTCAATTACTAGGTTTTTTCCAAACAAAAAATACAAGAGAGACTGCTGATAAACCACAAGCATATACTGGTCAAATGGCTGCGGTAACTAATATAAAAAAAAAAAAAGTGCAGAGCAAAGCAATGTCCATTTACTTTCTGATGTGGTTATAGATTGAAGAATAACTTATATTCACCACCTTTTCCCAATGCCTTATATAACTACTTTGATACGCGTGTGCCAGTGTATTATGAACCTGTAGGCAGTTTGCCTCCCTACAGACTTATCAGAAGACCTCAGATCTTGTAAGCTTATTTGCTCCACAGTCTCCCTCCCTTATTTAACTGCCATGAGACTGTCAATACAAAGTCTTAGTCACTTCCTTCACTTAGGTTCCCCTGTTCCAACAAGCTGTATGGCTAGAGAAAAAAGCATAATTATATTTTCGTATTTCCATGTAACTTGTGGGTTCATCTGCTAATGAAGCTAATGTGGGTTCCTGTGGTGGCGGCAGCTTTTGTGAGGGATGGTGCTTTTTCCTTAGAAACCAGTTTGATAACAGTAGTACATTTAGTGTAAAATCCCTTGACCTCCTGGAAACCCAAGTGCTGCAAAAGCAGGACATGTGCATGAAAGTAGATAATTACAGGAATTTACATGCTGCAGTGTTTTGGAATATAGGCTGCACAACAGGCAAGGGTAGTGATCAGGTCTCTGCATGGATCCACCAGCACACAGCTTTTCCAGCCTCCCCAAACAAGGGTGCTGGCCTTGCCGGCGTGGGTGCTCACTCGCTGTGCTCTGGCCTCAAGGAAGAGCGAGGAGAGGAGGCCGACCTCCTCCGGCGTGCCTCACTGCCATGCTTGATCCATCGCAGCTTGCTAGACTGGATGCTCAAGTCACTGTGAGCCTGAGAACATGATTCATTTTCTCTTTTAGAGAGAGATGATAGCAATGTAAACAAATTTTACAGTAACCACCAATGCTTTTAATAATATAAATGCTGATAGTGTTTTTTGACAAAGTCCCAAGGCAGTTTTCAGCTAAACCACTAAAACAGGAAGAGGCATAAAATATAAAAGCTATAGGGAAAAAATAAGGGCCCTAATCATGTGTGACTCTACACAGCCTTGGTCAGGGGCTTGTTCTGTACTGGCTTCTGGCTAAGCTTACAAACATATGTATGTGCATAAAACAGTTATCGTCACTTCTCTGCTCATGGAATAGATTTTTAAAGCAAATTAATTATTAACAGTCTCTCTGTGCTGGAACTGTTAAATGGAAGATGATTGTATAACTCTCAAATACAGAACCTAAGAGGTTAATGCCAAGAAAACAGAAGCTAAAGCAGAAGTTTACATAAATGTTTGTGTGGCATAACTGTATGTCACACTGTGTTAGTTAAGTCTCCAGTTTCGTGATGATCTGTTGTATATGTAACTTCATACAGGTTTTCCCATTGGCTGTAGTTATGGATGCATTTAAATATTTAGGCTGGCACATGTCCACAGGGCCCTGCAAACTCTTTAGATATAACATATAACATAACAAACACTGTGTATATATTTAGTGACAATTTCTCTCTCTCCAGTGCTGTGAAACATGGCTCATGTCATTCCAATATTCTGCAAGTACTAGATGTTGTTTTGTTCTTCCTAGTCTTAAGTAAACTCTGCAATTTCCAAGCCCGTTGCTCATCTCAGTTTCTCTATTTTCATTCTACATCTGATCTAGCAAGTCCTATGTTAGTGTCTGAACACCTGATTTTTTTAACCGTCTGCACAAGATCTATGTATAATCAACAGAATTTTTAACTCGCATCAAGATTTTGACTTACTGTAACAGACTTGATAGGATAAGTCATATGATGGTATATTGATATAAAAAGGATGAATCTTGTTCAGTAAGGCCAGGCAAGAAAAAGAAAGGGAGTTTTACTTTGCAACTGTAAAGTGATGTCCTTCACTTGGAAATGGAAGGAGGGAGAAGGGTAAAAAATATAATAGATCCAAGAGATTAGAAATTCTCAGCTCAGCTGGGCCTGCTGAACTTCATTCAAGGCTAACAAACAAATGGTCCGTATCAGTATTGGACCATTAGCTATCAGCCTTAACGAACTAGTAGAAGGTGGACAAGGCACCAGAAAACTGTCAAAAAACAAATGCAGTGTTTGTCTTTAAAACTGATGGACTGGGCAGCTCAGCCTGAATTCTCAGAAAAATTTTGGAATAAATAATTGAAATACTTGTAAGCAACTCTAAAATAGCAAGGAAATGAATAACCCTACCATGGGTTTACTGCAAACACATCACATGAAATCAGTCTAATTTCCTTTTACAGCAGAGCAGCAAATTTTGTGGGTAAGCAAGACACTGTAGGTGTCAGACACTGCAGAAGCTTCACTTAGGTCAGCCTGCTTTTCGGGGTGTTCTCACCAGCTGGGTAGGGAAATGCTGGGACTATAGCGGGTGGAGCGTGAGACGAGCTGTGTAAATGCGTTCAGATTTATTACCAATGGTCTGCTTCAAAATGGAGAACAGCTGGTTTTATACTGGGTCACAAGCTGAATGCTGAGTGACCAAGATTGCACAAGAAACAGAAAAGTGAAGTCTTTGACATGTACAGTTTACTGTTAATCTCTTTTTTTTAAATTAAGTACTTGTAAGGCCCCAGTTGAAAATACAGTGTTCAGTTTTGGGCACGGCATGTGAAGCGAGATATAGACTAGCACTGAGAATGATTAGAGCCTAGTAAACATGATATATCAAGACTGACTGAATGATGCAATGTGGAAGTAGTCTAGAAGACAAAAGGGAACACTGATGTTGCAGGCATAGTTTCTGAAGGCTTTAAGGACCTTGTAGGAAAGGAGGGTTTAAGCTGTTTCCCATATCCAAGGTGGCAGGACAGATTGTAACGAGCATAAACTGCAGCAAGGAAGATTCAGACGAGATATTAAAAAACAAAACAAAACTTTCTAATGGTGCAGATAATGCAGCATTGGAATAGATTTTTCTGAGGCGGCTGTAGAGTTGTCAGTAGAGATCTTTAAGGATTGGATTAGAAAAAACTTTTGTCAGACACAACATAAGTGTAGCTGAGCTTCCCTTAAGGCAAGAAGATGCACAAGATGACCTTTCCTTGTCTATTCTTTCCCTATTTTTCCATGTTTCTATTAATTACACTATGAGATTATAGGGTACTAACATCATTTTGCTCACATTTTGCTGGAGACTGGTATTAAATCTTCCAACTCATCAGTTTACCCTAAGAGCTTGCACTGAGTATCTCTGCTAAAGCATTTACAAAATGCAAAATGAATAAATAGTCTTATAATGAAATGTATTGGTGAAACATAGGCCATTTCCTCTCAATATTGAATTAACCATTACAAGTGATCAATAACTAGACTTCTGTATCTACTGAAAAGCACTGCTGTAGACTTATATGAAGTAAGAGTATATGGCTGATATTTTAGCACTCTGATAGCATCTGAAACTAGTTGGCTGTCTTAAAAGATTTGTAACTAGCTGGACTGATCCTGCCTTTCAACTGTAGGTTACTGGGTCAAATTTAGCTTAGCCCTACAACTGTGAATAATGCCTGCTACCACAAGCTATCAGAGACCTCTGCGTAAAAAAATCTTGTTCACGTTTCTGTGAATCAGGTAACTGTTATCCCTTTTACAGCATAACAAAAGCATTGAGCGAGTCAAATTCTGCAAATCTTTAGGCACCTAATTCCATATTTTGGCGCACAAGTGGCTAGATTTTAGGTGCTGCAGGCATTCTCTGCTTTGACTTTCTTCCACTGAACTGGATTAAAACACATAGCTATGGGTCTTGATTAAGTCACTGTGTGACTGTGCTGTGCTACATATCTTTTATGTTCAAAAAAACCCCCTTTCAGCTCATGATTGGGACGCTGTTCACAAGTGTCAATGCAACATTTGAAAGCAAACATGCCAAAACAGGGAATCGAAGCACATAATTTCCTTCAGCTTGTCAACACTGGGCTAAATCTGTCAGTTGACACAGTCCTGGCATGAGATCCAGCTTTCTGCTGTATAAATGGAGCTGTACGAATGGACATGTGAGGGGACTGGTACATATGCCCAGCGTTAGTCCTCTGCACCTGAGTGCATTCATACTTATTGTAAGCGATACATCTCATAAATTGATTTCAGCACTTCTGTGCTAAAGAAACGTGGAAGAGTTTTTAAGATAGATCAATTCACCTGTGCCAATTTTGGGTAGACATTGTGCATCATAAATGAATGTATTTCTTGCTTGTCTTTTAAGGCATCCCATTTAATCAGATGGAGCTTTAAAAAGTTGCTTCTTATTTCAGCTGTGTTGAAAGTTACTAATTGTGATTCAGAGTTATCAGTCTTCCATGAATGATGGGGTTTCAGTATCCTGCAGTTCCACCAGTATATAGATGATCCTTCCTTTTTAGATGTCCTTCTAAATTGTTTTGATCATGCTCTTAAATCATGCTGCTAGATTTTTCAGCTCCTTTATTGTAGTACTGTCCACACTTTAACATTCATGGAAGACTATCACTGGCTTTTTCTTCAGCCTTTAATTTTAGTGAGCTGCATGCTCCACTGTAAACTGAGTCTGTTTCTATACTGCTATTTATTTACCTATTCCATTTCTTGCTGTCAGTGGTTGATTATTATGCAAAAGGGGCAGTGTTTCACTTCTTCCAGTTTCATACTGCTTAGCCTTGTGCTCATGTCCTACTTTTTCCACGTAGGGGCAGGGGATGTCAGAGTTTATCAGTAAGGAACAGGGGATGAATGAAGAGTGTTCACCACTGATGGTGCATTAAGTTTTGTATGTAACCCTTGTACATAACAACAGTGGACGGAGTTTAGAAGCAATGAATGCAATCGAATATTTCCTTTAAAATAACTTAAAGGCAATTTCATCTTCTCACTGTCTCACTCTTCCTCTTCCTCACCAGTACGTGGGGAGTGTGTTCTCCTTTTTCGTCCTGTTGAGAGCACTCCAATCCACTGAGTTTCTTCTAGAGTTTTGCTCATGAAGTTTCTATCTGACCTGCACAGTCGTCTATTCAGTTGTCTAATGATGTATACTAATCTGTTTTAAGCTACCTGACTATTAAGGACTGTCTATATTTTGCTACCGTGCGTCTCATTTTCATTTCTGTTTTGTCGCTGTTATAACTAGAAGCTTTAATTAACCACGTACTTCACATGTTACCTTACCTGTTACCAAGGCAATATTGTCTTTAAATCTGAGGAGGTGGAATTGCTTTCTTTTTATCCCCAGTGCTCTATTCTCATTTCAGATCTGCACCTGCTTAGCAACAAAGACACGTGTTCAAGGGGCTAGCTGCAGCCTCTGCTTAAAAGTAAAGCTGAGTCTAGGAATGATTATCCTAAAACAATCTGAGCATTTAGCAGTAGGCTTATGTTATAATGACAGTAGACTTCAATGGAGTCTCTTTCTTTAAAAATAAAGAACTCTTTATTTTGAATACAAACCAATAGGTTAGGTCTCTGTGTGGAAGTAGTCAAGTCAATCGTTATGACCTGTGATTAATGGGATATATACTTGTGTACATGTTGCAGTATGCACTCTTAGAAATGCCCACATTCCCGTTACAGTTCAACTGGCCGAAACCTGCAACATATTTTGCTTACTGAGGTGTTGAGGAAAGACAAACAAACCTTCCCCCTCATCCCAATAACCTTTTTTCTTTTTTAGTGTAAGAAAATTCTTTTCTTCTCGGTTGCCTTGATTGTGCCCATCTGCTACTTGATGCCACCAGCTGCCAGACATCTCAGCACACACACAGTTATACTAAATAAGTTGCCCTCCACCTTGCCTTCTGTTGGAGGGTATGGTAGCTTCTCCGCTTTACCACCTTGAGGTCTTTAGTTAAACTCTTCTGTGCAAGGAAAAAATTCTGAGAAGCAGACTGTAGAGGGACATAATAATTATACTAGCAGAAAAATGTCAGCAGACTAATGTAGGTCCCCTATAGGGTTTTGAATCATCTCATGAAAAGTGAAGCCATTAAATAAAACAAAATGTTAGAGATTTTGTTGGGAGTGACAGAAGCAGCCAAATGTTCTTCCTGCTCTCTCTCTGACATTCTGCAATTTTAAGCTGAGTAAGAACAGCAGGATATCTCTCTCTCCATCAGTTATCAGAGCTCAGATGTATATAAAGGTTTCTTAAGACTGAGATGGGGAGAGAACCATGCCCTAGCGAAAGTACTTGCCAAGTATTTTATGCAATTTTTCTGGGGGGGGAAAAAAAAAGCACCTCACCCTTTCCCCGCCAGTCTTGGGAAAAATTGAGTTCAGTGGCACTGCAGGATATTGTCAAGATCATCTGATCTTCTGCCTTTGAGTACAGATTCAATTACAAACCCAGAATTACATGGTCAACCGGGACAGTTCCATTAATGGGGGGAAAAAAAATCAACTGCTGGAAAAACACCTAATGAGGTGTGACCCCCTGTAATAATCCTTACAGAATAAAATTCAGGATTTGCATGTGTTTGTTTATACTCAGTGTTTATAACTATATATAATAACTACTCATTAATCAATCTTTGAAATGTGCTAGACTGCTGTTGCCCTTGTTTCACTGATGGTGCGATGGAGGCTCTGCCTGCAGCATTTCCGTGAATAGGTCCTCGCTGTTCTAAGAGGAAAAAACAGGCTCTTTGACAAGTGTGCAAAGGAAAATATTCTGCCTGAGTGGGAGTCTGGTTTTCCACCCTGTATCTCACTGAAAGACTGCAAGAAAGAATTCTTACATTACATCAAGCACGAATGACATGAGAATTTTCTTTAAGTGACTTCTGAAGCTGGCACCCAGGAGACTCTTGTTCATGCAGAAGATATTTTTAAATTTTAAAAGAAAAGTCAGGGTGTAATTTTTGTTTCATTCTTACAGTTGCTTTTGAATCTGTCCTCTTTATTGGATCTAATGTCCTTACAGCTGAGCTGTTTCTACCTGTTCCTCCCACCCCACCCCCCAATATAATGTTACTTTGCTGAAAATCAAACAAAGTATTTGTTGCAGATGCCTATATAGGGCAGCTGTTCCTTCACCTTGGACTGGATAGTACCAGTTCTAGCAAGGCTTTCCAGGGCACAGCAAAAGAGTTGAAGCACTGTAGTAGCTTGGGGAGAAACTTCTGGCTGACCCTTTAAATCCTGTTTTATACAGGCTCCTAAATCAAACCTGATAATGGCATTGGCGTACAAACACTCCAAACAGTAGTAGCACTGGGACAGCTTATGATAGCAACACTCAGTTATAAGGAATTGCTACTGAGGACAGTCTTCCACCAGAGCCAAGTGGGATTACAACTGTAAAGTAAGCTGGCTACCAAGGTACAGTCACAGAGTTGAGTGGAGGTAGATATGAAGTAGCATCCAAATAAGGTGGGGGCAGTGCTGTCCCCCCCCCTCATCCTGAAGGAAAGGCTTTATTATTAGTTTGTAAGATTATGCATACCAGAAGAGGAGGAACGAGTGGCCATTTTTTATTTCTTAAAAATAAATAAAGCCACCTTTCTTCATAGAAATTTCCTTTGGACATTTTGTTTGCTTTGTGGATCACTTTGTTTTTATATATTTTACATTCTACTAGCAAAACCAGTAATATTTGGATAAAGAAAACCAAGTTCAGTCCTGGTGTAGTTAACGGTGTTTAGCATTTGCAAGTCCAGCGTCTCCTGGTCTCTTATCTGGAGCACGGGGTTACTTCTGCATTCTGAACTAATAGAGTTAGAGCTGCAACATCTTTACTGGCAGTGACTAATTCATGAGCCAGAAAGATCACCATTTGGTCTGCAGATCCCATGAACAGCCACAGTCTAACCTCAGCCATCCTTCTAGTGTAAATCCACTCAAGCCAATGGGTTCAGTCTGGGTATTAGATAGTGTAACTGAGATCAGAATCCCCCTCAAAATGTACAGGGCTTTCATTTGAAGAAACTCAGTTTTGAACCAAGCAAAGAGTGTCTGTGGGTAACTGAGCTACAATGCACGATGGGCCCACAGTGACAGAGAATCTGACATTATCAAGCAAAACCTTGCAGCATTACAACAGGTCTTAAACTGCAACAAGACAAAGCCCAAAACCCAACGACTTTGACCCCTTTCTTTGGAAGAAGGTTTAAATGATAGAAAGACCTTGTGGTTTTGGTTGTCTGTTCAGGCACAAGACAGCCTCAAGCCCCTCCCAGTTCCCATAGAAGTAAATGACAATAATATTATGGTATTAGTAAGACCCACTGCATAAGGAGCTCAGCAATGCAGAGGTAGACTGAAGCATGCTTTCCTATGCATATATGGAAAGGTGTTCCAATTGCAAGCCACATTCAGCAGAATTCAGCTAAATAAAAAGTGCCCACGTCATATACTGCAGCTAGATATATTCTAGAAGCACTTTAAACTAAAAAGCCTTTATGATTCTAAACAACCCATATGTCTGTCAAAGCTGTCACCGTGCTGCAGCAAGCAAAGGAAACACAACTTAATTTGTAATGAAGCTTCCCCTGGCTGAAAGCACAAGTCTTTCCCGTTCCCATTTAACTCTGCTCACAATTGCAGCTCTCTCACGCTCTCAGACTTCTTCCAAAATGCTTTGCATTTCTTTTTGAATCATGTCAAGTTAATTTTATGGCAAACAATCTGTGTTTTCTGAAACACACAAAAGAAATATAATTACTGCTGGGTGAGGGGTGAAGGGGAGTTGGAAGTAAACTGAACACAATGCTGGTAATGGTTTTTAGGGAACTGGTGCGTGCTGGAAGATTCTAGACACCGAAGCAAAAGACATCTAAACGTAATTAATTATAAATGGAAGCTTTGTAGGGTAACTCCAAGATCAGAAGAAAACAACCCTACCAGTTTAAAAAAAAAAAAAAATCTTTCAGTAAGCAAACCAAACTTTTTGGTTCTCCCTGGTACATAACTGAAGAAATGTTCTGCTCCTTTAATTTTCACATTTGTTGAAGTGATAAGGTAAGATTTTTAGGATGTTTAGCTTTGACCTCATTCTGCTCCTGTCGTAGTCAATGGGGTTTTTGTCACAGGGACAAGAAAGGTTTTTGTCATAGGGAACAGAAAGAAGCCAAAACACCACTACTTGGATTTCTGCCCTAAGGTGTGGTCTTCACCTTCGAATGTCGTGTTTCTTGTAAGTCAGACTCTTCCAGTAAGCTCAGCTGTGCTTACCAGCGCTGAGACAACACGTGCTTCAGAACTTGTTGCAATAGCTGGTATACTTCCTTTCCTCATGTAGACTTAACGTTTTGAAACTTGCTTGTTTTGGTGCTTTTAAAGTACAATAGTTTTCAGTCACTTTTAATATAAGTGGCCCTACAGGCAAGTGAGGCTGGCAGGATCAGCTCCTCATGGCAAACATCTCACACTTGTGATCAGCAGAATTGCTTTATGAAACTGTCCATTAGATATAAATTAACAAATCCTATTAATGAAATCCAATGCACTGTTAGGCTGTTGACATTGAATCTGGCATAAAAACATAGTGGTAAATGAAGTCATTTATAAACACATCGATGGGGGGCCCAATCCTGAGGTCCTTGAGCAATTTTTAAGCCAATATTTACTCAGGCAAGCCTACTGAATGGAAGCAAAAACTGTGACTTAAGTTATACCTCTGAGAGCTGTTTGTGAAGATTTAATTTCTTCATGGGGGTCTTCCACCTGTGACATGCAGTGGTGTTGGCATCTAGGGAGAGAGTACGAGCTCTGCAGGTCCTGGGGAGGGTAGGCTCCTCAGCTTTCCCAGTTTCTTATCCCATAAAGAAATTCCCATGCAAAATAGTACCATCTTTACCGAACCACTTATCTGAAGCTTTGAAGTCTCAGTGGATGGAGGGTGATATGGCATCAAAGTTGGTAGACGATCTAAAAGCAGTAGATAGCGTCCACGAGTAAGAAGTACCGATCTTGCTTTTCTGATGGAGCCACAGGCAAAACCAGCGGTTACTCCCTGCCGGCTCACCCTTCGGGCCTCTCGGAGGGGGCTTCACCAAAGGTGACTCATCTAGGGTTTGGGTCACAATGAAAAATCACCTTTGGCTCATTTTTCCCCATCAAATACTACCTGCTTTTTATGTAGACGCAGCCACTAATGTAACAGACACTAGGGATGCCACAAGCTGTAGCTTTGTGAGAAAGAGGGTACTAAAAGTTTGAGCTTTGAGAAAGATAGTTAACTGAACTAAGAGGATATATTGGCATAGTAATGAGAAGAAAATTCTCTTCTCCATCACAGGATGAAGTTAAAATAACACTTCTCGAATCAGTGGAACTATTTCACATTTATATCAACAGCTCTGAAAACAGAGCTGAGCCTCAGGTTTGGGGGTTTTGTAGTCTCCTTAGAAAATGGGAGGGGGGGTAGAGTAGGGATTCTGTAAACACAATTTTAGTCTATTGACAGATAGGAGAAATGGAGAGCAGGTTATAAAAGTGTAAGCTAAAGCATTATTAATATTGTACGGTTACTGAGCTAACTTGTAAAGGAACTAAAATAACATCCTATTGGTTAAGTAATCACTATACATATGCTTTTGGAGATTAGTACTTTGAATTTTCAAAGCTTTTATGTGTCAGTTCTGCTAAACGGATGAAACTGCAAAAATGCACTGGTGGCAAGTTTAAAGCGTTAATAGCAATGTCAGATACACTTTAAGGATAATCACAAGACTTCTTTACATCTGTTAGACCTACCAGTCTCAGATATGGAAATAAGACTTTTGACAACTAAAAATGTTTGAGAAAGTGCAAAAAGGCCAAAGAATGATGTAGAATATTTTAAACCCGGGTAGCTATTTCATCTCTTCTTTTGGGGTACTATATTCGTCATACTGCTGATGACTGTATCTTTAGCAATGATCTCATGATCACTGTGGTTTCTTCTTTTTCTTTTGAAGGTGCCTGGATTTTCAGAGTTTTTTTTAATATATAACAATGCTTCCTTACTTCAAAAAAAAAAAAAAAATCAAGATCTCTCAAATATCAGGAGTAGGCATAAACTTAAAGTCCTCAAACTGCCTGCCTGAAAGTTGTATCTAGCTAATATCTGGTATTTTGGGGGCTATAGTATTGATTGGGATTTATTTACATCTGCATTAATTTAGCTGTGTATTTAAGGCTAAACTGTGCTTGATGGCTGTGTGTGCACAAGAAATGCAGACAGGAAACTGTCGCCTGTCCATGAGCTTTTGCATAGTTTTGGAATATCTTTATTCCATACAGTGTTCACTGTTGTGCAGCTAATGTTGTTAGTCAGTAGTGAAGAAGAAGGAAAAGTTTAGCCACTAGCCAATATGAATTTTGAGACGCTTGATCTAAATCCAGGATGCAGAAGATTGTGTGGGGTTAGTTTGGGCCTTGCTTCTGCTTTTGCTAGTTTTAACATCTCTGGGTCCTTTGTGAGAGCCAGATTTGCAGATCACCAGCCCCTCACAGGATCACGTCCCATGAATGAATGTTCATGGTGCCAAGTCATGCTTGTAGAGATGTGAGAGATGAGCATATCTTTAACTGAATCATTATATGTAAGTATATTACATATATCACTAAAAATCTAGGGGCAGATTCTAATCTTTTAATTAGTTATGATTAGTGCCTGACCAGGACTATCAGAGCTGTGTTTGGTGTAAGAGGGGTGCCCTGTGGTTGTGGTGGAAGCTAGGCCAAAGCTAGAAGCTTTTCAAAATCCCTTGAAGTGCCGATTTGACTTGCTGGCAACATGCTAATCTTTGAGGTCTGTATCTGTGTACCAGGCTTCAATGCAGATCATGTCAGGTTGAGGACAACCGCATGAGGACAGCTTGTTAAACTTCACCAGGGTCATCTCTGATTTGCACAGGAGACTAATCAGCCCTCAGAATCCCCAAAACAGGAGCTTTTTTCCTAGCAGTGCCTGTCATTTTATGAAGAAACTTGACTTTGCAACACAGCTGACATAAGGACAACACAGTTGTTTAATATTATGGGTTGCATGAGTCCAAGGAGAAGACACTATACATCATGTGCCACTGTGTCATTTTCGAATCGTAACATTAACATAGGAAATCAAAGCAATTGTGAGCTCCCTGAAGTAAGGGGAAAAAGACAAATCACCTCAAGGCACCCTAGGATTTGAACACTAGAACATTTGTGTTTTCTTTATTTTAATGTTTTCATTTATTCCTTTTCTGGCGTTCAGTAAGGGCCTCTCGACATCTAAAGAAGGAAGAAAATATCCTGACACTGTTAAAACTGTAAGAACTAAATGCAGGAATATCTTATAGGAAATAGAATGCCCTAGATAATCTATTATATTTCTATAGCATCTTTATAATAATGTTTCAGTGACTATTTAAGGTTCCCTGTAAGCTTGTTCTAGATGTTAATTTAACTCTTGATAACATCTGCTTTAGTTTAAAAAAAACCAAACACTAAATGGGATAAAGCAGTTCACTTTTTCCATTTTTCTAGCTAGTATGATTTTCCTTGAAATTTTAACCCTTAATATTTCAACCATGTTATTACTCCAAACTGATCTTTGATACTGTTCAAGCAGAACACAGAATATCTTTGTAACCACTTCTGCTCCCACTAGAGTTAATTAGAAGACTTCTCTGAGGAATGGGTATGGACTGTTCAAAGAAATAAAAAAGATATAGACAGAAGAAAGAGAAAATGGAATCAAAGTTTAAATGTAAGTACTTCAAGAAGATGCTGGGCGTTCCTTCTGAGATAAAGATGTTCCTCACATTTCAGTGATGTCAGGCACTCTCCAGCACCCTTGAAAATCAAGCCATTATTATTAAGTTGAAAGTCTAAAGTTGCACCATGTCCTATATTTGCCAATAACTTATTCATATTTTACATGCAGAATTGTATTTCTCTTCACATTCATATGACTCCTTTAGTTATGAAACTTAAGCTAAGGTCATACAGCGAATAAGTAACACACACGGGAAGAAAGCACACAGTCTTATCCTCTGCCTTATATCTACTGGGCATCAGTGTTCAGCTTTTGCCTAAAGACTCTCTGTGAAAGCAAGCTGACAATTTCTCTTCAAAGTTATCCTTGCTGTGATTCATTTTCAGCTTCCTCAGTCTCCCTTGGACAGTTAACAAAAGACAGCTTTATTATGCATCTCTTGCCCCTGTTTTTCTATGTATTTTGTTTGTCATGTTTAGGGCACCTTCATTTTCTGTGTGTTACATGCGCCAAGGTGATTACACAAAGCATGGAAGTATCTTTTCTTCTACTTTTGGACAGTGATAATGGAAATTAATTTCCATTATTCTTTATAAATTCTAGTGAGGTTTTTCTGGTTGAGTGTTAAAGAACCTGGCAAGATCCACTTGGTAACAGAGAGCTACGATTACAAGCCAAGGAGGGCTAAATTTGTGTTAATAAGGGAACTTTATGTGGTCTGTGGGAAATGTGTTAGCTATTAGCTATATTGCAGCCTCTTCCCTATATAAATCCACAAGAAAAGATGTAGAAGCTGGAAGGGACTAGAAGATGTCTTCAATCCTGTTTAATCATCACAAGCAAAGGGAAAGCATTAGAAATACCCCTGAGGCTAATCCTGACAAATCACATGCTGAAAGGTAGGACTGATGTGTGCAACTGCCTTGCATTCAAGCTCCTACCACAGGAAAACCCGAGCGAGTCTGAAACGGTGAGCCTTACACCTAGACTTTGGACTTTGTTATCTGGTTGCCCAGTTCAAAGCTCTCAAGGCATACAGATATTGCAGTGGTGAGGATTATGTAGATAACTTACTGGCTAGAAGGTTGAATCTGTTTCTCAGGGTGGGTGGTGGTGCCAGACTGATGACTTCAGAAATGTATATAACTTACCTTCCAGACATGCACAGCTCTCCCTTACATTTGTCTTCCTCTTCCCTTCATGCCTGTTCCACTTCGGTACCTCTCATGCTGCTGGTGGGACTGGAGGTGAAGGACTGATCACTTTTCATAAGCTGAAAGAGCCACAGAGATTTCCAGCTGAAAATGGCACATCACAGAAGGCACCACGCTGTGCAGGCCAGCTGCTCCCCAGCTCTGTCCCTTGTCCCCATAGGTTCCCATTCCCCAAAGTGGCCATTGCTGTGACCCGAGTGGTGTTGGTGTATGTATGCACATATGTTAGTTTGGTACAGTGGTTTGCAAGGGGTGGGGAGGTGACTGCCTTTCTCGGAGACCCTCGTAGGTGTGGTAGAGAAGCTGCGTCTGCCAATCCCTTTCTGCGGGCACTGGCTTGTTCTGCTCCACCCAATGCCACATAGCACATAGGAACATCTGTCCTTGGCTTTGCAACCGTTAGAACAGTGATTAAAGATGAGATTGTATCTTCCAAAGTCGCATACCTTTCTCCAGAGGATAAATCAAGGTTATGTTTGACTTAGAAACGAGCCCAACATTTTTGCGCACTGAGCTTCTCAGTTTTTGGAGAAGAATTCTGGGTTGGAGCCCTTGTAGTCACATTGCCTTGAGGGCTTTAAAAATGCATTATATTTCACATGTGTGATGCCTTTGGAAACTCTACAGGATTTCCAGATTGCTCCACAATGCTACACTACCATTAAAGGATAAACTGTTCTTCCAATTGTACCAATTTCTCAGTAGTCATATTTTGCCTTTACTGTAAACATGCCTGTCTGATACAAGAATTATGATGAATTTTTGCTGGGCTCAGCCCTAAACCAGTCCTTCATCTTATTTTGTTCCCCCTTTTTCTTTTGTCAGAGAAAAAGCCATTGAGAGAGATTAAGGCCCTACATCTTTGGTTGTACAATAACCCTCAAAATTCAAGCATGTAACAAATTGCTGGGATGCAATTCTGTGATTTCCTCACTATAAAGTAGTGTGTAAAATACTTCCTCACCAGAACATATTTTCCAGTGAGGAAGCTCAGAACAGCTTATTCCCAGCCTCTCTGTCCTCTTCACTCCCTTCCGCTTTGCTTAGTGATACCCCAGCACATCCTTTGCCACCACCTCCTTGCATCTGCCCTCTCTGGTCCGGTGCCTGGGACCTGCTTTGAATCCCATTCTTCCTCTTCAGGTTCTTCCACATCCGTCCACTTGCATATCCCTAATCATGACCTCCAAGTGCCTTATGACAGGCGAAATAAGTTATTGTCTCACTGCCTCTACAGTGTAGGCATCACCCCCCAAGTGTGGTCGGCGAGGTGCCTCTCTTGATCTTTTCTGCATTGGCTGGACAGACCCATCTTTCATTTCTCCCACTTGGGGAGCCATGTTCTGATTCCTAATTCGTCAAGATGAGTTTTAAAAAAATTTTCTTTTCCTTTGTTTAAGCGTGTAAATAATGTATCATGCTGTAAAACACTAGCAGGTAAAACAGAAAACCTGTGGCCTTTTTATTTTGTTTTCCTTTCCTGTTCTAGCCGCGAGCCAGTGAGAGCTCACAGGAGACTTGTTATAACGGTGTAGACTGGAGCTTGCTCCAGTAACCTGGTAATCTACTGACATAAGTTGTTCCCATGAAAATGTTTTAATTATTATTTGTGATAGAATAACTTCCCTAGAAGAACCCTTAAACAAAACTGTACAATTATGCTCTTGCTTTTGTTATGGCTTCAGTTTGCAACCTGCTGCCTCTCTAGCCCTTGTTGCCTCTGTTTATATCTCTGTGCTCCATATATTGATGTTTGTCTAATGAAATGCTGCTCTGGAAGATTTATGGGTTTACATTAATAGAATAATTAAAGGTCCTTGAAAGTCTCAGATGAAATGTATAGCAGGTCAGGGAGAGAGGGAGGGAGAGAAGAGAGGTGCTGGGTCTGTGCCAAGGTCTGTGGCTCTGCCTGTCCCACGCAGCTCGGTGGCCGGGGGACCCGACCTGCAGCAGGGAGCTGGCGGGGTCTGGGGGCGGCAGGCAGCAGACCTGGAGGGAGGAGGCTCCGAGGGGGACATTGCTGTGCCCGTGGCCTTTCTCTGGGCTGCCTCTGTCCTCACGCAGCCGCTGCCCGAGGAAATTGGGGAGGTTGGAAGAGGGAGAGGCAAAGATGCTGCAGCGGGGAGAGGCAGCAGCGGGGAAAGCCCACACCCAGCGCGGGGACTAGACCGCGAGCACATGCTGCTTGCTGCCCTTGGGGGGAAAGGGAGAAGGAGGAAGGGAGAAAAAAGGAAAGGGAAAAAGCCCAGCGGCGCAGGGCGCAGACCGGGGAAACTTTCGGCGGCGGCGGGTTGGGGCTGCGGCGGCTCCAGCATCCCCGGCTCGGCTCGGCGTCACATCTGACGTGCGGGCCGGGGGGGGACGGGCGGGCACTCACACACACACACAGTCACACACACACATCTACACACACATATACACACTACACACACACACACCCCGCACACGCCGGGGATCCCCGCGGGGCCGAGCCCGCCGGGGGGAGCGGCGGCGCTGGGGTGCTCCCTGCCCCGGCTCCGTGTGTGTGTGTGTATATATGCGTGTGTGTATGTATACATATCTATATATATATCTATATATGTGTGTGCATGCGTGTGTGTGTGCATGTGCGTGCGCGGGTGCGCGGCCGCGTGTCCGCGCCCAGGTAGCGGCCGCAGCGGGGAGGTGGCAGCGGCGGCTCGGCTCGGCTCGGCTCGGCAGGCGCTTGCTCACTTGGCTGACGGATGGAGAGCTAGGAGAGATCCCGCCAGCCCATTTGTGCTCTGTGCATACGTCTTTCCTCCGTCTGTGTGTGTGTGTTTTTTTTTTCTTCTTCTCCTTCGAAATCTCCCTGGGAATTTCGTATTTTGCAGCTTTTTTTTTTTTCCCCCCCTCTCTGGTCCCTGCCGAGGATACGTTTGGCTTGCCAAGTTTGTAGTGACACCTCTCAGATTCCCCCACTCCCTGTTTTTTTGGATCTATTACAGTGCCCGTCTGTACATAGACATATCGGGGTTTTTTGCCTCTTTTTCAAGAAAATCGGAATGCTTTGGGAAGCTAATGGATACTGAGGACGATCCTAAAAATCTCCTTTTGAACCTGTAAAAGAGGTGTACGAAGAAATTGCTTAAATTCAGCCATCAATTTAGCTTCATACTATTTATGATTGCAGAGCAGGTGCAAGCGAGGATTAGTAATAAGGTAAGGGAGCTATTTCCATCTTTGAGGCAGCAGCATTTGCTCAGGCTTACCGGCAGCTTCTCTTTTTCCACAGAATCCGGGCTGATTTATTTGCATTCTCCGTGCTATTCCCCTGCCCTTCTGGGTCTTTGATAATACGCCTGCTTGCTTTCCGGCACTAAAATATACCTTCCTCCTCCCTGCCTTCTCTGTATTTCGGAGTTTCTTAGCTGTGCACATGTTTTGGCTGTTATTTGGTAACTGTTTAAACCCACCAATCCTCTGTTTAAAAATGCTTTCTTATCTTGCACTTTCCCCGCTCGGCAGGGTTCCTGAAGAGCCCCGTGGAAAACTGCAACACAAAAGCTTTTATTTGCATTTAAAAAAGCAGCGAGAAGTAGTTAAAATCCCCCCCCCGCTGGGGAAAACCGGGCAAGGGAGGGGGGATAGCGACCAGGTCCTCCCTGCACTAAAAGCAAATTAAGAGCAAATTAACCCCCCCGGGGCGGAGGCTGATTTCGGGGCCGGTGCGGGCAGCGCTGCGGGGGCCGGTGTCCCCCCCCCCCCCCCAACCTCCTCCTCTTCCTCCTCCTCTTCTTCCTCCCAAAGTTTCGGCCTTTGCTGCCGCCGGGGCGGGGGAGGCCGAGGCGAGCTGCGCGGCCCCCGGCAGCAGCTGCGCCGCGTTTCGGCTGCGGCCTCGGGGCTGCGGGAGGCGGGGGGGCCCCGCGCCTCCGCCCGCTCCCCCCGCGGATGCTCCCGGCGCTTGGTGCCCGTCAGCGTGCTCTGCTCATTTTTGTTGTATCAGCTGCATTTAGCGATACAAACGGCACGGGCAGGAATATCAATTACCGGCTAACTGCGGAGAGAGGCTGTTTTATGGGATTCAATGATTTCCCCTGTTTTGGAAAAGCCCTACTGACGCTGACAATAAAGAGCTCCGTAAATCACCCGAATGGATCGTGCTCCAGTAAAGGCAGTTTTAGTCTTTTATTGCATATCTGCCCGTTAATTAATCGCACCAGCAATTATGAACACGTTTGTAGTAATAAAGGTGCCATTACCAAAATGTGACTTTCTTCACATGTGTCCCGTGTTTACTGAACTCCTACAATGTGTCTGAACTGTAGATGTCTGCTGCCGTCTAGGAATACAGGGAGAGAGCAGAAAATTGTGAAGTAAGTGTAGAGCATGGACGTGCCTTTTCAGGGACACGATGCTCTACATCGTCCTCAGCACTGGAAAGAGGGAAACTCCATTGAACGGGCTGTTTCAATGACGTAGGCTGGAAGCAGGAGGTAATCATCATTTAGGCCTTCTGATTACATGTTTTGATTAAAAGACAGAGCAACTTTTTATTTTTTTTAATAATCTTGCTGATTCTATCATTAGCTGCTCCAGTCCCGTCGGCAGAGGCAGGAGGTGTGGAGTTCAGCCCTTCAGCAGAGTGTTGTAGTGCTCTTGCAGTGCTGCGAGGAAAGCTCCTCTTTCATGTTAGCTTTTCCTGTTGCTTTATTTCCACCTTCTTCTGCACTTGTACTGATCCATAATTTACAGTTAGGATGGATAGAAAAGACTGGAACAAAAAGAACTCTGTCCTTACAGAGGAAAAGAATCAAGTTTGATAGTTTTAAAGAATTGTTAAGATACAGGGTTTACATTTACCTGAGTTTTCTTTCAACTGCCTTTGATAATCTTTAAGGTGATCTGTAGCTGGTGATAGAAGTAGTATACATCTACATGAGAACTGCATATAGTTCAGCACGTATTCAGTTGGAGCTCCATTTAATGTTGCTGACAAATCATTCACTGTGAAAAAGCATTAATCAAGGATTGAACAGATGTAGGTTCAATTCTCCATGTGATTAATTGGACTGCTAGCTACTCAACCTAATATAATTATATAGATACGCTGAGCCCTTCATAAATGTGTTACCATGCATCTTTTCTAGAGAATATGCATGTGCAGGATCTGGTAAGATTGAATTCCTTGTGACCACTGAGTAAGGCGTGTGAGTAAGGCTAATTGAATCCAACTCTAAGTTATTTCATGAAATGTGGGTAGATTTTTCAGAGCTGTTTTCTCTAGCACTTTCTCATTAGAGCTTGAGAAATTTTATTAACATGAAATATCTTGGAGATCCTGAGTTCAGCCCTGCTGTTCTTACTCAAGCAAAAATTTCCATAGACTTTATGAATCCATCTGTGAAGATGGTTTCAGTGAGATTTTCTAACTATGTAATTAGACAATTCAGATGGTAACTATGAAGCTAATACTATTTATTTAAATTTGTCAGTGTTACTGAGTTTCCTGTTTATTTTCACAAGCTGGAAAGGGTCAGAGTGTTTACTGACATGTCATCCATACAGCCACTGTCATTCCCGCTTTACTGAAGAACAGTTATTCAATGAGACAGACTTGGGTTTGAGCTTTTTTAATTTCTTTCCTCTGAATGTCAAGAATATTTAGAAAAATGAACTGGTGATTCATTTAAAGGCCTTTCCATATGCATTTTTACAGTTCACAATCTTCTATATTGTGTGTGTGCATTTGAGCATAATCTAGTTCTTGGATTGGCAGGTCATTGATTGAAGAAATTCTTTGTTTATTCATTAGTTTGTTTATTTTCTTATTTGAACATGGTTATCTGTCTTTTGATATAGAATCTGCTGCAACAGGATTCTTGATTCCAGGGTGCATATGCTATAATAATAATAATAATTAAGTGACAGTGAGCTGCAAACAAATGCTCAAGTTCATGGGTCAACATAGTAATTCATTGTTGGACAGACAACGTTGCTGATCAAGGTGTATTGTAGATTAAATCTCCAACCATTATTTCTGGGAGAGGTACAATACATTTCCTATGTTTTTCTTCTTAAGTTAACTTCATGAGCTTCTTGTGCATGATAAATAGTATTACTGTAATGCCACAGGATGGGGGTATGTATTTGCAATAGAAAAACAGAGATACAATCTTTCAAGCATCAAATAATTTGTTGTATCCAAATCTGTATGGTTACTGATAATACTGTTTGACGTTTCAACTGTTACCTCGAAATCTCAAGGTACTTTTCAGTAGTGGGAAGCTATCGATATTCTACTTTTTTTTTTTTTTTTTTTTTTTTTTTTAACTGATTGGAAAAGCTCTCAGAGCAGGTGGCTAACCTAAGGTTACGCAGCAATTCAGCAGCAAGTGTGAACAGCACGTGTGCCTTTTGTCTCAGTTCCAGCCCGTAGCCACTAGATGGGTACGAAACTTTCAGATGAATTGCAAGCATGTCTGAGGAAGAATAAAAATGAATACTTAAGGAAACAAAATATTTGATAGCTGTTAGAAATAAGCTTAACTGAAAGACATGGAGGTGCGGATAACAACCGTTATCTGCTTTTGATAGCAGCTTGTACAAATCCGGTAAATGGTGCAGGATGTTAAACGCACCACTCATTCAATGCCTAGGGAGGTGCTGGGGGTTGTCAGTCTGCTCGAAGCAGGAGACCTCCGGGTGATGAACCCCCCGGTATGGTGAGTGGCAGGACCTGCTCAGGCATGTGGTCACTCTCAGACCCCTTAGTCACCTCTCCTCCTGGCCGTGAAACCCACGTGGTGACAGCGCACTGCCACCTCCCCCCAGGACGCAGCAGAGAGGTTCAGAGCACTCGAGGGCAAGATGTGGCCAAATTCTGTTTCTTTTACCCTCGTATAACCCCGTCATAGCCAGTAGGACAACATCAATAAAGTTGGCAGAAGTCATGGCTGCTAAATATTCGTTTGTATTTGTTTATGAATGCCAGAACTGATGAAACCTGCTTTCCCAAGGGTTTTTGTCTTTTGTTGGATGAAGATTTTCCCCAGATGATACGCTGGCAAGAGCACTTTCTCTCATGTGTATTTTTCTTGTGTCTAATAATATTTTGCAGCTTTTTTCTGTTGCGAAAAGTTGAGAGAAGTATTCAGATTCTTGCAGTTTCTCATGTCTGTTTTGTCACTTATTTTCAAGAAGTGTGGCCATTCCTGAGATATGTTGGGCTGAAATCAGCCAGCTGATTAAGAAATTAGTAGAAGTGCACACAGAGCACAGTTGTGCAGCTCTCACTGCTTTAGAAGACCAGGCTATAAGCACAACCTTGCATATAGGACATACAAACTTGTTACGTCAGAACATGTAAACTGGATGTCACATACTCACTTCATGGCTTTTCAGTGTATAGGATAAGAGTTTACTACTGGTGACAGCTGGTGAGATTTCTTCTTGGTTCCATGTGTTGGTGGTCCAGGCTTTGAGTCTGAATATTTGAGCTCCCTGCTGCTCTGTGGAGGTACCTGGGGCGGGGAGAGGAGCAACTACAAGAAATTGGATGTGTATCCAAATGGTTAAGACTATGCCTTCATCATGAATAGGATTTGCAATTTTACAAGAGAACAGAAAATAGTTTTAGTTATGGAAATGACCATATCTTCTTTAGAATCGGACACTGAGTTGATTTCTGCAACTTTCTAAGAAATGGCAACACTCGCACATGATTCTTGTGTACTGGAGATCTTTCTGCAATGCAAGAAAAAAAAATAAATGGTTTGAAGACAATTTTTTTTTAAGTAGGTATCTACCTCAAGGTATATTTCCAAAAATGAAATTTTGTGGTAGTTGTATCAGGGTGAAAACTATGAAACAAATCCTTGGCCACCCCCTTATTCCCCCAGCAGAAAAGAAAGCACCTTGCTTGAGGAGAGGGACTGTATTTTGGGGAAGGTTTTCAGATGCCTTTTCTCTGTGGAGCGGCGAGGCACATGGCCTAGTATGACAGCTGCCGAAAAAGAGCGTAGGCCAGGCAAGCTGTCTGGGCAGTGGGAACAGGGGAGTGGGAGCGATTAGGAGACTGAAAGCAGGAAGAATGAAGCTAGAAGGAAGACATAGATCAGAAAAGGTAATGTACTGAACTTGGAGTGATGATAAATTGCTACTAATTGAATATAATAAATGCTTCATTATCTGTGAAGCTGCCTTGCAAACAGAAGCAGCAGTTCAGTCCTGAGATGACACTGTGTCAATGCACATGACTTCATCCGTTTCAGTGGAGTTACTAGCTCAGAACAGGAGTTAAGCCATAGAGAGCTGGGATTTTACTTTTTTGGGGTGTCTTCATTACTGTTGGTCAGCTGAGAACACAGGACTTCTTAATGGGACTTTGTATTACAGAAGAAGGATGTAGTTGATTAGCTATATTGTTTATCAGCTTTCTAACCTCATAGATTAGGAAAGAGGAGAAACACTGGGAAAGAAAGTGCTTAATTTAAAGCCAACTATAAGATGTTTTCCAGCGCCTGAACAACAAAACAGCAGTTAATATAAAACTTCCACAGACTGTGGAAATACCAGATGCACCTACTTATTTAGGATTGGATGCTTTTCCTCTTGAGGGGACCTTTACCATTCAGAGGAAGGAAAAGCGGGAGGCGGTGCTGTTCCTTGGCAGTGCCTGGGAGGCCTCCCATCCCAGGGGCCAGCGAGCAGCTCAAAGCAGAAATTCTGCTAATGTTTATACCGTTAGTTACCAACACTCAGTAGGCTGAAAGTTCATTTTAAGAAAGTAGGAACATGCTTAAAGGCATTTATTTTTAACTCCTGACTTTTCTTTTATTTCACAGTTCTGCAGAACTGGCTCATCTCTTATTTTCAATAAAGCATCACCTCCAGCTGAGTTATACTTAGCTTCTATATTTATTAAGAAAAAACCCTGAATTGGGAAAAATTGGGACTGTTTCCAATTAATTAGTATTTATTGGACAATTAAAATTAAAAGCAGATGAAGTGTTACTGAAAGATGTAGCCAGGTAGCAATATATACCACAGTAAAATGAAAATTAGAAGTTGGCAAGTTATAGAACAAGAGTTGAGTGCTGAGGTTTTATTGTTATTGTCTGTACTCCAGGAACAAGCAGAGAGGTCAGTCAAAACCATCACCTGGTAGTGCAAGGAATTGTACAAATAAATACATTTTGTGTCCCGAGTTGTTTAGGCTTCATTCTACAAGAAGTTCTTATTGTGTAGTTTGCCACAGTCACACTGAGTTCATGTGTCACACTGAGTTCACAGGATATGAAAGTACAGTAAATGGTTGAAGAACTGAAATATAATGCAAAACCAGAGTGGTCAGAAAAATAAATGTCAGGTCTCTGTGTATTCAGTGGAAAAACCATTTGGAGGCAGTTTTTAAAACAAGATCTAGCAATTCATCTGGAAACTTTTCTTGTCTTTGGTAGACTCAGTTGAAAAATATACGTGCATATATAGATATATACACATGCACTCTACAATATGATAATGCAAATACATGAATTATTCACGGTCTGATTCTAATTTCACTGTAAACAGGGATTGTAGTGAAGTTATTGGAGTTAATATGTACAGCAAATGTATATGAAGTTAGTAAAATGTATGTGAAGTAAAAGCACTTCTTTTAGTTGGACATTGACTTAGGCACTTCTGTGGCTTTAATCAATTAATAAAAAATGTATAGTTAACACTGCTTTTTTTCCTGTTTTTTCTTTAATTCTGATCGTAAAAATACAGAGTGACTTTTAGTCTATAATCAACAGCCGTTCAAGAGAGACATACCATTTGGCAAGTGAAGGTCTAACCAAAGGTTGAACAGAATTGAATGGGAAACATTACTTTAAAGTGGCCATTAAAGAAAAGAGCTTCTCTATTGTATAGGGACATTTGCTGCAACTAACATTTAAGAATGGAACAATTTTTTTCGGAAATGTAAAACCTAATGATTTCACTGCTCTTCATTCACCTCCACCATTCTATACTTTTGCAACTCTGATGCTTTTGTAGATTGCTGTTGAGGTCAAAGTTGACTTTGATCCTCGTATTTTAGTCTGTGTGCTGGAGCAAAATCACTACCTCCAGATAATTTTTTTCACTTTTTATTTGCTTCAGTCATTCATGACACTTTTATACAACAACAACTTCATTTGGGATCTTAATGATAGAGAAAATCTTAAAAGGATGCCACAGCTTTCCTTTTGGACCACTTAGGAACATTTACTGGAGTACAAAAGGGAGAAGGAGAACCAAGGCTATAGGCTGGTCTTTGCTTGGCCCACAGCCATTCTTCACCCAGCTGCCGGGGCTGGGATGTGGCGGTTACACTGTTCGTCCTTATTCCAGCATGCTCGTGTCTAAGGCGTTAGCTGCTCCCTGTGAGTGAGAAAGAAACACCGGTGGCACTTTCAACCTCATGCCTTTGCTTGGCATGTACATTAAAATATAATCCAGTACTTAATCTCTTTTTTTTCCCCATCCACAACTTGAACTATTTCACTGAGTTATTGTGAGGAGTAGTGAATGCTTGGAAAGTGCACTGCAGATGGAAAAATACAGCGCTGCCTCCCAGATCCTTATGTATAACACTGCGTAGTTGGAAAGTTATGAGAATTGTATAAAGGCTCTCGCGGAAGAGGCAGGAAACTATTAAGCTTCCTATTAAACTCCATGGGGGAGCCACAGGTCTTTCTTCCTCTGCCATCCGCTCTTTGTTCGGAGACTGGCAGTGGGACGAATGGTCCCATTCTTGGAGCCTTCTCCTTGGGAACTCCCTTTGAAAGCAACGGGAGTTTCACATGGGGAAATCTTGTTGGGCCCGTGATGAGCGCTGTTCAGCCTTTGTGAAATGGTGGGATTTAATTCTTTTCAAGGATGTTTCTTCCAAAATAACAAAGCATCACTATGTAGATGGGCCTACCCATTCGCGAAATGCCTGCTTCTTTTAAAAAGCTGGCAAATTGCTCAATAGAAAGTTAGATGGGTTAAAATCTTGAGGCTTTTGTAAATGAAATTGGCATTTGTGGTAAGAAGTTGGTGTCCAGTTACACTTCCAATATGTAATAATGAAGCATTTAAATTTTCATTTTTCTATTTGGATATAAACTTATTCCCCTGAGAATTATTGCCTCCTGGGTAGAAACTTATATGTGACACGTTTGCACTTCATAATGTTTTAAAAACAGTTTTGAATAATTAGTAAATTGTTATGGAAATTATCTTTACTTTACTTTAACTATCACAGAACTTCGATAAAAACATCTATAATAATAACTATTGCAGCTCTTTTCCTATCCTAATGTTTTTATTTGGGGTCAGGTAACCTTTCAGAAATTCGGAGTAGTAATTATTGTACTACAGTGGCTTGGTTTCAGCAAACAGAGAAACTTCTAACAGAACTCAAAAGTATGTAAGCACCAAAAATATGTAAGCCAAACTTAATAGTCTTAAAGATGGTTAGTTGTGCCTGGTGTTACCGAAGCAAGCTACTTGAAGTTCGGTCTGTAATATACTCGAGCTGCTGTTTTGTAATTGCACGTTAGTTCGGAAAATACCTGATGTTTAAAAAAAGTAAGCTGATTCTTAATGCAGTGGGAAACGTGTAAGTAGCACCAAGTCATGTATTACCTGTGGTTACATGTGAAAAAGGTACCATGTGATAACCCCACCTTGCTTAGTGTGGTGTTTTTGGAGCTATCTATGTAAAGACGCAATTTCACTGTTTAACTATGCTACAAGCATGAAAAGAAATTGGTTTGCAGACGGACAAACCTCCTCCTGCAGACTGAGTTTCCGTTCTCAGGTTCTAGACTCTGAAATGCAGCAATATCTGTAAAATCTGCAGAGCAGCATTGATATCGGCACCAGAGGGAGCCGCTTGCCCACCTCTTAGCTGCGTAATAGCTCAAGGGTTGGAAAGAACCAACAAAAAGGGACAAAATGGCAGAAAAAAATGGTAAGCAGTTGAATACTGTCCACATATGGAAAATATTTTAAAGTCAAAGCTGTAGTTGGACTGTTGATCTGTAGGCCCAATCTGGCATTTGTTTTGCACTGAATACTCTTAATCAATTACATTCAAATTCTGATATAGCCAGCCTGTTTTCCTTCTAGGTTGTTGTTATACAAATATTTTGCAGCTTGCAAAGAAAATATTAAAAAAAAACCCCTTCAATTCCAACTAACTTCAGATTCTCTATTTGCTATAATACTGTTGATACATTTTATATTTTCATACTGGACCCTTAAATTTGTATTTTTCATTAGTACTGTGTGATACTTGATAGGAAAACAGATAAGGTTAATTCTTCTGTGCTACCACTTTTTTTTCTTTGTCCATCTATCCTGTATTTTAATGTATATTCTCTTGGACTGTAGAGAACTGAAATGTGTCTGATACAACATTGGAGAAAGTCTTAGTCTTCCAGTACAAGTCTAGATTTCATCTGTAAAGTATTATTATTCAAGTACTTGGGTGACAGTGGAATTCATAGGCTGCAAAGTGAAATGAGGGCTCAGCTGTGCACGGTGCTGTGTTTACCCAGAGTAAAAAACCATAAAACATCCCTCCCCGCCTCCCAAGCCCTGGTGTAACGCATTTTGTAACTTATGTACTAGGACACACAAACAAGGAGAGAAAGGAAATGTTACCCTTCGAACAAAAGAGGACTTAAGCCTTTGCTTAACTGCCTGTGCAAGTTGTCTGGGGGCACAAAAGAAACCTCTGGCAGGGTGAGAAACTGAACATCTGAAGTCCTTGTCCACCATCTTACTCACAAGATATTCCTTCTTCCCTTAACCTTACTGCCATAAAAACTGATCTCTGTATGCTGAAGATAATACTTTTAAAAGTGGATTTGTGCGTTCTGCTGCTGCTGTAGTAAAACTCAGTTGTTTACAGGCATGTGCATGCACAGACACATGCACACACAAATCCTTTCCTTAGACGGGGACTCTGCTGATAAGGCAGTGTAATAGTACTAAAATCAATTCATGGGGAGCTGCAAAGTTATTAAGCTGTAGCAATTTGGCAGTGTATTCAGTCTGCCTGCTTAAGATTTCCAAAGACAGGTACCTATACACAGAGGTGTGTATAGAGAGCACGGGTATGTATATGCATGCACGCACATATTACTAGGGTATGTATGTGTATATATGTATGCACTTAGTTATTACAAGGCAAAATTAGAGATTGATTTTAGTCAGGAGTCCACATGTGCTAGAAGGACTGTAGCTGCTGAGATATTTCTGAACCGATACAGTGGCCTGACTTTCTTTTATCTGATGAATTTAGGTCTAAATGACTAATTTATTTGCTACTATGGCCTTAGAAGTGAACAGCCGTCTTCCTAATTTCCCATGTTTGGAATAAATCCCATGTTTTGAATAAATGAAATTCTTCTACAGTTCAATATTTTACAAGTTATACTGCCAGATTTAAATGGCAAACTAAGTTAGATTTCAAATTCCTTCTTAGTCTACAGAAGTATGCTTCAAGAATACATTTTACCTATAGTACAGCCTGAAATGTCTACCTTATTAAATGATTTGCATAATCTGTGAGCAATCTGGTAGTTCAGTTAATTGGACTTTAGAAATCAGGAATCAAGCAGTATAATCGTCTTAGCCTGAAGTGCTTTAACGCAGTGCTAGGTAAATCTCTATGCTTACCAGCCGAAACAGGCCGGCAGGGTATCAGGGGATGCAGATGAAAAGAGGCATATGGGTCTCACTGGTATCCAAATGTTGAACTCGGGTACCAAAGTCCTCAAGCGAACTCGCAGAGAACGACTTGGACAGAGCAACAAAGTGGCCTTCGGCACCAGTCGAATCTCCTGATGGGTTTCCTTTCCTTCCAAGTTCTCCTGGAAAACTGTTTGAGTGTCAATACGACTTTCATTGCTTCTGGATAAGATAATGTCTCTTAAGATAAGTCATGGGGAACTGCAGAGTCCATTTAATTTTTAGCCATTTATCGAATTCCAAGACTGAAAGATTTCCTGCTCTGAAGTAAGAGGAAGGCCTTGTCTCTGGCAGTCTAAAAATGTGCATCACAACCCTCAAGCTACAAATTTTGCAGTTACATCTTTCAAAGATATTCCTTCTCTGCGCTTGCAAGTTTGGATGCTGAAAGGTTGTCAGGAGTGGACCAAACAATCTGCCTGAAACATTTGAGAGATGCTCCTTAGTGTGTCCTTAATGCAGGTGATCTTGTTTCTGGTCTTTGATTCAGTTTTTACTTTCATTTTCGTTCTAAGACCAAAAGCGAATAAATAATTCATTATGATTTAACTGGTCACGTGAAGGACATCTAGAAGGTTAGATCAGAAGGCTTTATATAAAGTTTTCTGTCTCGTATTGAGTCAAGTACAGTGTTCTTAAAGCACCATTTGAAACTGCCGTTTACATTCCACTTTCTTAAAGGATTTTGCACATATGTTTTCTAAGTGAGGCTGTTTATCCAAGAACCTTCTCTCAGCCAAGCATTCAGAGAACAGTAGCTGTTGTTCGTGCCATGAAAGACATTATTTATTACTTATACAAAATGAGTCTGCATTAATTCACTTCTCTGTGCAGGGTGATATATTAAAACCTGGAGGATGATGAAAAAATCAAGGTAGAGTAATTGGGCAGAAAAAAGAGTACTTGAAATCCAATTTGCATAATTGTAAATTCACACACATTGGTAGAAATACTCTGTAATGTGACAAATTATGGCTTGTGGCTTCTCTGGGGAAGAATCTCAAAAGATATTATGAATTGTTCCTTGTGGGTTCCCCTTAGTTTAAGCAATACCAGTTTGTTTAGAGCTGCAACTAAAAATAGGTAAAGTGATTTAGCTCGACTGAGGCTTCATCCAAAGTCTGTCGAAATCGGTGGAAAATTTCCCACTGATGTCAGTTGTCTCGGAATCGCTGTTGGCTCTGGCGATGTTATATTCTCCATTAAATAATGACATTCTCATGAAAAAATGTTACATTTCCATCTATAGTGCTTCTGTGAAGAAGCATTTTTGGTCACTTACCTCTGAAAGATCTCAGGCAAAATTATATGCTCAGTTATTCATCTAGAGCTCTGCTGAGCCTCCTTACCACGAATGACGTGATGCAGCTCAAACGTACTATTGGCAAAGGGCACAGATAATAGTTAGGTTTTGTAATTATCTCATATGATATGAATGAATGAATACCAGTGATCATGGGATAGCTAAAGCATTTAGATTAAATAAAAGAAACCTTCTGGAATTTGCCACATAGGGAAGTCATCAAACCAAACTTCCAGGCCAGGTTTTCTTAAAAGGCTGGATGATTTTATGGCCGTTAATAATATTTGTCGCTACAGTATGCAAACCAAGATAAGAATAATCAAATCTCATGCTTCAAGGCAGAAGCTAATCACCTGCTGGGTTCAGCATAATTGGTTTAGTGCATTATGCTAGGATAGAAGGTCCTCTTTCTCCAAAACTTGTGTTCTAGCCACCCTCAGTGAAAGCATCCTGGATTTAACTGACCAGAGTTTCCTGCTCCCTTCTGACAGCTCTTGTGTCCATAAAATGATGTGTAACTAGGGCAAGCTAACACCAGTATTAGAACCTTATTTTTTGTACTTCATGATTTAAAGTTGTGTCAATATGAGTTATTGCATTTTATATAGTGGAGAGTACAGATCTGTGTTTAAGGGTTCCTTGTTTTTGTCATTTTTTTAAAAGTGGGAAAAAATACCAACTGATGTAAGAAACAGTCTTTGTGATAAAGAGCTCCATACACACACACACACACACACACACACACACACACATTAATTCATATGTTAAATTACAAAATAGTCTATTTATCTATCTGTTCTGGTATCTGGACATAGCTAATGGATATGCTACTTGCATAAATAGCTATAAAATGTTTACAATGCTTTGCAGGCCCCAAATTAGACAAGTAATAAGTTGTAATAGCTTTTTGATCAACTCCCTGGCAGTAGAAGTTGGATTTACCTGATATGGAGTCTGTTTCTGGCAGTGGATTCACCAGAAACCACCTGCTCCAAAGGATTAATTCTGTAATTGAATCTCTGCTCATTTCAGTGACCATGTTGTGTTATTGTAGGGCCAGATTGTGGTGGATCCTGGCATGAGGGCATGAAGCAAGGAAGCGTAAACGTTTTCCCCTCCCACCCCCTTGGTAGAAGCCGCCCACACGTGCAGTCCCTGCACTCTGGTGAGCAAAAAGACCACTCCAAGCCAGCAGAGCACAGCACCTTGTAAAAGAAAGAAGGAAAGACCTATAGCCCTTAGCAAAACCAAATATAAAGCCCTAGTCGATGAGCTATCCTAAGCAGAGTTCTCCAGGATGTTTAAAAAAAGTGGATAAGATTAAATTCCATTGTTTTCAGAGTAATTTATGTAGAACTCTGTTAGTATTTTTACTATTAAACTAAATTTGGATTTTTCCACATCGTGTAATACGTTCTTTGAACGAGAGTTGCCCTGCAGCTCCACCAGTATGTTAGATGACAAAGTGGTCTAGGGTTGCTTTTATGCTTTAACTGTTTGATTAGGTAGCAGGCTTAGCTGCTACCGATGCTTCACTTTTACAAGACTCTTTTCTCTAGTGTGCATTTGTCTACTGCCAGCAACATCCTTTTTTTTTTTTTTTTTAACCAATACAAATGGGTTTCCGACAGAAAATTGGGGCCTGCAGTTTTGTCCTAGTATTCAGGATTATGGGTATGTGACTAAAATTTAACATATACACGTTATGTACCCCGGAGATTAGGAGGGAGGCTACAAAGCTATAGGAATGATTTGCCTTCTGAAGGCCTGAGGCAAGGTGTCTTTCTTGAAAGCCTCAGTGTTGGTGCAGTCAGATCATGTCACTCAACAAGTTGGAGCTGACCTCAGCAGTGCAAGGCTGTAGATAAGGCATGCAGAGGGTGTAGACTCTGCAGTCTTTCTGCCTCTTCCTATTTGATTTGTGAAGCTAGGGGACAAAAAAGATATAGTACTGGAGTGTTATTGCAGATTAAGGATCGGGACTAATGGGAGGTCTGGAGCCTCCTTAGTGGCCCAGCTCAGCTCAACCTTCCGTAAATCTCTACCTGTCAGTGGTGGAAGTGTGAGCTCAAACAAGCTGATGCAGGAGTATTGTTAAATGCTCTGTTGCAGTTTTTTTTTTCTTTTGTGTACAAGTCAAGATGTCTGCTTCACACAGGAATGAGAAAAGAAATATTCTTTTCTCTCTTAAGAACAATAAAAGCACAAGCAGGCGTATTATCCATGTGAGCATCCTCAAATGTGGGCCTGGAGGAAAACCTATAACACAGCTGAAATGTATGCAGCAGGTTTTTTTTTTTTTTTCTCTCCAGCTGAATACTTTTAATAAAACATTTTCATAATTTCCACACAGTGGTAATCATTTTATTGCTTTTCTTTATCTGTACCTATTACTGTTCATACTGTAGCTGCTCAGTTCTGATAACCTAGTGGAAAGGCATTCCAAGTGTGACTCAAGATTTGCAGAATTTCATAAAATTCTCTGAATTTCCACTTCAAAGTACACCAGCACAGTTTACCATGGCTGTTATTAAGACATTCGTAGTTTTAGTATTTTGATCTGGAAATGGAGTAATTTCATTTCCTGGTCATTTATATGTTTCTCTCCTAAAGGAATTCAGGCTTTTCAAAGTTATCAGTCTGTAATTAAGATTTTACAATTAGCTGGCCCATCACCATAGTAGGAAAAGTAATGGTCTATGTGATTCAAGGGAACAGGACTGAGTAAAAAAATCAGCCTTGCTAAGACGGACCCAACTGCACAGGGAAGATTTCGCTCAGCATTTCCATGTGAAAAGTTGTTAACTGATCACATATGATTAGCCTTCGTAGGGAGACCGACCCAACACAAACATATTTGTCTGTAGGCATGCCTCGTGTTGGTTCTTACCCAAACTTGGGCTTTAATCACTCACCCAATCCTTGAAACAAGGCTGTAGTTTCAAACCTGAGGCTTGATTTCACCCTGTCAAGGTGCAACTGACTTCATTAGCCACAAAAGGAGATATGTGAAATGTGTGTAAATGATAAATGCTTCAAGGTTCACTTTAGACACCACTGATATATTCAGTTGTGCCTAGAAGCCTAGCTCATGTTGAAATGAATTCATTGTGTGCATCTTGAAAAGTCAAATGCTTTAAAAGTATGGCCTAAATTATTCAAACTTGCCTCTCGAGTCTACAGCAGGCTGTTAATGATTTGAATGGAAGAGATCTTTCTAATAAGCCTTAGAATAAAGTGTTTTCTTGAGCTGTCTATTCTTAGCATATGCTTGTGAAAGCCTTTTGGTCTGTACTCAGGAGTGCTCTGTTGCCTTAGAGATACTCTTGTATATTGTCTATATGAAATAAACCCAACGAAACTGCCTAGATATTCAGCAAAATAACACTTAGGGCCCACCATAAATGGCTCTAACTCCTGACAGCTTGTCGGCTGGTGTTGACAGGCTAAATTGTCAACAAATACAGGCATTATATATTTTGGAGAAATTCAAGAATTAGGTATTTATTGCAATCAGTGGGTGAATAGCTTGAGATGGCTGGTCTACACAGAATTTTCTTCGAAGATTACATTTGCTTTGATTGGGTGGTTGAAGTTATTTCACACTTACCTATATCTTGGTACCTTGGATTTCAAATTTTCATAGTTCTTGCAGCTGTAGAAATCCTAGAAGAATAAAAAGATAAATCTGTATGTGATAATGCTATGATAAGGGAAATAATTTTCCACGATGATGGCTTTTAAGGAAAAAAAACCTGTATATTGTGAGTCAAAAAACTACAGCCACCATCAGAAGTCCCAGAGAGGATAACATGTACTGTCCCAAAGGACATATCTACCTACAGGGATGCAGACAGGCATCAAATCCCCAACCCACAGCCAGTTCAGTGCGAGTCAGCTTTGACCTAAACATTTTGAGGGCCGTGCTGTTGTCACCCACTTAAGCCAGGTTATTATTTGCTGACCCTCAGTAAGGGTCCATTAGCTCTCGCCTAGTCCTGCGCTAAATGTTTCTGGTTTCTAGAGAAGCTTGGTCTCGGCATGGGCTGTTTGCATCTCATTGCTGATGCTGGCAGGTTTTCGCAGCGCATGGATGGGCTTAGAGGCTGAGGAGCCTGCCTCGGCTGCCTTCTGGTCTGGTGTACGCGGGGGCGGTGGCACTGCAAGGGTGTAAAGCTGCTAGAACCAGGAGGAGAGTTAAATATATGGTCTCCTTATCTTGATTCTGTACATGCCAAGATGCATGTTGTCTTACTATGAAGATCTGACTAGACGTGCCAGATTTCCTTCTCTTTTCCTTTTTGATGAATTAAAATTGAAGTCTGGAAAAATCTGTATTTAATGCTGTGACTTCTGCAGGGAAGCCTTGCATTCACACAGGAGTTCCTTTACAATGTATGAGAGGTTGAAATTTGCTAGAAAGCTGGATATATTCTTTCCTCCTTGAAGATTTTTTTTTAAGGAGCTCGTCAAAAGATAATGACATCTCTTATAGATGATTTGTGTAAGACTTCTTTAACCATGTTACTAATATTAGAAGTCTCTGAATTGTTTATTAAAATATCTTCTATTGATCAAATATGAAATGAGGCGTATTTTAATTGGGTGGGAAACAGGTGGTAGTTCTCGAAGTGAAATTGCTTTATGGCAAGCTCCTGCAACATACTAGTATCCTCATTCCTTGTATTTTCAGTAAATATGAAGATTTTGACTATTTTAGGAAAGACTGGCTAGATTTGCAAGACATGTCTATTTAAGGTTGTCCATAGAATTCCTTATTTATAAATATTTAAGGACCAGTTCAGCATAAGCATGCACTTCAATAGAAGCACAAAACTTGAAAAATGTAATTAGTCCCTTTCAAGTTGTAATCCAGTTTAGATATGTGGTACACAAGGGTCTAAACATTGAACAGCTAAACTTGATCTAGTGCTAGCATAGGTAGCTACGTAAGACTTCCAGGAGGAATCTGTTCTTTGTTTCTCTCAGGTCTTGCACGTTTTTCTGACTCTTTCATTTTTTGAGTAAACACTATGTAGGAGAACCCAGTTCTCAGGGCACACATGTATAATTTAATTTTTGCAAGAAGTCCAGCTCCTCCTGGCTCAAAGTGAAGTGTATGCCTGTCTGCAGGATCAAAGCCTTCCATTACAGTCACAACGTTTAGATACTAGGTGGGTTCTACAATGGTTTTTAATATGCCCCTTTTATTTGACCTCACAGTTATTTTGACGTACTGATATATTTTATGTTTTAAGCAGGCTTGTACTGGAAATTCACAACTCGGGCAGTGTTGCTGACTGGCTATATGGCAGGAACAGGGGAGAATGTGGTTAGGCACCTGTGCGTTGTAACAATATTTAATGCTAAAAAACAACCAGATATTGTAATAAAAATGCTGATATATAAATCTACAAGCTTAACATCACACATACATAAATTTTGAGTCACTTTATTGATTTCTGCAGGGAACTAGGCCTCTAGCTCTTTCCACAGACCTGTATGGATCAAACACGTAAACGGATTATTCAGTATATCATACTCCTCAAAACAGTCCATGAACTTGAATGCTGACTGCATTGGACTTTTTAATCCTAGTGTAAGGGGTAATGGTTATTAGCAATATTGCTAGGCCAAAGAAACAGTCCTCCAAAGAGCAAAGTATGTAAATATGCATAAATTTTCATTTCTGTTTTCATATTCATAATTCAAATTTTATGTTCCACTATGCCTAAATGTCAAAACTGGCAGGCACTTCTTTGCCGAAAGGGACAGCACTCTCTTAATTGTGCCTGCGCTGGGAATGAGCCTTTTGCCATGCTCCTGGGTGACGGTTCAAAGGAGCGTCCCTCTGTGCGCCATGCTTTCTGCACTATGCTGGTTTCTTTCCCTAGAACAACGTGATCTTATAATGTGGTTTCTGAATAGGTTATATTAATCATCTGTAGCTATCAGATAAATAAAGTAAACCACAACACATGATCTATTGGAAATTAGTGCAATCTCTTAAATTCTGTGACTGTAAAACCATTATAAATCCATGAGTTATGATGATGGCAGATGGACGAGTCCCAGAGTTCTCATGGACTAGAAAGTCATCGTTCCTTGAACCCTGCTCCAATACTGGACTGATGACTGAGAAGTGATAGATAAGCATGTTTTCCTAGAAGCTCTGAAAGCACTAATTCTCTTGTCACTCCATGAAAAACGTTAAGGTAGGATTAGAGCACACTGCTTAATGAAAATGTTTCTCCGAACTACTCTGAAAGACTAGGGACTGTTATGATTTTACCAGTTTTGTCTTGTTTGTTGTGCCGTTGTGCTTTCATAGCACACCTTTTCTTCTTTTTTTCCTTCCTTCCTTCTTTCTCTCCTTGATGCATCGTATTTCCTGAGTTAGTAGGGTTTCTTAACTGGTAAATCTTACTCTATGTTAGAAACTGCCTGACATGTTTAACTGAGTTCCATTAAATTGCTAAAATCTCTCTTGGGTTGTCAGACATGTTCCACTGCATGGTTATCCTCGTGATGTAGTGGGGGTTTCGTCCTCCAAAGTTTGCTGTGGAAGTGTCCATCCCACCCTATGAAGCTCACTCTCTTGCTTGTATAAGCCCACCCAGCTGACCTGGGAACTATTCCTCTGCTTCAGAGTGACTGTACTAGAATGAAAATTTGTGCTAGTAACCTGCACAAGCATGGGATTTGTCCCTGTAGAGATATGATTTTAATTTATCCTCAAGAAGATATTTACAGCCAGCTTTTGTGCAGGAGATTACCGATAGTGCCTCTTCATGCTCAGGATGCTGAGTGAGTGGGGCAAGCTCTCAAGAATGTTGATGGACTGGCACAGACCTCCCTGAAATGGCAAATAAACAGCACGGTGGGTTGTACTCTCATGTATTTTGCAAATGCTAGAAAGAAAAATAAATCACCACAGATACCGAGACATAAGTTTCAGTCAGAAACATGGACACATGTCCAAAATTGCAATAAAGAGATGTCCTGTGTATTTGAAGATGTCAAGCTGCGGGAATCCAGCATGAGCTGAGGCTGCCTGACAGCAGTTTCATTGTGGCTGCTTGCAGGCCTCTCGTATCTGGATAGCATGATTGAAGCTCTAGCACAGTGTACTCTGTACAAATGACAGTACCTTAGGCAGAACATGACAGATCTTAGAACACAGGTTAAAAGAAACTTGAAGTGACTTTTTGCTCTTCTTGATTATTTTTTGTGCATGTGGCCCAGTGCTGTTGTAAGAGGTGTGGAAATGTGCCGGTGTAACACAACCTCTAGGACAGAAATGAGAAGAGGAGATGAGCGTAGAGGGTTCTTTTTTTAACATGGAAATTGCTGCTGAAATTCCTGAAAGACCTGCAGCTGGTGATGCTCTAATCACTTTGAACTCTTACTTATCATTAGCATTGAATGGGGATGTAAATCGTGGTTCAGTTTAAGCAGCGTTAATTTTACAAGCTGAAGAAAAAACTATTCTGTGTGCTTGGCTGCATAAACCAGACTTCCCAATGAATGCCCTGGTTGCTGTGCCTTTGCATCTTAGTTTGCGTGGGGAGAGACACAAGAAACTCCTAGTTACAGAGGTTATACCTCTGAGTTTGGGAGTTAGAAATGCTTAAAATTTCAGGAAGGACTCTGGAAGCCTTGCAGCAGGGGCTAGCCGTATGGATGCCACATGTGTATCTTTAGGCACAGCAGTGTGTCTCTTCCTTCCCACCCTCCCCCCCACCCCCCAAAAAAGCTGCGGATAGCATCAGGCATCATGTTCATTAAAGACTGCAGAAGAAGGTGAACTGAGCACAGTGTACGTATGGTACTCTGTCCCTGAAAGCTTTTGTCCTGTAGGAGCACTCTGTTGATGATATTTTTGCCATTCAGGAGCTGGAAACCTGGGAGAAACCTAGCTCTTTTCGTTGTTGAGTCATTAGAGTGTTGCAGAAAAATGAAAGCAAGAGCAGAAACAGAAGGAAAACAATAGGGAATTGATCCAGTTGCCCACACTTTGATGTCCAGGCCCACTTGAGTTGCCCCAGGGTGTCCAAGACGTCTTCACAGTGCTGGTGGAAGTGATGACCTACAGCCCCTCACATGCCTCTGAAGCAGCAGCTGAAGCTGGGCTCTCCCACCGTGGCTAACGTGGCACTAGGCACCTGTGTCCAGGCAACCGAGTCCTGTCCTCACCTCTTCTGTTGCCAGGGAGGAAGTGTTAACTCTGGTGTACTGGCCAAAATTGGTAATTATTTCCTTAAGGATGCATTTGTTTTAGGATATATGGAGAACATTTGCCTGACAATCTGCTTTATGATCCATTACAGCCAGCCATGGCTCCAAATAGATGGGAAATAATTTTGTAAAAATGATTTGCACTAGTACTAGAAGGCACTGCAAGGACTCAGCCCTGGGTGCAGATACAACACGAGTTTCCTCCCTTTGCCGTTTCTAATCGAGAGAGTGAACCTCTGGGATGACGGTGGAATTTAATATCATTTCTCAAACAAACAACGATCTCTCTACAAAGTTAAGACTGCAAATAAAAAGCCATCCACTCACGAGTTGTGGTTGAAACACGGATATAACTAGAGTGGAAAATGGTCAGACATAAACAAGTTCATTTCCTCATATCCCCAAGCAACTATTAATGGTAACACTATCATTCATTATTTACCTTTCCTATATTTAATAGGTGACCTAAAAGTAAAATGCTTTATAATCAGGGGCAGCTTCTTGAGCCTTCTAATACCAGTGGGTATTTCTGAACCTATTCATAGTCAGTTTGGAATATTTAATGGATATTTTTCACTCATTAATGGCATAGTTCCGCAACTGTTGTAATTATGAATGGTCAATTAAGGCAGATTATAATGTTTCAAACTGAAAAAAAAATTAAAATCATTTATTAGTATAAAGATCAAATAAATTTTATACTTTCAGTCAATACTTAATTCTGCTAACCATATGATGTTCTCTCTTCCATCATTCTGTGAGTTTCTATTACCCTAAAAAAGATGGGGAACTTCTGCAGGTGCAGTATCCAAAGAAATTAATAAAGAATTGCAAGCATTGATCTATAAAGATGGAATATGCTCTTGATAGCTCTGTTACAGCAATTTTCCTTGACTGGAACACGTTGTTTTTGCCAGTCCTGTGAAGAAGTTTGCAGTATGATGGATCACGCATCATGAATAATTGGACAATGCTCAGCGTAAATCCCAACAGCAACAATGCGTCTCTGAGCCGAGCTGTTTCTTCTGCAAAGGGCAGTATGCAATGATGAAGTAGAGCCTCTCATTTTAGATACTTTCCATTTGCAAGTAATCTTTCATGTAAAAGAAAAACAAGATGTATGATCGTTTCCATGTCAATTAAAGCGCGTTAGGAGTGAAAGAGAATTTTCAGAAGCCTGAAGACAAAGTGTTTCAGATGGAGAATTGGCTCTTGGCTAGACACTAATACCTGTGCAAGAATCAACAGCAGCCTCATTATAAACCTACTCCTACCTTGTATTCTTGCAGTTAACAATGAAAATGAATGGGGAGGACTTGTCTTGTAATTAGTGCAGGTTGGGACATCTGAACTGTCCCAGCAAGTGTGTCTGAATTTTCCCAGTGGAATGAAAGAAAACTTCAAAGAAGTTATTATTCTTTCAGTTCAGTTGGCTGATTGGGTTGGGTTTTTTTAAAGGATTAGCTTCCTGCTGTGGCTAATAAGTATTGAAATGCTGGAAATGCTGATTTTCAGAAAGACTGTTTAGAATGAAAGCTGCTTTTTCTTTCTATTAATCGTATTCCCATGTGTCACTAGAGAGCAGAAGGTGGAGGAGTCGGAGAGGAATCTGCATTATGGCAGCAGTGCGCTTTGACCCGCTTGTGATCCCCCCTCTCTTTTGTTGGACTGTAAAGTTTCCGTGCTAGAATGCCAATCAGTTGTCTTAAATTCATGAGTATTTAAAATAGTTGAAGTGGGTGAAAATGAACCAACTAGAATGATATTATGGATTGGGGGATGCGTTCAGAAGTAGAAAGTTCTTTAGAGTTAACTATTGTTTCGAGTCTGTCTAACGCTACTACTCCTCGCTTCCTGTCTAAAGAAATAATTTTCTATAAGCTTCTCCAGGTTTTTGCCTTTAGTCACAAGGACATGCATGCTGCATTTTTCAGTGCTGGTACCACGCCAATAAACTAATAACACAGTGTTCTTCTTAATGAGGTGGCAGTTTTCCTACCTCTGAAAATTAAGACTGTCAGTCTGCAGCAATTTGGCATGAGGTAACTCTGCCCATATCACTGTCTTCCAGCAGCAGGGAGAACAAAGTGCTGTTATTATCCATAAATCCAGGTCCAACTCGAAGTTTTGCATGTAATATATCTCCAGCTCGTCCCCTAATCAGCAGCCTTCCTGTAGACATCAGGAAGGCCTTCTCGTAGGTATTCCTTCCCAACATCACACAGTTGGCAAACTCTTCACAACGGGAAAGGGAGGGAGCAGAAAAGAAAGAAAAGGCTAATCACTCCCCCTCCACAGCTCATAGATGTTTGAATAATGTGAACATTATTGTGTAAGCAAAATGGAGGACATCAACTTATGAATGTGAAAAATTAAATCAACCATTACTTAAAAGAATTATTTACACTTCTAAACCAGCAAGCCTCAAAAAAGCAGAATGCTGCAAAATGCAGTGTAACCGTGCCAACGATTTTCCGTTCTCTGCCAAAACACCCCTCGAGTAAGGAATGCAAATGCTGTTACGAGTGAAAAAAATATTCTTTTTTTTTTGTTTTTAATATATGTGGTCAGAAAAGTGACTGCAAAAAAATGACAGTAGATCTGTGTCCTGTGGATTTTCAGTCTTTGTGCTGACTTTAGTGGGAAAATTCTTTGCACCAGTTTGCGTTGCAGAGCCACCACATCTCTGGAAAGGAATGAGCTGGATTCTGACCTGGCTGTATTAAGTAAGCCCAAAATGTGGACTCATTATTATGGACGATGACGCATGAACCATAAACAACCCAACTTGATGCTCCGATCTCAGGCAGAATTTTAGGGCTGTAAGTCAGAAAACCGTCTTCACGCTTATGAATCAAATAAGTTTCATCAGGAGTCACTTGCAAAAATGTATATTCAGCTCACTGACACCATTTATAGATTCATTTTTCAACATATAATTGCATCTTAACGCAAATATCTTTAGTCCTTGCAGTCCTCTTTGCTCATCTGTAAAAATGGACGTGCTTTGGGGAATGGTTAGACCAGCTCAAGTGCAATGAAGATGTTAATGCTTCTGTAAGAACCGGTTCCTTTCTAGCCTACTCTTACCTGAGATTGGTACCTAGGCACTTACAGAGGTGAGAGAAACTGCCCTTTGTAGAACTTTGTGCATCTTTTTCATCATAAATATTTCTTTTCTTTCCTCTGTCCATGCTTGCTTCTCTCTTTTCCTGGTTGTTTGAAGAGCTCAAAGTTGAGAATGTGTTTTAAGGACGTGGAAATATTTCTGAGGACACTATAAAGAAGGAAATTACTGTGTGATTAAATATGTGCATTTATAGTTTTCTCCACTGATAATGTTTGACTTTAAAGCAATTTCCTGTCCTGTTAAGGGCTGTTTTAATTTTAACAGATGGCACCATTTTTTGTCATTGAAACCGTAAACCTTTATGTAATTTACCTCCATATAATTTGTATTTATTTCCTTGCAGGTTCTTAATTTTTTGAATGTAATAGCTCTCAGTGGATTCTGCCATGTGCTGCTATACTGTGCCAAATATTCAGCATTGATTTTCATACTGACTTACATCAATTGTGCCATTAGTGTAAAATGGATGGGAAACTTATCAAATACAATATTCTGAATGTTTTCCTTCTCCAGTCTGATATTAATAATTCAGGATGTATTTAACAGGGAATATGCACTTAAATCTCTGCGAGGATTTGAAAATAAATTTACCACCAACCCTCGTGACTATATTGGCTACGCCTTGGCTTATTTACTGTAATTTTTCCTTTCTCTCCCTCGGCCAAGTGTATGCTCTCCTAGCCCATCCAAAGAGCTGCTACAGAAGTCTGTCCTACTCAACCCTGTGCTGCATCAAATGAAATCACCCACGGTCCCAGCTGATGTACTGAGGGCTTGTTTAATCTCCAGTGGAGCCTGCTCTCTCTTGCACTACCAATTGCTTTCCGTTCTGCAAAAACACACGCTTCATAGCAAACTGATGCTACCTTATGTGGCAAAACTCCTAGAGCCTGCAGCATTCTTGTGAGGCAGATGGGAAATTCTGCGACAGCGCCAGTTAAATTTGAAATGGAAGTTTCTGATTAATTCAATGTGAAAATGAAAGTCCGACTAAAATAGTAACTCCTCTGGTTTTATTTTCAGATTAACTTGCATTGGATTTACACTAGCCTTATATTTACAGTTCACTATGTTCCATAGATACTGGTATTGATAGTACATAGTTGCACCTTGAGAGGGCGGAGGCAAAACTGGAAATTTCGGTAAGGACCCTATGGGCCCGTTGGAAGCAACAGTGGTGTTTCGAAGCTTTGGCGTTGAGACAACCACCGGAGCGGCAGGTAGCTGCACGGGCGTTCAGATACTGTAGTTGTGTAATCCGAAATGATCAGCAAGACAGATGGAAGTACAGATGTTTCTGCCAAAACGATCACTGCTGAAACAATAAAAGTGTCATTTAAATGATCATCTTTGGGTTTCAGAGTTAATCACCATTGAGGTAAACGTGGTAACTAGTCCATTTCTAGTGTGGTGTTCAAACTGCCCGCAGACTCGGGAAGTAGCGTCGTGTCACCTCTACTCAGTTTGCATTTCCCTGCTTCTCTACTCATTGCTGACAAGAAGCAGCTTTTAAATGAACGTTTTGTTGCTTAAATGGAGGCTGAAGCTAATTCTAAATTCCATCTGTATGTAAAAGGCTTTTCCAGGTATCTCACCTTACTATGATTTTTCTCTGGCTTGCATACACATATCTTTACCATCCTCTGCTTGTGATAGTTTTGTGTTCACCTCTCCTCAGTCTGTTCCTCAAAATCTAGTTATGCCAGAAATCTTTCCTCCTTAGCTGAACGCGCCAGTAATCGCTCCTCATTCAGCATGTTCTGACTGTCGTTCTGTGTTTTGTCTTATGTTGGTTACTCTTGTCTGCCTTTGCAGGCAAGCATTTCATGACAGCAGGTTGTATTATTCCACTTTTGTAAAACACCATGTGAATATACAAACTTATATACATGATTTTTAAGAATCATGTAGATCTAAAGAAGTGATATTTTTAAATTCTTCGGGATTGATCTCAGTTTGGCATATGCCAGCTTGTGCTGAAATTGCAAATGTGTTTTTTTTTAAGTTAGTTGACACATGAGTCTCATTCAGAGGGAGTATATCTGATAATGAACAGGATATGGCAAAGTGAAGCTGATGAGTACTTGGGACAGAGAGGTGTGAAAATCGTAAGTGGTAGAGAGGACGGGAGCAAAAGATACTATGCCAGTTGTTTCTATTTTACATGTTGGGTTATAGCTCTACATGACCTAGCTTCTTCAGAGCATTTGTGTACTTCTGTTAAGAACATCTTCAGTATTGCTTTCAGAGGTGTTTTGTCTGTGTCTATTTTAAAACCTCACAATCTCCTATTTTACCTTAACAATATTAAGTGTAACAGTCAAACCAAGAAATTTTTTTTCTTTTCATGTTGCGTAATTGTTAAGCTAGCAAGTGTACTGGAATTATATGGATTTTGCCGTATTTCTGTACAATGTATTTGTATTTTATTTATATGCTATTCCATTTTGCCTTATAGAAGCTGGAGAGCAAAGCTTTCGAGCCTTTCTTATGACTTATCCTTTATGTCTTTGCTGGGCTTTTTCCCACCTGCTCTTTTGATGTGACTTCACGTTAATGTGGCACTTTGTTAACTTCTGTGTTTGTGCCTCAATATCAGAGATAATAATAGTGTTTTTCTGGGAATTGAAGATGACAGTTTAGTGCTACCGCTGCTGCTGCAGAACAAGTATGTTCACAAAAAAGAGTTTCTCTTTTCTCTGCTCTGAAGGATATCCGTGATCATTGTCGAGGGAATAATGGGAACTTTTGCCATAGCAGTGTGTTTAGACGGTCAACGTTGCTATACAGGGTTAACTTCATGGGTTATCCAGTCTGATAATCACTTTGTACCTAGGTGCATTAGAGAAAGATGCATCGCAGCTGGCAGGTAGCTGTGGAGTATTGCCCCTGATTTCACGTGTCACAAATTCAGTATTTCTGCACTTTCTGAGAGCATACGTACCAAAAAGTAGGAGAGCCCACAGACACATCTCCATGATCCAGCCATCCTGGCCCTGGTCTCCACCTCTAGCTTTTGGGCTGCCTTACAGCTATGCCGTAGGAGAGCAACCTTCTCTGTTTGAGCCGTGCCTTCTACTCCTTCTCATTTATATTAGTTAACTAACCACAGCACGTGAAAACACGCGAAAGCTGATGTGACAGTGATACTCCCACTTTAAAAGTATCAGGGTTTAGTATAGAGATACCTGAAACTGTTTCTTTTAGAGCTAGCCAGGCTACCAGGAACAGGTCAGCTCCGCCAGCATGGACCTTCACAAAAGTTAATACCTCACATTCAGATGTGAGAAGTGCAGCCCTACCAAGAGCTTGAGCTGCAAGATGCTTATAAATACTCTTGACTTCCACAGAAGCTGAGGTCTCCCAGCAGCTTTTATGAGGTGTTTAGCCTTTCTCAAGATCAAACTCTGCTTTGTAACAACTTTGATCAGATAGATTTGGCTAGATTTCTATGGCCACAACTTTTTGCTGTGCTGCCTTGAATTTGTTAAAGCACGGATCCAGTTACTTGTGAACATAGTCTTCTGTGAATAAAAATCAAATTCAAGTCCACCGCATATTAGCCACAGTAAAGTAGCTTGAATCTGAGCTGAATGGTTCTGATTTTGTCCCAAATTTTTCCCGATGGTAGCTTATGTAAGTGCCAATTTTAATCTAACCTTTAGAGATAAGGAGGTTGGTAATCAAGTTATATTATGTATTTGTAAATTGTAGCGTTATATTAATGCACTGGGTTTTGTCTGGTTTATGATTAAGTCAGCTTTCTGTGAAGTAGGCATTTCCTGACTGTGTTTGCTGTCTGCGGTGCAATGTCACACAGCATAGCATACAGCCAAAGTATTTACTTTTTTGACAGGGTAATACCGAACGTTTTCTAAGTTATCTCCAGAAAATCTCATAGAGATCCGACAAGATAATAGCTTCTGCCTGTATCCTGTGGCTTTTCGTGTTTAGTTATTCAGTCTCTTATCTGGTGTCGTGGGCTCCTTAGATAAGTGTCATTTGATTGTTTAATAACTAAGGTGCTTTTCATAATGGCTATCGCGCTGCCAGAAACCATGCTGTTTATTTCATGCGTGTTCCGATCAATTGGGTATTAAGTAATTACTCTTTTGGGCTATCTCCAAACGGCTCTATGCCTCCGCAATACCGCCCATTACGAAGATGCTGTATTCTGGCACTCGGTCTGTGTTGAGGTGCGTTGTAACTAATTACTGGAGAGCAAAGTGGCAACAGATAAATTCCTTGGTCCGTAGGACCCAAGCGCTATGGGTTGCCAGCAACACTGAACCAAGCGACTTAGTGCCGTGCACATGCACGTGCTTTGGAGATCTTGGGAATGATTCTGCTTTTTCTTATGCTGAATGTAGCATAATTCCATTTAAAATTTTTAGTTTGGTTCCCTAGGCCAAACGTCCCCACCAGTCATGCAATTAGAGGCTCTCCAGATGTCCACTTGTTCATTAGGGGTGGAGTGCAGTTGCTGTGCACCTGCAGAGGAGCAACTCGTTTCATCTCCTCTGAAAGAAATCTGGTTCACACACCAAAACTGCTCTACAAACCATGCCAGCCTACAGCAAGTGGGGAAGATCAGGGGATTTGCTTCAAAATTGCTCTGCTGCTCTGAGCCAAAACGTGAATATAAAAACAGCCGTTGTGTCTGTATCTCCGCTGTCTTTTCTCTCCTTCCGTTTTGTATTACTTGTAGGGAAGGCAGATCTGACAAAGCAGCAGCTTTGTGATCGGATCTGCGTTAACCCCAGTTTGGCTGTTGGTTGGTTACAAGAAGCTCCTGTGATAGAAGTTGCAGTGAGGGAATTTTTTAGCAAGTTCACCCCGTCTTCCAAAACAGATGCTGCTCATTTGCTTCATCATGAGAGAGCCTAGAGATACTAATGGAGCTCGAAGGAAGGAAAAAAAGCATGTCATTATACCAAATCATAAGTCATGATACATAACTGCACTGGACAATTGTAATCAGTGATTTACAAAAAATATATTTGTCCTGTAAAGGAGGACTAGTAATAAAAGCAAGTCACCAGAGGAGGCCACTAGAAAGGCTGCAGAGGCATGCCTTTATTGTGCCAATGAAAGTGCCTGGATCTACAACCAAGATCGCAACAGGGATGTTGGAAACCAAGCCTCAAACCATGCACACCATTAACACAGGCTGATGGCAGAAATCTTAATGAAACTGAGAAATACTATGAATTTACTTAATTTTCTTTACAGAGGAACCTAGTGATCCTCTTTCAGGCAGGTCATAAAACAGACTGTTAGAAAAGACTAGCAGGGAGTGATTTACATTATCACCAAATTCAATCTTGAAGCCAGTAATTTTGGTGTCAACCTACAATTAGAGGCAATCACTTTCACTTAGCTCATTGTTCTAGGCTGTTACTGTTTACAGTGTGTACTTACCTAATGCACAGCATTGCACAGAGTTGATTATACTTTTTTTGTAATTAGCTATGCTATATTTTCTTTATGACATAATGTTTCTACGGAAAGCTGAAAGTGCTTCTAGTTGCAAGAGGAGAGAAATCACCTATTTCAATTCATTGACCCGAGAAGGTTAAAAGGGTTTCTGGCTAATATAGTCATGGTACCCACCAAAACCCCCATCAGAACATATATTATGTTCTAGGTAGTTTGCAAATTTCTGATGAATTTTTGAGAAATGCTATTGCAGAGTTGGAGTCCTCAAGCTCTACAACTAGAGGCAGCTGATGCAGTTGCCAGCTTTACTCCAGGCCTACACTTACACAGGAGGAGCAGCTGAAACCACCTCTTCCCTGATTGGAGAGGATATTGCAGCAGTTCTGGGAATACGGGCACAGGGACATGATGCCCTGTCAAATTTCAGGTTGGAGGGTGCTAGATCAGTCCTTCTGTTTCTGTACCCAAGCAGCAGATTTTTTTTTTATTGTCAGTGAATCTTTTAAATTGATTTTTAGCGACAGTAATTGATTGATCTGGACCATTACCAAGCTATGTTAGAATTAGGTTTCTTTTGTTCTTGGCAAAAGCCTGAACTGGTTAAAACTGGTTTCCAGTTAGCCTTAGAGTATGTTACTTTATTCCCTTCTCTTAAAAAAGAGTTTTTTCTCTTCCTTCTTTCTGATCCCCAGAAAACCCAACCACCAAATTTATTGCATTGTTCATGGTTCCAATTGTTCATAAATTTGTTTGCTTGCTTTGCTAAAAAGTAGCAGGTTTTGCCTTAAGCAAAGTTCAGAAGAGACGGTTGTTTCTCTTGCATCCTGCAAAGGCCTCTGGTAGACACAAGTCTTAGATACCTTCTGACCGTAGCCCATGGGGAAGCACTCCAGATGTCACCAGACTCACAGATTACAAGCTGTGATAACATTCAGATCTGCATAATACAGAAAATGTCATTAAGGGAGCCACGCTGATGATCTCTCTCAGGCTGTAGTTATACTAAGGAAATCTGAAATGCTACGTGTTGGCACGTTGGAAAAGCTTACCGCTTTCATGTGAAGTAGCATACCATTTTAGACAGTTCTGGCAGCAGTTTCAGTCTTCTTTTATTGTACTTGTTTGGAGATGAAGTGATAAAATGGAAGGATACAGGTTTTAGGCTTTTCTGTGTAATGACTTATAGACAATATTGAAGTTTTTGATAATTACAAAGTGTTTGTCTGTGTGACACTTTTGATCATTATATTTTCATAAGGATTTTCGACTTTCTGAGGAACACAGACCCCTGTGAATTCTTGCTGTTACAAATTTGTGTTTTAAAAAATTCTAACCTTTTACATAAGCTTTCTGTAAACTCTTCTCATTGGGCAAAATGTTGTGTTTGATTCATTTAACCCATCTACTTGTGTGATATGACAGTCACTTCATTAAACATCTAGATGAGAATAAACAGAAAGCAAGCTGTCTTGCAAAAACAAGGTCTTGTGTAATACGTTAAACTATATTAATCATTCCAGTTTTCCATATTAAAAGATAATTAGTGCTCACAGCATTGAAATTATGGTATACAAAACACTTGAAACATTTTTATAGCAGGCATGCACATAGATACACATTTACTTAATCCTCGTAAAATAGCTAAAACCCAGCTATATATTGATTGATATTCCCATTAATTTACTTTCTCTCATATAAATTCTTATATTCCTTAGCCAAATCTTCAACTCATAATTTATGCAATGTAGCATCATGAAAGAAAGACCATACAGCATAAACTTAGGCTGAAGAAATATAATCTTGTATTCAAAGAACAGTTCTTTTCAGGAAGCTATGCCTACCTAGAAATTTTGGGGAAGAAGCACATGCTGGCAATTTACTGGGAGTTTTGCATCACGTCATTGTCAGGAAGGTAAGGTCAACTCACTCTCAGTGGTAGCTCCTCGGAAGAGTAAGTGTTTCTGGCCTTTCATTGTCAGAAATGGATGTTTGCAGAACTTGGTTCACCATCCTTTCTGGAGAGATGTGACGCTATCATTAGGAATATACCATTTACTTGTAATCTTTGCATTCCTTATTTTAGCCCTGAAATCTTATGAGACTTTGCCTCATGAGGAAGAAGTGGGGAGAAAGTTAGGTCAGGGCACCTCAACCTTTGGGGCAGAAAATAACTTGCAAAACAGGTGAAAGGAAGGTACCACCACTAGTCCATCCTGAAGCACCTGAGAAGACAGAGAATTTTGCTGTTAGTATGGGTTACGCACACCTTGCCATCCATGTAGAGTTATCTCTGAGCTCCTTTGTGGTGTGTTCTTAATATTTTTTCCAGTGATTCAAAGCTCAAAAGTCATTCCAGCTCACTCTGTGATCTTACATAAGGCTCCTCCTTACTTTGCACTTAAGGGTATTGTGCATACATATGCCAGTGAAGCTATGAGAATTGTGATGACGGTCTTGCATTCTGGCCAGGATGCGTTTCTGCAGTGGCTGTAATGTACGGATATATTGCCAGGTGTCGATGAGTTAGTCGTTACAGTTAGTTTAGTGAGAACTTTTACTTTGATCCTGATTCTGTCGCCTGTGTGGGTTGAGGAATAATGTTTGGTCAGTGTCCGTGGTTTGATGCGGAAGGAGGGACTATGCAGCGAAGGGTGGGAGAGTCTCATCCACTGTGGCAGGAGCGGGGTGGCGGAGGAACTGTGAAGCATTGAAGATAAAAGGAGGTTAATGTATTATAACTTTCAAAAAGGGTTATACTTACTCTTCGCCTGTGCAAAACCTATTATATCCAGGTTGTGTGACTACTACCGAATTCTAAAAAAGAGAAAATCTTCACAACTTTGGAGAGGGAGGGGGGAAGAGTTAGGGAGACATGAAGAAAACCTGTTGTATAAAATTGTATTTTTTAAAATAGATAATCCCTCAGTGAGAATACTGCCGGTTTGCCTTCCTATCCTGGCTTTCCTGGGAGATGCTTTTTATCTACCTTTATTGTAGAAAAAGCAAACACTTAGCAACCTTTGCTAGACACAGGACCCAGACTGTGTTTGTCCTGGATACTGCAGTTCAGGACTTCGTCTAATCAGGACATGGAATCGGTTTGGCAGTTTCATGAGCATTGACGTTCATCCTAAACTTTTAAAAAGATATAAAAAGGCTGTGCATTAAAATGCACTAACTGTAATGCAATAATAAAGAAAAAAATATATTCCCTAATTAACGTTAATTGCACCAGAAAGCAGAAACCTGAAGAAGTTTAGGTGAGTCTCTAATATACTGTATCCAGGCTTTTGAGCATGTGCTTTTACCTCAAAAGTAGCAGAAATATCATGGTCCAGCACACAATGCATCTTATCTTCTATGAATCTAAAAGCAAAAGGAGCAAATAATGATACAGTAAATAGGGGAAATACAGTGTCAATCACTATAACATAACAAATGTTTGTTTGTTTTTTTTTTTATCAGAGCCTTTACTTTTTTAGGAAGAAAGTCTGTCAGATTTGGTAGCAGCGCAGATGAGTTTAGCCAAGTGATATTTAATTTTTTAAAAATAAACTCCTTCCTTTTGAAATTAGAGGTATCCACACTGCAAGTGGAAACTACCCTTGTTGCTTGGTTTACCTGCCCTGCAGTTACGGAAGTGAGTTATTGCTGTGCGAAGGAAAAAGCCTTGTGCGTGTCGTAAAGCTGGAGCATGCCGACCCTTTGGGTGGGTCCTGAACTTTTTATGTGCGCATGCTTGTAAACGGTGCATAATACACTAATGGATGGGACCCTAGGTAGCTTCAGCGGCACATATGTGCCAGATGGAGCTATATACCGGATTGGTCAACAGAGCAGAATTTCAACGAGAAGACAAATGGGGCTAATAAAGCATGAAGCACTTGTAGCTTCACGGTGCGTTGGTGTCTCTGTTTAGACTGTCAGTCTGAGTTTTAAAATATTAAAGATTACCTAAATGTGATCAAAACGATAGCAGTTCTATTATCCAGTCTATTGCCAGAGCAAAAGCGATATAATTTGCACAGCTTGCTAAGATATTCTGCATATGCAAAAATTCTATGACTATTGTAGCTATTTATTTAGGTCTGTTGGTGGAATGCTTTTCATTGATAATAATCAATTTCTTTATGCTCCTAAGACTAGAAATGTTACTAAAGTGCAATTTTTAAATTATTATTATTCTACTAGTTAAGGCTGCTCTTTTAGATGTCACATTATGAAAGAAGTTATTTCTTGCCAAAAAGACTTACAAGAAAGATCATCCAGTGAAAAATTCTCTTTAGATCAAAATTCACGACTCACTTCCATTCATTATCTCTGAGGGTCATTTAAAAATATTTTTAATGCTCTGATGTATATTTTCTTTGCCTGTTCCTAATTATAATAGGACTGGAATTGACCTAACAACTAAGTGAATATCTAAGAAGTTAAGCATAAGTATATGCTAGTTCTCCGTAACAGTAATGTACAATCTTATACTTCATGAAAGATAAACATTTGCCCCTTTTATGTGCCAAGTTTAACAAGGTAACTCAAGACAATTTGCCATTCTAATTTTTTCTCATTCTTATAAAAATTTCTAGTAAAATAAATTCCAAAAATGTAAAGTAATAGTCATTCAGTTCACCTAGTGTATTAAATCTTATAATCTGTCTTTACTGTTATAGATCCATCATTGTCCTTCATTATTTGTATGTAACATGAAATGGCTGGGCTTACATTAATGTGACTGGGAACACAAAGTATGCTTTCTGAGATAGAGGGGATAATAACAGAAATAAGTAAATAATGGATTCTTTTTTTAGCTTTCGGTATATATTTTGTTACAGAATCTATTTTTCCCTCCGTATTTTAATAGCAGCTGTTATAAATTCCTGTAAGAACATACTTAATGTTCTTGTTTTAATTTTAAAAAAAGAAAGAAATCCTCCTGGGTTATCCTTGGATGTTTGTTTTTTAGGAACTCGGTGCCTTTTTGATCTCCTACAAGTTAAGCTCACTTTTTCTTTTTTTTCTGCTTTACAGACAGAATGAGAGAAGTCAATACCTATATGAAATTATCCAAAGAAAATGGAAAGATACAGCTTAATAGCAGTACCTGGCTTTTTTTTTTTTTTTTTTTTTTTTTTTTTTTTGATTTGGACATGTCTCTGAGTGCTCTTCGGGAGCACTCTGTGTACATCCTGTAGTGCCCTCGATCAAGTCTGGCATGATACGGTTCCTACACTCTGTAGTTGGGTATGTCTTGGGTCGTGGCAACCCCAAAATCTGATTTAGATCTACATCTGTTCTCATTCTTACTGACTTTTTCATGGGTACGTATTTGTGTTCTGGGCTGCGGCCGTCGAGTGACAAAAGCTAGTGGGTTTTTAGTGCATTCTCATCCATCTAATATTTATTGTCAAGGCTTAAATAAGAATTTTAAAGTGCTTTGAAGCCATAAAAAGCAGTGTCTTTTCCACTGCAAAATATCGCAATTATGATGGCAGGTTTTTTCTGATTTCTCTGAAGTGGCTAGAGAGAGCTCATTGGATTTTGCTTTTGATTTTTGGTCACAGTCATCATCCATTAAAATCCTGGCTTTCCTCTGGTCACCCTGAGCAGTGTCTCTGGCTCATCAGCACAGCATCCACTAACGCATCCCGTATCCCTTTCGGGGTTGAGAACTTCACTTGCCACTCACATGACTACCCATGCTCTCAAGTTCAAAACTATCGCATTCAGGATCAGCAGATAAGCTGCTATTTTGATTTTTTTTACATAACTTTAATGGTGAAATGTTAATGGGTCACAGTTAATGAATTCTTTCCATCCTGACAAACAATTGCCGGCAGCGGAGGTCGTCTTAGCAGTATAGAACGTGGAGGGTCCGCTCTGATATTATTTGGACAAGTTACTTGACCTGCCAGTCTCATTTAATTATTACAGCTGCCAGTGAGAAGCAAATGTTAAATGTCAGAAGATAGAACAGCCCCCTAAAATGCCATGTGAAGCAATTGCCTTTTGCATGCAAAACGTTTCCTCTGAGCGCAGTATTGATAGAGGCTATCTGAAAATTCACCTTGAGAATTGCATCAAACACTTTCCCTCTCCTTTCTTTTTTTTAATCATTAAATCTAAGCCCAGGTTCCCAGGCTGAACTGTGTCAACGGCAAGAGGATGACTCGTATACAAAACTGTTTACTTTTGAGAGTATGTGCTTTTATTAATAAGCATGCTTCAGGGTTTAATTAAAGACAGTGTGTAAAGCAGTACAACCACCTTTGTTTTGCCAAAAGCAGGGAGGGATCTTCTCCTTTTCTTCTGTGTTTGTGCAAGCCACGTTCTCATCTCAATGGTTAGTGCCGTTTACCTTCTCTTTTAGTCTCTAGCGTCTGTCAGGATTGGCGTCCTGGATCCGAACCCAGTCCCAGTCGCGGTGTTCAGAAATCTGACCCTAGACCTGATCTTTAGACATATGCCCCTTTCTAATGAACGTGCTCAGTAACAAGTGTGTTATTACCTAAACGGCACCGACGCGGTGAAGCTGGTTTGGAGGATGTGAGGAGAAGCATAAGTTTGCAGCCTTAAGAAATTTATGAGACATCGCTGACTCCGTGCTGGGACCCTGCGCTGATGCATAGTCAGGGGCAAACAGCCAAATCTCCGCTAGCTCAGAGGCAGATGGAGGAAACTCAGGTGTGTGAGCAGAAGCAACGTGTGGCTGTGGAGCAGAAGTCTCGGGAAGGCTGACCTGGTGTCTGTGTCAGCCGCCCGCGCTAGCACCTACTCTAGTTAATTGCTTTTGGAGCTGTTTAGGTTGCTGCTTACCAACATAATGCGGTGTCGTTACTGTGTCAGTGAAATTTCTGCAAAAGCAGGGATTTAGGTTAAACATCTGCTCACAGAGTCCGACCAAATTAAAAAATTATTAGCAATCGGGTTGTTGTCTGGGAGATTTCCCTGAGGAAGGGTAGGCTACTCTTTCCATGCTGTTTCTCTTCTCTGCCACCCTAAACAGATTATAAGTGGATGTACCTTATACTTATTCATAATAGATTGGTGTCAACACAAATAATACATGTATATATCTCCTTTCATTTGCAAGTGCTCAACAGAGCATGGATCTCATTTGGGAAAGCGCGACACTCCTGAATTGAAAAAAAGCAGTAGGCACTAGGATGGCTGCCCGGAGCAGCTCCGCAGCCTGCACGGAGCCCGGAGCAGTCCTTCGCTTCTCCTTGCGATACCGCCTTTAAATTTTCAGCTTCCTCTAAAGACCTGAACCTTTGAGGTACTGAGCAGGCCGTGTCAGCAGATGCGTTTCCATCAAATCCCACTGAGATATTAGTGGCCCAGCAGCCTTGAGCCCACGGGAAGAGTAATGCAGTTTTCTGGCTGGGGGAGGTTGGTTTGCCATGCTTTACAGCTCTTTACAACTTACAGGCAATACAGCAAAGGCAACGGTTTTGCTTCTTGTTGAGTGAGAGTTTTGGCCCATCCCTTTGGCGGTGGAGTGGCAAATATCGCATTTTAACACATGGTAATCCTGCTTTATTGACAGTACTGAACTCACTGTGTATACTCTGTGCTTAAATATTTTTATTATCTGCTAAATCTAATATTCTTATATATAATTTCCCTAAATATAATATTAAGAATATTTAAAAAGTATAAAAAATAAGCACCTGGGAGCAAATGTCAACACTTCTGCACCTGTAACTCTATCTCATATACTATTTCCAAACTATTAGTTAGCATAATTTTTTTCACCCTAACAGATATATAAATTATTCATACACATCTGTGACACGACAGTTGATCTGTTTTTCCTCCAAGAAAGAGGGCAACTTTACATTTCTACCCAGATCACTTAGTCTGACTTGTAATAGTACCGATGGCTTTGATAGCTTTGTGCTACTCTCTGTAGATGAGGGCTGAATCTGCAGAATCTTTGTCAGTAAGTTCAAAATAGATATTTTTAAGGAGAAATCATACATAGTTCCTTGCTGTACAACAACCATTTCAGTGTCTCCAGGCAGTTTTATTATCCCACTGTGTTTTCAGTACAGAGCCATGACCCCCTACTGGGATAGAAGCCAAAGGATGAGCAGCATGAGATATTATAATTCGGTTTTATTCAAGACCTTTTTAACAATATAATAATTTATGATAGCCAAACTTTCCATAGGGAAGATGTATAGGAAAACACTTTTATCTGATTTACGAAAACAGGTTTTTGAATTAGATAACAATTTTTTTATCAACTCAAACATTTGTAGGCAACATAGCTATTTAATCGACTGCATAGCGAATTAATCAAAATATCCTTGGTTTTGTGACATTTAAACATAAACGAAGTTATATATCTCATAGTGAAAATGGTGTCTGTTGAGTGCTTTATTTAGAAAAGTGTTTGTCAGCACTGTTTTCTGACACGTGTTGCCTCAATGTATCCACAATATTCAGATGCTAAAGAACCTATTTTGCTGAATCTAATTGATTCACACATTCTTCTCTGAAAATTTTAATATCTTGTGTTCACAAAGATAGCAACTTTTACACATCATTTCATTTTAAAATGTAGGATTCTGGTTTATACTTGATAAGCTATGATGCTCAGAAGCGCTGCATTTTTGTGAATAATAGCTGGAACACCTGAAACATTTCTTTTACAGCTTTTTTTTTTAGTTTAATTGGAGTAATCTAATGTTAGCACATACCGTGAAAATTATGTTTTGCGACGTTAAGCTTTCCAATGGCAATTTTTAGTTCATTTTAAGCAGAACACACTGCTGATGCGTTCCAAACAGTTTTCTGCTGTAGCTGCAGACTTAGTCTAGGTTTTCTGGGCTGTAAGTAGAACTTAAAGTGAAGCTTGAAACGAGTCGTGTAACTTCAGAATGCACTAAGTTCTCAATACCGTACTGTTTCTAAATAAACATAAGGATTCCAGGTCTTTTTACAACCGAAGTTCATATTGTTGCTCCCTTTTAAAAGGGAGCAACAAGAAGTCTTGGTTGCTCTCTTTAATTAGAGGTTTTAGACAGTTGCTAAGACATGGTCTTAGCTGTACATCTCTTCTTTCAATAACCAGCTGTATTAGTTTTTATTTCTGAGTTTGTAAGTTTGACGTATATTGGCTGACATAACATGATTTTTATAATGCTTTTGGTCTTTCAGAGAGCTATTTCTTTAATATTGAAGGTAAATAAATATTTTTAAGAGTCCAATATATAATTTTATTAGCTGTTACAACCTTTTAAAATGCAGTGCTATCATAGCGGAATGGCTGTGCTACAGGACTTTTGGCAAACTGTGTTTCTTGGCTGAAATAGTCAATTAGGTGTAGATTTTGGCCGTTAACCTTTTCATAGAAGCGGTCAAATAACCATCTGTTTCCAGTCTGACTGTTAATCTTCTATGAACATCTCAAGGAAAGAAGACTAGTACTTCTTTTATTTGAAAAGAATATAGCAGTGGTTGCACAATACATTTTGGGAGTAGGAGGGAGTGTGCGCACATTTATTAGGCTGTTCTTATACCAAAGTCGTCTTATTAAATGTTAGCTAAGATTATTTTTAAACTTCTTAAATCTATATTGGTTGTCCCATGGTATGAATCTGTTATCTGTTTGCAGAAATGGAATGAGAAAGAGATGGTAAAAATCAGATTTGCTATTATCTGTATTATTATATCATTATATTGTGAGTATTTGTAGAGTGAGAGCTGGACGTACTGCTAGGAAAATTTGCCATTTGCTGTAAGATGGGCAGACTGTGGGCTTGGAAAAGGAAAGAAAACCATTTAAAAATTGACACAGCTTGCTAAAAAGGTAGATGGATTAGTCTCAGAAGAACGCAAGTAATAGCAACAGTGAAAGAGGCCGCTGAACAGAAAGTTAATATGCAACGCATCTGTTTTTTCTCCCTGTAAGGCCAGATATGCTCTGTGTGGTGCCTTAGCCTTTGCTATGTCAGTGAAGCATCCATGGCACAAAACTCTTAATGGAAACCCGAGTTGCCTTAAAGCAATGAACTTGAGAACTGTCTTCCTTACGTCCTTCTGTCCATCTGTGTTGCCCAAACAAGTAAAGATTTTGCTTGGAAATATTTAAGATTTCTGAAGGAAAGACATGTACACAGCACTACCAAGGCCCTGAGACAGAAATATAAACACGTGGGTATCCTGTCTTATGCTAGCGCAGAGTAGTATCCTGCTACCTTGCCTCTGCAGTGCCACAGACAAAAAATCACAATAGCATTAAAAAGCAAAATCAGCTTTTTTTATTATAAAGCTTGCTTACTGCAGTAATACTTAAACCTCAGCCAAAATCCTCTACACTAGCAACATTGCAAAACCATAGTAGTAGACAGTTTCTGATCCGAAGTTTATCATTCGGGTAGATAATGCATCCAAATGTAGTGATTATGTCTTTGCCTTCTGCTGACATTTTGAACACAAGTTTATGGGACTCGTCCACCACTGCCGTACTTTAGTATTACTGCAGTGAGGTTAACACAGCGATGGCCGTTTTTATCAGTGACGATACGTCACTGGTATGTACTTTCATTGATAAAATTGAAAGAAAACTCCAGCTACAGTGATATAGTACAACAAGATATTCACGAAATGGAAATGAAGTGCATTAACTAGACATGTATGAAACGAAAATTGCTTTATAGAGAAACAGAAATCAAATCTACAATTTCCAAAGTATTAGCTTTTTTTTTAAAGAAAAAAAGTTACTCTGTAGTGATAACCAGGGGCATTTTTTTTCACTAAAAGAAAAAAATAAAACAGAATCACTCTTTAGAGTTTCACAGTTTAAAACTTGCTTATCTTTTAATATGGTCTGTTAAACTGAGACCCACATGGCGTATTTATTTGCTGCTTTGTTTGAGAGGAGACTGGATCTAATCCATATGTACACTGAGGGCTCCGCCTCCCCCAATTTCAGTGAAAAACTGCAATTAAATTTTAGATGCAACGGGATTAAAGAATTGTATTGCATATGACATGACATTTGTGAGCAGAATTATTGAAGCTTTATTCTCACTGATATTTTACTTGAGTATAGAGATAAAAAAGACAATCGAATTCATCTTGTATATCTTTTTCAGAACTGTCCCTCTGTTCTACGCTGCTTAGGCTTTTTGCGGTTTCATTTTAAGTATGCCGTTTCCCTGGAAGGTTGTTTCACAGCCTATTAGACCTCACTGTTAGGTGGAATTTTTTTTTTTTTTTTTTGATGCACAGTTTTCTTATACCATTCAAATATGGAAAGCAGCAATTCTTATATTTATTTTGACCACATGGAGCACAATACAAATTGTAGCGAGGCACAAAATTCCACCAAAGAAATTGGCCGTAGCTGGAAAATGAACATATTTATTGCATCTGGAAAATTTAGAAAGAACAAATTAATTGGCTTTGATATAGGAAAATGTGTACTAAATACTTGGGGAGTTGGTTGCATTCTAAAACCATCATTTTTCTGCAGCTTCCACCCCTTTTCGCTTGCCAGTTTGCCTCCCACACCTTACTAAGGCAGCTAAAGAACTAAGGAGCAACTTCCTTTCAGAAATGCAGTTTTGCATCTTTACTGATTTTTGCCTTTTACCCAAAGCTATATGGGCAGAGCATCACTGGGGTAGTAAGAATGCCATGGACTGAGGGCTAGCATGCCAGAGCTGCTTTTCTCTAACCAGCCAAAATGTCTATACGCTAAGGTAACATGCCAATATTCAATTCCCATCTGATGAATTAAGGGAACAGAATAAAAATCTGTTGATTAAAGATGCTTTCCATAAAATGAGATTGCAGATGCACAGATGAAATTATTGCATTAAATATTTATGCAGTTTGGTGTTGGAGATGCTTTTCCTCTTTCGGTATGAGTGCGCGGCGGATGCAGATCGCAGGCCCGCATGATTGTTCCCTTGAAAATAGCTGCGCTGGAAGCTGCGTGATGACGCGGGGTGGCATCGCAGCCAGCACTCTCCGGGGCTACGAGCAGACAGTGGCTTGGCACCGGCTTAGGCAACAGATTTGTTTTGCTGTTTCCATTTTGGAAGAGAACGGTATCAAAGGAGTCAGTTTGGCCAATTGCTGAGGAAGAAGAGAAGTCCAAAAGACATAGCTGTTCAGGAGCAGCAAAATGAAATTCCCCACCACACCTCCGTCGTGAATTCCGTAATGAACTGGCAAACCTTGCGGTTTTTGTGAAACGGGCCACACGATGTGCCAAGTGCCAGGAACACCTCTTTTGGGAACAGCAAGTACATCTCATGAAACCTGCAGGATTATGCAGTATTTTATGTACTTTAATCATCTTCCAAGGATCAGCTTCCAAAAAGGCATTATTCAAAACATTCAGATTTGCCTTTCTGACAGAAACGTATGGTCCAGGCAATATCTGAGTGATGGAACTAGAGGTGGATTTTGAAATGGTTCACAATTGGGGAAGACCTATTTAAATGAAAGTGATTTAAATCCCTGATTTTTTAATTTAGAATAATAGACTAAAAATCCACTTGTAGGTTTCAGTTATTTTTTTAAAGCAAGGCTTGTTCTCATTAATTGGAACAATAATAAAATGTGATCTTCCAAAAGCCCTAACTTTTATATTAAATTTGGGATTTATTTTTGCTTAGGCAAGAGTACATACTATGTATTCACATTTATATATTTGGATATAGCATACAGTTACTCACAATTTTAACTTTAAAATTTGTAACGTGACTTAAATTATTTGAATTTTAAGAAGTTAAAAATAATGAATAATGTGTCTTAATCCATTAAATGAAATTTTTGCTTTTATTCTGTTATGCTACATGTGGATAGGAATTTGATGAAAATATACAAAATATCATTTTTAATTAGTTGCAGAAAACCATCCAAGGAGTGCATTTCATTAAGAACAGAAAAAAATAAGATTTTCAAAATATGTTTTGGATGACAGACTGATTACTAAGAAAGGAAATATTGATTGTAATTAGTTTTTTTTTCTAGTCATCATGTGAAACATTTTCAAAGGTATTTTGATACCTGAAAATGAAAGTGCAGTTGTCAGAAGAGCCAAATTAGACCAAAGCAGTAGGAATGAATTCAGTAAAGGCTAAACACCTGACAACTATCCCAGGAACTCTACCTAAGTATTTGATATTCTGGATCCACTTCTTTCAAATTTTATAATTAATAGATCACATATTTTCTTAACAGTTTCTTGTCATAGGCTGAAAAAGGAAGCCTGCCTGCTTTTCAGCTCAAAGTCATTTTTCCAGCATTCAAGGAATCAATCCAAATGAGAAGATATTCTTCAGCTCATTAAGATTTGTGAGGCGCTATTGGCTCAGTATATTTTTAAATGATTATTTAAAAGATTTTAATAGATTATAAGACTTTTATATTTTAACATTACTAATCATAATATCACATAGAATTTTAAATATGATAATTTTAAAAACAGAAATGCTTGTAGTTTAAATTAAGTAGCCATGTTTCAAAATTGGTTTTCATTTCTGCTTATAGTACAAATACCAGTAAAAGTTAATCAGGAAAGAAAATAAATACCTAAACTTTGCATATCTCTAACCCAAGAATATACGCATACATTAATATTAACAGCACACCTATGTGTCGCATATATAATCCTGTATAGTGCAAGTTCAGTAATATACTACCTTCTCGTTACAGTGATACACATGGTAATGAAGCATCACACGCTGTAATTCTAACTTCTCTCCAGGGACACGAGGCTCAGTTTGAAGTCTCATGTCACAACACCTCTGCTGTTTGAAAGCTCTGCAGATATGAGATGGTTATGCTATTCCCCAGCCTCTCTATAAACTATCCCAAGAGACCTACTGGCTTTGATGCTGCAGAATTTAGTGGAGGGGCAAGGAGGCGATATTTATACTGATATTATACATGATACCATGTCTGCATGTTATATTTGGGCCACTGATAAATCTTAAGTGGATTTGTTCATTGACTTACAAAGGTGTTTTTTTTATGGCCACAGAGTCTAGGTGGGTGGTTGTAGACTGCGTGAGTTAATCTCCTAAAGCGCAGGTAAGCAATCTCATAATTTGTACGCTTTAGGATGATCCAGCTGAGAAACTCATCCAGAAACATAAAAGAACCCTGATGAGAAAAAGATAAGCGACATATGTAAGTACAATCTCAGAACAGAACCTTTAGTGTTAATAGGATATTTTGTAGGAATCTCATTAGACTGTAACTAGAATTTACATACTGAACAATACCAAGCTAAATCTTTCCTTAAGGAGCAAAAATGAAACATAAACCTGGCTCCTTCTGGGCTTAATATATTCACTAAAAATAATTTTCTTCTTCATCTCAGACAGCAGCCACAGCCTTTCCTTTCTTTCCTCTACTAGCTTAGTTTAGTGTTTTTGATGCATTGAGCCCATAATCTCTTGACCACATTCAAACTAATTCCCTACAATGCAAGGTATAAAATTCAGGCCAGTGGTAACCTAAGGATTTTTGTCGTGTTTTTCTGTCCAGAAGATACTGATCTCTTTGTCTGTGGGAAAAATTTTCATTAGCCATTCAGTTCTTATTGTTTTCACTGGAAACAGTATATATGTCATGAAATCCTTGAGAATGAAGAGCTAAATCATGAGGAAGGAAAGAAAGATGTTAAATAATAATTATAAGAAGAGTTTGAGTATATGAGGAAGATAACTGAAATTGTGAAACGCGTGTATACTGCCAGGGAGTTTTAGCGAACAGTAAACCAATTTCATAGTTACATTTCCCAGTTTTGCAGTCGTCTTGTGTATTACACCCACAGAATGCTCCATTTCTTTCAATTATCAAGGTTACTGAACTTCAGATACACTTTTCCTACCGAGTATACAAATCAATTAAGTCAAAAGAACAAAGCTTTTTTTACATGCTGGAGAAATAATGCTCATTAAATTTTGGATAAGGTGCAAAGACAATTACTTCTAAAAATGGATGAAATTAATTGCACTCTTCGTTCCTTTTGATCTTCCTTAGCTTACAATATTCTTGTTGGTTTTCTTCCCCCTCTCTTGAATGTATCGGTATTCCAGAGACTATCATGTGTTAGTTATTAAAACAATATTTTAAGATTAATTTCGACTATGAACTTTACGCTCTGAATATAATAAGGTTGCATGAAAGAAACAGGTATCTATGAGATTTTGTCAGTACTTGTTCACTAAACATCATCAGTGCTGCATTAGGCACAATATTATGTAGGGGCTGGCGTGTTTTGTAGGGTCACTCTGGGTCCCAAAAGTGCACTCTGTAGGTGTAATCCTGCATTTTTTGTAGATTCAGGATCTCTAGTGATATTGGGTACGTAGTGATTTATCCCTGGCTGTGCTAGCACTGCGCATGCTCAACCCAAGCGTGCCGTGCATGCAGACTGCTTGGACATGAGCACGTGCTGGGCTCTGGGCACCCTCTGTGGCTCGGTAGAAGGAATGAATGGAGATTTTGGTTATGCTCCCCTGTGGCATGGGGTCAGGAAGCAAAGACCACGTGGACAGTGTAGATCTCTTGTCATGTTGGTGTAATACAATGTGAGAGATGTAGACAGCCGGTCGGCGGTCATGCATTTGCTGACAGTGTGGATGTGAGAAGAGCTAGTCTAAGAATACAGCATGCTCCAGCCCCCTCTCAGCCCACCTGCCTCTAGGGCAGTCCCAGAACAGCTTCTAAATCTTAGTGTCCGTTATGGCAAAGTCAGTAATATGCCTTATTTTTCAGGAAAAATAGGATTAATTAACATATGCGAATTTATAGTATTCATCATAGCTACTAATTAGCACTGCAGATACAACACAGTCTTAGTATGAAGTTTGATAGAAGTGGCATCCATAAGTACTGCTTTTTAAAATTTTTTTAACTCAGTTGATAATCATTTCTTTTGAAACGCATAATCATCTAGCAATGGTCTTTAGGAGAGAGTATGTTTATATATATGTATATTTATGTTATATGCTGTTTTAATACAAATATATTTTGAAAGTAAAAACACTCTCTTTTCACTAAATTTTCCACTACAGTTTAAGTATGGGGAAGTGGACACTTCTTGGTTTAACATGTAATTATGAAAATCAAGATAATGTGCTCATAATTATATACAAGAAGGGGAATAATATCAAGAGATCTACTGCTCAGAAGATAAACATGTTACTGAAAGTGGTTGCACGTTAGAGTATTCCTGAGATGAATCCCATGCTTACTCAAGTAAGTCACCTGTGGTTAGTAGAAACTTATGGCTAAGTACTGATGACAGGACTGTACTCTTAGTTTACTGGCATGTAGGCAATGCGTAGATTTCTGTGGATACGTACATTTAGTCGAGAAAACTTGTTTTTTGTTTCTCTGCTGCTCTATGTGTAGCTGATGAGAGTAGCAGGATATAGGAAACTTGGCAGGTGTTTGTTGAATGGAGAAGAGGGAGATGCAGGTCACATCTAGAGCATTTTCCATCTTGAATATTTGCTGCTCAAAGCTCTGTGAAGTTCAAGGAGCATGGCTGTTAGGGTCACTGCTGAATCAGAGACAAGGTTTATAGGAAAAAACGGTAGTCCTTAATTCCTCAGATTTTATCTAAGGATAACCTGTTCTCCACATGGTATGATACCAAACTGCTGGAAGCTATTTTGCATATTTAAATGAATAACATTCAACTATTAATAAACTGTATTTTTTTTCTCTATTTCCTTGCCTGTCATGCCAGGTATTTAAAAGGAGAAAAAGAAAATACCCAATCTTGCTTCCACTGAATTTTATATAGAGATAAGGGTGTTTCACAGTTATATTAGAACAGTTTTTCTCTGAAGTGCTAATCCAGACCACTGATGTGAATAAAACTTTTTCCACACATCTCAGTGGCCCTCAGTCTGCAAAATGTGTTATAAATGTTAGTCCTCACAATCAAGATGCAGCACAATACCATTCACTTTTTTACAGATGGGATACTTGAGCAAAAGTGATTGTCCCAGGGAGACATAGCTTAGCAGCAACGGAGTAAAGCAATCAGAACATCAGAGAACTCTTGGGTCTGAGCCTAAACATTGTGGTTTGTGTCTATGTTTGTGGGGAGGAGCTGGCTCTAGGACAAGAACTGATTCCTTCTAATGCAGCTATTAATTATAAAGCTTCAAGGACCACAGTTCTCTTTTCTCTCCCAAGTGGTTTCTATTGTCAAGTGTATTAGGTGGGTATGAGGCAAAAGTGTGTTGATTAAGGGCTAGCCTTGGAGTTCAAGTGTTCATCACCATGTTCTTTTCCTGTATGACTGATGAAACTCAACTATAATTAAACTTAAAGCCATAGATTTGGCAAAGAACAGTATCCATTAACTCAGCTGATGTCATTCTATCCTGTATGATTCATTAACAAGTAACAGTGTATGTTTCCTACAGTTTACCTAATGTCCTAGGACATTAAAGGTAATGGTAAAGTCTTGGGACAGTAGGATTGTTTATTTTCTTAATATGAGGGAAGTTGTCAGCTTAGCTTTGCCTAATTTTGGGGTGTTCACAGAACAGTAATGTTCTTAGAAGGGTTAGTATTCTGTTTATGATTGTTTAACATTCAGCACCAATGATTTTATTGAACAGACGCTGGCATTTTACTCATTATCACTTTGGCTTTCATGCCAGGTTCTTGCAAGAAGTGTACTTGATGCCAGGTGCCAAATAACCTTTTGTCATCATGCTGAATGAGGCATTGCTTTTGTTCTACAGTCAAAAGATTACATCCAGATCTTATGAACATTAAAAAAAAATCCATCTTTTCTTCTCCTTTCCTCTAGACACGCAAAATTTGGCAAGGACTAACAGTACTTCTGAATCTAATCTATACATTCTGCTCACGGTGAGACAAGAAATGCCCCTCATTTCTTAAGATCCTCACGAGCCAATTAAAGACCCATGCTAATTGCTAGGTTTTTTGGATCTGTCCAGCACTTGCCTAGAAAGATGGCAGAGCCATGAGGGCTAGGTAAGAGAAAGTGTTAGCACTTGGATCCTCACAAAATATGGGAAGGTCCCCAAAACATTTGCAATTCTGCTGAAAAATGGCTGTGTGCTAAAACCACTCATATGGCTACATGAGCCAGATATATGTAGGATGATCATTCTGAGTCATGCTATAAGAAGAAAAGCCAGCAGAAGGAACATAACACAAACCTGTAAATCCTTTAATTAATTGCAGAATTATTTATGTTAAATTATTGTACATTCACAGGATTACACATCTGCATTTTCCCAACACACTCCACAGTTTTAACCTAGCAACTAATTCCTAATTTGCTTTCATATATTCTTTGAAAAGGCAAAGAAAAGATTAAGAATTCTTACGTAAACCAGATCATTCCAGTGAAATAATTTTATTAGTGCAATCTGCTATACAGAGTTTTGGTGATAGAAGAGTGTATCTTGCAAAAGCAAGACCTGGATGCATAGTGTTGGGGGGAAGGGGTTGTTTTGTTTTAACACTGTCTTACAGTTGTTTTTGTTCAGTTCAGCCCAGAAATGACTTAAATACTCTTCTATAGTTCTCTACCAGTTTCCAAGGGAAAAAAAAGTGGTTTATGATGCAAACTGCTTCCATTTCTTTCTGCAAAAAACCTGTCACAGGATTTGAGTTATTCACTTGCCCTTTTAGAAAAATACAATAAAAAATGTCAGAAGACCTTAACACAGGGTGTAGGCCTGATTCATTACAAATTACACATCACTGTTTCTTAGCAGTTGAGCACAGTTTAAGAGAACTGCTCATCAAATCTTATGTTTTAAAGATATGGAGCAAGGAGCTTGGTTTTTGTAAACTGCTTTATTTAGTGGAAATCAAGGATGCTACATTAACTGACTCCAGCTGAAGATCTGTCCATCCCACTCTCTTAAATGCTGTTGTGTCTTTCATTTTTTGTCCTTGTCAGCTGGTGAGTTATTTGAAACTATCCTGGTTTCTCTTTCTAAAATTCTTTGGCATGTGTTTTGCAATTCTTGCCACAAGGATTGTTTCTAAATAAAACAGTCCTAGAAACTGGATGTGGCATTAGACACATTGATAACACAGTGGACTGCGATATCAGCTCAGTTTCTTAAATTCTGCTCATCCAAATCGAGTAATCTTTCCGCTATTCCAGTGTGACTGCTGGTCATGATTAGTCATTATCCATAATTGGGACAATGCACAAAGCACACCGACTTGTACATAGAAATATTAACTCTTAGGTACCAGTTCTAATCTGCTCATATGCAAGCCCTATGCCGTTTTATTCAGTAGCAGAGTTCTGCTCTTGCCTAAAATGGGAGCTTCAGGAATAGCTGAGTGAAGGACATCAAAGACTAAATGATTACTTGAAATAATCCCTCAGCTTCCCGCGTTGAAGGAACACTGCAATTACTCCAGCATTAGTTCGGGATCCAACATACACATTAGGCAGATGCGCAGTCCTGTTGGAGCCAAGACTCTTCTTTTTGACCGTTCTCTGCTAATCTTTTCTGGAGGCTGTTCTCTTCGCCAGCTCTGCCGGTTAGCCCCCGTTGTCTTTGATCCCTTTTTCCCTGGAGGCCGGGGCTCTGCCCGCTGTCCCTCCCCTCGTCCTCTTGCCACAGCTGTCTCACACCCCGTGGTCCCCCTCCCGCGTCTCCCCGTAGCCCTGCACCCGGCTCCGTGGGAAACGTCTGGCAGCGCGGTTAGGAAGAGTCACGTCGTGTTGCCCTCGAGCAAGCGGGCGAGGAGCACGAGCGAGCGCGGAAAGCCCTGTCAAGCACCAGGCGGAGGCGGAGCAGGGTGGAGGGAAGCGAGCGCGTGACTTCTTCCCCGTTCTGTTGACGCCCCTGTCAGTGTGGCAGCGTGACTCACGCGCTAGCGCTTGTGGTCCCTCACCCCACGCCTTCACAATTGCATCCGTGGAGACCGTGTGTGGGAATGAGGGATAAAACATGCTGCCTCCCAAGCTGCCGCTGAAGAGACGAGCAGGGGCGCAGCCGAAAGGCCATGGCCGCCTGCCTTCCCCGCGCGCGGCCTGCGGAGCAGCTTCTGCGCCAGGGCCGGGAGTGCCCCTGCTGAATTCGCCTTGCCGGAGCTTTGGTAAACTCAAGAAGGGGATTTAAATATTCCTGATCTTTATGATCATGCAGATGGTCATGCGTAAAGGCCTTTTGTGAAGAGGAAAATGGCTTTTCTGCTTGGTTATGGGATGAAGTCCTTTTCTTGGATGACTAGCATTAAAATACCCCGTAACAATGAGGTAAGAAAAGGAGAGGCAGCCAACAGGCGTTAGCACCACACGAAGGTGCAAACAGTCCTCATCTACTGGAGTCTGAGAGTGACTGTCCTGCAGAACAGACACTACCCGCTGTCCCGTCGCCAAGGGCACCTGCCACCACCTTACCGCGAGGCGGGAGCGCGTGGGGCAGCGTTGCAGAGGTGTCCAGATGTGTCTCCTGCCGAGGAGAAAGGGCAGGTCTGGGGCTTTGTTGGTAGTGCAGGTACAACAGCAAACTTGACCTGAATTCCTTCCCTTTCCTTCCAGGGCCACTGTCCTCTCCAGTGTCTCACCTCCGTATCCTGGTTGTAACTAATTGGATTCATCTGTCAAGGTGATGCAGCATTAATTGCCCTGTTTCTAAATTGCCCTCGCGAGTGATTTGGCAGAAGAGCTCTTCACCCCCGTGAAGCATTTTGGAGCTGTAGCCTGTCTTTTAGTCACTCCTGATCTAGTGTCGATTTTCCTTTGCCTGCTGTTAGGTTGGTTTCTAACGCCTTGAACTCTGCAGTGCCACTCCATGCTTAATAACCAAATTTAAAACTTGCTGACACACATTAGAGCTTATTGTCTGTTAGCTTATAACATGGATAAGTTCCTCCTAGATGTGGAGCTTTGTCAAATGTTTTCTGACAATCTAAATAACCAACATCTTTGACATTTACTGCACCCCTTTGCCAGGCGAGGCAGTAATAGGCTCAATGAAATCTGAGTTACTGAGGCATGACCTGAAACAATATTAGCTATCCTTGATTATGCTCTGAATTTTCATGTTCCCTTCCTCCCCAGCCCCAGTGTGATCCTTTTAATGGTTGTCTAAGATTTGCTCGACAACTAATGGGAAATGAACTGACTGGTAATTTCTTGCTGTGTGTCTGCTTGGCCCCATGCCAGTCTCTTGAAATAATGGTACTAAATATAAATTTTCATTACACCTTCTTCAATTTCTGTGTGTCCTTCATGTAGTACTTTTAGATGAGCATTGTTCGGCTCTGGTCTCTTATCAGTTTTAAGAACAACAATCCAGTTAATTGACAGCTTGGGTATTATCACCTTTTCTTTAATTCCTCACCATCATTTCTGTGTGTTGAGTCTTAGGCAAACGTCTGCCCTCTTCAGTTTTAAAGATAGGTACAGGAATAATTGCGGCATAGCCTTCTTGGTCCTTTACACTCCGTCACCTTTTTCTCCTGTCAGTTGCTTGGTGTATAATTAGGCTTAAAATATCTTTTAGTATTAGTTGCGATGCCTTGCACTATTTGATGCTCATTTTTCAATTTGGCTTTCTCATGTAGTTTTGATTGCCTTAGGCTCCTGTTATAATTTACATAATCCTCCTGTATTCTAGATCCTTGCTACCTTTTAACGCTGTCATTTTATCCTTGATACTATTTTACTCATCCTTTGCTTTTGCACACCAACTTCTGCTGTCATTTGTGACACATCCTGTAGATGTTTTATTGGAACAAGCATAACTAGTAATATCCTTCCTTTACTACACTTGATTTTCTGGACTCTATTTAAATCACATCAATTTTCCTAAACTCACTCCTTCAAAATGCAACTTTTGTAAAGTCCATTATTTTTGCACATTTTTTCTTAAGACAATCTAATGAATATTTTGAGTATACATACACGTCTCACTTTCTAAATCCTTAGGAGCCTCTAAGGAAATTCAATCTCTTCTCAACAGTTCATTTTTATTCAAGAAAAAGTGCAGTGTGTTGCAAATTAGGCTTTCCTGCTCTTCTCCTTAAATCATGAAATAATATTTGCTTATGTGAACTATAGCTGAAATTGAGATAAAGTCACGTAAGGCAACGCTGGATAATTCTTAAGCCTGGTAACTATAAATAACAATCATGGAATAACAGTAAATAAATTTACTGCCTATTGAAATCAGAGTTCACTCATAGTAGGACAATTTACATACAGCTGTTTGGATCAGTTTAACCGCTGTCTTTCATCTGATGTAGAGCTTTTTTTTGGAGCAAAGTGAGTGTGGAACTTTCCCTGTTGGGTCTGAGAGCTGCCTATGCTCATTTTATAATACTTTGCCACAGATGTTGACTACAATAGCAAGCAAAAAGCCTAACTCATACCACAAAACTGGCATCTCTCTCACACGTGCAATTTCCTTTGTGCCTGCTATTGAGGTTCTGGAGGATCTTAATGAAATTTTTATAGTCAATGTTGGGTCTGTCAGCAGAGAGAAATAAAATTTACTCTGATGTCACCAGTGACCTGGGCTTTTCTACGGTCCGCTGCACTCTCACGAGATATCGCTGAATGTGTTCAGAAAAGATTTATACCTGAAATCTCAGAAGAGATTGTCTTGATGTTGTTTGCCCTTGTAAAATATCATGAACATAATCCAAGGAAAGACCATTTTAACCAACATTATGAAATATAATAAACATTTGAAAACAAGATATCTTATTATTTAAAGTAACCATTAGATTAACTGCTTTGGTGTCTTTGCACAGATGACTCAACAGTCCTACCACTCTGAGACAGACCTACCATTTTGCTCAGAGAAAGTTTTTATTACTGCAGTATGGTTGTTGCTAGTGCTATTACATGTTTCAGATATGCTATTTTTTTCACCTGAAAATGGGTATTTTGGCATAAGACAAAACAAAAGAAACAAGTCTAAAGAGCATATACTAAGCCTGATGCTTTTTGTAGAGAAAAAGGCAAAAAGAGAAGCAGGTACATCAGTACCTTGTTGTTTGGTGGAATCGTTTGTAGTAGTGACTTCCAAAATAATGAGGTGTCACTGTGCTACTGTTAATATGAGAGAAGGGCAAGCTTTGTGTTCTTTTGGTGAAAAGAAATCAAACTTTCCCTGCCTTCTTATACTTTGCGTTTTTCTTCCGCTCTCTTCAAAAAAATCTGTACTGCCAAATAATTGTCATAATGGAGTATTTCGTTATTTTTATCCTACCCATCTATTTCTATGAAATAGAAAGCTTATTCAGTGTTTGTCACTTGTCTGCCTGCTCATTCTGGAAGAGCATCTCAGTTTTAAACCATCTACAAATCATATTCCTTTTCTCATCAGTGGCTTAGGTAGCCAATTATTTAATCAGTTTTTCCTCAATAAATCAAGGATTCCATCTGTGAACTGTGAATTAACTCACTTTGCTGTTTACTCGGTTTCCTTATCTTTCTTTGGAAAATGCATCCTTTTAATGGGAACTTGAGACTCAACTTTGCATACCAAGATCCATGCTAGCCCATTTTCTGATGTTTCAGGGAAAGGTGTAACTCTCCTCACTTCTTTTTTGCTTTGTCAGTTGTGGACGTGTATTTCTAGGGAGCAATCTTAATGTTTACAACTGTATTTGATCACGCTGTACCTTGAACAGTAAGATGTATTTTTCTGTGCCATCAATATGGACTAATATGCTATTTTAGAGTAATGGGATATGATGCATTTCAGGTGTCCTTATATCTACAATACCTAGATATTTTTTTACATCCTTCTAGGCTATTAGTCTCAGTATTTTACAATGAAAGAGCATTCCACAGTTTAATTACACGTTTTGTACAAAATATTTCCATTTAACAGTTCCAAACTGTCTCTTCCCTTTGAGAATAACCATTTTGGCACAGCTCCCATCCTTAACAATGGCAGTGTCACATATAGTCCCTAAGTGTTTGAAAATTCTTTTCTTTAGTTTTCATTTATAAAATGTGGCTTCCACCCTTCATTATGCCCTCACTAGTTTAATTTATGGAGTGGCCGCTACTATTGTTTTCACGGTAACAGCAATGTAACCAATAGTGGCTGTGTTTTAGTAGGATATGTCCTTACACTGCCAGTGTGGTTTACAAATCCCAGGGTCCTTGCTCAAAGCCTAGTTCTATTTCTTATTCTAGATCAGTTCACTAGATCAGATTAGGAATGGTCATTCTTGATAGCTATGCATGAGCAGGTATCTTGCTACAGAAGACTGACTTGAAAATAATTCTTCCTACTGGAGAGGGAAAAATTGTGTGTCTAATGCAGTAAAAATGTTGCTAAATGCTAAATTGCAACTTTCTTTTTCATGAGTTTTGGAGATGGTAGAAACTGGAAAGGGTCAGTCTTACTAGCCCACTCCAAAACCTCTGTTGGGAGAGTTGTGTGTGTGAGAGGGCAAGTAAAAAGATTGTCTTGCTGTGCAGACAGGAAAGGAAAACAGTATAGAGAATTTATATTATTTATCCTCGGGTATTCCTATCCCGAGTTCAGCAGCAATTTAGTCCAAAGAAACTGCGTAAACCTTCAGGATTTCTGCTAAACACAGTCAACCTGTTCTGACTCCAGGGCATAGGACTGGGAGGATGTCCATTTGCATCCATATACACTGCATTTCCTTCATCTTCTTGGCTTATTGCTCTCAAAAAGAACTGCCTTAGCAAATCAGAATACTAAGGCAATGCTATGCTGTTGCTAGGCAATAACTGCACAGTTTTGTGCAATTTTCTACCTTCTGATGGGTGATGTAACTAATCTAGATTTGCTGTCTCACCGAAGCCCTTATCTGAACAACTCATGGCAAGAGACAAGGATGGTGATATAACATGGGTGCTACATTTAGTATTAATTAACCTAATATATCAACTATTAATTAACCTTATATATCTAGAATACATAAAGTACTTTACATTGTTTCCAGCTTCTTGCTCCAGAAGGAAAATGTAAACAATCTGAAGTATCACAGTGTATGTGAGATAAAGCAATTACTAACTTTCAGATGCTAAAAAAGAAAATCAAAAGATGGGAGGAGGGAAAAAAATAGAATGAAGAAGAGTGAGATAAAGATGTTAAAGTGTTTAAACAATCAAGTGCTTTTCTGTGTAAGTACCTAATTGTTTCCAAGTATGAAGACTATGATGTCCTCTGTAATTTAATAATGTTGCATGTCACGCTATGCACTTTGGTCTCAGCCTTAGTACATATTCAGCCTAGAATGTGCTATTTACCTTCTGCACAGTACTATTATTCAAGTTATTACATCTGCCAGTGCAGTACTACAAAGTCTGAAGTACAACTTAAGTTAGCAAATACTGAGTAAAATTGAAGTGATTCTAAAGATTACAGACTTACTGTAGCTGGTGGCAGGTATAATGTGCATGCAGCTTGGCGTAAATATTTGTTTGTCATCATTATTTGATCCAAAGGACTAATTTCAACTTTGACATCGGATAAACAGAGGGGGTTTCTACCAGCACACTAAGATCAGAAGGGCTTCACAAATAGAATCCGGCATGCAATTAAACCATTTGCAGATATTAGGTAAACTTTTCACTCTGAGGCCAAGCCAACTCTTTGTGACATCCAAGCCTGCCTTTTATAAGTCTCATTTTTTAGTAGGTCAAGAGATCTAAGCCTTAAATGAAGCAGGCTGTAGCAGACGCAGATTTTCATCACCAGTGGGATCACGACCTTGCAGTGTATATTGAATTTAAGTTTAATACTGTAATGGATGGGACTTGTAATAAAAATCACTAGATGTTTTGTGGATGAGTAATAAAGAGTAGATCAGAGTCTGGAACTTCAAGAATCCAGAGTACAAATGAATTTCAAACTGTACTGAATTTATACTATCTTTTGGCATACTTTTTGTGCTTTGGAAAGCTTACGATAAAATTCAGGCCTTGTCCATTATTTAATTACTTTGCTACATTTTTTGCCCCTTTCCTAGTAGCTTAATAGGTAGTTTGCATAAAATGCTACCACTATTAAATATGTTTGTGTAGCTAGCAACACAGTGGTGTTCCTTCTGTCCTAATGTATCACTTAAATGGAGATAAAATAGTGATTACACTTACTCTTTAGGACCATAGACTTGGATTTACTTTCAGCTGTTGCTACATACGTAACCATTTTGGCAGTCTCATTTAAGTTTTTAGAAGACCAGTACTTGCTGCTATGCTTACTCTGACTTGAGGCAGAGTTTTATTTTACAGTCTTGTCATTAACCTGCTCGTCTTTCACCGGTAATAAATGTGAACAATCCCGTTATCCTAGCAGGCAAAAAAAAGTAGAATGTTTGAAGCCTATAAAAGAGCATTAACTGCTATGTGGCATTTTGCTGTGGCTGTGATTACAGATGTGGCATTGCACTGTCTTTAAAAAGCATGAAGATCAAGAAGCCAAACTCATTGCATGTGAGCATTTGTAGAGATGGGCACGTTGCTTTCACCTTTCGCAGAGAAATGAAAGACTGCCTGAGATTGCCAGGGGTGGGTTAACAGCAGGGTCAGACATACCTGCTTCTAAATTTCCTTCAAAAAGAAAGATGGCACAGTGCAACCTTTGCTTGGGAGAGCCATGCCACATGTTGTAATGGCTCTGTGACACCAATCATTTTCTGTGAAGCACAGTATATTTATTTTCCTACATTATTTAACACTTGCCCCCAAACTGTCAGTAGCAAGGCTTCTGTCCATGGGACTCCCAGTAAAGTCATGGCGAGATTGATGATTTAAATGCCCTTTTAGAGCTTGGTAAAATTAAGGGTTTCAATTACTGAAATTGATATGGGGTATTAGTGACAACAAAGCCTTCAAAATGGCATGGGAGAAAGGAAATAAAACAATTACACGGAAATAAAAGATTCTACAGACTTCAAATTTCACAGGTCCTGTAGGAGGTTTCCTACCATGCTGAGTAAATCCTCCCGAGAAACAGCAAGTTTTCCTAAAAGAGATGCCATCTCCCTTACTGTACAGACAGCTACAACTCCTGTTGTTGCTATTACTATTATTTTGATAAGTTCTGCATCATATCTCATGTCAGCAGTCATGCTAATTGAAGTAAATTATAATTAATGATTAGTAATACATTGCATCATAAGCATGCATAATTCTTGAATAGTAACAACAAGCCCGAGAAAGTTAATAACTAGCTCTGGCATGGCATGAAATCAGGCAGGAGGACATATTCAGTAAGACCAGCATGAAAGGGAGGAAAACCCTGAAGTTTTCAGTGCAAACTTTAGTGTCCATGATCTATGAAAAGTTTTCAGAAGTTTGCCTTCACTCAGAACAGACATCCTGCGAGTATATCATACAGCTCCTTATTTTACTTCTCTTTTCATACCCTCCATCCACATACCTCTTCAGCTCTCAAAAAATAGTAATATAAATGCACAGGGAATTACGTATGTCACATGAATGTTCTTTTCCTTTTCATCCTCCATTAGGACATTCTGATTTATAATGGCAAATTATTCAGTATTAAGCCAATTATACCAAAATGGTGGTATTAGTCTTTGGATTGAAGCATAGGACAGATACTGGCAATATAAAACACATCTCGCTTGGTAAATATTGCTGAAGAATACCTGTGCGCTTCTTTGGGAATTATCAGAAAGACTGGAGTGACAGCTAGGAAGCTCTCCTTTCAGTACTAAACTAATTCCAACCAAAAACAAGTTGTCAATTTTTTGTGATAAAACTCTAGCCTATAGCAGGGAAAGATTTGGAGAAGGCAGAAGAGAATTTCTTCTGGCAGCTTCTAGGGAAGCATACTGTGGAAGAGGCTGAAGAGCAACTGGAAAGCTGTACTGTGCTGGTCTTCATGCTATGGAAGGAAGAATCAGACACCTTATCTAGGTCCCTCTATCCCCTTCTTGAGACCAGCGTGACTGGCAATGCAAGCCCTTTACAGTTCTCCAGAGTAATACAATGAGGGGTTTGTGCATGGGGTATGTTAAAAAGTTTTCATGCATTTTGCTTTGAAATGGAAAGACTGCTGCAAGTAAATGGCACTAGTGGTGTTTCAGAGCAGCTGTTACTGCGTCAGAAACGTGGTCCGAGGGGTGAAGACCTCTGCAGTCCGAGTGCGATAGCGCACAGTTCCCCACTGGAATCGGAGAGAAGTAACAGAATTCTTCTTTCAGGAATCTAATCTTGCTTTTCAACAACTAACACTGTAACTGTCACATTTTGATGCTAATGAATTTCGATAGCTGTTGGTACTGTGGTCAGAAAGGGACAATAACACTGCAAGGAGCCAGCTCTGATGAATGCTGCGTGAAAGATGGGAAAGTTCTTTGGCCATTAGGGATGACTGATGCTTTAGTGGAACCATATAAATGATGAACTGAGGTAATACATTAGGGCACAGTATGAAACCCCTCTAAACCTGAGAAATATATCACCAATCAAATTTCTTTTGAAGGTCTTCTCCTTACTATCAAGGAGGACTTGATGGGAATCCCTGTCTAGTCTCCACTTGATATATAGCGTTTAAATGCTGCTTGATGTTTTCCTTTCACAGATGTTATCAGTTGGGGAGTGATACTGTTTTGGCTTTTAGTGGAAAGAAAGTCTTGTTTTTGGTATTAGGGTTTTTTTAACTGGGTACAAAGGTTGTTTTGGCTTGGTTTACTTTAGAAGAATAGCGCTGAAAATATTTAGAGAAGCACACACAGGCTGACATTTCTGATGGCTGCTGTAAATCATCTCGGCTGTCAACTGAACATAGCAGCTTTTGAAGGAGAGTATCAGTCATCTTTTGCAATTTGACTGTTAAAATAAAGTCCTCCAGGTGTTGAGTAGGACCTGTCCTGGATATAGCCTTACACGGCTATATCATTAACAGTGCTACCTTGTTAGATGGATTTAGAACCAGGAGAAAATGAATGTTTATTCTATTTTGATTTCACTTCTGTTTGTCAGAGGGAGGTGGGACTTCCTTTGCCCAACTAACACGTTTGATACAGTCAATAGGGCTTCTTTACTTGCCAACCCCACAAGACATCTGTGCTTGGGAAATGTTGCTGAAGAATAGTTTTGCCTGACTTCTAAAGTATTGAAATCAGATGCTGTGCAATATTTTTCAGATTTTCGACATAACTTTATAAGATGTAACAGTCATTTTATCTGCCTTTATTCCTGTTCACCTTAGAAGTTCTCTTCTTCTTGATTCATTCTCTGTTTTTAGTTAACCTAGAAACAGTTCAGTTCTAGTATCACACTGCCAGGAACAAGTATTTATTGACTATCCTTAATGATTTTGATTTTATCATTGATAATGAGATTTACCTGTTCTGGTGTAGGCTGGTGTGTTCTATTTCAATGTTTATCCCAGCTGTCTGGGTATTAACACATAGATTATATATGCTAAGATTATATATGCTGTGTTTCTTTTGGTGTATTTGATTAAGTACATTTTTTAGTTGTTAAGTTTTACTATATCTGTGTGTTCCAACCTATATTAGATTTTACCATGTTCAGGCCACTGGTCATCATGAAGTCAGGTGAAGCTGGTGTCTTATTTTCGTCTGTTGCATAATCTGAAGATTTTTGTCCATCTGAGAATCTGACACAGTATATGAAGTTGTATCTTGCACATATACTAACATACATAGAAAATGAGGTGTAAGTTTGATACATAAGCTCTAAAATATTTACATTTTCCATAAGAATAGAGTGCAGAAAAATCCAGCTCTGGCTTTTATGTTCTTCCTCTAAGGTTACGATCCTTCTGTCTTCATCCCATTTCACATGCCTTAAAAGTCTTACAGAATGATATCACTGGAGCAATCAAATATTAAATTTAAATGAGGGTAAGGATTTATGTCTTCCATTATGGCTCCCTTAATATTTTCATTTTCTGTCCTTTCCAACCAAGCATTGTCTTTAAAGACCTATGTAGTAGATGGATTAAGGAATCAGTAAAGACACTGGGGCATAATCTGAGCAAAAGTGTATTTACTGTCTGACCATTCCATCATAACAGAGAGAGAGATTCAGATTATGAATCAATGTGGAAATACGATCTGGATGTTCAAAAGAAAAAAAAATACAGCTGGCAGGTTTGGAGAGGAAAGGGGTTGTATTTAGAATGCTTTGTCTGGAGAAATCTTTCTTCTGGCCCAGTCAAATCAAGCCCGCTGTGATTAGCGAGAAGTTTGCTCTTGTATAATATTCTAGAGGTGTGTTGGTTCTTTTATTTATCAAATGCTTGCAGGCTCCAGTAATGTTTCAAAACACAGATGTGAGGCTGAGAATAATGTATAAATGATGTTTAACTCTCATTTAATTTTTTTTCTTGATTGCATAAATTGCATGCTTAGTTTTTCCTTTTATTAACAGTTGTCATTTTTTCCCTTCACATGCAGTCTAGGTAAGATCACATCTGTAGGAATCAATATAACAATGACATTATGTATGTATGTTGTTATTTAACTATTACTCTCTAGGGCATAGTTAAGTCAATTATATTTTACAGAGAGTTTCCGTAGACTGTTTTAATGATTACAATCTGTTCTGTAGAAAAACTCTGCAAATCAGCATTTTCTTGGCATTTCAAGGATAGTAATGGCATTGAATGGGTAAAATAATAACGGAGTATCTGACTGACATGATCCTGCAAGCACTATATGAAATAATGCATGAAAAATCTGTAACTAAACTATTGGATAAACAAATAATCTTTATACAAGATATTATCACCAAGACTTTTTCAAGTCATCTAGCATGATAGCCATCCCTGAAATTATGCCTGTAAATGTCAAAATATTAATATGCACTGGTATTATTGAGAAAACTGTCAAATATTCATTTTGCTCTCTTCTGAATTATTTTGTATATAGATTAAGTAGGCATCAAATTGTGCTTAAATCAAAGATAAATAATTGCTGTTTTGTATGTCTTTTTCTGAGAACTGTCCAAAAAGGAGGGTGAAATTGGAAGTTGTATACAATTGTGTTTTGCCAGTGTGTAATGATCTAAACTTAAAAGCATATAAATCTTCTTTTGGATGATAGCTAGTCTGAATGATTTCTCTAAATATTCCTTCTAGCAAAATTCTTTTATAAATCAGATGCAATTTATGCTAACATTGATGTGATGAGCATCATCTCGTATATCTCTTCCCAAATAATATCCACCTACAATTTTTTCAGAGTCCCCAAACTCACAGAAGATATGAGAAAAATGATCTTATCGTTGTTTGCCCCATTTTGAATCATTATCTTAATCCGTCAAGGTGTTATATGCTGAACAGTATGCCCAAGCTAGTTTAATTGCAGTAATACATTGTGTTGACCAGAACCAGATAAAATCCTTTTCGGTTCATGATACCATCTTTTATGGCAAATAGCATAACCTAAAATGCATGCACAGGAATTTTTTTTCTCTCTTCCTGCGTCCAGTGTTCTGCTCACTCACGTATTGATACTATCCATATGAATGTGAGAACTGTATTATCCACAATCATGTTTAATCATTATTTCTAATTATCACAAGCTCTTCCAGTTTCATCAGTTATGGAAACATGGCCAAACCACAAATAAGGAAGAGGTGGCCACTGCTAATTTCTTTTTTGCATGCTAGTTGCAGCTTTAAGGTAGACGGTGAGAAAAAGTGAGGGCAAAATCTTGATCAGGTAGTCTACCAGCAGAACAGTTTTAGGATTTCTGAGCGCTGGATTTGCTTCTTGCATTTACAATTTATAGTTAGCGGGTTGACCACTGTACATATGAAACGAGTGCTTTGTTTTCAGAAAGTTCAAACAACACAACTGAGAATCTGTCCATCCCAAACACTTAGCATTAAGTATTTTACTCCCTAAGGTGCTCTAATACTAGTTACAGAAGGAGCATTGCTAATGAGCACATCCATATTTATATGCATTTGAGTTGCACAGAGTTTTTTAAACCTAATGCATGAAGTACCAGATGCAGGAGATGTAATGTGGGCTTTAAATTGTGGATCATAATTTCATAGACCACAGGGGCCTGAGAAGATTCTGTGAAGAATGCATCTATGTCAGATTTTCACCAGAGTTGTATAAAACCAAGGAGAGCAATTGATAAAGTGTCAGGAACAGAGGTTTTCAGTAAGAAACTGTTTGGATGTTTCTTGTAGAAACTCCAGAAAGTGTAAAACAAAAAGCATAGAATAGGTCCTGCCCTCATCTTCTGGCAGCCTGAACAGCACAGACATCAGCAAGAGAGGGTATGTTGGGAAATGAACAGCAGAAAAAGAAAGGAAGAGTATGGGTGTGGAATGGAAAGGGGTTGAGAAGCTGGAATTGATTACATTTCTCTGGGAAATGCTTATTTTGAAATTATATTTAGGAATTACCTCTTCTGCTTGGAAGACAATTTGTCTTGACAAGCCCTTTTAAAGCGAGCAGAGGAAACGCATGAGGGAACTGAACTGGTAAGAAAGGATGCTGTGTGTGAGCGCAGGTATCTGTTGCTTAATCTGGGATCTGTGCGTTCAGCTTATATTATTATTCTCTTAAAACCTTTTCGTTTTCCCTCTCCATTCATCTGAAGAAATATCCTCAGAATCCTGAGAGAACGGGACTCTGACTGAAGACACTCAGCAACGAAAACTGTAGGTGATTTAGCTTTACATCCTGCCACAGTAGCAATGTTTTCTTCAACAGCGTTTTATTTAGTCCCTTTTGAAATGTTCTCAGTGTTTCTCAGCTGATCATTTATGGCCATGAGACGAGTCATAAAGCATAATCAGGATGTTTATAGGATGCTGGTGTTTCAATACAATCCAAAGTGAATTAAAAGTCTGTCTGAAACATCGTGCTCACTTTTTCCATCTGGATCAAGTGTTCCTTTTCAGCCTCTCACAACACAAAACCGTGTTATATAGGCTTATCTCTGTTACCAGTTATATACTTTCTTTTTATGTTTAACGTGAAATGAAAGGGCTCATGAAAATGTTTAGGATAGATATAGAGTTGCCAACTTGAAAGGTTAAAAAGTAGTGGCTCTAAGCAATGAGGTTTAGTTATTTCCCTCGGGAGAATTCCATGCACCACGCTGACAGGACGTTGCTGCTGATGTTCAGTCTAAATATTAATGTGCTCCCATTGCTTCTTGTCCTACATCCCCGTGATACTCTACGTTACTCCTGCGTGTCTATACCTTTTTAATATGTGCACTGTTTTCTACTCTCATGGCTTTATTTCTCCAGTGATCAAAATACTTGGCCTTCTGTTCTGGACAGAATGTCCAAAAGAGAGGATGTTTGCAAAACCAAGTGTTTTCAAAGCTACTTCTAGAACATTTATTGTCTGACAGTTGGCAAATGCGAACACACAAAAATCCTGCTCCTCCTGTCCTCTAAAGAATGAATGGAACCTAACGAAGCAAGGAGACTATCTTAACTATGGTTAAAGGCTATAACAATAGGCAGATTTTCACCATCATTGTTGAATAAAATACCATGATGTACTTCTCTTAGGGTATAGCTTAATTGATTTTCCTCATTCAAAGATGTGAATTGGAATAATCGTGAAAAGTGTGAATCCTTGAACATATACCAGGCTTTTTCATTAGCAAGCTTCTGCATGTCCTTCTAAGTTCTATATTACTAAAAACTCATGTCATAAAGACAACTATCCGTGGATGTCTGCACTTGCGTGAGTCAGTAAATTGTTTATTTTCTCAGTGGGAGTTCACTCAGGACACTGAGGAGCTATTTCCTCCTAATTAGTTCCCCAGATTCCTCCTATAAAAAAAAAATCTTAGGCTTCAAGGAGTCTGTTTGGGTCATTATTTTCTTGATAAATGTACTCGCCACCACTCCAGATTTCCCAGAAGGGATGCTGCAGGGTAGAAGAATGTTGTGTTACACGTTATGTTCCATGATTGGTTCAAATTACTCAATTTACCCAGTATTTTCAAAAAACAATCCTAAATCATCAGTCAGCCACATCCTAATTTCAGTGCTGATGCCAGACAGTCATTTTTCCTCAGAGCATCACCGAATAAGCTCTCCTCAGCTTGTTTCATACTTTGATGAACTAGATGGCTGTGGGGACTGGTACTGAGGTTTGAGACCTTTCATTTGAGATGTTGCTAGTTGTTTTCATCGTGGATAGCTTTGCATGAAAGGAGTGGGCAATGCTGATTTTATATGTACTAGGCAAAGATTATTCACTTTTAAAATTTACCAGCATACTTTACCAAACTACTCTAAGGCGTCATCTTGTCAGATATGTATGCTACACAAGGTGTTTTATCTTGGCTAGTCTTTGATGGGAACCCACAATTAAACCTAAGATAGTGTAGAAAGAAGATGTCATTATATAGCAGGTGCTAAGGAGACAAGCAGCATTGTTTTGGTCTTTAGATCAACAAATACTTCACCTCTATGGTTCAGTATTGTGAAGCACAGCTTGGCGTTTTCATTTATTCTATAGGCCCTCATTCAGTCTAAGTTTTAGGCTGCTCGAAACAGGTAGGCTGAGCTCAATTCCCCAGCCTAAACTGCACCTCAATACCTGGATTCTGTATGGGCCTTTAGAGGCACGTAGGCAGTTGGGTAGACTAGGCCCTATGAGTTAAGTAAAATTACAGATGTACAACACTGGACCATAGCAGGTGTATTGAAATGCTCACTGCAGATATACTCATATTTACATCCATGCCAGCCGTACAGCAAAATATTTACAAAACAAATGGTTGTCAAGTGCTATGGAGCTGATTTTGCAGCAGCAGTGCTCATCACGTGTTTCTGTCACCGAGGACTGCTTAACCTGCAGGTGGCTGTGGAAGGAGGCAAATACCCCCTTGGGATAACTCATCCTTATACTAGGGCCACTGCAACACCTATGCTGCAAACAAATGTCTGTTGTAGTACCAAAGCCCCTCTTTAATCTGCATCATTTTGAAAAGTTAATATTCCCAAAGCAATAAGAAAATAAGAATAATTTTTGCTTTTATTTGGATTTATTATTTTGGGACATTTGCTTGACCAGGGCCTGATTAAAGGCCTGCAGATAGAATAGAAATGCACCTTTCCATTGATAGAAAATGCACCTTTCTTACTTCTGTGATTATGAAAATAGCTTACAGACATGCCTCTTATGCCTGCAATCATAAGATATGCAACCCTTTCTTGCAAAGTCTCTGAACTACATATGTGCAACACAAACCCAGCATGATTGTAAACACTGAGAACATTTTAGAATAAAGAAAACAGGGAGCTGAGGAAAACAGACACAGTGCAATTTGTATTTAATATTAAGAATTGAATTACAACCATTAGATGCCTTGTTATATTTTTCCTCTGCTAGAAACAAACTGAAGCAGCAGCAATGCCCAGCTCAGCCACGTCGGAAATGCAGCCACACTGACTGCACCCTCTACTGGCTGCTGTACAGATGATTTTGATTTTCTCTCACTATAGGAGAAATCCTAGAATAATAACATTTGCCAGCAAAAATGTTATGGTATCACTATTAAAAGTAATAGGAAATGTTGGTGTCCAAAGAAAGGAAGTGAAAGGTGTGAGAAATAGAAAAACAATGAATTCCTGAATCTGCAGAAACTCGGTGGAGAGAACCACTGTGCTTAGCTTCTCCAGCGAGGGGATGCTGAAGTTTGCCACAGGTTAAGCAGTATGGCGCTTGTTGTGAATGCCAGGCACGTTGTTCATTAAATTCTGCAAATGCCAGATGTGGAAAAAGGTGGCATTCTGCAACCAAAACTTTCTAGAAAGTTGCAAATTAAATTCAAAGTCATGTCTTTCTGGAGGTGGGATTCAGCTTAGCATCAGGTATGTTATTACAAAGTATTTGAACAGATTTCACTTTTAGATGTTTCTAGAAGATTTTGTTTAAAGAACAATTAAGATTTCAAAGTCCATGCAGAGTGCATGACCATAGTATATGAGGACTCTATATTCTCCGGGGTTATGATATTCATTAAATAATAGGCTTCTCCAGTGCTATAGCTCTTTTGCCTTTTCTTCCTTTTTCTTACTCCCTCTTCTCTTTCTTTTCCTGTATGTAGTTAATGTTCAGTGCAGGATGCAGTTTTGGAGACACAGTCTTCCTTTTGTAGAACAAAAAGTGGAATGTTTGGGTAAACCCCCTCTCCTCGCAACTTTATGCCTCGCTTTTGACGGGGATAGACTGTTCTTCACAGTAGTCAGTCTGCCTAAAAGGATGGCAGCTCAGGCACCCTGAGGTTCTAGTTTGTCTGTTGTGGCAGACACAGGTATCCAAAGATATTTCACACAGAGTAAGTGGTGCCCTTTCTGTTTTCTAGAGGGACTTGTCAGCTGGGTGCTGTAGATCCTCTGCTATCGCGCGTCTGGCTAGAGATGCAATGGCACATGATCTAACGCGCACCTATTATATAGCTAAAACAAAACCTTTCAAAATATGTGATGGTCTGACACTAAATAATTAAAATGGCTAGATTATACAATAATGCTAATAGTGTGCTCTAAATAATGACTTGTTGATACTAAAGTGAGATTTTCAGAAACCATGAGCTGCCTCCCGTCTACTTTCTTGAAGGTAATTGTATTCAAAAAGATTGGTGCCCTCCTAGTACCTGCAAAAAATAACTGCCCTTCAGGTTCCTTAGTTTAGGACCTCTTTAGGTCTCTCTGCTTTGGAAGTTCTTGGCAAATTGTTTACTCTCTGCTTTGTCTGTTCTTGCCTATACATCGAGACCGTGTGATTTGTCATTGCATAGTGAATCAGGCTCCAGAAATCATGAGCTTTAAAACATATGAAGATAAGCAGGTGAATGTATTACCGTTTGTATGATAGTATCGTAGTAAAAATACCGTATCCTGGATTTCCCATCACTTCTGAGGCTGATTAGTGTATAGAAAATGCAGGAATATTTCTTTTATAGAATGCTTTTTGTTAATTCAGTACTTTCTAATGCGGATGAGAGGAGAACTTCATAAACTCGTTGTATGGGCTCATCTACAACACCGTTCGTCCCGCACAACCCTCCTCAGAGCCTGGCCTCTTTCAGAGGCCTCTCAGTGCCCCGCAGCAACGCGGCCGCGGCGCTGCACCTGCAGACCACGGCTCCTGCCGGCACCAGACAGCTGGGCTGGCAGGGGCGGCCCGGCTCCCGCGCGGAGCGATGCTCTGCCGTGTGCTTGCTCCCCGGCCTGAGACTCCCCTCCATCCTCCTCTGCCGGGGGAGATGGTCTCTGCCTCGGAAAAATGGATTAGGGAGAGAGAAAAAAAGAGTAGGAGAGAGAAGACTGTTTGCTCAAGGCCTCCCACGAGTCACGGGCAAAGCCCCTGACTCCGAATCCGGCACCCAAGTACCAGACGGCCCCAGCCTCTTTTGAATGCAGCTCACGTAAAACAGGTTGAAAGTGGTTCACTGCTTTTTAAGAGCGTTTTCAATTTGCATTTTTTGCAGATATTTTTCGGTTGTCAGGAATTAACTGGGACACCGTGAGTTTTAATTAATGAGATCAGGTTATTTGGTGCATATAAAGAAATTTTTTTAAGAAATATCTCACAATGTTTGACTCTGTTGGCCAGTCGCCCTAATGACAGCCAGGCTAATTATACCGGTCACTGAGTTATCAGTGCAATTGTAACTGGAGGCAAGCAGACTCCAATCAAGCAAGAGAAACTGGAAGTAAAATAATGACATATTTCACAATCATCTTATTACTGACTCATTTAAATAAGGATCTAAAATGTTTTATCAGTGCTGAGAGAGCATCAAGATTTCAACAAGTCTTAATTCACAAAACTTGAAGCTTTCCTGGCTTATGGAAACTGGCTGGTGAAGAAGTAAAAGATGTTCCTCTGTAAATGCATGCAGAAAACAATTTACTCTTTTTACTCGCAAATGCTAACAACCCAGCCTACCTTTTTTATTTTCCTGCTGAGGGCAGCTATTAGGAGACAATCAAAATTCTCTGATAAGGCTCTTCTAACTTCCATCTCATTATGCCAGAGGTGAAGATGGTCCCTAGTTCTCTGTCATGTAGTTACTGAGTCAAAAAGAATAAAACCTGTGTGTAATACTTACGTAATGTAATGTAAAAACTGCATGTAATACTTACTTCTTTAGGAAATGTCCCAGTATGCTTTAAAATTCAAAGAAGGAGTATATAATATGTACCCTTTTCAACTATAGATTTAAACTAATTTAATTAAAAAACTAGAAATGGGTTGGCTTTCACACAGTGTAGCCAGAAAATTGTTTACATAAATGATTTCTGTAATCAAAAAATAGCTTCTAGCCCCATACTTTCCTATATCTGGTCACTGCAAAACAAGGTATTAATAGATTCTGTCTCCAAAGAGTAACTGAAATTTTGGAAAGGGACAGAGTCATAAAACTCCTCTAGACTAAAAGTATTTGCAGTCCTATAAACAAGGAAATGGATTTTATAATTAATTCAGAAATCCCTGGCAAGCGCAGCAGAAACATGCAGTGTGTTGTAATCTACTGATTAAGTTCCAGGAAGAACATTGGCAATGGCTTTCTTTATCAATATTAGTCCTTCAACAGCACCCAGAAGAAACTGAAATGCGGAATCCCAGAACAACCGCGGGTGGAAAGCGCTGGGCTCTTCCAAGGATCTGGTCGAGACAAGGCAACGTTCGGAGATGACTGAGCCTGTAGGAACAGGGTTTGTGTCGTCTTTGTGTCCTATCTCTTGTTTTCTCTTCTTGTGTCCTCAGGAGCTGTGTTTTAGAAACTCAATACTCTAACAAAAATTGCTGGAGAAAAGTTTAGGCTGAATGAGCATCTGAAACCTTCCAGCAAAGCTTTTAATCCAGTAGGATTCGACTTCACAGAATGCTTTGCCATCCAGGAGACCATTGGTCATGGCTGTTAATTAAATGAAAATGCAAAATAAATCTACAGCGCAGAGATACAACATAGCCAATTAAATATTCTGGTACAAGGTGTTAATGATAAAAAGCTAATGTCACAGAGGACAATCTGTATGATGTCAGAATACAAATCCTACCAGATGACAAAATGTATGATTCCTATCACAGGCTAGCGGGAAAAGAACGGCTGACCCTGACCACTGAATCCATGAATTGCAGTAGAGGAAGCAGTAAGGAAGTCAGGGACATGAGCCTGCATTTGGGGACTTTTTCTGGAAGAGAGTGAATGCAGCTGAAGTTGTTACTCCTAGACAAAGTGCATCTTACTTTCTTGACTGTGATATTTTCACTGCATATGGAAGTCGGGCCATTCCTGAGTGATAGAGTTTTTTGCCATACAAGCAAAGCGTGAGCATCACTAAATTTGGCCGCTTTGTTATTAAAGAACAGTATTAAAGAAAATAAAACATAAGCAAGTAATAACGAGTGCTTGAAGTGACTGAAGGACCATCTGGCCCCTCTATCCTCACGAAGAGTCTTCAATGACTAAACTGTGAGAAAGGACTGCATTAAGTGACTCTCTTCTTGGTAGGGTTGAACCAAATTAACGGCAATAGCTAAGCAGTTATGGCTAACTAAAGCATGTTATAGACAGGCATTATACTTTCATTAAAGATCTGGCAACCTAGAGAATATAAATTGTCAGATTTAAGATTACTTACCCTAAACAAGTTTGATGAAATCGAAGAAAATATTTAATGAAGTTACTTGCAAGAAACCTTTAATGAGCTATCTTGAGACAAGCAAATTAATGTTGTATATATCTAAATAATCCCACCTTTTCTACCTATGAGGAAGGTTAATTTTTTTCTTGAAAAATACAGTCTGAACAAGTCTATGTTTAAAAAAAATAAATTAGTATCTTAAGATACATCTTTCAATATCTCATTAAACCTGTGTCAGATAAAAACCAAATTCTTACTGGTAATGCTTCAGATCCTTCGTATACTTCAGATGTGTATTTTACCTTGGTTTGCTAGTTGGCAGTTTCTTTTTTTCTTTTTAGCTTTTCAATGTACATTTTGCTCTTTTTAGTGGTTAGGTACTTAGATGAGGGTTGTATGAAGTGCTTAATGCTCTTCTTAAACCTGAGAGAATGGAGCAGAGAACGGAGGAAAGAGTTAAATTTCAGAGTATTGGAAGACACTGGACTTTGACATTTCCATGGATTCTCAGTCCATGGAAATCTTTATCTCTCTCTTTCTGTTGCTATAATAAGCAAAAATAATACATCTCGGTCAGGACTCCACTGAACTAAACAATGTTGTCCTTTTAACTAGCTTTGCATTTCTTTAATTTTAATAAAATTTAAGCTCATTAGCATGCAACATATTAAAGCATATTTCGCACAGTTGATTGACTACAAGCTCTTCCTCCTCTTCTCTCTCAAAGGAGTTCAAACACTCTTAAACATACGTACATACTTACATATAAAAACATAAATAAATGCCTGAATAGGCCACTTAGGTCTTTAAAGCAAGGACGTATTGGATGTAGACCCTGAGTCAGTGTCAGACGTTATACTGATAGCGCAGTAGTACCAGGCGTAAGGCACGTAGATGTGTGTTCAGGCACAGCTAGCACCATCGCATCCCAGCACCCGAGCAGTTCGCCGTGCGCTGTGCTCTCGCTCCCGGCCCCGTGTCTCCCTCCCCAGAGCTGCCCAGGTCTCGGCTCCATTTACAGAGGGAGGGAAGAGCCGGTGCTCCTCTCTGCCCCGCGAGGTCTCGGGTGAGAGGGGAGCTGGTCTGCTGGTGGGGCCCATGGCCGGAGGGAGCAGGGAGAAGCCTTGATGCCCGGAGGAGGGGAATAGAGTGAAAGACAGCGGCAAATTTAAGGAAAGGGATCCCACTGGAGACTGGGCAGAGGGGAAAGTAATGATATATATAAACTGATATCACGTAACACTGCTGTGAAAAGGAAATGCAGAAAATGTTAATGTGGTTGGAGAACAACTTGCCATTTTCAGGCAGACTAAGATGGGTCAGGATCAGGTGGAGGCACGGTGGCCAAAGTACTAAATTTGTAGTAAAAACTGCAGAAAACAAAATGGAAATTACCAGCCCCCCCAAAGGTGTCATAAAGGGAAAAATGGGTAGATCTTTTTTATATAGTTAGCATGGGACAGTACCGTGCTCAAATGGTTCTTCCTACCTCTCTTACAGTGGCTAATTACAGGCAAGTTTCTAAGTGCACCCTGGTATTCGGGGTGCTCACTGAAAGAGCAGCTGTATCCTGGTATCTGGCTATTCTTTCCTGGGAGCACACTAATGGGATGTTTACGCTATGGTCTGGGGAACCCAGGGAACTACAGACATCCTCCTTCGGGGAGTGGGAGGAAAACTGCCCGCAGCTGGATTCCAATGGCTCATCAAGTGGCTCATAAGGGTGTATTTATTTCATGTCAATATTATTTCTTAGATTTCAGTGCCAGAAAAACCAACTCAAAGAAAAGGCTCTTACGCAGATGGACAGTGGCAGAGTAACTCACTGGCTATTGCCCTCTTTGGTGGTAGATTTTAGGCTATTGGTTGTTCCTTGGCTGGAGACAAGTGGTTGGTATTCATAGATGACCTGTGTATGCAGATTTTCTTTCTGGGCTTGAAACCTTTTTCCTTCCCTTGAGAAGAACATAAAAACATGCTCAGGATTGCTCAGTCAGCAAAAACTATGCTCTGCTTTTTTCCCTCTTATTTTTGAGAGCCTTATGCTTTCAGCAGCAGTGAAAGAGTTAAATTTCAGAGTGTAGGAGGACACCAGATTTAGAAAATTAATCTGGGAATATTGTAATTATTGATACTTACCAGGTAAAAAAATGTGTCCAGAGCAGAATTATTCCAGCCCACAGAAATGTCACAGAATCAGCTGCTGCTGTTTGCTGCCAGTCTTGCCACGGACACCCACACCCGGAGCTCAGTCGGGGTTAGAGACCTAAATAGCTTGGAGCATCCGGAACTGGCCCTGATGCCAGCGGGATGTGCGCTCAGGTGAGAAGTGTAACAGCTGATCACATTTTTGGGCACCTTCAGACCCTGCCTGAGGCCACATGCTTGGAGACATGAGTGGGTGTGCTCTGCCTGATTAGTGTCAATATTTTAAGGCGAGGTAGATGTTAACACAACAAAATACAGATTTCTAACACAAACGTGAAGGGGAGTCGCTCCTAAAGCAACACGAGATGTTAACGAGCCCTCTACAAGCGGCTTAACTCAGGATGCTTCCCATCTTTTAGTGCGTGGTTGTGGCTGTCCTTAGAAATGAAAGGTCCTGTCCGAATTTGAAGGACTATTTGCCTTCCGATGGGGTCTTCCCTTTCCCCCGCGTACGCAGGACCGTCACCCTTCCTTCTCTCCCGCGGTCCCAGCACCCGTGCAGGCCAGCGTTTGGAGGATACCGGAGAATATTTTTTTCTCCGTTTACACCAGAAAGTAGGCAACAAAAATCGTAAAAAAGAAAAAAATATCCAAGAAGCAGCACTGGGGGGGGGGGGGAGGGACGGTCACATGCCTCACGCCCGGGCAGCGAGGCCGGTGTCGCTCGCCGCGTTACCGCCGAGCCCCGCGGGTGCCCGCCCGCCTCCCACCTCCGCGCAGCCCCCGCGGCGGCGGCTCTGCCCCGGGGCGCAGCGGAGCGGAGGGGGCCGCGGCCGGGGGGGGGGGGGGCTGCCGCGGCCCGCGCTGTTCGCCGCGCCGCCGCTGGGGGTATCTTTGTACCATTTTTCATCCGGCAGCAATTCGGAGTGGAAACGTGCGATGGGGGAAAAGCGGGGTGCTCGGCGCTCGCCGCCAGCCGCGCAGCCGGGATCCGGGAAGGATTAACCCCCACCACCACCACCACCACCCCCCCGGCCCCAGCCCCAGCCCCGCGCGGGGCAGCCGCCGCTCCGCAGCCGCGCAGCCGGCGAGGGGCGCAGGCGGGCGGCGGGCAGCGGCGGGAGGATCAGCGGAGCGCGGCCGCGCAGAAGTAGCGCCGGGCGATCGCGCTTCCCTCGCCTGATGCTCGGATTGCAATGGAGGCGGCTCGGCGCCGGCGGCGGTGAATTCCGGATGGGCATCTCCAGCCCCCCCCCGCCCCGCTCTGAGGGGACAAACACAAAACCCGACCCGACTGGGAAGCGTCCGGGGCGCCGCTGAGGAACCGGGAGCTCCGCGTCTGCCGGGCAGAGCCGGCGGCGGCGGCGGGTCCGGAGAACTGCGGCTTCGGCTGTGGCTGCGCGCAGCGGCCGCCGACTGGTAAATACTTTGCTGCGCTCCGCGCTGGGGGCTGCGGTGCGGGGCCGAGCCCAGCCCAGCCCGAGCCCAGCCCGAGCCCAGCCCTGCCCGAGCCGGGGTGGCGCTGGCCCGAGCCCTGGGGCCGGGGTGAGGGCTGAGCCCGTGTGTGTGTGTGTGTGTGTGTGTGTAGGTGTGCAAGTGGCCGAGGCAGCGGGTCGGGGTGCTGTGCCCGGCCGCGGGCTCCGTGCGGCTGCGGCTTGCGAGCCCGAGCGGTGCCCGGGGGGAGCCGGAGGCAGGCGAAGGCAGGGACCGCGCCGGTGCTGCTGCCGCGGGGGGAGAGATGTGCAGGGCGGTTTGCACACACACACACACACACACACGCTGCATCTGTCCCCAGCGCGGCTGCATCCCGCCGCCGGCTCCCCCCTGCCCCGCGGCAGGCGCTGCCCGCCCGCCCGCCCGCAGCCTGCGCGAACTGCCCCCCCGCAGCAGCGAGGTCACCGCCTGCTCCCCCTGCCCGGGACCCAGCCCCGGGCTGCGCCTCGGATGCAGCCGCGCAGCGGTGCCTCCCGCTCGGCTGCCATGCCTGACGGAGGGCTTTTTCCTTTTTTTTTCTTGCTTTCTTCAGACATCTTCTTGCTTGGGTGTTAAGTAGTTTTTTTTTCCTGACGATTGCACTAGAGCCTCATCTTTACGTGCTGAAGGAAAATCGATTTTCAGCAGGTTTAATTAAAATTAATCAGGCAAATTACTTAATATTAATTGACTTATAATTAAAGACAGAAAGTTACCTTGGAATCAGGAGAAAGGATATCATCTCAAATCATTTTAAGGATGCCTATGATTCCAGAGCAATTACATTAAAATAATTGTTTAAATAAAACAAAACAGAGCTTGATTAAAGTGTGGTGTTCTTGCTGCTGCAGGTAGCACGATCTGGACAAGCCATTTTCTGCCCTAAATTTCCTCATCTTTTTAAGCAATATCTTTTTAGTTTGACACTGTTTTTGTTTTCTGGAAGGCTACTTGGTTTCAGCTTTAGCAACTATGGCATGAAAAAATCCACTAGTATAAAATGGAAATGCATCTTATAGATACTATAAATACCAAAGTGAATGTTTTCAGGACATTCAGATGTTCTGTGAATTTGAAATGAAGCAGGCTTTTTTTAACAGTATAAGTGTAAAAAAATTATTTTAGCAAATATTTTTTCCACCACTGCTTTCCACTGTGGCAATATTTGCATTTATACAGAGCCTTAGTGGCCACCAAACTGTACTGGTAAATTCACAGATAATTCATATTTGAAAACATTTATTTGTGGCCATGCTGAAAACAACTTTTTCTGGGTCCCTGAACACCTGGTGTTTTTTTTTTGTTTTTTTTTTTGTTTTTTTTTTAACAGTAGCAGCATTTCTGATGCATCTACAGATTATTATTATTATTGGAAGGAGCAAAACTGTAAGCTTTGAGAACTTTTTTCCTACTTTTTTTCCCCCCTGGGCTGGCTTAATTGAAGCAAAGGATACTTAGGAAATTGCATGTGCTTTACTACAGGTAGCTGGCAGGTGAAAGACCCGTGTATGCTATAAATAGACACTCCAAAATACAAGCGATTATTCAGGGCCGTGATTTTCAAAGACGCTGATCTCCCCTGACTGCACGGGGACCTACGCAGGCTCGCCAGCCGTAGCGAGCAGCCCCTTCTGCATCTTTGAAATCTGATTTGCAGATTGGGAGCCGAAAGCCCAGTAGCCATGTTTGGAAATGCCGGTTGGGTTATCCGTGTGTGTGTGTGTGTGCGTGTGCGTGACGCAGGGCTGGGGACGGCTACTTCTGAGTTACTTGTGACAGATGTCTCGGGCCCCAGCAGCAGGCTCCAGCAACGCTGCAAAGGGAGTTTTGCAGTGAACAGTCAGGGGAAGGCAGCTCCATGCGAGGAAATCCCCGTTATTCTGTATCCCATGCGGACAGCACGCAGGCTGTGGGAAGGAAAAGGAGGCTGACGATAATCATGCTAAGCGTGCTGGGAAGCAGGATTTGGCCCAACACCTCTGCTCTGTGATTAGCTGAAGTAGCAAAGAAAGCCACCAGAGACTGTGCAGGCTGCTAAGACAGTAAGTTGTGTAGAAGTGAACAGAAGAGCGGGCCTGGTACAGCTTTGGTTATCTTACCCTTTTTATAGAGTGGATTAAGAAAAGAATATCCCAGCTATTGATAATTAAACATCCCTAGCAGAGTGGGTCTGCTCTGGAGTATGTGGCTGGAGGTGGAGCAGTCTGCTGAGGAGGGTTATTTAAAGACCGCGTTAGGGCTGTAGGCAGATAAACTGATGTGCAAATGAATGGAGGATTTAAACATGGTAATGGTGGTAGTTTTATTTTTTTATCAGTTTGCATATTTAATGTCCACTGACATATACACAAGCACACACCATTATGCTGTTCAAATGGGGTCTTGGGAAAAGAGAAAAAAGCCAAAGCTTAGATATGGTCTCAGTTTGTAATGGGTTGGCATGCCTTTATTAAAAGCAAATATACATTCCTTACTAATAGAGATGTAGAGCTGTACTACAGACCCTTGGGCTAGCTTTGAATTATTTGTGTGATGTTGTATTTATTATGTTTTTAATCACACGAAAAAGAAGCTATTTAAAAATTAAATAGTGAAAAAAGAAGGGGAAAAAGAGACAGGCACTCTCTGAAAGCAGATAATGAGAAGATAACACTTTGCCAGGGATTCAGTGGCAACCTTTGCAGGAGATTTCTTTTAATAAAGGATGGGCATTAATAAATCTGATCCAGTAAACAGTGCCATTTCTGATCAGTCACAGATATTCAGCCAGGGCAAGTACAACAGGTAATGATAAAAAATAGGTCCTGACTGATGGATAAATGCTATTATAGAGCGTATTTCCATTACTGTAGCCCTGTTTCTGCATTCTGGAGGAACGTATGCATTTTGAATGGGCTTCCTGCTACTTCCCCGTGGCAGAAGAGTTTGTATGGAAGGGAGGCAGCTGAGGGATGGAAAAACAGGAGCTGATGAGGAAACTTCATCAAGCAGTGCGTAGTGACAGCATACCCTGTAGCTTTAATGACAAACGATGACATTAAATTCCCCAGAATGACTATCAAATTATCACAGTCACAAGGAGGAATTGCACTGACTTCTTAGTGACTCAGGTCCACATCTCCACCTGCCTCTGAAGACACCACGTGTTTTCCAACCGACTTTGCTTTTGTAATTATTCATTGCTAACTAATGATGGGCGGCTGCATAGTACTCAGAGATAAAAAGTGACTAGTTGGCTACTACTGCCATGATCACATTTTTCTGTGCGCTCTAACATGCCGCTTTTCACTAGGAAAAAAGGTGGTGTAAAGGGAGATCATCGGTGTGAAGCATGGGACACGTTGGCTGGTGTACACGTGGTTATGGTAATCAAGCCACGGAAAGGTCTGGGCTGCATACATCTGTCCAAAGTGTTTTTCCCATTGCTGTGGGCGAATGAAAAATGAGGCCATTAAAAGGAAAGTGGTTGGAGTCCCCTTCCCCCCTTTGGTGATTTCTTCTGTTTTGTCCTCTGACATTTCCTGCACAGTCTGTTTCGGGGCTGCCTTTGGGTAGTTCCTTACTGAGTTTCCATTGATGCTTGGCTGGGTCTCTTGCAGGATGTTAAGGGAGAAAGTACTGCTTTAGAATTAGCTACACGTGATTGTAAAACCATAAAAAATGATCAAGGATACTTTAAAAATATTGTATTTCAAGTGACTCATATCCCTTTAACCAAGCAGAGAACTAAATGGGCAATTTAAAAATACATTTTCTGAAGCTACTCCGTCACATCCTGCCTGGAGATGCCATTAGTCCACTTGTTGAACTGGCTCTGGCAATTTAATGAGAATACATTTATGTTGTATTCTGTGCTTTTGTTTAGTCCCATCTTCTCTAAAGCTTTCTGCTTCAATATCTGAACTTAAAATCATTCTTTGTATATAGCTTTAACTCCTTCCTTCCCAACCTCCTCCTCCGGTTTCCAAAAACAAACAAACAAACCCCAAAAACCTGAAAGGGGATAAGTGTTTTTTATGCAAATAGCGTTAGAAATATTCATGGGGAGAAAACGACAACTTACTTAAGGGAAATATCTGTATATAGACATGCTGAATATTTTTAGTTCTTCAAACCAGTATAAAACAGGCATCGTGGGCTGGACCTTTTCTTTCTTCAGCCGGCTTCACAAGGATGTGTTACTTCTGTGGGGACTCGGGCCCTGAGACTGTTGTCAGGAGACGGGTTAGGGAACACTTCCCAGCGCTGTCACCGTGGCCAATATGACCAGGACGTGATCGCAGGGAGACCTGAGACTCGTTGCTATGACTTCAATAAATATCTTTCTCACAGATAGTGGTGGAAAAGGAAAACAGGACATGGAGCTGAGTAATAGAAGCTAGACGTGAAGTCAGATGGAAAGAGTAAATCTCTGCAGACATTTAATGGTGTTATATTCTAAGCTTTTGGGAAATTTTATTTGAATTTTTTTTACAACAGTAAATATAGTCCGTGCTATATCTTATTTCTATTTCATGTGAGAGGAAAATTTCCCATCTATGGCGTGACACTTTACTGCTACCATTACTGCAGACTTTATAGATCAGAGATGTGTCAGCATGTTAGCTTTAGCTGTAATGCTTTTTTTGTGTGAAACCTTATGGGCCTTGCAGCCGCTTCCTCATACTGACACTCATAAAACGTTCAAGTTCTCATATTTATTATTTAATTTGCTTCCTATATAAAGCAACAGAGCACTTCAATACATGAATGTGAAGCCAAAAATGACAGGCAGGCGTGAATGGGCCTAATGAGTTTTAATAATGCACATATTAGAAACTGCTAAAGGAAGTTTAATTAAGAAAAACAAGTTAAGCATGAAATTCATTTTGGAAGAAACACAAGTAAAGTCACAGCTACAGAAACGCCGCGTCACCAGAGATGGGATGGCAAGGGGGCAGCTCCATGCAATGCCAACGTCTCCCTCCAGACGCAGCATACGCTCTGCGGTTCTCCACGCGTGGAAACGCCATTCGAGAGCACTTTTGAACTTGAGTTAAAAGTGTCAGGCTTGTGATTAAGAAATTATATTTATACCTCTGTGTTTTTCATAATGAGCTGGAATTTGATCTCAATTACGCTGATGCAGTTGAGAGCAGAATCTGATCCAGTAAGATAAACATTTCCTCTTTTCTGTGCCACATGGAAATTGTTTTTTTTTTTTTTTTTTTTTTTTTTAGTTCATCAGACTGAAGAGCTAGGTATTGATCTAACTTCACAACAAGGGTTTTGCATGCTTTGGAAGTGTTATTGTATGGTATTCAGATAAAACAATCCAAAGACAGAATCTGAGTTCATTGAAGCATCTGTGTTTTCAGAGTAATCTCTCAAGAAATGGTAATAATTGTATTTTAGCTTTGTATCTTGAATGCCTAATGCTCATAGATAGGAAAATCCAAAAACTGATATCTTATGAATCTGATACAAAAGTTTGGGCTACGTGATGAACTTGTGTTACAGATAGTATTATCATTGATAGTACTACTATTATATCAAAGGTAGTGAGCAAAGTCCAGTTTACATGTCTCACAAGATTAGCCCCAGTGAAACAAGGGTTGGCCACAAATGCCTATCAGGTCATGAACTTCGTTACTAGTTTTAGTGCTGAATTTTTCACCTACTAGAGGCAGTAGAGGAACACCTAGTTTCGGTGGCTTCTGTGTGAGTTCTGGTATACTCTGCAGTAGTGATCAGGTGGGCAGCCTGCGCATGCTTCCCAAAGTGCTAATCCAAGAAAGTTACATTCGTGTACGTTTATGGCATGCACAACGCAGATTTCAATACTGAAGATCTCAGATGAGGAACACTTGGGATGTCTTTTTCTCCAGTTTGACCTGTGATTAACAAGAGTTCAGTTAATTTCTAGAGTAGGTCAGAAAATCTTCGTGTCCTGAAGCACACTACTGCTGTCCACAGAATCGCCATCTGATCAAGTAGCTGAACAGTTACAGTCCTCAAAAGTGAATATAATATGTGGTCCATTTAAGAGTTAACCATAAGCTGCTAAAAGGAATAAAGGTTCACTTCAGTGCCCATTATATTCCAAGCCAGTGCATCTGTCATTTTTAATTTAAATCTGTATTACTTAGCTGTCTAAAACTTTACACGTAAGTGACAGAGTTACCCATTCTTTCTGTTATGGGTAAAATCACCATTTTGTTACCTACTTACTGTGCAAAATGTCAGACAGCTAAAGTCCACATTAGAAAATTGCAGCCAACCCCTGGTAATATAAACAATTACTTAAGCTAAGAAGTAGAACTGTTTTAAGAAAATGATTTATTGATATGAGTAAATGGAAGATAATAAGACTTAAGTGACCCTCCTCTTGTCATAGATTTAATTTATGTCTAATTCAAAAATAGCTTAATAGAAAATTATGATAAGAAGTCTTGCTATTTTGGCAAACTAAGATGCAGAAATTATTTAAAGGGATCTTTTGATCATGAAAATACCAATTAATAATGAGTTAGCGTTAGTGGATATATCCACTAATTGGGAAGAACAAAAATATAGTGAGGCTGAAAAATGCATGACTATTTAAACATGAGTCTTATCTCATCCACTCAATTTAATTTAACTTCCCATTAATATATGTTTCACTGTGTTGGATAGTCTATTTATATTTATATATACATGTATATATACATGTGTGTGTATATATACACTTTTATATCTTTTACTAATTTGTTTGTAGGGTTTTGTTTACAAAACATAATTTTAAATAGAGGCAAATGTGAGAATTGCATTGGGTAATCAGAACCTTTGGTCTGTGAGTGATACAATTACACAGCTTAGAGCATTTGGAAATCCTCACCACTATGGCTGTTTGCTGACCTGTGTAGCATAACGCTTGTAATCCCCTACTCATGTTGGGTGGGACTGTGACCCCATCAACATAGCTTCTTATTCGTAGTATAATACTATCTAATACCTTTGTCAGCAATCTCAGAAAATCTCAGAAAAGGTTGTGCATTTCAATAGGTTTGGATTTGTAGCAGCTTCGTGAAGCTCACAGGCCCATAGCTGCTGTCAGGTTGAGCGACAGCGGCACGCAGAAGCTAGCCGTGCTCCACCAGGCCTGGACCTTTCTTGGTGTACCTTGTCAAGACTGTAGTCTCTCCTTACTGTCTCCTACACCTGTTTTTAAAACGCAAATAATTCATTTCTTGAATTAAACACATGTAATTCCCTTAGAGTCACCAGGTATTTATGGAAGTACCCAACAGCAGGATCTGCTTCAAAATCTTCACTACTACATAGAGAAAATATGACGTAATTGATAGAAAACTTCCCTTTGCTAACTTGACATGTGAAAGAGGAGGTGGGAAATTCTAGGAATATCTCTTGAGGATTTGTCTGATCGTATTTATAGTTGGTATGCCACGCTGATCCAGTGTTTGCCCTGTGCTGTAGTCTTTCCCTTAGTGACTTCTGCTCTTCTGGCCACCTTCCTCTTTGGGGTCATAGCATATCTGAGCATTTAGATTTCCTTTTGGTGACATGAACCGTCTTCAGGCTTTTAGTTCAAAGTAGAGATGGTTGCAGGTAAAAATCGATGTAAATGTAGTTGGTTCTGCAGAATAGCATTTGTGTTTTGCAATGAAGTGGCATTGTGCAGCTCTCAAAACACAATCACTTTCTATGAATATTTGTGCAATTGGGATTTACTAGCAAAATTGATGGGGAAAAAAATTTTTAAGCTTGAATATCAAATCACAGAGCGCATCTTCAGCTAAAAAGAAAAGTGCCGGTGGTACAAAGCTATCATAATAATGCCTTTATGTGTACAAAAGCTGGCATACGGCCAGAAGCTTTGGGTCCCAGCGAAAGTTGTATTACTGTGTTGGAGCTATTGCAGGTGGTACAGTTTAAGATATCCCTTAAGATTTGAAACTATGTGAAAGAGTAACAGCGAGGAGTTTGGCCGTTGCAGCCTGCCGCAGATCTGACCCGTTGTGGAATGCCCTGTGTCATTGGGAATGCAGAGAGGCTTCGAAGCTCTCTCGGCCTGTTACCTCCTCAGCATGCGAAATGCCTCTCGAAGGTATTTGAGAAGCTGAGCTGTAAGGTAATTTAAATTCAGAAAAGAAGATAATAAAATAATGGATGAAATAGAAAAAAACGCCATATAATATCGACTGTTCTAAAGACCATGAAAGACTTTATCAAATACATTTTACAGTAGAATTCGTTTGCGTGACCACAGGGAACAGTTGTGATCCTCACATCTAGGCTATAATAAAATCTGAAAATGCTTCTCCTCCTCCTCAGATTCGCGATATTCTGATGCTGACACCTTATACTTTGCCCCAAATCGCTTGCCATTACTCTTCAGTTTATCCTCCTGCCCGTCTCTGTGATCATTCCTGCTCCTGTTTATTGCTTCTCTCTTTCTTCCTCTCTGTCTCCACTGGTTCCTGGTCAGTCATTTCAAGTCCAGACACCAGGGGAAAGTCCTGTGCAGAGTACGTGCTGGAGGACTGAGGAAGCCTTTTTCCAACACTGATGCTGAACGTAAGACATGCTCCAGGCAGGCGTCCCCACTTGCCTTTGCGCCTGGCGCTGGAAATAAAGTTCTGGCATGAGAGTCCCAAAAGATTTGAATAATCTCCATCTCCTTATTTTTATGAGTTTCTGTCCTTAATGTTATAGCTTCAGGGCAGCCAACATTGGGCACAGCTATCTCACCTCTTTAAGTCTCAAAAACAAACTGTTGCTTAACCATTAAAAAAGGAAGGTTTGTGGGGAAGAAGGAAAAAAAACCCAAAATTCAAGTTACGAATACCATGCAAGTCTGTTGATTTCAATGCTGGAAGTGCTTTACAATTTACTGCCTCTTATAGCCTATAAATCTATTGGCTGAAGCTAGCTAGTACCCAAGAGTTAATTAATCAAAATAGCCAAACTTGGTATTGAGTTATATTCCTATCATTTTAGCTTCCTGTGTTTGTCTTAGAATAAAACCTTATTAAATGAGTGACAATGTAGAATGTTTAATCGCAACAGAGCTGTTCAGCTGTTAGGTACAGCATCCAATGTACAGGCTTAAAACTACAGCCCAGCTGGAGGATTTGCTTTAAATTTACATATATAATATAGTTAGTTCAGGATAAGTTACAAGTAGCCCCAGTCTCACAATCTAAGATCTCTGTTGCTGATAAACTCACGTGATTTGTAATGTAATTGTCAAAACTTACCATTTTAGGTATTCTCTTAGAATAGAAGAACAGGTCTGAGACTTTTGGGGGGAAGAGGGCTAAAGGAATTGTTAGCAGTGTCTTGGTAGTTTTCTACATTCAATAGACTCAGCAGCCTGAAATGAAGAAGGACACTATTGTTTGGCACAGCTATGTTGAATTTGGTTTCTTCCCAGACCTTCCCCAGACCAGGTAAATTAGCAGGGTAGCTACTGAGATTAAGTTCATGCTGTTTAGAAGTGGAGAGAGCATAGAATTTGAGAAAGAACGCAGAATGCACTTTTCCACTGCTCACCGAAAAAAAAAAAAAAAAGAATGGATTTTAAGACCTAATGGAAAAGATTAAAATGTATGGCGGTTTTTGAATGCCACTAAGGTGTAAGCTTGCATCTTTCCATGACCTCCTACTGTACTGCAACTTACAGCAGCAAAGTTGTACCAGGTGCGTTCTGCTTTCGCACCAGTCTGTATACTGTCTTTACTGTTTCTCAAGAAATACCTTCCTGCCTGCAAAATCTGAAATGCAACAAAGCGACGATCTTCCGAGAGGCAATTGTCTGGATGCCATTCCGTGCAAGTTTATTAAACTGAATGTAAACACATTAACTTTGGGGAATTATTTTCTCTGACTAAATTGGTGTGTTTCTAGCAAATGCTGAGAATCTGAAGCCCAAGAATGAAGAATATAAGACTGTTTGATAGTGCAGTTTCGCAGCAAAGGTGTTAGAATTAGCAGAGAAAGAGAGGGAGAGAGAATTGTGGCAAAGCTTCATCTATCTCCTTATTGCCTCCTGAGATAGATTGTTCGGAGCTAAAGGAACGCTAGACATGAACCAAATCTCCTGCTGTCCTATATAGCTTTTACAATCTCCTTTTTAATAACCCAAACTGCAGGGTAGTCTGACTATTAGACAAGCCATTCTTTTGAATTCTCTCTACAATGTGTATAGACATGATAAAAAAACAATTCTCATTAAAGCTGCCAATGCTGTTTCAAAAGCAGGTGGTTTAAAATGTTTCCTATACAAAGCAAAACACATTTCTTGTGCATTACAGACTGCTTAATAGGGAGCATAAGATTACACTGCTACACTGTGGATAGCACTGCATTTTAAATAATAGGATATTGTAAACTGTGTTGTAAATATGTTTAACAGGAATATAGAAGATGTAATGATATGCACTGAGCAATTTTCAGAAGTGCTGGAACAGCCTTGGATGACAACCTTTGAACTGAACTAGTTGAAAACAGAATCTGGAATTTGAGATTATATAGTCTCTGATCCTAACCGATTATTTTTCTAGGAGACTGTTCAGTCAGTATGTGGATATATGAAAGATAAAGTTTTTACTGTCTTATGGGAGCATTTGTTGTTTATACTGTAAATTAAGGCTGGTAGGAATTGAGTGCATTCATAGTGCATTCTCATTTTTCACTGCTTTTGGTAGTTTATAAAGAGTGCGGGATTGGTCTGAAATAGGAGTTGTGATATACAAGTCCATCCCTAACCTGCCTGTTCATATGCCTTTTCAAATCAGTTTTGAAAAACACATTGAAATTCAGTCATGCTCCTATGCAAATGATGAGTTTGCCATTCATGTCCACGGGAGCAGAATCTGGTCCTTCACTGCTGTTCTGAACATTTCACTCTGCCAAGATTCAGGTGTTTTTCATTAGCTATCAGAAATTTATGAGGTAAGAAGACTATAAAAAGCACAGTAATTCAGCTTATCCTTACAAAGATATTCCAGTTGCTTCAATGTTTGAATCAGACGTTCTATTTGAAAATGGGCAAATCTTTCTTTGTGGTATAATCTGCTTTTAGTAAAATAAATTGCGTCTGAGCATTCAGTATGCCTGTCTTAATTTCACTGTGTCTAGTGCTCTAAGAAATAATTACATTCTTTCTGATAAACCGACTTCTGCAAACAAGGTCAAAATTGATTATGGGCTGATGAAGTTAAATAAAATATAAGATAAACACTTAAATAATGTGACCTGGCAGCAGATTTTTATTCTGAAAAAGGTGAATTTTAAAAACGCATTTTTTGGACACCTCTTTCTTCTGAAAATCTCTGTAAATTCAGTGGGCGACATTACAGATAATCCAGTAATCAGAGCTTCACCCACCATCCCATGGAACCATGAACTAGTACAATTTTACTTACCTGACTCTAGCAACTATTAATGTATGTACATACCTTGTAAAACATCTAGTTATCACTCTGCTCATATTAGCTCTTTCATACTAATGATTTATTTTCATTTTCTCCAGGATATAGACCTGCAGCTAACTGGATTTGATTTATAAGAGGGGATTCTACAGTAAATGGCCGCTCGCTTCATATTGCTGCTATGGAGAACAGCATTGTCAATAGGATGTAGTCTGATAAATAGTGCTGAGTGAAGATGCAGCTTCAATAAGTGTGAAATCAATGGAAGATACTTACCGCGTGAAAAGCCTTTTGAGATTTTTCTGACAGGCTCCTATTTAGGAAACTTGATCTCTTTCCTTTGGTCGCCCTGTTTTTACGCCAGTGGATACAAATAAGATCGCTTCACTGTAGTTACACAACTAATGTGGGACCATGGCCTTTCCAAGATCCGTGTGGCTGAACTGTGTATGGAGAGCGATGGTAGTCCGCCTGTTGCACATGGGATTGAATGCCACTTTTGCTCTTTGTACACTTGGATTTTTGCTTCACGCTGCAGCTGTGTCCTCCCAAAAATTGGATGATACCAACCCCGTGGTGACCACCAACTTTGGCAAGATAAGAGGGATTAAGAAGGAACTTAATAATGAAATTTTGGGGCCTGTTATTCAGTTTCTTGGGGTTCCATATGCTGCCCCTCCAACAGGGGAGCGCCGCTTCCAGCCTCCTGAGCCTCCGTCTCCCTGGGCAGATATCAAAAATACCACTCAGTTTGCTCCAGTGTGTCCCCAGAACATTATAGAAGGCAGGTTGCCTGAAGTCATGCTTCCCGTGTGGTTTACTAATAACTTGGATGTAGTTTCCACCTATGTACAAGATCAGAATGAAGACTGCCTCTATTTAAATATCTATGTCCCAACCGAGGATGGTGAGTTAATACAAGGCGAAACAGGGAGATCTTTTTATTTTCCTGTTCTAAGTTCTAACAATATTAATTCATGTTTACTGGTAGCATGCATGGCTTTCCGTGTTTGCATGCCAGCATTTTATATGTATGCATGCTGCTTTTCTGTGTGTGCATCTGTCTGTTATTTTATTTTTCTGTCTATACTCATTGGTTTTCTCCCACAGCACGTGTATTTTAGGTCAAAGTTGGTATCTAATTCTCATTGCCACCCGCTGACTTCTGGGAAGATGCATCAACATCTTATCCATTGCATGTGCAGGCACAACAAGTTGAGAATCTTCCGCACCTAATAAAGCAGGCCATATTTAAGTTAGATAGCGGTGTTGCATGCTCCTACTGTCTGTGATGGAGCTCCATGTTATTTTCTAGTCTTCTATTCATTTTTCAGTCAAAAGAATATCCAAGGAATGTGCCAGAAAACCCGGCAAGAAAATTTGTAGAAAAGGAGGTATGTATAAAGTGGACAAAAAAAAAATGGGGGAAAAATCAAAACCTTGCAAAGGAAGAACAAATAACACGGCTGAAAGAGGCTGATTTACTGATGTTATGAAGTGAACAGTTAGGGAGTCTCTTGACCTTATAAAGCCAAAAAGAGGTTTAAAGAGAGGACCAGGTAAAGCAGATGAGAAGATAACATTTATGAAGCCTGAACTCGGTTGCATCTGATTGTTTCTCTTTCACCGTCTAATGCTGACTCTGTTGACAGCTTTCATCCTGTGTCTTGGCCTCGCGGTTTAGAGGAGAGTCGCTCGTATGTAGATATAATATATCATATATGCATGCACAGAAGGTGGCCCTGGCACAGCTGCCACTGAAGGGGCTGGCAGACCTCCACAGCCCTATATGCCGTGGTGTAGCGTAAAGGTGATTGCATTTACCGCTAAGAAGAACTGAAAAGCTAAGTTGACGTCCTCCATGATACATTATGTTCTTGGAACGGTGTTAACTTTCCTGGAACGTATGTATGAAACACTTCTTTCTTTTCTTTACACATTTTAAAAAGTGAGGGCTGGTTTCCTTTGTTGTGTGATTACGGCTTTCTTTATAAAGCCAGAAGTCTCTTAATACGAGCGCTGGGAAATGTTAACATGTTGTGACATGATACTTTTGGAATTTGGCTGCTTTGGAAACTTGGGAAACTTGGCTTCTAATGTTTCCGTGTTTTGTGGGTAGTATGGGAGAATTTGCAGATTTCTTTGTGAACATTTGCAAATTCCTAAAGCCATTGATACGCAGTATAGAAGCTGTATTTTGGTACTCATTTAAAGCCGGTATTTGGTAATAAAGTACTAATTTTGTACTACTTTACACATTTGTTTTACATTAGTTTCTTTAAAACAATATCTTATTTAATTGCTGGACTACCTTTAAATCTAGAATACTTTCTAGGGTAAACAAAGAGCAGTGTGGAAATACACAGTTGTCTATTAGCTATAATTGATATTTTTAATATCAGTTGCCTATATGTCCCTGATATTCCAGAACAAATACATTTTAGGAAAGTGTCATAGCACAAAATTGTTCAGAGTTGGACAAAATTAAACTCTGTAAACTCAAATTAGGTTTCTAACACCGCATTTAGGCATCTAGATAAAAGTGGCCGTATTTTCCAAAGTTTTTGCTCATACAGCTCCTACTGACTGTTAATTTTAGCTAATGTTTAATTATTAATTCCTAATTGTAGTTGCTCAACGTATGTTTATTTAGATGTCTAAATCTACTTTCAGTAACTTAAATTAAGGAAATTTGTTTTTAAAGGGTTGGCTTTGAGTCAATTTTTAATGTTTCCTATTGAGGATTTTTTGCACAATACTGTAAAAATGACATTGTTTTCTAGTTGAATTCCCAAAGTTGGAAACAAAGATCATCAGTGTGCTGTGAGCAACGTCACTTCTTCATACACATCATTCAAGTTAGAATAACTGCTGTCATTTATATGCATTCAATTAATGTGCAGCGCTGCAGCAGTTATTACGCAGTTCATCAAGCATGTGTAATCAGCTGAGCAACTTTCACTTCCTATCACCCAGACGCTGATTCACAGAGTCATAAATAAAGATGCAGATCTCCATCATCGTTCTCAGAAGGAAGCTTTTCCTATTAGAGAGTAGAAAGAAAAAAATCGGAAAAACAGCCAAAATAAAGGCAGGGAGAGCCTAGTAGCTGAGGAGAGTCATGCGTATTGTCTTGTGAGTCTACAGGAGTATTAAGAGAGAGTTACTTGAAATTCAGTAGTTACCTTTCCAGTTGAATTCATTATCTACTGCACCGTACAGGAAAAAGCAGCAGAATATACCTTTTCCCTTTGATGAGGGCAGACAACTCCTGAAGGCCTTCTGCTTGGGCAGTTGCCATAGCTGTAGTAATCCTTGTTCTCAGGGTAACTCACTCTCTGCCCCGCTGTCCCTGCCCCAGGTTGTGCCTGGGCGGCATGGCCTCCGCACCGAGGAGCAGAGAGGAGATCCTATTGCACAACAAGGCTGCAATAGGTAAGTGGCACCTTAGCAGCAACACCAGCTTGGAAATAGCGTTAGCGTTGTGTGAGGAAGAAGAAGGAAGAAGAAATAGCCACTCTTTTACTGGTTTTAGGTTGTACTCGTTACCGTCAGTTAATAATGAAAATTTCTGAAAAGAGAAAATACAAAAATGGACAGGTAGAGTTTTGCACCATCTGTTTAATTAATAAAGAGTATATAAGTGCATGATAAAAGGTATGTAAATGCAGTGACTGAACCACCAACAATACAGTTTTATATTGTTTAATGCTTTCTTGTTACATGAAGTAGATCTTATTAGATAAATCAGTAGCACCGTTTAGTTGAGGCACAGAAGAAAAGTCAAAATTTTAAAGCATAGGAAGTAATCTGATGAATATAGATATGGAAATGAAGGCAATTTTATCTCCAAGTCATGTTAGACGTTATAGCAGGAATTGTAACCGTTACCATGTGTTGGTGCGACGGTGATATGCACGCTGCAGAGACTACAAAACGTTGGGATGGCAACGGGGTGAAATAGGAACAAGGCAAGACAGCATCCTTCTTGTTAAACATGGTTACTTATATTTCAGTATAATTTACTGATTTAACAATGAGTACATGAAAGTCTGAGGTTACTAATTGTGTGTTATGGATATGCATACAGCTAAAACCCCCTCTATTTTCTAGGGTTGGTTTTAGGAAATCTATAGAAAGGCATCGCATTAAGCCTTCCCTGAGAACTGCTTCTGCCGTTCTAAATTTTCACAGACCCTAGGTTACATCCTAGATAACACCCTTTTACCAACCAATATTTTTTATATCCTCGATCATGCGGTAATTTCCTGAAAGCATGTCAAACATTTGCATCATTTCTAGGAAATTCCTGAAGACTTTTGCACTCTATTTGGTGTTTCAGATCTCCACTTTACTTTTATAGACCCAGCATGAAAATTTTACTTCTGTTTCAGAGTGACAGGGTAACTCATTATCTTTTAGGAGGAGCGTACATCCTCCTTAGCTGCATGCCTATATTTTGTTTAATATTGTATATCCAGTTCTTCACCTTGTAACAGAGATTACAACATGAACAGCCACTTTAAAAGCTAATGACAGTTATATAAATAATGTTTGAAAATCATCACTAATGTGACCACTAAAAGAAACTCCAGCTATTCTGTGTTCTGCACTTTGGTGTGATAGTATGCTTTTCGTTATGAGCCTGTACAAAAGCCTTCATGTTGCCTGAAGGTATCTGTATTCGAAGATGTGGAAGTGTGGTTTTCATAGAGAATATAATTTCTGCTGCATGTGATGGAACTGAGCCCATACAATTTTGGATAGATGAGTATTTCTAGGAGAATTGCGAGTGGAATAAGGAGAAAAATCTCTTGTTCCTTGCTTGTATATATCAACTGTTTGGGAATTACCAATGGCTGAGAGACTGCGCAACAGAGATTTCTTCATGGGTGGACTGTGTTTTTTAGTCTAGCTGGTCTGGACTGGTGCACTGAATACATTTTAAATGCAGAGAATCATGATCCAAACTACCTCATTTGAGAGTGTACAAGTAGGCAGCTCTATTAATATTTATGTCTGCTAATGAGCTGCTTGATTTTCAGAGAGCACAACTCCCATCACCATACTTTTGGGGGTATGGCAGTAGACAGTAATGTATATACATACGTACAAATACACTCATGGAAGTGAAATACAAATTATAGTGATATAAACTCATCCTGCATTGAAAAGTCAGTTTTCAATAGAGAATACCTTGCACCAACTGTGATTCATAAGCGCTGCCGATAACTTCAAGGCTTTTAAACTTAGCAGTATGAAACATTTTGTAGACATCTAAGTAGAATTGATAAGAGCCTAGTTAAGCCTGTTCCCCTTTGTTTCTATCAGATGTTTCTTCCAGTGCAGTTTAATTACCTCAGAAATGTCTAATTTATCAAATTTTGGAAAAAGAGAAATTTTACCCAGGGAAGAGCTGCTCTTCAGGTTCTTTGATTAGTTCCCATTGCTACATACTCTTCCTTAAATAAAAATTGGCACTGGCTTAGCTAAAGTTGTATACAATGAATGCTCTGCATTCTTCAGGATTCTTCATAGATCAGTGAGACAACCTTTTGATAGTCCTGGACTAAATCTTGAGAAAGGCAGAATGACTCCTTCAGCTGGTTCCCACATTAGATAACTTCAGCAGCATCTGAGGACCCATCCGCTATAGTGAGAAATGCACATCAGCCTCACCTGGTTTGTCCTTTTGAAAGGTCAGATTGAATGAACAGGAAAGGGCAAAAAGAACATCTTGGGATCCCTACCTGAAGGCTAGTCATACCTATCTCCTTCTTACCCCACTTTTATTTACTTCTTGTCTGGAAAAAAAAAATGTCTACGTATGCTTCTCTACACATTTGATCTTATAGTAGCCTCTCAGAATATTTTTCAAACTTATATTTTGCCCTTTTGTCATACAATGTAGAAATAGGTTTTCTTTATTTCTTTTATATAACCCTTTCTTTAGAACTGTTAGTGTTTTTTCTCATGTAATCTAAAAATCCCTTCCCAGAAAAGGAAAAAATAACTCTCAGAGGTGATTTTTTTTTTTTTTTTTGCGTATGTGCAATATGTGCAGTTCCTATAGACTTTTTAAATGAACTTATTTCTGCACACCTTTTTACAACTCCTAAAGTCAACTAGAAAAGTACAGGCTTAGAACTGGTAAAATTTGTATTTCCCCAGCAAAATTTGTCAATTGGTTGTCAGATTCTTTTATTCTAAATATCTAATGTAGAAAATATACCAAAGTAATTGGCTTGTAGATATCATACTGTTAGAAAATGATTGAGATATTCTTTCTCCATAAAGACATATTAATGTTTATATAAATGAGAAGTATGAAGTCTAAAATGTGAGCCTCTCTCACTGTGGGCCCAGCTATGTCAAGTTATTTTGCATTTCCAGTGAGCTAAGGACACACATTTGCAGACCATTACCAGAGCTTGGGGCAACTTGATTGTGAGTGTCCCGGCTCACTGAGATCACAGTGCGTATCGTAATTGGGCCACTGTGAAAATTCATAAGCTATTATTTATGTCTGGAGTATATTTGTGTCAGTAGATGCCTGTATACATTTAAAATTCTGCCTCTATTTGCCCCCGTTGGCTGCTGGCTGAAGAGCTCTGAAACTCATTCTGATCTCCTCAGGCCAAAATTCATTCCCGCAGTATCAGCAGGCACAAATCTAGTCCATGATCCCAAACTCTAGTGCCACGTACTAAGAAGCGAGGATTGTTCTATTTTTCTACTGCAAGTACTGTTTGTTCCTGGTGCTCATTCCTCGGATACCACAGCAGCATTTCCTATTGTACCAGTAATACATGGAAGAAGATAATGAAGCAAACATTGTCTTGTACAGACCTTTTCATCCTTTCACAATCTAAAGCTGTTAGTGTCAGTTAGCAGCATTTTTCAAAGATGTGCAGTAGGTTTATGTCATATTTGAAATAACATAAAATGCTTTAACTCTGATGTATTTTCTATGGCCCTCTGTCTGGGCGAGTCAATGCTTGACAATAGAAGACTTTGCAGACTGCATTTTAGGACTCCAATCATCTTTAATGCGATCAACACTGGTCAAAGTCCTCTCTAAATGTCTGACTATTTTTTTTGCTCGGGCTGTAAGCTTCTGCTGACCGTGCAGTCACCGGGCTGTCCTTGCTTTGTTCATGCACCTTGACAGAGCTTGTAACTCTAACAAGTCTTAAATTCTGGTCCAGTTCCATTCATTGTCCTTTATTTTACGGCATACTTTTCATTTTCTACATCCTCCCACACATAAGCTCTAAAATAGTAGTGCTACCCAGATAACACTAAGTCAAATAGAGCTGTTTTGTGCTTCTTCCCCTTTCCTTTCTCGATTTGGACCAGTTGTACGGAGGAAACAACCATGATGTGTGTTTTTTTTTTTTAATCTGCTTTTTCCTAATTTATCACTTAAAGACAGATTGGATGAAGTATTAGAAAAAATAGCTATAGAAGTATATGTGTACTTTTTCAGAAGGAACATTTCAGTAACTAATACGACTTTTGGATAACTAGGATTTTCTGCTTTCTTTTTTTTGTCATTTTTTTCCTTCGCTGTATTATTGTTATTCTTTTGCTTTTCTCTGTGTTCATGCTCTTCATTTCTTTGTTTCCTTGTAATACACAGGGATACAAACATTCTTAGTATTTGCATATTTTTTTAAGCTTGAAACATGGTGCCTACATGTGTCAAGGCATTCTTAAAGATCATCTCAATTACAGTGTTAATAATCCGCTTAAAACTTGAATATTGCTCCAGTATCATTTTACATTTTTTTCAAATTCTTTTCACATATAATTCTTTAGCCCTCTTCATTTTTACTTGCTTTATGTTGTCAAACTTACATGCCTTACTCCTCCTTGCACCGATTTATTTTTTCTCCACTTTGATATGTATAGTATTATTAATTACACTCTGCATTCAGAGCCCCACTGCTTTAATGAGCTTAAAATAAATGAGATTTGTTTTTGGAACGTCAAATCACATCCTTCTGGTTTAATATTAAAATCTGTTATTTTATTTTTTCATGCTTGTAATAATGAAGTTTTATCCTGAAAAGCAGCAGCACTGAGCAAGGCAAGAGAAGTGGGACAAAGCTGACTTTAAAGCCACGTCTGTACATGCCTTCTAACACCTTGCAGGGACCAGCGTGGTCCCTGGCTTAAGTCAGAGCCACCCCAGGGCTGCTTTAAGTGAATCCGGAGATTCCTGCGGATCGCTTGCTGGTTGCGGGACATGTGGAAGCTGCATCGTGGCAGGTGCTGGAGCTGGTTTTCCCTTCCACGTGTTTTTCATGGTATCAGACTCGAGCAGCAACAGCAAATCATGTTGCTAATTCCTCTGCTGTGGGAACTCTTTTCTTAATCATACTAATAATACAGTAAATTCACAGTAAGTTCAGTCTTAGGTATGTGACAGGAAGGAAATTATCTGGCTGATTAACTTCTCGTTCTTCAGCTGTTTAAAGGTCAGGAAGTCCTTCACCGTTGCCTTGTCTGAACACTGAGGGGGACCAAGGGGGAATAAGCCTTTGGGTGGTTTTTTTGTTGTGTTTTCTTATGCAATGGACAGTAGATCCCACCAAAAAGACACGTATTGGGAGAAGATCATGGGCAGCATCGCGGGTGAGCGCCGTAGCAGCTGGGCCGCCGCGCCGTGCCCTGGAGGAAGGCTGGCATCCCCTCGCAGCTGCCAGGAGCGTGGCACAGGCACTTTTCCCCCAAATATTTAGCGGTCCAGAACCTGCCTCCTCTTACTGCGGAGGAATCGCAACACGGTTTTATGCATTTGTAAGTGCTATCCACATTTTTTTCTCTCAATGATAATTCACAGTCCAGTCTCGTGTGAGATGCTGAGTTGTCGCAGGATTATTAGGTTGTATTAACTTCGGTGGTTTTGGATCAGGCCCCACAGGGGCAAAGTACTGAGGTCTCTTAGTATGATTTAATATTTGTTTAAATAACTTCTTTAGCCTTATATTATTTTATAATGTGTGGAAGAATCATTTTATCATACTTGCATAGAGAAACTAGTAAGATGAAATCTGTAGGAGAGAGACAGTCATTTAATATTTGTATTTGTTTTCTGGCAAGCTTCCATTTATTAAATTTCACCCTTTTTGTAAAGGCCTTCTTTAATTATTAGGTGAAAATCAGGTATTTATGTAATTATCATAATTATATCTACACATCTGGTGTACTTGCAATTATTTCATTAAAATTGTAATTATTATACAGTTATAGGGGATAATGATGTCCTTTTACCATGTTGCAGAAGCCCTAATTAAACTGTGGCATAAATGAATTGGAAGTGATTTTGAAGTTTTGAATATTGTTTTATCAGAAGTGATTCATCCGCATTATGAACTGGCAGTCAAACCCCTCCAAAGTTATTTTGAGAAAAGATCTCTCAGAGCTCATGGAAGAGGATTTGTCTCCATTGCCTGTCATTACTTTCTGTTCTCTATATTCTCACACCTAAAAACTGTCTGTAGATTTTTTTAATGGAAAGGTATATTATGTAAGAAGAAGATTGCATGGCTTGCTGAATCTTTCTAGAAGGCTCAGCCTAGAGCAAAATAGGATCTACATGAAAGAACGTCCTGTACTCAACCACCCTTCTCCTTCTGCAGGAAGGGAGAAACCAACAGCTGGTCCAGGACTATGGAGGTTTTCATTAGGTGCTGAGTTTTAATGGAGGGCCAAATTAGTGAAATTCAAGGGGCTGGGGATAGAGAGAGAAAGTTCCTCTTGCAGCACAGGTCCATATGATGCTCCAGGCCCAGGCAGCGCATTAAGCAGGACAGACACAGAGGAGCCCTCCCCTAGAGCAGGTGGGAGATGAAAGGCAAGCATTACAGGTATCAGAATTTACCAAAACCTGAAGATCGTGGATTTTTCCTCCTCTATTGTGTTAATGTCCTGTAGGATAGTGATGAACTCTCATCTTTCCCTTGACTTAATTTTACAAGTCATTGAAAATGAGCTAAAAGCATATGTATTTTTTTGGCTTATTTTATCATTCTGTTACTTTAAAGCTAATATAGATTGTTCCTAACCAATGGATGTATTGCAGTGCAGCTGTGGCCTGATTATCAACCATGCAGCCATCCTACCATGACACCTGCCGTAATTTTCTTTCTAAAGACAATACCCCTCCATCTGACTGTGCTCTGGACAGAGCTACATATGAACCAGCTGGAGAGGCTGAAGGTCTTTCTTGCACCTGGTTGCTCATCTCCCATCTCCAGCTTCTCCTCCAATCTTTGCTCCCAGTTTTGTTAGCAGAATGATCCATGCAAATTCTTCCTATTTACGTCAGATGAGTTAGATGAACCTTCTATTTAATTCACTAAATTTATATCAGCTGACCTAATCAGTGCAAAACTGATTAGGAAGACCTTGGGGGATCTGCTGTACTGCTGAATTTTGAGGTTATTGCTGTCCTGTAAAAGGATGGCGACAGACCTCCAAGAGGTGGGATATTTTGGAGGCAGCTATGCTGCCTTGCATCGCACTGGGCTGTGGAAGGACAGTGTGCCCAGGGCCTGGAGGAGGCTGCCTGGTTGCACCGAGTTGTGTCGCGGTTCCCTGCTGAGGTAGCTGGTATGAGAACTGACTTATGCAAATATTTGTTGCTGTTTTTTAAGGACTTGCTGCCCTTTCAACAGAAACCAAGCACCCTCGTTGCTGTCAGGTGGCATTCCAGTGCCCTGGCAGGGTATTTTCTAGTCTTTGCCAGCACTTCTCTTTGCTTTTTAGTACACTCTTCTCTAATATATTACTATTAGTGTAGTGAACATGCAAATCAAATGTACTCTGAACCAGTGAGAGTTTAGCCTCTAAGAGCTGGTATTCCCAAAGTAATGGTCTTGGTTAAAAGGTTGACCCAGTGGTAAGGAAATAAGAAAGGTGCATTTGTGTGCATATACATTTATATGTATACAGTCATACTCGTAAGCAGATTTGAAAGATCAGAGGAGGGCTAGATCAGTTTGTCATGTTTCATTTCAAAATTAATATTAATTTATATGTTTTCGTATGGATATGAATTTATTTTAAAGTGCTAAGAAGATATAGGATTTTCTTTTTTTAATCTGAATTTAGTTGCTGAAGGCCAGATCTAAGATACTAGGGAAGATTTTACACACCTACCTACTCTGAGACCACTTCTATTAACGATGGTGCCCCATGATCTATATATAGCACTTTGGATCTATGAAGTATTACTGCATATAACTTTATATGACTGCTGTAGAGGTAGGTTTATTTCGGGAAATTTCACAGGAAATCATCAGGCTGTAAACCTAGATTTCAAAATCTTAGTCCTTTGCCTGTTTCTCCATGCTGAGCTCGCATGAAGCAGCCCTTTATATGAATCAATTAACCACTGCAGCATGTGGAACGGCGAGGAGAATTGAGTTTGTGTTCTACACTTCTCAGTCGTTAACCGAGACGTTCGTTAATGGCAAATGGATTACTTACGCTCTAAACAGTAACTTTTGAAACAAAAAATAATTGCTATACTTAGGCGCTGAAGCACCTGCAATCTCTTTTATATGAAGTCTGTAGATTGAGTCTCATATAAAGTAAGAAAGAAAAAAAAGGTGCCTCGATTGTCTTTTTTTTTAAAGTGCCATGAAGCTCTTGGTTTACTGGCAATTCTTGCAATGTTTCAGTTGCAATTCTTTAAGTATTGAAGGTATTATCTGTCCAAAAGCACATTATTATACCGGATCTTAGGAAACGTGTGCTTGAGTTTCATAGAGATGCGGGCGATGCTGAAGAGGCTGCAGTGAAAGCCCCCCATGCTGAAGCTGGGTCTGCGAGCAGCCATTCCTCCCTTCCCCTTCTGCGTGCGTCACACGATGCGTCCTTCACACGTGGGAAAGAGCGTCGCCCCTCGGACTGTGAAACAGGCTGATTTTGTTTCTTTTTCGGACGTTGCTTTGGAAGATGGCTACTAAAACGTGGTTGGCATGAACGGGAGGTTCACGTGCAGCGGTGAGCGTGGAGGCAGAGGAGGGGCCGAAAGAAGCGGGAAGGGGCTTTGAGCGAGCCGAAGGCTCCCGACGCGTGCCGAAGCAGGTGTGCGCTGCAAGGCAGGGCCCAAACTAAGCACGCGAGTGGGATTTAAATGCTTTTCCCCTTGAGGCGAAATAAGAGGAAGGCAGCTTAGAAGTCCACCCTGCAATTTTAAGCAGGAAAAATGATTTTTCTCTCCAGAGTCTGCAAACTTATTAGTTGTTGTTTTTCAGCCCAGAGGTTTGACACGCTAAACTACAAGCTAATTTGGCTGAGTATCAGCACAACAAGGAGCAGGCAAATGAAAGAGGAAGAAACAGATGATTTACTAGAAATGCTCCATATTCCTTACGTGTTTGACAGTTGCGCTGTCCAAGTGGTCTGACTGTCGCAACCTTCTGCGCAGTACTTGGGCATCTATCGTAGGACCTCTCAAAAAATACATCTGACCTAAGGCACAGCAAAAACTAGCCCTTGATATTGCTTGATTAAAAAATAGATAAAGTCAGCAGTAGGTCAGATTTTGGCCCGTTGTTTGAATTATGAATATTCTTCTAAATGCTGTCACTTCCTTAAAGAAATACAGCGGTTTCTTTGAATTTTAAGTGACTTTGGATTGAAATTCTGTGTGAGTGATTATCTGGCTCAGTGAATGCTGTTATTATTAGCAATTTTGGGTGTTAACTTCTTCATTCCTGAAGTCTCTCTAGCTAAATGCAGTGTGCCATTGCACTGGCACTCAGGAACTAAGAAGGTTAAGAAGCCATTGAAACACATTCAGGAAATGTCATAGTTTTCAGGCTGATGAAGTGCTAGCTTGGAAGAGAATGAAGAAACTATAATAATAATTACCTTTACTTTGCGCTTGCAAAGGAGACAGTTTGAAGGAGAGCAGGCCATAGACAGGAGCTCACTTTTGGTTCTGGCCCCATTAGTCATGTCACATCTCCTCATTGCTCCTGTAACCCCAGAGATGTGCTGTGTAAGTGGAGTTTGGTTGCAAAGGGGAGATTGACAAAAAGCCAGATCTCCCTTTGAAGTCATTCTGGACCTCGCTAGCCTTTTCCCCTTCCTTCACTCCTCCCATAGCCCAGCCGCATCTGGCCCTCTCCCTCTTGTGAACTCGTGTGACTCTATTTCAAGTATAGATTCATTTATTAAATCTGGAGATAAAGTATAGATCTGTTCCACTGATCAGATGCTAGAGTGATTAGAGCCATTGAAGTACTTGGAGAGATCAATTAGATTAGATCATCAAATCATTATAAGCAAACTTTTAAAGACAAAGCAATGGAAAGTAATCCCATGTCACTGTATGTCTTTAAAGAATAGTTATACTTTGTTTGCTTGCGTGTTTTTTTTATGTGAGTGACACCCACGGTGGTAGGAGCCTTGGCTTCAGAACTGAGCTTCAGGGCAGAGTCTATACGTAGCGAAATTCTCTGTATGATGCTGTTCATAGGATAAAATGCATTATTGCATGTTTTCTAGGTGAAAAATACATGGATTCTTTTTTCTTTGAGCAGTCGGGCTTGTTATTAGTCCCTTGAGGGAACTAATTTGCAATCTCTGGGGTTAGGCGGGGGGACCTGTTCTCCCACCATCCTTCATCATCCCTGTTATCTCATTCTCTATAAGTTATTTTGACTGTGTAATCTTATTTTGACTACTTCTGTTGCATAAGCACAGTATTATGAACCAACACTAGCTAATTCGGATAAATGCGATTATTCCTCTAGATACTTGTTTTCAGGGTTCCTGTAAAAATGGTTGTGCAGTATATAATAGTCCACTGTGTCCGTCCTATGTCTTGAAGTAGTTTTTTCTGCAGCCTGTTGTGTAATTTCTTTTGTGTGTGTGCATATATAGATATATATATAAGCCTTTCTTTATACATATATTTTAGTAAGTACTGCAGCCAATGCTAATATACTGTTTTCAAGAGAGAATTGGCAGAATAATATACATCAAAGGCAACAATTAGCGAATTTTCATTTGACTTGTTCAGCCTATTAGGTTGTTAAATTTTGCATAGAAAATCATTAGCATGTTTAATTTGGGAAGGAAGCTCTTGGAAGAGGAGTTGTGGACGTAAATCAATCAATGAGGAGGCTGTCATAAAGTATTACAACAGCAGCTAGCACTCGGGAATATAATGAAATATTTTCCCATGTTATTAATTGTAAATGCAAAGAACTGAAAAAGATTGTGGGATTATCACCGATTTAGGAGTTACAAAGCCAGCAGAAGCTTCATCGTAATAGTGTCAAAATCTAGAACAAGATTGTATCCAAATCTTTTCTTATTGAACACTTTTATAGAAGTGTAGTTTTAAGATTGCAGTATTTCTACTGTTTTTTAAATGAAGGTGAAGGACAGCATAATCTGGTCTGAGATGACAGAGTCCGTGGTGTTTAGGTAAGGTCCAGGTTAAGAAGGCCTTATTCCTCTGTGTGAGCTAGACTAGTAGGGTGAAAAGTTTGGAATCCTTTTTTCCCCCAAAAAGTGAGTTCAAGAAATTCATCCCTGTTGCATCATATGTGACGTTGCAACTGTTATGAGTTTTACTTGCTGCTTAGGAATTAGCTGAAGTTGAAAAAGTGGGAAAAAATGCACTTTACAGGGCTGGGTTTCTTTTTTTAGTCATCTTTAATGGGAGCATGTGACTTGACATCCTGGTAGTTTAGAAATAGTTATCTGGTATTAAATACATCCAAGAAGGTTTGGATTTTGACCAATAAAAGTCAAAGAGGAAAGGTCAGAAATCAACACTAAAATAGAACAAATATTAGCTAAAGATTTTGTCATGTAGCAGCTAATCAGGGCTTTTGTGTGCCCTGCTGTGCCAATATCTATTCTGAAGCTAGTCATTATGTCTCTTCTAAAGAAGAACTAATTTTGAAGACTTCACTGCACTAAAATCAAGTAATTTACTGCCCTCGACAATTATTTTTTGCAGTGGTTTTATGATGTTTTGTCTGATTAAGCATTCAGTGCTAGACATGTTAGCTTCTGGTTTTGTCCCTGCACTTTTCAGGTTCAAATTTATTTGAGTGCGGTTACTATTCTTTGGTGCTGGGGCACTTGACTGCCTTCATCAACTGGGATATTTAGCTGCAAAGCTGACGTAAGCATTGGGATTATATTATTGATAACTGTGAAAGCACAAATCTCTGCAGAAGTCCTTTCCGTTGTGCTCTGGTGGAAGCACCTGTACCTGTTTGCACTCGGGGGATAAATTCTTGGCTGCATCCAAGTCAACCTTCATTTGAATTTTGCAATTAATGAGACCAAGCCCAAAGCTCCAGATCTAGAAGATAAACAGACTTAGGTTTAGAGGTAGATACTTCTAGAGGTTAGAGGTAGAAACATTTTGATGTTTTGTAGAAGATTTTGAAAATTGTGCCTGAGAGGGTTCAAAAATATTTCTGCCTTTTTTTTCCTCCATTTTTATTTTCTCTAAGTAGTTGTATAGCTGTCTTGTACCACAGCCTCCCCTATAGTAACAAACCGCTTTTACCTTTCTCCATATATTTTCTTGGTTTTCTCATACCGTACAGTCATTATTCTGTCTGATTTGTGCTTATTTCATGTTTCCATCCACTTCTCCTGCATCCTTTTCTTTTTAGAAACACCATGTCTTTAAGGCTGAAAAATCATGAGCTATTCATTTGCCACAATCTCCTTTAAAATCTTCCTTTATACTGAAGATGGAGAATCTGGGACAAAAGAGTGGACTCCTGCGAACAGAGCTCGTGCAGGGCTGAAATTAAAACATCCCATTCTTTTTATCACATGATTATATCTTGAGCCAGGCTGTTTATGATGCTCCTGGGCTGCTTTTATGGTTCACGTAGCTGGAGCAATGCTTCTTGTCTTTAATTCCTACGCAACTTAATCCTGATCTTTCCTAAGTGAAAGTATTTGTCAGTCAGCTACCCCCTATAGGGTGAGAATCAAAACTTATCTTAGCCCATGAAATATTTTCTGCCTCCCACTTGACTTGCTGCCTTGCAGCTTCCAAATACAGGGAAAGAAAGGATTGCTGCAGCTTTTATTAATTATTTACGTGCTGTTATCAAACATTCCTAGAGTGCTGTAAATTTACAGGCTTTAGTGCAAACTTAGAGAAAACAAGTTCCCTGCTCTGGAGAATTTACAGTGAAGAAAAGACAACAGAGGTGAAGATATAGAGCCGGTGGATGTAGTAAAGCCGCGCAGAGTGCAGGAGTCTGGGTAAGGCGGCACTGCCGTGGTGCCCGGCAGGGAGGAGCGGGAGAGCAGGAGCGCTCGCGTGCGTGCACAGAGTGCAGGAAGAGGAGAAAGAGGCAGCAGTAAAAGCCAGTAACAAATTACGCGCGGGGATTACAAGGAAAGCAAAAGGATTGACCTGATTTGTGTGTTTACCACTCAGTGTCTTAGCGGTGCTCTTTCGGCGACCGCATATAATCATTTAACTCAATGGGTGGCAGAAGCAAGAGCATGTTTCACATCGGGACCTATATGATCAGACAGGTCGCTTGCTCCCATGGCTAGCTCGCCTCTGAGCTGGCTAGTAGTTTCCTAAAATCATATGAAACAATGGAAAATGGCCCATTCAGAGGGATTAGCAGCACATTCAGCCCCTAAGGCAAGGCCACCTTTGGTCCAGCGATGGTAGCCCCTGGATTTCCATCCGTCCCAGAGGCGATGGAGTGGTGGCACGCTGCAAAGTGCTGCATCGGTTGCACTCTGAAGCTGTTCTTGAGCTTGTGTAAAAGCATTATCGTTTTCATCTTTATTAATAAGATTTTAATTTTAGATATATGAAAGGATGAGCACAAGGAATAAAGCTGCGTATAAACAATGCAGAGTAACCAGAGGTGAATAGGCTACATTTTGCTTACAGAAACCCACTAATGCTGACATTATTTCCTGGTGTCGTGTATTGTATGGTACTGTACGGAGACTGTGGTACGATTGCTGCAATGGAGATCACATGAATTAAGGGATTATCATATGGTAGAATACATGATGAAATAATTGGCAATAGCAAAGGGGGGAAAAAAAATACAAGTCCCTGGCTAGCAGAAGCGCTGCCTGGGTGAGATGCTGTCTCACCTTGTTCTGCTCAGAGCAAAGAGCTGCTCTAACCACATGCTCAGGCATCATTTCTTTTCTATCAAATATTGTTCATCCTACTAAGGAGCTGCACCTATACATTCAGAGACTCAGTCTGCACTTATTTAAGGCCCTCACTTAAGGGTGCTCCTAATTTTAAGCAGGTGAGAAGTTGATTAACCTGGGGATTATTGACGTGCAGTTCAAGATAGCCGTTAATTTAAAGACTTGTCTGATGGCAGTGCTGTCACTGACTACCGCGAGAGCTGGATTCGTCCCCTTTGCTGAAACTGGAGGGATGATTGCTAAGGACCCTAAAGCCTCTTGATGTTGCTTTGATAGTTTAAAGTGGCTGTAAAATGTCTGTAAGTCTAGTTATAATGTTGTTATAGCATAGGCATAATTACCCTCACTTTAGGAATTCTGAGCAAGCCACATATTTGTGTGTTCTTTACTTTCACCCTGGATAGTTAGAGCGAAAGAGACATTGCCCATAGTGCTGTTGTCCTTCTCCACCTGGAGTTGCATTTATTTGCTCATTTACTGTAATTTTCTTTTCACTAACTTTAAGAGGGGATATTTTAAAATACATGAGTGGAGTGTGTGTGTCTAGTCTGTGGACAAAAAGATCAGCCAAAAGCTATACAAGTGAATAAATGCATAATCACCAACCTCGTACTTGCCTGTTATAACAAAATAGCACTAAAGAACAGAACATTTGACTGTAATGTAGGTTGCAGTTACTTTGCTGCCAGGGAAGCAATGCTCTTGAGACTGTCATCTATTGCAACTTGAGGGATTGCTAATTGCTTTTATGAAAGCACAAACTTCAATTATATTTTTAGTGTGTCACCTGTACAGCTTTATATTTGCATGTGTTTAGAAAGGCGTTCGTGTTATGCTGGGGGAAAAAAAAAAAGTAGGAAACAATCCCGTCAAAACTGCATTCACGTTTGAGTCATAGTGTTAAACATGCCCAAGCTACAGAACAAACTGTATTGTACCTATCGTGCTCTCAGCTCGGAGGAGTGGGAAAAATGCAGCGTTTCAGTGGCTGCGAGCGCTGCCCACCCCTCCGGCGGGTTTGCACCCGGCGCCGACGAAACGCCGCTGCCCATAGCAAGCGCTGATCAGTTGTTAGCGGCGTTTGGTGCGAGACTTCACAGATGCGGTGAGGCGGCCCGGAGCGCTGACTGTTCACGCAGATGCTAACGCTTAGCAGTTTTAGTGGAAGAACCAAAGTCCCTGATAACTGACTTTGAAAGTGGAGCGGGCCTTAGCAGCACACCTGGGTTTCACCTTGAGCAGTGGAGAAATTCAGATTTGGATCCAAACTGTCTGCCCTGAGCCAATACCTCCTTCAAAGAAGAGAGAAAAACGACTTTTATGCCTTTCTTGGAGTCATCATGTCATTTGTTCTGGCAGCAGATGTGACAAAATCATTGTGCTTCAAGTTTTCTATGTTATCTTAGCGACCCAAAATTTTTAAAAGGAGGTTTAGGCTGTGTGGAGTGCAGTGGCAACTGAATTAATTCCAGTGTTTCTGTGAGCATGACTTTTCAATATCCATATTCATTTTATGGTCCGTGGTAAGCAGGGATGAACTGCTTTATTATTCTGCTCCTTTTAGTGAATCAGAGTAATTCCTTCTGGTAATAAAACAGAGACCTGAATTAGCAAAAGTCTGATCCCTAATTGACCTTATCTTGCTGCCAGTCTGATGTAATCCAGATTCTGATGTGATCTTGCCCTCGTTTCTTGTGAATAGTGAAAGAACTCTCATTGATTAAAAATTCAGCTTTCTAAAAAGCTATGTAACTTAGAAGGGCTAGGTATTAACAGCAGAGTGGCCATCGGGCATTTTCCTCTTCAGGAATATTTTGTAGAGGTTTTTGCAATTAAAATTATTTGTGTTTTTTGAATAGAATATGTTGCTGCTTTCTCTGTGCATTTTTGGATACGTCTGTGTGTCTGCATGGACTGGTGAAAGTCTGCTCCTAGTGCCAGAGAGCCGCTGAAGGACTCTGGTACCTGGCATTTTCCGGAGGCAGATGTAGATTTTCCTTTCCTCTTACCATTTTCAAGCAGTAAGCAAAAAGCTGTGTTATATTTTTAACAAAATGGTGTTCAGATTAAATAATTATAAGACCGACTTGTAGTAACCTACTGATAACTTTGTGCTTGGGAGTTACCTTGTAGTAGCTGAAGTCGTTGGTAAAATAGTAGTACGGAATACATATGTTCTATATTAAAGAAGTATTGTTAGTTGAAATTAATCTTAATTTTTAGATTTTGTAAATCGAGGTAATACAAAATCAAAGCTCAGAGTATGTTTTAGGGGTTTTAAATACTATTAACTTTTATTAAACTACAAATCTCTAGATTTCTGTATTTCAAATGCCCTGTCACGCTCCAACAAAGGATTGTCTGAGACTAAAATTGACTTGCGTCCAACTGAAATCAAAGCGAACTGATTTCTTCCTTTTCGTTGCTCGGGCTGACAGAAACGCATAAAGTAAACAAGCGAGACAAAAAATTAAATCAGCTTTGAAAAGCCCTTGCTACTCTAACATGTTGGATGGTTTTAGGAATAAAGATATCCAAAATTCTTTTTGGCACAATTTCACCATTAGTTGTCGCAGTTTTTACTGCTGGTAGTGCAAACAAGGACGCTGTGGCAACACAAATACAAGGTTTTTTTTAATCTCTCTCTCGCTCATGTATACATATATCTTTTAGAAGGAAAAAACCAGCTATTAACTGTATGATTTTATTATCGTAATTTGAGATATGCTGGCCCAAGTGCCTCATACAAACATGAAAAAGTAATTATACCTATGATGGGGGAGAAAGATTAAAAAATGGACCATGGCTTTTTTCATGTGTATTAAAATGCTAAACCTCTCAACAGTTTTTATCTTAACTTTCTTTTTGCTTGTCTTGGGCATAAGGGAGTATTTGATTTAGCTAATCCTGGAGCTCTGCTTTTTTGGGGTCAGGAAAAAACACCTTGGTTCCCTTCATCCAGGCGCTACCTTTACTTAGGAGAATAGGAGTGACACCCTATGCTCTTCTTAGCGTTCTTCCATTCAGAACCTAAAATTAATCATCTCAAAGACAGAGAGTTAAAATTCCTCATTTTTCCGGACTTCTTTAGAGTTCTCCCAGCCCACATCTCTAATGTGAAAAACAAGAAGAAACTCTGCTTTGGAAACCTGAGTGACTTTTTTTTTTTTTTCCCCTCACTCCACACATAACAGGGGACAAAATGACACAATCCTTCAGTTTCTTTTCTTTTCTGGTCATTAAACTGGCTCAGCCTCTTTGTATTTCTTTTTGGAATGAGAATTTCGGTCATAAATCACAGCAGGGAAAGTAATGGCAGAAGTTGTAAAAAAAAAAAAATAAAATTGTCTTTTAAAATGGAATAACTGACAGAAGCTGAAGTGTTGGTAGCAGCAAACCGCAATGTAAAGTTAAAGACTAGAGCAGAAGGTAGTCTGCGCCTTTGAACAATAACCATAAATATTTACACTTCCAAAATAATTAATCTTTCATGATACATGACATTCATGGAACATACTGTGTGGATACTGCATGTCTCTATTTTTAAAAATAAGAAAGAGCAACACCTTGAATCCCAGAGTGCTTTGTGAACAAGCATACAGGAGTCATCAGCCTCTCCGAAGCAGTTCCTGCTCAAATGAAATGTGGCAGCTGTTTAATAACGCATAGCAACCATGGTGGAGCCCAAAGTGGCAACGGGTACATCTGCGAGAATCGAGTTTTCAGGATGTTGGGTGTGAACATGGGACTTTGGGCATGTCCTGGAGCGGTCACTGTGTTCCTGATGGGCACCCCAGGCTCAGGAGGTGCGTGGTGGCAGGTCCACCATCGCTTCTGGCTGTATCTGTGTCACTGGACCTTCTGTGGCCATCAGCGAGGGGTAGTGTTAGTGTCCGTGAGTATCGTTTGCATTCCCATCATGACACATGGCGGCTGCTTTTTCTTAAGTTTGAACCATTTAAAATCATCTGTGCTGGTCTCAGCTTCAGGATGGATTTTGTTGGAAAAGTTCAGGGAAGAGCTCTTAGCTGTTTGTCAAAGTAAGATTAAGAGAAATGCATCATTTTGTCATGCAAAGAAAGTTGTTGCCTGAGGACCTATGTCCCTCCGTGCTCTGAAGCAGGTATGGGGCAGGAGGTGAATGTGTGATTATAGGCAGTCATTTATATTTGCATAATAGGCCAAACTAGATCAGTTTAACTTAATTCTGGTGTTTCCTAACCTCTGAGTCTTTGACTTAGGAGCCTTAATGTTATTTCAGTAGAGTTTCTAGAGAGTAATACAGATGAAGAGTCCCCATAGGTCCTGTAAATCTCATAACCACATGGAAAAGCTCACAGGAGAAGCTTTTGAGAAAGAACAGGAAAATACGTGTTCATACAGAAATGAGGAAATGTCGTCTTTATGGTAGCTTTAAGAAGAACTCCTGTAGGCTATCACAAAGAGGGCAAAATCTTCATCCCTTTGAAATCAAAGCAATTTAGTTAAGAGTTTATGTGATTAGCACAGAGAAGAGACCTGCCTGCAGTACAGGCAGAAGCCAATTTCTGAAAGAACCATTACGGTGACATAATTCACAATTAAATTCTGTAGATTTTTATAGTAATAATCAATAGGATGCTACCATGTTTCTCATGGCAGAAAATTCACTTCATAACTATACTTATTTGCATTATTTATAATCCAAAGCCATCGTTCAAACTTTCTTTCTGAAAAATTTTATCGTTTTCGTATGTTAACTGTTGCCGAATGATCGCGTGCGTTCACTTGAATTCTGTTGTGTCCTACTGGAGAAAATGTAGTTACATTTTCTTATGGATTGTATTAACACTGGATTAAGAAAGCAGCAATAAGAATTATCTACTTGATCTTCCACAATTAAGCATTAGTCTAGTTTAAAGCTTTACCGTACCAGACAGTACAACAGTGCAAGCTCTAATTAGCATTGTAGCTAATGCATAAATTGGTGTCCATATGAAATAAACATGCCAAGGAGCATAATACATGTATTATTTTAATGCTTGTGGGGATTTTGTTGTGATATTAATTATAATTTGGGATGCCAAAAGATTTATATAGATATCCTTCTTATTAATCAAGTCAAAATACACTAATAAATTGATTTTCCTCCCCCTTCCCAGTTCTTAGAATAGGAAATCAGAAATGCTGCCCTCATCCTGCCCACTATATGAGACTTTAGAAAAAATACCATGAGCAATTTAAATTTGCCTCTTTTTCCTAAATTTTTGGATTCACTTTTCATGGTTTTCAGCAGTCACAAAGCTTAGAAATACATTAACTGAAAGTTTCATGTAGCCTTTGGCTTCCGAAGCTGGTGCTTACGGGATGACGCCAAGCATGGGGAGGCTGGTGACTTAAAACCACGTGAGCACCAGTGTCAGTGTGAAAGTGGTCGTCAGTCGCTGCCGTGACACGGCCCTCGCTTCTCCTGGACCCGTGATGGTGGTTCCAGCCTCCCCCGGGATTGAAACAGGAGGAAAAGGTGGATGCGCTTTTCCTTGAGGGCATTTTTAGATGGATCCTTCCATTTTCCGGACTCGCCTCTATGCAGCGGGGAAGCCCTCTGCTAGAGGGAGTCCGGGGGTATCTGCTGGGTGTTACTGCCGCAGCCCGTGAGTAGACAGATTTAATGTGGTAAATACTTCTCTGTTACCTTAATGAAAGCCATAGTTCCCCGTATCGCAGATTTTATTACAGGAGCATCCCCTTTGCTTGTGAAATCTCCTTCCCGTCCTCCTCTCGCTCCCTTTCTTCCCTTCCCCCCAGCAAAAAGCACATCATACAGTAGCAAAAACAGCAGCGCAATTTCCAGTACAGAACTGTACAAGGAAGAAAGGAGGTTAAAAGCCCTTAAAACATATGGCGCGCTTTGGTTTAATAGGAAGTAGGAGGCAATCTCCACAGGGATGCAGCATGGGTTTTGAAGCATTTGTTTCCCAAATACCTTTTTATGATTTTTTGCAACGCAGACACGCAGTAAGTGAAGGTAACTGGAATACGCGCCGTGGTGTAATATATGCCTTCGGTAAACGTGACAGTGATGAGTTTGGAGGAAGGAGGAGGTGGTAACAAAAACAAAGACAAAAAGTGCTGTAAGGGCTGCAGAAATTAAATGCAGGTGCCATTTAGGGTATTGCTGGAGGACCTGCTGATATTGTTTACCTCCCTGCTGAGGTAGAAATCTTTCTCCGCTAAAAGCCTTCACAAGAGCGCTGAGGATATCCCCGTGCAGCAGTGTATTACAGGACACACGTTTGAGAGGAAAACTGTTAAAGCCACCTCTTAGTTTTATTGAATTATTACTGCTCTGAGCAAAAATATACTTCAGGAAAAACCCAGCTGTTAAATGTAGCCCTTTTGGAGGGAGCGCGTTTCCTTCAGCGTGGCATTTAAAATGTATTTATCCCAAAATCAAACAGTGCAAGCTGCAGTACTGGGTGTAAGGAACGGATTAAAGATCGGGATTACTTCTCTTGTAAGGCCTGGCTGTGAGTGCAGTTCTTCAGCGCTTCAGACAGATCCAGGCAAATTTGTTGTTGTTGCTCGCTGTGGCTGTGGCCTCCCCTCATTTCTCTTGCTCCTGAGGGGTCTGCTCTTTCCAGTAAGCACCAAAATGCAGGACTCCTTGGCGTCTCCTCCCGGATCTCCCAGGAATATTAGCCATGCACACAAGGATGCATCATGCGTAGGTCATCTCAAGGACAGCCGGCTGCGGCTGACACTGCTCCGCAGTTCGGCTGACTCGGAGCAGCAATAAAGCGAGCCGAGGACCTCGGCTGTTTTGAGCCTGCTCCTCGTTGCATGGTGCAGACGTCTGTGACAGATGTCAGCCAGATGACTCAGAGGTTGGTAAAGGTTAGTTTGTAGTGCTGCGGGGACACCTGGCAAGCGGCTGAATCAGAGGTTATAGATGATGGAGTAGCTTATTTCCATTTCTTTTCTACCTCCTTCTCTCTCTCTCTCTTTCTCTTTCTTTCTCTCTCCCTCTCTCTCAGGATGAAGTGCGTATTATCGATGCCAAGGCAGGATAATAGAGCCTTGAGCATCCTGTGGTAGTTAGTGGAGCACTTTGGCAATTTATTTTTCTTTTATTATAAAAGAAAAGGACTCCAATTTCCCTATGCTTGCTCTGTCTGTACACAGCTTCTGCCCTTAGGATACAAAGGTAGAAAATGGAGTATGTTCCTATTAAAAAAAGAAAAAAAGGGGGTAAAAAAAGGTAGGAATTGTAAGCATTGTCTAGAAGCCCTCACAATATTGTGACTGCTGTGGCAGGTGAATAATGAGCCACTATGCCGGGCTTCCAGCTAAATGGGGCTTTGTCCTGTCTGCGCTGCCGAGCCGTCCAGAAGAATGCCGAGCAGTTTTCCAGTATACAATGAATCACTCAGTGAGGCCAAATGACACTCTCCGAACACTTGTCCTAGATATTACAGCTGTTGAAGGAAGCTGCTTATGAAACAAGGGTAGGCTCAGTCCCATCGTGACCTTACAGTTTCTGCGCCGTAGCAAATAGTTGGGGTAATTCTCTGCAGAAATAGCAGCGTTGCTTTTAAACCCATAGAGCTCTGCAAATGAAGTTACTGAAGTGTTAGAAAGATTTTATTTGGGGGCCTGATCTGGGAGGATGCAAGCAGTGTGATAACCATTTTGGGAGAGTGCACAAACTTCATGAGTGATGTAGGTATTTCATTCATAAATTTGTCAAAACATGGGGAAGAGATGCCAAAAAAGGGAAGGTAACTCTCTCCCCAGCTGGGAAACGTGTGACAACTGTAGCACACTTGGTGAAAAGGACTTTTGCTTAGATGCTCAGCTACTAGTACAGAGGGAGCTGTATGTGTATGTAGGAATAGAAGTGGGAATTCAGGAAGTTTTGCGAAGTAAAACAGTAAGTTTGAGTTATGCAAATGTAAAAATCATCTTCTCACTCTACTTACTGTGTGAAAGAGTTCTAGCTGTTGTTGCTTGACCCCTAGTAGGGTGATGAAATACCATAATCGAGCTATTATCGCTGTTCTTACAGCTCCCGTGAACAGTTGCATAAGCTGTATTTTTCGTGGCTCTGTATAAGCTCTCAGGATGGTCTGGGAGCAGCGTACGTTCCCTCTTATGACAGGGGCATTAGCTGAATGGGAATATTTTATCATAAATTATATTTGCTTTCAATTTCCATCCATTTTTTCCCTGAAAATTTCTGTACGCTTTAAAAGTAGAAATAGTCATAAATAAGCTCATATTGCAGCTAGATTTGGAAAACAGATTTAATTTGAACACTCACCACTGCTGCGTCTACTTCTTTACTTTGTGGATAATCAGTTTCTTGATATTGGTAACTCGTATTATGAAAGTTCACTTTCGTTTAAATCAGTTTATGTCAGGACGTACTATGTCACACTGATTCACAATATTTACATACCTGGAAAAGTCAGAAAACAGGTTTTGCTTGTACACAGCCTTGTTCATGAATAAATGTTTACTTGCAAAACAGTATTAACATACCCTTCTTAGGCAGACAGCTTTTGGAGAAAGAACAAAATAAATGCCATATGTGTATGATGTTGGGTCTCTGCTAACCAGATGTGAGCAGTTTCTCATAGTTAGAAATTATTGCATGTATCATTAGCTGGCTGAGGTCTTGCACTTTTTTCTCCTCTCAGAGATGTAAACATAGGATATCCAGCAAATCCTGTCCATGCTTTGGTTATATCGTAATCTGTCACCGAACTGTTTTTGGGTTTTGTAACAAACAAGAGTTGAATATGAATTTGCTGAGATCAGGAAGCCCGACTGGGATAAATCACATAGGGGCACACACAGTGTTAGCCGGGAAAAATACACGTGCACACACAGAATTGCTGTAGATTATTTACTCTAGTGTGTAAATAAGTGTGCATTTAAAAGCACTTCTGGTGAATACCTTGTGTGCTATATAACATGGAAACTCTGCACCTGCGCATCCATTAGGAAAACGGGGAAACCTGATGCTTGGGGTGCCGACTTCCCCCCCCCCCCCCGGGGTTTGGGGTGTCCTGCCTGGCCCCCAGCCGCTGCTCCAGGAGGATGTAGACATCCCGGAGGTCCTGTGTCAGGCTCTGAGCAGGTCTTCAACATCCCGCGGCACCTCCAAGGCGCAGGGTGTCTGTATGTAGGCAGCGGATCCCATCGCCAGAATCGCAGTGTTTCGGGAGCTGGGCAATCTGGTAGCGAAGCGTTTGCTCCTTCTGCCCTCGATGCCGTGAGATAGAGAAAGTATCGCCTGCGAAATGTCGGGAAATTCTTCTCCCTTATCTCGGTCCCCTCCTGTGAGGCAATCAGGATCCTTCTGAGACATTTCAGGTTGACTCCGTTGCTCTTTTAGCACCGTATTGCAATAGCTTCATTACAGTCGATGGAACTATGCCGTTGAGTAACTATGCGGCAATGGGAGAAAAGCTCAATATGGCTGTAATAAAAGGCCCAATTTTGTCATCTTTACATGCACAGAATTCCCATTGAGTTCAGTGTAAAAGGAAACAAGAAAATCAGGCCTAATGTGGTCTGTCTAAATATAGTTCTATCTGACATGTTTGACTTTTATTTTTAGAACAAATTCACTTTTAAAGAAAAGTACAGAAATATAGGAACATTTATTCATTTATATATAGGGGAAAAGTGAAATCACTTCTGTTCTTCTGATCGAGTGCCAGAACATTATATTGTGCCTGCCAAACCCACGTATGTAGCTTGGCCTTCGAAGTAGTCAGCAAAGCTTTAAATGAATAAAAGACATAACAAAAGCCTTGTTTGAAGTATAGCAGGAGAATGTTGGTGGTTGGAACTAGCTTTAAGGATATCAGACTTTATTCACCTTTTAGGTTATATTTAAAAGATTCAGATGAGAGAGAGTTAAATTTTGGCCCGAAATGAATAAGGTTATTGTAACTTTTTTTATGTTACAGGAAGTATGGCATGTACTACACATGTATTTGCAATGTCCAAGAATTGGCACTGGAAAGACTCCAAGTTTCATTGTGCCTAAACTAAAGCAACAGTTTACAATTGTTGTTTTGTGATTCCCCCCCCCCCCCCATTTGTGCTGAACGCAACGATAAAATAGATCTGCAGAAAATCTTCCTCTAACAAGAACGGCAATGTAAAAATAAAACACCAGATGGCACCCGGGAGCATTACTGAGCGTGCTGCAACCTGAGCCTGCACTGAAAATGGTACTGGAATAGGTTTCAAACGAATAAAGGAAATGTCTCCTCTTGCGAATGTTGAGCACGTTTATCTCTCGTTTCCCTTATGTTTCTTGCAATACTTGAAGTCTTCTAGAAGAGTCTTGCATATTTTACAAAATAATTCTATTTGGTATTATAAAAACCCCATATATTTCTGATCTTATAACTATATAAAAATCAATAAATTTCTATTAAAAATGTCAGGCTACAAAGTGAAACATTGCAGAGACAGACTGAGTAACTTCTTTGGCACAACACAGAATATTTGTTTTGAAAACAACTTGGGCCAGGATTGAGATGAGCTGCTTCCATTTAATGACTCTTGGATTGTGCCTGTCTACTATGAACATCCTGTCCAAGCGAAGGGACAGGGTTAATAGATCATTCACGTCATAAAAAGGATTCTTTAATGATATCCTTGTATTTTCAAAATCTGATCGTATTCCTTCTCGATTATGTAGTTGTTTCATAGATATTCTATAGGCTAAACCTGCCAATTCCTCTGCAGTGCTTTTGAAACAAGCTGAAATCTATATTTCTTTAATAATATAGATTCTAGTACTTTCCAAGGAAAAATGCAGTTTAAAAATGTGATGTGTTACTTTAAAATATATATTTTAATTTTTAATTAAAAGCTCTTGTAAAAAGTAAACGATGAAACAGAATTGCCATTGCATAATTCATAAATGCATTATTTCCATAATTATAGCACAATTTTTATATGCCTTGCACTTCATATCATGTTTATGATATTTATATCATTTAACATATTGATTTATTTTGCTGGAATAACCAAACTCCCTACTCTTTTATTTGACAGACAGAGAGAAATCTTTCAATTGGTTTAGGGTTTGGGTGCTGTTCTTGAATTACAAACTGGAAGAGCAAAATTTGTTTTGGTATACATTTGAAAATAAATACAACCACAGTAATGTGTCTGATGCCGGCTCAGATCCTGCTCTTCCACAGATTCTGAGAGTTGAGGGAAAATGGGACCTGGCACCAAACTCCTTCCCTCATGCCTCAGCCTTATCCATTGCTAGAAGTGAGAATGTCTGTAAATTGAAAGCGATCACTGATAAAAGACTATATATATGTTTTAAAAATAATATATTTGTATGTATGAATTCACATCTTTCCATAAAGTTCAAAACATAGGTTCAAAAATGTCCACATGGATCATTACCTTTTCATAACAACCGGTTGTCCAAGGCCTATGCACTATAATATAGAGAGAAATGACTATCTCCGTTATGTGAGGACTGATTTTCTTTTTCCAGTGAGGAAAGCTTGTAGTATATGTGTTGTCTTTGATTTCTGACGGTTCATGAGGAGTAGTGCTGTATTCCAGAAGGCACAGCACACAAGCCCTGGGCGAGGGGGATAGCCATATGGGGATGGATTAGGAAGATGTCACCTTCCTAGAAGTGTGAGGGCTAAATTCTTCTGGGATCACTTGGAGTGATCTTAGATGCGTTTGAATGCATCCGAGACAACGTTTAGCCCATGGAACTTTGTATTCTTGCCAAGGGAGCGGTAATGCATGTGGATGAGACCTGTAGTTCAAATGAGGAGGCATCATTCAATAAGCGGGCCTCTGAATTGAATTTAAAGTCTGGGTACCATTCTTGTTTTCCAGTGCTTTTGGTCTACTTCATGACTTTTGGAAGGTCATTTTTAATCTCAGTTTCTCCTACTCTTTACTAGTTCAAACACTTTGTAAAATCTGCAGGGGAAATGACGTGTGCGCGCAGTATCGGACCTATTTTAGTGCGGCATAATAATTGTACTGCCAATGTTTTATCTAATGATACATGCTGAATGTCAACCCGCTGTGAAAGATTCTAGTTTTCATTATTGTCCCAGTAAATTGGCCTGTAGTTTGTACCAGAGTTAACACGTGATCCAGTTTACCTTCAAAACAGTAAAAAGCTTCTTAGATTCTTCAGAGGAGCATATCAGAGCAAAGCTGTAGTTTGCTCACATTATTCACAAATAACCTACAGTTTTTCTGAAATAGGAGAACAATCACTTGACCCAGGAGGACCTCAGCGGGAAGGAATAATATGGCCGTTGCCTGGATGTTCTAAGTTAATTGAATGAGAACAAGTTTCCTATAAGTAATTTAGTAGTTGCCAATAGTATTGGACTGAGCTTCTTGCTTTCCCGGTGAATCTGCATGCAAAAAAGCAGTGAGAGCTTCCTCACACAGCCTTCACTGTGTCCCCTGCTACATTCACCTCCAAGGATTTTTCCATTATCGTGCTTCTACCTTTTTATTAAAACACCAACAGCATTGCTTTTTTATGGTGGTGTTTTTGATGGAGACATCTATCAAATACAAAGCAGCTTCGGGCCATGTTCCTGTTTTACACGAACCGCTGGATAACTGATGGCATCTACTTTAAATCACTGCACATGCCATTGCAAGTTCTTGAACCACCCATTTGCCTAATGGCTGTGTTGCTTACGAGAACTTAGATAGAAAATAGGGTTTTTTTTTTTTTCCCCCTCAAAATAATGCTGAAGCAATTTGATGTTCTAAGTTGCCTGAATGCTGAAAGTACCATTAGACCCTTTTGGCACGTGAAAGCAGAGCAATGGGAAAGCTACTTTAGAAAATCACATACAAAATGTATTCAGAAGGGTTTTTTTCAAATAAAAAGGTACTGCAAAAAGGTGTACTTCTTATATATTGAACTAATAAGTAGTTCAGTAAATCCTTTGCAAACTTGTCAAAATGTCATATCCAGGTACTGGATTGGAAAATTAGTAACTGCTGAAGTGTGTGAGTGTTTAAAGGTGTCACTGTATGTGGCAGACTGGTGGATTTTAGCTTCTGGCTTAAAGGAGAGATGTTAATCATTATAGCTGATATTTAAAATGTCAGAAAACCTTAGCACGAAGATAAAAGATTTAATAGGAGACTCTGCTTTGTCATGTTGCCTCATAGACCAGAAGGAAAATCAGCACCTGTTCCTTTTTTTTTTTTTTTTAATCCAGTGACACTGTAATAGCTCAAGTGGTATCACAAAAGCACATGAACTAGCAGAGCGTGGGGCTGTGAGGTGGAGAAATGGGTTAGCTCTTGACGTGTAGCTCCCTTTTCTCGTATTTCTGTTGTAGCTCCTGTGCTCTGTCCTAGCAGTGTCTGGGGGCTTTGCACCCAACGGTACTGAGGGGGAAGCATGGCTGGAGTAAGGGAGCCACAGCTTATCGTTTCCATCCTCACCTGCTACTCTTCTCTTCTTCTTTGGCTTTGGATGAGTCTTTGAAAAAATATGGGAAATTTTCTTCTTTCACAGCAAGTTTCTTGGCAAGGACTGTGACTACCTCTGCTTAATGGTTTCTAAGACAGTACTAGGTAAGCAAAGCTGCAGAATTATTTTACTCCCACAGCCACTGCTTTCAACCTGCTTAGTGAGAGCAGTCTTAGTGCTTGGAATAGTCCAGAAAGGGAGAAGGGAGAAAGCTCATCTAAGAGGGTTTATTTTTTTGGTTTGTGGGGTTTTTTTTCTTTTCAAAAACAGCCGGAAAAATGCAGTCAAGTAGCCTGAGCCTTAAATTATTTTAATCTGAGCACAGAGGCTCTGCTCTGCCAGGTTAATTCTGCTCATTTTTGTAAAATTAAGCAAGTCAGATGTTAAATTCTCAGCTTTGATATTAGCTGGCACAACCTGCTGTTCAGGGACACCTGAGGGATGGTATTTGTTAAACACTTCACAGATAGAAAATGATCCCTAAGTATTGAAAAATATGACCATATTACCCTGCCCAGAAAACAGCAGAATTACATTTTGTGTAAACATAATTTTTATATTGGTTTAACTATTTCAATTAGGGCTGTTTCTTTTCTACCGAATTTATTCAACAGCGCAAATGTAGTTATTACCAGATGAAGTTATACTGATCCACATTTTTCATTTTTTAAAGATGACAGGGTTCAGTGAAAGTGTTTTGTCTCCTGAGTGTTTTAATGTGCTAGTAAATAGACTAAAAGACAAGATTTTTGCTTTTGGCAAGGTAACGTAGAGCCTTTGTGCTTGGTGTTCCAGCCTTGAAAAGAGAATGGGAGAAGACTGATGTCTTGATGAATGCTGATTGACACTTATCTTGCCACATTTTTCTATGAAACAAGCTACTCTTCCTAAAAACAGTAATGAAGTTTCAGGGCTGTTATCTTGGTGTCACTCTGAAGAACGTTTTGAATCTCAGCCCTTGTTCTAGGAGGTCCGAGTGGGTAGATACCTTCCAGTAGGCTGGGTGGTTTTGGTGGGTCTCTGATGGCCTGTGAAGTCAGTGCAAGGTCATCTTGGTGCCGTTTTTGTTGGTCTGTGCTCCACATTTGTGCAAGTCTACAGCTCAAATTGTTGTTAGTTAATGACTTTATTGGCAGCTTCAGGGAAGAGATAGTGAACGATCCCTGGATGCGGTCTCTGAATATCTCTGTTAAGCTGGGGCCCATTGACATAGCAGTATTTCTTTCTGAACTTATTCCATAAGCCAAAAGCTTTGATAAACCAGGAAAATAATCTGATACTTTTACCAGGCAATGCACTTAGGTTTATTTTACCCAGAGGAAGTAGCAATATTTCTACAAATGTATTTTCAGGTATGTTTTAAGCCTATTCCACTTGACCCTAAAAAAAGGCAGTTGTTTTGATGACTTCAAGTCAGAGATGTTTCTAGTTGGCTTTCCCCATTCCTTTCAGACAGCAGACCCTTCTACTTTCCTTCTTGTTGTAAGTGGCTGTTTTTATCTCTCTCGAGTTGCACCTCTTTGTACCTCTGGTAAGCTGTCACTTTACTGCGGGAAGAGACAGCGAGGCTGAGCACCTTGGTCTCGGCGCTCGTTCCCGAAGGGCTGCGTGTAAGTGATGCGCTGCCCGGCGTCTTCTGTCACCCACCGGCTCAGGCGTCACCTCGCCGATGCTCTGCGTTGTGACAAGCCACGGTGAGACTGAAACCTGAGGTTGCTTCCGAGCCCAGGTTAAGTGTGCTGCACTCGCAGCTGCTGTCTCCCTGGGACGTTATTACAGCCTATGTGCTGTGGGAGATTTTTGCTTTGTTTTTTCTTTGTTTTTTTTTTAAACATGATGTAAAGGAGATAAAAGGCATATGTTTCATTACAAAATTGTCCACTTTGAGCAATGGCTTAGTGCTCAACCGTATAAAATTACATGTAAATGTGTTTAGCTTTGCTGCCATATTCATGTGTGTTGCTTCCCATTGCTTGCTCAGAGTAGAAGAACCTTGGCATTATTCTTCTTCTGACAATGTGCTTCCTCTCACTTTCTTCATTCCCCTTAGCCTCCTCTTTTTTTCTTTCCCCTAGTCATCCCCCATATTACTTTCCCACTAGTTGAGAAGATGGATAGTTCCAGAGCAGAGGGTATAATATTTATACTATGAAATTATCTTTACCAGCAAGTTTAATGAAAGATCTACCACATCCCACTAATTCTTCACAAGCTATCACACATTGGAAAATAGAGCCCAGGCCAGAAGAGGAGGTCAACAAGCGATAAAGGGCTGGGCATATGGTTGGCAATATACTGAGAGCAAAGGATTCTTTTCTGTAATATGGGGAAAAATGTTGAATAAATAGGAACACATAAAAGAAAGAGATCTTTTTCTTCTCTCAGTGATGACAGTGGATGCTCTTGCTATGAGTTGTATTTCCCAAAGACAGGAAAATGAAGTAAAGGCAATTTCTGCATGAGTTTCATCAGGATCAAAACATTGCCTATAATTTTTTGATGTCTAAGACAATTTTGACGAGTATAAACCTGACAGTCAGTGGTCAGAACACATTTAATACATCTTTCATGTGCTGAAGATAGTAGGTCTCAGGTCTCCCTGGGGTAATATGATGTAAAAGATATTTATGGCGCTAGACCATTTATTTATTACGCACAGACCATTAGCTCTCTCTAGAAGCTAGACTTTAAAGACCCGTGTGAAAGGAACACACTCTTGAGATGTCCATAATATGCTGCCATTCTTCATTTTCTTGATGCAGTTTTCTGTGGCTGTCCTGCTGATCACGTGATGTACAATTAAGAGAAGACCTCAGAAAGTCATAACTCTGAAAAACAGATCTTATTATTTTTCACTAAATATTTTGAGAGTTTCGTTACTTAAGTAAAGTGTGGGGATGAAATCTTAAATATAAAAATGATTTGTTGTAGTCAGTTTTGACAAACAGTATTCTCTGGTGTTTCAGTGTTTTTAAAAAATTGGCACAGAAAAATGAAATGCTAACTATCTTTAGGGAGCTTTTTTGTATTCTTTCTGTCTCTGTTTTCCAATTTTAATAAGGCACCTTTACAAAAAAAAAAAAGGAATAATGAAGCAATATATAAACAACGTTACAAAGACAGTCTATTCTCATTAGGTCTATCACCCTACTATTTTATAGATAGTTTTTTTTTATATTCTGAAGATAAGTTTTGGATTAAATGCCAAGGAACTATAGAATGATACATATTAATGGAGAATTAATGTCACATACCAAATTGTGTTGCCATTTGAATCATACATCATGCAGTTCGGTGCCAGCAGATTTAACAATCATGTCAGCCGTTGTTATTAGATCATCTAAAGGGTCATCTTCCTATCTGAGCTGGGTAGTCTAATAGCTTAGAGCATGCACACTGTAAAAGATAATTTGTGGGATCTCTGGTGATCTTCTCAATTGAGAATCAATTACAGTAAGTTGCTGTTAATGTGACAATAGCTATAGACAAAGTGAGACACACTTGACAGTTACTAATTACAGCAGGCAGCCAAAAGAGCTCTGTAGAGATACGAGGACAGAAATGGCTAAATTAGTAAACTGTGTTGACACACTAGCTCAATATTTTTTAATATGCGAGCATAGCATATTCCCAGGTCTAGTGAACCTGACAGGCGTGGGTTACTGACATTTTATGAAAATGAAACAGAGAATATGATTTTTGTACAATTAGAGTAGCTCAAAAGTAATTATCCTAGCAAAATGGAATAAGCAAGCTGTCCCAGTAGGGGAAGCTTCCACTTGTCTGTGCTGGAGCCTGAGTTCAAAAGCAACCTCCAGCTGGAAGCTCTTAGACATGGGGATGCCCCCCAGATAGGGCTCCTGTTCCTTAACCAGCGTAAACGTGGGCTTCTGTCCCACTCCCTCGCTCCTCGCAGTCCCCAGTGGGATTTCTACATCATTTCACTTTAAAGCAGGAGTTGGAGAGATGTAAAACTGGGGTGATTCTGCCCTGCTGTATCTGCTGGTGGAGCCCAAGCTCCCTTGGCGTATGCCCTTCTTCGGGACAGCGTCCAAGAACAGACCGTATTCGGATGCCTTGGGTGGAGGCAGGGAGCTTTATTTCGTTGGGTTTTTTTGCTCCTCTTGTGATCTCGTATGAGAAGTGCCAAATGATCTTGTCGTGTTCGGGGTGATGCAGCGTGTGTTTCATTTGGAAGCGTGTATGCCCACAGGAGGCCTGACTGGTGCCTTGCAAGATGGATCTCGACAAAAACCTGACCCAGCTACGCGACTGTTTTGAAACCGAATCCTGTATGAAAATCCCAGGATATCGTATCTTCTGATTTGCCAGAACAATTGTGAATATTTTTTTTTAAAAATAACTCTGCGATTTTATGAGTGGGAACTTGTTATCCTTTACCACATCGTGAAATTTCCCTTCACTTTCTTTGCAAGCATTTTTTACAGCCTTGGACTTCTAATTGGGAAAATTGGGACTTCTGTAATGCCAGTGCTGTATTTCAGCCAATGGAGGAGTCTGACACAGCACTGAGGTCAGCACTTTCTGTCGTGTTTATCACACTGTTTTCAACCTCAGGTTGTGCTGAAATCTTTCTCCTTTTTCCTGTGGTCAGCCCTGCCAAATCACATCTGCTTTCTCCTTTGCAACCTCCCTGGAGTCTGACCGTGCCTCACTTTCCATTTCTGTGCACTTATTCCCTCAGAATGACATAAAAACGTTGCTCATTCTCTGTCTTGACCTTTTTCTCCCCTTGGCAAGCCTTCTGGCTTCTCCCTCTACCATCGCACCCAAGTCTCCTGCGAGCAGGGCTGGGACCCCGCAGTGCCTGCAGGCAGACCATGCCCATCCCTCCTGGATCGAACGTGATCACGGATTTCTCCCCATCTGCTTTATGAACTCCCAAGCTTGTCATTTTTTTATATTGTATCCCATTCCGGCACGCTGTGTGAATGCGGAGTATCATGGGGCTAATGCCTTTTTCTGCCTCTTAAATAATAGCTAAGGCTTATCATAAGGTTTATCACAAACTGGCAGCCTGTGCCTGAAGTCACACATTTCATCAACTTTTTTTATTGCTAAATTATTGACCAAATGCTCTCTTGTCTAACTGAGCATGAATTAGCAGCACAGATATATTTAGCTCTCAGCATTGCATAGGCTCTTGAAAAGTATTTCCTCACTACACAGGTAATTTTTTTTATTTAAATTATGCATTGCTTTTCCTAGGTGGAATCAGAGGGCTGCTAAATGAACTATACCAACAAGAAGGGAAGGCAGAGACCAGTAATGTTAATAAAAATGGTCTCCAGCCAAACAGTGTATGTGAACTTAAGCCGAGGGTTGAATCACAGATTCACAGTTTGTAAGATCAGAAGGAAACATCATAATCTAATTTGATTTTCTGTCCACAGATCTTCTTCACCCAATCAATTCTGTGATAAAAATCTTCTGCTTCTAACCTAGGTAGACCCAAGATGTTAGGCTGTGTTGCTTTTAGACTTAAGACTGAAATTTTTGTGTTCTAGATTCTATAATCTCTGAGGAAATAGAAAATATTTCACTATCTGAGTGGTGGATTGTTCAAAATCGTTCAAATGATGGTAGTTTGAACACTGTTATAAGCTTGAAATGTGAGAAATCCCAGAAGAAGCAGATTAAGGTGGAAAGCAGAGGGCAGAGCACCTGACATGGAATTTGCCTTTTTCCCTTCTGCTGAAGCGAAAGCAAGCTAAAAATCTCAACATGCACAATGATTTCTCCCTTAAATATGAGTCTGAGGGACTTATACTGCATGTGTCTCCATTTCCCCCCAACTGGATTTATGTAAAATGCCTTTTGCTTTCTATTTTGATGTAAAGAACTCTTGCTATGTGTTTCCATTCTTCCCTGAAATACAAAATAATCTGTACATTTCTTTAAGTATATGTTGCTGTGGAGGCCTAAAATAGTTTTTCCATATGAAGGTTTCCCCTCGCATTGAGGCAGCTCTGACTGTGGTGTGCTCTGACATTTTCCCCTCGCTGTAGACTGCTCCGCATCTCTAAAGGCAGTGAGCCATTCTGGTCCTGATGTGACACGACATGACAGGAAATTCCACCGAATAAAGGAAATTATACACTAGAGATGTGCTGAACTGACTGAAAACAATTTGGACACCAGGGGCTATGGAAGGTGCTGAGAAGGTTGGGAGAAATGACATTTTCTTCTGGATTTTATTTAAAGTGTTTTGATGTACACCTTGGTGTGGAGCAAGGAGTGCGAGTTCCTCTTTGAGCTGTACCCCTTCAGACCCGCTTTCTGGAGGATTTGCACATGCATGAGAGTGAGCTAAGTTAATAAGGTCCCTATAATTGATAACAATTCTTTATGATTTTGACTTATATAAAGGTATTGGAAAAGATACTGTGGAAAATTGTGTATCCTTATTTTCAAAGTGCGTTTTAGTGCATAATATTTGCTCAGAACAGAATGGGTGATGGAAGGCGCCCAGGTTTAAAGTCACTCTCATAATCAAGCAACTGTTCTGCTTACTGCAAGCAATCACATGCAGGGATTGCAAAACAAATCCTACGTCAAATGCACAGCAGGTGATCAATGGAAAGCATTTGTTAAGGCTAATTGTGCTTCATATAGTGATCAAGAATTTCCTGCGCATAAATCTAGCAATGGAAGACACAGTTTATGTGGAAAAAAAGCTTAAATGGATCCAGAGAAAAGGTGAAGACGTCTAGTAAACAAATTGAGCATTATTTGTCATTCATGTCCTCCAATGTTCACAATAAAGAAATTTGGCTTGATTCTTCTTTCGCTTTTACCTTTTTTAAATCATTGTACCTCAGCTTCTTTTGTGAGGTACTTCTGATTTGTGAGACAAAATTAGTGTCGATAAATTACGATTACCATTTTGCCTGAACAGTAACAAAACATACTTTTTTTTTATAATGTGCCTTTAAGAATGTAAGCTGTGTGGATGTGCTGCTGGCAATGAGTAATGATTCATATCATCGCAGTGAAGACTCGTTTGTCTGTCTCATCTTGTCATGTAAATGTTTTAAAAAAACATGGAACAGATAATACGGCAATCTGGCAGCAATCTACGATAAAGTCGGTGAGTCAAAGGGTTCTGCGTGAGAAGAGGGCATTTACGTAAAGAGTGTGCTTTCCCTGATGCCATTTCGATGATAGATGTTGTAGCATCATTGGCTTTTGTGAAGCTCAACAATCTTACACCCGCTGGCAGTTGGTCAGTGCTATTGGGAAAAGCAGTGAAAAGCACGGGATGAAGATATCTTTTTTTTTTTGAGTAGTCTTGCTTCTTGCAATAGTATGCTCAAAGTCCCCAGAATAATATAAATTGTTAGAATAATAATATAAATTGTTGGAATAATAATATAAATTGTTAGAATAATAATAGAATAAATAGAATAATAAAAATTTATAACTATATAGAATAGAGTAATATGAATTTTTCAGGTAACACCTGAAGAACGTCATTTGAGTCTTCTGTTGACACCTTGTTCAGAAAAAAATTTCAGTCAAGCATTTAAGCAACCACAGATCTAGCTTAGCGATTTGGGAGAATCAGACTAAAGCTGAGCTTAATTAATATGCTTGAGATTTCTGCCTTGCTTTCACAGAAATCAGATATGACTATTAGCAGGTCAGTGAAATTCCTCCCTTGTAAGTCAGATATTGTAATCAGTTCTACCTTTGTTTGCCTGCATCTATTGGCAGAAAACTGTCCATAGTAATTCTGGGTTTACACCAGGATTTGGCCTGCCAATCTTACTAGGGCTCCTGAGTTTGATGAGAGAAATCCAGTTTCCAAGAATCTGTCAGTGCCTGTTCAGGTTGCCTACTATTACCTATTAATTTGATGTTTAGATGTAGATTACAGTACTTCTTAGAATGTCCGCATCACGTGAAATCCAGTATAACCTGAAAATTAAAATATACTATTAGTTGGATGTTCTTCAGTAATGCGCAGATTTTAATCGCATTTCTGTGGAAAAGTACACACTGAAATATTTGTCTCAATAGAAATATAAAGTAGACTGCAACTTTGAATGCACTCCAAAGCAGATAGATAGGAGATGTTCTTGGAAAATAAAGATACTACAGTTTATGCATATTGGGCATGTATTTCAGCATATGCATATTAAGCTGATCAGTACCTGGCAGCTCTCCTTAGGATATTTATAGAGAGATTTTCAAAGGCATGGGCAAGGTGCTTAAGGAGCTGGCCCAAAAGACCTATTTAAAACAATGTATTGTCTCTTGTAGTCGTCAATGCCAGATGCTTCATGGGATAACAGAGCTTTCTGTAGTTGGACTGGACTGTCACTGATGGGTCGGTCAAATTCATGTTTCGCACATGACTAACTTTACACCTCACTCTGTGATAACAAGAAGCCACTGTAATTTATGTAGCCATTTTAAGTTTTTCTAATCGGAATTATCAAAATCTCTTTTAATAAGTCTCCTTAACAATTTTGTGTGGAAAGTATAATGTACAGAAACATATATTCCCAAAACGTAGTGATACACTTTGATTTCATTGTTCGTGTTTCTGGTTTTACTTGCAGTTGGAGAGCCTCAAATTCTGTGAAGTTGGTAAAAATAATTCTGCCCTGTATGTGGCTTTTTAACAGTGCCGTGCATCTTTTTGCTCCCACGCGGCATTCTGTGAAGCGATCTGCTAGTTCTGGACAGGATTATCTGCTTTTGCAAATTAGAAACCAGATCCAGCCATCCACAAATGAGAGATTTTTGAGCATCTTTAAAAGGGGAGACACCCACAAAAGAGAGAGCTGTTGGGCTGTGTGTACGTGTGTGTGTATGTGTGCGTATGTGTAGTATATGCATACATAAAGCTAAGAAGATTGCTCTAAAGAGATATTTGCATCCTTTTGAAGAGATCTGAAGTATCAGGCAGAGAGCAGTGTAGATGGATATATATTTTATGGTAGGAAACAAATCTGCATTATCAACTGCATAATAATCTGTAGAATATACGTGACTAATTTCACTGAAAACTCTGAAAGCACAGTCCACATGATAAACATTTTCCTTATTGTAAATTAGGTATTACAACTCTTTTTTCTGAGATTACAACTTTTTTTTCTCCCCTGTAGGTCTCATTAGCTTGGTACATGTAATTCATCTATGGACACATTTTCTTTCTTTTCTTTCTTTCTTTTCTTTTTTCTTTTTTCTTTTTTTTTTTTTTTTTTTGAAGAGAAAGGACTTTTCTTGCATCTTCTCCAGGGCTATAGGGAGGAAATATATGTTGCAAAGAAATGATAGAACAAAGGATACATATCCCTCGCAAGTTCAGTGAATAATTTTTCTGTGGCCAGTTCTGAGTACTATGTAAAGGTAATATTTAACATTTTTGTTGTCATTGGAATGTTATTTTCTTTACTTAAAGATTAAGTGATATTTTTCTCTTTTCTGGTCATCCTGTATAGAAGTATAATGCTACTTGTTGTTGGTTTTGCTAAGAGCTAGCCCTTGTCAGGTACTCAGTTCATCCTCTCGAAGCACTTGATTCTTTTGTCCCAAGTTCCTTTGATCACATGTTCTGCTGAATTTTAATGTAGGGCAGCATATGTATACAGCTCGTATTTAAGGGGTTCTCAGTAGCACCTAGCTCATGAAACACTGTCCTCAAGCTCTTTGGAATTACTTTGCTGTATAAATAAAACAAAAGGAATAAGCCTAAATGCCAATATTAATTCACAGTGTAGTTTAGCATCTGATATTAAGTGGTAAGTGCTACCAGTGAATCTATGGAGACGGTATCATACTTTGTAGGCTAAGTACCTTTAAGTAGCAGAGGGTCTTTCAACATAATCAGTAGAGAATATTGAGCCTGGCCAGAAATATGGGATTTGTCATTAAATTTAGAGGCTTCTTTAGCTCTGTGAGTGTAATCATGTGTGCAGAAGACTAATTGTTAATGGCATAGGCTTGATTGTTCTTAGCTTTCCTTTGTTTTAAATGGACTGGTCTGCTTTGTGAGAAATAATTAGGTTTTATAGTTCTACCTGCATTAAGTCTTGTTGATAATCTTACGGTTTTACCAATTCAGATCAAGAAAGCAGTTAGCTGCAGTGATGGTGTTTTGTCTTAAATCACCCACAATGCTGTGGTTTTTCCTCCTTTTTCCTTTATATTCTTTTTTCTTTCCTTGTGACAATAATAGATATAGGTTCTGTAAACTGTAATGAGACAATTTCAGTAATTAATAAATGAAAAACATTTGGGTTTGCAACACGTCTGTTTAGAAGCATAGGTTTTCCTGTTGGCACATGCTTTAATGATTTGTAGCACAGTTCACTTGCGCCTTTGGAAACAGAAAATGCAAAGCCTCAAGGCAATGAGAAAGTGTAATGTAACCATATACAATTTCCAGGGATTTACAAGCTCAGTGTTTGACCATGTTTTTTTGGTTGGATGGCTTATGATTGTATTTAGGGATTAATTAGCTTTCTGGTAGTTGTTCATGTAGAGGACAGATTTGCTTCTCTGTAACAAGGGCCTTCCACTGTTTTGAAGTCTCTAGTGCAGCCCCTCTCACATGTTCTTCAAGCTTAGCAAATCTCAGAATTAGTATAAGCTGAGGTTTTGTGTGACAGCAAGGGACTGTAGGTCAGTGATATTTAATAGATGTATTGCTTGTAGCTTCAGACGGGACCTTGGCTTTTTTGACATAAGTACCAAGTCTCACCATGTTGACTAATATATCTTGGAATGATTTTAGAGTGAGATTCTTATTTTGAGTGCTCGGTAGGGAAAAATAACAATATGACTGAGAAGTCACTGTGAGATGCATTTCTCTGTGTACAGGGTGGAAGCATATATATCTTTTGTTCAGGTCGGCATTTCGTGTTTCCAGACTTGTCTCCCACGGGTCGCCAAGGATGTCTGTGTCATTGCTGCGGGGTGTGCATGCTCCACAAGTTGCCGGTGCCCTCTCTCTAGGATGGTTCTAAAACACTGGGAAAATGCTTAATATAAGACATTTTTCTTTCTTGTAGTAAGGCAAATTCTTTAAGAATTTTTAATCGTTCACCCTATAGTAGTTGGTCCTGACATTGCTCTAACAATATACAAGTATGTTCACCAGTTCTTGAGTAAATTTTAATTTTAGAAGTATTTTCATCCTAGAGAAAGAACAACTACAAAGGGGTTGTTCAGCTGTTAGACTTGAGGGAAGCTTCGCCCTGCTGTAATGTTTGTAGTGTACCACAGATCGACATCTATTTACAAACACCTGCATTAAGTTGTAGAACGAGATGGGGAACATTAAAACATCAGAACTATAGCCAATTATTAAAAATTACTGGGTTCAATCATCCGAAGTAGAGAGTCTATGCAATATAGGACCCTAAGTGCATAGGAGTGCTTTTAAAAATGTCCTGCCCAGCCCAAATAGGCTCATGGTTATTTTTCCAGTTAAGTCCCTGTGTTCCCAAAGTGCTGCTTTGTCTGTACAACAGATGCAGCCTATTTCAAACTTAAGCCTCTTTGGGATCCTCAAGAAAGGCGATGCTTTGCCTGCATCTCTTCAGCAATCCTATTCAGCTGAAGCACGCTGAGGTGGTTGATGTGATGGCTGCACAGAATATAATGGCCAAATCGGCTTTCTTTAAAAGCACAGTTAGAGTGGGGCTTCTGAAGTTCATGCAGTATTTCAGTAGATAGAGCAGTCATCCAGGCTTGTGAGACTGGAATTCTGCTCTTTACAGCCTCCGGGAGCTCGAATTCGACCTTTAATCTCCCGTTGGAGCGGTGCCTTAGGTGTTCAGGATTGCGAGCATTGCCCGTTCCTTGTTAAATCTCTGACATGCTGCGAAAAAACCCTCAAGGTTCTTGGACTGAACAGACACAGTATGTCTGTAGTTCAGTCATTGAGGCATTCACCTCGGTTAGCAGAGATCTAGGTCCAACTCTTAATCCAAGTAAGGTCGCCGTTAGAAGAAATCAGCAATGTAAAATCTATGAGCAATCCCCAGAAAAGGGATCAGAACCCAAATCCCTCTTCCTCGCTGGATGTAAATAGATGTTTGAACCCCCAGATTGCAGATTATTCTGCTCCTCTTTGGTTCCAGCTCATCTTGAAGTCTTTTCCGTGCAGTCACACAGTGTAGAGGATGCTTCTGGCTGAGAGCAAGTGGTTGGAGCATTATAGAAAAGGGTAAAAGATGTGAGCTTGAACCCTTTCATGCTAAGAATGGTGTGGAACACATCTCTTTTCCTCAGTAGCGTATAAAAGAAAAGTGACACTTATTGCTTCTTTCCCATTATGCTTTTTTATAGGATTGACACTCGTTCTTTTTTTTTTTTTTTTTTTTTTTTTTTTAAAGAATGATTTAGGTGCATAAATGTAGTGATAGAGGATTATTTTGGGACTGGCTGTAGCAATTTAAGAAGTAACCACTACACTGCCTTTTTGTGTTGTTACCTTTTCCCTGTGAGTGATTACTGTCTCCAAAGCAGACATTTTTAGTCCCTGTTGATCCAGAGTCAGTCAGGTTAGCCTGAACCAGCATTAAAGGTGATTTAAGCTAATCTGTTTGACTTGTTATTGAACTGGAATTGAAACATTCACCCAGTCTGATAATGTGCCTCTGCTTTGTGAATGGCAGCATCTAACAGAGAAGTATAATAAGGACACGGCAGAGCATTAACTTCTAAACTCTCTCAGCCAGCTGCCCGGGAGCCAGTCTGTAAGCTCCCTAAGTCAAAGAGGATGCGAATTCCTGCCTGATGCCGGCAGCCCTGAGCAAGGTGCCCCAGCCCCGCGGGGAGGTGTGATTTATGGTGCTCTTCTCTCTTCCACGTTCCCCAGTAGCCAGCGTACTGCATTGGCTATGGTGCATCGCTCCAAGTGCCTAATTTCCTCACATATGCTATCAAAAAATACCTATTTGAAAGCCGCAGGATGCAGTTAAGAAGTCAGGTACTTAAATGTTAGGTATATGCATGGCCAGAGTGGATGCGCCTGGGTGTGTTTGTGTATTCAGATCTGCATGGCTTTTTTTCCCATTGACTGCATTTGTCCTACAGTATTTAGTGAAAACAATGAGAAAAAAAAATGACCAAACAAATAGGGTTGTTTTATCCCACCAGTATGATAGAATAGTTAAATTAATGGCTAAATCTAATTAGCAAATGAAAAATTACAGCTTGTCTGCTGCCAATACTAAAGCCAATGGACTGTGAGATAGAGCTATGGTTACACTCCAAAATTATCTCACCATTGTTGAATCTTAAGGTGGCTTTGCTGCCTGCTCTCGGAAATAAAATAATCCGAGCAATTATGCTTAGTAATTTGTGAGTGGTTTGAAATGTAGTGGCTTTTACTATAATAAATGGATTATCGTATGTTGACAAAGTAGAAGTTTAATTAACAGTGACAGATAAAGCTCTTACATTTAGAAGCTGTTTATATTAAAAATTACCTGATAAAAGGGTTTCTTTAGCGTTCTAAGTACTCAGTTGTGCATTACCATCTTGATCTGCTACCATATGTATTCATCATTGCCTGGACGTTGTTTGGAATCACTGCAAGTTTTTCTGAGACATTAGACTGTCATAATAACTGATAGATCAATGGCTTGATTTACATATTCATTACGGAGAAACTGCTTGTTTGCATCAACATAACTTACAGTTTTATGCGTTCTTTGTCTAAAGTTAATTTGAAAATATTAATTTTCCAGTGACAGCTCGGTGCTCTTCCTGTTTAATCACTTAATTTCCCTTCCACCTGAGACTGACATTGAGTGAAATGAATGAGAAATGATAATTTCAAGATGCCATTGTCCTTATTGACTAAAAGCAAACACACAGCCCAAGAGAGGTCGGGGTAGTACAAAATATATCAATCACAGAAGCAGAAGTTAATGACTGCTTTATAAACAGGGAAAAGCATCTTTTCTTTAGCAATATTTTTCTCTAGGGTCCTAATTTTCTTAAAATTAAAGATTAATTTTTTAGAAAACATCATTGTAAAAAAGGGGGGGAAAAGTGTCATCTGTCAGAATCAGAAATACCATTTCACTGTGCGTATCTTGTTCTCAGCATCATATTCAGCATCATCTGGATTACACTGCGTCTTAATCCTTCAGTGACTGGAAGTTGCAGGGAGGCAATATTGATGGATCCCAGGGAAAATAGTCACTGAAGTACTTTCACGGATAAAAAAAAGTGATGGCATTTCTCTTTATTTGTTAATTCCCTAGTTTTCGTTGATGTTATCCTTCTCTGTAATTCAAGATAGTGAAGATGCCCAAAGGAATACAAATCAGTGAAGAAGATGGAAATCGATGGCAGGGAGTGGTTTATGGCTTTCCATGTTGTTGCACTTTGTATGATGAGGGGACGAAGTAGGGAGGAAAAAAAAGAGGAGGTAAAATGAGACAGTAAGAAACTGGAGACCGTAAAAGGCAAGAAAGAGCAATGCACAGGAACAGAACCAGAGTGCGTGCCCAAAGGACAGTAGTCTTGGCAGAGTTAGTAGTTAAATCAAAATATCAGAAGCGCTAGCAGGCACTTAACCCTTAGGTAACATGCTCAGACCTTTTAGCAACGAGAAAAGATATATAAAGTCATCTTGAACTTCCTTCCCTGCTTGTGTCTTTTCAGATTCCTGTTATCAAGACTAGTTCTTATTGTGTTTGCTGGTGGTATGCATCCAGTCTTGCTTTAAAATAATGCTTTTATCTGCCCGTTGCATCCTACATCAACACTGGAAGCTCAGCCCGTTGCCTAAGGGTTTCTCCATCGAGATCTCTTACCTCTTCCTGGCTGAGCGGCATGTAGCGTTACTGCTGCTAGTGAGGATTATAATGATGTGAACTGACTACCTACTTTGTTTGGTAAATGGACTTTAAGAATGAAAATGAGATTTTTTTTGTTTTCGTCTGCCATCAGTTTAGCACATCCATCAGCCGTGTGCTGATGGAGACAGTGGACATGATTTTAGCCTCCAGCCTGTTACTAACTTTAGTTTCGTAAAGGTTCAACCTAGTTCACTTACTTGGCTTGCCTCTGCTGCATGACTAAAGATATAAGAGAAAAATGCTTAGCATTCCAGCATCTGTTAATTTAGCTATTTAAAGTACAAATGAATCAGAGGAAAGGTTTTTAAATCGTTTTATTGGAGGATTTCCTCCACTCCGTGCTTGTGTGCTTGTGTTTCTATATTGAAAATGATTTAAATTATTTTAAAAATTCAAGTTACAAAGCAGCCATTAGAAAACGCTTTTGGGTCAACAATTATCCAAACTCCGATAATCCAGCACTGTGCTCCGGAGCGCCTGCGAGTACCGTCTCGGTTCTTCCCGTTAGATCAAACCCCACAGGCTGCTTAAAATCGTCGTATGTCACGGATGCCATCCAGGCAGCCAGAGCCTCCATGGAAACACACTGCCTCGGTAGTTTGTCGGCACTAAAGCAAATTTAATTGAAGTCGTTTTGGTGGTATTGCAGGACATAAAATTGGAGTTGTTCCTTATTCTTATTACGTATTTAAAAATATTAGCTTAAAGTACTCCCTAATAGTTTCTTACAATTTTGCTTTGGTTTTAAAAAAACAATATCGTTGAGTGTCATTTGAGGAAAAATCCTGTGGTAACTAGAGTAGCTACAGAGATTTTCACTTACCAGTCTACGCGTTCACTGGCTTTTCATTTATATCTTTCTTTTAAAATGAACTTGTATTACAAGATGAAGTAGATGCATCTTCTGTTCAGGCTTCCCTTCATGTTCTCAAGAATTTGTTGTTCCTTTGGGTGATTTTGCTGTTAGCTTTCTGCTATTTTTTTTAAAAAATGTTGCTCCGTACTGTGAGAACAGGGATGCGTGCCACACTTGCATTCCCCTTTTCCCCCAGTCTGACCAATTTCTCCAAGTACATATGTGATGTGAATATTTCTTTTTATTTTGGATATGGATATGTCATTTGCATTTGTGTGTGTGTACATGAACACCTACTCCTGCATATGCATATATATATTATTATGGTTTCATATTTACGTAAAACCAGAACCCTGCACTTTAACATCACCCGGGAGTACAAACACGCGACACAGCACAGGGCACCTCGGCTGTGCCCTGATGGAAGTTGTAGAAGTTGAGGAAATTGCAGCATACAAACTTTCAAAGTTAATGTTACCGAACTGCACGTATTTGGTGAATATTTCATAATAATCAGGATTTCCACAGTAAGCCACATAAACTTATTATGAACGTTGGTGGATTAAAAAAAAAAAATCAAACTTGCAGTGAAGCCAAACTGATGTTGCTAATACAAAATTGTAAATGTTTGGGGCTAAATTCAGGGGACATGTGAATAACAGCTGGCGACAGCCAAGTCTCTTCAAAATTTACTAATGCATTTTCGAGCGCGTTTTCAATTAGCTGAATATCACAGCTGCCTCCGACACCTCAGGACGTCGGCGTTCGCTTCGCTCCCATGCTGGGAGGCCGGAGGGCTTGTCTGTCGCGGGGAAGGGAAACCAACGGGAAGCTCGAAGGCAAGGGAGCTGATTGCCTTTTTGTTTCCTCCCATTCCTCCTCCTTTCTGGACATACAAATGACATGCAAAAGGATTTGCATGAGAAAATGTATGCAGATAATTTGGGCTTCTGTTTACGTCAATGTTAAATTTGACCCGTTACAACTTACAGTTGCAATTTAAATCTTGAATTAATGCGGCTGCTAGCATCTATTTGATTTTTTAATAAAATAAAACAAGTAGGAAAGAGATGTTTCCTGCATTTGTGACTTGGTGTACAAATGCTTCCATGGAGGTTTGGAGGTAGATACCTCACTAGGGTGAGCAGGACTGGAAGACAGAGCAGTGGATCTGATTGCCCAGTTTGTTCTGCAGTTGGAAGCCTGGGAGAGGGCAGGGCCCTGAAAAAAAATAACCCCAAACCCCAGCTTACTACCTCAGTTGCCAAGTAAGAAATTTGTAGAAGCACTGAAATACAGGATATGGTCCTCTTTGTAGCAGAATTATTAAGTTAGCTATACTTTACTTCTGTTGTAAAGATACCCAGTACCTATTTTTACTTTATTGTATTTACAGCGTGCAGTTATGATTGCCTTTAAAAAGCTGTGGGGTGTGAAATAGAAATATATATTTTTTTACATTAAAGCGTTCAGAATTGCTTTTCATGAGGAGTCTGTCAGTGGTGCTAGATAATATTGAAGTCAGCATGAAGTTGTTATGCTAAGAATTTACTTTTCATTCATTTTCCTTGCATTTATATTTGAGACCTTGATAAAGGTTGAGAGTTTAGAGGTGACTGATACAATTATGAATGCAGTGACTGTATAGTTAATTGGCAGCACTTTGAATAAAGGTACCATTTATAAATTATTCATTGATATGTATTTCATGATTAATAGGTGGAGCTCTGTTCTTCAGCTCATTGAAGAGCATATTCAAATTGTGTTAGTAAATTCTTAACAGATGCTGCTCTAACAAATTGTTATAAAACACATTATAATGTGTAGATATTATCAAAGCAATATATATCACTTCACTGTTATTCAGTGTCACTGTTTTCTTATATCATTTCTTGCATCAGTGTAACACTGAATAAAGTACACAGACACGGGCATGTTTCTCCCTTTTGCTGTCTGCTCCTGTAGTCGTCCAGTGAGTAGGTATGTAGCTATCAAGGGTAGCGAATTAACCTCCTATGACTCTCTGAAAACATGAAAACGTTTGCAGTTCAAATGGTTACGTAACGCTCATATATTAACCTCATATATTTGATCTTCTGAAGGGTCACACAGATTACTGACCTACACAGGGCCTTGCAGCCCGTGCACAAGCCCCTTGCAACTGCCCCGCGGTTTCCCTTGAGATTGCAATGTTGGAGATTTAGTTTCAAAACAGTTTTAGAGTTATAGAGGCAAGAAGGGCTTGGTTGAGGATACAGGGAGCACAGGCAGCTCCCTAGAAAAGCAAAATTCAAGTTGCCTGTGGAAAAACGAGTAGGGGACGGGTGTGGAGAAAGTTTCAATGTGCTGCAGACCCAAAAGCAAAGCCTCTTGATGTGGTTTGGCAATGGTTGCTGTTTTGGGGATTTTGGCTCTTTGATGTCCAGCCTTGCTGCCAGACACTGCTGCATTTGCAGTGAGGGAATTTGTATCATCAACCTCCACAACAAAAAAAAGGATGTTTACACAAGAAGCCTCTTCCAGAACAGCCTATGCAAAAAGCAGCATACCTGGAGTCAAATTTTCCCAGTATTTCTCCTCTTAGCTTTCAAACGCGTTGCAGGCTTGCTAAACTCATCGTTGGAGGCAAACTTCCTGAGATCCAGCGTGTCCCGAAAGAAGTCAGTCTGTGCCACAGCAACAAGCATAAGACTTGCCAGCGTGTTTCCACAACCACTGTAAAAAATAGTCCTCCTGACACAACTATCAAAATTCATGGATTCTCCCTCACACTCTGCCTATCTCAGACTGTGTTGTCCTTCAGCCTGTGCACCGAATGTCCTTGGGGAAACGGCGGGTGAAAGCAAACAACCCTGTGCATTAAAATGAGTTCGCCCAGACAATTGATGAAAAACGTATTTTTTTCCCCAAACAACCACTCTTTTTTCTAGCCTCTCAGGCTATCCTCAGGGGAGGCCTGCAAAATACCTTTAAGAGGCTATCTGGGGAGCAAAAATTCACGGGTCGACTGGATGCTAAAACCAGGAACTCAGCAGAGGTTTTGTCGCACCTGCTAATTCTCATTGCTCCCTTCCCATTAAGTCCTGTCGTTCTCCAGGCAACAAATTCCCATCTCTTTCCTCTTTTCCATTGAACTAATGTCTGGAGCACCTTGATTTAGCCCCTTCTGTGAATACTGACCATCTCTGCCCTTGAACTCTCTAAGTAACATCCATTGAACATGAAGTTTTTCTCAGCTGTGTTTAGCTTGAAGGTTGCTGCTAACAAAACTGAAGAAGACAAGCTTTTGAGTCTCATTTTTTTTTCTCCAAACCATATTAGTTGCTCTAATAAAACTTTCCTTACAGACTTGACTTCACCTCTGTTCTGAGATGATCCCAGCTAGAGCAACAACACTATTACAGAAGGGAAGGTGAACTGTGAGCTGTTTTTGCCACTTTTTATGGCACCTTGGTGTGCACGCACGTACGCGCACACACATATATAGATATGCATCTGTACGCATGTACATACATATGTACATCCAGACAGGGCTCGAATGGAAATTTAGCCATTCCTGTGCATGTAGCTGTCATGTCTGATAAGTGCTAGTTTTGCTGTTGTGAGAGCATGGGTATAGCGTGTGGTCAAATACAGGACACCTTGAACTGTGAGAACATCTTTTTTTGTTCAGAAACAGGAGAAGAGTGCTTAGAGAATGAGGGAAGTTCTGCGTACGGGTCGCACAGTCACGGTCTGCTCCAAACGCTCCAGCTGCTGGCTGGAAACCTGAGTGTCCGTGCTGTGACTCAGCATCTGCGTTTCACAGCTTGTAATTCCCCGCACGATTTTGATATTTCTTTAAAATAATGGTTAGTTGCACAACAATCTGGTAAGTGACTTTTCCAACACAACAGCTAAATGTAAATTGCGAAAATGTAAGCGAAAAGTTGTTAAATAATTTATAGTAGTAAATAATGAGGTTTCATAGCAAATTTTTCTGGAAAATATTTTTATAAGCAATAGGTTAAAAATCCCTTTGGAATATTCAGATGCCTGAACATAGAGTATTTTTAAATTATATTTATTTAGACTATATTTATTTCTTGTTTCTTAAAAGCAATGTCTGATATACTTGTTATACAAAAGATAATGGCAATATGGCTCACTGTAGCCTATTGGACTTTGGTTGAATCCAAGACAGTAAATGCTACTTAAAGGAAATAGGTATATGTCAAATTGGGGCTAACACTTAGCCTCCAAAAAATCCAGTTTCCTTAAACAGTCTTGGCATTTACATGGGAAAACACACTGCGTATGGGTGGGAAGCTTCCTAAATAACTTAAGGATTCCTCTAAAGTCGCTCACTGGCGTTCATTTAAAAGAGTGTGTGAGTGGAAAACTATTGCTGAAATAGTAGCTCTAAGGGGGTTTTATTTTTCAGCAACTTCTAGAGCTCTGTTTACAAGGAAAAATGGTTGTTTTTTTTTTCTGCCTAAATGCCTTGCAAAACGAATGAGGGATTTGCAGCAAACTGGGTCCTTTTCTCCTCTCACATCGTCACCAGTAATAAACTTGGTAGAGCCTGAGCAGTGCTGTGACTTCCTCCCGAGCATCCCTGTTACCCGCGGTCCCAGCTCCTGGCCCCCGGCCGGTGCCGGTGACTGCTGCTGCGGCTGATTAGGGGTCAGCACACAAATACCTTGGTCTGCACGTGGCTGCCTCAGCTGTAGCACGAAGAGAAAGGCGCAGGGGAAAATTTTGCACCTTTTCCTAAATTTTTAGGGATGCCCATGCTCTAGTTCTCTAAAATAACAGCCCTGAGCTTTGCAGCGCTTCTGAGCCTGTCAGTAAGAAATGTGTCTCCACCTCCACTTTATTTCATGTTTCCCCTGCGCTGTCTTGCCTGGAAATACTCAGCCCTCTCTAATCAGGAGAGGAGGAAATTGTTGTTTTAATGAGGAAGAATATGAATTCTACCGTTGACGAATGTAAAGTTTTTCCAAGAGCTTTATAAGAAGGACATGAGAATAATTCAGTTTGGGCTATTTGTTAATCATCTTTTATAATTAGGAATTTTTGCTTGTTCTGTCCTTTGCCTGTCTGCAACTCCCAGCTGAGTAATTGCCACGTATCTTTAAAAGGATATCCTAGCAACCAAAACATGGGGAAGGCAATAAATGAGAAAGACTACAGTCCAGCAGTTTATTTTAGCAGACGTTAATCAGTGAAACTGCAGCTTCGATCGCAGAGCCTGAATTCATTTCTCGTATTTGATTTTCCCTCCAGCTACTCTTACAAGTTACTTTTTATTAAATGACTTCTGATGAGCAGATGGCTTTAGCCTTCTCTCAGTCCCGTCCCATCACTGCATTGCTGTGAACTGTAGATTAAACAAAACATACTCTGTCTAAAGTAAATTCGAGCAAAGTAATTTTATTTTTTGATGCTGTACTATCTCTTGTACTTACCAAATACCTTCATTCATTAGCAAAACTTAATGTAATTTAGGCTGAAGTGTTAATTTTATCTGTGTCTAGATAGCCTATGAGAGGTTTCTAGAAAACTGAAAATATCAATATCGCTAGCAACAAAGAAGTTATGAAGTCCTTTTCTTTTTCCAGCACTGAAAGGCACAGTCTATTATCTCTGGTACTCTCTTACCTACTTTCCTTCTCAAAGGAATTGCATCTTTTGCTTCATATGTTTGATAGAGGCATAAGCTAGCAGAAATAGTCAGCTGAGCCTGGGTTTTGAGGGGACTTAGGGCTTGGGGGTTTTTGTTCGTTTGTTTGCTTTTGCATTAGTTGATCAAACTTCATGGTAACCTGCCACTTTGAGGTGGTTCTTCTAATTCTTTCACTAGATCAACCAGCAAGACATTTTTTTATCCCAGTGCAAGGTGATTGATAAAAGTGGTCTCTACTTGGATAAGAAATGAAAAGTCTTACAGACAAAATATACAGGCTTTGGAGTCTGTATTATCACTTGTGTGAAGCAGCAGTACTGATGAACACAGTCAATTGAAAAGAATGAATTTGTGAGCCAGCAATAAATGGTATAAGGCGGTCTTCTACCCTGAACCTACAGGAAGCTGTTAGGAGATGAAGAAAATTATGCTTAGAAAAATGTAGGTCTTAACTGGTCTTGTTAGGAGAGTTTCTCAGGAACAGATTTTGCATGCTGCTTTTCAGAATTAAATTATGCTCAAGAGAGGGAGGAAAAAGAAGTATTTGCCAAATAGGTGTCAAGTATGATCACTGAAATTCTTTGTATCTTGTTCCAAGTACATAAACAAGAATCTCCTGTGCATGTTTTTAAGGAAGCTTTCAAAGTAGGACACCTGAGCCCTGGAGGGGACAACTCCAGAATGACACCTGAGCAGTGGAGGAGAGGGTGGAGAAGGTTCATCATACTCATGCTACGGAGGAAAACAAGTGGTAGTCTGCTTGCTGGAGTTACCCACTAGAGCTCAGCCTTGGCTTTTGGTGGTTGTCCTCCAGGGATCGTTCTGGAGGATCTCCACTGGTGCAACACTGCGGCTAGGACGTGCAGTTCCCCAGCCCACTACTTAGGAAGGTCAACTTTCTTTTGCAGTGGTCCAAACAAGGAGAAAACAGCTTCAGGCTAGAGGAATGCAGAGATTTGTCGTGGATGGTGTGGGAGCACAAGTGTCAGTGTTTTCTTTCAGTGTTTCCTCCTTTGCATAGTCACAATCTGGTGTCAAAGAAATGTCACAGGATCCTCTCCTGCTCCATTTGTTGTTGCTCCTACTCACTGCCCTCTCATCTTTTTGCCTATAGCTGCACTTTGCATTTCTTCCACCTTTCTCTTCTGCTGTCGCAATTTCTCCTCTTTGTTTCTTGCCCCTCTCAGCATAGATACATTTATTCTCTCATTCACCTTTTTGTGTTTGGTTCATATTCTACTTTTATTCTCCACGTTTTTCCCCTTACCTGTGAATTTGTCTGACTCGTTTTTATATCCTTCTATTTTCTGGCCCTAAGTTGAGACAGCTGCCATCTGACTTTTCTTTTGTGTGATGTATCTTTTTTACCCCATTCTTATTTTCTCCAGTGTGTGAAACGCACTGAACTGTGGAGTTGCCAAGAACCATCACACAATGAGGAAGAGATAAAAGTATCAAACTACAAGAATATACTTAAGCTCTGTGTGCTGCAACAGACAGGACAGTCTCCCTGTAGTACAGCATACTGTATAAATTTAAGACTAATTATGATATACGTTGCTTGTCCATTCTTGCTTTCTCAGGCTTACGGTCTCATTTCACCTGTGAGCAGTGCCCTTTCTCTGAATAACCTTGTGCTGTAGGCATACCTTTTTTATTTCTGAACATCTTTATCAGCTGTAGGACAGCCCTGGAAAAGAAAAAAGGTAAGTTAAAAGAATCGAACAATACGAGGCTTGAAAACGAAGCCAATAACATAAAGTTTCTAGTAGTTTTTGTATTGTAAAATTTGGCTTTGGGGAAATGTTAGCAGTAATGGGTTGGTAGATATTTATCCTCATCAAAGAGGTGCTTTCTGTTTTGAGTAACTATTTACATAAATGTATGCCTAAAACAATTTTTTTAGAGTTTGCACAATCCCTATTGCATTCATTCATCCCTGTTTCATTTCTGCCATTGCACTTCACTATCTGCTTTCTAACTGATTCAGGAAGAGCAACACACACCAGTGAAACCACCATCTGCATCGTTCCAAAAATGTTACGGATCTTCTGTTACTGAAAAATGGAGGGAGGGCTCTCCAGTAACAGTACAGTTTTGGATTAAAAAAAGAGTAGTATTAGAACTACACATTTTGCATGAAAAGTTGTATTGCCCTAGTATTGCCTAAAAGATGCAAGGGAAGTTTGAAATTAATAGCAGCTAATGTAGCATAACAGAATAGGAAGTAAGATTTATTGCATAGATCAGGCTTACTCCTCTTTGTTTCTTTCCATATGAAAACAGAAATTCTATAAATGTGCTAAGGAAACTAGTAGTATTCTTTAAATAAAATAGTCATTTTTCTTTTTTTTAATTTTTAGGTATATAGGGAAACAGGTACTCCAGTCATTCAGTATATGATAACATATAGGAACTTTAAAAATAGGTAAAACTTCCTACATAACTATTGGGAATGTGCATTTGAAAAGAACAATTGTGCAATGTTTGCAGGCATAATATGAGTTAGGAGAGCAAAATTCTGGGCTTCAGACTGTTTGACCCAATTCCATTCTCTTCTGTTTGGGATGTTTTATCCTGTCCTCATCACTGCTGCCTTCATTTCCTGAAAAGCAGTAAGCAGTGTGACCAGCATTTGTCAGGTAGGAGTATCTCTTTGTGGACAAACTTGATGGGATTTTAAGATATTAAGATAATTTTGTCATTTTTTTTCTCTGCTATCGTATGTCTCTGTTTTTTGAATGCACTCTCAAACAGATGCGTCTTCCAGAAAAAAAAAAAAAAAAAAAAGCCAGTAGTGAGATGTGAAGCATTTCTTAGATGCTGTGAATGTTCACAGCCTTGCTTCAGCCTTGAGGAACAGTCTGTGCCCTGCAGAGATGTATTCTGGAATGGACTTCTTGGCCACAGCCTTCATCTCAGGCTTTCAGGTGACCTGTTAGATACTCTGGACTTACACTGCTGTTAAACAGTTGGGAGGTGACAAAAGCATGCCTAGCTGCGAGCAGGTTACTGCTCTTCAGAAGAAGGACTAGCCCCAGCTGGAGATGATAGAAAATGTTACTTGCAGAAATAAACTGAGAAGCTGTGCCAAACTGAGCATCAGGGAGGAATCCTGGAGGACTCCGAAGTAGAATAAATTGACTGTCTTGCAGGTCTGTGCAGAATGATGTCCCTCTCGCTTGGGTTCGGTTTCAATTACCTGTTCTTCTACAAACTCATCACTGCCGATGTGGTCCCAGAAAACCCAAATATTTATTTTCTTGACTGTGCTGTCTGACTGTATGACTTGTCCATATAAGGCACCTCTAAAAATCACATCATTTGAAAATCACTCTTCTCCCATTTGGGGAAAGACTGGTGCTTAATTCATAAGCATGCTGCTCAGAAGTTGCTGCAAAACACAGTTAAATGAAGAGGAGTGGAAGTACTTGCTATGCTCCATTTGCTTGGAACAACTGCATCTCATTTACAGGAGAGCCCATAGTTTTGCAGGAGTTGAATTCAGACAACTCAGCCTTTCAGGTCTTTGAGAATAATGCAGTAGACAGTACTCTTCATTTAGTCATCTCAGAAGCATTTTGTGATTACCTGAAGTTTTAAGAGACTGGGCTCAAAAACTCAGTTTTCTCAGGATTAAGCAAAGCCATCTCCTTGAATATTTGTCAGGCTGCGTGCCACCACTCTCTCTGCTTCTCTGCAACTTTCACCCTGGTCAAAAGATGTAACACATCTTTTAAACTCTTGGTCAATTTATCAGTTTACTTCTTCTGAGAGGTGCAGCAGATATATTTGAAATTGTTGTCTCCTCCACAGCACAAGCTACAACTGAACTTCACTCTTCTACTGTTGGGTTGCTTTCTAGATTCACTCTGTGCAGCCCATTAAAAACTGTTTGTCGACAACAAAAATGATAGGAAGACTGAAGAAGCTTGTAAGTCTGTTTGTAGCGTTCAGAGTGGTAGTACATGCTTCTTCTTGGTGTGCATATTGGCAGGATCATCATGGATATAGCCAGTGCAACAGGTGTTCTCATTTCCAGAAGAAAATGCTCTCTTTCATTCCTGTATGTAGCTCCTGACTCCTTTATGGAAGTCTGCAGGGAAGAAGAATTTACATTAATAGATACAGCAGCAGTATTGGACCTTTAGCTATGAACTCTAGAAACAACAAAAAAAAACCCCTTTCAGCTGGTTTAAGTGTCTGAAGAAGCTGAAACTTGAACTCGACTATCATGTTCTGAAATAACAAAATGCAAATCTGCAAACAGCTTCTTACAAGTCTTTCTTTGGAAGTTGATACCCTGGGTCCTTATTTATTCTTTAAACTGTACAAGCTAGGAACATAAGCTGTGTAGGTGTTAAGAAAAAAAACAGATTACATTACAAAGCGAGATGCACACTGTTTGAATGCATCAATAATTCCATTTTTCTCCTGTTTTTACAGCAGCCCTGAGAAAGATGCAAATGCATTCGGATTTCTTCTGTTTATGACAGATGTACATTAATATAAAACTTTTTTTAATGCACACATGGACAAACCAGATTTTATACAGAAATAATTGGGCTAATTAAAATTGAGTGAATGTTTTAATCGCTTTTTTTTTAATACAACAACATATTTTCCACCTGTATCAGCTCTATGCCTTATTCATTTAAAGATACTGGAAAGAGAGCAAAATGGCTGACTGTATTAAATCAGGGGAACTAAAATTTCTCCAACCATTTAATATTATTTTTTGTGTGTGTTAAAATACACCCCGTTCAAACAACATGGTTTTGTCATAACCTTTTCCCCATGTCTTCTTCTACATACAAAGTCAGTTTTCAATGTGCACATGCATGAGCATAATTTGAGGATAATGACAACCTTGGCAAATGCACTGAAATTTAATTTTGCTGATTAATAATGAACAATTCATTTTTAGTATGAACAATTACTTGTCAATTAATTTCACATTCTTATGCAGATCATAGCTAGTTAGCTTACCTTGTGTTCTTCCTTGGGATCAAGTGAATTATGCGTTCACTTTCATAAAATGGAAAATTCACCTTCTGCAATTGCGTTATAAATGAAAATAGATTCTCCCCCTTAAGAACAGATTTTTGTTCTTTTTTGTCTTGCTGCTCTTAGTGACTGGTACCGGATTCATGGCATGTTCAAAACATCTATTGATTTCAAGGAATACTGTATCAGATGCTCATTTATATGTGCTATCATCCGCCTTCTTCTCTTACAAAGTGACTCTTCTTGCTCATCTTTTCAATTTGTACAGTATCCTTCCTTGCATCAGTGTTACCCAACTAACACTTCACAGCTTGCCATACTTTGTTTCTGTCCGTTCTATTCCACTAACAGCATTATGCTTCATATTCTTTCAATATTTATTGCTAATAATGATTACCTGAGTCCTGCTGTACGTGTGGGAGCTTTCCGGCTCTGATTAGTGACTTTTCAACTGTGTGTTGTGAATCATGTTATTAGTGTTAAATAAATGTAAGCAAAATGGAATTATTATATTTAACTTGGGCTTACTTCTCATGAAAACCAAGGTTTTTTTCTTCGCCACAGCAGGGATGTATGGAGAGTTTGCTCAGCTTGCTTGGGTTGAATACTGGTCTGTTGGAGTCAGTGGAAGTTTGCCGTTCTCTTCTGCAGGGCCGTAACTTCCATTGCTGCTTCCACCCCCTTCTCTTTTCAAATAAATTATCAGTATGATTCAACTCCGGCATGGTCCCAGCAAACCCTCGCTTCTGCTTTCTTCTCTTTCCTCACATCTTGCTCTTCTCTCCCTCTCCAAAAGCCGCCGTAAGCGTTCCTGCTCTGTGTTGCTGTCCACATCAGGAGACTCTCAGCCTGTTTCCAACTTGCCATCAAATTTTGCAAGACCAGAGTTTCAGTGATCAGTATGTGGCTTTGCGTTTTATGCCTCTGGCTTTAGGGAGGTGCTAAAGTATTTAAGAAATGCCACGAAGAGAGTAAATGCAACTAAACAGCTTTGGAAGTTGCACTGAACTTTAAAATATTGCCGAAGTTTGCATGGAGTCCTTTGAAGATGCAAAAAGGCCTCAGATCTCCTGCAGAGGGAAGATACTTACTCAGACCTTCTGTAAAGTTTCAGTCCTTTAGTTCAGATTTACACAGATTCCTTCAGACTCCTGTCTCCACCACTGTGCATTGAATATCCTTTCATTAAAATGTAAAATGCGATGTCTGTTGCCCATCTTGGAGAGACAGGAAAAGACGACAAACTAAAATAAAATACATTCTTCCACTGAGAGGAGAAAAAATAAACAAATAGCAAGAAATTGTGCTCCAGACTGCCATCGTAGCTCAGAATTTCTGCTTGGATGAAAGGGAGTTTCATATATCGAACCTCTGTATGAAACACTTCAGGCATGAGACTACATCAGGGCAGTGCATGGATGATGAAAAAGCAAGATCGTGGCAGTCCGTGCAAAGCGAAGACATGCGGCACCTTGTCTGAGAAGTGCTGCACGAACAAGGACTGCTTCTTTGGGGAACTTTGGAAGAAACTGTACATTTCATATCATAGGGGCTTTTTTTTGTTTTGTTTTAACTTTTATGAACTTCATTTACATTTTAGTACTGATGTCATATGTATGAAAAATTTTCCACCACTAACTGCTTCTCTATGGAACTGATACTATCTCCTGGAGTGTTTTTACAAAGAAATCTTATAAAAGAATCTTCACTTTTTCCATTTTAATACACCAAATCTCAGGAGATATTAAATTCATGTCGCTGGGAGGTTGATGTGTTCCTTGCATAATTTAACCAGCGATATTACTCGTCAGCCTTCTTAAAGGAATAACAGTTTCAAAGCTCTTTTTCTTGTTCTCCGTTCTGTGATGTGGGGCTTTTCTACATCCTTTGCAAGTTAAATAAAAAACCTTGAGTCTTGAAACAACACTGCTTTTGCAGCACGAACTAGAAAAGAAGAGATGAAAGTAAAGGTTGTACATGGGCTTTCAATGCATGAAGTTACTGAAAAGAAAAATGCATAGTGATCGAAGAAATCAGTTTTTCTGATGATTTTCCTTTTTTATTTAGTGCACGTTTATAAAAATAAGTATACAAAAATGAAAGATGATAGGTAAGAATTTAACTATCACACTTTTCTGTTAATCGTTCCTGTTTTTTAGCTAACCCTTACTAAATTAACTTTGTGGCAGGACTCAAGGCAGTACAAATTCTTTCTGAGAATCTGAAAAGCTATAATCAGCTACCTGACAGTGTCCTTTCTCTACCATGCTCAACAGAGTATCCCTGAAACCAAAAATACTTTTATATTTATTTATATTTTTGATCCACTTCTAGTGGACACAGCAGGAGTGTATGGAGCTCTCTGTGCCAGAGCTTATGCATTCAGCCCTCTGTGTGGATTTTGTGCATTTATCTGTATTTGAGAGACAGAGACTAGAAGGTATTATGCTGTGAGATGAATAATCTGCTTAAATGGTAAAGTACCAGTAAGCGGTATTGAAAGCAATGAATGCGTTTCTTTGATGGCCATTTCCTATGTGGCCTGAATAATCTCGCTAAGGACGGGCAGTATGGCATTTTAGGCTCAAAGGAAATTTCTTCTCATTTTGCAGGGGGAGTTTGTCAGATGTGACATGACAGTACTTTTCTATGTAATTGAATGGGCTATTTGACGCTGACAACTTGGTGAACTATTTTTCGAAACGGAGTTTTCCATTCTTGTTTTGAGGCAGAGAAAGTTGTAGACAGATAACGCTCTCAGAAACCTGTCAGCTCTATATTGAAGAAACTAGTATTGACTGTGGTTTATGTCAGTATTGAGGTGTCTATGGGAGCTGCTGTTTGAGGTTTAATTTTTATTTTTATGCTTAACTTATGGCAAAGACATGTTTATTCTAAGATAGTTTTCAAACTAAGGCTTACAAATAGGGCAGAAAAACATTTAAGGTGGGGTTTGAATGCTGGAGGAGTTACTGGCCCAGCAAAATATTCCATGTGTAGAAACTGCAGGAGAAAATGTAGAGATGGCTTTGAAAAAAAGGTTAAACTTGGCATCATGGTTGAGTCAAGGAAATGGGTCATGATGCAACAGCAAATTAGGGCCCTGATTCTCTGCTGAAAGCAATCACTCCTGCTCCATTGAGAATAATTGAGCTTTGTTGATTTGTATCAGCTGAAAATCTGCCCCCAGGGCTTGTTCTTCTCCTGCTCTGTGCTATAAACCAGGAAGGATTGCACCAAGGTCCCTGGTGCTGCACTGGCATAGATGATTCCTGAACCAGGATCTCTGGTGGAGCTGGTAAAGTTACGGGTGCTACAGAGCATAGCGGTAAGAAGCTTGTGCCTGATCCCTTGAAGAATGGGGAGCAGTAAGCACATTAATAAAGCCTGAGCTAACTGGAAGGAGTCATACCAGACTTTCAGATAAATAAGTGTAACTTCAAACTTTTTTATATTTAGTATACTAGATTTTTGTGTGCTTTCCAGACCTTCACAAAAATGTTATGTAAGCACTAAATATTAGTGCTGCTGCTAGAGATGTTAACAAGCACAAGTGTTTAATGCAAGTGAATAGCATTTTTTGTTCTTCATCACTTGACTTAGCTTTGCTACTCTTTTGCATGACTAAGTTTGCAATTGTGTGCCTTTAAGTGTGTCTCAGTAGTCTGAACAGTGATGAAGGTGCTATTGTAAGGAACATGTGGGTGTACTCATCCACAGGAACATTTTAAAAATATATATATACACCAGATGGTGTAATGAGGTGTGTTTCAAAGGCAAAATATTTGCTCTTTGGAAGTGTCTCACAGTTAAGGATAAATTTCATCTTTGAAAAAGGCGGTTTTGCGGTTTCTAGAAAGAATCTGATTATTGAGAGAAGGGGAAGGAACCCAACAGGAACATGGGTATTTTATAGCTCATTTTTGGGGCCCTCTGCATTTTCAAGAAAATCTCTTAAAGTGCCTATTTAAGACTTGGAGGCTGTTTGAAAGGTAGTCTCCCATCAGGACAGTTTCTGTCCGTTGTTTCTGCACGTACAGTGTTGCGTTTGGCCATCTATCTTCCTTCCAATTTAGTAGGCAGTTCAGATTCCCCTCTTGTATTCCTCACAACACTGAAAAACATTGTGTATGAAGCTATATGACTGTATGTTTTTCCTAAATTACTGGTAAAAGCATTATAAAGTAGTATTGGGCCATCAGACCTCGGAGCAGCACCTCCGGTCTGCGATGAATACCGAACAGTAACTTCTGGAGTTGTCAGCCTGGCATCGTGGTATACTCAGCTAGTGCATTTAAATGTGCCACTTTAATTCTGGGTAGTGCTGGTTTTTTTATTAGAACATCGTGTGCTTCAACATTAAATGTTTCAGAGAGCTTATTTTGTCAACTAAAGCTGATAACAACATCTTGGAGAAGACTTAAAAATATGTTTATAGAACCAAGGTGAACAACATGACATTTTTCTCTTCTAATTCCTTATGTCTTTGGTCCCTTGGCAGTCAATAGCTGTTTTGCTCAGGATTAAAATGAGCCTAATGAGTTACAGGTACAGAGTTCATTTGGTTTACTCTTTAAAACTTTTCACCCAAACAGTTTCTTTTATTACTCCTCTGGAATTTCTGTACTATTCCAAGATGTATTTGAAATCACCTAGTTCTTGTATAAGATCTGGATGAAAGTTCTTGCTTATTTTAAAATCCACCATTAGCAGATGTCTAGTTTTCTTTAGGTAATGTAGGGATAAAATCCACACTAAATTAACTCTGTAAAGTATCCAGATATCTGCTATTTTTCTAGATATCAGCAGGAATACTTGCTGAATGCTTGTGTTTTCCTGCATCTTTTCTGATATCTTAAAAATCCTGATGTAGTAATGGATGCATGCTTCACTGATAGATTCAATTTCCTTATTATTCTGCCTTACTCTTTCTGCCATGCTTTTTTTTTTCTATTTGTGCTTTCATCTGTCTTTTAAATTTCAGTTTTTATTCAGTGCAGTCAGCTTTTTTTCCTCTTACACTTTTAGAGAGTAATGTTTTTTTCTTTTCTTTTCTTTTTTTTTTCCTGGATGTCTTTTCAAGTAAAGCACTCTTCTTCTATAATCATGAAATTATAGGGTTTTCTTTTTTTTTTCTTTTTTTTTTTTTTTTTTTTTTTTTCCCCCCCAGAACAATGAAGAAGTCCCAGTTATCATGGATGTTTATGTATGTGTCTTGTTGGGAATGAGTTGTGTCTGTACATAGCAAACATAACCAGTGATCATTTGCATCTTTAAAGACATTTAATAGTGGCGGCGTAAGATAACGAGGATATATCCTCCAGACTGATGTCACCTTGGATAATGCCTTTTTCTTCTCTTTATCGTAGCTGTGAAATCCTGCTCTTTGATCTAATCTGGTACTTGGTAACAAGCCTTAATGATTAGTGCTGTCAGGTATAGCTGCAATCTGTTGCAGGGCCTGGACTTCTGATAGCCAAATAATTTGGAGCAGTAGCGCTTTCCCTCTGCATCCCTTGTTAGGTGCTCTGTTCTTCCTGGCTGGAAGTGTTTAGAGGCTTTAAACCCTCCAGTCATACGAATCCTCCCACCAGATCTTGATAATTCTGATTATGTCTAATTTTGCCTCCTGTATAAACTTTTAAATATTCCTCTTGTTTGTGTGTGGACTTCTAGCATTGGCGTACGGACAGCTGATGACTTTGTTTTCCTTGCGTCCCTTGATAATGTGATTCATTAAGCAGTGACGCCTGCAATACGAGCTCTACTTTTGACTGTTAGGACTTCATTTAACCTCTCAATGTCCTTGCCTTTTACAGAAAGACTAATACTCTCCTGATTTGTGTAACCAGTCGGTCACCCGGAGGATGACATTTTCCCCTGCTGGGGTGTGGATAATCTCCAGATAAAACTTTTCCAGTTGCTGCAAGGTGATGCGAAATCTCACAGCGCCCAAAGGGGTGGCAGTGGCCCTGCATAGGTGCTCCGGGCTCCCCCTTCCCACAGAAACTGGCAATTTTTGGATATTCCTTGTATCCGCTATTGTTATTGGGGTCTGGTATATCCCGTTTCTTTGCTGTCTGCTCTGCATGGGAGATTCCTGCTGGTGTGGCATAGCCTGACTGCTTCCTCTCTTTAGCCTAGCAATTTTTGATTGTTTTATGGAAAACTACAGTTAAATAATGCAAGCATCTATTCCATTTTTCCCCATTTCAAATTTATTTTTTGATATAATTCATTTAGGTAACTTTTTTTAGGTAACTATAAAGCTTTGTGTATCTTTTCTACAGGCCCAGGAATATTACCAAGAAAACAATACATTAAAACTATATAGAATTTATTCTCAGTACATAGAAGGAAAATGTTTGTTATTATAACTGGGAAAAGCATTTGGCCCATACCCTGCTATACGTTAAATTGGGATAGCTCCTTCAGCGTATGTCATAAATCTGTTGATGGTGTTTCTTTGAAAAGGAATTACTGCTTTAGTCAGATGCTAATCTCCCATCATATTTTATTATCTTTCTTATTTACACTGCTACTTGGATTATAAAAAGCAGTTAAATAGCGTGAATTAGCAGTTTGTCAAATCTAAGTTTCGGGGTGAGCAGGCTCCTGCTCAGGCTTCTCCATCCCTTTGCAAGACGTTTTGTTTTAATGACGGCTGGTAAACAGCGAACAAGCAAAAACTCCGCCGAGCCAGACCCTCCCGCGCCGTGCCTTTGTCGGGGACAAATTTTTCCAGCCAAGTTATAAATCCCTGGAAATAGGCGTGAGGGATGGAAGGGGTGCGGCGAGCTGACGCTCTGGCGCGGCTCACCCGGCATGGTGCTCATGCCGGAGGGGAGCTTCCCCGGCAGCTTCCGCGGCCGCTCCGATTGCCTCCCACATCACGTCTCGGGCGGCAGTGGCGGTGCTTTCGCCCGCGCTCGGTTGCCAGGGATACACGGGCATCGCGAGCCCACCGTGCCGTTGCACTCCGAGGCCGGGCTCCAAAGTGCTGCAGAGAGCCTATTTTCTTTTCCCTGTATGTATTTGTAGGAGGATACATAGAACAGAATAGCCGGAGCCGTAATACGAGGCAACCGTGGGAAAAAAGTCTTTTTTTGCTCTCTCTCCGTGCCGTGGGTGCCGCTCGAGCTGTGTGAGCCGGCAGCGTGCAGGAAGCGGCTGAGCTGAAGCAAAAGGATGACTTGTGTTATTTTATGGCTTTCTGTGCTTTTTTTCCTTGGGTGAAATGGAAAAAGGGGAAGGAAGCGGTTGCTTCAAGTTGGATGAATCGCTCTGCCCTGTGTCTGTGTTAACAAAGAGTTAAACGCTGGGAGTGTTTCAACATGTTTTAGTTCGTATTTAGAGATTATAAAGAGTGGAAAAATATGTTGGTGTTATTTTACCAAAGTGTTTGCATTTGCTGGCAGAGGGTCTGTGTTGATGTCATTCCAGTGGACCCTGTGGGTTCCCCTTTCCCCCCTCTCCCCCGTTAGCAGTGGTTTTGCTTAGAAAACAGAGCTGCTTTGGAGATGGCCTCCAGCCCCCGGGAGGATGAACCGGCTGTTTCAAAACACGTGTTTTCTCTCTAGCTGCTATATTGCAAGTTTTTTGTGCTGACAGGAGAGAACCTTTTTACCACTGGCGGTGGTAAAGCTTTTGAAATGCTGAAAGTTAAGTTAGTGGTGGTCTTTTTTTTTTTTTTTTTTTTTTTTTTTTTTTTTTTTTTTTTTTTTTTTTTTTTTTTTTTTTTTTTTGCTTAACTCAAGCCCATGCTGCCTGTGCATCTAGGAGCCCATGGCAGGAGATAGTTTCCATGAGCCTTATAGCTGCTATGCTGCACCGAGCCCCAGCGGTGCCCTTCTCTGGTTTTGACCCTCTCTTCCCCTCGTCTTCCAGGTACGGAGGCTTTTGCTGGGAAGAAGTTCCTCGTCCCTGTTTAATGGCTTTGGTGATGATTTCTGTTTCTGCCCTGGCACCCTGTGGGGGGAGGATTCCCCATCTCTTTCTCTCTGCTTGGGATCAGCCCCAATAATTCACAGCTCCAGCAGTGCAATTTTACAGTAAAGTAAAATACTGTCAGGTCAAAACCCATGGCTGCACTCGGTGCTGGCTTTTGTGAGTTTGTCTTTGAAGTCCCACAAGCCTTGGATTTAGCCATATAGTGAAGACATGGAATGAATGATTATTTTCCGTCTAGAAAGTAAAGAGGATGCCACGATTTATTTTGGTGAATGAGAGAAGCGAGTGCTGCCTTTTAGCGTTTTCTGTGCTTTGAGGTAGATCTGCAGTACAGTAAGTTCAAAACAGGCTTCTGAGCATATCGTGCTCATCTGCTTGTTTAAAAATGGATCCCGTCTCCTGCCTACGCAGACGATGGAAGTATCGTCATGGAAGTTTTAATGCAGGCTAGCTCCGGAGGCAGAGCCGAGGCGGCGGGTGATGCTCTGGAGCAGACCTCCTCCAGGAACACTATCTTGGAGCTTTCTACTGTGGGTTGTGTAGGTGATCTACAAGATCAGTCTGGTATCACACCCTCACGTTTTGGTGCAGAGTCCTTCGATGTATAGCCTGTGTGTAGAGCATAGCAATGCTGTGGCTGTTGTTAACATACTTACGTCTGAGGAACATCATAAAAGACATTTTTCAATAGCTGGAGGGTTTAGCATAGATGAGGCAGAGATGGAAATAAATGGTTAACGTTTAATATCTGTAGATATTAATATCATGATGTCCGTGTGATGTCTTTTATGTGATAGTGATCTCAATAGGTAGTAATCTCGATCTCTCTTTTTTATGAAACAGCCACTTCATTTCACGTATTGCTTTCACTTACACACCTGAACCTACTGTGTAGTTTTGCGAGCGATTATAAGCATGCTTATATTGTTTGGCAATTCCTTGTGTTTATACTTCTTGAAGGAAAATAGAACAGGAAAGTCTAGGCAAGTAGCAACACTTAGTGCAAAGCAGCAGTATGGAAGAGGCATACCTATATACCTCCCCTGAGCTGCTGCTGCTGTCTCGGTAGGGAAAAGAGAACAACTGCCAGCTACAAGTGAAGAGGCAGAAATTAGAGCAACTGCTGAAAAATCACTGAAATTAAGGACCTGCTCGTTTAGTGTGATTGGAGCATGTAAATATTAACTCCAATGATGACAACATGTAAATTGGAGTGCTCAATAAAATTTGAGCACATGAAACTGAAGTGCCACAACCTGCTTTATTGATCATTTTTAGTCATCTGCATTTAATTTGCCACACTATTTACATATGCCCTCCTGTAGGTAGTTTATAGCAGCATTTCCATAAGAAGTCACCAGTGTTCCAAAATTCAAACATATAGGTACATATAAACAAAATAAACATGTGGGCAAGAAGTTGTCTAGAGCTGGGAGCTAATTAGGATCATGGTTTTTTTCTTTTATTTAACTATTTCTGCAACACTCTCTAGCTTTGCAGAGAAGACAACAGGATAATTTGCATGAAAAGCATGAAAGCAACAGGATAATTACAATATAACGTTAAGAGTTTCTGGCATACTTGACTATCATTTACTAATCAACCTGGATAATAACTATAGACAAATATTGATGTCTGGTAACAGCTCAGTTTTATAGCAAACTCCTGAACCAGCTGAAAAAGAGCTCCTGTAGGGTTTAAGCTGCAGTGAATTTGTGAACCTAAATGAAAACTGATTTAGGAGCAAGCATCTGTTTTGTTACATCCTCAAAATAGATTTAGGAATCTTCATAGGCCTGTACTTTTTGGTGGTGAGCTTTGCATTTCATTTTATTCTTTCTGACAATTTGTAGGCATGCTAGACCTTTTGGTCCCTAAAATCTCCCTTAAAAAGTAGAATGGTTTTAATTTATGTTTTGTCTTCAATACAAGGGTTCAGCAAACAAAAAGCAAAAATACCACAGAAGTGGATCAACGAAAATGAGAACGTTTCCTAGCACACTCAAAGGGTAGCGTTTTCAACTGATTCTCTGTTCTTCTTGCCAGAAGTCTGTTTTTTCTAATGCTTCTAGATCAGAAACACTGGTATTGAAGTTTCAAGTTTTCAATGCTATTTCAACAATATTTCAATATTTCAACAGTGTTATCTCCCTGATTAACATATCCCTACTTCTATAAAGTATGAGCAGAAGTGTATAGTGGATTGTCTCTGGCATGATCAGCAGCTGTCAGTAATATAAAATCTTTTCTCCCATTTTTAACACTTAAAAATCTTTATAGAGAGGAATATCTCCAAGAAAAATAAATCCTAGCCAAATGAAGGGGAAGTAGCCTGGCTTCTCCTAATGCCAGTTCCATGCTGGTCATCTGGCTTATCCCTTGGACTGTTGTAGCAGTGCTTGTCTTAAATACCTTAATGTTTCTTGATATATCTTAAATAATTCCTGACTATAGAGCAAAGGGTTTTTTGGCGAACATATTTCTAACAGAATTTTCCGATGTCCTGTACAAAAAGGCATGTTGTGAGGAAACCAAAGAAACATTTCTGTTTCTTTACATCTCGATGTGCTGAATGCATCTAAGTACAACTAGATGGTGGTGAGTCTGCCAATTCACAGCATATCTGCTGATGCTCTCTGGAAGCAGGGCAGGGTACTTGGGTGGCTTTCCTTGCTATCCTGCTCTTGATAAAGTCCTTGCCTTCCCGAATTGTTAATAGCGAAATTATGCAATTTTGTAGGATCCCAAAAAGAAAGGAGTTGTGGACCCGGGTGGGATTGATGACCGTATCCTGGCAGGAGGCTGCGAGGGCAGCGCACCTGGGTAGCGGGGTCTCCGGCGGGCAAGGGGGCACGGCGTGGCAGAGCAGGTTCTGCGACAGCTGACGAGCTTTGCTTACATTAGCTGCCGATTTAATAAAAGCCAGGCGGAGTCGTGGGGACCTCCTGTCACTTTGTCAAAGCCCCTGCGCAAGAGGAACTCTGCACGGGGAGGGAAACATTTCTTGCAAATCCATAATTAAATGTCAGGCTGCAGAGTGGGCAGAGCTATAGAAAATATAAATGACTCTTCGGGCAAGAAGCACTGAGGAATGTGTTTTATAGACTTCTGGAAAAACCACTTACTGTTGATGAAATGTGTGCTGGACCCTATCATTTTGTAAATATTTTTTCACCATCATAATGTTAAATGACAATGTAATAACTTGTATCCAACAATCTTAATAGTTATTGCTCTTTTTTTTAACTGAGTCCTCTAATATATAGAAATGTATTTCTTGCTATATCTCAGGACCAAATGTGTTAAAAACCCTTCAACATCGTGGCAAACAATGAGAATTCTTTGGCTTTTCCCATTCTAATATTACGGACTTTGAAAACCGGCTTGATCAGAGGTTTGTCATGAGAAGACACTCTGTTCTGCGCTACAGAAGCACTTGGTTATTGCAAAATAAACCATCTGTGTCATATAAACACCTAATGAAAGTGAGGGACAAAATAAGACAAATCACAGATGCACCCGATCTTTAAAGCTGCTTTAAGCAGCTGGGAAGAGCTTTGTGCAATTCGGGATGAGAGCGATAGGATCTTAGGCTCCCGGATACTGATAAGCTATGTGAAAATAATGACGTGGGAGACTTCGGGGCCCATCGCCTTTTTCTTTCTGACGATGCTGGAGCAAAAGCAGCAGCTGCTAAACCATACTTCTCTTAATATTGGGGGGAAAAAAAAATCTGAAAGCAAAAAACAAGTCAAAACCTTCACATATTCCCAACAAGTCTGAAGTCCTGAGCTGTGGGACTGTAATACCACTTCTGGTCACTGACTGCAGGTGTTGAGTCTCTGGCGTTTGTCTTTACCTTGACAGTTAGTACTGCCACGTTAGTATGGTGTGCCCACTGCTGTGTACCCTAAAACCGATCAATTAAATTGTTTGGAAGGGAAGGATGGAGGAGATTAAATATTCTGAAAAATTAGAAAACTGAAGGAGAGAATGATGGAGCTAAAGAAGGAAGAGAATGGGAAGGCACATAGGAAAAGTGGGGGCCACAGCAAATGAAAGGCTAAAGGGGTGAAGGTCAGTAGGATAGGATGGGGAAAAGGAAAACAGTGAGACTAGAAAGGAGTGGCAGGACAGAAGAAGATACGGAAGAGGCTGTGGAGGTAAGGGCAATGGAAAGGGAAGGTGTATGAGGAAGGCTAACACATAGAAGTGGGGGAAAAGCAAGCTGAAGAAAGAAAGAGAGTAAGGTGGAGTTAGAAAGGGCTCAGTATCTAATCCCTCAAGAGTCCAGCATACAGCCCCATGGTATTGGCAAAGCTCTTTATCTCATCTCTTATGTTTCTCTTTAAGTGCTAATGAGTCCTTCGAAAAGGCAAGGACTTTTCTGTGGTCACCTTTTCTGGTTCAAGGGAGTGTGCTCGGTCGCAGCCAGCGTGGGGAGTTGCCTGTATTGCCAGAGTATCCGTGTGACTTCTGAGTGTGGGTTAATGGCATCATTGTACAGCCTGATGTGCTGGTCTCTATCGATATCCGCTCAGCTTTTGTATCCGTAACCAAGGGATAGAGGGGCAGACATTGAAAAAGTCTCTAAAACTACATTATTATCCATGTCTGTGCTGGTGCAAGGTAGCTTCCTGAAATAAATCTTGTCAGAAAATAACATCAAATATTCATTTGGCCATTTATCTTCCAAAAATTTAACAGCTAAAACCACTACAACGGGCTCTGATGAGCTCCCTGTTCAGTGGAGGCTTAATAGCTACGTTTCTTGCATAGCATTGGAATTTCAGCATCTGCTCTTTAGACCAGCAGGATGGCCTGGATTTGCAGTTTACTTTAAAATGCCAAATAAGATCTGTCCAAGACAGAGGTTCTGTGTTACAAAATTTTTAACATAGAAAAGCTTGCCTGCCTTTGATGGGATGTAGGAATTGTAAACAGTCCTTCCCTTAATTTGCAACAAAGGCATTCAGAATGAGAGACATTAAAATACTTAATTGGAGAAATCTACAGGCTGTTATCAAAACTGTACACTTGTTTTTGTTGTGAAGCTATATATGTGCACAAAGATCCTTTGACACAGAACTGATTACAGAACTGCGATCCTGGGCTGCCTCCTTTGAGGAGTCCGATGACCCAGGCTAATTGGCAAGGCTGGATTTAATAATTCTGTGTGTTTGGTACATTTGTGAGTGCTTGTCTTATGCATAACTTTGGGAAGTGGCATGTGAGCAAATATGCTTTACTTTAGTACTAGGATGTTGACAGTTGCTTTCCGAGGTCTAAAATTTATTTTTCTCATTAATGTTTTATGTTGATATTAATATTTAAAACATATCAGCTAACAAGATTAGGTTGAATGAAGAGAATACAAAATGTGTTGTGTAATCAGTCAAGACAAATGGTTTAATTTTTCCCAGCTTAAGCTTCTTCCATTAAACCGTGTTATTCTGTCATGCTGCCATGCTTAGATTAGTTATTTTAATGTTAAATTTTGTCTGCTTTTCATATGTGAGATTAAGTAAAAAAATAAATGTATTTAGCATTTAATTGGATTCTTTCACTTAGTTAAATAGCTATTCCAGTGTATGTTCAATAATAGTTAGATGTATTGCAGGTGGAATTATATATCCCTTCTTCCATGGAAGAAGATGATTTGTCTAAGATTAATGTATCTTATTTCACCAGATACCTATCTAGTGCTCAGAACATCTACCACAGTTAAAACACTCAGCTAAAAACTTCTTCACATCTGGCTGTTGGGTAACAGAAATTCCTTGCTCCAAATCCTTTCATAAGTAAGAATACAATGGCCATAGCCTGCACCAGATTTGGAAGCTTTATCAGAGCTTCCTTCCATCACTCTTCTGTCAGTCTTTTTAAAGACCTGATCCAAAGGTCACTGAAGTCAATGAAAAGACTCCTATTGACTTCAGTGGGGTTGGTTTACTTCCCAAATGCCAATGAATGAATGTGGGCTTTGCAAGATGCCTGGAGAATTTTAAAAATCCTGGGAAAGATGAAAACATGTTGCAGAATCTTTCTCAGCAGCGCAGTCTCATGAGTTCAATTCCTGTTTATATCAAAGGAGCTCCAACTTTGCTTTCTCAGTTAACCCTGTGTAGTTTTTCTCATTTCAGCTGGAAAAATGATTGACAGAAACAATCAAGAACTGTTCATCACCTACCTTCATTTTGGTTTAGCTGTGACCTAAAAGCAAGAGGGGATTTACACTCATGACCTTCGATTATTGCATAGTGTAACGTAGAAACCCAGCTAACCGCCACAAGGCAGAGCTTCAGTGGCAGGAAACAGTTGTGGAGGGTTTTAGTGTGTTTTTTTTTTTCCTTTTTTAGACTTTGAACTGTATTTGCTAGGAGTTGCTTTTATGTCTGGCTCACAGAATGATTTCTGGAGAGAGAAACAGTCTTTGCCTTTGCAAGATCTTAGGTTGCATAGTTGCTTAGCGGAGGTTACCAGCAGACTTCCAAACATCTCTCACCTCTTAAGAGGTTGTACAGTGTCCTTTCCAGCCTCTCCCATCCTTCAAATTTTTGAGTTCAAGAGCAACTTTAAAGGCACTTCATGTGAACACTGAACTTTTGGGAAGAATCACCTCTATGATTATTATCCCACATGCAACACAGAATGAACATTGATCCCAACAGTTTTACTCACTGAGACGTGTTGAAACCACCATCGCTGCTACGTGGGAAGCTTTGGGTTGTAGCCAACTGCAGAACACCTACCTACTCAGGGACTTGTTGCAAATTGATGATGAAGATGGGCAACGCCATCCCTTTGCAAAGCGACGAAATGCAATGATCGTTCTTGGGCATCATCTCTTGGGAGGGTGCTGATAGATTTCCCTGGGTTGCTTGTCCTCACTGCAAAGCCACCTATAAATCCCTCTGGATCGCTTGTTCCAACAAGGAAGGGTTAGTAAATCCCCGCATGCCCCTTTCTCCACCATGACTTTGCCTAGAGCTGTCTGCGAGCCGCCTTTCCCACTCTGCCCTGCGCGGATATAGCAAGTGCTGAGACTGGTGGCGTGGGGTAAGGGGAGCTTCCTGGCAGGCAAAGCTGTAGCAGCGCGGCTGGAGGATGTAGGGCACAGGGATACATCCCTGTGTACTTAACCGAACAGTGATGAGTATGTTCTATCCTAAACTTAATATAACGTTGGTAAGATTAGATATCTGTGGATACAAAGTGTTCACTACAGTAAAGCTAGTTTTTAATATCAATTACCCAATTTAAATGTTATCCAAGACTGTAAATGTTTATCCAAGAAAACTTGCCAAACGGTATTGCTTTATTTAGAGGCTCATGTTAGCATCACAAATCCCTTCTTCTGATTTTTTTTTTTTTTTTTTTTTTTTTTGGAAGTCTTATGTATTTTCCTTCTCTTGAATTAGTTTCAGACAGTATATCAGGATACTAGTAACTATTATTTGTAAAAAATTTTGAATTTTAGAAGCTTTGGTAAATGATACTTTGGTGTGTTGTGAAAGAATAAGACCTAATTTTCTGTTATTCTTCAAAGAAAAATAAAGCACTCATGGGTATGACAGTACTTAGGGTGATGCTAGCTGTGCTTTTCAGAGCTGTCACAGTCCATTACACCGCGCTCCCTCTGTGGCATGTTAAGCATTCATAAATGTTTGCCAGATATTTTAGAGATTTTCCTAATTCCGGTTTATGTTTAGGTGCTTGATGGGCTGAGGGGTGTTGTGTAAAAGCTCGTTGCAGGCTGTTAGATTGCTGTTGCGGCATTCACAGCATCCAGGGAAACTTGCTGTCCTGAGATAGACTGTTAATCGAGCCTGGACGTGCCGCAGTCCTCGGGTAATTCAGTGAGCTAACGCTGGCCAGAGAAAGCTCAATTTTGGATCTCTTTCCTTGCGCGGTTGTGACAGGTCAGAATTCATGGGAGGGCTGGGAGGACATCGCGGCTTCATCAGGCGCTTTAATGAATTCCCCAAACATTGCCGACTTGCCACCGTGTGATGGATGAGTTTGTTCCCCCTCGCTGCTCGCCCTAATCTCGAGGACGCGTCAGCCCGAGCTGAGCTGTCTCCATTCAGGAATACCCGACCACGTGTTCGGGAGCTCCCCGGGCCTCCGTGGTGATCCAGGCCGTTCAGGATTGCTCGTGTAACATCGCTGCGTGGAGCAGGGGCTCCCCGAGGGTGCCGGGCTCGGCCGGCGAGAAGGGGTGAGCTGTGCTGCCTTCGCGGGAGTGGTGGTGGTAAAAAGGGCACGGTTTTAGGAAGGCTGCTTGCTGGCCTCAGCTGAACACGTACCAAAAGCCACTGTTTTAAATGTTGTGTTGCGCCCGTCTGTAGGGATTCCTCTACTGTCCTCTTCCCCAAAATATTTCCTACTTAAAAAAGCATTTAGCAAAACAACTAATGTCTGACACATTTGGCTAGTGTCCTTCCCTACCCTATCTGAGAAAGCAGAAATTGGTTATGCAGTAACATGTTTTGCTTTGTTTTATCTTGTCTTTAATGCATGCTTGTGGTCACTCTCGTATGTCTGAAGAGACCTAATAGTTTAGGGCTACTCTGCATTTTCAGTAGCAGTTTAAGAGTTTTGTGATGGTCGCTAGGTCCTGTGCGAGCCTGTTCCATAGTCTCATAGTTTTCTTTTCAATATAGCATTTGAAAATGACTTATAAAATTACACAGATGTAATTGCAATTTAATTTTGTACCCGAGCAGTAAGACCTAGCAGTAGACTCCAGCTGCGGTGCCAGGGCAGACAGGTGAATGTCGGCTGGAGTTCAGGGAGCTAAATTAGCATAAGGTGAACATCTAGAATTTGATTTTTTTCCTAAATAATGAATAAGATTTTGGAGTGTGACCTGTTGGGCTTATATGTATGAAGTATAGGGTAACAGCAGTTGCCCGCGAAGTGCAGAGTACTGTGTTTCTGTTTGTTGTAATTTGTTGTCTTTGTGTTTTTGAGTGCTAAAGGCCTGGAATTACAGTTGTCACCACAGCCAGAGACGGGTATATAGTGGAAAAAGCTTTTCAAATAATGGTTTGAAAAACACTTGTTTTCATCAGCTGTAATTAGCTACTGAAAATTAGACCCTCTGAAGAAAAAAGGCATTTATAGTGTCTGTAGAGGGGGGGAAAAAGTCCCAGCCAGTCACAGTATTCTCTAAAAGACATTCAGACATTTGTGTAGGATAAATACACTGTATACTAGCACAGGCAATGGGTAAATTGGATGTGTTTTCATGTTGCTTTGGTTTTAACAGCAAGTCTAGGATGTGGTTGGCGTGATTGCTTGTGTAACATGGATGGTCTTCATGCTCATGATGTGGCAGCCGTGAGAAGCACTGTGAATTAGAATATGCAAGGAGATACTCAGAATTTAACTGGAGAATATTTTATCATTTCCAACCCTATTAACTGCATTTTGCAATTTACTGTCTATGAAACAAAATCGTCTGTACGTCTACTGAAAAGCAAAATGATCCAGTCTAACTACTTCCAGTACTGTGTATGGTGGGAAAACCTGGAAGAGTTAAAAGCAGGGACAGACCGTATGACTGCATTATGGCCTAGGATCTTTATGGTCAAAAATGATATCACACGCAGATTCGTTTTCATAGTAATTCAAATGGTGAGGGGTATGCTTTGCCTCAGATGCAAATACACCTTGACATGCAGTTCATTCGCCATCTGGGTAAGACTTTTATGGAAAATACTGGAAGCATCAGTTCATTTACTGATTATTTTTTAAATGGCTTCAGACTCTGTATATGCAGCACTAGTTCATTGAACTCTTGTCAGCACAAATATGTAAGACAATTGTTCCAATAGCATTCAATTATTACAATTACAACCTTATTATATTGCATCAGCTTTTTGCTCTTTGCAGTTAATAAATAGCATTCAAGGCTTGTTTATTTTTTTTCCTGTGGCAGTGAAAGTATTGCCTTATTTAAGAAAAAGAAAAGCAAGAGCAGAAAGCATATAAAATATGCAGAGAAAAGGCCATTGAGAAATTTTAGTGATGTGGTAAAATGAAATGAGGGCTCATTTGCTTCTGCATAGCTTTTCAAAGCTTGACTCTGTATTTAGGATTTGTGACTGCTATCAATTTACCATAACTTCTCCTGTTATAGAGTCATAAAAAAAGAAATCCATGACTAGTAGGAGAATACTTTAGGAAATGAAAGCCACTGTTTTTAGTTCATTGCTTTATTTCTTCATTCTTTCCTTCTTTTCCTTGCAAGTTTATGAAGTGATATATAGTCACTAAAATACTAGTTTATTTTGTTGGCAATTCTAGTCAATGATTTCTTCCATCAGCTGATGTAGTAGGAAAAAGCAGGTATGATTTTTGCATGGGCAGCCTTTCCTCAGGTCAAAGTAACAGCAAACTCCATCCTAAGTAGAAGTTGGAAAGAACTTCTTTTGGTTTACTTTAGTGGTATTAATCAGTTATACCAAATTATAAATTTTTATATTCAGCACCTGGCCTGCCAGGCCTAATAAAAGATTTTAGCTGTCTTTATAAACCTTGCACTCCTAACATCTGATCCTTACAGGCATAACACTCCCTGTTTTAGCTGAGCATCCAAAACTGCAGCTGCCTGTCTGAAATACTGCTGCAATTCCAGGCCGCTGCTCTCATACGTAGAAAACATCTTGTGCAGTCTCGGGGCTCCCACAAGAGCTCATGTTCACGTTGGTAACGGTGAGTAACCTTACGCCAACAGTTTCTGGATCCTGTCTCATCTCTGCTGTGCTTCTAACACTGCGTAACAGTCTGGAGCGCAAAATATACATAGAATATATGCAAGTATAATGCGCAAGTATTGCTCCTAAGACTTTTGCTTGATCAGAGCTAGAGGAAAAAGCTTAAGAGAAAAGATATAAAATATTATAATGAGCCCAGTTGTAAGCTAACTCAGAATTTATCTTCAAGCTACACCTAACCAAATAAATGCAAGTCCAGCTATTTCAGAACAGAAACATGAGTGAGACACTTTAGTAGCATTTATTTCCTTCACTAATTTTTCAGGTCTTGGGTCTCTGAAGCCTACAGAGATGAGCTTGTATCTTTGTATCACAAATACTCTGAATGGTTTACACTGCAGCACACATATCAAGTTTTAGAAGTTGAATGAATATCTCTTAAAAAGAGAACACAGCCCGGTAAAGCCGGATGGTATGTCATGACTGTATTTATTACCTGATCGTCCTAGAGGAAGGAACAAATTTCTGCCAGGACCATGTCATGGTTGTCACTGGTGCAAGCGTTTGCTGAGGAAGAGCCTGAGGTTAGATTTGCCGTAAATCAGGTGGGATAGGTAAAATAAGTCGCTGCCACGCAAGTGCACAGACATCACGGAGAAATATGTTTGTGTGTCTGTGTATTACACATGCAGACACATGCATGTGCACATTCACACATGTACAGTCTTATTTTTTAACCGGAGTGGCTCGTTCCTATTAGAATGAAGACATCTGAAAGTAATCTGACTGAATATATTCCTGACATTAAACGCTTCCGCAGTGTTTTGTGGAAATAGGATAGAATCGTAAGGAAGAATAGTAATGAGCTTATGTATTTATCCTATGTGAATGAAGGGATGAGTGTCACAAGTGATCTGTCACTCTGCCTGCTCTGAGTTAAGGAGCCTTTCCCCTCAGGTACCTTTATCCTCACTGTGCTGTGGGCGAGGCTGTAAAACACCCTGGTGAATATTGTACTGGGAGGGGTCCTGCGCGGTTGCGGTCCCATCACGTAGCGTAGGAGTGTGGATCCCACTGAACAAGATTGGTGGGGAGGCTACGGACCTTCTAGCATCCTCCAGGAGATCCACGCTGGCTCGCAGCACCACAGCGGTGCTGTGGGGAGCAAGTGGAAGAGGGTATTTCACTGTTGTGAAACTTCTGCCTGCTTTCATGATAGCAGTGTTTCCCATATAACATATCCTTTGCATTATGCATCAGGGCACGTGGTTCTAAGCTGTGAGATGCTTGTCTTTACAGATTGGCTTGAAGTCCATTTTTGGATGGTTTTGCAAGCGCTATGAGACAAAATACACAACTAATTTTAGGCGGAAGCCTTGGAGCATCTTAATCTGAAAGGGGAAATGAGATTTTGAAAAACATTTCAACATGAATGGGATCAATATCTTCTTTGTGTTTTAAATGCAAGAGAATGAAGCTGATTTTCATTAACTGTGAATAAACATGGATAAAATCCTGTATCTTATTAATAGCTCAGTCCCATATCTGCTCTTCTTCTTGATTTTTAGTAGTGCTGTTCAGATGAGTATAAGGCCTATAAGAAAAGTCTTTGACACTTCACTCAAATAAAATTCTCACGCTGACTCTGACTTCTGTTTCGGCAAGGATGGAAACACTTGTCCCTGTTTTCTGTAACATTCATTGTAATAGTCTTAGTGCATATTATCATTATAACAAGCAATGAGAATCAATGCTGCTTATTAATGTAATATTGCACATTAATGAGCCATGTTCCTGTATCATGTAGAAGGCTATATCCTTGAGATGTATTTAAATAAATAACATTAAGAAGAAAGAAACCTTCAAATAACTAAAGGTTTTAACTTAAGTCCCTAAAAATCAATGAAAATGGAAGCTAAATCTCTTGCTTATCTGTTAATTCAGCACTATGCCTTCTCTGGGTCAGTGTTATAGCACATGTGGGACAAAATATCCTTGAATGATTTGGTACAAGATTCCTGTGATAGACAGACATAGGGAGATAAGGAAAGATAGGCTGATAGGTCCAAGCAGTAACAACTTAAGCTGCAGTACTGATCTATGTTACATCTCCCACAAATTTTGAGGTTATATAGCTTTTTAATTTCGTTTCTCTCTGCTCTCTGCCTTCTTCTAATACTGTTCTTCCTTTACCTTTACGTTTCTTCCACCTTTATGAATGCTGTGGTGCAGAAGTGGATTTTACTTTCTCAATGTATTTATGGTCACTGCAAACTCCTCCGGGGTGAACCCAAGCTGAAGTCCTCTGTGGAAATAGTCCTGTCTCCTGTAATCATAAGTGTCATCCCCGAGGTTGACAGCTTCAGAGTTTCTGGGGAGCGTTATTCTCGTGGGATGTTACTGTTGTGAAGAGGGGCACTCCCACAGGTATTTTAAATCAGTTCCGTAAAGGGCCTTGAAGTGTAACAGCAAGACCTTGAATTTGACCGAATATTCTGTGGGGAATCGGCGTAGAGCAGGAAAGAGAGGGATGATGTATTGTCATGTGCGGGTACAACGAAAGAATTAAATAGCGGCGTTTTGAGATGACTGAAGCTTTTCGTTCACATACAAAAAAACCCCTGCATGGTTTAACCAAGGCATCACAGAAACACCATGTCTTTTTTGGCTGGCAATATTGTGTGTACCTTTGTTCTTCAGCGTAGGTCCATGCCCACCCCCTGTATAATAGGTGTAACTTTCCACTGCAAAGGTATTAATTTTGCAATGAAGCCTACCTTGAGCTTTGCTTGGTGGGTGCTTATTGCCTCCAGGAGCCCTACGGAGTGGGAGGTGTTTGGTGTGTATGATGTTATGCTTTTGGTACGTGTCACCTTGACGGTTTCTTAGGTGTTCTGGTGCTGTTAGTGCTTCTTGCTAAATCCTGTTTTAGATTATTTGGTTTTTGTCACTTAATTGTGGTTTCAACTTACTGTGGAGTTTGTACACAGTGACTTTTTTGTGTGTGAAAAGCGTGCTAGAGGGAACTATGTCTTTGTATTTAAAGTTATATGTTTCTTAATTAAATATTTTATAAATAATACATCAAAGGATTCATGGTGAGGTGCTGGGAAAGAAAGAAGCAATTGAATAAAAGTATGGCTGATCATTTAATACCAGGAGGACAGACAAAAGGCTTCCCTAGTAAAATTTGTGTCATGAACCTGAATCTCTAGCCACAGTGATTACAGATGAAATGTCCCTATCCTGGGCAGCCAACTTACTCATGGAATAGATACTTTTTCACTGCACAAAACTTGTATTGTTTGTGTTATATTCTCAGGTACCTGCCCTGAACTGCTCTGTGCAGCTGGAAGTGTCCCAGGGCATCCAATTGCTCATAGCAATGATTTTGGTGATTCAAAATGAGGTTCATGGGGTCTCTGATCTCAAAGTGGCATTTAGAAACCTTCAGGGGCAGTGAGGAAGCAGCATGCTCTTATGCCCCCCCAAGAAGTTTGGTCTACCTTGGAAGATTCTCCTGAAAAAGTCAGTTTCGGTGATTGGCCTCGCGGGTGAATTCCTGATTTGGCAGCTACGTCAAAAAGCCGCCCTTGAACGTTCATGTTCTGCTTGTCTGTCTCTGCACCGATATTGTCAGCCCTCGTTTGTGCCCACAGGGCGTCGGGGTCACCTTCACGCCTGGTAGGGAGCGGGCAAGCCGAGATGGGCTGCTCCTCTTTATCGGAGAAGCACAGGAGAATTTGTCTTTTGGGGACCGTGGCGAAATTGCGAATAGCTGTGAGAGGATTATTTGTTCCGAGGGGTTTAGCTCGCCTCGTCATTGCAAAGCGTGTGGATTACTACCTTGCAGCAAGCAGGGCTGCGGTGTTAGATTATGTCCCAGCAGGATCAACAGGCACGCTGTAGTTACCCCGTGCGTGCCGAAGAGTTCTGCTGTGTGCTGGGAGATGGGTTACGGAGAACATCCAGGCAAGAGCCGCATTTAACTCAGCAGTGAAGAGAAATCCTATAAGCATGAGGCACTTGGATAAATGAACACTAAGCAAGTAGAACTGGACTTTTTTTTTGCTATTTTAGGAATAGCTTCAGCGAAACTGACTTCTATAATCTGAACGTCTAGCTCAAAAAGGTGAAAACAAACCAAAGGAGAGGAATAAGAATTTATAGTTAGATTATCTTATTTCTTTAGGCAACCAGTATTGGTAATCCATTAACATTTTGGTCTCATTGAAAGTTTCTGCACTGCCTTTTTGACAGAGATGTCAAAAGCAACTCTAAACACGCTCTAAAATCACAAGGAGTTATTACAGGAAAAGCAGAAGCATCTTTGTGATAGATTTAAAAGACTAAGCATAGCACTTATTTTCTTTATTCTTTAAAATACATGTACTTACTTCTTGATGATATATAAAATCACCCAAGATGCAAAGCATAGACACAACTTTTCAAAAATCCTTGGAAAGGACTTTCAAAATCAGCTTAAAGGATAAGATTGGGGGAAGGGGGGGAAGGAAGTGGTCGTACAACATTGTGGTCCCCATAGAGACCCTTTGTTTGAAGATCACTTACCAACCGTAATGATAAATTGAAAGTTAATCATCAATCGCTGGGATAAAGTGTTCTGAACCGCAATGATAAAGACCTGGATTTAATTTGCAGTATCTCGATTCCTCTTCTTATCCCTCTGTACTTAGCCTTTCAGAGAAAGTGGCAAACAATTCTCCCATGAACTCTTGCAAAAGCGGGATTATGATGTTTAGGACTGGGACTTCAAAAGGGAGAAGAGGACGTGAAGATTAATCAAAGAGGTTTCCCAAGAGGGACAGCTGACAGCAAAGACTCCTAGACCAAAAGGCAGAACCAAGCTCATGAATTTTGTTGAGACTTGGCATGCTGTGGTACCAAGACCTGAAAATAAAGATAAAAGAATGCTCTATTGACGTACTAATAAAAAGTAATTGACTACAAAAAGAAGAGCGGTCTGTCTGCTGCGGCCAGCACAATGTTCAGATTAAAAACAAGTGAGGAGAACCGTATTGGAAGGATGGTTGGCAGGAAACCTGACTTTTAGTAGAATTTTCTATTAAACTGGAGGTAAGGTTTTTGCTCAGAACATAAGAGATGTTTGTAAGATGGTTTCAAAAAGAGATCGGCAGGGGAGTCTGCAAAGATTGACGTGGAAACAGAAAGATGAGGTGTAGGAAGAATGCAAGGTGATTTGCATGACAGGAGCCTGAAGAAAGGCATTTCAGCACATTTCAAAGGAGTCTCACCCTTAGCAGGTATGAGTGTCAGTTGTAATATTTGAAAGGAGTATGCTGGGCTCATGATTAGGCCCTGCAGCAGCAGCTTAACTTGCCTTGACAGGGTATGGGAAACAAAGGAGAGAAATTCATTCCTTTTGGATACATTCCTTTTTTTCCACACAGTTAATTTCCAGGAAAGCTGGAAGGTTTGCTTTTATTTGTCTTCACTGTGGTGGCACATAGTGACTCAAAAAACATTACTACAGCTTCTCCTCAGCAAGCCTTGTGAAATGCTCCTCCGTATCTTTTATTCAGTACTCTTTCTTCAGTTAGCTGGAGAAAATGAAAGCTTTCTTCTTTCAGGCCTTGCCAAAAGCCTGTGAATGTCAGTGAAGGGAGCCTGCCGGGACTGAAGTCGGGGGGACTGAAGTCTGGATGAGAGGCGAGTGTCCCACCGACGGTAGCATCAGCACCGCTTCTGCAACTGAGTTTGGAGAGCTCTTATTTAGACACAGGTACAGGCCACTTTCTAGGGATACGCTTTTTTTCCCTCAGTATAGCTGACATATTAAGCTTAAGTTATAGTTTTTAGCAGAACAAAGTCTCTGCAGGCTCCTCAAAATGAAAGATAGAAATGACCTGCAAGACTGCAGGAACAAGACCAACACGCACAATATTGTCCCCGGTGGAAGATGCAACAGATGACAAATACATCCTGTGCTTTGTCTTAGCCGAGGAGTCTGCAGCTCCACGTAAGGGATATTGCCGTACTATGTCACAGTTAAATGACTGAAAATCTATTTGAAAAAATGGTACAATATAGAGGACAAAAGTGAGAAGGCAGAGAATACATGTGTTTGATTCACGCTTGTAGCTAAGTCAGCTGCCGCCTGCGGAAGAGGGCTCGACAGGGATGTTACGGCTGCAGATCTTCCACACTTGCCCAGCAGAGGTTATCTGTGTTAACGGGTTTTATTCCCGCAGAGTGAAATTACTCTGTGCTGAGTAGTTGTGACTAATACCGAGTGGGAAGGCATTATTGTGACCTCTGAAGGAAGATGAAGCAGCATGAGTAGCGTTTGGATGTTTACCTTTCCAGTGTTTTAACAATTTCCCATTTGGGGAAAGGAAAAAGAAACCTAGAGTCCTTTCAGTATTTCCACAATTGTAAAAAGAGCCATAGAAATGAAGCCGCACAGAGTAAGAAAGCAATTAACAGCAGAAAAAGAGATAAAGGGTATCCACGTCCAGTGGATGTAAAAAATCTAATTTTTCTCTGAGAATCTTTATAATAGAGAGGTTAAATTATTAGATTTCATAAGAAACCATTTAGGCTGTCATTTCTTGCTGAGGTCCATTCTTGCATTTCTGCGTTAATCGTAGAGTTACTTTTCTCAAGGTCACCAAAAAATGCAGAAAATGTCAAAGCTTAGTGCAGATGACTGGAAAAAAAGATGCATGCTGTTGCTTGGCGTGGGAGGAAACAACTTAGTAGAAACAGGAATAAGAAATAATATACTGTGGAATAACAGTTGCATTAAGTTACTGATAAGATAAAGATGTTGACCATTTTCCCCAGAAACATGACCGCCGAAGACCGATCGCTAAAGACTAGAGTATCCCCACATCTTAGCAAAATTATATAGAAATAAACAGTACACTGTTAACCTTCTTCAAGGATTTTGGCAAATCAGACAGATGGTGGATAAAATGCAACCTGTTTCTCAGTGCTCAAAGTGTGTGCAGGATTGGTGAGGAGGAATGCGCAATGAGATGAGAGACGAGATATTTTTAAACCAGTTCTGCCACAGACTCTTTATGCAACCTCAAGCAAACTATTTAATCACTTGCTTGTTTTTCCACTTGCATGGAAGTGCAAAGACATCTCTACTTCACTGGTGAGTTGTGATTGTAAATTCATTCATGTATGTGAAATACTCAGATACTCATGAGTGTTGCAAGAAGAGTAATAAACGCAGTAAATGCTGGAAGTGGAGAGAAGTGACGGAAAAGTGGAACTCCCTTCTGTGCCCCTTTAAATTTCCCACGTTGGTTCCCACTCAAATCTCAGAAGCTTGTGAATCTATATAACTCTGAAAATTGTAATTAATGTTAACTTTGCACAGTAGCTGAACCTTTGACTTGCTTTTCCTTCTGCTCAGCCTTTAGAAGCTGCACAAAGCTCCTATTTCTGGCCATGGTGCAGGAGAATTGTTTGTTGCCTGAAGTCAAGCCTAGGTTCAGTCTTTAAATTCAGTGCTTCTGCAGTGGGTGCTCCTGTTTCTCTGTTGTTATCGTGCCGTGCCTGAACCTGGGGTTTGATCTCAAACAGTTCACTGGCATAACAGTTTATTTTCTTGTCTCTGTTAGATATCTGTTCAGTTTCCTGTTTTCTAAAGTCAAAAATTAATTTTAGCACAGTTGTATCATGTCTTACATTCACAGAAATGAATCATTTCAGTTACCATCTGTTGCATATCTCGAATCTTTGCATTATGCTCCTTCTAATCTCATAGCCAAAAATGTATGTATTACTCCAAATACTATTTCATTATATGTTTAGCAGGACCTGCCAGGTAATGTTAAATTTATTCTCCCCTTAGAAAATACATGATAGACATAGGTCTTCAAGTGTAATATTTTTGAAATTTCTGTAGAGAAGGTTTTTTCCTGCCTTTGACATTATGTGTAGATTTACTGAGATTAACTACAGAATTGCTTTCAATTGATTTCTATTTCAAAATTTAGAATGATGACTCACAAAGTGCATAGCTTGATATTTTTAAGAAAAGGCTTTCTCTTGTAATGAATTTACATGCAGATTTTTTAAAACCCTTGTTTGTTGCAATGCTGTGTGTGCTGTGTTTGCAGAATTTATCAAATATTCATGGGGTAATGGGCTGTGCTCTTGCAAGCGTGAATCCTTTCTGTTGCCTGTGCAGCAGAAGAGCAGGGGAACTCGCATAGCCTGCTGCCCTCATTTGTGCTAAGATCTGCATTAGCAGGTCAGGCTTTCCAGTCCCATAGGATTTTTTTACATGGGTAATATCTCTAGAACATGCTTCGTTCTTGTTTTCAAATATCAGCAAGGATTCCAAAGTCATCCCTACACTTAAAGGCTGTGCTGTTCATCCTAATAACACTGAAAAAAAGAGATAAGGCAACATGTTCTTGATGAGGAAACATTTGCTGTACTATGTACCTGATAGGCAGCTGCTATTTCTCTGTAACAATTTAAATTTTCAGGAGTTCAGTTCACTGTTTCAGTATAAGAATCTCGGCGAATGCTGGCCATCTTTATAAATATATATATGTGTGTGTGTGTATTTTTTTCTTCTTTCTGAGAAAACAGCACATAACCACGTGGCATACATTCCTCAGCTTTCTTTCAAATAATCCTCTAATACAGCCAGGAACGTGTGGAGCCTCTCTGGTACCTCTTAGCCTGAAGGAGGCTCTCCTTTTACACTAAATCAAATTGTATATAAAGGACGTTACAGCCTTAGTCTTACCCTTAACAAAGGGAATAGGAAAATCCCATTTTAACCTTACTTATCCTTCTGCTGGAATAACTGTAGGAAACATGCAGCCAGGAGAAGTCAATCCCCCTTTTCCCCTGTAGACCTCGTGCCACTGCCTAGGGAAAGGATAAGCCTCATCCAACGCACTCTCCTCTGCAAACATCCTCTTATTTCCATCTCTTCTTCCTTACTCCTCTTGTCACCCTCCATTAATCCCTTTCATCCTCAAAAGCCAAGTGAAACCTACATCTGAAGTTACTCTTATCCTTTAACTCTTCTAAAATAAAATGCTGCAGCTGCTTCTGAAAAATGCTTTATATATTTGTATGAGTGCCTGTGTTATTTCTAAAAAGATCTCAGGCATCTATGAGAGCTCTGTAAACTAGTTATTTTTAATGGCAAAATGTTGACCTAGGGTCTGTGCGTGTTTCAGGAAACATGGCCAAGCAGAAACTCATCCCTTTGCAAAAGGTTACCAAGGCTTGTAAAACACCTAAGTTCCACTTAGGCTTGTAAAGTAGAGCACAGCTGCAACTTAATTTTTTAATATGGGCCTTGTCCTGGCTTCCTGGCTTGATTTTCTTTTTTTTAGAAATTACTGCATTTGCTTTCAGTCATTTGGAGGCATTTCATATAACCAGGGAGTCATGGTTTACTAAAATGGATCTAGAGTTCAAAAAAAATCTGCAGTGTAAGTGTTATCTTTATCATGTTGAGGTTTCAATACAACAGCTAGCTGCCTCACTCCTTTCTGGATGTGATCACCAGCCAAAACATAAAACTTCATTTAAAAATTCTGTAATTCTCCTTGATTATATCAGTTGTTACTATTAACAAGTAAGGAGACAAAATCTGCAGCACATTCCTGATAGTCATCTTGATGTGGTTTTTAACTTTTAAAAAAAGAGAACAGATTTCAAATGTTGCTGGAGTAACAAGTTTCCCCTTCACAGATACTAATTAAGCCTTTGACTAATTTACTTACTTTACTGCTAGATGTAGGCATTTTTAATGTGTTAATTGTGATGGTGATTTTATTCTCACATTTGCATATTGAAAGAGCTTACTATAGTATCACACTGCTGGAAAAAAAGGAAGGATGAATGATTTTATAAAACTTGCAGCATGCTAATTTATGTCTGTTAGTATGTCCTGAAGTGAAATTAGCTGTTGGGGAATTTTTTTCTTGGTTGTCTGCCATTCTGCTGCCCTCAGCTTCCTTAAGCTCTGGTCCTGCAAAATATTCAGGTAAAAATGGCATGGTTAAGGTGTGAGCAATTCCTACAGCTTTAATTACACTAATGTTTCAGAAAATTCTACACAAAGCTTTAGGCACCATAACACAGAGTTAGTAATCTAATTGAAAAGCACCAGCGTTGTTAAAATAATAATTAAAAACAATCAGCCAGCAGCTATCTACAGAAAATCTCTCTCTCTTAAAACACACTCTGAGACTCCTGAATTCGCGCTGAGTAAATATCTTTTGAAGATCCCGTCCGCTTTAGTGGGATGAATCCAGCGCTACTCAAAGGAGCTACTTATGTGTTTGAAGCTACTCAAATGCTTAAATGCTTTTCCAGATTATTGCCATAGCCTTGATTTCCAATCTTGACAACGTCTCTCCTGCTTAGGTACAGGAGGTGGTTTTTGTTTCATTACCTTGCTTTCTACAAGAAAGCAAAATGGGCTTCTTTGAGTCTGAGCAATGATAATTGTACTATTTTGAAAAGTTTCACTTTTGTTCATAAATTAAAGAAAAAGGTAAAAATCAATAGGTTTAAAAGCAGCTTGCAGATGGCATATCTAAGCATGCTTTTTCTCTTTATTTTCAACACTTCAGCATGTTATATTGGCAAATAAGTAGTATGTGATCGTTATGGCTTAGTATGGCTTCAGTGTTCTGTCTAGTGTGTTTTAGGAGCCGTGATTTGCCTTTAATTACCGCCTCAACTTCTTTTCCTATTCACTGTTAGTCACCTAATGAGAGTTCATTTGATTAGCTTAAATTAATGCTATCAACTGATGTGTTTGCAGATTTGAGCTTGAAACGTTGTGTTTCAGGCAATGCGCTGTGCTAAGTATTCAAAGATTTTTGTTAGGGAAAATTACTTTGGATGGAGGATGTCTTTACGCAAAATGTCCTCCTCTGCTCACACTGGAATCGAGGAAACCCAAAGGTTGTTGATGCTGCTAGAATTGCTTTGTACAACTTCCCTCAAAACAGAAGTTGAGAGGGAAACCCGATAAGCAAGGTTGTCCTACCAAGTACTGATTCATTAGGTAATCACCTGTTATTCGTTATTTAAGGCACAGATGCAGTCACGTTGTAGGTGCATATCTGAGGACGACTAACCTCCTTGCGCTTTCTTTCCATCTCTTCTGTCTCCACTGAGACTGGACATCCCTGTCCGCTCTGGGCGCATGACCCGGCAGACGCACATCTGCAGGACATTAAGGACAGAGCAGCCGGGAGGGAGCCTGCTGCAGGCGCCAGAGCCATTCCCATAGTTCATGGCCGAGCCCGTGCCGGGGTGTCTGGCTTTAATGGAGATAGCGTTTCCTCTCGGAGGAGGCTGTCAGTGCCCGCACCATGGGGGCTGTAGTCTGCAAAACAGGTAAAACTCTGAGAAAGGCTCTATTTCATTCAGTATTTGTACTCTTGACTTGGTATCTCACTTCTGGACTTCATCAGCCAAAAGCATGAAAGCAGTGAGGAAGATGGGAGCTGCGAGCTTCGGCATTGGTTCTCCAGGGGAGCTGTTCATGTGTTTAAGTTTGATTTCTATGAAACACAGCTTGCAGGACTAGTCTCTGCTAATGAATTTAGATATATATCTTGCAGACAGACATTTCATTGTGACTCATCAAGTAAATCATATTCATTTTCCAAATTAGTACTGTATGCATATCAAATATGTACTTTCCAGACAGCTGTGGTCCGATAAATATAATTTTCTTTTTAAGAAAATTGAAATTCAAAGTTAAGATGAAATATTGAAGTAAATTTTTAGCTAAAGGAGATTGGAACTTGTTTTTCCAGTGAGAAATTCTAGCAGTGAGGTATGTAATAATTTTTTGGCCCGAGCAAGTAGTTTTAACAGCGGAGCTGTAAATGGAGCCTGTTGCTACCTAAGGATTTCTAAAGATTTTGTTCTCTATTCATTGGTCCCAGTAATGAACAGTGATGTCAGAACTTCACTGGTTTTTGTTGATTTTTGGGAGGAGGATCTTAGGAGCCTGTAACTCAAGCTTGAAACCCAGAATAGACTCTGCGGTTTATTATTTGACATAACAGATATGACAGATGCAACTAGTTGGAAGACGTTAAAGGTTCAGTGAATTTTGCATATGACAAGTACATATTCGAATCACCCATCTGTGCTTTCAATAACGTGCACTAATATTCAAGACAATAGTATATTAGACACATTATATAGACATAATGCTACATAGTGTGTTCCCTTTAATGAGAGTTTATAAATCCAGTTCTTCCTGCCTGCATGAAATGGGCTCCACGCAGAAATCAACAACAATTTGGCTAGTTTTAAAATTCGGTTAAACACCCCATTTGCTTCCCAGATTCTTATTATCTGCAAAATTATTTGGAGGTCCTTGTATTCATCACATCACCTGCCTGTCAGTTTGCAGGTAGACTTTCTGGTCGGCTTACCAGAGTAGAAAACATTTTGTTTCAGTTGCCTGTGGTCTTGAAGTAACTCACAGGCTGGTGGTTGCTAAATGCATATCTGGAAACAGAAATGAGGCCCAAGAGGGGTTTGTATTCTACAAAAAAGGTAGAACTGCAAGAAGGTCTTTATTACATTCGATATTTATAGTCCTGATTTACGGTTAAAAAAAATTCAGCTGGTTGAGTTTTGAAGCAGTTAAACTGAGACTAAGCTGTCAAGTAAACACAATATGCAGTCTATTACTAAAGCAAGAGAATGAGTTGTTTGTTCTAAGAAGATGATTACAAGAGAAGGGATAAGCTGTTTTGGGAAAAGCAAGAACAAGCCTGAAGATATGATTGTGTCAAGAAACGAAATTGAAATTCTTACTGGGTTTCATGTAAGGGATGTGCACTTTCTTCTTTTTTCTTTTCTTCCTCCTTTCTTGCCTGCCTCTTTCTCATTCCTTCGTGGGGTGGGATTCAGCTCCAGATTAAGACACCTAGATGCAGGAGTGAACAGGGAGCTGCCCGTGTGTGAGCTTGCTCCCTGACCTCCCTGTACTGTTTGAGATGTTGTCCCTAACATCCAGCACACCTACACGTACAGGTGTCTACGCTGGGGTGTGACAGATTGTTCTGGTGGCAACACCGACTGTGTCATCTCCATGGCTTGTGTACAGATGGATTTTAGACACCTAGCTCACATGTGGACACCTACGTTTAGGTGTCCTTCTGGCTTAAAGCCTATAATTTACAAACTTCTAGCTCTTCCCCTTGACTTTAGATATCCCACTGTGGAGCTTAGGTCACAAATGAAATGCCAGTGCGCTCTGACTTAATCACGTTATGGCGTTAAGTACTTGCTTTCAGCAAGTGGTACCAAAGGAAGATATCGGCCCAAAGAATGGCACCTTAATTGTGACAGTGCCAAGGATGATATATGTAATTGCAATGTAAGTTAGTTCTTGAGGAATTTTGAGCTAGCTAATGTCATTAAAAACAACAGAGACTTGGCAGCCCGTGGTTTAGTCCTACCTCTGCAACAGAATTATGACCATCGCTGAGGTCTGAACTTTAATCTACTCCATCTCAAATTACTCAATCGACTAGAGTACAGCTAGCTCATGTGTGATTTGCCCTGATATCAATTAGATAGCTATTGCTGGGAGGAAAGCTACTATAATCGATGGTTCCAGTTACCAAACACTAAAACCATGGTCTGCTAGAAGTCTGGAAAACTTGGAGGTTGGTTTTATTCTTCTGGTGTGTCATGGGTTGGGACAAAGTCAGAGATTAAGCTGAAAGGCTGCAAAGAAGGGAAAGGCAAAGGCAGAGTCTTGCAACTCTTTGGGAAGGGATTTCAAACGGAGCACGCAGCACGCGAACTTTCTGAACTTTGTGCAAAAACACAGTGAATCATAATCTTATATATACATAGTTTTAATTTACAAATTATACCCATTGTGAAATTGTTTCTACTACTTTACGTCAAAGACATAAATCAGCTCTGCTTTTTAACTGTTTCTGACAAAATAAAACAGATCATTAAATGCCTTCTGTTGAATGAAGCAGTCCATCCATGCTTTCTCTATATGGGAGTCTGATTACGTCTATAAACATTATTTCAAAAAAAAAAAAAAGTGTAAGATCACTTAACAGTGATAAAAGAATAGCACTGATCTATCAAAATGTTTTGTTACAATGAAAAGACTTACTGAATATCACTGTGCAGTGATCCTGACCAGCATATTTTCCAGGAAACTTAATTTCACCAATAAAAAAAATAAACAATTTTATTATTTATTTTAGGGAGTTACTATGAGTAATAGGATCCTTTTCTTTTGCTTTGAGAGTACTTTTTCTGCATCCAGTCTTTGTCCTATATATCCAAATTATGCACAGAAAATCCAAGAAGAGAATTATAAATGTCACTTTAGCAAAGCAGAAGTCATGTGTGACCATATATATTTCTAAAACTTTCTGCTCCATCTAAATCACAAAGTTAAGGTACGTTTAGCATATACCCTCATGGTTACAGCTATGTCTGAAGACAGAAGGTAAAAGCCAGAGTCTGTTGAGGTTAATGAGATTGTTCCCATTGTGGACATTAAATACTTACTATGCATTTATGGCTTAGTTAATAATCCCATAGACAATGAGCCAAAATGCATTCATCTAATTTTACCAGAGCTTTATTGATTCCATAATGCTACTGAACCAATAATTTTTTTAAAGGAAAACTGTAACTTTAAAATTTTGCCTTCCTCCTACTTTCCTCCTGCTGCAGTAATGGCCATTCTCACTTAGTGATCCTGAAGTGAAAACCAAGCCTGAGACTGTGCTGCTGGTGGGTCCCTGAGCATCTGTGCTCTCCTTCACTGCTCCTCAGGAATAACATTTGCTTTCCCTGTTTGTTTGGTACTTTGACAGTCTGAAGTACTTTTCTGTTGCCAGGAGTTTGTTCTGCCCCGCAGGCTGGAGCTTGGATTATCAGCGGTGTTTTTCCTCTAACTTTGGTTGACTTGAGAAAGGGTTGTAAGGACTGTTTTCTTGCTTGTTTTCAAAAAAACTCCTGTAGAAGTGTTTACTCTTGAAACAGCAAATATTTAGTTGTATCAGGGACTATACCATAAGATAAATTATCGCTAAAGATATGAAGTGATTAAGTCACTAACTTAATGATGTTGTATGTGTAGTTGTTATGAAATGCCTTACTTAATTACTGGTTTTATTATCAGAGGGACCTATGAATGAAACCCCAGGCCATCACTTGAACTTGTTCACACTGTTTATGTTAGGACATGAAAGTATGTTTTACCCAATTAGGATCGGCCTTAAGAAAAGAAAGATATCTCATTATAAAAATCCTGAAACTGTCGAAAAAATCGATACTGCGATCATAAGTAGACTTCTTGGGGGGGGGGGGAGAAAGAAATTGAGGTGAGAATACCTTTTGTCAAATGCTGAGGAACCCTGTGCTTTTATCTGGTGTGCATTGTGTTGCTTTCCTCGGGAGGGTATTGTCATTGTCAGCAGATAAAGAATTAGAAATGTTATATTATCCCTAAACTGTCACCTCTCACCTAGATGACTTTGGTGAAAATGGGAGCACAGGCTGCTCTGACATTTTGCTCTTAAATTTGCTATGCTTTTCCAAGTAATATATTGTAGACTCAGGCTTGACATTTTGTAAATCTATTCTATTTTATTGATCATTTCCTGTTTACCAACTTCTGTGTTAAGATAATCAATTATTAAATAGAAAGCAGGAAGGGAAAGTTTCTACTGTGAGAGTTTTGAGCCTTCTGTCCTTATATCAGAGCCCACTGTAGCCGTGTAAATATACGGTCCCAGGTATCAGCTCCTGTCTGCGACTTCTGCTGTACTAGAAGTGATGGGCTGATTGCCTTTCATGCTCCGCTCAGTATAAGGACTTCAGCTGTCCATTTGGGAATCCTTAATATTGCATGCAGAACAAGTCAACTGTAGTTTCAAAACAAGAACTACGCTGCTATTGAAAACATGTCAAAATGAAAATATTTTTCTTTATGACAAGTATTTGATCCTGCTAATCCTAAAGTGCCGGCTGTATTGTTCTTGTTTTGTGACTGCTCCATTGCAGAGGTGTTTTGAGTTTTCCTGCCTAAAATTAAGCTTTGCTAAAAATACAGTATGTAAATATGAGAAAATATGTGAGGCAAGGAAACTTGCACTTTTCTTCTGACAGCTTCTTAAATAAATGCTCTCCCCTCAGTTCTCCCATCACTGTTTCTCAGAGCTGTGCACTTTGATTCTGTCAAAAGGTGTGGTAAGGAGAGCAGACATAATTACATTTCTAAAAACCAGGGACCAATTAAAGCATCTTTTCAGGAAGCCTTGAAAGCTTTGGATAGTGGAGAAACATGTGAGTTGAAGTATCTTTACTTTTTTTTAAGGTCCAGATAAATGGAAAGACTGTAGTTCTGAACATTAGGTTATGAGTATCAGTATTTTTTTTTAATTTTCTTTTATGCATTTCTGTTGATAGTTCAGTAATGCTCAGAGCTTCAGATCTGTAGGAGAAACATCTCTGTGTTAAAATGAGACAGAGGAAGATTTGAGATTCTGTCTGTATATGTAGCCATATATAGCAGAAAGAAAAGCATCCACATTTACCATCCTGGAAGAAACTCCTTGGATGTTCAAAAATGTTTCAGCATGTCTCTATATGCAAATAGATAGAAGAGAAGCAGAGTATCGGATTTTGAGGTGTTATTGCTGCCCTTGAGCTCACTTGAGACAAAACTGGGTAGGAGAGCAAGAACAAGGAAACCCCGTGCCGTAGGTACCAGAGTCAGCATCAGATCATTGGGGATTTCTGGCCACTGCTGAAGACCTTTTGGTTTACATATTTTTTTTTATGAACTCAAAGGTATGAGAGAAATTGGATTTCTAAATACTGCACAGGTAACAGTGGTGCAATGCATTATATAGAGCTGAAAAGCATGTGGCTTAAGGCCAGATGACATGGAGCACACTGGGGAAAGGGGCAGGAGAACTTATTTCATTCCGAATTCTATATGGAAATATTATGCACAATTAACTTGATTTTCTCTGCAATGTTCAATTACATGGTTACATGAAGAGCATTTTACTCCGCTATTTAGGATATGAAACTGGGTCTCAGGAGAGCTGCACTGTACGCTCAGCTGTGCCATAAACAAACTATATAGCTGCTGCAAACACAGCCTCTGCAGTTAATAGAATTAGTTGGGGATAAGGCTTTTCCAGCAGAGGGAAGACTGACAACGCTTGTCCCTAGCAAATGTTATCGCTTGTGCAAGGATCCCGCAGTTATCCTAGCCCGTCAAGGCTGTTCTGGACTGCTTACTCCTTCTCAGAGATGTAAACATCAGAGATGTAATTTATTTGACAAATCATTGGTTTGGGCTAAATCTTTTCCATTTCAGGTCTGAGAACACAAGGGGATAATGAAATAAAAGCTCAAATAAGATAAATTTTTTAAGTATGGTTTTAATCATATTTTGGTATTTGAGGCAAGTGGTAGCAGAGGATGCATTCCCACAACGTATTGTTGTTGATAAGCTTCCTACTTGCATCTGAAAAAAACACAAAAAGCAACACAAAAACAGCAGCAAAGAGTCCAAACTTTACCAGTTTTACCTAAATTGATGGTGGTTTTTCAGTCGTTAGTGTCTCTTCATATATCCTTATGCTGTAAAAGCATCCTTCACTTGCTGCATCCTGACTTGCCTTGCCATTACAGCAGCAGTATAGAGACCTTTGCAAAGATGGTGGAGATTGGTATTGATAGATAGATGGCAGTTATAAGTCTTCCCTTTGGAATTTGAAATTTGGACCTTTAAATTACAAGTTTTCAGCTCTAGTGCGTGAGCTAAATATGATCACTTTTTAGGCATGTAGCCTAAAAAGTGGCTGTATTTTCCTTAAAAATAGGAAGCAATTTCACTATGAGAGTTGCAGAACATGAATTTAGCATTTTGTTTTTATGTATGCAAATAGACTAAAAGGTGATGCATTTAGAGAAAATTTAATTTAATCAATGACAGATCTTTGATAATATGTTCAAGAGAGTGAAATTTTATTTATTGATTAGATTTATCCACCGAATAACTGAGGGAAGTTTTACCAGGCAGAAATTTGGCACACTCAGTCCTGCTTAACTTTAATACCTGAGTTGACCTCCTCGCCTAGATGCAAATAGGAGCAGCAACTCTGTTAATGTTAGTGGATCTGTCTTTATACTATCAGGAGATTTAGCCTGTTGATTTCAGAGAACTTACTCGGATGCTTAAAGTTAAGCACGCGCGTAAGTCACGCTTCATTAGGACCTGCAGCATAGTCATTACCTGTGGAGAGAGGGAATTGATTCATGATCTTGCATTTCAGGTGGTGGAACAGCTGTGTAATGTTGCATTGAATTCATTATGGTTGTGTGTCACCCTGCAATATGAGTATCTGTAAAACAACATGAATTATTAATACAAGCAAAATGTTAAGAGCTCCATGGACTTGTGATATAGGCAAGTGAGGTGGCACTAGAGAGGTAAATGGTAATGATCAGTGCCCTGGAGCAGCTTACACATCTCATTCTTCATGTCTGCCACCTCCGAGGCCGTGTACTCCAACTGCTGGTTTTTCCTTGAATGCATGGGTTTTATTTTTCTCTGTCAATATTGGCCAGGAGAGTCCTGGTCCACTTGAAGCATCCTTTCTCAGCTCATGGGAGGGACGGCCCACCACCCTTCCTGTCAATGGGAAGGAAGTAAATGCGTGTCTTCCTCTCCCCTCTCCAATGCAGCTTTTTTCCAATGGGTAGGACAGAAGTCAGGACCTTGAATGATTATCAGACCGTTGACTCTTTCCTTCCACGGAATTGCTTCCTCCTTGTAGCACGTATAGTCTGTGCAATAAGTTATGTTTCCATTACGAGCTCGTGAGGCTGAGCAGACAGCTCGTATGGGATATTAGCTTTGTGTCGTGTGAAAAGTACCCACGCTGTCTTTGAACCTGTCCTGACAAATCTCGCTCGCGCGAGTGGTACCGCTGGGTCGACCCTGCGGGCAGGACACTGCCAAGGCACGTGATGCAGCCGGGCATCCCGGGGGATTGGGCAGGTGAGCTCCAGGCACCTGGGGGCCGGGCTCGTCTGCTGTGCGGCTGGGCTCCCGGACGTGCTGCCCGGCCCGGCACGCTGTCCTTGTCCTGCCTGCTTTTCTAGCAGTGCCGCATGGCCCCGTGCAAGGCAGCTCCCATAACCGAAAGCCTTCTAAAAGGGGAACGGGGTTTATAGGGAGGCCCGTTGCAAAGGGAATGGGGTTTATAGAGAGCCTGCAAGCAGGCTTCACTTGGTCTTCTCTCTGTAGGACACGTGAACATAAAGCGCCTTAGCCCCTGCGAATACCCTGAATTTTCAGGCCGCACGTAAAACAGGAGGGAGCAGAGGAGCGAAACCCTGTTCCCACTCTCCGATTCTCATCTCGCTTAAATTCATATAAATCTTGCGTTCAGCAAGGAAGCTCCTTTGGGTTTCAGAGAAATCAAGATCCAGCCAGCGTGATTGATCTTGTCAACAGAGAGGTCCAGGATTAGCCGTTCTTCTGCGTGACACTTCAGCGGTGTGTTGGTACAAGAGACACAGCAGGAGCTGGTCTTGAAGCGTCGGGATGGCTCCTCTAGTGACAAAGTAGTTATAGATGGAAATTTTCAAAGAAAGTTGGCAACCCTTTTGTGCTTTGTGCCTGTCATTCACGCGCCAATGCAAATTTGATTTACTTGCAGCTCTAATGACAGTCCTTGATTGTCATCACAAATCGGGTAGTAAGAGGTGAAATTGCTGAGATTTGTGCTGTCATTTGCTTTTAAAACACGCGTGCAAATGTTATCATCGCAAAGAGAAGACCACCAGGGCTTAGCCCTGCTCCTGTGCCCTACTAGTGAGCAGCGTATGCAAATAAAAGGAATTTACAGGGGAGCAATAACAAGGAAAGAAGCACAAATGTGGTGAAAGCAAGCCAGTGACAAGGAAAAATACAAAGTAGATTTTGTCTGTTGCAACAAAGTGTGGTAATAGAAAGAGGTATTTTTTCAGTTAAGTGTTTCTTAAGACCCAGCTGCCATTTGTACCTTCTGAGTATCTCCTCTGTAAGGAATTCTAGTTCCTTTCTTTCCGCTGCCAGCTTTCTAATTTTTAAATGAAAGAAGATGATTTTATAAAATTATTCATCAGATGACTATTGTGCTGCATCTTTCCAATTTGTCATTACACTTATAAGAGAAACTATTATATGGTTATATTTTAATTTCAGCATATAAGATTTAGATTTTAGAATTTTCTTCACCGACAATGTTGAGGTCTGAAGATTGTTAATTATAACTCATCATTAATTTCTTTTAAATTAAAAACATGAAATAGGTACAACATGTTATTGTGCTTCAGCTAACATCTGCTAGGCTGATAATTCAGCACAGATTTTTCTAACTGGAGAGTCTGTATTGCATAAAAATGATAATTGAAATAACAGAGGATTGGTTATTTCACATTTGAACCTCAGAAGGTAGTGCCTATAAAGGTAATTTCACTTTAATGCTCAGTTAAAAATGGAACTATTAAGGAAGAAATAGCAATGGATGGATGGAGGTTTATCTAGGTTTAAAGGTAAATCCATAATTGTATTTAACATGTGTGCACCAACAGATTCCACAGTGTTGCAACCCATTTAGTGAATTATCCTAATACCTGTATTATTGCAGTATTTTGCCTTAATCTCACCTCTTTCCCTTTACGGAACAGACGACTTAACTCAAAGAATGACTATTAGTATGGTGATTTGTTTTAAATTACTTGATCCGTGGAGTCTACCTAACCTAATGTAAGGGGTCCTTTTTCTTTCCCACTTTTTTCATTACCAAAAGAGAACATTTGGCCAAAACAATAGATGAAAACATAAGCACAGATTTATTACGTGTAGAGGATTTGTACTGTTGTGTTATAAAATGGTGTCAACTTGCAGTATGACTCTTTTAATGATGAATAGGTTTCCCAGGCCAAAAAGCTAATGACATCCGCAGCTTCCCTGCCTCCCACACACACGTGCTGCAAAAGGTCACAGATAATTTCTGCCGAACCGAGACCCCAAAGAGAGAATTTATAATCGGCTTTAATGTATTTGGGAACTAAAGTATGTTAGTCCAGCATCAGAGAGGACGATAAAAAACAGTATTAATATGGCTGGACTTCAATTATTTCAGAGCACATAATTACTCTTCAGCTAACTGAACAAGAAGCATGATATTTCGCTCCTTTTGAGCAAGGAAAGCCACCTACAGACATAAAGGGGTCAGTTATGGAGATGTTAAAACGCATTTTGTTACCTCCTTAGCAGCAATTGCCATACAAATAGAGCGAGTATTTGAATAATACTTTCAATAATGTGAGAACTGTTCTCAAATTAAATGAGTAGCGTGTTCATAAGGAGCTCCTCCTGCACTCAGCTTTCCTTTCGCTTCTACAGTGAGACTGTTCACTGCGTTTCGGAGACATAAGGTGCAGTAATCGCTTTTCCTTCTTTTCCAGCTGACATAGGGGTCTGCTTTCCCATTAGCATTAATGAGAGTTATAGGCACGCAGCACTGGGAGACTAGACCTTATAGAGCCTCTTGATAAACTAAACTATCATTGGTTTGCATCAGTGTTTTAGAGGCTTCAGTCCCCCCCCCCCCGCCTTTTTTTACGTTATTTATGGTGCTTGCTTACTCTGCTGATATTTAATATTTCTTTATTGTATAAACTTTAGCTAAAATTTAGGCTAGCACAGTAAGGCAACGTATCTGTTTTGAAGACTAGCATCTTTAAGATAATAAAACAATCTTTTCTTAATGGATGGCTGTTTTTGTAGTTGGAACAGACAAAGAATGGAAGGAAACAGTGAACCTTCACCGAGTGTGAAGAGAAACTACAGTGAAACAACAGGGGAAAGTAATTGTGGACAAAAGATACTTTTTTAGTAGTCATAATTCTGGAAAATGTGTGCCCCCCACCTTTTTTTCTCTGGTTCCTAGTCTACCATGTCTTAATATCAGAATTTTCAAATTTAGTTTCTGGCACCTGAGAAGAATCTTAAAAATTAGGGAAAAATCCTAAAGAAACAAATAGTGAATAAACCAATAGGGCTAAAGAAATAATTCTAATTGAGGGATACATTTAACTTACAAAATCATAAACTTTCTGTAGAATATCAATTCAAACTTGCAGAAAATAACCAAGAACTATAACTGCTACACAATTCCAGTCCTGATTTATTTTTACTTAGAAAGGTTACTGGTGTTGCATTTTGTTGGATATTTCCGTAAGTTTTTATTCTGTTAAACTGGTAGTGATTTCAGCATGTTGCTTCCTGTGAAAGAGCACAAGACTTCAATCTTTACTTATGATCCTGCAAACACACCAGTAATATTTAGTCAATGAAGTCTGTTATCCACAGAATCAGAAGCAAAAACCATTCCTTACTGGTTTAGAGTGAGATTTATTGCTGAAACAGGGGGAAGCCTCATCCAGAGCTTCTCTAATACCACTTCCATGATTTTGGAGAACCTCTTCAGTAGCTAGACATGAAATGGGCAACATGCAGCACAAACTCACAGCTCTGCCGCTGCTTTGAGACTTTAAGGTTATACCACTCTGTGTTGCCAAACGCTGTTTTAGACAGCCACGTGCATGATAATTCTTGAGCTGATGTTTCTTCTAGGGATTGCAGAAGGATTTACAAATACAAATTAAGTTTCACTGCATACCTGCATGTATTGGAAAGGTATAGCTAATAGGTGAGTAGTTCTGCACCTGGTGTTTGAGGACTGAGCTGCGTTCTGGTTTCTAGATCTCGTACGTCATTGTAAATGCAGGAAGCTGTTATTCAGGGCTACAAAATTTGCCCAGAGCATTTGGTTTATGGTCCTCTAGGTTAGCTGCTGCTGAAACGTAAGGAACGTGGTCCGTCATATTCGCAGATTGGAGTAAACTCAGGGCAGAGGTGATGTCTCACGTCCCTCTTGGCAGAACACCTGCGTGGTGCCTGGTGGGACTGCTGCCTGGCTCCATCAGGGATGAGTCCTCCTGCTTCGGGCATCTGGCCAGTGCAGCCCCCTTACTGCAAAATAAATATACATCTGTGTAAGAAAGCACGTTTAATCTATGACAGCTTGAAAACAGTCCAGATAGTCCCTTTGCCAAAAGGTGTCTGTATATAATGTGTATTGCTGTGTGATTATAGGGAAGATGGTTCAATCTCTGACTTTCAGAGAAACTCACAAGGACATAAATACCAGAATTACCCAGGCTGTTTTTAAGCACCACCTCCAGTAATGCTACACCATAGTGTAAAATCATGTATGGTACAGAATCAGCCGTGTGTTGAGATGTTTGATGCACTGTATGACTGTTGTTGAGATCTGGAACTATGACCTATATGAAACACCACACAAAGGCCATCTATTAGAAAAATACATGTAACATTAATTTTCTTGGTTCCATCCTAGAAAAGAAATTGTCCCTCTCTGTGCTACTTTAGAGAAGTGTATGCCATTTGCCTTTGCAGATGCTACTTTGTTCTCTTCTGGAGATTTTTTTTTTTTTAATTTTAAGGCTTCAAGATTCCATTAAAATGTGTACATATATATAATTTTGGCTGTGTCTGGCTAGCTATGGTTATTAAATGCATAGCTTAGAATTTTAACATCTTTCTTCCTGTGCACTGTGCTGAAAACCCACCATGAAATTATTGTTATTACTATGCATATGTCTTTTGCTTTTCTAGCTATATGTGTTCTTTTTCAGAAGCAAAGTTGCTGTGGTGTGAGAATGATGGGCAGCGAGTCATTTCAATACGTGCATTCAGATAGGGCCACGTTACCCAGCTATCATATATTGTGAAGATTACATTCAGGGCTCCTTATAGGAAAAGCTACTGCATTCACCGAGGTTCTGTGCTAAACAACTCTCTGCAGTTGTGACTATAAAACACGCTTGTTTAATTTCTGATGTAGAATTCCAGTTTTATGTGTTTACAATGAGTTTAAAACTACACTCCTCACTTGATGTAGTAATTAAGGTATTCAGCTGCGGTTTTCAGTAATATGGTCCAGTTCCTAAATTTACAACCCTCCTGGGTTATTTGTGTTTCTCAGATCCATGCACCTGGTACAAACATCTTCTGAATTTTTTTTAAATGCTCCAAATACCTAGTACTCTGCTTAGAAACTCTACATTTAATGTTGAATGACTAATATCTTGTAAAATAACAGAATTAGATAGAGCTTTTAAAATACAAATGTTTTAATACTCCTTCATGGTGCTTTAGAGTTAACGCATGTCATTTGCCTGCATCTACTGCAGATATCAACACACACTGTTCATCTCTTTTTTGTTGTTGTTTTTGTCTATTGTTACTTTATGCATGAGAAGGTTCTTGTTTTCTGCTCTGTGCTTGGCTGGCTTTTCTTTTTTTCTTAGTCCTGTGTTTGTACTGATTGCTTTTTTGCATGCAAATTACAGAATGTCATGGAAATGAGAAAGCTCTGAAAAAAAGGGAAAGATAATGCTGAGTTCCAACTCTCTTTTATTTGTGCGTAAGTGTGTAAAATATATGACAAAAATATTTTCAGTATGACCTTTGACTTTCCTTCTGGAGTATATTTTTATTACTCACTAAAGGAGCAGGCATTTTTCCCACTGGAAAATGTGATGAATCTATTAATACTTGTTAATAATATAGGTGCTGGGCATGGAAGAATTTTGTCTTGCAATCCATTTACGGAAAATGGAATTATGATACTGTCTGTCCTGCCCTAGCTAAGACTGAAATTCCATGCTCAATGCAACTTTTGTATACTTTGGGTGAAACCCTAGTCCCATTGAAATCAATGGCAAAATTGTTGCCTTCATTTGGTCTAGGACTTCACTCTTGTTTCTAGTTTACTTATTTCATGTTTCTTTACAAATATCTCAGCAGGTAGTCAAAGGTTTTAAGGGAAACTACAGTTCTATTTAAAACAGAATGTAATGAGTGTGTCAAAGAAAAAGAAAAAAGAAAAAAATCTAAAGCCAAACCCATGCTTATCTTTATAAAGCATGAGCTTAAATGGTTGAACTTAGAAATGTGAATTAGCATTTCACAGAAATTTTCTTTTAACCAACTGTCGAGACACTTATTAGCTACCTTATTGCATCAAATGCAAAAGAGAATTTGGCAGTCTTTGTCTCTGCTATTTCTAGTAACAAAACGCAATTAAATTAAGTGGATAAATATGGTTTGTCGTGGGTATGCTTTTAGTAAACAAAGCTTTGATTCTTCATTTAAAAACAATATAGCACTGGGCACTATTTGATTCTCGTGCTAGATGTTTCTAACAGCCATACCCCCTAGGGAAGGTTTTGCTGTAATGTTTGAAAAACATGACTTAAAGTTGGTTGTTATAAGCTAAGATTTCCCTCCCTGCAAATGTTTTTCTTGAAACATCCATGGGAATTTAATATTCACTGTTTTTTTCCTCAGTCTTGTATATTCTTGAATTGTCTTTTTTTCCTCCATTTTCTCCGTTCTTAATCCTAGGTCCCCTTACAAAGAAACAGACAGATGATTTAGGTGATAATGACGGTGCTGAAGATGAAGGTATTTTTTGCCGCCAAACTGATTTGCATGACAAGGATCCCTGAAAATCTTTTTTCTCCCCTCTTTTTTTGACTTCTTGTCTTCTTTTGAAGAGTTTTTTTTTAATTCCCATTTTTGATGTGTTTTGTCTTCTTGCTTGTTGTTATACATATATATATATATTTTTAATTTTTTAAAAGAAAGAATGTTGTTAAGTTCTACGTTTTTAAGCAAAACAGTAACAATATTTAAAGAGGAGGGTTTTTTGTTTTCTTGAAATGGACTTTTGATATGTTGCATCCCACCTTTTGACTGAATTTTGTCCATACTCTTTGAACTAACACTCTTTTAAAGTTTCTCTGTACACCTTTTTGCATGTTTTCTAACCCTATGTATTTCACCAAGTACAAAGATGTTTCTTTTTTTCACCAACTGATCTCAGTTTGATAAACATATAAACTGTTGTGTTTATAAAAGGGAAAATAGAAAAACTCTTAGAAAGTGTCTCTTAAGCAACCGAATTTCCCCAGATACAAAACCTTCTCCCCTTACATTGCCATGAACAAATACGAATAAATGTCAGACTCGGGCACCATCCTGTGACCGTGGACGCAGCCCTGGCGTGGTGGTCTCAGGTGGTGGGGCTCTGTGCAGCACCTTCGACTTCAGTGGAGCTAAACTGGTGTCACCCAAACGAATCTGGCCCGGTCTCTTTTCTACAGCACCGGCACGTAAAGATGCCCATCTGCTTGTGCTGATCCTTAGAAAACACTACTAACCAGTAAAACCTAAAGTTTGAAATGTCGAGCATGTTATTTTATGAATTACGTTCATTAATCATATAAACTATGCAGATTTGATCTTTTTTTTTCCCCCAGAGCAATGGAAAAGATCACATGGAGCTCACATGAGTGGTCTCGTCCCTTCAGGCTGATATGTTTCAAAATTCTGAATCTTAAACACATAGTTTATATATTTTATGGTCAATGAGTAAATCAAATTGCTATATAAGACTGTTTGAGTTGCTACTTGCTTCTCTGTTAATATATGTTTTTTTGGCAGATATTAAGAGAAAGCTTAACTTGTAAACCGTAAGGCTCATAATTAATTTTCGTCATACAGTACACTAACTGCTTTAGTCAAACAGAAAGTTGCGGTCTTACCCTGAAAGAGGTAGTAAGACAAATATGAGCATTTAACTATTTAACTAATATCTGAGCATCGAGTTTACAAATAAGCCCATGAATTTTTATACTTATTAATCTTGACCCTCTCCTAAATGTGAAAATTAAGCATTTTAATGAAAGCTGACCAGTTGGTTCAATATTTGAAAGAAGATCAAATTGAAAAACTTCTTTGAAAGCTGTCATACTGTTCAGGGATGAGTAGAGAGATGGTGTTAATCACAGATCTACTTAGTTTTATGAGGCCAAGTCATTTTTAAACATTAGTTCATGAGAAAAATACAGCAAAGGACATTTTTGTGTATTCCCTAAGACCCGTGATATTGAATTAGCCACTATAAAACTAAGTCTGACTTGTTTTAACAATCTTTTAAGGAACAGTTTGAAATCTGGGTTATTCATCCAGCAGACCTTAATGGCTCTCCTAATTTGCTGTATAATTGCCAAGACAGATGCTAATGGCTTAACATTTGTTGAGTCAGTTGCTGCTTAGACACGTTCAGAAGAGACTACTCAGAGAGTTTGCTAAAATTCAGTGGAGAGCGGTTGCTATCAGAAAGCAGTTTAGCATGTAGCGGCAGGTGAGAGCAGTGATCTCCGTCCTAGAAGGACAAGTGTCCATGTCATAAACCCCCCCGGTCTCCCACGTTGACAGCTGTTGTAGAGAGAAAGGACTGTAAGGACACAGCAGTGAAACTCGAAGGGAAAAAAATGCATTTACAACATTAATAAATCTCTGTAATTTGTAGGCCTGGGTTTAATTCTCTCTGGCATACAGGTGACAGTTTTGTTCTCCTTCTCTGCGCCAGCAGAAGAATGCAGGCAGTAATTAGACTTTCCTGCTTCTGAGAGTCACAGAGAGACAGGACAAATTTAAATTTTTATGATCAGTAGACACTGTGAAGGCTGCTTAAAGGTCTGCAGGATTAGTAGAAACCCCGTATGCTGACCGGGATCAGACAACCTGCATTTTGTGACCTGTCCTCCTCCTGTGAAGCTCTCACCTGCTCTAACCACGGGCAGAATTGAAGAGCTGAAAAACTTCGAGTCGTATGTATTTGGTGTAGGTGCAGGCAAAGAGCCAGGTAAAGGAAAAAGCCATCTCAGCTGTCAAGGTTTCTGCTAACCTGTCCATCAACCCCACCATCTTTCGACTGCCCTCTTTCGCAGTATGAGATAGCTTTTAGTCCATACAGATTCTGCAAATGAAAACATAAAACAAACATCAAACTGAATGAATTATGCAGCTAAATACTAGGGATAGCGAGCTGTATATGGTGAGAAAGGACTGCCTCCTGTGAGTGCAGCATCCATGCTACATAAATAGATGTCCACAAATTCCTGAAGTGCCCAGGACGCGCGCTATGCTGCTTTAGAAATTCAAAGCTCCCACTTTTATTCCATATAATATCCCTTGCCTGAAGAAAGATCTTCCACAGCAGCTGTCTGGCTCAGAAGGTATTCTGTATCGTGTCACTCAAACATCAGACTCTGATTACAAGATTTCATTTTAAAACACTGTCCAATAATCCTACTCCCCTGTGCTACATGCCACTGCCATAGCACTGCGGTCCCAACCTTGCCAGCCCAGCAACCGGAGTCAGTAATCAAACTCGGATCTCTGGCATGCGCTGCAACCAGTAGCCCAGGGTTAATTAGATCATTTTTCATTTTTGTTTTCAAAAGACCCAAAGGCAGTAGTGCACATTACAAGCTAATGATCTGCAAATTTGCAGTTTAAAAAATGAAGGTGTTTTCAATTTCCATGAGTGCAAAATGTGCGCAAAGTCAGAAAATATATAGATGTCTTCCCCCCCCCCCCCCCCCAAGTCTGTTGGAAGACTTGTTTTTGTGCAACCCTTTGGGGTCTACACTTGAAAATTACTTTCCTATTTTCCGAATTGAACTACCTGAGCAGGGAACAAAAGCAGAGTGGTGCAAAAGCAGCTGCAACCAGTGAGCATTAGACTTTCCTTTCTTATAGCAGCGATGGATTTGCCTATTTGCTGACATACAGCTAAGCAATATCTAGTGTAGATGCAAAATTTAATTTCAGGTGGCTCAGCAGACAAATAAGCTGCCTCTTCCCCATATGTGCACACAGTCCAGACACCAGGCTTGGTTTAAAAATTAAAATCTTTTAGGATTTTTATTGAAGTCCTAATTCTTTTAAGTTAATTTCTAAGGTCATTTAATTTGGATATAGCAAAAACTGTGACTTGTTATGCACCCTTAGTTCCTGTATGCTAAAAACCTGAGCGTGACTTAAATAATATGCAACACATCATTAATCAGCGGATGTACTCACTGCTCAGAACCGGGTTTCCGGGTAGTTAGTGCTGTGCGACACATCCATGAAGGACTGCTCACAGCCAGGTCCTTCTCATCCACCGTTCTGTCATACACACCTCACCTAGCACATCAATCTGCCGGGCTTGGATCCTTACGTAGCTCCCAGTGCTATCTGAGCATCTCCGTTTTTAATGTATTCAGTCTCCTAACATCCCTCTGAGCTAGAGGAAAGCTATTATTCCATTTTTAGCAGTGAGGAGCTCAGACACAAAGTGTGAGGAATGCAGACACCACGGCCGCAGTAAAGCAAGGAACAGAAAGCATATGCCTTGGGGCTGGGGCCCCGCGCTGTAATTTCTGGCTATTTCTACTCTTTCCTTCTCCACCCCGATCTTTTCTGAGAATTAGGACAATCAACAGATGTTGCTGTTTGCTCACAGGCTGTTACTGTGTGATCACGCTGATCATTTAGTCCGATGCTCTATTTTATATGGACCGTTGGACTTCCTTGAATGTTTGAAATTCAATGAACCAGAGCACGTTTAAAATGAAAACAAACAAAATCCAATTTTGAATTTTAAATTGCTAATGATGCAGAATCCACCTGCAAATCCCTTCTCATGTTTAACAGACTGTACTTCCATGGGTGCAAGCGAGGAAGCACATTTCAGAACTGAGGATCTTCTCCAGAAAACCCTATCACTTGATTAGTATTAAAATAGAACGCTAACTTTAGCATTTCATCTGTTTTCAGCTGTCATGGTAAGAAATGGGGAGAGAAACAATCTTTCAATTTGGCACTAGTTGTACATTTTTGGACATCAGAGGTCAGTAAACAGCAGAACACATTTGTCTACCTCACACAGCAACCACATGCTCCAGCCTTAATTATAGCTTCTAACGAGTTCCAGCCAGGCTGGAGCAACACAACTGTTGCCACTTAGGATGGAGTCACTGACTGATACGCACAGACGTGTATTCCCATGTTTGCTGTTCATACTGTCGCCCGTTCACGTTAGGCTATGCTTCCAACTCCCAAGCAGTACAAATTCCAATTTCATTTGCAGATTAAATCTTTCAGTTTATATTTTCCCTTTAGACTGAGAACTTTAGTTCAGATTGTGATGAATTTTTACAGTGATGATGTTAACACTTGAAAACATGCATAATAAAAATTCTGACACACCTTTAATTTAAGCACCTCTTTGGGCTCCATTAGACTTATATCACTACCAAGTATTGCTCATACAGTGGAGAGCCTCTCAGCTTTTGCTGACATACTCATATGTCATGAATATGACATATGTTCATATTTTAATAATTTAAAATTACTGCCTCCTTGGCTGCTGAGGTCCCACTCTAATTATAACCTACTCCAGATGCTTTCCTGTAAAAGCCTGACCAAATTCTATCACTTTGTGTTTTATTATTTTATACTTATATTTATATACTTTTATATAGTCCTCCATCAGGATCTCAAAGCCCTTTCTCTCAGAGAAGGGTAGCCAAGTGTTCAGGAGTGCACAAAATGATCCACTGGTTTGACAGATACAAAAAAAAAAGGAGATAATTCTGTTTAGTTGAAACTTGGTGGGAGCTGACTGTATTTTAAATAAATGAAACTTGGCCAAAACTTCCCTGCTACTCCCAAGAGAAGTTCAGTAGGCACTTCAGTAGTTTCAGGACATATGGCTTTATATTGCATGTAAAAATTATGGAATTAATGGAAATACTAGCCTTGATAAGGGCACTGACTTATTAAAATAGCAGTGCATATATGAGATTTGAACTGAAAGGTCAAATACATTAAGAAGTGATTAAGAGAGCTGCACTGATTGTTACCATGCTCTACTTAAATGCTTTAGGAAGAAAGATTATGGAATATCTACACTTTTGTCCGTATAATGTTCTATGTAAGGAACACATATTTTAGAGTAACCAATCTAAGAAGTTTTCTACTGTTTCAGTGATGTTTCGTGTTCAAAAAACAAAATTGACTCAATATTCAACATCAAAACGTCACAATTTTCTATAGCATCAAAGCCATTTGGAAAAGCACTGCTCGCGACAACGGTGCTAAACTGATTATATTTTTGTGCTAAGTTGTCTCTAGGTAGGCTTTCTTCCTTCCCTGTTTTGGTTGTTCCCTGCAAATTACGCTTGTTAAGTCACATGGCCAATTCACATCAGCTTCAAATGACTGAAGCTGTAATTATGTTTTGTTATATATGACAATTGTGGCTGGTAGTCACAGTCAGACTTGGTTCCCTGTTGCGTGATGTAACAAATGCAGAATAAAAGACAGCCCTATTCCTAAATTGCCTGAAATGTAATTAAGATCAGACATAAAAAGTAGATGCAACAAACATTAGAAAGGTACAGAGCCGAGGAGATGATGGAAACCATAACAAGAAAGATCACGTATATGCCATATAAATATGATCTGCTATACAGTAAGGCCTATTTAGTTGTTATGAACCAGCAATTTAAAATCAAACAAATCACAGTACTCAAAACTTGCGTGTGAATTAAACAGAACAGAGAGAGTTGAATCTGAGAAGGATTTTGAACAGCACAATCTCATGCATATGCCTCTGAAATTGTTCATGTTTCTACTTTTTTAATTAAACCCACACTTAATAAAAGATAATCAAAATAAGTACACAACTAAAATCAGTATGTAGATCTACACGTCTTGGCAGAAATGGCACATTTGTGCCCCTGCTCTTCAGGCCTATTCAGAATGAGCTACTTACATGAATAAACTATTCATCAGCGTGAGAAAATGTTACTACAGTTTAGGGAGAGCACTCCAGCACATGAGCACAAAGCACTGATACTAGACTGACGGTTGAAAATGAAACAAATTATCAAATCATTTAGGGTCAGATTTTGAAAAGTAGTTAGAAGGAGCTGAGTGCGAAAATCTAATTTATTTTCTTTGGGAGCTGACACTTAACTCCAGTAAATGCCTTTGAAAAACACATCTTACTATCACTTTTTTACCAATACAGTATTTCACCTCGCAGAGCATTATCTAGCACTTTCTCCATTTTAATTTAGAAGGATGACAGAGTTACTGTCTTTCAAGCAGGAAAAAATCCTTGATTATGGTGTCATTTTTCGCTATGGTCTACTTTTTTGCTATTTTCATTCAATTTTATTATTTCTAGTTAATAACCTGCACTGTAGTTAAACAGCCCTCTCCCAGCTGTATATCTGCACCTTTCCAATATTCCTAGCAGTAGACCTCACGTCTGTTGATAGGAAACCACTGACTGTAAGGCTGGACTCCAAAATGCAGCTATCTCTATTCTTTTTCTTTTCCAGATAAAGTTATGCTTCATAGGGAGATCTCCATAGCTTCCGTATAATCCGTAGCACAAAGTGGCACTAGCTTTCGCTGAATTTTGCATGACTCTGCGATAACCTCGCCGAGGTCTCCGGGAATAGATTACAGCCGCGACACAGAGAAGCACCACCTTTCTTCTGTGGAAGGGGTTTCTCTTACGACTGATGCCTTTGGCAAAGCGGCGTAGGGAAAAGTCATACTGCATCTCATCTGATCTGACATGGCACAAAGGCAAAGCTGAAAAACGGTCTTTATTTATCTGGCTATAATCCCGACAAGTCTATTATTAATAGGAAATAACAAAAGTATAATATAGACAGAATTTAGTCAGAGAATCACTTCTTTATATGACAGATTTTACTCATGAATGTGTGTTTCTTTTCTCAGATAGATAAAAGACACCCATTCTTTTCTAAATATCCCAATCTTATTTTCCAGATAAACAGACCAGTACTACCAACATTTCATTACTGTTCACAGTTGGTGCTCTGTAATTCTATATAATTTTAATTAAAGAAGAATTCTGAGACAGTCTCCCCCTGTGCTACCTCCAAGCATACAATTAACTGTGTACAATTTCTGCTGGGAACAGTCACACAGTGATTTCAGATTAATAATTTATTATTGCTTCCATATTTGTATCCAAAAAAAAAGCCAATGATGCATAGACTATGAACAAACCATCCACTGAAAACAGTATATGAATTTGAGAAGACTTTTTTCCACGGTGCAGGTTTTAAACCTTGGGAGCTCATAATTCTGTCCTATGGAAAATGAAGATAAATAATCTCCTTAGCTTTACACCCTGAAAATTGCACGTTGGAAAGCCCTCAGTGTACGCTTGAGCGAGGAAAGCAATACAAGCAATTTCATGCACAACCTTTCATCATCCTTTTGCTCTTGAATAAGATTGTTCTAGTACTCCCAATACTGAAGATCCAGTTTCTGATCCCCACTGTTCTGGCATTTTCTTCAAATTAGAAGCAATATCAAAATAATAATTGCAGCTGGCTTTCTATAAACAGACACATCTGTGCTGTTCTTTCTCACCAAATACAGAAAGCAAGGTTTTAGTTTAACTGCCCTCACCTAGTCATCTTCAGAGTGCTTCAGAAATGTTGCAAACACCATTACGGAGAGCTTACCTGAAAGCGGCTGAACTAAGAGTCCTCCAAATCAAAGGAATAAACAATACATCTGAGCTTTCTAGCACTGAAGTGGGTGTTCAAGGGAAGTCACTTCAATACTGCCATACTGATAAAAAAACCTTCTTCAAACCCGAATATTCAGTACAGTTCCCAGCTGTGTCAGGCAGTGGAAAGTAGTCAGACACCTAGTAAATTAGATCGAAATATAAACAAATCCAGACATAAAGTAAAAGTTTAAAGCTACCTCTTGGCTGATTTCTTTCCACCCCAACAAAAAGAGTGTTTTAACCTTTACCTCCACAGCAGCCCCCAGTTACCTGCCTGCTGCTTCCTAAGGAATTGATAGCTGGGGAGGACTTTGGGAGGACTTCTGCTCACAAGGAGCTCACAATTTGCACTCAGCTTAGACATCCAACATTTTGTCAAGAGTAGATGTATCCATTTGCAAATCTGACTATTTAGGGAGATACACAAATAAATGTCTTTACTAAAAAATAACAAAAAGCAGTATGTCCTGTTTCTCATTTTGTTGTCTGAGGGAACAGTGGAGCTTCTAGAGAGATTTTTAAATGGATGTGAAGAGATACTTGAGTTCAGTGTCACTTTTTTTTTTGAAGCTGCCTATTGGTTTGAGTGCTGGGAAGGGATTTAGAAGCATCGCTGCAGGCAGCTATTTTTGCAGGTAGAGCACACAGCCCCTTTCACAACTCTAGTAAAATAAGAAGCACCCACTCTCCTTAAACTTCAGGCTACCCTGGTTACAAAATAATATCCATTTGAGATCTAAGCATTAAACAGCTTCAAAGTCATTTATCCATCCTTTTTATAAAGTAGTGATCATATTGGATCAAAGAGCATGTCAACAACTTACATAGGAGGACAAATCTTATTTAGCTTAATTAAGTGAAATGCCTTTAGCTGTGTGCACAGAGATGGGCTGAGCTTTTCAGAAGTGTTCAGGCTTTGCCTAAATGAGGTCACACTGACATTAGTAGCTATTTTATGTCAAATTCATCAGGAACAGAATCAGACTGCTGACCCATTGCGTTTGAGCAATCATGTTACTATTTCAATTTTTTTTCTGCTTTTTTGAGGCCAAAAAAAAAAGTGTTTCAAAAATATGAAAGTCAGTTACAAACAAGCTAGCAAGCCACCAGAAGACACGGATGCCCAACACCCTCATTTCTTTATTTAATAAATGTTGCTTGAGAAACACTTCAAGAAAAATAACCCTACTAAAAAGAAAATTAAAATATTGCATGTATCCTTTTTGGTACTTTCTCGAGATAAAATGTGTCTTAATATTTTTTCCAGACATTCGGGACAGTGGGGGACCTAAGCCTGTGATGGTGTATATTCACGGAGGGTCCTACATGGAAGGCACTGGAAATTTATATGATGGCAGTGTTCTAGCAAGTTATGGGAATGTGATAGTCATCACAGTCAACTATCGCCTTGGGGTACTTGGTAAGAAGCTTTCAGCTTTCCATTAATCCCTGCTATCTGCAATGCAATTCATGTTACGCATGAGAATGTATTTTAAAAAAAAGGGGTTTTTTTTTGGTTTTCTTTGATTTACGAATCTATTTTGTCAAATGAAAGGGTTGTATTTTGGGGATGCTATAAAGGCATTGCAAGTATTACCTGGCAGAACCTGCTGTTCTGCTCTGCATTTGGTGATGTGAAACAGGTGTTCCCGTTGCCGAGTTGTTGAGACAGAAGGGTTCGTTTTCCTGTGAGTAACATGGTGATGCTTTACTTCATAGATAGGTAAATGAGGTTTAATGTTAACTCACAGATAACAGGGTTTTATGTTGGTAGAAAGAGATTGTTTTCTGAATTACCATGATTTTCCATACTGCAAGAAAGCAAAGAAGGTTATAACAAAATTGATTATTAAGAGTTGTTGTTTTTACCTGTTTGAGTTTCATTGTTATTTTAGAAAGTGTTGCAGGTATAATTCAAATGTCTCTGGTATTTGTTTCTAAGGCCAAACTAGAGCATGAATGAAGAGTTAACTTTGATTGTTTTAGCTTAGGTGAATAGCATATGCTGATGTTGTTGGTAGACTTGAGTGGTATCTCTCCGGTAGCTTGTATTTCCTAAAAGATTACGTTTTGCTATTTGTTCAGCGTAGTCCTGTTTATGATAAGTTTCATAGCTCTCGCGACAATGATACACTTGTTTCTGTTTTCTTCTGCACATTGTGTTGAAATGTTGCATGCTGAAACTCGGGAAAGTGGGAATTCAATGCTGGAATATTATGGAATTCAGTACAACGATTCAGAACACCTACATGGGTACAAAGGTGTTACCTGTACCCTGTTGCATGGCTTGGGGAACCGGTTGTCCTTCACAGCAGCGAGTCAGCTCTGAAGACCAGGGAGCTCTGTTTCCAATTTGCGGGCATTAGCAATGGCTGGTGTTTTGGTTTTCTTATGTGTGGTCATTTTATTTCAGCAGTGTTCTGTTTCTGTGTGTTTTGAATTCAATTAGCATGATCCCCAAATTCACCGGTTCTGGTTTGCTTGTCTGGGTAATTTGCATCTATCATCAGTTTTGTTTTTATTAAAAATCCAATGGATTTGACTTCTTATTGGAATGGATTTTGACTTAGATCTTGAGATTTAGTCTATTGTAGTTGTGTTTTACCTGGGGCTGAATCATTTCCAAAGCGATCGTAACTGTTTTTTGGTGGAGTTTATCTCATTGGGATCCAGTTGGAAGTTTCGTTTGTGATGTACTTCTTTCAGCAAGGAAATCCTGATATTTTGTTTGCTTCTCTCCCTCCTCCTGTCTATCAATTTATAGACTGACCTCAAGTCCTAAGCACGTGTTAGTGTAGCAGTTAATATGTGCCTCTAATCAATATTTTATTTTTTTATTTTTAATATTTTTATATTTTATTTTGTCCAGCGATACAGTATCCATTATGTGAAAATATTGTTTATTTGTGCAAATTACTGAGGCTGATTCCTAAATGTTCTTGTAGTTGCAGTGTTTGGAAGTGCAAGTTGCTTGAAAGATGAAAATTAATTCACCTTGGTTGATGATAATGGCTTTTTCACTTGTAATTTTAACACTGATCCCTGAGGTAACCAACTGGCAATATCTTACTGACCTTGGGAGCATTTCATTTGTACTCGTGCTTTTGTGGTCCTTTGGACTGTGTGGTCTTTACAGAGCCTCAAGGGGCAAAGAACTAATTTTCGTTTGAGTGGGACCTATTATAGTAATACCTCTAAAACTCACAGCAGAAACCAGTGATTGCTATGAATACCTGAAATTACTTTCAAGTCAACTTTTGTAAAATAATCCTGTATCAGGCTGGTAGGGTTTTTTCAGTAAAATAAATGCACCTTTTAACGGTATGTAACATTCATTCATGTATTTTATATCTGGTACAATGCCTATCTGTCATAAACTAAATAAATAATGATGACATATCGCTAAATAGGCAGTGCAGAAACACGCTAGTAATCAAATCCGAGAATTTGCACACTTTGCATTTTTTTTTCTGCCTTTCCACATTATGTTTCCTGGTCTTAGGATAACCATGTAAGAGATATGGTGTCCTCAAAACAAGAGTTTTGCGTAATCATAGTAGACACAACTCTTCCTTTTGCTGTTTTGAAAGTGTTGTTGAGCCCCGTGCAGCAGAACATTGCCCTTTGCCATCACATTGGATGTTGTGGTTGTGCAAACACATAGCCAAGAAATTCTCAGCCTCCTTTACTTGAATCACATCACAGAAGGTGAGAGGTTGTGCTTCGCTGGCTGTTGCCGGTGGGAGAATGAGATCTCACTTTACTGCTGTGTAAAACGCCTGAGTGTACAGGGAGACATAATACAGGGATTTTTTTCCACATGAGAAGATGTAAGGGACAACCTAAGGCTTATCTTCTCACTTTCCTACGAGCTTTGTTGCTCTGGGTTTCTTGTATCCGTCTCTGTGGATGTATATCTTAATATAGGCAATCTGTGCATGTCCTAGGAGCTTTGCCACTGTTTTACCAAGATTCACACTGTGAAATTTCTTAGCAAGAAGGCCAGTTAAATAAATGTTTAGAGTTGCAATAGAAACTTCTTCATCGAGACCAATAGTGATGGCGAGCAAGGATCTGCTGCGATGTTAGATTCTTTGCAATGCTCTTCTAAGTCAACAGTAAAAGGCTTTTAGTGCAATGGAGGTTGTTTTTCTGTCCTGAGCTGAGACACTCATTGTCCTATAGATTTGCTTTTGCAACTCTGGTTGAGGACCTTCATTTCATGGAGATGCTTGACTTCTAACTAAAATGTTAGAAATCACTTAAATGTATTCGATAAAGAGGAAACAAAGAAAAAAATGAAAGAAGTATGGAGAAACTGCACTTAAGCCAAAAAAAGAAAAAGCCAATTTCCTAGCACAACTTTGTCTTTGTCTGAAACATGTCTGAGAATGAGAGATGACAATATATTGAAATGAAAAATGAGTCAGAATGATTTTGGAGTAGCTGCCCATTTCAGGAGCCTAATTCCATTGTAATTGACTGGAAGGTATTGTCTTGTTTTGTTTTCTTCTACTTCTAAGTAGAATAGAATAAAATCACAGATTTTTTTCACTCCTTTCAAATTAGATCTGAATTTTTCAGTGTTGCTCTGATTTGTCATGACTGATCCTTATTTTGGTAATTATTTATTTTGTATTCTTCCCAGTGGATAGGTGGTTTTAGGTTTTTTTTTTTTTTTTTTGGTCTTACTCTTCTCCTTATTTTGCCATGGTGGTTATAATTCTTTTTATACTAAAAGTATTAAACAGAGGATATCTTGCAAACGTGTTTCAAACTCATCTAGGTAATTTAGATATTGCCATTTCAAAAATTGCTTCATGGTAGATTAAAACAGTTTTAGTCAATTGCATAAAGATATTTTGCTGTATTAGTGTCCTGTGTCATGTAAGCATTTTATCATGCTTTATTCTGCAACCTGAGGTTGAGTTGTATTTCCTCCTGAGAGTAGGCCTCTTCCCTTTATGAGGGCTAACCATTGCCCATTAATGTCCTAGTGACTATTCAGTTTAAGTAACGGTGGCATAAGAAGGTTTAAGTTATTTAGACATCAGAGAAGATAAAAAATACAGTAAGATTCTTTTTTCCTATATTGCTTAGACTGTGGAGTTTTCTTTTATAGTTCACAATTTAATATCCAGTAAAACTGGGAAAATGTTTGATCATTAGCGTCCATGACAAGCACATCCATTATCTTTTTATGATACCTTAAAGGTACTGTCAGGAGATGGCATTTTATTCTGGCTTTGCTGTACCACCAAAGGGTCTCTGATGAGCCTTCTTCTATTCTCCATTTCCTAATATGTTTGAGTAAAAATGATAGATGAGTATAAGATTATATATTATTGCCTAATTAAAAGTACATTAGATTGAAAGTAAAGATGGGAAATTAATAGCAAAACACATCAAAATGCTGCAGTCAAAAATCGTTCATTTAAGCTTTCCAAACTGGGAGAACATTCAGGGAATATAATTCATAAACACTCTAGAGGACCCTTGACAGCTGCGTAACCAGTCTCCTTTAGATATATAAACATGAAGTTGTTGATAAATGAAATTTTAGCATTTTGAGGTTACGCTGTAGGGAAAGCATCCAGAAGGTGCTATCTGAAGACCACCGTATCCTTGGGTATCGCTGTTTCCTGGTCTGAAGCTCTCCAAGTGAACTTCATGCTGGATAAATTCAAGAGGTTAAGGTAGTGGGTGCACTGCAGTTATCTATTACCTCTGGCGAAGTACTTCCCAGGTCTGATTTACAGATGCCGACAATTCTAAAGCTGTGTTAGACAACTCTTACTTAATGTAGTAAGTAACCTCGGGACCACCAGTTCACAGGAGACTCGAGCGCAGCTCACCTAGATTTAGTGTCCTTGTTTCACGGGTCTGTTAAGAGAATTAGCATTCGGACCTCCGTCCTGCTGCAATTAGTGACATTTTACTGGCTTTTCTGTGCGGTAGTGCCAGCCAAAGGGAGGCACGTCCGCAGCGGAGCAGGCAGAGGGAGATTGCCCCACTTGAATCTGCATCATCAAAATGACAAAACGGACTTCCAGTCAATAACCTATTGTTTACTGTATACGTTTAAAGGGTCAACTGCAGTGCACAGCAGGCAAGATATTTATGAAATGGGAACCTTGAATATATAGTGCACTTTTAAAATGAACCGTTTCTTTTCTATTTGTGCTTTTTCTAGCACAGCAAATTGACATTATCCATCTGTTTAGATAGATGGATACACACCCGCTTCTCTGTTTTCTAGGGCACAAAGACATCGTTTTGTTTACCATTGAGCAGGTTTCTATCTTGGTACAGGTACACTTTAAATAACAGCTTTATTCCAATGTTTGTGACTAGATTTATTTTTTGGTAAACAGAAAAATAACAAATAACAAACTTAAAAACTGCTTGTTTTGGCATAAGAGTAATTTGTGTCATTTCCGTAGAGAGAAATTACTTTTTGGTAAGATAAATTCCTCGATCAATATTTAATCATATAATAAACTCTGCTATTTGGCAAAACTGAAATACTTTATCTTTGAGAGCATAATAAACTTCAACTTGATAATATATGCAAAACAGAAAAGAGATATTCAGTGCAGGCAAATTACAGACGTCTTATTGCCTCAGGAAAAAAAAAACAAAACAAAATCTTTGACCTTATTATCTTGGATGAAGTAATTTACAATTCTTGTCACCTAGTCATGGCTAGCTACCTTCACGTGCCTGTATGGAAGATGTGACCAAATTACTTTTTCACCATCACTGATCCATGTGCAGAACTTCTAATCTGCAATATTACAAATGTTAAGGGTATACAACATAATCTGTACCATACACTGTAGAGTATCCTTAGTCCTTGGTTGCATCGTGATGGGAGACCTGCCAGGAAGCCAGGCTTGTCCCCTTGCTTTTAAGCAGACAGATTTTAGGCTGCTTTACCTTCACCAGGTGCCAGAAAGGATCTGTTGGATGTCTTACCGCAAGCCGAGAGGTGGGGATGAATTAGGAATTTTATGCAATGTGTATATCAGTAAGGGCGCTTCCAACACTGAAATAATCCTCTGAGTTTCCAATATTCAGATTTACAGCCAAGGCAGAAGGTCATGAAGAAGTGCACTAGAGCTCAGCACCTGGGCCAGATCTGCCGCTGCCCGTGGTCTTGGTGGGCCAGGCACGCTTCGCTCGGGAGTTTTACGCTGCTCTGTCTTCTCTGACCTCTGGTTAACACCCATAAAGAAGCAAATGGAGATTCATTTGACACTTCTGATAGTAGGAGCAGGACAAGTAGATAGTATATTTCTGGATTTCCAGTTCACTGTATTTAATTATGTACATTAAAATAGTCCCAAGTTTTCTGAAGCTTAAATATAGAACTTCTGTGTACTGCGAGGCTCTGGAAGAAATGAGGTAACTTGACAGTGATTTCTCTTGCAAACGCTGCTTTCATTTTTTTTAACACATTTCAAATGTATAAAATTGCTCAAGTTTTGTGGTTTTTTTCGTGTGCAAAGTCGTATACATACAGAGGTACTAGCTTAAATACTGACCCGGTATGTCTTTGATGTAATACCCCGTGATACTTTTGCATCAATTTAACAAGAGCTATATTTTACAGGTTGTAACAGTCCTTTTTAATAGTTCAAGAGAGTAATACGAACACTAGATTTAAAGGACCCAAAACTCTCTTGGCAGCAGTACAGGCAAGAGAGGGTCCTAAATCTTTTCTTCCATTTAATGGGCGATCCATGTGTAAATGTCTGCCTTATTCAGCCAATGTAGAAAATTGTGCAGTAAAATGTAGCAATTTGCATTACTTTCCAACTGAGAATAAATAGGAGACCGAGTTGTTTGATATGCTGATATCTTACACCCCATGATGTACTGGCAAACAAATGCCATTTTCATGAAAATTGAATCGGAATACATTAATACATGACAAACTGCTAGAGCCTATGAAGGGCTAAAGCAAATGATGTGTATTGGTTGCCATCCCTTATTAAGCAAAGTATGAGAATTGCCTTCAAGCAAAAAAATAATAAATACCAACATCTTTGTAGAAGTATTTTGAGTATCTATCTTTTGTGTTGTGCATGTTGTAAGCTAAATGTACTTTTGAAAAAAAAAAAAGATTATTTATGTATCTTAACTAAGAATTTGAAAGGTCTTCCCCATTTTGCAGGGGTTTATTGTTGCTCAAAATGAGAAGCAAGACAGAAATTGTACTTATGGGGGTTTTTCATTGTTCTGCAGTAATTTTTCACTGTGTATGTGTCAAGGTTCTTAGGAGATAAAATGAACAAGGTGAGGCAGCCTTGGTCTCAGAGATTGGCTCCACATTCAAGAATGAAGTCTGTAGTACAGAAGTACAAAATGTACAGAGAAAAGAGGCATAGTGCCATATAGTTCCAAATCACTTCAAAAAAAGGAAAGTCAAACATATCCTTAACCTATTTTCCATATTTAGGTTCTAATGTTCCAGGAATTTGGTAAGCATGTCACTGATTTCAACCAGAAACAAATGGACAAATTAGGTTCTTTGGAAAAAAAATGTTTGTTTCCATCTCTACTTGTAGCTAAAATACTTTGGACATTAGTTTATTTGCTTCTATACCTGATTCCCCAAAACTACTATAAAGCAGATCTAAAATTTTGCTTTCAGCTTTAGCAACATATTGTAGCTCAACTGAAAATGGTTTAGCACTTCATCTGTATGGCTTTATTAAAGCATTGAGACACAAAAGGGTGTACTTTATGCAGCCATTAATGCATGCCCCATGTGTGTTGTGAGGCATGAGGCCAAAGGCCCTGTGCTTTCAGCTACCCGTGAACCATATTAATGACCCTGTAAAATATGCTCCTGAGCATCCTAATACCATTATAATTACTCACTTTATTATTACATGCCTCTTTGAAAAAAGTTCTCTAAATATTTCCCTTTCCCTTTCATATAGTCTTTAAATAGAAGAATAATTTATGGTAGACTGAAATGGAAATGTTCACAACAGTAAGAGTATTAACTTTCTTTTCACCATTTCTTTTTGGTAGCATAAAATTTTCTCTCCTAACACTTGAAGGGCTTGCACATCCTGTGTGTTAAAAGTTTACACACCCTTTTATCATGAAGTTTCTCCTGCTACCGTAATTAATAGCTCTTTGGATGCAGATTGCTAGGATTTTGTTTCTCATTAGCAACTTGAATTTATATGAAAAAGAGACCTTAAAATGGAAACTTACTTACTATTTCATACATTTTCTTTTTAATAGAAAAGGAAAGAGAAAGAATTCACTTGGTAACTGCTAATATAGTTCTTTTCTAGTATGTTTTTTTCCAGCTGCAGCTGTACTTTACAAATGTTGTTGATAGACAGCATGATACTACCTGTGTTTTCTAGCAACCAGAAAACTCAGAGTTCGAAATAGTGCCTGAATTCTGTCTTTGCAATTCTCTCTAACCTAAATGTTCTTGAAGTGATGATCACAATTTGAAATTTAAGGCTGCATTCTTAAACAATTTTAAAATAAGGCATATATTTCTGGGTTTTCTCCATATGCACATAATGTTGGTTTTGCATCCTTTGAAAGTTCTACATAGTTTTTGGCTGGTTTCTTTTCATGAATATTTCATAGGGAGTGTTTTGATCTCTGGTTCAAATTCATTCATGGCAGCAGATGTTTTTGTTGTAAACAAGTTCCTTTGGAAACCAGTGTGTGCAAACAAATTTACAAAAAGGTGTATATTCAGTAGGTGTGGTGGAACCAACAATTTTGAAAAAATATTAACTAGAATAAATGCTCAGTTTTAATCTTTTTTTTTTAATACTTGCACCAAATATCAAAAACAAATAGCCTTGCTTGGCTATAGTGTATTAAAACTGTAGCAGAGGGGCAGAGATAGTATGGATAATCTTAAGGAAGTGGAAAAAGCCCTCCTCCCTATTCTCAGCTTTCTGCAGATCATGCTTGCTTGTAAACCACTTCTAGTTCCAGGTTCAGAGTGGTTACCAGTGCCTGCCATTACCCATCATTACGAGCTCCTCACCCTTGGGAGAACCTTATCCATTTTTACTAAGACAAACCACAAACAGGTAACGAAGAAGCAGCTGTGATAACATGCTGTGTCCGTCCGTAGGAGAACTACCTGGGGCAGTGGCTGTGAAGGAGACGGGTGTTTTGTTTCTGATACCAACAGCTCCAAGAAAAAGTGGGGCTTCCCCCGCGCCCCACACCATTATTCCAGTTATTGTAAGCACCTTTGTAACCTACCACTATGGAAATCATCATAACCTTCCAGTGTGACTCTGGCACAATATTCAATATTGCAGTAGCAGTATGTGGGTCTTTATTTTTGTATGACTTTCTTATAGCCCTCAACAAAACAATTTTGAAAAATGTGCCCAGGTAGGTGTATGCCCCATTAATGATTGAATTCTGGCATTTAGATGATGGAAATAGATAAGTGAAGTTCCTTTCCCAAACCATACAGAGGAGAGCTTTTGTCATGAGCCATGCACTTTTAATTTATACAAGCGCTTAGTCAGTCTTTTGGTGCTAAAACTTTTGAGTCCTTTAAAAGCTTTTTTTATCACATTCTCTGTGGTTCCTCAGTGTATCGTCCCTGGAGATCTGCAGGAGTTAGGTAAAGATAATCAATCTCACTCTGAAAGAAACAAAATTACTTGTGACGATCAATGTGTGCTAATAGTTACTTGTTGTTAAAGTCATCCTGCAAAGTTGCAGAACCCAGCAGAAACATATTCAGAACATGGTTCTTAACTTCTCTCTGCCAACTAAGCAATATGCAGGAAGCCAAAAGCAATGAAAACAAGCATATGAAAGGCTCTGGCTTTCACTAGCTTCAATTTAAGTTTATATAGAATGAGGAAGATTTTTTCCCCAAAAAGATATCTACACAGGAAACTAAGAAAACTGGCATTACGGATCAGTTTCTTTGAGAAAATATCCCTGGAACAAGTGGTTTTGTTTTGTTTTGTTTTTCTTTTCTTTTTTTTCCCCTCTTCTCGAAGCTGAATTTACTACGGGTATTCACAAAAGATACCTAAAAATGAAAACAGACACCTATTGGAATTTATGCAGCAGTCTGAGCTGTTTGGAAGCTAAACTCAAAGTTAAAGCCGTGAGAGCCAGGCACCTACTGTACCAAGGTGCTGTACTGGGTGGGCTGGTTCAGTTGCCCACACGTGTCTAAGAGCGCTGGAGCTGCCCTGGGGTACTACATCCAGCCTCCACCCGCTGCTGCGGAAGGGTGCCGTGGGGGTGTCTTGCAATCGTCTTGCACTCAGCTTGCACAAATAGCTCCCGGGAGCCAGACTCTTCTCAGTGGTACCCAGGGAAGTAACAAGAGGCAATGGGCACTGATTATACAGGAAATTCCACTTAAATGTAAGAAAAAAAATTACTGTGAGGATGGTCAAACCCTGGAACAGGCTATGGAGTCTCCATCCTTGGAGATATTTAAATCCCAGCAGGACCAGGTCCTAAGCAACCTGCCCTAGTTAAGCCTTCCATTACCTCATGTGGTTGGGTTACACGGTCTCCCGAGGTGCTTTCCGACCCCAATGATTCTGGGATCTGAAGGCACAGGGATGGGATACTCAGGACTATGAGGGAACAGATGATTTGTTCCCTAGACATCTACCTGATCTTCAGCCTCCTGCCTATCTTCTTAAACCTGTCTCTCAACAGACTGGACTCTAATGAAAATGAATTAGCCCATTTTAAGTACTTCAGACAAGATGCTTCTCTGCAAAGCAATAACTGTGGTACTTCCTTTTTTGACATGAGTAGATGTATCACCTATTTTGACTTGTTATGGCTTCAGACATATAAGTACTATGGCTCAGAGGCACAGAAAGGATTACTGCCTATTTTACTGTCACAGTAGCGTTTGACAGCTCTGACAGTCGGGCAATGAATCTGTTTCCTTCTGTGAACTGTAGAGTGGGTTATGTCCAAAGCAGAGGTGGAGAACCTTTTTCACACTGAATACTAAGCCTTTCAGACTCTTTCGGTGAACCCTGCCTATTATTACCTATAAATTAAATGTTAGGAGATGAAGAATCACATGGTCACAGGCTATAGCATGTGAAGTCTTAAGCTGCAGCTTTTTCAACTGAAAATTGAATTTGCTATAAGGGAGCTGTTCCTGATTTTGGGGAGTCCTAAAGACTGTCTGCAAGAAGTTACAAAGGAGTGAAAGACTACTTTTTTCCCTTCGTTTTCATCATGCCCAGATGTTTCCTCTATGTCTTTTCACGCATCTCACTGCTCCTTTTTCCACACAGTTCTGCAATTCCTGAGCACATATTTTTCACATCTCTTGACACATATTGAAAAATCACATGTTGATGAACACCAATTTCTTAACTAAAATCTGCCCACGCCATGGGTGAATACATCACTTAAGGTTTTAGAAATTTCACTAATGTACCCTACTTTTTGGAAGCTGATCACGCACTAAAAGCAGCAAAAGGGGAAAAAAATAAATTGCCAATTACAGTTAATAGCTTTCTGAATTTGACATGTATAAAGCACATTGAAGGCGCTTTTAATAGCCGCTTCTTGGTAAATTTAAGTAGTGAAATGCTTTGGAATGAAGGAGTTGCAAAAAGCAGGTTAAATGTCCTGTGCTTAACAACTTGCAGAATTTAGAAGGCTGTTTTCAAGACATCTTTGGGGATTTCTCTCTAAGAATACACCTGAGAAGTGGTTTTGTTTTCTTTTCCCTTAAAAGAGTGTGTCTACATATATCTGGTATCTTTCACTTCCTTAAAAAATGTCTCCCTAGAATAATGTTAGTTTGAAAAGGACACAAAAAAGAGAAGCAATGCTAGTGATAGACCTCATTATTTCATTAAGTGTTTTCATTAATATTTATTAGCTTTTTTGGTATAAATATTGCTAAGGTGAATCAAATGAACACACTGAAATATATTTTTCTGCTAAGCTGAAAAATGATGCTGTGCATTAATCACTTACTTTTCAGAAAGAGTATAATGGTAGTTTTAATGAGGGAAGAATGTCAAGAAAAGCAAGGAACCTGTTAATATTATGTTAAGTCAAGAAATAAAGAATACTCGCCAAAACAGGGCTTTCTGAACAGTCCTTATATTTGTATTTTTCAGTGCTGTGTACAGCACATCAAGTACAGATGAAAGGTTAAGAGAGTAATAAACAAAGGCTGGGATGTGATTTTGATGGGTAGGCTGCACTTTGATCTTCAGGCTATAAAACAATGCTACCTGGGTCAGCGCTAGCACTCGGCTTGACAAACAATCAGTTGTTTGCTGCAGTATAAAATTCACAATTCCTTATTTTATGCCATGAGGGGGGAAAACTCTTGTGCAATACCAAAGCAGGGAAAGGGAGAATGGAAGTGTTTTATCATTTTGTGTAATTAAACTTGTTCATGAAATATTTTCTTCAAAACACTATGAGCATTAAAACATGTTCCTCTAAAAATGGCATTGTATCAAGTACTGAACAACACTGATGATCTTGAAAATCCTGTAATAATATATGAAGTTATTGAAAACCAGGAATGAAATTGAGGATTATGTGATAATTTAAAAAAAAAGCTTCTTTTATAGATAAAATTACATTTATTACATTGCAACCCACTCTTCTCTGTTATAGTTTCCATTTTCTGCTACACACTCATCCCTTTGGAAAGATTTCTACTTCTTTTTAACTTTATTACTTCCACTTACGCTTCCAAAGCACAACTAATTGCTACCAGGTCAGATTAGGACTTCACACCCGTGCAAAGGAGTAAGAGTCCCTTTCTGCCCTCTGTTAAGTCACCCAGACCCTGAGCAGAGGGGAGTAGGAAGGTGTCCTCCACAGAAGCCAGGTAAGCAAAAAAGCCAAAGAGGCTTCTTCTGGAAATGAATGAGAATGCTTTATTTCCATGAAGAAATCGCATCTCTGCTCTACGCCACTACTTGCAGACCAGAGTAAAGCCAAATAACGGTGATTACTAATGCACTGGTTGCAGCAGGTAGATTATTTACTTGTACATATGATTTGGGCTTGCTAGTGCCAAAAGGAGTTGGGGAGCATGGGTGATTGCCAGGGAGAGCTGACATCTGACGCTGAGCCATTTGCGCCTCACTCCTTGTCCGGGGCAACGCTCATCCAGCCCCTCAGCAACGTAAGGCTCATCCCTCATCAACGTAGAGCTCGCTGTCGCAGTCCAGGCCGCGTGGATAACCTACACCTTCTCCTTTGATAACTCCCCAGTAAGATCTTTCCAAGATTCCTTTACACCAAATTTTTCTCTTGCTTACATGGTACAACTACAAAGACATGTCGGTGACACTGTGATGGGTTCACGTCACTCTGAGCAAAGGGACAATTTGGGACAGAAGGAAGAATATCTCATGATACACAGAAAGTACAGCAGAAAATCTAGACCCATAGAAAAGTTTAATATTCCTTCTCTTTTTGTATACCTGGCCTTCAGCTGCTAAAATAGTTTTTGTGATTTTACAACTTCTCTTTATTTCTGTGGTTCCTGATCAGCTAAAAATATGAGTAGTTCTACTGATTGCAGTTAGATTGCTTACATGTATAAAATTAATATATAATAGATGTTTATAGAATCTGCGCCTTGTAGAACACACTGAAGAAAATAATGAAAGCTTGTTCTTAAGCAAACTGGAAAAAATAAATAATTTTTCTGCTTTCAATCTCTCAGTGCAGGAAAAAAGTGTGCTTTCAAATTTAACCATATTTCTTTTATATGTCAATTACAAAACAAGCATTAATAATTCTGAAGCATTTATAGCAAAATTAATTTCCTGTTCTTGAGTTTAATAAAGCCTTTATAGTATTTTACAGGACAACATTCAAAATGGTCTGTATTTATAAAAAAAGAAACTGATAATTTGAAACAAAGGTTTTTTTTCCAGTTGAAAGCTACACCAATACAGATTTTTTTTTTCATGTATAAGATAGTTGTAAGATTTTTAGGTACTGTCAGTAGATATATCACAAACATGCAGATTGATTTTAAAAGTATGCCTGTATCTTTTAATGATGGCATTGATTCTAGCAAATCTCAGGCAATAAAAAACTCTTTAATTTTAACTGTGTTGGATCAAGCCCCATATTTGTAATGTGATGTAACTGTCCACTGCATTCATGACATCTGGCAATATAATTCTTGCAAAATAGTATCTTGATCATAAGGAAAGCGCTAGGTTATAATTTTCAGTGTAGGAGTAACCATCAGGTAATGCCTAGTCAGGAGCAAAAAAACTGTTCATAGGATTCACCCAGTCAAAATGAGCAAATTAAAAGTCAGAATGTATATTTATTTATATTTATGTAAATGCTACATTGCTCCTGTCATGGTGATGTTCACCTGAAGTTGAAACAAGCTGTTGTTACTGACAGGAGACTTCCATTTCAATCTGTTAGAGGTTGAGGGATATGCATATTTATTCCACAATTTTTCCCCAGAGATTGCCACCACTGAAAATTTGGCTAGCACAAAAGAACTGATACCATAAGTTTGAGCTGGCATCTCGTATCATAGCATTGTGACAAGCAGTTTTGGCTTGATGTATCTGGAAAAAACATTTTTAAGGCCCTTTACATTTGGAATCTCAGCAGAAGAGACAATTCTGGAAATACCCAGACTTTTAAAACTCTCTCTAGACTTCATAAATGCCATGCATATCGTTTAGCCCTCTGTTAATTACATTGGGCCGATTCATTAGTGACTTCCTCTTTTGGATCGTTACAGAGGTGGGTTGTGGTTTTGGCTCTGAGCGCTCCTATGCTGTCTGTAGGTACTGCCCAGATGTTTGGGGTGCAAGAAGCAGATGACTATACCACATCCTATGGTACGTTTTCATCTTGATTGCATTTGTTTTGTTTCTCAGCCAGTGAGCATTGGCCTCGCTGCCTGTCTGTACACAGCGGAGTGGAAACCATGAGGGGAATGATTATTACTTGCTTCTTGCTTGTTCTACACTGAATAGCAGGTAGCAGTGGCATTTCCTTTCCCTTGATCCCCCGGCTTACGCTCAGCACTTTACACTAGCGAGTGCGTAATACTTAAAGCTATTGCAGCACAGAGTGCCCTCGGAGACTCGATTCGAGGATTTCATGTCAAGGAGTTTGAGTGCTGTGCTGAACCGTGTGACACGTAGGGAAGTTAATAAAGGACCAGTGTAGATCTGAAAGCCACGCTATGCTGCATCCTTGCATTTGGAGGAGTAGTGCAAGGCAAATCTTAGAATGCAGCATTATCATCCATTTATTTTCTAGGAGGTTGTGTTCAATTTCTTGTCCTTCATATAAAGAAGCTTAATTCCAAGTGAAACTAAATCAAATATCATAGCCAGGCTTTTAATTTTCCCCCCAAATGACTCACCTAAGCCTTTAGACAGTAAATAATGACGTCTGAAAAATGATGACCATGTTGATAAGTGTTACTAACCAGTTTAACCTGTTGGTCACTGGGGTGCACGTTTTTATAGGGTAAATATTTTTTGCTACTTCTTGCTGGTAAATGCTTTCAGACTATAAATTTGTATATGTTCTGCATTAATAGAAAATGGTAAAATCAAATATGTACTTGAAATTGTTTTTCCAGACAGTCCTGTTGCTCAGGACATTGAGTATAGTACTCAATATTATTTGCAGAAACCACCTATGCCAATATTTCTATTTTTGTTTCAGAGAATAATTAAATTGTAATGCCTACAGCTATCTCAAATAGTATCAGTAAAGTAAGTTGCCAAAGTGAAATATGTCACTGCATGAGGGATGGCACAGGGAAAATAATAGAACAGTAATATCTGAGTTATTCTTCTAATCGGCTTAGGTTCATTGTTGGTTTTAGTAGCCAAGTTATATGGTTTCTAGAGCTGTAGTGGAGAGAAAAACAGAGGGAAGTGAATGTAACAGGGATGTGTACAGATAATGCCAAATGGCATGCCTGATTTGATATCAGTGTTTTGAGTTTAAGAATATGGTGTTTCTCTCAATACCTCTTTTTCTTCCTGTCATCTCGAGGATTTTGCAGCTCTCCTTTTTGATGACTTGTGCATCTAAAAGAAAGGTTCTCCCACCCCCATCACCATTAGTTCGGTAGATCTAGGTGTCATCTGCCTAACAGCGTAATGAGCAGTAATAGCTCATAATGACCATAATGAGGACTAACAGCTGAACATGTCAAATATACTGGAAAAAAAGAATAGTTCCCTATGGGACTCCAGCCTCCTAAAAGTGGATTTGCACAGTGCTGCTCTAGATAGCAGTGAACTGCTGAACTGCAGTGCAACCACAGCCTGTTCCAAAAAATCCTTTGGAGAGGAAGCCAGCTTATAAGTCACATTTTTTGACATTATATTCATTATAAAGTGAGACTTCTCAGAGGACTTTGAAATAAAACAGTTATTTGAGTTTCCAGCCAAACATGAAGGGCAAGTTCTTTTTAACAGGGCACAAATACAAGAGAAATCTAACCCTGGCCACAAGGCAGCATACTAATTTGGCTCCAGATAAAGGTGGAACAGAATTTTATGAGAAGATTTGGGGCATTTAAGATCAGCTGTGTCCCAATATGTTACCTTTTCACCCTACATCTATAGCACAACCAGGTCTTAGGAGTAGCTGCAATCAGAGAGGCTGCATGCCCTTCCCACTACAGTGTCTGCAGTTACAGGTGTCCCAAATTAATTCACTTGATTTGCCTTGCACAAAAGTTCACTGATTTTGCAGTTCTCATATTTCAGACCTTTGCAAAAAGACCTGTTGTAGTTTTTTTCCTTTATTTTACTGATCCATTACACTAAAAGACCTTCTGGATTTACCTGGAAATCTACACAGGTACAGATATCATTGGGTGATACTGGATGGTCCTCTATGTGAGGAATAGTAACAATAATACTATTTTATTATAAAATGGTCTTTTTTACTTCTATACAGAATCAGCTACATTTTGATCCATTCTATTCCAATTTTTCTGTTTTACTCCTTGTGTTACTTTCCGACTTACACATCATTAGTCTTCTTCCTACTGAAATGTTTTAATTTAACCGGTCTTTCAGCAGAGTTTCAAATGAATCCATGTCTAGTCTGAATGTCACTGGCTATGGTAATTTTTTGTAATAATTTATTTTGCTTTGGTGTGTGAGACTTTGAAACTACAATGCAGTGCCTGATTTCGAGTCCCTTAATGAACAGAGTCAGCAAAATTTTAGGGAAAAAAAATGAGATCTGTTATCAAATGTTTCCTCAAGCAGATTTTAGGCATGCAACATGTTACTGCAGTAATGGCATTGCCTAGAACTGCTGCAGTTTTCTTTAGCTCAAGGCAATAGCTAAAGTATTCATCAACATTTTAAGTATGTGAATGTTTTTCTCAGTAAGTGGTCGAGTTTGTTTCACCTCAATTAATTGCATGCATGTGGATATGTTTACCACATCAAGGCCTAAGAGTTTAAGAGTATCAACATCTATCAGACAAAGAACAGGAAAATGTAAGGGAATATAAAATGCTCTTTCAATACACAGAGCAATGTCACTGAGACCTGATGGTATTCAGTGAATACTGAGTCAAGCTTTTGACTGCACCAGCTAAATATAAACCATGCATAACAGCAGACTACATAGATTTCTGCAAACATTTTCTAGGAAACCTATTTCAGGGGAACTTTTTCGAGGAATATCTCTCTGTAATGATTCCTAATGGGAAAAATTGTGACTGATGCCATAACTTATTGGTTTAGCTGGTATGTTAGAGAAGAAATCAGAAACTTCTCTAAAAACTTAAAATTATTTGCTGTAATCACTGTATTTGCAATGTTATTCATATTAGATCATAGAAGTAGTCTTGCAATAATGACACAGTGTAATTCCTCTGTGCCTACTGCAAAAAAGGTGTGTATTTGTGTTTATGTGTTTGTATATTACTGCATGTGCATACATATATAGGCAGACATATATGCTATTTTTTCATTTATTATGCAGCAATATTTGGCATATACTTGAGGTATCACATCACTTTATAAAACATATTTAAACTTCATGATTTCCCTGTAAAATAGGTATGACACCTCTGTGTCAGGGAACATACAGGAAAAGAGGTTTTCCAGATATCCAACCCTGGGTCAATGGGAAGCAAAGGTGATAATCCCACCTAATAATCTAATTACAATTGAAAACACTGGGAAAAAATAGCAATCTGACAGACTGATCAGCATTCCACTAGTTCAGATATCTCATATGCTACTGTTGCAAATCTCTAAGTTTATGAAAGGATAAAACATAATTGCAGGAAATGGGCAATTTTTAAGAAAAAGATTTCAAGTCTTTCAGAGAGGGAAGTCTTTTAGAATTGTATTTAATTTATAATTAAATGCAGTATTTTTCTGCAGAAGTATAGGTCCCTCCAGAATATAAAAAAGGGACAAGTACTTTAAGTAAAATTATCTATAATTAGAGGAGCCAAACATTTGATGTGACATTTTTTCTATCTTTTTCTTTGACTTCACAGATAACCATCTGCTTTAGAGCAATTTTTCACACACTGTTGATTCTGACCAGGAAAGGATTTCTTTTAATAGCATCCTATTTTTGAAACTTGCACGGACTAGGAATGTATAAAAGTGAAAAATGCTTTAACAACTTAGTAAAAATAGATGAAGTATATTCCTACCTGAAATCAAGTTGTGTTTTGCTTCCATAAAAGCTTTGTGAAAATCTATGGGAATTATACTCAAGTAAAAAAATGTATCCCACAGTAACTAGAGACCAAAGTCTCTGAAATTCCAGTATCTTCTGTGTTATTGCTAACGGACAAGTGTCAAAAGAAAAAAAAACAACAATCAGATATTGGACTTTTCTTCATCTCCAGGTCCTAATTAGAGCATGTCAACATGAAATGTGAAAGCTAAGACTATTTTTTTCACTTTCTAACTGTTGTTAAATCACATGTAAATCATGCAAGTCCAAAGCACTTGACTGTGTAAAGATCACTATAGATGATATTCTTTGCCTTTCTTTACTCAGAATATGTCTACATGCAAATAGTGGTTCCGTGTGTCTTTAAAATCTATTAACCTGTAAATTTGGATAATCAAGGGCAAGTCCTAATGAGAGCTGTGAAAGTCACCAATGTTCTGGTGATTTTCTCATACTTTCCCATTTTCCAGCCTCAGGTCTGCCTATTTCCCTGAGGAACTTAATGGGGAAACCAGCTTTCCAACTATTTTTAGGTTGTCCTATGCAAGTGCACTAGTGACACCTGATCTAACTGCATCACTTGATCTAAGAGCCACTGTCCAAAGATTCTTGCTGTAAATAAAATCCTTTTTACAGGTGTTTGCTCACCAGAATGGAAAACTTCCAACTCTGAGCAAGGTTTTGCTGTGTTTTTAAAGAGAGAGGAGAATAAAAATATCAAATTAAATCCTGAATGCAGTCAGCTGCAAAGAATGCTCTGTGGACCAGGTGAAACAGAAATTAAATGCAAAGGAAGATGAGTCAGTTATGCCTTGAAAATAGAACTGAACAGCTTTTGATTAGGAAAGCAGAGATGGTGTACTGTTGTCCATTTCTATAACTGATTATTACATAGATCATTTCACATCTTCTAATTATATGTAATTTGTGAGACGTTTGTCTTGGTACACTGGTACTGGTACCCAGCTAAAAAAAATCTTGTTACTCTATTATCTGTAGTGTCCTAATAACTTTTACAGGTGCTTCCATTTGACTTTCCATCTTAAACTGAAGCAGAAGGAGCCATTAAGGTGATCTTCTTCTTCTATTGTTAATATTCACCTTTTTTGAGGCAGAAAATTAGAAACTGTATTAAATATATGAACATTATACATTCGTGTTCAGTGTATGAGCATTTTTATGCTGACCTTGTTCATTGTGAGACAAAAGCCTAATTTGTGTTTGCAAGTTAGAGTACAGACTGGGAGGATTTGGGGGGAGGCAGAGTTGGTTTTGGATTTTTGTTTGTTTTGTTTTTGCCTCTGGCTTTTGCTTCCCAAGACAGTGCTAAGCTATGCAGGCAGAAGGGATAACTTTTCTCCTGACTCATAAAAATTCTTGAGAAAATCATTCTTTTTTTTGCTTTTACAATGGCACGGAATACACCAAATACTGGTTTTTTTCCATGGGTTTTGCTTTCTTTTCCTTCAGGGAAAATTACTAATAGACTCTGTTTATTTCTAGTCCGTCCTGTATTTGTTCCTCTTTGAGATGAGTTTTTAGCAATTTCTGTAAGAACAACATATGAAGAATGGCAGAAAGTATTTTTACTGCAGCTCCATGGTTATAATTGGGAAAAGGTGGGAATACAATAGTGTGTGTCATTTAAACAGTTTGGGCAGTTTGGCTGTGTACTGCTAGCCAATTCCCCTTGTGGGTGTGAATACTGTGTACATCCAAGTGAGACCCCAAATGTCTTTTTGATTTTAAGGCAAGTATTTGCCTCCCTCTTGTGTCTTACCTTCTATTTGGAACTATATTTTAAGGAGCTCCAATGGAGGATCCTTGACTGAAGTCTTACACCCTTGAAATATGTCCATGACGTTAAGCTGTCCATGACAGTACGCTACCTCCCCGGGCTGAGCTAGCAAGCACTAAGCTGCCTGGCAAGGGCAGCTTCCTGCCGATCTACCTAGGAAGACCTGAAAAACTCGGCTCCCTGCACAGGGTGTTCCAGCCAGCTCCACTTACTGCAGCTTTCCAGCCCATTTTTTATGGCATCTCGCCAGCTTCGGTGGAGACCAGGGAATCCTCAGATGGCTATTGAGTGAATGACTCAGGCTTCCACTTTCCGCCGTAATTAAATGGAAGTTTATTGCCTCGCTCCATGTTGTTTCTTTGAGAAGCCCAGCTTAGGTGTCGTAATAAGGGTGGTTAATTGCTTTGTGCCAGTCCGTGAGAGAGAGGACCTGATTTAACTGGTCCCTTCTGGCCTTGAAAAGACGAGTATAGGTATTTGCAGGCACCTAACTTGGAATTTGGCCTTGCCAAAAGTGAGCTGGCGCAAATCCTTCACACCCCAACTGCTTCTACAGTCTCTCCCCATCTTTCCTCCAAAAATTTCAGATTTTTCTCTCTTGCATACAGACCTGCCCAGTTTCATGAGCTGATCGTAAGCCTCACTTGACCTCTACAGACATATAATTGTACGTTTATCCCCATCTCATGGCCTGATAGATGTTTCCCACTCTATTTTCATTTTTTAGAGAACTGTCTCTATTTAACCTGAAGGAAGTAGAAAACTTTTGTCTTTGCAGCCTGGGCTTCATCTTCAGGTTGTTGCACATCTCTCTTGCTTTTTCTAGTCTGAAAATTTTACTGCACTTACTGTCTTGAATACTCTATATGTTATGTAAGATCTAAATGAAGGCCTTTAAAGGAAAAATGGATATTCATATTTAGATTTAAAAGACCAAAAGAATTATGCTAAAAAATCCAACAGGTATTTGCTTCCTTAAAGCACATTAAGATCAAGGATACCTAGTTTTCGCACTATAAACTCACAGTTCTCCTTCCAAACCCCCCCCCAAATAAAATCCCAGATTCCCAGCCAACCATGGTTCTGCATAATTCAGTCAAAGCTGGATTTGTTAGAAGAATGTACGGTCCCATAATTACATCAATAATTAGGAAGATAATTTTATTGGTATATTTGCATATATGATTACATTTTTAATGAGATATAATTTCTGCTGAATAGTACATAATAGCATATTTGCATAACTTGTTTTTATTAAAACCACTTGTTTGTATATCTTTCTTTCTTTCTTTCTATTTTTAATGAATAAAGAGGTTTTGTGGAAAAAACTTGTTGCCAAAATATCTCTCTTTTCCACTCTGAAAGAAATTAGCATTTTAGAGTGCAGTAAAAATTAAAAAGAAATTTGCGTGAGAGTGACTTATAAACAGTCATATAAACATATTCCATTATTTTTGATCCACATGCCTTTAATATAGAAATCAGTATTACAGAATGCACCAAGGTCTGATGATCCCTTTAAGTAGCCAAGGCTTTCTTCCATTTTATCCAGCTTCCTATCGTTAAAATAATGATCACCAAATGTAATTCATCAACATCTCCCATGAAAGGAGTCTTGAATATAAATATTTTGTTTAACACAGGACTATACTGTTTCATATTAAAAAAAAAAAAAAGAAAAAAAAAAAAGGTATCCACTGGAGTGAAGTTCTTCTCTCACTCTCCCTCCACTCAGGTTCTCTAAGAAGGCTCAGGAGACTCAGTACCAGAGACTCAGGATGCTGCTGGTACAGCATTTAATATCAAACATGAAAAGAAGAACAGTTTCTGTAATGTAGGAGAAAGGAATCAGAATGGGTTGGTTTAGTTTCCTATCAACTTCTTGTTTAAAAAAGATGGTGACTTAGTTTCTTGTTTTGTAGAATGGAAAACTGCTACTTATTATATTTGTTACAGAGCTGTCATCATTCATTAATGTTCATAAAGTGTTTCAAGATCTTTAGAGAGCTATATCCTGTAAATGAATAATCATTCACTCCAGAAAACCAAAGGTATTAGTATTAATAATAATTATTATTCCTTTTATATTTATTGTTACCCAAATTGAAAAGATGTATACTGTTCTTCTCTTCATTTAAAACAAAACAAAACGGTTAGTTTTTACACTTGCACTCTAACAACTGTATAAGGTAAGACTGCTTGCAGTTTCTCTTTTCAGAATATATCCATAAATTCAAGTAGGAGAAAAACATTGTTATTTCTTGTTCTGGGATCTTTATTACACCAAATAACAATAGCCTTGGATTTAACTATTATATTTGCTACAAAAACTGAGCCTCTGTCAAGCATTTGATTTGATTTGTTTTGTTCAAATACTGCCATTTAAATAGGTATTCAGTGCATTCTGCTTCCCATTTTCAACCTTGCTGTTTATTAAAATGGGCCATGATTTTTATCACTGGTTATCCTACTGTAAACACACTACTTTAATTTCCAAAGGCATCTTCCTTCTGGAGTACTGTGGTAATCCTCAACCCACACATTATTGATTTTCATTTCCTTTTGAATGTCAATTTTAAACCTTTAAGTATTGAGGCCAAATTAATTTTTTATATGAGGCTCATTCATCATATGGAGTAAATTGTCTAGAATAGGTCGTTTATGTAGTGCTGGATATTATGCTAGAACACTCTATCTCTGAAAAAAATGCCTTCCCTCTTGGCTTGATTCCTACTCTAATAGTGTATTAGAAATAGTTTAGGCAAGATTAAGACAGGCCCTTTGACAAAACCTTGGGGAGCAGACAAGCATGACCTGTAATAGATATTAATTGTTAGAGATTATGTTAACTTCAGGATGCCTATTTATGGATTTGAATATTCTGCTTATGGAAGGTATTGAGTTAAAAGCCCTGGAGAATGGCTATTTTTTCTCAGACTGGTTCCTAATCAAGAAATCACAGTGAAAGCTTCCATAAAGTATCCCCGCACAGAGAAGCAAACTGATTTTGACAGATCACATTTAAAGGGAAAATGTATTTAAGACCAAAAAAAACCCTCTCGCAAACATGCTTGCTTTCCATCAGTGCCAGTTGTGGTAGTATATCTGCAAAATGGACACTGAGGCAAACTAGGGAAGATCACTAGTACAGGTTTATACAGCTAGCTGATGATCACAACCAATGGGTCGTGCACTCATTTAGCTAGCCAGGCACTAGACAGGGAGATTTGGTAGATTTTATTCGATAATGCATATTAGCAGCAATGCTGCACTACTAAACTATGGCATACGAGGAAAATTTGAAACTGGGAAAATACAAATACTGTGTGACTACTTATTGACTTGGTTTCCAGAGAAAACAAACATTTCTTTAGTGTCCTTCAAAGGTTTCTTCTTCACTTGCTATTAACAGAAGTTTAGTACAGATTTTATTTTTATCAAGTTTGTCCTGTAAAATCCAATTGTTTTCTCCTCATGGGCCACCAGTTGGATAATACAATAACTTAAGAAGTATATGGTAAGGAAATAAATCCCTAGTTAGTTACATTTAGAAATAAGGTACTCTAAAGTTTGCACATCAGAGATCAGAAGGTGCTAAAACAAACACAGTATCTGGCTGTACAGTGGGTCTGAATTTGGAGTTGAAACTACTGTGGAGCCAGTTTGCTGTTGTGCAATTTTCTATTAATTTAATGCACTGTTCTGTTCACCCAAGAAATGGCTTTGAATGTCTGTTTTAAACTCTTCTGTCCAATGAGGTCATGTAGCTGGTGTTGAAAGACAGGTGTACGGAAGACTTGTCCCAATCCCAAACTTTTGGTTGTTGCTATTGTTAGTTTATTTGTTGTTGTTGTTGCAGTTTATATGTTGTTTTGTGGTTTATTTTTTATTTGAAACTTCTGTTTATTTGAAACCAACGTAACTGGGACTGTTGTGCTATTCTAAAACAATCAACTGACCTCTGTCGTCGTCTGTGGGCTCCATATCTCTCAGCCTAAACAAATGAAAAGCTCTGATGGACTCAAGCCAAAAGGAATAATGCAGGGAGAATGTAATAGTAGGTGAGTATCGCTGTAATAACTAATATCATCCTTAACACACTGCAATTAGACTACATTACTGGTGTACATTATTTAAAGCAAAAGAGATGAGAATATAAGGTACAGGTCATTTTCGTAGTCTTTCTGAGAAGTACAAGGGAAGGATGCTAGACAGCCATATTTTATAATTTTTATATAGACACAGAGAATTTGAGTATTAGTCAAGAATCCCACTACGCCCCTGCTTTTAGTTGTGAACGTAACTGGAAAAATCATCCTTGTCTCTTAGTTCTAAAAATGAGATACAAGCATTAGTTAATAAATTTGTTGCAGTTCATTGCTGTGACAGCTAATAGATGTACATATTGGCAATTTGCTTAGTAGATTATCATTTACTGTCACTTTTTTAATTAGAATGTGATTTTCCATTGTCTTTAATCTGTTTGCATTACAGATGACAATTTTCTTTTCCTTTAGGGTAATCCCTTACTACCAAAAAAATAATTTTACCCAAACTGTTACATCAAGAGAAAAAAATGCAAATTGTAAGCATTTCAAATCCCAGTATTTGGAAGCTCTTTAAGAGCCGCATCATATTATGAGACATTGATCTATCATAGTTCTTCTTGCAACACTCATTTCAACCGGAACCATGTTTCACACCAATTACAAAATAGACTCTGTAATTGCTTTGACTCGCCAGATTTCAGTCATAATGATAGATAGGTATCTATCATAGGAGAACATTTATTTTACTAGTTGGAGGAATATTTCTGGGAGATACAGTACAGCTTGTTTCTCCTAGCAGTTCAAAAGTTTGCAACACTGGCCCATCACACAAGACTGTCCTCCAACTGGGGATGCCTTAGTTTTTGGATGGTCAGCTTGAAACAACACAGCTGTGATTTTTGGAAATGCTCTCTTACCGTAGTTTCAACTGAAGTCAACACAAGTAAAAAGTGCAGATTTATGCTAAAAGCAGCTCTTTTTCCTTGATTAGCTTTGTCCTGTCATAGCAGGGAATCGTGAATCTTGAATGTATAAGCTCGCCATGCTCAGTACCATTCAATGAGCATTCATTTAGCACAATCCAATGAATACTTCTTAATTCCTCTATTTGTGGTTTCCTGTGCAGACAACTGAACTCAGTTAAGGAAACAGAAAGCCCAGTGCAAAACCTGAACACGGACTGAGTGCAGAACCTGAAAAATCCAGAAGATCCTATGAGGCACTAACAACATGAGTAACGTTACAGTTCTTCACGCTGGTAACTTTGCTGCTCTAGAAAGATCAGTTCACAACTGAAAACAAAGTTGTCCTTTTCTCACAGTCTTTTGGATTTGGACATAGAAGTAAAACAAAACAAAACAACCCTAACAAATACCTGCAGCACTTATAAATGCATCAGTAAGAGCCATAGGCAAGGGGTTTATACGGAAAACCCACAGCATCTTCTGCTTACATGCATAGCATGGTACAAAGGTAGAAGCCCTCACCTGTACCAGCTGGAATAGCAGAGACGCCCCTTGGGAAGAAAACCATATAAAAGAAAGCAAAACTCATTCCACCACATTGTTTTGACATAAACAGCTTTCTCGCACAAGATTAATGTTCAGTTTTTCCCCAAATGACTTCAGGTAGATATTGCTAGCTTTAAGACAGTATGTGCCAGCATGTGTCTTACTTTCAAGAGTTTATAAAGTATTCTGAGTTACAGATAGCAATGTTCCATATCTTCACAAAGAGAGCATTTAGAAAACAAAGGGAAAAGAATTGAATATTCTCTGTTTATGCTTAACTTAATGGACTCTAGCTTAGATAGGCCCCAAGGAATGTGGTGTAGTGAAAATAGCACATTATAAAAGAGATAATCATCTGAAGAAATGTCAGATGGCGATTCAATGGAAGAGGGAAAAACAAGGCCACAGATTATCTCACTTTCCTCTCTAGATACTTTGGGATGTGAAGCTGGGAGCTAAGCTGGCCCTCTCAAAGGTTGTGGCAAGCAATAGAAAATATTTTCCTATTGAAAAAGGCAGTCATTTTCTTAAATTTTCCTTCACTGTCTTGATTTCTCCCTGTTTTTAGGTGATCCACCTTTGAGTAAAAGTAAAAGTAGCTTCTTAGGAAGGTTTTGTTTGGTATTACAGATTTGCCTCTTTTACAACAAAGTACTGCAAATGGTAAATACTTTGGCAGAATAATACTTAATGTGACATTATACAACTCAGAAAATTCATTCAAAAAGTGGAAAATATGGAAATATATAAGCTGCTCTTGGCAAAACCAATCCCTGCTCTTCTGCCCACCTCCTCAAATGTCTGTGTTTGCTGTCCTGGAGAACTTATATCTAGTAATTATAGCCATATTGCACAACAGAGACCATGAACAAAGACATCCTTTGGGCTAAACTCTAATCTCATTTTCCACATGCTTATAATTTTTTTATCGAGAGGAGTTTCACATTTTAATAGTGATGAATTTCAACTATATAACACTTACTACAATGTATTGATACACCTACTAGAGCTTACCAGGAATGTTTTTTTTTTTTTTTTTAATTGCAATATATTTACTTTGTCAAAAATCTATAACAGTTATACTCATTAACAGTTGAGCAGAAATAATAAAAAAGTGGATACAAAGGGAGCTACTAGCAATTTCTAACAAGATGAGCTGAATTTCAGCAGCATGCATAAACAAACCTAAGTCTCACTTGGATGAGTAATATTACATTTTCATAATTTTGCTTGTTAATTATGCTAGCATTATGAAGGCTTTTAACCACTGTGATTGAAACAGTTTCAGAATCTTGCCATTACTACAATTAGGACTTAAGGCAGAGAAGGCTGAAAAATCACAAATGGGGAGAACAGTTTAAATTCTGCCATGCACTGAACAGAACTGAGGAACTATCTTGGAAATCAAACTCTTTCCTCAGAATATCCAGTCACTTTGTTTATTGTTTTACCCTTGCACTACTGCCATCATTTCTGCCATGCTATTAATATGAAAATATATATAAAAACTAAATTGTTCACTTTATGCACCTGAATAATCCCAATTGACATCCTTACCTTACTTAGGAATTTCATTGTTTTGATTTAGTGAAGCCTTTTTTAGTGGAAAATCTGCTTTAAATACTAAATTCTAGTGTTCTTCATTCATCCCCTTAAACTAGTTTCTCGTAAAGCTCATTTATTTAAACAACAGGGTTATTTTAAGCATGATAGCGGGATGGGAGGTATGAGTTGTAGCCCTCGCTTGACCAAAGACTTGTTCTATTTTATTCTCATCCCTCCTTGCTATCTTGCCTTGTAACCTTGGTTAAGTCCATTAACCTTTTTATGAAGCACTTCCTATGTGTTGTCTTTTCAGATTTAGGTGTTAAGAACAGGCATGTACGCACAGTATGTAGCACAATGGGGCCCTTAATGTTCCTGCAGTCGAAATGGCAAATAATTGAAGTAACCTATCAACAGCCAATAAGCCAATGCAGAGCTACCCAATGATCCATGCCATTTAATTTTCAACCTAGTTAATGTTATAATTATTTTCCTCCCCCTTTTCTGCTTGGTGTTGTGACTGTATACATGGGGATACTCAGCTTGCTTTCTGCATCAGGCCTGCTCTCCGCTCTAGCACAGTTTGAACACAGGACATAGGTGAGCTGGGACTTGATCTGAACAAGGTAAAAGACATTCCCCAGAAGTGCTTCACATCTATGACCATTGAATTATATGTGTTTCCTCTTGTTGGGTATTGGGCACTGTCCTTTTCAAAAAAGTTAAAAATCACTGAAGCGCTGTTGTATCCTTGAATACAACTGTGAATCGTGTGGCCATTTGAAAGAGCAAACATGATCTTTCTGTGTTACAAATGTCCTTGCTCCTATGTCCTAAGTGGTTGTCTCCATCTCCTCTAATGATCCATCAGAGCAAAAATTTGATAAACTTCCTATTTTTATCAGATTTTTTGATGAAACCAAGTTTTTTCATGTTTTTGAGTGACTGCATTTTAATTAAGAATTTTATACTCTCTTAATCTTCTTGTTTTAGAATTATGTTTCGTTGACTTTTGTTAGCTTTTATGCTATTAACTATTTTTGATAGTAATATTCATAACACAAACCTCTATTTTAAATTCATTACTTCTTCCATTCATTATCTTATCTCTGTATGTATGTCTTTTTTTAAAAGTGTAAATAAAAATTCATGAAAGATAAGTCAAAAAAATATTTAAAGAAATGCATTGCTGGATTTGCTTTTCTTTCTTAAATTGCTTTATTAGGTGATTTAATATTGTAATAGTTACGGATAGATTTGCTTTCTCCTTGCTTGAACATGTGCTATTTCCTTTAAATAGTTCACCTTTTTATTAAACTAGAGAGAGAACTGCCCATATGTTACAGTGCTGGATAAAGATAATGTCCACTTTGAAACTGTGGGATTTGTCTCATTTTTCCAGTATCCTAACATGATTTTTCAGCTTTTATTAACATGATGTAAATCCCAATTTTATTTGCACAAGAAGGGCCAGATATCTTCTTGAGGTTACTTAATACACAGAGTCCAGAGTAAGCTTTTAAATCCAGTCTTATCATCTCTTTTATAGCACTGTTTATTTCTACCAAAGTTCATAAATCGCTGCTTGAAACTTCCATTGTTTATATGCATATCTGCACCTTTCAATGTAAATTAGCATCTCCCCAATCGAAGCAATCTCTTTGAAATGGTGGCTTACTTAAATGATTTGAGAATATAGCCTCAAACCTTTTATGTGCTTTTTCTGTTGAATAGGAACAGGTTCCTCCCTGATGCTTCCCCCCCAGAAATACTTGGATAACTTGCAGCTAGCGGATTTAATTTGCAAAAATAGCATATATGGATACATTGCTTGGTGATGTTTAAAACTGATTATTTCTCTCAGTTTGCAGCCTGGAAGATTTTTGGGAAAATGTTTAGCAACTTTTGAATGGTTAATACTATTTCGATGTTTGAATCTCTGTTTTTCATATCTGACACATCTGTATTTTGAAGGACAGATTCCCTTGTACGATCCCTATACTTACAGCTTGACAGTGACTAAAACTATGGAATAAGTATGGAGGACTATGTAGCAATGTGGTCTGTGTTTGTCTTATATAAGTTGTTCTTTCCACAGAATTATTATCCTATGATGGGCCTAAAGTAAAAGAAATTCAAGTCAACTGACCATATGGGTGGGTTGACAATATGATTGAACTTAAAAAAAATCACATCTCGTAGGTCCTAAAGAAAAACCCACAAACCATTCCTAGGTCTGTTCACTGTAAGTTGAAAGCCATTCTTCTAAGAGGAAGCCCTACTGTTAGTCTTTTCATCAAATTATAAATTCGTTAGGAATGTTGTTTTGATAGCTTCCTTCTTCATTCCAGCTCTGTCCATTCCTAAGGACAAAAAGAACATTAAATCCTATTTTTGTCTTTAAGTAAAATGTATCCAGAGCCCGTAAGGTTCCTCAGGCCCAGCGGCAATGACCCTCCGTGCAGTACTCCCAGAGGTTTGGGGTGAGCTGCTGTGGCCGCAGGGCATATACCAAGACAGTTCCTTGTCCTACTGAAAGCCCTGCAGCTTGCTCCTAGGACTTTGGTCTTTTACTGCAGTATGCATTAAATTTTAGCAAACAAATAGAAGTTCTTCAACCTGCTTACTGCGTTAATATTTCATCAGGTTTTTCCCTCATAAATATAGACATAGTCTAAACACGGAGCAAATATAAAACTAGGTACTCAGCGGGTACAATATTCTGCCCAAGTCCGTGAACTAGGCTGCTTTACGGTACCTGGGCTTCCTCTGTAACCTCTACTACTTTATGGTACTATACAGCACACTGTTAAAGTCAATGCTGATCTCTGGTTGCAATGCACCCTGTTTTTTTTCACAGAATTTTTTTGTATTTACTTGATTGAATTGAAATACAACAAACCACTGTTTAGCAAGTCATACTGATAATAAGGTATGTAGCAGTTTCATGTAGAATAATCTACTATCCTGTCATCACATTATGGTTTGTATGGAAATACAAGAGCAAACCTGAAGGTCTGACTGGGCTTCCAAGTCCTTCCACTTCATGATTAAGGACTATATGAAAATGTTGCACCCTCGCTAGGGCTAGTGGCACAGCCTGCCTATTGGCATGCCAATATATTTATACCTGATGTCTTCTATGGCAACACCTGGTGGGTTTTTCAAAATACAAAAACAAAGTATTTGTTGGGTTCTTTTGCCTTTTCATCAGTATTATGATAAACTATACTAAATCATTATATCAATGTTAGGATTCCTTTCATCCCTAACATACTTCAACATTTTCTCTCAATCTAATCAAATCTGTCAACCCTTGATTTTCCCTATGCTTTTCGTTTCCATTGCTAGTTTCCTCGAGTTCCTACCTATAGGTTTATACTCATTACTGAGAATGCCCCTTTTCCTTCCCATTTGCTGTAATATCTTTTTACATAGTTTAAATAGCTGCATTCAGTTTTGCTTTAAAACATGCTGTATTGCTTTGTTGTCAGTTTTTAGAGAGTTGTGTTTGCTGATTACCAGTTTCCAGTTTTGAGCATTTAGGAGAATGTTCTTAAGCGGTTCACAATTATAATTCATGATTTTCCATTTAAATTGAGCATCTACTAAACCATTCTCAATTATTCATTTTTTTCTGCTTAGCTGTTTCTCCCAAGCGATTTGGTTCATAATTATTTTCAGCTTTATGGAATTAGTCCTTTTAAAAAAGTAGGAATGTATAATATGCTCTGAACTTTATTCTGTTTGCTTATAACAAAATACATTAGGCCATAGTCACTGGAAATTAAGTCACCATGAATTTTTTGTTCTCTTCATTTGTGAAGACCAGGTCTGAGGCCATGGTTATATGCATCTGTAAAAATGATCTGGCATAAAAATTATTTCTTTAAATGGGTTTCTTTCTCTTTTTGCAAGCAGAATTATTTCACATATGCAGTTCAGATATCTAACTACAGGAACAGATGTATTGCCCTAACTCAGAAGCAGTAAATCTTCTTCAGAAAGGTGTCAGTGCAGCTCGGGCTGAGAAGGAGAAAGCAGATGCAGGACGGAGGTGGTAACCTTTCATATCAGATATGCTTTCCTCAGAATAGTAACATGCAACCATAGCCTACTATAGAATTCCCTCATGTTAGATACACATTTTTGAGGTAGGTTTTCTCCTACAATTTCCAAACTTCTATTTTATTTCCAGCAGAAGGAGGCTTTCAGGATTTGACCTTAGAATTTAACTCTCATGATTATACGACTGTTTCTGTACATACCACAGTTAGGTGTTAACATACCCCTTCATCATGTCCCCTAGGGTGTTTGATGCTATGTAGCAGATACCAACAGGGAATTGCATCTTCTGTTCAGCTATAGTGTGCATCCATAAGCATTCCAGATCTTTGGTTTCCATCACCTAGTGTCCCTTACTCAAACAGAACTTACTTTTTTAATCAGCTCTCCTATGCTAAAAGACTTACGTGATCACACTATTGCATGTGTTTCTGACTGACTCCTTCCAAATACCTTCTAAATCCTGTTGGCCAATTCCAACCAAATTTGGCATATAAATGGCCATCTCAGAGACAATTGGTTTCCTGCAAGTTGGGCTCCTGTAGGCTAGGATAGTTTTCCAGGTAGAAGGAGACTTACAAGTGCCCTGTCTATAGGAAAGGCTTATTAGATGACAGTGGGGGATAAAGCTGTATTACAGACAGATCTGTAAGAGACCAGGCTTCATTAGTTACACTCACATAATTATTGCTGACACAGAATATTATTCTCCCTCCCCACTGCCATTCAGTTCTCTCTAAAGGGTGATTTTAACATTGCCTTTCCAATCTTATTTTTCCCACTAAGTTTCAGTGATGTCAGCCAGGTTACTTTTGTGTTCATTAAGGGGCAATAGTTCCTCTTTATTTCTCAGGCACCTAGCAGTGGTATGAAACAATTAAGAAATGTCTTCTTTCCACATTCTGTAAAATCTTGAACATATTCTGTTCTCAAGGTCTTACTTAGTCCTAAATGAATGCTCCTTTTTGCTTTTTATTCCCAATTGTTATTTTTTAGAGAATTTTCTAACTCCAGCCAGCCCATTGGCTTTCTGTTGAGCACTCATCCCTGTAGATCCCACTAACTGGTGTGTCCCTGGTATCTGGGAGTCCAGGTTTTAGTATGTGCTAGTACTGTGCATGCGTTCTGTATACTTTTGCCCCTGCTATAGTGAGGATGTGAAAGGTTTAGTGGACCCAGTTCCTTTTCAGTGCCCTTAGTGAGATATTTGTATTCTGCTCTTTTCTTACAGTTTTGTTGGTGAAGGTCTTATCTAAGTTGAAATTAGGCAGTGCTGGGAGGTTTAGGGGTTTTTTTTCCTTGAAAAAAAAGGTCTCATGTAAATCTCTTTGGAGTTAAATTCAGTGGAGAGTCATGCTGGGCTAGCACAGAAACCAGGAGGAGTACAACTGTGTTAGTGCAACTCTCTGTCTGGGTTAAGTAGCTTTGCCAAACAGCAGGGCATAGGAGCCTGATCAGAGGACTGTGCTAATTCAGTTAAATCCTTTTCCATTTTGGAAATGTCACATTTAAAGCTACTGTATTTCTGTGTAGTGCTGTATTTTGTCATGCAGACATACCCTGATAAATCTTTCAACTGTAAGGTCTGTGGTCTGTTCACTGATGAAACCACATTTTTCCCCCTCTAAACCATCCAGATAGCACTGTACAGAATAACATACAAAGTGAGGAACCCAGACCCAGTATCTCTGCTTTTAGCAGATGACTGTTATGTACATACATACGTGAAGGAAAGTATAATACAATGACATGTTTTTTGAGATTTCTGATCTTTACATTTTTCTAGCCCCAGAAATAACATGCAGAGTATGACTTCAGTTTCTGAAACCACAAAGAACGTATCTTTATCCTCTGCTTTTAGCATTCTTGTATTTTTGCTGAGTTGCAGTTTGTTCAGTTTTTAGAGAACTGAACAGGGCAGATTGCTGCCTTTTGTTTTCACCTGGACTATTTTCTCTTCTGTATGCCCAACAACTGTTCATGTAAACATGTAAAAGGAGGGAACAGAAATCTACATAGATCTGTATGTCCTGCGATTAAGACAGCTAATCCAAATGTTGAGCTTCTCATATTTTGCTATTCCTAAATTACCTCCTGGACAATTTGTTTTTGTATAGTTGGAAAAGTGCTGAAGTCCCTGGTTTAATCTCCCAGTGAACACTTTGAGGGAGAAATGGTTCTTATTATAGCTTCTACTCAAATCCCTAGTTCAAGTGTATAATCATAGCAAGTATTTGTGTCGGTTCTCTGCATGTGTGTAACGTAATAGCAAGTGAAAATCAGATACTGTTGGTTTTTACTTTCTGAAGCCCACAGAAGCAAAGGGATTTATTTTTCTTAATTGTGTAATTAAATAGGATGTTCACTATGAAAAGCTGAGTATTCCAAATAGTTTTAGTAGCTTAGCAAGTTCTTGGAAGACCTCTGAGTTGATGTGAATAGAGTCAAACAGAGAGGAAACTTTGTTTAACAAAATGCAGCTTGGATGGTCTTTAAAAACTAATTAACTAAATGGATTGATGTTGGGGTCACTGGAACAGATGAACATAGCAGTTGTGAGTGTTGCCCTCCTGCCACTCTTATTCTTGCAAAGCAAGAGCTTGTGATTTTTTTCTAAAATAGAGATAATTTGATGAAAATCAGTCTTCCAAACCCCAAAACACTGTCTGCTTATTTTACAACATGCCACTACCGAGTTTGCATAAACTACAGAAAGGTCGTCTACCTTTGTTCCCACCTACTTAAGCAGCATAGATGTAACTTTGGAAATGATTCTGGGGGTGGTTTGGTCAGGGCTCAGAAGCTATTAGTAAGCAGCGCTTCTGCAGAATTGATTCTTGAAGATACATCTGGAAGATTAGATTTAAAAAATGATACTGAAACAATCCTCTGGATGTGGAGAGACTGAGATCTAATAATGAATGGACAAGATAATACTCAGGGAGTGTTAAAGAGAAGAAAGTACTGAGGAACTGAATGATTACTTTGTGAACCCAGATCAGACTGATGCATTCCTTGGGGATTGTGCATGTTTCCTGGAGTGCAGGGATGCACTTCCCTTAGGAAGATGCTGCAGTTTGAATTGCAAATGACTAAAGCCACTATTCTTCAATGTATGCACAGCCACACACATGCACACACACTATAAATAAATAAATATATATATATAAAAGCAAGCAATGTGTTATAGTGAAAAAAGTAAAGCATCTCACTTCTCCTTTTACATGCCTTTTTACCTCGGTTTTATCCGTAAGCTTATTTAAAGTCTTTTGTTCTCTCTTGTGACATTTTTATTTCCTGGATGCCTGGCATTGCTTTTATTACTAGCAGCCTAGACTCCCTTCTTTCTTTGCCTTTTTCTTATTTTTACTTTTATTCTTTCATTCTTTCTTTCTGTTATTTAATCAGCTCTTCTTTCTTGTCTCTCCTCTCATACTTTGCTTTTTGAGCTGCTGGCTACAAATACAAGACTGAAAGGGCAAATCAATTAAAAGAAATGCCAGTAGCTTTATGACTCTTCAAGGAAAGAATAAAGAGTTGTTGCCAGTCCTCTCGGTCCAGTTATGTCACCTGGGAGGCTGACAGTTCATCTGCACAAATATACTTTCTACTTCCCCTCACTGGAGGAGCTAATGGTGTCAGGAAGCTTCTAGGACATACCCCACTCAACCTGAGAACCAAATAAACCCTTAACTCCTGCAAAAGATTATCCAGTAAATAATCTTAATCAAGGGATTTATTTATCTTTTTTGTTTGCCCTCCCTGTATTTTGGTTTCACGTAGTTAAAATGAGCCTGCAGTAAATTCTTTTTTTCTAAATCCAGCAGAGGAAAGCTTTGTCTTTAGTTTTTCCAAGATGCCCCTAGCGAAGCTGCTCCATGTAGGACAGTACCTACTTTGCGGAAATAATGCTCTTTTTTTTTTGTGTTTTCCCTGTATTTACTGGTGCTCAGGGCTAAAGCCTTAGGCCGTTCTTTTGGATTTTTACTCTTTGAATGTCTCTTTCAACTTCATCTGTTGTTTCCTGTAGGGCCTTTGATGACTTGTGCATCAAAACTGCAGGTGAAAAGCTTCAGAGACTGAAAAGTGAGGTCTGCTTTTTGTTGCATGGGATTTTTACAAAATTGCCAATTAAAAAAAACCTCAATCAAAACTGTTCAGTTTCAGAGTTCAGTTTCAAAATATATATATATATTTATATATAAAGCTGGTTCAGAAAAAAATATGTATTATATATATAGGTGCTTTCTCCATTGCAGTGTATGACCTTGTAACATGACATATGGAAATGAACGTGCTATGAATTACTGGTCTTACACTGTAAACACAGTGAGTTTACTGGTTTCAGTTCCAGTATGGCTCTATATTTTGCAAGGGATTTTAAAGAGCAAGAGCATTTTTCTTCTTTAGACACCTATCCTGCCAGATTTTATTATGTGCCTACAGATCTGTACTATTATGATACTGTGAATATACTATGAACTGTTACTTATCAGAGCTGAAAGCCCCAAAACTTTCCTTGAGCAGGGCTAGTATTTGCCCTAGGTGCTTTTTCCAGCCATTCTACAGAAGCATGAATACACTGCAGAAACTGAAGTAGTTTTTCATTTAGAAAATAACTTGCTATATAGATTTCAGTAGCGTGGAGCATTTAACCACAGCCCCAAACTGAATGTTTCATGAGCCCCTGGCCTCCTTAGTGAGACTGGCAGTGTATTTTGCAATAAGGTTCCGCACCTCATTATGTGCCAGGTATATCAAAAACAGTCTTTCTGCTTGATATTTTATAGCAATCATTTTTTTTAGATTGGCAAATCTTCAGGCAGAAAGAAGGAAAACCTAGACAACTTTCCTGTAATTGTTGTTTCTTATTGCAGGAGGGGATTATACATAGTGCAACAATGTTGAAGGTAAACTTATTACTAGATGCTCTGCTAAGAGTTCTAGCAAGCTCTTGCCTATAATCTATCAACTATAAGGCCACAGTAATGTTCTATGAATGTAACACAGTTTCAATTTAAAAAAATCTGTTGTTGGAATCATAGACAGAGATGGAGGAATTCATTATAAAGATGTAAACATGTAACTAAAAATGCAATCCTACCTACTACTGTTATTCTGAAAGAAGCAGACATAACCCAATATTGATGTTCAGACTGTTGCACCTAACAAAACAAGTTTCTTTTTGAAGCAGCTGATTAATGAAACTGGAAGTAACTTTGGGGAGAAAATTGATGACATTTCCCACAGGAAATTAAAGTAGCAACATAAGCAAGTTATGAATACTCCATTTATGTAGAATTAATGAAAGATAATGCTCTGGTAATTACAGTAATATGATCATATTTAATTTGAAAGATAGAATGAGCTTCCAATCCATGATCTTTATACCTTGGTATGTTGTTTGGAAACAGACCTCATTTTAATTAGTGGTAAACATATATAAATTTTCCTGCGTCAAAGCAGAACACATTTAGGACCATCTTCACAAAACAAGGATTATGTCACTTGTTTTTTCAGGACTGTATCAGTTTGATACCAAACATATTTTGGTAGCAGGAATCATACAAACATACATAAAACATATGTATTCCTCCCATCATTGTTGCATTATGCAATTGTAAATGTTTTATTTAAATCTTCCTTTCTACCACATTACTTCATTAGCTTTTCCAAGCTTCTAGTTTACCTAGCTCTTGCTGATACAAGGAAGTTCCTGGGCCTCACACAATAATCTAAGCTAGTCTTCTAGGAAAAGGTAATATTAATTAACTGGTGGTATCTCCTCATTATGTAATTAACTCTATGACTGAAAGGAGCAGCACCTTTTTTAATCCCATGCATATTATCAGCCACTAGGGGACATCGAAGAGTAATTCAACCTGTGCTTTCCAGTCCCTAGGGCTGGGACTTAACCTTCATTGCTCTTCTATTTTAGCCTTCATTCGCACAGATATCTGACACCCCAGAACTGCTTCCAAGCTTGCACCTTCCACAGGCATAACATGGCATTATCAGCTGAGCCGGCGGCACAGCTCTAATTGGTCCCGACGACTTGCAACATCCCAATTAAGTGTCACAATGAAAGCAGCAATTTTAGCTTGTTTAATAACAGACTTCAAGGAAGCAAGTCTTTGCCTCAAAGGTTCTTTTAATAAATGTGAAGGAAAACATGAGAGAAGAAAAAGCTAAACAGAAGTATAGTTACTCTTTTGCAGGTGATCAAATGGCAGAACTGTTAGCTTAAAAATGAAGATTTTAATACTTGAAGAGAGTCTCTGCAGAGTGAGAGTCACACACACAGCCTACATATGCCTTCACATACCGGTGATGTTTGTGTGCACACTTACCTAATATACATGCCTTGTTTTTTAAAAAAATACCTGAAACAACAATTTTATATTTATTTATAACTGGTTGTTGAAAGTCTGTCCTGGACTGCATCACAAAACTCTTCAGATGAATTGGGGTTTTATTACATGGCTGAGGAGGGTGGAAAATGACGAAAGTAACAACTTTGAAAGACAAGAACAATTTTTTTCTAAAATTTAAGTTCTCACTATCTTCTCACAACTAGGGCCTACTTATTCTAATGTACAGATAGGTCTGTTGTGCACACTAGTACCTCTCTTACAAGATGCATTTGCAATTAACTGGAGAATTTACATAATGTGGTAGCAAGAATAAAATTTTTTTTTAATTAACTACTTCTCGGTAGTGATTATTTCATGTCGACACACACCTTCCTAAGAGATAGCGCTGCTCTTCTTTCCATGATAATAATCCTTAATTACTTTATACAGCTGAATACGGATATACAGATGCATAGCAACATTAGATCAAGAGAAAGCATTAAAAACCTTCTCTATAAAATAGTGACTTTCTAATGGGTGGTACTGGAGAGATTAGAGAACATGACAGTAAGAAGAGTGCATAATTTACAGTGCAGTAAATCAGCAAGTAGATCTTTGCCTGAGTGCAGTATGACAGGATGTGTCAAGCTATCTTAGCAGGCATCTTTCCTTCCTGATCTCACTTTCTATATAACTGCAGTATAAACTCAGGCATAACTGGCTCCTTTTATAGAAAATGTTGACAAAAAAGTCAAGAATACACCTTGGAAGTCAGGATGTGTGTCCCCAGCTTTTGCTGCTGTATATCATAAAATCTAATGGTGTGAATATGAAGTCCTAAGCAAGACATTTCAAGTGGCCTCAATTTCTTTAGAGATTTTTTTTGTTTGCCTGCCAAGAAATAAAAGGTGCTGTCCAATCTTCCATTGGCTTTTGCTTTCAAATTCAAGCCATTTTATAATGGTGCTGTGGTAGTTTCTTGAGTTTGAATCTTAGGGTCTGCTACTGTAGGTGCTGGTAAATTAGATAAATGAACAAACATAATACTAGGAAGGGACCTTTATAACAGATTTGCTGCTAAAAGCATCATTGATAAGGAGCAACTTGTAAAAACTGAAATAGCTGTTCAGTGTGAGTCTGTATAATATGAGAAGCTTCTATTTAGTGAGCTTTAGAATCAAAATGCATGCATATATCCTCCTTCAAAGAATCAAGTCCCAGTGTTACAAACCAGAAAGTATCCTGGGAAGGGGATAACTGGGCACTGCAATTGCTGCAGGTGCAAAGTTAGAAGGGAGGAGCAAAAGGGGAGGAGTAGGGACAATTAGGAAGGGAGGGTATCTCCATCCCTGCTTTTAGTAGGGGTCTTCCTTTAGTTAAAGTTGCCTGAGGTATTTCAGCTAGACCCACCTCATCAAAAGAAGGTAAATCTGATATGGGACTGTTGTATGGTAGAGGGCTTCTTTGCTGTTTTTTTCTAATGGTTTTACTGGTGGTAAACTGGTTTACTAGTGGTAAATAGTTAAAAGACACTTTTTGTTAATAAATTGAAATTGGGACCTGTAGCAGTTCGGCCTTTATCTCCAAATTAGTAATATCACTTACCCTTAGACTGTAGTATAGATAAGCAGGCCCATTCTGCTTGAATATATCAAATGTTTTATAGGTTGTAATAAGCTACCTTATAGGGGTTAAGTGGTGGGTAAATTTAGGAAGGTCACACAAAATGGGGTGACTATAACTTCTGAAAACGAAAGAAACCTCAAGTTGATCTGCCAGGAAACTGAGATGATAGTAAGAACAGGAGTGTGTAGAAGGGTGGTAGTGAGATCAATAGTATGTAGGTTCTGTTTACAGCAGCAATGAAAATTATTTGGTTTGTGGATGATTGTCTACTATAAAGACTGCTGAACAACCAGCATGCATGGTATATGTAAGCATGGGGACAGGTAGTTTACTTTGAACTATATACATGCAACAGAGTTTACCAACATGGAATGCTGATGTAAGTGCTTGTGCTCAAGTCAGCTGTGCCAAGTGGCCTTAAACAGCTATGGTCAGCAGGTGGGGATTTCCTCATCTGCCCTATTCTTCATGCATTAAATTAAGGGTGCTCGGATATCAGGTTGTGGTCTGGGAAGGCATATAATTACTCAAGGTTCAGCTACTGCCAGTTATGTACTAGTAGGAATTTATGTGATTGGTGATAGAAGTTAGAGCTGGTCTTCTGCTTCCTTTACTTCTGCCAGGACCCTCATAATTAGGAGTTTGCTGTTATCCCTGGAATTCAGGTACCATGTACAATCAAGGCCTGATGTAAGATGTAAATGTTTAAGGCTTTATTATGTTCAGTCTTTTTTTTTTCTTTAATTACCTGCTCTGTGGCATGAGTTGCTGTGTTTCATGTTGGTATTTCAGCAATTTTAACACTAGACTGTTATGGTACTTAAGAGAAACAAACACTATTTAATTGCTTTGCCCTTTCCTATACTGAATTTAGAAGCATTGCCTTGAAAAAAGGGAGAGTGGTGCTTTATTTATTTATTTACAAAAATCATTTAAAGGCTGATCTTTCATGTTTGTCTACACTTAAAATTACTTCCTAGTTGTAAAATGTGTGTGTGATTGTATTTATAGTGGAAATATTGACAAATGTTCAGCAAATTACAGTAGTAGACATTCAAAATACTTAAGCAAAACACTGTCCTGATGCCTCACTGATTAGAGCCACTTCTTCAGCATCCTGGTACTGGTAAGCATTATGATAATACTGCTAGCTGATACATTTCCATCAAATACAATAAGCTGTGGATGTGATATTTTTAAACAGCCTTCTCCAAGCATGGAGTATCTGGGGGAAAGAAAGTACCTCTCAACATAGGATCTTTTCTAGGTACTAGTCTGTAGAAAGATGGGATTTTAAGGGGAAACTTGCGATCCATAAGTCTGTATAATGTCTAGGGCTACTCTCGGAACATAGTGTGCTTGTCTGCAACAGGAGGATCTAAATGCTTGCACTGATTTTTGGAGCAAGAAAGACTGAAGAGAAAATAGACTTTTCCTGGGACAGTCATGCTAGCTGTCCCTTAGATAAATTGTTTTTACAATATGTTTTTAACTTTAGCACCTGTTTTCTAATTGCATGCCTTTAGGCTATTGAAAGTTTTTTCCTGTGTTGGCCTGAGATTTTGACCATTTATCTCTGTTGCTGTTATTAGAATGTGCATGATTTATGTTCTCTTTGCTTAGGAGAGGAATTGGACAACATTGCTTAATAGAGTAAATGTGTTATCACATTATAATATCCGCTTGTGAATGTAAAAGGTATACATCAGCACTGGTATGGATGGAGAAGGCGAGATACACAATAAATATTTTACAGCAAGGAAGTTGTGTTTACAGAACTGTATAAGCTTCAGGGATTTCATGCTATAAGAGTGGTAATAGATCCTTGGTGCACGTACCACTCAAATTTGTAATCAATATAAGCAGAGTGCTGTGGCATTCTTGCATCTATTAGATTGAGTCATTCTAGGCAATCAGATTTACATTTATAAAAGCCTCTTGTTCTGTGCTATACTGTCTAAAGCTAATGTAAAACGCAAAGGACTGCGCAGTCTTCTGAAATTGAATGATCCCTCACCTTGTTCAGCCAGCTACACGTGATGTTTTCAGCAAGAGCTCTTATTCCAAGTATATGAGTTGGCAGCTTGAGAGCCTCAAGGCACTGAGCAGTACAAGAGCCATTAGTGGATTTGCATATTCATCCATTACCATGGAGCCAAGAGCCAGAATACGTCACGTGAAAGGAGGTATAGAGTCATATTCCCACTAAAGAGCTTGATCAAAGAGCAAGTAATCTTTGAGAACTGGTAGCATAATTCTTAATTATGCCATTAAACATTCACAGTAGTCCACAACTGCAGTTGCTCTCCTTCAAATATCCAAACAAAGTGTGAACTAAGGGGGTCTACATGTTTACAGTGAGCCAGCATAGGATTTTAGCTGTAATCTCTGGGTGTTTTGGCAGAGCAGGCAAAGCTATTTTTGCCATCCTGAGGCTGAGCAGCTCCACATCATTCTCTCAGGGGAACAGCTAGGGAACTGAGCTTGCTGCAGGGGAGTAGTTGAGGGCAGATGCTTTGCAAGGGGATTCTTGCATCCTGACAAAAATCTTTGCCCTAAACACCTCAACCTGCAATCAAAAAAAGCATAGCTCTCCAGAACTACATGTGGCTGCTTTGCCCACTTCTATGTGTGCTGCAAAGCTACAAATTTGCCTCAAGCTGGTCTCTTGAGGTCTGGCAGAGATGCTTCAAAAATTGCTACACCTGCACCAGTCTCAGCCACAGATTATAATGCCATACCATACTTGGGGTTTGGGGAGGGGGAGAGGAGCTAGATCCTGTGGCTACCAGTCCTGGCACAGATTAGACTTGGGTCCCTCCCCCCACTGCATGGTATTGTACTGCATTTGTGCAATGAGCACATCCAAGTAGGGTGAGATTGGTAGCTCTAAAGCACGAAGTTGTTGACTAGAATTTTTCTAGGACAGTTTGTCAATTACATGAACTAAGTGATGATGTTTGAAAGCAACACAACTTCTGGCATAAAAATGAAATGTTGTGAAAAACTTAATCTTGTCCCTTGTTCTCTGAGGATCCAAAACAGTCTTTACATCTGCTGTCTGCAGAGGTCCCATAAGGATCGCTGGCCTTCACAGCCAAGAAGGCTGCTCTGCATCTGTTCTGAGAGGCTAGATCCCTTTGAAGACATTAACTCTGTCTGCTTTAACGAAGGCAGGTCAGCCAGAATACTGACTTTCACCTTCTCTGCAGCTTACTAATTGTATATCTGCCCTGTAGATGTTAAGGGAATTTCCTTAGACAGTTTAGTAAGATGCATGTCTTTTGTCCCAAGAGTGTACATAAATAACAGTGGACAGTCAGCAGTGTCCACTCTGCATAGAGATTCTGTTTTCTGTGTAAGCTTTCTTTTTTTTCCCCTCTGAATAGCTTGTGAAGAGCTGTTTTACTCATTAGTTGAGAGAGACTTTAATTTGATACCTGCTCTGAGAGGAGTAACTTTTATCCAGTAAATCTGATTTGGAATCTTCACCGTCACACTAAGTGCATACATAGCCGATACATAATATGGATCATAATATATGTCATCACAGAATGGTTGGGGTTGGAAGGGACCTCTGGAGATCTAGTCCAACCCCCCTGCTCAGCAGGGTCACCTAAAGCATGTGGCCCAGGACCCTGTCCAGACAGCTTCTGAATATCTCCAAGGATGGAGACTCCACAACCTTGCTGGGCAACCTGTTCCAGGGCTCAGTCACCCTCACAGTAAAAAAAAAAGTTTTCCCTTAGGTTCACATGGAACTTCTTGTGGTTCAGTTCATGCCTGTTGCCTCTCGTCCTGTCAGTGGGCACCACTGAAAAGAGTCTGGCCCTGTCCTCTCTACGCCCTCCATCCAGATATTTATGCACATTGATAAGATCCCCTCTCAGTCTTCTCTTGTCCAGGCTAAACATTCCCAGCGCTCTCAGCCTTTTCTCGTATGAGAGATGCTCTAGTCCCTTAATCAGCTTAGTGGCCCCTTGCTGGGGAGCCCAGGACTGGACACAGCACTCCAGGTGTGGCCTCACCAGGGCTGAGGAGAGGGGAGGAGCACCTCCCTCGACCTGCTGGCAACGCTCTTCCCAATGCAGCCCAGGGTAGCATTGGCCTTCTCTGCCACAAGGACACATTACTGGTTCATGGTCAACTTGTTGTCCACCAGGACTCCCAAGTCCTTCTCCACAGAGCTGCTTTCCAGCATTTCAGCCCCCAGCCCGTGTGTGGGGTTATTCCTCCCCAGGGGCAGGGCTCTGCACTCCCCTGTATTGAACTGCATGAGGTTCCCCTCTGCCCATCTCTCCAGCCTGTCGAGGTCCCTCTGAATGGCAGCACAGCCCTCTGGGGTATCAGCCACTCCTCCCAGTTTGGTATCATCAGCAAACTTGCTGAGGGTGCACTCTGTCCCCTCATCCAGGTCTTTGATGGATAAGTTGAATGATACTGGACCCAGTATTGACCCCTGGGGCACCCTGCTAGTTTCAGGCCTCCAACTAGACTTTGTGCCACTGATGACAACCCTCTGAGCCCTGCCATTCAGCCAGTTTTCAGTCCACCTCGCTATCTGCTCATCTAGCCCATACTTCATCAGCTTGCCTGTGAGGATGTTACGGGAGACAGTGTCGAAAGCCTTGCTGAAGTCAAGGGAGACAACATCCACTACTCTCCTCTCATTTAACCAGCTGGTCATCCCATCATAGAAGGCTATCAGGTTGGTGAAGCATGACTTTTTCCCTTTGTGAATCCATGCTGACTACTCCTGATCACTTTCTTGTCCTTCATGAGCTTGGAAAAAGTATTCAGGATTAGCCGCTCCATCACCTTTCCAGGAAACAAGGTGAGGCTGACTGGCCTATAGTTCCCTGGGTCCTCCTCTGTAGCCCCCTGGATCCTCTTGCTCTTCTGCAAAGTTGTGTACAAGGCAGGAGTCTATTAAATGAAAACAAGATGGTATCAGACAACTCTATTATAAAGCAAGTCAGTTTTGATTATTTTCTTCAAGTTGTTATAGGATGGTGACATCATCTTAGAAAAATCTTCCTCTTTATTTAAGACATTAATTTAAAAAAAAATCATATTGTTATTAATTACATTGATTATGGGGCCTCTGTTGTATGGACACAATACTAAACAATTGCTTCTCAGAAAGGCTGTGACTTTTAAAAATGCAAAAACATGAGGGAGGAAAAAGATTAAATATCATGTTCATTCTAATCAAGCTGACAGTTTGGGGTATTTCCAAAATCTTTGCTTAAAAACAGAAGATTTATAGGGAATGATAAGCAGGACGGGAAAGGGACTTCAAAGACAGATTATGTGACAGGAGATAGGGAAGAGAGAGAAAGAATAGCATTCATTGCAGGGGGGAAAAAAGCTAAGATGAAAAGGCTACCAGAAGTGCGGCTCAGAGAAGATAGGATCCTACAGTATGCATTCCTAAATTACTAAGTCTTAATCAATAGAGTCAGGACTAAAGGAACTGGTACTTTGCCTTCTTTAATGTCAAAGTAGATTTTTCTAAAGAATGTGAACACAATTAGTCTGTCAAATAACTTAAATTGTCTCAAAACAGTCTTAGAGGGGGCAATGAATCTGCAGCTGCTTTGTGTAAGAGTGAACACTGCTTTTACGTAAATGTAATTTTAATGAAGACATGAGTTGAATAAAAGTAGAATTATTCCACAACATCAGACACCATCCGGATCTGAATACTCTGCAAGGTTTGGCGTACCAGTTTCATAACAGAAGTCATAAGAGTCTATATATAACCATGGAAGCTAGCAATTTATTTCTGGCTAATGTATACTCACATTGAATAAAATAACAAATAAATTTCATTTAAATTTATTTTAAAATATCTATACTTCTTCCACCTGTGGTAAGTCCAGTACACAGTTGGAACATGACTTCTAAAAGCCGTTTAACTATTTAACAGCTAACATAGTATTTTATCTTTGGCATCTCACGATTGGCACACACACAAAAAAAGGATGACTTTTGTCTAAAATGTATACTTCCTAAATGGTGCTGAGACCCACAGGAGAAAGTATCACAAGCCCTAAAACTCCCCTGAACAAGTTGCATAGGTATTAATTTAGATCTCTTGATGACAGACTGGTTTAATAAGAGAAACTGCATCTACCTGTATTTGCTTCTGGATGCAACAGCAGTAGTGGCAGGTTTAACTCCATATATGGAGGAAAAAAACAACTTGGAATTTTCACTCAGTGTAGAATTACTTTGCTTTTATAGCTAATGCTGCATTCACATGCCTTTAGCTCATCAATCCAAGTGACCTGATACCTGGTTATAGAGGAGGGGAAAAAGATATGTACAGGAAAGTTTCCCTATCTTTACTAATTGCTGCGTTCAGAGAGTCTAGTATCTTCCTTATAGCTTGCATGACTTAGCTGGTATGGAGAGCCTTTTAATCGAAGACCTGAGTATCTGTAAGAAGAAAGCTGGTCTGACAAATTTTACCACTACCTACACTAAAGCCATAACAATTTGCAGGGGCATTTCAGGTCTCGAAGGTGGGAGATACTGAATGCGTCCAAGTTCCAGCGAGTCAGTGGGTGTATGAATTCCCTAACGTGCTGCAGGATCAAATGAGAACAGGTTAAGACGCAAGTAACAGTGAGTCAAATAATTAAATTGCTTTCTTTTATATTGGAAATAAGTCTCACAGGAAGCTTGCAATTGAAGTAGCAGCAAGGATATCTCATACTACAAATGAATTAACTTATGGGTTTCTACCTAGAAAGATCTTCAGAAAAGAAGTGAAAAAGTTAGGTTTTGGGTGGTGGGAGGGAGGAAGGCCAAATTAGAGCAAACTGTGTGAATGTTATGAAAGTTATCCTTTAAAAAAGAACACAGTAGAAATGTATTAGTCTACAAGAAATAACTGTTTAGGCCACTACAACTGGTGTTGCTTCCCCTTGAAGCTTTAAATTTAGCAGTTTACATCAGCTATCAACTAATACAATAACTAGACCTAAAATAAACCCGTGTTAACTTCTCCTGCGCTACAGTCTCAAACAAGGACCCATGCCTCATCAGACAGCACAGAGAAAATCTGTTTAAAAATGAAACTGCCCTCCGGATACTTTGGCAATCCCTAATCCCAGTGGCGGGAAGCATTTATCTCCTCCCAGTACTTGGGAATAAGATGCAGCTGATTTTGCGGGCGGAGACAGACACGCCCAGGCAGGTATCCCCTGAAATGGGGATGCGGAGGGGATTTTAGGTGCCGCTTTCCGAAGGGCGGGAAAGCCTGCAGGCAAGGCGGGCACCGAGGGGAGGCCGCGTGAGCGCCCGCGGTCGCTATGGCAACGGCCGTTACCGGCGGGTAGGTGACGCGGGCCCCGCCCGCTGCCCCTGTTGTCGCCGCTGCTCCTCCCGTGCCCCCCGCCCCGCTGTATTTCTTCCACAAAGCGCTAATATTTATTCTCACTTCTAAAATGTGTTCTGCTGTTTACTAAGTAAGAACATCAGCTACGCTGATAAGTCCATAAAGTGTAAATATTTAGTTATAAACCACATTTTTTATCATTATTAATCCAGGACTTTTTTTGGGGGGGGGGGGGGGATCCAAAACATAGTACCACACTTCTTCCTAAGAGAGAAAGTGTAAGAACAGTGTTAATCTTCTGGAGACTTTTTTTTTTTTTTTAGTTTAAACTGCCAAATGTAAAAATTAATGAGGTGTGGACTGTAGGAAGATGCAAGCTTTAGCATCCGTCTATCAACAGTTTAAATATGGGAAAGGAAAATAATTTACTCGACTATTATTTGATTGTGTGTTTTATTGGTTCATAGCTTGGTTTTGAGAGGCACTTAGTAGGTTGAAGAAAGAGGGCACTTAATATCTGGCAAGACCAGCCCATGTGTCGCAATCTCTCAAACATTGCTAGTTTTCAAGGACAAAAATCAAAACGAAATATTGCTACTGATTTTTTTTTCCAAGTTACAGCAAAAAGAAAATGAAGTTAGCAAGGCAAGCATGTGTAAAGAGGTTCAGTGGCCCAAAATATAAGCGCTTGCAGTACAAATTTTGCATGACAGCAGAAATTGTTTGCTTACTCTGAAGTTGAATTTGGTTTGGTATTATCAATAGAGTTCAGACCCAAATGGGAATACAGATTTAGAATCTGAATGTTAAGGAGGCTTTGATTTTTTTCTTCTGTTTCTACCCAAAAGGCAAAATCCTGTATGCCTGTTTGAAACTTTCAAAGGAAAAGAATATTTCTAACAAGGGTACTTGTGTTTTTAACATGCAATAAGAATTGTTCCACTTTTTCATTCTTCCCCTCCAGAACTTTGTAATACTCCTGAAAAATGTTGGAACTACTGGTTTTGCCTTTTTTTATTAATACATGAAGCACATTATTAATCTTCATATTGCACCAAAACCCTCAATCTTAATTAACTTCTTTAAGGAAGGACTTCATTCTGTGCCCATTGACATTAATTAAGAAGTTCCACTGGCTTTAGTTATTAGACGCTGTATTTGCTTGGGGCTAGATTCACCCTGGGGAGAGCTGCAGAATTAGCCGTCAAAATATCTTCCACCTTTTTCGGCAATACGGATGCTCCATTCGGGACTGCCAGGAGCCCTCTACCTACATGGCACCCAGAGCCCAGTCTGCTGAGGGGCCTCTTTTGAGGGGCTGGTGGCTCTGCCACCCCGTAGTGGCCAGAGTTGTTGCTTGGGAAACTGAAGACTGTGGTTTAGCAGCCCTCTCAGTGTGATGGGGCTCAAACCCCTATGTCCTGCCTCCCAGCAGAGGTCTCTGGCCTGTGGTCCCTGCTTACCAAGCCTGCCCAGGCTCATGGGCAGGAGCAGCTGCTCCCAAGAACCAGCGCCAGGTCTGTGTAGCTCCCTGCACTGCAGCAATCAGAAAGGCATCAGAGTTGGACTTTCCAGCCCACTGAAGTCCACACTGTACACATCTGCTGTACCACAGCTTTTTCTCTTTCTCCATGTTGCCATCTACCATTATAGTGGTTGGCAGGATCTGCAGAGCTGTTGAGCCTGGAGTGTGGGACCCTGTGGGGCTGTGTGCAGGTGGGGAATGTGTTTTGCGCAGGCAGAAGGAAGCAAGGAAGATGAGTCTGGCTTAATTGTTGTGACGTTTAGCTGGGAATGGCCAGTTCTGTGTTTCAGTCATCGTTTACTGTTGTGTATTTTGGATTAGAAAGTCATTGGACAAAATCCAAAAATAATCCTGGCAACAAGGACCATAGCCTGTAGCCTGCTTGTTGAGATGGGAACAGTTTTGTACAGGAGGAGATCAAGTTGCTGCCTCCAGAGTCCTGTGGCCAGGAGGATGGTGTGGTGTGTTTTCATGTCTTACCTCCTCCCCCCCAACAGTAGAAGAGGTGTAGGTATTTTAAAATAGCTAGTGTTAAGTTCAAATAGATCTTTTTTTGTGGCTATGTCTCCAAATCAAAGCATACTGCATCTTGAATCATGTACCCTGCCTAAATACTTAGAAAGATATAGTCTTGAAAGGCTAGTGGCATAGGTATGCCGCTTTGCATGGGAAAGTGTGGTCACTCTTTTATTATCCTTTTTCTTTCGTAGTAGTAGAGGGGAATTTTGCCTTGCCACGCTAAGAAACTGCAAACTTTGTGCATGCGTGTTTGTGTATACATGTATAAATAAGTTTAATTTTGAGAAAAGAACAAAGCAATCTCTGTCCTCATTGGGAGCTTACTAAAGGAAACTGGGATTCCAGTTGCACTCTTAAGTTTGCCTATATGATAATATAAATAAATATCTAGCCTAGGCAGCAGCAATAATTGTTCCGTACGTCTGTCCAGTTACTGTTTTGTGCTGCATAACACACTCAGACACAATTTTTTCCCATTACAGTGCAAATCCACGCTTTAGTCTGGCAATTTTCTTGAACTGTTGCATAAGCAATACTGGCGTAGCTATATGGATTACAAATACGTATGTAAAATTTTTTTTGAAGTGTACCTATGTGATGGCTGTTGTGGAAAATACTAAGACTTTGTATACTGCATATGGTTGATGACATAGCTTTATTAAAACTGAAATAATTGTACTTTTATTGTTTATTTCCTTTATTGATTAGCAGATTGGCTGTTCTTAAGGTAATGCCAAAAGAATTGAGCAAGAGGGAAGAATAAAGTCAAAGCCTGTGCTATTTTTGTCTAATATTAATCAAATGCATTTGGAATACAAATAGTAGACCTTGCTTCACTTACCCACTTTATGCTGATGTAATTCCATCAAATTTTGAGGAGTTTCTTCTCATTTACACCAGTGTGAGTAAAGAGAAAAATCAGGTCTTGCATCTCTAGCAAAATGCAATTTGTTTGCCAGAAAGGATGGATAAAATGTAGATATCACACAGGCAGTATGCCTCTAGCTGCTGTGTTTACCACAGACAGCTCAAAGAGAATTATTTAATCCTTGTTTGCTTAGTAACTTCTGATAAATAATTCAGGAACGTATGGCCTAAAGTTTTTTTGTTTTTTTGTTTTTTTGTTTTTTTTTGTAAGGCAGTGCCTGAGGGAGAAACACAATTCTGTTCCAGTTTTAACAAGGAACCAGGAACCCCAGCAGAGTTGTTAGAGCTGTATTCAAGCTCTTCGGATGTGTTTTAGTCTAAAAGGTACAGTGAAATGCACAAGAGGACTTCAAGATATTTCAGGGGGAGTTGTCACAAGAGGAAATATACCTCTGTGCAATGCAAGTACTGTGTGTTTATAGTGAGAGAGGTAACTAGGAAGCTGGAAGACAGCTCTTTAGTAACGGGTCTTAATAGTGTAATCCATTAAAACAACTGTCTAGAGAACAGTGTCTCAAAGACACTTTTTTTTTTTTTTTGCCTTATTGCAACAAGATGCTTAATACAGTCTTGCTAACAGTAAGTGCTTAAAATTAGCTTCTCTTTTCCCCCTTCTCTGGTTCTCTCTATCATGTTAAAAAGATCCTGATTAAGCAATGAAAATGGTATCATTAGCTTTGGCTACTTTTTTCCTTCATGCTTTGTATTTATGGGAAGTTATTTATTTATGGGATCAAAACAATTCTGTTGAAGACAAATTCAAGCTATTATGTTGGTTGTCAGATGGATACTCTTGGATACTCTTATTACTTGCATCCATTTACTGCAGTGGGGTTTGCTCTGAGTGAATATGTTGCTAAATATGAATAAGAAGGCTGAATCTGGTCCTTATACCCTTGATTTGGAAGAAAATTAAGTAATTGTAATTGGTGGCAACCTAAGGATTATTGTCTTAATTAAAAACTACTTGTTCCCACTCTGTCAAGGCTTTTGATATCCATACCTCCAGTGCCATATGCAAACCTTGTACTACTACTAATGAACAACTGCTTGTTTAGATTTAGAGCAGAATCCTGTTTGTTCTCCTCCAATTCTCTGACCTGAATTTTGTTTGGTTTGCATTGTAGGAGTGTTTGAGATGAAGATGCTCTTTCAGCAACCCTGTACTTGCTTTTCTTTATCAAATATAAAGAAAACAGTAAAGATGACGCTGGCTTTTATGCATCCTTCTGTTAGGAAAGTCAGTCTGGAACAACTGGAATGATTTACCTAACACTTTCCATATCTTAGCAAGTGCAACAGGATGGTAATTTCTAGACTGTTGTATTCTGTACATGATTCTGATTTAGATTTCAGTTGTTACATTAAAAATAGATATTTGTGAAGAGGGAAGAACAATAACATATGCTAAGGGAAATTTCATAAAAAGACAAAATATTGTTTCTATGCCCTTGGTACATAACTTGTATAGAAATTCTTGGAGTATGGATTTTTGATAGAAATGTATAGAAATTAAATCTCTAATATTATGTAGAAAAAAATGAATTATCAATGAAGTTTTATTGGTTAAGTAGAAAGAAAGAATCTTAAAAATATTATATATAATCTGATGCACATAAATGCCCTAGATTTTGGGGGGGGTTATGTATATTATGGTGCCTGATTTTAATGGACTTGTGGAAGTAAGGAATTTGGAAAGGAATTACTTATCGGTGCAGAAAGCTCATAAATGGGGGGGAAAAAAGAGCAAATTTGGCAGAAGGACAAAGTGAAATGTGGATGCAATATTTGTTGAAACATTTTGCCAGGCTCTCCCAGGCAGGCTGTTAAAGTGCAAGTATAGATGACAGCTGTGTATCTCCAGGTGAGGCTGATTTCTGTTTGAAAATCTGGTTTTGTTCTATGTAGGTGATTCTGCTGTTTGAATTCCAATAAGGAGAAGCAGGACTGGCATGATAGTTTATGTTCAGTTTCTCCCTGTGTATTTATCAACAGAATTCCCATTGAGACTCTTTTTTGACACTGTTTCCTGGAAAATCCTTTGGTATCTCATGCTGTGCTGCTTTCAAACCTGAGGTGTAACAATACTCTTTTAATATCTCCATCTGTTGATGCAAGAAGATCAATGCTGTAAAACTGTGTATTAATTTAAACCTCCGTGTATCATATTTTTATTATGTCTTTCTGGTGTTGTAGAGGCAGTTTGATATAGGATCCAGTTATACCTATAAACAGTCCCATTCCTTTGGGATTTTTCTGCAGCATTCAGTAAGATACTATACCTGTGCATACCTTCAAGTATTATAGTACCACTGAGCTTGGGAATTAGATGGCTCTAAGCACCTTTATGAACTAGAACATATGTGAGGAATGCACATTGCCAGAGTTGCTTAGCTCTTGTTTTTATTTACAGAAAGTGTGTTTTTTCTGAAGAAAGTACAGCCTTGATGACTTGGAAACTAGATTGTATCTCAAAGAGCGTGAACTTTAAGAACCCAGTGCTTGGCTTCATGTGTGTAGTTACACTGGCAGCAATGACATTGATACCATGCTTAAGTATGTAAGTAAATGTTCACAATATCAAGACCTCATTTTATGAGAGGTAACCCAATATCAGGAAAGTATGGGATAATAGTTACAATGTGACAATAATCTGTTTGGGCATGGAGCCTTAAAGATGGTCTAGTTCAAAGAGATTTTTTTTATATGGTACTTAATTTCAAAGTGGAGTTCTGGTTTTAACACTCTTTGCAGTTTGCAATTTCACCATCCATGACCCAGGTACTGAGCTGGTCTGAGATCATGTGTTGGTACATGTTTTGATAGCTCACCATTTTCATTTGCTGATTCACCTGTATGTTTTAACTGTGACTTGGAAAACGTGACAGATGCATCAAGTATAGATCTGTATTGTGTGTGAGGGCTTGGGTGCCCGAATGTGAGTCACCTTGTGTTTACATATTGCCAAGTATTTAGAGCCACACAGACTTGCACCACTTTGAGTGCAAAATGAACCATGTTTACTTAAACTTTTCATTTTTCTTTGCATTAGCCACAAGCTAAGAATGGGCATGTAGCCAGTTACTCTGTGACTCAAGTGACATACAATAGCTTGCTTGTGTCCGAGTCTGCAATGCTGAAGTCATCACCCACAGATCAGAGCAATGCTCTTGTACACAAATGTGTATCTCGCATTAGGAAGGACAAGTAAACTTTTGGAGAAATTCTAAGTACACTGGAATAACTGGGGTAGTTTGTTTAAACATTAAAATTTAAAGTTCTTCAATGAATGATTATAATGCACAAGTACTCTGAAGCCTCATTCTGATACAGGCAAGGAAATGATGTGGTCTGCAAGATCCAGCTGTTGCACTTAGCGAATAGATCTCTCTCCCTCTCTCCCTCTGAGAGTAAATTTTGTCTTCCCCATATGGCAGAAAATTCTGAAGTAGCAAGAGTTAAAGCTCTTCTGAACTGTGAGCTTCCACATTAAACCTTGATTACAATTTGAAAGTCAGATTATATTGTATCATTTGCATCAGAAGTGTTTCTAGAACTGACAAATGATAATGCCCGGTTGTTCTTGATTCCAAGTGAGAATTCTTTGCATCTACTCTTGTGAACTTTCTACCTAGCAGGTTATACTAAAGGCTTTCTCTCCCTTAGTGCAACCACAAGTGTGACACACACATCTCACCCTTCAGAAAAGATTTGTATATATGGCTTAACATAGCTAAGCTTGTAACTTTAAAAAAAAACAAAAAAAAAACCAAAAAAAAAAAAAACCAGTTACAAGATCTTCTGTAGTATTTCTGTATTACAGGCAGCTTCGATCTGTTGATAGAGACAATTCTACTTGGAGGAAATAAATGTACCTAAGCAGAGACTACAAAGTGTGTGAGGATGAAGCTCTGTTTGATACTATGGAAGTTTTCATACCCTTTTCACATCTTTTGCTACTCTAGGAAACAATCAAAAAACCACAAAAACTCAAATGTAAGGGCACAGGTAAATTACTCTTGCATTTTGCATAGTGATTGTTTTTGTAAAACTGCTGAAGAAGTCAGGAAAGTCTAGGTTTAAACAAGGGTTTCTTTTCATGGGTGAACAGCGACAGTTTTCCAGACACACAAGGAATTTGCTAGAGGCAGAAGGTAAAGCTTCCCTTGTCTTTTTCAAATAGTTTGAAGATGCTGAATGAGAGGGGAATGTTCTACGTTTATGTGTATACAATTTATAGCTGAATAAAACTTAGAGAGAGTGAGATAAGGTCTAGATTTCTAGGCCAATCCTGTATCTGTTAAAACCTCTAAGTGCAAAGACAGCATGTCAGAACACTTTTATTGAAACAAAGAGCAAAACTGTGAAGATGAGGATGCGCCATAGAACTTTGCACTCTTTCCTCCTCCTCTCCCTCGCCTTCCCCCCCCCAGTTTGTTTGGCTGCTCTGCTTGGATTCATCTTGGTTAAGTTCATGTTTCACTGTAGCTGGTTACAGTGAGGAGCCTGTTCCTTATTCACTGATTAGTTACACAGCTGTGTGCCAAGTGTCTGGTGGGTCATTTGTCCATTTTAGAATAAATTAATTCTGTATTCTCCGAATATTGATAGTTGTGAATTTGCCTTTAAATAAAAAATAGATCTGTTTACCCCTACTTTGACAAGTGAAAAGGTCAAATAAATGTAAAGAGGAATATAGATGCTCTTCGTTTTCCCTGATTGCAGTGGAATAGCTTCTTTAAGTGATTACTGACATGTGGGAGAAAGGTAGCGAGTTTCTGGACCTGACAGACGATTGACAAGCTGGCCTTCCATTGCTGCTTGTGTGCATCACCACCATTGGGATCAATGGTTCTAATCACTACTTGTAGAAGAAAAAAACCCCTCATAATTAATGTTTAACGGATTGTTTAGAGTTATAGTGAGGACCTTGTCTTGTGATTGCTTATGCAAGTGGGCAATTTTGTTCATGCAGATTGAACTTGGTGACTTCAGGGAGACTGCTCACAGTGGCTTGCACACTTGAGGCTGCCATGTGCAAAGTCTGGCTGCTGGAAGTTTTTTAATTATCCATTTTTTAATTAAATATTGCATCTCAAAAATATAAATTATATATTTCTCCAGAGCCAAAGGAAAAATAGTTGAAGTGACTTGGATAAAGGTGCTGGAATTGCAAGAGGAACTGTCATCTTATTTTCTAAGTGACATCAATTTGTGTGGCTAACATTTTAGTAATAAAAAGCAAAATGTAAATCTGTAGCCTGCTGTGAAGGGAAGTCTACAGTTTCAGTGAACACTGCAGGATCTACTCATACATATTCATTAAACAGTGCCTTACTGAAAATGAAATTTAAGTACTTAAGGTAATGGAATAAAAGTGGTTGAGAAGCTATTTCAGACATGTTCGGAAACAGGATAGAAAAGAGATAAAATAAGTAGGATAAAGTTTATGACTTTTTTTTTCCAACTTAGGTGGGAAAAAAGAAGTATAGGGTTAATGGCACTGAAATGTCTTGCCCCACAGCTGGGGGAGCCAAACTAGTTTCTGATGAAACATTGTTGAACCTTAGTCTGCTTGGGCCTTATATTCAATTATATCCTTCCATATCATGATGTCAGGTTTTTACTTCTCTGCATGGAGAACAGTATGAAAAGTATTGCATCTTTCATTCAGAGACTGAAAGCGTGTCGTCATCGTCGTCGTTCCCCCCCCCCCCCCCCCCCCCCAGCACACACAGGAAAAAAAGTTGCTTTTACTTTTTACTTAAGACCTACAGGAAAAATGGTACAAGAACAGGATGAATAAAATAGGCACTACTGCAGTTGGAAATGGTTTTCGGTCTTCCGTTTACCCACACAACACTAATTATGCCTCTTCAAACCATTGCTCTGTACTCCAAGATGGGTGGTACATACTCACAGGAGGAACCTTCCTCCATTATTCTGTGACTGGCCAATATGAAAGTTCAGCTTCTGTGAGTTGAGCTGCTCCTGCATCAGCTCCCTCAAATCAGTGGTAGTTTTGTGGCCCTCGCACCTATCTGGAGATACTTTACCAAGGTAGGCAGATTAGGAGTTTGGTGGCTCTAGTCTCACCATGTGACCAGTGGAAAAAGCATGAGCCCCATTCCCCTGGGGCCGCTGTAAGTCTTTCTAGCGACCATGCAGGGAGACACAGCAAGTGTGCTCCTGTCTTCGGTGTCTCTCTAAATGGCTCAGTGTGTTGAAAGTGGCCGTTAGTGCCTGTAGGTATAACACACACATTGTATCTCAGGGAATGCTGCACATCTAACCAGATGGCATTTCTGAAAGTTTTGACAGGATCCTGAGTTAGCCACAGCTTTGAAATGTAACTGTCAGTGCTGTTTCCTTAAAATAAGTGTGCTGACAGATAATACTGGGTTTCTAATCTCTAGAGCTTTGTTTTATTGGACAGGGTAGATTTTGACATCAGGGGAACTCTGATCTGCAGGATGAGATAGATTCAAATAAAAGATTAGAAAAGAAAACTTCTTTCCTGAACAGTGTCCTTGAATGAGGAGATTTTTCTCTCTCCTGCTTTTTCAAATCCAGCAGTTTTCAGTGGCTCTGTGGGTTGCAGAATCTCTGTGAAATTTGTGTTCCCGGATAAACGTGCATGTTTGTCCCCCAAGAGCTGACTGTAGTTCTGCTCCCTGCTCACCTTGTGAATCCCAAGGCTGTAGGCTATTGGCGTCTCACTTGCTCTTCCTGCTCCATTTTGCACTCCAGAGGTTCTCCAAGCTGAGAAATCTCTTCTAGCAAGAGTGCAATAACTAGAAAAAGTTTTAAAAGGGCAGCTGGTTTCACACAGTGTGATATACAGCTGCATTTTTCATAAATTATAGCAGACTCCTCTTGAGGAACTGACAGGTTAGGTGTCCGAGCAGCTCCTTAGGTAAACTGAGGTGTGGACACTCGGAACAGTCAGGGTTGGTTTGGACTGAATCAGCTGAATCAGCCTTGTGGATGTTTTTGTCCTGTTTCTGCACATGCTGCAAGAGGGATTCCTGCCAGAACTGGATCTCTCTTAGAAGAAAATATTTAGGCGAAATCCGTGTGGTTAAATTGAGTAGACTTGCCCTGTTTGACTTGAATGATACCTTGGTAGCTGAAAAAACTTGTGGAGTGAGAGTGGCTCCAATGCTATCCTTTGAGTTAGCTTTGCTGTAGTCTGTCACATTAAACCCATTTCTCATGTCTTTGGGGCTTGTTTCCTCCCTATTCAGGAAAACGTTGTTCATACCTTATCAAGAAGTTATTGTGGAAATAGTCATGAAAAGGTTAATCTTCCATATTGTTAAATAATAGCATATGGAGTTTATTGTATATTAAACCATCATGGCCCTTTATTTGACACGAGCTATGAGTAAATAATACATGTTTCCATACCATATAACTCTTCTTAATTATTTAAGAGCCTGTGTTGGCTAAAAACATTAAGCACATCTAATTAAAGTTGTCATGCAAGGCAATTTAATTTTTAGGTTAAAAAAAAAACTTAAACATGTTACTGTATTTACTGTCATTTTTAAATAATTGCCAAGAAGGAGAGAGATGAAGGCTTTTAAAAACATTAATTAAAAAAAGAAGTAAATTCTTTATATTTACACAGTATCTCTCATCAAAAGTGCAGTCACAAGGATCCTCTCCTGATGGCTGGCCTTAATTCCTTTCAAACATTGTGTAAGAATCTCTGAACTCAACAGACTTGCAGTATCATCACTGGGAGGACCACCAAGTTCAGTTTCTATTTAAAACTCGTTTACCGCTTTGCTCCTGAGCTGTGGCAAGGGGAGGGCACAAGGTCTGCAAACTGGGGGCAAATATGACAAAGCCCTGATGGCAGCTTTTGCTGTTTTTGCTATTGCTGCTGCTGTGGTTTCTCAGGCAGAGCGACTTCATGTCCACAGCAGCCGTAGGAAGGAGCACGGAAGGGGGTAGGAGGAAGTCCTGAGGGAGTGGAGGAGCAGCTCCTGGTAGGCAATATCCAAATAACATTCTTGAGTTCTGATGGCAGTCATCTCGGAAGTGTCATACAGCACCTTTGTGCACCAGTGTGTTATGCTCCATATTCCAGAACACTATTTAGATATTAAAACAAAGTTTTAATTTTTGTAAACCATTTCTCTAACAGTCTTCTGTTTTCATCTGTTAGTGTTCTGTGAAAACTGTGAATATCATTAAATAGGCACTTTCCTTAGTATTACTGCAGACCTTTGCAAAACAAACATCTATAGCTTTATAAGTTATGTATTTCATGCCAAATTCTCAAAAAAAAAAAAAAAAAAAAAAAAAAAAGGTGGGGGGTGGAAGAGGGGAGAACCTGTGAAAATACATAGGCTAGGACATATGTTTGGAATTACAGATGCAGCAGGTGAGTGCTTAGTTACTAGTCTATGCTCAAAATTATTGTATCAATCAATTTTGACTACCCTCTGGAATTCTGACCCTATGATTTCAAAATGAAGAGTTGCAGATGTTGAAATTAATAGAATAAGTTAATGCAGATACCAGCCATAATCTGTTCCATGCTCTTTCCCACCCCAGCTTCCTAAAAATAAAGGGTTTTTTGAAGTTTTCTTGTGGTTATTGATTTATCTGCAGAGCTGTCATTGTAGCTTACTTGTAGTTGATTGTAGCTAAAGTTTCTAAATTGTCATTCTCAGCTGAAGAGGTACCACAAGATTGAAGAAATGACCTTTACAGTGTAATAACATCCTTTAGCCGTCAGGAATTAGTGTATTGCATCTATCATTCTTTCAGGCCTTAAGGTATGTGCCTAGTGCTGTTGTGCCATTCCTGTAATAATGTTACAGCCTGGAGAGAGATGATTCTTCCTCCTCGGTGCAGTTATCGCTGAAATTGGTACTCTTGTTTCAGCATGATGTTATTACCGTTGTGTGTTATGTAGACAGTAGAATAATAAAATGGATTTTTGAACTAGCTATATAGTTTTATTGACTTGACTTTATCAGGTTGGTTCACTGAAGTTCTTGCTTTAGCCTAATTGTTTCCTTGTGATATTTGGTAACTCAAATTCAGATTATGTTGTTTAGATTAAGCAAGAAAGTTGAAGACTTGAATTTAGGCTGAGGTTTTACACACATAATTAAAACATGATACAGACTTTCTACACTCAGGATATCTTGTTACTCAAGAAACTTAAGTGTCTGTTGAAAAGAGAAATATGTATTTCCTGGCTCAAAGAACAGTTAGTTGTTTCTAACAATGCACTTGCAAAACTTCATGCTGCAGCAAATAAAAAGGAATTTACTTTTCTAAGCAGTTGTAAATGACGAGGCTTTTTACCGCATACATTGTAAATTGGTGCGGATAATAGAAAATAATGATTCACAGTGCAAACTTCAAAGTGCCTCATTTAGGCTTCTGAGTTTAAAGTAAAGAGGGTTTAGCATTTGCAAATGGATATGTTTGTGTAGATGATCTTTTAAGTTCATTAAGGTGCCCAAAGCCTTAGGATGATCTTGACAGCCCTGTGATTGTTAGTTGCTCCTTAATAGAGGTGAAATGTTGGCAAGGAATACTGAAACGAACGTTCCCAGTAGTCATTACTACTGTCTCACGGGGGAAAGCACTATTAAAATCAGGACTAATTTTGTGGGGAAGGAAGTAGCAGAATGCCACAAGCTCTGACTATAATTGGAAGAGAAACTAGAAAATACGTATCAATGTTTGTCATGAATGACCAGCTGAAACAAGTTTGAATGTGCTTTTCTAGACCATTCTAGCATGTTAGTTCAGTTCATAATAGCACATATTCTATGGGTTAATGCTAGCACAAAAGGATGAGGTAACACTTCCTAAGACACAGACTGTTGCTGGGCTTTGTGAAAACACATGGTAAAAATGTCTAATGCTATTGTGCAAGAAAAAGGGAGAATTCTACTCCCTGTACTTGTAAGGTGCCAACTGCATCGTCTTCAGGGCACTGTCCATGTGTAGGTAGACCCACTGTGCCCTTACCCACTTGTTATTTTCCCACATCAGTTATATAGCCTTATTTATAAGAATTCTTAAATATAGTATTGTCATCTTTGTAATAGTTGTGCCCACTCACTGCTTCTGTACTCTTGGGTGTGTTGTAGGAAGTGTTATATCTCTAGCTAAGTAGGATTTTAAGGCTCACTTATTGCCTCTTAGAGATCCCTGTCGTACTAGTCACCTCCATTACCATCTCCACAGCTAACTGCTAAAGTCTGAATTTAAATCAAAACTTGTTAAATGCTTGAGTGATTTTTACATCAGATTTCAGAGCCAAAGAGTTGTATATCATAGAATTTAGGACACTCTTTTTTTAAAAGGGTATCAGCCTGCTCTTTCACTTCACAGTGACTTTTCAATAACTTATTTAATCTTTGAGTTGAAGGAAGAGAATGATGAGCAAACGCAATAAAATACATGTATAGATCCATTGTGCTGAACAGTCAGAAGCAGTCAGAAACATCAGATGACAGTCTTACTCTCAGCTAAAGTTAAATTCAAGTCAGTGTTAAAATGTCCATAATGTGTTTTTTTTTATTTGAATCAGAAATTTGGTTGTTATCTAGTTTGAGAACATGCCCAGTTTGTTTGTGTGGGGTATCAATATGTGTGGGGTATCAATAGCCTTTTGAACAAAGAAAGAGTGAGTCACCCTCAAACTGGAGGAGAATGACAATGGGCAAATGCAGATAAATAATAAGCAGAAGTCAGAGGGCAGCTATCCCATTGACAGTAATATTATGCTTCTCTTTGCATAAAAGAATAACAATACAATTCTAAGGTTAGACCAGCCACATTTTCTTTCCAGAGAAAAGTCTTAATGGGTCTTGGAGAACTGATCAAAACAAATACAACTTGTTCCCCTCAGGACGGCGTTGGTAAGAGTGAAAACTTCCTCCTTGTTGCCTACTACATTGCAAAATCGTTTCTATTACTGCTAGAGATGAGGCACCCACTTGGCTAAGAGAAACTGAACTCCAAGCTCTAAGGCTTCTCAAAAAAAAAAAAAAAAAAAAAAAAAAAAAAAAAGTGCAGAATGTATTGTTTTGCTCAATACTGCTCAACTCCTGTTTCATTGGGAAACTGGCCTTGGGGAAAAAATGTCAAATGTCTCTCTGATTCTAGAAATGCTGCTTTGCATGAGTTTTCCAGAAAGCAACTTCTAAAAGCCATCAAATTCCTGAGTTGAAGGATGAGCTTTACCTCCAGTCAATTCAGTCTCCCTGCATTCGTTCAGTCTGTTTTTTCTTCTGGCCACTTGATGCTGCCGCATGGAAGAGCTCCAAAAGTTCTGAAAAAGGAGTTTGGCCAGAATATGCTGCTTTAGCAGCTCCCTTTCATTTCTAATGTTGCATTTCATCAGTGTGAAAACCTGTAGCTGTTGCAGCTATTAAAAGTGTAGCTGTTAGAGCCATTCTCTGTAAAATGGCTTGGTACATCTGTAAAACAAACAAACCCCCAAACTCTAATAATAACTAAACCTTTTTCCTTTTAAAAGTCTAGGCAAGCAATAACAAGGCAGGACTTAGTTTTGATCATATCAAAATTTTAGTCAGGGGAATATATTAGGCCTTACATGTGAAATTTGAATCTAATATTAATGTTTTATGTTCATAAGTGAATAGTAATTTACAAGATGTGCTAACTCTCTGCATGGTGGTTTTCTTCCTTTGACTATTTAAAGAATGAAACTAAGTAGCTCTTAGTATGTTCCTATCCATTTATCTCTCTGGCTAAAATCATTCATTGATCACTAATCACTGGTAATTGTTTGCACACAACAGTGTTCACATATAGCATGCAGCATATTGAGGATTATCGCTACGATAGGAACTAATCAATGAAAGCTGCTCGTAATGCTTTTAATGAGGTGACAGAGAAAGGCTTTTTTTTTGTTTACTGCAGCAATAGATTTGTCAAAACAGACGTAGATATTCACAGCCAGCAGGAAAATGGTTTTCGGCATTAGATCCCAGACACCATTTTTCTCTTTCTCTATAATAATATTAAAGTTGAAAAACGATTATTCTGGTCCCCCTTTATTAAGCAAGCTATTACAAAGCAAGGGAAGGATTTCTGCACCTTCAATTTTCCACCTAATAATAGTAAAATATATCCACTGTTGCCTTGACAATATTAATGCTATTTTTTTTAATGCCTAAAGCAACAAGCTTTGCCAGCTTCCTTGCCAGCTTGAAACAAATTGTGGTTTTATATTTTAATATTAAGACAAGGTTTTTTACTGGTTTTTGCTGTGATTAGTTAATTCACAGACGTGATATTTACCAGTGTAATAGGCATATAAGTTAACTAAATCTTCACAATAACCCTTGAATTATTCCTGATAATAGCAATATTTTGCCCTGAGACACAGTTATTAACCCTAGAACTTCAAGATACCTTAAAATAAACACATTGGGGAATATTAGTCAGGTAGACAGAGTTAATGCTATTGGCTTGCATTTTATCTGGTTTATCATGACTTGTTTCTGGTGTAAAAGCTTCAGGCATGTGGACACGGATATTTTTGGAGGTGCTGCGTTCCCAAAGGGGGGGTGTGTGTGGTGTGTTTGTGGGTATATTTTTATAACAGTGAATGTTCAGCACCCCTGAAAAATAGATGAGAATTTAGTCGTTGGAATGTGTTCAGTTTCACAATCAGAAGTGGGATGCAAAAGTAGTGCTCTGCAGGCACCTGCTCTGACTGGCAGACTGACAGACAGGCTCCCTGCTCGCTCTCCCCAGAGAGTCTGGAATCTGCTTCCTCGGGGAATGGCGAGGAAGCAACTAAACTGTGCTGAGTTCCAAATTCAGTGCACGCGCTGTTGCATAAGTTTAATTATTTTTAAAAACATTGAATGGTCTTCATTGCTAGATCCTTTAGGTAATTTTTTTTATTTATTCTGAAAATATTCCAAATGCAAAGGAAAGCTAGAACTTCTTAGATTATGCAGATTCAAAAAGACTTAGGGGACATCTATAATATTTGCATGTTGGATAGCTTGGTGTGCTGCCCCAGTTATCTGGAGCTTGATCACTGTGTGTAATCATAATTTGTTCATAAAACTACCCAGGCCTGTCAGCACACTGCCTGAAATTAAGCTGCTTCTGCTTGTGCAGAGCTTATGAAAAATTGAATGGCAGTTCATTTTCACAAAACATGACAAACATAAAAGAAATTATGAATTAATTTTAAACCCTGCTTAGCAGAGTCTTATCAGTTTGATGGAATCCTTTGTCTTACAGAAGTCTGGCGTCAGAGCTGATATGCTTAATTAGTATCAAGCATCTCAAAATGTCTGTGATTGACAGGTTAGATCACTTGGTGTCCTCCCCCAATCTCCCCCTGAATTGCAGTTTGGAGTATAACTGTTTAGTTAGGGAAGCTGACTAATGTAACTTTCACACCTTCGCATCAAATTAAACATGCAAAAATGGAATTGCAATTGCAGATGAAGCAAAGACTGGTAAAACCCATGAAATCAAAGATAAAACTATATGTGCTGCTGTTCATTCTCTAAATTTGAGATTACTGTGCTCTGGTCTGGGAACATCCCTCATCTGAATGTGAACATAATATACTCCCGTCTACCACTTGGAGGAATTAACCCATTCAGCACATGCAATCAAGAGCTACAGACTGGGTACAAAACATATCCTGTAAGCACCTCGGATGATATAGAGATTAAACATTCTTTCTTTTATCCAAGACTTCTTCCTGGATGTGAAGGGTGCCTAGTATCAGTAGGATCTGAAAACAGTAGGAACCTCATACAGTTAACTTCAGAATTATTCTTTCCAGAAGTGTAATTGGTGACACTGGTACACAAATAAGAATTTAGACTAAGTCTCAAGCTTTGATTAAAATGTATTGATAGGCTCTGCTTAATTGGGCGGGGGGGGGGAAAGTAGAATAATAACATTTAAGAATGTTAGAATTGTCTGATTCTCTTTTCCTTACACTGATGTGACCTGTTAAATTGTAGAACAAATTTCAAATCATCTTTAAATGTGTCTAACTTCTGCATATTTTAGCAATGTCCATAGAGAAAGGTAGGTATTGAGAAGTATTGCATAAAGTTATGTTAATAGACATAAGGGTGTGTGGGGGTGTTCTTTGTTTGTTTGGGTTTTTTTTTTTTTAACTGAAGTTTAGCTTAAATCTAGCCATGTAGCAGTCAAACTATAGTGGAGAAGAACTGAGTTTGTGATGCCAAACTTGAATGAGGAGCAGACTTTTACATGGGATTGCTTTGATAATAGCAATGGCCTACTTCATGCGTGTGGATTTTCTTTTTTTAAAAAACCTACAAAGAGAGGGGACAAGAATGAAGTAATTACCCTCAAGTATTTGAAAGGAACAACAAGGTAGTTTTTTTTCTTCTCTTAAACCCCAGGAGCCTGATTTCCCACTTTTTTCCCTCCCTTTGCTTCCATTCTCCAAAACTCTCCTGGCACTGGGAACCTTTCATATCAGCTTATGTGTAAATGGTCATACTTAATACATCTGTACTGAGAGTCAGGACTTTGAACTGACAGTATAATAGTTATAATTATGCTGAGGATTATGGTGAGAAGATAGTAACATCTCTCAAGTTGTTCTGAGGCTGAGCTTCTGTTGAACCATTCCATGACTTTCATGGATATCCCACTTGCAATGTGCTTTGGATATTGCAGTTCCACTTACTGTGGTCTCAACATTCCTGCTGGGGGAATAGTGTATTGCAGTTAACAGACTTCTCTGCATTGCAAGATGCTCTTTCATCCTCCTTGTAGGCACTTTATATGCTTTGTCCATATTGGGATGTATATTTCTTGCTCTCCAAAGTGAGACTACTGTATAGCGGAGGAGCACAATCTATTTCAGGAAAGCTAGATTCTGTTACCAGAAGAATGTTTTTATGTTGGTAGCTGTGTTCTCCCTTGAGAACACTTGGCTTAACTCTGAACTCAGTTGTCACTGCTAGTCCTCATTTCTCATCATTTCTAGAATTGCTGTACTGTAAAAGTCATTTCTGAAATATCATTACAGATTAAGACAAAGCTTTTTCTTTTTCTATTATACAGCTGAGAGCGCTTTGGTATGTCTAAGAAACACGTTAGTGTCAGGGGAAAAAATGTTTTCACTTACCTTACATTTCAGATTTAATAGCTACTAAAAGTATTTACTCATTATGTAGCTACAAGCATAAAAAGCCTATCAAATATGTATCATTGGTAATGAGCATACTGCTTATTTTTTAAATGACAAGAAATGTAGCTAATGAGGCACAACTTGGCAAATCACTAGAAAGTGCCTAGTTCTTCAGTCCATGTGCTCAGTATTACAAACTGTGAGTCACTCCTTCCTCATCTTAGGAAGTTAAACATCAGGGTTTGGGTTTCCTAGGCCAGTGCAGGGATGGATCTTGCAGGTGTCTTTATCTTTGAAAACTTGCTACTTCTTTTTTTTAACCTTCATACATTAAAAAGTAGAAGAGCCTTATGATAGCATGAACATCTTATTTTGTAACAATGTGTGTGAAAACTCTAACTTCTGTTCTCTGTGCATCCGAGATAAATACTTGTTAGATTCCCGAGGGCATTGTACCGTGGAAGCTTTATGCTTAAGCACGGAAGCACATTCTAGTGAAACTGTGCCTAGGCTTAAACTTGAATGTTTGTATGGCAAAGATCTCAGACTTGATGATTTTACTTCTGAGGAGGATGCTAGGTCTTTAATGCCTGACATCATGTAAATTCCCTTTTAAAGGACAGTGTCTTTTTCACTTCCAGTGGAGCATCAGCCAAGCAGTGAGAGGCTGCCATCAGCATCATGCCCTCTGTACTGTGGAATTCTGTCATCCGAGGGCTCTCCATCTGAGCTGGATGGAGATGGTCAAATCCAATCCTCTCCTGCTGAAAAAAGGCCTGTATTTGCAGGCTGCCTCAATTCTCTAGAAACATCTTACTAAAAGTGTTTTCTTTTACTGCTTTTTAGCAAATGGCATGTTTCAGAATAGTATTTCGCACTCTAAAATGGTCAGTCTGATATTTACTATGATTTTGTATGATCTTGAGTGGCTTGTGATTAAAGGGAAGTTGGGAGCTTTGTTAAGGCACTTGGCAATTTTCAAGTGGTTTGAGTGTCAGAGTGGTGGAGTGACTCTGTGTACCTCTGATGCAGTAAACCCCTAATGAGTAGAGCCTTCTCAGTCACTATATGCAGTTCAACCTTTTAAGGAAAAATAGGGAATTTGGCACAGGCTTTATGTCCAGCTATGAAAACTAGGGTCTCCAGTGCTTCCTGGAGTTCCTTTTATGCCTTTTATCGCTATTGGACATTGACCAGAAGGTGTGATAAACTAAACTTTCTCTCAGATTATTGACTTTGATGTCTGAGTCCTATTCCTACTAAGCTAAGTGTGCTTAACTTACAGTCCTATAAATATCTGCCAGTCTTGGCCTCAGCGGGAACATTTTCTTCCAATCTCTAAACAGGCAATTTGTCCTAAAAACGGAGCTTCTGTAATAAACAACAGGGAGTAGAAGAGGGCAGGACAATTGCACAGAGCAAAAGACTTTGAAGCACCTGGCAAATATTTGGCTCTGCAGTTCTTCCCACAGGAATGTAATCAGTTCCCTTTTCCCACCATCTGGAAGGCAAAGTGTGTTTGCCAGAAGAGCAACTTGCTCTGCAGTCCCCATCCTGTCTTCCTTCTGTGTTGTGTGGGTTGTCTCTCAATCTCTCTCTCTCTCTCTCTCTCTCTCTCTCTCTCTCTCTCTCTCTCTTTTTCTTTTTGTCCCTGCTTGCTGCCCCCTCCTCCCCCCCAAAAGGGGCATTTCCTTCCTTTATCACTTTACAGGCTGATCTTGAATCCCATACGAGGAAGTAGATGGAGGTGGGAGTATTGCAGGATGGATAGTCCTCATTTTGGTATAGAAAACATGGAAACAAATTACGTTCTGCTTAAGCTTTTTCCTGATTTGAGAGCATGACATGTGTTGACCTGTGGAAAATAATGTTTGATCTTGGCTTTGAGATGAAGCTGTGCTTTTTGTTACTTCAAATCGTACTTGAAATCTGCTTCCAAATGACTTGGTGGAATTCCATGGGGACAGCTGAAACACAATGTGCTACAATAGCATATGTGTGTTTAACTATCATCCCTTACCCAGAACGTCCCTGTAATGAAATTTGTGATTACATTTGATCACACTTGCTAGCTAATGTCATACTTGAAGCCTGGTGTCCTCCCTTCCTTTTTCTTAATATGGTTAAAGTTCTGAAGGTGGTTGGTTTATAGATTTTATGGATTGATGGAGTATTGTAAACATGCAGACAACTTTAAGATTGTATCTTCTGGCCTTTTGCCAGAAGATGCAATTTTTTTAATATAAACTTTTTTTCTATAAAAAGCACAGCTTTTTATATAAGTGGCAAATTCTCATTTCCTAACAGTAGTTCTCCAAGTTTGTTAGAAGCATGTTTGAATGCTTCTGCTTATGATGCAGGTGCAGAGTTGCGTGATGCAGTATCATGCAATCTAGAGACTGCATGATGTGATTGCAAGAAATCTCCACTCCTGCGTGCATGATGGGAAACTGGGAGGGGCCATGGAGGATGGTTAAACTTGCTCGTGGTTTGGACTTGGCCTCACCCTGAAGTGGGTGGTCATGTGGTTACCTTCTACTGCCCAAGCTGGCTAAGTGAATGGAAGGGATGAGGTAAAGAGGGTGAAAGTTTATGGGACTGACGCTGTGAATGGTGATGTCGGTGATACTACTACAGTAGCTCTGTTAGGAGCAAGCCTTCCTGTTAATCGCACTGTAGCAAACTTAATTTTTTGAAAGTGATTTAATGACACTTAATTAAATTTTCCCCATAGTAATAATGCATGCATCTTTAATAATCATAAGAACTTCTTCCTTTGCTTGTTCTTTGTCTTGAACAATTCTTTCTTAATGAGTTGTCGTATATAGTAAGTATGTGTTAATCAACAGTTGTTCAGATACACAAAATCATGGTAAAATATTAATATTGCAAAGTCAGTCTTTTTTGGAAGAAGAAAATGTCCTTAGCTCAAAGCTAAGCTTGACTGAAGCAATCTGATTCCAGCTTGTCCTTTAATCCATAAATAATGGATTTTAAAAACAGAAGGACTGCTGTGAATTAAGAGCAAGAAATAATCAAAGATCCAAACTGTAAATAAAATATTGCATAGAACTGCTAATCCAAGGTTGATTCTGGGAATTCTAGTCTGGTCTTCCTTCTTCTGTTACCCTTCTGTATTTTGAACTGAATTATTGGTAAGTGCCAGCAAGTCCATAAGGAAAATTACTCATTTCAGTGTAGTAGTGAAGAGCCAACTCATTTCTGTTTGGCCTGTCTACCTAAGAAATGGACAGGTAACTTATCTTTGTATCTTCTTATTTTTAACATTCCCACCTAATAAGGAAGATAGCGGGGGGTACTTTTGAGAGAGGACTAGAGATCAGATAAGAGTAAGATCAATAGATACTCAATTTGCCAAGCCTAGACTGGCTGAATCTTGAAGTCTAATACCGAGATCCCAAAGTCAGCACAACCTGTCAGGGATGTTGTTGGTTTAGGTGGCAATTAGTCTTCTACAAAGAGCAGTAGAGGGGAACTGAAGGCCATTTGGCTTAACTGATTATTCTGTAGTTTGAGATGGTCCAAGTAAGTATCCAAGCTGCAATGTCCTGAAGTTCCCCCTCATTAGTTCTAAATGTAGTTTTTATAAATCAAGTCTGCCTGAGCATGTTATTTTGGTTTGGCACGCTTCTCTTAGTACTGCATCAAGGAAGGTTAAGAGATGAAACTGAGACATTTTTGGGCAGTCTGTGGGATGCAAGTCATGAGCACCTTACCAGTGTGTTACAGCTGTCACCTTTTTTCAAACACCATCCTGAAAACCAAATAAACAACACTCCTTTGAACTTGCTTCCTTCCTGCTGGTTGCTCAAAATCTCATTTAAGCTACATATCATGTCTCCTGGTTTGGCTCTTTTTACAAAAGAGGAATGGGAAATTACTGCAGAATCAGTAACAGCCCAGCACAAGAGCTGGCTTAATGATGATGCTAAAGAGGTGCTGATCATACCTATTTTTAGGAACACCCCACCGTGCCTATCTTCCTGGTGCAGGTGTTGTGATGGTAAAATGGACCTCTGCCTCCTGCTAAGCAGCCAGGCTCTGTCTTTCAGAGATCGCTTGTGGCCTGCTAGTGTTAGGACATGGCAGAGGAAAGCCGGGTCAAAGCAATGAAGATCTTCTCCCATACTATTCTTCATACAGTGATACAAGAGAAATGTAAGGAGATAGTGGTACGTGCAGTCCAAGCCGCACGTTTGTCAGTGGCTTTCCCCCTTGTTCACACACCTTCATACATAGCTTTACCTCTTGGCTCCCCCTGGAGTTCTGAGCTAGTGGGGGGTTGGTATTCGGAGAGCCCTGGCCAGTACCGACCTGCAGTCGCAAAGAGCCCAGACCCCCTAGCTCCAGCCTCCCCTGGTGTGGTATTTGTATACCGAATGTGCTCTCTTACTCAATCCAAATAGATCTATTTTTCTGTTTTGCTGCTTTCTCTTTGCAAGTCATAATTTTGTGGATTAATGGCATTTCTGAAGCAGTCAGATAACTGCAAATAGATAATGAATTAGAAATGATGCTTAAACTAGGCTTTTTCCATAATAACAACAATAATAAAAATTGGGTCAAATAATTGCTAGTAAAGTGACACTGGTGATTGAAAATTTGCTCGTACGCAAAGCCTTTAAAGTGCTCAGCTGTATATTTTTTAGAAGAGGAGAAACTTTGAGGAGCTGTTCTTGCTTAAGGACTTGCTAAGTATATATCTTAATTTGGTTTAAAAAAAGTTAAATACAAAAACAATAACTTTGTATAAGTCATACTCTTAAGTAACCAATATATCATGGATAGATTAGTTATTTGGAGTTAGACTTCTGGCTTCCTTCTTAGTTTAAAAAAAAAACTTTCAGTGGTATATTTCAGAATTTACATGTTTGTCTTCATTGAAGTAACTCTACCTGAAAAGTTTTTAAGGGAGTTTCTGCTGCAGAAATATGAAGAGCAGCAACAAGAGGAGGGGAAATAACAGAAATTACCACAGTAGATTTAAGGTTGCATTGGAGATTTAAAGTTAGCAGAGGCAACAGCATTAATCATGTCCTGCATTACTGCATCAATTACCTGGTTCACTGTGCCCTCAAAGAAAGAGGTCTAATAAATTGTCTTTTGCTGTTGGAGAATATTAGCCATATGTTTATAGGAGACTTTCATTTGCAGAGATATGAAATGATGTTTGACCCAAGTGCTTGTTAAATATGAACGAATGAAAAAATGTATCTATCCACAATCTTTTGAGAGCCTTTTCAGAAAAAAACTTCAGTTAAATCATTTGGTGTCTCTAGATATTTTTTCATTATATTAAAAAAAAAAATCTGTATTTTGTGGTATAAGAAATACATGCATATTCTAAAAGTTAAGCCAAGCAAGTAGGATTTCCTGTTTTCTATGCCTGTTGGGTTCAGGTTGAGACAGGAAATTCAAAGTGTGCACTCTAAAATATTAATGCCTTGGTTGCTACATGTCATTTTAAAAATGTAGCAATGAAGCTGGTGACCAGATCCGGGAGGCTTACAAAGGAGAGCAAAATTTAGTCATTTGAATTTATTGTAACCTATTAACTTGTTGTTGCAATAATTTGAGATAAGGGACAATTTTTTTCTAAAGATATCTTAATGCATTGAACCTTTGTGAGTGTTTGCAGGTCTATGTTAGGAGGAAAGTGTGCTGAAGAATGGTGCACTTTTTCAGTGTGTCTGTTTGGCACTTATGTAGGAAAAATTCAGTCCTGACTAGTGCTTCTGGGTGCTACTGGAATGCAAATCTTAAAACCTGGTCTGATGCCATAGCCTGATCCATACAATATAATATGCAATTATATTACAGTTTCTGGTCTTTTCATTTGAGTAAAAATTGTAATTATAAATCAGAGTAACAGAGTTTTCCCACTGGAAAATATACATATTCCTAAAATAGCTTTCCATATTCCAGTCAGTCCCAAGAATTATCATCAAGCAATTTGATTAAAAGAGTCAGAGCTGTGCTACTGGCAGTTTGCTCCATTTTGGTCGAGCCTTTATTAAAATTCCAATTAAAAATCACCAAGAGCAAGGCTGCTGTTTGTGCTACTTGTCCTGGCCGGTGGAAAGTTTTTGCTTGTTAATTATATTTGAGTATTGCTGTGTAGTAAACCTTGTAGCACTAAGGCCAGAAAGGTATACAAACAGGATTAGGGCCCTGGGGCTCCTGGATAAATTCTTGTTAGTTTCTATAACAGTATTTGGGCATAGATTTTTGTGTGCATCTCCACACACAAGCACACGCATATGGGTGGCTATATTTAGCAGGAATTTGTGTCCTTTCATATATTAAAGGATTAAAATAGCAATAAACTCTGTCTCGGTAGCCACTTACATGTGTTTGAGTTGTTTGCAAAGGATATTCTGACATTGGATGTCCCTATAAACATTAATGAAGTCAGGCTGTATTTTCCTGAGATTCTTACAAAATTAATATTGGACGAAGTTGTGTGTGAAGTATTGTAATGGAGGAGCAATGTGACTATAAATTTTAGAAGCTGTAAATATTGCATAAGGTTTGCAGCCAGTGGATACGGTTAACAAATGCATGTTAGTGGCTGGCTGGAGATAAAGCATTTGAGCGGCTAGTCAGAGGGACAACTGTGATCCTAAGAAGGGCTATCAGATGTGTTTCTAATCTTGCTTCCATGAAGCCAAAGGGATTATGAGAATAATTATAGCCTGTTAGAGTTTGCTCATTAGAATATTCATACAATGACAATAATATTAAACTTGCATCTTTTTGTTTAGCAAGTATACAGCATTTCATATGGGAACTTGAATAATTTTCTATCACTGCTTAGGAAGATGCATCTGCTTTGAGATCAGATTTATTTAATTGTTTCCTCCAATTTGTGTTTTGGCATGAACTCAGTTGTCCACAGTAGTCCCGAATGGCCCCGTTTTCACTGGTCCCAGCCCTGGAGAGCTTGTTGGATAGCTTAGCGGCAGCATGCTGCTAGTACGACCAGCCTTTACAAAGGAACCTCTGATGTTTTGGCCCCTGCCTCCTTCCCGCTAAAGGGCAGTATGGGCTGGATATTGACTCCTCAGAAGGAGCATCATCCTCGGGGGCAGAACAGCTCTGCTTCTGCCAGCCAAGCTGAGCCTGCCCCTAGGGAAGGGGTACATGGACACTGTTGGTGTCGGTTCTAATCCGGGCTGTGACTAAATGCATAATTCCCTTGATGGCTTTAATGAAGTTAACAGCAGTTACTTACCATTATACGCAGCGTTTGCTGTAGGTGACAATGGTAAGATTTGCTGAATTCACAGGTTTATGAAGTGTAGCACTAAAACAGCTTAAGGCTCCATCAGTTCTAGTTCTTCCATTAAGCATAGCTGCAATCTGCAGAATGAATATGGATGGCATCAGAGAAGGTTATGCTAATTAGTTTAGTTGAAGTCATTCCGTGGATCAGATTGTGTAAATTAGTATTTTTAATTCTAATGGGAGGAACAATTGAATGTAACTCTAAAATCAGAGCATCATAAAAAGATATTGCTCACATGGAAATGCGGCTGTATATGATAACAGTAATGAACGGTGTACAAGATATTTAGAATATCACCTTATAGGGAGATATACATGAAACTAAAACCTGAAAGATTAGATCTACTCTGTATATCTAGGTATATATATTTGGTGTCCTACTGTAGAAGTAAAATGTTGTAGCTATTCATGTGTATAGTACAAGAACCTGAGTGTTATGTCTCAAATTTTTAGAAATTAAATTTTGGCATTTTAGCTTTGAAATTAGGACTTCCAGGATGATGCAGAACCAATTGTTTCAAGCCTTTTTTTTTTTTTCTTTTTTTTTTTTTTCCTATTTCACTATAGGTGCTCTGCTCAGTTGAGCAAGTCTTTCTATCTGTGCAATTAAAAGTACCATGCATATCTTTGCCTCTACGATATTTATATACTCTGCTTTTTTCACAGTGACATGTGGAAGCCCCAGGTTAACTTTGCTCCACAGAGAAGCTTTTTTTCCTTTCATTTAATGCTACATTCATGTATATTTTCCTTAGAGGTATTTTGAAGTTCCCAGGCATCTCTTGCACAGTATCTGGGAAAAATCAGAAAGTCCTTTTCTTTTTCTCTCAAACTCTGTCTCTCGCTGTCTTTTTTTTTTTCCTCTCTCTTTTCTCTCTAGGAAACCCATTAATCACTGAAATCGCAAGAAATTTTATCCAAGGAAAAAGTTTATCTTTCTAGATAAACTTTGAAACTTTTCTTTAATCTTTCTAAAATATTTGAGTCACACTGATGATGATCAGTATCTATAGATGACAAATTACAATAAGGACTTCTTACTCTGAAGAGAATTTAAATGTAGGAATGGAACAAATACACTTAAATTAAATGGACAATTCTAGTGTGGTGTGTGTGTGTGTGCGGGGATGTTTATGACTCTTATGTGTCTCATCAGAGTGCCAAGGGACCTAAACATGCATCAAGAACCACTGTTATAAAAAGCTTAAAGTCCAAGCCATAAGATAGCAAGTGTACTAGGATATATCTGAATATCATTGAAGACATGATTGCAGGATATTTAGATGTGCATAGATCATGGAAAAACACTGTGACAGTTCAAATGAATTAGTTAAGCAATTTGTACTCCACCATCACTGAACTGCTACCTATACTAGTTATATTAAAGCTGGTTCAGGTATGTCAGTGGTAGCCCAGATAGACTGTAAGTTCACTGAAGGAAGTAATTTCAAGTAGAACCTGAAATGTCACTCAGACAAAACTTCATTTGCAGAAGAGATTAGCCAAAGATAACCATAAAGTGGTTGAGGATACAACCCTGAGGAGCCGCAGAGAGAAGCCTCTGGAGAGCCACAGAAAGAGGGTTTGGACTGGCAGGAAGAGAACTGTGGCAGAACAGAATAAAGGAAGGAAAAGACTTTAAGCCCTTACTATATTTAAGTGTGCTATCGTTTAATCATTGTAATAGGTAATGCAAAAACATATATGTAGGCCCTAACAGTACTGGGGGCTTAGTAAGTAAATCTGTAATCCTCAGAGGACTTTTGCACTGTATAACCTCTTGTTGAGCCAGTTACTCTCATGAATGTTTTGTAGATAAGATGCATAAGATCTGGTGAATTCAGAAGAGGGCTTTTAAATAGAATTTCAACCTTCAGCAAGGCCTTCCACTCAGGTACTGTACCTTTAAACCTTGAACACTTGGTATGATTCACCTTATAGGCATAGCTTAAGGAATTTATTGGACTGAATATTTCAAAAGCAGCCTAATGCAAGAAGGCTTTAGCTGTCTAAAACAATGTGATAGCCCTGGTGAACTTTGATTTTTATCTTGAGTTTTTGACACAGGTATCACCATGGCTTAAACTGCTGTTTTAAGGGCAGAGGCTGTAAGTGTATATGTCTTCTTTGTGCTAATGTTTGTGAAGATGAACATCTGTTAGACTGCACAGGTTATGTCTGTTAACCTGACATATAAACGTTTATGAAAGGCAACCCAGTAGGATTTTTTTCATCAAAGACTAAAAGGTTTGTCTGCTTTTTCTCTTTGACTTGGTAAAGAGCTTGCTTGGATTCGGTTTCTAATTAAACTTCTTTTATATTGGGATGTTTGTTTCACAGGGAGATTATTTGCAGTAATGCATCATGGATAAACAGACTACAGCAAACCACAGATGAATCTGTCACTAATTCTGGCATTATCAATCACTTTTTAAGCTAATGCACAAAATCTCTGAAGACAAACATTTAACTCTATTCAGTGTGATACTGTATTCAACTGTTGATAAAGAGGTTTTTTAATGATTTTGGATATGTCACGCTCCACTTAGATTTCTCTAGCATTTCCATTGATAAATACTGAGGCATAACTGTCATTTGCATGAATGGAAGCTGTAATTATAAATGTACTTATGGCCTATACTGAAGTCAGACTGTAAAGAGGGATGTTTGCTCATGTAGAAACATAAATAACAGTTAGTGTTCACTCTTCAACATGGAAATTATATTCCAGACCGCTCGAAACACATTTTGTTTTTTAAATAGTAAGAGGAGGCTGAATTTTAATATTTACTATGCTGCAGTTAAATTGTTGATCGTACTGTATAAGTTTGGCAAGAGTAGTGTATCCATTTACCAAACGTGAGAAACAAGTGTGAGAACAGGCTTGGCAAATTTACGGTTTAAACAATAATGAAGGCCTGCCCCACTGGAGAGGACTGATAGAGTCTAGAAAGACGCTGTTGTCCTCAAAACCATGAAGTAACTTTTGAGCTAATCCAAAATTGGAAAAGGTGGAAGGGATTGGAAGCCAGGGTAGAAATTCTTTAGGGATGACCAGCCAGAAGAAAGGGTCTCAGGTCTCCATTTCAACAGTGGGAAGTCTCTAATAGGTTTAGAGACTTGCAACCTGCTAAGGGTTTTGCCTTCAGAAGTGGAACTTGAGTGCTTTCGTGTAAATTAGAAAATGTTCCAAATGTAGCTGATCTGAGTATAAAAATGTACAAATACACAATAATAAATGCACTAAATGGAATCTTAAGTTGGCAAGGAAGCACTCAATTTCCATTCAAATTTTAATCATTCAGTAGGAAATATTGACGCTTATAGCAGCCACCAAAATACATAGGCATTTGGGAGGTGGTGAGATGCTTAGCGATGGCTTAATTTGGACACTGGATCAGTTCCTAATCGTGGAAGATTTACTACCCAAAAGAACAGCTGTACCATGATGTGTTCCCAAGTGAAGGTGTGGAGATGTATTAGCTGCTTGTTTTGTTGGCATTATTTGAGGAGCTTAGACTGAAGCAGCCCTTTAGCTAGCCCAGAGGCTTCTGAAATACCTTGAGGCCGTATGGATTTGAGAAATGTGTATCCCTTTCCTTTAGTTACTGTAGATGTTGGAGTGCCTGAGAGCTCCAGCCATAGTCTTAATGATACTATGAACAGTACAGAGACTGAACTAAGATATTTCTCAAAGATTTTACAATCTAAACTTCTTCCTTCTCAAGTGCCTCATAAATGTTATTCCAATGAACAAAACGGATCATTTGATAAAACTGCTGAGTAATGCCATCAAAATAAGGCAATTGTCCAATGAAAAGTGTATTTCTCGAGTTTGAAATGAGCAAAATAGTGTCTCTGGTGGAATCTTCATTTTTTATTTTCAGTATTGATTTTTAATATTATTTACTTCAAAACAGTGTTTTGTAAGTACTGTATGAGTTTGTCATCTATGCAGTCACAGTAGATGCAATTTCCAGGCTCCTTTTAAAAACATACTAGTACCTGCTTTGATTTCTGTGATGTACATGCTGTAGATGAACTGTAACAAAATTTGTTAAGTGAGTAACGTGGAGGATCTATTTTATAGCCAGATGGTGTACTTCATATTCTGTATACTAAAGTTGGCACTGTGGGTAATTTATTGCAACAAAACACATGAATTATGCATAGTCATTCTCCACAGCCAATAACTAAAAAAGCTTTTTTTGACTCGCTAGGTTTTCAGCTAAATACTGTAAACAAAGGTCACATAGAGATTTGTTGTTTGACCATGCTTCAAGTTGTTGTCAGCATTGGGATTAATATCTTTCAGTTTTTATACTGCTGCTAAAACATATTTTAACCAAAATGAAGTATAGGCATTCTTTCAAGTAATTTAAAAATGAACGGTCCATTTGCTATTGGGTGACAACTGAATTTAGTTTCCGTTCCAGTGTTAAATAGCATTCCCCCTTTTTAATGACAATTGAAGTTGTTAAAATTGCTTGAAACACAAAGCGACAAAACTGCATCATATTTTTGCTGGTATTGCCTTACGTAACAAAAATTACATTGTAACTTTTATGTTATTTAACTTTATAGTTATCTTTGGTGCTGAAAATCTTTGGAGTAAATGCAATGCTCACAACCAGAAAATAGATTCGAGGCCTTTTTAATTAGGGTCAAAGGACTGAATTACTCTGAATTATTGGACCACAAAGTCCTACTGGAATCCCTTGTGCCATTCTCTGCAAAGTTCTCCCCAGAAGTTGTTGCTAGGAAACAGCATCAAGTGTGTAGCTGCTGGAGAGCAGCTTCTCCTTTACCCTCTGTGACAAGTTCAAAACTGAAAAGAAAATACTGTGTTTTACCAATATTTTCAACAGGTATCTATGTGCTTATGTTTTTTTGAAGAATAGTCAGAGATGTGACGGATGTCGTATAGGTGGATGAAATGCAGCCCATTGGAAGCATAGAGGACATACTGTCACTTAAGCTTAAAAAGCAGCTCTTCACTTACTTTTATGATTCAGATTGTTGGAACAATTCCTCAAAACTAAAAGTTATGTTTCCAGTTTCCAAATCCATTCTAATTGGTTTGATGCATGAATTAGCAGAATAATTGATTGACACCAAGATCAGTAAGCAAACAGTGAGCTAAAAGAATCAGATTAATGAAAACATGTGGTAATTACAACTGTGAAAAAACAACTCAGAATTTATAATGTTGCCTGGGGGCAAATAATCAAAAGTGTTATCAATGAACAATTAGTGTTAATAACAATCTCCTCCTATGTATAGGATTACCATGCATAGTTGCAGATGTGTTTTAAATGAAAGATTTATTGCAAGTTTCCTGCCTAAAATGTGCGACGTGTTAAGAACATTGTTTGTGATAACAAATAAAATCAAAGCAATTCCTGCAGAATGCTTCATGGCAGAAGATCAAAGTTTATGTATGCTTTTCATTTACATTCTAAAAAAGATTAATTTCATGCCCTTCATTACATTATATTAATCGTTTTCCCTAGTATGTGTGTTATTAATGAATATTCTTATAAGGACTGTCAAAATACTGGTTTGTTAATAATTGAAGTAAAAAAACTTTTATGGCTATGAAAACCTCTACATATCGTAACAGCATCAAAAAGTCATGTGTGACAAAATGAAAGTAGGAAATGCCTACTGCATAAAATTTAAAAATCGGTCCCTGAGGGCGGGTAGTTCTGAAGAGCCAGTGTTTTGGGGAGTGCAGCTCTTTATCTCTCTAAAATCCCCTTTCCTCCAGCACAGCAGCAGAGGGGTCCAAGACCTGTTCAGAAACATAATGAGAGCCTCAGAAAGCTGTGGTATGGAACAGTACTGCAAGAAAATCTTGAGGAAGAAGGAAATAATGATGGCTACATGGTTGCCATTTTAATAACAAATTCTGCTGTTAATTATTCTCCAAATGCATTTTTGAAAAGCTGTAGTTTATTCACTCTCTTTTAAAGTTTCTGTAATTGCAAAACAAAAGTTAAAAAGTTTTGTATGTTCCTAGGCAAATAATGTGATATTTCATGTGTTTGTGCAAAGCTTACTCCTACAGCTTTCAGAAGAAGCAAATTATCCTAGCCTTGCCTTTACCATAGTTTAGATGCCTAGAAGCTTACAGGCCGTGATTCTCCAACTTCCAGATCTCACTTGCCCTTTGAACATATGCAAAATGATGTGAAACAAAAATCCAGCATTCACTTCAGCAAGACTAATTTCTTCTCTGAGTGCTGGAATCTTTACCAAAACCACACTTGAGCTTGAACCCTCCTGCACCAGCTTCTGGGTACGCATTGGCAACGATGTTGAACAGGGTTTTTACTAGGGAAGGCTTTGGAGTAAGGCAACCAAAACAGTGCTTTCATGAAATTACTTTAACATGTAAATGGAAGTGAACAGTCAAGATAAAGATCAGGGAGAGAAGAGGAAGCTTACAGAGTTTAAAAATTGCTTAAAACTCACATGCTTCATTAATGATTGTACCTGCTCATCACAGTTTTGTGTTTGTGTAAGTGTATGCACAGACTTTGGAAGTAAATCTCCTTTGGAAGAGGCAGTTGTATTTTTAGTACAATGATCAGCTACAGCCAAAAATAATAGGTTTTACTTGATAAGCATGCAAGATAGAACTAGACACTGCCTTGCCCAAAATGTATAGTTTCTTTTGTTTTTAAGTGAATGGCCCAAGTAGGGTGAAAACCCCAAGTGTCAGTCTCTCTCTCGCGCTCTCTCGCTCTCTCTCGCTCTCTCTTTCCCCCTTCCCACCCCCCCTTCCTTCCAAGTGCCTGGAAGAAGTGTTCCTTGGGTCATTTGACAAATTGTTGTTTCAGCCTATTGTACTTTCCTACAAAATAACAAATTTCTGCTTCCATAGAAATTTAAATTCTACATTTTAAAGAGAACTTTTCTGGCTTTCAAGATTCTGTTGGAAAATTTCTGTTGAAATACCACTGTTGATAATACAGTTGTTTACTCTACTGGCAACATGATTAATCCTCACTTTTAATGGTAGTTACAGCAATATTCACTTCCTCAGAATAATGTCATTAAGATTTAAACAAGGAATTAGTAAACAACTCTCAGCTGTTGTGCAAAACATTTGTGTAGTAATGCATATTCATGAATATTTCATACAGTAACACTTTTATTAATTTGGTTTTTGCAGAGAAACAACTAAATGATGTTTGGCAAATAATACAGTTTTTCATGGCTGGTGTCAGTGATATATGAATCTCTTTATGCGTACTGTCTCATTGAGCATCATAAAAAAGCTGATTTACAGAAGCTTTATGTGTCATTGAGGTAAATGGTTTTTCATGTGTGTTCTATATGTAAAAGGACTAAAGAATCAAGGTCAAAGAATTATAGAAAAAGAACCTAGAGAGGTTAACTTGTTCATTCCTTTTCCCAAACATAGCAACAATTCCTAAACTGTGTAATCTCTTCTTGATTTCAAATAGTGGAGATATCAAAAGTCTGAGGCAGTCTATTCTTATGATTAATTGTCCATACCATGAAAAAGCTTTTTTCCTACTCTCTAACATATAAAGATCCAACTTGGAGTTGGCACTGTTTTGAGGGGATTGGACCAGAGGACTTCCAGAAGAGCATAAAAATCACAGAACCATTTAGGTTTGTGTATACCAGAATTTCTAGCTCTGCAATTCAAGACCATTGCTATTTATCCTATATACATGCTAGATATATTATTCCCTTTATCTTTGCAGCCACCTCTTACACATTTAATGCCAGTGCTCTAGGTCCCCTTGGTCTGATACTATTTTCACTGTAAATTCCTGGAATTCTTTTATGTTGTATTTTACAAACTTGTGGTCCACCTAATCCACCACCTTTCTTGGAGTATTCATAGTTGGTTTGGGTATGCTTTATTGTAGGCCTTATTGGTAATCAGTAGGACAGAAGGCTTAGTTTGTGTCTAATATACAAAATATTATGTATATAATCCATTATAATACCTATTTTTTTCTGTAACAGTATGATACAGCTGAGGGATGTTCAGCTTATAATCTATTACAATTCCAAGATTTTTTTTCTTCGAGAAGATGGCTACACAACCAGCTGCTATGCATCTTGCATTTGCACAGCTGGTTATTCCTGCTGAAAGTATAAAGACTTGTGACTTACCCTAGAATCATGTTCTTTCACTTCCTGAGACCTGTACTGTATTTCCTTGTCTTGATTAAAAAATGTAAAGTATGACTGAGTGAACAGCATTTCTGAAGTCAAAATATGAAGTTACTACTTCCCATCTCACCTGCAAGATGCAATTATCTTATTTGAACTGAAATAACATTGATCCATGTCATGGTTCCAAGTGCTTTTAGGTAGTTTGATCATTTTGATTCCTAGAAAATAAAGTCAAGCAGTTTAAGGTTCCTTGATTTTTCTCTTTTCCACTTTCTAGAAAAAGCAAGTGAGTAGGTTTACTGAACACTGAATGTGTCCAGAAACTTTATGCATCCTCCAAGTTTTGAGAGGGTGTGGATTCAGTGAGGTGCTAAACACTGTCATATCTCTCAAGCAAGTTCAGCTAAAAAAATGTTTAAAACCATATCTATAAATGAATTGTTGATCTGGCATAAAATTATACAGCTGACATAACAGGGTTTATATTTTTTTCAAGCAAGCTGGACATGCATGCAGGCACCTTTTAAGACTTCAGTAGAGTATCAGCCTTGAGGGGAAATGGGAATGTTTTACTAGTGAATTTAATTTAGGTATAACTAGATTTTGTGGGGTGGTCAATAAGCAGAACCTGTTAGTCAGACCAGTGAGGGCAGCTTCAGTCTTAATTTTGGTGCTAATTTAATTTAGTGCTACTCCAATGAACTTCTAGAAGGAAGAAAGCTGTTCCTTAAGCTTTTTCTGCTTAATGCCCGCTTAACTAGCGGAACTATTAACCTTCTCTTGTAAGAAATCAGATTTGATTTTTTTCATCACAATAATTTGATAGAACAATTCCACTTTTCATGCTGAGAATACAGGCTAGGCTTCACTGATGTTTACAAAATCCTGTAAAGTTTTTTTTAATGGACTTGGGCAGGGGGGAGAACTTTAGCTTGGCTCTTTACATACATGAGAGCCCCTAAAAGAGGGGAGTAATATGAAAGAGGAATAATGTGCTCAAGTTGGAATATCTTTAAAGAAAGTGTGTGGTGGGTTTTTTTGTTTATTTGTGTTTTAAGAAGTTGTTTGCATCCCGAGCTGGGAAAATACAAACTCTTCTCAAGCCAGGGAATGACCTGGATTGTATGTTTTATACCTCTTAACGTACGGCAGATCCTTACACACCCACCTATGCATATTGATTTAGTAAAATGGTTTTGCAGGCTGATACAAATCAATATTTGAGTTGAAGTTCAATCATGTTTTTTATGCTTAACAGCCCAATACAACTTTCTTCCATCAATTTGTTTAATGACTTTTTTACCCTAATACTTTGATATCCATCCAGTTATTGGTAGTGTCTCTGTCTAACAAAATCTGTGAATTGTTCTTACTTAGTCATTAACTAAGCTGTTTAAGTGTTAGTTGATGATTTTGTTGATGCATGATTTGTTTTGCTTAACCTAGTTAAACCATTTCTATACTGTTGTGTGCAGCCATATACATGAGGCTTTAAGCGAACTCTGGAGAGGGTATGTGCTTAGGAAGCATTTTCCTGTGCACTCTGCTCAGGAACGGATTATGAATTTGGGACTGGATCAGGTTAGAAGTCAAGATCTTTGATTTTTGTTCCTTTTCCAGTGACTCACTTTCTTCTCCTCTTTTGCCTTCATTTAACTACTCAATGAAAACATTGAATATAATTGTCAAGTGTTTTTCAGAATTTTTAATTAAAATATAGAGCAATCCTGGAATCATAACACCTGTACTACTATAGGGGAGTGTTTTTAATAAGAAAAAAAAATGCATCCAATTATGCTATTTGATGATCTTTATGCCTTGCCTCTATGGCAACTTTCCATATAGAATTTAAAGGCCTCAGGATTGTTTACCAACGAAAAATATTAAGAGTTACTATTAAACTTGTACCAGCTTTACTTCAACCCATTAACTCTAGCAAAGTCCTCTTACAATTCATCGATGTTCATGCTCTTGAAATACTTGTATATGGTAATTGTGCCTTCATTTAGTCTTTATATAGTCAAGCTATACATATTATTTCCTATAATCTTTCTTCATAAGTTATTTTCTCCATGCTCATAATTACTTCTTTTGCAGTTCTCTTTTGCCTTACAATTTGTTAGTCTTTTCCTTGTGCATAAGCAGCTGGAACTAAACGCATTCTTCGTGATGCAATTATGCTAGTGTTTTATAAATAGAGAATAGCACCTTTTTAATTCATCATGTGATGCTGCATCTTTTCAAGCAATCATTTGCGAAGAAAAAATATTCATATGCAGTTATAGCATATTGTTGTAGACAGCTTGGATTTAGAGTATTTATCTTCCTTCCCAGTGAGAAAAGTGCTTTGATTTTTTTTTCCCCACATTTGTTAAAAAAGTGAGGCAATTAAAATGAATAATTATAAAGTTTAACAGAACAAGAAGATCTCCAATCCCCATGGATAAGTGTAACCCCTCCCCCTCCCCCAGCTCTTGTTAAAGTATGTAAATAAGCAAAGGACATCCTGCAGCCACTTTCATTAGCTTTTGGTATCACCAGGAAAATCTGAACATTGTTAAAATGTGTGACCTATATACGGTGGAAAGGTAGCTTTTCAGTTGTCATGGATGGAAAGCTTGAGTTTTGTGGCAGCTATACCTTAAAGACCTTATTAATAATCCCAAATGAAAGGATTTATGGGCAGTTGCCTGTTGTGAAATTCAGATGACAAAGTCAGGGTCCTGATTGCCACCTCCAACTTGGAGCAACTGTGTGCTACATACATGTGCTGTCTATAGTATCGCTGGAATGAAGCCCGAATTAGTTAAGGTGAGTCATAATCAGCACTGTGGGCTAGAGAAACCAGCCTATCACACCTGCTTTTTTTCTTTTTTCTTTTTTCTTTTTTTTCCCCTCCTTCTTCTAAGTTTGTTTTTTGGAAATTGTGTTGTATTTTCCTGAGCTCTGTCGCAGTATCTTTTGGTCAGTAGATGGAGTAGCAGGTTATAAACTTGTCACTTTTCCCATGTGGCGTAGCTTTGACGCTTACTTGGGTCGATAATGTAAAATTTTAGTTTAGACATATTTAATTTATATTAATAAATTCAGACCAAATCCAGTGGGCTTTAAGCATGTGACTAGTTATTTTTAAATTTAGTATATAATATGAGTGGTATTGGACATAAATTAGTAAATGACCAGTCCCGTAAGCAAACTTGGATAAAGTGAATGTTTGCGAGTGTTTAACTGATTACACCAGAGTGTTTAACTGAAATGGAAACAGATTTATTGAGTTTTTTTGGAGAGTCATTCTAAAAGTAACTCAAATTAGAAACCATTGCTACTTGCATAAATTGTATCAAATTCTGCATGTAGTTACACCAAAATAAATTCAGATTTCCTTTCGTGTACATACAGCTATTAGCCGTGTATGCCAGTAAAACTCTGCAGGAAAGGAAGTTAGCTAACATACTGAAGAGCACTGTAGAAAGATGATCCTTCAATACATGCTGCTTGATTGAATCTTAAAGTATATGAAAAGGCCCTTATGCTAATCTCAAGCATGAACTCAAGAACTAGCAAGTCAGTTTAGTAATTAAGAATCATATACATTATTTAGAATCTATTTAAATTCAGTGTCTTTGCATTGCTAATTAATGTTTTGCCCAACACCAGCCACGTCTATGGTGAGTTGGCATCCACCCCTGAGTGGAAGGAGCATATGCAATACTGCTTATAAGGCATGCAATATATTCAATGGAGTTAAATTCTCTTTGAGCTGTTACAGAGCAAAAGCTGGTACTCGGGCTGCTTTAGGCTGTAGAGGCTACTTTGGCTCCTAGAAGACCTGGGAGTATTTATTTTTTCTCTCAGAAGGGGAGGGGGGTGTAGATGAATGATGTGATGTGACTTCGGAGGGGGCTTTCTTTTTTGTGAGTCTTGGCTCAGAGGAAGGTTTTCCTAGGCAGACTTGCATGCTAGTTGTCTTGGCCATATTGACCAATTCTTTCTGTTTTGTTTCTGTGTAATGCCTAGAATATCAATTTATATATTCAGACCAGTAATTTATTGGACTACATGCAGTAGATATTCCACTGTATTCTGGATGAAGCACAAAAGCTTTGAAAATCTCTTGAAAGTATCTTATACACAAGATATAAATAGCTTAAATAGCTCTTCCTCTGGTATTTACAGCATAATGCAGAATGCAAAACCATTTTCAATATGTGCGCCTTACCTTTTTTTCAAATACAGCTGAAAAATATAGGCATATATCAGTAAATCTGCCTATTGTATGCAGCACATGTTCTTATGAACTGATATTCTTCCTGTAATACAATATAGTTACAAATTCTCCTCTGACAAATTTTGAATACCTTCTGAATTGCTTATTAGTTAAATGGTTTATGGTTGGTGAAACACAATTAAAAAGTTGAATCTGTGTGAGCTAAGGTTTTGCTTCATCAATATTTCCAGTTTTCTGAATGAAAATTTATGAATTTATTGATGATTTATTGTCTCTTTGGAAAATTCATTTTGTGCCAGTAGAGCATTACAAAAGTCACCAGATCCAGCTTTTATTGAAATGAATCACAATTTTCTATTTGATTCAAGTCAAAATGGTACTGGTTCTAAAATATTAAAATGCAAGATCTATTACTGCCTCCCACCTTTTAAGCGAAAGAAAATTACAGGGGACTTTACAGCAATTTTTGTGACGTGGTGGGATAATCAAAATTTAAAGCTTCAAGGTCAAATATACTTTCATGGGTGACTCAATTACTGCTCAGTTTGATGGCAGTAGAGGAACAAGGGTGCTTGAGCTTTAAGATTGCTGGGTTTTCATTATATAACTGGAGCATATTAACAGGAAACTGTTAAATACAATTTATGTGTGAATAACCCAATTGGTAGGCACATTGGCTCCATTGTGTGAGGGATTAAATAAATGTAATACTTTCACATTATTATTCACTGAATAGAATTTTTTTTTATTAAGTTTTGGTAAAAATGTGCATAGCTATATTGTCAAAGTGACATGTCTGTTTGTGACATGTCTGTTTCCTTAAAAATTAAGGCTATTCTGAAAAAATTGTGCTCTAAAATTTATAATGCTAGTAGTTGAATTTGGGAGTTTTCTTTTTCTTTTGCATATTCCATTTTCACTTGCTTTCTTCTGAGCAGTCTGTATGCTTGTAATTTTGATCCTCTTATATGTCTCAACAGCCACACAATTTATAAGTCCTTGGTAAATACTTCCGTAAATCTTTAAGTGTTCATTTATAAACCATGGAAATTTGTGTCATTTTACAGCTGAATAGATGCATAAATATGAACTCTAGTGCCAGTTTAAAATATTCTCACCGCCATGCCAGAAGGTCATCACTGGTTTTACATTTGATGTCATAGCCATTTTCAGAAATCAAGAGTCTAAATTACCTTTATTTCAGCTTATGCCAATGTACTCTGCCTTTCTTCTGTTTGTCAGTCTGTAATTTACAGCTGCATTTGTCACCTCTGTTTCTGGCCCAGGAGCTTTGCTAAATATACTTACACAGAGTAAATGAAACGGTGTCTGAATTGTCCTTCTTTCTTTCAGTGGGTTGGCAGAAACACTCTTTCTAGCTGGATGACTTTCTCCAGCAAATTGTTTGCCGTAGTTGTTAATCTTATTTTGTTGTCATTGTCATTTGAGAATCCTAACATGAGATACTGCATTTTAATTCCCTTGGAGAAAAACATGCAAATATATTGTAATGAATGCAAGTTTTGAAATAGTCCTGCTAATGTAAAAATACGCTCAAATTACTGGTGAAAGTTTAGCCCAATCAAACAAAATATTAGCTATAAAAAGTAGTTATTAAGGTAGTGCTCTGTTCTGGACACTGTACTGTACATGAGGCTTTTCCATCAACTGCTGTGTAGGCATAGGCACCAGGTCAACACCATGCAGCTTCTCAAACAGTGGCTGGGATCATCCAGTTACTGTGTGTCCTTCTCCTCCTGATCTTGCTGATCACGTGCTGTGAAGCTTCGGGCAGAAACCTCTCCTTGGCTTGGTTGACTTGCTGTTACTGGCTTTACACCAGATTCGGATGCAGGTCCATATCTAGCAATTCTGAAGGCTGTTATCATCCTTATGCCTGACAGATGTATTGCCCTACTTGACATCTAACAACAATTCATCATTAGCATTTTAGTGGAATTTAAGCCATAAATGTGAAACAGCATTCTCAGAGCATTACTGGAGAAAATGCTGTGTTCGTTCTCCTTCAGTTTTGGAAGTAAGAGCATAGACATATAATCCAGCATTGTTTAAAACAAGTTTAAAAATCAGAGAGAGGCTTAATATCTGTAATCAGATCTTCAAGTTGTTTCTTCCTAATTATCTGGTATTTTATTACTTTCTAATGCTGTATATGCTATATCTGAATATAGCATATATATGTTCTTGAATTATCTAGACAACAGAATTCAATGTGAATGGATTTGTTTTACATTTATTTGAAGATTCTAATAATGGTTAATACCTACAATTCTCTTGTAAAAGAATAATTTCAGTAAATAAGCCCTTAAAAAGGATCAGAAAAATATCATGCATGTTTTTCCTTATAATGTATTTCCTCAGAAAGCATAGAAGGAAGGGCACTACAAAAAAAATCACTAAGGAGAATAAAATAAAATAACCTAGAGGACAGACATTCACCATCATCAACATATTTATGATTTTTCAATATTTCACATCCTCAGTCAGCAAAATACCTAACAGCCGTGTCCACGCTGAATTGATAGGAGGTCACGTGAGAGCATTCTTGAAGGTAAAAACTATTATGAGGTTTCCTGCTGAATTAGGTCCATGTCTTTGAACAAAAGATTTACTGATTCTTTCTATTTTTTTTATGGCAAAGTATTATCTAAGTTGGCAGGCAGCAAATGAGGAAAGGGAGCTTGCATAGGTATACGTTTCTCTTTGAAGGCCTCCATGCTGAGGCAGGACTAACACTTTGGTAAATGAGCTGTCATTTCTCTCCCTTCTGCAGTCTGCAAAGCTAGTAATCTTTAAACCATATTGGTCCTCCCTTGCACTCTCCAAGTGCAAAGGGACGAGATGGCAAAAATTTGAAACAGAAATAAAAGCATTAAGCAGATATTTCATTAAGTCTAATGTTAGATAGGTCTTCTAGATGTAATATTTTGGCAATGCTTCACTCTTTACTTAATGGATGCCAAGCATTTTAGCCTCTGCCTAGTCACCGCTAATAAAAACAACAGAACTTCAAATGCTTTCCATATTCTTTTATTGGGTTGAGAAATAAAAGCCTCATAGCTTTGTTTACTTCCTTCCAGTTTCTTTGCTGTTGTTTTTGCTGGACTGTGGTCGGTAAGAAAAGTGCTTGTGTAGACTGGATATGTGTGAACACTGGCATGGGACAAAATCCAAGATATATTTATCTTCCAGAAAGCATCAAGCTAAAGCCAAGATTCAACTGAGTAACTTCTTTCCCTTCAGGAAAATTAACATGTGCCTTCTGCAAGTTTCCTTCCAAGGGATTTCTGCAGCATTCCGCTGGCACATAGTTACTGAAATTATCCCTGGTATAATTTACACGTGGATTCAAACAACATAAGTTTAAAGGTACCCTTTCTCATCAATCAGTTATCCAAATTGCAAAGCCACTGTGCATAATTTGAGTCAATTAGCAACTTAATAGTTTGCAATTATCTTTATTGTTGCTTCCCTGTGTAAGGAATGTTGGAGGAAGCAAAATTTGTATAGTTTTATATCTATATGAAAATCTAAGTATTTTGTCATGAGACCACTGCAAAATGTGATTTGACTTGGAATTACTTCCGGTATCTGCCAAAAAAACTTTTGGTAGATAGAGCAAATATTTTGTTCCCTTTTAAAGGCTGTTATGAATTTCTTTTTAAACTTTTACAGATTGTTTTTAAAAATGTGTATTTCCAGATGTGATAGTTAATGCTGTAATTCTGATTAATTATGTCAATACAGATGTCTGTTTCATGGAATATTCTTCCAAAAGTTGCAATTAGATCTGCTTTAGCAAGGAAATCTATTACAGTATCTATTAGAGGAAGTCTGTATAAATATGTAATGGATTCATTTTACATTAGCATCCATGCCATATTCTAATACAAGTGCTAATTTGAATGCTTCAGTTGATTTTAAGTTACTGTGAATGTGCTACAGTAGTGTCTTTCACCTTAATCTTCAATGGTCAAAGCAAATGCACTGCTGTTTGAACATGCTGTTCCTCTCAGATCATTCCATGAGCTTGGAGTACATAAGGCAGAAAAAATTGCACAACTCTGGTTAAGAAAATACGTTTCTGCATGGTGCCTTGGAAGTAACACATAGTTCTGTGCAGGGGGATGGAGTTCTGTTGAAGTAATAAAATAATTGAGAATTTGTGCAATAGCTTTAATAATTGAAAAGCTTGGGTCAGATTTATGGTTACCTGAGCATCTAACCATGCAGCTGGGCATCAGTTTGGTTTTCCAAAAGGCACCTATCCAAGCAGTGGATCTAACTCACTTTAAAATCGACAGTTGTACCCTGTTTAGCTGCCTTTTAAATATCCCTGCACATTCCTATTTACTTCTGGAAATTGTGCTGTTTGGGTGTGAATCCTATGAAAGAAGCATTACGCCATTATGTCAAAGCAAAGAGATCAGCCTGTTTTCTTTGCCCAATTTTTATATGCTACACAAAACAAAAAATAGCAGGCCCTTCATGCTGCTTAGGAGCCCAGTTCTCAAAAAATTTTATCAGTTTAATCAATAGTAAAGTTTTGTCTCAAACTCTCATGAGTGTCATTTTGAAGGAAGGGGCCTCGTGAAAGCTGGGGCCGTGTGCCCTCATGTATATTTAAATGCCTATTACCTTTTTTTTTTTTTTTTTTCCCCTGTGTCTATAAACACACCATGTATTGTTCCTGGAAATACAACTACAGAAAAATGCTTTTTCTGGGAACAGTGTTACAGAGCAACGTTGATTGGCTGACTAATTAGTGTCATTCCCAGCAGTACTATCTCCGGAAGAATTTCCGAGAAGGAGCTGACAACATGGTGAGTCGGTGTATGCCCAAGCTATGTTGGCATTTTACTCCCCCTCCCATAACTCAAAGTTAGGGCTGTGACAAATGGCAGTTATGAATTTATATTTTTTCTAACCATAATTAGCTGCAGGAGAACTCTGCTGCTTTCAGTTCAGCCCTGGATCATATTTTATGGCTTTTTTTATAGGAAAAACACCAAGAAACTGAACACAATACCAATTACTTTAGTTGGCTGCCTGCATGCATTACTTCTGTGTGTGTAGAACGCTAAAATATTAAATCGGTCATGTACATCTAATTAACAAAAAAAGTCTGTTGTTAGGGGTGAGAATTGATCTCACTGGTCCTGCAACACATCTCTAAATCAACCTATGATGTATGAAGATATCTTAAGATGATAATTAGTGGAAAAATCTCAAAAAATAAAACATAAAAAAAATCAGCAATTGAAGTTCAGGCAAGCAATGAGCATAACTAAGGGAAGTAAAAGTAATAATTTATCATTCAAGGTTTAGTTTAATTTTTCCATGGTTGGAAATGAGACTCCAGAAGGTAGTCCGCATCCTTTTTTTCCCAAGAGGTTAAATGTTCTTCAGTTAAAAAGATCCAGGAATGCAGCTGCCCATGGCAACTGTAACGTGTGTGTTGATGTCTGATGAGGAATAAGGAAGCGTGCAAACACTGAGTATGCACTTTATCAAATAAAAAAACAATGTTGCAGGTAGCCCAGTTGAGCTACAAGTGCCAAAAGAAGACTTAAGGCTAGAAATCAACACTAAAAGTGCCTGTTGCATTTAGCAATTTGAGAACTGAATTTTAAGAGTACATCCAGGTTTCACTCTTGCGTGCTGGCTGGGACTGGCTGTAGCAGCACATCTAAGCTTGCGACACTGGGTTTGGTAGGAAGGACTTGATAGGTGGGGGCCAGGGTAAGCTGCTTCAGATAAGGTTGGATGATATTTGAATCCACTCTTGCTTTATTCAGAAAGCATCTTTTGTACAGTTGAGTACAGTTTAAGCTCATAGTCTTCATCTGAAAGTTCTGTTGTGTTGATGTGTCTATGCTAACATAGTTTTATTTGCAAAACATCTGTTGTTCTTCTGCTCTTCCCTAAGGACTTTTGCTGATGTAGCAATTTGGATCAGCTGTTGATATGGTTTATTTATATGTTTGTTTATTGGCAAGATTTTAAAATCAGAAAATCCAGTTAGGTTGGATACAATTTATGCAGCCAAAAAAGAAGAAGAAGAAGGAAAAAAAAAGCTTAATATGCCTAGATGGCTAAGATAAAATAGAATGCCAAGTGTGTTTTCCTAGTATGGCTGTATCTAAACAAGAGTCTGAACTCTTGGTGGTGTTCATATGTTAAGGAAAAATATGAGAATCCAGTTTTGTTGTGCAGGCAGGTTTCTAGGGTGTGGAATACTGATGCAGGGTTTCAAGGTGCTAATTTTGGTTTTGCTGTTGGTTCATTTGCGTTTTTGGTCGAATAACTCATCGTTCCATTTTTGCCTCAAAGATGCCTGAGAATATAAAGGTTGGAAGGCTTGTTGTGTGCAAAGCTAAATACATCCTCAGTGTTTGTCTGCGTTCCTAACCTGAAGGACTCTTGTGCTGCTGGTGCCCTTGGTGGAACATGTCAGGATAGAATTTTTTTTCATCCTTGCAAGGATGTGACTTAATTGACGACTAAGCCAGATTGTTGGACAGGCGTGATACTGATCAGGGTACTGATTTTTTTTTTTTTTTTTTTTTTTTTTTTAAATGTGGCTGCCCTTCTGTTCCCAAAAATTCACTGTAGAAAGTAATGAAATAAAACAGTGAAAATAGTTGTGAAGAATCAGTCTGAATTGTCTGCAGCTTATGAATTTAAGTTGCCAAGAGGCCTTCTGCAGTCTCACCAGTTATCACTTTTGCACATGTTGAGCCTTTGCTGCCTGCCAGCAGCAGTTCAGTAAGTTCTGCACAGGATTTTCTCCTGAATCAATCCAGTCTAAGCCTATAGTAGAGCTACTGATGTATTTTAATGAATTCTGTTTCACATTTTCCCATTTATACTGCAGTTTATATACTGTCCTTAGAGATTTCTGTATTCATCTTATCTGGCTTTAGAAGAGTGCTGGAGAATCCAGTAAATGACAGCTGCTGTGTTTTTAAATTTTTCTGCAAGGTTTCTGCAAGATAACATTGCAGGACTGGAGGGTTCTTTTTTCTTTTCTCTTTTTTTTTTTCCCTCCCAGAACTGAATCCTAGGACAAATTATTCTGTTGTTTAGCAACTAACAGCATGTGTACAAATTTCCAACAACATTCAAACCAATAAGAAACATGCTACAAATTACATAAAATGAAAAGGTTGTTTTTCCAGTGAAATACTTGATTTAGGATAAATACCACATCTTAGATACGAAGGGGACACCCTGAGTCATGAAGCTTATGGTCGCCAGTGGCACAGCCAACCAGATCACACCACACCATTAATATATGTGTCAAGCTGTTTTAAAAGCGGTTATTTTTTTCACCTCCACCACTCTTACAGAAAGGCTGCCTTAGAAGTTCATTCAGACCCCTGCTTCTCATTGCTAGTATTTATTAATGACTATTTGTTCTTATGCTTAGCTTTTCACCTCCTGCTTGTGTTTATTCCTTTCTTCCTTTCTTTCCACCCACGGTGTGTTTTCTTTATAAAATAGGTCACTGGCAATTTTTTAAAAAAATGTTCTGTACAGATGATGGAGCAGATTAATAGACTAAATTACAGTAGCAGCACAGGACCTTCAAACAGAGATTCTTCTTTTCAATAACTGAAAATCTGGTTCTTCTTGTCCAGAAAACAGAACAAAGAATACAATTAGTATTGTAAAATCTCAGTGAAAATCTTAGTGAAGCATTTAATTCTTCAGATTTACCGTGGCACTGTGCAGGAAAAAGTGATGCACCAAACTGAAGGTCTAGATATGCTCTAATTCCTCTGTGGCACATATCCCAGCAAGCATCCTTCTATCTCAGATCTGTAGCTTGACAGGGAACAGCATCAATGCTGAAGCTTTTTCCCAGTTTGTTTTCTTGCAGAAATGCTTCTTAGTTTTGGGGTTTATTTGTTCAAGAAAACCACTTTTCTATTAAATTCTGCAGAATGCCTCAGATGAGGGGATACTTTACTTTTATGGCTCTCGATAAACAGTTTCACTGTTATACCCCACTGAGAGCATTGTCTTCTATTGGTAAAATCTGAAGTTCTCCAAGTACTTATTGTGATCACCTGTTACAGACCTCTTTCCCTCCTGTATGAATTTCATGTCTTCTCCCAGCCCAGGGACAATCTTGGAACTTCTAAACTCGGAACTCAGAAAACATAATTAAACTAATAATGTTATCACTGGAATATTTTCTTTTGCAACTGTGTCACATCCGTGCATTACAACTTCTAAATGCATACACATCATTTAAGTGCTACTATCTCTGGAGCACATAGGTCTAACAGTGGTCATCCCACTTGCTGTAACAGTAATGTACAAATTGTAAGAATAGCAGCTTCACAGAACTATGTCTCAAGTTGCATAATTCCAAACATACGCTTACTTTGTTTTTGTTATTCATTACAATTGCTTGACTTACCTCTTTATGTATTTTCTTGTCTCGCCTATGCCCAATCTGTGTAATCCAAACTGAGCCTCCTGAAAGTGGTGCACAAGGTGATACGATTAGTTTGAGAGAGAGATAGGGGAGGTTTGAGATATCATAGAATTCTTTCAAAATAACACACACACAGGTAAAAATCAAGAGCAGATCAGGTGAGGAGCAAAAGCCTAGCATTTCAGTTCCAGTCACTCCCATATTCAAGAATGAAAAATATATTCCCTGAAACCAGAATTTGAATAATATGTATGGTCTACTTTTCCGCTATGCTCATGTTTGGCATTCCTTTTGTTGGTGATTCTTCATTTATTATGACTTTATTTGCATCTTTTTAAAGTTAATTTAGTGCCTAGGAAAATGTTGAAGTGACAGCTTTGGAAACTGAAATTGTTTCCCGTTCCCTAAAAGGAGGACAATGTAGGCAGTAGTGCTGTTCCCACTGCCCTGACCTGGACATGGCAAGGGGCATCAGTGCCCTGAGGGCGAATGGGTCTCGATTTCATTTTTTTTGTCCTGTTAAAGAAGTTTTGTGATGCAGTTACTGCAGTGTCACATAAATGAATGATAAATCTTATGTTACCAGTGGCTGTCTAAATCATTCTTCATTGAAGAGGAAGGTAAAATCCAGTGGTATTTCATGCTGCATTTCCAATTTTTTTTTTCCTTCCCCTATAATAACATGATATAATTTTTCATTTTGGAGCTGATGCTTATTTCCTAATGATCTTCTGAAGAGACTGGATTAGGGATTATCACTGCAGTAGATTCTCCTGTTTTACCGAGCTATCGTCTCTGGTCTGTTCGCGTAGTCAAATCTCGGTGTCCAGGGGAACGTCTGGGAAAGAAGGGCAGGTAAATAATAGGAATAACCAAAAGGAATATCTAAAGTTATAAAAGTATGCTATAGTACATCACTTTGGGAAAAACTGCATGCAGATTCCACATTTTGAAAAAATGCAAATTTTTGAAGAGAGTAGAAATGGCTTTAAATAGTAACTGTCAGAGCTGAGTGTGGGGGAAGCTGCGTGTGCTCCATCTTGTACTCTGTAGTAGTGCATGGTAGCGAGGGGTGTTGGGAAAAGGTAGCCAGGGATACCTTAAGGTTCATCATAGCTATTTACCATAAAAGCCAAAAATTATCTCTTCATTTTAACAATAAACTTCAGTTTAGGAACTTGTAGATTGAAGTATCAAAGCAAGCTCTTAGCTTTTCTTTAACCTATAATGTCTGCTGGTTTTGTTCATCTGTGTATGTAGCCATGTGCATTCACAGCTTACGGGGGATGCTTATTAATAAAATTTTTCAGGAATTTTTCTCTAGCTTTGTAGTGCAGCCAGTACTGTTTTTGTACCTGGACTATTCCAGTAACTAACAAATATAAGACTATTAAATAAACTTGGAGTCATTTTTTTGTTGTTGGAAGGAACAGAGAATAATGAATCATTACGTGATAATTTTTTTTCTGAAAATCAGCTTTTAATCTCACTGGCTACCATTCTATAAAATGACACATCTTGGCCCATATGGTTACTGTGACTAGAACCTATGAAGAATTATTTTTTTATAGGAGTGTTGGCTGAAGATGAATATGTGCTTTGTATAAAATTAGGGTTATGCATGCGTAAATATATAATGCGTTACATGCTATAAATGCTAGTGCGTAAGATGTTCTTTTTATAGCACAAGCCTTCCTTACAATTTTGCTGTGTTCAGTAGACTCTGGCTTTGCTCTCTATGAAGGGAGGATCTGCCTCCTGCCTCCTGTTGCTTGTCAGTAGGCCTGTGAGTCCTCTGTTAACATTGCATTGGGGACCTCACTACTGATTGACTCAATATTTTATTTTCATCTGCTTCACCAGAGATGAATAAATGCAGTTCTCCAAAGTACTCTTCCACTCCCCTTTGATAGCCCAATTCTAGACACTGTATGCTATAGGGACAAAATAATCATCATGCTTTTTAAGTTGTTTGCCTTCCATTGCTAAAGTTAAATATGTTTAAAGAGTGAAAGTTACCAACTTGAAACCTACTATCTGCTCCTGTAATGAAGGCCAGAGGGAATTTAACCCTAATCATTTTCTTCTTTCCTGGAAGCAAATGAACTCACTATCAGTGAGGATACTGGTCCTTGCCAGTGAGCATGAACTTCAGAAAATTGCCACTTGACATTGGAGAGCATTGTGCAGATTCTACCAGCAGAACCAGAAATTGAAACAGAGTCCCCAAGAGCAAAAGGTTTAATAATGCACTGAGTCTGTCAAGCAATTGAATTTAAATAATGCTATAATGCAAAACACTAGTTACTAATTACTACAAGAAAGGGAATTGCAATAGAAACTTCCATCAGTTTGTTATAATGCTGTGGCAATATTATGAGATTGGCTTGGTCTTGCAATATAAAATCCTGATTTCAAATTGATTTTAACGAAACAAATTAAGCAAGCAGAAAGCCTATTTGGAGTGGACACTTGAAAATAGGAATTCAATACTTGGAGAAAATATAAACTGTCTAGCCATCTAATAATAAATACAAGAAAAATGTGTTGAATCGTTTTCATGATGCAAGTAGGCTGTAATTCTAAGTGGTGCTGACCTCAGGTTGTGACCCACAGCCCAGGAGTTTAGCTGTCTGTCTCAAAGCCCAGTTCATGAAGCACATTTGTGTGACTGGCTTAGTTTTACCGGGGAAAAAAAATAACCAGTGTTGAGCTGCGTGGGAGTCTGTAAGCAAAAGCTGTGCAAGATAAGAAAATTAACATCAGAGAAGTGAAATTACTGAGATGATAATAGCAAATCTGGGACTCGAGAAAAATGCTGACATGAAAATATATAAAAATCAGGGGAAAAAACATGGTGAGAAGGTGGCAGCTGCACAAGGTGGAGGATCAGCCCATTGCAGAAGTGGCAGCGGCTGGCACGGCCTCTGCCAACGGCCCAGCCAGCAGGGACTCGGCACCCGGCTCTGGCGAGGTGCGTGTGCTGGCGTGTAGTCTCATAGCATGTTAACCCAAGCTGTCTTCTGTGGCTATTAACCAGTATAAAATTGTTTTGTTCCTAAATTGTATCTAATCCTGCTTGCAGAATGTGTGTGTGTGATAAAAGGCGCTCAAATAAATGTGACGCAGTAGAGGGATGGTTAAATGGTGAGGCTGAATACTCAGCCCTCCTGAGAGTTAGTTTGTACTGCTCTACTGCTAGAATTACACACAAATAAATGTAACTTGAGAAAGAAAAGCAACTGGTCAGTTTTATCTTGACTGCCTTCTGTATTCAAGGTGATTTTCATTTAATTCATGCCAACCAGTTGCTTTTAAAGAACCCTTTTTGGTTAGTACACTCAATTTTCCTTGTAGGCTTTTGTTGTTAAAGTATTTAATGTGCCCTAACTTCAAAACAATTATGGTATAAAAATAGATAGGCATAACATTGAGCTACTAGGCTAGCAGACTGACCCAGTAAGAAGGTTTGGAAACAGGACAAGGCTTAGGAGGTGGAGTAGCAACAGTTGATGGAAAATAAGGGTACTAAATGGAGTAGGAGGATTGAGCTAGGAAATACGCTTTTAAAACTAGGAGGTCAGATCATATTACATTCTCCAGAGAAAGAAGAGATATCAGTATTTTAGGTGGGCAAAGTGGCAGAGGTTGCACTACAGTATTACAGATGCTGAGGAGAGGAAGAATAATAAAAATAAGTAATAGTCTTTGAAGTAATATGAAATGGAACAATAAAATATGAAAACGGAAGGGCTCATCATTTATGGTATATACATAGCTCATGAGCAGGCATGAGAATAGTTCCTATTCTTGAAAAGCATTCCGAGTTTCATGAATAAGAAAATTTAACTTTGTTGATGTGGGGCTGGAACAGAGACAACATGACAGAAATGTATACTGTAGAGAAACAGATTTACAGTTTTCCTTCTGCCGTACCTCTGTGAAGTGGTTTCTCTCCCTTCTTGGAGAGTATCACCTCCGCTTGATTCTTTTTTTTTTTTTTTTTCCTTTCCTTTTTTCCCCGTCTCCTTAAGGGATCCTGGGCAGATCTGCCATGAGATGGCAATTTCCTCTCTAATTTGCAGCTGCATGCTCTTATTAAAATAATACTGTTCTCTCCACAAAACAACTGCTGATAATGCTAACTGAGAAATGTGGAGTATGGGTGTCATTTAAGCCTTTTGTCTTTTGGGCATGGGCTAATTTCCTCAATGCATTAATTTGTAACAAGTTAAGGCACGTGGCTTTCAGTCAATAGGGTCAGTTCTGAAGCTTAGAGCAACATTTTTCTTGTTCTTCAGAATATTGTTGGTTCTGTCTAGGGACTTTATTAGCGGAGTAACAGGATTCTTTCCACAAGTTTTTAAGCAAGAAGGGAGCCTCGTTAGCAGTTTGTAATATGTAAAAGTGTGTGTAAAGTTTGGATAGCAACAAATGAAGAGCCATATGACATTCAAAATGGTGGAATACCTTTTGCAAGATATGGCTGAGAGTTTACTGCACTATCTGTATTAATAAATTACTAAACTAAATTATTAAAATCTCTGCTCTGCTAGGGTGGTATAGGTATGGTGTAGATGTGTGTATGCATACATAGTATTGATGGCATTAAAGTGACTGGATTTTAACAAATACGGAGTTATGTGCGTTGTGTTACAAAAAGTGGCTCTTTCACTGAAAAGCATCTTACAGCAAACACAGTTTAATTTGTATCAGAAACTAATCTGCAAGTAAGTGACTCCTGCCGTAAGTGACTCCCTCCTGCACTTCCCAGGTCATGGAAGAATCTTAGTCTCTTAGTTAGAAAAGGACTTACTATTTCCATATTTGAAAAGCAGTTAGCACATCCTGGTAATGAAGATAATATAGAAATTGATCTACTGATCCCCCCCCATTGCTGTATGTACTAATAATGAAATTAAGACTCAGCAGGCTCCTAGTTCAATTAGTTGTTTTGGCCGCATCAATGTGTGTTATTAGCTATACGCTTTCAAAAGGCTTTGATCTAGTAGTAGCCACTTGAGCACAAATGAAAAACAGTTTTAGCAAAACAGGTGTATATAGCAATAGGGATTCTTACTACTAGTGTGTTGTTACTCTATGAGGAAATAAAGCTAAGAGATGGAAGATCAGCGAGTCCGAGAACATGACTATGACAGTAAATGTGTGCTGCTTGTAGAAGGCTTTAGGAAGTCATTTTTTATTAACATTTGCTGCTGCTGTGACACTGGTGAATTTGCAAGCAAGAGGCTTGCAGAAAAGGTGCTTTTGAAAGAGGGCATTTCTTTATGTTAACTGGTTTTGAATACCAACTTATATGTCTTTTGAAGACTTAAATTATTTCTATTCCTCTAAGAGAAGTGGCCACGACTTTCTTTTTTTTTCTTTTTTCTTTCTTTTTTTTTAAAAAGCCCTATTTCTTCACAGTAATTAAGATAAAGCTGGTTAAAAAATAGTCTTTACACTGTATTTTTACTCCTTTGGTGTGAATGAAGGTGTGTTGGAAACGGCTAGGAGTAAGCCACCAGTCATAGAAACATAGGATAATTTAGGCTGGAAGGGCTGCTCATTAATATCAAAAAAGGGAAGATAACATATAGCTCATACTTGGTATCATATACAACTGATGCAAGTTTTCAGTTTGTACTTTACTGTAAGGAAGTGGTTCTCACACTTCTTAGACTGGATTCCATCTTTCTTCTCTGAAGGCTTTGGCCTTACTTCTGTTCCCCACAAACATATGTAAATCCTCGTTCTCTAGTCTGCCAGAACCCTGTTCTGCAGCCTCCCCATTCCCCCCAGAGCATCACCCATCCTGCCCTTCACTTTTAAAAAATAAAATAAAATACAGATATTTACACCTGTATTTTCAGAAATATGCCCTGCACTCTGATCAGCCCAAGTCCTATCAATGAAATTATAGAATCCCTGAAAAGTTAGCTTTGTAAATGATTAATCCAAATGAACTAAAACTTAAGTAATAAAGCATGGAACTGTCAAAACATGTACTGTTTTATTATATTTCCAGTGAGTTCAAGAACATTTTTGCTCTTTCAGATTGAAATCAAGCCACAAACTGAAGTTTCATCTTGTGTTCTCTGTGCATATATACATAATATTTCCCCCATCAAACCTTTCCCAGTAAATTACTCTATTGGAATCTTACTATTTCAAACATTTATATGCTGTAGACATAGCAAAGTCATTCTCTGTCTCAATAAATCTAAAAATCTTGTTATTTATCCTGCTATACCTGAACTTCATCAAATAAGAAACAGACTTTCAATGTGTTTCAGAAAGTATCAGCTCCTTCAGGGAATGTATTTTTTAATATAAAAACTGCATTAAACAACACGTTATTTTCTGTTTTCATACATTAATTATTTGCTGATTGACATTGTGAGTTGGTCCTATTCTCCTCCTGCTTATTAATTACAGTCATTCTGTTATCCTTCTATAATTTCATGACAATGCTAATGAAAGTATTGGGAGTATAGATTGATTTCCGTGGAGTCTTATCTTTTTGTAGTTTAGGGCCAATTTAAATCTAATTAATTAGAAGCAAGTCCTAACTTTGGTACTTTTATCACAACAAAATTTAGAAGCTTTGATTGATTTGAGTTCTCATCGGATGTTTTACGTTTCTGCATTTGCAGTATTTTATAAAATAAATGGCCAGCTGGCTTGTTGGGTGGGGATGCGCAGTTGGGGGATGCTCAGTATATTAAAAAATGTAGGGAAAGAGAAATGCCCTTTTCTAAATAAGAGAAAGAAGATACAAAAGTTTTAAATAGGGAACAGAGGCATCTGCCTCTAACTAATTTATATAGTGTATGTAAACCTCCTACTAAATGGCATATGGGAAGTCTAGCTGTACTCTCTAAAAATAAAATCCTAGAGTTCTCTATTAGTAGCTCTAGCTCTAGTAGTCATTCTAGCAAGATACTTAAAGTGCAAGACACTTTGCTGTGCAAAGGAATGGTAATTCACAGTCAACTCTTTTAGTCTGATATTCATTGGTGTTGTTGGGGAAGAAGTGATGTCCTTCACTGGTTGTGTCTTGCTTAATCCGTATCATATACTACTATTTTGTGATGGTGTAACTCCAGTGACTTCAGTGAAGTTATGTCTACTCTGTAGAACTGTAACATCAAACTGAAGCCCTCAACTTGAATTTTTATTGGAAGTTGCATCAGGTATTATCCAGCTTTACTTGCCTCTTTCTAAAATAATTCTTTTTCACATCCATATTCCAGTCCTCATACTTCAGATGAATTCTGTAATTTAAATACAAAATGAAGTAAATCTGCTGTGTATTGGAGCAAAATATGGAGAAGCAGAGGAGACAAATTCCTAGAAGAATAATCCATTAGTGACTGAAGCACCATTCTAGCTCAAGAAATCGGAGAGCTGCAAATTGCCGGAGGCTGGGGGAGTATTCTAGGGAGGTATGACTAGTACTTTTTCCTTGGGGTTTTTGTCCCTTGCCTAGCTTGGAGACCAGACTTTTGGTGTGACACGATATGGGATTTTTTTGTTCTTTAAGTGTATGAGAGTCTGCATCTAAGAGATGTTGCTTTCCAAGACTCTTTCATGGGTAGTACATCTCATAACATGCTTCAACCTCAGGGGTCTCTCTAAAAGCTTCAGCTACCCCTTCTGTAATCCAAATGTGTATATTTATCCAAACTGTTTAAGAGTATACCCAATTTCTGATTTTGTTGATCTTTCTGTAAATCCAGAACAATTTATTAGTTACTTCTCTGAAAGTCATGAAAGCAGAGTTTGACCCTGGTAGTCTTTGTCCAAAGGAAGCAGAATTCAAGTATCTATGATTTGCCCCCTGTCCCTCCCTTCCCCAACTTGTCCAAGATCCAGGGTAGTATCAGGGACTGCATTTGATTCCTGGTGCCTCCTTTTTTATAATAGCATAATACCTAAAACTGTATAAATGTGGCCTTGCATTTGTAGAACGCTGTGTGTCCAAGGATTTCAGAAATCTTTACAACTACAGCAATCTTTATACTCTCCCATGGGAGCGCAGTACGTATTATGCAGTTTTTACAAATGGGTATATGGAAGTAAAATTAGATTAAACAATTTGGCCAAGATTATAGAGTGATGTGTCAGCGACAGCTCTGGGAGTGGAATGCAAGGCATTCAATCTAATTAGCGGGTCACTGGAACTCTAGTAGCATATCATAAGTTATATATTTGGCCCTTAATTCTCCTCTCAGATTAGTTGTAAGTGTGTGTAACTGCACTGACTTCAGTGTGTTATTCCTGATTTTCCCAATGTAAGGAAGAAAAGAATTGAGCATGTAAAGTGCGCTTAACATATCTTTGCATGCGTATACCTACACACGATGCATGGAAATAGTCTAGGTAACATAGACTGAAGATCCGGCACATCAGAACTAATCTGATATTTTTAGACATGACTGCAAGGTTTTCAAGCATTAATTAGTTCACACACAAAAAGTATATGAGGTACTTATTAGATATTTGTTTGGAACATAGCACAATGTGTCACCAGTAACGAAGGTGCAATATATCCAGCGACTTACATTAACCAAAACTGAATAATGTGCTGTACAGCATACATGCTTGAGTACAGAGATGTTTTGCATTTATATAGCACTTTCTGTATAAGAAACTGAGATGCTTGTAAAATGGGCTTAAGCTTTGGCAGTGCTTAAGCAGTGTTATCCCAATTTTACATTTGCAAAATTACAGAGTAGAGATTGAACTATTATTTCACTGATTTAATAAAAAAAAAAGTGGTAATTTGGAATATAACCCATGATCTGATACTCATGTGATGGATGTGACACTGGAAAAATTTATAATGTAGTAGATGGATGAGCATTACAACATTGTTGATGACCCTAGCTTTTTTTCTTTAAGTTTTGAATAATCTTTCTACACAGAAAAATACTATTATTTTTCTCAGATTATAATAGCTCCCTAAATGACCTATTTAATTCATTTGGTTGCTGATAGCTTGAGACATCAATTTTTGTCTTAAAATGATTTCTCAGGAGCAAATGTGCAGTTTATGACATGGTCACTTTTTGTGTTTTAGTGGCCATTTGGGAGCCTTGCCAAATGCTAAGGTTTTATTTCCCCGCTGGGTTCTCTGTCTTTTTAAATGAAATCTCCCTATCTGTTCTGGAGGTGTTGGAGAAGTTGTCACCGGGGATGTGCTGTGACCTTGGTGTTGTGTGCCATTTGTGCATCATTAAAAGGTTGTAATGAAGTTCTGCCTGCACACAGATTGTAAAAGGTCAAGCAGAAAGTTGGGAGCCAATGAGATTGGGAAGAAAAATTGTGCTAGCAGCAGAGGTTGAGGGATTCATTATATTGATGCTATGGGGTTTTCAGCAGAGTAATAACTGAGTTAGCAATAGAATGTAAATCTTCTCAGCCACTTAGTCTGAGCCTGCTTCCTCTTGATTTGTGGGGATATATTTTTACTAGAGTACAGGAAAAGTCATTATGCTTTCAGGAAAGCCACTGGAACTAGTTAATGCATTGTAGGTAGAAAGAAGATAAACAGAACTGTATGTGGCTCATCTATAAAGGCATGGCATCAGTGACAGAAAGCAAACAGTTGTACCAGATGAAACTGTTTGTGTAAATAATTGGAGCTGCTACATCACGTAATTGTATGTTTGTAGGATTTGGTTGGCAGGTTATGTTGTATATATGCAGAATGTTGGGATAATAACTGCAAAGGCTGGCTCTGTGGGTCATAGCAAGGGAAGTGGTTGTGGCCTTCCAAAATCCCATATATGTGGGAAGGTATCCTTCGGTCCCATAGACTTCACTCTATTCTGAAAACCATTTCCTGAAATGGCTTCTGTTTCTCTGAAAACCAGCTCCTGCGATTCTGAAAGTATTAAGCGTTCACCAGATACAGCAATATTTAAGAGACCGTGTGACTTCATTCCATTATAATCTACTTCAAATTAATTTAAGCTATTGTGCATTACAAAATAAAGTGGAAGAATAAATCTAAACTTCAACTGCCGTGCCCTTAGAAAAATTAGGGGTAACTAAAATATACAATTTTACATTCCAGTTCTCTGGATATGCTAAATTATGTTCTGGCATAATTTCTCACCATCTGCACATAGAGAAGAAGTTGTATGAAAGGTTGTGGGTTTGTTTTATAGTCTAGCATGCAGGGTTTTCCTCAATTGCTCTATTAAATTAGAGCTTTTTTGATACATATGGAAAAGTTTGGCAGTTTTAATAATTCTCCACATTAACAACTTGATCTCCTAGAAACTGGTTGCATCAATGTGGAAGAAGCACCAACCTGGTGTTACCACTCTGAGACTTTTAGTTAAATACTTAGATATTCAGATGCTCAGTTGTGGGAACTAAAGAAAACAGTTATCTCTAATCCTCATCCATTATCTATGGAAGTCACCAAGAGTTTTTTTCCACTGCTGCCTTCAGTGAGTGTTACAAGAGCCTGCAATATTATCCTCCAGAGTCATCGCATTTCATCCCTGTATTAATTAATTTATATTATTTAGGGAATTATATCCAAAAAGAGGAAAATGGCCAAAAGCTGGTATCAACATCACGGTTCTCTACACAGAGGCTGAGCATTTTGTGCACTTGAGCAGTGTAGGAAGGATCAAGTGCCTAATTCCTAAATGAGCCTAAAAAACTACATGTCAGTGTTCATCTCTTTTAATTCCTGGCAGGTGATCTTGTAACTAATCTAATGTGTCAATTACAGCCGGCTTTGAAAAAAATACTCAAAGTATCTGGAGGGAAGAAAATACGGGGACTAGGAGGGGTTATTTGGCATCCAGTCAGCTTACATCAGATCATTGTAAATTACCTGTCACATTATTCCCTTTCTGAACATGCTTTGTTTCAACATCGCTGGCTGAGCAGTTACATATTTTGTACCCTTCTTCTGTCACATTTTCACACTTGATATGCCGTTTGGTTTTGTTCTAGAAAATACCATCTCTGTACAGGCTGTGATAAAAGAACTTGGAGGTTTTCACAGAAAGCGTTAATAAATATTGGAGGCATGCTCTTTTGTGCATTGATTATGCTAAGGTGTTTAATTAATCAGCAGGCAGTACTTTAATGGAGAGAAATGTTACTGAAGAAATAATAATGGAGAATTACAGAAACTTTTTAACATCAGCACAAAGATTCCCTCCCCTTAAAAATTCTGTGAACATGAAACAACCCTGCTAATCCAAACTGTTAGTTGTGGATGCTTTTATATTTGGACACTTTTATATTCAGTGAGGTCCAAGCTCCACTATTCACTCGTATCTCTACAAGTTTAAATTTCAACCCCCAGATTCCTATAGTGTTTCTGTCAAAAATGAAGGGGCTTATGTCCCGGTATGGCCCCTCTTCTTGAGGTACCCCAAGTCCGCCGTGGTGCTTTTGTGGCATATGTTCTTCTGCGATGCTAATGCCGAGAGCCCGGGTCTGTGGCATTTCAGGTACAGTCAGCTGTGACAGGCTCCCAGAGGTATCTAATCTGTTCCTTTGCCCCAATGGGATCCATCACGCTTCTGTCATTCCTGACGGATGTTAACATCCATTTTTGTAAGCTTCCAGGGAGAAGACGACTGTAACTACTCCAAAAAACCCATTCCTGTGTTTAACTATCCTTATCATTAGATAATTTTTCCTAATAGTTAGCCAAAATCTCCCTTGCTTCAGTCTTATTCCCGATACTACCTTCCATGACAGAAGGATTAATTGCAGGAGTTGCTTATATATTGGCAGACTGCTAGCAAGTCTCCCTTTTATAGTCTCTTCCTCAAATATTTTCTTTCATGTGTTGCGTTTCTAGTCATCTTTTTGATGTTTCCTGAACAGTTTTCTATCCTCTTTAAAGGTGGTACCCAAAACAAGATGCAGCACTCTAGATGAAACTTTACCAATGCTTATGAGAGAAGAGGGGATCTTTTTTTTGTCCTCGAAGTGATGCTTCTGTGTGTACATCTTGCTTTATGAGAAGGCTTCCACTGAACATGTGAGTTCTGGCTGAAGACCAAAATGCAGATCCATTCTGGGAAGTAAGAGTACAAATCCCATTGCGTAACATGCTCGCTGCTTCCCACTCGTTTCTACAGCAAATGAACTCTGTTCACAAAGCTAAGGAGTCTTAAACTTACTGTATCTCAGTCGAACCAGGTTAATTGATTTGCCTTGTATTTAATCCACAGTAGGTGCATACAAATCTTAATTAGGTGCAAATGCTTTCCTTGACTATTCCAGTACTGCATTTTACCTCCCACTTGGGCTTCCAAGGGTTAAGAGCACGACATATGCCAATATAACCACCATGTTTAGATACACATTTCCTTATCTTTACCCAGCCTGCTCCGCCTTAACTGTTTTAGCTTCATAAGAATATAAAGGAAAAGGCTGTAGAAAAGTAAAAACAAAGGAGTTACTAAAGTCATCAGCTGTTGCTCTGTGAATTCATATACGGCAAAGCTCTGTACACTAAGTAATGCCTTCTTGACTAATTATTTCTAAATCAGAATTGTACTTGGTTGAGGCACAATATATTTGGTCTGACGTATCTGAATGGCTTGTTTGCACTCAAGAATGTAAATTACAGAGTGATTATAGTATTTGCTATTTATAGTCACTTCTCAAGGTGTACATTGCGTTGGGTAATAAGGCTTTCACTTATATTTGTCAGTACTCTTTTTGCTGGTATGTTATAAATGTGTTGCTAATTACAATCAATTAAGGTACATGAGACTCTATGTCATGGTTCCCACTACTGCATCATTCTTTGGGTGAGTTATCTGTATTGTTGACAGTGTAATTGTTTCAATGCCAGAGAGTGCACAGACAAAAAACAAGACACAAAAAATAAGGTATGTTGCCAAAAGTAGCACTTTCAGAATAAAAATGAATGATAAACACCTGTGCCTTGAGTTGTTTAGAATACAGAAAATCTGCTTTCAGTTGGTTTCTTCCGCTCACCCAGCCACTGAAAAATAAAAACTGCATTTTGATTCCTTTTTTCCTCCTGTCAAAAACTTTACTCCCAACCCAAAATTAAAACACTTGATATTCTGGGACTACATGGAAAGCTGAAGTATAAGCAGTTGTTTGCGAAATAAACTTTTGCTTCAGTTCAGTAGTCAGGAGATGTTCATTCTGAAATTGCACACTTAATTTTTTTTTTTTTACCTTTTGTATTAGAGTGAGATTTGCAGTATATTTTGGTTTAGCTAATGTAGTTTATTAACACACACTTTCTGCACAGTGTGAAAGCAGATGCATTCACAAGTTTGTGGGATGCAGAAATGTTATTCTCATAATAACCATATACTCTTCGATTTAGGTCAGTATTTAGGGATAGGCAAATTTGGGGTTTAGTAGAACACATGATCAAATGTGATCTACTGCTGTAATGGCTATTCTTCAGTACAGTTACAAGTTCCAGTTTAAGTCATATAGATTGTTTATTTCAGGAAAAAAAATGGGGAAAGTGCTATACTATTGGTGTACACATAGTGCTGAATCCTCTAACCTTCACGACAAAAACTTGTTGTATGGAACTTTATCTAGTTTATCTTTTTTTGTCTTCTCCTGAAGTGCTGAGGACGATGGACTTGTAATCCTATGGCTAGTGTTAAATACAGCATAGTGACCCGATTGAAATGTTGTTCTGACATGTTACGGTGTTCTGGAGTTCGGATCCATGCCAGGTTCTCCATTTTGTAGCATACCCAATATTTTGTAATCCTGTTTTTGATTCTTAAAAATACATCATATTATTTTTGGCAACAAATTGTGCTACAGATTATGTGAGTTTTGCAAAATGACTGAGCTTCTCTTGAAGCCAATTTTTGCAACAGTATGTTAATGAAGCTTGAAAAAAGTCTACGTTTTCATGTTGAACCGTATAATAGAGTTAGCACTTCAGTGCCCAAATTATCTAAGTGGCAGAGAAAGGGAGAAATCAAGGGCCCTACTCGCAAAGCAATTGAATTAAACAGGCTTCAGATCATATCCAGAATCTGTGCTTGTGCTACTTCTATGATTAGACAGAAAATTCTTTCCTGTAGGGCACCGTTGGGCTTTTGGAGTTACTCGTCATATTCCCCATCCCAGCTCTGCTCCGCAGGACCCCCACCTTCTGAGCCCATCCCATCCGTACTCTTGTTCCTACTCTACTTCTGCCAGGAGAGTCTGAAGGGAATGGTGCCACATTTAACATTATTAGCTCTTGTTGTGGCCTTTGTGAGTTGCTGAGATTTCAGAGCCTCCAATTCCTCAAGCTAGTGCTAATGGGCGAGTCTGGAGCAGCAAGTGCTCAGACTAGCCAAGTGCTTTACCTAGTCCTTGTTTAGCAGGAAGCTATTGTGAATGGATGTTTTTGTTTATGGAGACTTGTCATCATTCCTATTGAAATCTAATGGTGTTTTGCTGTGAGATGGGGTCATCAAGCTATTTATTAGCTTGGTCAGAAGAGAAATAAAAGCGTCTTTGGGACCCATCTGCAATATTTTGTGAGTACCTGTTATTTAATCACCTCGCTGCTATGTTCAGGATGTTGGTTGTCTATATTATATTTTATTTAAGTGTATAGGATTGTATGTGGTAATGATTTCTGCATTCATAGTAATGAAACACTAGCTTCCCTACAGTATCTGAATGTACTGTGGCTCAACAGCATCGAAGAGACTTATGACACTAAAACCCCAGTTGCTGATTTTTATACCTTTGCTGCCGCTGAGTTTCTACATGATTACTTAACCAATTAAAACTGGTTTATTGCTTTTAATTACCTGTCCGGTTTAGTTTTTTTCTAATTTATCAAATCAAGCTAGAATATTTTATACGTGCTTACTCTGTTGCTAACAGGCAAGGTAGCTACATGCCACGTTACCTACATGTAGCTAATGGTATCTCTGAAAATAGCCTTATTAGAGTGGGGAGGAAGCATTTTTTTAAATGTCCTGTCAAGGATGCAAGACTCAAACTGTGACCTGTTTTACAGTTCCTTTATGTGCATTCCAGGTAGTAAATATCAATATTTGCAAACCTTGCACTTCTAGCATCTATGAGAAATCACATTCTTTTCTACACGCTTTTGTAGAGGAATCATTTTGCACTTACTTCCTTGCTGAATTTACAGGAAAATTAAGTAACAAGATACTCCTCTCAGAGCTGTGTGCTTACTGCTGACTTGTTGACAGAGGATGGCATGTGAGCAGCAAGGGAAGATGGACCAAGTGCAACTCTGCAGGGCTCAGAGTGCGCATGGATGTGTGCGGAGCTGCTTCTCACAACTGCCCCATCTTCCTCTTCTCTTTTCATCCTGACATTATGAACAGTGTGTTTCCAAATGTTGTCTGAGACTTCTCTTCTGCCGTTCTGTACTAGATGTCAGTTCTATATTTCCTTTATGTTAAGGAAAGCACTTTGACTGTTTTCTAGGCAAACCTCAGAATTAGTCCTTGGTTCCCCCTGGACATGTTGACAATCATCAAGGCAATTTTCTGTTTTATTTCTTTCTCCTCCTATTTCTCTAATTGTTCTTTCAGCCTGTCCTTCAGGAAATTCTTCTCTGATGCCCTCCTCTTTGAGAGTTCCTTACAGCTATGTCCTGCTTGTTTTCTCTCTTCCCACTGCACCTTACCTTTAATTGGTTTCATTTGCAAATACTAACTTAAATAACTATTTCTATGATTGCGAATCATAGCCCCATGTATAACTGTCATCTGTCCAAACTAACACCCCAGCAACTTCAGAAGTGCCATGTGACTGTTAAGCTATAGACTTAAATTCATCATAACTAAAAGAGAATGCTTGCTCCTTTTCCTTACCCCATTTCTTTCTTTTTTTCCCTAGTTGCTCTTTCACTTGATGAAGATGGATAGCACTATGTTGTGCCTCTGAAAGCTTATTTGAATGGCTTAAAAGGCATGTAAATAATAAACTTAGAAGAGTGAGAGCTGTACTTTAGCCATATGAAAACATTTCTAGCATTTATTCTTACTTTGTCTTTCTCTTTGGTTCTTTTATCCACTTGTCTTGATTAAACCAAGATTTTAAGGTCTTTGGGGAGAATCTGGCTTAATAGCACCTAGCATTAAGCTAACCTGACCGAGACTTCTAAATGATGTTGTAATGAAAATAAGTCAGAATATAGTTGTAACAGTCCACGTGGAGCTTTAGAAAATGATTACTCTTGGAGAATTATTGAGAGTTTTTCATAGGATTTCAATGAAAAACTAAAGTTGAAAGTCAGATGAAACGTGTTCCATTAATTTTCAATAGTCATCTTATCTCTGTGCAGCTTAAGACAAAGAGGCACTGCATATTCCTCCTTATTCTCTGGAAAGCCTTCAGCTTAATCCTGCAGGCTGCTTTGAATCCTGCTCCCAAACCTAGTAAAACTCTTTAGTACAGGCTGAACTTGAACCTGAAGGAACACCGTCTTTGAAGGCTTGATATTTAGTACCTTCTTCTCTAGTGTCCCTTAAGGCTGCTTAGCAATTACGGGCTGCGACCTCAGTGACTTCAGAGGAAATATTTCCTGAGATCACTTGTAGCATGTTCAAAGGGAAACAGCCAGGGAGTCTAGAGAAATAAGTTCATATCACAACAGATGACACATTGTTCAAATGGGTTTGCATTGTTCATGTGCACCCTCGATACACAGCACCCTGAAGCCTACGGCAATTGCACCAAGGAATCACACTCATGGCCAGGCTTCAAGATATTGCACAATCTGCTTAGAAGGGGAGAGGATGAGGAGGGGGAAGTAATTTGCAACCATCAGCCTTCAGAAAATTCTAAACTGTCAGCTGCAACTTTGAAGTAGCAGATTTCCCAGAAAACAGCCCATTAATCAATTTAGACAGCAGGAGATGCAACTGATCAGAGCAAAGACTGGGCCCTTGATCAAAAAACACATTTTATTTACCTGCATTTGTACATGTTGTGAGCTGGTTTGAACTGAGAGGTAGAGCCCTCTAACTTTGCATGCTTCAAATACACAGTTTGTAGAAGCCAAAGAAATTTATTTGATGGCTCTTTATGGGCTTACATATATTGAGGTGACTGTTTGCGAAAAATTATCTGCCTCTGAAAAAGCCCTCCTATTTATTTTTCTGTATTGGTAGTTCAGAGGAACTGCAAACTGCTTAAGCCTGTGGATGTATTGGTCTTACCCTAACAGAGAGACACTCACTTTTTTTATGATCACAAAATGAAGGCCTTAATTTCAGTTACACTTCTAGTGCTTTACCTGTTTATAGAAGAATAAGCCTTCAGGATTATTAGCCTGGCATCATTAGGAACAAAGCAGCTGCTTGAAAAAACAAACAAACAAAAAAGGAAACATATTTAGCTGGGATATACAGGATTCAGTAGTGGTTGCTGGGAGATGGCTACTATTTCTTTCTTTTATTGTGCTTTATGAGTAATAAGAAATGAAACTTGTAACGTTCTTGAAGGTACTATTAAGTGGATTAGGTGAACGGAGGAACATAGCAGAGGGCTTTGGAGAATTTGTGTTTGGGGATCTGCTGTGGGGTGCGTGGTTAGAAGCAATAGCCTGTCCGTGGTTAGCAAGCCCTGTTGTCGGGCAGTCTGTAGAAACGCTTGCAGAAGCATGAGGGCACAGTGCTGTTTGAGACCTGATGGTACCTGCGACACCTCAAAGGGCAAATATGACACAGACCTGGGGGGAACTCGTAGCCTTTTCAATCAGCAGTTGGAGTGGTGCAGGATAGTTTGCAGAACCTGAAATAAGACTGGAAAACTGAATCCTGCCTTTCAGGTGAAATCCCAGTCTTATTGGATTAGTGGGAATTCTACCTAAGAAATTAGTATTTATGCCTTAATATATTAATACCCAAATTTCTGAAGGTGTTAAAAATGCATAGTGAACCTTGCTTGCTTGCCAAAGCATGGATTTAGATAGCTGAAGGTATCCACCCTTTTTCATCAAATGACTGGCCCAGCTTCCAAGTTTATGGCAAAGCTAAAAGGACCTTATCCAGCAGGTTTTTCTGCTACTATAAAAATCCACTGACTGTAGTCTGTGTAGCCTCTACAGATACTCCAGATTTGCATTGTATCCACTATTAACATAGAAGAAGAAGAGAAGGATTGACTGTGCCAGTTCCCTCCTAACATTTATTGCTCAATTCAGATATTTTATGCTGTACTATGCAAGTTCTCAAAACTGTTTTGAAAAACAGGTCTGCCTGCTGGAGGATGAGGAAGTCAACTGGGAAGTTAGTATTTTGACATAATAAATTAATCCCTCTGCCACCTCCAGGAATTATTTGTCTCGTGGCTATGCATAAGCAAATTTATTTTAGATTTCTCACACACACTAAGCATGAGTGTTTTGCTTCCACATATGATTAATCTACTTTTTTTTCTTTCTCCTAGCTTATTAGTGTCCTAATGTCGCTTTCAAACTGCACAATCCTAAATGGCAGGAATGGAATAATCAGTTGCTTTAAAACTCACCATTTGAATGAAAAGTGAAATATAGCTTAAACTGGGCCTGTCTTCTTCATGTGCTTTCTCTCTGTGAAGTCCATACAGAGGTTTTGCCTTCTTTATTTGCAGGCTCCAGTGAATCTTTGCTTGTGTGCTCAAACAACTTTGCTTCCATGTTTATGATTTTAATAACTGCCTATGGTAAATAACCTTGCACATGATTCCTATGTGTACTAGGGCTTATGTTATTCATTGTTCCCATTATATCAATCTAGCTTTATTTACGAAGAGTGCAAAAAATGTTCATCTCTCTGCTTTGTGTTCACCCTCTTGAAAGTTCAAATTGTTAGGGGTAGCTTTGCATTTGTGTGTGAATTCTTTCATGTATGTTCTCCCCACTGATGGTGCTTCGTCCGCTGTAGAAATATTGTCTCCATTGAGACTCATCTCCTTGAAATATCTTCTCATTTTCTAAAGGATGAAGACAAGGTAAAGTAGGCTGCCTTAAAAGAGAAGAAAAGAAAACAATACAGTAGTTCAAGCTTGTCGTTCTAGAAGAATACGAGTTACCATGTGGGAGCTCTTCATAAGTTTACATTTGGATTTCTTTAATAAAATTCAATGAGAGTTTTTAAAGCCTTTTCAAATCATATTAGTTATAGTGCAACCTCAGTGAAAACTGGAATGACACCAGTATGGGTAGAGTAAGAGTAATTCAGGTATAAAGTATGCACCAAAACATAAATTCATTCTTTTTTAGTCCAACAATGCAAGACAGTAACATGTCTCTTGAGTCACATGCAGGAAGAATGGGGAGAGTAAGCTAGCACAATCTACCCCCTTCTCACATTTGCTTAAAAGTCAAGCCATGTCTTTCTGTTTGGGCAGCAAAATCTTCCAACAGCTACATCTCTTCCTTGCTCAGGAGAAGAACAGAGGCAACCTCGCAGTGATGGCAGCAGGGGAGAGCAGAAATACACTGTTTTTTTTTTTTTTTTTTTTTGAGCACGCATTTACCTTCCGACCCCCGATATGTGAATGCTTAGGTTTTAACCAGTTTCCATCAAACTTTGATGAAGAAATTCTAATACTTCAGGAATACATCTATGTACATGCATTCCATGCACTTTTTTCCTATTCTCTTTGTTGTTGTTGCTGCATTTTTTGTAGCAAGATAACCTCACAGACTTCACTGGAGTGCCTCCTGATTTAAGTGAGATCAGGATCAGTGGTGTCCTACTCTGGGGCCAATTTTGCTGGTTCATCTGCTGGGTTATGCTTTTCTGACTTCACAAAATCACTTTAATTCCAGTTAAACTGTTTCATTTTACCAGTGACCTCAAAATGTGTTACCCTGGTTATAAAGAAGAAGGTTAAGGCTTTAAGGTTAAGTTCTCTTAGAACTAGCTCGTTCAGTTAGGGGACAAATCCTGAACTACTGTAAAATGGCATCATAAAAATTGATTTTAAGGGAGTTATATTACTTTGCATCAAGTGAGGATATAGCCCTTTGTAATTCTTCATTCTGATTTTTGCGTGGGTTGTATCATTGTAAGGTAACAATCCATGGCATGCATCTAGCAGCTAGCGCAATGGAGAGACCACAGTGGGGTACAAATCAGAAGCTAGTAAAGTTTACTTAGAGACAAGCTTTGAAGGCAGTCAAAGAGCCACTGGTAGAGTTCAAATGCTCTTTGTCCTGGAAAAAGAGAGAGTCCATTTCTTCTGCTTTTTACATTAGCATCTCCTACCTTGCTGGAAGGAAAGGAGGGAGAGCTGTAATCCCAAGCTCTTTTTAACAGGAAGCAAACACTAGTGAACCCATTGCTCTCATCAAAACTTCTAGCTATATGGGAAGAAGACCCAGTCTGAAGAGGTGTTTCCCAGGTTTTTACAGGCAGTTTACACCCCAGAAAATATGGGGTAGCAAAGTGAATTTCTCCTATGTTGTTTTCCTCTTTACTTCCCACCACCCACAACCACTGCAATGCAGTATAGCAGATGTTGCCAGCTTGTAGTATAATACCTATAGCAAAAGATCTGGCTTTGAGCTGCTGGGTACCAAGCAGTTTGCAACAAAGATGAAGTACTCACAGTTCAGCTCTCAAGTTCACAGTGCTCAAGCAGTCAGGCACAGGATCTTCAACACTTGGGAACTACCTCTTTACTGTGAAAGAGTTCACCAACAGCAGTCTCTACTACCTAAGAAGGAGCGTAGGTATCATCAGATCATTACAGGACTACCACAGCAAACTGGTTTGCTTCCCAACCCATAGAAAAGTGTTCTAAATTTTTCAAATAGGCCATAAGTCCTTGCTTCGTTCTGCTTGGATTGAGCTTGTAAGAATCTCCTTGCACTAAACCGATACTGTCTTCTACTTTATGCTGTTATTCTGGACCTAAAAAGACCTACTATTAGGTAAGCATCTCTTTTCTTCAGCAATTCTTCCAGTAATTTGGAGAGCAAACTAGAATTAGAAGAGAATTTCCTTTTCTTTAGTTTTCTGGACAGGAAGGAATGTTTTGTGTAGCACACTTGCTCTCTGCAGCCCTTTCAGCTAGTGGCTTTTCCATTCTCTTTGCAAATTAATCTTATTCTCACATTCAAAGAAGCTCTGAGGCTCACTGCTTTTTCTAACAGACAGATACAATTTCATCTGTACAGCATACAATAGAAAACAATGACAAAGAACCTTTGAAATCCGGTATCAGCTTTGACCCCTCCTTCTTATTCCTGCTAGGTCTATGCCATTACGCCAACACTAATCTAGGCAACAAACTTCCAGCACACAAATCTGCCCTCTTTACTATACACAATTGCTTAATGGAAGCTTGACATTTTTCCCCATTCAGTCTATGAAACAATATTTATAATTAAACACTGGTGTCATAGTGTTTCCTTTATATACAAATATATAAGAATTATATTCTATTGCTGTCATTAAAATTACCATATTTAATGAAATGTTAGTATGTCTGGCAAAGTAGGATGGGGGATAGAATGTGAAGATGTATATGTAGAAAGCGTGTGTGTGTATCTCTATATGTCCTATTACACAACACTTAATAACGGACAGATCTCAGAATAGCATGTAGGATTCTAGGAAGCGGAGTTGTAAAACATCCAGTTAAAGATGCAATTCCTAGTCTGAAATTTGCCCTACTAAATAGAACAGAATAGGCCATAGAAAAGAGATGGCTTTATTACAGGATGAACTTAGTTACACTATATAAGCAGCACTTTAGAGCTTTTGGGCTTGTTCTCCCTGGTGTGAAACATGGCTGTCAGCCACAGGCACTGAGCAACTATGCTATTTTGCTTCAGGATCTGATTTTCTTGTGACTGACTAGACCGATTTCCATTTACAAAAATCAATTGTTTTATTCTTAATTTTCTATGTTTTCTCTGCAAATGAAAGTATAGTTTCAATGAAAGTTATATTTTACTACTTTTAAAGTAAATTTAATAAATATGTGCCATATTTACTACTACTGAGACTGAAAAATGAAGAAAATTATACATTAAGGGAAATTATAAATAGAAAAAGAATTATGAGGCCAAAATAAAGATATCGGAATGTCATCCTGTCAGTATCTACTGTTAAATGCTGTTGGTGACATTTCATACTATAAGATCTTCTCAGAATCTTAGTTTTTGTCAGTATTTTATAATGCACTAGAACAGTATATTGTCATCACGTACTTCAGTCTGGAAGGAACTGAATATATGGTAGTGTATCTTGATTACTTGAATTGTCAAATTATCCACAATTGATGCAGTTCTACTGTTCTTTTCAGCATGAAAAGTTCTCACTGGCTTCAACAGCAATTCTTTGTATTAAACAAACAAAGGATACTTACTCTGTAACTGCAATAAGGCTTTTTTATATAAGCTTGTTTTGAAAAGAGCATAAATTATTCTTGAAGGCTACTCCACACATTTGTTTAAGGCCTGATTCTACAATTCATATGAAAGAAAAACACTTGTTGATAATCAAAGGCCGAAAGTCTAGGAAAGAATACATTTTCTTTCAAATAGGAAAGCAAGACACCAAACTCCTATGGGCTTGGGAATTTCAGCTTAAAGAATTTCTTCCTGAGTTTGAATCATGCTTGGTAATCTCTCATGTTTTCAGAATGTGCAAAAATGAACAAATATAGTGAACGACAGCAATATCTGAGATATATGTATACAGGGTATGCCATAAACAAAAAATGTTAAGAACCTAAATGTAATAAATTGATTATAATAATTTATTGTATAGCTTTAGTGCCACCTATATGCAAGAAATGGTGCAAGAAAGTTAAAACACATTCCTAGAAAATGCTGTTCATTAAACTGGTTCTGTCAGCAACGTCCACCCCCAAAGTAATCGCAAATAAATTCATTAAGTGGGAAGCTGCCAACTTAATATTAAGTTATTGTCTTCTAGTATAATGACATAATATTAATTTGTCCTACAAAGAGTTCTTTCAATTAGCCAGCTTTACACTAAGACACAATAGCAGTTTTCTATTATACTGCTTTAAATGAGGTTCTTGCAATTACATTTTGAAACTACTTTCATCTTAAAAAAAAAAAAAACTTTAAAATCAAGGCTCAGAAATTACAAAAGTTACTGTTTAAATGCCTGTTGGCTTATCAAGTTTTAATTTTAAATCATAGAGAGCTTGAGCTGATTTTCATTTTGTCACTCCTATCTGTTTAGTATTTCATTTTGTGCACATCACTTGCAAGATTTAAATCTCAGTACTTTGTTATTGAAGTTTGGAGTTTGGTTTTTTTGTTTTTTTCCCAGCATGACTCAATAGCTGAAGGATGCCAAGTGAAATCTCATTCACTGTTGGTACTAACTTGCTACACACTAACCATTAAGTTTTTACAGGAACTCCTGAGTTTCAGGAGTGAGTACTTAGTTCTGTGGAGTAATTTTTTTTTTTTTTTTTTTTTTAATATCCAGGTAGTAAGAACAAGTTGATAACCTCATCTATGCTGCCATAATGCGAAACTGCAAAATGGAAAGTCTCTTCGTAAAATCTTTGCTGCCTTAAAAAATGGTACAAAAAACCTATATCATTTCTCCAAAGACAGCATGAAATAGAAGCATATAGTCCTGCCAAATAAAAGTAATTCAAGCGATCAACATTTGCCATAAAAGCAACCAAATGTATGCTTTCATATTTCAGTGTCTTTAGCACTCTAAATTACTAATAATGGTTTTGTATTTGAGCATCAGATGCTGTATAAAATGCTGTGTTTTAGTAATATATGCTCATATTTGGCCCTGGCAGTAAGAATTGTACAGGAACTTTCATGTGAATCATTTAATGAAGGAATTTCTGAACATGATGCAGTAACATGGATGGAGGTAGGTCAATGACATGTCAGAAGGCCAGCAGTGTTTGAAATGGTTGTAAGGCCTTAATCTTCTGTCTCCTCGTCTTTAACAGGTCAGAGACAAATAATGCAGATAACTGCTATCAGAATATTACTGCATTAATGCTGCAAAATATAGAGGGGATTCATATTTGTGTTTATGATGACTGCTGAGGAGTTACTGTATTAAAGCAATGTGTGGATGGATCCCATACCATTGCATATCATTGGAAAAATGCAAGTACAAACGCTATACAAATACTATGCCCTATAACAACTTACCCCTCCAGCGACACATATAAGCTTCTCTAACTGGCATTTCTGCTTCAGAATGGGGCAGTCCAGATCATATTGGGATTCCTGGCACTGCTTCTTGCACGAGTACTTTCTGCGCATACTTGCAAAAAATGAGCCCCATAAATGACAAAACTCCCTCTGACTTCAGCAGGGCCAGAATTTTAGCTCTGGGATGAAGACACCAAGATGACTGCTCTTTCTACAGAGCTCAAAGGAAGGTGTTTCTAAATCCTTTCCCTAGATCATGCTTCACTCAGAATATCACTTGAAGTGTCTATAAGCAGTTTTCATCTGAGATTAATGAGATAAAGTTGCATGTTACAATGGGATGGCCATACTGCAAAGAATCTCTCTTTTTTTAGTTGAAAAATATAATAATTCATTTTCCAGTTTTTCAAGGCAGAGACTTTAAACACATCACTGATCACTAAGCGTTGTTTAAGTTGTCCTGTAATTTGAGGTTCCTTTTTATGACAGATCCGAAATAGATCTTGAGGAGGCCATAGAAAAAGAATACCATCTCTTTAAAAAATCGATAGCTTTCAAGGCTCAGGATGGCCTCTGTACTGAGATTAATAAAGCCTGACAATACATTCTGAATGCAAGCAATGACTTCTATTACAAGGGGGAAAATGAAAAAGCTGCTATTACTGACATAGTCAATAGATTGCACCTCAGTGTATACTGTACTTTCTACATTTTTAATATAAATGTGTTCAGTTTCAGAGACAAGAGCATTATCAGCATTCATTTTACTTGAGGCAATAATGTGAGAAGTTGTGTCTTGTGCAATAAATAAATAACCTGTCTTTAAAACCATTTACCCAGATTGCTTTTCCGAAATGATTATTTAGAGGTGCTCTCTAAGGTGTCATATACCAAAACATCCATGGTATAAAGATTTTATAAAATACAATTTCTTTGTTTTATACATACTATTTTTCAGGGGGGTATTTTTGTTTTGCTGATTCTAGAAGTATTATAATGGCAGTCTTGTACAATGGTGGGATGGCATGATTTAACATGGTAAGTTGTAAAACGCAGCTTGAGGCCTTCTGTTTCGCAGAGGTTCTCTGTGGTTGTGAAGACTTGCCACTACAGGCAAAAAATCTATCGTGATGATTGGCAACTGTGCCTCTTTCAATTTGAGATTTATCTCTTTCTCCAGTCACAGTTTTTGGATTTGAAAGAATGGAAGAAATTATCTTCTCTCTATAAATGTACATAGTCAGATCTTCATAATCTTTGTAACATCCATTTGTTTTAAGTAATGGTCTTCTCTATGTAAATGGATCAAGTTAGATGGCACTTAATTATAACATAAAATTTAGAGTTAATTCATGCATTGTGCAGATTTCTTCTTCCTTGTGTCTGACTTGGCAGGTACATTCATGTGAACCAGATCTTTTCAACCTGATGAGAAGGAGAGTGAAAGAAAGTGTATATTGCATGTGCAGCTTATAGAAACATAAAAATGAGAAATAATCACCAAATTCTGGATTACTTCTAACAATATCTAACATTGAATGAGATGTTTTGTACTCATTTTATTGATGAGCTTAACAGATTTGTCTTTTAACACAATCAGAACAATGGGCCTGATACAGCTCTTAGGCCTCTTTTACATCACCACAAATGTGCTGATTTCATTGAAGTGACCCTTAATTTACACTGTTGTAAAGAAAGAAGAATCAGGCTGTAAATATATTAGGGAGGAAAACATAACTGTCTTAGACTTCTAGAGACTCTAAGGAGAAAACAGAGGAAAGATTTATTTAGAGTGGCTCAGGGGTTGTAGCTAGCATAATAGGCTATAACTGAGCACGGGAAATTTAGGCGGACTGGAAACAGCATGGTTTACTGTTCCGTGGCTTAGCTATCCATGGCTCAAGGTAAAAACTTTGTTGGTTAACAGATGGACACATTTCTGACTATAGTATAAAGAAAGAGGTGGAGGTGAAGATATAATAGTACCCTTTATACATTTCTAATTCTTATTATTCTGGTACTAGATTTGGTTTCTAACTCACAAATCTTCCCTTTCTGATGCATTCTCCCAACTTCAGATGGCTGATTTTGAATGTAAACCTAAAAGATTGTTCTTTTCCTATTCAGCAAAGAAAATCCTTTTTCACAAGTAAGGGTGCTCTGCATAAAGTCTTCTGGAATACTTCCTCTGGGTGACCTGGGAGACCAAATTTAGATATACTGTGGAAGGTAAAACTATTACCATTTTCTGTCCTAAAACTCAGCACTGATCTGATTATTTTTGACTGTGATTCAAGGTTATCTACCTAATTTGTCTACAGTGCAACATGTGTTTTCCCATGAGAAACATATTAATTCGGTCGTTGCCCTAGGGAAATCTAAACAAAAAAGATTACATACAAGAATTCTTCTTCATAAGAAGGAACACCGTATACACAATAAATGACAGACTTGTGTTTAGAAGAGTGTTGAAAGCAAAATGTTTTGAGTCTACGCTTTCCAATATAAATTGCACACTGCAAAACATAATGTTCTGCATAATTAGATCTTGCAATTTCAGCATCTGGACTGTTTATCAGCCTGTAAGAGAAGTGCTAAAAGCTCTGGATAGTAGTAACCAGTGAAAGAAGGTGATGCCCACCTACAGAGCTGTGGTTGCATGGACTCTTACTCAGGCATTTCCCATTTCCTGCCTGACAAAGTGCAGGGAGTGCTGGTTTCCTAGTGCTGTCTTTCCCACCTCTCCTATCTGCAACTTTTGCATGGGCACAGAAACCACCAGAATTGGAGAAGCAGTGACACTTCTGATGGTGATGTTGTCTGCATCTATTCAGGGATTCAGCTCTGAGCTGCAATTAATGATTGCCCACTCATTTCATCTGAAGTGCAGTCATCTAGCTAATGACAGCATTTCTTTGGCTGGAGCTAAAGTGACAGGCAGAATGGAGTTCTGTGAATCATACCATCTATGTGCAGGAAGAGATTATTCTAATTTCTAATTTGGTGAATGCATCACAGCAGCAGAGCTGAGAGACCCCTTCTAGCTCCTCCTGCGTGGAAGGACAATATGAGGAAAATTCCTTAACAAGTGCTCTTGTACTGTCGTCCCTATTCTCCCTCCCTCCCTCCCTTCCCCTTCCTTTGGATTTTAATGACTGAGCAGCCTGAAGTTTAATTGTGCTAGATGGGTAATGGCTAGAGTACAAACTTGAATACTGTAAAGGAACATTAAGACATTGACTGTTAGCATATTTTCCAAGTAACTTCTAAAGGTACAAAAGGTGTTATGGAAAATTGAGATTTACAGGAATAAAGACAAACCTTATAGATTCTTCCTTGGAATTTTCCTTTATTATGTCATGTTTTTGGTTGGTTTAACATAAAGAAGACTGTGTGTAAACGATCTTGGTTTGATTCTGTTGAAAAATTCTTTGAAATGTGATTTTTGCTGAAGAATGATATGCCATTATTTCTATTTATTGTTCTCATTTAATATTTAGGTTTAGTTTAGGTAGCTTTGATATTACTGACTCAACTTCAGTGGAACTCAGGTATGAGTTTCAAGTACAACTACAAATCCCATAGTCTGTTGGAAGCAGAATGTGAAAGCCTGCACAGCTTCTATTATACCACAGAGAACTAGATAGTCAAAGCTATCAAGCTTTTTAAACTATAAATCTGACCATTTCTTCTTATTTGTCAAGAAGAGATTAGCTCTTTTGAAAATACAATTATTTTTATATAACATAACAGTGGATGGTGCTCTACTGGATTTTGCTAGCAAACAAACTCAAAGAAAATTCTTGCTTATCTAATTTTACATACCCGGAAAGCAATTTTGAGAAATAGGAATCATTGAGTAATATCTTTACCGGTGCCATAAATCAGAGACTGATTTGCATACAAATGAAAATTCATACCAAAGTGCTCTATAAAGTAATAGTGTCCTAAGTTAGTGGATCAACATTAAAACATGACCCCAAGCTTCCACCGTGGAATCAACCAGAAATCAGGAGATATCTTCTATCGGGATTATTTTCTCGTTTTGGACTCTGAACAGTTTCCCAGCAGGATAAAATTATTCACTAGTCTTTGAGACAATGCTGTAGCTCTGTAAGCAATTCATTAAAATATTATCATCAATAGTATGAAAAATACATGAAATATTCAGTAGTTAAATCACATCGCCAGGTCCTGATTGTAACCTGTAGCAATGCTAATTCGGAAATGTGAACTGAGGTGTGTGAAATAGCACATTACGGAAGACAGAAGTGAACTGTCTGCTTTTCTGAGAATCATTTTATCAGTGCCTTTAAAAAGAGGAAGGGGTGAGTTATGAGACAATAAAATCAAGTTCTATCAAAGAATGATATTAGCCTTCTTAGAGAAGACATAGTGATGAGAGCTTACAGAAATGAAACAAGGCAAAAAAAATCCTTAAAAAAATGGAACAAATTCTGAGACAAATTTGTGAGGATATTTCATAGGCAGTGGATCACAAATACAGAAGAGGCCATTTTAGAGTTAAGAGTATTAAACTAAATCCAGGCAACAGTGGTCAAGCCTATACCACCTAATTAGAGGTTTCAAGAAGGAGTTCCATCTACAGAGAACAGAGGAAAAAGCCTCCAGTTGAAACAGATTGGAAGACTGCAAATGGGATATGTAATTTTTATTAAAAGGCATACAGCAATTTTCCCCATGGTAAGGTCAGCAGATGAAAAAGAATTATGTGCAAAGTTTCAGAAATGGAATGTGTTATTTAGAGCAGTCCCTCCCTTTAATTTTTGAGTGTCTGAATGAGTGTAACATTAATTACACATTTGCTTATTTCAGTGAAGACTTCTGTCTGAGCTCGATTTTTCTTTCTTTCTTTTTTTTTTTAACCCTTAATTAAGTATCTAAGCATCCCTGCAGTCCTGTTGACTTTATGCCTACTTCAGTAAGCACTACTGAATCTGCATGAAGATTATTGAATCATGCTGAAGGCTGAATATAAATGTATGCTAAAACCTGTATGTGTGGACATAAAGGGTTTTTAAATATATTTATATAAATCTTAGAACTGTGACTTTTTAATTATTTGAATGAGTTACATATTGAGTAGCTTCGTTGGCGAGCTAATACCATTGTTTTTTTGAAACTGTATCTACATTATATCTAAATTACAAAGTCTACTCCGGTGTATACTGGTTATCGTATTAGTTTGAATGAAATTGCGTCTATACAGTTGTTTGTAATTTGTCTCAAATAAAACAGCTCATTGGTGTCACAGGCCTCAATCCTGGTTTCCACTTACACTGCCAGTTCATAATTCACAGTAATTGATTGATCCAGTCCTTAAGCCCCCTTCAGAAATAACTAAATGAAACAACAATATCATATTATATGGTGTCCATGGATCTAAAGGTCAGAGGGCTACTAAGGAAGGATGTAGATGTTTGCCTGGCCAGTGCAGCCATTTTGTGGTGCAAAGACAGATCCTCCTAGAAAAAGATGCAAGTCTTTGGACTCTTTATATTCAGTGATTTGGGAAGTCAGAGTTTTACTTTTTTTTTTTAAGGCATTAGTTATGGCCAAATTAATTCCATTGTTCCCTTTATTTTATGTTGGTGTATTTAAGCATCTTAATCTTTGTAAGAAAGCAAGCCAAGGCTCTCTCCACTTTTCTCCTTTGCAGCTATCCAACTCCTCTGTCTTCATTGCTGGAAACTTTGAACTGATCCATCATTGCAAACAAGGTGAATTTAAAGTCCTAAATCAGTTCCTATTTCAGACATTCAGTCGGGAGTGCCTCAGCAGCAATCAACCCCCACAGTGTTTGACAAACAGCTGTGATTACGTTGATTGTACCAGACCGCACTGACCATTTTAGGTTCCCAGGTTAGCCTTGCGAGAAAGATTCAAATGATCCTGAAGAGGGCATGGGAAGAAGTGTCTGGAGAGGAAAATGGAAATCAGTGAGGAGGAAAGTGGCAAAGGCAAGAGGGGGAGAAGGAAGGTTATTGCAGAACTGTTTGTAAGACAGGGTCTGCTGCTGCCAGAGAGCTTGTTAGATGCTAAAATAAAACATTGTTTCAGGATGGTACAACAGGCCAAATAGCTTCATCTTTAGTCTGCTTTGCAGATCTTGTTTTCTGTGCACAAACTTTCTTCTGCTCTACTTCCATGTGTGCTCACTAACATTTTAATTTAATTTCTCACTGAGACCACTTTGTTAACTCAGCTGTAATTCTTCTGGAGCTCCTCCACAGAAAAGGGGTGTCACTTCTTGGAGGCTCTCTGTCCTGGCTGGCTGCCCCGCCTTATGCAACAGCGACTCAAAATCAATGATTTGGGCAGCTTTGCTACACTAAAGGGGATAATCAGCCATGGTGGAGCCTGCTGGATTGGCCAAAGTCAGACACTTGTAGAGAAGCTCCCCAGGAACTGCATGAGACATTCAGGACAGAGTCTCAACCCACAGCTGTGAAAGGAGTCGTTAGAGATGCTTGGTGGGAAAATGTTTAACAGCTGTTAGCATTCTCCCTAGGAAGTTAAAGCCTTCTCAAGCTGTTATTGTCTCTTAAATGAAGAAGACTATATATAGAAAAAAATAAAATATGGCCTTTGATGTTAGCATTGTAGGCAGATTATACTGTATGTATATCATATGTTTTCAGTATATTAGACAAATTTGGTACAGCTTACCAAGGACAGCATAGCAACATTTTAGAGGCTAAGCTCTTCTCAGGAGTAAACAGCACAGCTTCATCAGGGGTGATGAAATGTCATGCCCATTTCCTCCATGGCTGCACTCTGGAGAAGAAAATCCATTTAACACTTACTCTGCCTTCCTATGAAGTCCTTGAGTAAGCATGGAGTGCTAGCTTGGGCATAAAATGGGTAATATCTGCCAACATTGGCTTTTAATTTAGAAGTATGTACGTCTCCTGCAAACCTACTTACAACTGATCCTTTGAAATCTATGGGAATGTAAGAAGCTGAAAACATTAGATAAATTAAAATAGCCTCCGTTTACCTTCATCTGGGCTGTGTGAGATGTGAAAGCTATGTCAAAATTTGAAGGTAACTGGTTTTAATTTCCCTCATTTTGCATATAGTCTCTGAATGTTGCCTACTGTATGTCATGCCACCAGATGATTATCTTAAATTCAGTCTACTCTGGGGAGTGTTCAAGGGAGCTGCCAAACTACTGTTAACATCCCAGTGGTATGACAGTAATTTTGCAGTTGGTCAAATATTTAACACAGTGTCCAGGTATTGTGGTAGATTAGTATTGTATATTTTGAAACAATCAGCTTATTGGAATACAAATGAGTGTATTGTGGCAGTATCATTCTTCCAAGCTCATATTTCTCTGCATCATGGTACAGCAACATGCTTTGCAAGATTAAGAACTCTTTGTTGAAGAAATCTAGGGAGAAATTAGCAGAGGACCTCAGCTCCATCCTATAAGATGAATTAATTTGGCCAGGTTGCAAGGAGTAATAAATAATTGATCATAGGATGCATAAAGTGTACTATAATCGGTGGCATTAGTTACATCTTTGATCAGTGATAAATTTGGATAAAACAGAAAACATTGTCTAGTAATTAATTGAACATGCACTGTAAAAACTTTTCAGACTTCTTATTTATAATATTATCAGTAGTAAGCTTCAATATACCTATTGTTTAAAATGGAATGTATGTTTAAAAAGGTCTCTATTGAAATGTGTAAAACCACCTGTTTGTTCATTAAAGCTAGATGTTAATTCAGACTGGAATACCTGCCAATCTTCTCACTAAAGAACCAAAATATTTCTCAACATAATATATATGTTATCATAAGTAATCACTGTTGCTTGACTGCATCTTATAGAAAACGCAGTGAGAATGTCATGCAATGTCATCGTCAGGTAATTAAGGCTGTGATATATACCGAATTAGTATCTGTTACAATTTCAGCTGCAAGATATCTGAATCAAATGTAGTGTGGCAGGCAAAACTTAAGTGAATATGAAAATGCCCCATTTTGCTTACAAAATCTCCCAAAAAAAAAGAATATTGTGAGTCTTGTTCTGTTGTGATTAGAGATAAAACCAGAGAAAGCTGATTGCTTGTGTTAACTTATTGGTCTCAAACAAAACAAAAAAAAAGCATTCCCATAGAGTGGATTATCATGAGCAGTGGCTTTTTCATATACGCTTCATGTATATAAGGATGTTCTAAGCTACAAGTGTTTTCTGTGTGTTCATGCCAAATTGCGTGGCTGTGCTTAACAAACTGGTCATTTATGCCACAGTTGTTACAGGCTATTAAAACCCAGCGTGAAATACTTAGAGCGTTCATCTTGCAGTTGGCAGCAGTACTGTAGGCTGATAAGTGCTGGAATCCTGAGATTGTCATTGCCCCCCCCCAAAATAAAAAGCTTAGGGTTTTAGTGTATACAAAGAACAGGTATTTCAATAATGTAGTTAGTTTAGCTAAATGCACATTAGTGTCTTATTTTGGAGAGAAGGGTGGTTGTCAGAGAATTCATGCCCATTCCTCGTAGTTTCATAAAATGGGCTAAAAGCAAGGATGGCTATAAAGCTATCGCTCTTCTTCTTTTTGCTGTTTATTGAGTGATCTCTTTAATGGACTAATCATCTCTGCCTGTGATTCTTGAAATGACAATTTTGCAAAGGAATAACACAATCATCCTGTCAATCACAAATACACTTTCTTTCAAGGGCAGGAATTAAATAAACAATAGTAATATTCAGTTGCTAAATTAGAAATACAAAACATAGGAATAGAAACTTCTCTGGAAGAGAGAGAAAGTGGAAGGCTAAGACCTTAGCTAGGGCCTGGAAGAGGTTTGTAATTGTGTTGTTGTCCTGGCATTGACTGGCTGATTGAACAGCCTTGGAGGTGTCCGCAAGCTGTCAGGCCAGGGAATTGGAGTTAATGGACACCTAATATCATGATTGAATGGTAAAAATGGAGCCTGATCTCTTTGAGGTTGGAAAATCAATAGTCTATTAGATTTGTCAGGATGACAGGGGGAGAAAAAAAGTGAGTGTGTGCTGTATTTGCTTGCATTACCAGGGCTGCTCTAATTAAGCACCCACCTCGAGATGGAAGGGACCTGCAGAATTGAAGAGGTAATGAGATTCAGGCTTGAAGTAAATGAAGTAACTGCAGCATAAGGCATGCTGACAGACAATTAAACCTCTTTATCAATGCAGCTTCTTTCTAGAAATAAAATCTCATATGGCAGCTATAAAATAAGGCTGAGTCTGGTACGATGGTAAATCTTACTGCAGCTTGTGATTGTGTTTATTATTGTTCAAGTTGTTTTGGAGTTGTTTTCATCAAAATTGTAGATGCACTGGCTAATGTCGAATTTTAAAAATGAAAGTTTCTGCTCATATGAATGCATGTCCTGCCTAAGATTACTTTGCATCAGACCTATAGTCTTTCACGATTAACTGCTGATACCTGGCAAGACACTTGCAGCGCCTTGATAGCATGGGAGGTCTGGGTACCTGCCAGCTGGTTCAGGGGCACAAGGTAGTTCTCACTCTTTTTCTTTTTTCCTTCTTGTCATCAGGAGGTAATGGATCTGCCTAATTTAATCAACATGTGGAGACCTCCTCCAAACCTGATAGTAAATGTAATACTTCTTACATTGTGAGAGTTAGAAATGAACCCGCATTCACTGGAGTTCAGTGCCGTATGGAATTGCTCAGCTGCGTTAAACCTTAAGCTCTCAAGGGTTTCAGATAGTGCATATACACACACAAATATATAGTGTTACTGTCTCAAGTCTCTTCCCTAATTAGTGAGGCTGAGCAATTAAAGGGTTTGTGGATTGAAGGCTTCTTGTTGTAGGAGTACTTTCTACTTTTGCAGTGAGCAGTGGCAGCAAAGGTATGCCTTTTTTTTTTCACAGAGTTTAAGCTGATTGCTGCTGGAGGATCATGCAAGTGTGCAGAGACCTCCAGCTGTGGTATTGCATCATTTTTCAGAAGGCAAAATTCTGGGGGAAGAAATTCCTTTACCTTACAATTCCACTTTGCTCCATACCTGAAGTGATTGGCTTCAGTTTGCTGCAACGAAAAGCAATCTATTGTATGCTCTGTTCCCAGAGGGGGAAGGCAGTAGATACTGTAGAAAGGTAATTACAATTTGAAGTTGAAAATGCATAATTTGGATTACTTAATACTCATGACCTGCCATTTTCATTAACTAAGTTAATTGTAATATTAGTTGCTGAATGCTCCAAATGGCAAAATTAAGACAGGTCTATGTATACATATCCACAGCTGTGCCTTTACTTTTCATTTTTGCAGTAATTTGTGAGGGAATTTGCAAATGCTTCTTCGATCAAAGAATGTGGTTTTGTCTTCAGTGACTGGTTTGTCTGGACTCTTCTAAATGATAACTTGCATGAAATTCCTAAGTAAACTCAGAGGCAACACCATATCGTTTATTGTGCTGAGTTGTATTTCTGAGAGTAGAAGTTTCTACTAGATGCCTCAACCTCGGAAACTTTATGTAGCAGTCCCTAGTACTTTTGTTTTGAGCATTGTAATTGTTAACCTGCTAAAATGAAAGGCTGTTCTACCTTACTCTATATTTCCATTATATGTCTCTAATATAATTTATATTGGAATATGAATTTAAATAATTCAGTGTATCTAGAGAAGTATAGGAAGCATTTTGCAAGTGATATAACTATGCCTATAAATCTGCTGTTTCTTTCAAGCATCTGCATGTATCCTTTGCAGCTGCACGTTCATTTTGTTGCCTTCCCTTTGTTATGGATTCACATTGATTTGAAGTTACAAAATTCATTTCTACTGGTTACTGTATCTTATTTGACTTTATCTCCATTTAAAGCTCCACTGGTTGAGCTTCATTTCATCTCAGAATCCTTTCTGCTTTGATCATATTTATTTTTTTCATTAACTCATTTCCATTACTGCTGTGGTCATAGCAGGCTTAATATAAAGAAATTAAGTTTCAGACGGTAGCTCTCTTCAGACGGTAGCTGGACTTTTCCCAGCTAATGCAATCTCTGTTCAGGTTTAGAGGTGGGGTGGCTGTAAGGTCTTCACATTTTCTACGTACAGAATTGCAGTTTGATCCCATATCTTGTTATAAGAATTTTATTACATACCGTGGTCATTATGCTTATGTGTTTGTTATACAGATACATGTCATATATGTCTGATATCTCAAATATATGCTGAGCATGCTTCTGGCACTATTTTTCTATTAGCTTGTTTTAGTTAATAGATCAAATGAATAACAAGTGACAGTGGTTTAAACTGAGCACTTAGTATGGTTTGCTTTCGCATCTCCTGTAGCTTAGAATACAAATGGATATGGGTGTGATGACCTTGATTTAATCTTTGGAGAAAGTTTGTAGAACATTAGTTCATCTTATTACAGCTTGTGAACTTTTAATCAACTCGTAGGAGGATCTGGAGCAAGTGCCTGATAGTGAAAGCGTTTGACATTTTCTGTTAGTGAATGTCTCACTGAGGGGGCTGATTTGCTGGGAACCGCACGCGCTGAGTTCATGTGGCTCTCATAGGCAGTGGTCGACGTCTCCCTCAGTCAGGTCTTGGAGCAGCAAGGATTTAAGTTTAGGTCTTACTGTTGAGTTTTGTGACATGGTTTGTACAGTGCTTACTCATGTTCTCTCTTGACACTAACCAGTCAATATATTGCTATTTCATTTGAAAAATAAAATGAGAGGATGATATACTCAAAGGTTTGGATTTTGTGTTGTGAAGTGAAAATTCCTTGTCAGTCTGATGCATTCTCTTAGAAAAGGAATTTTGTGCTCACAATTGCATAAACTTAGCTTAGTAAGACAATCTGTGGTCCCTAAAGGTGCAAAAAATTAACAACTTTCAATCAAAATGTTGAACTGAACCATAGCGAATGTGACTTCCTGCAGAAAGTCTGGACCAACTTTCAGTTACAACTCTTGGAGTCTAAATATACAGAACTGCAAAATGAATAAAGGGCCTTACTCAAATGCAGTAGTCACCTGAAATAAATATATTGTAATAACTTTAATGTAACAATGTGATATAAACACTCATTCTAAGAATTAAACAGATTAGCTTTCCCTGGAGGTGGCAAGACTGTATATTTTTAAAAGTAATGGATAGACTTAATACAAAGCTTAGACCCTCACTGACAGCAGCACCGATACCTTGGCAGCAGCTACCTGCTATTTATACCAAGAGAACTGCAGCTTCAGTCTCCCTGCTTATCTTAGTTTGGCACTTAAGAACTGGAGAGAGAGAGAGAGACAGTAGACCCTGATACATTTGTGTTGATGTTGGCAAAATACATCTATTTCAAATGGAATACTGATTTTTGACAGTCTGGCTGAAATGTGATCCATTAAAATACATATATCATCGTAGGCTAGTGCAAACGTGGCCTTATAAATCATTCTTCTGACATACTGGTGTTTCAGTGATTTTCCTAAACACTGTAGTTTTCAATGTATGCTTTTCATGAGAATTCAGTACTGCTCTGTCAGAGTAACTATATTAATGCTTAACAGGAATGCAGGAAAGCCTGCTTATTTGTTTTATTGCACTGGGTAAGTAGCTAATGCTCAATTTTTCTTTATTTAAATTACACCTTAAATATAAGAACAACTAAGATAATATTTCACAAGTTCTAACTTGTGCCTTTAAAATGATTTTCAAATATAGCAACCAGAATTCCTTTGACAGTCTTCAAAAAAATACTTTTGATTTTCTCTTAAATTGAGAAAAGGAAAAAATTCTATAACATTCTAACATACTGATAAACATAACAAATCATAATAAAGAAATCACATTGTTTTTAAATTCTGGAAAATTTCTGTTTAACTTTTGAATTCAATGTAGCTATAAATAATCATTCTATATTTTTACAAATCAGAACAGATAATTGAGCTGGTTTTCATTTCAAGTGCTAGTCCCTTTAGAATTGAGTCCCTTTAGAATTCAGAATTAGCACTAATCCCCTTAGAATTTAGAATTTTTTACTGTAGATTTTGTAGTGGCTCTCCCTTAAGTCCTGGATAAGTTGTTACCAAGGCTAACCAGCACCGTGTAAAGGTATGATATAGTCTAATCCAAAGGCCATATAAGTAGGCAAAAGTCTTCCCTTTTGCTTTTCTGCATTTTAGGCAAAATCTGTAATTTTTAGTTTCCATATCTGTTCTTCCTGATCATTGTGAATGTGTTTTCTTATCTGCTTGCATTCTTTTGCCAAAAAGGCTAGATCATTAGGTTCAGCTCTCATTTTACAAGTCCTGCTTTTAGATTTAGATGTCCAAACTACTGATGAGTTCAAGACAGATTTGCTTGTAAATAATGCCAGACATTTCTGGCTTGACTTGAAAGAATTGAGGGAATTAAAAATATCTGGCTATGTAAAACCTTACTCACTAGACTCAAAAGATTATGAAATTATAGTTTAATATGTATGTACTCCAAAATTTTAAAGCATAATATAGATAATTCTAGTAGCTCTATAAATACCTAATTCAGCTCTTCAGGTGTATTTTTCTGATGCTATGTTCATTCCAACTGTAAATTTAAACTAGACTGTGTCAAAGAAAAAATTACAGTTTGTCACAAAAAGGAAAATTTAAACCCATGTCCTTTTCTTTATAAATTATTAGACACATAAAATGTGTTATTTTCCCCTTAAATTTTAAATTAATTTAATGTCAAGTTCAGTGCCTTCTGGATACAAGGTTTTATGTACTTTTCAAGGAGGATTTATTCACCTAAATTTTGCTTCAGTTTAAGAGAAAAAAGTTGTTTTTAAAAAAGTTCTCGATGTTTTCAAAGAGGCATCTGAAGGGTGCTGACCAATTTGTGTTTAGGATCATAAATTACATTCCATTAGGCTTATTAGAATACAAATTGTTCTTTTCAGAATTTACTTTAAGGAGTATTAGACATGACAGAGCATAATGAAGGTGAATCTTCAATGAATATATTTTGTGTAAAACGGATCCATTTCGTGTTTAAGAAAAAAATGTTTGCTTTACGCAGTGCTTTCTGCAATGCAATTTATTAGCATTTTGTTCATAGGTATTGGAATTTTTCCAGCTGCATTTGGTTGAGATTATCTGACCTTGGATTTGGGTTCACGTAATACATTCTCGCCAGTCTTCTTGGTGTATTCATGCAGTCTATACATTTTAAATAGAAAATATTGATTTGTTTAGGTTGTGAAAACAACGTATCTAAAAGCGTTTTACCACTTGTTCTAAGGAAATAGAAAATGACCATTTCACTTCTTTGTCAAAGACCCAGCTTCTTTTGATATTGCACATGCTTGTGTTATCTTTACCATGTAGCCTTAATGAATGCTTTATCTTTGGCAGTAATGTGCAGAGCATAAGTGATATTGGCCTTGGAGGGCTTTTTGGCTTAATTTGCTGGATGCAAAGCCTCTGTTTCCAATAATTTATTATGTTTCAAAACTGTCTCTGGGAATATAAAATGAGCACCTGAGGTTAGCTTTTATTTATTTCCAATCAATTTTTGAAGGCATGCTATTTTCTGGCGTGACAAAGTAGGTATCAATCAGGCCACGTTTTTTTTTTTTTTTGGCCTCCCTTCTGCATTGTATTTAAAACATTAATAAAATGTATATGATCTTATATTGATTTGTATAACACCTTTTGTAAGCTTTGAAGTACCTAGCAGAATTTGTAAGCATCCGACTGCCAGTGTTAATTTCCAAAAATAAACTGATGGCAGATTAAGCTAAGTATTTAATCACCCCCACACACACACACACACACAAAAAAGCAGCCTAACAAATGATCCTGCTGAATCTCTCATATTAAAATTGATTCTCTTGCACTGGATTTCAGAGTTTTTAAGGTATATATTAGAGAGCTTAACTAGTAAATTAGAAGACAAGATAAATGCAATGTAGATAAATTAAAACTGCTGAGAGAATTTTAACCAGATTTCTACCTATTTATTTTGTTCTATACTGTGTAGTAAAAATGAGCAAAAAGAACGTTATTGGAAATACAGGATTCTGATTGTGTTGTTTTTGTTTAACTGGGAGCGGAGAGTGGTCTAATGATTGTGGGATTTGACTGATAATGTACACAGATCTGGACTTTATTCCTATCTATAGGGCTTAAGCACATCAGTGTACCTCTCTGCAGCCCCTCCTTTATTGCTTCTCCCATTTAAGTTTTTAGGTACTTCAGCAGGGTTTATCACTCACTAGGCTCTTCTTCAATGCTTACTCTAACCAGATCACAGTCTTGCTGAGAACCCCAGATATTTCTATGAGACATTGAAAAGAAAGGAAAGGAGCATAAACTCTCTGTGAATACAAGCTCAGAATAGTTTTTACCTTGTCTGCAGTTCATGTTCCTGCGCAGCGAATGCCTCTTCATGTACTCACCGCAGTTACTGGCTAGCTTTGGTCATTTTTCTACACAGATGGATAAATGGGGTAAAAGCCCAGATGAAAAAGCAATGCTATAAATCTCCTTTATCACCTCCTATGGAAGCTAAACGTACAACCCGCAAAATATATGTGCTTTACTTCATATGCCGAAGTCATCCTCTTGAAATCAATGGCACTTCAGAGGGGCATAGATTTAAACGCGAGCATCAGTCCTCACCGGACCTCACTTGTGATTTATGCGTGTGCTTCACTGAGAAATTTTGGCCGTCTTCGTACAAAGATGGTTGGGTTGTTTCCTGGGGACCTCAGGGCTGCTGCAATCCAGAAAGCTACGGAGCAATTGCAGCCAAGCCTGGGGCAGATGAGCCACCTGGGAGGGCAGAGGAGGAAGGGCAAAATTTTTCCTGACTCCACTTTCTCTTCCTTTTCTATCTTATCTAATCACTTTGAGCTTTCCCCATCCAAAAGAGTGAGTTATTCTCATTCAAGTTGTAAAGATATTTGGCCTTTTTAATTTTAAGAGACTTCCTGTTTTTTTTTTGTGAACTTGCTGCAAGGAAAAGGTCTAGGCAGATTTACCTCAAAGCTTTAGCCCAGCAATGGTCCTATTGCAAGCTATTGAGGTGATTTAATTTTATTACTTCAGTACACTGTTTTTATAAGAAAAGTTGGTACATCACACAGTGCTTTGATGAATCCGAGCACCCTTCTCTCTTATTCCTATTTGAGCACTTAGTAGGCAAACTCCTTGGATGCAGTTGTAACACACTTGGTATTTTAAGCTACACTGTAACATGTAAGATTTTTTTAATATTGATTTGGCTTCATCTGCTTAAGTGACCTCTGGACAGAATACTATATTTAGCTCTGAACTTTGCTTTTTTTCTTTTTGTGTATAAAGTGCCTGAACTAGATTTTTGTGTACATAAGCCTCATCGGACACTCGTTGGCATCAGAGAACCAAAGTATATTTTTTCCTTCCAACTAGGGAAGCTGAACGCTTGGACCAAAGGCTCTCATTGAAAATAATTCCTTAACTAATCACTTAACTTGAAGGCATTTGATCTGTGTGATCTGAACGGAACTGCTGATAACTTCAGAGAAAAAGAAAACTGTGTTAAAAATCACTTTCTCCTGGGGACGAGAGTCCTGTCAGTCACGTGGCAATTAGAGGTTTGGAAGCACGCCAGCCCATCAGGCAGCGTGCAAGTTCTCTGATGCCAATTGCATTAGCTTTCCTCCACTAATGTGCTGCATAGCTAGAAAAATAAAAGAATGAAGGTCAACACACCAGCATGTACGGCCTGTTATAGTGAGGGCTAGTCATCATGTCTGGGGGAATGAAAATGCATCTGAGTTCAGGCTGTGGGCTGGATGACCTACTCCTGCACCCAAGGTCCTGGGATTTCATCCTGAAGTCCTAAGTGCAATGGGTGCTTGTCAGAGTCCTGTCCCGGGATGGAATTTACTCTGAAATTCCTGAACGGGCACAGTTTGCCTTCAGCCACTGTCGCCTGCTATTTACGTGGAGATGCTGTGGGCTATGAACTTTCTGCAGACTGTAACCCGCTGCTGTACTCTGCTCTTACTCTCCCGGTTTTGTTCGCTGTGAGGGCAGCAACACACAGGAATCGGTGTGGCTCACAAGTGAAAACCCACGCTTCATGATTGAATTGAACGCCACCAGGCAAGAAGTCAGGTACCTGCTTTACATACTTCTCCCGCAGGCATCTTGTTACGGAGGTGTGTTACAGAGATGGATGATAAACCCACGTGTCTACTGAGTTAGGTTAGCCATAATAGAGTAGTACCGCTACAGGGATGATAGATGATCCAAGATGATCGTGTGTTTGCAAAGTAATTAATTGCTGTGTCCTTCTCCCCACACACAAGCAGGGAGAAAGAGCCAGACTTCTCCCCCAAAAAACTTAAGTATGATACTTGTTGGGAGGCGAAGCTTATGAATTGAAGCAAAATATAAAAACAGGAGTTAAGCATAAGAAATAATCAAAACACATCAAGGTGATGATATCTGAACTGTATCTAGTAATCACAAAGCAATTAGTTTAGATATTGAAAAACCTGAATCTAGCACCTGTCCCAGCCCCAAAAGAGCATGAGAGCCTGCCAGTCTGTGCTCCATCCTACCCAGGATATACCAGAAATTTCCACACTTCTTGTTTCTCGCCCTGCATGCACAACACTATTCTTTGCATCGGGTGTGCTGTGACAGGCTTGGAAGACTGGCACCACTGCTGACACAGTACCGCAACCTTGAATTCGCTCATCACTACAGAAGGAACAAACTATAACTCCCCAGGTAGCAGTTGGTGCCAAGTCTGGCGTCAATCAGCTTGTAAAATTGGTTGATTGACACCGGAATCTACCTTGTGACTACTAAAAGAACCAGAGGAGCATAAAATTGTGGGAAAGAAAGGAAACTCTCTGATACTGAATGACCAAAAATCTAATAGGTTATTTTTTTCTTAAACTGTTTTTAGTCCAAAGGGGGAAGGTTTTGTCTTTTAACCTCTTTTTTCAGTTCTACTTTGTAACAACCTCATAAGAGAGATGGGATGTAAGGGTGGGGAACAATTTGTAATCTTTCCTCATGACCATTATGTGCTAAATTTGCCCTTCAAGCTTGAAGTGACTTTGTTTTTTAAGTAATTATAAGGGGATAGACCTCCCAAAGCAGGGAACTCTACTGTAGTTCTTTCCTTGTACTGATGATAATTAATGCTCATAAAACAGGGACAAGGGCAATATTGCAACAGCTGCCCTTGATAAGCTTATAGCCTTAAAAGAATTCTCATTTCTTGCCTTTTAAATAACCAGTGTTTGATTGCACAATATTATCTGGCATGGAGTGAATAAAAGCTGCATTATTTTGTCAGTTTAAAAGCAGTAACAACGTGAATATGTAAACAATGAAGGAGGAGCATACTTTGTCATTAAAAGGCAGATGGTGGATGACGTGGAGATTGAAGTGCAAGAAATATTGGTGTCATTTCTAATTGCCTAATTCTATTCCTGTTGAATGAAGAGATGTATCTTCGGTGATTTCAGTGGTGGCAAAAGGTGAATTATATATAAACCACAGATTTGGCCTGAGAATAAATCCTTTACTTAGCTACGTGCAAATCTGAGTCTTCATGTTGCAGCTGAGAAATACCAATAATAGCAAGAGGAAAAAATATTTGCTGTCTGTAGGTCTTGGGGATATGTGTGTGGGGGGGGTGATCAGTGCAATATTATTATAATTATTAATTAATTATACTCCATTCTAATGGAGTATAAATTTGTTACTACACTCCCTTGTTCTCCCCTTTGCTTCAGCTCGTACTTTCTCGCTCAGACTGCGGCCACACGAGCAGTTGATTCCTCATTTGGCATAAATTAAGGGCTGAAAACCTTTGAGCAGAGGGCAGGAGCAAAGGTATGAGGGTAAGAATTTTTTAAGTGGTTTTGCCATCAATGGAGGTTCTTTCTGATACACTCTAAGAGGTTTCTCTTTCCATCCTTGATCTTCTCACCGCTCTTCATTGCCATGATGCATTTTAAAATTTGTCTGTTTCAGCAAATTCTGTTTCAGCTCTTAGTGTGGTGACTGTGATGGGGTAAAAACATTCAGACAAGAAACAGAAATGAGTAGCTGGAAGCAGGACCTCTCTATTATTTGAAGAGGTAAACTGAGTTACTGCTTTTTGAAATTGTGCTTAGTAAATCCATTTCCATTTAACTGCCCCTGTGGCTAAGAGAGTAAAATTACAGTTTATCCAAAACCAGAAATATGCCAATAAATGTGATCCTCATAGAGACATTGCAGTCATTAGTAACACTTTTTCTGTGCTAAGGAAGGAGAATGTAGCTGAGCTAAAAATACTGTAATTATACAGTAGCGCTTGAAACATTTAGGAAGATATGGACACTGATCAGCTAAAAGCAGTATCTTCTCCTGCAGTGTACACAGTTGAAGCACATCACACATTAGCTTATGCAGTATTTTAGTGATAGTGGTTTTCTTTGAGTTGGAGCCAGTAGAAATGGGGAATATGAGATATCCAGAGAACAGAGAGCCAGAAGAGATGTCCTGAAACACAAGGAGGGACAAGAAGGGAGGTGGCAGGAGATGGGAGGCGAGGGTTGAGTGTGCTGGAGCCTCAACGTTGGTTGCAGGAGATGACAGAAATTGGGGCATGTCGGAAAGGTGAATAAGAAGCCTGAAGATCGATTGTTTTGGTGACGAAACAGGCTGGGAGAAGGACGGGAAAGGAACTAGCTGAATTGAGTGCAGCAGGAGGCAGAAAATGTGGGGTAGTAGAAAGTATTTCTCTAGAGCGAATGGCCCTTCAGAGCCTGGGATGGACAACCCCGAAAGGCACCTTTCTTTCACTGTACCCGAATGTCTGTGAAGCTGCTGTCAGGTTGTCCTGTTCTTCTACCAACCATGAAAATTTGCTTGCGAGCTTCAGAAAGGATATGTACAGTATGTATGTGGAGCATATATATACTGGTTTTCTTAGCCATTGACAGCCTCCTATACAATGTGCTGCCCAGCTTTTCTGTGTTACTTCTTGTTATCTTTCATGGCATAGCCTGATCCTACTCACACAGAGGTCCACTTTGTGGAATGTATGGATCAGAGCTTTCTTTTGGAGAGGGAGTGTACTTCATGCATATGCGAAAGATTGCACAAGCAGCATCAATTCTGGCATTTTTAAACGTCGGGATGATTGACTCTGCAAACTGAAAAATGTTTTTATGTCACTTTCTTGGGTGTTAATTATATATAACACAAACAAATATGCATATTGGCAGAACCCTTTGTGGTATACATCATAATAGTGTTTTACACATGAGTAATCTATCCACAAAGTACAGAGATTTTAGTGCCAATAATTTCAGAATTAGACATCTTTATTTAGGTGCCTAACTTTATAGTTAGACAGCTATTATTCACACTGACTTTACTGCAAACTGGAAGCCTATCTGTAGCTGAGCATTTTTGTAAACAAGGACTGTTTCTTAGAGCCTGAAAATGTGAATGGATTTTATAGTTGGAGCCTGAGTTTATAGATTTGCTCAAGAACACAAACTCATTCAGTAGAAGAATCACAATTAGAATTCTCTTTTTTTCAAGGTCTCAGTCTTGCAGGAGGCTGAACATTATTGACATTAAACTCATATTGCTATGGTATATATAATCAGAGTACACAATGCTCTGAAGAACTGAGCCGTAAGCATAGAATTCACTAGACTAATGCCTTTGGAAACACTTTGCTTTGCATATAGAAGGAATGATCACACATCAAACACCTGGCAATTTTGAGGATCCTGGTTTCATAAGAATAACATTGCATACTCTATTACCAGAAGAGTAAGAAATGAGAACACGGAACAGAAGTGCCAAAAGGAATCCTTAATATCATTTTTATGAACATCTGTCATTTTGTTTAAGTACAAAGAAAAATGAGCTTATGCAGAAAGAAAAATCAGTTCTAAAATGGAGACTATTAGTACCTTTTGCAGAATGTTCTTATTTTTTATTGAGCCTTTTACTGTATGCATGAGAACTTGTGGCATCCTTTTTATGGCTCTGCACAACCTCCACTGTGCATTCGGCCTTGGTATGGAGCTGAGAGGAGTTGGCTTACACATAAGGACAAAAAGAGGTGTAATGAATCATGAAACAAGCCTGTTTTATTCAATAAGACATTGTCTGAGCTTTCTTTCCACATGAAGAACTGGCCATTTGAACAGAAATGACCTGCAGAATTTTTGCATAGAAAGGAACCTAAATGCATTGGGGCTTATGCAGTAATAACTCTGTTGTTTCATGATGCTGTGAGATTAAATTAAACAATACTTGCATTTGGAAACTTACCTAGTACAAAGAACAATGGAGTATTTTCTCCTGAAAATGTCATTGATTCCTTTCTCTGGTAATTGTTCAAAACTTTTATATTTACAACACGTTTGTTTTCAGTAAAAATGTAGGCAGAGATGTCTGGCACAACACAGAATAAAAGATTGAAAACTTTCTGAGGAAAGCAAGTGCCAACATTACATATGCTATATAAAAAAATCTCATAAATAAAGTGCTGCACATACACAGCAGGTAAGAGATGTCATGTGTATACAATTTAGTATCTGACATTAGTTTTTAAAATAGAGTTTATATAGTTTATGTATTACCTTCAAGCTGTGAAGAGATGAAAGAATTAATCTTTAGAAAAGAATTATTATATTTAATAACATTTAGAGGCATTGGTGTATCTATAAAGTATATGGCTTTCATTGTGCTATATAAAGCACTGAGTTATAGCATGCCACTGTTGAGATGTCATTATTTTAGAGATTGGTGCATAGAGTAATGGTATTTTTGCTTTTTTTTTGAAATTAGATTGTGTGGTACAGGTTTCACAACAGGTCTTACTAGGAGGAAGGGAACATTTTCGTTGTGGGATTTGAAGATCTTCTACCACATAAAGGTTACTTCTATTTTTTTAGTTGTCTTCAAGCAATGGTATGAAACACTTGTACTCTTTTTCCTACCTTTGCAGCATTCTAGCTCTAATAGGAGGTATAGAATTTTCCATTTAGCCTTTCAACACAACAGCCTTGGTAGTTCAAGGTATACCCTTTCCTTTATAATTTCTGTACTCACTGGTGCTTCTGGTGGATTAATTTTAGAATAAAGCATTGCTAGAAGACATTTTCCAGAGAGAGTTTTTGTGGGCCTCTATTCTTTAGATGCAGGGCAAGACAGTGTATGCTGCCTGGTCAGGAAGGCTGTGAAGTTCAGTGTATCAAAACTTTGGTTTTGACAGTCTTTTAACTTTTGGATGTGACTTTCCACATAGGAAACACTCACTGAAAGTCCAAGTGCAACAAGCTATCAAGTCAAATTAAAACTAGAAATAAAAACTGAAAATGAAAGATTTTTTCTTTCACTCCAGAGTAGAATACTGGCTCCAGTGCACATCAAGGTCTGACCTTAATGCTTTCCTTGATAGGCTGCTTTAATAGAGCACGGAAATAAATAACTGAGGAAAGTGGAAAAGGGAGAGAGAGCTGCAATCCACAGCAGTCCTATGATTCATAGTTGATGTTAGAAGAATCACTGCTGGACATGTTGCTGCCTCTTTCATCACTCTTACACACTTTAATGTGTTTGATTTATTTTTTTGAGCTATGTGGTTAGTCATTTTCATTATGAAAGGTCAATTTTCTGTTCTGCTGAAATTTGAATGTTGTCCACATTTTTCCCCCAATGTTATTACATCAGCTAACATTCTTATCACCCCTAATGACAAGATTTTGTAGAGTGTCTAACACGCATGTTAAGAATACATTCTGTCTGGAGAGTTCTTCTTTTGGTTCTTAAAAATGACCTGGCTACATGTTCTCGGTGCTAAAACACTGTGAAATGCTAATAGCCATCTTCAAGGTTTGAGAACCTTCTGCTGCCAGTAAATTATGCTAAATGGGAATTTTGGATCTTTGAGAAGTGACCCCCCCCCCCCATGTTAGTAAATTCCAGTTGATTTAAGTGGATAAGGTCACTGAGTTTGTCTAAAAGAGCATTTAAAAATAATTGCTTTTGAAAACTTAGTTTCTTAAGCTGGCATTCTCAAACTTCGTATACCTTTGGTGCATGTTGCTCCACAGACACCTCTTTCATATAGAGGTGATTCTCCCCCTCGCCTGCATTTTTATCCACAGAGTATTTCTGTGATGATAGCAGCAGCTACTGCCTTAGGAAAATCAGAGGAGAATGATGGCTGGGTTAGGCCTGAAGCTGTAACTGCCGCTCAGGACACCGTGGCTGTCTCTGCAATGGGCCTGTAGGAGACCTTTCATTTTCCCATTGTGCATCTCAGTTTGGTTGTCTGTAAATGGAGTTAATGATGCATGGCTCCTCTTAGAGCACTCTGCACCTTACAGGTGGAAAACACTTGTTTGTTGGCATCTGTGACTTTTTAACAGTTCTTAATTCATAAGCGTTTAAACCACTTGGAAAAGTGTTAATTGCATTTCTGCTCTTCCACACCTCCTCCTCTCCCATCTGTTGCCATCTTCTCCCACCTTTTCCTATTGCCTCTTTTCTGAGAAAGGTGGGTTTGATTTGTTCCTGCCCAATGGCCCAACTCTTTCACTTGGCTGCGTGCCTGCGCCTCCACCCTTCCCCGGTGCCTGGCTCTGGGCATCGCTACGTGTCCCAGCTCCCAAGACTGGGCGTTCACACTTGAACCTTAATTCCCTTCCTTTTTGCGCCACAGAATATTCTTATTTCTGTTGTTGGTAGCTTTAACCCTCCTAGCACCAAAGTCTGCCGAGCAGCGAGGTTGGCTCCGTCGTGTTCTCCACTGCCCCGCTGGAGCCTGGGTGCATTTAAACACAGTGGGTACGGCACAGGCAGATGGTCCTACTCTGCCAGAGAGCGCGCCGTGAAATCCATAATTACAAAACAGCTGAAAAACACCCACCCTTAACAGTTCTTTCCATAACAGCTCATCAAAAGCTGTGGTACCCCCGGTATTCCAAGGACACGATAAGTGAACAGAAGTTCAACATACCAGAACAGATATTCACTGAGGACAAAATTCAAATTTTTTTCTGTAGTTGTGTGTGTATTTTAATTCCTTGGCATTACAGAGAAGCTTGTTTTCTAATTCACTGGGGCTTTTGTTTGTTTCTGGAGACTGTGTGAGGTTTCTGGTGTGGGTGCTCTTGGAAGTTGGTGGGATACTGAGGGTTGTCAAGGACATAACACAGAAATGAAAGAGAAGAGCTAGTCAGGAATTTGCCAGCAGAATGCTTTTTCCTGGAAAATGCTGATTCAAGGAAGCTCAAATGCTTCATGGAAATTCTTTGGGGTTTTTTATGTATAAAAACACAGATTGAGATGTTAGAGGAGTTGGTCTGCCTTTTCACCACTACTCCTGATTTGACATAATAATGAATAACATAATTGAAATACTTCGTTTTACTTTTAAAGTCATTTTAAGGGCGCCTGTTATTTATTATTGATATTTTTTTGTCAAAATGTCAGAATCTTCCATTGTAAACTAAGCTGGATACATTTTAATCCTGAAAAAATAACATGTTTTAGTCAATGCTGGGTGGCAGATGTCTTTGCTTTAAAAATGAAATATTTCAACTCTCGTGCTATAGTTGACTATACCAATAATTGTAGTACACTACTGCTGACATGGAGCACAATAATATAAACAAAGAAAATAAAGGGCAATGTCAAAATGTGTTTAAGAAGTAAATCAAGTTGAAAGCTGAAATTTTCCAAAAGGAACATCATTCAAGATGAAACATTATTACGTTGCAATATGTTTCCACATGGAAATTTTCATAAATATTTTGTTGAAAATACTCAGATTTTGAGAAATGATCATTTTTCATAAATAAAAAAGTAGTTGTTGAATAATTTCCAAAAAGATCTGCACAGGGTGCTGTTCAGTGAGCCACTCCTGCAAGAAGAGACTGGTCCAGGCAGTTTTACATTCCCATCTAGGCCTGTGTTAGGAATTCTAGGTCCGACTCAAGAGTTCTAATTCAGATAACGTTTAGGAACACACGCTCTCACATTGCTGTCTTACATTGTTAACTTCTGGCACTTGTCTATGGAACGTGGTTGCATGGCTTACCATATATTTTTAAACCTAATTTAAGTTAATTCTGTATAACTTCTCATTGAGGCGCTTTCAATTTTGTTTTAGGACTGGTTTAATTAAATTTCACATAAGTCAATTCATATTGATTTAAATTACCTGAAATGAGTTTGGCTTAAGCCCAAACAACACAGTCTTTTGCACCTGTTTTACGCTAAATTGGTTTAAATTTATACCAATGGTTATACTTTTGCCAACCGTCTGTTGTAGTCAGCACACAGGCAACTCATAATTTCAGGATCTTGAGCAGGACCAAACAGAAAAATAATCTGAGTAAGACTACTTGTATATACTCGGCTCTCAACAGTATCGTTTGTGCAGTACAGTACCACTTAATCCATATAAACTTCTGGGAATCTCATCAATTACAGATGTTTGATCTTCCATTGAATCCTAATTTCCCCATGCATAGTACACAATCAAATAAATTGTCACTTTGTATGTTATTCTCAGTTTTTAAAAGATCAATTTTTAATGCGGCTCTTACTAGAACTCGCTGTCTTTTATTTTACTATTCTGACACACTTTCCTTTCTTCCCATGATTTTTAGTGGGAAATACCAATTTCTTGATAAATAGGCAGAACTTGAAGCAGGAATAAAAGGTGGATCCTCTGTGGTGGGGAAAGGCAGGTGTTTAGGCTAGACCCTTATTCTAAAATTTTTTCCGTATTTATAGAGGCCACTACTCTCAGGATTAAACTGAAACTGCTGCTGATTTCATCTGGACTTTTCCTCTGTGGCCATTTAAAAAATGTAATTTAGGACAAAAGCAAGTAAAACTATGTTTGGGACTTGGAGCTTTTTGCTAATTTGATCTTAAATTCACTAAGTCTGTAGGTAAATATTAGAGCTAATTCTCTTCTCACATCACTGTAAACTAGAAGAAAATAAAATGAAATGGAAAGGAATGACTTGGGATTTACACAGCTATAGCTGAGGGCAGGTTGTACCCATGATGAGTTTGTTCCTATAAAAGAAACGACTGACAGCCCCTTCTGCTTGTAACCTAATGAGATGAGTACAGATAAAACAAGGTGTACAAATAGCTGCAGAGGATAGTGGTAATTGCCTTTGTACCCTGTATACATGTAGACAGGTATTTTAACACGCCTATGCCGGGCAGTCTCATCTGAGTGCTTTATTAAGACCATGCAAGCACGCACACATCTGCAAGCTTAGGAATTTCAAATGCAAAGTAACTTTTGTGTGTGTGTGTGTGTTTGAATTTTGGGGAAGGAAATGCAGTTGTTTAACTATTACTTTTTTTTTCCCCCATGTTTTTCTCCTTGGTTTCTCTCTTTTCCCACAGAAAGAATGTTCTGGTGCAGGGCATTTGACTGATGTAACCTAGTGTGTATGAGCCATATAAATGGTAACAGAAAATAATGTGCTGCCATGGTTTGATATAACATTCAATACTGCTGGGTTAATATGCATTGCAATGTAAATATTACTGTTTAGAAAATAGTTGACCCTTTCTAATATAGGAGGCCACACTACATTGTATCAGACTGTGCTCTGTCATGTTGCAACATGAAATGAAGTAACAAGAAGTGACATGAACCTTTGTAAAATACCACAGTGCAGTAACCCATTTTTAATTCTGTCAGTATAAACTATGGTAGCAGGTAGAAACAAATCAAGTATAGCATCTGAGCAGGGAAATATTGTTAAAATTACCTACAGCCCTCAGTTAATACTTGGCTGTCAGGACATCTCTAGTTGACCTGTAAGAATTCAGATTCTTTTTAATGTGGGCAGTTGTGATTATGATTGTAGAGATTGCCATTTTGGCATTATTTATTGTTACATCATATAGTATTGTGTTATAGGTAACAATACAAATTGAGTGTTGTTAATTTTCTTGACTCATAATCCCATAGGCCCACCTTATCCTCCTCTCCTCCCAGGGCTGTAGGTCTGAATACTACAGTGATTTGATTAAGCATCCCAGAGGCTGACTCACCGTTACTCACCAAAGCCCATTCCTGCTGGCGTGAGAAGGCTAATCAAGGTGCCTGCTAGCTTTCCTTCATAATACTTCCCTAAATCCCTAGAGATTAACAGCATCTAGCTGTTATGGTCATGACGTTTCAACAGTCCTAGGGCCTCTTCCACACATGAATGTTGTCCTTGATGCCAAACTATATGAAACCATCCCGCACGAGCAGTGCAAGCACGGTGAATTTTATTGGACACCGTGCAATTAACTGGGCAACAACCCTAGGAGTGTGGAGATTGGTTCACCAGCAGTGCTGCTGTGTAGTAAACCAGTAGATTCATTAGAACTGGTCTTTTTGACAATAAGTGGTGTTTCAGGCAGTTAACGATGGATTTCAGGCTCGTTCCGATGGCTTTATCAAACTGAGACTCAGCAGAGTTGTGGACAATAATCTGCAGCTCTTGCGCAGAGGAGAAGTTTTCCTCCTAGTGAGGAATCCCACTAAATGCAAATCCTTGTGCACATTTTGATGCTTGCAAATATAGTCCCATTTCTGTCTTCCTGTCTCTTCTGTGTTTTGTCTTCTGTGTGTGTATGCAAATGTGTATGCGCATATAAAAATCCCAGTTTTACAGTGAGGTTCTTTGGCATACGTTATGCAGAAAGTTGGTCTTCATCACACTGCTCTTAATATATATACATATATATATATATATGAATGAGCACTGAAATAACAAAGCTGATCCTTCAGTTTATACCAGTAACAGCTGCAGTATATTAGGGCTTTCTCTTTCATCTCACCTTTCTGCTGCATCATCTTTTTTCTTCTAATGCTTTCTTTTCCCCAGTGAAAGGAAGATGATTTCACTGGAGAACAAGCAGGTGAATCTTGCAGTCTGACCTGGGAACAGGAGGCTTGGTATTTTTCCAGTTTAAGAGATTTCATACAGGCAGAGCAGTCCAGGCTTTTGTGTGTGAACATGTTGTGAACAGCATAAGAAACAGGTCTTAAGCTGCAACAAGGGAAAGCAAAAGTATCTAAAAAGAGGATGGTCAAACATTGGAACAAGTTGCCCAGAGATGTTGCGTGATCTCTGTTGTTGGAGATATGAAAAACATGACTGGATAAAGCCCTGAACAACCTGATCCAACTTCAGAGCTAGATTCAGCTTCGAAGCTGGCTCTGCTTTGAAAGGTCATCTCTCCCAGATGGCCTACAGAGTTCCTTTCCAACCTGAATTATTCTGTGATTCTCTGCAGCAATTTCGCACTGAATAGTATTTGGTGACCTTCTCATCCAAACTGATTTGCTGTAGAGACCCAGTGCAAAGGGTTAAACTAATTTTGTTTAGAGTTATAAAATGAACGCGAACTATGGTCTTAGAAACATCACATACTGTTGACTCATCCCCTAGCCATCTGATATTGAGAATGCTTCTAAATGTACCATGAAGATATTTTAAGTTGTACGTTTCCTTAGAGTTATCTAAAAACTGGTCTTTGGTAAACACTGAAAATCATATTCTCTTTAGTTCATTATCTTTTTGCCTTTACTATGAAAGAATTAAGGACGAACACAACTTGCTGCAGGCCATCAGATTTCCTCTTTGACCTTGTCTGATATAATCTCATTTGTTTGTGTTCAAGACTGCTTAAAAAACTGAACCTATCCTGCACAAAATAAATATAGGAGAAGAAATCTTGAGAAATGCTCTTTATTCTAAGCCCAGTACGCTATCTTTATTCGATAGAGCTAAGTATTTGACTAGTTTCTAGTTTTGCAATAAACAGAAGCTGAAATGTAATTTACCAGCTTTTCATGAATTGTTTATTCATAGCTACCCTAGGGATATTCCAGTACTATTGAATTACTCAGTATGATGTTGACAACTAGTTTCTTTTTTTTCCTCCTAATTCCTGATATCTGTTGTTATCCAGTTTTTAGATCCGAGAACTGATTATCAAGGACGTGTGAGATTTTTTCAAAAAATGTGCAGGAAAGTTAAATGTAATGGGCCAAATTCTTCTCTGAATTAAAGTGGTGCAGCCCAACTCCTGACAGAAAGACAGAATGTAGGCAATTAAATATTATTGCAGGATTGTTTTTTCATGTGTGACATTGCTTTCTAGATCTCCTAAAAATACTCTAGGGTTTGGGGGGATTGGTTTGTTTTTCTCCTCTGTTGAAGTAGTGATACAATGCACTTCTGTAATAAGAAAGGAAAAAGCGAACATAAAAAAAATCCCTTGACATCAAATTATTTTTCAGGCGGTTAATAGGGAATGCTATTTACTTTCTCCAAGAAATTCACAAGTGAAGGTAAGCTCGTATTCCTAGCCAGTAATACAGGACAGAAAAAAACAATGTTTTTACCTAGGCTTTGGAATGATGAGTTAGGACGTGCTGAAAATCCTGAGGACTGAATCATGCCTGGTCCCCCAGCCTATATGGAGTTTATGGAGGGATTTCACTGGGACAAAAATGTCAACCCAAAGACAGGGACTGAAAATAACAACTAAGACCTAAGGAGGTAAAAATATGTAGAGTAAGAGGAGAGTACTAATTAACTACATAGCAGCTTCGGTGTCCACCCCAGAAACATATGGCAGTTAACCTTTGATAGAATAGGCAAGACTTGCTTTCAGCAATATAAAATTAGAAGTGGTGTAAATGATGAAGAAGAGAGAAGACTGCTATACATATTTTTCAGTTAATGGTGAACAGCTGGAGGTGAGAAATTTCACAGGTTAAAGATAACAATACTCTTATTTTGTTACTTTTTTTAAATTGCAGCATTCCTTTAAAAAAATTGTAGCACTAATTAGTTAATGTCCTTAAGTTTCTATGCTCTAGATGAGTGCAATGCTTAAATATGTGGTTAAAATTAAGGGTGAATTTTTTTTCTAAAGCAAGGCCCTGAAGTACACATATAAAAGTTAATTAAAGGTAAATTATATTATGAATATTTTCTAAGTGTCAAAACCTTCATGTTGCCAGTTACCCCTGCAATCTACCACACTATAGTTTGCAATTCCAAATTAAAAATAATCATATCCATTTTGTTCATCAGGAATCAAATACTGAGAGATTCATTGCACCATATACTTCTTACAGTGATATACAGTATATCACTGGAATTATTCCTAATTCTTCCTTCCTGCCTCTACCACAGTTGCAGAATAAACTACTGTATCCAAGTCCCCCATGATTCACAATGGCTATTGTGAGAACTTGTACATCAGACAACATCTGTTATTCACTTTGGGTATTTTAAAAATAATAATCCTTCAAATGCAAAAAAGCTTTGACTAATAAACATCACAATTTGCCATGGGATGCTTGGATGTGCAAAGGACCAGGTTCAGTTTCTAAAGGCTCCCCACTTTAGCAAACTCTTACCGAAGGTAACTCTAGCTCCAGTCCTGCTCACAGGCGGTGTGACTAGGGTTAACCAGGTAGCTTTTCGTTTAAGCAGTCATCCTGGCATTGCGTAGGCAGGCCCTCATCAGAGGGCCCCGCCAGAGCTGGTCTCAGTGATCCTAGCCCTGTCAGTCTTTGCTTCTCGTGACAACTCCCATATCACCAGGGCTCTTGTCACAGCTCCTCCAGCGCCTCGTGACGGCGGTCTCTGCAGTCGCTCGGCTCGCGGAGAGCGATACGTGGCAGCCAGACTCCCAGCGCAGACCTGACCGACAGAGATGCTCCCGAGCAGTCCTTTCCCTTTCTCTCTTTGCTCGGAGCGTTGTTACTCAGACATTGCTGCCAGTAGCACTACTGAGGATAACCCGTCCCCTGGACGTGCTGGGTGTTGGATATGTCTGTGTGGACATCTCATTAAAGCCCTGCTGCTTTTCTGTTTTCAAGAAACATTTGTGTCCACCCCATATAACATAGTGCAAATTTAGCCTGTTCAACCAACAGGTGATTTTTCTGGTGTTTACTCCAATTTTTAATTAGTTGATGGGTGCTGTGTTGAGTCCTCCTCCATTTCCATAAGCAAGAAATAACTCCATAAAGTTATTACTTTCAGCTTTCCTACCTACTTCATGCAATTACTTCTAAAGACGCTGTGACTAACATTCTGTAATATGCAGCCTTTCTTTCTTTATATGTGAAATCATTCTCGTATTGGATATGCTGATCTAGTATTTGAATCCCTAGGTCTACAGAAATCACATTTTCTTTTTTAACCTTCTGGTGACACTGCTTAGAGTTCTTGTTTATCCCTGGCGCTTTCGGCTGCAAATAATTCCATCATAAATGTCCTGCTTCATTGCATTCCTGTTGAAATGATTAGGTAGTGCTCTTGCTCGTTTTCTCAGTCTTGGCTATTTATTATGGCCAAATGGCAAATTTGGAGGATTCTCCTCTGGAGCTTTGGCCCATGATTTTAGCGGGGACAAAGCTCTCGTTCTGGAATTCAGCATTTATGCAAATTTGAGAGTTTTGTGTATGAATTAGAGAGTGTGAGAACAAGGTAAGCTCTCATAAGTACTAATGGCCACAGTTGTCTTGTCCACTCCTGATGAAGCATGAAGAATAATATTCTGTTCACCCCCCAACTTCTAAGCGTGAAGGCAACTTAATAAAAACACTTCTAACATAGACTATATAGCTTTCAGATCTCTGCTGTCTGGCCATGAGTGCTCACTAACAAATGGTAGTGGAAAACCTTCCTTTCCTTTGGGGCATCTGTCCAGGTTTCTGCAAGTCTCATGACACTCCATGACTCAGGAACCTGTCCCTGGTCATCAGCAACTGTCAGTAGTGAAGTCCCCGTCCCTTGGAAGTCTCAGGTCACATAGTATATAGCTCTAAAGTTCAAGTCTTCACACCATAGTGCTGTGGAGTAATCCAGATTTGGCAGGGAGGAAACTGTCCTATTCATCACTCCAGCTTCAGAAGTCATCTTACCCTTTCCTCCTGTGTATCTTGTCCTGTACTGTATGAAATGCAAAGTGCCTTTGAGAAAGTGTCATTTATTAATAAGATATATTATTTCAAATGTTGGCAGGTTATGTTCCAAAAAAATTCAGTGCGTCCTTACGTGATGAAACACTGCACAATTCATGTCTCGCCTCATGCTACTACCTTTAGAAATGGATGGGAATGAGTAATTACCCATAAAGGGGAGGCATTTCTCCATTACTTGGAGAAACTATTTGGCAGTGATCATTTAGGCTTTAAGTGCTTTTTAAAAAGCCAGTACCATTAATTTAGATGCTAGTTTTAAAACTTTAACAAGTGTCCCTTAAATTCTTCAACCAATCTCTTATAAAATTACTCCATCCTCTTAATTCATCATTGTTTACTGCTGTCTGCTCCATAATTAAACTATTATTCTAGAATTCTTTATGTATCCCAGAGTATTAACAAAAACATGAAATTAAGTATTGCTATGAGTACTCTAAAAGATGAAAATGTTTCCTTTGTAATCCAGACAAAAATTGAAAAATGCTAAGGTGCTGCTGTGCCACAGACATCACGTCATGACGTGCTTAGGCTGCGTTTCTCAGCCTAATGAATGGGAGTGGGGGGCAGCTTGCAGCTCTGCCTACGGTTTGTTGCTAAGAGCTTACGACCGCTTTTCCGACATGCCTGGGGTGTGTGGTTGTGCGCGAGACCAGAATGGGGCATGGCCACCTCCAGCCGGAGGGTGCCGTGCCAGCAGCGTGCGTTGTGCCCTGCGGTGTCGGGGAAAGCGGCACTGCAGCACCTGTTTTTCCCTGGATCCCTCCCATACCCCTGCAGTGCACAGCTGGGTTTTCAAGTTGCATTTAACCTGTATCTGCAGGACTTTTCGTGTTGCATTCAGCAATGTTGAAGTCCTCTGCTTTAGAGACCTCTTCTCTTCAAAAGTTACTCCATTAGTTGACCTCACATGTGGTGACTGGCCTAATAAAACCTAGCTATAAACTTCATAAAGCTGCAATTCAGCTGCAATTGCAGATTTGGGAATTTATTTCTGATGGTCTCAGAAAGCTGGACTTTTCGGGAATAGAGAAGGGCCATTTCCTTTTTCTTTGCTGTGTTCCTTAGAAACATATTAGAGACAGCGATGCTAGTTACAGAAAACATAGCTTGTGCTATAGAAAGAGTGTTTTTAACACTCTTGTGTTAAAAATGTAGAAATGTGTAATAGAAATGTAGAAAATACATTTATAAATTTTTCTTCATTCTCCATAGATGCATTGAATTATTACTTAACTTCTAGCAATATAAACCAATATACAAGGATTTTACATGCAAATTATTTTATATGCTATTTGATCTTCTGAGGAGTTTATTCTCAAAGAGCTGACTTCTACATTAGGACAACAAAAGTAGTAACCACTTGAATGTATGGACTACTCCTGACAATAGCACATCCTAGCTTAAGAGTTTCATTTATTATTAGAACAGGATTTTTATGTTGATTGATTGTCCTAGCAGTCAGGGCCTGGATGCATCAAGGATGTGTTTTATATATACGTGTGTGTGTGGTATATTTATCTATATATATTATATGTTATTTATGTAATGCTAATTTATATTTATAGGACTTTTCCATGTGCCAAAAAAACCCTCCCTGCTTCAGCTCTGAGTAAATTTAGTTAGATCAGATATGGTCAAGTAAAGTGATTTAAACTTGGGAATTTCAAATACAGGATGAGTAAAGAAACTTGCTGGCGAAGATAATGGCAAGAACACCAGCATCATCTAACACGCTAAGGAAAGACCAAAAACTATCTCTAAAGCATGTGTAACATAGCAAGAGAATGATATGCATACATCAGGGGATATAACAGGATTGTCTTTCTTGGAGAGGTGGTAGAGATCAGATGTAGATTCAGTAAATCAGTTGTCCTTCTGCCTTTACTGATCAATAGCAGCAGTACTGTACCTAGCTCAGCTTTTAGTCTGTGAGTATGCTTTGGCTTCAACTGAGGAGAATTTTTGATGAACATAAGGCCCAATTTTCTCTTTACTTTGTTTTTTAACCATCACTCAATAACTTTATCTGAGCATGCCAAACTTAGTGGCTTAAGTTAAAAATAAAAACAAAAATAAAAGAATTTTTCCTCCTGCAAATGTAACTGGCATGCCACTGAACAAAAGAGCACAACTTACCAGTATGGTACACGTACTATCTGGTTAAATAGGAGTTCATTTAGTTCTACAGGTTTCATTTTGTTCCCTAGAAAATGTTCAGACAGAGCAGGCTTCCTAGTTTAAATTTATATTTCATATAGGATACACAATTGCACGCTGATTTGTAACTGCTATGGATGCACTGAATGAAGCTGCAAGTTTTGTGGAATGAAAGGCAAGAGCAGGGTTCTCACCCAGTGGTTTTTGGGAAGCCGTAAGGATATCTTCCTTAATTGTAGTGAGCATTGAACTAAAAGGCTGGAATGCAACCTATTGCAAAACTACCACACAGAGCCTTTCTGTTACAAAATATACAATGAGGTTATGGGTGTTTTTGTAAAGCAGACTTTCATTTCTTAAAGGGTTTTCTAATCTTAGTATAGTGTGGGTGGGAAGTCGGGGAATTCTGTGCTTCCTGTAATAATGCATAGCAGAAGTACTTGAAAGTGGAGGAGCTCAAACTGCTTTCTGCACTTAGTACTCCAAATAAATAGTCTTTGCTAACTTGGTAAAAGTGATTATTATTCCCTGCGCATCCCTTTCTGGAGGGAACATGGAGACTTGCTGGTGTGCTTGAAACAGCATAACACCCCGTCGTTTTACAACTTCAGCTGAGCATTAATTAGTCAATAGCTTTACCACTAAGTGTTACGGCATTGATTACTAGGTTGGGATTTGAAAATTTTAAAGCCTTCTCTCAATGCCTGCACAGTGCACCTCTCGCAGATTTGGGAGTGCCCAGAGCTCAGGTTTCCATACGTCTCCAATTCTTCCCATCCAGGGTCTGAAGTGGTTGCAACAGATTTTGTGGATTTGACATTCGGAAATCTTTGGTGGGTGTGATAGAATAGGTACCTCTATTTGGCACAAGTGAGATGCGGGGAGACATCCATAATTAAAGAAGTGGGTTTGGGGGCTGGGGAGGAGTGCCGTTTGCGGGTTAGGACTGAATGATGCCTGTTAGAGCTCCGAGCAGTGAGAATTAACAACGGGGGACTGTAGCCTCTAGCAGAGGGGCTGGAGAGAGTTCCTGCAAGTAATAATATTTTGAACCTTTTCACCTCTCTGGTCGATGAGCATGAGTAAGTTTTTTCCCTCCTAGAAAAGGCGACTGGGGGTTTAGCTTTCTAAGAGCAACGTGGCAAAAAGTATTAGCAATACTTACTACAAAATCTGTGCTAAGATTTGATGAGAAGGCAACAAGGAAAATCTGAAGTGCCCTGAACTGCAGTGAACTTTGCTCTTTCTTCAGGGCGGGCAGGAAAGCCCACGTGCAACTTGGCGGCTTTGCTGGGCTGATCAGGCTGAGTGCAGGTATCAGTGGAAGCCTCCATCTGTGACAGAAATGTATATGCAACTCCCAGGAAAGATCCATGAAAGCAGTGGATATTTAAAAACACCAGAAGAAAGATAACTGCAGTTGTGCTTTTTCATTATAAACAGGATCCTCACATTTAAAATAACTATCCCTGCCATAGTCTTCAAGAGAAGATCAAAACCCTATCATTACAACATCAAAAAGCATATTCTGAATATTTTTTTCAGTGAAAAAAACCCCTTTGCTATGTCTTTTTTTTTTTTTCCGAAAGACTAAGGCATTCAGACTCTAGGGCGGAGGCTGTTTATATCTCTTCTTTTCAAAAGAGGCTTGACAGCTGATCCCAGGAGAGGGTCTCACAGTCTTTAAAATTTTATTAGGCTGAAATATTTGGAAATTTCAGGCTAGACTTTAGCCTTTGAGGGAGAGGATTCAATGGCATGAATCTTTTAAGCTGCAGTGCTGCAAGAGATGATTTCAGCAATTTGCAACAGACCGTTTGTCAAGGGGACAATGAGGCATTTGTGAGCAATATATGATGGGAATAAGCTTCAAATTTTTCATATCGCAGTGTTGGAATAAACACTGTTATGTCTGTGTGGTTTACATGGTACTTAAAATAGCACAAATAGCCTCCAAGGGAATATAAAGCCACTTTTTAAAATATAAATCTCAATTTCAGGTCATGCTGGACAAAGAAAACAAAGCAATTTAAGAAAAGCACTTGCAAAATTTTTATCTGAATTTGTAAGCTAATGAGGATGGGTGAAAGCTGGCCTAGATTTTGGGCTGCCTAAAAGAATTCATTTGAACTCCCATGGCGTGGCGTTTAGTGACTTTTCAGCGCTTAACGTAAGGTCAGGTTCCATTGCTTCTGTGCAGATTGAGAGGTAAGAGGACTCATTAGCATAAATTTTCAGCATAAAGTCAATGTGAATGTGAGTAAGAAGGTAGAGAGGGAGAGAAGAGTTTAGCACTATTATACTACTGTGAAACCTGTCTTAATTTTGCCACCATGGGACTCCTACTAAATGGAGATTTATATAGGGTCATAACTATACAGTAGAGCAAGATTTATTCAATTTAGGAGACTTAGGGCGGAGAAGAGTCTGATAGTTCCTTATAAAATTTGAACTTTCTTGCAGGTTTACTGGTACATACTATGCAGATGCTTTGTAGCATTCACAATGCTTAATTTATACTCCAGTGACACATATTTTCACTATGATTTTCAAGAGCTAAGCCCTACTGAGTGTTTTGATGATGTAAATGACATCCAGACCTATTGTAAAATTCTGCAAATAGGGACATTGGGATCCGTGGAAAACAGTTTACATTGCATTGTGTTATTCCATTCACCAGTGGAGTAAAGCACTGTATGGTGCAGCATCAGCATGGACTGCAGATTAAACAGTGGAAAATAAAGTTAGCAGTTTTTTTCCCTTCTTCGGGGAAGATCTGTAGTGGTAAATATAGTGCCAATAGAGGAAAAACATAATGTTAAAGTATCTCATAATAATGACTTTCCCATTCATCACTGCAGTAAGCCAACTGTTCCCCCTTGGTGTCACAGCAGTGGGGAAATTTCAGCTACAAGGATCCACAACATCTTTATCTACTTTCTGTCTCTGAACAGACCCAAATGACATAATGATAGTGCCTGGTGCTATGAAGTGCAAGTTTCGGAATCCGTCTGCCCGAGCTGCCTTCTCAGACACTCTCTTGGTCATTACCAGGTACTCAGGATAAAGATACAGACTAACCAATCTCCCTGTTCAGGCTGACATGAAGTACTAAAAATGAAATTATTGGAGAATTAGATAAAATTTACTTTCCTTACAGATAAGTATTTAAAAACTAAGCTATTACAAGATAGGTAGTAGGATTGCTCCAGCTTACTTTGAAAACTGAAAAAATGCACAAGCACTTTTTTTAAAGCTGTTCACAAAACTCAGTTATTCCCATATGCTGCAGAATATTATGCTGTAAGGACTATATGTACATCACTGCAGAGATTAGGCTGTCCTGAGCTATTTTAATTCCACTGTACTTTCAGCTTTCTTAGATGTTGCAAATACACATACCTCCTCTCGCAACTTCATTTTCCATTGCCGTTTATTTTCCAATGCTTTTCTTAATTATGCCAGAGACAGCAAACATGTTCATTATTTTACTCCATCATGCTCCATATAATACTTGTGTGAAAAGTCTGCCAAATTCGCCCTTTAAATTAAATTGACCTGTTTTCATTCTTTGCTGTGCCTGCAGGGTCCACATAGAAGGTACACGGGTAGCATCTTCCAGTTAGGAGTGAGTACTTCATAGAAAGGAGAAGCAATATTAATTCCTGTCAGCTCTCGCTCAGAAATGTCATTCTTGTATTTTAAGAACTTGAATGAAGCATGTTGCCAGAGAACACAGCCAGACATTTCAGAAATGTTCATTATGTTAATCTGCTTCAACTTCTGAATATTCAGCTCGAAGAAACTGATTTTCCAGTTGTGTTTAGCAGTCATCACTGCACTCAAAGATAATAATTGAATTGGCATTAACTTTAAAAATCTAATAGAAGTCCTTTGGTGGTGAACAAAGAGAAATTGGAGGATTCAAGGTTAGTGGAACTTTTGAACAATTAAGCTTATAAAAACAAGTGAAACTGGTCCAATTTCATTTTGAAATACGTTTTCAGTTTTCGGTTATGATTTTCCTGGTGAGGTCCTGGAAACCTGCCAGGTGCTCTGTTAACCCCGCTCCTGTGCACAGTCTGCTGAGCAGAGCAGGCGTCTGTTCCCTTCGACCCTCCCCTCCACAAGTGCATGCGGTGAACGGCAGTCGCAAATCAGAGGTGCCAGCCTGGCCCCGAGGCCGCACGTGCAGGACGGTGGCTGGAGCACTGCCGCCTGGCACCGCTCCGGGTTGGCGTGGGGCTAGTTGGATCCCGGGCAGGAATCCCCTGCAGCAAGGACCCCCAGGAGGTTCGGGGGGACGCTGAGCCGGTGCCAGCACGCGGGCACTGTCAGAGCTTCAACTCCGAGCTGCCAAGTATCACCATGGGAGGGTGGCCAGGTTGTGCCTCGGGCAAAGGGCGTCTTCGTGACAGCAGCCGAGGAACTAAATGGGGAGGAGAGCTCCCTGGAGACTACCAAACCGAATGAGAGCTCTGTGCGTGTTTGTTCTCAATAGAAAGAGATAGCAGCAGGAGACAAATGACCTATTAATCGTTAAAATGAAAGCCAGCATTTATAAAGACCTGTACCATTTATAACTTCAGATTTGGAAGATTTCAATGAGTCACGTAGTTCACTCATGATGCAGAAGTAGGAGACAGCTAAGGCTCTTCTAGGCCCTTTCAGTATTTTCGTAAGGAAGAATAAATGGCCATCTATGCCTCTTCCTCTGGATTTGTTGATATAACTGGAAGCAAGTAATTCAGTAAGTCTTGAATTATATTTGATATGTCCCTACTAAACTTTCCTGCTTCCATTAGTTTGAGACAGACTAATGAGACGAACAGGAGACTTTCAGAAACTTGGAATTTGCTCATTTAGACCCAAATGTGATCTTTCTTCAAATATAGGAAAAGTCAGTCAGAAAATATTCCGTGCACATCATGTTTTGTGCCATATCAATCCCTTGTGCTTAATTACTAAAGACATTTTATGCAAGGATGGAACCTTTCATTTTTTTAAGAGTTCATCTGCTTTTGCTGCTTTTCTATTGTGTGAAATCAGTCTCTCTCCAGCAGCAAGAAAATACCCAGTGTTTTTCTCATGTTGTTTTGAACATTTGAATGTTTTTCCATATTTTTAGTACCTCTGCAGAATCCATATTATTCTGCTAGTTTTACCTTTGGAGTGATTGCACCAGGTTATACAGTTCCAGGTATATTATTCAGTAACCAGAGTCATAAAAACTATAGGAACATCTTGATCACATTATCCTCCTGTGTCACCTCTATTATGTCTCATTCCCATTAATCCAGCAGTCATGTCAGTTCCCTATTTGCACCATCTCTTTTTTCTCAAGTCCTTCACTACAGGTGCTGCTTAAACACTTTACTTTCTGCTACCTGAACGCATTTGGGCATAGCTCCATAATGTAGTGTCTCAATAACATTCCTTTCGTCTTCTGCTCAGAGAGAGAGGCTATTTGAATGAAATGTCTTTCTGAATGGAGAGCTTTCTCTTGTGCCTACTGGACCCCAGTAACCTTAAATGTTGGCTCATAATAACCCATTTACCAGGTCTATGACTGGAACTGTTTCTTAGCAATAAATATACTTTCACAAAGTTCAGACCTAGCAAAAGAGATCTGTTTCGACACTCCATGCTTCCAAGAGCGCTCTCATGATGTATCAAATAATCATATAGTATGTAGTGGCACTCTTATAACACCCAGCAATAATATATTAGCACAGCATCATTGCTCAGTTGATGTTCTACATCGTCGTAACAATGGCAGACAGGAAACAACACGCTTCAAACAGCCTTCTGTCATTAATGTTATTAGAAGGAGAGTTTTCAGATGGTACAAGTATGACAGAAAATATTCATGGTTTCTCACTGCAAGTTCTCTGTATATCTCTAAAATCGTTATTAATGCTGCTGATGATGTAATTGCCGTGAATTCTTAGCAGAAACCTTATTTCAAGTTACAGCTCAATTTGTTGAAAGATACTATTTTGCCCAGGTTGTCATGTTTTTTGCTTAGTGCTACTATATTTTATCCTTTCAGCCAAATCTTACAGGCAAAATAAGAATATTTTGATATTTACAGCTGCAGTATTACAGTATTTTTTGTCTTCAACACTTGAGTTAAAAACTGTATCTAAGGAAACTTTGAGTCTGGGTTGCTGAAGAAACAGGGCTTCTGTGATGATTCTTCCTGCTGTCTCTGTTGTGCCGCCTCCAGTCTGGTTTCCCATTCCAATCGGTTGCTAATCCGTTGGCCAGTTTCAGGTAGATACCACTGAAGGTTAAAGATCTAAAAACACATTAAGTTTCAGCATGGTTCATCAAAATGAGAAGCCAGATAGGAATGAAAGATACAGTTTAATGCTGTAACTGAAGGAAACATTACCATGTGAGTTTAACCCTGTTAGCAGAGAGCAAAGATGATAGGAAAGCACATTTCATAACTCCTGCAGATCATGGAGATACTTTTGGAGTATGAACCTAAGAGAAGAGTTTCTCAGCTGGCTGTTATGGGCAGATCCTCAGCGTAATGACCACAGCTATTAACTTCACACCTTTTAGCTTCCTGCTAAGGTGCACAGATTCATTTGAAGCGGTTGTCTCAAAACCTCTCCGGTTCCATTATTGATTACCAAAACCCCAATACGTGAGGTTGGTGAAACATCTTGATTGTCAAAGTAAATCACTAAGTGACTCTTTTGAAAATGCTGTTAATGGACAAGTTCACATGTAGCCACAGGCAGTTAACACGCTGTCTCCTTTTGATATTTTGACCTGGATCAGCAATTTAAAGTTAATGTTTGTTATCATATGCAACATCAATTTGTGTTGGTTTTGATCTTTTCAATTGAATGAGACTTTTCTGTTCTGCCGATAAATGTTGGACATGATTTTGTTTGGATCTGGTGTTCAAATTCTCATAATCCAAAGAGGTTTTTATAATTGTTACCTTTACTATGATTGCCTGAGAGAAATGGAAAAAATTCTAGTGCTTTTCAAACATTCTCTCCCAAAATAAAAGCTGAAGAAAAGTATAGATACATATTTTTCTTCCTGTTGCATTTTTGGAAGAATAGTTTTAGTCAAAATAATTGTATGGAGATAAATAGAAGAAAAATGTTTCTAGATCCAAAAGAAGGCAGATATCCATCTGTCTTGAAGCTATTGTCCCTGTATTGAGAAGCCGATGACCTGGGCAGCCCAATCTCTTTGGGCTCTAGAGCTTGTTTATAGGCTGGTACGTAGCATCATTTGAATAGCAGCTGTAAATTACATCATATGGACAAGTCCAGAATGATGTATTGGTTTTACAATGTGCTCTGTTCTTAAAAAGGAATTTGTTTCAGTGTTATTAATTTATTGTAGTTAAGGCTTTAGAAGGAACTTAAAACACAACAACCCTCAAGCACCTTAATTGTAGTTAACAAATGTCTCATTCATCCAGTGTTTTCATACATAATATATCAACCTCTAATTTCTGTTTGAATTTAGTTATAATATTCGTTGAGCTTATTTCTTCACAATTTAAAAATGACAGTTGCATTAACTTAATAACCTTTACAGAATAAATGAGAGAGTAGCAATGCCTTTAATAAATGTTGTTCATAAAATACAATTGTTATGGGATACTTAATTAGAAATAGTGTGGTCAAAATAAGAATAGAAATGAATAAGATAATGTTTCCTTGTTAGCAGCAACATCTTTGCCGCACAGAGTAATTGAAATAATTCTTGGTATAACGACCCAGATGTACTCTGTATTTTGTAGCAGTGTTTGTCACCTAACCTTAGCAAATTCAAAAATTGGTCAATGTCTTAATAACAACATGAGTGTGATGTTTTAGAGAATATTGTTAATACTCTGTTCACTGGGGGAGTCAAAGATGTAGTTATGAACCTGTGAACCTTACAGTCCCATGTCTTCATCCTGGCTATCCTATGTGGAAAGGAAATTTCTTTGAAAGATCATGATGTGATATTTTTGTTGAGAAGCTGGTGCAGAAACATGGTCAATTTGCCAGCTAATATTCATGTTTCCTATTGGTTTGGGCATAAAACACATATTACTTCCACGAAAGGCCTTTTGGGGTGAATATTTCTTAGTAAGATTTAATAAAGACATTGGATGACCTCATTTAGCATTTAGGAGGACATTAGGATTTGGGACAGCAGTAATGACAAAGGTGGCGTAGTGAATGAAAGAGAAATGCTGACCAGTGAAAGAGTTTAGAAATGAGAGCTTGGGTGTTGCACAGCATTTGATAGGAGAAGCGAGAAGGAATCAGAAGATAGTTTTACGCAGTTCATGTTTAGTTACTGAGGTGCAACAGTTTGAATGCATGTTTATGGATGCATTTTTTTCCTCTTTTTTTCTGAGTCTTCAGGTTTGCCCCTTCAATCAATTAAATCTACTTGAATATAATAAATGGTAGACAATCTCTGTGTGAATTGCTTTTAGTGAAATATGTTGGGGAATGGTACTTAATTGTAATAAATGACATAAAACTGATAGGAAAGCTTCTGATATAAAACAATCACTTCAAAGCAGAGACACTACTCAAAGCAATTTTTTTGGCTTTTAAGTGAAAGATCATCTCTTGTAGGTGCTGGTTTTAATTGGTTCTTTTGGAGATTTCTTTAGACATTGATTATAAATTATAAATTTACTTATATTTAAATACACCCATTCACTTTGAGTTGGCCTGGAACTTGAAGCACAGCAATGCTGTGTTCTTAAAAGTGTTGCTGACCATGCTGTTGATTAGACTATCCAAAGCATTTCATGAGTCATCCTGTTCTTTACTGGTCTGTAAAAATTATAGTGAAAATACTGAGGTCCCAGTGAGCACCATAATGCTGCTGATTGGTTAATACAGCATCTGTTGTATTGCTTGACTCAACTGTGTGGAAGAAACACAGAAAATTATCTCAACTTGCAAAAACAAGTTCAGCATTTTGCTAAAGACAAGTGGCAAAAGAAGAAAAAGATTTGTATTTTGAGGAAACAAAACATTACTCAGTTGAACTGTTGACCCAGCTTAATGATTGTGTGAAATACAAGAAGAACAGGCAGAAGATCTTATTAGACAGTAATAAAATATATAAATGAAATTCTAGAGAAGCTAATTTTCACATTGTTTGTCTTGACACTGATTATAAAGAAATTCTGAAGTATCAATCTTGTAATCAAATCCTGATGACCGAAAATGCATGAGTTGAACAGTGAAGCATCACATCTACTTCCTTCTTCCTCTTTTTAATCTGAAAGATTTTAAAAATCACAGATCCTTCCCATTAGTAATTTGTTGACTCATTATATTTGATGATCTCAACCAGGAAAAAGAATATACAGCTGCATCCGGACAGTGTCGTTCATGCTTTCAAAAGATGTTCTCCGTAGACCCCAGATTAGAAATAAACATAGTCAGTTGAGAGATTCAAATAGAAAAGCAGGCCAATATTAGTAAAGTAAATCTAAGCAAAGATAAATTGTTTTCACAAGTATCTTATGAAAGAAAAACCAGACTGCTCATGGCAACAATGCTGAACAAAAGAAAAATATTGATGCCTCAATATAGCAGTAAAAAGCCTTAAAAATCAAGGGAAAGATAGCCTAGTGCATTTTTTGGAGCCTGGCCTTGGACCTGTTACAACAAGCCCTGTTAGCTCAGAGATGTGTGCTCTCGCACAGCTACTGGAACTGGAAAATGCTGCTGCAACAAAGCCAGTGTGGATTTCAGTACTTACACTGATGGTTTCTTGTATCTGTGGTCAGAATAAACCACAGGAAAATGAAACTTTGAGAAAGGGCTTGCAGTTCAAAAGTCTTTAATCCGTGGTAATATAAAACGTTTTGGGAGTTCCAGTTCAAAAAAAATCTAGCCATAGAAAAAGTGAAGATACTGTATTTGTGAAAATAAAATGTAGTCATGACTTAGGAAGACTCGTTAAAATCTTCAGGGAGCATATATCTAAAAAAGATCACCATCAGTGACTCCCCCTGTGTACTCTGAGAGTACACAGTGTGACGGATGAAAAAGGAGGACGATTTATGGGCAGAATTACTTTATTTACATTTTCTGGAAATGAAATTAATAGTGACCAATGCAGACAGTTTCAATACAGAGTAGGGACCAGTCTTTTTACCACTTGTATTACCCTGAAGAGCATTATATAAATAAAGCTAGTCCACTCAAGATTTTTGTGGATGTTCCCTCTGTTTTCTAGTGGGAGGTGGCTTAGACAGTACAAAAGAAATAGGCCACGGGTGAATAATCAAAATACACTGGGACTCAGGCCCCAGTAATATATCTTTACATTATAAAGCAAAACTATATTGTAACCACAGCGATGAACCATGGTGAAATGATCAAGTATCCTGATATGACTGCAGTTGCAATGAAGATTGGGTTCTTACAGCTGACTGTAGCACAAAACATCCAAATGAAAAAGTATTTGGAAAGAGAGTCATTTTCCATTGTTTCCCTGCATTTATTTTACAATATATGACTATATTATCAATATAACTTCCAAAATTTGTGTTTATTGAAACCTCTATTTATTTCCAGATATGGGACCTCATTACACTAATAGTATACTATTATGTAAATGTATTTTCTATAAATGTCTATTATCTGTAAGTAGTTTAGTCTCTACATCCCCAATGTAATATATCAAACAATAACTCATTTGTCAAAGAGAGACAGTTCATTAGTATTCAGCAATCATTTGGACAGAATAAAACAGCAACAGTATAAAAATTGATGTTGCGAAACTTAACAAATGAGGGAATAAGGAAAGTGTGATTCAGGAAATTGCAGGCCTGCCCTCAAGGGCCATTTTTAGGTCACTTGTCTGCATTTTAATATTACATTTGTTTTAAAGAGAGTCTCCAAGTTATTAGGTTGGGAGGGAAGCCAATTTGCAACCATGACTTCAATATCCAGGGGGTTCAGTAAATGGGAGCATAACAACGCTTGGGACAGAGTCAGGGTGAAAAAGGTGTAACACAGCCGACTGTGGTATTGTACCTCAGTTTTGCAATTAAATTACCAAATGGCGTAAACCTCCACTTTTAACATGTTTAAATACTAAGAAAATTGCTCCTAAAATCTGTTACTTTTTAAGACAAGGGGGGGGGGGGGGGAAGAAATGGGTACATGTCTCTATAGATTTAAATTATGCTATTCCTTGTATTCACTTTAAAATTCAGTTACTGCATAGATACATATAGATGTGTTTTGCCTACCTATAGCCAAGTTTGATAAGATGTCAGATTTACAGTTTTACATTAGAATTCTACACAGCCATCAGACATTGTGTAGTTCTCAATTCCTTGCGTGGCATTTAGCATCTTCTCGGACCAGCGGTGTCTGTTCTTCTCACACGCATGGGTCTCTCTTGCGCTGGTGTGCATTAACTGAATTACAGGGATATTGAATTCTTACTTACTTATTTTAGAGAGGCATTTACATGGGAGATTTCAAAATGTCTGAAAGTGCCTCTTCTCTCATCACTGCTGTAAGGGTTGTTTGAATATGAATCTCTTTTATGTGCGGAGTGTGAAGGACATTGTATATGGCCTTTAAATACCTTGCTAAGCAAAGATGCACTTTCTTCTCTGACTCACAGAAAATGTCAGCAGCAGATTTTGTGAATTTGTACATATTTCTACATATTGCTCATCTCAGGTCAAAGAACAGCACTGGCAGAGTATGCTTGCTTTGGCTGCTCTGGCTGTCATCCTTGTACATAGAAAAGAAATGGGCATATTCTGAGGCAATCCATTGTTTTTGACATGCAGTTTGTGCACATTTTATTTTTAATTGTTTTTTTGACCTGAAAATAAATGAACCAAATAGGTAGCTAGGTACTGCGAGGAAGTGAGTTTTCCTGTATGCTTGATCCAGATGTCTCTCTTGTCAGGCTTATTCATGAGGATGTGCCTGTTCACTTGATTCAATATTCTCTTCTCCTGTTATTTTCTTCCTAAAAGAACTGTAACCTCCATTCATCAGGGCTAAGATTAGCCATCTACAGCTTTTCCAAAAATACCAAGAGCTACACAGTTGCTGTTGAATCAGAATTAGAATAAAACCTTCTTATAATGCTTTCTCTTTTATATTCAGCTCTCTCATTTCCATCCTTCACAGCTAAATCGGGTTATTTAGATTACAGCAAGGTCTGAACCAACTCAGATGAACAAAATTATCTACAGAGCCTATTTACATTTCTTTAAGGAAACACTACACTGGCTTTGTATTAAAAAGGTTTTGAAAAAAAAACCCAAACCTAAACGTGATAAGCACAGAACTTTTGTCAAGAAACAATAAGCTTAAAACAGAAGTTAGCTTTTTTGCAATAAAAAATTATTAGACTTTCAGAACATGGTGTGTAGATGACAGTTAATTAAATGACATGTTACAGTGGTCACTTTTTATAAAAATTCAGATGATAATAGTTGCACAGGGGTGTTTGAAATACCTAGGCTATTCTGACTTATTGCAAATTACCTTCACTAATTCAATTGCAGCTGCAACAAGCATTTGTAAACACTGGGCTGGTTTTACAAAGTACCAAATATATATGCACTTGGAATTGGCCGTCTGAAATAGGCTCCCCGGAGGAAGCTGTGGTGCAAACCAGCCCCGTGAGCCCCTCTCTGCACGCTGGGCCGCCGTGATAGCAGCGGCTGCCAAGCGTGTCCCACATGGCTGCTGAGGGGCGGCAATGCCGGGGTGCACAGCTGGCTCTGCTGGAAGTGCCCAGCTGTGCAGCCATCCATTTATATGCCAGGCCTCCTCCTTGTATTCTCACAGCACAAAGCAAGCCAGGATCTGAATTTCTTTCTTTTTTTGGGGGGGGGGGAACCATGAAAACAGGATCCAAATCTGGATTATTAATATTTTCTTAGATAGTAGGTGGTACCCGAAACGTGGCCCTTTGATTTTTCTTTAGCTACAGTAACTTCCTTCCACGTGTGTAGTGTCTATAGAATGAATTTAAAAGAGGCTGCCATTCTGTTTAATCAAAGATGGATATTATCAGTCTGTACGTGAAGAAGGAAGTCCCACTGCTAAGGCTTTAAATCTTCATTTTTCCAGCCTCTAGTCTCATGATGAAAGAGATGTACATGTGCAGTCAATCTCTAAAAGCAGGAAAATTTTTAATTTAATTGTGTCCATTCTTTTAATAAAAGCAGTAATTGACAAAGTAGGATGTTTCTGATATTGTGGAAATGTGATATGAAAATATTTGATACGTGAAAAATAACCTGCCATTTGAAAGGTAGTGTAAAAAACAGACAGTTCAGAACAGATGCTATATAGTGATACTCTTTTCAAAATGTCATCTCTGCTGTCACGCTTGCTGTGCTGCTTTGGTGAGCAAACAAGAAATGTTACAAGTGCAGCTGATGAGCAGGCACAGACCATGCATCGATGAGACTGAAGCAGTATTTATCTTTGGGATAATGCAATACTGAAAAATGAAAATCCAGCCTTTCATAAATAACAGTTTGAGAGGTAATGAGTCATTCATGGGCAGTCTGCTAATGACTGACCGTGCACCTATCAGGTGTGGATTTACAGAAGGCCCTAGCATAACCAAGCTAGTAAGTGTTTTATTTATTATAACTTGAAATGTCACCTAAAGGCAATGTCTGGTTGACTTGTCTATATTATCCCTTGTTACTGTCATTTCAGAACCTTTGGTTTGCTTTTCTTCCCTTTCAAAGGACCTTCGTTTGAAACTGTCTGTCTTTCAAGTATCTCAAAGATTTTTGCAATCAAATATTCTTGATTAAATGATATGTATAGCTTTTTATACCAGTAGTCTTCCAAATAATCCTCAAAAGAGAGAATTGTAATCCTCATCTTACATGTGGGAAATGAGTCTTGGAGCTATGATCTGTCTCCAGCTAAGAGGAAAGGAAACACCTGTGCAGCTGGCAGATGAGGAGAGGCTTGCCACTTACTGCTGGAGAGATGCTTCGTATCCCAGCATGCTGTAGCATTGCTCTTAAATAGCTACATATCTCTTAAAAATCATGTATTACCCAAAACAATATATATTATCTGAAACAATAATATATACAGAAGTTGTGAGATGCTCTCCATAGTTACTTGAAAAGGAGAAGGGCCAAAATCAAGGCATGTGCAAGTAGGCAGGTTACTTGCATTTGTTATGCTAGGTTTGAATTTAGCCCTAGTTTGTCTATTGAGAAAGAGAAGACTGAAACTCATAAATACTTATTGGCCTCCTAGTTGGGATGATTTTTTTTGCATATCAGCAAATAAATTTGTGTATATGCCAGATGTGTATTTTTCCATTGTGTTGTTCAAGCTGCTTGTGTCAAATTATGGGACCAAATTCAGAGTTGTAAGAGTAATAGTTGCTTTATAGCCCAAAGGAATATTGCTTAATCTTACAGTGACTGAATTTGGTCCATACAAAAATGTGGTCCGTGTTTTTGGTTCCATTGCAAGACAAGGCACGTATTCATCCGGGGATGATGTCCAGGCAGGAGCAACGAGGTTGCTCCTCAGATGTTTCACATAGGAAAACTGGCAAATAGCTAGTTCATTCACAAAAGAGTTTGTGGGTTTTTTTGTTTTTTTGTTTTTTGTTTGTTTTTTTTTTAAAGCTGGTAGTTAATCTGTCCAGAAACTGAATTGACAGTCTATTACTCCCAGAGGTGATGCCTTTTTGGAGCTATCCAGCTGCCTGGCAGATGGCTTGCTGCCAGGCAGACACAGAAAGTGCCTCTCCACCTTCTGCATCAAGTGAGTCTCTTACGGAGTTGGTGAAGTTCAGCCAATTGCTGCTATAGATTAATATAGAAAGCTACTAAATGGGAGCTGATAGTCATGCAAATGAAGGCAGAAGGCCCAAAAATGGGAACTCTACTTCTAGCAAGGGAACAATTTGAAATCAGGATTAGGCTTTGCGGATGCTTAGCTATTGATGTTCTGCAGCATATCCTCAGCTGAAGTTCATAGAAAGCTTATTTAATGGGGAATAAGAGTCCTGAGTTTTTCATGTTCACAGTCTTGCATCTGTGGAGGTATCACCAACCTCGAACTTTACAAACCTTGAATTAACTAAACTTCAAACAGATTTATTGCAGATGGCTCCTGCAAAATCCTTTTGGATTACCTGCCTTTGGATATCATTTCCTAGTCTAGAGGGGTTCATTAAGGACAGATTTAATTGTGTTAGCTGGGAAAGGGCCAGCAAGAATAGAATTTTGAAAATTGTTCATTTTATTATGCTTGATCTAGTGATAAAGACTTACCTTTTAGGAACTACATGGTAGCATACCTTATGTATCATGGCATTGTTTAAAAGCAGGTGCAAGAACCTTTCAGTTATTGTGTAAGAAATTGGCCTGCACTTAGAAAGCAAAAAAGAAAAAACAATTGCTGCAGTGTGTGCCCCTCTTAGTTCTCAGCTGCAGCAACTCTGTATTTTCCTCTGAGGAAAGCCTGGAGATTCAAAACATAGCAGTGGAGCATTTTGTTTTGCTTCTGCCCTCTAGCCCCTTTCAAAATACAATTAGCCTGGGGTTGGATCTAAGGTTTATTTCATTGTGATTATAGAAAGAAGAAGTAGCGGTGTTTAGAATTACATGATTCACTAATCATACCATCCCCCCCGCCCCTTTTTTCTTTTATTACAAATTGGCTCCAAAGCTCTTAAGTTTTTTTTCAGATGTATTTAATCTAAATTTATGCAAGAGCACTGTAATGAGTTGTCTTTTAGATTAGAAGGGTTTTTTAATTGCTTTCAACATTTAGCCCCTGATTGGGCAAAGCACTTGCACATTAGGTGCTTGGGCGCTCCAGCTCCTTGCTGAATCAGGTCTGAGGAGTAAATGCAGAATTCTCACCTGCCTCAGGTTTTACACCGAGTGGAGCACGGCCCTGTGACCAGCCATCATCTTGAAGCCATTTAGCAGATATGTGGTAAATTGGGGCCCTCAAAAGGGCCAGTAGCACCATTTGGGCAGCAGATGCCAGGGTCTTTCTTGAGCTCAGCTATCTCCATGCCTGTGTAACCCCAGGTCTGTGCCTACATGGTACCCTCTTGCCTCTAGATTTTATTCCGCAGGCTAAATACAGAAGCCCTGCTAAGTTGTTTGAAAACGCTTTCCACTTCAGATCTCTAAATGTCTTACTCATTATTGCAAATGAGAAACTTGGGAGTATTTTGACAGTGTCAAGCATCCAACCCAAATGCTCTTTGTAACATCCCGATCCAATTTACTTTGACTTCAGTGAGTACTGAACCCGGTTTCAAAGGACACCTATTTCCAAGCTGAAGCAGCGTATTGTATTTCATGGACAAGGACTTGCCAGAAAAAGCGGCCCAGCACAGGGGAGTGTTCAGCCCTTCGGACTGTAGACTAGCTTGTCTAGCAGCTAGTGATAGTCTGACAGAAACTTTTCAAATATTGAACTCCAGTCTCCACTGATGAAAATTTAGTGCTTTAAAGAGTGATACCTTTTTGTTCATCTAATGCTGACCTTTGCATGTTTCAGCGGTTCTGTATTCAGTTGCCGTGTTCTGGAAACCAAATCTCCAGCCATGTTCCTTCCTAAAATGTGTGCCTCCACTTGTGTGAACAGATGCTTTCGCAGCTGCGCTTGCACATGTTAGCAGCCACAATGCTAAAGTGCGTGCAAGTTTTAGAGTTTATCCCCTTGAGCTTTCATAAATGTTCTTTTCAGGCTCCAGTAGCACTGCTGGTGTGTTTGCAGATGTCAGTTGTGTTGAAGTATGTTTGCAGGCTTTCGTGGCTGCACGGGATTGATGAACACAGCAACTGGGGGATGAATAGCAGGTGCTGAAAAACCACCCTTTTTGTCTTCTAGTTTTCTAGAGCACTTCAACTGCAGAACTATTTAATTATATTACAAATATAGCTGTTTTTTGTAGCATTATAAACATGAATATCATGATTGAAATTTTAATCTTTCATGGATTGGATCTAGCCATCTAATAGAAAAAGAAAAGACTTATTAGAAACATTTTCTAATAATGTGTTTTTAATTCTAAAGGCTTTCAAACAGCAGTTATCTGGGAAATTCTAACTGGTAAACAGCACAGATGTTTCTTATGCTTCTGCAGCTGCCTTTAAAGATAATGCCACAGTACATAATGCATCAAAGTCTGAGAAAAAGGAAATCAATCAGTGTAGAGACTGATTGTTTCAAACTGAAGCTCGTGTTCATGCTTGGATGTTGGAGTGTTGGGAGCCATTTTCCCTCATTATTTGGGAAGACTTGCATGACTGGACCCTTTGATGAGCCTAATGAATCTAGCAGAACTAGAGAGCTCTATTGTGTTAATTCCTGTGAATGTAGAATAGTGGCTATATCAATGTCTATTGGGATGGACAAGAGCTAATAATCAGGGTGAAATTTGGTAACTTAATCGTGTTGTGTAATGGGTTAAGTTTATTTTGTTGGCTCTGGGAAATAAAGGGAAGTATGAAAGGATGGCAGTTCATGACATAAAATGCAAAATACTTCAACAAAGCCTGACCCTCGCTTCTAAGGTCTTATTGAAATCACATCAACATCCTTTATAAAAATGCCTTTTTCTAGAGCACGGTACACAGGATCTGAAGCATATTGTGCACTCGCATTCCAGGTTCTCTAACCTTCTGTAGTAATTGGCAGCTAGCCTGCTTCAAGGGTAAAATTTATAAAGCAGAGAATGCCTCCCATATGCTGCCCTTTTAAGGAAAGTCTTCTCATTACTGGAAGGCAGGAACACAGTGATGGTAAAATACTGTAAGGATCATTTATCAATCATGCTATCATCAAGGCTGTAGAAACACAGACCTGGAGAAATTAGGCAGGGACGAGCTCTATTTTTCATCTTCATCTCCCTGTCTTTCACCAGTGCAAAACTTTCTAGTGCTTTATGTCTCTTAGTTTTAAAAGTTCAGATCAGTGGGGTTTCCACCATTTCCTTTTGGAGACTTTCCCTCATTCTTAGCAATTCCCATAACCAAGAAATGTGTTTGTTTCCTGGTCTGATGTTGGTGCTAGTGTTCCTAGTGAAGTGAACCTTGTATGGCAACCTGACTAATTCATAGTCTGCCATGTATCTGTCATCCCCAGGATGTTTTTTGACCAAACTGTGAAATTATACCTTGTGTTATTTACCTACTTCTTAACCGTTTCCAAACTCTGCCCCTTCTATTTGTTTTTTCTCTGTATGCCAGATGAGAAAGACATGCTGTCACACCTGGCTTGTATAGTCCATTTCCATTGCTGAACAAGTGCTGACCTGCGTGTGCAGAAGCATCAGTTCTGGCTGCTACATGACAATGCAAACTTGGGATGGACTTAACTGGGGTAGAAGTGGAGAACTGCTCTAACTTCTGGAATATCACTGTCTTGTCTTCTCTCATTTCTCCCTAGTTTGCTTTTTTTATGAAGCTAAGCTTTGCTGACTGTCTCTATCTTGTTGCTGCTGTGTTCACAAGATCCTTCCCTGTTTAGTGCCATTGGTTAATTTAGCTGTTATTCTTCTTTCTTCCCAATTATTTGCAGACTTATTAAATGAGGTGGTAAGCCCATTTTGTATGATACTCCCTTCAACACCCTGTACCACCAGCGTAGTTCCCCAAAACACTAAGTATCAAGAGCTCATTCCATGCAAAAAGAAATCTTCAGGTCATGTGCACAAAGCTGTTAGAGTATGAATGAAAGCAGCAACCAGAGAGAATCACGAGCAAGGAACAATATTCAGTAAATAGTATTCAGTCATCTCAGGTAAATGCTACCTTCAGCTGTATGTTGATGAGTCACAGATGTGCCTTTCTACTCCCAGCCTCCTGACATCCCTTTCCTGACTCCAGAGCCTCTAATTATTGGGAGAGTGAGAGATTTGTTACTTTATCCTTCCAATTTCCTCTTGTCCCTAGCAGAAGTATACATTCCCCATCTTCTAATACTTCCTTTGTTTTGGCGTTTTATTCCAAGTAGATAGTTGCAGTATTTTTTTTTTCTTTTCATTGAATGAAACTGGTTCAGCCTTTATCAGTTTTTTTTCTCCTGTTCACTGGGTTCTGGAAATGAGTAGTGAAATAACAAGATTAGCCCATTTCATTGGCCTGTAGTATAGGGAATGCCAAAGAGAAGGAAAAGAGGCACTTGTTAAGGCTGTCTGCAGGCTCAGGAGCTGTCTTCATTTTGCTTTTGTGAGTTTATTTCAGAGTACAAAGTTAGTAAATCAAAACAGAGGTTCGGTTCTGCAGAGGGTAACAGTATCCAAAAACTATACTTTCTGTTTTCCCAGACAAACAGTTTTTCTTCAGACAATAATTTTTAGGGTGTTTTTGTATTTTTCCCTCACATTTACTTACCTATATGTTTAGAATCTGTAAAGTCTAGGAGTATTTTGTGTGAGTTAGCTAGCCACAGATAGACTTCTGCATTCTGAATACTTTGCTCTTGATCTTAATATAGTGTAAAAAGACATTTTTAGATAGTCATTGGGATTGTAGTGTGACGTATTAATCGATTAGCTTGTGTTTTTTAAGTATTATACAGTGGTCTCTAAAGGGCATTGTGTCAGTCCATAATGCCATAAGAATTTGTATGGTTTACAGATAAATTCATTATATGGAGCCACTCATGTAGAGTGACATGTAGAGGGCAGCACAAGTGGGATTTATCAGTGCGGGACCCCTGAGGGCTGCACACAACCCAAGAAAATCCAGTCAGAACTGCAGGAAGTTTTTTCCGTCTCTTAATCGGCATTGCAGCACTGCAGATGGATATTATTGCCCACTACTTAAACTTTATTATGCCATTTTTCTGTCTGTAGCCCTTTGCCTTGCCAACCCACCTTGAAGAGACGGCAGGCAGAACCATATAATACTTTTTACGACCTTAGCATCTGCACTGTTTTGTCGCATGGAAGATAAGTACTATTGTGACGATGGAGAGGAAGCCGGCAACCCTTCGAGTTTGTTTTACGAGCACGGTTTGCCCTGTGCACCAGTCACGAGAGCTGTCTGATCCTCCCGAATGGCTCTTCGCCTGCTCTTAATGACTGAAAACGGAATTTGCAAGACTGACTCCTTTTTTGAGGCTAATGCTTTTAAAATAGGAGGCAGGATGATCTAGGGCGAAGGACCAGGTGTTGGCTGCATCTGAGCTCTGCTTTGGACGGAGGTGCAGATTCATTGTGTGACCTTGCATTGAGTCACTTGACTTCCAGTGTTTCAGTCATGCTATAAAATTGACTAAAAGCAGGGCTTAAACCAGACACTGCATCCTGAGTAAATAATATACTCAGAGAAAACAGGGGGATTATGTTTTTGTATCTTAAAATACCTTTCCTGACAGAGAGGGTGGGTTTGCTATGGATGAATAATCTGTTAGCATAAATTACTGTTATTTTCAATGATGGCTTACCAGGTATATGTATCAAAGAGTGATACAGTCTGCTTGATTTTATGGTACATTAACTTTGCCAGAATGCATTTATTATATTTAAAACCTGCTAGGTACCTGCAGTGGGAACAAAGATTGTATAATTATTTTTTCTTTAGCTTGTGGGAAACCAAGTGCTTTGAATATAAAAGATTCTAGGGGTGAAAAGTTCATTCTTTTCACCCCTGCATGGCGAGAGTATAGGCAAAAGGTAACCTGACTACTTATTTGAAAGTGGGTGACATAAACCAATGTAATGATGAAATAACTGCTACTGACACTTCTCCCCGTTGTATTATTGGATATAGTAAATAGATGCAATAGGTGAGCTGTGGAGCAAATCGTTCATTATTTTATAATAAGCGTCGTCCCCAATCAATTAATCACTTTGGAATAAATAGCTTTGGGGTTTGGGTTTTAAAACATATATGCAGGATTTTGCTGCAGCAGCAATAAACAGCAGGAAGTGTACCAGTGTTTAATACCTGATTTAAATGAGGAAATGCTGTTTGCCTTTTCTGATTTAAAATCCTGATGTGTACAAGTTTTTTGTATTAAATACAAATTATGTTCCCAATTCTGCATTAGGTCATCCTTTCCTCCTTTCCTTTAGATGACTGGGACCTTAAACTTTTATATTGTACACAGATATAATGCAAAACAGGTGATTATAGATATACATGTATCTGTAGGTATATTTTGACACAGATACAGGTCTACATTTGTACATCTTTATGTATATATGTGTACAAAATACTTACATTATAGAAATAAAGCTCTCAGATACAAAACAGGTCAGAATGAAGGCTGAATGCACAACCTTAAATTTGACTCCCATGGTGCTACTCAACTATATGATCATTTCATATTTTTGTTAGCATCTTTCCCCATCTAGGCCACCAGCTCAAGGAGCTGTAGATCCTGTTACTAGCACAGGGATTCCTTCTTTTCTTTTCCCCACTGTTGATGATAGCAACTCTAGTCTGTGTTAGGTTGCATACGTAATGCTGTGAAGTCGTTCATATGCCATCAGAACACTGTATAGCAGCACAGTTTGCTACCTTATCCCCTAAAACATCTTTAACTGCTCCTTATTTCTGTTTCTTGCCTTATGAGTGTCAACACAGGACATACAAGGTCCCTGAACTGAATCTAGCTGTAAATGTTGATTAGCAAATGTCCTAGTGCTTGACCTTACCTTTGGATATATGGTTCACATTTGTGTGTAATTAGGTATGTGTCTTAAGGATAAATTTAAATCACAGTCTGTTCTTCTGTGTATGAGTGCATCTTGTATCATTCATTTTCTAAATGCATATTGCAACACATATCTGAGCTTCCTTAGTGTCTCTGAACTGATTTGAATGTAACGGGACAGATATTCAGCCGGTGCAAAGCATCATGATGCTATTGACGTCAGTGGCTTGGTTTTAATTGGGCCATAATTTGCACGACTGGGAATCTGACCTGTTTGTCTACAGCACACAGCAATATTTTCTTATTCTTCTACCTCAAGTAGTAGTCAAATGTGCTGGCTGCTGTGCTAATCTCTTGATTTCCCTGTTAACTTAATCGTGTTATCTTTTCTATATTTAAAAAGGACGAGGGGCTCCTTAGATTTTTCAGGGTTTTTTTTCTTTTTTTCCATATATTTCTGGAGGTACTCATAGGCTGAACTTTATACATTTCTTAGATATGTTCAACCTTCAGTTTCTTTTCAGACTGGTAATTTGTATAACATATCTCAAGGTTAAATGTTACTAAACCAAATAGTAATTCTTACAGACCTTAAGATTGAATCCAGAATCCATGCAATAAATAGAATTGTTTTCATCAAGTTCACTGGATTCACTGGCAAAAGGGCAACCACCTGCTGTTGAAAGCATTTCAAAATCCCCAAGAACAAATTCATAGGAAAGGTGTGATAAAGGTTTGAATTTAGGATGGCTTTTCCATATGATATGGGTCTTGGGTAAGTTCGTTTTTACGTCACAACTGTGTTACTTTATTATTTGAGTTCTCACGTGTATAATAATAATTATGGCTCCTGATTTACTATTGCCTTACTCTAGTCAGTACACTGGTTGTCTGTGTGGGGGGAAAAAAGGTGTCGGTGTGGATACTATGATGTGCAGAAAGCTCTCCAGTCAGCACCGAAACACCAGTGATCTTGATATACGAAAAACTAGTTAAACTCACCACTACATTTTGAAGGCAGAGGGCAACTTTGTAGTTCCACACGTCCTCCTACGCTTGGAAGAATTAGAGTGATTACAATTGTGCATATTGAAAATGTAAGAACTCCCCCCCCCCCCCCAACCTCCCCAAGCAATAACAAGCCAAGGAGGACAGTCAGCACTGTGTGATCAGGCCATGGATGTTGTCTTTTGCTCTGTGAAGTGAGGTACTACCCAAAATATAGGTGAGCTTGTGAGAAACAGCTTTATAATCACCTACAGAACTGCAAATGCAAAAGTACCAATGAAAATAGTATATGACCATATAATTAAAAATAATGATGTGTTGTATTACATCGGGGTCCAAATAAGCTTTGCACAGAGGATTTGTTTTGTCATTTACTCATGTCTAAGTGTTTGACTGTCCAGCCACAGCATTCTTTTACTGGACATTTTTTAGTACATAGCAACTTTTCTGCATGCTCTACATCTACTTTGACATAGTTCTGGGAAGAAGGACGAAGGTAGAAGGAACCATAAACTCTCCCATGTGGCCAGTTCCCAACAGCTATCAGGAAGTGATTTACAGTACCGAAGTAAATATTTTTCATTCCTTACACAGTATTATTTGTGTTCAGTCAGTTCTAGCGCGAGGTATAACAGCTTGTCTACTATGATGTATACATGTTGTGCAACTACAGCAGTACGCAGCAACATTTAAATGTGATTTAGAATGAAGCAGAGACCAATATGTATGTGTTAGTTTTTAATGTATATAACCAATGCTACAGGCAAACCTAATATAAACAATATATTTAAACATAGAGTTGAACAAGTATTGAGAATATTGAAGGAAAGAAAAAAAACAATTCAAGATTCGATCAGATCCAACCCTATAAAGCCCATGAGAGCTGAAGACTGAGTTACTGATTCCAGATGGGGCACTGTATTGCAGCCACTCTAGTAGTCTTCCAAGCTTATGGCAATGAACTGTAATTCTGAGGAGGAGGAAGGAAGGATGCTTAAGGTAAAAGTTCTCATTCCTATCCTAGAAAGAGATATATTCTCTTAAAATTATTGACACTAGTTCTAAATGTTTAGAGACATACTTTACTTATTTGGTAAATTATATATGATTTTTCCATTAGAAATAGCAAAACATTTTTGAAATCAGTAGTTTTCACAGTTCATCTTCTACTTTGAATTTGACTGATGGAGTACTGAAGAAAAAAAACATGCGATACTTTTTTTTCTCTTCTGGAGGTGAAGAGCAACAATGTAAAGCATGCTACTCGACTGGTAGTCATTGAGCCACTGTCTTCCATGCTTAGTCTATGCAGTCATCTCTTCATTGCTGTTTTCAGAAATTAACAAATCAAAAGAAAAAAAAAAGAGAAAGAGAGATGAACTTTCTTTCTTTGGCAGTTCTTTATGGGTAAAGAATAAATACTTTAAGTGTCAGGTGATGTTCTATCCCGTTGAGTACAAATATAAAGTCACGCACATCCTGCATTAGAAACTGAGCAATCATACAAAGATTAATCAAGCCGACACATCAACCCATTGTATCACACTGATCCTCTACTAAAAACAGCTGGTATTTTGCTAGCAGTACGTTGCCAGAAATGGGACATGATTCTATATTGCAGTGTCAGAGATGCCTTTGTTAACTGAAGCAATCCTCGGAGTCAGCAGAATTGATGTTGGGTATAAATACATTTTCTGACAAATCTCGAGCCTCCCAAGAATGAATGCCGTTGCAATCTAGCAGATGTGCTTTACATTCGGTAAACTTTTTCAGGATGTTGCTTGAGATCTGATGGTAATTACTGATGTGTCATTTTGGGTGTGATGTTGAGCAAAGTCTATTGAAACTCAATTTATTTCATCAGTTAGCACACAACTTACTTTATACAGTATGATAATGTTCGCTCCAGAATATCAAAGATGAGTGTGTAGTTGCTGAAAGTCTTCAAAATATGATGTATTTCTCTAGCTATTTCATTGCTTAGATTTGCCAGATCCTGTAGCTGTGAGAGAGGACCTACAAGAGGTCTGCATCACTGGGTGTGACTGGTCTGACACTTCCACCTGGGTAAAAGAAAGAACCTATTTCTGGCCTCATAGTTCAGAGACCGGTTCAATGACCTCTTCCACCATGACTTTCCTTTGTAATCTTGGGCAAATCACTTTCCTTCTTTGGACTTTATTTCCTTGTTCCTATGAAATGAATATTTCCACTACCTTATTATATAGGGTGAGGATAAAAGCATAGCATATTGTAAACCACTCTGCTACCAGAATAATTCAGGACCACATATAAATGTTGTAGAAAGGAAGAACAATAATAAACCATTTATACTTTTTTTTCTTAACCCTAAAAGGAGCAGATCGTACCTGAAATCTAGTGACCAGAGTAGACGGTGGGACTTAGGCTTGCTTACAAGCCATCTGGAATTGTTTGACTTAGAAGAGGGAGAGATAGGAAACTTTGTGTAAGGAGCTCCATGAAAATAAGGTATCCTCTAACTGGCTGCTGCAGGTTTTGTGAAACTTTTTTTTTTTTGACGTTTATGACACTGCACCAGCATGAGCAGAGCTCTGCTCTCCTCTGCTAGGCTAGTGAGAATCTGTGACTCATGCTGTTTTAGTAAACTCTCTCCAATGTCATTTCAGCTTCCCAACTTTTAACTTCTTTTTCCACATGCTGATTCCTTTGCTTTACATACGGCCTGAGAGCACTTTTTGTTACGTCTCTGACATACTTAAGCCCTGGTCTGTGGTGGGTTTTTAAGCCATTTACGTAATAAGTAACCAGCAATAATCACCTGTTGATACCTACTGTCTGCAATCTTTATTTTTAGATGGTGGTCTTTGGTCCTATGAGTTCATACCTGCTTCTTTCAAGTGAATGATGTACATGAATGAGGATTAGTGGCATAGTTCTGGTTTTAGGTGGTTACCGTAGGTGATAATATTTCTTGGCCTATGAAAATGAAATGTTTCCCCATTGTAAATAACACAGACACCATTGTACTGACTGTGGATAAACTGTTGTTTTTTATTCACAAGCTTTGCATACATAACATAATCCTTTGAGGGCCCAGTTCTTGCACTTTACACCCATTGGGTATATCTTCCTATATAATAATGTAGGTTGTTTTCAGTTATTTAGCAGGAATCAGTGCAGAAGAATAGAGCCCTAAGAAATGAACATTAGTTATCCCAAAAGGGACCTAGTGAGAATGAAGGTATAAAAGGGTCTACACAATTTAATTCGTGTGCCATCTGTTTTGGGCAAAATTAGTACAGATTAGATTTACACCAACCCATCTGAGGTTGAGAAAGTGCCTTTAGAACCTGTAGGATTTGCTAAACTGTTTAAAAATAAATTGGTATCTTTTTACTTAATGTGTGAGCGTTGTGCATATTGATCTACTTTGTTGTAAGATACAAGAATTGTACTGGAATATTCATAAATGGAGGAATAGAATATTGATGCCTATGAGCAAGCCCTTCTTTGCCACAAGATTTCTTAGGGTTTTTTTTTAAGTGCTTGACATTCTTGTCCCCTTCTGAGCATTGTTTTGTTATACATGACCATTTTGTATAAATTCAGTTTTTGCTCTGGGCTGAGAATTTTTCCCTGTGACCTCTGACTCCTGTTCTTTCTCTTATTATGAGAGTTTGGCTGCATTTGGGTGTTGTAAGCTTCAAGACACCTAATGTCATCCAAATGTGAAAAACCAAAGAATATTACTTTCCCATAAAAGAACCTTCCTACTCAAAAAGCTGCATAATTGTATTGTATCAAGGTATTACTTTATAATTGTAGAATAGCTTTCCAAAAAAGGTGAAAGATTTTAAAATACCTGATAGAAGTATGATATAATTTAAGTTTTGTTGTCAGTCTTTTCCTCACTTTGGTATTTATCAGGTCTCTATATTCTTATGGTGAAAAGACAAAAACTAGTCATGCTAGGTGAGTCTGTTGTAAGTGTGATGCTCTCTGATTAGGCATTATTGAATATCTGGCTCCCGACAGAATATATGGGGAGTAAATGTAAAGTTAGCATCTTCAACTGTATATTTATCTCAACTGGACACTCGTTTTCTTTAAATGTTTTTTGTTGCAGAAATCTCTAAATGTAGAGCAATCTGTTATTGAGAGTTGTGTGACATATGTACACACATTTTTCTTTTCAAAGATTTCCAGAATCTTACTTCTGCTTCCAGTCATCTCTCATACTTATCTGAAACATCAATTATTCCCTACTATCCATTAAGTATTACTTTAGCCACTTTGTTGATGCTGTAGATTTGATGCAGTATCTATGAATGCACTTACTACTGTCATGCTTTTACATATCCTAAAAGATCAAGCACATGGAATCATATCCTTGCTTGTTTGAACTGACAAATTTTCTTGACTGCACTAAAATTACTTAGATTTAGAATAGCAGTGAGCCCGATCTATCTGTAGATATGTATATGTGTATTTTCAGATGATGTAGTGGTAATGGATATGATACTCATGACGGAACGGAATGAAAGGCTGCAGCATTTTATAATTTAGGTGAGGCTTCAAGAAGAAATTTTTCAAAGAATTCTCCAATTGTAACATAGTAGAGTGAAAAAAAAAAGTTGCCTTTTAGCAACTGAATAAACATTTGAGATCATTATAGGAGCTGGAACAGAAAGCATCTCTTTTTTGTATTGGTGCTTTATTGGTGATGAAACTTGGGTTAGTGAAGCCTTGAAGATCAACATGCTGATAGTGTGTTTCTGTGCATGCCCACATGTGTAAAGTGTTTCTTACTAATACCTTTAAATAAAAGTATTTGGGGTTTGCTTTCGTAGTATGAGGGGGCTAAATGAAGACAGAAACTTGGAACTTAAGAGTCCCACAACGTTTGTTCTTCTGGTACTGCAGAAGCCTACTTTGGGTTAATCAGTAATTTTTCACACATGACATCTAATCTCTGAGTATAAATTACTTTGTGCTCTTAATATGCCTTAATTGAAGTGCACCAATGTGAAATTGCAAGAGTTAGAGCTGCAGTGATTCTAGCCTCAATTAACTTGGATGAATTTGAGGCTTTTCTCCTTCCCCTTCATTGACCTGAGGACAATTCTTTGACAATGATGACTTGTATTTATTTAAATTGTTGCTAGAAAACTTAAGAGGATAGACATGTGACCAGGGTTATAAGGATGCTCCAAAGAAATACACAAGAGCTGTATATATGATTTATATGTTAATATGTATTTTTTATGCCCCACTGTTTTGTTTAACAGATGTGTAGTCAGTGGTGGCTGAATCACTCAGGATTGCACTGGAAAAGAATAGTTTAATAGCAATGATTTTTTTGTAAATGAAAGTTACCATCTCTGTAACAGCTACCCTCATCACTTTCTTGACTTTTCTTCGGCTCCCTGCCTTTAATTCACAAAATGTATATTGCAGTCCAGTAAAACCATTGTGAATGAAAATCACTGTGAAGCATCTTGCCCAATGGAACAGGAAAATCAGACACAGCAGAAATCAAAGTTGCTACTAGGATAGACAGGATGCTGTATAAGAAGGGAAGAAGCATGTGGCGATCCAGTCATTTCTTAATTACTTAAGATTTTTGGCTACCACAGCTGATAGATATTTAGCAGAAAATTAGATTCGATGCCCCTGTCTATGTATATATGCTCTTAAGAATGTTTCTGGTCTTCAGCTAATAGCGGTGAAGACAGTCTAAGAATCTAGCTAACACAAGTCCATGGGTGAATATGGTTGTTTTGGACATATTTTGGTTACCAATCTCTCAAAGTTTTCCCTTGGGGTACAGAAAGTCATACAGCAAATGTGTTTGCTAGTGAAAGGTTTGCTTTTCTTAGTGATCATTGGCCACTTAGAAGTAGTCCACAGACCTTTGGTGGTCCACAGATAACAAGTTGAAAACCGGCTATGTTTCTCAGCTTCCTTATTAATGGACAAGTCCCTTTTTCTGAGTAAGAATAGACTGGGCATCTCTGCTTTCATAAAGACAAATGGCAGCTGCAATAACAAGTCATGTGATATATAACGCAATGTCATGTAATTATGGGATGAGATCTGTGGTGTGCTTCAACATGCCTCACATTTCTTTACGATTCAGACTGAAATTGAACTGAGGCTTTTCTATTTACCTTTTTTTTCCAGAAGTTATTCTTAAATGCAGGCTAAGATAGCCATAAATACGGTGTCTTCAGTGAGACAAACATGCTGTTAGTTGTTTAAAAGGGCAGAGCAGAATGTGGGCTTTGCAGTCACAGTGCCACATCTGCACGTCACAGCAAGGCGGCAAGTGGGGATACGGTGCCACAGGTAGGTTGTGGAGTCAGTCAGCCACGTCGTGTCTCTGGAGAGCACAGCAGATGCTTACCGCAGAGGCTGGAGTATTGCATTGCACAAGGATTCGTTAAGTGATAACTTGGTGGTGTGCCCCAAGCATATTTCAGAGAGCATAGTGAACGTACGTATCTTCAGATGAATAATCAAAATCCAAGAATAATACTGACCCTGATTAAATAAGATTAAAATTGGGGGAAAAAATCAAATAAAGAAAGAGAGAGAGAAAGGAGATACAAAAGCTTTATTTCCTGGGTGTTCTCAAAAGTTAATTAAATGCCCAATACCTTTAAGGAGTCTGTCTGCACTGATCAGGTTACAGAAGTCAGATCTTGGTTATTTAACTCTCATACGTTGTTTAACTCACACATTAAAAAGTCAGAAGGCATTTTTCTGATGATCTGGTATGACCTTCACCTGTATCGTACTGTTCAGACTTGCCTGAATTAAATCTTACCAGAACAGTGACACGTTTTTAGAAGACCTCTGCTTCTGATTTTAAAATGCAAGTGATGGTATACTGAATGCAGCCCTGGTAAATTGGTCCAATGGTTGTTTTTTTCTATTTGTTTTCAAATAAGGAGATTTGAGTCCACAGTAAATTAGCACCTTAATTTCTACGTTCTGATTGAAAGATTGCACTTTCAGTAGCTGCTAGGCTTCTAACTAATCTAACTGATGTCTGTATACAGTTTTCTTGAAGATTTCTGACTTCCCTTTCATCAGCTCCTAGAATATATGTTACCATTGATTGGACCCTCTTTGCAAAGCTCAACACTATGAAGACGTATCAAAAGAATGAAGAAAAAAAAAAGGAAAAAAAAAAGGCACCATGGTATTGTCCCTCTCAATGGATGTCATAATTACAATTCTTTTTTTATTTCTAAAATATGAAATTTCCCTTCTAGTGAAATTAAACCCATCCTTTCTGTCATCCACATATATATTTGAAATTCTGAAAAACGGAATGCTATTAATGGAAAATTTGTAATAATACATTGACTGATCATTATTAAGCAAAGATGATTTCAAGGCCTAAGCAGGAAAAAACTGTTCTCTAGCATATAACAATCAACTGAAATTTACTACATAAAATATGCTTTTAAAAATCTAAATTACAGGTACGTGACGGTCTAAGTAGTTTCTCATACTAATAGTAAGCCCATATTAAACAGCTCATTATATAGCAAACATTTCTCAAATATACTGGGTATAAAAATCTTCAAGCACCTTCTGGACTGTCTTGAGCTAATGTACTGATTTTACCTAAATCTTGAAGGAAAATGGAACGGACACTTTTTGATGGGGTCTCTTTTCATCTTTAAAACCTTGCATGTTGAGAACATTGGTATGTGTTAACTGTCCATTATAAGATGTTATCAAGAGCTGTAGCTTCTGTGTTTAATTATATCACCTAAAGTTAAAAGTTATGGGCCACTGCAAGAAAGACTGGTGTATCTTCTTAAGAGCTTGTTTATGGTTTTGCTTCTGAAAATGGGAATGGTGAAAGGCAATAGTAGAGGACAGATATTGATGCAATGTGTTGTGGGTTACTTAATACCATATTGCAGTACTTGAAATAAGGAGGAGCGGAACAGCTGTGCACTCCTCCCTGGAGAAGACAAGACTCTCTCACCCTTGGGGGACTGCTTTCCTCCGCTGAGTAGGAAGGGTCGAACTATGGCATTGGGCTAAGACTAGAGGTATTTCAGGTGGGATCTTCAAATGCTATGAACATGGCCAGACTTCACTGTTAGTAAAGTCAATAGCAGGCTCCTAATGATTTGAAAAGAGAAGATTTAGGCAAATAATCAAGACTTTTACACTTCCCACACACTCTTCCATGTATTATTTCCTTAGTATTTGGGGTTTGGTTGAAGCTATGTTTGGTTGTTGGGATTGGATGTATTTGAAAGGATCAGTATATGCGTGAATTATACACTTCATCCTATTAATAAGATTCGGTTTTGCCCATGCAGTCTTCTGGGAATTTTGATTTTATTTATATTTTTGTTAAAGTTCTCAAAGACTGTGGGGTCATGAGAGCACTGCTATTGTATTATTTAGTACTATAGTGTTGTTCATTATTCTGTGGAAATTTTACACATAACTTAAAAATAGTTTAAGCTAGGAGTTGTGTCACCCTAGAGCATGACTCAGCTGTGCGCTAACAAGTATGAATTTTACCTTGTGGAAGGCATTAAAGCAGATGTTCTCTGCTGGCGCAGAATTGGTTATTTTTCTCAGAGATGAAAATATTCATAGGTATCTTATCTTTTTAATAGCAACCACCATCTTTTTCTGTATTTTTTAAAGAAGAAAGGGAGACAATCACATCAAACAGTCTATGCCAAATGTCATTCATCAGTTCTTAGGCTTACCTCCACTCTCTGATACGTGTCAGCACATAGCTCTACAAATCCTGTAAAATTTGTTTCTGCAGCTGTATCTGTAAGACTGGAATTACCTCCTCCTTCTCTTTTTTCCCTTTTACAACCCTTTACAACGTATCCAAAAATGAGTATTAAAATGACTGCTAGTGGACTAACCACGTTGGTTACACAGCTGTTTTAAAGTGTCTCTGAGATTATTATCGCACTTCCATTTGTTTCCTCAGTAAAGGTCATCTGTCGTAGGCTAGTGCAGAGCTGGTCTCTTGGGTGGTCGTTTAGGACAGGCGTAGCTGCACTCACAGGAGAGGTTTGACACGCAGAGGGCAGCTGAAGCCCCTTTTATCTGCACTGAAGTCAAAATGTCCTGGACGGTGAGAACTGCCTAAAAAGCACAGGATCTGTTCACACTTCCCACGCCAATACCAAATACGGTGCAGCCAGAGAAACGGGCCAGCGAGGTACTGTGTAACCACGTGTGTTGACCTGCTTCATCGCGTGGGCCTTCCCCATGCCGTGACCCCACGTGCAAGCGTGTGCTTGTTACGGGGCCAATGCATGAACGTTTTGCACATAGGAAATTCCTATTCTTAATTTGAGAGACTGACCATATGGGGCATAGTACAGCAGACAGAAGACAGACATTAACATCGAGGAAAATAACCATTGGCCACATGAAGTTAAGGTCTTTGAAGGCACTCTCAGTCTACTCACTGAAATAAAGACAGAGTCGCTCTTTTCTCACAGCGTTCAGAGAATGCTAGAAATTATAATTTCAGACTGCTTCAGTTTCTATGTCAGATTTGCCAAGAGTAGCACAGTAAATTTAAGCAACTTCCTTGCTTCCATAATGGTTGAAGATCATCTACCAGGATGAAAAACAAAAAAAGACTGTCTTCCTTCAGAAATTTGGCGCAAGCCATTTGAAGTGCAAGAGTCACACCCAAGCAGACAGTCTGCGTTTTGAGGGAAATTTTGTCTAGGGAGCATCTCATCATTTAAAGGACTGTGATACAGCCTGTGAAAAAGAGCTCATGTTTTGGAAAAAGACTGAGGGCTAGGCCGCTCTGGGTTGCGCCAACCTGTTGGGGCTGCGCCAATGCGTCTGTAAGAATGGAATAAACTGCTGTGGTGTAAGGACACCTCACACTTTTGCAGTATGCCTCTATGCTGTGCATCGGCAGTGGCAAGTGACAGATGCCAGAACCAAAGGGCTGTAAAGGTCTTGTGTTACTTGCAGTGTTCGGTTTGTTTAGCCTCCCACAGGAAAAGAAACTCGATAAAATGCAAGGAGGTGAGATCTTCCTTTGCTTCCAAGAGCCCCAAGGAAAGGCCACCTTTTCTGGTGGCTCTGGTGAGTTCACTAGTACTAATTCAAAGGATTCAGTACTCTGGGAGGAGTATTAAAAAGTGCAATACTAAAAATAGCAGTGCTGAAAACGCACACCAGAGCATCACGCACTCTTCTCTGTGTAGGCTTCTCAGATGCCAAAGGAAAAGGACATAGTTATAACTTCTTATGTTTAGAACTGATTAAATTCTGCAAATTGTTTACTTTGGTGAAATGAAGAGGAATTTCCAAAGGCTACCTACTGGAGAACAGCACTGGCCAGAGAAGTTAGTACTACTGGTATTCTGAAGTAATTCTACCTCACAGTTGCAGCACTTCAGAGTTTAATAAGTTAATGAATTATTGCAGCTGTTTTGCATTGCTCGCAGTACGGCTTATTGTTCATAAGTTTAACCTTGAGGTAGTGTTACATTTATAGAAACACAACTTAATTAAGACAGTTAAAATGCTGAGCTGTTTCCTAGTTTTTTTTACAGAATGACTGGGGTTACGTGAGGAGTGGGAACAACTGTTCATAGAAATCTTTTCAGATTCTGAGGTTTGGGAGTTTGGGGGGTTTTGGTTTGTTTTTTCTAAGTCAGCCCTATAGTCCAAATTGAATGGATGGATTTCATTCTGTAAAAGATACTTTGGTTGAAAAAAACTCAAAATCCACAGCTCTAAAACATCTGCAGTTAAAGTGGCCTTGCATGAGAACCCTTCCTGGTCCCTCCCATCGCTTTGATCAGTGCTGTATTGCGCTTTCAGCTGTGTTTTGGTAGTTGTAACTGGATTGTGGCAGAAACTCAAGCCTAAGACATCCCAAAGTGGAGCTGTGGGCCAAAAAATCAGTTCAGGCTGTTTCTGTGGAAGATACTTGCCTGTAATTTATAAAGTTTCTGATAAAATAACCAGAGGATATAAACAAGTTTTCAAGCAATTTATGTGACCAGGCGCATACCCTCACTATTAAGTGAAGAGTGAATGGTTTTCAAACAATATATGCATATAACGTACCCCTGTTAATGGACATTTTGCAGCAGAATGTCTGTCATATAACTGTTAAAAAAAATGCAGTCTGTCCAGCTGCAAACATTCTGACTTACTAATTTATCTCCTATACATAAAATTGAAATACAATCCATATATAAATGCAGTGTCTCACATATCTTTAAGAGCTAGTAAAGAGTACATAATGCTCTAGCATGATACTTTGCACATCTCATGGAGTTAAAATAAAATCTTACACTTCTTAAATCATTCATCTTATTACTAATACGTAAGCGGCAGAAAGCTACAGAAACAGAAAAATACTTTGCTAATGTCACAGTTACTTTATTTTTTGTATATAAAATGAATTTGACACAGAACTTCTGTTTGAGCAGCGTTTTCAGAAGACTTGCTTATCTATTTCTTGAACAGAGGTATATTGCAGACATCTACAATGGAATATTTTTCTTGGACTAAATGGTTTATCTTTATCTATATCTTCTCTGAGGGAATTCCTGGTCCTTTTAGTCACCTTACCTCTTATCCATGAGTAAAATATGATATTAATGTTAGTATGTGCTGGTCAGCAAAGCGAGGAGCAGTATCCTCTGCTTCATGAAGATCACATATACATTAATGTTCACAGTGCTGCTGCCCACGTAATAGGTCTGGATTGGTTAGTTGATGTTAATTCAAGAGAGATGTTTAAGATGAAAATAAATGTGCTTTTAAAATTTAACCATATTACTTACAATTTGCTTATATTGCTCACATTTCTAACTGAATAGGTTCAGTGTAAAGGGCAAGTTTTCTGTAGCTGGCAATTAGGGCAAGTTTTCTGTAGCTGGCAATTAGCATTTATTAATAGAGGGTGTCAAAGCGAAGTCCTAACCAAGCAACTTGCAATCCGGAGGGAATACATACTCATCCCTCAAAATATCTCTCCTGTGTTCCTCAACTATGCACTGATGTGTTTATACTTTTCAATTTAACATTTGTTTTTAGAAAAATAGAAGATGACAGTTGACTACCTAGGGATTTGTAACTGGAAACATAGCAAAATTATTGTAACACATGCCTAAACAGGTGGGTAATGTTGAAATCTGAAGTGTTACTCCTGTCAGTAACACAGCCCTTGGAAAACCCCGTTAAGCATGCCAGACCAGTTTGTATAAAATGGTTTGTATTATTTTTAGAAAAGTTTTTGTACTTTCTTGCAGGCAGATGGTTTTTTCCAGCGAGACATTTTGCCCTTATTTTCATCCAGTTGCAAAGGTTATTGTGTTATGAAACACGTAGATGCACAAAATGTATCAGAGGGAAGTTCTGGTTCTCTGTGATATGAAATGGCACGTATGTATCCACCAGCCTGAGCCTACTTTTTACTGGGTCATCAAGTTTTACAATAAATTTTAGGAAGTCCTTTACATTAGGATGAATTCTGTCCTGGCCTTTCCCTCTGCATTAATTTGAATGTTCAAATTAGGTCAGAGCTTGAAATAATTGAATCTACTAAGATTCTCAACAAAACATTTCAACTTTCTCTATTCTATTATTTTATCTCCTCCTCAAAACCACTGAAATTATACTGTAAAAAGATTTATCTAAATAGCAAGCATAAATTATTACCCAGGCAGATAGGCCCATATAGCATTAAATTTTATTTAAGACGAGCTATAGGACCTGCTTTTGATACACTGTGCCTATTTGTCTAACAGTCATGTGACAGAGAGTTCGTCCAAATGAACTTAATAAATATCTTTCTTAAACTCACAAAAGACCCACATTCTCCTTTCCATAATTCTATTAGAGTCTACTGCTTTGGATAGATAAGAGATAACCTTTCCATTCAGAATATAATATAGCAATTGTGCAGCTGATGATTGGAATATTTCCAGTGGAAGGACTTAATTATGGAACAAAATTAGCTTAATCTGACCTTTTTAGAGAGTAATGCAAAAATAAGGTTTTTTTGCAAATGTCTTCCTGGAATAACTAAAAAAAAGGCATACTTTAGCTCACTTTTTCTACAAGAGCAAAAGGTGGTAGCATAGTCGTGTTCTCACAGACATGACAAGCCAAGGGTGTTAATAAGACAGCACTGCAGGGAGGGATAATGTATTTTAATGTACTAGCTAATACAGTTGAAAAAACAGACAAGCTTTCAGACACACAAGCCCTTTTCAGGAAGAGCAGCCTCACCTCTGTGACTCTAAATTGCCAGCTTAATATCTAGTTATTGCAATGATCATGTCCTAGAAATGCCACAGATGGAGAAATAGATTTGATATTTGTTTGCATGGTATCTATATTAATTACATTTGGAAAGCTCCTCTTGGGATAAAGACAAAACATAATGGCACAAACTCTAATTTTATCTAAGTGGTAAATAGCAGTAAGTAGTTGCACCCACTTATATTACCGAGCATGTATGTTGCTGTGTTTTAGAGCATTTCTATATGGATGTTTAGTGAGATGGGTTCAACTACACTGAGGCATTCCTCACTAAAAAAAAAAAAAAGCTGGAACGAAAAGCCTCATCTGTTTTGTCAGTCGTATCTCTGATTTCATGACATCTTGAATGCTTCTGAGCCATGGTGATGATACTGCATACAAGGCAAAATGCATGAACAGGTGGTGATATTAACAGGCTTCTTATGGTTCTGAAAAATGAGATAGAAATGTTTCATGTCATGAAAGTCAACATCAATAATCATCCATCTTGTGTAGATGTGGAAGTCGGCCAAAGTGGTTCTTGCTGAGGAGGCGTGACATATTTCTTTTGCATCAGAGCTGTTGCTCTGGACACAAGTCATAATTTGTCTAATATAGATAAATGAGGCAAATATTACTAATACTTCCTTTTTTTTTTTTTTTAATAAACTGAAAGCTCCCCCTTCTGGCTCATTTCCTGAACTGAACGCAAGTGTCCTGGTGTCTGCGTTCCCTCCTGCCCTCTGTTAAAGATCCTTTTCACAAAGAATTCTTTAATACTAGTTTGTTGGTAATTTCTCAAGATTTCCCTTTTTGGACTGAGCTTTGAGGCTCGATGTGAACTTAATTAACACCAGGGAAGTCTCCTGAAGCTTTTCTTACAAATTTCATTTGTTGCTTTTCCGGACAAAAACTTAGCTGCTTCCCATTTTGCCGCATATTATACAGATTACAGAAAACTTTTTCAGAAAGTGCTAGTGTTTTTTTCCCTTCAGAGCAATCACAGTGTGTCAGCTATAGCCCTGCCATCGATTTTCCTAATAAATGTCCTGGAATCACTTTAAGAAATCTGCAGGGTCTCTCTAAACCGACACTGCAGCCCTGCCGAGTAGCAGGACCTGCGTGAGCCCAGGGGACCCGCCAGCCGGGGACGGGGGGAAGCGAAGGGTCACTTGTTCAGGGCACAGGTTAGGGCACAGCTCTAACTGTTCTTGTCTCAGGGATCCGTGTTTCAAGGAGCCATTGTCAAATTTTCCGTAATCCCCTAAATTGGGGCAGTCACCTGTGTGCTTCACCTGGGGAACTGGTATGTCCCTGATTTTCCCCGGTCACATGCTCATGCAAGGAAAGGGGAGGACTGCCCTAGCGCGTGCAGCCGTGGGATCCCGTCGTTCCCGTGGATTCCCAAGTTTTAGTTTCCTTACAGTCACTGGTACCATTCCTCAACTCCAAGCAAGTTAACAAAGACTAGAGAAACTAGTTAGGAAGCTTTCACTAGATTTGCTGTCGTAGATTCAAAGACATCCTCTACCAGTGTCTTTAAAAAATTCTTGGGTGGGGGCGAGAGCATTTTATGGGAGCCTGAAGGCAAAGGAATGACTGTTCCTGTGCAGGAAGGACTATATTAGGGCTGTTTTTTCACTTGGGCATGCACATCAGCCTTTCTGTCTATATAGAAGACAGCGAGAGAGAGCAAAGGAGAGTGGAATAAAATCCTCTCAACCCACTACTGAGTTGTAATAGTAAAATGAAATTGAATTAATTATATTTACGACTTCCTTGGTGGGCTTTCGGTGAATATCTAAGGTCATCAAGATTGTATTTTCCTCTATGGCAGTGATGATACTTTGCTTTTTTATGCAGTTAAGCAGTAAATGTGGCAGTTTTTAGCTGTGAACTCACGGTTGTTTTAAAATCCAGTAGTAGAATAACAATTTACTACAGCTACACTGAATGAAGCATGCCCATTAGATTTGGTACATTAGGTCTGAAAGTGGGAGAATTGCTGGCCTGGCACCTTGTGCTGCTGGCCTGTTTCCTCTCCGCGAAAACAAAAATCAGGCTTGACCTAGACAAACAAAGCTGCTTGTCCTAAATGTAGCATAGCTCAGCTATGTAGGCAGCGAGGCCAATTAGGTTTCCGAGCAGTTTACAGTGGAGAAGGTCTGTTGGTCTGAATGTCTACGCATGCGTCAGAATACCAGATGTAAGCTTTCCATCTGACGCTAAATCAGAATAATCAAGTAACAAATGACATATGCATTTTATACATAAATGGAAGCACACACATGCACCTAGCTATATGTCTTGTTAAATTCTTACAGTGTGTATGTATATGCACATGTGTATTTCTTCTTAGAAATATCTCAAAAGCTGCTTTTACTGTCACAATGAAACAGTAGGAGTCCTATGAAAACGATTTTATGCTTTTGCCTGAAAAAATACTGTAAACTTTTCTTTTGAGAAGACTATCTGCACCAAAGAAAGTTTAAATCAATGCAACTTAAACTAGAATAGAAGATCCATTAATATCTAATTAATATGGAGATAATTGTTTGAAGGGTTGCCTTTCTGTGCAAAACGTGTACTGAAAAACAGTCACATTGTTGATTTAGTGAGTGCTAAATGAGTTTCATATGCAAATGGAGGCAGTGGGTTTCTTCATAATGCTCGTATTGTTTAAACATTTGTTTATTAAGCTGAGAAAATTGGAAATGTCAACCAACGGGATCCAAAAGCAAAGCAATGTCTTTTATCAACAGAGACTTTCTCCAAAGTTTTTATTGTCCACCTTTTAGAGTCAGCAGGCTCGAATGACAAGAGTAACAGCAATAATAAATACCAGGGTACCGCTGCGAGTAAAGCGTAAAACGGCTGTTCCTGTACCTGACGCCTTCCACTGTTTTTCTTCCCACATCAGTAAAAGGGAGCAATTCTTGTGCTTCCTTGTTTACCCCGAGCTCTTATCTTTTTGATGCTAAAGAGTCACTGGAGCAGCTTAAATTGCCTTTATCCTTTTAATGTAGATTCAATTAACTCAGGTTAACGGATACAAGCTGGAGTCCAGGGAACTGAAGAGCTGCTCACGTTGTTCAGCCTAGCCCGTCCCATGATATAAGCTGAATTTTTCTTGGGGGGGGGGGGGGGGGGAGCAGCAAAGCCAATGGGGGAAAAAAGGAAAGGAAGTGTTGTGGTGAATTAAGGAGTATCTTCCCCAAACACAACGTATAGAAAAAAATGGACCGGTTGCCCATCAGGCACATGCAGAGCTCATGGTTGCATAGTGGGCTGCGTAGAAGTATAAAACTGCAATACACAGTTCACCAAGTCGCTCAGAAAAATGTCTGTAGCATATCTGTTTGCCAAACATTTACTCTTAAACTTAGTGCTAGCAACACAAAATCTTTGGGAGTTACTAAGTTGTGTCCCGTTCCATACTGAGATGAGTACTTGGCCTGTGGTGTTTCTTTAGCTTCCCTACATTAATACGTCATGGTCAAAAGAGTGAACACCGAAGAATTTATTCTAGGAAGAGTACAAAATGGCAGATTGTTGCCCAGTGAATAAAGAAAATGATGTAGTTACATGATACTTAACTCCATATAGTTTTGAAGTATTACTTAGAAGATTGCAACGAGATTAGTTAGAAGAACACTTGCTAACCCTTTCTTTTTTATTTACATTCACAGGATTTTTGAGCACTGGCGACCAAGCAGCAAAAGGAAACTACGGCCTCCTTGATCTAATTCAAGCTTTGCGATGGACTAGTGAAAATATTGGGTTCTTTGGTGGTGACCCATTAAGAATAACTGTTTTTGGATCTGGTGCAGGCGGTTCATGCGTCAATCTGTTGACTTTATCCCATTATTCTGAAGGTAACCGTTGGAGCAATTCAACCAAAGGTATTATGCAGGTTGCAAATTTTGACAATTTTGGTGTCTGCATGCCACCGCCATTAGTACTATGTGATGCTCTGTATATTCTCTTTGTTCCTATGAACGGTTGAGTTCAGCTCAATATTAAGCGAACTTTTTAAAGGCTGTACTAGCTGCCTTCTCCCTCAGCTCTTCTGTGCATGTTTAAATTTTGGGTCACTTTCTTCTTTTTCCTATGGAGCTTTGTAGAAGCACTTTATAGCAGACTTCTGAACAGCATTTGCTCGGTGCACCGTTTTTGTCTCTTTTCTCTCCTACCTAAGGGTGTCCTCTTTGGAAAACCAGTCAGTCATGCTCACAGTAGATGAGGTCATCTATATTCAGTCAGTCATGAAAGGCATGTTTAGTTTATCATGAGGAGCAGAATTTAAAGAAAACTAAAATGACACAGTTTCTCTTTTCAGGCGAACAGCTGAAAAACTTAAAACTATTATCTTGTGCGAAGGAAATGAGTGCCTAGTTCAGAAATCTTTTGTCTGAAACTGCATGGATTTCACTTGCTGTCATCTAATAAAAGAATGGTTGAATGTTTTGCATGCATGATCCAAAATTGTCAAAGCATCCAAGTTGCAAATGGATTTTCTTCTATATGTTTTTTACTATTCCTTAACTAACACCTTTTCTCTCTAGTTAAGGCAGACAGCAGGAAATTAAAAACATGCTGTTTGAGGCCCAAGAATTTTTTCCTGTGATTTTGGCACCAAAGTTCCATACAGTTTTTCTCATTTGCATGGCTCTTGCTTATTGATCACATTATTTTTGTCTCACTGTTTTCACACTTTTTTATCTGTATTGTTTAGTTTTGCCAGGGACATCATACTGTGTCCTGTGCATAAGATCCTCAACTGATTTATACTGCTGTATCTCTATGGGGGTCTAATTGGCCAGTCCTAAAAAAAATAATTCCACTGACATTAAAAGAGTTGCATTTACCCAAAGCCCTGGTCAATGGAAAGATTTCCATGGAGTATCAGTTTGTTTAGATCAGACCTTATGCTATTTTAAATGAGAGAAGAATCTAGCTTTTACATAAAAGTTCTACTGGAAAATAGTCAGACCACGGTTTAAATTTAAATATCTACCTGCTGTTAAATATGACATATTTGTAAACTGGCCTGTAAGAACAAGCTGTAAGCATGATGTTCATTATGCTATGCAATCTCAGGATCACACTGCGCAATTGGTTTGTCCTCAAAACTCACAAAAAGTAAGTTTAGTCATACAGGATTTAGCTTAGGGCTGAACAATGAGACCTGGTTTCTCTTCCCTTATCTCTTACTTGATCTTGAGCTTATTGACATAACCTGACCTTAGTGTGATATGCCAGTATCTACAGTATCTGGACAGTCAGGTGCTACCTCTTATCAGCAGACTTCACTCTGTCATATTCTAACACAGCTACAATTCTGTCAGGAGCTGAGTTTGTTTGGGTGACTGACATGATAATTTGCCAACATAGTGGTTCAATGGATCTGGAGGGGCTTTGACAGGGGAGGGCTTCTAAAGATATGTACTTAAGATCTAATTGTAAAAGTAAATTTTTCAGAGTTTCTTTTATGAAAGAAGCAAAACCACATTTCATTTAATTTTGGATTAAACAAAACAGCATGATGCACATACTTGTTACGTTCAATTTAGGAGTCGTTTGAACCATCATTTAAAAGATTATTAAAATAAAAATTGGTCAGCTCCGAATAAGAAATGTTCTTCCAAATTTTCAACTGTGTTGAAGTATGTTAACATTTTCAAAAAAACTTTCGAGTCAACTTATTAACCGTTCTTTTTGGTAAGCTGTAATGTCAGATGCTCTCTTTGCTTCCTTCATTTCCCATTGAAAAGATCTCTTGGTAGTTGAGAGGAAGCATTCAGCCTACTTCAAGATGGTGCTGTTCATAGCTAGCCATCTGCAAGTGGGCAGAACAGCACTTGTCTTTAGAAAGTGCTCTGAAAATGTGGATGAATAAATCCAAATTATTATTATTTGCTTTGGTGAGACTCTGAATAGGAGCCACAAAGTAATACAGCCCACTGAGCGTTTAAATCTTCTTTACATCAGTCTGAAGCCCATAAGCTATAATAATCATATACATTATCAGATAGAAATGTAGTTCCCCTTCCTGTATGAAACCAATTTCTGCCAGGAATTATGTGACAGAATGAAAACAATTTTTCATACTGTTGCTCATTTTTCACCATATGGTTTGAGAGGAGACATATTTTCTTGAGTATTCTTCAAGAGAAGGAATGGTGTTTTGGTTCATTTACTAAGATAACTTTATGGCCAGTGGACTTGACCACTTTTAACTTAATCCAACATTTAATGTTTATGCAGCACTTAGCAAGCCAAAGTGTTTATATCAGCATTTTCCTAATCTGTAGCTTGCTCTTTCTGTTCTTATTCAGAATTATTTAATAAAGCAATAAAAAAGATTTACACAATATGCAAAAAAGAAACATTATGAAGTATTATGAAATACATCTTTGTGAAAATTCACCTTTTTCATTTTGTTACATTTATTACAATGCTTAGATCCTCTGTGGTAATTCCACTGACTTTGAACTGCTAAATATCTGACCTTGCAGACATGCACACAATTTTTAATTGCTCTATATCTCAAGTTCTCTCTTATTTTTTATTCATACCTTGCAAGGAAATAGTATCTTGGATATGATTCTTCTCATGAATTTAGGGAGAGGCTTGAGTTTACATATTTCAGTGCCTACACCTATCTGGTTTTGAAACTTTGAGATTTGGCCCTAACACAGTCTATAATGATTTTAAAATTCCTCAGAAATTTGTAAAATGTTCCTGCCAGCAATTAATTGTAACTAACTTCTGAGTATGCAGAGGCTGATACTGCGGTAGAATCTGTCAGGGCACATCTCTGAAATCATTTAGAGGCTGTGGAAGTTTTTTGATTTATAATAATACGTTGTTAAGCAGACATGTTTTGCATTACTGGAATCAAATTCTGAGGTAAAGTGAGCACCTTAACCCCCTTTCCTTTGGTGGGAGTTTCCAGCTATTCATCAAGCATTGGACCAAAGATACAAGAATACATCCTTAGCAAAACTGAGTAGATGGGGCCAGATCTTACTGCCAGTTCTTGAATAGCTGCACTGAAGTCAATGGAATTACTCCAGTTACCCATCACCATAAGTAAAATCACATTTTGACCCATGTATCTTATATCAGTACAACCTACCTATGCTATAAACCATTTTGTGCTACCCACAGTGAGCTACAGGAGGTACGGTCCAGTACAAAATATTTTCTAGCAATTAGTGCAAAATATGTACAACTGAAATGAACTGAATGCAATTCCATGAAATGCAAAAAATTAGAAAGGCCACGGGTGCTTAAGTATACTCTGAGTTTCTGTTGGGCTGACATTAGAGATCAGCATTATAGGAGAGTGATTCTTCTCCTTTTTGCTGCACAAGGTTTAGATTCAAAATCCCTCTTGGAGCTGGAACTAGCCTCATCAAAACCAGTGGAAAACAGCAAAGAAGGCCCAACACAAAAGCGAGCACAAGAAGTATGGGAACTGGGATGCAGACTTGATTGCATTAAATTCATTGGAAGAAAAAAAATGATTGACTCCAAGGCAGGGAGGCTTTCAGTCACAATGTGCTCAAGAATACTTACAGAAGGGAAAGGAAAAGTCAATTTAAACAAATTTTGTTATTTCTGTGAGTGGAGTTCCTGGTCCAGAGTGCTAGTTAAACTAGCATAAATTCAAATTAATTGCACAGAAGTCTTTGAGTTTTGCTCAGGTTTACGTGCGGAGCAAGATTACACTCACTTTCCTAAATGAATACCTGAGCACATTTAAATCTCTGAATAACATGGCTAAACAGTCAGTGTAAAATATATCTCTTTTTTTTAATGCGTGATCACCATAAACCTTCATTAAGAAAAAGACTCTTTCTAAGAAAAGATCTTGACTCTTAGATAAATTACTTAAAAATTTAATAGCTACCTCATACTGTGTCATCCAGAACATAAACTTTACTGTAATACAGAATACAAAAGCACTGCACCTCTCAAGCCGAGTTTAATCCCAAAGAGAAGAGAGAAAAGCAGTATATGTGGTTAATTTCAAACAGAGTCATATGTGTGCATGCTGCTGACGGCTTGAACAATAGCCAGAGATTCAGAGATTTGTTGGCTTTTCCTCCAACCTATTAATTATTTTTAATGGTAGGATTTTTTTTTTTTTTTGAAAGCTAATAGTATTATCCTACATGAGATAATGCCAATTCTTTTTCTTCCTGAGTTCATTCTGAAAGTCTGACTCTCAGCTGGACTATACAGCAGTAGACTCATTTGCTTCAGTTTCTGCACATACTGCATTTCTTTTGTATACATTACCTGTAGATACAATGACAGTCAGATATCACCATCTTGTGTATTTATCTATTACTGAGATTGTTTTTCAAGTATCTCTTTTGTTAAGTTTTCTATCGTTTCAAAAAACTCTTTGAATCTTTTATGTACGTAGCTCTTCAAGGTCATATCAGTAGTTTTAAAATATTTCTCCCCACAGGACTTTTTCAAAGAGCAATAGCTCAAAGTGGAACAGCTCTCTCCAGCTGGGCAGTTAGTTTTCAACCTGCAAAATACGCCAGGATGTTGGCTACAAAAGTTGGTTGCAACATGTCAGACACTGTCGAGTTGGTAGAATGTCTGCAGAAGAAGCCTTATAGAGAACTTGTTGACCAGGACATTCAACCAGCAAGATACCATATAGCCTTTGGACCAGTAATTGATGGGGATGTGATACCAGATGATCCTCAGATATTGATGGAACAAGGAGAATTTCTCAATTATGACATAATGTTGGGAGTTAACCAAGGGGAAGGGTTGAAATTTGTTGAAAATATTGTGGATAGTGAAGATGGCATATCAGCTAGTGATTTTGACTTTGCAGTTTCTAATTTTGTGGATAACTTATATGGATACCCTGAAGGAAAAGATATATTGAGGGAAACTATTAAATTTATGTACACGGACTGGGCAGATCGACACAATCCTGAGACCAGAAGGAAAACATTGCTGGCTTTGTTTACTGATCACCAGTGGGTTGCACCAGCAGTGGCTACAGCAGATCTTCACTCAAATTTTGGGTCGCCTACATATTTCTATGCCTTCTACCACCATTGCCAGACAGATCAGGTACCTGCATGGGCAGACGCAGCTCATGGAGATGAGGTTCCTTATGTACTAGGAATTCCCATGATTGGTCCTACTGAATTGTTTCCCTGTAATTTCTCCAAAAATGATGTCATGCTAAGTGCAGTGGTGATGACGTACTGGACAAACTTTGCAAAAACTGGGTGAGTACCAGATAAAGAATAATCTTGTATATAAACTCGGGACCTAACTATGCAATCCTTTCCCTTGGTTATGTCCCTTGGGAATACTTCTGTATTTGCATGCACAAGAATTGGGCTGGACATTTATGTTCTTTATAACGTCCCTCAGCTCACTTGCACATTCCAGCAAAAAGAGGGAAAAATATCTTTGTGACCATTCTGCATGAAGTAATTCACAAATTACTTTCTACATAAAAATAATTAAGGGATCCTCTGAAAAGTGCAAAGCTGAACATATATATGTGTAGTTACAAATGCTTACATCAGTAATTAGCTTTACTCCAATACTGATGATATTTTGATCCTATAAGATAGGAAATGACACAAATATTGCATCAAACATAATATAGATTATTTTGATCATTTATTTTGTTTTAAAATGAGAATTCTGACTGTAAAATATGTGATTCAGAACTTGAGAAGTATCAACATTTGCAGCAATTTTCTGGTAGTTCAAAACTAGATTTCACTGGTAGTTCACAACAATTTTCTACCTTCAGCTATTGGACTATGTTATGTGTTTTACTGGCTTATGCACTGCTGTGATCTTTCACCTCTGGAAGGCCACAGATACTGCATATGAATAGAAACGCTGAGCTTTAAGCTACTAAAAAGAGAAAAAAGCTTAGCGGCCTCTCACACTGGTCTCTCAGAGACATTTGTCCACATCACCACACCACTGGCAAACTGTCCTCAGCAGTAAAAGATTTCAGTGTGAGAGATACTGCCATTTGGGGAGCAAGGGAGGTCGCTGAAGTCAAAGTAAAAGAAAGTTGTGTGTGTGTATAATGTTGTTTCTAAGCAATGTTTTTAAGGCCTCTAATTTTAGGAAGCAGAATCTGCCTCTGTCAAAGGCAGATTGAAACATTAAGTGTAAAATGTTAATTTTATAATTCCTTTTGCAATACTGTGTAACATTTCAGATTTTCTTTTTCTTAGTGACCCAAATCAGCCAGTGCCACAAGATACAAAATTCATTCACACAAAACCGAATCGTTTTGAAGAAGTAGCGTGGACCAGATATTCTCAGAAAGACCAGCTGTATCTTCACATTGGATTAAAACCACGAGTGAAAGAACATTATAGGGCCAATAAAGTGAACCTTTGGTTGGAACTGGTACCTCATCTGCACAATCTTAACGACATTTCACAGTATACCTCTACCACAACTAAAGTGCCATCAACTGACAATACTTTCAGACCAACAAGGAAAAATTCTGTTTCTGTTACTTCAGCCTTTCCTACAGCCAAACAAGATGATCCCAAGCAACAGCCGAGCCCATTTTCAGTGGATCAAAGGGACTATTCAACAGAATTGAGTGTTACCATTGCAGTTGGCGCATCTTTGCTGTTCCTGAACATTTTGGCCTTTGCAGCACTGTACTACAAAAAAGACAAGCGGAGACATGATGTTCATAGGAGATGTAGCCCACAACGTACTACTACCAATGATCTTACCCATGCACAAGAAGAGGAGATAATGTCCCTCCAAATGAAGCACACTGACTTGGATCATGAATGTGAGTCCATCCATCCACATGAGGTGGTTCTTAGGACCGCCTGCCCCCCAGACTACACGCTAGCTATGAGAAGGTCTCCTGACGATATTCCCTTAATGACACCCAACACCATCACAATGATTCCCAACACTATACCAGGGATTCAGCCCCTACACACATTCAACACATTTACTGGAGGACAGAACAATACTCTGCCCCATCCTCATCCCCACCCCCATTCACACTCAACAACCAGGGTATAGCCAGACAAGACGAAACAAACTTTATTTTTTGATGGATTACAGTAGGTGATATTACTGAAGATTACTTGGCTTTCAACCTACAAGACTCTTACTATTTAAATATGGAGGAATATTATGTGAATATACATATCAAGAACTTTTGGGGTTTTGAAAAAAATGAATTGTACATATATCAAATGAACTTAAGAAACAAACAAAAAAAAAAACAAAAACCCAACTGTTTGCAATTGCTTGAAGCAGTTGTCCTGAATGATACTTTTTCATTCACATTCAAGTATTAATTTTTTGAAGATTTAAGTTAGATAATGGAATTAGGCATGTGCAACACAAACAGGAAAGAACTATGACTGAAATTTAAAATACCTATAAATATGCACAAGGGACACACTAATGGAATGTCAGATAATTTTCACCAGTTTTTATTTGGACCTGTTTTATTGTGTAGACCATATTTACATATTTGAATAAGTACACAAAGCACCAATGCTGTTAAGGCCTTAGAAAGGGGCTCTTGCTGAAATCTGCCAGTCAGACAAAGAAGTTTTACAGCCTGGCAGGTACAACGTTATCACATAAGTGCTGTCAGTATAAAAGTTGTGGGAATAAAGGAAACTGGATATTTTTAGCACGATGTGCATGATAATTTATATGCTTGGTGGCTGTGCTGCTGATTAAGCCGTAATTAAAATTCTTCTCATCCCATTGGAGTTTTTAATAGAAGCTTTCTCCATCAATTGGCACAACCTAAAGAAGATTTTTAAAGGGGCAAAAGTAATTACAGTAAAATATTTCACAGTAGCTTCAGTAATAAAAGGAATTGCAACAGTTCTTAAAGGTATTTGATGGTATTCTAGGTATACAGTGGTGAACACTCGCTGATATGAATCCCAGAATAGAATTCTGTATTGTTCGTGTTCTTTTTCTTTTCCACCTAAACAATTTCTAACTTTAACATAACTGTAACTTTAATGGAATCTCCCTTGATGAAATATTTATAATCTGCTGTTACAATTTATTCAGTTCAAATTGGTAAGGTAAAGTGTGTCCAAAGATTCAATTGCAGTGATATTTTAAAATATCAAGATGCCCCAATATTACCACTCTGATTACAGCTCTCAGTTTATTGTTTGAACTCATGTTGCATGTGACAAAGTTTACTTATAATACTTTAATATAAAGTTAGTTCCCTTTTGGCTATACATTAGCTTTGCCATTCGAACGAATTCACTAGACAAGGTCGCAACAGCGTAGATAAAAGAGGGTAGGTAAGGATGGGGAGAGCGCCAACAACTGGAAATTTTAAAATCTGAATACTGCATATGTTTGTGTGATTTTAAATGAATGTTCTAAAATCACAAGAAATTTTTCATTCCCCTGTTGCTTTCCAGTAATTATATATGACGGTCCTTTCAAAATGTTTGTATATGTAATCAGATGTACATTTATATAAAAGAAATAATTGAGATGGACTTAAGAGCACATCCCTGATAAATACTTTCTCTCTTACCTGTACTATATTTCTATTAGACTAAAGTTATGTGATTTTTTTTTACATTTTTTCAAATTACTAGCAATTTTGATAGTTTGTAAGATAATGCGAAGAACTTTCTCTGACAAACTAACTGCAGTAACAGAAACATTTCTTTTCAGTTACTCTTTTTCAAGAATGAAAGCTTATTACACACAAAAAATTGTATACTACTTGATGGAAAATTACTTTGTACTTCTTGGCCATATTACTGGTCACTGAGTGAAATAAAGATAATCTGGATAACGAATATTATTCCAATGCTAAGAGACCTGATCTTTGCTCATTAAAGAGCTAAAATGTTTATTGCTGTTTTGTCATTTTTTAATGAAGTAATGGTAACTGTCTCAAATAAAGAGTAATATCTTAAGACCAGTCTGGTTTTTGAAGACATGAACATGCCTTCTACAAATAAAACAACTGCATATTTATAGGCCAGTCCCATCTAAAACCATTTTTTACAAAAATATGGGCATTGTGAATCTATGATGTCATTGTATTACACACAAATCTCCAATAGTTTTTGGGAATAAGTTAAAAATGTAAGTATCAAGAATGAGAAAAGCAAAGGAACAGGCCTAATTGAAATAAATCTGCAGTATTGCATGACAGGAAAATTCACCTGGTTTTCACTGTTTGGGTGATTGAACTTTCATAAAATGATTGCTAGAAAGTTCAAAGTGTTTACTGACATCAAGCACAAACTTTAAAACTGTAGCAAAATAAAGTACTACAATCTCAGTCATTTTATTTAGCTAAAAAGAACAGAAAGCCACATGTTTAATTAGTGCATTTTACAATCCCCGGTTTTAAAAGAAGCACTTTTTGGTAGAAGTATAAAAACCAGTCTTCAAAATCCAGGGCGGTCTGTGTGCAATTTCTGCCTGATGTGGTTGTGCTTTTAGACTGTGACCTGCCAATGTAAACCAATAAAAAGAATTGTCTGCCATCTGATAATTATTGTTTAATAGGAAGATTGTATTTTGCTATGTTGATGAAACAAAACAAAAAAATACAAAAACATTGATGGCCATAAAACAAGATATACATGAAATATGATTTTATGTGCTTTTCTTAACTTTATCAAAACCAAAATAACTTTCTACTCTACTTTATTTGTGGCCATATATCTATATATCTCTATATATACAGTATCTGGTAGTTGTTTACTTTTATTAGTTACAAAATAAATGATTTAGGTAAACCAAGCATGACACTACACTTTATTTCTGTCAGGCAATAGTATTTTAAATGTGAAAGATGAAGGCAACAACACCAATTTTAAAACTCCTGTTTGAAAAGGGTTAATTCATGTGATGCAGATACTGTGAATGATATTTTAGTGGCTACTTTATAATTACATTACAGCAGCTAGCTTTCTGAAAGTAAGGTGGTGTCCCGCATTTTAAGACGACATTAAGAAAGACCAAGAGCTGTTTTAAAGCTGAAACTTAACAAAAAAATAGAAAATGGTTTGAGAATATCTTTATTATGCTTCATGGAATATCAGTTTGTTCTTTTTAAAATATACATTTATCTGTTTGAGTTGTTTTCCACAATAGCCTAAAAGAAAGCAAAACTGAGTGTGATATTTAATTTCTTGTATCATCCTTGGACCAGATTTCCAATAAAAGTAGGATATTAGTCAGTCTTTGGAAGTTCAGTAAAAATATAAAAAGCCTGCATTTATTGCTTTCACACTTTTGTAAATATGTTTGCAGACCTTTTTAAGAAAATGTATTCTACCATTTTGAGAAAAAAATAACAATGGAATCATTGTCTCGTTTATCTATTAAAATTACAGGCAATATAATGTGCTGTGCTGACATTTCTAGGAGAAATAAAGCAGATAAAAACGCATCTTGCTTAATGGTATCTCAGTTGGTTATACATGGTATTCCCTGCCCACCCCTCTCAGGGCGTGGATGAACTAGCTGCATATAATGTTCCACAGAAAAACACAATTAATGTTGTTTTCGTTATCTGTTCTAGATATGGATCCTTATCTTGCAATACTTCAGTTATTGGATACTTTGGTTATTGAAACACCCAGAAAACAGGGTGGATAGAAGTCTTGACAAATAAACATTGTACAGCTTTAAAGACCCGACTGCACAGAAAATACTGGGGTTTCTGCCACGTACACCACTCCAGCCAAGATAGCCTCTGTCACAGATTTCCAAAAACATGAGTAAAGAGGGAATTTTAGCTTTCTACACTATGCAGATTAAGTTCAAAGGTAAATGCAGGTGCTCAGTGTTGAAGCAGTGCTGATACCTCGTTGTGCATTCCCCACTGTTATTGACCAGATGCTCAGCCGATGAATTTTTTTTAGCACCAGCTGAATTAGTATTTATCATAGGACCATTGAAATCAATGAAGCTCTGACAATTTACACCAGCTATAGATCTGCTTGCAGACCTTTAGCGTTCATCATGGCTCATCTCACCTTCCGATTTTGCGTATCATCTCGCGCACACACACCCACTCACAGAAATTATTACAAATATAACTGCCAGATCAATGAGCACTATCAGGCACTAAAATATGCCTATAGTTATTTGTATGGAAGTCCGAAATGTCCAGCAAACAGGAGGCTTATAAATGAAAAATCCCTGCTAATTAATTTGTTACAAAGAAAAGCTTCATAACAGTTTGCAGCATTAACATGCTACAGTAAATTTCATGTTAACAACTTAAAAAGAACAACAGAAAAAGAGAGAACAGTCAATTCTGTGCCTGGTCCTCAAATCCAGATGTTGACCTATCTCAACTATGTCAAAGATGCAAGGGCACTTTATACCAGCTGTAGACCTGGTCTTGGTAGGCTGTGTTCTGGATGATCAGGAAGCGAACAGGCATGCACCTGAGCTGCACGCTTGCTGCAAATTCAGTACAGATACAGCTGGGTTTACTCTGTCATCTGAATTTTCCCCTCCCAGTGCTAACAACTCCAGCCACTAAGCATTTATGAGATTAGCTTCAGAATTATGCCATTTAAAAAAAAGAATAAATATGGAGTTCTTAGTAAGTCTATATGTTTGGGTATTTAGTATTCATGTTTTCTGCTTTACAGCTATGAGAGCTGGTAACGTTTTGTTTTAAATGGAAGTTGGTAATACCAGCAACTCTGGTTAATAATGCTGGATCTCAAATAACAAGAGGTTACTGAGAGAGTATGTGAGCTGATAACACTGTAACTGTGTTATTTAAAAACAACAAAAAAGTAAAATTCTGCATGTAGTGATTCTGGCGAGCTGCTCTGGAAGTTACTGAGAATTTTGCTGTTGACTTTACTTAAAGAAGGATTGGTTCAGAAATCTGTGTGTGAACTCCTGTGTGTTCTGTATAAAAGTTAATTTAAACAGCTATGACCATGGTTTCAGCGAGTCTGTGGATGCTTCTAGATCTCCCTGAGTTACTTATCTATTTGTATTTCTGCAAAGAGGAGTGTGCATGATCAGGTATTCCCTCTGAACTGGCAGAAGGCAGATCAGGTCTTTCCAAAAAGATATGTTGTTGTGATACTGCAATGTCAAACCTCAGCTAATATACCTCATTTTTTTCAGCAACTTTCGTAAGCTTGGTCATAGCACCATGTCAGTGTGGCCACATGGCTGCTGGACTGGAGCTTCACTGTATCTCAGTGGTATGGAGGATAGTAAGAGAAAAAGTGTGACTGTGAACATGGATATTTGCAGGCATTTGTATGCATATACTTGATATAAATCATCACTGCAATAGGTGGAGAACTACTAATGTTCCAGCTCCTTAGCAGGAGGCAGTTTCAGTTGGCTACCCTTGGGAGAGTGAGGTGTACAGCATACCTATTTCATCCAATTTTCATCAGTTTGTGGAACTGCAGTAATTTAAAGCAATTAAGATGCTATAAAAGGTTCTAAAAATAATTTATGGTTTATTTGTCTCCAAATACACTTTCAGAAGAATTCATGCAATAATTCACTGACTGATGATTAGCTATACTTGTGCAGAGTTATGTTTTTCTACTTGTCTCAAAGTTATTCCTCCGTAGTGCTGAATCTGGCTAAGCAGATGAACAAATTTTGCTCTGATTTACATCCAGGTAAGTCTAGAGCAATTTCATAAAAGCAAAAACTTGGATCTTCTCTAAAAAAAAGTAAGTGCAGTCCAGAAATGATTACTCTTGGTCAGCTTTAAGAGATTCCCATGTTAAACTATGAGCTAATTTTTTTTAACATTTATCAATTTTCCATGAATGTATTTTTCTCTCCCTCATCAGTTCCTGGATGGAACACACAACAGCTTTTCACAGAGGATGAAGATAACAGGAACCATTGGTTTCTTCCCATGAATCATGACTTCAGTGTCCAACAAGATCAGAAAAAGTAATAGAAGAAAAATAGCAAGCTGTTTTCTTTGTTTTTCATTTCTTTTGTTTTCTTTCTTTCTTTCTTTTTCTATAGTCAAGTTCTGGCATCTTGATTCTTTGAAGGATCACCAAAAACCAGGAAAGGATACAACCAGAAATGCCACAGCCAGGAGCCTTGTGGAGAAGTTTCCTCTCTTCTTGTCCAGGAGGAAAGGGCAGTGTTAACTTCATGAAAGAAGACCTCCCCAGAAAAACACTCCCAACTGTAGCTCTGGGAAAACACCAAGGATACTCTCACTTTCAAATTCTACTATGTTTGACAGAAGAAGAAAGATAGTCTTGTTAAATTTAATAAAATATTGGTAGCGTTTGTATATTTGGGGTTTTAATGACTTTCTCCTAAAAAACAGGTAATATTTTGTCAATAATACAGTTTATCTTAAACTTAAAAGGGCTACTTAGTTACTAGAACTTGGAGTTACTGTGATATAATACTGCATTTGTCACCAGTTTTGCTGCTTCTTCTGCTTCCATTTGACAACAGAGTTCAGGGATTTTTTATTTTAACTGTAAATTCTCTGTTTTTATCAAGTTGCTACAGCATGGACTACTGCTAGGTACAGTTTGTTCTAATTCTCTCATTCACTGTTTACTTAACAATTATATCATCCATCCCAATTCTGATGCTATGATTAATTTTCATTTTTTATTACATATTCTAAGTTTATGGGGGGGGTTAAACTGCTTTTTTTATAAGTGTGATTTTATCCTTCGTCATGCCCTCTCACATTCTTACTGTTGTCTTATGCAAATATTTTAAATATTTTAAATTTAAAATCTCTTTTCACTTATTTTTATTAGCATTCTTGTTCCTTCAGATTGGAATTGTGGTCTGGCTTGTTCTTCTCATAATTGCATATCCAGGAGTACTCAGAGATAATCTTTTTTCTGTGAGTGTAGTGTTTGGGTACAAACACTTACTCAGAGTGGCTTTGGAGACTAGACTCTGCTCTTGACCCATGAAATACCAGCCGCAGAGAAACTGTTGTTCTGGATGAGAATAGAAATCCATCTACTCTAGTATCTTGTTTGCATTACTGTAGCCAAGAGCAGTTGCTCACAAGGAGGTACAAGAACTCCTTCAGTCAATAATTATAGGCATGTGCCAGGAAGTTTACAGCCATCAGTGAATTATCGTCATGCCCATGCCAGAAGGTAATCGGCCCTTCGAAAAATGCTGGACGTGCAATCTACAGGTCCATAAAAAACAGCTCCTCAAGCCTAGAGTGAAGGTAGGCACGTGCCTCCACGTACAAGCAGTGACTTGTAAACTCTGCCCTTTGTCAGACAAAAAGTCAATTATGGAGGTTATGAACATTTTGTAGCTCATGGCCACATTTCAGAGAAGCATTGGTGTATGCTTTCCTGACTGCGCCGACTTTAAGACAGATATTAAGTGGGCTTTGTCTTGGTGGCTTTATTCATGGTACAACAGTTCCATTAGTTGAGCTCCAGCTGACCCCACTGAAGTAAAAAGCAAGGTTTGCATGGACTGCAGCTGAGAAAGATGTGCACCTGCTGCTGCTGAAGGGAGTGAGTTACAGGTGTGGAGCACCAAGCCCAATTTTCTGCTGTTTGGTATCTTGAAGCAGCCCTTCATCTCCTTCTTAAAGAGCAGCAGGAGGGCTCAGTAGTTTGGATAGTGTTTTTGCTGTAGATTTTTGGCTGGGCATAGAGGGTTATCAGGATGAGCTGCTGCTTCTCTAAATTTAGCTACCAATATTGAGTACCTTGCCAAGCAAGCTGACTAGGCCTAGCTTGAAGGCTATGGGAGGGTGAATTTTAGTCCTGGGTAAATTATATTCTATGGGTGGTCTGTTTTTCCCTGTTGACTATAGAGGGAATCAAAAGCAGATGAGATAAATGCTGTCTTTTCTCTCCTTCAGATTCACTTAACTGGCCTTAGAGATTCTGAGTTTTGTTTCTTTCTGAGATAAAGCACTCTCTTTTCCTGTTCATTTATTTTTATGTATGTATGCTATTTATATATTTTTTTAGTTATATAGATCAGAATGATAGCTTTTGACACCCAAACACAAAATTGTTTATTTTATTACAATAGTGCCTATGGCTAAGCGAATATGGCCAATAGTGATAAGAATGAAATACAGAAGACTCTGAAGAAGCACAGTCCTCACTTTGAAAACCTTAAAGTGTAGAAACTTTTTAATGGTAAGTTTAACTAAATATTGGAGTGGGTTGCCTATGACCTCTGTAGCACAGAAGATATTTAAGAACTGATTCTGCCTTGGGATGGGTAGATGGACTGAAGAATTTCTTCATATTTCTTCCATCTCTCTCTAAAGAGCCCCAGGATTCTTAATAGCTAAGATAGAGACTTTTCTGTGATTTACAAGAGTTGATAGTTTCACAGCATTATTTTATTTCACGTTAAAATATTTTGTGAGCAGTAAGATTAGTTAGGGTTGAGTTAAAAAGTGGAAAGGCAGAAGACCACAGGAAGTCTTTAGGGGAGAGAAAGCGGAGGGAAAAGGGGACTGGAAGAAATGGACACTTGGCCCAGAGGAGTGAATATCTGGCACTGAACCGTTCCCGAGCAGTCTGACACAGCGGCAGAAACTGAGAGCGCTGGCAGCTTTGGAGAGATGGCTTTGCTTGGCCAGGCTGAGCCTCTTTGGCCAAGTAGATTGAGTCTTCTCAGATGTTAGTACAGGTTTAGCTGTGTTTAGCACACAATATTCATACTTAGCACAAAAGACTAGCTGCTTATTCTGGTGCAGTGAGGTGTTTTATGTAGCCAGGGATTTCTCACTCTCCTGTTTCAGGTATGTTTGTAGGCTTCAGACTTTTATCTAAAGGCCGTAAGGAGTGGTAGAAATAGAGAGAAAGAGCACACATGTGAAGAGGAGGAGAGTTATTTTAGCAAAAACTGCCCAAAAGGGAAGGGGGTTTTCTTAACTGTAAGCAGCATATCAAATGTATTTCTGTCAGCTTAGCAGCCTCTAGTTATGTCACAGTTAACTGGTTTTGGGAGACTGCACTATTTCAACCTGTGTTGAGCATGAAGATGTACAATAGCTGGATTTATGTCAAGCACTTGAAGATGGCTTTATATGAATATATTTAGACTTCTGTGTCATCTCTGACATCTATTTGATAAGTGTTAAGTTCACAAGCATTTATAAAATATGCTCTGGAGCTATACCTCATCAAAATTATAGTAAACTTATTTTACTGGAGAACTGAATATTGTCTTGCAAATCAGATTAGTACTATAAAAAGAACTATGAAAAATGTGATTTTTTTTTTTTTTTTTTAAGAGAGGAGCTATATGAATGTTCAGCTGCATTTGCTCAGACCTCTGAACCTCATGTTGCAATCAGATTAACTGAAAAGGAAAGAAAACCAGAACAAAATAAAACTGACAGCAGTATTTGCCACACACTGAGGTCAAAGAGGTGCAACAACTGACAAATATTGATGACTTCATTGCCTCTTGAAAGTACTAAACACTATCTATTTAGGAAGGAGATCAATATGAAAAGCATCAGCTAACGGGGGCTACCTGTGGTGCAGCCACCACTAAGGATACATCCAACCCTTTGATCTGCAAGGGTTCTCTGAAGCTGGTTTCAAAGACAGCTCGGAGGCCAAAGCATGGACTAACAGCTAGAGGAGTCTGAATGCCAGAGAAGAGCAGTCAGAGCATTTGTGAGCCTCTTTGACTCTGACATCTTCCAGGAATTCTCTATTTGAAGAATTTGCCATGAAGTTGTTCTTGCCATGAAGTTGTTCTAACCTGTATGCACCAAATATAGCAGGCTTTGATTTATGGTGGAATCACTCGGTTCATGCATTGGCATGATTATGTTTTGTCCATGATCATTTAGCCAAAAGGAAGCTTTTTTGTTACTGTAATCAGACTTTTACTGATGTGTCTGTAGCTTCAGAAAATGCAAGTACGATGCAAGCCCGAGGAGGATAGGCGAGGAGCTTGTGCGGCATGCTTACTTGGCATGGCAGTAGCTTTGTTTGGCTTTCACAAAGTTAATGAAGAGTGCCTGTAGGATATTGGGGAAATCTTGGCTTTCATCCTTGATGGTTGAGAAGTTGCTCTGCTACTGTTTGGACAGTTAGTTTCTGCACTCAAATTTGTGTTAATATCTACTCTCTTTTTCTCTCTGTTCTTACAGGTATGTGTTGATGGAACCAGGAATCTTCAATGTTCTTGTTCTACTTCTGAGCTTAAAGATTTCTTTGTTTTTTTCATGTTTCATAAACACTGCAGCCTTCATAGCCACCCTGTCTGTTCCTCTGCAATACGAAAGACTCACTGGGAAATGAAGCATCATCATGAAAAGGCTGCGCTGTCACTGGAGAATGTCTCTTCCTGCAGGCTGGACACATGGCCGTAGCCCACGGAGGCCTTCAAGGAGCCTCCTTACGCGGCTGTCCCACTGTCAGGCTGAAACACAGCAGTAAGGAGCAACCGAAGTGCTCATCTCGGGTTTTTATCACTGCCGTGAAGGTAAGGAGTGTTTGGATCTACGGTTGCAGCCTGTGTGCAAAGGAAACTGGGACAGCAAATTAAACCTTGGTTAAATCTTTATGAAAAGACAGGCAAACATCTTCTGAGGTTAAAATTTTAATTTTAACTGCTGTTTTGCTGCTGACCTTAGTCACAGATGTTATAACAGAACTGCTGCATGGGGGTGACGGTGCCTGGGTTGCTCAGTTGTTTGCTTCCAAGTAGGGCAAACGTAGCTGCTGCTTGAGCCTCACCTTTCCTGCAGCCTGTGTGATCAGTCACTAATCCCGCAGCTAGGGAGATTCACTTCCTGAATGTTCATTTTGGGTCTGTGTTGCTATTTTCATAACATTTCCATATGTGAGAAAAATGATCATCCTGTAAAGACCTGATCTTGGAATTTGCAGACTGCAAATCTTTGGCACCTTATGTAGCAAGCTGCATAGGACAGGCTGCTTTTATCCCAAAATGTGAAAGTAATTTTAAGATGTGATCAACTAAAGATACTTGGATAGAAGAAGGAAAAGTCTTATTCAAACTCGGAGGAAGAACTTCTATAATAAATTCACCAGTCATCTGTTTCTTGGTTTAAAAAAAAAAAATCAATTTTTATATTTCTTCTGGTCAAATTTAGTAATACCTTTAATCTATGGAAAGGTAGCATATTTTTCGGAATTATTATTGCAAAACTATATTGCAATTTTGATTCTGAATGACTCTATTTTCCTTCCTATGTACTCAAGAACAAAAAGGAGAAAGAAAGAACAGCAATAAAATAGCATTATCTGTAATCTCGGCACTGGCTGTTCACTAGACGCGGGTCTGGGATGCCTATCTGAGAGATGCACCATCCAAGAACCACAAGCTTTTTCAGTTCCAGCATGAACAAATAGCAGCCTCAGAGTTGCTTTGAATTAAATCGGCCGTGGGAGCCCTACGAGGCATCACGTTGCAAGAGCTGGAGCCTCTGAAACGCAGCAGGGCACGTGAGCTGGGCGGTGGCGGCAAGGGGACAGCAGGACCTGAACTCCGTTTCCGTGCCAGCCAAGTGCCTACAGGTGATGGGTCGGGCCAGGAGGGCGCAAGGCCATTTCGCTAGTGCCGGCAGCCGCACTCCTTTACGTGCCGTCCCTCTTGCTCTCCTTTGAGAGATTCATAGCAGCATGAGTTTGTGCCCAATTAGGCAAGAGTTAAAAACGGCAATTAAAAATACTAACGTTTAATTTCCAGTGTGGAGACGGACTGGAATAACCCCAAGCAGACAGCAGGGTCAACAGCAGGCATGGCCTGTAAATTGGCTCTGTCTGGTGCGAGGGAGCCAGGCAACTGCTGCTGAGGCAGGTCCTGTGACAGATCCCGGCTGCAGCCCTCCCTCCGCCGTGCAGCTGATGATGGGCTGTTACTTAAAGGTCTGGCGAAGCCGCGCTCGGATCCCGAGCTCGTCAGCAAAAGCAGCAGGAGGCAAGCACGGATAATGGAAACAAATGTACACCGAGAACTGGACGGGTGACACCGGCGCGGTGGTCAACAGCGTGACGCGCCCTCAAACATATTGCTGCAAACAGTGTAAAGCCAAAGCCGACCCGCGACGCTGAGATAGCTGCCGCGCGTTTATCGCCCGCCGTGCTCGGGTCCTGATGGGGCAAAGAGGCTGCGTTACGCTTTTCTTCCCCCGTGCGGGGTGTCACGGTTTTAAGATCCTGCCTGTCCTTGGAGAAAGGGACTGTAAAATTGCACTGACAGGTACAGCTGGCTGGAAGGAGGGAAGCGGCAGCCGGCGGTGGCGGTGCTGCGGGAGGCTGAGGAGCGCTGACAAGTGCCACCAGCAGCCGGAGCCGGGCAGAGCCCGGGGGAGCCGCGGGAGGCGGCCGGGATGCGCCGGCCGGTTTGGTAAGCCTCACGGACCACCAAGCGGTCTCCTTCCTATTTGTAACGAAGATGGCTTTCAGGCAGTGCTTAATGAATCGCTTTTCTTACAAATAAGTAGCAGAAAACATTCTTTAATCAACAGACCCCCTCTCCTTGCATTGAAAACAGTTCCCCCTCCCCCAGTTTAAGAAAGTCTCATTTCCAGGTGTTGCATATGCACAGTTCTCAAAATAGCTGAGAATTTGGAAGCCATTTTATGTATTTCTAGGTTTTAAAGAACTTTCTGACAGGGAGATGGGATTGAATAGAGAAAGGTCATAAAAAGGGAGCATTTCATTGATTTACTACTTGTGAGTCCAAGATCAGCATTAGGAATTATTTGGTTCTTTTTTTTTTTTTTTTTTTTTTTTTTTTTTTTTTTTTTGGGGGGGGGGGGGGGGTCCTACTCCAGACCAAAGTAGGTGGTAACTTTACAAAAAACCAACACCTGAATGGAAATCTGCTGTCGCTATTACTTGACCCGCTGGCGCCACAGAAGACGGCTGCCGTAACTCTACGTGCGCTTCAGCATCGGCTGGTGACCGGATGGGCTCTGGGAGGCCAGCTCTCCTCGTGAGCGCGTGAGGGAGGCGGACGCGCGGCAGAAGTGGCACCGCCGCTCCCATAAGCGACACCGTTTTCTCTGGGTCGGCATGAAGAAAACGCCATGAAGTGGGGGAGGTGCCAGGAGGCACCACCATTAAGCAAGACTTGAAACCAAGACCTCGTTAAAACGGAGACGCCTTGCAGCGCAGGTACAGTAAGTACGTGGATGCGGCCATGTGCGTGCGGCTGAGGAGCAGGCTCTGAGGAATCCAGAACCTCAGTGGGGGAAGACGGAGGCTTTCTGGCTCTCTATGACACTTGGTGCCGTTGATAAATGCTCTTGGGTATCTGTGCGTTGCACAAACCAGTTCTAAGTAATGTGGATACCACAGACAGGATCCCTGTGGTAGGACTGGCTCTTCATTCGGGGAAGCTTTTCTCCGCAGGTTCACGTGACAGAGTGCTGCTCCAGGGCCGGACGCGGAGGCCTGTATCTTCATCGCCTCGTGCCAGAACATCGTAGCTGTGGTCACCTTCATGGTTAAACTTCTAGCCAAGGTACCGCTTCTGGTGGCCCAGCTGTCTTCCTGCTAACAGTTAAATCCCGGGGAAATGCTCACATTGAGACTTAAAAGAGGAAGATTCACAAGCTGGAATTAGGTTCTGCATTTCCCATTTAGCTTCGTGTTTCGACGAGCAACTGTTCTCGCAGCACTGTTTAAAAATAAAATGACCTCTTTCTCTCTCTAACTGCTGCCATAATTGTCATTCCCCACCAGATGCCCTAGCTTCCCGCTGCGCCCTGCTGCTACCGCTGCCCCTGTGGTCGCTCAGTCCAAAGCGTTTCTGAACAAGAGACATGCTTTTGTGGAGCCTGGCAAAGCTTCAGAAAGGAAAAGGAAAAATCAATACTGCTTCAAAGCAGAGCCTTTGCTTCAGTGAATATGACACTTGCCCTTTCCTCACCAGTGGGAAAAACAACAAGGACACTTACACCTGCAATGGAAAGAGAATGAACAACAACAGAAAGACCTTCCAGGTTTGACTTGTAAAGGGAAATAACTTTATAGTCATTGTCCCCATTTGGCAACATCAGAGGCAGGTGCAGAGTGTTAGGCGGTGCAGGCTGGGAATGAAGTGGAAGAAACACAAAACCAGGGGGAAAAAAATGAAGGTGAAGGAATTCAGAGCGAGTGATAATGGACTCCACTGAAGAGATGGAGAATGAAAGACATGGCACAAAGGTGAGGTCCATGGCTGCACAAGCTAATCCACTATTAAATGTCACCTGCAAAGCTAGACCGCCATATTAAAAGGACAGTCTGGTAAGTTTTACACCATTCTTCACAGCTAATGCATATGGCCATGGTATTGGAGACTTCTCTAGTGGCTGCTCAGTCAGGGCTTTGTTAGTGCAGGTCGGAAACTTGCCAGCAAAATTTGTCTGATGGGGGAAAAAAAAGTGCTCATTAAAGAAATGAATGATTTTGCAAAATCATTCAACTTTGATAAACTCATGATGTTTCTGAATGACTTAAAAATATATAAATTAAGTGTAAACCTTAACCAGTGTGCTCCAATGCTATTATTTCATACTGAAGTTTTCATTAATTTCATTTTTGTTTGACTGGTCATTGTTTCCAGTTTCTTTTTTTTTTTTTTCAAAACTAGCTTTTCCAAGTTCTTAATTTCATTCTGTTTTGACTATGCCACTCTTGAGCTCGTTTTCCAAGTTATTTTGTTCCGATGTTTCTACTTCTGTGTCATTCTTTGCATGTAACTTGGGGCCTTTTTCTTTCGGAATAACAGCTATTGTTTCAGTGGGCTCTGTGCACTTGTTGGAAAACAGTCTCTTGTAAACAAAGTATTTTCCTCGCACTAGCTGCAGCTGCGACTAGCTCTGTGGTTTCTGGCCGGTGCAGGGGATAATTTGCAGCATGTGCTCTGGCTCCTGGAGAGGGGACCCGGGGCCGAGCCCTGTGTCGGTGGCCGCCGTTGCAGTGGTGTAACGGAGCAGCCTCCGTCCCCGGTGGATCCCGTCGCGCGGCTGCCGAGCCGCCCTCGCGGTGCAGCAGGACAGGCAGGTACTCGCGCGCTGACCCCTCTACTTGTGCTGGGGGAGAGATCTGCAGCTACAAGAATCAATAAGAACTTATCGATTTCTCAGCACTGCCATAAAGCTTGTCCGTTCTTATCTCCAGTTTTCAAGCTGAAAAGGGAGACTGTAAAATCATGATTGTCTTAGACCTTCTTTCTTTCTCTTCCCCCCCCCCCCCCAATCCCCTACTAAATGCTCTCCCCACAAAAGACCATGCTGTGTTTCTGGCAGTGCTGCCTGGCTGGGGAGCCTTCTGCTTCATGCAGGAGCTGTGAGCCTCTATTACGGGCAGAGTTCTCCGCGTTCTGCTTTGTAATACTCCGACCTGGGAAAATAGCTGCTTTTGAAGCTTGCTAAGTAAGGCGGAGTGCAGGGAGGATTGTCCCAAAGGCCAAGGTGAGCGACTTCCCTGGAGCTTTACTCATCGCTCTTCGTGCAAGAAAGGGTAGACAAGAAAATGCAATGAGAGTGAAGAGATGAGTACAACTCCGGATATTGCAGCATCAAAGCTGCTTCTCTGGGCCATTGTAGCTCCCTTTGCGATTGCAGTTTGTTTCCTATTCTGGGAAGAAGGTAGGTAGCTGTCATTCACCTGAAGAACAGGGGAATGTGCCCCTCTGTTCAGCATCATCTTAGTGGTGAAAGTGCAGCAGTAAAAGGTTGAAGCAATATTTCCATTTAATATTTAATTGCACAACAACTGCCATACCTTTCAAAAGGCAAGCGGGCAGCTGTCTGCACCTGGTGTTCACTCAAACTACTTGGGAAGTTTGGCTTCACACTTCTGGGGATGGATTCAGCCATTTGTCAACCACGTAGTCAGTTTTGATTATATCCCAAGACCCTGATAAAATCCATGGAATGCAGTCACAGAGCAAACATATCCGAAAAGATCCACCCAGAAACCAAAAACACAAGATCCCCATGTACTGCAGAACACAGTTGGATTTCCATGGTTTCATCAGCTATGGTCAGCAGCATCACTAAAAACCCGTATTAGATGAATACAAAACAAAATTTTTTTTTATATGTATGTGTGTGTATATATTATATGTATGTGTGTATGTATATATATATATATATATATATCCAGAAGCACCCTATAACATTTGAAGGCTGTGGGTGCCCTTGTTTCTGTGGAGAGTGAGAGCTTTGGAGCTCAGCTGTCCCCCTGAGAAGAGAGAAGATCCCCAGCTGCACTGATTTTGATAAGAAGGTGTGCAGTATGGCAGGTAAAACTGTCATGTCTGGTGGGTATTTGAGACTGCTGACAACTGTGTATTTGTCATTATCTGTATTTACGTTGTGTTACTTAAGGCAACAGATTTGTGGCACAAAATACTGTGTGGCCACTGCTTCCCGCTCTGCCAGCCAAGGGGCCAGGCAGATCAGCTGGTAACTAAGAAGCAGCATGTGGCCCATCCGACATACTATTGCTTGTGACTTTCCCTGGGTTCGTGGTTTCTAGCACAAAATCCTGAAAGTTCAGTGCTGTTACAGACTTGTGCTTCTGGGCCCGTTGCACCGAGGCTGCTGAAGCAGGCGCACGTGTGGAGAGTCTTATTAGTGGGGTCTGAGGCTGAGGAGAGGGAGAAGGAGAAGGGAAACCCTCCTTTGTGGCCAGCTGGTGGGGTCCCCAGATGAGTGTCCTCTGGGGCTCTCTGCAGCGCAGGATGGAGATGTTTCTTGGCATGCTTTTCCCCTGTTACATATTTTTTCACTGGGATGAAAACTCCCAACTCAAACTCCCTACTGGATGTTCTTGTTTATGGCATAATTAGGGCTGATTTGGGTATGTTAATTTGGTACAAGTGTAGCAAATTGGTTGTTAACCTTCTGTGCACATGTATTATTGGATAATATTATTGAGTATTTAAATGACTTACCTGCTTTGCTCTGCACTATGTTTTAGTTTTCTGCAACGTAGACTAGCATCTACAAAAGAGGCAGGGGCAGAGGAGTGCTTGTCACACCGGGGGCAGTTGCTTCCCACGAGACCCTGCTGTTACAGCGTTTTTGGGGTCTGCCAGGTGCAAGGCTGCAGGCACAATGAACAAAGGCAGGAGAACAATAAGGGGAAAACACTGCCTCAGCACCTTATGTGAAGGATTATAGCATTGCAAATAGCAGCCCCTCAGCGTCGCTAAGGCACTAAGGTACCTAAGGCACAGTGCAACAAGCCAAATTCAATTCTAGCATAAGCGAATGCAATGTCATCATGCTCAAAATCTCATCTTGGTCTTAGACTCCAGTCTGTGGTCCAGACTATGGCCTTGCAGGTGAATATCAGACTGTAGCCTTTACATCAAGCTATACATGCAAGCCAATATATACTTTGGGGTTTGTGCTAGATTTTTTAATATGGTGTTTATCCAAAGGAAAAAGAATATAATCTTTCCTAAATAAACCTAAACTCACCTCTTCCCTCCTTGCCACTCGGAAGTCAGGATTCTGTAGCCCATCAATCATCTACTGAGTCACACAGACGTGCACAAAAAATATCCCAGTGAAGCCGGTGAAACAACCCAGACTTTAGAAATGGACATCTCCAAATTAAGCATGTTCTGCAGCTGACCCCTCGGCTATTAAAGCTCATGACTCTTCGCTCCGCTGCTATGGTTGCTATGGCAATTCATATAGACAAAGGCAGTAGCATTTCACGATCCACCCAGGTAAAAAGCTAGGACTTAAATTTTACTCGGAAACAAACAGGAAGCTGATATAGATACCAAAGAATGGACATACTGTGCTCTCTGTGTCTAGCACCCTGTCACAGCCAGGCAGCTGCATTCTGTACGAGCTGCGCTTTCCTGCTTCCTTTGAGAGCCCATTGCAGCAGCTCAGACTTGGGGGAAAAAAAATAAAAATACTCCTTTAAAGAATGTGGGAAAATGTCTAAGCAGACCCACACAACAGCTACTTGGATACTGCTTTTAAAAAAGCAGATGGTGCCTTAGAAGAGGAGAGATCAGGTAGGTCTTTTTCAGATTCTTTGACATGATGCTAAGCACAGAGAATCTCAAGCACCTGCAAATGCCAAATCTCTCTAACAGCAGGGAAAAAAACATGTGGACATGGCAGGATCTGTTGCATTTTGGAGATAGCAGGCTGGACCTTTCATTTCCTTCTAATTAGTGAACCCATTATGTTCCTGCTCCTGAGACTATACCACCATAAATTGCATTAGAAGATGTTTCTCAGTAGACACGGAATTGGAAAAGACAACAGAATTGTCAACAGCTGCTTCTATACAGTTGCATAATCCTAGTTTTCTCATCTCTGAAAAGTAACAAAATCAGTGGTATAAATAAGGGATGTGAGAGGTGGAGACTGTAGATACAGCACGCTAAAACTTTGGTATGTCCCTCATGAACTTCATTGCAAACCACAAAATATCACACCAGACAATAAGCAAAACGCATATCTACATCAGCACCTCTGTCTAAGCATTTGTGGGATTTTCACACTTTGAGAATTTGACCAAGCCATTATTATTGCTAATTTTGAAGGATATCTTTTGAGGGAAGAAGCTGCTGTACCTCCTTTCAGGCCATCTTGCAAAGCCCCGAGCTGACAGAGCGCGGATACTGTAACATTTCATTTCCTCGTCCTGCCTATACATCTTCCTTCTCGGAGAGTCCGGGTACACCAACTAAATCAAAGGTAAAAGAATTTATGAAACCCAAAGCAGCACTGTTTTTTCGGAACGACATCATGATTGTATATGGGTACTAATAAAAGGCAAAGGTTCCCTGAAGCTGCAGGCTATAAAGCGTAGTTGAGAAATATGATTAAGACAGAGTTAAGCTGTATTAAACTCTGAAGAAAAAAGCATTCCACGGTGACGTGTTAATAGATCCCAGGAAAGATTTGTTAATGGACTAAAAATTGAGAAGCTATTTGCAGGCAGCATTAAGAAAAAAGACAGTCGCTATTTCTCTGCAGGTGTAGTTTGCTTGCAGACGATCAGAGTGAGACTTGACGGGGACTTCGCAGCGTTGGTGCGGGGCTGTGCCCAGCGCGCTGCGGGCCTGGGTGCTGCGTGTGCTGCACCCACTGCATCGCCTGCTCTCGTCTTGCGCAACGCAGGGGCACGTCGCAGAAACGCGGAGCAAATGCACGGCCTGTGCCTCGTGGGTGCAACACGGCTTACGGCTCCCCGCGCGCAGCCCGGCGCCGGGGCACCTTGCAGCCCGACCCGGGGCTCCAGGCGGTTACACTGCTGCGAGACAGACACCTTGCAGAGGTGCCATGAAGGATTTCACAGTAGGTTTGAGATGTGCAGTTCCTAACTGGGACTTGGTCCTCTGAGGAGATGATAGAGATTTTACTCACTTGAATTCCCAGTTTTAGGTCTTTCGTCACCCTATGAGCAAAGCACGAAGCCTTTCCTTCTGTTGCACTGAGCAAACTGGGATTTTAGCAGTAGTTCTCTGTGAATAAAATCTCACGATTTGGGCCTACGAAGATGGTTTGTGACGTGGTGATTTCCTGAAGACTTCTTCCAGTGTGTGAAACTCGGAGCATGTCACAACATATATTCAAATTATGACTATTTTGCAATTAAAAGACACTACAGGCAGGTAATAGCTAAAAATGAAATGCGATGTCATCAAAATCTGAACCTTGTAAGGTCAGTGAGCCCAATAAAATCTTCCTGTGGCTGGTATGAGATACTAAAAATTACAGTTATAGCCACCTGAAAGCAATTGTTGTAAGGAAAAAAAAATGGCAGTAAAATGTTTGTCTTGGCCTGATCTCACTTCTGCGATCTCCTTTCCAATTTGACATATTGGCAGCAACAAATGTTGCTATATTTCTGAGCACACTTGTCTCTGAGAGGCAGAAAGCGCCAGAACCAGGTACGACCGTCTCCTCTCAGTTGTGAAAGGCTGATTTACTATTGCTGCATTATGATAAAAGGTATCGTACACACTGTAACATGCTGGATAACAACGGGGGGTCTTAACTCATCCCTTCTTCCATCTTTGGCTCAAGCTTTGTTTTCCTAATCAGATACTTTTAGGTTCACCCAATATTAAGTGCAAACACAGCAAAGGCAAATAAATCAAGCATCTTTCTTCAGATTAGCTCTTAATCTCCTCTGGGAGTGGTTAGTTTTGCATTAGTCATCAACAAGCATTTTTAAAACTAACTTTTATCTTCTTGCCCCAAACACCATGAACAAATTTTTGCAATGATGTAAATATCTAAAAAATTAAAAGGTTCTGGTTGCTTTTTCAGCTTCTGCATCCATGACCTTGGTTCTAGGTTATTTCTTTTCTCTACTTTCTTTATCAGACGCACCGAAACGGCTTAGATTTCATCACGTAAACTTTAACCTGCATTTCATAGGCCACGAGGAAGCAGCATTAGTGATTTCGGACTTGGCTTCTGGGAGGATTGGGAGTCCTAGAGAACAGGGGTGATTAGGACAACTGAAAGCAATCAATCCTAAAGCCTAAATCCTTAAGTGCTAGAAGACCCCAGAAACACCCCATGGGGAAGCCCAAGGGGGTCGGCCCTGGTGACCAAGGCTCCCACCAGGCCGCTATGGCCAAGTGTTTCACGTTTGGGAGCTCACGTACAAGCTCGCTCCACGTGACTCAGGCTCCTGTTGGGCAATTGTAGCCAAGTGTTTTGCATTTAGCAGCTCAAATAGGGGCCCATGAATTACATTCAGGTGCCAAAGTAGAAGTGGGTGATTTTAATCCTGTGGGTGCTGGCAAATGCTGCCTGGAAGCAGAGGGAGGGAAACAGTGGCTTTTCTGGGAGAGTCTGTGCTTTGGGGAAAGAAACTTTCAGAGATTGGGGGACAAAACCACAAATTTGGAGGTGAGGCAGGATGAGGTGGGGTGGCCACAGCTCCAACACCTGGGTCACAACACACAGGTGAAACCCATCTTTAGGAGAAGGCTTAAAGGAGTGAGGCAGGCCCAGGTCCTGGGCCACAGAGGAAGAACGTGTTCTGGAGTAGGGCTGGGTGCTTGGCCATCTTCATGGGAAGGTAGGGTAGTGTTTACATGGTTACTTCTTGGGCGCTCCTGGAAGTGTGTGATTTTTAGTTAAGGTCTACTAGAAAATCTGTGAGGGGAATGTTTTTGCCTGCTGAATTTGTTGGGATTTTATTTTTTGCATTATTTGTTATGAGCCGTAATGTGTGTGTGTGTTTTTTTTTTAAAGACGCTTTCATTGTTAATAAACCTTTTTTGATAAAAATTAGCTTAACAGTTAAAGTTTAAAATTAGCTTTTGCTTTTGGCTTGTTTGCTCACTGAGGAAATAACACCACTTCTCTCATTGTGTGTGTGTGTGGGGGGGGATGGAATAACTTTTTATATCAATATATATGTATGCATATATCTTTTTAAGTGAGAACAGTATTTGTGGCTAAAAATAGCCAGCTTCTGGTGAGCACAGTAAATCCTGAAATTATGTATTTATCTTTTCCTCTTATTTTTTTTAAACTCACGATAGAGAGGAAAGCTATTTAGCAAATTGGGTACAAAACTAAGATCTATGTTTTAAGAACTGCAGGGAGTTGGGAGAAAATTGGCTCGTGTGATGAAGCGTTATTCAGTCCATCACACATGCGAACTCCAATTTTGCCCCTGAGGTGAAGAAATTGGTCTTTTTGGGTTTTTTTTCTTTTTCTCCTTTCTATATAACCTTGTAGCTTGCAGGATTTTCATTGCATGCACTGTTGTGCCACTCTGCAGTGCCTCTGATGCCAGTAATGACTTGAGATATGCAAAGCACGATGGGGCAAATAGATATCTATTTGCAGAATTAGGCAGGTAAAGATGGTACAAATAAGATACCACTGTTGGCCAGTTCTGCTTCCCATGTGGTTCCTCTTTGCAATAGGAGAATGTTTGGGTTGGCTGGTTTGCTTGTTTTGGCCTGGGCCCCTTTAAACTTCCTTATTTTCTGCATACACAATTAATAAAAACTGGTGGTGTCTGGATGAGCTTGTGTGTGTGCACAGGGCCAGCCTAGGAGTCCTGTGTGTTGTGCAAGACCTGTTTAAAATATTGGGGACCCCCCAAAAAGGGCCCCTTTAAACTTCCTTATTTTCTGCATACACAATCAATAAAAACTGGTGGTGTCTGGATGAGCTTGTGTGTGTGCACAGGGCCAGCCTAGGAGTCCTGTGTGTTGTGCAAGACCTGTTTAAAATATTGGGGACCCCCCAAAAAATTGAGAGACCAGGTCAGCTCCAGTTATCTGAACTGGTGACACTGGTGAATTGGTAACAATTAATTGCTATGAATTGTTAATGAATATCTGCTGAGATGCTGGGACGGGTGCACTGGGGGGCCAAGAGAAGCTGTCCTCCCAGGCAGGGCTCAGCAAATGGTGCTTCTGGTATTCTGGAAGAAATGTGCTTCTAGAGGGGGTGGAGAGCAAGAGGAAAGGAGGATGTGCTGTGACAGCAGCTCTTCAGTGTTTCCCTTCTTTCATGTGCAGCTTATTACCTTTAGTTGCCACAGTGATGCAGGAGTGACTGTGAGTGATGTTCATTGTGTGCTGTGAGGAAGATGGTGCTTGAGTTCTCCTCTTTGGCTTTCCAGCACTTCTTGTTGCTACAGAGTAAGATTATTTTCTTGCCTTTTCCTGTTCCACTTCAGAGCTCTCTAAGAATACTAACGGTGCTCTCGTTGTGCTGTGCTGGGCTGAACATGAGGCTGCGAAATCCAGCTGGTGCTTGCAGAGATTCCTATGGAAAAACTGTCCTGGCTTCCTCCTCTTAACCATCTATAAGGCCAGCCATGCTCTGTTCCAAGATATGCATTTAAAAAAAAAAAAACAAGTTGTGAGAATATCATGCAGAAGCTGCTGCTGTACAGCTCTGTAGCTGAGATTGATGTTTCGAGGCTGTAGTTTGAAGATAGAAGGCAAATGTTGTGAAAGTTTTAATACTTTTCTATGTAAAAAGAAGAAAAAGGTTTTATGGCGAGGAGAAAAAATAACTTGAACGATATTCTGAGCAAAGGAGCCAGAGGGAAGCTGTATGTATTTCAGAGAGACAGATTGAGCAAAGAAGCCTGGCAAACAAAATCCTTGTAGCAAAGCTGTTGAGGCAGCATTGTCTTAGAGCAGTGAGACAGCGATGCTTTCTCGTGTTTCTCTGCATGAGTCAACTTGACCCCGAGCCATTGTTTCCTATGGAAGTGGAATAACTTGATAGGAAGCGTGAGGCAAAATTATTAGAAGTCCTTCATCATTGCTTCCTGTAACCAGAAAAGTAAACACGGACATCAGCATGTAAACAGGATGCTCAGCTGTAAATTGGAGCAAGACATAGCTTGTTCTACATTCAGCTTTTCCCAAAATAATTCTGCTTTAGTAAATCAGGCGTTCTGTATGTGTATCCTGCTTTAACACATTTCAGATTGCTGTCAACGAGCTGTAAGTTTTTAGCTGAAGGTGTTTGCTAAATAACAAGCAAGGCAAACTGGTTTTACTAAATCAGATTTTCTTTGTTTTGTTTTTGTTGCTAAACTTCTGTATGGAATATGCATTTTCTTCTGCATTTGGATAAATGGCACTAGGGATTTACTGTTTCATTTGTGGATGTGGCTGTTCCTATAAAACAGTCTTATGAGGCTGAAAAAAACAGTAAGATGGATATTCTAGTTCTATCATTGTAGAAGAAAAAAAAGCAAAACAAACTAAACCTGATTCTTCCCCCCCACCCCCCGCCCCATTTTTCTGCTGGCAAGAATGTGAGTTCTTTGGTTTCTAGACAAAACTTGCTACATCTCTTGGAAACTATGGTTTGAGGTGGAAATTATGATTTCCATGGTATGCTAAAATGACTGAGTAAAAAGGGAAAGCACGAAACATTTGGCTGCACGGGGGACCTGATAGCAGCCTTCCAGTATCTGCGAGGAGGTTATTGAGAAGGCAGAGCCAGGCTATTTACAGCAGTGCGTGGTAGGAGGGTGAGAGAGAATGGGCAGAAGTTAGAACACGAGAGGTTCAGGCTGGATATGAGAAGAAACTTCTTCACCATTAGGATAGTTGAGCACAGCTTGCCCAGAGAGGCTGCACAGTCCTCGTGCTTGGAGACTTTCATGTTACGACTGAGTAAAGCCCTGAACAACTTGATCTGGTTTCATAGCTGACCCTGCGTTGGGCTGGAGAGTGGGCTAGAGACCTGCCGAGGTCCCTTCCAGCCTGTGATCCTGTGTGGGGGGGAATAGGGAGCTCAGTCCAAAAGAGTCTAAAATGCTCAAATTTCAGCTCCTGTGAGGTAAGGTGCTTTCTGAATGAGACTTCACAACCTTTCTAAATTAAATACTTCATCTAAACTATGTTGCTTGTGTTCTTCTGACTGTTTTTCTTCTTTTTCATTTCCTGTGGAAAATGGGCAGCGCTTTCAGATCCCAATCTAACAATAAAGTTTATCTAAACTCGATGCGTTTGTACAAACTCCCTTTTTGCTTGTATGGGTAGTCTGCACAACAGATTGTAGCCCAGGAGCCTGGGGGACTTTGTTTTTCTTTAGACTATCCAGAGAAGATGATTGTGTTCTTAACAGTCGATAGACAGCAGGGACAGAGCAGGTACAGCACGACCTGGTCGCTTACTGCCTCCTTAAAAATCAGACCCTGTTTATGTAAATTAAATCTTGATGAATTTCCAAAATACTAGTCTCATTAGACTGTTGAGAAGGAAGCCAGGTAACTTGCTTTTTGACAGTAAAGGTTAGAAATAAACCACTTTAAGTTCTCCCTCTCCAGATATAACATGTTTTGTAATATAGGCTCATGCAGAACAGCTGATGCTGTGAATGATGTTGATTGGAGGGTGAACTTGGTGTGCAAGATAAGCTGTAAATATCAGGAAGAGTGTTGATGGAAAAAGAAGGGCAGTTGCTTGCTTGGGGCTTCACCTGTTCTGGTTCCCCCTGCCTTCTTCCTCAAATTGCCTTAATGCTACAGTTATAAAACAGCAAGCTTACAATACCTGTTTGTGTCTCAGCTGCCCTTATTTAGTTTCAGGTAGAGAAGTGCAAGGAGGTAAAATTAATGGGCTGTGAAGGCTTGTTTCTTTGCCGTTCAGGTGTGTGAGTATCGTTGCTAACACTAAGTATTTAAGAGCTTGCAAGTTCTCAGTCTTGGCACAGCTAGTTAGAGGGAGAGCACATGAAGAGGCTTTTCGACTCTGGTATTGATTTACCTTGGTTGGTATCTAGGTGTAATTTGCACCTTGTCTGCACTGATGAGGGCAGATGCATGTGAGGAGTGGTTGGTTTCCTGCTTTTAGCAATGCCAGTGCTGCAGTTGCCCCTGTGGCAGAGATCTGGTGGCTGTTGGTGAAAGTCATGTCTTAACAGGTTTAACTTATGCTGCAGTTCGTTCGAATACAGTTGATAACTCTCCACAAAGTGTTTCAAAATGAAAATGTTTGTCCAAGGACGTTGGTCTTTTCAAGCCTATGAAGAAAAGGGAGGACTGGGGGGACCCAAAGGAGCAGCTACCAGCTGGTCTTGGTCTTCTGTGATGTGAGCATTTTAAGTGATAGACCATAAAGAACAATGATGATGTTTTCAGCCCAGACTATACCCTTTTGAGCAGTCGCACAGCCTGTAGAAGGGCTGTGGCCCAGTGCCGTCTTCCTCCAGTGAATCACACCCTGGGCAGCCGAAGAATATTACACTAGTAGCAAAAACTGGGCACTCTGTGTGTCAAATTTCTCACTTACAGCGCTGAACTCTTGTTTTCTACCTGCTATGGAGAAAATATTCACTTCTCTGTGTGTACTCTCAAATGCAGTTCTAATGGGGGGTGCAGAGGGAAGCGAAGGAACCCCAGAAGCATGTGGTCTGAGACTGTCCAGTGATATTCAAGAAGCAGAGGAAAAAGCTCCTTAAATTGAGAACAGATAACAGAAGTTTGATACATTTGTTTACTGTGAGAGATTGATAAGTGTTATGTTTGCTTCAAGCTTTATATTCTAGGAATGCTTTTCCTTAGCTGGGTGGGGGCTCCACATGTCTCTGCTTTCCACACGTCCATGCTGATATGACGGACCCTTCATTATGAAAAATGGCATGTAGCTTAGAGTTTAAAATAAAAATATGGCATTAAAATTCCTCATTCTGGGGTGCTCTGACTCAGGTTTTAATTAGAGGAAGAGTCTCTAGTTAGCAGTGTAATGTTTGAGGATGGTGCTGTGTTCCTTTTATTGTTAATTTTTCTCTCTTAGCACAAAAAATCAAAATCTAGCAGTATAGAGGAAGCCAGTGACTTGTTTAGTAAAAGTTGTAGGTAGCTATATGGGGGAAGAGGCTAAGGGATAAGACAAAAATGCAATCTGAGTTAATTGGTATAGCGCTGTTTGGATCGCTTGGCACTAATCCCCTCTTAGAGGATATCCCCACCAACAGCTAACCTGCAAAAAAGTAGCCTGCTACACAGCCCAAACTTGCTGGTTGTGGGGTCCTGGGAGCTCTACACGAACGAGGCCAAACTGCATGAATCTTATTGTGTAGCTTGAATTCTATGTGCTGTTTAAAAAGGAATGCAGATGTCTGGAGGTAAAGAGCATACTGCCCCAAAATGTCTAAAATCTGATAGAGAACGGGCTGTACTCTGCCATTCTAAAAACTGAAGTGCTAAAATATAAATATAGCAGGTAACTTTGTGTATACAGATAAAAACAAATTCTGTGCAACAGTGCCATTCTTAGTCTTTGCACAGTCAGCCTTTTTGCATACCGCAAAGTCGGACAGCCTCTTGGTACAGCTGTAAATATTCACACTTTCAAGCTGCTTGCCGAAGCTTGAGTTATCCAGCTAAATCTTTTTATATAGATAAATATATATAATGAAACTTCCTCTTCCCCAATTCTCCTCTAATGATGCTGTTGTTCTAATGAAGTGATTAGACCTCCTTATCCCAGCTAGGGATGCTTCCAAATGAAGTTGAAATACCCATCTTGCTGGGATTATCCTTTAGAAAAAAATTAAATGACCCACCAGCAAATACATCTGCTTTAATGTGACGTTTGTTGTCCTTGCTTTCTCCTACCAATTCTGTAAGAAACTCTAATCTTGCCCTTGAGTAATGAATACTGGCATTTTTTTTGTTTTGTTTTGTTTTAAAAAACCCCTTTGTTGGTAAGCCCTTCCTTTGCTTTCCTATAAACTCTGAAGTCTTTTAATCCTTGGAAGTATCTAAGTAGACTCGCCCACTTTGGGGTGAGGAATGACCATTCAGAGCAGGACTGTCTCACTCTGTGCACTTGTGCTCAGTATGAAAGTGAACTGACCAGTAAAATTAATTTACTATATGATGGCATCTCCAGGCCTGTGTTAGTTTGTAAAGACCTTTTATTCTATTCAGGTTACTACCTTAGCAGTCTGGGCGTTGTAGATTTTGCTTAAAAGCTAATTTAATCATCTGTAGTTTGATAAAGAGGTGCTGAGGCAGTATTACCTCTCTCATGGTTTTCTCTGGACCCCTTCTGCTTCCCCATATTTTAGCTGCTCTTAGTTTTATTCAGGCCATCTGGAAACACAGTGTGTCTCCAGTTACTGCCCAGTACTTCTCCCTTTGCCCAGCATTTAACAGAAAAGTGAGATTTTTTTTCCCATAAAACTTGGCATGTCTGTCTTTATACCACCCTCAGCTAAGGATTTGTTTATCCTGATTAGAACTAAAGCACATGGACTGCCAATGCTGGTGGTGAGAGATCAAGTGGGAATTTGGGATCATGTGTTTTAATTTAAATTGCAGTCACAGAGGTGTGTCTAAAGTTAAAATGTTTAAACACATTCTTTACACTGGCCTGCGTTAGGACAAGCAAATTGGACTACAAGCTGTGTCTTAAAGAAAACCTGGACCCCATACAAACCCCTCAGTTTACCTGCTTTAATCCGGGTTGGGCTTTGCTTACTGGCATGACTTTACTCTTGCTATGACCAGCAAATGGGTAGCGCTGGAGAAGCAGATACAGTTTTGATGAAACTTTGCCTCACCAGGGTTGCAGTTCAATGTCTGTGCTATTCTGACTCCCTGTGTTACAGTGTTTTTTTCTTAGACAAATATCCAGAAAACAATGAAGAATTACAGCTATCATACTATAGAAAAAAACTTTACTGCATGGATTTCATCCTGGCTCATGTAAATCTTTGCTGCTTGTAGAGATATATCGTGACAGGGTATTAACAGACATGCTCCAGTCCGTGCCAGTTGCCTGAAACTCCCTTTGAAATGGGTTAGGCGGGTTGCTGCTGTCCTCTGTGCCGTATGTTACGGACCAATGTGAGTGAACAAAATAGCATACATTCCTACACCAGGTTTAATCGCTTTACATTTTTAACTTATCTAAAGAGGGTTTGCCTTCATCACTAGATTAGGTACAGATTTAAATGGAGGTTTCATAAATATTCTTGTGCATAGGATCCTGCTCTGGGTACAGTGAATACGATAGGGGCAAAGTCCTTGGAAACAGCAAAGCGGCCACAATATTAGCACTCTGGTATTTTCTAGGATTTTTAGATACTTGGGTCTGAATTACGGCAGGCACAAGCCTCCTGACAGCTACTGAATAAGGCATGTGCAAACTCTGCAAGCGTGACTTGAGGCAGGCGCAAGGAAGCGCTTCTAGCTCAGCATGATGGTTTTTACATGCTGTGGATAACCTTTCTCTCCTAATCTCCTAAAAAGCTAGGAGGTTCTGGAAGGGAAATTGCTGTTGAGCACTGTTACCTTCATTTGGCTTTACAGTGACAACAAGCTATGTCGGAAACCTGCAATGCAAACCGTAAGCTAGATTGATCTGCTCGTGCTCAGAACGGTACAGACGGGTTCTCTTGCTGCCAAGAGCAGGACTAATGACTTGAGTTACTGCTTCCCGCTAGAAATAGAGCAGTCTGAGTCTAGCCCTATTACTTTTGCTAGAATAGCATACGGCTATAAATATGTTTTTGCAGTATTTCGTTATTTGCGCCAGTCCCCTGGTGAGCTAAAATTGACATGTTCTTGATTTTGTTGATTTATATTTGAAAATTGTAACACTATTTTATCAGTTTTGATTTAATTAGCCTGCTTCAGGGAGAGGATTAACATAAGTATAGCCCTATTAGTGTGTACCCAGTATTGTATAATAGGGGACTTTGTGCCAAACAAACAAGCAGGCCCTGTCCAGAAGAGCTTATATTCTAGCGGGACAAACAAAAACACACAATAAATATGAACATGGCACAGCATGTGGCCATCGCAGTTGGCCTTACACAGAGAAGGATTAAATTCTTCCATTTCTGTGACTTGTCCAGGCAGTTCGAGTGCCCCAGGGTTTTGAGGATAAAGTTTTGTTTCTTTCTATGGTTTGTTCCTTAATACTCTCCTCTTTTAAACGTAGCTTTTGTTGCAATATACTGAATGTTCAGTGGATGTAGATACCTTCTTAACTTGCACCTTCCTTCTTTTGGAATCTCTTGTGATGGTTTTGCTTCCAAGTTACAATATCTCTCCTGCCACCACTGATGTTCCATATAGTCACTTCATTCGTATGGCTCATTTAATTAGGTAGCTCTATAAGGACACACTGTACTAGGCATAGGCCCCAATGACTTTCCTGATGGAGGCAAAAGCTTCAACTGATTAGGAGTTTGAGATGTTTGTTTTAATCTTTTAAAAAGTTTGTGAAAAATGATTAACTACCCAAGAAAGTAGTCTTGAAAACAAGATGTATGCTACCTCAAAAAAGTAGATGAAGATGTCTCTAGAAGCTAACTAGGCTAATACTTGATTTTAAAAATAAACGAGATACTTTCCTATAACTAAGGAGGAACCCAACAGCAAAAACACTTGGACGACACTTCCTTCCCCCTGCCCTTTACCTTCTACCTCCTCTGACAGCCAACTGTTTGGGATGAATCCTTCTCACAACTTGCAAGTTCCTTTTTTATGTGTTGTCAGAGATAAGATGATTTTGAAAAAATAATGATGATAGGGATCTGCACTTATTTGTCGCTGATGATCATATCTGACATTCTTTCCTGGTATCCACTGATATGTCTAGAAGACAAGTACAGAACAAACAGTTTTCTCTGCTAGTATCTTCAGCATAAAGTATATACTGTGCTGTTTGCCATGAGGTTTTGGACAGGATTCCACAAACCTTGGAAAATATTAGTAAAAACAATACATGCCTGGGGAACAGTCTCTGCTCTATCTTTCAAGTTAGTACAGTATGAGTAAAGAGAAAATGAGTCCTGTGAGATTGAGAGCTCTTTTCAGATGTCAGTCTTTCAATTAATTCTGTAAGGGCATAGCCTCTTTAACAAAAGACTGTATATCTTTTCCTGTTAAGTTGAGTGGTGACAACACCATTATTCTATGGTGAGAGATTAAGATTCTCCTTTCCATAATGAAAGTTTGCTGTATTAACATGATATGTACTGGTATATGCCCTGTAGCAGACTTAATTTTATTTTAATCTGGGCATTTAAAAGAAAAAAATCCCTGTGTATATATTTTTTTTAAACTTCTTGAGAACTTTTAAAATATGGTGAACTATTCTAAAGAAAGTCTTTAAGACTGAAATCTTGGTGCTTGAAAAACTACTAACAAGCCTTCAAATCTACCACTAACCCTTAACGCTATCTCTGTCTGAACAGCTTAAATGAAATACTGTTCTTGGGAAGGGTAAGAGGATAATACTTAGTTTAACTGCACTTTATTTGGTACTTGACAAAATGATCAGTTGTAGGACAATCATTAAAATCATAGGCTATAAGCTACTGTCCTTTGAAGTAAATTATACGTTGCAAGATATGTGGGTCTTTGTCTTTTATCACACCAAATGGAGTGCGTCTAAGCCATCAGGATTTTTCAGGTTCCCCCTTATTTTCCTTAGCCTGCTGTTTTTTAATAAAATGTTTTGACTAATAAAGAACTAAATCAGCACAAATAAAAAATAGAGAGTTTTTCTAAAACTGTTTTGCTCTGGGTGGTGGTGGTTGTTGGTGCTGACCATAATGCAACTCCTGATGAAATAAACCAGTTATGTAGTCAGGGGTTGTACTCGGTCTTCTGCCTGCAATCTCCTTCAGTATTTATCTTTTTGTTCAAAAACAATTGGAGGTCAGGTTGTGTAAAGAAACCCCATGAGGAGTTAAATGATAAAGACCCAAAAAGGCCTGGAGCACTAAAGTCTGTGGTGTTTCTCTTCCATTTGGAACAAATTACCTATCCCAGTTTCAAACCTCAATGGGGGTGGATATAAATTGTTTTTTTTATTTAGCCTTAATGCTGTGTTAGCCACCCTACCTGTGCTCTGGGTATTTGCTGCAAGCGTGAGCTCTGCGGGATGCCAAATGACCACTTCCAGTGCTGTTTCTGTTCTGTTTTATTGTGCCAGCCCTCCTGGACTAGCAGCTGAATGGGGCTGAACATGAGGTGGAGAGACTGAGTCGAGGGAGAGTCTTGGTCCTTGCTGGAGAAGGGAAATGTGTGTGTCTCATGGCAAAAAGGCATAGGAGGAACAGAGACTGTTAGACTTTGAAAAATGGGGTGGTTAAAAAAGAAGTTATTCTATAAATAAGATTAAAGGGAATTAAATTGGAGGATTAAGGCTCAGGTTCTGCAGTCTCACTTTCTGTTTCAATTTGCAAATATCTTCTAAAACCCAGCACTGAAGTGATTATTCTTTAAATAAATAAAGTAGGAGGCAGGTTTTCTCTTTCATGAAGTGCTGTTATAAGTTTTATCATAAAAACTGACTCTTGTAAAACAGCTCTGAGTGTTGTGGAAACCTACTCATTAGAGATGGTGATTATATGCACTTGTTTAAATCTCTTTAATGAGTTGGGCTGTGCGATCATCCTGAAGTGTACACCTTGAACTGGCTTCATATATTAAAATGACATGTGGTAGGAACCCTAAATTCTGATCTTATGGAATCGGTGACAAAACAACTTGCTTTTAGTAACTCATGAAAATATCCATAACAGTTTCAAGGACTTAATGATAAATGGTGCTTCCTGTGTTTCCCAGGAATTCTAAAATGAGAACTTTGATTATAAAAGTTTACCAGTGATGCTATGGAGATTGTTTTATTAGGAAAGGATTCCTTTAAAGATGGTCTTGAGGTCAGTATGGGCATGGGAGTAATTCTTTAGTGAAGCTTCTTGTTCTCTTTCATGTTCTTACAGTATGGGAGAAGGATGACACACTCTTGCTTAAACAGAATTTCTAATTCATGTTGAAATGTCTTCCAGTCCTGTGAAGTGTCTGTGTAGAGGCCTTTTCTTTTTCAGAGGTATTTAAACTGCTTAAGCTGTAATTAATAGAATTGTCTAAATACATTGCACCACTTCTGCTGATCCTTTTCTAAGTACTGTGGAAGCAATACTGCACAGCTTCACAGTCCTCCTGGCTCTGGTGGATCCCAGTACTTCTCTGTACGGTGGGCAGAAATGCACCCCACAAAACCGGAGTCATGTGTTAGGGGTCCACTGAGGCAGGCATGCTAGATGCTTAAGATGCTCGATACATGACAGACAGTAGCTCTAGTGCATTACACGGTGCATTTAGTTAATGTCTTAATTCTCTAGAAGCTATTCCTATTAGTTGACTTTATAGGTAGATAACATCCATTTTTATTGGGCTGCAGTATGTTTTTTTCAAAGTTCATTATTTAAAAGGTCATTTCCAAGGTTGCTAGGTCTAAAATGACCATTCTTGGCAGCTGTCCTAACTGTTTGTTCATTTCATTAATTTTCTTGCTGAATCATGTATTAGTTTGGTAAAATATATACATCCAATTAATTCCTCAATATAAAAAGCAGAGACTGCTCATATTAAAAAAAAAAAAAAACAAAAAAAAAACAAAAAAAAAAAACCCCACCCCCCCTACCCCTTAGACCTTCAAACTGTACTCAGCAGGTGCTTTTAATTGTTTTTAGTTTCTCGTTTCCCCAGGTGGGGTTTCTGTTATTTAAAAAGGTTTTCAGCCTATGCAAGGAAGCAAGATTTGACATTCCAGGCATGCCTAGAAGTCCTGTTGGTCTCTGTGGCTTGCTTGATTAAAAACTGCAGGAGTGGACAATAAGGGGAAGGATTGTAGGTCCCCTTTGTACCTTTAAAATGACAGCGTGAATGCCCTCGTCCTGCAGTGGAATACACAGACCTCCCAACTGCAGCGATCTGCGCTCTCAAGCAAGTACTCAAAGATCAGCCTTCGCAGTATCAGCCCAGTGCACAGGCTTTTCCTCGTCTTCATAAGCTAATGAGATTTTTATACTCACACCTCTGTTCAGCATGACCCTCAAATGCAGTCTCTTAACCATCAAATAATAAATAATGTGGCCACAAGATGGCACTTTTGCTTTGTGTAACTTTTGAGGATTAATCACTTACCAGGCTGGTTAAAAAACCCAAAACAAACAAAAATCCCATCCCAAAACAAACCCAGCGTTACCCTACAGAATAAAAGCAAGCTTATTCATATGAACAACAACTTATATTCTATAGTTAAAAATATCAAATAAATGACTCCTTTCAACCTAGCCTTTTTGTAAAGCAGAAGTGTTTGGCAATGTAAGAGGAATACTTGCCATGGTGTCTAGGCAGAAAAAGCTTATACACCATCCATATACTTGGGCAGGGTTAATAGCAGTGATAGCTGGTGTGATATCAAGTGAAGCAGAACAGCAAATACCATTGCCAGCTTAACTCAGAGTAGTATATTAGTACAAATAGAGAGAGTGGATTCTCACATCAGCTTTAGCAGAGAACTATAAATGTTATAGTAGGCTTTGCACTGGTTTTCCTAGAATGCCTTGTTGATATTCCATGACCATTTTGGCTTTCTCTCGTGCAGACTCCAACCCTGTGCTCTTTCGCTACAGTAGGCCTTGTTGTATACGTCAGCAGCCCACCTAAGGTCTCTGGATGGAAAAAGACTGTTTTGTTCAAGGATGCTACAGCCATGGGCTGTTTACAGACACTGTTTTGGTATTTGGGTCTAGTATGGTTTCTGAAGACGCATTAAGTCAACAAAGTCTCTTTAAGGTTAACACTGAACTCTTTTATGTTACCAAGAACACTTTCGAATTATTTAAACAATACTTCTGAGACAAGATACATACTCCAGTGCTCTCCTCGCATGCTATTTTTATGCATTTATTTCCTTTCAGAAAGGCTTTATAGAAAGTTTAAGTTTACATTTGATTGCTTTGTAGGCTGTTTTTTGTCAGGTCATGTTAAGTTTTTGCAGAATATAATTGCCTGGAGTTCTCTTCTTCCCAGTATAAATCTATTTCTGTTTTTCTGGATGCTGGGGCATCACTTGCTTTTTGTGACTCATTTCTGGAGTGTGTGAGGGTCCTGATTCACCAATAAAAAATTTTCATTTCCTTGCCAACTGACTCAAATCTCTGCCTTTGGCTATACTTCCATACTGTGGAAAGTGAACACTTGCTTCTCCTGCTGGCTGTTATCAGGCCGATTCCATGGAAGAACATTAGAGGAGAGGGGAAAAACTATGAGAATGGCAGCAAGAAGACAAAGATTAGGGCAGCGAAGCAAATGTGCTGGCTTTAATAAAAGTATTTAAAAAAAATAGATTTGAGCGACTTTGCTATGTGTGGTAACTTATTGCTCAGGGTAGTTAAGAGGTGTGTCCAGAAATATTTGACCAAGATACAGCTGAGGCACCAGACTCCAAAAAGAGCATAAGACTCCAAAAAGCAGGCTAACTCCTGATGTATTTTGGACCCTTGTGCATTATGAAGGCAGCGTGGGCTCATGGCAGGCATACTGAATTGATGCTGAGGGAAAATGTCTCAGTTGCTGTGTTAGCTCATGCTCGTGCCAAGCTCCCTGACTATCTGCACTGCCTAGAACTGGTCTGTATGTGAAGCCAGTCAACTGAATTTAGCAAGCAGGGAAACTGGGCACTGTGATGGCAGAGAGAATGTTTTGAACTGAAGTCAAAAGTTTTGGGGAGAGTGGGTGTGAATAGCTTAAGCTACCTGGCACAACAAATTCAAGCCTGTACTTAAACTGCCTAACAAAACTGGTATAGCCTGGTCTTAACCTATAGGTGGTCAAGAGAAGGGAAGAAGATAGGAAGGAGCAGAGCTGGAATAAGTTGTTGTAGGAGAATAAAAAGCTGTGAAGACTAATTCTTTGAGAGAAACTTTATTTGTACACCTAAATGCTTGACAGAATTCTGCTCTTTTAGGCAAGAAAACCATGCCTCAAGTTGCAGGTTTTTTTACTCCTGCTTCTGCTTAATGTTGGAAAAACTGCTTTATTAATGAGAATTGTAGATTAGCTCACCTGCTCCTCAGTGACTGAGTTGCTCTGTGCTTTCTGAAATTGCTTTCTGAGCTATAGCAGTCCAACTAGACTTTGCCATTAATACTCTATTAGCAGAAGCTACTTCTGTTGTAGATGCCTGAAATTCACTTTTCTGGTAATGCACAGGCCATTCATAGGGAAGACTTTCTTTTAAAAGACTTTTTTCTGCCTTTGCTGAAGTAGCTGTTGGTTTAAGATGCTTTGTTTTCTTTCTTTCTCTTTCTCTCTCTCTCTCTCTCTTTAATAGTAGCTGTTTTACCATGCGGTAGGGAAAAGCCTCCTAATTATTAGTGTGTTTTCTATGAGGAGATGTCATAAATGCCCTTCTGGGAAATGCTTCTTGACACTTTTTTTAAATGAACACCTCCACCACGAGTTGTTAGTGTACACAGTACTAACCCTGACTTCAGACAGTGAAATTTAACAGGCTGTTGTTTCTCCAGCCTTTGCTGGAGACAGATGAGCTCTGTAGCTTGCGTGACAGTAGTCCAGATTATGGGACAAACTGTGGATTTGGGACACAATGATTGGCAAAATGCTTCCAAGCAGAACTAAGTCATTAATCTGCCTTGAAGAAACCCCTTTTTATATAAAGGGAGACAGAAGGGTAATAATAAACTGTGTTTCAGATCACTGTTTACCTATGGGCATTAAGAGGCTTCAAGAAAGCAACGCAATTACTGCAGTTCAGACTACTGTAAAACTGTAGGGAGAAATGGGCCACTTTTGTTGCTTGATGCTGATGCAGCCATGCTTAAGAACTGCTCACAGCATTTCGCAATGCCCAGGCTATTTATTTGTACAAAAATGCAGGAAAACCTGGCAGTCCTGGCCTGCTCCTGGTGAACCTATTTCCATCCCTCTTCCGCTGGCTGGCTGGTGGGCATGGAGTAAGTAGTCAGATAATCTGTGTATGTACAAACCACGTGTATTCCAAGTTATCGCTAAAGTGTCTTTTAAAGTTAAGAGGGTCAAAGACCACCGTATCTGTCAAATGCTGTGGAGCTAGAGGTGAAGGGGAGGGGGGGCTGGAGTCCTTCCCTCCAGCAGCAGCCGCAGGTGCGGGCTCCGCACCCGGGACGCGGCCAACCGGCTGCTCCTGCCCGAGCTGCTGGGGCCCCTCGTGAAAACCTCCCCGCGCTCCGCTTCCTCCTCGCTGCGCCCCCGGCACGGCGGGGCCCCTCGGGCCGAGGCCCTTCAGCCCCCTCCCTCCCTCCCTCCCCCGGGCGGCGGGGCCCCCTCAGGCCGAGGCCAAGCCGGGGAGCGCCGCGGCCGCCGGCCCCGCCGGGCAGAGCGCGCTCGCCGCTTTACGGCTGCTGAAAACCTCCCTCGGCGGGCGCGGGGCGGCCGTACGGCGCCGGGGCCGCGGCGGCGGGCAGGTAACGGCGCGGCGAGGAGGAGGAGGAGGGAGGCGGCGGCGGAGGAAGGCGGCGCCGCGGGCCGGGCCGGGGCTGCCGGCAGCGCCGCCGGGCGGGGTGGGGGGTGAGGGGCGCCCTCGAGTGAGTTACTCGCGAATCCCCCCGGATTAGGTAAAGCGGGGCGAGGGCCCCCGCGGCCGCTCTGCCTGCGCGCAGGACCCCCCCCCCTCCCCGGAGCCCTGCGCGGGGCCGCGGGTGCGATGGGCTGCGCCCCGCGGTGGGGGTGTGCGGGCCGGCGGGACCTGCTGCGCCGAGTCGTTCAGTGCAGGGCTGTTTTATTGTGTTTTTGTTTTCCGCTCAGGTAGATGTTTTCGAAAAGTTGGAGGCGGCGTGGTTTCTGCTGAGTTTAGGAAGTGAGCTGTGCGTTGGCTGCTTTCGTGCTTAAAAGCTTTCAAAAGCCGCGGTGACGTGCAGTGTCTTAAAAACTTGCTGGAAACCATCCCGTGAACTTCATAAAAACTTTCTTTTTTTTTTCTTTTTTTTTTCTCCCCAAAGTATTCTCCTCCTTCATTTATATACACTCAGGTTATCTGGAGCACAGATGCATAACTTCATTGGTTTCGGGATAAATTCATGTCTGTAATCCTGCGGCGGAGCTCACGGTGTCTCGGTTTCCCCATCCACGTGGGGCTCAGTGACTTCCGTAGGACTCTGTGGTTAGTGTCTCCCTTAACTGAAATAACCTCAGGAGCTGTGATTAAAGCTCGCTCTCTGAAGGCTTGGAGTTAGCACGGTGATATAGGTGTGCTGCTGGCTTTAGCCAGCTTTTGCAATGTCGTTGCTGAGTCATCTAGACTGAAATACTCAGGGAAGAAGTAAGGAATTTAGATTCTATCCTGATACACGCAGCCTATATCCTGTTGGCTTATTTATTACATGGTCCAGATTTCTTGCGTTTACAGGCAAGTTTATTTGTTCAGTGGTTAACATATGGAAAGCATTAGGTGACAAACTGTAACAGTGCCGGAGTCCTGTCCTATGAGCTATGCTATATATACATATATGTGTATATATATATGTTTTTAGAATCTTAATCTAAAGAACTCTCATATGAGTCCAAGTGAATCCATAATCCAGCTTTTATTTCCAGTATAGGCAAAGTGAAGACTGAAGAGTGGCTTCTGAATTTTGGTCATGGATCAAATTCATAGTGGTTTAACTGTATGATAATCTACTGTACAGTTAGAAGTTGACCACTTTAAACAAGCCAACGAATTGTCTCTTGTAGCACACCTTCTGGAGTTTTTTATAGCTGTAATTTTTAAACTGAAAGCTGTAGAGCTATACACAAAACTTTGTCTTTAAAAAGAAAGATCTTGTAGAAAAACACTTTCCTCCAAGTTTTGTCAGGCTTCCTTGTTTTAAATTTCTGTCTGAAAAGCTTAAAAATATTTTTTCTCACCCTTAAAGTACAAGTTTTATGGAACGTTTTTCTCTTGCTGAACGTAGAAAATGGTGTTAGCTGAGGCAGTATTAATGAACCATATAGACTGATAACAAAGCAGTACTTGTGTTTGTGCTGATGGGAGACTCTTCTTGCCTCTTTTGAAGAGTTTGGCCTAGGGTATGTATCTAAAACAGGAGCAACACTTAAGTGGTAAAAATGCCAGAATCTTCTAAGCTGGTAAGAAGATGCTCATGGTTCATATGGGTGTCACAAGCTGCGGATTTGTTGCAGTAACAGCTTCCCATGGTCATGCTATGTCATATGACTTCCCACTCTGTTAATCTTTAGAGCTAAAGTTTTAGCTTGTCAGTTACTGTGGTACCTGCCTTCTCCCTCCTCCCTGTCCTCTCCAGATGACTGCTGGGCATGAATAAAAACTAGATAAAGATAGGCTTTTAAAGTGCTTCCCCTCCCCACCCTTAAGTGATGGTGCATTTAACCCTCCAGGGTATGCGTGCTGCAGATCTTCATTATGATTAATCTGTCAAATAGACATCTTCAGGGTATCCAAATCTTTCATTGACTCTGGAGCTCCTACTTTGAACACTCTTTTGCTGGTCCAGATAATGTTCTTGTGGTAGAATATACTTGTTTAGTATGGAATCAGTGCATATGCCATTCTTTTTCTGCTGTGCCATTTAATTTGGTGTTTAGGTATGTGCATGCATGTATGTATTTAGGTATGTGTATGTAAATACTTGTACATATGTTTATGTGAAATCTGTTTAAGTAGTTGTATGCAGTGTAATGAGAGGAAGTCATTCATAGGTGCCTTTGGATAAGTGATTAAAATTTAGAACCAGGTGCCCTGTAAGTCTCTTTCCTGGGCAGATAACTCTGTTGGTTTGCTGTTTTGTAAAAAGAGGATCATAATGATTTCCTGAAGACAGGTGTAATTAATCAAACCATGAAATCCATGAGGTATCTCCAGCTATGGGATGCAGAACAGACACTTGCTGAATGTTTGTTTTTCTTCTTTGGGGGTATATTTCTTCTTTTCTTTTCTACCATGTGGGAATGCATTAGTGCCATTCTTGTTTTCTTTGGGGTTTGACTTTTGTTGTTCACTTGACCTACTGGAAGAAGTAGCTTTTTTTTCCTCTCTCTCCCCTCCTTAATTCTTTGCCTGATGCATCTCAGCATACACTAGTGTGTTTTTAGGAAGATCATGGGAATCATTCATTTTATTACTTTACTATATGCCAGATACTTCTGTTATGGGGCCTTTTAAAGAGGGGGGCCAGCTCTCTGTGTTTGTATCTTCTCTAAAGATAATTGGCAATCTAGCAACCTCTGGGTCTGTGTATGGACTACCAATAGCAGGATTTGTTGTAGGAAACCTGTTCATGTTGGTATAAGGAATTGGGATTTTATAGACAGAGCTTTGCTCTAGCACTTCCGTGGAGCATGTGCCACAGGATGGTTCACAAGACTGCTGGACTGGCCACCTCTTTCTGTGGCAAACCTGCTCTGTTGATCATTAGGTCAGTGATCATGTTGATCATTGATCATCTGTTTTGTATGGTTTAGTGCTGAAGTTGAATATTGCTTTAAAGAGAATAGAATTGGAGTGTGAGTGTAGGGTATGAAATGTTTGGCAATTATCTGATTATACTTCAGTCCCATGGAATAACATTTGGGCGAGGGTCCATGTTTGTTGTGTTCCCTTCCATGATGCAATACATCATTATGAAGTTATTACAGTGGAAACAGCGTCTTCCATAACTGAGGTTTAAGATATTTTTGTTGGGACCTCCTGTATCATGACTTTCTGAAACTTTTTTTCTTTTGATTGCAAACAAAATTTCTTTGAACCAAACTCTTCAGGCATGGTGTGTCTCTTCTCCCTTTGTCCAGTTACATTACTCTTGCCAAAAGTTGAGTAGGTGGCTAGAGCAGTCAAGTTAGCACTTGCTTTTGTTCCAGATTTTCTGTGTTTTTTTCCTTCTCAGATCTATGTTGTTTCTAGATTCTAAAGCTTAGATTTCCAGAGTATGTCAGCATAAAAAAAAAAAAAAAAAAAAACACATTATGCTATTTAAGGAGGGTGGGGGGCGTCCCCCCTAAACCTGCCTACTTCCACCATGCACTAAGATTTTAGAGAAAAGAGGAGAAAAAGTATTTTCCTGTTTTTTTGATCTTTAATTTTCTTCAATATTTTCATGTTGCTTAGATGCATCACCAAAATGACTGAGCTGAAATCTGATGCAGAAATTGCCTTCACTGAGAAGTAACTCTCAGTGTTCTAAATGGTTTTTCCTTTTTTCTTTCTCAAACTTGACTGGGTTATGAACAGTTGAAAGCAGTGTATCCTATTCTTAGATCCTTAGAAACTTGTGCATGAAAGCACCTTGATTCTCCCCAAATCTACATCTACTGGTTATGTTAGTTGTGTACGCTTGGTTAATATAGCTGTGCAGGAAAGAAGGAAAGGTCATTGTTTATACTTCAGTAACTCTGCAATTCCTAAAAGCAAAAATCAAGTCCAGCTCTTATGGCCCAGGCCAAGTACAGGAAGAGAGAAATGCTTTTCGATGAGCTGGCTCATAGCCATGGGATCTGTTGTTCTGCCAGAATCTAGCCAAATGCTTCCATGTTATGGGATTTTCCTGTACAGGTGTCGGGAGGGGAACCCAAACCTAGGGTTTTAGGACCCTAGGAAGTTTAGTAAATGCATTAAGTAAAAAAACACCCCCCCCCCCCCCGCAATATCTGAAGACTTAGTTGGGAAGTAGTCAAAGGTTCCTGAACAATGTTTGTTTTGTTTTCTTGCATATATGTGTATATATATATATGTATTTTTGTATATATGCACTTGCAGTTCTGTAGGCATATCTAAGCAGAACAGAATATCCGTTGGAGTCAGAGATGAATAACTGAGAATATGCTGTTATTTATTATTGATTCATTAGTTGTGTAGTATTGAAGATCAAAACCCTGACTTTACTGGTATTGATTGTTGCCTTGAATTTTACTGCAGAGCAGTTGATCTGAACTCTCTCTACTGGTAAACTCCGCATTCCTCTCTTATGCTAAGCTAAAGGATTCAGCCCTCATGCCATTTTTCTGTGGTTTCTGCTTGAAAATGAAAGTGAAATTCCACCCAAGCATATACATACGGGAAAAGAGAAGTATGAAAGAATCAGCAGTGAGACTAAATTGGTAGGATTCTAGGCCTTTTGTTTTTTTTCCTCCTTTTGTTGTTGTTTTTCAGAGCTACTTAGCTATTTTGCAGTTAAGTAAGAATTAATTTATGAGAAATGCTGAGGAAGAGTTGAACAAATCTCAGCTGTGCGTGACCAAGTGGAAAATTTGCAGCATCTTTGTATTTGACATTAGTGAGACCACTATGAGAATACTATGTCAAGTTTAGGTGTTCGTACTTCAAGGAGGATTCTGAAAAGTCGGAGAGAATTTGGAGAACTGTAAGAATGAATAAGGACTGCAATTAGCTCCTTAGGGAGAAATTCCAAGAGCTCAACATCTTACATTTTATCAAAGAAAAAGGCAAGGAGACACCTGATTGCAATGTTTGTGTGTGCGTTGTGAACAGAAATTCTACGATGGAACAGAAAATGATGGTATAACAAGATCCAGTGGCTAAAATCTTGAGCCAGACACATTTGCAATAAAAATAAGAAACATCCTCAGCAATGAGGATAACTTATTGCAGGCTATGAGGTGATGTTTGTCAATGGAAAGCTTTAATTTGAATATGATATTTTTCCTTTAAGGTTTACTTAAATAGAAATTAATTCAGGGCACATGATCTTATCTTACAGAAGTCAGTCTAGATGGTGATAGAAGTCTGTCTTAATATATGAATCTGTGTAAAAAAAAAAATCATGATGTATGGTTCTTTATTATCGTAAGATGCTACTGGAATTACATCAGAGCTCACAGCCGACTTGAGAGCTTAAAAGTGAGTAAAGTACGTGGAAGGTTGGGCTTGTTTTAGAAGTTCTGTACTGAAGATTGAACACTGTTAAGTCATGTTGGCTACAAAATTCTTAAATAATGGAAAAGTGTCCAGAAGGCCAAGGTGTAGGGAAAAAAAGTGGAAGAAAAAAGCCAAAAACAAAACTCGTTTTCATGGGTTAACTTTCATACAATGGAGCACTCGGGTTGCTTTGGAAAAATGCTGAGTACAGCAGATTGGTTAAGAGAAGAGCCTAGTACTGGGGGGGGGGGGATCATTACAGTGTTTGCAAGGAGGGATTTGTAGATCCTGCAGTGATTTCAAGAAAATCTGTGTTATAATGCATTATCTCCTGTTGTGAGGAGCCAGCAGGAATGTTCTGAGGCTTTTGGCATGCTCCATTTTACGTGCTTTTAGCAGACTGCACTTTAAGGTCTTCAATTTAATGGAGGTGTAGCAGCAGAGGGAGAAATAAAAGAATCTCAAATCTGAGTTGTGAAACTTCCTTTTGACGTTTAAGCTTGACAGGAAGAGCAGAAATCAAGTTGAAGTGCAAGTCAAGTAAGGTATGACTGTCTTTAAAGAGGGGCTGAAGAGTTTACAGGGAGAACATCTTGGAAATCAGCCTTAAATAGAATAAGAGGATTGTTCGGGTAAATGAAAAAGGACCCAAGCTAACCCACATCATTCTTTGAAATCTCTTTAGCTATTGAAGCAATGATCAGAAGATTGATTAGAAGAGAGTATGATTTGGTGAACCAAATCATGTATGCAGCAAGGGCCAGCTGATTATAATATTGCAACAAATTGGAGTAAGAAAGGATGGAGGTTGAAAGTTTTATGAGACTGAACAAGACTGTGCTTCTTGTTTCACAAGTGGTAGTGTACTAGTAGTATCCAGAGAGTCTTGTGATACACACTGAAAAGAAAGCTAGATATATTTTAAAATACTGATCAGTGTAAGAATTGGAGAAAGTTTTTGGATTTTTTTTGGGGGGGGGGTGCTCAGTCAGTGAATTTGAAGTGCTTTATGGAAAAAAAAAAACTGGAGTGAAAATTACTTAATGGCTTAGAAACTAGTGGATGATATCTCTGTCTAGTAGTATTGAGAAAAAGGGATTCAAAATACTGTCATTACAGGAAAACCAGCATGAATTAGCTTCAAGATTTTTCAGTATGGCCAAGCATCTCTTTCCTGTTAATATCAGCAGAAAGCAGTAGGTGTGTTCATATTTTCCCTTTGGTCCCCTGGTTCTGTTTTTAAATGGTTGTTTCTTATCTTAAATTGGGCTTATATTTAGGCGCTTTATTTAGTGTTCTGGGAAGTTCCATAAGGGCTTTACCTTTAATACTTTATATTTACATTCTATTAGGAATTGCCTAAATTTGTTTCAAGCTTTGTCTTAGTGGCTGATTAAAAGATTCGTAAGTTTTATGAAAGAAAGGAATATGCTCTTTAAATACACTGACTATTAGTTCTAAGAGTACTGTTAAGGTGTGTGTGATGTTGGCTGGTGTAGGCCAGGTTTGTGGTTTGAAAAGATTTACTTTGTTAAAACCTTGATGTGAAGTATCTATGCAGAGTGATGGATTGGAAATCCTACAAAAACTTTTATTTGAAGAAAACCATGTGCATACTGGCAATTTTCAAGTAGACTTGGGTATATTTATCTGCCCATTATAGTTCTTATTTTACGGATGAATATGCTAAGTGCTATTCAGAATTATTTGGCCATATGTTGCTGTTTTTACGGAACTTCACTTTGCAGGCTCTTTATATAAATAAAATTATTCTTTTCTACCAAAAATGAGATGGCATGTTGTAAGAGGAGAAGAATGTTATTTCAAATGTTATACCTTTTGCAGAAGAGCAGATGGTCTTTGTATGTGGGGCTTCAAGTAAGTTTTACATTTTGTTGAAGCTACTACTTTCTTCCAGATTGCTTAAGTGAAATTAGTGCTTTTAGCTTTTCCGGAGTATACCAGGTATAACACTTGCATAACACTTGACTTTTCTAGTCTTTGGGAACCTTGTTCAATCATCACAACTTTACAAAGCCGATAAAAAGCAGTTCGCCAGCTCCTTCAACCCCCTTGGATGCCTCCTGTCCATTCTCATAATCGTCTCTCTACAGTCAATTTGATGCTCTTTGCGTGCACTAAACTTGGTACAAAAACCTGAATAAATGGTTGTCAGGTGATAAATATTTTCCTATTTGTCTTTTAACGTGAAGTTTGAAACCCCAGAATGACAAAAATGAATTTGGCAGTGAAGTCTCGGAGGAATTCATTGATGGGAACTGCAGGCTATGTTGAAATATTAATTTATTAAATATGCCTTTTTTGTAAATGTATGCTAACAGGTTTACATCTGTGAATCACAAAACATCATGCTGGGTGAGGCTAAGGGCAATGATTTACATTGTATTGCTGTGTAAATTAGTTAATTGGCTTTCAGTGGTATTCCCTTGTTTAGTTTGTTTTTTTGGAATGACAATACTGGGGCATGTTTAAGAACATACTTCCTTTGCAATGATTTGCAGCAAATAACATAGCTCTAGAACTATTTTAGTAGGAACAAATCCATATGAATTTTCTGCCACAGAAGCTCCCTTTCATGAATATTTGTAAGAGTAATTAAACAGAGGGGAGGAAAGAACATCAAACTGTTGTAGGTATATACTCAGCATGTACAGTAAGCAAAGAATTGTGATATGGACTTTTATAGAATATTGTCATCTTCCTGTTGGTTTTAACTCTTGCTGTGGGAATCATTGCAGAGCATCTATGGTATGAAGGAATTAGCTCTGAGGAGGAAACTGGTACCTCTGGGATCACCTACATCCATATATAAAAGCAAAATGTGCTCAGCTTCAGGCTAATGTGTTAGATTTATCCGAGACTGAGTTATGGGAGTCTATTCAAATATCAGTGGACTTAATCATTTAGAGGTCTCCGAGAACAGCTATGGAAAATAATTGATGTAATTAAAGGAAGCATCAGCTTGGTCTATTAGAGGAGATGCTTGTGATGCAGAATATCCTCTTCTGTTGAGTGGTACATTGGATGGTAGAAAGTGTTCAGCATCAAATGGGGCTATAACAGCCGTTCAGACAGTCCATCTAGGAAAAAATGCAAAGTTCTGATTGAAAAGGCAAGGATAGTTGTGTGGTATCACTAATGTACTGCTGAGCACTGCTGGTTGGTTATGTGTGTGTTTACCTAGCGAGGTGCTGCATGACTGTATGTATGTGATACTGAATGAGAATAAACCCTCTGTGATATTGTTTATAAGAGTACTTGAACGAGGGACAGATGTTGAAATATTCGAAGAAGCCTGGTCTTGTTTTCAGTCCAAAATGCTGGCCCAGAGCTGAGATTTGAACATATGTTTAACATGCAGAACTACTGGTTATTCTGTCTGCTTCCTCAGACACAGACAAGCATGTGAAAATTTCCAGTTTTGTCCCAGGATGCAGAGAGGACAAATGGAAAGATATTTTAAAATCAGATTGAATTCTTGAATTTCTTATATATTCACATATGTAGGGCAATGCTATGCTTGATGAGTGTCTACCCTTTGAAGGGCACATACTGTGTGTGCAAGTATCATTGGCTCGTGGTTTGACTTTTCCTTTATGCAGATTAGAAAAAAACCATAGTGAGCAAAGAGGTCTTAGAGGTTATGGAGAACATGATGCTTCCAGGAAAAAAAATTATTTTTCATCTCTGTAGTTCTCAATTATTATACTTTTTGCAGTGTTATAGATTGCATCTTGATTGCTGAGTTGTAGCTTCTATTTTACTTGCTTCATCCACCTACTTTTAACACTTTCAAAATGAATCTCTTCGGACATGCTTTTTGCTTTCATTATCTGTCAAAAAAAGTTTTGTTTTCTTCATGGTTTCTAACAGCTGTTTTTAATAAATGTGGATGTGAAAAGGTATGCATTTCCTATGTGTTCTATCTGACTTTTCTGCAGTATTAATGCTCCCCTGTAACAAAAAAACAATTGTGCGTAGACACTTTAGGCTTTCTGATCCTATGCCAGCACTTTAGAAGTCTAAATTTGGAAGCTGAGTAGATCATTAGCTTTGAAACTATGAAACCTTAAATCTAGCAAGTTTGCACATGTATGTTATATGGGTTTTGGCTTTTAAACCAGTTCCAAAGAACACTTCATTATTCTAGAGCAGATATAATCTGCTGTATGAGGAAAAAATAGAATATATTTCAGGTCAAAACTGCTTTATTTGTCTGAAGGTTGAAAAATTCAAGCACTTGAGAATCAGAAACTCCCCAGAGCAAACTTTTTTCCCATTATGTGATTTCAGACATAGGATATTGTGTGACACAAATATATATTTTTTTTCTTCAAATGTTTTTTTCCTTCTTTGTTCCTTGTTCCCTTTTACAAACAATGTGCTATCTTTAAATTTTTGAGAAATGTATGCATGGTTGTAGCACATAAATATCAAGGTAGCTCAGATTTTTTGGAAACTGGTGTGCAACATGGCATCTTCATCTGGGTTATAGGAATATATATATATATGTAGCAGTTAAATATTTTATATAGCAGTTAAGTGTGCAAGCTTACAGGGATTTATTTATATATGTGTTATCTTGATTAGATAGTCTTGTGGCTTTGAAATTTGAAAATAGGTCCACAAAGGGCTTAGGATATTTACAGAAATTCTGCCTAATTCCTATCCTAAGAGAAATCTTAAATGCATTAAGGGAAATTTGCTTTTTAAAAGAAATACATAGTTTTGAATCATTGAATTGTAATGTCAAATTATGGGCAACTGAACTGCTTAAGCTAGTCTCTTGCAATGGTTCTTAAAGTCCCTCTCATGCACTGTATGTATAGTGCTAAGATTGAGTCATATTTTATTGTCTAATTGACTCAGGCTTCGAAAGTTGTCTTTCTACATTGTTATATGAGAGGAGGAACGGATCTACTGAATATGTATTTGAGAGAGTGAGGTGTAAGGGAGCTATTACCCAATCTTTGTTTTGGTAAAATACTTGCGTTCTGATGCACGAAAGGAGGAGAAAAAGCACTAACGTCCAAATTATGGCTGAATTATTTTTATAGTCAGAAAAATACATACTCTTGACACTGCCTCTTAATGTGAAATTTGTTTCTATGTGTTTGATATGTCATCCAAGCATCAATGAGAGATTTGAAAGTTGTCTCTCTTGTTCTGTGTCTCTCAAGATTAGGTATAATCCTTTTTCTTTTCTAGTGGTTGGTTGGGTGTTTCAGTTCTGAACCCCTGTTCTTTCTGTGTTTAATAGATGCTTCTTATGCTTTCATTGTTTGAAAGGCGCTAATTAATGACACTTCCTATAAAGATGAGATGAAAGAAGTCTTATGAAAAAAAGAGAGGGAAAACTGTCTTGTCTTGACCTTTAGTGCTTAATTATTTTTAGCACCAGTTCAAAAGTCTGAAAATCAGTGATGTCCAGAGAAGGCATAAAAGCGTCAGTGTAAAAGAATGCAGTTTAGTTTTTTGGAATTGAAATAAATGTGACTTAAATGAAAACTGTAAAGATGTTTAGGTCTTAAAGTGACATTAGCAGAAATTTGGATTTTCTACTTTATTAGAAGGCTTGCATTTATGTTGTTGGTTCTAGAATAAATTAATTGGCAGCTATAGAAGAACTTCAGTTTGTTAAATAGTTCTCCATGTGGCATGTTTGTCCACATACTGTATGTTTTTCGCTTTGGAGGAATGCCATCTGAAAACTTTATTCAGTTATCTCGGGCAATGGAAAGTCTTCCAACCTGCTGCTTGAATGAACCTCTATTTAAAGTGTGGGCTGGCACCAAATTATACTGATTTATGAAGGAAAGTGGGGGAAAAAAACCTCAGTTTTCTTTGACACTGTATAGAGGATGTTGGCTTACTCGGGCAGGAGATGTGCTTCACAAACTGGCTTAAAATGTAGACTGCCCCTTGTCCTGGTATGTTTGGAGTGTAAACTCGGGTAGATAATTTGCAAACAGAAGGAAACCAGCAATCTGGAAACGGGTAACATTTGAATGATGGAAATCTTGACGTGGGAGTCGTCTTGTCTTTATTAGCTAAGTGACTCTCCTTAGCCACGTTCAGTATGCACCTAGTAGTTAATTTACGGGAGCAAATGTTAATATTGACTCTGTCTTATCTGATAATCTTATTTAAACCATGGCTTTTTTAAGACTATTCATTTCTGATAGTCCTACAGGCACTAACTGTACTATAGTGTGCTGTAGTGGATGTGTGTACGTGATCTGTTTCTCTGTTTAATCCTCACTGCTGCAGTATAATAACCAGGGTCTTCAGAGATCTGCATTGTATATTGTTAACTATTGCAGCAGGTTATAAATTACAGGGAAGTGCTGATGAAAATTAAGCTGACCCAGGGGTACTGCAGAATCAACCCTGAGTCCAGTTTATCAGGGCTTCATATTACGGGAGAACTATGGAAAGAGAGAGTCAGTGTTTATCTACAGTACTGTAAAATGAGAGATTTTGGGGCTTTTCCAGCAGGCGTTTTTGAAGGGTGTTAGCATTTTTGTAGTGCTCGTGTTTTTTACGTACTCCCTTGGCTGTGTCACGTGTGCTGAACAGGAGGTCAGAGTCAGCCAAAATAAATGTGCAAAGTCTGGAGCTTACAGGATTTTGCAATCAGCTGTAGTGAAGTTGTTCAACTGTGTTTGAAAGTTTTTGTTCTTTTTTAAATTTGATCTTCCTTTCATGATTACGGTTTAATACTTCAAAAAGCTTATTTTAAATAGTCTGCTACTAATTGAAATATATGCCTCAATGAAAATGCTAAAGAGATGCATAATTATCAGGCTAGTGTCTTCCCATTACTTAGATGTAAAAATCTAGACAAGATATATTCCTTTCCCCGATCACTCACCTCTTGACTTCTGGCCTTGTTTTATGCCCAAGTTGTTAGGGTGAGGAAGCCTTAGTATAATAGGCAAAATAAGAGACTCTGCCTGCAGTATGTACAAATCCAAAATAAACCACTATCTGAGGTGTTAGGCTTTTGAAATGGCTGTTTTGGTCATGCTGTTTTGGAGGTAGTGAAACCCAGATATCTGGATGTACAGCTTGACCCTCTAGTGAGTGCTTAAGCAGCCAGGGCTCTCACTCAGCAAAGCATTCATATTTGAGATTGTGCACTTCCTTCTATGAACTGAACTCATTAAAGGAAGTGGGCTTCGTGGAGAACATTTGCTTAAATCTCACTGACTTCAGCTCTTGGTGAGGAGGTACTTGTTTCCTGAACAAGCATCTGTGACCATGGGCTGAAAGAAGGTGGCAAGCTCGGCTGGCTATAACTGCTTCATAAATAGCTAAGACAAAACGTGGGTGGTCAGGATGCTCGTTTAGTGCTCTGAATGTTTTAACCGTCTAGTCTGGCTTTCCTGGGTGGAGAGCCGAGAGCTGATGCAACACCCCTGGTTGTCCCCTGTGCGGAGTCTCTTCCAACGCTCGTGCCCAGAAGGCTAGCGTAGCCCTTGCACGAGGGCGGTACTCTGATTCGTACCCTACTAATGCAAGGATACAAAATTTGTGCCGCCTTGCATCAGTGGGCATCAAAGGAATCCTTTTAGCTTTCACTGCTGTAACAGGTATGCCGAGGAGGAGAGAGTGGGGGCTCTGGCTTATTGTTACACAGAGCAGAAAATCCTAAAGGTTGGGCTGGAACAGTGAGTACCTAAGAAAAGTTGAAATTGTTGAAGTGTGTTGCCATAGTACAATGCCAAGGTGAGATTCACAAAAACATATTCCAGCCAAGGAAACTGGAATGTATTTTTATTCAGTGCTTTCCTTCAGAAGTGGCTTTCTGAATTGAATTCCCAGTGAGAATTTGTGAAAATTTTTATGCATAGGTAACAAAGATTCATGAACAGTTTATTTCAGTTTGATTTGCTGATCTCTATGTGAGTACAGTAGCTTTAGGCAGGCCTATAAGCATTTAAAATTTTTTTTCATAAAATTCAGCTCAGTAGTAGTACTATCAAATTCTGTTTCCTTTTGACACGCAAGGACCTTACTTACATGGATTGCCCAAGAGCTGCAGCTCCGCAGATCAGTAATTCATGCCTGCTCTCATCTGGAGGTCTCTGTTGTTAGACTTCAGTGCACTCAGGGTCAGACATGCTGCAAACTTGATATTTTGAAGAGAATTAATTTAGTGGAAAGAAATCTCTGCAAGGACTTTGAGTGTTTTGTGTTGCTGTTTTGACTAACATAGACCTGACAAATACAAGTTAGTTGCTTCCTGTTTTGTTTTTCCCACTTAAATCATTTGATACACTTTGGAGCAAATGGTCACCAACAGAGGTGTAAATTAATGCTGATCAGCTTACAAAATGATTCATGTAATTTGAACAGTAAATCAAAGTGTAAAAAAAACCCCAACAAAATTAATATAAATATATTTTTAGATATATTACTGAAACCTATTTTCTCCTTCCTAGTTAATTGAAAAGTGTATTTCTCTAGGATCGGAATGAGAATACCAAGGTAAAGCTAATACCTTATCCAAGTGGAAGTTATATTACTGCTACAGACTCTATATGGCCATCATTACCGCATAAAATAAAGCAGGAGCCACTGGGGCGAGCCGGGAGTCTCCCTGCGGCTGCGAGTTGTGTGGAGCTGCCCGTGTTCTCCGTGTGCCGATGGGATGGCACCGCTCAGTGTGTTTAACGGGACTGGGAGATGTTGGCCCCAAGAGGGGGAGATGGTGGTTTCTGGCATTTTAGAGGTGCAAAGCATTGAGTATTAGTCTTTAAAGCCATTTCATTTTGATTGAAGGACTCCCAGATGCTGGGACATTCGTCATACTTCTAGGTAAACTGACCAGTGGTGCTAAGCACAGCAGACTAAATAATGGACACATTATTTCTAGCTGTAATTTAACTAGTTTCAGCTGCTGCAAGCCATTGGGTGTTGTTACGCCTCTGCTATGATACCCTATGCTATTTAAACATGGTGCATGAGGAAAGATGCTAAGAAAAAAAGAGCAGATTTAATTTCGCACAGAAGATGAGTTTTCCTGATGCATTAAAAAGCCATTTTTATAACCCCCCCCCCAAAAAAAACAAAAAAAGAAACCAAAACCTTTTCTGAATGCATTCAGAATTGGTCATTTCATCTCATTAAGAAGGCTATTTATTATTTATTGCTGTAGTCTTACTTGAAGGCAGTGTACCTGCCAGCATTCCTCCTCTGCTTACAGAAAGAGCCAAAGATCATTCTTTTTAAATCTTTGTGTTGTGCTTGGAGTTCATTCCCAGTTGACTGAAAATCAATTGCAGCCAAATCCAGAAGAGTGAGAGGATAATACTTTCCAGAGCACAACCATGTCCTGATTTGTGTGGCCTATAATCTCTGCTCCTAAATATTTGATTTTTTTGGTTTTGTGTTAAACTTGGAGTATTCTAATCATCTGTAATCCAGAATGCTCTGCAGAATTGATCAATTGTTGTCATTATGTATGATTTGTTATCTGCAGATTTTACCAGCACTAAAGATTCTCCTCCTCCAGGTCCCTGGATTTAATTATTTGTCAAATCCCATTTAAAAACATGATATTCCTGGAGGATTGTTGCCAACTTGCATTTATTTGCTTTCTTCAGTTTTTTAATGTATCCAGTGGTGATATTGTACTGTCTCTGTAAAGATACGGGAGAAATTTCAGTAAAAAGCAGTGAATTAGATCTAACGTATTACAATTTTTTTGCAGTCACATGATTTTAAAGACCTGTATGTCACAAATTATCAACCAAAATTGTAGCCTTATTAATGGAACGAGTTTTATCGATGGCAGTGTATCAAGAATGAAATTTGTTGCGAAGACGGTTGCTATGATTGTGAATACTTGAAAATGCAATTAAAACAGACAAAGCAAAGGCGATATAAATGAACTCGACTGTTTTTCTCTACTCAGGTCACTTGTGTTGATTTGAATAGCAGCAGGACTATACCTGTTTGTAGGAAATAGTCATGGTTCAGATATAAAGGCTAAAACAGGTAATTGTGGAGATAATGGCATGTTTTGTCAGGCAGTGTTAATGTCCTACGTGCTGTAACTTCATGCTGATGTGGTGTTAACAACATCGTAGCGTATCTGACTTCCCCGAACCGTGGTTTGTGATCAGTGGTAATGCGTTCCTCTGTGCCTTGGACTTCTCCCATACCAGACCTCAATGTGGTTCTGGAACGGAAGCTCTTAATGATACTGGAACGGAGGACCTTCATGATGCATCCTCTAGCTTGGCTCTAACTGGAGTAATCGTTATCAACACTTCTTAGGTTATTAGTAAAGCTCTGCAGATAATCAGTGTGTCCTGTGCAATTCCTGCATCAGGAAACTTTGGGATTGTTTGGGGGACTGAGTTTTAGCCACTGATAAACATCTAGTCTGGTTTAGACAATGATGTTGTTGCCAAAATTGATTCTCTGGCAGAAGGATGCTTTGGTTTATCACCAGAGGCTGCACAACATAAATGAAACTACGTTTTTGGGTCTGTTTGTGTTTAGCTAGAGATTCATATTCTGGATGCGTTTTCCTTGTGAACAAAACAGTTAAGTTGGGAAGTGTCGTTGCAGGCTGGATCACAGGGAGGAGCTGTTTGTTACAGCTTTTGTGTGTTAAATTGGCAGATAAAGACCGATGAGAGTATAGGGTATTGAGTTAGGAAGGAGATAGGGAGCCAAACGTACTTTGTCATGACTGGGAAATACTCTGCTTCAGCAGAAAAAGCACTCAACAGATTTAAAACAGAGCAAAACAACAACAGAAAAACCCTTTAAGAGTAAGCAAGAAAAATGACTAATTCTTAAAATGTAAAATGCAAGTGTAGTTAGGCCATGTTATGCCAGTGGGGATTTACAATGAAAAATGAAATATTGCAGTATAGGGCACAGCTCATTTTTGAAGAAAGGGTAGTGAATGGATGCCTAAAACAATCTGATGCTAGGAAAAAAGTTCAGGTTCCCTTCAGCTAAATAGATTGAAGAATATTTATAGAGAGGAAATGCCATAGTAACATAAGCTTCAGTCCTGTCCTGGATTTTTAAAAGGCACAAAATCAACAAAATAAACTTAATGGAAGACTTCATTTACTTGGAGTTCGTGAAGTTTTCATGACTCTGATGGTGGGACAGGCCCTTGTGTTAGGGGGATGACGGGAGATGAAGTTCTTGGATAGACTTCTGGACTTAGTATTTTAAAGTCCCTTCTTGATGCATGACAGGCTACTGGAAAGTAGTAATTCCCTTGTGCACCAAGCAGGTTGTAATCGTACAACTGTCCATTAACATACTGAAAAGCTTGTGGGTTCTTAATAATGTAAGAACAGTCCATACCATCGGAGTGCTGAAGGCATTTTGTTTCCTTTTTAAGCAGTACTCTTACTATACCTAGAAGACAACCCACCTCACATCATAAAGACGATTTGTGTATGTTCCCTGATATGATGGAGTGAAAGGGGAAAAATCCCTTTGTAAAAATTCTCCACCACTCTCTCCATAATCTCTACCTGAGTGAGCCTCAGCCAAGTGAGAAAATGAAAAATTATAACCTGCCAAGCATCGGTGGCAGATTGAAATGAAAAAATTGCAAGTTAATAACAGTGATGCCTCAGAAAAATTTGCTGGCCAATTTAACATTGCTTTATCCAAGGTCACATCTTGCAGCTGATTATTTTTAGTAATTTGCAGATGAGGACTCTCAACGTTTCTCATGGCAAATCAAGATCAGGGAAATGCTGGGTACAGTTTAAAACTCAAGGTTATCAATCTTTTCAAATAGAAAGTAAATGATGTTCCCTGCTTATTTGCTTAAGACTGGGCACAGAAATCGTTTCCATTTTATTGAAGTGGAAAGCCTATGCTGTCCTTTATGGCAGCGATGAAGTTGATGTAACATGAAAACTCACCATAGAGTTAGGTGACAGAGGGGGCTGAAAGTAGGAGAAAGGAAAACTTGGCAGAGTTTCTTTGTGAGAAGATTCTTGCTTCATCTTGCTAATGTGTATGTGATGATTTTTGCCTGATAGTGTTGTAAAGAAAACAGATTGTGCAGCTTGTAGGTTTCTGAAAGAATATCAACCTGTTGCAAACTAATGCACCATAAGTGCATCAAAATGGAGTTGTGTGAGATAACCCGAGGACTCTGAAAGGATAGAAGGTATTTAAAAAAAAAAAAAAGGTGAACTATAGCAGCAGTTACAGTTTCTTCCAGTACAGTATGCACCTGCATGTAAGGTTACATAGGAAAACTTGCTACCAAATTTGCTAAGCATTGGTGAACTGTCACCCCCCTTTAGAATAGATTGTCTTTCATCTGTTGGATGCATCACTGGTTTGGGGAAACTACTGCTCCAGGTCTGTGGTCTGATGGGCTGTGTAAGTGGAAATCCTCTGTGCTCTTGTTTTGATGTGGCTCTGTGGCCCTTTTCAATGAAGGGTATGAAATATCCTGTTACGCTGAGTCCACACAGTGGTTCTAGGGAGAATTTGTGGTTTCACAAAAACTAAAATCTTGACTGTGGGGAAATTGTTTTTCAGCTACTGAAATGCTGCTCTATAGAAAAGAGTGCAGTGGTTCTGCCTAAGTCTGGCATGGAAAGTGAAAGCCATTTCTTTCTTGAAGTTTGAGGGAATATCCTGTTTGCAACTGCCCTGTTTTTTAACGTATAGGTCTTCTGTCATTAAAACAACTATGAAAGTCCTTAAGCAGCCTAATTCAAAGATTTTTCCATAAGTGTTTGGTAGTGTGTATGAGAGCTCTGCGAGCTAGTGGGATTCTGTGTGGAGATCTCCAAAGGTGTCACTGAATGATTTGCCAGAAGAGGATAGACTTGCAAAAGGTGGTGTTGGCAATTTTTAAAGATCACTGTTGTCAGAGGCTGTGACTTAAATCTAGGCTTCTAGGACTGAGTCTGCTGGATGTTCATTCAGTAGGGACTTGATTTGAATCTCCAGCAATATTTCGTATTGTAACTAAGCTTTCCATAGAAGTTCCCTATCAAATCACTCGTGTGCTGTCTGGCTTTTGAGATTTCACAACGTTGCTGCTTGAGCACTGCTTAGTTTTTCTAGCTGTCATGCAGTGCACCATATCAAGTTAGTTCATCAGCCCTCATCTAATGCTCATTGCTGTGAATGTATCAATCAATCCTTATTTTAGTATATGTAAAGTAAAATTTTTCTTGACAAGCTCTGTCCATTTCATTATCTCTTTTTCCATCACATAACTGTCTTTTAAAGTTTCTACATTTCCTCAAACTTTTATATTCTGCCTTTGTTCATATACATCAGGCATTAGGTTAATATGCTGCGCTCCTGTAGCAGAATGGGACTGCGTCTTTGCTGACGGATCCAGGCAGTTGCAGCTGGCAGACCTCTGGACCTAGGAGCAAAAATGCAAGGGAATATGAGACTTCAAACTCGATGTTTTCCTGCCATGTTATTTTTACTTCAAATTCTTTGAAGTAGCTTAGCTTTAGGATATTTATGAAGCAAGCAAAGCAAAGAGGTTTTAGTATTGCCATTCTCCAGCATAACTCAGTCTTATCATCTAGTGTTATTTGATATCTGATATCCAAATTCTGACAGAGTATGCTCTGTCCCAAGCTAGATAGAGCTGTAGTTGTTGGATTATCTTCATGTTTGAAGTGTAATCCTTTCACTGAACTAGGTGATACTTTTCCCATTTACACTAAGCCTGCTTTTCATTTATCTAGAAAAGTGTGACGTGTCTATCAGATTTTAAGTATACACACTTGTATATGCACCCTTTCCACTGTTTTTTATGGCAATGTAAGGAAATCTTAGTACAAACTAAATTCTTTCCCTTTTTCTGTGAACATACCTCTAGTGTGATAGTTTTGTTTTTAATCTTGCTAAGAGATCAACATAAATGAGAAGAAACAATCAATATCTGCACACAGTTGGGCATGAATTTCTCCATATCTGCCAGAACAGAACTGGACTAGTTGCCCTTTTCTTCCTTTTTATGGGAGCAATATGGTTTTGCGCACTTGTTTTGCATGCTTTCCGTGGGGATGAAGTTACAGGCACAGCTTCCTTGTGCTTGCTCGCACACAGCCAGCTATATGGATTCGTAGAGTACCTCGTGGATGCAGGAGATGGTATCTTTGCAGTCTGACTTCCAATTTTTTGTGAGAAGAATCGCACAAAGTGGAGCGTTACGAAGTACAGACGGGCTGGCAACCTTTGCCTCCTGAGAGCATGTACCAAACAAGTTGTTTGCCAGCTGAGAGGGGGTTGTGGCATGCGCATCTCAACATCAGGCTGTTTTTTGCTTGCCATTGTGAAAAGAAAGAGCTTGACTTTCGCTTTCACTTTTCAGGAAGTTTGATGCCTGGAGGCAATCTGTGCTGTCCTCAGCCAAATGCTAATAATAGGCTCTAGGCACCTTTTGCGCAACGATGCGCTTAGTCAACAACTAAGTTGCATGAGGCAAAAGTGGACTGCACCAAGGCAGGAGATAGAAAGGTGAGGTTAATACAAATATGTGAACTATTTTTAGGTTGGCTGGACTAGATTAAGACCATGTCAAACATGTTAACACTTTAAAATAGAATTACAGAACTATGCTATTTTTTCTGCAGAAATCTTTTAGACTCTTTTACACTCTTTTTTTCTTTAAAAAAAAAAAAAAAACCAAAAAAACTTCTTTTAAAGCCCGTTCTCTGTGACAGGCGTTTCTGTGTAGGGGTTTTGGACTTACAACTGTGCGAGATGCAAATTATTCATTGTAATTGGCCTTTCTTGCCTTAAAACTCATATAGCTTCTTGCAGACTGTTGGGGTTTTTTATTTTTTTTGAAACTGTTTCAAAACGTCTGATCCTATGTACACATACTTGTATGTATTTTTGTGGTAGGGTTATAAGTTTCAAAAGCTAGCAGTGCAATGATGGCAAAGATTCATGATTGCTTTAAAATAGCTTTTCTTTTTGAAGTTGATTTGCTGATTATTAAAGCGTGCGAAAGGAGTTCCCTGACCCATTACAAAATATTCTTTTGCCAACAGAGAGCACAGTGCATTTTGATGATGTTTATAACTACGGTACTTCCAGAACGATTACTCCGGTAGTTCATTTTCCTATTGTTGGAATTATATATGCATGTTGTATTTAATTGAAAATGGCATGCTTGCTCTTTGCAGCGCGGGAGGTGCTCATTGGGCTTAACTCAAGAGCAAATGTGCATTTACTCCTCACATAAGCAAACATTTAGATATCCTGGCGATATCTATCTAAAGGAGAATGCATTTTATATGAGCAACGTGTGTTCTTACACTTGCATGAAACACCCACAGAACTACAGAGCTATGCTTTTCAAGTTACAGTCAATCCAACCACCAGTGGATGCTGAATGCTTAGTATTTGTTTATTCAGCTACCCTAGCTCTGTCTGCAAATCCGATAGTGGTGATTATGAAGCTTTGAGTTGTGGCAGAAGCCCATTTGTGGTCAGGTGTTGGTCTTTGTGTCCTCAGTTTCATGTGTCGATGTTGCTCCAGTTTAATTGATATCAAGTGAGGTTCTAGCTCAGATGTACCAGAAAAGAAAATGTATCTCACACCTTTAAACGTGTGTGATTTATTTAGCTCAGGACAAAGTGAAGAATGGCAAAACCTATGATAAAACATATCCTGTTCTCTGACAAAGAGATGATTGAACTTCTCATTTGTAACTAAAAGACACCTGATTGCATAAAGCTGAAAGAGGAAGAACACCTATAGAGGATGAAGAAAGACAGGGAGATATACTTTGGTGTAGAAGGAGAAGATAAATTCATGAGTGAAAAAACGTGTTAAAATAATGGTAGGGTGGTTGTGGTTTGCCTGTATTAAAATCAGGTCTGTAAGTCAGAACTAACATAAATCCAGCTTTTTGTATAATAGATTCAGGCATTCTAGAAGGTTAAGTCGTCTTGATAGATAAGTGAATTCATTTTGTATTTCAAGGTTAAATTATCCCAATTAAAAAAAAAAAAAAAAAAAAAAGGCACAAAACTTTATGTGCTTTCTGGATACATAGTTTAAAAGCCAGAAACTGATATGAAGTTTTGGGCAAAGATCAGTATGTTGATGTGACGTCCATGCATTTTATTTTGAGAGAGGGAAAGGCGGCCTTTGGTCATTCTTGTACTGGATAGGAAAGAGCTATCTGAAGCATGTTGGGAATGCTAAATATTCCATGTTTCCTTTATACGAGTAATGTTATTGGTGTAATGATTCTTTTTTCCTTAAATTCACAGCTAAAATATTGTTCAGAGAGTGAAGCACCATTGATAAATGCTAAGTTAGCAGTTATTATTTATTAATGTGCAGTGATTGTGAGTTGAAATAATGCTGGGTAACGCATATAAATCAGTTTTATCATCCGACCTCATTTTTATCCCTTATGTTATCTTCTAAAAGGTTGTATAATGACTGGTATTAATATTTCAGCCAGCTCCAGCTACTTATTCTCTGTGGTTCTGAATCCTTCCAGCGTGCCTTGTTGTGAGGTGGATAAAATGCTCCCTGTGATGGCCTTCCACGAGCTCACCCCGTCAGCTCCCAGACAGGTTTCCTTTAACTTGTGGTATGGCTGGGACTAGCAACTGGAGTGAAGGTTGTCTAGTGTGAGCAGAACTGGGAACCAGAGTGAAACTCCGGTTTGTACGTCTGGTGGATCATCACTGGATGGAAAAACATCTTGCTTGTTACCAAGGTGGGCAGCAGTCACTCAGCACATGCAAGATCTTCTGTGTTGTGTGGGACTAGCCAGCCTTTTCGAGTTGTTAATGCCCATCTTTTTAGTAACTAAATTTTAAAAAGTAGCCTTTCTTTCATCAGCACTCATAACTTGTTTTTTTATATTCAAGATAAAATTTGTGTGACCTTGTTTAAAAAAAAAAGTGAATGAGTACAAGATCAAATTCTGTTTTTCTCTGTAAAATATGTATACATAGTATATCTGAGAAGTGGGGGGAAAAAATCCCTTCCTACAGGTTGAGACTCTTTCCTATCCCTTTTAAACATTTGAACATACTCTTTACATGATGCTTAAGCCTTCAAGTCAAAGTTACGAGCTGCTTTAACCAAGTTTGAGTCCAAAAATGAGACCCAAACCAGGACAATAACAAAGTGACACGAAGATTGACTACACTGTACTTGCTGGATAAAGTGAAAACTGCTGAAATATAAATCTTATATCCTGGGATTTCACTGCCTGCTGGAACTAATCTCATTAACTCAAAACCACCTGAGGCTTAAGAGATATACACTGCCGTGGGAAATTATATTTATCTCGTCCTAGGGGGAAATCCGTTCCCTCCCCCAGCTTACCTTACTTTTGACTTTGCCATTCTTGAATTACCAGGTCATTTTTCCCCCATGGGAAAGTCGTCATGGCTCACAGCAGTGTACTTACTGTATCTCAGGTTCACTGCTACGTGAATGCTCAGTTCATTGTTCTTAAATAATTTTGTAAAGAAAACAAAGATTGGGAAAATAATACTACCATATGATAGCAGTTTACTTAAAGATAACCCCCCCCCCCCAAAAAAAAAAAAAACCCACCAGTTTCTCCAGAGTTACAGGCACAGATTCTGAAATTAAAAACAGGAGGGAAAACAGCTCGTTGGAAACGTTCAGGGAGTTTTATAGCCAGTGTAACCTAAAAGTACTGTTTAAAGAAAACTCAGTATTTTAAAAAAAGAAATTAGATGACTCCAGTAACTGGAGTCAGAAATTTGAAATGCAAGGTTGCAGGTTTAAATGCTGTTGAGCATTGCCAGTGAGACAGCTGTGTAATCATGTGGTTCGTTATTGCGCTTTTTGGATTGGGGCTAGATCCCACATGTCTATGTTCAATACCAAAGCCTGGCCAGTAGAAATATTCCTGTTGACACGAAGGCACTTTGGGTGAGGCCTTGTCTGATAATCCTGTTGGACTTTGCAGAGGGACAAAACGACCTTGTTCAAGTGTCTCTTAATGCTTGACCATTTACAGAAAAAAAAATCGATTTTGGGCTACCCATTAACTGCTCAAACATTAAAGGATACTAAGGAGAAATGTAACACGAAAGCTGAACTAGCTCTCAAAAGCAAACTTAACTAATGGCCTGAGCCGGTTTGCAGAGCGCCTTTGGCAGCAAACGCATCCCCGGGGAGCCTGGCCCGCGGCTCCCTGCTTCCGGAGGAAGATAGCCCAGGGCACGCTCGCGCTGGGGAGGGAAGCTGTTTGCACATCTTTTGCAGAAGTGCCCTAATACCGCTTCCTCCTTTTCCTTTCAAGCCCAGGAGCCTGTAGCTGGCATATTCCTGCTAATGACAGCTCTGGTGACCTGACCTGTGAATCTTGGGATAGCCGGGGAGACGGACGTGCCTGTTGCGCTGAATAAGAGAAATGACCGCTCAGTAAAACTGTACGAGTTCTGCAAAATCTAGTTCTGCTCAAAGAAACGGCTTGTGGATTTGAGCAGCTGTGGTGTCAAAGTTCAGCACTGATAGTGGCTCGTTAGCCCTAAGTCACCACATTAACAACCAGCCATTTGAAGTGTCCCGTATTAATAGCATGCCTATAGGGACAACAATAAATACAGTTGCAATTGTAGAACAATTAAAGTAGTAAATATGATACAGTGTAGTGCCCCATTCCTGTCTCATCCTTATGGCATGAGTGGAGCCCAGGATAGAGTGGCATGGCACCCCTCTGGTGTGTTTATATGGTGGAAAATAGGAATGGAAATTTGAATTTTCAAAGTGTCATTTTCTCCCTTGCAATAAAAGTGATGTGTGCTTCAGCACCGTTTGATTGGAGTAACTGGTACCTTGCATGAATGTTGGACCCTGTTTCTTCCATGATGGGTGTCATGAAGTTTGGACACCATGGACCTCGCTGTAGGCCAAATTTACAGAACGTTTCCCTGGTCTTGAAAATAAGACATGTTTGAGTGTTTTCAACATCTACAGAGGGGCCTGCTTTTCTCCTGATTTACATCCAAGGCCACCCTGCAGTTTCAGGGAGGGTTAAACAGGACTTAGAATAAGACCCAGCCTAACTGAACCTTTACTATGGTAAAATGTCACACTTGACTCTATAGGGAGGATGTCATAGCTGTGAATGATGAGCAGTGGTTTTTTTTTTTTATGTTGTGAAAAATAAATAGGGTGAATGTTGGGCAATAAGGATGCTTGATTAGGGTTGTGGGGTTTTTGTTTTTTTGATTGGTGGTTATTTGTTTGCATATTGGACCCACTAATGGACCAATTCATGCTTGATTTAGCAGATTTTAAAAACAGATGCATATTAACTATAATATACTTAAATATTCCTGGTACTGTTACTAATAGACCAAGTCAATTTGTGCCACAAATAATCCGGTGTATAGTGCTCACGTATTGTGATTTGTTAGGATGCCTACCTGAGTTCTGTGATAAATCACACAGCAGTTTATTGGATGAACCCTAACTTTGTATGCAAGGCAATAAAACTTGCAAGTTAAGCTTGAGAAACCAAGAACAAAATGCAGGGAATATTCTTACTTATATTTTAATGGACATTCAAATTATCTGGTCTGTTGGCATAAGTGTCCCATTAAAGCAATTTAAGGGAGTATGATGAAATACATATAAGCAAATAGTAACAAAGAGTATTCGTATGTCTGGGGAAGAAACATCCATGTAAACTTACCTGGCCGGTTGTAACTGAGCTATATAGTGCTAATTATGTATTGTCATGTTGTGGTATAGCTATAAGAGAATTTGACCAAGTATTGTTGTTTACTGAACAATGAATAAATCAATGGAGTAATAAAGTGATTATGGATATTGTGTTGCTAAAATAAAGACTGTACTGGTGTTTGCTTCCTGAACTCTACCATACATTTCTTTCCATTCCCACACTGATAAGTACTGCATACTGTAGTTTATTTAGTGATGTACAGGCAGTTAATTCTTAAAAGAGCTAAGGAGCAGGAACCTGACACCTTGAATGATTTATGTGTTTTCTATGTAAGCTTGTTTCTGTTTCGTAACCTTTAAAATGTGGGTTTTAAGAGTGGTATCATTAAAATTTATACTCCCTCTAGTATGTGATGTTAGTCATTATTGCTCTGCTATGCCTCCAGATCACCTGCCTGAATTATAAAACAACCTTCCTCTGAGCTAAGTTCTCACTTTTGCTCGCTAGAGTAAATGCACGTTGACTTCATTATTTCTCAGTGGTGTTCCCGTCCTGGAGCAGAGGTCAGAATCTGGCCTTTTCTGCTTTCCATGCAGATGTGAAAGGTTGCTAGGAGTAACTGTCTTTCTAGGAATGAAATAATTGTCTCTTAAGTTTTGAGAATTGATATTAATCACAAGAAACTGCCACAGAACTTGTTTTGAAGTGTACTTTATTTTTGTTTTGTAACTTGCATTTTATCAGGATCAGAGTGTGAGTGAAGGATTGAAATTCGTCTGTGTATTGATATGCGCAGTAGGTGATTGAGTGTTGCACTGGGCTTTTACTCGCGGCTTATGTTGGCAGACCTTCTAGCAGATTGCACAACAGAGGAATTAACTTATTGCAAGATCCCGAAGCATGACTTACAATTCCACCTTCTGTCTCTATGACATCTGGGATACTTTTCTTGAAGTGCAGACTGAGTAGTTTTGTTGTGGATGTCTTAGGGTTTATGGGTTTTTTTTTTCTTCCTCAAACTTTAACTCAAGCAAAAGAGCTGGGATTGGAGCTCTTCTTAGCAACATCAATGGAAGAGTATTATTTAAAAAAAGCTTAGCACTGTTCTATTGGTCTTAATGAAGGATAAAAGACAATTTAAATGGGGCCTGAGGCTGCCACAAGATATTTAGTAGTGTCATCTGGTTGCATTGAAAGAAGATGTGTGATGTAGTATGAGAAATCAGGTTTCAGCAGAGGATAGAAAAATTGTTGGTGGAAAGCTTGAATGCCAGAATTTAAGTCCTTTATTAAAGATGAAAAATGTAAATTGACAAAAGTAAGTGTTGTAGGCATGCATTTTTTTGTCACTGTTTTGAACTGTTTTTATTTCTGGACTGTGCTTGATTCAGGTTAGCCCTTACAGTATGATCCTTTATTGGTCTGTAGAGGATGCAGGTATGCAGAAGGACTGATTACATCCTCCCCTTCTTTAAGACTGTGGCTCGTGAGTGTTTCTTGCTTCATTTGTGTGGGGGCTCTTCTCCATAACTAATGCCAAGGAACTCCTGATTCTATAGAAACTTTTTAATATATGGAAAAGTTGAAAGTTCCTCAGCATATTGTATTGCCTGTTGTATCATTTAAATAATAATTCTAATTATTAAAGATCATAGCTCAGTTCTGCTAATCCCTATCCCTAAGAACGTATCATAGTACCCTCATGTTACCTTGGGAGATGAGGTCTGAACACAAGACACATAGTACGACAGAAATGCTGAACTATGTTCTCATCTGTTGTTTTGTCTGGATTTATAGCTGCAGAATAAATGCAGTCAGTTGTTACCTCTTCAAGCCAATGGGTCGTCTTGGAGCATTTGGGATAGTGCTGCACATTTAGTTGCAATTATTAAAATTCCCCTCTCTGCTTCTGTTTCCAAAATGGTTATTTTCTCCATATTTCTAAGGCAGGTTTCATCTCATGTTACAAATGTCCCTATTTATTTTCACAATAAAGAAAATGTGAACATCGGGGGTTCTTGCATCGAGTCCTTCTAGTAGCACAATTCCTAGGGTGGGAAAGGGCGCTCTGTGGGATATGTTGCCATCCTTCCTAATAGCAAATAAGGTCTGTTTTAAGAGTCTGGTTCCCCCCTACCCCCACTGTGGCTAGTCTTTGATTAGAGTAAAATATTACTCTATACCAGTAGAAGTTTAACTTTGCTCTATACTATTTATTCTTATTTTTTAAAAAATGTCTGTAGAAACAGTTTATCCTCTCCATTGTGAGAGGGCTTCTGTACATAAGCATCAGTGAGGTAGGGAGGAAGGTAGGAAGGAGAGCTGTGATGCTGATTAGAGGAGGCCGAGTTGAGTTTTTCATAGGGTTAACGCTTTCCAAATTGGATGATAGAAGATTGAAAGTGAAGGGCACACTCCTTGTTGCAGGAAAGTGTTAGAGTGGTCCTAATGCAGAATCTCATTAAAGCAACTGTCAGGATTCCTCTATTTTACCATCACCTCCCCTATTCTATAAGAGGCAACTGTCGTTTTGAGTGAGCGTACTGCCAAAGAGGCATTTACAAATAAATGAAAAATGTCACAATTGATTTTGCTCCTTCTGGAGTACTGTGTGTCAGCTTTGTCACAAACTTTGTTACTCTCTTTTTCAGATTTTTTGGCTGGACGTTGGAAATTGCTTTGGATGGCTCTGGGCTTCTTTCTGTTGACCCAGGGTAAGTCCCCTGGATTATGGCGTTTAATTAACATTTGTGCACCAGTTAGATAATATTGCTCTTTCAGTGCTTGCGAACGATGGAACACTAGAAGCATATACCAGTGACCTGATGAATGCATATCAAAGCTGCAGGATACAGTCAGCTGTTGAGGTGCTACTAACGTAAAGGTTTCATTTCATTGTTTGTTCTACGTAGATGTATATGTGTATTACGGTAATTACCTGAGAAATATTGCATGCAACAATGCTAGCTGTATAAAATATACATAGCTATATTTTTTCCTTTGTTTCTAAAGAATATATAATATTCCTAAGTTGATAGTGTTCTTTTCCTCAACTTTTATTTATAATTTCTCACTCATTTTCAATATATAGTTATATAACTATTAAAGTGCCCACTGTTGCTTGTAAATGTATCAAAAGGTAAGCCAGTTCTGTTATTTATTTACACATTTGCTGGCTGGATAAGTGAACCTAATGGGCATTATAAATAGACCCATTTAATGCAAAAATGTTATCAGGAGAATGCAAATCTGTTGGAATTTCATTATAAGAAATATTTGAAATGGTTTAGATGCAGCGGAGCATCTAAACTACTGTCACTTTTAATAAAATATAATGTCTGATTAGTTATTTTCTCCTTGCACTTCATTCTTGCGATAGCAATCAAAAGTACACGGAGTATTTTACTAAAACTGCAGTGAAAGAGAACTTCATTAACATGTATAGAGTTGCCTATGACTCCTTAAATAGGAGTTGAAGGTTTTTAAAGACAGATCTAGTGCTACTCTTAAGTGTAGTCTTTATTCTTTTTCTTCCTCTGTGATTTCCAGTGGTGATGTGCAATTGTTTAAGAAAGGTAACATGCAAATAGCAGTAAGAAAAGAGTTTATTACTGCTTCTCCATTAATTTCAAAAGGTAAATTCACATTGTATAGTAAGAGTTGTTTTATGCCTCTTTGTGTGGGTACCTCTGAAGAGATTCAGCAGATTCCCACAAATTTTTCAGTCTGTAAATGGTGTGCATTCTGTATTACAGGGCACACTTAATTTTTTTTTCCTTATAGCATATTTTTAAATGTTATTGAGGCTTATCACTATTGCTAATAGACTTTTTAAAAACAGAAGAACTGATGAAAATCATGTTGCTGTCATTCTGTTCTTACTCTCTCTAAACGCTTGGGAAATCCAGGAAGAAATTGTACCCTTCAAGGGAAAACAAGAACAGGGTACAGCATTACCTGCTCTTTGTACAGATGTATTTTCTATTCCTTCTTCATTTGGGATAGTAATATAGCCTAGGTAGCTTAAAGTTTTTACACTATAGAGATTTCTTCGCATTGATGTGTGAATATTCGTCAGCTGTTTCTGCTTTTTTTTTTTTTTTTTAACCCAGAGGCTTTAGTCTTTACTATAGATGGAGGATTACAGGTGTCAGTCAGTTCACAGCCAGTTTTTACAGCTGTGATATACTTCTGGCTTCATTAAAATTAAATGTGTGGAATTTGTTTTAAAATGAATTTTAAAATCTATATCTAGAATACCTGTCAACGTTCCTGAGATTTTTAGAGTTTTTGTTCTTTTAATTAGAAACTAATATTTGGTCATTGAAACTACCAAAGAACACCCTTAATCTGTGCTTTGGATAGACTCTTTTGTTTCTGCATTAATACAAACTTTGGTGTCCCTAATAATCGTATCGTATTATCTGTGGTAGGCTGCCCCACCTTGCTTTTATTTGTTTGCTTTAAAAGAAAATCTGAGCGCCAAATCTAGAGCAGAGACTGAAAACAAGCTCTGGCAGTGTAAGAACTGATGATATTATAATTTCATTGAATAAACCAGACAGTTTAAGGCTGGTGTGTGTGTGTAATTAATATTGTTACTATAAAGAAAAAGGAAGGAAGTAAAAATTAGAGGTGAAAATGCAATAGAACTCTGGCATTATCAGTTGTAGAGACTCACCCCAGCCCCCCAGCTCAAATCACTGTGGTGCATTTACTGAGGGTTATGTTCTAACTTTAGTGGGAGGTGGTCTAAGATCTCCATTCATCAAATAGTAAACATGGAATAATGAAAAAGAAGAAAAGAGAGAACACACACAAACCCACTGCTTATTTAGTTTGCTAATGAATATGCAAGTAGGGGGGGTAAGCCTAGGAAAAGCCAAAGGGATACACAAAGGCACGTACTCCCATGGGAACTCTTTCTGGCTAGTGTGGCAAAGGAGAGTATGCTGTAGTAGTAATACAGGCTTCCAGTAAATTTATTTTCAGCCAGGAACAAGGGAAGAGGGAACTGAACTAAGAGTTGTGTCTTTCTGTATTTCTGTTCCTATACTGCAAATTAAAATGTTATAACTATCAAAATTTCAATTCACCTGAATGTGTTTTCTAATAACTGGACTTTTCTTGTGGTGACCACAATAATTTATTTGTTTGGCTTCTGAATCCAGAATATTCTTGCAACCCCTTTTTGTATAAAAATGCTTGTGCGTCTTTTTCCTTTTGAAATTAATAAAGCAGATGCCCTATTTCTTGATCATGGGAGACATACCAGTCTTGTAGTTCATTGAGATGACTCATAGACACTTCCCACTCCCCAAAGACATGACTTCATGGGATGAGAAGAAAAAGTAATTGAAAAAAGGGGGAAGTGAGGGAGAAGAATATGGTCAAGTGGAGAAAGATAAGGTTTGGAGGAGTTATTATTCATGGGTGTCTTTTAAGTTATCACTATTTCACTTTTGAAATATACAAATAAAAATCTGAGGGTCACTTCTCATTAAAACAAGGCTGATTTCCAACCCTTTTGTTTTGATTATGGAACATTGTTACTCCTTGAGTGTCCGCACTATTCCACTGCCTTCAATGAGATCACTCATGGAATGAAGAAATGGTTCCTTGCATCTCCGTATCGGAGGCTTGCTGCTGTTGACTTCTCTTTCTGGTGCTTCTCAGCCTGCTCTGTGTGGCTGCTGCCTTTTAGTTATAAAACATCCATTATCCAACTGGTATCCTGTGAACTTTTTTGCATAGATGCTTTATAAATAGCATTGCTTCAAGTGGTATAAAAAAATTAATAGCAGCAAGGGCACATGAACAGAAGCTGCCCACAACAAAGTGCTAGCAAACAATTTGCAATTGCTTGTGGCTGAATGAGTTGGTTTTAGTTAATTTGCTCTTCAGACAGCAATAATGAGGTAAAATGCATCTTACTCATTTTCATTGTGGCACGGTGGTCCAGCCTGAACCATTTAATTTTACAGGGCTGGACAGGGCAAAGGAAATTGCTAATCACTTGGTTAGTTGATCATTCTGTCACTGTTGTCTCTAGCTGTAATGTGTTAACAATGATCAGAGATTAAATGTCAGAAAATCTCCAAACTATATAGGAAAATACCGTGAGGTAGCTTAATGCAAAATAGTTTAGTTGCTGTTTTAATCAGCAGACTAAAGGTAGGGGAGGAAGCTCACATGCTGATTCCTAGGGTCAAAAAAACCCCTTTAATCAAAATACAGTGGTGTGAATTGCATGTGGTATGATCATTGATGATGATATATTTGCATGATATATTTGGAGGTGGAGGGAAGTATCTTTGACTACTACATTTCCTTGAGTCATTATTTTGGAAAGAACATCTTGGAAATTGTTTCAATGCTTAAAAGTATTAGCAGGACTTAATACATTTGAATTTTTTTACCTATCCAATTTTAATATTTATTTAAGTGACAAAAGATAATTGCTGCTAACTTTTTTCTTTTTTTTTTTTTTGCATTTACTAGAACAAAATGGTTTCAGATTTCATTCAGAAATGGTTCTAAAGTACATATGCCTGCATATAGATTTGAATCACAGTAAGAGAATAAATGAATTACAGTTGAGTTAGTAATATTGGTTCCATTTGATCAGCAAGTCCTTAGGAACTTCGGAAGTCCTTTGAGAGTCCAAAGTCCTTTGGAAACTTTGACTATAGTTAATAATGGCTGAACACAACTCCTCTTATTTTTTTATGAGCTCTAGGAACAAGTTATGCAAACGTGTTCCTGATTCTGTTGGTCTTCAGTGGAGCCAGGCTTTACCACAGTGTCTTCATATAAAGAAAACAATTGCAGGCTTAATTTATTTATGTATTTTTCTTCCCCATTAAGGATTTGCCCTTACTTTCCACAGCTTTTTGCTAAAGAGCTTGGATTAAAGCTCTTGAATTTAGTATATAGACATAATTAAGATTTTAACGTTTGTAAAACTTGAATTGTGTGTGGAAGGCAGAGAGAGATTGCAACGGCCTACTAGCACTGTGCATCAATGCTAAGATGATACATAAGGTGAGCGACGTTTTTTTCGACAGAAATGTGCTGCCATTTTAAAGCTTTACCTCTTGCTTTCTAAAGGGCATCATAAAGCAATTAAAGAGGACCATAATGCAATCCTTAAGGATTGCATGCTAATAAGAGGGATGAATTAATCTTTTCTGATTGTGTAATAGTATGCAACTCACCACGGAAATACTGTGGAACTACAGAATAATCTGTAAAACAACATATAGTTTTTCTAGAATACTTGTTATAAAGGTCCTAGAGGGCTCATCCTTCTTCTGGCGATTTTGCTTGTAGCAAAGGAAGTGAAAATATTTATCTTCAAATTAAAAATTGATGAGGAATGCTATTTGCCTTGCCTTAAAGAAAACACATGTAAAATATACTTATGCTCAGTGAGGACTGAACACTACTAGAAAGTTTGTGCCAATGCAGATAGGCTCTTTTTCGCTACAGATGATGATGAGTTTTTGCAGATAGTGTAAACTAATACAATGATGCAGTTGTATGCTGTAGACTTAAAGGCTGAGAATTCTAAGTGTTGTATTTCCAGAGCTGGATGGAGATCTGGATTTGTCTAGCTGGGACAGTGTTACCAAGTGGTCTTGACTGTTTTCTGTCATTTTTTTCTTTGTTTAGTGGCATAACTGATGTTCTAAGTGTATTTGTAATAGAGAATTGTGTTGACTGGAAGGGGAGGGGAGCTGCCAATGGAGAGCTTGGATGGAGGAAGACTAGAAATATTATTCAGTGGATGCTTGTTGAGCAGACATGGTTCTGTGTGCAAGTCCCTCTGAGCTGACATATTCTTTAGCTTATCACGTGGGTTTAAAAACCCTCAAGGATGTTATTTTGCTGTCTTTTTGTTTTGCCTGTGTAGGACATGTTTCTCATTGTCGTATGAAGGTAAGACACTTGCAAGGTTCTTCCTGTTGCGCCAGGCTTGTGTGTTTCTGCTGTTCTTTTGAGTTCTGCTCATCAAAGCAATTCTACTCAAGTGTTGAAAGCAAGTTGTTAGTTCTCGGCCTGGTGCATCCCTAAATAATACCCTTTTTTTGAAGGGTAAACCAGAAGCTATGAAGTGTCAGTGTAGCTCTAGCAGCTTTGGATGTCTTATAGTAAGTCCTAGTTCTGTTTTCTATGTTTACTCACTTTAAATTACTTTGAACATTTTGGATGATAAAAGAGTAGAAATCTTAACAAGAAAGAGGAAAAACTGACTTCTTATCCTTAACTCTGTGTTTGATCACAAGCTTCATTCTTCACTGTAACATATGAAGCTTGCAGGGTCTGACAGTGCTGGGAAATTCCCTTGACTGTTGCCTTGCTTTGGACTTTAAAAGCCAAACAACATACATAGAAATCTTATGTCATAGTCCTGTTTGCTCTGATTTTCACACTGATTATGAAGAGAATCAGGTCAGGTCTTGTAGGATTTAAGAGTCTGGTCTTCTCACTGATGCAGCTGGACTATAACTGACACGGTGTGTTAGCTGCTACTGGACCATGGTATAGCTGTAGAATAGAGGTGAAGGAGGAGTAACAAAGAATATGATGAAATGTGCAAGTCCAATGTATAAATGTGGCCCTTATGCATTGGAGGCACAATATCCCCTTAATTTCTGTAGGTCTATGCTTTGCATCAGCTCAAAGTTGGTAAGGATGAGAAGCTCCTAATCTCTCCAGGGAGGTATGCATAAGGATGTTAACTGAGTGCATCCACTGTGAAATACAGTAATTAATGCTCTTATTCTAAATGCTTTAGCATTGTGGGTGGGGTGGGAAAGCACTGTTTCTATGCCAAATATTCTCAAGGCTTTGTTTTCAGGTAATGCACAAAAGTCCATCCAGTGTGTTTTAGTCTTTCTGTTGCCGGCATTCCTCTGGTCACATGCTCTTGAAAGTTTGTTTGATCCCTTATCTTATTATGGCAAAGGCTTTGGAAATGTCCAGCAAAAATTTGGAAGTCTAATTAAAAGCAAACAAAAAAAGAATTTAAGCCCAGCCTTGACATCCTTGTTCAGTCAATACTTCGATGATGACCTTGCAGTGCCTATGTGGCTTAGCCCAGAGGAGGCTGTGACTGGCTCCATAGGTGCAAATTAGAGCTGACGACCCCTTAGATTGCGTGATCCTGCAGTCAGCCTTTGGTTTCGAGCGTGTAGCATAATCAGAACTTGCTTTGTTCGTTGATAAATGTCTAGAGCAGTGTACTAAACAATGATGATATATATTGGTTGTTTTGAAGAATTATTTCTCATATTAATATTGAAGAACTTAAAATACATAAGAAGGAAATGTAAGTAGATTTTTGTGACTGCTGTAGTTCAGGGAAAAGACTTAGAATTCAGCAACTTGAAATCTCGAGGGAAAAAATACATTAAAAAATTCTTTAGTTTTGTCTCCTTCTGTCGCTCCCATAGGGAAGAAATGAAGTAGTGGTTAAGGGAGAAAAGAACCGTCTTTTATTTTTTCCCCTCAAATGCAGTGTATTTCAGAATGATACAAGTGTTTGTTTTAGAACAGTATCTTAACTTTTACTTTGTGCTTTCACAGAGCTGAATAACATTCTCAGGCAGAGATGGAGACTTAAACATTTCTGTTGAATACCTTAAACTTTTGTTCTTGTTTTCTCATTGGAAAGAGTGGATGAGTGTTCACTTGGGTGGATAAGCTCTCACCTTCAAATCCAAATCAGAATATGTTGCTTGTTTAATTTTAGACTAAACTGTCATAACAACCTCTGCTTTTCCTGTAGATCTTTAAAAATCTCATTATTTATATGTACAGTGCAGAACCTCACTGTTTTCATATTAAGTATGATATAAAGACAATGTGTGTTTATACACAGCAAGCTCAGTGCTGTATATTTAACTATTCTTTAAGACTATGCTGTTTTAAATATAGTGCATTCAAATTTGGAAGTAAAAATGTTTTTTGCATCTTAAGACCTATGAAGTGTATAATCTTCTCAGAGGTTTGATATTTAACAGGAGCGGGATCAAGCACAAATGCCTGGGTAGTAGAACTCACATCAAGAAATGATCAGCAATACTGACCAGTCAGTAACCAGTGAATCAAACTGCAGTTCAAGCTGGTTAGTCGAAAGACTACTTTATGTAACACAGCCAATTCTTTAATTTTTTTTTTTTTTTTTTTTAAACTACAAAGAATACGTTTATATGAATAAAGCTTCCTCCTCCTGGTGAAGTCAGTGATGCAGATCTTACAGATTTTAACAATGTCATGAATCTGTCTGGTGGAGATTTGGTTTATATGTCAATATGTAGTACTGTTCACAGCAAAATATTTCACAGTCCCAGCATGAATGCTTTAATTACTTTAAGGCATTATGGAAATAATGCCTTATGGCATTATCAATACATTATGGAAAAGAGCTCATCTCCAGTGAGACAAATTTTGCAATTGGTTTTATCCTCCCAGAAGGTAATTGTGCAGGTACCACCATTCTATCAGGAAGCTGTAACTGCAAAATGATGACCCAATTTTTTGTTTAGAACAAACACCCCTATGCCACCGAAAACACCTGCGTAGTACAAAAACAATATTGTGCTTAAAATAACTCAGATTTCAGCACAAACAGAGAGGATAGTCAATAAGTAAGGCTTGCAGAAAATTGAACTTAAAGGCCTCAAGGTTTCAATGCACTGTTTAGAGACAACATTTTTTAAATTGTATAAAGCTAGGTAAGTACGGGAGTTGAGGGTAGGCAGTTGTAGCTTTTTGGGAAGTTTCTCATCTAGAGTTAAGTATTCCTGTCACTTTTGCCTCTGCCTTCTCCAAGGCCAGCTATGCTTGCTGTCTTAAAACACTTTGCAATGACGGTTGCTGACTTTGCTGCAAACCTTATGGATTTGCTGTGAGTTTATGTTGAGCGATGTTTATTAGAAGCTTTATATTAGCTGTGGTTTTTATTAAGTATGACTCCTTCAGATAAAAAGGATCCCTTATCCTAGATAATACTATCACTGTTTTTGATCATACAAGTGTCAATCTATCATTTGCTGAAAGTATTACAGATTTTTTTTAAAAAGTATAATTTCATGAGCTTAACTTATCCTGTCTGAAAGGTGGTTTTGTTAATGTGTCAATTCAGAACTTTTCTTCTAAAACAAGGTGACACTTCACCACATTCCCCAAACATTTCCCCACTTACAAAGTGCTAGGCTGAAAAAAGTAAATGCACTGTTCCTCTTTTTCTTTACAATGTAAGTAATAAATACCTTCCATTCCTTTCTTTTCTAGGCTTCCTAAAGCTTAGTCAATCCATTTTATTCTCTGCTGTTGCACTTGTATGCTCACTTCTTCATTTATCCATTATTTCCCTTCCTCAACACCAATATAAAAAAACATCTGCCTAGTACATGCACTTTAAGGCACAAATAGTAGAAATGCACAAAAGCAAGTGGCAGAACTAAAGTGGCTAGCAGAGGTGGACCAGAAAATAGGGGGCCCTTGGCATTTTACTTTTGAAAGGTTTGATAGTTGTGGTGTGTTTGCATTAACACATTTACAATAAAAAGTGCAGTAGTCTTGTTTTATAGCTTTTCAGCAGTTATATTGCTTCCTTCAACCAAATATGAAAAGCTTCTTAGTTTTTTTTTCCCCTTCATTCAGTGATGTTTTTCCTCATGCCTTAGGATCACCTGGAGCTTGACAAATGCAAAAAAAATTCTTCTGACTTGTCTTCAAGAAATGCCTTAGATATTCTCCCTCCTCCCTTTGCATTAAGAAATACCTGTTCAAATGTTTTTGTAGCGTCTTTATGATAGGTATTTCAGATACCTATGGCTGAATAAATAAAACCACCTTCCTAGGTTAAGGAGCTTGGGATGGGCTTTTTTTTGTTTTGTTTTGTTTTTTTTTTTTAAATCTGCTGCAGTACAGAATGCAGTGGGTTGTCATAGTATAGAAGATGGTCTGGTACTGAAATGAGAACATAATTAAGATTATTTTTACTGTCCTCAAGACTAGGAACAAACTTTCTTAAACCTTTCCTCTAGAGGTTTTACACCTAACAAGCTCTCTTGAGAGAAAGGGCAGCGAAGAAGCTAAGCTATCAACTCAAATACTGAATGGCTGCATTCCCCTGGGCTTGCTTAAATTTGAAAGTAGATAGGAATTGTGAAGAAATATAATGCAATCTAGTAAAGAAGCTGCAACATAACTCCAGTGGACTCAGAAGCAGTAATGTACACATATAAAAATCTCATATTAACCTAGAGTATAGATAACATCATAAAACACACTAAAGCTGCTGTAGCATGTCCTCGATGCATCTTCTTCAATGTCCTGTGATGCTGAGATTGGTTTATGCTGTAAATTCTTTGGAATGGTAACCATGGCTTTTTTTCTGCTGTGGAAAAGGCTATGTGCACTTCTCCTGGGCTATCCATTCACGTTAGATCATGACATGCTACTAGCAAGGTGATCATTTTGCTCAAAAATAGTCAAAAGGTGTATGCTCTTGGTCTTAGTTTTATGACAGATTAAGGATTCACTAAGTCACTCAATACTTAGTTGTGGTCTGTTTTTTTTCCTTGCCAGAGAATGTACAGGTGTGTGTGATGGATTCATAATGCTGTTTTTTTGGGATTTGAAGTGAATGGAAAAAAAACAGTAATCCTTGGACATCTCAAATGCTTTCAGTTCCTCTCTTTAATCTGGAAAATTTGTTGAAATATTGTTTTATTGTAGTCCTTTCTCAGAATTTCCAAATGTCTTTCAATAGAGCATCAGTAGTAGTTTGCAGAGTCAGAGGTCTTGTCTTTCCACTTCTGAAACTGATTGAGGTATAGCAACTTATGGGGGTAGGGTTTTTGTTTAAGAGGGGACTTGGTAGTAGGTTGATGACAAAAAGCATGCTTGAATTTGAAGAAATAGATTTTCCAGAAAGGAGCATTTTACCTGATTACTTTTGCTGGCTTTCCTTGGATTGTGGAAGATGATACCTGAAGCAGATCCCTTTGACTAAGAAAGAATGCAGCTCTTAGTTGGGTTATCTAGAGCCCTTGAAATCTGTACTATATGCTCGAAAAGGAGCATGCAATGCAGTGATTCCTAGATTTAGACACAGGCTTTGAAGCAGCAGGGGAAAAAATCTGTCAATTAATGCTGTATACTTCTGAACATCTCTCTTTCATCTTCCCCTTACTAGTATACTGCATGGTCCAAGTGTTCTGACAGGATGGCAGAGCATCAGGGAGAGTCTCCATAATGAGGTCTGGATAAAACTGGCCTTGCTGTGGTGTTGTGTGTGCGGTGTTTTTTCTTTTTGTTTTTGCCTCAAGTTGGCCAGGCACAGAGCAAATCTGGTTTGAAGTCACACAGGCATGAGTTGGTGGTCCTCTGCCTAACTAATATGCTAAAGCATTCACATGGGCATTGGGTGATATGATTATCTGGCTCCTAGGCAGAGCTGGCTTACACTGGCCTGGCACAGACCGCAGCCCGGAAAGCTGGGTTCTTGCAGCTACCTTAGTTGACCTGCTGTTAGCAAGTTAGTGCGTGAGTTATCATGGATTCCTTTAAGGAAGACCAGAGCTTCTGAGGACCTGACTTGCAAAGTTACATAGATGCCTAGTAGCGTTTTACAAAAGCACTAACATGCTTCAATACAAAACCTCGCTCGACAACCTGATGATTCTCATAAACCTTCAGAGCTAGGTAGGAGACCACTTTAGATATTTAAAAAAAAAAATTCCACTGAAGATCTGTCCCTCTCATTATGCACTCGCGCATCTTGGAAAATCAGACATTGGTTTTATTGCTGCCTTCCATATAGGACAGTTCTGAGGATTTTTACTTGCAAGACTAGATCTGCGTTACGTCGTGCCCCCAAAGTCATGAAACTTAAAGTTCTGATTGAACTGTACAATTCCTTTAGAAAACTTACTCTTTTAGGATATATTACAATCTAAGTGTTTTCTGAAAGCTTTCAGGGACGTTTTCTTGTAAGTTTTAGATTTCAGGGACTTTGCTGTCTTCATCGAAACAGGGATAATACAGGTGTGTGCAGGAATGCAGCAGGGATCCTATTACAAAAATTTCTGGCTGGTCAGGAAAGGCATATTTACAATTTTGTTGGAAACGCTTTTGTGGTTTGGTGACCCTTGCTGGTGAAATCTCTGCTGTGAAAATCTGTGTGTGCATATGCGAGAATGGAATGCTGCCAGGTTGTTTTGTTGTGTTAAATCTTAAAACTATCAGATTCCTTTTTAAAATAGTGTGATAGTAGGGAAGAGGCTCAAAAAATTATAGGCAAAGGGTTACGAAGTTGTCCTCACAGACTCTATTGAGCCCTTGAAAATAGAATTTCATAGTTATCCAATGTGTGTGCATGTGTGTCGTCTCAGAGACGATGCGTTATCTAATAACGGGTGTAAACAAAAATGTTAAGGAAACGGAACCAGTTTTAACTTCTGGAAAAAGAAAGTGAGATGAGTATCAATTTAAAAGAGAACTTAAGTCATACTGAAAGTATTAAGATACCCTAGTTTTGGCCAGATGTGAAAGAGAGAGTGAATGAGTGCAACAAGGAACTCGGACAACTTAAAGAATTAACGTGTCTTCTGACAGTAGAGGCATATATATTTAGCAGGAGCTCAGGAGCAGAGAGTGAGCCAGCATTGCACATGTATTCAATCTCAGCCTGCTTTCCAGCCAGAACAATAATGGTTTCCAGATTTACTGGGAGAATTTTTCTTCAGGCTGTTGATTCTTCTCGTATAGGGTTTCCTGGTCAAAAAGTAGTTAAATGGGGTCAGTAGTATTGTTAGGTGTGGAGAGAGCTGAAGAGCACTCTGATATGCAGCAAGTCAGATAGGGCATCGTTAGCTACGAACTCCCAAGCTGCAGCCCAAATCTACAGCTTCTTTGTCTCACAACCCAAAATGTAGGTGCAACCCTAATGTGGAAGACAGGAAATGCGGATCAGATTTCAGAGGGTGCCTCTTGTTCCTGGGAGGCTAGGAAGAATCTAGTAGAAAACCACTTAATTAAGTTTATTCTCTTACTCTTTTACAAGGAAGAATGGTCCTCGAATAAGGAGAAGCTATTAGCACCTCCTAGAAATACGTATGGCTTTATTAAGGACTGTGTATATGTGTACACGGACTTTTTTAATATGTATGTATAAGCAAAAAATTTTTTTCTATGGAGATCAAAAAGAGGCAAAACTGGAATGGTTATTTTAGAAGACAAATGATATAACTCTGATATCTACTGAAACAATGAAACTTTATAGTCCATTAGTTTTGTATGCAAAACTCCTATAACAATATAATTTTCATGACTGTATTAAAATGTCATTAATGTGTTTAGTAACTGGTCTTCTGTGATCCATTACAATAATAGATGAAATTAGATATGAATGGAACCTGTATTCTAAAAGATTAATTTTATTTTCAATAACTGTGTGTAACCCTCAAGTCCTAGTCTTGAAAGCTGTTCTATTTGGTAGTGTAACAAAACTGGTGATTTCAATGTCTGAAAAAATTAGTATTGATAAAATCCAGTAAGTGTTTAATGGTGAAGATTTTTCAGAACAACCGTTTTTGTTGGTGCTGTATTGCATTGGTGTGCTGTGTTGCCAACAAATCGATATAAATGTAAATGAAATAATCTGCTGCATCCCGCAACAGTGGGGAATTTGCTGTGATATTGGCTTAAGTCTTTTCTTATTTACAGCATAGTAGGTCACCCCTAATGAATTTCTTCTAACTTGAGTTGGTATAACCAAAAGTGAAATCTGTTTCCTGAGTAGGTTCTCTTTGTTAAGGAAAGAAAACTGCATGTTTGTTTTGGTATCGTTTCTAGTGAGCCACTTTGCGTGCGTGTGCTCTCACCCTGCAGCTTAGGCAATGGGAAACAGCTTGTGTGCTTTTTCCTCTTCCACCTTCAAACATCTGCAACAGCGCGGAGACAAACTGAGACCAACTCTTGTTTCAGAGAGAACAGTAAAGCGGAAGAAATAAGAAGGTGTAGCTGTGTGTGTACTATGTCTGCACAAACAGTGGCTCTAATATTTCATTAATGCCATCTAAAGCAGTCCAGAATCTTAAACTGACACCTTTCCATGTCCCAACACAAGCTTCCATATTGCCGTTTTCTAGGAAAATGACAAAAAAGCCTCGCATGGCTGCTCGTTTCTTCCTGTTGTTGGAGAGAAAAAACCACAAAAGTAGTGGCTTCTCTAAGCGACAGAATTTTTTAGACATACTTACTTTGTGGCACACTTCATAAAAGGGAAAACAGCTAGTTTTACTCTTCATTCATTTTTTGTTTTGGAATGAGCTCCCCGTGAGGATTCAGGCAAAAGTTTCTGATGCCTTTTACTTTATTTTCTGTTGCCTTTTGCTAATCCTGGGGGGGGAGTGTGTGGGGGGGTAACTTTATATTACAACTCATGCTAATCTGCATTACTGTCAGGTTTCCTTATTATTGATTTATAAGGTTGTTTCTCCCCTTCCCCCTGCCACCATAGGTTGTGTGAAGGTTGAAAGAAGGCAACACAATAGAAGGTGCATGGGAAATATTAGCACAAAAAAGTGGAATTTTATTGTGTCAAAACTCTTGTGGTTTTGAAGTTCAATAAAAGCGGACACTAGAGACAAATAGTTGTCTAGCAAGATCTCCTGCATCTTTAGAAATCTCAAATTCAAATGCTGTCTTGCATCTTCCCCAAAAATCCAGATAGTGAAAACTTCTGGTGCTGCTATTGCTGCTGTGAATGTTAATTAACTTACAATTCTTCTTTTTTTAATAGGAATTGCACAGTTTATCTGAATAAGGCTGTTGTTCACCTGGTATTGCTCTCCCTAACCACCGAAGCCAGCGACAGAACTCGCATTGATATCTGTGGGAGACGCAGTTGGCCCTCGCTAAAGCAGGTGAGTCTGTAGGTGCTGTGCTTGCTAGGGCTTTCTGTCGATGCTGTAGGTATGTTCTTTATTCTGCTACCTGTCTTTCTGTTTTTTACGAAAAGCTTTATTCTGGAGGCTTTGTTCTGAAAGATTTCTTTATTTCTCACAATGGGCACATTCATTTTTCTCTACCCGTTCCATGTCCCTTGTGTTTCTAATTAACGTTTCAAAATCGCTGCCTGTCTTCTGTTCTGAATAATCTGTGCTTGTCTGCATTCCAGTAGCACAGCTCTAAAACAGTACATGCTGTGAATACAATAGGAATTAGTTTTTTTCTTTTTCCCCTGTTAGCTAAAAGTAAATAATTTCCATGTAAGGGTTTATTTGCAAACTTTAAATACACTTAATAACTTTATCTGACAGACCTGGAGTCCTAAGAGCTGGATTAAGCAAAAGTTTTAAACTCTTCATCTGCTTACTCAATCTAAATATCTTTGGTTAGTTAAATACATCATGGCTCTCTAGGTGAATCTAGAATGACAAAAGGCAAGCAGTAAGTAAATGTCTTGAAAGATATGCATTGTTTGTTAAAATGAGCGTCGCCTAGAAAAATACTCTTAGTCTGCTAATTCCCTGCTTGCTTGCTCTTAAGTTACCAAATCATAAGTGAATATAAATTTCAAAGCCAAAGCTACATCACTGGAAATATTTTGCTGGCTTTTCCTTCTACTTGCAATTTTACTGTACTGCTTTTTTAACTTAATCATGTAAGGTAATTGAAATAATGAAAGCCATCTGGGCACCATCCTGGGTAACCTGCTCTAGGTGACCCTGCTTGAGCAGGGGGGTTGGGCTAGATGATCTCCAGAGGTCTCTTCTGACCTCAGCCATTCTGTGATTCTGTGAATCAAGGGGTAGGGCAAAGGCAAATTGTAGCTAAATGCTTTGAAAAAATTAAAGCTTCATGAATTAACTGATTTTTTTCAAAATTATCAGAGCCATCTAAATAAAAGAAGCCATAATTTCCTTAAGGAAATACCTCTTTAACAGGTAGTCATCCTCTGTTTTAATTGAAATTTTCTGCATAGGATCAAGCTATAAAATAACCGGGAGCGCAACAAAGTAACCAAGATGTGAGGTGGAGATACTGTACATAAACCTGTTTGTCTGACATGAAGAAAAATAGGACTTCTTTTTTGTTTTGGTAGAAGACACCAGGCTGGCAGCAGCAAAAAAAAAACCCAAAACCAAAAAAAAAAAACCTTTTTTTTCCAGATGAGTTCTTTTGTCCATTTGTCAAAGTCTTTCTCTGGGTCTAGAGATGCTTCTGATGTGGGCAAGACTTTCTGTAATGTAACTTAAGTATTACCTTAGTTATCTGTGAGTTCCTAGCTCTTGTGCTTGGTTGGATCTGCTCTTACTGTGAGCAAGCCCAGACCAGAGGGAGATAGGTAGCAGCACGTCTGAGGACACTTAGCTCATTTATGGCTCAGTAAACATGCAGAATGAGGGAGATGACAGGGTGGCCCTCTTCATGAGAGCTGTGAAACAGATAATTGTCTAAAGCTAGCTTACTTGGGAGTTAACGGGCAGAACCATGCAGATAATTCTGACCACAGAAGAGGTCGGTATCACCTTGGTCTCTGTTACCAAGCCCTGATAGATTTATTTACGCATAACACTTTTTATTTCCCATAAATGTGGCTGTCTGTAGTTTTATTTTGCAACATACAACTGGTACTGTAACTGAAAATGAAACCAATAAATTCAACATTTGGAATTTTAAAGCTGTATCTGTAGTGCTTATAAAGAGGTATTTAAATGTATAATAGAGCTGACTCCTAAAATAAGAATACATTATAAAGCCACCCTTCATGAAAACATAACTCTTGAAATTGCATCTTCTTTGATATTTAAGAAGCCTGGTGCCCAAGATACAACATTAATAACTTGACAAAGATTAAACACAGAATTATTGATCTCTGAGCTGCAACAGAACGTTGAAAAGAGTTCTCCCAGTAAATCTTGGTAGTCAGTAGAGCTCAAAATTTATTGTTTTTACTCTACATTATTTTTGGATAAACTGTGTGGCTTTCCAGAACTTGTTTGATAGCTGTCAGTTGCTTGTCTGTGTTTCCCTTTGCATAGAAACAAAAACTTGAGCCTAACAGCAGGCACCAGAATTCACTGGAAGCAGTAATTGTCTTCTGAATTGGAGAGGTTTTATCAAAATTCTTGAACTCGGGTACCAACTTGGTGATTTGACCTATATACTGAATGTATGGAGGGGAAAAAAAAAAGATTCCACTAGCTCTGCAAATCTCATGGTCATAATTACAGCAAGAGAAATTAAAAACAAATAAACCAAGTTATGGTATTGCTGTTGGCTGAAGTATTTAAACCAAGGTTGTATACCTTTCTAAAAGATGTGACCTAGCTCAGCTGGATGCTTGTAGGCTTGATGCAGAAATTACCAAGTTATGTGGCCAGTGCAACATAGGTCAGTCTAGATGATCACAGTTGCCCTCTATAAAGGCTGTTTGTCAAAAGCGTATGTTCAGCCGAATGAATCTGAAGAAGCATGAAATAGCAGTTGTTAGAATTGAGATGCCAATAGATTACATGGGTTGAAATAAGCAGATAATTGTGAAACTATGTAATTATACTGGATGGATAAAATGAATGGCTTCATGAAACTGATGAAAAAATTGCTGGTTTCATGGAAGTGCTCAAGTAACATTGATTGATTTATCTTTTAAAACCGGAAGTCTCAAACTTTTTCACATATATGAGTATTGTGGAACTAGTGGACTTTTTTATAAATATCCATTTAGTATACAAAACGTGACTCCACACATATAGTTTTAGTCAAAGCTCTGCTGTGTTTAATAAACTCAGTAGTCTGGGGAGGGATGGGAAGGGTTGAGAAATCTGAAAACAGGCTCCCAAGTAGCATACCACGAAGTATGAATTTGCCCGTGTGCACATCTGCATTTACTGTTTCATGAACTCACTGTTGCACCTGAGTGGAGTCAAGTGACACTTCAAACAAGAAACCCCAAAGCCCAAACAAAAAACCTTTGTATTGGCTATTTGTGCTAGGAAGAGTTTCAGAGATACTGATGCTTTCAGAACTTGTATGGTAACCTTTGAGTGTAGCTTAGTCAACTGAGATTTTTTTTTATTAAAGTGCTCAGTAAGAGTATGGCTAAAGCTTTAAGTGATACTAGTGTTAAACAGAAGTAGTATGTTTAAAATATATTGTTTTCAATTTAGTCAGGCAAAGTGACAGTTACTCTAGTTTCTTGATTGCGTAAGATTTAATTACAAATACCTATAAATACAGATGCTTTTAACTCTTGAGTGTGTAGTGCATTTGTCTTGTTTTCTGAGTACTTGCGTTGTTCCTGTTGATGATATTTACAGGTGAAACACATTGCTAGTCTAGTTTGACAACCCAAATTTTTCCCTCAAAATATCCATAAACAGAGCAGTAAGTGGCCTAGGAAGATGTAATTTTGTGCATGGTTGGTTATTTTGAGTACTACATTTTAATCTCAGATAAGCAGGGAGTTTATTTCAAATTTTATTTAGTTGGTGCTGTAGTTCCACTGTTTGGCTTATGCCGCTGAACCTTGTCGGTCCTTGTCCAGTTGCTTTCCATGTGGCTCTGTGTGAAGTAGCTATCTGCCCAAAAAAACAAGCTTACAGGAGTAGTGCCTTGATTTGATAGGAAATGTCCTCAGTTGCTTGCCATGAACCATAATCACCTTGAAATATGTCAAAACTTAGTGACTTTCTCTCTATACCTGGAAGTATTTAAACAGGGATGCCCATGAGGAAATTGAACAGAGCAAAGCAAATTGAATTGGGTTTAAGAATTCATGACCTTTCTGTCCTACATATCAAATTCATTTTTCTCAAATAGTGTTCATACTGCACTGCATATTAATTGCATATTGCGTATTCTTTATTCATAATATACCACTGATGATAACACAAAATTACATTTTTAATTCCCAATGATACCTTAATTTAATGTTTCATTTACTTCTCTTCTTTAACTAATCTTCTGTCCTCTGAACAAATTTGATTAAAATCATTGCATTTATTAAAAAGAAATGGGCTAAAATATATCAGTTTGGTCCCACAAGGAGCCAGTGTTAAAACTTCTTTCCTGGCGTTTGCTTTCTATTGCATGAGAGAGGTTAGGGGAGGAGATGACTGATTAAAGCTTGGAATAGCTAGGATATTGAGAACTGAAAAAACTATCTGCTCTAGTCGCTGCTTCCTCGTTCTCCAGGTAAGTCAGTCTCCTCTTTCTCTTTTGTATTCTGAAACTCTAATAATTACTTTTTTTTTTTTTTTTTTTTTTTTTTTTTTTTTTTTTTTTTTTTTTTTTTTTTTTTTTTTTTTTTGAGATTTGAGATGGGACACGGGAGAGTGAGGAAGGATAGCAGGTGACCTGTTCTGCTTTCCTCTTTCCTAACGCTGTTTGCCAGGAGGCCTTCTTTAATCTGCAACAGCCCTCAACCAGCAGTGGGGAAAACTCATTCTGGGGGACTTCTGGGCTTGCTTCCCTTTGTGGACATGAGCCTGGGCAGAGTCAGTGACAGGGACCTTTGGGACAGGGTAGTAGAGCCATGTGAACAGTCCAGCTCTGACTTTTTTCTTTTTTCAAACCCCCCCCCCCCCCCCCCTTCTCTCTATTCTGTCCTGATCAAAAGAGCCCATCTCTTTTCTGGTTCCAGAGCAACCAGTGAAACCTTGTATACGTAGGGGCATAGGATGAAAGCTTTCCATATTGAGTGTTTTCCTTCCATTATATAAATGGAATTGAGGAGCTATTTCACCCTGAGAACATCTAAAAAAGCACTGTTCCTACCTTGGTTCTTTACACACTGAAGTGAAGACTTACTGCAGTGCTGTATAGATGAATTGCTACGGCTGTGAATGCCGGTCTTACCATTTTTATGATGAAGTCAGTATGTTGCAGTTCATTTGTGCCAACATACAGAGTTCTGAAATCTTGCAGTACAAGCTTAGGAAGTAGTTCTGGATGGATGCCTTGAAATCGTCACTTCTAAGCCTTTTGGGGAAACGGGAAACTGGATGGACCAGGAGGTTCATAAATCTGCATCGATTCCTGGCTGAGATTATTTACCGATAAAGCACGTTACTAGGTCTTCTGTCTCTGTACAAGACAAAATTTGAAGTTTGTGTTACCAGTTAGAAGTTAATGTCTTGTAATCTGTACCTTTACACTTGTTTTTACTACTTTTGCTTTGATTAAATTGTTAGTGGTTATAAACTTCCTAGTCTTCCAGTGAACTATGTGATTGTCTTTGCCCATTTGATATTACCCACTTCTGTGTAATTAGGATGTTGTAATCTTTTTGCTTTTTGGTCTGTTAGACTGAGTTAATGATATCTTCTTAGGAAGTGTGATATCACGTTATTAACTGATTGGCTAAATTGGTAGGGAGGAGTTCTCTTATTAGTTGGTAAAATTTAAGTATAGGCCTTTGCCAAAACTAGGATTATGAAGAAGCACTCTTCTGTTGAAATACTTGCACTTATTTTTATGATCGTCTCTGTCTGTGTCTCTGATTAGTTGCATTTAAAAAAGATCATTTGCTATTCATATAGTGGTGGAGCTTTTTTTTGGAAGTGCAAGTTGATGAAACTTAGCACTGCCTGTGCTGGCCTTTCAGAGTCCTTTGAGCACCCATTAAGTAGGTTAGCTGCTCATTTGTTAAACACTTCTAACAGTGTGAATTAGCAAGTATCTGCCTCTGCTGTATGTTTCCACACTCCTTATAGTCATTCTGATTTTGCATTCGCTTTTTGCTTTAGCTCCCCCTGTTCCCCTATGCCTCCATGATCCTGTGAAGAAGTAGCAACGCTAATTTTACGATACCACAATTAGTGCAATATCTCCATAGCATCAGGCATCATCAAGAACTGTTTCTTGGTCATGAGTGCAGCAGCTTGTCTCCTGAAGTCCAAGGCAACTCTAGCAGTCCTTCATTAAGGAAGGAGCAGATGGTGGTTGGGTGGTTGCGTCACGGAGATAAGGGCCTTTGGACGGCTCACTCCGCTGGCAGAATTGATCCTGTGCAGGGTCCGTGCATGCTGCTGTGCTGAGGAATTGGATGGGATTCAAGCTATGTATGACTCTCCTGTTCACAAATGAATTTCAGCCATGGGGAATAAGGACTCTTTCAGCTCCAGCAAAGAAGCCTGGAAGTTTTTGTTGTAATTGGGTGAAGATTCCCATCCTGGATTCGCAAGTGTTTGTGTGTGTAGAAGAGCACTATACAGTAATTGTTTCTTCAGGCCTCATCTTTGTAACATGTAGATTGATTGCTGTAGACAGACTAAAAACTTTGTTAAGCTTTCCTACCACGTACTCACTTCCCTACTATTTTCTACTAGGAAATAATATAGAAGTATTCACTGGGTGCTTGGAAATGAGTAAGGTCTTTGAGAAATGACATGCTGAGGTTTCCTGTTTTTAATTTTAGTACACTCATTAAATTAGCAAATGTCAGATAGAAGAACAGGTACCGACAATACAAGTTGATTTTTATCCATATGGTCTTGCTCCTGTCTCGCTAACATTTCAGTAATTGCAGCTTTAATACTTGTGTGAGGGAAGGACATGTCAAAAGAGATGTGTAGTGTTCTTCTTGAAAATCAGTGCTCAGAAGAACTGCCATTTGGATACTGTGGCTGTTCTGTTATCTAGGAAATAATGTGCCAAAGTACTTGCTGTATTACAACAGAAAACCTCATAGCATTTTTGAGGTTGAAGGACTGCAATTAAAAGTGCTACTGCTCCATGCCGTCTGACAGTTGTGAGTAGTGGGCCTAGAGGTAAAACAGGAGGTGGCGGCAAGAGGCAAGCAGATTTGACATTTGTAAAATGGATGCAGCGTTGAATCGATCCGCTTATTTTCTGTCACTTAGACAGTTCTTTTCTGCTCATCCTTGTCTGACAACCCTCTATAATTTGGCTCTATCTATATTACTATCTTCATTTCTTGTTATTACTTCTTTCCTTCTTTTCTTAAAACTTTGAGTAGGAGATCTGTCTGAGGGGGAAATACAGCTTAGATGCTTACAAAAGAAGTAGACTTGGCACTTCAGACAACTCACCACTGTTTCTTTTGCAGAGCTCTTCTGATCCAGTCTGTCAAATGATTCCTTTCCAATTTGTGTAGCATTTCAGTTTACACAATTGCATGTGAAAATGGTTGCAGAATTAATAAAAATTAAGCATTGCTACCAAGAATGAGTTGAGAGGAGTTGATTTAAAATCGATTCTTTATTGGTATCCAAGCTTCTCCTCAGACTAGGTATCACCCTCTTGAGAATTACAAGTAGATTCTCATTCATGTTGCACGCAGAAAACCATGCGTACATCAGTGTTTGACAAGATCTGATTTTATAGAATTTTGCAAAACTATTCCATAAAGAAATTTGCCATGATACTATGGGCATAAACCCTTGGTAATGCTACTGCTGGAAGACGATCCCTCACCAAAGGAAAACTGCTTTTAGGAGTTCTCGTTTCTCCCCTCTTAGTCTTGAGTGAAACATTGGCAGTCCGCGTGGGAGAAAAAAATACAGATACAATAATGAAGTTTTTATCACCAAGTAATTGACCTAAGGATGCACCAACTTAATTGTTGGTCCCAGATGAGCTTTTTTTGGTGAAGGCAAAATACTGTGTCTCAGGCATTTCTCCTGTGGGACCTCGATTATTGGTTGAGACTAGAACTCATAAATAACCTTTGTAATATTAATTTTGATGATACTTTTACAGACATTTGAAATAATAGGATTTTGGGGATAACATTTTGTTGTTAAGTGATACTGAGTAAAGGTATTTTCTCAAACTTAGTGATTTACCTTTAATAAAGTTTAGACAGGTATAAGTTCCTGATTTTTCATCTATGTATTCAGTGTCTTTGAAAATGTTAAAAAGAAGATATTCCACATCAGTAGCGTTTTAGGTACCTGTTTTTCCTCAGACGACGAATTGACTGTACTTGTTCTTAATGATTCTAGCTCTATGTCCTACTGACACACTTTCTGAAGAGCGCTCCTGGACAGTGTATTCTTCCTTATTAAAGGCTTATATATTTGTCAGTATTACAGTAAGATCTAGAGTCCTTGGCTTAGTTCAGTTTTGGCCCCTATTTTTACAAGGCATTATGTAAACTGTAGTGAAATTCCCAAACCCATAGAGCTTATTGTGTAAATGCACCCAGCAGATAAAGGAGATGATTAGAAGCAGAAGGAAAGAGGATAGAGACCCACTGAAGTTTGTCTGGCAGACCATTGGAAAACCCAATTTTCCTGGATATGAAATTAGTTCCTGATGGGCAGTGATGCTTCTCTATGCATTAAACTAATATTAAGAGGCTTCTGCTTGGGGATCTGACTTCTCTACTATATTTTATTGCCAAGGATCCTTCCGTAAAAAGATATTTGTCCAAAATAACTTGCATATTGGATTTATGATTAGGTGCAGAAGGCTGATGGAAAAGAAAACCCTGTTGTGAAGGCTATGGTATTGCTACTTTGTAATAAATAGTGGGGTTTAAATTTCTTTTAGTTTGAGTAATGGATAATAGAGCTAGATCAACACCTGTACATCAGATATAGTTCTCTCTAGTTTCTAACAAAAATGGTTTGTTTCATAGTTAAGATTTTAAGCATTTTTTTTATTTGGGTTTCAGGTAGTTGTCAAGAGTTTACAGGAGAATATGCACCTTCCTGATTACAGTCGTTCAGTATTAATATCCATGTGGTTCTGCAGAGATTTTTTTCTTTCTTGCAGAGTAAATGCCAATAAATGAATAGCATTCATTTCCATTCTGTTATCAGGAGAAATGGAAGTTGAAGGTGCTTTTTTTTTTTTTTTTGTCTACAAGGATGGTATATACCTAAAGAAGTGGACTGTATACGTTCAGCACTGGGAGTAATGAGAGCTTTGCTGTGTGAGCACCAGTAGGAGAAAAAAATTAGCTTTTTGGAAGGCTTTTCCTCTGTTAATTAGTACATGCATACTTAAAGATAATAAATGATAGCCTTTTTCATGGGGTTAGAAGAAATATCCAGATCAAAGCTTTTCTATTACAGAGCAGATGCATAGTAGTTCTTCAGCTGGTATAACTTGGCATGTTGATGACATTGATTCATTAGCTAATGACCTGGAGTTTATTCAGGGGGTTGTTTGCTGGCTTTTTCAGAAGATATGAAGGGGAAATCAGAGAGACCACTTAATTATAAGATGTAAAAGAGGGCAGAAAGGAGGATAAGGTAGTTGTTAAAACACGAAGAAAAAATGTAAAAATAACACTTTAACCATACTGCCTTGTAGTAAGATTACGTTCTACTGTCAGTGTATTGCAGGAAACCATATGCCTGCTGTCTCCGACCGCAGCACGGAGATGTATGGGAATCTCACCATACACCACTCTGCTGGTCCCTTATCTAGTCTAGTGTGACAAATAATTCCGCTCAGCTTGTCAGCGGTGACAGCTGAGACTTTTTGCTTAGACGCCTTGGCAGTGCTTGTATTAAGCAGCCAGGGCCATACACTCCATTAAGTTTTTGTAAAATGAACTGTCTGCTACTTGCCGTCTCGCTGATAGTGGCAGCGTCTGAGCTATAATCCTCTCCGGCTGCTCGAGTGAGCGCCTTCAGTCACCTGGCAGGTAGCGGATCGGGCAGCGCTTAGTGGAGAGTCTTCAGGGTACGGTGCTGTCAGAGGTGGATGCAGTAGAGTTCGACTCACAGCAGACACTTTAAAAACTGGCCAAGGTATATTGCAGAAGAACAACAACTGATTTGTTAGGTTTTTGAAACAGAAGCAGGTGAAAAAGTAATGATGAATTTTGATACTCAAGCAATGGACATGTGCAAATAAGGTGCAAGCCACCACTGTACAGAGATGTGGGAGGTGGTCTGTGTACCACTTAAATCTCACGATGCCATTCCTGTGTACCCCAGCTATATCATAGCAGATATGTTTGAAAATACAGTGACTTTTAAAGGAGAGTGCACAATTCAGGAAAGTCCATTTTTATGGGAGAGAAATACTGGTAGAGTTGAGTTATATCTGTAAACGTAAGTGTAGCTATTTACAGCCTAATGATAAAAGGAATTGAAAGTCTGTTAATGATTTCTTCATGAAATACATGGGAAAATTGCAGAACGAAGTCTCCTTCCTTTGTACCTTTGCGATGTCGAGGAACTGAATGATGTTGCAGTCGCGCTTACCCTCTTCGTGTGCATCGTATCTACCACCATGTGTGGTACTATTGTAAGCTGTGCTTCACTCAAACCAACTACACTGACTTTTCCCAAGTCCTCATGTACTACTGCACCAAAGTTCTTTTGGTATCTGCATCAAGAAGTTACTTTTAGAGCTAAGTGAAACAGCTATAAAAGTTTGTTCAACCTGTGTTAAAACTTGGCATGAAATTTCTTACCATAGGAGAATATAAATTTCTTACAACATCCGATTTAACACTTTTTTCCCCCCCCCTCCTCTTTGGTGTTTGCAGAGCTTGGCAACTTACAGTATAATATGTGGAGTTATAACAGGCATCTTAGGCCACATGTGTGTGTTTGCATTTCTAAAACGCTTGAAGTGATGGAACCAATTTATATAATACATAATGCGTGGAAAAAGCACATAGTGAATATGAAAAGAGCAAGGCTTGAGACTCTGAAAGAATGGGGAGCCACAGGCCAATAACTAGCTTAACATGTGGAAATGTGCACTGAAAAGGATGGATTGAGCAAGTGAAGATGGGATTATAGCATGATATGTTACAGCTGGTTCAGGAGAAGGATTGGCATTGAAGCTAAGCCTGATTCTTCAAAGCCTGCCAGTGGTTAGAGAAATGGAAGCAGAACTTTTTTGCTGAAGTTTATATATGGATTTTTTTGCAGCCTATTTATGCAATTTAGGAGATGTGGTGTTTGGGGAGAGGAGGTGTTTTTGCTTCTCATTCCAGTATCGCTGTATCCCTTCACCCCCCCCCCCCCCCCCCAAGTGGTTTTATTTATGAGCATAGCTTCTTACATGGAAATTAATATAATAAGGTGAGAATTGTTAGAACTGTATATATGCTGTTGGAGGACTGTGTTGTTTTTTGGAATAGTGGTATAATGATAATGCGCTCTCACTTTCTGATACACTGAAGGCTTTAGTTTGAGTAGGAGTAAAATCAAGTGTAAGCTGTAGCCATAATTCAGAACAGATGTAGGTCCTAGTCCCGCGCTGAAATCTGAGCGGGAGGAAGTGTGCATCCCCGAGGGCATTTGTTTGGGACGCGAGTCTTGAAGATGGAGGCTGAAAAAGCAGAGGGCCGCGGCTGGATTCCTGTCTCCTCTCTACCCCTCTGTGTATTAATTTGTAGTCAATTATCTTTACATGCTCAGTGCCCTTTTTCCTGCGCTGACTTTAAAAGTGTCTATTTGTATGAGTGTGGGTGTGAGAGTTGGATTTTGATCATCTTCTCTTTCTGCAGAAGCAACTTTTGATGCCAGATTATCAAAAAACCTTTTTGTGTTCATGCTGAGATACTGTGTCAACATCTTCTGTGAATGAGTATTTTCATAACAAGCCCTGATAATGGCAATAGTAGCTTACCTGTAAACTATGCAATATGTAGGCATGTATCGCTGTAATTAGAACTGGGATTAAAAATATATATGTTTTTGGACGTTCATTTCAAACCATGTGATGAAAGGATGTGAATTTCTTTATTTTGGCCGGGAGTGAGTTTCAACAGTAGTATATTATTCTGAGCTTCAAAACAGAGATGTTTAAAAAGAGCTTCATTGTAAATTGGAAACAATGCTTTCCTATTGAGTATATAATTGGACTATTTCAAAATAATTATTTCCTTGCTTGTATTCTTAAATTGCCATTTTCAGGTTCTGTTTCTTATTCTTTATGGAATGATTTTTAAAATTTTTTTTCAAAGCAAGAGTTTTATCATCTTTTTATCCAGACTTATGAAGTATGATTGCATTTTTAATTTTAAAGAAGACACTGGCTATTGGAAACCTAATAATGAGTTGAAATTAGTTTCAGCTTTTAAATGAGCCCTCAAATTGCCAGACAGCTTCTGATTTTTTTTTTCCTAATTACCTTCTTTCTTTGTATAAGTATGCTTCTCTTGCCCACTACGTATTAAAGATGAAACAGAAAATAAAAGACTAATCTGTTAAGCCCTGATCTTGAAAGATGAGCTTGTGTTCTTATGGGAGAAAGGCCTCGGTGGTCACAGCAAGAAAGCCAGCGCCGGTGACTCAGTATTGTCTACATCAGATACTTGAAAATTATAACCTGTATCCCAAAGAAATCGTGAGACTGCCTTACAAGCCGAAGTATTTAAGGTAGGAGTGTATAATATCTGAGACAAAATTCTTTTCTGTTTTTCTCTTACTTTTCTTAGCATATTTTAAAGTTGTTTGGGTTTTTTTGCAATCATGGGTCTGAAATACAAAAGTATTAAAGAAAGCACATGACTCCATGAGATGTAATTGAAAGAAAAATGATCCATTATTGTGACAAAATTGCTGGAGTAGTCAGAATTTGATGACTTTTTTGCATTTGGCATGATTTGTCTTTTTAAAAAAAAAAAAGGGGGGGGTGGAAACCCTACTAACTTTAAAATCTTGACGGGTAGGAGCTGCAACAGTCACTTACCAGACAAGGCTTAAAATTAGAAAAGTGTGTTTCTTTTAATTGGCAGTCTCTCCCTAACCTCAGTCTCATAAATTAACTGTTCTTAAGTACTAATGACCTGGGAAAGGCATATGTTGTATCCAGCTGTTAAATGTTTTTTTAATGCTTCCTTATTTTATAGCGACAGTTAATTCCACGGTACTGCCTGAAACCATTTGGGGAGGGGGGGAATTCCTAATGCTGTCCTGAAATGACAAACAAAACAGTGATAATATGCAAAAGAGGCATGAATATGTAATATTAGTTCCTAATTTTGTAACTAGTTCTAGTACCTCTAGGTTAGAATTGGCTGATGTGAGCGTTGCAGCCAGATGCTTGTGCCAGCCTGCCCTGCCCGCTGCCGCTCCGCTGTGCGGTCCAGCGCTGTTTTCCCTGGATCTGACCTCGGGATTCCTGCTCTGGCCGAGGGGATGTTGAGAGCATCTGCCAGGGCTGGCTTCCCCTCGCAGCATGTGACGGTAACTAGGTCACGGTCTCTGCATCTGATCGCCAGTCATTGCTCTGAATTAGGTCCTTGTTCTTAACCCAAATGTTGAGAGCTAAAGCACTCATGTATCTTCCAGATCTCTTAGGAGACTTTTGGCGCTCTGTTACGCTGCCTTTTCCCTAAACAGCAGAAGGAAGAGTGTTTTTGTTTTGTTTTTTCTATAATACCTTCTTATTTTAGAAGTTAAGAGCAGGAGATGATATAGTAGTTTTGTTGACAGTAGCACAGTCAAATGATGGCAAGTCTGGATTAGTGATATGCTCGATGGGCCAGGTTTTCCTTCCTTCTAGACATTTGTGGTTCAAGCTACGATATGCTTTTGGAGGTATTGGACACCTCTGGAAGTTATGTAGCTAGCAAAGGTCTAAGATGCCTCCTTTTTAAGTAGACGGGGTGGGTGGATAAAGGATACGATTTTAAGCAGATTTTGCTGACCAGGAAGAACTGCATTGCACATGTCTGCTCTCACATGAGACAGAACAGAAGCAATGGAAAAAAAGATGCAAGATCACTTGCCAGAAGTTTCAAGATGTTATCACATGAGTTGGTGTCACTTGTTGGGCCTTATGATACAGAGAGTTTAATCTTTGAAGCGAGACGATTGTTAGGATTGTGACCAGATTCTCATGCAAGTCAATGAGCGTGGAACAAAACTTGGCCAGTGGGAATTCATGAGAGTACTTGTATTTATTTGTAAACATTATAGTAACATGAGTGGAGTAGTAATGGAAAACAGTTGCCGACTACTAAGAACAGTGATCCATCTGATGTGCATTGACAAGGCTGCTGTTAATAGCTGTCCCCTGGGGTATGCAGTAGATATCTGTAGGATCTTAGAGGGGATGTCTTACTCGATAAATATTCTCATTGCAAAATGACTTGTATTGTTAAATTGATTCTGCCCATTTGTCTCTACAGAGATGAAAACACTAAAATACATTATACTGAAATCATAATAGAATTATTTAAAAAAAATCGGAAGATGCACACTGAAAAAGTGTTCTCTGCATTTAGACACTTTCATTCTTTGGTATGTTATCTTGTAGACTGAAAAGGAAGAAAAAAAAGTTGGAAACCTTTGTTCTAAAGTTTACACTGTGACAGATTGCAGCCGTAGCAGGTTTTAAATAACTTTATATCATTGGCTTCTGTTTTTATAACTGTCTTAACCTCACTGTACAAATTGTGCCATGAATAAATGCACAGGTATGTTTTTAGATTGCATGATATTCTCATTGTACATTTGACGTTTTCATGATTCTGGGCATTCTTTTAGTTTGTCTTTTCTATACTGCTATCTCTGTCAGAAAACAGTCATGAAATGATTTATTTCTACTCCATATGGAAGTGCTTCATTCAGAAGGATTATATGAGGGTTTTAGTGCTGACTTCATTAGCTGTGATCCTATTTTTTTTCAGATCCTAGCTGGGAGAACCAGTAAAATAATGTTAGAGAATTTTTGTACATGTGTGTGAAACTATGTAATTTTAGTTTTGCAGCTACAATGAGTGCAAAAGCAAGAAAATAATTTTTTTCGTTAATCTACTTAGTCTTATTACACAAGAGAACAAAGAATTTAGAATAGAAATTTTTAAAGCTTTGTACTGTGGGGAGCACTGGGAATGAATGTCATGTCCAGTACTTAGCCATCCCTTCCAGACAGCATTGTATGTAGCGAGAAATACAATGCAGCTGGAACAGCAGAGAAGAGTTCTTGCCACATTTTGCATCTCTCCTAGGAAGGAAAAAAAAATGCTCTCATTTTAGGGTGCTGGAAGTAGAATGGAGACTGGTTCTGTTATGGAAACAAATCATTTTGCCCTTCCTGTAACAGGTTGTTGTTTTCACCGCTGTTCTGTGGTTTTTTTTTTTTTTTTCTTGTTTTCCTCTCTCCTTGCCCCCCTTCCAAATACACTGCAGCTGTAGCTGTCACCAGAAGCTCGCTGGTTGATGGTAGGACAGTTCTGTAGTTGTCACTCCTGAAAAGATGCAGAAGAAAGCAGAGCAGGGAGGTTTCACCTCTGCTGAGAAGGGACCTCTAAAGGATCCTCAGACATGGAAATATTCCCCTTCTGCTTCGAGTGGAGGAGAAGCCGAAGTCTGTCCTGCTGAGCTGGGAAAGCTGCATAGTTGTGTGTTTGAAAATAGGAAACGGCTAACTTTTGAATAATCAGGGCCTAATGACCAAGGCTGGATTTAAACTGAAGTTAATACTTATGTATTTATATATTTACTAGCAGTATGGTTTAAATCATAAGACAACAGATTACTTCTGTCACTAACGCCCGCTTCAGCTGACAGACATCTTGGTCGTGTCACCAGAGAAATCTAGGAGCGATTTGCGTGTAGCCATCACATTGTGCAGGTTGTAGCGGTGGTTTCTTCAGGTTGGGTGCGGGTACTTGCACGGTTGGCAGAAATACTGGCAGCAGTCTTCAGGCCTGGATCCATCAAGATATGCACATATTCCTAACTTTAGTGCCAACTGAAGTAGCTCAGCCTCTCACAGAGTTGGGATTTTAGCCTGCAGCTTGCTCCAAGGTATTGACCGTTGGGTTAGTCAATTTTTGGGGAGTTTCCTTGAACGTATGCTGAACAGCATTGCTGGGACAGCCGTGCCACTGGCCAAAATAACGTTGCTGTTGTCAGTATTGGACCTCTCATCAACCTCATCTTATACAAGATGGTTCAACTGTTTGCTTAAATAAAATATTCTTGGCGGTTATGACTGCATTTGGAATTGCTTTTGCAAACCATGTTAGGAACAGTGACCCATTTACCCAGGAACAGGGCAGCAAAGTCTGACTGAAATGGAGCAATGTATCCATGAGGGACCGGGCGCAAAGGCTGACAGCTCCAGGCAGACATCTAAGCTATGTCTGCCCGTTTTAGCAACTACAAGAAAAGATTTGTTTGGGCATCTGTTTAAAAGGGTGTTTGATTCAAGAAGTTATTTGTTAAGTGGTGCATTTTGAATTGGAGGAGCAGGCTTCTAAAGTGGCATTATACCAAACACTACTGAATCATAGGTCTGTGTGAAGTATTTGCTTTGAGAGGATCTTTCCCTACTGACAGTAATCCGGTTTTAAACCTCTGAAACTTCTGTGAAATTGCAGCAATTTTACTGAGTTTTGTAGAATAAAATTTCGTATCAGGAGGGAGCCAGGAGGCTGTGGATGCTTATTGGCCATGATATTAACTTGCATTTAGCTTCAATGAGAAAAGCTCTTAAGCAGTGCTTAATTTCTAGCACAGTAATCCTTGTGGCTGTCAGTGAAACTATTCTCATGCTTACTCTTCAGTACACCTTGTGTTGTATGGATTTGGGTATTGCACAGTCCTTTACAAACTGTTTTATATGCTGCCATGACGCATCATCTATAATTGGATATTAAAAATAGAAATTCTGATATGTAACTGGTTATAAAAAAAAAAATAGACTGCTGCTTTTTGATTCATCGTAGTTTTGAGGCTTAGGTGAACAAACGCTTGTTATTGGCACAGAAATACGAGGCTAGAAGTTCAATCACCAGCTGAATGAGAACACCAGAGCTAGAGCCGGTGTCCGTTCTTCTGTACCCAGTGGCCACCCAAGCCAGAATCTGTTCTCTGCTGCCTTTAAAAATGTCTGGCAATCCGGTCTTTGTCTCATTTCAGCTGGGCAAAATCTTGTTCAACCTAGGCCAGGCCTTAGCTCTGTTGTTTTCGGCTGTCTGGTCTCCTGTACAGGTGTCACTAAAATAGTGTGTCCCTTGAAACCAAAGGAGAATCTTGTTTGCTAATGTTTACGCTGCTTCTTCAGGTCACAGCGTCTTTCCGCAGAAGTCGCTCTCCTGCGTGCTCAAGCCCGGACAGGAGTAGCAAGTTGCATCACGTTCTCGGAACAGAGCTGGAAACACAGTTTTGGTTGCTCTTCTGTATCACTTGCCATAATCAAGTGGCAGGAAGAAAGTGAGCCCCAAAAATGATGATTTATGGTAATGTAAGATTTCCACCAACTCTCTGAGCTTGGATCTTGTCTGGTATGGTGTTGCAAAGGTACTGGAAACCCCGAAGTTAAGTCTTGTAGAATTTGAGTAAGAAGTGTGCTGTATTCTGCTGCTGAATTATAAAGACTTGCCGTAGCATGAGGTAAGCTTTTTTAATTGCCCTATGTCAAAGGGAATTCAGAGAACTGACCTGTGTCACAGTAATTTGTATTAAAGCCATCAGTATGATACATATCTTTCTGAATATCCTTGACAAAGATAAGTTTTGTGTGATGTGACCAGCTTCCTTAAGAAAACTGCTGAATATTCGTTGTGAAACAGTAAGAAAACCACTGATTCCACCCGTTCCTGGGAGTCTAAATTTTAGGTTACTTAAAAATCTGTAAATGTTTGATCTGAATAGGTTATTGCAAACAAATGGAATACTACTGTGCTGTTCCTAGTTATTGCATTTATTCTTCATAGACTTTTTTGCCAATGCTACAGTTTCATAAAGCTTATAAAAATAATTTTGGGTGCAAAAGAAAATATTTTTAGAAGAGTATGTAAAACAAATCAATTCTAAGAATACTTAAAGGTAGAACTGAGCATTCCTCAAGGAATGCCCCTACGCTTTGTCAGCATCGAGTATAACAGTGCTTCTGAATAAAAATAAGTATTACATTGACAGCAGTGATTGCTTAAGTCTGTTTAAACTAATGAGGCCACTTGAAGAATAAATCTGATTTTTCTTTTTTTTTGTGTGTGTGTGTGTGTGTGTGTGTGGGACCTAGACAGTAAGCACTGTGCTTCAGTCTGTGCAATTGTCCTCCAAATCAAATTGCTTAATGGCAGAAATTACTAATAGCTATAGAGTAGCTCAAATAAAGCCCTTCAAAATACTCTCCAGTGCTTCTTTGCATGGAATTTTTATATATAACTCCCAATAATTTATTCTTTCTGTGGTTAGCTTAGTTTTCAGCATGGTCTTGACCACACTGTAAAGCAGTATAAATAGAGCTTTTTGCCTCATCCAGCCAGTTACCACCTCTGAATAGCTGAAAGTCTTTGAGGAGCCGTATGCTGCTTGGCCATGTAAATAAAGAATATATCTGGTGGCGTCCTGAGCTCCTGCGTGCTCTTGCCTTCTGAGGTCAACATCAGCCTGTCTTCTGATAACATTTGGCTATCCTACCTGTTAGAAAGATGTAAAAACTCAGCTGGGTCAGAAAGATCTCTATAGGCAATAATAATTTTGTTTTTCTTTTTGAAGATTTTTTTTTTCCAGTGTAGAAGGGTCAAAGCTAAAGGAATAAAAATTGACAAATGTTGTGGTTTTTATGAAGTTTTGGTTGTGCTGAATTAAGAATCCTTTTACAATTATAGTAAGAAGTGTTAAGATTCACTGAGCTGATGCATTATGTATAGTAGACTATTTTTTAATCTCCTGAGAAATCTGTATGATATGAGGTATATAACTTAAGGAGAAGAGATTGAGGAGGGAAAAGGAGGGAAGACGGCGTCCCCACCCCTCCAGATACGCGATTTGAGACTGCTAGGTGTAGTATTGTGTGGTTAAGAGTAGTGCACATTGTGGCAAAAAATGGAGAGAGGAAATGGTGTTTTGTGGGTGCCAGCCTGTGGCTCCTACTGTACTGCTGTAATCATTGGACTTAGGTGCTTCTGCCTTACGAATCTATTTCTGGTAGAATTCCCTTGCAGAAAATAGATTTAAGTCCATCTCTGCCTGAGGATGCTTGTTGAAGCACTTCTATAAGGCCAGTCCATGCTGTGAGATGTTAACCATAACTAGATATGATAGCTGTTTAGTACACATTTTATTTCTACTTTTTGTCTATAATTAACAGAATTATTTTCAGAATTAAAGAAGGAATAACGGGCTGATGGCAGCTGTGAGTCTACCAAACAAAGAAGTTGAGCCTTGAAATACTACCAGGTAAAGCCAATAGAAATTTCAGTGCTGCCAACCAAATGGGGATTCATACAAAGATCCAAAGGCTGGAGGGTTTTTGGTTTCGTTTTTTGTCTTGTACCTACAAGCTAGAGAGCACCTATGAGCTATAGGAAATTCTTATTAATCTCTTGGTCTTGTTTGTTTGGGTCTCCTGCCCCTGCTTCTCTCTGTGTTGCAGGAAGCCAGCTGCAACAAAACTTGGTCTCTTTGGGAATTTTTGATTTGCTCGAAGGAGGTTCCTTAGCTGCCCTCTTCAGGAACTGCATATGTAGCAGCTGAAGCTAAATGGAGATTCTCTTCTCTTTTGAAGAGAAACTCTGCTTTGATAGTCTGCTAAAGGTTTATTGCAGTTGTCCCCTTCAGTGCAAAGTTAAGGGAATTTTGCTTTTATTGTGGTAATGGTAGTAAAGGTGCTATGTGTCATTCTGCTTCTGTGCAGTTCTTCAAGAAGAATTATTTAAATTATAGGCATGATATTCATTTGACTGGGGAGCTACATAAAAGATAGGAGGATGGAGTAGAAGCATGAGTAGGCTATCATGCTCGTGAATGGCTGTGTTCAAAGCATCAGATGGAATTTGTTGGAGCAACTGTCAGTAAAAACTAATTAATCAAAAACTCTTAAACATACCCTTTTTATTTTGGTGTCTGTTAGAATCCTGTGAATGTGGCATTAGCTGATTCTTGGAATTAATGACTAACCTGACGTGAAAACTTTGTACCATTGACCCTTGAAATTCAGTTATTGTTATGATTGGCTTCTTGTATAATTTAAATCAAATACGGATCTTTAGTTATTCTAAGACTTCGTGTTTTTCAGAACTTCTGGAAATTGAAGTGTGGGGGTAGGGGTATTTTGCATGTCTTAATGATTAGAGAGCAATGCGAAAGCCAACAGTTTGTCCAAAAGCTCATCTTTGCGTGTGTGTGTTTAAAAAAAAAAAAAAAAAAAAAAAAAAAAAAAAAAAGTTTTTTTTTTTTTTTTTTTTTTTTGAAACTGGAGGTTAAATTCTAAATCTGTTGAGGTAAATGATCAAACTCCTGTCAACTTCAACAAAGCTGAGACTTCACCATAGAATATTCTGTGTTTTGGATGTCATGCTTGTGTGTTGAATTAGAGGGAAAGAAGAAATTAACTCTAGAAGCTTAGCTCATCATCTTGCCTGAATTTAATATGTATACATGCATATACAGACATATATGTATATATACACGTATGTATGTGTGCATATATATACATATAGGTTATATTTACAAAGGAGCACAATCTTTTCACAGCAGTTTGCCACCTATTATGTGTATCATGGTACATAAAGGTGAACCCCAGCTCTGTATTTAATTTATTGTTGATGTGAAGTTGACACTTAAGTATCATAAAACACTTTATACTTTTCAGAATACAGGATACATTCATTTATGAAGAGTACAGTTTGCCTCCAACACTTCCATTCTTCTGCTTCAGAGCCTCTAATACTAATTTCTAAAGCTTTTCATTAAATTTTCTGACTTGCTCAGCAGTGGTCAATAAATGATGTGAGTGTTGTATCAAAAAAGCAGGTTCTAGCTAAGCCCCTGGAGAGATGTAAGCTGATTGGATTCTGGTCATGACTGTAATTGCAGTGGGAGTGACGAGCCCTGCAGTCTGCTTGATCCATCGCTGCGCTTTTGATAGAAGATGGGGCTTGATAGAAGATGGGGCATACTAAATAAGGTTTCGGCTACTGTAATTTTTTTAACGTTTATAAAAACTATTGCAGTCTTCTCTTTGTGCGAGCTGGTGATGCAGAAGTACTTGATTCTTCCTCCTCTCTGGAGCTGCTCATTGAATGGTTGGGGTGTTCCTCTGCCAGCCTGGTTCCCGTGTGCTCATGGAAACTGGGATGCTGACGCCATTGAGAATAAGGTTAGGGTGTATAGCAGCAAGTGACAGTGCTTTTTATTTTAGGGCAGTTCATGTTTGAATGAGCTTCTAGGACTCCTGGTTCTCTGCAGAGCATTAGAACAAGAGGGTTGGTTACTACTACCTCAATCCACTCGGTGTATATACCCTCTTTTTAAGGACTCCCATCTCCTTCCAGAAGAGAAGAATGTAGTATGATCTATTATCATCTAACGCTTATGTCAGTCCTCTGTTTAAATTAGCTTTTTTCTTTCTTTCTCTTTTTTTTTTTCTTTTAGGCATTAATTGTCATGCTAGCTGTCTCCTTGTAATAATTGAGTCTGCTTCACAGGGAAAGGGAGATGATCACTGTGGAATGTGTTTCAAAGATTAAAAAAGAAGCCATTTGTAAAATTGCACTGTCAAGGAAAATACTGGTCAAATTCAAGTAATGTTTTTGACTCTTGTATGTACTGTTTTACATAAAGGTAGTTGGCTAAAAAGCAACAAGACCTGGAAGATTTTATAGTGCAGGGGATGAAACTCTAGTTTCCATCTCCAATGTATAAGAGCTAGGACAAATGAGGTGCAATTCTGATCTTATTGGAGTCAGTGGTTGCTTTCCTGTTAGCTCGGATAAGGTACGATTCATATGTAGTTGAATGCTCTGGAATCAACATGTACGTAATGGTAAGTGCCTTATCAGAAAGACATTTAAGCATAAGGGAACTTCTCATTAAGTGTTTTCCTAAATGGGATCTAGGCAGTCCATGGATTTTTGGATGAGGGTGATAGTGAAATTTTCAAGGCCCATGAAGAAGTGTTTTTGTACATAGTGATCTCTGCTTTTGCAAAATGCAATCCATCCAAAGAACTTAAACAAAACGAGAAAAACCTCTGCTAATCGTGCAGCTATTTTAACTAGATCATATTATTTGAAGCCATCAGCTTGTAAAATTGAGACACCAAAAGCCACCCATCATATAATTTTCTAATTGTCTATTTAAAAAAAACCCTCTGAATTTCAGTCTTTGTAGTATTGATGTACTTATGTTTCTTGTTTCATGTGTGTAAGTTCATATATGTAATAAACTCTAAATCGAACGGGACAAAAGTTTAAAAAAATGAGACAAGTAAATAGATTCTTTTTTAATTTTTCTTTCTCTAGATCTAGCTGTTTATATAATAATCTGTTGGGTTAAATAACGTCACCAGCCTGCAGATGCAGAAGAAGTAGTAATCACTGTAATTGCGTTATCTTAAAGAAGATGGATTTAGCCTTACCTCATGAGTGTGTCATTGATAGGACAATGCTGTTTAGGGTTGTCAGGAGAATCAATATTGAAATACTGTTGCACTGGTCACTAATATCATCAGTAGAAGTAGATGCTTTCTGATCGGTGGTGATGTAAGGGGATACGTGACTTGCAGAGAAAGGAGTACTGTGAAGTATAACGTACCTTTTCTTGAAAGATTGGGCAATGGAGAGATACTTTGAATAATTGAATGCGCTATCTGAGGGTAGAGGTCTAGGGAGGGAGGGATGAAGTTGACATTTTACAGTTACACTGTGACATACATTTTTCATAAATCCTCAGTTGTAGCTTAATGAAGTGTTTTATTTTGGACACTGGCGTTGCTGTTCTGTGTGTGCTGACAGCTCATTACGTGCTTATTGTGGTAGGTGATGGGATGGGTGTTGAAAGCCCTGGATTCAACAGGGAGAGTGTTTGGTCTTGCCTTATGATATAATGTTGGCTCTGGTGCTTACTTCAAAGTTTCAGAATTGCATCAATTTACTGTCCCGCTGGACTTGATTTTGTCTGGTGTTAGTCGTGCCAACTAATGCAAATTGTAACTGGGTGACAGGTTGCTGGAGCCAGAAATACCTCCCAAGTTTCCATTCTGCCACTGAGAGCTTAAGGTGTAAAAAATTTATGGCTGACTTGCCCAACTTGTGCCATCGTGGGGTGTTCAGTTATGGATCTATGAGGCTAGCGTGATGTTTTTCATTTTCTGGACTTGCATGCTGTTTTTCATTTCAGTGCAGTTTCAAAGCGTAGTGTTGTGGAAATGGTGTGTCCCCTATCTCTTAAACGTTGTTGAACTGCTGCTGAGAAGCCTCGAGGTGGGGGGGAGGGAAAAAGCCAACCGAACTGAGCTGATGAAGTCTGTGCTGCATTCTGCCACCGGTTCACAGGGGTAATGAGGACTTCACGTAATTCCAGCTTATTCTAATGAATATAGCTTTCTGTGTGGTCAACAAAATTATACTTGATTTTTCCACTGAGGTAGTTCTGTGGGTTTTGCATGTTTTGAGGTTACTTGTGTTTTGTGATAATTTGTTGGAAACTTTAGCAGAATGTGCAAAAATAAATATGCAGGTAGACATCGCTAGCCATTAGAAATAATTGAAAAAGTGTTTGCAGATAACCATTGTATGCGTGCTTTTCCTTAAAGTTCTTTATTATATAATTCCCATGAGAAGAATGCTGGGGGACAAAATGTGGTGTAGAAAGTTTTACCAAAATTATTACTACTTCCTTATAAGTAATGCAGTTGCCATTCTCCATTCTAGGTAGTCTTTTTGTTTAGTCACAGCATCATTTGCATCAGTGCTTAGGTAAACTGTTAATGGTGAGGGGAAAAAGTACAAAAACAGTTACCGTGGTAGTCACTTATGGCACCCTGTTCTTCAGTCCAATAAAATTAATGGTTTAACTTCTCAGTCATGGAGTTGTTAACATGCAGATCTTTTTTCACTGTTAGTAAAGCTGGGTTTCCTAGAGACAGTCACCTTTTATTTAATTTTTCCTTTCTGATTCCAAGTTCCTGCTTAATCCATGCTGTCCTGCATTCTTTCAAAAATACAGTACATATACATTTATGTATAAATACAATCCAGTTAATAGGGGTCAGAATTTGTCACCTCACGTTGCTTGGAGCGGCATCTAACGCAGTTTCTTTACAGCACGTGGCCCTGCTTGCTTCAGCTTGAGAATTTAGCTACAGTGGGGCTGTGCTAACAGCTTGAAGGTGATGGGGCCTCATCTTTTCCAAGGGCTATTCACCAAGCATGGTCCCGTTCCCCAGAAACTGGGGGCAAAGTGACAAGGCTGAGATGAGTTTTGATGTTTTAAAATTTATTTTTGAGAGAGAAGAAAAGCGAAGTAAGGCAATATATAATGTGTAAAACGTGTATAACTGTAGAAATAGAAAGATAACTAACAAACATTTTTATTACTCAGTTTTAATTTTATCCTAAAAGCAAAAATCAGAGGCTGATGAGAAGTTCCAGTTTCTTTGAAGAAAGGCTGACTTGGATCAACTGTCGTTCTCCTGTATTATTTTTCCCAGTGTTGCCATTGCTGCTAATCTTGCCTGTCGCTGCTTTCCCAGATGTCTCTTAAATCTCCTGGCTTTTTTCAGGTTTGCTGAAACTGAGGGTTAGACTAATATCCTTTTCCCTGAGGTATACTTCTGACTGTTTGCTTCTGCTGGAGGGAAGAGGTGAGAGATGCAGCCTACTTAATGTATTTACTTGAAGTTTTTCTCCTTGATGATTAGTGCTTGAGCTTACTAAAAGTGCGAATCCCAAACTCCCTTTAAAATATAACTCAGCCTAAGTAGTGGTTAACTGCTTCAAACTTTTCTGTCAGTGATGGAAACCTAAAAGACCTGATGTGTTATGGCATGAATGTCCACTTTCTCCTACAGATGGGCTTGATGGGATAGTTTGCTATACAAGCAGGAGGTTATTAAAACATATATTTAAAAAGTGGTGAAATGGTTTTAAATTACTTTTAAAGCATTTCTTATTTAGAGGTGAGCTATCTTTTTTTTTTTTTTTTATGTACCTATCAAGCTGTTTGTAAGCCTAGCTGGATGCATGATTCTTTGGGCTAAGAGCTTACCTATTTATTTTGCATCCAGATGAAAAGATTGCTATTGATCTTTATTAAAAGATAAACTGTGTGACTCTGACATGCCAGTTAAATTTTTTTAGGCGTGTTTCCTGCTCTTAAGAGTGCTGTCCACGAATACACAAATAGGAAAAGAGACTGGTAATGGAAATGGGAATGTAAGACTACGTGGCTACATATCGACTAGAGCCGAAAACTAAAAAGTCCGATTTTTCATGTGTTTCTTCAGATTCGTTTGTCTGTAAAAATAGACTTTTGACACAAGAACCTGAACTGAGCAGTTCAGCTGACTGAAGCAGGTCTGAAAGTTTGCAATGAAGCAAACAGACCCTTGCCCATATCACACTTTTTTGCCCTTCCAACCTTTTTAAAATGTCATAATGCTCAGAACAACCATGTGATAAACTGCCGTGTGATTAAATTCACTGGTTCACCTGTTTGTTTTATGCGAGTGCACAATATTTATCAGCTTATGTATTCAGTGTAGGTTTTTGAAAGACTTGCAAGTGGGTCGCGGTATTTGCTTTACAGATGGATAAGGAGAGGGGTAGGGGAGAAGGTGTGGGTGAAAAAATATGCTGAAGACCAGCCAAGAATTATGAAAACCACAACTTATTGTATGCCTGTGGTCACAGGCAAGTCCTTCAGTCCTTTTTCAGTCTCAGTTGCTATCTAAAAAAGCAGTACTTGGAGAATAATATTTCTCTTCCACACAGTCTGATTTGGGGAAAAATGATGTTGACAAATGACTCATTCTGATAGTGTGGAAATGCAGAAGGCGTGTGGCAAATTGCAATGACGTCCTTTTTGATTGTGGGTGGAGGAAAGGAAAAGAGCATCCTTGGTGCAAAGCGTTTCCATTCGGCTGCATTTTTATAGAACTACAAGACAAAAACAAGGCGCGAATGTCTCCAGGATTGTTCTTCCTGCTGAATAATCAGGATGCGATTGAAAGACAAAACAGTCTTTTAGCTGTATTTCTCCTTATAACAAGGGTTGGGAGGAGAGAAGACAACCCAGATCTTGTGCTCTTGAGGTCAGTAGTAGTATAACATCAGAGAGCTCAGTGTTTATTTGCTTCAGGTGGAGCAGTATTAGTGGAAGCAAAAGGAAGGATGTTAATTAACTAAGAGATGTGAGTACTTGCTTAAGTGGAAGGTGGCAGTGTTGATTTGAGAAAACTTACTGAGGAAACTGGTGTGTTTGGGGCTAGGGAATGTTTTGCAAAACCAGTGAAGGAGACATGGGAGGCTGGGCTTTGGAGAGAGTGACTGACAGCGTGTGGCACATAAATGTTGGAGTAGATTTTCAGTGTCTCTGTTTTCCAGCCAACTGTCTGCACCTGTAGGGATGCCCTGTGTCAGCACGTTCCTGGCAGCCAGAGGCTCAAAGGGGCTGTAAAAGTTGTGCTCTGCATTCAGTCAGGGTAACTGCTCCGAAAACTGCATTCCAGTGGAAATGCACAGGTCAGTATAGTTGCTGATTTTTAACTTTTTTGTTATAATTTTTTTGCTGTTGAATTTGATTCTGCTGATTTCTCTTATTTACAAAAAAACAAAATTGCTCAAAATCAGTTGTGTGCTAAGACTCAGCAATATTAACACTGACAAAAGAAAACACTTTTTTTTCCTGTAGCTGAGACTTTCTTGCGTGTTGGTTATTGTTGGGTTTTTGCAGGGGAAAAAATAGAAGGCTGTGAAATTCTGTCTTCGTGCCCATTTAATGGGAACTGTCCACTTTAAGAGTCATGAATAAATGGAACACACACAATGTTTTTACATGTAATTACATCATTTGAGTTTTAGCATCTGCCTCCTTTTTAATTTGGCAAATTACAATTGATACAAATTGTTATGACAATGACAGTAATTGCAGATTGATAAATTAAAGGAACAAAGATGCTGAAACTAATTTGATCACTTCCCTAAATCATCTCAGGCTGCAGTTGTACTGAAACATTGCCATTTCTTGATTTTTGTGCAAGTTCTTTGTCACTTCCCTGCTGCTTTTCAATATTCTGATTTGAGCCCGTTACTATCTTAGCATGACATTTGGCCTGGAGTTCTCAGCTAGGAATGAGAAAAGCTACCACTGTTCACTTCTGTGCAAAATAGTTGGGCAGAACCTTTCTGTATCTGGCAATTGTTGTTCTCACCTTTCAAAGAGCAATTTCTTTGATTTGGAGAATATTTGACCATCAGAAGAAAGCTGCAAGCAATACAGTTTGCCTTTATAGGGGGTGTATGTAGTTTTGTTGGGGTGTGTGTGTGTGCATGTGTGTGTCTTTTCATTGTTAGCTTTTGAGGATGGTCTCATTCACTTTTTGGTACACTGCGGGATCCCTTGTTGAACTAGTTAGTTCCATTCTGACTTAGGGCAGACTTTCCAATATTGAAAAACTGATAATACCTAGTAAAACACTTGTCTTTAGAGAGCGCATCTCATGTTATAACACTTCTCTCTAGAACTGTATAATGAAAAACAAAGTTCCTGCTTTCCCATGTGAGATATGTGGTGGTCTTTTCTACTGGAAATTCTCCATTGCTGCTTCTCAACTCAAAGCTAAAGGAAGATGCTTAAAATTTGAGGATAGAAAATGTGTCCATCAGGTGGATGCACCCCATACAACTCCAGGCCTTGTTTTTTCTTATATTTAAGCATACTTGCCAACTAGCCAAAAGAAAAAAAAAAAAAAAAAGAGGCAACCCTTCAGAAATCCAAGAATGACTCGCGAGGTTGCTCAGTGGAGAGGTCAATGAAAGCACATCCCAAAGGATTTCTTAGATATTAGGATGCTTCCCCATTTGTTTTCTCCTATCAGAGGACCCGCAAGAAGGATTTCACTGCAATTTGGGTGTATTGTTCCTGGCAAGTTTCATCTGGAATTTGTACTTCTCAATTCTTGAGCGTGTGTCAAAACTTTAAGCTCTGTTGTATCCTGAAATACTGTGACACTAACGCAAGTAACTGAAGATACTTCAAGTAGCCAAGAGAAGAAGAATTGCTTCTCTGTTTAAGAGGATGTTTTTTGTGTGTTTTTTTTTTTCCTAGCATTCAAAGATTTCACTGAAAGAATAAGTATTTGAACTTAGCTCTGTACACCGTTCTGCCAACTGTTGAGTTTATTGATGTGTTCTCTAATTTTGACCCAGAAAATTCAATATATCGAGCTGATGCAATTACAGGTTCACAGATGTACATGGGGGGTGCATGTATCAAAATAATAACTGGGTTCTTATTTAGGACCATTATGTTTTCTACAAAAAGAGATATCTGTAATGAAGGATGACATTAATGAAAGTAGGGGAAAAACTCCATGCTAAATGTTTGGTTATTGTATGGTAGTGTTTTATATTGTAGTAGGTATTAATATATTAAATTGAATATTAAGGTTTCATTTTCAAGTTTAGACAAAGACCATTCTGGTTAGGATTTTTTCTGTTCTATCTGAATACTGGGTATTAACAAAAAGTATGTGTGTTTGTGGCTGGCAATTTTTGTGGGCATGCTTCTAGATTTTTGGCAGGCCTTTTCAGGTTACATAAGCATCACAGAGTTTTAATACATTTTCTGAACTCCCATGGCCAATTTGTCAGAGATTGTCTGCAAAAATCAGTGGCGTTATTCCAGAATAATGCAATACAGAAAAATCTTGTATATAATTGGCAAAATAGGGCATAGAAAATACCATACAGCAGATTCTGTGAGTCAGAAAAATAACTTGTTTGCAGGATATCTTGGATAGAAATAGTTCCATCCAAAATCAGTGCAGTTCTACTAGATTTTTCTCAGAGTAAGAGGAGGATTTTGCCCCTTATCCCATTAGGTTGGCCTCTTTCGTCCATCATAATACCTAGTATTTCTTTAACTTTTCACAGACAGCTTGACAAAGTATACAGCAGTACAATGACTTTTCAATAGAAAGGTGCTTTTTGATGCAACTAAGTACTTAAAATAACAGTTTAATACAGTTACCTTTATACATAGTGGTTTGTTATTCCAAGCTACTAAAAATAAATTTGGGAGAAATAAGGTGTGGTTGTCCATTGAAATATCATCCTTATTTATTAAATCTGATTACGTTAAACATTGTGATAACAACTGAAGAAATTAGAAGGCTCTTTGCCTTTAATATTGCATGCCTGTGTGTGTGCGTGAGCACATCTTTGCAGAGGGATGATGGTGGCAGTGCGATTTAGAAATAGAGCTGGGACACAAACACTTCCACAACTCATTTGGAAACTCTCACGCTAGTTTTTAAATGAGCTAATTTAGACACTACTGACAAGATTGCTTCAGCTGTATCAGCCTGACTTTGGGCTGTAAACCTGTCTGAGCAGCTGGTTGAATACTTAAATTGGCCTGAAGTCCCGGTGTTTGGACTACTGTTGAAATCCAGTCCTGTGTGATGTATGCTGTAGTAACTTCCATTCAACAGTGAAGATAAACTTGGAAAATCAGACCCTAAAGGATCTGTGTTTTTTCCCTTTGTATGTTTGCTGTTTTTCTGGCGTTTCGAAGGAAAGGCTTGTCAGTGTGGAGATCTGCATCGCAACAGATGCAGGTTTTCAGCAAGAGGTCTGGTTGCTTTATTATTAGGGCAAGTATTCTGAGAAAAGGATCTGTTGCAGTATGCTCTTTTATAGAAGATTTAGGTACTGCTCTTGCCAATTTGATAAGCAATAATTAGCTGGACAAGAGGCTAAAAGCCCCATTTTATGGAGGATGTGTTTGAGTTCGTATGGCTTTTGAAAACCTCTTTGGAAAAAGAGCTAAATTGTTACTTTCTTCGGATTTCTGACGCTACCCGCATCCCTGTGAAAACTGCAATAATAATCTGTGCTTTTTGATAGCTTCTTTTACTTTCTTGTTAATAAAGAAAAACCTTCAACTCTGCTTTCAGTGGGGAAATAAATGTACCAAGCTAATCAACAGGCTGACCTTTGCAGCAGCTGGGCAACAAATGCCTGCAAAAACATTGCTGGTTTTATTCTATCCCTCCTGAACTTTTTTTCATGAATTATTTTTATTTCCAGTAAATTATATATAAACTAGAGGACAGCAAGCACTTGTTTAAAGAGGGCTAGGATCACTTGCCTTTGATCACATAGTGTCTTGTTGATGAGAGCCTAATGCCTCAAAGTACTACATGTTCTCTTTTCCTTGTTGGGGGGAGGATGCTTATTAGCCTCCTGTAAGATGAGGGACTGCAAGAGTCAGTAACTGAATGTTGTTTACTGCTAAATAAAAGCATATTTTGGTTCTCTTGTAGTATAGAAAAATCTAATTTAGTGTAGTGTAATATTTCAAAAGAGCCCTTTATGAAAGGGGAGGAAGACACTGCAAGAGGGAGATACTCCATGCAGGAAGCACAGCTTAAAACTATGACATGGAAAATACTGACTGGTTGGGAGAGAGATGTAGTAGGTTGTCCACTGCATTCAGCTAAGAATCAACATAGAGAAGTAGCAAGTGTCTTTCATGGGCATCGAAACAGTGGGTCAATTTATGATTGCTGGAGCAAAGGAGATGGAAATCGTGCTCCTGAGAAATGAGGATTTTCTTGGACTATTTGAGTAGTTTATTTAGGAGACAACTTACAAATAACACAGATGAAATTTCTTGGATATCCATAACTCATAGCTTTTAATACTTTTGTTCTGGTTTGTCTCTATTCTCCCAAGCCCTCATTTAACTTGTAAGACACAGGATGGTCTTTGTAGAATGGAAATCTCTTAATTGCATCAAAAATAGGCAGATGAAATTGGGCTTACCAATAGCAGTCATGAATAACTGGAGAAACACTAAACCCTGCATAAGACTTCCCCTCCCTGCATCCAGATATTGTCAATGTAATAAAAATGTTTCTGGAAACATGTACTTGAGGGGATTTGGCAGCGCCACTCTCCTGGTTGGATTTGTGGCAGGCAGTGGGAATTTCAGCATGTTGACAAGGTTCAGCATCTCAGAGACAGATATTTGCCTAACACCTTTTGAAAAATTGCTCCCTGAGTTTCCTACCTTCAAACTGCTTGTATTCAAGGGCACTTGTGGATAAATATATCTGGACCCCAGGGTTTGCAAGGGTTGTTGTGGTGAGTACCATAAATATGCATTATGAGCTCTGAGGAAAAACTCCAACCATATTTTTTTTATCCATGTTGAAGAAACACCATAGCGAAGCGCTCAAACTACCTATTAACACAAAATTAAAGATGTTTTATTCATAGTGACAGGTCAGCTTGTAAACATGGGTTTACTGTTCTGTTTTATCTTGTTTATTTTGCATCTACACTAATCCTTATCTGCTTGCTATAAACTGACAGCTTTTAGGAAATCATCCATGCAGATTGGACTGTTTTGGATTATTTTGGTAGGGTGCCTTCTGGGACGTGATTTTGGGGAAGTGCGAGGTACCAACAGGTTTAAGCAACATCAGTAGCAATGAATATGATAGCTGTGCTTTTTCTTTTGATGTATTATGTAAAGTATGTGGAACTGTATCAACTCTAGAGTAAAATATTAGGGTAGTCTTGCCTGGACAAGGCTGACATGGGCCCCTTCAGCCTGAGAGTGTACCCGGTAGCACAGCTGGGAATGATTAAATACAGCTCACTGCAGACTCCTTGCTCATCATGTAAGTAAAGTTAAATGTTTTTTGGAGGGGGGGGGGGTTGAGTAAGGGGTAGAGGTGCTGCCTGCCCCTAATTGCTGTCAGCTGTGGGTACAACACAGTGCCTGTTTCCAGCTTGGGTTGTGTGCTTGGCCTGTGCTGCACTCTTAGTTAAACTATAGTTGGTTAACTTAGGTGTTATACCCTGGAGATAGCTGTTGAATAGCGTTGTTCATTTGAAAAAACAAAAAAACAACAAAAAACACCACTGCATAGTCTCTGCTGCTTTTCATTTTGAAATAAGAAAATGATCTTGGCACAGGGCATTTCCTGGGGATTAATGACTGGCTGGGGTTAATGGCCCTTGGCTGCGCTGTGGGCCATCAGCTCCTCCCTGCTGGTCATTAGTCTGCAGGAAATGCCCCGTGCCAAGATCATTACTGTTGTATTTGGGCTCTTTGAGAGCCGGCTTCGGGAACCCGCACCGCTCTAATGTGCGAGAACCTGCTGGCCGCTCCTCCATCGCGGCCCTGCGCATCCACCCCCAGCTCATGTGCAGCTTCCAAACGTTTCACTTAATGGAAAGTGGCTGTAATGCTTTAGGTCCTCAAAAAAATATTTCACTGAGCAACAACTGTGGTAATGCTGAACTTTATATGGGGAAAACAAAAGTTATCTCCAGCAAACAGTGTATGCTTGGGGTAGCCCGTGCCTTTTAACGCAGCCTAGAACAGCAAGTGAGGCGTTGTGCTTGGCGCGGGAGCTTGGAGACGGTCCTGAGATGGTTCCTCTGTGCTTTCTCCTGAAAGGTAGGATTTGTGGGCTTGTGTGCTGCATAAGCTGTGAACTACTTCAGAGAAGGATCTTTCCCATCTTAAAGAGCTACTTGCTTTTGGGGGAGGGGGGGGGGGAATTTCATGGGTGAGAAGAAATGCACCACGTTTCTCTTTTTTTCTTCTTTCCTGATAGTCTTGTAAAAGTAGGTTTTTGATGTGAACAGTGCTCAGTCTCCCTGTGTACCTTCATGTTCAGGATGCACAACATTTTTTTCAAGGTTCTGCATGATAAGTTAATGGAGTTTTGCTGTGCTCTGCACCGAAATCAGTTTAGGGTTGAGTACAAAACTGGAAGAAGGAACGCTTCTTTCTCCAGCTACTAGGTAGGTCAGTTTGGCTTTGTGGCCCTGAAATGGCAGTTCATGACTCTTGTCATATTTCCTTGTAAAGTAACCACCACTCTTCTACTTATTACCCACAATTTCTTCTTATTAGAAGATTATACAGGAAGTAAGGTTATAAGGAAGTGGAGCTCATGTGGTGAATAGTAAATGCAGTGTTGAGGTGGTCAAATGCTGATGAAAATTAATCCCGTGCCCCTGCCAAATGTCCTGCATGACTGTGTGTTTTATTTCTGTGAGCTAATGAAAGTAAAGATTTTGCTGTCATCTTTTTCTTTGCTGCCTAAATGCTTTTTCCTTGCTCCTTTCTTCCTTTCCATCTGCCTTGGTCTGAGGTCTGCAATGTCCCCTGCTCTTTCCTTCAGAAGCTCTGGAAATAGGCAATCTCTGCTGTGCTCTCCTCCGTTTTCAGATGTCACATGCTGTGAAGCTTCTTTGGGTCAACAAGAAGTCTTCATAACAGGCGTTTCAGATCCTGAAAATGCCACAGTGGGTGTGAGATTTGAAGACAGCAGAAAGCTCAGCAGACTGTCACGTCCGCGTAGACCTTTTGATGGATTTAGTGGGATTTTGGTAAAGAGAGGGGGAGACATTTGACGAGGACAAAAGGTCCTGGATCAGGTCTACATGCGAACTTTTACAGATTATCAAATTTGGTGTGGGATTTGGAATATTTGAGAGTAAAAGCTTATTTGCAAACCACTCTTCATGTCTGCGGGTCAAAGCTTATTCCTGTGATCTTAAAGAAAACTCTCTGAAGCCATTTACTCTACCCAGTGAATAAGAACTGCCAGGTTGAAATATTAGAAAATGTGATGCAACAAAAAACCCTGGGCTTACTAATACTTCATAAGTAAATAACACTGTTACAGCTACCCAGGTTGTATTTTTATTCCGGAAGAGGTGATGATTTCTGCTCCATCAGTAAGGAATGATAAATCCTGCTTCTCTTGTAACAAGGAAAAGAAAAACCTTCAAGCATACTCATTACCTGCCATGGTATTGGCTTTCCATGCACTTTTAAAAAACAGATACGTAGTTGTTGCCGCTTCCAGTGAACATCATTGAATAGCTGAGAGAAAGTAGGTAAGTCAGATTTTGGATGCACTAGAGACTCCATTCGTGAAAGAAGAGAGAAATACAGGGGCGAAATGACAGGGCTGGCTTTTTATTTATCTAAACTAGGAAGATATAAATGAAGGGGAAAAACTTCCCCTTGTAAGGAAGCTGTGGCCCAAATAAACAATGTTTTTAGTTTGCTGCTAGTCTGGTAAGTTCATCCTGCTCTGGGGCAAGAGTGCAAGATAATTGCATGTTTATAGGTAAAGCATGGTACGTGGCAGCATTTTAACCTAAATTAGAGTGACTAAATTTTCACCAAACTGCATCCTGCTCAGGGGCTCTGACATTCAGAGTCAGGTGAAGTTAACAGAAATTTCGCTGCACTCTTAGGAGTGTAAAGACTTGGTGCAGGGGGGAGATGCATAGTCTGCAGGCCTGACATTGCTGCTGCTGCTTGTGCAGCTGCTGGTAATGTTACAAAGTCGTTTTAATGCATCAGCATTCTCCTTGTTAACTGTTTATATAGATGTAAATGATTTTCCAAAGTATATACAATGGAAAACCAGACTCTGTGCCCGTATTTGTTAAGAGGTGTATTTGTAACAAACTTTGAAAAGTCTTAAAAGTAAGTATTTATTTTTGTAAAATGTAATTCTTGAATATTGTTTATGTTGCCAGGTATGCCTGAATGTTTTATTTTGTTAGTTTTTAGATGTGAAATCAAATAGTTACTTGTTTTTGCCCTTTGGATGCTCTTACCATCCCAGGTTTTCAAATAGTTATCCACCTTACAGTTGTGTTTTTTCATCTGCAGCATAAGGCTTAAGACTTCAGCATCATATTTGAGGTAGGGGTTGTGCTATGATTACTAGATGGTTAGAAAACCTGTCAAAAACTAAGTTAATATTACTTAAAGATTTCTTTATGAACTGCAGATAATAGATCAATTAAACTGAATTTTAAGCATTTCTAAAGCCTTTTATTGGAGCTAGAGCCATTAAGACCATAGGGAAATTGAGTTGGTTGGGATTTTCTGATGTGCGCAACAGAATGCTGATATTTATGATTATTATATACTACATTTACTGAGCTATTATGGCTTTATCTCTTTGCAGAGATCATGCAAGTTTTACCTTGCTGTCATGTTTTTCTAATTCTCTCAATGCTTAAAGAGTGCTATATGTACTTCAGCTGCAAAATCAGAGCATGGAATATGTGGAAGTTTTGTAACAGAGCAGGATCATGCTGATATTTTATCTACTATATGCGGTACTAATTCATTCCAAAGAAAAGTTATTTTAGTTACTATTTTTGATAATAAATACTAATAGATAGCTGTCTGTTTCTTAGCTAATTTTAGCCACTGTTTTGACGTTTTCTGCCTCCCAAACACTTGACCCTCTTTTGTCAATAGAAAGATTGCAACTATGACACCGACTTATTAATTGTGGAAAAATAAGTGACTGTCAGTAACACTTCTAAAAACTTGCTAGCCAGATACTTCTCCATATATGTGTGTTGCTTAGTTTTGTTGCCTTCAGCAGAAATTTATCATTCTCTTTGAAATGTGGAACATCTTAGAGCATCTCTTAGCATTTGCAAACCCCATGATATCAGGAGAACTCAGTTTGCAGTCATAAAGAGAAGCAGTCATGCCCAAGAGACATCACTACTGGACTAAGAAAAATGTTTGCCAATCAGCAATATATAATGAATAATGAACAATATTTGTCATCTCCCTGAAAGTGGGACATTGCAATGCAAATGGGACAGCTGTTATTCTTTAATTGCAGCTGGATTAATAAAATGTAATTTTTACAGCCCATTTGCAATATACCACTGGGGAATACATTTTATTACCACTTTGGGTGTCTTTTAGTTAATAAATTTGTGCCTTTTGAGCATAAGTGTTTGGCTTCAAATCCCAGATACAAGTTTATTAAAAATTGTAATAGTTCTTGGAGACTATAAAATGAAATGAAGTGCACAAAATGTGTGTTTCCAGGGCTTGAGTTTAAAACCATTTTTTACTTGACTAATTTCAATATTTCCAATGCTAGAAAGTATGGAATTTAAATAATTATTAAATATTTAAGCAATGAGATATATGACATTATTTCCAAGAGGCGATTTTTAAAATCTGAATTATATTTGTTTGTCATTATAGATTCAGAATGACACTGTTAGGATGTGGTTTTAATTAATTTTTAAAACTTGAGCAATGTTTATGCAAAGCAGTAGCCCTGTGGTACAGCAGACCTAATATTCAGAATGTGGAACTTGTAATATGAAGTAGTGAAATGGTCTGATTTACAGAATAAGGCTACCTTGGCCTCAAAAATAGTTGAGAAGCTGTTAGGCATAAACCAGGTCTTGCCAGTGATTGAATGGAATCTTCCATTAAAGTCAGGCCTATATTAGTTCTTGGCTGTTGGTAATTTGCCTTTCATTTTCCCAGTCGAGCTTTCTGAGCATCCATTACAGATGCGTTTCCTGTCTCCATTTAAAAAAAGAAAAAAAGAAAAAAAAACAATCCCCCCCCCCCCCCCCAAAAAAAAAAAAAAGCTTCAGGCAACCGGGTTTCCTGAAAGCATGGAAAGAAGCACTGCTCTGGATGGTTTTCTACGCTTGTTTTCTGGGTCTGTTTGCCCGTCTGTACTTAGCCCATTCAGTTGGTATGAAAAATGTTAGAATGAAATATTTCCTAATTCTGGGTTGTGAGATTTTGGCTTCTACTTCAGTCACTTTCAGACTTTAAAATTGCACTATCCAAAATGGAGAGAGGACCAGAAGGTACATCCTGCTGCAAAACAGTGGCTAGCTTCTCTTTCCCTTGCTGGTTCTGCTGTTCTTTAGGCAATCTAAGTGAATAGATTTGAAAAGTGTTGATATTCTGCACTTCCAAAAATTGAATAAATTCCCCTAGAACTGGGACAGGATTTGTTGAATTTGGTTGTTTTTTGTTGAGTGAGTTTGTTTTGAAATTTGTCTTTTAAAGCATGATACCCGGTGATTCCTGGGAAACTTTATGCCTTTTACAGCATAGTATTATAATTCATAATATCTAATTGATTAGAATTGAGCAAATATTGTTAGAATGGAACAAACAAAAATCACAATTCTACTACTAGTGTTTTAAGGGAACTTGGTAAAATTGTGCTGCCTGTCCTTTGGGTTTGAAACAAATGTTCTGCTAACAGCAATTACTGAACCCTTAATCTAAGTCCTGTTCTCTTCAGTGGGAAGGTTAAAAGGCCTAGAAAAGCTGATGCTCTGCCTTGTCCAAAGAAGCCAAGTGTTAGATTGGTGCCAAAAAAAAAAAAAAAAAAAAAGATTCTGCTCCTTCGTGGATAAGAGTAGTGCTTACGAATGTAGGTGAGCAAAGTACTTGCGACAGCCAGCCCTGCTATGACAGTGATCTCCCCTGGGTGTAGGAGGCCTTAGCAGGTCTGATGTGTCGCAGAGAGCTTGTAGACCAGATCTCTGGCAACAGCATTGATTTCATCAGTGGCTTATAAGCTGAAATGCTGGTCATACGTTTGGCAGATATTAATGAATGTGAGGGTAATATAAAGGGTAGCATCGGAAGGATTATCAAAAGTATAAGTTGCAGAGGAAGGTTTTGTTCTGGAAGGCAGCTGCGTGGGCTGGAGGCTCCGTGTACCCAGAAAGTGGGCCAGCTTACGAATTTCCTGGTGCAGTAATCGGTCAGCATAGAAGACTTCGCTTGAAAGCAGAAAAAACAATGAGCAAAAAAAGCTCATACTTAGCAAAAGCAGTAATACTGGTTATCTCATGTTTAATGCAGCAGGTGGGAAACTGTGTGCTTTGGGTATCTAGCACTTCTACATCATTGCAAACTACTATCATTTAATAAGTGGCAGTGTTTACCATGTTTATCTTAGTACTGACATGGAAAAATAGTTTAGCTGTAGTATTTAGCCATATTTTGGGTTAAATACGTGCCTGTTAGTCATCCTTTTTAGATTTTACTTTGAAAATTAAAATGGGGCACAGCTGGAAGCAGAGGTATGTCTTTGAGAAGGGAATCAGCTGCCTTCGACTGTTTATTTCAGTCTTGTCCAAAATAATGACTCACAGGACAGAGGATTAATGGAATATGCAGCCTTGTTATAGATGAGCGTACAATTTAAGACAAGACTATAAGGTGAGAAGGGAGAAGCTCAGAGAGAGCTTACTTTAAACAAACACCAACTGTAATACATCTGTGTCACCCCCTGATTAATCCTCTTACCTCTGAGTGCTGTGTGCATGAGAGGGATAAAAGATGAACCTAGCCCTCGGTTAGGGAGGAATTTGCTTGTCTAAAGTTAAGAGCAGTAAAAGGGACTATGGTAAATTTGACTTGTTACTACTCTATCTGTTTCAAGGTTTGAAGGATCATACGTTGCACAAAGGTCCTGGAAGAGCCTGGTTTTATCTGCTTTTTTTTAGAAAGCTCAGTTTTTGCCCTCGGCCCCATAAGTGGGTCGGGTTTGGTTACCCCGTGTCAAGGGTACAGCGTAGTGGACACATCTTTTCCTGGCTGTGTTGAGTGAACCTCTGGAGTGGCTTACTTGCACGAAGACTGTACTTGTGCCATATGATTTTTAAGTCCTTAAGGAGCTTTAAAACGCAAACTGAGCAACCGATACGAGCTTTCTGTTCCTTTTGCCACACACAGTATTTTCTCTGAATGCAAATTGGAGCGAGTGAGGGAGGTGTTGGTCGCTAACCCTGAGCGCGGCAGGGAACGAGCTGGCCTCGGGACGTCGCCACGCGACTGTCGGTGAGCAGGATCCATCTCATGTGGGCACTCGCTATTGCGCCTTGGCTGTGTGAATTGTGGCTGAAACCAGGCTTTCTGTTAGACATCTTGACATATGCCTTGCGAGCTACTCAAAAAAACCCCTATAGTGTGTGGTTTTTGATCAGATGCAGCAATACAGAGGTGTATGCTGTTTGTATCAAGTAATGTGCCAGTGGGAATGTGACTGGAGGATCTCCTGTGAATTAATATTTTCTAGTAATTCATTATCTAGAAAGTGGTGTGTGTGAATTAGGGAAACCTCTCCAGGAGTATCTCATCACCTGGAGAAGAACTTTAGAAGGTGGAAAGTCTATTAAGCTGCTGACTCGTGTTTGTGCCTTTTGCAAATTCTCCTTTCTCCTGTCTTTATTTTCAGAGACATGAAGAATGGAGATAGTGATTTAAAGCAGAAAAGTCATTTGGATTTGCTTGCGGTGTTAGCAGACAGGTTTCTAATTTTTTTTTTTTTTTTTTTGAGGCACTAAAGAAATTGTCTGTGAATATTAAGTATCGCTCTGTCTCCACATTTTTTAGCGTTTGCTGCTATGGTATTATAGACCCATTATGAATACAAAGATGCTTATGAAGTGTTAAGGATGACTGTTTTTAATTTCATGTCAAGACAGACTCCCTGCCATGGTGTTCAGCTGAGCCATTGCAAGTGAGCCTCGCCGTGCTGAACTCCCGCGCAGAGGACTACTTTGTGACATGAGTGTTCTTGTGGATTTGAAGATTTTTTTTGGTTTTTTTTTTTTTTTGTGTTTTGTTTTAGTTTATTTTGAAATGCAAAACAACTGGGCCTTCAGCCACTTGGAACTGTTGGAGCAGTTTTGCCTGGCTGCTTTTTGGGCCCGCTAAACTGTTGTGTGAAATCTTGGCTGTTTAATTCAACCTGATAGTGAATATCTATGGACCTTAACAGTTCCATGGGGGAATATGTATTTATTTATTTATATTTGTTAGTAAAGGATGTGCATGACCAGTTATCAAGCTTTCTTACTAATGCATTTTATAGCAGAGTTTCTTGCATCTTTGTCAATGTTATATGTGAACAAAATTTCTGTAATGTCTTAATATTAATAGAGTGTGCTGTAATAATAAAGTCAGCAGGAAGATAATATTCAGGAAACAATTTGGTCACAACTAAGTTAAGAGGGGGAAAAAGTGCAATTCTGACTATTAAATCTAATCTGATTCTTGTTTAAAACACATGTGGTGGAAGGAAACGGCAGTCTTCAGGAAGCATAAAATGCAGTTAACCAGCAATAGCATTTAGTCACTTGCTAATACTGTATGTGATTTCTAATTATTCCTGTAGTTTGTCATTCTTTAAGATCATCAAATCTAATTGTCCAGAAAATTTTTCTTGGATCATCATAGTCTGTGGCTGTTTTTACTGTTGTTGTTCCAGCTTCTTTTCAATCACCCTAATCTTTCATGCTTCATTAAATCTTAAATTAGACTTTGATAATAAGCCTATTTTATTAGAATTATCAAAAGAAAAAACATACGCAGCAAAGTTAAAGGGGAGACTCCAACATCGTATTTTTTTGTGCTTAGCAATTCCTCGAGAGTTATCAAAAACAGGCATCCTTTATTTGCAATTAAATACTCCTCATTTAAAAATCGTGACTAATAAATGTCAAGTGCAAGAAGAGCCCTAATGTTCAGTGAATGTCCTTGGATAGTTTTTAGGGTGAAAATGTGTAAATAATGAAGGTTGTTGGTTTTTGAAATGTTGTAGGGTTGCTTTCAATACAAAATCCTAAAGTTAAGCACTTCAGAATAAGCCCAAAAATCATTGAAACATTTGGCGAGCTCTTCTGTCCCTACTGGAAGCTCTTGACATTTATGGTAATAAAAATGAAGTTATCTATTACATACTTATGTCATTCAGCTAAACGCCAAACTGGCACTGTGCAAGTGTAAAAGTTGTATATATTAGAGCTGTTCAGTGAAAGTTTTCTGGGTTTGGTGGTGAGCTTTTTTTTTGTTTTAAATAGACTGAAGACCTTTGAGGAAGCATTGACGTAGAGCCTTTGAGAGGGACCTGCAATGAGGACTATCCTTAAAATGTTCTGGTGAATGGGAAGTGCAGTTTGGTTGCTGTAGAGCAAAGGATTTGATGTCTTTTTACTTGGGCTCTCACTCTCTCATATATGTCTTACAGTCTGTTTTGGGATAGGTGCCTTATGCCCTTGAGGTCTTTTTTTCTTGAAGGTTTGTCATAGACCTCGTTTTCATTCTTGGTTGAAACAAATGTATTTTGAAACCCTCTGTTTCTTTGTGGAATAGAGTGTCGTTTCTCTACTTCATGCTAAGCTCAGCTTCCTGGTTACTTACCTGAATCTTAACTAACGAGCATAACTCAAATATTAAAATTTAGGAGAGTATCCAAAGAGAATAGTGTTTAGAGACAAATTTTAAAATGTTACTTTCCTGTTGGGCAGGATTAAGAAAATATAATTTTGTACTTGCACAAAATTTAAGGGCTACAGGAACTGGGTCTAAGCTGTAAAAATAAGTATTATCATTACAATTAGACAAACAGACTTATAGTTGAGTAAGCAGAAAGATACGGAGTAGACCCCTAACATGTTTTCTATCCTGTTTATTCTTGTATACCTGTAACATTTGGGTACTTTCCTGTCATACACTGAGAGGATATCTAGCTTTTTGTAGGTTTTCTTGCTTGCCTTTTTTTCCTCCTTAAGAAAAATTATTTGTGGATTTTGACTTTTATGTAAGGATGTTGGTTTTTTTTCAGTTAAAGATGCATCAAAAATGTAGCTGCTTGAACTAATTTGCAGCATTTGATGTAACTACTGTCTTATATAGTAATAGCACGGTAACTGAAACACAGCAATAGTAATCACATTGTAATTGAAAGGACATCTCCTTTCAGTGATGAAACTCCACTATAAGACCTGAATTTTCTTCCCAATATGTAGAATTTTTGCATTGCACGGTCCATTTGGCAGCGGCAGGAATGACTACAATAAATTACTGAACAAATTACCAGAGGAGGCTCTGGCGCTTTATTTCATTGTGACTTTTATATGATGCACTTTTTAGATACTATTCTTAATTCAGCTAATAAAGATACCTCAAAGGATGCTATGGAAACATATGGTTTCCATACATTTCAAAAGAGATATTTTGCAGCATATTTTCCAGTTTGGTAAATATGAACTTTACCCTCCCTCCCCTGCTTATAAATGCAAGCCTGTTCAGTGTACTTTTCCGTACATTGACTTTTTTATACTTGGACTTTTCCACAAGTGCCCGGGAGAACAGCGTGCATTCCACTGTTACTCGGAGGTAAACTGCCTTTCAGTGTAGCCTGTTTCAAATTAAACACAACTTTGTATTTGTTCCGCAGTTCTGGAGAGCGGAGGCACCCGTGGGTATTTGCTGAGCCTGCTGGGGGAGAAGTTAGTCTATACATCGAGGGAGGACTGATGCTAATTGGACTTTTCACTTTGATAAAGTCCTTGGTTTAAATGATAACATGCGGGTCAGCCACATCTTCAAAACAAAATAAACCTTTTAAAAATCCTTTGCTGGCGTTACCTAAGTGTTGAGCAGTTTATGTATGCAAGTATGCTCTCTTGTGGCAAGCCATTTTATTGAATCCTCCACCAGCTCTACATTTTGGCAAATTTTATTTTAAACCATTATTTTTTTTAAAAGAGGCACTATAAATTGTAAATGCAGTGTTCTTTCATCATGGCGCATATTTAGGCAAGGTTTACAGAGTAATACACTTGATAGGACTACAGATGTGGTAGGTGTGGTACCCATTTCAAAGCTGTCCTCAGTACAGAGTGATACTCAGCCCTCGAGCAACACCTGACTTCTCTGGTAGCATCCAGCTCCCAGTGGAAGAGGATGCTGCCTGGCAAGCTGTGATGGGTGACTGCGGTGGAGATACTTGGGTAACTTCTAAACATGAGGTGGAAAGGGGGGGCTCTTCTGAAGTGTCTTTACGAAGTGATTTGTGCTTCTTATTACAGCTAAGATGCTAATTAAATGAGACAATCTCAGGAGTTTAGTTGCTCTTGAGCTGAGCAATAATCAATAGGGAAAAGCAGGCTTTGCCCGTGCCCTGGGCTGTGGGTGCTCCAGGGTGGCCTGCGAGGTCCTCTGGAGGTGCCCTGCTCGTTCCTGCTCCGTGCCGACCGTAAAAGCTTGCTTGCTCTAAACTCTGTCCGGCTTGCTCCCAATATGTGGGGCAGGATTTGGGCCTGTATTCCTTTGTTCAGTATTACAATAGTGCTATCAGTTGTACGCATAAATTTTTAAGAGGCATAAAAAACAAATACATTTTTTCAGTTGCCTTCTCTTGAAAAATTCAGTAAGATTGTTTCAATCCTCGTGATTTGTCCAGCATCCATGAAGTATAACTTAATAAAAAGCTAAGATATTTGTAATCCTCTAAACGTTTCTCATATTGTAGCTGGGGTTTCTCCTCAGATTCTCACCTACAGAACAATTTACATGTGATTGCCTGGAGCGAGGATACAACAAAGTGTCAGTAAAAACTTTAGGTTGTGTTCAAACAGGTGACTGCAATCCTGTGAGTCCTTAGATATTTGTGTTTAGCTTGAATGGAAATAAAGTTCTAAAGGATTTCAGAAAATGTTTCTTGAAAATCAAGAAACTGGAGAATCAACTTAAACACCCGGCAGGCTTTATGTGGGCAAAGCTGCCTTTGACTTTTGTGGAGGGTTTTGGCTGCCTGGCAACTCAAAGATCCCATTTCTGTGGCTGTAGGGATGACTTAGTGTACTGTGCATGCACATTTAATGTCAAAACAATCAATTATTCAGCAGGTGAGGGATGGAGTAGAATGATCTCATTTAGCAGAGAAGTTAGATAATGAGCAGGATAGCAGGAGATGGGATAAGAGCATGCTGAAGTGACACCTTTTCTTTCCTGAAGCTTAATTTAGTTGGGGAGATCAGTAGTACTTCTTAAAAAAGAAATTTTTGATGCATGCATTTTAGGTTTTTTAACCTATCACTTAATTGCAGTTGTGTTTTCCTTAAGGAGTATTGAAAAGTGCAACCATGTCTTCTAGTTTTCTTCAGTTTTTACCTAATGTTAAAGAAACAGCATGTTTAAAAGGTTGGGCACATGACATGTTGACTCAGCTCCTCGTAAGAGCTTAATAAGACCCTGAGCAGAAACCTGTGCTAGAAGCTTAATATAAATATTTTATGCAGAAGTTGAGCAATACTTTAAGGGGCAGAAGCTGCAGTGGAAATAGCATCAGCAGTTTCACAGTGTAGAAGACAGATAATAAATTATACTGTTTACAGTGATAATTTCGTGTGAAATGGTGTCAGATAGGAATCTGGTGTTCTAAGTTGATGCTGCATTGCTGTACTTTTATACACAAACACGTGCGGGTGATGATGTGTTATGGGATGTTATTTAATGTAGATAGATTTCCTATGAAGACTCTGTTTTAACCTGTAGCATATGTGTTTTCAGCTGGAGGCTTTTGCTATGGGACAGGTTTCTGTGCTGGGCAGTTGTTGAATCTCTCCAGTAGTGCATTTTGGCTTCTTTCAAGTTGTCCCTTTCCCGCTGTCTTCCCCTATGCTTCTCTTCTTCCTCCAATACTTCAAAAAGTGTTTCAAAACACAGTAGTATTTTATTTGAAGTTTCAAATATCACCTACTAAAGTCAGAAGTACTTTATCCATCTTTTGATATTGATTCAGCTTTCTGTAGTATGAGCTTGTTTTAAATATAAGATGCTATACTTTTTTCTTTTCTTTTGCATTTCTCGGTTCAATATGATCTCTTTAAGCTTTCATTCAACTTCTTGTTGGATCAGACTTTCTCTTTTTTCATACCAGACTCTGCTAACAAGATAAATATGGAGCAAGGCAACAGCAGCATCCATCTTTATCCCCGAAGTGATGTCCCTTTAGGACATGCAATGACACATGGATTAAATAATCACAACAAATGTCTCCTTGTGTTTTAAATTTCTAGCTGTTCAGTGCTTGACTTTGCAATATTAATGTATTTTTGTTATTGTGCAGTTCTGTAGGCAGTCTGAAAAAATATATTCAATCCATGTAATGGGGAGTCGTAGCAGTGCCCGCAGAGTTGACCAGTGGCTAGCAGAACGTCTAGGAATTACGGATCTGTAAGCAGACCCTCTCGCATTTGAAAGAGCAAGACTAGATTGTTGTGTCAAGATCAGGAAAGGCTGAGATATGCACAGCTTATTAGTGAGTTCACAAATGCTTCCATATCAGCAAGAGAAATTTATGGTTTGGAATATGTTAGGCTCTGTAATCAGATTTTTGGAGAAAAATGTTGGCCTTGAGCCTGATGGCTCTCTGTTGCGTCTAACCTTCTGCTCTCTTCTTTGGCTTCTCCCTGTTTTCTCTGCCTCTTCTCCCCAGCCTTTCTGGGCCCAATCTGCTTCTGCTATGCTACATCCTCCATTTCCCAAGCTTGGTTTCTGTTCCCTTTCCACTCTGTCACGCTGGAAAAAAAGAGAAGACCCACATCTCCACATTGCCCAGGCTCTAAGTGCCAGCATGCTAAGGTAAGATGTCGTGTCGTGTTTATTGTTGGTGAGTTAATGAAACCGCATTTCAGAAACCTGGAAAAACATCTTCTCTTGGGTTGGGAATTTCAGAATTTTGACCCACGAAGTAAGTCTGGCAGTTACAAGCATTTGAAAACAGATGTCATTCAGTGATAAGCTGGGCAATGCAATGCGTAGACAGTACTGTCTAGTATTACTACTACCACCTATGTAACCTATGTGAAAACAACTGTTTTCTTTTTTTCCCCCTCTGTCTTGATGCCAGTTCTTCTTTTAATGTCTACAATGCTCAGAAGTTGCATTGCTGTGACACTTTTATTATTTTCCTGGTGTGATTTTTGAGCTTGACTGTTCTTAGTTCATATTTTTCTATATATAAAAGAATAAATGTCCTCTAAGAGGAGGGAGGGGGAGCTGTTTACAGAAGCTCCTTTCTGTAATAGGTTAATTATGGATTAATACTACGGATCATCTAACTTTGGGCAGAAAGAGAATCAGATGGGAGTTGTATCAGAGTTGTGATCGAAAATAGTTTGAGAACCTATTTTAAGAGTGATGTTTTCTTTTCTCTGTGTACACCATCTCTTTTACCTGCCAGAAGAAAATGGAAACAATCAAGTATCCTCCTTCCACAACAAATAAAATGACTGCTGTGTTGGAAATAGCCAGTCACCAAAGCTGGAGACAACTTTTTCCTCTAAGTTGGTGATTTGCAAACAGTTAATTGATTCAGTCATATGCAGAACAGTCCAGTTTTGGGATGTCTTCTGATTTTGCATGTCTGCTGGCAAGGTTTTCTGTACATGGAAAAAACGTCAAGGATACCCATTTTTGCAGCCACGTTCATCAGTTTGATAACAGTTCATTCTGCGCATGATGCTATGTATGATTATTTCAAGTTAATTGCTTGTTTACTACAAGCAAAACAAACATGCTCAATTTCTCTAGGGAAGTAGTGTGAGACTCAGAGTACGGTGCTGGTAACATTTGACATTTTATGCTTTTCAAAAACTAACTTAATTTTTATATTTTCAAGAAAACACTATTGGTGTTGGAGGGGGATTCTTAACAGCATTCCTATCTCGTGAAGAAATTATTGAGCATCTGGAGTTTCTCATATTACATTTTTTCACTTTCAAAAAAGAACAGATTCTATTCTCTGATCTCTAAGATCAATTCCTCAGTTGATAAATATTTGGAAATTATTTTAAAAGCAGAGTAACCAATTATGTGTAGAGCCTCCAGGTGGGGACTGGCACCTTTTGCATTGGTTGCTGTATGCATATAGCTCAGTCTCCCGACCTGATCTCTACCTGAAAGAGCTTAAAACATTAATGCTAGTGGCTATGACTGTAAGAAGGAGCACAAGTTAACAGCGAGAGAGCTGGGTTAACATAGTAAGCAGTAGTCAGCAGCTGCTTATCGGTGGTTAAGTGTTTTTTGGATGTTGTTGCAGAGACGAATAGAGGCTTATGGGGCAACGCTCCACACTGGCATACAGCTCTGTTCACATACATTTACTAGTTCTTGAGAAGTGATGGGTCGAAGCAGAGGCAGGCAAAGGCTGAAAGGTGGTGCATTAGAATTAACAATTTCAGTGTATCCCCTTCAGGTGGGAGACTCTTAGGCGAAAGGTGCATCTGCAGCAGAGCCGTTCATGCTAGATAGAGTTGTGAATGCTAGGACCTCAAAATATCATGAAAATAGGTAGCTGGGTAAAAGAGAGAGAGCGACAGTTTATGATGCCCTTAGAAAAAGACACAGCATGAGCTTTAGTTCACTAAAAAAAATGCAGCAGGGAGGAAGAAGTAAGAAATGTAGGTGAGGTAGGGGAGGAGAGGTGAGACAAGTCCAGTCTGGGGGCACATCTTCAGTCAGAGCTCGTGCTATATTATGCAGCAGGGACTTTGACCACAGAACTGTAGGAAACAAGCTTTCATTTGTTTTCACTATGCCTTGTTTAATATGGCTGCAGAAGTTTAAATCGCGTATGCGGTGAATATTAGCAGTCCCTGGAGAATTCTGTATTGATCTGTTTCTTAATAAGTGCATAATAGGCAATCAGAGCTTTCCGGATCTTCTCGCAATGCGTCTTCAGCAGGAGTTGTAAGTCACAGTGCTGCCAGTGGTTGTGTCTTGATCCTGATTCTACAAACACCAGATTAGCCCTTTTCTTTCCATGGAGACGACTGCTGAATTACTTGGTGTAACAGAAAAGAACCAGGTTCTGTGTTTGAAATGATAAGTGACCATTCCATAGCCTTCTAACAAGCCAAGATACATCCTTGTGTTGTTAAAAATCTCCTTACGGAATGAGTTTGGTATGTGTCTTAGATTATTTTTCTTCAAGCATGAACAAGAATGTTACTTTCAGCTTTTTAGCCAAATAGTATGTTCTGTAATGGTTATTCTGCACTTTAATTTGTAAATCCCTTTTGTGAAATGGTTTATGATGGGATATCTGTTTTGGATGCTGAACCAGGCAAGACTGCTATTCTGATGTCACCTCTGTCCCACCTACTGGAACACTGATTTTAATAGCATATGCTCTTAAATCAATATGACTTTTTTTTATTGGTACCTGCTAGTGACATAGTTAAGTCTGTCAGCAGCTAACTACAACCACAGTGAAATAATGCAACAGCTTTAATTAGAAACCAAGCAAAGAAAAGCTTTCAGAATTAGCTATTGCTGCTTGAAACCATGTGCAATACTTGTCTCCTGGACTATAGCAATTCATAATCACTCATGTAAAATAGGTGTTTTATCCTTTGACTTTGGGAGTGTTCAATTGATAGCATAAGCTAATAGAAATTTGTGAAATCGTGATACCTGTATTGTGTGTAAGTATTTATTGTGCAAAAAGCAGTTCTTAGTTATATGACTTTGTGTGTTGATTCTGATTATTATGAACAGTTAAAATTAATTGCACCAGGGAAAAATAAAGCAACAGCATGGATGACAAACTTCTTAGCAGTGCTAATATGAGCTAGGGCTGTCTGAATCATCTGAGTATCCCATGTTCTTTGGCTCAGACCAAGACAGTCCTGCTTTTTTGTGTTGTTTCTAGAAAAACCTGGGTAAATGGCCATTAGGACAGAAAATGCATTTTGATTTGTGCAGGAAGTAGAAGAATTTTGGATGTTTTGAGCAAAATGGTTAATGTTTTGTTTGTATCTAGTGTAATAAATATGCTGACTAGTAATAGGTCAGCAAAATTCATTGTGACTGAACTGTTCAAGAAGAAATAGCTTCTCATTTTCCCTTTGCTCTTGGGCAGATGGTAGGCTGCTAGCACTACCGCTCGCCAGGTGCATCTCCTTGTGCCAGGGTTGTCTTGAGGAACCTCTCGTTTGTGAGTTTCTTTAAAATGATACGACAGTCTACCACCGGACCAAAGTTTGAGTAGTCCAGAGTGTCTGTATGGAGAAGGGGAAATCTGAATTTAAGCAGATTTGAGAGACAGGTCCCCTGTCCAAGGCATGTCCGAACCCCAAAACTCTAGGCAGGATTGGTTTGGGAGTTGCTCTTTCTGCCCTGTTGATGTGGGCCACTGAGTGCTGGTGGTTTCAGGTGGTGAGGAGGTGACCCTCTGAATGAGGGTGTCCCTCCCCGGAGGGGTGTTTCACACGTGGTACCAGGAGTGTTTTGGCAGGGTTTTGCAGTCACGGAGTATCCTATGTCAAGCCTTGAGTCTGAGTGTTGATTCAGGCGACTATGGGTATCTGCTGCCGTTCTCTCTTTGGCGTTGCTTTTTAGCTGCTTTATAGGCCCCTTCTCTTTCTCACTGCCGGCAGCCGAAGATCCCGCTGTGGCTCTCCAGCCCCTCGCTGTTCACTGGACAGTCTGTGCATGGCACAGCTAGAGGCAGGTACCCAGTGTTAGGTGTTGTGAAGCTCCTAACCCACCTTAGGTGCGTGCATGGGTTTTGGGGGTGGTTTTTGTTTTGTTTTCTGTTTGTTTTGCGCTCCGGTAGGTCTGGCATATTGCCTGCGACTTCATCAAAGTTATGATTGGGAAATCTGGCGGGGAGAGAAAGGCAGCTCCTATTTAGCTGTGTAACCTAAATAACAGGTCTCTAGGGGGATGATGAGTGTAGTGGGAGACATGGAGTAGTTCAGTGTGTAGGAGACTGAAGTATTTTGTGTACGGTCACTCTTGCAGGTAATTCTTTCATATCCTAGTTTTAAAAGTGGGGTTTTAGGATGGGGGGGGTCTTCATTAAATGAGAAATAGCTCTACAAAGGCAGCCATTCAGACATCTCGCAAGCTGTGAAAGTAAGTTTGTAAAAAATTAAAAAAAAAAAAAAAAAAGAAAAAAAAAGGAGGGGGGAGACACAGAATCTCTCCTTATCCACTTCCTTATCCCTCTGTGAAAACATAAGGTGTCTGTGTTTCCTAAAAGATTAAGCTAGATAGCACAATTTAGGACTGGGCAGAAATACCTGACATAATTCAGAATCAGCCAGCTTGAATGCAGTCTGGTTTCATTAGCGCACGGCGCTGAGTTACGGCGGTACGCGTAACATGCCTGAACGAACTCATTGATTAAGACTTTGTAGGTCTCTATACCACAAAGTATTTTGCTATATAAAATATGTCCAAGGACTGGCTCTATGCTGTTTAGATGCCAGCGCTGATGCTGAATCATCTGTTCCTGGGCACAGGAGGAGATTTGGACTTGCCAAGTGCCCGAGGCCGTCCGTGCCCACAGAGTCCCCGCGGCTGGGGCTGGAGACCCCAAGCTGCACGTGCCTCCGTGGTGGTCGGAGCTCAAGGAGCAGGACTGAAGATTTTGTAGTGAGGAACACACAAAATGGGATCAGCCTTTGCAAAGGAGCCAAGAATTGCTTTCACTTTAAAAATCTGCCTCCCTGTTTGCTGGGGCAAGGTAGAGAGGTCCGAATACAATTTTTGGACTCTTCTAACTTGAAAACAACCTTGAGACCAAGTGGGTAAGTTTCAGTTGGAAGTGGTTTTATTTTCTTTTTTTTTTTTTATTGCAAGTTTATGAACTCTGCTGATAAAAGGAATTTAATAAAAATGCTGACAGACCATTATCTATAGTTGTGCTATAATAAACCCTCTTTTGGTGAGGTTTATAACTTACAAGTTGCAAAATACAACGAATTATTAGATGAAAATAGTTGTAAAGTCTGGAAATCGACTTTTTGCTATTTTTATGCTTTTATCTGTTTATGCGTAGAGACACATACCTTCTTTTCACAACCAGAATGAATCTTGATGATATATCCAGGTTAAAATATAATCTGACTTCTTTTTTGCCAAAGGATAAAATGCAGACTAATTCAAAGACTAGTCTGTTGTCTTTGTTTTATCACTGAAAAATCTGCCTTTGCTCTCATTTGCTTTATTTCTTGCATTTGGAGATACTGAGTGTATGAACCTTCCTTTTCATCAGAGTGTAGCTTGATGATAAAACAAGGTGTGCGTGCCCACTAAACCTGGCAAACTGATGCAATGCTCTTGATGTAATTTTGCAGGGCATACAGGACCTATTACAAAGCCTGTTGAAATAAATGGAAGTCCTGCAAACTTCAGAACATTTGGGATCAGGTTTGAAGTGAACAGTATCACTGAGTGCATCATTACTGGTTACTTTCTGTTTTTCTTCAGTCTTATCCTTACCTTGGTCATCTTGTTAGCCTTACGCACTCTACCCCTAACGCTGCACTTGCTGCTTTGAAGTACAGAAATGGGCCTTATGCGCAGTTTGTGGTGTGCTCCAAACCAGCAAACGCTTCTTTTATCTCAGTATCAAAGACTCGGCCATGGCTTTAACATTGACAAGAGGCACTTGGAGATGGTGCCTGGCCTTTTGAAAGCGGTGAGAAAGAGACCCTAGGGAATTGCATTAGGAGCAGAAGAGGTAGATAACAGCCTCTCCCACCCCCCAAAGACCCATTCTTCTGCCTTTTGATATTAGAGGCTTTTGTAACAAAAACAGTTTCTTTGGTCTCTTGCTGTCAATTCACAGCAGCCGTCTTTGTCCTTTGGTTTAAATAGTAGATATTTTTAGTTATTTTTCTCTAAATATTTAAAAGCAAATTGCTGGAGTTTTAATCTCAAAGACAAAACATGACAGCAATACGGGTTCACTTTTTCCTCTCCATTTACCGACTTATACTGCCTCTTCCTTTTTTACAGCCCTTTGAGGACCAAAGATACAGAGTGAAGCAGTCAGTGCTGCACGTGTTGGCAGCAGAATTGAAATTACTGGTTGATTCCTGACAGCAACCTGGCAGTCGCTAGAACAGTGTATTTATCAAATTGCACGTGCTGCTGGGATTTGAATTGCACTGCTTGATTTCATGTATTGATTTTTCTCATATATATAATAAATATACTGCTCTACCAGTAATGTAACAAGTACTATGACTAGATGTTTTCTGGAAGATTTAGATTAAAAACTTAGCAGTTTTTTAGGGTTGGGTTGTTGTAAAGGGCTTGCAATGTTAATGCTTCATACAGACTTTTCATTGTAGCTCCTTCAGTTTTTGATTCCTTCTGAACTGGCCAGATCTCACTGACCATGAGGTGGAAGGATCCTTAGAGACACTTGCTTTTCTTTCCAGACTTGACCTGTTGCATCTTTAGAACCTAAGTTTGAAGTGATAAAATAAGAAAACTGATATAATCAACTGTCGGTATGAACTGGTTGCTTTCAGTGGCAATGTGAGGGGTTTGTTGATTTTTGTTTTTTTTTTTTTTTTTTTTCCCTGATGAAAAGCATGAGGTTTTTTGAGACCTCATGAAAACGGAAAAGATGCAATATTTTCTGTCGTGCAGTGGTCTGAGAGCTTGATAGCGATCGTAACGTTCTCTTGTTGCATTTGCTCAGGGTTTCTGATTTAAGGGCTTACAGATGCAGCAATTTTGAATCCAAGGTTGAAGTCTCATAAAAAGTATTGAACCTACCCCTAACTTCTAGGCTTCTAGTAAATAAAGTAATAACAATTAAGATGATGAAAAATCAGTATCTCTATACTACCTATGCAGACTTGGCGTAAAGGAAGGAGAATCTTTCAATATTCACTGTTTGATCTGCTTGCAAGTCAGATTTTGCCACACATCTTTAATAGAATCTGAACAATTAAAACACTGAGTGCTTGAATAGCATCACGAAGATAACGTATGTTAATAAAATATAACATTGTGATAAAAATGAGTTTTCTTAGCTTTGGGGGGTGTAACCTCAGATTATTGACATGTACCGTTTCATGAAGTTGATACCATTTTTCTCCTGGGTTGAAGAATCCTCGTATTAATCATTTTGCTTTCGGGTTCTGTGTGCAGACTTTGGATTGAGAGCAGGAACTTTTTACAGGCTTCAGACAATATTGTGGAAAAACTATGATTTTCTTTAAACTCTTCCTTCCATCGACCAGGGATACCAGTGCAGCTTATTGCCTATAAAGAACTGTGTAGAAATCTGAAAGATATATGTCGATGGAGAAGGTTTTTTGATAATGGCTTTTCTTCAGCGAGAGAGTGGGAGAAATCCATGGTAGTTATCAAAATTTACTGCAATCATGCTTGTGTTTTATGTGTTTTGAAATCAGAGAAGTAAATGAAAGGAGTTGGGATGTTTCAAAACTGTTGAAAATCATGCTAGCAATAATGCTAGACTTGTTCTGATCTACTTTTATTTTGATGTTAGGTTATAACAGTGGGTGAGTAATTCAGATAAGCAGCAAAGCCATCCCATTTTCTTTGAAATAAAAAATATTTTGAGCTTTTATACTTAGACAAAGACAATTTAATTGCAGTAAACCCTCCTGCCAAACAGCAAAAAAGTCAATCAAAGAAAAAAATTTTGCTCCTGGAATCTTAAAGTAGATTGTAGCTCTGTATTTTTTTTTTTTTTTTTTTTTTACCTGCAACCAAACGTGCACTTCTAATGAGGATATCTTGAACACTGATAATGATAACAGGAGGAATGAAGCAGAAGCATATACCTGATCATGTCGATGTGTGAGCTGTCGGCCTTCGCAAAGAGTTTGGGAGAGCTGCGCAGCTGGCTCGGGTTTGTATTTTAGGCCATTGAAGGTGTTTTCTTGGCAGAGACGAAGCTGCCAGAAATCATCTCTGTTGTTTTACTCCCGGTAGGATTTTCACGTCGCACAGCACCTGCCTAACCAAATGAACATGCCTGTTCAGTGCAGCCGGCCAGGCAAAGAGCACATCTGAGGAGACAGTAAGAAAGAGATCTCCGGTGATGATGTGTATGAAAAATTGCTGTCACCAGGTGGAACATTTCAGATACTCAGAATAAAGATTTCCTGGGGAGCAGCTGAAGGTGATCGGGGCTGGAGTAGGTACGTTGCATCTGCCAACGTAGCCCTGCCGTTACCGGCTGCCTCTGAACTGTGCCCTGATCTTTCTCCTGCAGCACACTGTGTGTGTAGGAGCGCTTAGCGGCAGTGCGGTCCCAGTCACTGAAACAGGAGATGATGTTATGCCAACACAGAGAGCTAACGGAATAAAAAGCTAGTTTGTTTGCTCCGGTGCTCTCCAGCGCTCGCTGCTGCGTTACCGTGACTGAAAGGTTTGTGCTGGGATGCAGGTTGTTGCCTTCCCTTCAAGGATGCAAAAAGCAGATACCTATGCTGAAGAGATGGGTGAACTGCCACGTGTTTTGGTGACACGTTGATAGCGGAGGCTCCTCAGAGGAGAAAGCTTTTAGATCTTTGCCTGGACTACAGAAGACACCGCTGGCTTCTACCTGCAACACACGTGGGCTGTGTGTTGGGCTAACCCGAGCCACCTCTGCGGGAGGCAGAGCCGTCCCTCTGTGCTCGGCAGGCTTGGATCTAGCAACGCGCTAGCCCTTTCGGGAAATGAGGGATTGTGTTTGGGAGCTGCATCTCTAAAGACTTGGGAGTAAAAACCAGTACCTGTCGCTTACCACTGGTCCCTTAGCTCTCTGGTATCCTTACTTACTGCTTTGTCCACCGATGTTCCCTCCACTGCCCATCTTGCTGCAGAATAGCTTACTGAGAAGGACAGTTTAGCTTTTGCTGTTGGTTACTTCTGACAATCTGTATCACGATGTGTTTCCTTTTGTATTATGCTCACTGATTTGTAATCTAGCTTGATGTTCTCCACTTGAAGCGGCATCCAAAGAAGCCATCATCAGAAGATATCTGAGCTGTTGTGTAGAAGATATCTGAGAAAATCATCAATAATTATTAAGATCTGAATGAAAATGTCTCTGCTGCCCTACTGAATTGGACTCTTATTATTGTTTTTGCCATCTCTCTGCCTTGGCTTAACGCGCTTAAATACTCTCATGGAGCAAAACATTTTGCTGGCTGCCTGTTGCATGATCTGCAGGTGCACAGGCCTATGCCCAGTGTCCTGTGATGCAGAATAAGTCAGTTGATTACAGTTCTGTTGCCTTTCTGAAACCTGTGATCTTTAGGCTCTACTGATATTTAAGGCCTACCAGGGTAGGTTGTGTGTGTGTCTAAACAATTTAAATTGAAATTAAGTGTGCAGCCTCTATCGAGGACAATTTACTGTTCTGTTGAGAAGGAAGAATATGAAGTAAACTATTACCCCTGAAAATTTCCCTGCAATTTTCTTTTGCATAAGCTTAAATTCTGAGTAGAGAGGTTGTCAATTAATGTGCAGATTTTTTTAATTGGCTATAATAAAAAGCTAATTGGTGTTTTGCTTAGAGTGAATTAAGAAAGTGTTGCTATAGAAACTTTACATGTCTATAGTGTTCCTCTACATAACAGTGAATATCATGGTCTGATGACCTTTCTGATCCAGCTGTATGGTCAGGGAAAAAGTGATAAATTCAGGCTTGCTGCAGTTATTTCTCAGGAGTTTTGTGACTTTGCCCATTTCATTTGCATGAAAGCATCTACGACGTTGTATTGTTGAATTTCTCCTGTGTCAAAGCATATATCTGGGTCTCGGAAGACTTGAACCTTTGTAAATTTTCAGTGCTCCAATTTTAAATGTGTAAATTAATCTGTAATTGGTAAAGTATAAAATGTACTAAGAAAATACCATTCTCATAACTTGAGAAAGTGTAATGATGGATTGTTAGTGACAGAAGATGTAATCTGTTAGCTGTTTGTATTCCTCCTTCCTCTCCCCCTGCTTCTTTACCTGCTAAGCCTCATGTGGAACATGGGAATTAAGTTTTTAGGAATTCATTATGCTTCTTTTTTTTTTTTTTTTTTCCTTTCCTCCTTGGGCCAGTACTTGCCTATTTGCCTACTTAAATTATTTCAGTCATGATCTGTGCTTTTGCCAGCTGCTGGAAAGTTAAAGATATATATGGCATGAAAAAAATGTACTGAAGTGAATTGTGAATGTAGTACTTGTTGCACAGAAAAATTATCTTTAATGGGACAAGCACCTCTAAATTGTCATGTGGGAAAAACTAAAATATGACTTTTCTTCAGTGTCCCAATCTTGAATCTCTCATCCTTACTATGTAAATGGACAAAAAATATTGGCCATTTTTTAACTACATATCTAGAAGATGCAGGATGAGAGATCCTGCAGCTGTTAATCATAGTGACAGAAAGTATTCTGTGGGTTTTTTTTAATTATGGATGTCTAAATACAATGATATAGACAAAAATTTCAGCCTGTTGCCTTACTGTGGAAAGAGTTTACTGTGTCCTTTTTCTCTCGTTTTCAATTTAAAAAAAAAATCATTCTCCATCTGCAAAATTTGCTACTGCAGCTTTTCTTGAAACTAGTTAAAATACAAAGATTTGAGGGTTTGAGTAATTTAAAATTTTGTTGCCCTTTTCTCCTCTATCCTTGTTGGTGCTAGAGATTCTTCTAAGTGCGCAAATTTAGGATAATCTTTGAGAATTGTCTGGGATTATAGTCTTTCTGCTGGCTTCTTCCTGTACCTTGGAATCGTTATTGAATTGTATCTTAACCTAGTGGCTATTCTTCCCTTGATACACGTATGTAATCCCTATTAGCGTTAATGCCTTCTTGAAATGCTTCCCTCGTATATTGAATATCTGCTGCTGATGTCGAAACCCTAAAGTCTTACGAGTTGCGTGGAATGTGGCTATCTCTAGGGCTTAATGGAAAGTTGGATTTAATCTCATAATTCGCCTTTAGAACAGTAAAAACCGTAAGACAGATAAAATATTGTAACGTGAAGCTTTTACCTGAGATTTGGTGAGGAAATAAGCCTGTTGGTTGTCCAGGGAAAGGGATGTGATATTTTTTTTTTTTGTTATCGTGCCTGTTAAGAACTCAGCTGTAATATGTGCTTACACAGGCAGTGTAATTTCAAAGCATTATTTTGAGGAAAAGCACTACAATATTGAATTTATGACTGTCAAGGAAAGTGCCTGTCCTTGATCATTCTTATCTCCTTATTTGTGTTATATACATATCTTATAGGCCAGACCAAAAATCTGAAAAGCTCTTGGGGGAAGAGTGGTCTAGTGTCTTGGGTGACTTGATTGCAGAAAGCTCTGAGCAACCTGATCTAACGTTCTCCCTGCTTTGGATGGGAGGCTGAACCAGGTGGCTGCTTGGGCCCCTTCCAGCCCAAAATATCCTGTGAGTCTCTGACAGGGTTCGGATTGACAGTCGTAAGGGAACTGTCTTCCTGGTGCTCTTTTTCCATTTTTGAGTTGTGACTTTGCAGGGTTATCTTGAAGGCAAACATAGTAGTAACTCAAGTATGAATATTTATAGTGATATCTGTTGTTTTGTGTGTCTGCGTGTTGTTTTTTTTTTCAGTTGTTATTTTTCAAATGATTTATCTTCAGATGACAGATTCAATTGTGTCCTATTTTTCATGGGGAGAATAAAAGCTGGAAAACAAAATTATTTAAAGGATAATTTTGGTCAGACTTTTGAATACAATCTATGAAAATACAGAAAAGCCTTTTCATTCTTCACACTCCCTATTTCCCACCTGTCTTTCCTCATAAAGAGAAGGTTTATTTTAAATATGCGTGCTACAACCGTTATGTTGTATCAGTACAATTTACATGAAAGCCTAGTCCTTGGTAGAGAGAAACTGCAGTCCTGCTAAGAAATGCTATCAAAAATTATGACAACTTGGCTACTTTTTTTTAAATATTATTTATGCAGTAGCAACAGCAGGTTATTAGTGGTGTTATCTGTAGAATCTCTGTAATAAATTGTGATTAGTTGTGAATTACTGTGGTGTATGTAGAGACTCCAGTGTGTGCTGAGCTACCTTGCTTTGCGTCGGGGAGGAAGACATGGACACTTCTTGCTTTCCATTAAGAGAGGAGGGAGACTTATATGGCTAATAATGAGATTACTAGTGGGAAATAGATGAAAACTAAAAATGATTAGAATATCAGTTTTTTTTGTAGTAAGAATATTTCTGCTGTACTGATAGGAAAACAAGGCACAAGAAGGTTGATTGGCTGGTGTTTTGTAGTAGATCAGAAAAGGTGCCCTGGGTTCCCTGTACATAAACCTACTGCTTTACAAACCAGACCCTGCTGGATGGGGAGGCCTTGCTTTGGCATTTGAGGCAGCACATGATCACTTTACTCATTTGAAAGAGAAAAATATTTCGGAAGCGTAAACAGCATGTTTATAAATATTTTGGCTTCTGCATGGTCAGGAAAATGCATCTTCTGTTTATATTCCCAAGTTGCATCATGGTAGAAAGTGGGTTTCCATTTTTAATGGGTTGTATTATGAAACGTGATGTGTTGTTCTTCTGCAGAGAATTGATCTAGAGTCAAGATTGAAAATATGCCTTCCTGAAAAAGTCTCTACAAAAGTGATCCTTCCTGTCTCGGCTTTAAGGTAAGTGAAAAACTTCTATCAAATACCTGTTCTAATGTTCTGTTTCACAGTTGCTCTATTCGAAAGATACCTGAAGATGTTGTATGCTCAGAAGAAAACTTATTTTAAGGAGTTAAGTTGGAAAACAGTATTTAGTCAAAACAAAGTTCAGGCATGAGCCAAAAAAAATTAGGTCAGGCTTTGGTAATTAAACAAAATGACAGTGGCATGAATGCTTACGTGTCTGACATAGTGCTTTGTCAAGTGTTTGTTTTTGTCTAAAAATTGAATATGCATATGAGGGAGAGATCACTATAATTGAATGGAAAATTTGAAATTAGAAAGGCAGCAAAGTATAAATAATTGAAAATCAGGTTGCAACTGTAGCTTCTGTATTTTGTGAGCTTAGTTGCAAACAAAATGACTAGAAGGGGAATTCACATTTTTGTTCTTCTTAATTTTGCTTTCATGGTACCATACCCCTGGTATAGAGAGCAAGGCGGAGATGATAACACTGCAATAAATAAATATCTGGAGAAAATTAAGAGCCAAATCAGACTGTAAATTTCAACCGTCTACAGCTTTCATTATATATGTATATGCTTTGATTTCTCATGTATATGGAAAATGTATCCTCTAACAGTGCATATTTTTTAGTCTTTTTCTGCTCCAGAGTTGCTTAACTTACTGTGTTCTGTGGTAAGATACGGCAAGCTTGTTTTGTCTGTGCAATCATTGCAGAAAATAATTATTAAAATAACTTGCTAGACACTTAATTACTTGCAAGTGTCACTAAGCATTTTTAATCTCCACTAAATACTCCTTTGTCATAGCCATACTTCATACGGCTGTTCATTATGTCTTGTTCATTCTCTTAAATCATCCCAAATGGGTAATTCTTAGTTTGTGAAACTTTTTGGATCCAATTGCCTTGCCATGTCTTGGGTATGAAGGAATTGGTGAGATTGCTGGGTTCGAGCCTTATTTTCTCCAAGGTTAACTAGTCCTGCTAGATATAATTGAAGCCATAACCTATTTCATATGCCTAATATTAGGGGTCATGATATTGGGACATGCCATAAAACTATTTTCCAGATCACACAAACTTGAAAAATGCACTCGCAAAGTATGTTCAGTTGTGTATTTTGCTTAAAGGCATAGCTCTTGCAATTAAGAGTCAGATGCGTTTAGAACCACACCAGGTTTGATAGTTTTGCTTGTGAAAAGAGATCAGAGTAAAGCTGTCAGTGATACTTTGAGAAGGAGTAATGACCCTTCTTCAGTGAGCACACAAAGCTGGCCATAGGGTAGGAAAGCAACATGTATGTGTGTTTTATAATTGATTTTGTTCTGCCTGCTGCTGCTGTGTAATGGGCTCAGCTGTATCTCCTTAAGGACAGGATTTGTGATTCATCCCTAAGGGCTCTACAGAAATTGTGAGTATTCCTTAAGGGCTGTGGAGTTATTTAAATAATATGCTATTTGTAATTTTCTGATCTGAATAGTAGTTAAATGCAGATGGTTGTGTACTCAGTGTAAAACTTCAGATAGATTTGTATTAAAATTTAGCATTTGGGATACTTGGGAAACACCAGAGTAATCGGAGTAAGTCTCTAAGATGGCCAGCATGTCTTCCTCTTAGCTAATAATATTGAACTGTAAATTAGTCATGGTACCAATACAGTGTTAATCAGTTAAGGCCTTAGTAAGTTGTGGGTAAAGACAGTTGGAAGAGTTTGTAAGGATGAAATCATGCAACTCCAGAACTTGCAAAAATATACTGGTAGAATTTAATCAGTCACAATTAATTAAAAAAAAAAAAAGGCATTTCCCAGCAGTTCAGAGCGGTAGCTATGATTAGCTGTTTCCACTCTGTACTTCAAATAACACTTCCCGTGGGCAGGTTCAGTGACTATCCTGATGCCTGTGGAGAGTTGGGCTTGCAGAGAGGTTGCTATTCATGAAGATGAGATCTCCTTCAGCCTGTTTGATGCCTCCGGCACTGGGCGGATTTGTATCATGATGATACTGTGGTTTAAACAGTTTAGTGTCCCCATTAGGCTCTGCCATCAGAAATGTTTGTAAACAAACAGTGTAAAGGTTGGTCAGTGTTGCATTGACTGATTAGTGAATAGGTATGAGTCTTTTTTTATTATACCAAAGTAATTGCAGTGTAAACTGGACAGCATAAAATCCCTTTCCTTGTGCTGTATATTTTGGGTAGAAATTACAGAATTTTCATCTAGAAAGAACAAGAGAATATTCAGTTTTAGTCTATGAAGTTCCTGAGCTGCATGGACACAAGCAGAAGAAATTCTTGAGAGACATGAAAGCTCCCCATGATCCTTGGAAAGTTGCACAAAGAGCGATTACACCATTAGAAAACGTTTGCCCTGTTTATAGCTTGAATTTGTCCGAGTTTGGCTTGAAACACTGAAAGTGATACTCTTTTCCCTGCCCACCTGCAGAGCCTTAGGCTATCACATTTCTGATCCTGGTTAGTTATGTAGACTGCTCATTAGTCACACCCTGACTTCCACTTAGATGAAGGAGATAGATAAGCTCCTTCAGCTTTTCCTTTATAAGAATATTTTTTGGTCATTCTCCTGGTGGTTCTTCTAATCATCTCTAATCAAGCTCCTTCTCTAGGGACAGTTAGCAGACCTGAAAAGAAAAAAATGTGGTGGTCTCAAAAATAACAAATATGGAGACCATGCAACTTCTCTGCATAACTAACCTGCCAGCTCCCTGTACCTGGAAGTTAGCTTTTTCCTTGAAGATCGGCAGGTGGGGGAACTTCTCCTTTGAAAGTAGTGCGTATTTACGTTGATATTAAGGAACCATGGTGCAGTGCTTGAAGTGTTGCTTTGTTTCCATGGAATACCTTAAAGATGATGTGTTTGTACTTTTGAGAGGAGTTTTTCCTATTCATCTAGACAAGATTTAGAATAGTGTTTCCTCCTGTTGACTGTCATTCTTCTGGAGTGAAAAAACTATCATCTGTATTTTTTTTTTTTTTTTTTAACAATTTCAAAGGGTACGTTACTACTGTCAGCATGTGATCTTCACTGTCAAATAATGGGTGTTTTAGAAGATTTCTGTTAATGCCGACTTTTAATAGCTCTTTCTCGAAAGAGCTGTACCTTATAATTATGTTCTATCTTTCACTACAAAGCAATTATATGAATTGTGTGAGTTGACTAAAATATATTAGCTATTAAAATTCAGAATGTTACTTTTGATCAGAAAGGAAGTCATCTTGTTTAACATCTTTTTTTTTTTTTTTTTTTTTTTCCCCCCCCCCCTCCATAGATCTAAAGGGTAAGAGTGTGCGGGGAGAAAAGAAAGGAAGCATGATGGTGGTTAATGGCTAATGAATAAACCTAAGAATACAGTTGTGGTTGCCTGGCAACATAGGGAAGGATGTGCTGAGGACCCTTGTGAATATATAGGAGCAACAATTGGCTCCTCTGAGCTTAGGAAGACTGACTTCTGCATTTTTGCATACTTGATTCTTAATATCTAATCATAGCTGGGTTAGGTTCATATTGCTTATTTTGCCTTTATGTATTTCTGTTTGTTTATTTAAGAAGAAACACAGCAAGAATGGAAGCAAATCAAAGCGTTGATTGAAAGGAAGAAAATGTGTTGTGAATTCTGTCCCATATGGTTATTTTGCTTTCAACATGAAAGCCACATTTAGCAAGAGATTTGCCTAAAATTGCAAGCTCGTAGAGAGATCTAATTCCAGATGAAGGTATGCTTTTTAAGTCCAAGAGCACTCTGGAAATGGCCATCAATACGCTAAATGCTCAAAGGAGTTGAGCTGGGGATTGTATTGTAATTGAGAGCTTAAGATGATTGAATTCTTTGGGGTCTGAAAACACAGTTATGAAATGTCATATCTTCTTTGTTTTCCCACTCAGCGTTATAATATCAGGCTGTGAACCAAGTACTTGAACTTAGAAACCTTATTTCTTTTCTAGGAGGATATTTACTGAGGGAAAAAGTTGTAACTGGCTTGCGGAGACAGGTTGCTTCATCCTATAGCGTGTGTTAATTTTGGTGTCGCAGAGGAGCAGGGTTTTTTAGCCCTTTCAGCTCTTGAGAATAACTTTGCTTCCTAATGATTAGCTCAAAGCTATAGGAAAGAGAAGGTTAGGTGGTTCTTCTGCCCTCCTGAGCTGCTTTATGTGGTGTGTACTTAACCATTTTGTGCCTCTGTCCTTTCCACCAGGTAAAAGGAGGATGATGTATATACAGCTGCTATGGCAGGTGATCTTGAGAATTTTTAAAGGGAAAAATATCTCTCACATCAGTAGGAACAGCAGTCATTTGCAAACTGCTTGCTTCTGTTATTATTTTTATTTTGTTATTGGGTTGTTGAGATTTATTTTTGTTAGTAGCTGTTGTTAAGGCAGAAATTTCTTAGCACATTTAGCACATCATGAAACCTGACCAGCTGTCAAAATAGATAGCGTTTGCATCGAAATGTTTCAGTGGAAGTTGTTAAGAAATCAGTTATGTTTACAGGGTACTTCGTAATTATCAGACTTTGAATAATCTAGATAAAAATAATTTTTTTCATCCACTTGTTTATTATATACAAGCCATTCTCTCCCTCCCTCCACGCAAACACACAGACATAAGATAGCAGCTAACTGTGTAGATTTGCTTCCTTGTAACTGGAGATACTCTGAAAATGAGATGAAATGTTTCAATTTGAGTAGTAAAAACCTTGAGGCAATAGTCATTAGCAAAATTGGCTCTATCCTTCATCCTTTATGCTGCAAATTGTAGCTTCTGATTTACTCTCTATATATTTATTTTTATTTAATGCTCTATACTTTCACGACGGGCCTTAAGCTTGCTACAGGCTATTGCATAGTGTTTTGCTTCTTATGATGGTTCAGGGAAAGTTCTGATAAACTATAGTTCTAGGCTATATTTCATGATAGCCTGTGTTCATAAGAGCAGCTTTGCTCTGAGGTTCTTCCTTTCCATCATCTGTATGTTCTGCGAAAGTCTGCTGGTAAAATTGCTGTTAACTTAAATGCAACTGGCATTATTGAAGGAACTGCATAGTGTGCGCTAGTGTCACACAACATTTGGATCCAAATATTTAAAATTTTGGCTTAATTCACTGTATAAATGAAGGAAGAGACTTAAAATTTAGGATCTGTGTTCAAATCCGAGACTGCTAAACTGTTTTGTTCTCCCTGTCCTCCCCCCCCCCACAATAGCTTCTAAGCTATTGTGCTATAGCACAATACCTTAAAAAGTGTATTGCAATTCAAACGAAGTATGGATCAATAATTTTTTTGTTGGTTTTGTTTTGTTTTTTTAATTATGGTAGTTGTAGTTTCTCAGTCTCTACAATCCAGTCATCAGTCGCTGTTGGAAAAAATCTGTTCTTCAGCTTCTGTAATGCTGTTAGAGGTGGCTTTTTGTTTACAACCAAATTGCATAATGTTAAAATTTAATCATTGTTATTTGTTTGCCTGCATGCTTTTGTAAGGCATGCAAGTGTAATAATTTTTTTTCTGTATTCTTTTGAAATACTTGCTGATGTCTTGTGAAATTTCTGTGCTAAAAATAAGTAAATGTTAGTTGAGAAAATTTGAATGGGGTAGGTTATGCATTAAAATGATAGTCGGAATCGACCAGTTTTGACACTTCCAACAGTTTTTTTGTTTTTGTTTTCTCCTACTGCATCATACTGTAGTAATTTGCTTTTTCTCACAGGATTCATACTCTCAGAATTCTTTCTGGCTGCTGTGCTGTTTTCTTTGCCTTATGTAATACCCTGTCTGATACTGAGGCAATTTATTGATTAAGGCATATGAAATAAATGCATGGAGTGTAAGCAGGGGAAAGGAGCATGTATTTTAGATCTCATTTCCTGTGTTGGTTCTGTGTTAAAAAGTATGTAAAAATATATTAAGCAATGCAATAACTATATACTAGTAAATACAAAGCTGACAGCTGTGTTTTCCGAGAGTACATCACCAGAACTGAAATTGGGAAAAATAAAACTTTACTGCAGATTTGGAGAGAAAGGGAGAACAATGCTAATCTAAAAATCTTTTGAGAGAATAAGGTTTTGTTGCTTTTACTCTCTCTGGGAACATACAGCTCATTTCTTTTTAGGAGTATTGCATAGATAATTCAGAGACGCAAACAGCAGTGTAGAATATTATTCTGTCCTAGAAATGTTTTAGACAGGAGGTTACTGATAATTGAGCTAACCACTCTGGGGGGAAAGAATGAAGAATTTTTCCAGTGTGAAGCCAGTGCAGTTGCAATGCATCAGCTCTGCTGTCGAAGGCACGCCGGGCCGGGGCGTGAGCCTCGGTTTGTGTAGGCCAAGTGCCGTGTCACCTACCCGTCTGATTGTGCAGGATAGCTGCTAAAGGCTAATGAGATGTGCTTTACTGCAGACTAATGAGATGTGCTTTATCTGCAGGCAGGGGTAAGCAGATGTCATGTGGAAGCAACTCAGTGGAGAGGAGGAGATGGAGTTATGGAGCACTGAACCCGGCTCTGAGCGTAGCTCGCGGTGCAGCCCATCGAAGAGGCCGAGCTGAGCTAACAGCCTGGCTGTCCTGTGCCTGTGCTCTGCACTCCTTTGCCAGCTGATTAACTTTGTTAAAGTAGCAGAAAACTCAAAAGTGATAGGAAAAAAGCAGGTAGCTTTTTGCCAGTGAAGCTGTAGGATTAGTGAATTATCTGGCTCATTGCAGCTTCAGAGGAAGACTGCAGCCGGCATGAGGGAGGCAGCAAGTCTGCTTGCCGTAAAGGGAAAAAAGGGGAGCAGCACTATTGCTTTAGTGACTTTTTTTTGTCGGTATGCGCCCTCATTTGCTAATAGGCATGTGTGTATCAACAGCATGTGTCAGGCTTCTCAAGCGGAGACTCGCTGTTCAGCCTGGATGATATGACGAAGCTGAATTTTCTTGCTTTGCTTGATGCAAAAGGGAACGGTTTGCAGCTTTTGACACCCAGTGGGATATATGTATTTCAACTCACTACGTTTCATGAAATGTCTCTCTTGCAAGTACCATGAAGTGAGGTAATTTGTTGGTATAGTATTGATTTTCTATTAAAAAAAAAATATTTACCTTTATCTTACTGTTCTTCTGTTGGAACAGTCTTTAGTGACTGAAAATAAGATTCCTGTTTCCTCTTCTGTATGATGATACTTCAGAGTCCAAGTCTTGCTTGTCTTGAAAATCTATCTCCTTATTAAATCGCTGTTTCATATGGTGTATTTGTTGTAAAAGCTTAGATATGTGGCTGGAACCTAAGTTGAATTAAACCACAGCACTCCCTGGCTTTGCTAGATATGTCTAGAGATACGCGTTCACATTGCGGAGATCTAAACTCAATGTCACCCATTTCTGTGTTTTGGAGAACACATCTAGGCTCTAAAAGAGTAAGGATAAAATAGTGAATTATTATTTATTTATTAATAGATAAGCTTTTGATTCCTTTTACCAGGGTGTTTAGGCTTCATACCTCCTTACGTGATCTTTTAGTAGTAAAATTTACTACTTAGTGGTGCAAGATAGAGTTCAGTGTTGGTTAACACTTATAGCACTGGTTCTCTTGCCAACAAATATTAGAAAAGCACTTTTCCCTCACTTTCTTTTTTTCTCGTCTTTTTTAAAACTGCTTACTTTCATCATTCAATTTATCCTTTGCTTTCAATTATAACTACAAGATTCATCAAAAGTGGGGATGGTAGAAATTAATCATGCAGAGATTCTTGTGTAAAACACACAACGTATTTAAAAAGCATTTGTTTAAGTCCACTGCCATTATAAATAATGGAGTAGATTGAAAGGCAGCAAAATTGTTACCCTTTCTATTAGATCTGATATACTCTGCATTACTATTGTTTGCAGGCCCAGATAATAAAGTATCGTCTTTCATTCATCAGCTCTTGAAACTTCTTTGCATAATTTCATTTTCTTTAGTATTGAAGAAACCAAAATAGAAGAAAAAAGACGCTAATTCTTCTTCTTTTTTTTTTTTTTTCCTACCTTCCACAAACTGACTTCATGCTAGTCTGTGCATAGCTTTGGCTTCTGTGCATTCATCTTTCAGCTACTGAACAGTGCACCCGAGTTATTTATTTTCCATGGACTCATCTATATTTTCATTAAGTAGCAAGTGTAGAAACAACAGAAGCGAAGCAGAAGGCCACTGTTGATTTTGATTGCTAATAGTTTTTGAGGTTCAGTTGCTAAAATTGTGTTGAATGAACACTGAGGAGTAGGAACTTATAAAAGAGAGATTTAAGGAACTGCTTCAAAAATGACATTTTGACAAAGCACCTGTTTTCTGTTCAGGGGAAAAATACCTCTTTGCTGGAAAGCTGTCAGTGTTCTTGTTTCAGTTTTGAGAATTAGGTCATTGAAAGGGGAGACGGGGGAGAGAGGTTTTAGTCAGTTCCTTTTGGTCATAAAGCAATCAAAAACAGGGTCACCAATTGAACTTTAGTCCTGGAGTCCCTGTTTACTGCGTTACGTTTGCCCGTCATTTCAGAATTGCTAGGTCTTTGAGAGACAGAGCAATTATCCACAATTCGGGTATTACAAACTGTAATGTATGCATTGTTAACAAAGCATCAAAAATTAATGAAAGCTCCGTGGATGTTTTGAATCCTGCTGTCTTCTGTGTATCAGTAGACTTCCCTGGGCATACAGTTTCCTCACTGAGCAAGGTAACCCCTTGCTTGAGTTGCAGGTTGGTTAGCTGGTTTGCTGGATGTGCTTTTGAAATATGAGATCTCCCTTGTGTGCCTCAATCCACCAACAAATTAGCCAAGAGGGTAAACCACTCCTGTTGGAGCTGGAAGACCCAAATTTTAGTTCTGTTTTGTTCTGTCCCTGTCATATGTTGCAGATTAGCGTGTGGTGTTTTGGAGCCTTTTCTCTTACCTCTTTTTGAAAAACACTGCTTTTGGACCAAAGAAATTTTCTTAGTGGAAGACTCATTAAAGTCCTCCTCCTCCCCTTCTCCTCCCCTCTACAAACACTGCTTTCAGCAAAGTGATTTTTTTCTAATAGCAAGGAATTTTTTGACAAAAAGTTCTAATTGTCTATAATCTGTGCTTAGAAATAAATGAGAACAAATGGACTTTGATTCCCATTGAACTCCAAAGCAGTGATTAGTTTGCATCTTTACAAAGAAGTTTAATGCCACTGTCTCTGGGTAGCTGGTGAAAAACTGTTTACCAAAACTGGCCAAAACATGGTCAATTGGAGATTAAGCTATGTTCCAACACACTACTGCCCGTATGCCATGACACTGATAGAGGACTTGAGAAAGAACTGGTCGAGCCAGAGGACTGTGGGATGTAAAAGTCTCATCCCTGACTAAGTCTGTCTCGGGTTTTGCTCACCAGTCAGACATTTGGCACAGTTCACATTTTTAGGAGCAGGAGGGAAAAATATTACTCTTGTTTGGAAAGTCTAGTTTCACTGTGGTGTAGCAGTGCAGGACCGAGTTTGGAAACCTTGTTTGGAAACCACATTTGGAAAATTACCATAATGGAACATTTTTATCTTCTGGCAAAAGTTGCATCTGTTGCATAGTTGAAATCTTCTGCATTCGGGTGGGACAGGCGTATGGCTGGGCATGTATTTGCCTGAAACTCACACAATAGATGTGTTACTGATTAATTTTATCCAGTGACTCAGTTTGACTGACTTTCAGAGCAAAGAGAAACTGATCTTTTCTCAGATTCCACTTGTTAAAGGTGCTTTAGTATTTTGAAGAACGGAAAACAATTTTATATCTAGCTTTATGAACTCCATATTCTAATAATTTAGGCTCAGTTCCATCTGTGTCTCATCTCTGCCTGTCTAGTGCTGTCACTTTTTCACTAGTGCATCATTTGCATAAACACTGATAGCCTGTTTCACTGTGGTTTTTGAGACTGTTTATACTTGCTTTTGTGTTTAATTGGTTTTAATTGGGGGGGGGGGGGGAGAGCAGAAGGGAACAGCTTCCTCCTTCCTGCCTTTTAATTGAGGTTATAGACTGAACAACTGGCTGTAGTTGTGAGGCTAATCAAGTATACCATTCCCCTAGTGTAACATTGTCCATGAAATAAATAAAATATTCATGTTATTCTTTTTTGAAAAACTACCAACCTTGCATATCAGTCTCTGCCTGTCCCTCTGTTTTTGTGTGAAAGAGATGCAATTGGACATGTCCCTTCCCTCCTAGCCCTCTTGCCATTGATTATCCCTGTGAAAAATGCCAGTCTGTGGTCGCAGACTGGTTGTCACCACAAGAAACTTTGTGGAATGGTTCTTTGCCATGACACAACTTAAAACTCTCTGTTAAGAACTACCAAATTTTCAAAGACTGGATCATAGAGTCATCATAGCTAAGCATTTTCTAAGTATTTACAGTTCAATTCCAGCTATGATATGTATTATGTCTCTGCAATTTCAGGTGTAGCAAGTGTCCTCATTACTCACTTTTTGGGAACATTGAAACAGTATGTTGTTTAGGAAAAGAACAGTCTTTGTTACATTTGTACAGTATCTATTTTCACTTTGAAATGCTTTACCAATAATGAATGACAGCACCTATGCCAGGTGTTGATGATGATACTTGATTTGCATTTTTTCCATAAAACATCTAGATTCTTCAGCAGACACGAGAGAGTCCACTAAGTATTTGGGGCAGCACTTAAGGAAGCCTTTGCCTGTGTGAAGGCTCTCAACCGTGAGGACCTCTCTTTGGGTTTGCAGAGGTAGGCTAGAAAACTTCTACACGTGATATTAATAAGCCTTATTACTATTGGTGGAGAGCAGTCTGTTCCTAATAGCGTTGTACTTATGCTTGTACTCATAAATTGTATTTGTAGTATGATGCAATGATATACTTGGCACAGGTCTACCCACAGCACAGCATCTAGTTTTTCTGTCTTGCAGCGCTGATTGCTGTTGTCATCAAGTTATATTTTCATTCATTCACTGTCAAATGGACTCGTTAGACTCGAGAAACATTGTGATTGCTGCATCGTAAATATATAGCGCAACATTCTTTTCTGGGAGCAGAACAAAAACCCAACGCTTGCACGTTTGGGCCTTTCTGGAGAGAGCGGATGAATGCTTTCTCTGGAAACAATCCATTTAAATCATTGCACATAATTGAGCACAACAAATGGTTTTACAAGAACATAAAACTGAGCTAGTCATTTCTCACCATTAGTTGCTGTTGGAAGAGGGAGTGTGAAAAATCTTGAGTTTCAGTCCTTTTTGCGCTGTTCCCACCCGTAGGCTTCTTTTCAACAGAAGAGGTATTTTCAGCACTACCACTCATCTCTTAAATTCTTAAAAATATAAAATAAGAGTCAAGAGATGGTGATGTGATAAAATGTTCAAACTTAAACTATGAAATACTTTTGTAGGTGCTAAAAGCCTAAAATCTGAATCTTGCTTTTTAAGCAGAGTGTCGGTACTCAACAGCTAAGAGTAACAGTTATTTTTGTTGCTTTAAACCTCTGTTCTCATTGAAAGTAGTAACTCTTTATGTGAGGGAAAGACGCTGAAGAATACTGCCTTAAAGATAGATAAAAAGGTTGTGTTCCCCTTGTCAAGACTGATACAAATGATTGACTTCTCCCATGTTTAGAAGTTTCAATAACATAGGATATTTAAAGATATCTGTATTTCAGGACATGTCCAGTTTGTGTTCAGAAAGGGCAGAAATGCTTTAGGTGCTTCTGTCTCAATGGTGTTAGAGGTCTGTTACAGGCACAAGGAGACAAATTAGCACAATCTGTATCCGTATCACTTGTCCAGAGAGATTTAACCTGTTGATGGTGCCCAGGTTTCATTCTGAAGGAAGCTAGGAGTTTGGCTTCAGAGGGTCCCATGAAGTGAGCTGCAATTCGAGGAGTGCGGATGACCAGTCCACTGGGCAAGCAGAAGCTGGCGACTGTAGATTTTAGCCAGGTAAAGGCCATGACTTTAGGCAAGTTGGCTATCGATAAGAGATGTACTGTCTGTCTAGCATCTTGGGCTGTCTCAGGAGGTTCTGGAGCAATTCACTTGAGAATAATTACCTGGGTGGGGGATAAGGTCAGCTAGTGCGTACTTGCTCTGCTAGCTAAAATCATAAGACGATGGAAGATTATACCAGTCTTCAGGCTGTGTACTAGCTGGTTAAGAGTGAGACAAAGAAAGAAACCATTGCCCAGGAAGCAAAGGGAGGATGAGCCTGGGTTGCAGTATGGATGCATCTTACCTGTGCTCACTGTCCTTTGAACTAGGGCAATGTGCAAAACGACATTTTCAGGAAGCCAGTAGATGATTTGGTCCTTTGAAAAGCTGGCCTGGAACTACCAGCCTGCTTCTCTTGCAGTGCTGTGAGTGGTCTGCGGTGGAATTTCCCCAAGCTTGCTGGTTAAAGAGGAGTCTGTTCTGGCTCCTCCACTGTCCCCAGGAAGTGGTATGTGCACCCCACATACTGGTTCCCAATTGAAGCCAATGGTAAATGGTTACACTTGCTGCACTTGCCTTGTTTGAGAGCTGGGATAAGAAAAGATCAGTGCCCACAAATTTTCCTTCTCCTGTCTTAAGTGCATCTGGTTAACTTTGAGCTTCAGGAAGGTCATGCCAGTTTCCTTTTGTGTTAGGGACCTGTTTGAAAAGCAGGAATAAAGATAGACCCCTCAGTAAAATCTCAGTGTCCACTCTTGCATGCTCATTTTCTTAATTGTGCTTCTGGATGCTTTCAGGTAGGACCACTTCAATTTGGCACTTTGAAGCAACCACCAAGCTAGTGAAGGTTATATTCATGCATTTCTCTGCACAAAGAGAAGATACAGATATTTTAATATTTTAGCTGAATGTTATACTTGTACTTTGAAGCAGATACTCAGGAAACTGGTTCAAGGAAATTTTCAGCATTGGGTCTAGGTGTCAGCATGTGCCCTCTGCGCTGTTGGGAAGATTCCCCAGTTCTCTGTTGGATTTGTCCTGTTTGAACTACCTCAAAACTGGTCTTAGGGCAGCTTCAATTTATTGACAGAATAAAATCTTTCAATAAACTGGGATTTTTATGAAGGATGAACCTGATGAAAGATAGGAAGCCCTGGCAGTAAATTTTGGGCCTGGAGCAGAGACTGAGGATTATGGGGCGGGGGGGGGGGGGAACCTAGGGAAGGCTCAGCTAAACCAACAGGAATAGAGTAATGAAAGGCTTACCAAAAGGTTTTTCAAAGCTAATAAGCTGATTTTTGCTTCTCTCATTGGTATCTTGGTAAAAAGCCTTTTCTGACTGAAGAAAAGTATATTTAACCCAACTGATTTGATAATTGGGCAAGAATAAAACAAGATTTTTTTTTTCTTTCAGATCTCCTTGATTTTTGTGAACCAAAGAAGTATTTTCTTTAGCAAAAATCAGATTTTTAAGCATGGCTAAAAGCTAGTTGTAGGTATAGATGAGGAAACTGCACAGTGTGTGTGCATTAGGCTGCCAGAAAGCTGATAGTGCATCAGAAAAGAATCACTGAAGGGCATAAACATTTTTTTCATTTCCGTATATGTGATGATTAGCTGGGAGGAGTGTTACTTCACACTGTTTGTGGGGAAAATCCTAATAAAAATGTTTTTTTTTATTAGTATTGTTTGCTTCAGAACTTCTGCTTTAAAGGTACACTTCTACCTATTCGGAGTTGTATTGAAAAATTAACCATTAGGTGGAAGTGCTAAAGCCCAGCCTGGAGGCAGAAGGGCAGGTGTGCTTTTTCGACAGAACGATCGCAAACACATCAGAAGTTTGATTGATTTCTATAGAAGAAAAGAACAAATATTACCTAACTTGAAGTCTGGATAAAATTATCTTAAAAGTTTGTGTCGTTGCGCTGGTGGAGTAGGGGGAGGAGGAACAAAGCAGCCTTTTGTTCACAGTCTCTTTCTGTTTCAGTCAAAACAATCTCAAAATTACAGTGTTAACCTCCAAGGAAAACGCTTTGCTTTATCTTTGGGAAAGCCAGGGGAAGGGCGGTTTTGTTTTCAGGTTTTGCTTTTTTTTTGCTTTTTTTCCCTGGAGGGAGTTTGCCGGTGGCACTGTATCGGCCGCGATCCCTCCCTCCGCGGCGAGGAAGGGGCCCGCAAGGCCTCCGTCCCGCGGGGGTCGGCTCGATAGGCATCGCTGAGCTTTGCCCACGACGTCCACGTTCGGTGATCTTAAAAACTGATTGTGTGTTTTCTGCGGGCTTTGGCGTTTTGACCAAAACACCTGCCGCGGTATGGTTGGGACGGCCGCCTGCCGCAAAGCGAAAGCGAAGGGCGGGGAAGGAGCGAGCGGGAGAGCCCCGAAGGAGCCGAAGCGGCGTTGCCCGAAGCGCGCGGCGATCGCAGGAGATCAAAGGCAGCCGTGATGTCAGCTCGTGGCCAAACAGGTCCGGCGAGCCCCGTGCCGCGGGAGGCAGGAGCGCGGGAGGCCGGACCCTGTGCAGCAGCCCCATGGAGCGGCCTGGCTCCTCGAAGAGCAGCTCCCCGGTTTTTGAAATGGCCGAGGAGGATGCCAGCGCGCCGGCCACGTCCCAGCAAGGTGAGCGCACGCTGCCTGCGAAACCCCCTTGCCGGTGCGAGCTCTGGGGCGTCCTGGTAGTCGCGGCGTGCGGGAGCTTGTATTGCTTTGAGCTGCTGCCGCGCGTGCCGCTTGCTGCACACACGGGCTTGTTCTTGCACACACATGCGTTTTGGGGAGAGGGGAGAAGAAAAAAGGACGTCCACATGGCTCAGCTATAGAACGCGTTGTTTTTATAAAATGCTGCGTTAATTCAGAGGGATCAGAGAAGGTGCGACTATATCATTTAGCACTGCCTTGTTGACAAGGATTGCTTTAAACTTAGATTAACCTGTGCACACTGAGGTTACGGCTCCGCAGCATGGTTTAATGCACTGCAGACATTCCCGGACAGGAGACGCTTTGCACTGTTCTGCACAAACCAAGCGCCTTTGCACGCGAGCAGGGCACCGCAGATCCAGCGGGAGCAGGGATCTTCTCCTCCCTTGTCAGTCCTGTCTTATTCAGTGTCGTCTCCCCCCTCCCTGGGCTGTGCTCATGTAACACTGACGTGTGTTAAATACCCCTTGTGAGCACTTGTGCGAATAACTGTTCTCAGTCCTAAGAGGTTCTTGATTTTCAGTCGACCCTGAACACCACAGTTCACGAGGTTTGCCTAGGCCATGGTCTGCATCATTAATGTTAAAGTTTTGCCGTAAGAAAGATTGTTTTCCCTGTAGCCCGTTTTTCTTCCACCATCCAATCTTGCTCCAAGAGACTGCTTTAATGTCCCAGGAAATATTATTTTCTTGACATATTATTCCGTTATTCTGCATTCTTAGTGTTTGAGTGTTTTTTTTCCTTGACATTCAGCCTGTGTGTGGTTGTGGTGTGTGTGGGTTTTTTTTTCTTTTTTCTTTCTTTTTGGTGGTATGGATTTGCGTTTTATTTTTGTTTTTTGTTTGGCTTACCAGTCTTTGCCTGGCCTCTTCCTCATGCTTTGCATACCAGCCATAGAGAAAGCTTTGTAACTATTTTGGGATTTGCAAGAATCCTGAAGCTGCTTAAAAACTTGCAGATGGTTTTCCGGGAGCTGCAACAGTGAGTTTGTGGTCCGAGGGAAGCTGTGTTACTACCTTCCCCTGAAGGTATTCTTTGTGCATCCGCAAACATGGTATATTGGGAGTCAAATATATGCTTCAGACCTCTGTTAATCACTAAAAACTCCATTAGTGGTGGGGTAGACTTCTTTCATGGAGAGCTACTAAGGTAGGAAAACTTTTTTTGATTTTTCCACTGCTTTTTTGTTCTGTGTGTTAGTGTGTACATACGCACAGGAAAAGTATACCATCACATGCAGTTATTTTCATCCAGATTTATATTTTGAAAAAGCAATAATGGTGTGACTAACTTTTTTAATTTACAGGTTTGAACGCTATTTCCATGATGCAGCAATGAGAGAATTTTCATTCTGTTTCTTTTTTCCCCCCTTTCTTCTTTGAGGATCTGACCGAGGTTACGGTGGCACACTATTGAGAAATGTATTTAGCCAAAGTCCCATCTTGGTTTTAATGATGTAGGGACGCTACTTCATGATGTAGGGATGCTATGTCACTGATGCTAGTAAAATTTAATGGGTAACAAACGATGTAAAATGGTTTCAGGATCATCGCATTTTATATATGTCTTTCAAGAGGCATGGCTCTGGTCCTAACTTAATTTATGCCTTTTTTTTTTGTAAGTAAGCTTAGTCAAATGAAATTTCTTTTGATTTGCATTAGTGGAGATGCAACAAGAATTAGGGCTAAAAATACTTTTAAAAAAATTTCAGGGAATATACACCAAATATACACAATGTATGTATGCAAATCAGTGTAATTTCTTCAGTTGCCAACAGTCTTATAAACCGTGCTATTTCTGAGTTCATTTGTTTTTTAGAAACCTGGCAAAATAATTGATGATTTAACTCATATTTTTAAGAAAAACAAAGGAAAAATTAACATTACTCACAACACCTGTCAAAACCATTGCTAGCAAGACAGCTTGCATTTCTTTTCATGTTGTGCTTGTATGACCAAGCAGAGGAGCCAGGTTGCCAGCCCTGGAGCCTGGCTTTACTTAGTTATTAGCCAGCGCGATGCCGCCTGGGCAGCGGGTGTGTGGACCTTCTTGCTGCACTGTCTCCATGTGTCCTGGGTCTACTGCGAAAATCCCTTTTTGAGGATCCAGGGATGTCCGTCCGCTTCACTCCTTGCCTTTCCCTGCAGCCATCTCTTCTAAGGGCACACCGTAACCGTCCTGCGGCAGTGGGGTTTGTGCGCTAAAGCCTGCGCAGAGATGGTTATCTGACTTCACCAAACAGCTGTCGGATGGGGAAGGAGGCTCGAGGCTCTAATTCCAGCCTTCTGGTCAGTCAGTAAATATAAGGTCACTCCACCATCGCAGCGCTTTGTTTTGGAGTGAGTACAGTAACTTCAGAGAACAAATTAGCTGTCGGTTTGGTTCTCCTGTTAGGATTTTACCTCTTCTGCCAATATTTCGGACTTGCGTTTCCGCTGGAATTTGCAGCGTGGGTGTGACTGTGGGAACGATCAAAGTAAGCCTCGAACAATAGAGTTTTTGTCTGCTGCTCATAAATTGATTCCTGATTCAAGCGAGCACACGGAGAGCCCTTTAAAAACACAAATACACTGCCGACTACCTGGGAATACCTTTTATTTTTATGTGCTCTGCACTTCGAATCACGATATGTTCCTTCACATGAGTTTTGTTTCCAATTTTTCCCTTGTGCTAAGTAGTGTTTACTGGAGAATATGGTAATATTAGCCCCACAAGATGCAATTACCGTAAATGTTAATTTTACATTGTACATGGGTTGTAATTGATTTTACCCTGTATTGTGTTGCTAGATGATTACAATAGTTTAGATTACTTGCTAAGCGTGGGTAATGCCTGCTTACCCCTGTGACCCGCCGAGGACATGGTTCAAGTTGACCAGTTCAAGTTGGAAAGCAGCTTATTCTTTCCATTCTCAAAATGCACATTAAGTGAGCAAGAACAGGAGAAATCCTATGAGCAGTGTTCAAATAGCATCCTGTTTTTTTTTTGTTTTTTTTTTTTAGGGCTCCCTTGTATACTCTTTATAACTAAATCCTTTTATAAATTTTTTCTTTTATTATACAAGTCTTTAATATAAACATATGATTGAATAAATGAAATGTTGATTTCCAGAAGGTTTGGATTGGGTTCCTTCTGCAGTTGATCTGGGCTTTGGATCAGCTCCAGAGTGTGTGTACCTTAGGGTTTGTTCTTATGTTCTGATGTTGATTTTTTTGTTTTGTTTGTTTTTTCTTTGCCTTTTTTGTTTTTTGGGTTTTTTGTTTTTTGGGTTTTTTAGATCAATATATATGTAGTTTCATGAAACATTTACAGACTGGGCCTGAAAGAAGCAGTTACTACTTTTTGCTGAGAAAAGGTGGTAGGAAAACATCAAGAGCCTACATAAAGAACACGTTGTGCTTGCACGGACCGGTGGGAATCGGAAAGGGAATGGCCCAGAAAGTGAATTTCAAAATGATTTCTTTTCATTGTGAAGCTTCCCTTTCTTAGAGAGGACTTTCCGGCCAGCAGGTCCACTGTACTAGCTACCCTCTACGAGGGAACAGTCCTGTTTCAAGTTAGTGTGTTTGAGAGGGACTTTGAATAATGCTAATGAGTGCTGTAATCAGTTGTACTTATTAACTGGGGTCCTGTAACAAAAGGAGGTAGCTCTGAAGGTCCATTGTAAAAATGCTTTTTCCCCCCCTTTGTGTCTAATGACCTCAGTCCTCAGATTTCAATGCCTGTTTGCTCTCTGGACAATTATTAGTGGAACATCATCCGGTGCCTTCTCGGCTCTTTTCGAATGATAATAGCGAGGGTTTTCTGTGATAGCATTTCTAACACAGATTGGCTCTATTCACCAACTAGGTACGGTAACAATGGGTAATTTAAAATAATTCATTTTATTGCTGCCTCCTGTAGATTTTTGACTTTCATTTCTAAGTGGTGAATCTAGAGAGCTGGAGAAGTACGCACTGATCACTGTCCTGGTGCTATGAAAAGTATGAGATTCAAATAGTCCTGCAGAGCCATCAGCAGCTGGATCCGCACAGAGCACTCATTTGACTTCAGCTGAAGTCGTTCCAACTTTTTTTAGATGCTTTTAACTCTTCTATCACAGGTATGTTATTCTTAGCTTTCATTTCCCAATTTAAACTTGTTGATGAATCAGGGTTAGGGATTTTGATTTTTACAGAAATAGCCTTAATAATACAAGCATATTAAAACTGAGAAAATTGCATAAATTCAAGCACAGTAATATCCCCCCAAAAGGGAGAATCCACTGCAGAAATGGACGTCAGTCCTCAGACTTCCAGCTCCTAATGTTCCAAATATTTGTTGTTTTGACATTGCAATCCTTTCCGGGTTTTGGAGGTATGTGGCAGATGACTGCTTCCTAATATGTATGCCTGAAAATGAAAAAGGCAGCAACAGCTTGCTGCAGTAAATAGAACAGAAATTGGAAATACAGTTTTATAGTAAAAGCATGATGTTTGCAAAGTGTCCGAGAACTTTTTCACATAATTTTGCTTGTAAAGCCAGTTTAAATCTTGAAATTCTACCAAATGTAGAAATAACCTTCTGGCAGCCGTAGGGTCTATCAGATTACGTATTTGCCACTCTAGGAGGCCATCCCGGGTACATTGTTGTTTTTTTCCCCCAATACTTTGTTCCTTAGAGTGTTGCTTAAAAAGTGAACAGAAGCATGGTAAGCATTATATTTATTTTGGCTAATCCTCTACTTCTCTTCTCTGAAAGTATTTTGCTTATTGGAGAAAAGTAAAGAACTGAGATTGACATATAAATAGGGGTTACCATCATGGTTTTAGCAGTTCAGGCAAGTGAACACGATTTCTGGAAGGAGCACTTCTAATAAAAGGGAATTTCACTATGCTTGAGAATTTGATTCACGAATACTTCACAAGAATGTACTTGGCCATTTTTCTTCTACCTTCCACTTGAAGTTAAATATCTTTGGAAGTTTTTACTCGCATGGGTCTTTTTTATATATAACATCACTGGTCTACCACCTCGCTTTGCACTGCACAAACTGGATTTTTTAGGACAAGTTTTTGACCTCTTGTGATTTTGTGTTTTGATTTCTGATAACAATTGTTTGTCCCTGGAGCTCTCTTGATCACATTTAGCTGCTTTCCCTGCAGAATTTTTGGAAGTAACTTTACAAAATACCTCATAATGCTGGCATTTTAGTCGGAATACACCTAGAATGTGTTAAACCTTATGTAAGATTTCCTAAATTATTAGTATTGTGAATTCATGTTTTTGTATGACTGAAGCAAAAGCTTATTTACTCTTCACTCGCAATCTTATTGGTGCCTTTCATGCAGCAAGATCGAGTGTCTCCGAGATCACTGGAACTTTATTTGCCTCTATGTAGGCATTGGATACCACAGTCTTGGTGAAAAAGGTGGGGGATTTTTTATATATAACACATATATATATGTTTCTCTTCGTTCTTCTGCTCTTACTAGTGGTTCAGGCTGGCTCTGTGCTTCTCCAAATTTTTGTAATATACCTCATGTAAAGTTGTTATATATCTTTAAGTATATGAAGCAATTCTGTTTTGGCCGAAGGAAATTTTAATGAGCTTTGCAGTCATCTTCCATCTCTCACTCAATTTTTTCTCATTGTTAAGCCAAACAAGCTATGTGGGGGAAAAAGGCTGTGCTGCTTGAATGCAGCTCTTTGAAGATATTTATGAATTGTTAAAATAATAGCATACTGTGAGGCAGTGAAAAGGAGCGTGATAAGCAAAGTGCATGTGCCTTGAAAAGAGGCGATGTGCACTGCATTGAAGAGGTTTATGGTGTCTTAGTGATGTTACTTACTTTTGTCGTGCAGGTTTCAACAGTTGTTATGGGCTTCACAATGAGGCTTGTCAAAATTTAAGATGCGTACGAAGGTTTGGAGGATTTTGGCTACGGTAGCCATATTTGCCAAGGATATGAGGCTTATGGAATTACGCTGTATCAGATGAATTTGTGAACATTCTGGTAAATTGCAGGTATTTTATATTTTCTTCCAGAATAACGTTTTTTTAGAAGACAGGTCAGCTGGTTTATGTAGCAGTAAATCTAGCCTACGATATGGTTTAGGTATGGGGTGGGAGCAAGCATTTGTTTGCCTTAGAAGTGCTTACTTATTTTTCAGTGACTTTAGATTTTCATATACTAAGATTATTTTCCAATCAAAAACTTCTACAGAAATCTGTGCAACCCTGAGGAAGTGTGAACGTTTCACTACTTAAAGAACCAAATACTGCCAGGTATTGCTAACGGATAGTTGTATGCTTGTCAGAAATACTGTGATTTCGTTGCATGTTCTGTGGTATTTCCTAGCTCCCATTATTGCAGAGAAAAAAAGAACTCTGGAAGGATACGTTTCAGCTGTATTTAATGTCTGTATCGTAATTGTGACAGTTTTTAGGAGTCATGGTTATTGGAATGCATGGAGCTGGGAACGCCAGGCCTGCAAAACTTCGTCTTTCAAATTTACAGTCAGCGGTCACTCAGAGAGGCAAGAAATGTTCCCCTGATCTGCTGCTGGGAAGTAACTGGAGAACGTTGGAAACCAGCACATAGCACCTATTGCTTTGATGATGCTTGTCGTGTTCTTCTCTTGAGAAAACTTTTGCATTTCAGAGGTTGCATGTTCTGCACAGTAGTGCTAGAGCTTTTGCTCGAATTTTTAGTGGTTTTTTTTTTTTTTTTTTTTTTTTTTTTTTTTTTTTTTGAGACCAGTCTCCACTGTCACTGTTTGCTAAGGCCTGTGGTAGGGTGCCTGGTGTCCTGGTGCTGACCCACATGGTGCCTTTGGACCTACATCAGTGCTCTGGTTCCACTCTTACAGAGGTCTTGATGTTGCTGCCTCTGCATTTTTACAGCTTCATGTTCCTGGTTATAATTTGGCCATTTAGTAAGGCTTTTCTTAGCATTCAGGAGAACAAGTGTGCCTTAAAAAGTTAACTAAATCCATTTAAATGGAAGCAATTACAGAAAGCAGACCTGAGGTTTTTAGCTGAATGTTATTAGGAATCTATAGTGTTAGGCACAGTCTCACAGTAGCTTGCTTTGACAATTTGTGTATATATTCATTTTTTTCTTCAAACAGTAGTTGTGTAAAAGTGGCATTTCTGCTGCCTGTGTGCACTCAGATTTTTATGTGCTTTCATAACAGAAGTTTACTGCGCTCTGTTCTTGCTAGCTCTGCAAAGAGGGGCTGAGTCACTGTATTTGTTCTTGTGCTTCCTCAGCAGAAATAACTTTCTAGTTATGTTTTATTTGTGAAAACACAATCAAAGTAATGGGCTTGCACTGGTGTCAGAGGGTATAATTTGGCTTGTGTTGCTATTAGCACTGATTGAGACATATGAGCAAGAAATAATCCAGTTTGACTTCCACAGCCCAAGGCTGAGTTTGCAGGGCTGACACTTATGAAACAAATATACATCTTTTCACTTCTAAACTGAGTACATTTGGTCTGAAAGTCAGTGAATTACAGTAAACCTGAGTCTTGGCAATGTTTATTTCACAGCAGAATCAATTTTTCTCTCCCCTCATAGAGGTGATACATAGTCGTTTTTGGATCAACAGAGCTCTCTGTTTGCTCTCCTTTCTGTCTTGAGGTCTCTTCTTAGTATGCTTGAGGTGGGAAAAAACACAGGTGGACTATTCAGGTCATAAATATAAAGTCATCCCAATATACTAATAATTCATATTACAGACATGATATTATTCCAACTGCTGGCAGTATTGACTGCTCTGGTGCCTTGCATGCCTTCCCTGTGATCCCTTCTATAGGGAAGGCTTCATGGCAATTCATCTCTCAGGGACTATAAATTCGGTTTTCTTAATCCATGGGCATTCTGGCCATCTGCCTGTAAACTGTAGTTTAGCTGATGGCTGACTAATGGATAATTATATGAGCCCAGGTTCTCTACATATCTAGCAACAACAAAATGTTTGTAAGTGTTGCTTTGCTGATGTAGAGAATTTTTCCTCTCTGCTGTTTCTATACTTACCAGATTACATGTAAAAACCATAAAATGCTTTATATTATCCATAAACATAATAAAAAAATGCTACACCATATAACTTTGACTTAGTCAATAATTCTAGGCGTAGCCTGAGGGGTTGAAAAGAAAATTATTCCTGTTATACATTTTAATTATGCCATAAACTTTGGGAAATAGCTATTGATCTTCAGCATCTGGCATCAGAAATGTTGCTCGCTTTTTCTGGTTATTTAGCTTGTGAGTAGCATTGTCATATAGGATAAAAATAAATGTCAGAGGAGATGAAGATGCACCATATGCAAATGAGAATATTTTGGTTTGTTTATATACTAAAAATATTTTATTGCTGAGGAGGCTTTTTTGTTCCTTTCTTTCTTGATTTTTCCAGCCATCTCCAGAGAAATTTGCATTTCAGATGCAAGAAAGCAAATTCTATTTCTGTCAAAAGACCCTTTCTCACCTTGGGACCCTGAAGTGTATACAGCGTGTTTCTTGTCTTACAGAGATGCACTTAAAATTACACCTGCAACTCAGTTCTTTGTTGTTGAAAATCATGGTTCCAAGGGCCAGATGAGACACGGGCTGGAGCGCAGTTTCTGTACTTCTTGCTCTAAGCCTGTGTTGTTAGTTGATGGGTGAAAAAACCCAGTGTACTCTCTTAAGCCAGACTGAGTATTTTTGAAGGTGCAATTTTGATCTGATATGAAATCAGCTGTAAAACTAGCATTGTGTTTCAGCACAGCGAGGATTTACTCACAAGTCGCTGTGTCCTAGCGCTTCACTGAGTGCTGCGTCAGTGTATAACTCAGGGTAGAACTAGAAGCTGGTTTACCAAAGCCAGAACGTTCATTTTTGTCTGTTTTGCAAGTCGTCATTTTGGCAAACAGATGAAGCTTAAAAGTAAGGTGATGAATTACAAATTTCCCTGTCAAACAGGGAGGGGGAGGAAGAGCTCTTCAAAGTTTGAACTTCAGAGCAGCCTGTAATGAGTGTCGCATTAGAAAAGCAGACTCCTTTCCTAATTACGATAGGGTCTAGAGCCAGGTACCTTCTGTTTCATGGTATGTCTGTATACGGTTTGCGAAGTTTGATTTTAGGTGAAAGAAGAGGGAGAACTGAGGCTATCCCTAAAAATAGTAGTAATCTTAGGTGTCCGGGAGTGCAAGGTACTCTTTCACTGAAGTTTCAGTACAAGGGTTCTCGTAGGGAGAGCTGGATAAAGCTGCGTTTCTTTTCCCCAGCTAAAATAGTCTTTGAGGAGATGCTGCTTGGTGCTCTTCTGAGGTAAGTGGAGGAAGATAGTCTTGCCTGGCCAGGAGGACTTACCTAGCAGTAAGGAAAGCTCACTGAGGAAAAGTGGGATAGAGAGCTCCAAGGAACTGGCCCTTGGAGGGGTGATTGAGGGCCACCTGGTCGAGGTGGCGAAGAGAGGGAGACTGTCGGACTCCCAGAGTGGGACCTGTGGGACTGAAAAGCGTGCATGTTCTCACGTTCGCTCACTCTCTAAATGTCTACATGATGTAAAGCAGTGAGGTAGTTTGAGGGTTGAGCCAAGTTAAGTGATATTTGACTTGGCTCAATACAAAGATGCAGCGAACCTAGTCTTTGTACCAAATACCAGCTCTATGCACCCACTTAAAAACAGGTCATCCCTGGTGTTGTTTTTTATAAGCTGTAGCACGTGAGTAGACTGCTCTATAAAGGAAACTCTCTCGAAAGAGACTGTCCTTTTTTCACTGTGTCAGCAAAGGCTGGATGCTGCTCTATCACTTTATGCTTGCTTGTTTGTTTTACTTAGATTCTCATCTTTTTATCTTTGTGCATCCTGTGGTGAGAATCGGTATCAAACAGAGCCTGAAATTTCCCAAGCTTTGGGCACGTTATAGTGATGCTGTGACCTCTTATCAAATGGTAAGCTAAACAAACTAGGACACCGGCGCTAACAAAGATGACTTTAGCGAGGCAGCTTGGGGTAGCTGTTGCCAGCCCTTCTAGGGGAAATTGCTCCCTCATGGAAGTATCTGCCAGTTGCATGTTCATGCTCGAACCCATCTAGCTGACTTTGCTCTGCTCTGCCTTGAACAAAAAGAGTCAGAAAAATATCACTGAGGCTTGCAGGCATGTGAGACGACCAAACGGCCGGGTTGGGTTCCAGCAGGTAAATGGTGACCTATTAAAAACACATAGAGAGGCAAAATGTGTTATATGGGCTGCGAGTGTTTTGCTGGGCTGAACTTTGGTGAGATGCGAGCAGTGATGCCTGTTCTGAAGACTTTCTGTAGACTATTCTGACTTCTTGGTTTAAATCTTTTGATAGACTAAATGTTTAAGTCAAAACATCCATCTGCATTTTCTTTCTGGAGCAGGACTGTGGTGGAATCTTTCTGACTGCAGAGTCCTCTTTGCAAAAATGAAAGCACAAGAAACCCGAATTTTAGTTTATGTGAAGAGCCCCAATAGTCTTTGAATAATTTTTTGGTCTGTTTTCATTTTTTGGAAAAAAGTGAAATGTACACATTTTTCAGAGGAGGAGAAATCCCTTAAAACACCCAGTTGCATGTCTCAAAAACTTCAACCCATTTGAGAGCCAGGAACTGCCTTGATTTTTCACTTTTCTGCAGTTACTATTTAGCCATTTAATTTGGGTCTTGTATTGCAAAAAAGTTCTGTCAGCGATGTGTTGAGCCATGTATTTTGGTGACAAAAGAAGCTTAAAAGCTTGAAAAATGTAAGCTCTAATTTTTATGTAGTGTGTATTGTTTCTGGCTGGCAGGTCAGATTTGTACTGCTTCCATATGCAGCAACTTAAAATTCATGTTGGTGCATCTCTGCAGTTAATGCGCTCAAGCCAGTAAGCCAGAGAACTTATTTTTAGCTAGTGATAAGAGAAAATTTGTAATAATAAACTGTGAACTAACCTTAACATTTGTAAAAGATGTAAACATTTTATGTTAAAATTGAATTAACTTCTTGACTTTTATTCAATTTCTAATTACAGTTTGGTTACCTAAGACATGCAGTTTATTCAGTTTTGCTTTGGAGGAGCCTGTATTTCGTGTAAGATAGCATCCGCTCTAATAATAGATGACTGCTACTAAATTTTGTAGTATCTACATGTAGGGTGATTGGCTCTTTGATTGGAAAAGAAAGAGGAAAGCTGTAGACTGCGCCTGTTAAAGCGAAGTGCTGGGCTGCACTCTGATACCAGCCTTCGAAGACTGGAACCCCAACAGGGCTAAGACAGAAGAGCTTTTGGTTGGGTTTCTGTATGGATTTGGGTAAATCCCTTTCCTTGCTTTGTGTTGCTCGCTTCTCTTTTTGCCTCAGGCTCTCATTTGAGATGCTGTGGTCCTACTTCCTGAGCTCTGTAGGCATTGTGGGGTTAAAATATGTCTATAATTCTTGCCTTTACCTTAGAGAAGGTAAATATGATAGCAGTAAGGGCTACTTACAAGTGCCTTTGTAGCTTTAAATGGCTGATTTCTAGCAATAGAAGAGAGTTCAAATTAAATGGAAAAAGCAAAGCCTTCTATACAAAAAGAAGGTGTCCTAAGATGTTGAGGTTAGAACATGTTGAGATATTAAAAATCTGGAGAGGGTATAAAACTTGTAATATAATAGATGGGAATTTTAAGGTTGGATGTGGAAGATGAACAAAAAAAAAATATGATAACTTGTTCAGAAAGCACTTTCACAGCAGTTCTAGTCAGGTATGAAAGCTGGCATCACCAGCCAGCTTTATTTGCGCTGGTGGGAACAAAATGTGGAAACCTGGAATAAGGGAATAAATATCCACCTTCCTGACTATGTTTCTTGTTCCAAGACAGACTCTTCAAACAGCTAATTGTTTTGTCCATCTGAAATGCTGTAGGCACTGTGCTAATAAGCGTTATAAAACAGGTTTAAGTGCAATTCTTAATGTAATTATTCTCTTTTTCTCCTTTCCAAGTTATGTAGGAGATCCAGCACAGGTTTCTAGGTGAAAGACGGATTAATAACTTCGTTACACTGTGTTCCAGCATAGTTCAGTGAACGCTTCTCCCTTGTTCACAATCCGAAATAGAGTTTTGCAGCATAAATATCTCTTATCAAATACAATTTCTCCCTAAATGTGAAAGCTAAGATTTGGTTTATAAATGCAATGTTTGTTTGTTCTGATACTGCCATGTTTTGTATTTTTAAGGGTAAACTGCATCCTCCATCGTTTGCGTGTATGTTTTAGGTTTGGGAATGTCGCGGCCCGAAAGGAGTCGTTCAGGACGACCTCCCTCCCCTTGGGGCCAAACGACCAAGTTCGTGATGCCCTTGGACTGAATTAAGGTGAAACGACACCAGCCAACCGGTTTTAAGATTTATTAACACAAAGATAAGGCATGTGGTCAAATAGGATAATTCAATGGCGAATACTGCAACTAGCTAGACAAAAACAGATCTTACCAACATTCAACAAAAGAGAGGGGGAAAGAGAGAGAGAGAGAGAGAAAGATATCACCACCCGTGGATCCAGCGGCGTCCTGTTGGTCCTCTTCCTTTGGGAGTCTCGGCAGTGGGGGGGGCTCCCGTCTGGTGGTAGGTGGGTCCTCTTCACCCTGGGTGTAAGTTTTGGTGGTGCGCGTGCAGTAATTACAACTCGAGTTGGGTCCGACCCTAGGTTAGCTCGGAATGACACGCGTGCAGTGGTTACAGCTCGAGTTGGGTACCTCCACAGAGGGACCCTGAACAAAGAGGTCCCTGGGCAATTATAGCTTTTTCAAATTAAGTTTCCCACCCCCCCACGTGGTAGTTCAGACCAATAGTAATTTTTGAGTCTGGGGTCTCCTGCTCCTTATTGGATCTCATCGTTGTTCCTAGGCAGGCTGTTTCTTTTCTCCCTTATCTTTTCTGTTGCAGTTTCTGCAGACAGGTGTGTCTTCCTTCCTATAGGTGTGTCTTCCTTCCTCGGGTCCCACCATCATCTCTCAAGGTCTTGACAAAGAGGTGGTAACTCCAGCAATTAGCACTGTTTCAGCAGTGCACAGGAATGCAAATTGCTGGTAACTCCCTTATCATTCCCGCCTGCACCAGCTCTGGGGCCCTTTCTCACCAAACTAGGGAGTGCGGCCTAAGGCTTCAGCAAATTTAGCCACTCATGCCAAGCAAGTTTTATAGAAGTTGTGCTAAAAACAGATCCCAAAGTCTCTGCCCGACTGTGGTCTCGTTCAGTGCAGGCTCGGTGTGTTCCGGGTGGTCGCAGGGAGACCATCTCAGGGGTCGCAGCAGCCCAGTCCTGTTTCCGCCAGGGACAGATGGCTTGTTCGGGGTTATGGCCTGCCTGCACCCCATGCACCAAGAAATGTTTAAGGCAAAAAATTCATTCATCTGTCCGCCACACCACCCCGTGACTTAAACATTGATTGGTACGTCTCCTTCCTGAAGTCTTCATCCACAGTGGTGATATGAGATAGAGAGAGAGATATCAGAAAGAAGTATAGAAAGGGTAGAACAAGTCATGGGAAGAGTAAAAGGAACGATACAGGTTCAGGTAAAAGGTGCTTAACAGTGGTTACACAGAGGTGTTGCCCAATGCAAGCTCATGCTTTAACAATTTTAGCAACTTTTAACTTCACAGAACACACATCAAAATTGAGTTAACGAAGGTAAGTGATTGTTACAACAGGTATAACAGCTGGCAAATGCGGTATGGATGTCAATATGCAATTTCCTCCTTCAGGGTAAACTGGGAATGGGTTTAAATGATGGGTACTGTGGTTGGCTGTGGCCAATAGATGGCACGGATTTTCTTTATGCCGTCGGGTGAGGTGGTAGGAACAAATTGCATGTCGGATTAATTGAACAAAGCAAGGAATTGTACAAGGTAAAAACATTAAAGCGGCAACTGCACCTAACAAATACAATATTAACTGTTTCACCCACGGTGCCCCCGGTAACCAGGACCACAAATTGCCACTCCAGCCGTTCCAGGTTTGGACGGGGACATGGGCTATTTTTCTGATATCTTTGGTTAACTGGAGAACTACCTCCCCTACATCATCTATTTCTAAACAACAGTTGGAAATATTTAATTTCCCACACACCTCTCCCTCTTCAGCTAACAGATAGTCTAAAACCATGCGGTGCTGAAGGATTGCCGTGCGCATCTGTTGGGACTGCAGAGTTAAAAGATCTTTTGCATCAGCGGTTTTGTTGGTAATAATTTCTAGAGCCACTTTTAGGTTGTAAATTGGTTCTCTTGCCCCCGATATTAGTTCATTAGGATTCCAGGTTGCAGGCCCGTAATGTTGAACTATTCGTTCAGGAGGCCACTCATTATTTCCCCATTTTTGCATCTCACCCAAATCTACCTTAATGGATTGCGTCTTACGGGCAACCCTTCTGTCTCCGAGGTTATCATATACTTTTATGCCTAACCAAGGTCCGCCTGTTTCTGGTAAAAGGAAAAACAAAGGTCTGATAATCCCCGTATAACAAATTCCCGACCACCCCGCGGGTAAAAATTTATATGCTGTGTGTCTGCAGATCCAATAATGCCCCTTCTTAGCTCCAATGCCCTGAGCAAATGGCCCGTTTATCCCTGGTGGGAATTGAAAGTAAGTTGTGTCTCTGTCGCCCAGAGGGCTGAAAAATGTGGTTGCCCCATCACCTATTTGGCCGGTATAATACCAAGCCCCAGAAGTGCCTTCCCATTTGCAGGTTTGCTTGTAAGGGGGATAATTGGGTCGTTGGGGAGTTAAAGTTTTGTTTTTGTTTGACCAGTATCCCTCAAGTCCCCGATGACACCCCGTTTCATTGAGCCACATCCATAGGTGGAGATTCCTGTTTTTGTCGAGCGGCTTATGAGTGAGTGTCCATCGACATTTACTTTCCCCCACTTCGATCCCTCCCTCCTGGGTACGAATTAAACAATATTGCTCCATGGCTGGAAACTGAATTGGCCAGGTCCCACTGTCGTCCCACATGTCGTCCACGGTTTCGCTGTAATTGCTTACGATCTGGTCTGGGGTGAGGGATGTGGATGTCCACGGCCAGCTTGATAACCCTAGCGGTCCTCCGCAAACCCAGCAGTGGCTTAAATTGAAAGTTTGGCTTACTGCTTTCACCAGCAACACGAACTCGTTGTTCTCGAAGAGATTAAATGAGTTGGGGGAAGGTAGAGGGAGTGGTCGTTCGTTGCCCTCGTGAATGCATCCTTGAATCAGGATGGTCCAGAGCAGTAGGTGCATCTTGGTCAGACCACCACCCTTGAAAACATAAATAAGAACAAACTCGCTCCTCAGATCAGAAGGAGGGAATAATCCATTTTGTGTGAATCTTGTGGGTTTTCCCACTAGCATCTTTTGCTCTCCAAGTATATTTATTATTCTATTAACCTCCCAGCAGTTTTGCTCCCAAAAAGGAAGCCATTCCGGGCAGCCTTTGAACACCATATATGAGTCCATGTAGATGTGTACAGGGGAGGTAGCCTGGCCTTTGCATTGGAATACGCTCCACACTGCAGCCAGCTCTCCCACCTGTGCACTGCCCTCTCCCTCTGTAATGATCTGCTCCTTAGTCCCCACTTGCAGCGCCACAGCCTGGTATCTCCAGGTTTTCCCTTTCTGCTTTGAGGAAGCATTTAGGATCTGATTGGAAAATGGGGGAGCTACTAGAATTACAGAGGGGAGTTGGGGGGTTTCTTTATTCAAGTCTGCCTCATCTTGTATATTTAAAACTTTAGCAGCTCCCTCTGTTACGGAGAAGATTTTGCAATAGTGCTGTATTTGTGTGTACCATTTTCGTACAGAGGCTCTCTGAGCCACCCCGTCAGGGGGCGGGGTCCCTGCCAGGACCGCTTTGGTCACCTTAAACGGACCTTGGAGAACTATGGGTTGCTTTCGAATAGTTCGTTCAGCCTCCCTTAGGGTGAGGCTGACTACAAACAGCCCCTTCTTCCATGTAGTGTACTGTTTTTCAGCGTCATATAATGGCCTGGCAATAATTGAAAAATCAGGAATGTGCTTCCTCCAAAATACGAGCAGCCCTAGAGCATGTTGCAGGTCCTTTTTGGACTCCAGCATTTTAATTGAGTCTAATGAGGACAGGGTATCCGGGGGAATGCAGGTCATCCCCCCCCTCCACCAGATTCCCCAAAATTTTACTTCACTGGAGGGAGTTTGGATCTTTTCAGACGGAATTGTCAGCCCTGTCTGCTCTAGGTGAGCAATAATGTTGCACTGTGTTCTCTCAACGTCCTCTACCTGGCTCCCTCCCATGAGCACGCCGTCTATGTATTGATAAATTTTGACTCCCACCTGTATGGGGACAGTTTCGAGCTCTTGTGCTAGCGTAGGGGGATGCTTGTACCCCTGAGGTAGTTGAGTGAACTTGTATTGCTGTCTCTCCCACGTGAAGGCAAAATGCTCTTGGTCCTCAGGCTGCAAAGGGACCATAAAAAACATGTATTTGACATCGATTGTTGCCATCACGGGGTGGGACTTCTCCTGGATAGTCGCTATTAATTCAGCAATATTTGGCACAGCAGCCGTCAGTGGGCCTGTATTGTTATTCAGATGCCGATAATCAATTGTCAATCTCCACTTTCTGTTTGGTTTACAGACTGGCCACACAGGGGAGTTACAGGGTGAGTGAGTGGGAATAATTATCTCCTGTTCTCGTAATTCAGTTATTACAGGGGCAATTCCCTCCCTTGCTCCTAATGGCAGAGCATAGGGTTTGACATTGATTATTTTTGAAGGAGGAAGTGCGGGTGCTGACTGAAGCAGCCTCGTCGAGGCTACAGGGAGTCCAAACGTCCACTCTTTTCCTCCCAAGTCTACCCAGGTACGGCCTTTTAGTAGGTCAAGTCCCATAATATTTGTTGGCAAATCTCCTAGTATCATTGTGGTTTCAACTGGAGATTCATCACCTGGCAGCCAGCATTTAATTCGGGCTGTCGGTTGTGGTTTAGAATTACCAAAAACATCAGTGACCCAGATTGGTTTCTTATCGGCCACTATTCCATTGTTATCAGCAATATCCTTCCGAAGAGCTGATATCTGGGCCCCAGTGTCTACTAAGAAAGTAACTGGAGTTTTAAAGGGCCCTAGTGGGAAAGTTATCAACAAGTCTCCTCTGCTGTTTTCTGTGAGCCTCCTTAAGTGGACCCACTGGCCGTTCCCCGGCTCACTTAAAAGGGACAGCTTGGGGGGTTTTCCCGACTCCGGGCTTTTAAAATCAATCAGATCAATTTCCTGGGGTGCAGACGGGGTTACTACTCTAGGTTCTTGGGATAAGGGAGCAGGATCTTTGGGATTTGAGGAAGATGGGGTTCCCCTTATCCTGTCCCAACTTCTTACCAAACTTTCCAGGTTGGGAGTTGGTAACCTATCCATGACTTCTCTGGGAATTCCCTTTGAAATGCCTTCTGCCCACAATAATTGTCTCCTGCTACCCGACACCCGTACCGGTTTCCCAGGATGTGGGGGTCGCGGCGATTTATGTTGCCTCCCACTTTCCTCAACTCTTCTTATTTCTGCTTTATGCTTTGTTTCCCCCTGGCCAGTGAACCCCATACGCCTTCCGTAATTAATTAGTTCCTGTGCCACTTCCCCCCAAGTCATGTCAGGGGAGCCTCCCCTTCCCCTCGGTCGGAGAGCTCGTAATCGGTCTTGCAGCTGAACAGCATATAGCTTTAAAGCATCAGGAAGTCCCCTGATCAGAGGATGTAACCTCTCGGGGTCTGCCACACACTGCATGGGGGAGGGCTGCTGCGGAAGCAGCAAACGGTCATGCATCAATTGGAGGCAAGCAGTTTTCTGCACGCTTTCCAAAATGTGGCCCGCTGTGGGTGTTTTAATAGAAAAAGGGTCTCCTCTTTCCATTGGGTCTAATCCTCCTGCCCAGTAGGCTACCCTCTGGGTCAAGGACCATGGTTCCCTATTATCATTTGTGGTTAGGAAGACTCCGGGTCCCCAATATCCTCTAGCCTCATCTTCGCTCAGCAGAATGCGATCCCCCCCAGTGAGGGAGACTCTCCACACATACTCAGTTTCAGTTTCCCGGGAGCCCCGGGAGTATTTTTCCTGTATTTTAGCCAAGTCCTGAGGGGAATAGGGGATAATATGCGTGGTATGTTGTTGAATACCCCCTTGACCATTATCAATGGTTTCAGTTTTAATCAAGGGTCTCATTACTACGTTCCCATCTCCAGGATAAAAGAGGTTCCTGCTCTCTTCTAATTCTTTAATTGGATATATGGATTTTAGATCAGATGCCTGTTTTCCGTCTAGTTTTGCCAAATTCGAGAATCCCAGTTCACTATCATCACACCCCCGCCTGTTTTCTTCCAGTTCAGACCGCAGGATTCTCTCTCGGTCTAATGAGTCCGATAAGATTGTTTGAAGTCGCTGAGTATGGTTGCGCTCAGCAGCGAGTTGACTTTGCAAGTTTCTCACCTGTTCTTGCAAAGACTCAATTGTCTCTTTGTCTCGACTCCGCGAGTTTCTTATCTGTTCTTGCAAGGACTCAATTGTCTCTTTATCACCTTGCCTCTCCCTCTGGGCAGCAATTAGTGCCGCCCCTAAAACAGCACAAACTGTCGCTTTTCCTTTCCCGGTTTGTAGTTTTCGTTCCTTTGCCAAAAGAGTGATCCTATCTGCCACCGCCTTTGAGTCATGCCAATTGTTTTGGGCCCAAGCCATGCCAGGAAGAGAGGGCAGGGCTTTATAGCCCTTCAATTTTTCAAAGAGAGGATTATCCTCCATTGTCTGATCCTCAAATCGATCCCGACAACAACTATCACACAACACAAAAGGAGACTACTCCAAGTTATTCAGCCTACTGTGGGTTCACGTACCCAGTGTGGATCTTTACAACAAGATCCTCTGTACTCCAAATTATTCAGCCTACTGTGGGTTCATGTACCCAGTGCGGATCTTTACAACAAGATCCTCTGTACTCCAAGTTATTCAGCCTACTGTGGGTTCACGTACCCAGTGTGGATCTTTACAACAAGATCCTCTGTACTCCAAATTATTCAGCCTACTGTGGGTTCATGTACCCAGTGCGGATCTTTACAACAAGATCCTCTGTACTCCAAATTATTCAGCCTACTGTGGGTTCACGTACCCAGTGTGGATCTTTACAACAAGATCCTCTGTACTCCAAATTATTCAGCCTACTGTGGGTTCACGTACCCAGTGTGGATCTTTACAACAAGATCCTCTGTACTCCAAATTATTCAGCCTACTGTGGGTTCACGTACCCAGTGTGGATCTTTACAACAAGATCCTCTGTCCCCGCTCCTGGCAGGCACTTCCCAAGGAAGGGGCCACGCTAAGGGCCCTGGTCCCTTCTGGTAGGTTCAGTATCTCAAGGGCATCCTGCCGACTACGCCAATTATGTCGCGGCCCGAAAGGAGTCGTTCAGGACGACCTCCCTCCCCTTGGGGCCAAACGACCAAGTTCGTGATGCCCTTGGACTGAATTAAGGTGAAACGACACCAGCCAACCGGTTTTAAGATTTATTAACACAAAGATAAGGCATGTGGTCAAATAGGATAATTCAATGGCGAATACTGCAACTAGCTAGACAAAAACAGATCTTACCAACATTCAACAAAAGAGAGGGGGAAAGAGAGAGAGAGAGAGAGAGAAAGATATCACCACCCGTGGATCCAGCGGCGTCCTGTTGGTCCTCTTCCTTTGGGAGTCTCGGCAGTGGGGGGGGCTCCCGTCTGGTGGTAGGTGGGTCCTCTTCACCCTGGGTGTAAGTTTTGGTGGTGCGCGTGCAGTAATTACAACTCGAGTTGGGTCCGACCCTAGGTTAGCTCGGAATGACACGCGTGCAGTGGTTACAGCTCGAGTTGGGTACCTCCACAGAGGGACCCTGAACAAAGAGGTCCCTGGGCAATTATAGCTTTTTCAAATTAAGTTTCCCACCCCCCCACGTGGTAGTTCAGACCAATAGTAATTTTTGAGTCTGGGGTCTCCTGCTCCTTATTGGATCTCATCGTTGTTCCTAGGCAGGCTGTTTCTTTTCTCCCTTATCTTTTCTGTTGCAGTTTCTGCAGACAGGTGTGTCTTCCTTCCTATAGGTGTGTCTTCCTTCCTCGGGTCCCACCATCATCTCTCAAGGTCTTGACAAAGAGGTGGTAACTCCAGCAATTAGCACTGTTTCAGCAGTGCACAGGAATGCAAATTGCTGGTAACTCCCTTATCATTCCCGCCTGCACCAGCTCTGGGGCCCTTTCTCACCAAACTAGGGAGTGCGGCCTAAGGCTTCAGCAAATTTAGCCACTCATGCCAAGCAAGTTTTATAGAAGTTGTGCTAAAAACAGATCCCAAAGTCTCTGCCCGACTGTGGTCTCGTTCAGTGCAGGCTCGGTGTGTTCCGGGTGGTCGCAGGGAGACCATCTCAGGGGTCGCAGCAGCCCAGTCCTGTTTCCGCCAGGGACAGATGGCTTGTTCGGGGTTATGGCCTGCCTGCACCCCATGCACCAAGAAATGTTTAAGGCAAAAAATTCATTCATCTGTCCGCCACAGGGAAGTACCAGCTCTTCATGCTCTGGCTCTGTTGAAGGTGGTTCTTCAGATCAGCAGAGGACATGGCAAGGGTCCATAAACCTTTCTTTTACCCTTTCGCTCTTCAGCTAAAGGCTGGAGAAAGACTGATTTTGTTTTTACCTATCTTAATCATGTATCAAAAAAAAAAAAAAAAAGCATGCTCTTAAAAGCACAGGAGTTATTTGGGCTGTGATTTGAAACCCATCCTACCTGTCAGCTTTAGGGGTGGGTGGGTGTGCGTGTACACGTACAATATGGTGATCTTGAATTGGCTGTAAGCCCATTCCATAAAATCAGCAGCACAAACAGCAGATAGCCTGGCGGCCTTAGGTATATACTTTTATTTTGCTAGGTTTTGCCCTTCCCACCGAGCGTGACTGAGACAAATCAGTAGGGCGCAGTGAAGAACAGCTGTATGATTCCTTGTTCTCTGTGTTTTGTGGTTACAGACAAAAAGAGGTTAATGTTTACACTTTTTTACACATTTAGCATGTTACTGACTTCAGCTGATGTTTCTTTCCTTTTAAATGTGCTTCTAACCTGGACAGTTGGCGATGTGCAGGGTGGGAGTGATGGTGTCAGTTCTCCAGCTGGCCATTAGTTGAGATGCCTTTCCTGAGTAGAGGGGGTAAAGGCATGGCGGGGGGGGGGGGGGGGGGGGAGTTTCTTCTTTAGACCTATCCAAAAGCAAGAGGAAAAAAACAAGTCAGAGTGACTCTTAACATGCAAAGGAGGCTTTGTAGCAACACGCACGCAGCCGTAGGTTGTTGTGTGCTTTGGTTTATTTTATTTACACAACGAGGAGAGTCTTCTGTAGCTCTACTTCTGTTTATTGCCTTGTCTTTAACATGGACCGAACGAAAACATTTTGCTGAACTTAATAATGTCTGTGCCCTGGTTCTGTAGCAGGTATGATTACTGCTGTATTTCTGCTAACTGAGTATCAGGGCCAATAAAACCTGGTTTTGGTCCATTTACGAGGTCAGCTTTTGGGCTTAAGAAATTCAGGCCATTCTTTTCTAGGTTGGTGCCAGCTGCAGCTCTGAGCTGGGCTGCGACTCCTAACGCAGTGGTGAGGAAGCAGCTGAGAGACGCAGGAAAAAGCACCTCCTCAGTTCGAAAGTGACTTCTTAAATAAGATAAAATGGGCTTTCTGTTGTCTCAAAGAGATGTTTGTTTAAACCCAATCATGAACTTGGACTTAATTTGGCATTTAATTTTATTCCAGTCTTCTGTCAGGGATCTGCATCGGGACCGAATGAGTAAGAGCTTCCACTCTATGGCAGGCCTTGGCTGGGGCATCTTTCAGCCGGGAATTAAGTATCTCGGGAAAAGGAGCAGAATTACTGGTGAAACAGGCTCATGAATATAGATATTTGCCAGGTTTTAAAATGATGCAGAAACTTCACTTTGCAGCAAGTCTCTAGTTAAGTCTGAGTAATCTAGTTTGTTCCAAATTAGATCTCAGACATCAAAACTGAAGCTTCTAAAAAATGTTCTTTTTTTTTCCTGCTTGCTTTTCTTAGCTGTGCAAGTCTGGGGGCCTGGCTATGTTCAGTATTTTCATATGCTCTGCATCTGAGTGAAGGCAGGTTTTAAGTGGAGATGATGAGATACAGCTGGTACTTTTTAAATTATTTTTGACCAGATGTGAAGAAGGCCTGCTGAAATTTCGTGGCTCTTGCTGTTCTGTTTGCGTATTCCTAACGCGATATGCAAACACAAATGTTTGAGAATGAGGCTTTGAACCAAAACCAACCATTAAAACTTCTTGTGAATTGCAATCATATACTTTAACAGATTATAGGTATGATATGCACAGACATGCACACATTTTTTACTAACTGCATTTATCCAGAAATTCAGTTAGTCCCGGATATCATAGTTTTCATTTTTTAGAGCGAGTTTCATTACCTGTAGATTTGATACAAATTTTTTCCTGTTGAGACTGCAGAAAAAATTAGAATGTATATTTTCTCTCTCTCATGCTCCATTAAATTCACTTTATCTTGTGTGTATTTCTTGTTCAGAATTAGAGGAAGGGGCACCCAGTCCATCCAGTGACCATGTCTGACTTTTGGAAGAATAAAAGAGGGAAAAAAAAAGAGAAAGAAAAAAGATGCCGTGTGGTAGAAGCAGCTCTATCTGTCTATGTGCTTTGAGTTAACCTTGGATAGGTAATGCTTATACCTGGAGCGCGATCAGAGGTTTTTGTGCATAAGAACATGTACTGAACACTTTGATCTTAAATTCCAAACTTAGTTCTGGAACATAACTGGGATTAGATAAATTACCCTGAAGTCTTTATTAAAGGAAAAAAAAAATCCTCTTGGAGTACTTCTGTTTAACAAACTGCTTTGTAGCAGGCATTTTTTTTCCTCTTGTTTTCTTGGTTGTAGTCCTAATATTTTATGATGAGCTAAAAGGTTCTAATTAGCTACGCTTTTCATTCTGCATTAGTCGGTTTCATTTTGCTGTTTGTTTGGGAAAGTTAGCATTTAGTTCTCTGAATATGCACATCTGTTACAAAGATGGAAATGTGACAGAGGCATGATTGCTTACTGTAATAGAAAATTAAAATCCTACTGTAATAGAAAATTAAAATCCTGTATTTCATGGAGTAGAATGGAAGCAGGGTGCTCAGATGAGATGTTTGAAAAAGCAGCATCTTAAATGTTACTTGATCATTCAGATATCATTTGTAAACCCCGTAACAGTGAGGCATTTCAGCCATTCTAAATTACTAGTGTATAAATGTTTAAATTATGCCAAGTGTAAAGATAAGCATTTCTATTATGCTTCAGAATTGGAAGATAATCAGTAACTTCCTATTCTTCATAAAGTTCAATTTCATGCAAGAGTAATTGATGTTTTCGGATGCAGTCAGTGATGCCATGGCTTCAGCAGTGCTCTCGGTTGGTAAGGCAGCAGAAATCGGAGATGAATAATTTTGAGGAATGTAAGGTTGATTTACTGAGGCTGTTGTGACAGTGTATCCAAGCTCAAGTGTTATATTAGCCGTTTTATGTATTGTCATAATTGCATAATTTGTCATTTGTATTTTATATACCTAAGTTTGTTCTCTTTAGCGTTTAGTCTTAAATCATTATAGGCAGATTTTAAATTCCATGTGAATTAGCATATATTTTTGTGAGTGAGGTCGGTCTTTGTAAGAACTACTGTAGATTTTGACTTTGGCCATTAATAAAGTTTTGGTTTTTTTTCTCAAATTAAAAATCCAGTATTTCTTAACAGTTCTTCTTTTTATAATTAACTGAAATTAGGGCACAATGCAAATGTGATTTAAACTTAATAGTCCTATTCCAAATTCTTTTCTTTTTTGCCATAATGAATGATTCCAGTGATTCTTACTACTCGGTAATTTACATTATTTTCCAGATCGTTTATAGTAGCAGTTTACTCTTGTTGATTAAATGTATCACTAAGAACCTTTCAGGAGCATCTCTATTGCCCTGTGACTGCTGAGGTGCTATGGAAATTCACTGGAAATGACAGCCTCGCTCCTCTTGGGATGTCATCCCTTGTCAGAAACATGACGACTGGCATCTCAAAATCAAAATACAAGATGCAGTAACCCACCTATGGCATGGGGCGTTGTTCTTGTCTAGAAAACCATCTGTTTTCTGTCTGGATTAGTATTCTGTTCTTATATTTCTCTGTCTAGCAGTGACTGGCAGAAATATGTTTATTTTGGTAGTAATGGTTTTCCCAAGAAGTCTATTATATTGTTGTTGTATTACATTTACCATATTATCGGAAAGCTGTGAATTGAGTCCAATTACATGCATGGTTAACTGCAAAATAGAAGTTACTTCAGCTAGTTCTGAAAAAAATGGCAATCTGACCCTTACTTCTTTTGTTAAGAACTTGCTATTTAAAAAAACTATTACAACTATTAGGTGTTGCACATTAGGCAAAATATCCACAGTGAAATTGTATGGTCCAGTCGTCCTTTCTATGCCGATATTGTCAAAGATGTACTTTTTTATGCATTGAAAAAAAGTGAATATGAAAATAGGGTTAAGATTTTTTTTTTCTTTGAAGAAACCCAGAGACTAGTCACGTACTGAAGTTAGAGCAACAGTTTGGTCTTCATCTGATCACAGTAATTAGTTATTGTATTAAATTTTGTTTTAATCACTAATATTGGAAAAAACTAACTTAAAAGTTGTAAAACAACATTAAAATGTTTTTGTAAGAGTACAAATTCCCACCCTCTGTGTATGTATCTGCTGAAGGATGCAGGACTTGACAAATGCATAAGGGAGACAGCAAAGAAGTCTTGTCTTGCAGCTCGTTCTCTGCCACTGAAAATGGTAATACCCATGATCTCTGTGTGATCGTGAGCATGTTGTATGCTGTCTGCTTTGGTTCTCATATCTGCATACTATTTTACATGATAAATATGGGGAAGAGAGTCTGAAGTTGCCAAATTGTACAATATGGCAAAAAGGAAAAATTAAAGTGCTGCTAATTGTTTTGGGGCTTTTTTTGCAGTTTTAACTCCTAATCCCAAACCAAATCTTTAATTTTCAAATGGAAAATGAAGTGTTGGGGAGATAAGATTGTATTATCCAAATGCAATGATTAACTGTGCCCTGTTTGCTTGTATCGGGTCTGTTTGTCTGGCACAATACCAATAAAGAGGCATCAAACTTGAGTGGTTTCATCCTTGGGGTTATACCCTCTTGACTAATTCTGACAGTATTAGGATAGGAAGAAAAATAACTCTATAGGCATTTCCAGTATTGTGCATATTCCACAAATAATTAAGGCTTAGCTTGTCGTTATGTCTTACCATTGATTTTTACTATTGGTGATAGGGTGAGCAGGCAAGCATATTTCAGTCTTACTCTTGAAGACTCTTGTGCATTTTTTAGTAGCAGATCCTCAGCACTGTTTGGAGTTTATACATATTTTATTTATGTAATGGAGATGTTGCTGTGCCCTGTCTTTCCTGCCTTCTGAGCTATTACGGCTGTGTCGCATGAGGGAAGGGAAGGGGGCTTTGTCACTTATGAGCTACAAACTTCATAAACTGATTACAAAAATGATCAGTGTGCACAGTTTGCATACATTAAGAAAGCATTAAATGCTTATTAGTGCTCTGAAATGCTAGTTGTTATGAAGCTGGCTGCAGTTGGCATACAGCTTGTCTTTCACACTTTGCTTTGATGCAATAATGTCAGTGTAAATTAGAAATGGGAATATCCTAAGAGCAAAAAGAAACAAAATCAGTATTTCTTAGCCTTTTTTTTGTGGGGCGAAAGATCATCTTCTCTGTTCCTGTTAGAGACAGAAAGCGATCCCTACCAAAGACTCTTTTAAGTGCTTCAGAACAAATTATACCATAGGGACTCAGCTCAGGGTTATGTCTCAGTGTTAACATGATACCATATATTAAAGTGGTGAAACGATGCTGGATCCCAGCTGAGTCGCGTGCTTCTGTGGGAAGGACAGACGTGTGATTGAGTCAGGTTTTTTTCTAAACCTGGAGCCTGAAGTGACATGTTTGCGTCCCAGCTGGGATGTCAGCGACCTGCTGTCATTTTAGTAATTCCTCAGAGCGTTAAGGGCATGAAACTTGGCTTTGTCAAGGCTCTGCGCGTGCACAAGTGGTTTCTGCTTTGCAGGCGCTCGCTGCACGCAGGACCCAGCCTGCCCCAAGCCTGCAGCTCTGCAGCTTGAAACCAGTCAAGTCTGTAAATGCAAACTCTACTTTTGCCCCGTTTCTTTCACCCTTTCCTGACTTTACGATCTTAAATTGTAGTGTTGGTCAGGTTCAGGGTAACTAAGGCTTTGGTGAGTGTGCTGATAAATAACGAGCCATTCCATCTTACTTTAACAACCCCGTGATATATTGAGACTGCCAGATTGTGGTCGGGGAGCTGCACTTTGCTGATGTGAAGTCACCCCTAGCTCCAGCATCTCCTGTCCATTGCTATTCTACCGTCTGCTCTGCTGTTCAAAGGTCATTTTGGGTTGTTTCTCTCTTGAGAAATGTGTTGTGTGCTGGGTACACAATATTACAGAGTCCTATTCAGGAGGTGCTGATAACAGCCTTGATATGCCAGTTTGCTTGATGCTAGATTGTGTTTCCTGCTTTGCAGGCCATTCAGGGTAGAAATCAGGCTAATTTGCTTCAATTTAAATGTTAATGATCCTTTTCTGGATGCAGAGGGAAGCACGCACAAGCACTCTGTGGAAATAAAGATTTATTTTGCTCTCCTGGCAATCTTAGCGATAAGTTTTATGCCTAAGTATCCCTTTTAAATATTTGACTTGCTATTTGGCATTAAACTGTTTCTTAAATAGACACCTTTTTAAAAGCATTGATCAGAGGATGAAATATTTCAGGCTCAGTCTGACAGTGTATGAACTTCTTATTTCAAGCCAGTATGATAAATAAACAATGGTGGATTTTAAATGTTTTTCACACTAAAAATATCAGCACTATTTGCTTTTCTTGCTGTTGTCAATTTTTTACTAGCTCCGTGATGACTTTGGAAGCTTCAAAGCATTTTAGGAATTTTTGGGGGTGGAAATGTCAGTATTTCATCAAATTTGCAATTCAGCTTTGTCAGGTGCTTTATTTTGAGAGCTTGAACTAGCTGTATTTATGTAATAGTAAATTTTAAGAACTCTTGCTTAAATTATGTGCTTAGTGTGCTCAAAACCGTGGTACTATGCCATGAAACAGCCTTTGCCTTGAGGAGCTTTCTTTTTAAATAAGTATCGGAGGCAGCACAGTTGGGTAAACGTGGTACCAACGAATGGGTGGAGAAGCAGGAAATCCAATGTATCGTTAAAAAGCAATAGGACTTTGGACGTCTTGGCTCGTTCCCCAGCTCCCTGAGCTGCGGTGCTGTGTGCCCAGCGCTCTCGCGGTAACGCCGGTTCTGCCATGTCCTCCGGCGATGGGGTTGGCGCTAGTTGGAGCGTGCTGCCGTGGCAAAGGCACGAAAGGGGCCTTCGGATTGCTGCGTCCTGCCGCCCTCCGAGCAAGGGAGGTGGATTTCGACTTTTTCGGGATTGTCGGGATTACTGGGCTCTGTCTAGTGGATTGCAGCAAAGCGCAGCTGTAAAGCTGCTGGGGCAAGCGAGTGCTTATGAATACCGGCGACGCTTTAAAACTTGGATTATAGGCCAGCCTGGGGCTGATGAGAAAGTGACTCTTCTGTTCTTTCAAACCTTTGCAGAAGTACTAATTTTTGTATTCCAGGTGGCTGCTGCCTCCTCTCTCCTTTCCTTCCTTCCATCCTCTCCATCCCACCTCCCTAGAAAAATGGGTGGCTTTAGACTGACTTTCTTTAAAAGCCCATTCTGGGACTTTTATCTCCCAGTTGTCAGGTTTATGTAACGAAGAACAGTGGAGAAAAGACACACTTACACATCCAAAGATCATGCTGGATATAATGAGGTGAATGTAAATGCAAATGGAAGGGGTTTACCCTGTCATGGTGCTCATGTACCTTTGATGTCTTCCCAGCAGGCTGCAAAGTTGGGGAATCTCCCTCAGATTTTATTTGCTAGCTGTTTTTTCTCCATGTTTACCTGCCCGAAGTGCCACAGTGGTTTGTGAGGCTCAGTCCTTTTAAGGGGCTAATTCTTCATTAAACAAGGACAGTTTTATGATCTTCTGTACAGCGTTATGAAGTTGCATACCACAAACAAATGGCACAGGCATGTATTACCAAAAATGCTATATACATTTTGAACCTAAGAAAATGCATTTTTTTCCTTTAAAATGAAGGTGCTCTGGTAACAGCTGGGGCTGCTGTTATTTTTTAATTTTGTCATTCCAATATTCTTTGTGGACAAAGGCAGTAAGATGCTAAAGTCTTGTAACACTTCCACACCACGTTTGCTGCTTGGGATGTTGTTTACTGGCTTTGGATTAGGTGTCTTAATTATGTGATTGTTGTATTCTGGATTTGGGTACATGTGTCTCTCTGCAGCGCTGCAAATCTGATTAATATCAGCCAAAAATACTGAAGTCGTTGGTCCTTAGCGCACAAAGCTGTGCTGTTGTTTGTCAAGATAGAAGAATGCGTCGGTAATAAAATCATTTCAAATGACTCCTCATAAATATGTAAAAGCTAAAAAGCTGTGAATTGTTTTATGAATTTTAATGGGGTGGTATGTTACAGCATTATGTAAGAGGAAATGAATGGCATAAATTACAGTAATGTATTAATTCATTACTTTTTTCTGTAACTCATTTTATACGTGTGAGCCGTATCTGCATGCAACCTAGATGATTCATTGGTCGCACACATTGTGAATCTCCTGCTACAACACTGAAGCTCATCCGTTAGCAGCCTGAAATGTGGTAGCATTTTTAATAGTGCCAGTCAAAACTATGGTACTGCTTCAGGAAGAGGCTGAGGAAGTCCGCTCTGTCTAGTACACAGTGTAGGAGAAGGGCCATAACACGAAGTACTGGCTCATTTTAACATTGTATTAGCATTGCTGCGGTTTCCTACTAACTATTTTTGCATTAAATTTTTAAGTAAATAACTGGATAAATGGTAATGTGGAAAGTAACCTTAAGTTACTTGTGTACGTTTCATCTGCATTTATCTTGTTGAAAAGGGCATAGGCAATGGATTGTTTGACAAAGTGATATTATTGCTTTATATAGTTATTAATTTTATTTTGGTGCTAGGGGTAGAGCATTGCATGTGTTCTCAGTGTGAATTCATGGATAATGATAGATATAATACATAATTTGTGATAGGCAGCAGTGAACATCAGTGTTTTTTCTCTTCCTGAAATCCATGATCAAAGCAGAATCCAGTACAGGGATGGAACAGAACAGTAAGGAATGTATTCAAGAGGTCATGGCATGTATTCAACAGGTCAGAGATATTACAACTGTTTAAAAAAAAAAATCATTTGAGCATAGCTATGGCTCTAGTAGAAATAGTTAGAAGGCTACAGAAGTGAGACCTGTTTGCTGAACTGTGGAGGTGATTATTACTGGCCAGCTTCCATGACTTCCTTTAGCAGTACAAGAAAAAAGAGGTTCAAAGTAGAGTCATGCTGAGCTTCAGCTAGATAAGTATCCTAAGAGGAAGAGGGAATATGAGTAGAAATGAGCCATGGACTTAAAGCTCAGCAGAGGTGTTTTCAGCCTGGGTCTGTGGGTTTGAGGTGTCAGTGGACCGTATTTTAAGGATCCACGAAGGTAATGAAGAAAAAACTTGTGTCACTTTGCCTAAATTCCCTGTGCAGGACTCTGCACTGGCAGGAGAAAGTCTCCAAGATCAATAAACTGAAAAACCACTGGGTTAGAATTTACCAGACCCATCTTTGGTTAGAATTGCTGTAAGATGAATTACTAATAACTGGATATTAGAGTACTTCCCTACCAACATTTTAATTAACTGCAATTAAAGTTTGGATCGCCCTTACTACTGACGACATCCTACAAAGTTCTGTTGGTTTTTAAATGATTCTGTGGGTTTTGTTTTTGATTAAAATTTCCTGTTGAAAAGGAAAGCCCCAAAAGATTCTCTGCTTCTTATTTTAGCCATCTTTAATGGGAAAATCAGGCTTTGAAAGGTATCTAAATTTTGCAAAAAGCAGAACCCAGATTCTCTGGTGTATTCAAATATGCACAAGCAGGCACTGTATGGCAGCTAGCTGGAAATCAAACATCATGTCACAGCTGTAAAAGGGTATCACAGAGTTGTTGTAAAAGACATTTTCAGAAGTAATTTCATTAAAGTATTAACTGAAGACAGTGTTTAAGATCGTTCCTAATATCAAAGGTAGTTAAAATAATTTATTGAAAATCGAGTCTAAGCACTGATTAATGGATTTAAATCAGTAACTTACTGAAATCAAAAGACTCTCAGCAAGTTCATTAACTTTTTGGTCAGTCCTGAAAAAAAAAATTAATAGTTTTTCCACAAATCTCCTGAGCAAACTTCATTCTATGATTTTCTGTTCATTTAAGTAAAACAAAGATGTGTCCCAAAACATTTTTTTTGAAGTAAAAACAATTAATTTACCTTCTATCCACCATGTGCAATGTAATATGAGATAGTGATATGTGAGCTTTTCAAGAAGTGGAGCCATGTCCAGATCCCGGGCTGGTGCCTCCTGCAACATGCAAGGTAAGAATTGTAGATAACTGCACATTCACACTTCTCCATGTCATTTCATGTTATGCGATGTGGGCATCGCTCTGAAAATTGCTGAGACAAATTCCTTTCCCTTGAGCACACGTTTGCGTACTGCTGGAAGCAGTGGTGTGCAGGAGCAACGTTGCTACGTAACCAGCTAGAAACATTTATTTTCTAGCTGTACTTATTCTTTCTTCTGGATATGTTCACGGAGAAATATTTTTGACTTTAGAAAAAACTTCTAGTATCCTCTTGATTTGCAATTTAAAAATAGATGTATTTTCATTCTAGGTGTCCATGATCAGCTTCAGAGTCAGTGGCCTGATTTGTTACTTTTTGAAGCAATTTTCAGATATTTCAGTGATTCCTGATATTTTCTGGTTGAGACACATTCTCTAATAGATTTGCCCAGGTTCCAGCTAGCTCCTTATATGAAGACCATGTCTGTCATCTCAATTTCCTTTATGCCAATTGTAACCCAAAGAAGAGTAGCAAACATACAGAAGAGTCAAAACAAATTAAATCTACAAAGAAAATCTGTTCCTAAATGGGAGACTTAAAATAGGCTTTAGAAAGGAGACTACATTTTTCATTACAGTTGTACCTATTTTTGTCTTTCCTGAAATGGCTAGAACTAATATCAGAAATTACATGCAATATCAGTAGGCTTGTGGGGTTTGTTTTTAGAAAAGAAAAAGCTCTGCAGCTTAGAGATAAAATGTAATGTAGTAGTTGCTAAGGTAACTGCATGTTTTCATGAATAGTGGAACAAATTAGGTGAGCAAAACAGCTGTAAATTGTCAATACATAGGTTAAAGTTGCCCTAAAGCTGCAGAAATTAACCTGTTCAGACCTACTAGTCAAGCCAAGAACGTGAAGAGAGAATGGTGGTGTTTATCTGTTTGTAATGCTAGTACTTCGGGGAAAGCTGTCACCTTTTTTCTGGGGAAGCAGAGGACCGCTGTGGTGGCACTTCTTCAAAGGACGTGTGAACAGACACAAGTCCAGCACATGCAGGACATGAAAGCTGACTGCTTTTGTTTCATCTCGAACAATAGCCTGGATTTGTCTGCCTGCTCCATTATATGTGCTAGCCTTATCGTCTGCTTCTGGTGACTGACCTGTGCTCTGTAATTAATTTTGGAGAAAGATGAGCTGAGTAGTTTTGCTCGGAAGGATGGGACCCACTGTTGTTGCCGTATGTAGCTGGATGCGGACTGATGTGAGCCCTGAGTCAAGGGTCAGGAGTGGCCAGCTCTTATTTGCAGCTTATGTTGGAGGTATTTCAATTGCACTCCTAAAAATAACATGCAGATTTGGTCCTCATCTTGAGAGGTGCTTGTACTGACTGAGCCCTCCCCCAGCTGCAGAAACCCACACCCAACAGAAACCTCCCACTTGCCTGGAGAGGTGATGTTGCTTCACAGTGATATAACTATTATTACTTCCATCCTATACAAAGGTCTCTGAGACACAGAACTGGGATAATTTGCTGCACTAAATATTCCGGTGGCGAGTCAGGGAATAAAATTGTAGAATCACGAGGCTGTACTCCTGAATTTCATCCCAATTTCTTACCTGTTGCCTTTTGTGTAAGAATGTGCAAGTTGCCTATGTTGTCTTTTCTCAAAAAGAGCTTGGACAGATGTTCATGCTGGACAGCTGCATTTGTTGTCTATTTTGTCAACAAGTGCCTTATTCCTAATCTGTTAAGAACATAAGTAAATAAGTAAGCAGACATCTGTTTATCTCATCCTCCATCCCCTGCCCACAGTCCTCCTGAATAAGAGGTCCATCTGTGTTGTGGGATGCAAGGCCAAAAAAGGGAAGACCTAGAAGATAAGATTTGAGAGTATGATGAATTTTAAATGTATGCTTCCAGCGAGGTCCCGCCCCAGTAGACTGCTGGTTCTGTGTGAAAGCCTGGAGATGGAGGAGCAGGATTCCCCTTCCCAAAGGGCGTTGCCTTTGCCGCTTTCTGGGAATAAACAGAAGTCCTGCCCCTTCTTAGAGCCAAACATAGCAGCGATTTCCTCAAATTGCTAATTAAAGCTATTTAGTCTAGGTATTGAGTTAATATAGTTGAATTTAGGGTTGTGAACTGAAATGAAACTCCAGTGACTTACAGCAGCTGAGGATCTGGCCCAGCAGGTGCAGATCGTATAGCTTGTATATGGTGCAGACAGCCAACACGGGCCCGTTCCAGAGGTTGGCCCTGTGGTTCTTGGAGTTCACCTACATGTGGAAGCTGCTCTGGAATAAGGTAGAGAGTGGACTTGAATGGAAAAGCTATTCCTGAAAAATTCCATTTTGCCTAATCCACTTCTAAAATGGAGAAAGCTGTTGTGGAAAATCTGAAAAACAAAGTCCTGTTTTTTAGACTAACTCCCAATGTAAGTTCAGGCTCATCTCTACGTCACTGTGTCTCTGCACTTTCTTAAGAGTGTGGATTCACAAATTCGCCATGCTGTTGGAATCCTTACTGCTTTTTCCCTTTGTTTCCATTTCACTTTGGTCGCACTTTTGACAAGACCTGCTTCCTTCCCCTCCTTCACATGAACACCTGAATTTACCTCACTTATTTCCTGCCCTTATTTATGCTGCAATATGGGCTAGTTAAAAGCCCGGAGAAGAACAGCCTTATGGGAAGGAGGTGGATACTTTATCTCCTGGCTTGGTTTGGTCACTGTGTGGTCTGAGGTAAGCGATATCCTCTTTCTATCCCTCACTTCTTCATGTGTAAAATTGGGATGAGGCTTTTCCCATGTCATCACTCTATGTCCATCTTGTCTGACGGTTGGAGCTGCAGAGCAGAAGTTGTTACCTCTTTCTATGTAAATGTCCAGCTCATACGGTGAAGTAGCGATCTTTGCTGTGATCTTAGTATATCTAACAATGCAAGTAATGACAGTGTGGGTAGGTTAAAGTGGCTGGAAGTCTGCTTGACAGAAAAGAGTTTGCAGTAAAGATCTGTGGAAGGAGAGTTAACTTGCTTAGGATAGTGGTGGAGGGAATGTCACTCCCAAGTGAACATGTCTTGAGAAATGGCAGAGAGCCACAACTGGGCAGAAATAAGTCTGATGAGACAACAGTTTTTTTAAAGCAGTGGTTATATTCTTTCTTCTATCAAAAGACATCAGTACACCATATATCTTTAATATTTTCTGACTAACAGTTTCTATTAAAATTAACCCAGTATTTGTGCTCTGGTTTATCTGTAAGATGTGCATTGAAAAAAGAAATCAGAGCAAGAGGTGAAGCTATTCCTGTTCTAAGGGTTTTAATGTTCAGTGTGCTCAGTCCTGGAATGTGCTTTGCTCTTTGGACATTATAGCCTTTTTGTTTGTTTTTACCTTTCCACGCATCCAAATATTAAACTATTAAACAACTTAGTCACATTGCTAAAGTAGTAAGAAAAGTAGACAATAAAACATTAATGGAGTGGGAAACATATGTTCTTCTTAAATTAGTCTTTCCTCATAAAGTTAAATATTTTTTATCGCTTATGCTGGATAGTGAAGTTAACAAGATTCAGTGCAGAAAACAGGCCGAAGCGGTGTAAATTATGGTTCCATGTAGTTCTTTAGTTTTACTTAGAACATATTATTGAGGGTCTTTTTTCTCTATTAGCCCCTGACATTGTGCAATAACAGCATAATGATACACATTCAGAAGATGGATTTATAGATACATAACATCAGATTTAATCATTAAAGCAGGGCACAGTATAAGATTTTCATGGAATTAATTTGCTGGGAGCTTCAGAATTAAATTGGGGATGTGGCATTGGCCAGCGTACCTTTATCACCATCTGCATTATCAAAGCATACGCTGTGTGGTTACGGATCAGACTGCTTCTGTTACTGTGTTTTCTCACAGTCCACAGCAAGGTTCAGATCTTAAAACCAAAATAATTTTTGAAATCTTGTGATAGTGGGACATATCCAAAGGTCATTACTGAAACAAACTCTCAGTGAAATCAATTTTTTTTTGCCTAGGAAAGGAAGGACAAGTATTTCATGATTCTGTCTCAGAAACAACCCTGATATCCATCACGGATGGACTTCTGCACCAGTGATCAATCTTCCTCATCTTGTAAGGCACGTTGTAAAATACTGCCATAGGCAAAAACTGTGCAACCACCTACTTGGGAGAACGGAGAGAGAGGGAGCTCTGCGAGCAGTCTTCTCCAGACCATGTACTGCTCAAGGTTGATCAGCTTGATCTGAGCAACTTAGACGTGTCAATGTTAGAAGCTGTAGCTGGCCTGCTTCCTCCCACCACCGGTTTTTGGATAACCCGTAGCTTCTGCCCCATATACAGCCCTTGCTTGTCGTGGGAAACAGCTTTTGCGTGAGGGTCGTGCTCTCACCTGCTCAAGAGCCATGGCTGTTTCTGTCTGTGAGGCACGTAAGTAACAACTGATTTGCACCTAGTTAGGGCTGAACTTGGCCCAATTTGAACTCACAAGGTCCTTATTCTTTGGTGTGTGATGTAGTGGGCCAGATTCTTAAAAAAGGAGCAAGTAACTTCATTTAAGCCACTGAAAGTATTTGCTAATTATGCACAAGTAACCAGTAGGAGAGTTTGGTTCATGTATTAAAATTCTGAATTGTAGCTGCAAAGGTAAGTGTGGAGGTGCAATCTTATGTTTAGTAATAGTTTTCTAAAAACTTTGCCTTTGAGGAAACTCCTACAATTGCTATTATTGATTAATTTTAACAAGTAATTTTTTAAGCACTTAAAATTTTTTGATTATTAGGTTTTGTGTTTAATAGTGCAAAGTGACCTTCTTTAATAAGACCTTTTCTATGAACTGTAGGACATTAAATTATTTTTTGAGTGCCTGACTAATTCAAAAGATAAGCATAAATAAGAATTAACTTTAGATTTAAAAGTGAAGAAAAATTACTTTTGTCAAACAGGGAAACAAGGCGCGTACAGAACTAGCTGAGTTTCAGGTTTGCTGGTCCGTATACAGAATCTAAAATACTCTGTTGTATCTGCGTGGAAAGGAAGAAATGCGTTTTAAAATTAGGCAGGTAGTATTTTATACAGGATTATTTGGTCTGTCCACGTGCAAGCAAGCTCTTGTGGACTTAATTCTGTGAATCAAGCTGCACTCCATTGACCTTGCGGTCTTGAGATCTGCGAGCCTTACCAGCTTCATGCTTTGGGTTTTCTGTTGTCTTTTCACCTCTCCAATTCAGTTTTTTAAAACCTCCAACTTATTTTCTTACTACTTGGGTTTTGTGGTAGTTTTCTGAAGTGACACTGGCTGGTGCTAACCGTGCAAATAGCTAACCTTTGGGTGGGCTTTTCCTTGGGTCCGGAGGCGGTGGGCAGCACACCCGGGTTATCCTCGGGCTTTGGCTAACAACTGCTGGGGTTCTTTACAGGAGTAAATTATAAAAGTGATTTGCTATGTTTAGCTACCTCTCCCAGCTCAGAAATCTCCCCCGTTTCATTCCTCCTAGCACAATGATTGCTAGGGTTTCATATTTTGGAGACAGTTTCAAATCCAAATGGCTGTGCTTGGAATTGAACCAGGAGCTCCTGAAAGATTTTATAAAAGTGAGAATTACATTCACCTGGCACTTAGCTTGTTTCCATTCCCTCCGTATTTTCCACTTCACCTAACTAACTTTTGCTGTCTCCTTGAAGCTAGTGGCAGTCAGAATTGCTTTTTAGAGTGAGATTCGAGGCCATATAACAAGTAAAGTGTTGTTAGTGCGGGGCCTCGTGCAGACCCATCAGTTCTCATCTTCACCTATTCAGAAGTGAGAAACGGAGGTGCTGCCAGCTATCCCAAGGAGGGCAGGACTTTGGGCATCATATACAGCCCGATGAATAAACAAAATACTGCTTCCTGCAACTCTCCTGTTGGTTATTTTAGGTGGTAAATGCTACTTACGTCTCAAAATGACACGTGCCATGTCTCTGTACCATGAAGTATGCACATTCAGATGGTGTTAGGAGAGTAGGGAGATGCACTGAGTCATAAAACATGGATCTTTATCAATGTATTATATTTCACTCTCTGTTTAAAACACTTTAAAGTCCAGAGGCTTTACTTTTATGACATCCCTTTTCTCCTAGTGAGACCATTGATTTCTTCTCTCTAGGCTTCCTTTAATGGTAATGGCTCGCTTTCTTTTCAGTCCCTTCCTTCCTTACCTCGGTTGTTTTATTGTTAAGCATTCCTCAGTTTCCTTCCGGAGAGCCCTTAATTATAATCCGTGAACCTTTAATCATTCTATAATTCCAGCAAGGTCTCTTGAGGAGATAAATCCTCTCGGTTTATGGCACATGTTGACACCTGCATAATTTCTGCAGTCTCTCAGATGAATGGTGATTATTTCTCAAAAGAACAATCTCAAAGAACTTTATTGGAAAACTGTTCGTGTTATTGGCCTCTAACAGGAAGATCCAGACTGCTAATAGCTGTCAGTCTGAAATAAATACGCTTGGAGTCTATCCAGAAAATAGTTTTGCTTTACTAAACAGAATGTATGATTTTATATATGTAAGTGCTCTCTTTGCAGATGGCAAGGTTTACTTGGAAGAGTGCAACCTAAAAATTAAAACTAAAGTTAAGAAATTGCCTTTTTCTATTCAGTCTTAGGATAAAGCCCGTTTGTGATGTATAAATGGGAGAACTGGCATCTTGGTCAAGCACTGGAATTTGGGCCTAACAGCTAAAAATGATACCCCGTTTTTTTCCTCCTGTTTTATTGGCATTTCAATTATTTACTGAATCAAAGAAATACCAGGCAGGTGACGAAAATGCACTTCCACTGAAAATGAGGTAGAGTGATCATATACTGTGTTGCTATGCATAAAAATGGGGGGCGGGTGGATGGACGGAAAGGGCAAGTGTTTCCGTGCTTGCTGATGATGCACCATCACAGTGAAGAGGAGATGAGGACGTGTAACGGAGGTGCACAGACCTCCAAACTGCACATGCTTTGAGCTGCAAGGAAACGTAGGCTTTTTGTGTAGGTTGTTTTTCCTTCATAGGCAGGTCATTACTCCTGAAGTGCCTTGGAGTTCCTTAGATCAGACAAATATTTTCCTTGTAGGAAGCTTAACCAAAAACAGAAAAAACAAACCAAAACAAAAAACCCAGCGCATTCACTATGGAAACTTCATTCATTATGGAAACTCAGCCAGGGTTTTAAACCTGGGTGGCAAATCATGGCTATTATAGACAAACAGGAACTATGAATTCAAGAATTCAAGAGACTATGCTGAAAACCAATGAAATAAATTCTGGAAAAAAACCCTTGCATTTTTGAAACTCCTAACAGTGGTCATATTCCTGAAGGCTTTTGCTGAGCAAGAAAATCTTGTGTTTAACCCGTGTGTTCATTTGAATATTGTAAATGCTAAAGCCTGTGACTTAAATGTGTGTTTTGAATGTGTATTACTTTGTTATAATGAGGAAGTGAAATTTTCATTCTGTACAAATGTATAGGAAAAAATTATTGTGTATCATGTTGTTGTCGTAATTAACAAAGCAAACTTGGAGGTGGAAATGCTTTATAACGTGGTAGGGGCAGGATTTCAGAGAATTTAACAATAACTCTCATGTTACCCTTAACTGCAGAAGTAGTGTTTTCTAACAAAATTACTATTTTAGGGAGAGCTATGAAGGATAGAGAATGGGGAAAGTTGGATTTGTGTTTAAATATAACATACTGAAAAAGGGATGCTCTTAATGTCCGAGCTGGGTGCTTGTTATCTTTCAGATTGAAGCATGTCTCCTCCTGTTTTCCTGGGGATACACAGGCTTTAAAGGCAGGGGCAAGTTGTGTTTCTGGAGTGATGTGAAGAAGTAAAATGCATTCTCTGAAATAATCAGAAAAAGGGAATGGTTTGGTACTATGGATTTATTTACAGGCTGGCATCCCAAGTCAGAGACAGATTTGCAAATAGCCAAACATCTTGTGCATAAATGAAATGGTTATCGAGAAGATGATGATAATTGGCATAAATAAAACGGTTATCCAGAAGATCTAAACATCTGAAAACTGAGGCAAGCCTTCTTACAGGTTTGGAAACAAGAATCTGAAACTGTGTTCAGGTTAATGTGTACTGTAAGCATAAGAATTGAGTGCGAATAAGCTGTTGTAGACCGATGGTTATTGTGGACGTATGTTTAAGCTTTGCAATGCTCATATGTGGAGTGTGAGGCTGAGATTAGAATTGAACCGGTTCATCTTGCAGACTGGAAGGCTAAAAGCTGAGATAACGGATCTAGGGGTCGTGAACCTCCTGTGTTACAGGACTTCTAATCATACATAGTCCTGGAATTGTAAAACAGCTCTTGTACATCTGAATCGCTATCTGAAAAGCTAAAATGTGGTGGACTGGGAGTATTGAATATTAGAACATCTAGCACATAATAAACTATTAGTATGGTTGTACAAAATAAATAGTGTTTTTTTGAAGAAAAAATTAAATAGGGATGATAAAAGAGAAAATGTTTAGTATAAAGTGGTATTTTATCAGTTAGATTATCAAAATGCAATATTCAATCCAGAATCTCAGCTCTTGAAAGTTCAGAGAAGCCGCATTGAGCTTCCGCTGTGTGACAGGTGCCAGTGTCTGAGCACTTATACTTATGTGCGTTTTTCCTGTCCTTATAATGCATCACCTATTTATATTAACACCTTCACACCACCCTGCAGCACAGCTCCTTTCTAATCAAACACTTGGTTACAGGTGGCCTACTAAGAAGATGAATGAAATGCAGACTTTATTGGCCACAGTAGAACTTGTAATTTGATGGCTGAAGTTACCTGCAACCCCACCTTTGAGCACAGGGTCTGAAGGCGCTTGATCTATGAGCGTGCTTAAAGAGGGTAATTGCCTGAGAGAGGATAGCAGCATCTTGGGTGACCTGGCGCTGGGCCTGCCCTGGGGAAGGTCAGAAGAGCAGTTGCCTGGTGGCACTGCAGAGGAGAATGTAAAGGGCTTGGAGGACAAGCAGAGTCATACTGCTGCTCTTTTTTCCCCCTCTACACAATTTATAGGTGTAATCTGAATATGACCTTCCTGTAAGAGTAACAATCTGTTGTTTAAACACTGATCCGAGTAAGGAATAGTTGCATCGTAGCATAGGTATTTTTTTTTATTCCCTGAATAGTACAAATCTCCTTCAAAGATGCACGGAGGCCCATGTGGCAGTCCTTGCTCCTTGTTCTTTTATACTTGTAGGTCCCAATGGAAGCAGAGTCAGGTAATAAATCAGTGCTCTGTTTCCTTCTTGCTTTCCTTCAATTTTGTGTAGTCTTGGTCTAAACTTTTTAATAAAATGGATTTGTGTGGCAAGGCTCCTCCTAGCTACATGTTTTTGCATTTAGCAGTAGTGGTGGAGAACCCACCCGTTCACGTAAAGATTTTCTCACAATTTGCACAGGGAAAGGAGCCCGACAGCAGATGGAGCAATGAACTATTTACATTGCTGCGTTCTGACATTGCATGTGCTTTTTATTTCTTATTCTCTCTTATTTCTTATCTCCTTTTCCCTAGGCTGTTTAGATCAATTGTCAAACATCTGCCTGGTTTACAATAAAATAAAATAAAACAGGTTGGGATTTCTCTTTGGAAGATTAATAGGGTTATTTTAGTCGGAGCAAAGTTGCCAGCTCTTGTAAAAATGGGAGGAGAAGGGTTACAAATTCTAACAGCTATTGATTAATAGCAGATGTATATTCAAAGGAATAGAAGATAAACTGCTCTTTGCAGGGATTTGATGGATAGGGCAGTTGCTTTGCGGTTTCCCGGGAACGCGGCGCGGGGCATCTCCGTTTGGCTCCGGAGGGTGTTTCCCGCACACAGACTTTCCATTGATTACGTGATGGGCAGCATTGATCAGTCAGTCCCAGCTCCTGCTGCTTCTGCCAACCTTTTTCCGCTATGAGCTGTTTGGAAATGATTTCCCCCCGGTTTGTTGACGTTTCTATTATTCGTTTGTGCTGTTAATGGCTGACTTGAAACAATGCATGTCTTGAGAGAAGACAGTCAGCCCGCCAGGCACGCTCTCCCTATCAATTACTCCCGCTTAATGTTGAAAGCTTCCAGCAGAGCGTATAATCCAGTGTTTTGGTCAATTAGTAAATCAGTGTAATCCAAAGCAAAAGATATAAACTGCACAGAGACTAACTGGGGAACGGATTTTATTTTATTTTATTTTTTTATTTATTTATTTTTAGGAAAAGGTAATTTCAGAAGTGCTGCTCGATGCTGTAACCAAAAAGTACCAATAAGGGTAAACTAAGTGCTAGATTGCTTTGTATCGCATTCATTTATAAAGAGACCCCAATCTTGTATACAATATCAGGAAAGAATATTGTTGGCCTACCATAGTGCTAGTGTGATTTTTGTTTGCATTTTGTGTGTTGGCTACCTACGGATAGATAGGTACCTCTTCTAGGAACGGTAGAGGAAGAAGATAAAGTAGGAAAAGAAGAGGTTGACATTAGAATTGGTAAGGGTCTTCATAAAATAAATAATGTGTCAGAAAAATCCTAACCTACTTCCTGCAGAGGAATCTTGAAGTGTATCAGATGCTTTCTGCAGCATAACGTAACATAAAGCGGTACACACAAATAGGGGAGTTGGTCTGAGGTTTCATACTCTTTTTCATGGGTACTGTGCTTTTTAGTCTTGTAAAATTCAACGCTGAAAATTTTATATATATATGTATTTGACAGATTTGAGGTGGTTCACTTCAAAGAAATTTGGGCTTATTTTTAAAGATTCCCTGTCATCTTTTATTTCTGAAAGTGTCCTGGCATTTTTCATTTCGCATTGGGGCGTATATGACTGCATTTTAGGACTACTGCAGGCTTCCTCATATGAAGGTGACATCAGTTGCAGATGCCTTAAAATATCAGGAACTGTAGAGAATCAGCTAGCTAGATACTAACTTTCTGGTGGGTTGACAAGCATTTTCCTGGTTATTAGCAATAGGGATCCAATTAACTTACAAGTCTCTTTCAGACCGCAGAAAGTAGTGTCCTTTTTGGTTTGGTCTGGTGTTGCCACCAGCGATATTCAAAGCGTCACAGCATTACATCGAAATCGGCCGGGCTGAATGCTTTCAAGGCATACAGGTCTCTGTGCAAGTCAAGCAAGTAGTTACTACAAACACAAATGGATTGAATGCTTTTTCAAATTTAAAATGGACAAAACTGATCCATAGCAAGTAGCTATTTGAAAGTCAGCTTTTTTTCCCTCTGTTACGTGTGTGTGAAAACTATATAGAAGATATTGGGTTCTGCTGCTGTGTCAGTGGACCGCAGAAGGATGGGCATTAGAAAGAGTATCTGCTCAGCCTCTGATGCGATTTTTGACCACATCCCTCAGCCGAAACACTTTTGCCAATGGTGCTTCATTAGGAATTGCTGCAGCAGCCCCAGGTACGTTGGCTGAATTATAACACTCCTTAACTGATGGGTGGCTTTGGATGAAGGGAAGAGAAAAGACTACATGACTGTGTGAAAGTAAATCTGTTGCATGATAAATTACACTTTTTTCTTCTATCACATCTGTCAAATTAAAATTGCATAAGCATTGATATTACAGTTTCTGATTTTCAGTGACTGTACAGCTAAAAGAAGTGCCTTCAAGCAGAGAGAAGTTAATTGAATGAAATATTTAAGCATTCTGCTTAACCTCCTGATGTTGCCGGTGAGGTTTGTGCGCTGTGCAGGTGTTGCTAGTGATGGATTGCACTTTTGCTACCGGAGGAAAGTTGACTGGAGAGTCTAGAACTGTCAAATTCCTACAGATTTGCTGTTAATGAATGAAAAGTTCTTTCCTTAAATGTGATAATGAAATGCAGAACAGAAGTACATAGAGTGATTTGTTTTAATTTTTGACGCCTCACGGCCTGTAGGCGATTTGTTCAAGCATCTTCCTGTTTGAATGAAAATATTTTGTAACTAGAAGCTGAGGAAATAACAACGGTTGTCAGAGTTCTGACACACACATAAATATTAATGAAATATTTCATATAAGCTATGGTAAAGCTTCCTTGGAAATTCAGGTGGATCAAATGCTTTGTTAGCGGAGAGTTCCTTTGTCATTCGTGTAGTATCTCGCCATTGCGGAGGAACGTGACTGTTTTTCCATGAACATTTTAAGAAATCTATCTGTGGATCACCTGGACTCGTCTCTAATCCATTTCATAAGGCTAACTCTTTCTCTGAATTTCGTAAGATAATTTCCAAATTCTAAAATTACTTTGAAATGTATAAGTCACCGTCATTCATACACTTTTAGACAATACTACAGTTCAGAAGACAGGGAACATATGGGTATTTTTCAGTCATGTATGGAGAAATAGCGACTAAAGGTTCTGCAGTTAAATACTGCATTATTCAGGTGAGAAAATAATTTGATTAATTGTCTTAATGTTTTCAGCAGTCTGAGCTTAATTGTCTCTGAAAGCTTTCTGAGAGCTTTCCTGCAGCAGGCTCCTCTCTGTGCTCCACTGCAGCCCCGTGTCGTTTAAAAGGAGCTGCGATGTCTGTTGTCCGTCCTTCGGGCTCTCCGCCTGGTCCTTCTCGGCGTATCCCTACCTGTACTTTGAAGCTGCGTCGTGTTAACTCGGGACGTTGTCTTCTGATCTCTTGCAAAGCAATAATAATGGAAATATAAAGATCTTCCTGATTCAGGCTCCTCAGGCTAAACCACCTGCTAGCTGCGATTACCTGAGGGTTTCAATCGCTGCTATTTTCCCATACCGCCAGACTTCAAAGGCAATGTAATAAATGTTACTCTCTGTTAATGATTCATTGTAATATAGTGTAGTGCAGTTTCTGGTTTCTCTTGTCTTGCTTAGCGAGGCAAGGAACTGGCTGGAAAGTCATGTAGGAGGGCGGGGGGGTTTCTGTCTCTCTTCAGGTAAAAAATGCCAATGTCGCAAAGTCCAAAGAAATGCTTTTATCTGTTCTTGATCAAAAATCTATCCAAAATTTGAGCTACTCTCTTCCTTTTTTATGTAATATAAACATACACTTTTTAAAAGAATTTAAGAATTTGTATGCTCACCGTTCTGACCATCCTTCAGGGTACTTAACCAAGAGAACTTTGTTTTTTGTAGGCTTACTCTGGCTGTATCCTTGACTCTCTTCTTTTACTGTTTTTTGTTTCTTCTGTTTTTTCCCCCCGTCATTCTCCTCCCCTCTCCCTTGAGCGCGCATCCCTCAAGGCCTCTTGAGTCGCGCAGTTAACGTTACTCACAAGTGTATGTTTTGGGCGGTGATGACTCCCTTGTGCTTTAATTGGAGGCTGCTGCCACTTCAGCTGTCTCTTTCCATGAAGAGACTACGAGATGCTTTATGTGCCTCTGAAATGAAGTAGTGGTTAAATCTCACCCATTCAGCTTCAGTAAAATTTCTTGCAAAAATATAGCAGTAAATCTCAGTTGCTTAATTCACAAAGGTTAAGAGACAGCCACTGGGGTTAGAAAAGGCACGTTCTTTTAAATATCGCTTTCAGCATCTGAAATAGGATCAGCTGAAGATATAGTTTAATCAGTACAAGTAAACATGAAATATGACAAAAAAAGGTGATAACAGTAAAGAGGGCAAGTCCAAGAAACTATCGGTGTTATCAGGTAAAAAAACCCACACTTAACAATCTTTGTGGTGTTTCTGCGTTGTAAGATCTCATTTTAACTACCTTAACTATAAGCAGACCTGAATCTGATCTTGTAACTCTCATTGACTGATCACCCAGAACTGGGTCCAACCTCCACGTAGTCTCAGTGAATTCAAGTTTCAGAGATGATCTTTTTGCTGCCTTAGAGCCAAGTTAGCTGGTGATATTCGACAGGAACTCTAGACTTGGAGTCTAATCTGCCTTGGCACTGAGCAGCAGAAGTATTCGGATAGGTGAGAAATACCCTCTGTGTGTGTGTGTGTGTGTGTGTGTATATATATATATAAATATATATATATACAAAAATAAAATTTGGAGAGGAGCTTTATCTCAAAAATCAAAGTGAAAGCTGAAAAGACCAGAACTGAGAAGTCCATCCCTCCAGGATTCATATTCTTGTTTTAATTCTTATTTTTGATTCTTTTGATGTACAAAATTTCTGAGTACTTTTGTACGTACCTTAGTCATATTTTGGAAAGTTTGTCATCATTTTTCTTAGTCTTCTAGTTGTAAAGTAGTTTGTTTTCTTATTTTAAATCAATAAAAAGAAAAATTACAAAGGCATAAAGGTCTCTTTCTTCTCTCCTAACAGTGAAATATGCATGTTTTTCATTTGCTTCTAGACCTTAGTACTGACTTAGAAATATTCACTTCTATCTCTCTGTTTTCTATTCATGTATTGAATCAATTTTAACTAAAAGGCTGCCTCTGTTAGAAACTTTCAGCATTATAGCTTTCAGTTCTACTGACATCCATTATAGCAGCTTTTTACAGCACACAAGACTATTGCTATAAATAAGCTTTTTTCTAATATTCATGTGCCGTATGGCATTTCAGGTTTCCATGTTGAGCTTTGTGCTTTCTGATACTTAGGTGCTGCTTCAAGCTTCCATCTTTTGTCCTTATGAAAGAGGTTATCATCCTCATGCAGATGAAGAAAAGATGTATGTTTTTGTGTGCATGTGGTTCAGCTAGTTTTCTGTAGCAGCGAGAACTTTTAGAAAATAGCTTACTTGTACCTTACGTGTGTTAGAAGGTTGCGTTTATTGTATTTAGGAAAAGGGCTTTGTTTGTAAGTTCAAGCCATCTTCTCCAGAGATGTCCATGTTGGCTCTTCCTGATGCTTCAGCAGCCACATCACCTATAAGAAATGGTTTACAACTTTACAATTCTGAACTTTTTGGATTTATCTAGTGTTGCTGAGGAGTAAGTTGGAATCAATAGACCACAAAGCTGTCAATAGTAGATTGGAGTTTCGCAATTTCCTTCCAGTCTGGTGGTGTGCAGAAGCCTCAAAATGTTGCAACAGGGATACAGCAAACCTGAATACTCAGACTAATGTTCACTGAGCATGTTCTTATCGTATGGGCTTTTTGTCTTTAGTCTCACTTGAGAAGCTTTTGCTTTTTCCTCTGTTTTTTTCAGTGCTGAACCCTTCTTTCTTGCATATGTTCATTACTCTGTTCATGACAAATTGAATTAAGATTTTTTGCTAAGGCCAGACTTCTGATGGCATCTAAAAATAATTTCAGGACCAACAGTGTAATGTCTTTCAATAATTGTTAAATATGAGTGAACTGACTAGGCTAAAATAAGAATCAGGCCAATTAAGGCTGTGTTTGAGGATAGTGATGCTTGTAATTAGCGATGCATAGGAAGTGTTTCTCTCTCCCTTTTTCCTCTCCTTCCCTTCCATAAGAAGGCTGGAGGTGAAGGGAAGGAGGAGGCACCTGACAGCTGAATGGCAGCTGAATGCTTACTGGGAAACCTGAGCACTTAAGGCAGGGATTTTAAATCCGATTCTCCCCATAACTTGCTCATTGTACTTGTTGCTTTGGGATTTCATTTTGTTATTTTTCCATGAGTTTAGGAAACCTTATAGTGAGGTTTTCAGAATCTATTTCTCTGAAACCTCTTGGGTTTTGAGCAACCAGTGCTTTCTAAGGGGAACCAGTTTTTCTTAGAAAATCCTAATAAATCCACTGTCTGTGGTGGTGGGGAGGGCCATGTTATTGTGTGAAGTGCCCTATTAAGTGTTTTGAAGGTCTGTGATTAGGAAGTGTGGCCATAACTATATGGTAGCACTTCTGCACTATTGTGTCACCATCCTGTGGAATCCTAACTAGGAGGGGGAAAAAAAAATCTTCATTCTATCAAATTTTAATTCTCCTTAACCAGGTGAGAAATCACATTATGAATTAGGTTGTGGATGTCCCATTGTCTGTACATGCAGCTCAAGATGGAACAACATCTAATCTAGAGTCACGAGGCTCCCTGTATAAATAAGGATCTGTGCGTGGGGAGGCAGAGATGACTGGAAGTAGGGAGGTTTTGCATTGGTATGAACTTGGTCTTCATTTTGCTGTTTTTTTTTTTTTCTAATATTTATTAGATGTCATGGGGTGGTTGAGAAAAACAAGTCAGTATAATGCATTTATCTGTAATCTGGTTTCTCAAGAGAGCAGTCTCAGTTGAGGAATGAAAGCCTCTGAAAAACAGTCCCCTTCATAGAGGGAGTGACATGAGATATTGTAAAACACGGATCATGAGCACCAACAGGAGATACTGAGTGTACCATGCAGGCTACCTGAAGATGATGATACTTATTCTTTATGAGGTCTTTTAATCCTGCAGTACTTGTTTCTTTTATCTCACCAATTTCTATCTTAAGTATTGTCACTTCTATAATGGCAAATTCTTTGTGTGGTACATGATATTACTTTGTGTACAATTCTTTGCAAATCTAGTCCATTTGAATGATGATGATTGCTTTTTTGGGGTCTATTTTGGAGTCGCTTCCTTTTCCCCTGATTTAGAGATACCCATGTTGTAATAACGTGGATGTTCTGCTACTATAAAACAGAATACAATGTTGAAGGAAATAGCATGAAAACACTGACTGTTCAGAAGTAGGGGCCTATAAATTCAGAATCCACCCTGGTCGTGTTTGTGAAATGGTGAAGTCTGCAGCAGTGCTGAGTGCTTGTCCATTCCCGTTGGTCAGGAGTGACCAGGCGGATGGTAGAGTTGTATAATCTAAATACAGAAGTATAACTTAAACAACAACAACAAAAAAAAAAAAAAAAAAAAAAAAAACACCAAAAAACCCACTTACCTTAACCTTTCTCAGTGTGAACTGATTCCAAACTCTTCAAGGTTTTCTTGGTCCTCGATTTTGTATGTCATAGCAGTCTCTAGTGTCTTGAACGCGGTGTAATTGGCTCCCAGCTGTGAGAGCAGTATTGGCTCTTTTTTCCAGTGTTCTGTACAAGACATGGGTTTTGGCAGTTGCATCATTTGAGTTTATTGGTAGGAAACCCTATAGACTATGTCTTTATTATACCATGGCTTTCTTTTTACAATCAGTGAGAATTTCCCCTGGAAGGTTTCAAGAATCCAGCGTGGATATATGTTTCCTATTCACACAGAGGAATAAAACCCAGCATGATCTGACTTTGTCTTTGCAGTAAGTTGAATTTCCCCTGGATTTCCTGCAGTTACACACTGAGGAGTACGACAGAAAATGGGCACAAACAGTGACAATACTTTTGTAATATTTCCTCATTTGTGCATTATACCTTTTGTCATGGCAAGATGCTGAATGCATCCAAGTAAGGACAGCCCCTTAGAAAAGATTTTAAAAAAGAAAGGGATTCTGGTATTACTAAATTAATAACTCTAAAGGATATTCACCTAAATGGGTTTCTCATCTAAATGGGTTTTGTATTTGTTTTTATTCATATTTTAAATCACCTCTACTTAATTATTAACATGAATTTTGACTCTTGGGACATTTTTTATAGCTGCCACCAGTGGCAAGAATGTCATTCCAAAAGTGGTACATGATATTACTGTCTTTTCAGCGTGCCGTTTGGACAATAGTCTTATTTAATGGGGTAAGTGGAGAGATTACTTCTAAATCAAGATCACCTTCACCAGACCAACTACTACTAAAGCTCCCCTTACAGCTTAAAGCATTATTCCCTTAATGAAAATTCATGGTAACAGCAGAGAGGGGAGTGGTGGTGATGTGCCTGATAGTATATATTTCACAAATATGTTTTATGAACTTGTGTCACATGAAGCCTTGGGAAATCTTGTACACATGAATGCTTTCACAAATTATGTTTATCTTGTACGTGCACAGGAACAAATTATATATTTTATTCTCCAGGGTATCTGAGAGTGGTTCTATCCTTGCCTTAGTCTGCGCTAAGAAATACATCAGTGTGTTAGCAGGGCTCTGGCCTTTGCAAGGTCGCTTCAAATGGGTAGAGTATGAAATTTCTTATTGCGACTTGAAAGCAGATGAATCCAGGTAGTTTCATCCCTTCAGTATAATGTGAATTTCTTACTAGTTCAGGAAAAAGTAAATAAAAGGACTAGTAGAAGTGTCAAGGAAGAGATGAAAACATTCGTCCAAGTTCTGCTGTTACAGAAAAGGAAAGAAAATCATAGTTTTGGGAGGAGGAAAGTAAGCCTAATGACAGGTGTGTAAAACTGGCAATTCTACCTAAACATCTTTCCCGACAGAAAAAATGTTAGACATGAGCTCTGTGCAATGAATTGTTCAAAAACATTGCATATCTGAGTCAGTTACATGCAACTTAATTACAGCATTATATATTGGAGGCCTTCCAGCACAAGCAGCACTGTCTTTCTGCCCTCCACGCCACTCGGGAACAGGTAAAACACCATGTCATATCGTTCTGCATATTTAGGGCTGTATTTTCTAGTTCTGGAGATGCCACACTGCCCAGAAGCAAACTTTCTTCTGAATTCACTTTTTAGAAGAGTGTTTTTCCCACTTTAGAAGAGGTGTAATTCACAGTTCTGAGCGTAAGGCTTAAAGTCATTGTTTGGGGATTAATCACTTTATCAACAGAGGGGTGGTCACTGTGAAATAGTGTCTGGGAACCATTTGGTACATTTTGCAAATCTCAGAACTAATTTTTTGAGATTTTTCAGATTAGCTGCAAGCTCTGGCATTTCAGGCAATGATAACAGAAGCAAAACCATCCGGCTATGAGTAACTCGCTGTTTCCCAATAACCTTCCAAATAGGATCAAATGGGTTTTGCATAACTTTCACAATGACTTTGAAGAGCATTCAAATATACCTCTTGTGTTGAAACACTCTTAGACTTCGGTTTCCCACACATCAGCCGGCAGTGTGTCCTAAGCAGTCCTCTGCAGGGCATTCCCAGACTGGTGTGTGAGAATTTGGTGGTTGAACCACTCCTGTTTCTTCGGTGCAGCTGCCAAACCAGTTGTTTTAGCTATCAACTTTCTCTTTTAATCTTTGCTGTCTTGGTTATTCACAGGTACTAAAGAATGAATGTTACTAACTCAGATGATGACAGAAGTACTGCATGCAAACTTGTTTAAACTGGGTATGTAATTTGAAATTTATAAGGGGAATCTTCAAGTGGAAGCAAGTTCTCCACCGGTAGTTTTATAGGTCCTGTTAGCTTGTCAATCCATATTTGAAAATAAAACTTTTATAGTTTCTTTTCAATCCTGCGTTAGAGACTTTTCTGAATTAATAAAAATATTGTTACATTTAATTTATTACAGACAGGGAGATGAGACTTTCAGGGGCTGCCAAATACGTGGAATCTATTTTGGCACAATTGTACGAAGCAATGCAATACATGATCAGTCCAGGAGGATCTGCTGCGTATGTACTCTGCATGCCTCCATCTATCATAGCCCACAAAGCACTCCTGATATAAAGATGAGACCTATAGTAGAAGAACAAATGCCACAGCTATAATGTGCTGTAAGAAGACAGCAAGAGCAATGAAAGCCATGGCTGTTACTTTGGTTATTTGCAATAGAAGGAAATTATTACATAATTTTTAAGTAGTTGCTGGGATTGGACTGTGAAGAGGAAGGACAAAACAAAAATGACAACGGTCCCTGCCACTTTTGAGGTGGGAAGATGCTTCTTCCCTGTGGTACTGACCACATCAATGTATCTCAAGGTCTGATTCTTAATGAGCAATCCCTCGGACTCCCTGCAGCTGTGGGAAAGCTTCTCAGCAAGTTTTGCAGGGCTTAATTTTCCATGCAGGGTTGTTCCTGTTTTTAGTTTGGAGAGAAAAAATAAAAGTGCTACTGATCAGAGATGTTGGAGAAAAAAGGCTGCTGATGGACATACATTGAGGAGAGGTTGTCAGAGCACGAGCTATCAACCCTCATATGGAAGAGGGTCTCAGTGTGTCTTAGGTGGTGAAGGAAACTTCTGTTCCTTGGAATGTTATTTAAGGGCTTTATATTCCTCTTAACACACATCATTCTGCCTTTTTTTCTGTTTTAGAGAGGACGATGCTAGGGGAGTATATTGTCTCCCTCTTTGTGAAGTGATGTAGTAGATGTAGTCCTACAGACAAGATGCCTTGCCTTCAAGAGGTGGGTGAGGTTTTTTAGCAGTTGAAGGATGGTAAGGATGAGGGAAGATCTTGCTCTTAACGAGCTTGTTCTAATCTAAATTGTTAATCAGCTTTGGCTTGTAGTTAGCAATTGTTTTAATCATTGTCAGGTAAAACCACAGATCTAGATGCCCAAGTTTAAGGGAACTAAAGCTAAAAATATTTGAAACTTTCTTTGTGGGTTTGATAATGCTGTGCTTATAGTCGGTCTTGCCTGTAAACTATATAATTAACTTCGTGTGTGATAAGCTTTCTTTAATGTTCTCTAATGTTCTTTAAAATCACTGTAAATTCACAGACATTGGAGTAGTAATCAGAAAACTAATGGAGAAATGTAGCTCCTGTAAGTATTTTAACTGGTATTTTCTTTAAATGTGGCAATATGTATTTGAAATGTTAGGAGTCTGTTTTACAGTCTGTTTTTGTCAGGTATTAAATGGAAAGCTTGTCCTTCAAAAATGGGTATTGATGAATAGTAGTAGTGAGGGGAAAAAAAAACAAAAAAAAACAAGGCTACAGTTGTTATTCAGCTCTTGAAGAAACAATTACTGCAGTTTTAAACTGAGCATGAAACTAAGTTTTAGGGCAATTTAAAAATAATTAATCTCAAATAAATACATAGTTGCAGCATAATCTATGCAAATCTATGTAAATAGGTAGTTTTGGTGAATTAGAATGTAATATGACTGAATGGACTGTTCAAGATTTCATTAACTAAAAAGACGAAAGACCTTGTTTACCAAGAGGAATATCCTTTACTCTGTATCAGTTGCTGTAGGTTGTTAGCTTGGTCCAAAATGATCAGCTTCTCATTAATCATAATAATTAGAGATGGATTTAGTGAGCATTAGTGCAGTTCTCAACCTGGCTAATAGCTGTGCAGTCCAATATCTATTAACATAAATGAAGTAAGTTGGAGACAGGACTTTACAGAAAGGAGGCAGAAGCTTCAGGAGCTTTCCTGGATCCTCCCCAAATTGCATGAATTTAGCAATGATACGTTGTCCTTCAGTAGTTTGCTTGCTTTGTTTTGCTTCATTCTCCTCTTTTCCATCCCCCAACACTAGTAGTGATGGAGTTCAGTTCTTCTAGAGAAGAATATGTGTAATAGTTTCTAACCATCTTTATATTTATTTAATTTATTTAAGACTTGGATAGTCAGGGGAGAAGGGAATAGAGAACTTACCAAACATGGGTAGTTATACATTTTTATTTTGTACATATTCTCAGCAGTAGATCCGTGTCCTTCATTAATCTGGAGGCTTTGGGCCAGTATGGCCAGCACATTCAAGATTTCATGTGTATGGAGACAGTTTACCTACGAGTATTGCAGCTCAGAGGTCTACATAAGAAATATCGTGTGCAGTGGTGTCTCCTTGCTGCTTTTTACGAGTAGGGGGAGTGAATTTTCAGTCTGCTAAAGATGTGGAAGCTACATGTGTGTCTAGCTTTGTTTCACAGAGAAGGAAGTATAAAATGAAATGGTGTAGAGGAGACAGGTTTTCCCCCAGCTTTCAATTTTCTGTACCTTTCCTTTCCTGAAGCCAGTAGCCTTTGGGAGTCTGTGTTTTCCCATTCTGCTTCCCATGGCAGGTTAACACTTGCACGTAACAAAATGCTCGATGGTGTGGACTTCTGCTGGCCTCTCCCCGGACAGAGGCTGTGGGTCTGCCTGTGCTCGTGTGTATGCACAGGGGAATATTTCCATGGGCTTTCTGGGCTTGCTTGATGAACCCCCTCGTTTTTGAGGCTTGTGTAGTTGGGGGAAAGCCTCAGGTTTCCTTGGGATTAGAATCAGTTTCTCGTTATTAACCTAATGTTTCGAGGCTTCCTGAAATGCCAGATTCTTCCAATGGCCTGCTTGAGCTTTGGGGTCCAAGCTTTGCCTTTTTTTTTTCCGAAGCTGCCTTTTAAAAATTTGCAATAAAATAGTACATTTAACAAGATTAGAATACTCATCTCTGAAAAGTAATTTTGAGATCAACATTTTTTTTAAATTAAAAATCTCCTTGTGCACTTAGCAGCTCAAAAAAATACGCATATGTATCTCTTTCCTATTTCCTCCACCAAAAAAACAGTAAGCAAACTGATCCAAAAATCCCCAAGAGCGATCAGCTCTTTCCTCCTCAGTTTATTTTTCCTCTTTTAAAAACATAGACACACACCTGAAACGGAAGGCTTGTTTCTTGGAACAAGCTTCTTTCTGACCTCTTTTTCCCCTTTTTATAATGGGTATGCATGCTTAGCTCTGTGTTGAAAATCATATTGATAATCTAAATACTATTAGAAAACTTTAGAGATTATTTTGCAAAAAATAATGAGGGAAGGCAGCAATTGCAGCTTTCATATATTTTGAATAGCAGTTCCTTCTAATGCAAAATAGACGACAGCTACAAAGATGATGATTTCCTACCCAATCCTGGCTCCTGGTTGTAAATCACCTGATAAAAATATCATTAAGTAGTAGGTGTGTGACATGTGCTCGTCAGTCATTCCTGTTATTCTACAGCAGCTTTGCAGCGAGCAAGTTTTGAAATAAGACCAGCTTTCCAGTGGATGCTCCTCAGGGTAGGTGGTTTCAACTTTGCCTCCCTTGATTTGAAGAAGACAGGCCTGTCTGCAGTTGTAAATTCTTTTGGAGCATGCCTTCACATGCAACTTTTTCATACCGTTTTGGACAGTCTTAAAAGAAATATATACCTGTAGTTGACCTACTTAATCCATGCAGTTATTCAGCTTTGGGTGTATGCACATCTTGTTCTTGTTTCCTTTTTTTTTTTTTTTCTTTTTTCTTCTCCTTTCCAGTTTGGCAATAATTTCATTACTTGTTAAAAATACCGTATGTTTGGTAAGGGAGTTTCAGTTTAGTATTTCTATTGTTGCTGTTGCTGGCCAGAAGGGTGGAGGCAGAAATCAGACTACTGTCTTGTAAAGTCAAAGCTCATGCACTGCTTTCTCAGAAACCCTGTTGGATTAATTTGGATCTTTTTAATAGCATTTAGTAAAAGAAACCGAGTCCTGCTGAAAGTGAGTGAAACATCAGTGATTGTTCTAATAAAAAATGCACCCGTTTCTTGCAAAAGGTAGTGTCATACTGCAACTTCTCTATGAACCCGATAAGAGGCTTTCAAGATCCAAGGGATATGTTGTGCCTAACTGCTACCTTTTGTGTGATGCCAGTTAATTTTCCTCACTCATTTCTTTTTTCCTGGCTGTAAAGTAACAATATTCTTTAAAGCTCCAGTTTGCCATCTATGAAAATTGAATGTTTCAATAAATTAAATTGCATCTGTGCAGCTTTTATTGAGCGAAGGCTCATTCCTGCAAGATATTGTATGCTCTATGATCCAGGAAAACATATTAACATGTTCAACCAGAGGCGTGTAAGCAGTTTTGCTGAAGACACTGGGTCACTTGTTCTTTGCTGTGTAATTTAGTACTAGTATTCTTAATATATTGTATGAGCTATACCTTATTCAATGCAGTTAAAAATCAGCAAATGTCCTTAACTACTAAATATCAGATGCATATAGATTAGCCAAGCCAGAAGTGACCTTGTATGTATTTGTTTAATGATCATATCACCAAGTATAATTTTTTTGTTTTTTGCTTTTTGATAGAGTTTACACTTTTCAGTTGTGGTTTAGGCGCTTAATAGCATATGAAAGAACAGGGTGCTTGCTTCTTACTGTTAAAGATATACAGGTTGCTGTGCACCTTTGTACAACACTGAGAACACTGAGAGTATTTTATAGACAAAATGCAGTATCAAAGTTTTGGGTTTTTTTTTTAAATGCAGTTGTAGTAGATTTTGGGCAATATTAATACGTGCAGAGAGCAGTGCACAAGAATGTAATGGCTAACTTAGTTATGCAAATTGTTGTATAAAGTAGTGATCTAGTTGTTATCTAGTGATTTGGTTGTAGCGCTTCTGACCCTGATGTTTTGCTTCACATTTTTCTTGTAAATGTTGCTTTTGTAAAGAGTCCCTGTAATATATTCTTGCCTCTGTTTTCAGAAGCGTTGCTTTGCCCTTTGGCTATCGTAGGGAAACAGCTGTGATTTAAGACATCAACTTTGCTATTAACATCAAGTGGCTGCATAACGGCTATGAATCACTTTTTATGAATGTGCTCTGACTAAATCACAGTACTCATTAGGTGTAGACGGATGGATATCGGGGAGTGATATAGCTAATACTGCTTTCCGAGATAATGAAAAAGTTTTCACCTTCGCTTTTCTTTTTATGCTGGCCCTGGAAATGGTTACTTCCTAATACGACTGCCTGGAAACACGCAGATGAAAATCGATCTTAGATAGAAATACCTACAAGGTTTTTTTTCTATCACTTTAAATCCAGTTATATGCTCAAAAATGATTTCTGTAAATGAATGGTAATTATTCACAGTTCAGTGCCAGTATTTTATTGGACAAGAGCAAATGAAGTTTTCTCGAGTTGGAAGCTCTCTTGTATCTGGAGACTGGTGTTTGTTACTGATGTTCTCCTTGCGAGGCGTGGAGATTGGCTGTAGTGAATTGTACAGGAATATACGGAAAACTGGTGACTTCCCATTTTTTTAAATAGACGATAAGCTGCTTAACTTTTATTCCTGTTCAGAGCATAGGCAAAAGCACTCCCTAGGCCTTGGTGAGTTGTTTTCACGTACTGACAGCTGTCAAGACAGGCCAGTGAGAACTTCTCTTAAAATTTTTTTTAAGTTAAAGAAAAATCCAGTATACTAGTTTTTTTGGTATTGATTCTGCAGTGTTGACAGAAATTAAATTGTTGCGTTAGCACAGATAATCAGAGCTTTGTTAAAGGGTAATGAAAAGAAAACAAATGGAGGAGCTATTGGAAATGGCTCTTCAGAGTAGAACTTACATAGACCTAAAGAGTCTATGCATGTCCAGTGTTCAAATCCCAAATTTCCGTTTTACCAAAACAGCGCCTTAAATATCATGCCTGCCTTGTACATACTGTCTGCACAGGGGAGCATTTAATCTTTTCTGAGTTATTTCTCTTTCTTCCAGGGAACGTATTTTATTCTTCTGCAGGAGGACCCAAAGATACAAGCAAATTGCCTCTTGGCCAAGCCATATCTGTTAGCATCCCGACAACGTATTTTATTCTTCTGCAGGAGGACCCAAAGATACAAGCAAATTGCCTCTTGGCCAAGCCATATCTGTTAGCATCCCGACAAATACAACGCCCCCCAAATGAGCTAGGTTTTATCAGCTCTTTTAGGTGATTTTTCACTGTAATCAGATTTTTTCATAGTTGCTCGCCAAACACTAATTTCAGTCTGATAAAGTTTTCAATTTATTCTCTGCACAGAATGCTTATTTAAAAAATCGGACTGAACATAAAATGCCTCAAGATACCAACCTCATTAGAAGCACGTATTCAGATTGATTGGGCTGATACTGATGGCGATGATGATAATAATTGCATTGAAGTAATGCCTTAGGATCCTAGCCATAAACAAGATTCTCATTGTTGTAGGTAAAGAAATAAAATCAGTTCTAGGCCTGGGAACATTTAAATGCAGGAGTAAAATGAGGAGCAATGATAGCTCGAACACAGCATTTTTTGTTTGTTTGTTTTTTAATAGCTATTTGGGTCCTGACCAGACACACTATATTCCATTATTAAACACCTTCAAAGAAGCAAAATATCTGTAAAGAAGATGAAACATTCAAAATAAATGATTTAAGTTGTATGAAACGCTGTCATGCCAGGGTATGGCAAGTTCTGCCCTCCAGTCTGCAGGAAGCAGTTGATAAAGCAATGCAATAATGACTGATGCAGGTTTCAACCGCAGTAATGCGTACAGCGCTAGGAATAAGCGGGGAGCACATATGCCTGTTTGAAGGATGAATTGAGGTTTATACCAAGCTATTGCTTTTGCAGTCAAGCAGATGTCAGTGGGCTTGCTTTACAGGATATCATGATATATGAAACTGGGGCTTTTGAGTAGTAAAAATTACTCCTGTCAATTCATCTTTGTGTATGGCACTTTGATATATCATTCATAGCTTAATTATATTGTCATAGTTGAGAGATTAAAACAAAAGCCAGGTTGACTCTTGCTTAAACCTCTCTCTAAAATAATGCCGATAGGTGAAGGGGGAAGAAATCCATAAGATCTATCTAAAATTCCATTATAATGTATTGTGCCATCAATAACAGGTTCCTTGCATGATGCGGTTTCACATACTGCAGATAAGGAGATATTCAGCAGGCCTGTACTATGTAGGAGCACAAAGCGCTAATACCAAACATACCGGGAGAAAAATGGAGAGGATCGTGTCCTTTATATAAGCCCTGAAGTGGCTGGGGTTTGGGTTGTGCCAAAACCAGCTGGAATTTGGGCCTAAAGGAGCACCAGCAACTAAACAGAGAAGCAAATACATCAGGGCAGCTTCACAGGTGGGTGGTAGGAAAGTGTCTGATAACCTCACCTGGGAAGTCAGTGGTGTCATCTCCCCAGCGGTGGGGACGATGGTCTGTCCGCCTGGAGGGCGCTGCCAGCGGGTGGGAGACGTGGCCCGTGCGCCTGCCGTCGGAGGGACTCCCGTGCCCACGCTGGCATTGGACAGATTTTTGGGAGTATTGGCTTAGTCTCAAGTTGTTACCAAGGAGAAGCATGTTTCTCTATTAAATGGAGAGTTAAAAATGGCCGAACAAACTCTCTGATCAAAATAAATTGCAGTACGCTGTTTAGGCATGCAGGTTTGAGGGCATATTAATTAATTCCATTGACTTAAGCAAAATCAACCAAAAACCAGAGGAGAGTTTGCTGCCTTCTCAGAAGCTCTGCCAGGCTTCACGCGTGGGCATTTTGTCTGCACAAAACAAGCTGCTCTCATATGAAGCTCTTGGCTGAAGAGAACTGCATACCGAAATGGGCGCCTCATAGACATCCACGCGGCATCCGGAAAATCCGTTCGCTTAATCTCACAATGTTGAATTTTTTCATTTTGTATTCGGCATATTACTCCTGTAACTCAGGTTTCCGGCTGGTACTGTGATGCAGCAAAATACAATTTAAATACCAGACAAATGAACTATAAGATAAAGCTGTTGATACAGGCTGTTGTCTTTACCTGTTGCATGTATTTTCTATATGTTGATCCCAATGATGTGCTAAGGTGTGCGTGTTTGCTCTCTTCAACAGCTTTTTGCGGTAGCCATGACTTGGTGCATTGGATGCCTTTCAGAACGGTAACGTTGGGGTGGGCGAAGGGTTGGTTGGTTGAACTGTGGGGTGCTGGGGTGAAGGTGTTGAATGGGCAGGAGAGGAAGCCGACGTTGCATGCGGAATCGTGTCTGTGGATGCAAATGCAGCTGTGGCACGTGCAGACTATATGCTTTACAATATCCGCAAGCAAGTAGATTACTGAAATATAAGTAAAAGTTTGGGCATACAATTTTGTTTCCTTGCTTTACCTATAAAAGATTAGATTATTTGGCATTAACTTCTGATCTGACTGAATCTTCCACCTGGACCAATGTAGTGTGTCTGCCCTTCTTTTCTGGATTTTAGTTTGATGAAGTTGTTAATGCTTCTTTCACGAATTAAAAAAAAGGTTAAAAAAAAAAAACACCCACCTGCTTCTGGGGTAACTGAATGTGGTGAAAGGGTTTGGAATCTAACTTTTTCAAATATTTGCTTTGTTAAAACAAATTCTTTCCGTATGTGTAAAGTAATTGTACAATTTAGGCAAATACCTTTTTACCCTTTCTATAGTTTTGGAAAAGCAATTCATTTGGTATGCTATAATTTTTTAAGGGCACTGTAATGAACTGGGATATTGCTACAAATTATGGTGTGCACAGCACGCGTATAGGTGAGAATATTTTAGGAAATCTGACTGTTCTCTGTGTGAGATACATGTAATAATAAATCCATTTACCAAAACGAAACCAGGAGAAGATGCTTTCGTCTGAGACCTCTCTATCTGGTTTGGAGTCAATTTAAAGTTTGTCTAGGAAAATGCGGCGTTGTCCCTCGCTGAAACCACAGTTTGAATGGAGGTAGACATGGGGGTTGGTGCTCATTATATGAGTCAAGGACCTGACCCTGGGTGGAAATCTCTTCTTCTTTATTTAGAAGTAATTTGCTGCCCCAAAAGCACCTTTTAAATTCTATATTTGTGACATATTTGATTGTTGTGATTTGGGTGCATTAAAATAGGATTAAAAATTTTTTCCATTACAATTAGAGACTGGCAGAGAAGAGCTGTTCTTTTTGTAGAGCTTTTCACATCTGCTCTTATTTTACTACTTTAATTGTCTAGTAGTGTATCTGTGTGCTCAGGATAAGATTCCTTTGCATTTTCTGGAGCAAACTGTTAAGTAGGACACTACTGAATAATACTGTTAGTGTGGACTTGGCTTGACCTGACGATACTTAAAACCTATTGGGTGAGTTTTTGTCTATCTTATTGAGATATAATAAAATCAGTAAATGTTGGGTTTTTTGCTGCATGGGTAATTTGCTTTAAAAAAAGGAAGAGATGGAGTCCAGTGGTGTGTGCTGATGGTTGGCATAGTAATATTTCTGTTCCTTTAGAAAAGCATTCGCTGGGCAGAAGACCAGAAGCAACAGCTTACCCACTATTAATCTCTCTGTGGAATATGTAATCTTCTGGTTTTGGAGGGATTTGCTAATAGAGTGGTTCGCCTGACTAACTAATGTTTTCTGAAGAAAAAATGAACAGATTTGTTCATCTGCAGCAGGTCATTGAGATTTTTCCCTTTCGGTCTTTATATATTTATTATGTTTTGTATGTAGTAAGTCCTATATTCAGAATGTGGCGTTACATCATAAAATTCATTTCATTGTAACTTCTTTTTGTTTTAGAATTTTTATTCCGGATAGCTCCTGCTCAATATATAATTAAGGTGACGGGCAATATAAAACACTGATTAATCATGGATTCTGTATAGCTTCCACACGGTCTGAAGCACTGTACATTCAGAATAGGTATATACAGAAAGCACACTTTTATATAACGTTAGCAGTGGTCAAAAGACACCAATGCTGTGTTGCTGAGATATGGCTATCAGTTTATAGTACTTTGTTGCTTGGTGATGTTTGGCAACAACATGACACAAAATTAATGATAATAAGGACTCGTTTACAGGGGGGAATTGGACTGTAGTTAGTATGAAACAGTTTTTACATTTGCAGTGCTAGTCTGGTTTCACCAAAGGAATGATTTAATATACAGTTGACCTGTGCTACTGCTATTTGGCTCATGCTATAGAAATGTGCTGTAATCGTGTTTGCAGGTGATACCACCTATGGGAATGCCTCTTGCTTCGTGGAGAAGGAAATGAAGAAGCACTTCTGTGCTCTTTATTATTATTTTTTTCTCCTGTTGGGTTGGCCCTCTCTTTATGTTTCAGCCGTTCCCTTCACAAGGCTTTACTGTATCTTGTCCTGAGAAGCAACGAGTCATAATTTGCGCTTAAGACTCGGTATCACCTATTCAGAAGGCTAAAATCTCAGCTTTCTGTAAGGAAGTGGAGGAAATAGACTTTGAAGAGATAGGGACTGTGACGTCTGAAACCCGAGGAAAAGGAAAAACCACACTCTTCTAGGCTTCTAGCTTCATGCTGTGCAAAGCTTCATAAGGCTATAGTTTTCCCCTCACGGAAACTTGGGAGCTGTGACTACATCTGGCCTGACCTAATAGTAGGATTAAGATATGTTGTCAGATGTTTTTAGCTCTTTTTCTGGTGTTATAGCTGAGCAGCATGAGAAAGGCAAATATCTGATTGGGGGGGGGGGGGTTGTTCATTTTTTTTTTTGGTTTTTTTTTTGTTCTTTTTAAGGGGCCGGCTAGTGTATTAGGAATGTAGTCGATCTACACCCTGTAACTTAATTGCTCTTAACTTAAATAACTCCATCTGGAGTTACAGCTTGAAATGCATGCTATGCAAGAAAGCCCCATGGACGGTTTTTCTGCAAGAAAGAGGGGTTCTTCAAGGTATATTGATTTTGGTATTTTGCCCCCACTTTTATTTATTTTTTTTAATTTTTTTTCCCTCCTGGCAGTGTTCCCTGGTGACCGCTGCTGAGATCTGCTCTCCTGGGGCCCAGCTGATGCTGACCTGTTGGCCGACCGCAGCAGCCCTGCTTGGGGGTTCCTGCCTAGCGTTGCCCCTCCAAGGCTGGGGGCTTTGGGGTTGCTGGGGCGTTTTTAGGTCAGATATCGTGTTAGCTGCGGCTGAGGGAAGTTTGAGACTACACTGTCCCGAAAGGGCTGGTCTGATCTATCCGATCGTTTCTCTCCTGCTGCGCTGGCTTTTCCACGCGCAGCTCGTTCCGAGTGTGAAAATCATCTCGAAATGTCCTCATCTATTGAGGTCAATAATTAAATTCCGTTTCCATTCTGGTACAATGTACGGGTAGAGTTTGGAGAGGTTTCTTTGAATTTGGTTGGTTTTAGTTTCACTGTTTAGGTATGCTTTGCAAATAATGACATTTATTGATATTTTGAAAATCTTGCCCGATTTTTTCCAAAAGCTCCGACTAGTTCTGCGCAGCACTGCTGGCGGTGGGAGCTGGGGGCTCCCTAGCCCGGCAGTTCCCTCGTTTACCCGACTGCGAGAGAGGGAACTTGAGTAACAAGCGTTATGTCTTGGCCAAAGATTAGAAAAATGAGTATTAATTATCAATCAATTTAGAAAAGGACACAAGCTGTTCGTGTGTTTAGTTTATTTGTTGTCCTTAACTCGGATGGCTTCGCATGTTATTTTGCAAATAATGTATTTGATTATTTTGATTAATTCAGATGATAAACTCTGTTACAGTACATGATTTCAGTAGGAAATTTTAGGACCAGACCAGAGGACAAGCCGCTAAAACGTGAAATATTTCCGTGGAGATATTTCTGGTTCCTGACTTGCTGGTGTATTTAATAGGGGCGGTGGGCTCATTCCTGAATTTCCCTGTAAGCTTTTCTATGAACAAATATTCTGTCCGAATTTACCTATCTGTTATAGGGGAAATGCAAGTAGGAGTAACCTTCTCTCATAGCAAACCTAATATTTAGCAATATTTTCAGATGTTGAGAAGAAAAATAGATTTTGTTGTCTGACTATGCTTATAAATTACTGTGCTTTTAAATTACTGCAGAATTACTACAGTGAATTACTGCACTGTAAAATACGACTACTTAGTGAGTTTTGAGGATTTTTTTATGTACATGCCTCACTTAAAGGATACTGTAACATTAATCAGATTTATTTGAAAGGTATTATTAGATTTTGTGTACTCTGCACTGAAAAGTGGCGTATCTTTAGCAATGATTACTCATAAATCCTGCAATTATTCAAAGAATAACCTTGTGATTAGTAGCATTGACTGCATTATCCTCTGTTATTACAACAGTATGGAAGCATTTTCATAATAACAAGGGATTTAATTGCTGTGAAGATTTATTTGCAGAATACTAAACACATTGGTAAGCAAGGCATTTGAATTGTATGTTACAAGCGCCCAGAGTATTATCAGCTAATTAGGTACTGGAAGGGCATATGTAATGTTAGCTAAGGCTGCTCAACTTTCCGACACAGCTGTTTTTCAGTATTAAAGTGGTTTGAGCGCTGACGTTTACATGACTTCTCTTTAAGTAGGTTTTATTTTCTTTTGTGAATGGTTTCTGAAACGTAGTTTAGGCAGTTTGCGGGGAACAGTGCATGAGTAAGTTTTGCAAGGAAGCTACTGATAGATATCTAGAAACTTCTGTAGAAGTGCTTGCGCCAGTGATAAACATTACAAATATATAATCTGTTTCCAAGAAAACCTGATCTTTAAACTAACAGCAGCTGTATTTTCTTAGGTGTGGTGGGAAAGTATGACTGTGGGTTGGTTTGTCCAGGTGAAGGAGATGCCTTAGCAGGAGTCTGATGCTCTAGGGAGGTCTAGGCTATTAAGTTGTCAGTTTTAAATCCCGTGTGCTGTAATGTACTAATCAAAAGCGTGTGACAGCTTTATTGTTACTCTTAAACCTTTACAGAAGGAGGATTCTCTCCCAAATCCTGCCTATTTAGTACACATCTATTAATTATGCCTTGTGATATGTTTTGCTAGTTTTTTCTTCCTTCCGGGCCAGTGTCATCTCTAGAGTTCTCTTGCTTCAACTCTTTCTGCTACATTTTATCCTCTTTCCTTTCAGTTTCTCAATTTTTATTGAATTTCTTGGCAGAAATGTTAGCTCAGACAAATATGTCATCTTTATTCAAACCTTTGATGGTTTATCAGAAGCGTTATCTGCTGGCGTGCTGCTGAAGGTAGCCCATCTGCAGGGAGAGTTTTTTTTTTTAACGAAGCAAGTGTTTTATCATCTAAGAGCTATGTTGAAAGTAGATAAAAAATGTATTATTAATGCTTCACAGAGAAGTAAAACTATTGCTAAGCAGGACCGTGTGGATTGTAATTTCATGAATAAATGCCTTTTTCTTTGTAAATGGTACGGCGAGGGATGGAGTGGGCTCCCCTAGCCCGGGAAGGCATGTGCCAGCATTTAGTATTTGCTCCTTGCTTGATCTAGAGTGCCAAAGGGACGGGCCTGGGGGTCCCATGCATAGAGGTCCTGGTGCACGTACTGGTTTGGGAGTCGTTCCTCTCTCCTTCCTGCTCAGCGCTGGATTGAATGGAGCTGATTAAAATCGCAGCTGATTGAGGATGCGGAGGCGGAGAGGGAGCGTGATCCTTCCCGGGCTGCACAAGGCAAACGTGGCTGGGCCTGGTGCGGAGGGGTCCTGGGAGCAAGACAAGTCCCCAAAGGCTGTAAATGTCCGGAAAGCTGCCGCATTGCCTCCCGGCTGGTGGCTGGGGGAGAAACGCAGCGGCAGGTTTTCTCTGAGTGCGCTTCTGGCAGCGCTTGTGCGACGGTCATCTCTCAACATCCATGGTCATCCCTGAACCTCATTTTCTTGCGACAGCCCCAGAGCTGACTCTGTGCTTACTCCAGACAAAGTAGCTACAGAAACATAACCGATTTTATCCTCCAGTATGCTACTGTGCCAGTGCAGCATAGTAATCTTGACATGCATTACTGAGTTGACTCATCATATGTGACATTGGTGGGGTTTTTGTTTGATCGATTATTATTTGAAAGTTGCTTAAGGAATCCTTTAATTCTCCCTGCCGCAGCCCCAGCGCTAGTCCTTACCTGTCCAACGGAGCTGTACGCTTCCCGTGCTTAGGTGGGGATGCGTTTCACAACTGCAGCTGAAGGTAAATGAAGGGCAAAGGATTGTGTTGAGAAATGTTGTTACTGGTAGACTTCACTGAGAAAATCTCTTGCAAATTTAACATTTTTATGCTTTTCCAGCAATTGGTGTGCCAGCCTTTCCGGGGCATTGTGATACCATTTGCATCTCTAACATCTATAATTAATATGTGAGTGCAGCATCATTTTAAAGATAGAAGATGATGAATCACAATGAGGAATTTTATTTCTGTTACGTATAGTACCCTTCAGCCACATTATTCTTAGATTCCAGCTGTTTTATAACTTTTTGATAATAGCACAGGGTGTTTTATTCTTGGAATTAATTAGAGTTACATCTTTATAAAGTAGAAATGCGTACTTTCCTTCCTTAACTAAGTTAAAAACAAGATGTTGGCAGTTTATGATTCTACCGTAGATACTTTAAAACCAAATGTGTACGTACACACACACACACACACACACACACACACACACACACACACACACACACACACACACACACACACACACACACACACACACACACACACACACATTAACGAGCTGTACAGAGGGGAAACTCAAAGTTATGTTCTGTGTTGCAGGTACAGACATGGAAGGGAGAAGCACCACCCTTAAAGTTGAGCGTATAGCTAGAAAATAAGCTCGAGTCGAAGAACAATATGGTTTTACTGTTTTGCTTGAAGAAGCTATTAACTGGTAGTACATGTGAGAGTTTTAAAAGAAATTGATTTGCTTACTAATGATGTTTTCTTGCTTGAATAAAGTTTAATCATATTGGTGGGAAACAAAATTGATGAACCTTTAACATCATGTGGTAGAGAGAGGGTGATTAGAAACCATTAGCCTACAGTTTGGAAGACAGAAATTTAGATTAAGCACAACTGAAACATCAATTTAATCTAATTCTGTTGAAGTCATGGGGATAATCTGCTGCAGCAATAGCAATCTTATTCCTCATTTGCAGTTATCAGAAGAGTACAATAATTTCAGTACAACTCTAGTGTAAAAGTTATCAATATACTTTTTTCTTCTTTGCACCTGATGCAAATGTGCAGTCTCAGTCACAAAATGTCTTCCTCCTCCTCCTGTCACATAGCTTTTTTTCTGCTGCTGCCTGTCAACAAAAAACCCTAGATTTAGCTTTCTAATGCCAAGGAAGTGAGATCCTCAGCAGTTGAAAGCCTGCTTCAAACAATTTCACCAAAAAAAGTTGTGTTTTTTTTTTTTTTCCAGCTGGTTTACAGGCTTGAGCAACCTAGGGCACCTTTTTCTTTGAGATTTTTCTGTATTTCTTTCAGGAAATGCGGAAAAGCTCAAATCATGTATGTGCTTTTTCACTTTCTGCAAGATTGTGGTCTGGATGTTCATCTCTCTTCTCTGGCAGATTTAAGGTAGAGACATGACCTCAGGTTGTCTTTTCCCTTTCCCACTGCTTTCCCTGCACTTGGGCTAAAAGGAAGATCTCTTGGGGAGTGTCTGTCTCTTTTGTTGACACCGTTCTGTGTTGTATAAATACTTCAGTATTCATTGTGCTGTTGAGAGAAAATGTGTTTTTGTGATGGAGACTCTTGCTCGTTGAATCAGGCACTTTCTTGATAGGAAAGGCAATCTTATTTATTAAATAATTCATTCCTGATTCACTAGAAGACTGTTTCTGGCTGCCAGAAACAATGATAGATCAAATCAGTTTGGTCACTGAATTAAAAATCTGTTACTGTCCCCTTCACTGTGCAGCACCAAAGCGGGTGCTGCTGGCCACGTATGTCAACACGGTCCGTCCCAGCCCTCTGCCGATGGGTCTGTTGCGCCTGGAGTTTAAGTCCTTCTACAATTTAAACTGACGTTTTTCAGCAGAAGGCCCAAGAGATGGTGTCCAATAAAGCTTATGAAATTTAATTTGTATCTTCTACCAGCGGTATCAAGTCTTGCTTAATGTACAGGTAAGTCTTTGTACTTAATGCACCTATCTTTTATCCTTTGGGCCAGAGGGGAGTCGTGCTGCTTTGGTTAGGCAGGGCTCCACGCTTGTGATTAGTAGGCAAGAAACCACTTTGGTTAGGCCAGATCCACTGAGGTGGTCAGGTTTTTCACTTCTAACTCCCAGTTCCCAGCAGCTACTCTGAAGATAGTGACCTACATATATTTGTGTGGATCTGGACGAAGCTTCGTGCAGTCCGTAGAGCAAGTGCGCTTTTGCTGAGAGCAAGAGCCTCTCCTGGGATGGTAGAAGCTTTCTGTTAGGTACTCCTTGCTGAAACGTGTGTTACTGTCTAACTGCAGTGGTGTGCCATTGTTCTAACACCTAATTTATATTCAATCACAGGTTTGTGATCTGCAGTGTTCTGTCTAAGCTGAAGTACTTCTATGAAGGCTTAAAGCTTAAGAGGTCTAATATTGTTGTAACTCTGCACCAGGAACGATGAGAGCTTGAGTGGTGCTGGCAAGTTAGCTGCTACGCAAATAAGTCTTCGTGCAGTGTATGAAAGGACTGGCGAAGGTCTCTGCAAGGTGCTGTTGGTATCATAGCAAGAAGGATGTACAGATGGCTGAATGGACTGGACATAGGGCACTGCAAGCGGCTGGACCTCAGGGCTGTGCAAAGTCCCTGGGTAGAAGGATTAAGCAAACCCTGCGAGGAGCAGGCAGTGCTGGATGTCCCTTCGAGGACGCCACAGATGGAGTGCTTAGGCTCTGAAATTAGTCACCGTATTACAGAGTCCGTATGTGTCTTTGCACATGTATGTATGTATGCATCCGTATTATGTACATACACTCTTATATGTAGCGCCTAAGTGAAGAGTTATACCCTCTGTACCGACTCTGAGCTGCGTCTCTTATTTACATCAACGTTTACAGAGAGCAATTCCTGAGATGGAAGCAGAGTATCTAAAGGGCCATATACACAATCAACATAGCAAGACTAACTAAATTACTCTGGGTTACCAGAGACGCAATAATTGTCCATCTTTGCACAAATGCAGAGATATTTGATGTGGCTTAGCCTGAAGTGAAAGAGGGCTGAGCTGCATCATGTTACCTTGTGTTCTGTGGGCTGAGAAGAGGTGACTGCACAGTTACCATGGCTCAGCTGATGTGGGTAAGATATTGAGCTGTGACAACTTGATGGCGTATCTGAGGTCTAACTGCACATTCTGGCTAAATATCCCTATTAATGTTTGCAGTATACTGTACAAAATTCACGTTGGCTTCAGCTTGCATGGTAATACACAGCTTCTGAAGGTCAGGTCCACCATAGATTTTGAGATTATTATACCTGCATAGATAGACACCACTGAAGTAAAAACTAAGCAACACTAGCAGTTTTAATAATACTGCTTCTTACAAATTAAATGCTTTTCTGTTTTCATGGCAGTTAAATTTCATCAGTTGTGCACTAGGGGATAATCTTGGACTGAGATGTGCTGGCTTGCTATTGCAAAGGCTTTCTGTTGATGGCATCTATCATTCTCTGATTTCAGAGACCTTTGTTATATACCTGCTTTGGTGATGTAAATCTATGAAAAACTTGTTTTCTGAAAAATTTGTGGTACATAATGCCCTCAGATGATTTACCCAAATGGATGGTTTTCTTCTGTATATAAAAATCAGGGCTAAAATGTATTTCCAAAAGAAATCTATCGCTATGATGAAGCAGTGCAGTTATTCACCTGTGTATTGCATTTATTACAGAATTTCTTTAAAAGAAAACTTTTTATTGTTCTCATATACAAAAAAAATATCGACTAATTAGTGTGTGTCAGACTAATTAGTCTGATAAAAACTAACAATCAAATACAGCATGTTTCCTTCCATGGGAACATGCAGTACTTTTAAAGGTCACCATTTAGCTGTATACCTCCTCTTATTGCATTTTCTCAAAAAAATAAAAAAGGAGGGAGATTGAAGGATGAAAACTCAGATCTCTCTAATGCTTAATAAACTTAACCTTTATCATAGTACTGAACTTAGTGATCCTGCATGAAAGAGGAGTGCATGCTGCTTTAGAGGCATTTGTGCCAACTGTTAGTTAAGCATTTTTGTTTGCTTTATGGATACCACAAGGAATATTTATTAAAATTCTTCAGAGATTAGTAAATATAAAGAGATTAAAGCAGCTGAGTAGGAAGGAGATAGCTCTTCTACAAGGAGGAGTATGTGTGGATACAAGCTGCCATAGGGGATGCATATTGACTGCGATAAGATTTCTTTGTGAGCAGTCATCTATGTACATTCTTAAGGTGCAGATTGATCTAGAAACATGATTTATAAAGTATTTTATTCAGGGCTTTGCACTGTAGCAAATGGTTAAAATTTGACATAACAGAAAAGAAATACTGGAATTTTTCTGCTCGTATGCTCATGTTAGAAAGTCTCTGGAAAAAACAATGATTTTGAAAAGGTAAAAAGAAACCCTATAAAATATACTTTGCATAGGGGTTTTCTTAAAGCCCATCAAACTCAAAGCTTTCAAATTTCATCTCTGATCAGGTATCTTTTATTGCTGCATTGTAAGGAGTTAAGTATCTGTTCTCAAGCAGACTATAATTCTTCTTCATATACGATATGCTAAGTTGCTTTAGGAGGTAACTAGAGAATGAAATTGTTTTTCTTTTATTACTGATGCAGAAGTAGTGCCCAGAAACTTATTGGTTCCATAAGCACTTCTAATGCTTCATTAAAATCATGCTAACCATGATAGATTGTAGGATCCTATCTTTTACGTCATGATTCTCATCTGTATTAAAATTAAGTTCGTGTTTTGATAATTAAATATTAAATTTACTGTATTCATCAGTGGATTAGATCCTTAGCAAATATAAATTTGGATTTTATTTGCAGCAGATTCTGATCCTGCCCAAAATACATATCCTTCCTATGGCTCTTTTCCCAGAAAGTCTTAGTTACTCTGCCACGCTGTGCTGGCTGTGCAGTAAGTGGGTCCTACCTCTAGGTTGTCCTCCTGTCAAAAGCATAAGGAAGATCCTAGTGAATTTAGTGCAGAAATACCAGATCTTTAGGGGGGATAGGGGTGAGAGGGTTGTTAGTATCCCCCCCCCCCCCCCAATTTGGTGGTTTGTTATGATTATGGCAGCAGAAACATTTAATAAAATCACCAAGTGCGTTTTCCTAATAACCAGGGGTAGTACAAAAGTTGTTTTTTGAAGCTATGGTGAAGCAAGGTGAGTACAAACTTCAGGCAATATTTTCTTCATTTTCAACAGAGAAGAGAAGGACAAACAATACAATATATGAATTTCATTTCCAGTGCATACTTGATTCCTGTAACTCTTGAATATGTGCTAATACTGTCCTTGATGTATCATGAATGTGGGTGTCGTCTTAGAGGACTCCTTTCCTAACAACTTTAAAAAATATATATATATGATGAATAAACTGTAATAGATGAATAACCTCATCTGACTTGTGTGGTAGGAGAAGCTAATTAAAAGTAGCAGATGCCTATGAGTTATAAGGAGGAAAAAATAGGTCATTTAAAAAAAGGAAACAAGTACAGTTAGTTGAAAGTGTCCATCAGGAGTGATAGCTAAAGGTGTGATTCAGAATTCAACCCTAAGTATACATTTAAGCATATGTTGCCTTGGGTGAACCTTAGTGTTCAGCGGGAAGCCTGACTTTCCAGCGGATAGTTAGCTTTGGGAAGATGCTAGCTTTATCGTTAATACAGTTAGAGTTCTGGAGATTAACTCTCAAAGAATGTGGATTGTCACCAAATATTTTCACCTCATTTCTGTGTTTTTGCCCTCAGCAGACAGCTTAAACGTTGCTCAGAAAATGGAGAAAAGACACTACAGATGACGAATGCATTTACCATTCAGTAATGAAAATAGGGGGCATAAGAAAGATAACCGAGTCACCTGCAGTTGCCACTTTCTCCGTTCTGCCTGTGGTTCCTCTCGTTTTGCGTCTCTGTCCATCCTTTCCCAGCCCGTTGCGTCTCTGTCCATCATGCTGCTGTATGCAGCGAGCAGCATCCCAGGTGAAGGAACAGTCTGCTTGCTGTCCAGGGATCACAGCCCACCTCCTTCCCGTTGCTTCCAGAGAAAAACCGAGCGCAAGGCAGGGCCGGTGGGGGAGATAAGGACGTCTGGACAAAGAAGCGTAACCGGTTGTCCCCTCGTTGCACGCACCAGTACTAGTCACTGCAGTTAGCATAGAGAAATGTATCGGCAGTGGTAGTGGTGGCCGTTTGAAGACGTCTCGCCTGCGCGTTCGTGCGGGGGGTGTCAGTCACGCTTAACATCCTGACTTGCTTGTCAGTGAGTACCGGTGTTCCCAGCTGCCGTGAAGAGGGTACTGGAAAGGCTCTTTTGTGTTTAAAAACTCTTTTGTCATTGTCAGTTTTCATATGAAAAGCATCCATCAACATCGCTAGTGGGAGGAAGCTGTGCCGTCTGTGTCAAAATCTAGTGCTCCTGGTTAGTGGGTCTGTGGTGCTGTATCCTTATTCTCCCTCAGGAAACCGCTAGGATCACTTGTCTGACACTGTTGGCTTACGGCACTGTAACACGGAGCTTACTCCAAGGGCTGTAAGACCTGGTGTTTGCTCTCCATGAAGTGTATTCAGAAGTCAGAAAGCTGCTTTCTGGCAGAGTTTATTTTCCGGAGAAATACCTGCAAAACTTTTTGCTGCCTTGTGTTCCTTTAGAGATGAAGTAAAAAGTGCTGGCAATTGCTGCTTTAATTTTTGTGTGGGTAGCTGCTTCATTTATGTAAGTATTACTCTTTTTGAGAAATACCTAGAAGATACAAAAGTGAAGTAAGTTCTCTGCTGGAGCCTAATGCTGGCATTGGCGAATGCCCTGCGTCTCGGCGCCTTGTCAGCGTGTGTCCCTGGCACCTGCTGGAACATGCCTTGCTGCTGTTCTTACAAATTAACTCTTCTGCAGGCACCAGTTGACAGCATGAAGTCAATGTCCAACAAAATTAGTCTCAGTGGAAAAAAAGGAAAGCTCCCACCAGTCAAGCCTCTTCCTGGAAGCCAAGGAAAAATCATGATGATGGTATCTGACAATTCTCAAGCAACGAGTTAAATGGACTTAATATTACTGGTAAGAGGGGGAAAAAGGAAACATGGTAGTATCTCAATTTGAGATACGTGAACATGAGTAAGATCATCACCTCTGGGGAGTGCGTCCATATTCCTACAGCTTCGAATGACTTCTTGAGTCAAGTCAACTCCTTCTCCTCCTCTAGTTGTACCTTGTTGGGGGTCTGTTTGGTCAACTATAAAGTTTCTGGTGTGCTGTGGCCTGTCCCAGTGTCCAGGCCCTTGTGCTGATGGCAGAGGGTTTTACCATGCTTTGGGCTGCTGACCTTGAGGGTCTTGATTCCCAGTAGCCAGATCCGCTGCAGCGTTGCCGCCTTCTGAAAGGTCTGAAATGCGTCCCTGGCCTTTTCTGAGCTCCACTGGCACAAAAGAATAGTTTATTGAATTTTCCTCTGCTTACTAACCCCTCCCCACCCCCATTTTCCAACCAAACCAACCACAGTCCTTTGCAGAATTTTCCTCTGTTTCTTTTATATCCGCACTAGAGGCTAACGAGGTGGGTTTGAATGACATCTCCTCTGCTGTGGAGGGTTTGGTCACTCCTGTGGTTCCTCATACGGTAATGTGATAGGACTGCTGCCTTCCAGGGCTGGTTCAGGCATTTCTCCAGGGAGGAAGAAAAATTACTGAGCATAATTGCAAATAAACATGTTTGGGCCTGACCCAGCTGTATAAATTTCTGTCCTGTGCTGTTCTCAGGGAGGAACTACTATGTCCTACATATTTCTAACCACAAGATTTATGCAAACAGTGTTTCTGTTGCGGTGGCTAGAAGCAGCTTTGGTCAAAGTTCCTGGATGACAAATGTGTGCAAATTTTTGCTAGCATGTTCAGTGCTAAGCCGTTAGTATTAAAAGCAGGTTTAAAAGTATATTATTTCTGAAGCTGCCTTTAGTGGCCAAAATGAGATGTTGCTGAATTTGTGAAGGAGTTGGCGATTATTGCGAAACTCAAAATATTTTTTGCATGTTACCTGTCTGGGTATGCAATTAAGTGGCTATTCTTCCATTAAACATTTTGAAAATGTCGTTAAACCAGCCTTAACTCATTGTGTCTCCACATTTGTGTAAAAGGACTCATTTTCACTGCAAAAGGGACATATTTATCAGAGGGAAAGCTCTCTAAAATATGGAGAATTTCTTTGTGACTTGGTAATAAGGAAAGGTGGAGCTGTGTTCATGCAGGGTATCCTGTTCTGCTGCTGCACATCTTTCATACAGCTCTGACCATAAGATATCAAGAGTATTTTTCCATGGCTCACTACTTATGTGAATAATCAGCTAACACTGTCTTTTGCAATAGGTTTGATTTCATAAAATTCAGCACTGGAATGGTATTAGAGCTTACGAATATTTCAGTCAGCTTTACTATAATTTTTTTATACTGTGCTGGAGTGAAGCCATAGTCTGAAATAACTTAACATCATAAGTGGTTCTAAATGAATGTTCTTGCAGATTATTTCCATCACATTTGTGGAATAATAAAAAAAAAAACTATTCCCACCTAAATAATTTTGAAGTCTATTACCTTATGAGAAAATAGTCATTTCAAGTTTTAGCACCTGAGTGATGCTGAACTTTAGTGATACTAATAGGTAGGTAACAGTGTTGAAGAATAAAATCACTGCCTTATCAGGAAAAAACCCTTTCAGTACAGGCTTAAGAGTTCAGCTAATAGATCCTGGATAGGCAGAATCCAATGCACTGCAGCATGATGCTGCAATACCATGGTCTACCACTTTCTGGATGTGGACCTGATATAAATTTTTTATAAACATGCACATATATATGTGTGTGTGTATGTATGTATAATATTCTTCTTACGAATGTCAACACTGTGTCTTTATGTTTACTAAATTATAATCTGGTTTTGGATCATGGGCAAAGTACAGATAAATCCTGCAGATGGCTTTTGAAGAGAATTAGGGAGAGCTGAGAGGTATAATACACAAGGGAGGATTATTCTTTTAAGAACCTCTTCTTTACATCTTGTTTCCTTGCTTTTAGATGCTTTTCTAAGGAGAACAGAGCAAGAACTGTGTTATGCCACCTCCTTGCTCAGGACACACCAAGAAAAAGTTGCAACGGCTCTGAAGTGCTTTGTTTGCATAGCTCAAAGTTCAGGAGGAAAAAGGGTTGGGTAGATACTAACTCTTTCCATGTCACAGAACATTGACTATGCCCGTACCCACGTTCAGAGGAAACTAGCTCAATTGTTAAAATAGTCAATAGAGGACTGGCCAAACAGTACAACCCCACTTAAAAATCCGGTTATCTAAATTCATGTGAATGTTTTTGGGCTAGAGTAGGAGAAGATAATATCTGTGTACTTAACTACTTATTGCAGTGTCTTTAAATAATATTCTGTTCTGAGCTGCTTTGTATTCTGAGCCACAGCATTGTATCTTGTGAGTGGGGTTTTGCTCGAATGTTATAAGGGTTTATGCATTTTTAAATGAGATTTGATTTATGTAACAATTGCTGTGAGAGAAAGGATTTTGGCTTCTTAGTTTTAGATATTTGCTTTTATGGAAACTGAATACTTCAAATGATAACAGAAAAGTGTATCTGTAGTTTTCTATAATGCCAGTAATGAGGATGGAGATGGACATACTGAGCTGATTTCCTTTGTTAGCATTTGGGAAATCCCATACCTTGTGGTACATTGCTTGTATAATGTTTAGGATTTGACTGAACCTACAGGATTTGCATTAAAAATTATCTTTTTTTGATGCCAGCTTTAGAAAATTCCAAGTAATTCACATTAGTTATTTTCTGCAGAGGGCAAGACCTTCTGTTGTCTTCAGGCATGGTGGAGCCTGAACCTTGGGTGCCTTCCTCAATGCATGTATGTCTTCATCCTACTTAGGAGGTTTTCCCTTATCACACGAACATTCATGACAAGTAAAATACAGAAAGTTCTGTTCAGCGTCTAATTTTGATCACATCGTTTAATTTAATCATAGTGTTTAAGTTAATTAAATTTAATGATTTAATGTTGTTGTGATGCTTTACGGTGCAGCCCTTAGGTTCAGATTGCTCCGTGACACCTCTACGAGCTGTTGCTTGCTGGAACGCTGTAGTTGTCACTTAGTGAAACTGTTTGTCAAGAAACATCACTGTGTGCTCGACCGGTTCTCTTGTTGTTCCATGTCCGCATGCTGTTGGCTCCTCCACGGGCTGTCTGCACTTTCGCCCAGAGCTGGTACAACCCTTCCTGTGGTGTTCATGACCTGCTCGCTCTCTCCCATGTCTTGTTTTGAGGGATAGGCAGCTCTGAATTGCACTCGGGGCTCTCTAGGAGTCTAAAGAGATGCTCAGTTTAACCTAACACAGATTCGTTTTTGCCCATTTTCAGCATATATATAATTGCAGTGTTTGCAATGCAAATGTACATTGGAATGCTGCTTTGTGTTAATGAGAAAATATTAAACAAGTAGCTCTACAGTGAAGCAGAGCTTTAAGCCATCTCATTTGTTTTCATTTTTCATAGACCAGAATACAAAGGCAGCAGAGAGAAGTGAACGTGCTCTCATTAAGGTGAAGAGAGTTGACATTCTTCATGTGATAGCTGAAACAAAAATCTTTCTCAGATATCCTTCTGAAGTTTAAGGACTTGACTATCTTATGAAATGAAAGTATGCATGGAAAAGAAGTGATTTTTTTTTTCCTGCTTTCTGTAGTTTTTGTTTTGTAATAGCTGCCAACAGGTTGTCTAGGCTGACAAAATTATACATACGACAATACAAAGTACAGGCTTTCAGTTGTCAGAGCAACCTATATATTTTGGAGCAATTGGTAGCAGGGTGGATCCAGTGAGATTTCAAGGTGATTTACAGCAATAAGAGAGATGAGAATCTAGCCTGTATTACCACCCACAGGAGACATACAAATGGATTTTATGGAGTGTGTTTTTTTTGTCTTGACTTTTTTGGAAGTGTTTATTAGGGAGGGAGGAGAGGAAAGTGAGGTTGCCTAAAAGCATGCATTATCTTTTAAAGTGATATAAGTTAAAGAGTTTTTAAAAGCACTATTTTAAAAATTGTTCAAGGACATTATTCTTTAGCTTTCTTTCCCTTTCAGCTAGTAATGATGATTGCTTATAATTCCCTGTATTTGAAAACCTTCTTCCTTTAAAAAAGAAAAAATACAATGTTTGGAATACTTGAGTTGCATATGCCAAGCTCTTTATTTTAACATGTATTACTGGAGTTTGCAGAAACACTTTATGAAGGTTTTGGGAAGCTGCTGTTGAGCTTGCTGTACCGGGAGTCCTGGCAGGGTTTTGGGTGGGGGGAGCTGCGGCAGAGCCGGGCTTGTGACCCTCGCCCGCAGCGCGAGCAGAGCGCGTCCCTCCTCCCAGCGAGTCTTTTCGGTGGGTTTGTTACGGGTACAAGCGTTGAGCAAGCTGTAAGTCATGTTGTGTGCAGGGAAGCATCCTTTGGTGATACAATTGTGATACGATAGTTGGCTCTGAAAATGAGAATTTCTTTTTTCTTTCTCCTTTAGTCCTATCAAAAGATCGTTACTGTTTCATTAAGTTTTTGGTCTGGATCTTTAGATATAGAAATCTAGTTTTGTTTCTGCCAAATGTTTCTAAACTGGCAGGTCGTTTACTTGGGTTACAGGCTAAGAGAAGCTGAGTAAATGCTGAGAAGTTCAGCAAAGCTTTGGTGCATATACAGTTTGCATGGTGTGAGGAGGACGGTCCTCACTTTTCTAGATCCAGGGTGTTAAGATCCTCACTTATACCCTTGCAACTGCACACTTGCACTCCCAAGCAATCTGTTAATTGCTTTACATGTATCTACACTGCACACTATGGCATCACGTATTTGGGTGTTGAGACTTAGGCACCAGAAACAGTATAGCTGTGCTGGTTTAACCTTCTGCCCTGGCTAAAATACCTCCCCCCTGGAAAGCAAAAACAATTTCTTGCAAGACTAGCCAAGGACTTGCAGTTCCAAACGTGGTTTAGCATTGCACCAGGCACTGCAAGACGCAACCCGGGTGCTCCAGCTCCCCGTTGAGCTTTAGCAGCAGCAACAGCGCTCTGCAGCGAGGACGCGCCGGTGGAAACGCTGCCATCAAGTTCAGCGCTTGCATTTCACCCAAGCTTTTGTTTATCTTAACTATTTGCATTTTAAATATCAAGGATATTCTTATGTCTCTTTACCATATTGCTGTGTCTCTTTACAGTGTGTCAAACAAGCCGTGGTTTTGGTGGGAGTGCTCGAGCGGTTCTGCACATGGAGCACGCGGAGATGCTGCGTTTCCCTGTACTTACTGCTGAAATTCAGCTTCCTCACGCTCGGTCCATTAAGTCCCAATCTTCTGAAAAGTAGGGAGATTACTAAAATAGTAAGATTAATAGGGTCAAAAATGGAAATGTTAGTGTGTGCTGAAAAAAAATCAGCTTTCACTCATAGAATAAAACCCTTGTCTTTGCACACAGCAAATGTATGTGCAAGTGTGGTTCAGTGTGTAAAATTATCTGTTACAGTGCCATATTTGTATGTATTTTGTTGAGATATGGTACGTGCACATTAAATCTACCAAGAAATTTGTGCTTTTGAGTACTCTGGACTTTTAGTCTGTCTTTGAAGATGGGGATTTAGCAGTTTCATACTTTGTTTTACCAAGATAAATCAGGAAGTTATATTAACGTACTTGGATTCAGTTTAAAAAAAATAAAAGCACCGCTACTTGCTTGAACGTGTCGTGTCTGACCCAAAGCTAAAAACTGGAGGGGAATATTTTTGTTCTGTTTTTCTTTATAACATAGCAACCTTTTCAGGCTGGGAAGAGAACAACTCGGTAGCACTGGTGTGCAGATAGATTTATACAAGAACGTGTCTTCTCAGCTTGTGCCAAATCAAGAATATTATTTTCATAACAAGTGGCAGCTAGAAAAGATTTATTGATTTCCTTACCTGGGTTTATTTGTCTGAATGCCTAAGCAATCACGGGGAAAAAAAAAAAATCTGTAAAAATTGACAACGATATCTGGTCTCTAAAGAGTTGAAAATAAGACGGTGAATTTTGGTGTACGTAGGTTTTTAATATCCCCTCCAAAAGGGGCAATTCACATAGATGGACTCATAATGCTAAGAATTTGCTTGCGATTTGTGTATTTGGAGCATTCTAAGAAAGGCTAGAAATGATGCTGAAAATGTTTATTGTGTTAATGTGGGTATGAGATGAGCTGGAGGGTTTTTAAAATTTTGCAGATTTTTGCGAGTTACTCTGAGCATTTTTCAGACGCTAACGGGGAAACGGTTAGTGCATTTATGTACTTAGGTGGAGGCATAAACAGCTGTGTTCTGCGGTGTCGACAGGGAAAGCAGAGCAGGTTATTTATACCTGTTTATAAGTACTGACTTCAGAAGCCAGTATTTGCACCTTTTATATAAATATATATTGTGAGTATAACTTTCTTTTTGAGGGAGGAAAAAAAAAGCGGGGGAGGATCGAATGGTCAGACATGAAATGATCTCAGAGCTCTCAGGAGTCAATGCGAATATTGGATGTTATTAGTTTGAGCATGTAACTTCCTCGCACAGCTTTAGACCCTTAAATTTCTTCTTGAACTAGTGAAAGGGATGGCATTGCTTTTTGGGTGTCCTTTTATTTATTTATTTATTTTTAAAGCAAGAATTTCATGGTGCATTATGACATCTGTCTCCTGGCTCAGTTTTAGATCTGTAGATGTACTGCCAGCATCTGTTGTCCCTATTGCTGAAATAGTCCCATTCATGAATGTGAATATTGCTTTATTACTCCATTAGTCCTTTTGAGGAAGATCAGTGGGATCAGCTGGAAAATGTGCTAGTTGGTACAGCATTAGAGATGTACGTGGTGGTCTACAAATGCCATGATTTGGTTTGCTTGCTTTAATCCTCCCACCTTGGGTTCAGAAAGCGGAGGGAGGATGATTGACCTGACAGATCTGCTGCAAATTTAATACCTCAGCATGTTTTGACTGCTGTGTCAGTGTTAACGTGGAAAGACACATACGTCGTTATAAAGCAATACTTATATCACGGAATTCAGGACAGTAATAGCTTTCCTTCTAGCAGCTGTGCAAGAAACAGCATATGCGCAAGGAGACGGCGCGACACTTCTGTAGCCACAATTCTTGTTTACAAACTGTTGCATACAAACTGGGGTGCTGACACCCCTCCCCGCCTATTAATAAAAAATGATTTTGCTGCTTTTTTTCTGCAAAGACTATTATTTTATTTTTTCTAGGAATTGTGTGATTCCTTGTGTAAACATGGCAGAAGCAAAATATTTTGTCCTGACATTCAGTAAGTGTAATGTATGCAAATTTATGTGGAATATATTAGTGCTGGAGAGCCACCTTGTTGTAAAAGAAGTATGTTGGCCATATCTTCATCAGGAACATGGGCAAAATTTCATTCAAAAATATTAAAATGCATATCATTGCTTTATATTCATAGTCACCATTGCAAACGAATTTAAATAGGAAGTTTTAGTATTATAATAAAGATTTAAAAAAAAAATCTTTGAAAGCATAATAGTTTGAAAAAAATATACAATATAATTGCTTTCTTCTGTTTTTATTTTCATATGCACACAATTTCCGTATATTGTGACCATGATGGGATGCAGAAATTACTTGATCTTGGTTTGCTCCAGAGGCTGCGGCGCCCAACTATAGTTTAGCGATGCGGCTGAAGCCCCGGTAGCTTTAGCAGTTTGCCGTGCAGGGTTGTAGCACGGCCCGTAATTTCTTCTGCCCTGCGTGCTGCAGACCTGCCCCTGCAGAGCCGTCTGGCTCCAAGCCTGAAGCCTGGCGAAGGTGTGAACTTAAGAAAACCAAATGGAACAAAAAATGTGAAAAGAAGTTTTCATTGCCTCCCTTTGGCAACTCTTTTTCTTTCCCCCCTCTGTTTTGAAGGTTTGCGTCTGCTGCCACTGAGTAAAAACCTGGTCTGTGTAAGAAAGGAAACTGAGGAAGGTCTAAAGCTTTATTTTGCATTTTAGCAGGGTGGTTGGGGGGGAGGTGTTTTTTTGTTTGTTCTGCTTTTTGGGGTTTTTTTTGGGGTTTTTTTTTTCTTAGGTTCATACAGCCATTATTTTTAAATGTACTGTGTCCCTTTAGATGCAGAGCCTCCCTGCTAGTGTAATGCTCCTGTTCCTTCAGAGCATGGTATCTGCCTTCAGCATGCTTCATCCCACTGTGTCACCTCTGACCATTAATGCAAATTGGAGGCCAGATAAGAGTTGCTCTGGATTTAAATTGGAGCAATTCAAAGCAGAATCTGTCTCTGATTCACATTAACAGCTGCGAGTGGGAGCAGCATCCTGCGCGGACAGCGCGCTCCAGCGAGACCGTGTTCCTTCACCCGTGCCTCTGCCTGTGCCACCTCCTATCTTTACTGCACGATTAAATGAACTTGATGCGGTAGTTAGTATTTTCAGTCAAATTCCAAAAAGAGTGAATTTGGGAATAAATGAGGAATCATATTTGCATGCTTGAATATCTTTCTCTTCAAATTCAGTGCTTTTTTTTTCCTTTGTAATTGCACTAAACTGTTCCACGGCAGGCGCGATTGCCCTGCTTGGATGGTGGAAGGCGCTCGGTCTCTGTAGTCTTGCTCCTTGGAGCACCTGAGGTGTGACAAGAGCACTCGCCTCCTTGGGCCTTTTCATTCGGAGGAAGCTCGGATAAACACTGAGAGGGTATTTGCTCATCCATACAGTGTTCGGTAGCGGAGCGAGATTTCCACGTAAAGGCACCGACTGTCAGGAAAGCAAATATCGTTTGCTGTGATTCTTGTATGCTTGACTAAGTCAAGGTGATATTTATTTCATCATTGGAGAGCCCGCGTGAAGGACGTTGCTCCCATCGCGAGTGTCAGGAGGCATCTTCAGCACCTCGCAGCAGATGCCCTGAGCTCCTTGCTTTGATGAAGTGCCTTTTGTCAGCAAGCGTGCGCGTGGAAAATTAGCACCAAAGCCCTGACATTGAATGTAACTGAGGAGGTTAGTGTCGGCGTGTTCATAAGTATTACCCGTCATTCGAGATGTGACACTGCTATAGCGGCGGGACCTTGGGGACTTCAGGACGTCGGTGCTGCTGTCTGGCCATGGGCAGCCGCGAGGCAGCCTGCGGCGTGACGTCGACCCCGAGATGGTGGTTCTGGCCGCTGAGTTGTGCAATAACGTAGGATGGTGGAAGGACGGCAGAGGATCCAAAGCTGAAGGCAGCGTGCCGAGCTCCGGGGCGGGCTGTGGGAGAGCAGGGTCGCGGCTCTCTGGGAGGCACAGCCGGGCCCCGGTGCTCCTCGGCCGGAGACGCCGCTTTTCCCTGGTCCTTCCCGCCGGCTGGGGCCTCCGCGGTTGCCTTCGTGAGTTCTTCGGTGGAGCGTTCCTGAAAGCCAAATGAGCTGGTAACAAGAAAGGGGAAAAAGCGAGCTGAAGAGCTTGAAGTATCAATATAAAGACAAACCGAACACAACAATTCCTGTTTTCTCCCTTTTTGGAGTACTATTTTTTTACTTGCTGAAATGCTGTTCTAAAGGGTTTTGAAAAATTCAGCTGTGTTGCTCCAAAGACATTCATGCTAATATCCAGACTCACATGGCTGAGCTTATTTTTGAATATCTTAAGAACTGAAAGCAACAATAAATCTAAATAATCACTTTCGAAGGATGACATTATGGAGTCAGGGTGTGCCTTTTTTCCAGGCTGAAAGCTTTACGTAGTCATCTTGTTTTCAAGGAGGTGTTTGTTTCAAGAATATAATTTTTGAAACATTAAAATATTCTCCTTCAGGTATTTTAATATTTTTTTAAATGTATGTATTCTGAAGGTTGTAATGAATACAACTAGCGTAATCCAAAGTGCACAGCATTGGAGAGCTGTGGTTATGGGTGTGCAGTTTTCATTTCATTTTTTAAGCACAGATGAAACTGGAAAGATGCCTTATTACACCAATTTCATTTGAAATCCTTCTAATCTAGCTTTAGGGAATATTATTCATAGTTAGAATAGAGAATCAATGGAAGATAATATTGAGCATTGAGTGTGACTATTTTAGAGAAATGCTTTTACTAAAGCAGCTTGGAAAATGCTATCAAAGAAAGTTGCAAATATTGAAAAGATTAAGATATAAAACATAATAGACCCATAAGGACTGAGTCTAGTAAAACGATACCTCCGGTTCTTTAGTGCATTATTTCCACTCTCTTGCGTGATAAAGAATTAAGAAGGGAAAAACACAACTGTTCTGTTCGAATAATCTGGCGTTAGTTCAGGAGTTAAAGCCAAGATGACTGAAAAGTACAATATGCTAAAGACTCATTCTCCAATTTTTTTTTGCATTATGGATGTAAATATCTTTTTGATTATGGGGATTGGGATTAGGCTTGTGCTGTATAGCACAGCCGGAGGCTGGACGCACATCTGAGAAGGCTGTCTGCGTTTGGCTGTTGAGATGGTATTGATTTGCAACTCTTTTGTACTCTCACTTTGCAAATACCCAGAGGAAAGCTTGAAAATATATCGAGACTCTCATAGAAGTAAATTCCTCTTTGACTTTCATTTAGGAGTAGTGTATGTATTTGGCTGACTTGGACTTTTTTTGTTTGTACTGAAGCACGATTCCAGCATTTGTTCTCAGTTGTAACCTGGCTGTCTAAGGAAAGTAGTGATGTGATGCATCATCCTTTCCTAATATAATGCTTGGATTTCCCTTTAAGAATAGGGTTGTGGGTTGGAATACAGATCTGAAAGCATTTGGATTGCTCATGAAAGCAATGCACAAAACTTAGGAAGCCAAATAGGAAAGAATCCACATTTGCCAGGAGTATGTTATAATAACTATGATTAATTGAAAATCAGGTAAGACTGTTCAAAATAATACCAAGTTGATTATTTTTTCCACTGAATTTTCCCCAAAAACACTTTTGCAGAGATGGGGGATCATCTTTCAGTATCACTGTCTTTCAGTACAGGTAATTGTGAGAGAGACGTTGGAAAAAATGGCACTAATTTAAGTAAATTTTTGCTTGGATTTCAGCCAGTAGTGACTGATCCAGAACTTGCTGAAATCGGGGGGACTGTTCCCACCAACCCCATCAGGCCTTGGGTCAGACCCCGTTAGGCATCTCGGGTCAGACTCCTTCTGCCTTGGCTTCTGCTCTAAGGCCGAAGGATTTTTAGTAAGACTTCGTTAAATAGATTATCGTAGGATCTCAAAGGACTTCTAAGGGTGGAAAGAAGCATATTGTACTGATAGGTAGGGCTCAAAAACCCATTTAACTTTTATTTATCAGAAAACTATGAAGTTCTTGCCATTTTCACAATAAATGGTAGAAAACAGCTAGAAATAAATGAGTAAATTAACAGTAATAAAGTTAGGGAAGCATGAAATTAAAAAAGTGATTGCTGTAATAAGGTGTAAAAGTTTTCCAGGAAAAAATAATACCCTGTTAATTTGGTGAAAAACAATATTAGTACTGTTTATTAAAGAGGAATACATTTTTACTGTCAGTATCTCATCTGTGAGGTCTACGTACATTTCAGATTTACCTACTATATTCTATTTGATTATCTTAATGTACTTTGCAACTGTTAATCCATTTGTCCTTCTCATTTTACTGGTAGGTAAGTACTCTAGCTTAGTTTTGGGGGGGAGGAAAAAAAAATAAAAAGAAAAAGAAAAATTTAAACTGAGGATTATGAAAGTAGTAGTTAGGATCCTTTAAGAAAGGCTTTCATTTTAGGTGGCCCAAATTATTCAAGTCCACAAAAGGGGTTAGGTGTTTGCAGATAGCTCAAATAGCATTTAGTTGTTTCAGCCTGAAACTTTACCCAGTGACAGCTCATGGCAAAGTATTTCTGTAGTCCTTGAAACGGGGACTCCCACCTCCGTCCATCCAAGTGAGTGCATGTTGCTTTTTCCCCTAAATACACGTGTGCTCTGCACAAAAACAGTGAGTTTAACAAGGGGCTCGAAGAGGAGGAAGAGGGGAAGAAAAGGGCAAAACTGAGACCATATAGTTCATCATTACTCCAAGAGATGGGGTTTGGATTTGAATTATCTCAGGAGATGAGAAAATTGAGTTGAGACTCTGCAGAAACAGCTGAACTTTGCAAGCTCATGGCTAGGTCAAGAGAAGTGGACAGATTGAGGAAAAAGATCTTTTTCTCCATCAGTCCTGGAGCTATTCCATAAAACACCTGGTGTAGCCTAATTTTCTCTTCCATCAATCCTGCACAGCCACGGACATGAGAATGGGAATGTGTGTGTGAATCCAACTGGAGTGTCGGTCTGCCACCCCCCTGTGTCCCCCCCCATTTGTGAATTTTATCAGTGGATGGATCAGTGTAGCCAAGATAAATGTCGGATAAAGAACAGCAAAATACCAGAAAAATCCTGGTTTGTGTTATACAATCTGTGTATTTTATAGCAGGGTTATTTTTGTATACAGACATGATTAATACTGTTTCACCACAGTAATATTTCTGAATAACTGTTGAGGCTCCTTTACCCAACCTTCTTCATTAAAATGCGGGTAGAAATGTCCTGATAAACTTGGAGACAGAAGATATGCAACGGAATGCCATTTTAATAAACTGTTTTCATGAAAACAGTGTTTCCTGGCTGAATTAGTAATCAGGTTCCCTTGAGGTCCTCTGCTTTCGCAGTTCTCCAGTTGGCTGGTTTGTTTGGTGTTAAACAGCTCGAACAGATCTGGAGAAGCAGAAGGGCTCGATAAGGTCAGAATAGCGAATGACTGCTGAAAACGCATCATTTTCACTAAAAATGCGTATAATTCTTTGGATGCATCTTTATTCATCTTTTTAGCTCCACGTTAGAGTCTCACATTTCTTGTATTAAAATGTCAGTATGGTTTTTTTTGATAGTGAGCTTTCCAGAGCTGATCTGTATTGTTTTCTTGGTTCTTGCCCTTTGGATAACCTTTAATTATGGGTCCACTTCTTGCGGGCACGCCGCGAGGGTTTTGAAAGGGACTCTTGCAGCGAGGGGAGAGCGTGCCGGGCAGCATTACATTTCCCACGTGTTACTGTCGGAGTCGCATCAGATCAGTGGCACATTAAGTGATAGGCTGTCATATTCTTTTGGTATGGAACAGTTCCCATGAACTCGCATTAGTTGTGTCTTATGTAATAAGCCTGTCTTTAGACCGACGTAGGGATGTTCACGTTCAGAGCCGAGCAGGAACAGCCCATGTTGTGTTTCTACCATTGCATCCGTGTTTTCCCGCGCATCCATAGCGCTCGAGGAGCGAGCGCCGCTGCTTTTCACGGGCGCTCGAAGGAGCTGGCACTTCTCCGACAAAACATGTTCTCCAGAGAAACTGATGGCACGGACGGAGCATCAGAGATGGAGAATTTGTCCCGTGGCACAAAGAAAGTGTGGACTGGTGAGAAAGCGTTTAACTTTTGCTCTGCGAATCACCTCAGGCCCTAGGTCTGATATTTCTCCTATATATACTACCACGGGTGAAAGGCTTGTTTTTGGTAACGCGTTCTCTGTGTGACCTTTGAGGAAAATTAGTAATTTCTTTGTTTAGAGCGCAGATCTTGGATCTCGGAATGTTTTCTCTTAAATGGAGTGTATTGCTTCGATATCAATGTCGCATTGTCAGAAAGTGGCACTTTGTTAAGATAATGTGACCTTTAGAATAATAATCTCTCAGTTCTTTATTCTGTCTTAGTACGGTGAATCTCTGCTTTAATTCTTAATGCTCTCTGTTAAAGTAGAGAGAAAACATAATTGAGGTATTTTTATTATTTCCTGTCAGCTTTGTAAGTTGTTTTTCTTCATAAAATGGCACAGGTGTCACTTCATCCATGAAAAATTTGTTTGCTGACTGTAAAATGTACATCTATACTGAAATGTAAATTGGAGAAGCATTTACATATTTTTTTAAAGAAGGAAAGGAACTGATATAATGCTATCAACTGCTTTCTGATTAGATGGCTTTTATGGAAAAAACAAGTGGACAAAAATTGCCCCGTAGGCTTTGTGCGAGGCTGTCTGCTGTGGGAGCAGAAGGCCGATGTTCTTGGAAAGGAACCATTTCCGATGAGCGTAGGAGACCAGACCGTCACGTCCCCTGGTAACATATCTGGGGTAGACATACAGATTTGATGTGAATACTGGCAGTATTGAAATTTGCTGGTATTGTTATTCGCATTACATTCACAACAGCTTTTTTGAGGCTTCAGATTTTTTGTTTTGAGTCAGATAATCCTTATATTTATCATTCACCAAGTCAGAGGCTTAAGCTTGGTCTCTTTCCCATTTTCTTTCCTGGAGCCGCTCCATTTACTGTGAGTCACACAATACGCCTTGGGTCCACGAAATGGACTTTTATATTTCCATAAACTTATTCTGGCTTTGAAAAATTGGTAATTGTTATGAACAACTACCAAAAAAGTCTAGCTGGAAGTTTTCTGTCCAGCTGTGCTCTAAACCTGATGTTTCGGTGTTTACCACGTGTTCTTTTTCCTTTTGTGTTATCAAACCTGCAGTCCCAGGCGAAGGCAGTACTGCTAGGAGTAGGAACTGGAGGTGTGCTTGAGTACTTTAATTTTGCTCTCTGTCACGATGTAATTCCAAGTGGAATAGAAATATAATAGCTAAATACAGCTATTTAGCCACACTTCTAAATTTTTGAAACAAAATTGAAGAAATTCATGTCACATCACTGGAAGGGAAGGGATGCATCTTTCAAAGCATGGTCTTATGGAGTGATGATGTTTCAATAATTTTTAATGTTGTAATTACATGAAGGCCTTCAATATTAAATACGCACAAATATTTTAAAATATATGTTTATATTTTTTTCTGAGCTATTGCAGAATCCCCATATAAAACCTTGGTATTGTACTTGGGTAATGAATTAAAGATTTGTGCTGAAATTTAGAAAGTGTAATATGCATGTTAACCTTTTTGAGGCGATCAAGGAAATAAAGAAATAAAAGCAAGTATACTATTTTATATTTTACTTGTGCTCAAAATTTAGAAGTTGAGTAGTGTGTTTAACAGCAGCTGTTTCTTACTGGCAATATTTAATAAGATTTCTGAGAGACATATTTACTTTCAAAACTCTCTTAAATTTAAAACTATGGAAGTTTACAAAAAAGTCAGTCATATGGGGATTACTTCTGATACTGAAATACGAGGATAGATTTCTGAGAGAAAGCTCCTGCTAACCTGTCAACCTAAATATCAGCAGTAGAGCTTGTCAGAAACCTTGATTTTTTTCAAAGGAAAAGACATTATACAATCTAATTGCAAGAAAAAGCTGAATCTTTCCTAATGTTTATGTATGATCTTTGCTAATGGCAAACTTTCAGGCCTTCCAAAATCTCCACTAAATTTCTAGTATCCGGAAATGTTTCTTACTATGGACGTATTACAGGATGTTAGAAAGTGCTGAGGAAAAAATATATACAAGTTGTTTTTAATGATAGCTTATTTTCATAAAGCTGTTCATAGTATTTTGAACAAAAATGCTAGACTAATTGGAGATGCATAGAATTTGTTAAAGCTAATAGTTTAGTTTAGGCATCCCTATCGGCACTTAAAGTGAGTCTCCCAGATGGTAACGCTATCATTAAAAATTCATTTTGTAACCACTGGACCTGGCTTTAAAGAGTGTTGACCTGCTGAGGCTTTCTAATGGTGTATTGTTGCTCTAGTTCACTGCTGAAGTGAATCCAATGACTTTTTCAGCTTATGGCCCACTTCTGTAAATGAAAGTGCCGTTTATTTACTTTAACATATAGATTGTAAAACTAATCTAGTTGACACATCATGCTCTTCTGCGTGTGGCGCCCGTACTGCTTTGGCTCGGCGAGGATACAGGAAACCTGAAGAGGTGCATAGATCACCTAGGTATCACTTAAAATCCGATTCAAGCTTAGGTTTGTAGTTGCCATTGATGGCAAATACTGGGCCGTACTCCTCTGTGGGGCACGTCTGTTGAGCTGATAGAGTTATACCGGGCATGAGGTTGTCCCGTTATGCTTTGTAGGGATGTTCACCAGTCAAGGGAATGAGAAAAACATAATAGAAACATAATGAATAAATATTTTTTAAAAAGAAAGCTTGTTTAGAATTTGCATCTTTTTGGAAAAGGCTTTTTTTCTCAACTTTGGCATTTTATTGTGAAGCAAGGTGGATGTTATCAGTCCCAAGCAGACAAATAGTCTGACCCTCTCCTGAATTCGTGGCAACTTAGACATAACTTTTTTGAGAGATTTGTTGTATTCTGAGACTGTTTTATTTTCTTTCTAGTTACTTTATCATTTAAAAATATTTTCTTTGATTACAAGTGATGTTTTTAATTTTAATGAAGTGTAGATATTTCTGTTGTGTAATTTCTGGAGCTGGGAATGAAAGCAAAGCGGAAAGTATTGCCAAAAGTCGGCGAACTGACAGTACTACTTTCTGTTTAAAAAAAAAAAAAAAAAAAAAAATTTTTGTATACAAAAGAGCCAATAATATGTTCTTGGAATTATTTTAGAAGCATTTTGATTTAGAAATTTTTTTTCCCCCACATTACTTCAGATGCTTTTAGATATTTTGGAATGTTTTTGTTTTTTAAAAGAACTTGGGATTGAAATGTTTTCTTTGCGTCTACATTTAAGTTCAAAGTAGTAGGAGGACAAGTTTGTAGCAGAGACACCTTTTTGGAGGATGTAGACACCCTGTCCGACTCGGGTCTCGGTTGCAAGGCGCAGGAGCTGGCGGAGGCCTTGGGGCCATGGAAACCCTGTGTCTGTGCCCGTGGCGCCGCCAGACTCGGCCCCAGCAGGGCTGTTTTTACAAGCTTCAGCTTAGCCTAGTTTTGTGCTCACTTGCTTCTCACGTAGTCGGGACGCCTCTCGTTATTTTGCCGTGAGAACTGCTGTCGTGGCTCTCGAGTGCTGGTTCTTGCTTGTAATCCGAGTGACGGGCTGTCGGCTCATCGCTGCCAAGGAGGGAGCGAGAAAGCTGGAGTGTTTGATGTCTAAGGTGTACGGGTGCATTAGAGAGTGACTTCGCACCTTGGGTTTGGTAACAGGAATTACTCTTAGGGGTTTTTTTGTTTTCCTTATTTAGAGATAGCGTTACTGCTACCAGTTCCTTCCCTGGTGGAGTTTGACCCTTGGGCTTTCGTGTTTGTGCTCCCCCCCATTCGCTACCATGAAGTAAACTTTGAACGGTGAAATCCTTTACCAAACATCAGCGGCTGAAACATTAGGGTGTTCCTCTGCATTAGATCCGTCACTGTTGAAGGTGGACAAGACTGCAGAAGAGCTGGCCCGGGGCTCGCTTTACGTGTCCTTCCCGAGGCCAGCACGCGCAGGTGGCCTGGAGGCTCTCCTTGTAGCCAAGGTAGCAAGGAGGCCGCGAGCCGGTGGCGTGACTCTTGTTCAGGCTGTGCTAAGGCAAGTCCTTGCTCCGGGTAGAGCTAGTCCCCATGCATGGGCTTGCGACGAATCTGCTGTGCTGGGAGATGGCCGGGTGGCAGTAGGTACCTGCATCGACCATGCCTATCGGGATGCTCATAAATACAGACTCCTCCTTTATGGAGGACTTGCATACTTCTGATTTTCTGGAGGGCAGAAGCAGGTTGTTTCTCAGCTGGCTACGCTGGCTTTGTGCTAGGAAGTCCTTCCCTTGTGCCATCTCCTCTGTGGCTGCTTTAAGGCTGCTTAGTGTCATTTTGATATTCAGAGCCAAAACGCCTGATGCTGTGGGGCTAAGTATTTAGACCTGACAGTTATTACCCTCAATTATATGTCCTAATAAGGTATCTGTTGCTGCAAAATTGTTTAGTAATAGTGTAGGTTAGTCAGTAAACAGTAGGTAATAATTTGCAGGTATTCTTTATGTAGCTATTCAAAATGTATATATGTAGTTGCGTAAATATTTGTGTATGGTTAATTATTTCGAATAACTTATGTACAAAATATCTTTAAAAAAGAAAGGAAAAAAAGGAAAAGAAAAAGAGGAAAAAAAAGGCATAGATGCCTTATGATGTGCAGGGATTCCAATTAGATTCCTTGACTTCAGAGTCTGTCTTTCAACACACTGTTATAGGCAGAATGAAAGGTGAGTTAAAGGTTCATTAAACAGCATTTAATTAGGAGAAACTAATTGTCTGATGTGGTACATGCCCCAGCACACTCCGACCTAATATCTCGTGTGTGTTAAGATCTGAGTGATGAGCACGGCACGTCTACATGGAATTGCTTTCATGATGAGGTTTCTTTTAATATATTGTCCTCGGTTTATTTAGCGTTTTAAGCTACAAATGTATAAACCCGTTTGGCATAACGCTGGGGATTTTGATGTTTCTACATCAGTGACCTCTTGTGATGCTTCTGTTGTGTTTGTTAACTTAGGGGAGAATAAATTTTGAAAAATCACACAATAAAATTAGAAATAAACAGCAGCAAATAAAAAGTATGTGGCAGAGACCAGATGACGCTGCAGTCAACTGTGGTGTTTGTCTTCCTGCCTTATGAAATTTAACATTAAATAATATACTTCGTGTGTTGTTTTATAACATCACAAAATACAGAACCCAGCTCCTGTCATCCGTTGCTAGTTTGGAGTTTGCCGAAAAATGGAACTAGAGGAATAAGAATTATTTAATGAAAGATGGAATTTTGTCTTAAACCATAAGGTTACTTTTTTCCTCAAATTAGGCCCCAGCTATGTCCTTTGTAGACAGAATTAGTAAAATAATGTAATAGATTCAGACAGTGAGCTTTTTGTTTTAGATATATATAGTTATTACTGATGCTTTGTGTCTCAGATATAATGATCTTTCAAACTACTGTTACATGAAGAAAAAATACTCTTCTGTGACAAAATCAAGTTATTTGAAATGTTATGAGTACATTTGTCTTACTGTGTTTCCTCACTACATTTCTCCATCATATGTTTTCCTTTCCAAATGATGAAAACTTTTGAGACGTTTTTCCCTTTCAATCCTCATTTGCATAGGCAGCATGTTAACCAGACCAACATAGACTCACCTTTTTTTTAGTTCCCTTATGAAGATAAACCCCCTAGTCCCTGCTTTATCGCTGATATCATGCCTGTGTACCTGTCTGCTTCTCCACTTTGATGCAGTGATTCTGTGCTTCTGCATAAAATGGAGAAATAAAAAAGAGCAAGACTAGCATTTCTTTCCTCCTGCTAACACTTCAGGAGTATCGATGTTCTCTTCTGACTCAAGGGCATGTACTGCGAATCCGTCTTTCTGACCTCTTTCTATCTGCAAAACCGATGACAGATTTCCTTGTTCAGTACTATACAATTATAGTTATTTTCATTTCTTAGACAACTAGTTTATGTTGCTATTTTTTTTATCTTAAATTTTGTGATAGGAATGAAACATGGTATAAAGCTTGCAGTTTATTACTGCTTCAAAGTCCAGACTAGCTGGAAAATAATTGCCAATTCAAGAAAAACTATTACATTGTAATGAAAAGATCAAACTGGATGTCACTTATTCCCTCCCTCTTCCCTTTTTTGGAAGCATAAATAATGTTTGCTTATCTTTGGAAAGCTTTGTTCATGTTCTAGGAGTTATGTAATTATTATCTGCTCTATCACCATCTGCTTACACATTTTTTTAATATTTATTTCCTCTGTGTCTGCCCATCCATGTGTGTGTGCATGTACACTTCATAATTTCAGTCAAATGCTAAAAAAAGTGGTGAAAATACTCAGCTGGTAGACTGGGCAACTTATACCTTGCAAGCAGCCCGTCTTGATTGTTCTGGGTATAATTTAGCATATTTTCTCCAAATCTAATTATTTTGTTTCAAAACATGGCAGATGCATGTTTATGGTTGTCATAATAAAATATTACTTCTGGGATGAATACATAAGCAAGGTCATGTCTATAGATAAATATTACATATTTTCCTAATATGCCATATACTATTTTATTTAGCTCAGCAGTTGAATTATCTTTAAGTGAAAGCTGTTTCAGCTCATTAATCCTTGTATTCTACACTGTGCAATATGGGAATCTTAAAAACCAAGAAACTAATCTGGATGCTCATAGGAGGCCTGCCAGAAAGCGGGATTTAGATTGCAGTGCTGAGAGCTTCAAGGGTATGTTTCCCTTCCAACTTTAAGACATCTCATTCAAATTAACTAGAATATTTAGAGGTGTACAGCTGGGCATGTCATCCAGCAAAAAAGTAATGCCTAACTTCAGTTTAGGGGGGAAAAGAACCACCAAGGATACAAAATCTTCATGGAAGAAGGACAATAAAAGGCAAAATCTGGCTCCAGTGAAGTAACAGCGGAACTCCCCCTAGCTTCATTACGGCCAAGATTTAATTTAGTGTGTCTGTTGATAGCAGTTCATGTAGATCTTTGAAAACATCCCGTGGCTCCAGGTCTAGTATTGAGGGGTTTATGGATTACTGGGTTATATCAGCCTACCCTTCCAAGAAACTGGATACCTGTTAATTGAATGAGTTGTAGTAGTTGCTGTTTACAAAATGCAGAACGTGTTGCTGTTAGGCCTATACTTGGATCTCAAGTTACAGCCCTTTTAAGTCCATTGTCAGTCTTTGTCTTTCATTGAAATAGTGGAAATAGATAATGTAAAGTCCTGGTGATCATTGTCTATATAAGGTTTGGGTTTTTTTTGTTTTTTGTTTTTTGTTTTTTTTTTTTTGGAAAAAAACACCCTAATTATTAAATATGAGGTATATAGGTGCAAAACACTGAGTTCTGATGCATGATGGAAAGCTACTGCTGACTCGATCCTGCTAGATTAATGTATAGTGAGAAGAAACTGAGCAAACTAGTAGCCGTGAATGCTGGTGAAAGCTGGAAGCGCAGCAGTCCACAGGAAGCCTGGGTTGCGTGGCGATACGGAGGAGCGGGCATCCTGCACGGATGTAGGCTGTTGCATGGACCTGTGTTGCGCAGACATCCGTAATCTTGGACCTTAGTGACAAACTGCGAGGTCCAAGCTCCTTCATTAAATGAGAATTCATTCTGCTTGTGTTCAGCTGTATGAATAATCTGTGTAAGTGGTGATAGTGTTGTAGGAAGACTTAGCTTACGATGCTATCAGCATCGCATAACATTATCCTGATTTTTTTTCAATTTGTTGCTAATTTGGGGTGGTTTGGACCTTGGTAAAACAGATTCAAACCATTTTCAAAGTCATTAAGCCTCTTTTTCCATTGCTGTACTCAAAACCTTTGAAGTTAGTACCATCTCTATATTTCGTATCCTAAAATATTTATTTTTTGATTCTCATTAATTTAAGCAGACTGCCGTCCTCCTTACTGCTTTACAGAGTGCTTATTATGGAGGACAAATACATTTTAACTTTGCTGCCTGACGTTAGAGATGTATACTTGTGTGTATTCACCCAAATGAAAGCAGCTGAAGTAAAGCCGCCTTCTTCCCCCACGTACTTAGTTCCTAATACTGTCACTGAAATTGTTAGGTTTTGATAATCTGCATCTCTAATGACAAAGTCTTCTCCTTACTTCAATGACAACTGCTTCAATGGTACATAAAAGCGTTTTAGAACGGAGGTCAATGTCTTTTATCCCAATTTTTCTTGTTGAGCTCAGCCAGCGGCTTAACAACCGATCTGGAAGTAAAATCCAGTTCTCCAGCTCTTTGCAGTAGTCGCCTACTAGGTTGCAAAGTTTATGGGCATTTAGCCAACCATCTTTTGAAGTGTTACATCCACCTGTTTTGACGTTAATCCATAAGAATAAATTCCATATGTAGCCCCAAACTGGTCTTTGTGGGTCTCTAAATTACAATGAGAATAATTAAAATGTTTACTTTCATGTCGCAGATGGTAACTGCAGTAGATAATTGTATTATTGCAATTATTCTGGGCTAAGTTTTAGCCTGAATGATTTTGTAACAGTACCCAATATTTAATTGGCTAAACTTACAGGTTTTAATTATTTCCAAGATCTAAAAGTGAATGAAAAAATGGAATGGGATTACAGGTCTAAAGAGACTTACAAAGAGTTTACACATTTTTTACACAGTAATGTGACCTAATGATTTTGGGTAAGTTTCTTTACAGTCAAAGTGTTAGGCTTTTGGCATGCCTTTGCAATGATTATGTATGTATATATATTTTGGCAAGGTCATGAAAATAATTAATGCAACTGATTTTTTTATTTTGTTCTTGTATATTCTGACTGTACACTTTACAATATATAGCAGGCAGGTAAAGCCTTTGAATGCGTATGAAGCAGATTCATTGCTTAGACAATTTTATAGAGAATGAAAAACAATTTTTAAGTGATGTATTGATTGCATGCAAAATTTAATGCGAAATTGAATAGAATTCTGTTTGCTTTATTATGATAAACAGTTGTTTCAGGCTGTATTTGGTAGTACAAATATTCTGTGACAAAGCTGTTTTATGGCTTACTGAATGTTACTTTTTCATGACATTTGCCTGGCATTTAGTCTCCTAGCAGCATTACTTTTAAGTGCCATTGAAGATCTTTTATTTTTAATAATATCCCTGTTCCTAAATAAATTATAAAAAGCTATGAGAAGCATTTAAAATAGTTCATGGTGTTTCCTAATGCTTTTAATTTACACGGAAATTATAGATATGGCCGCCTATCTAAAATACAGGGAATTCAGTATGTACTCTTCTGGAGGAAGATAGCACTCAAACTTTTACTCTTGAAATTTATGTTAATGTAACTGCTTTTGAATGTCATTTCTTGATTTATCTTAATTATAAATTTAGTCATTTTAAATTTTTCATTAGCTTGGGTGACTTTTTGCTAGAGACTGATTTGCCTCTCTCTTTCCTTGCTGTAAATCATGAAATACTCTGTACTGTGAAGCCCAGTGGAAGAAACTTCTCTGTGAAAACTAGCATAAATGAAGAAAGTTTTACTGTTTTAAATTGCATGGCCTGATCCTCTTTCCATGGAAGCTCATGGGCCTCTTCTGGCTTCTTTTTTTTTCTTTTCTGGAGCTTGAAATTAGGTCATGTATAAATAGAGCTGATGAAGTTGTTTCATGAGGGAAATACTCTCACTGAAAAACTAAATTTAATGAAAATGTCCATTTTTCAGTGAGGAAATTTTTTTTTCCTTGCAATAATAACTGACTTGTAAAATAAAGCAATTGTTCAGTTTTGAACGCTATTTCTGGGGAAACTGTAAAAGATTAGTTTTCCATTTTTGAAGTGCAAGAAAGTACATACAGGGTTGTGGACCTGTATTTTATCCCTGTTTCTATACTTGTTCGTTTAGTGATATTTCAGAAGGGAAGGGAAGGCAGGGGAGACATAATAATAACTAGAGCCATCTACACAATTTCCCAGAGGCCTGGGTAGAGCCAGAAGTGAAGGATAATCTGTTATAAATTTGCTTAATTTACGAAGCCTTTTTGTCATCTTTTTGTCTTTTACATCCTTCAAGGATGTACCAAAATATTATGAAAGAAAAGAAGGAAGGCAGTGTGTCTGTGATTCATATTTTAGTCCAAAAATATCCATACAATGATAAAAATACTCATATAGGAATTGGCAGCATTTGTGGTCGTTATGTCATTCAGTGTCATTAATACCAATTTCATGGACTCCTTTTAACAGTCAGTTATGGATAATATTTTCACGGTTATTGTGAAATTGTGTTCTTGATAAAGTAGCTTATTGATTCTCTTCATTTTATTGGTTCCTTTTTGAGAATGTACATGAACATTGGTTTTTTTTTTTTTTTAAAATGGTTCCTCACTTTGTACAAGCAGTGATTTGAGAAACCAGTGGTTGAGCTGATACAGAATCAGGTTGGCAATAAGGTCAGTAGAAAGCTTTGCAGATCTAACAACACTGAAGTTTCCTTGAAATGCTCAAATGTTCTTTAAAACACAGTTGTCTCAAGGAAGGAGAGTTTCCATCCATCTCTGTCACTGGGAAAGCACAGCAGGTACAGCCCAAACAGGGGAGCAATTAAGTGCCTTACTGCCAGATGAAGGAAAGCCTCTGTCCTGATCGTTGTCCTCTCCCTCCTTCCTTAAGGGTTTGCTTAATAGGGTCCCTTAGAAAGGAAAGGGTTGTCTGCTCAGGTCTGGATCCTGCTGTCTTGTTAGACCTTTCAAAAAGTTGGCATATTTGCTGTGTCCAAATCTCTTCTGCTCCTGGAAGGAAATCCTGCAGCCTTCATGTACTTGAAGGGTTACAAGTCAAGCAGAGAGTGGTTTTTAGCAAACTGCCAATCTGCTGTGCTTGCTTTATAGTTGTAGTTGCTTCCTTTCCCGTGAGCTTCCAGCAAATGCTCATACAATCTGATTAACGTGGTTCACATGCCGAGGACGCTGGCCAGGGGACTGCCATGTCTTGCTCATGGAAACGCAGTTTATATGCCATGCCTGCTGTATCTGTGTTAGGGCTTTCATTTATGCGTTCCTTTCTGTCTGTCCTCTCTTTGTTGTTTTAGTCAGAAATGTCCGTGTGGAGTGCAATGACTGGTTATATTACTTTTTTTTTTTTTTTCTTCCCATAGTGGTGTTATTTTTAACCATAAACAGATGCATCTGCAGTAGAGAGAAGGAAAGAAATTCCATACATTTGTGTTTGTGTTGAACCCTTTAGCTCTGAACTTGACCTGTTGTTCATGACAGTCCCACTTTGAGTGGAAAGTTGGGTTAGATGCCCCCAGAGGTCCCTTCTGATCCATGTTTTTGTGATTCTGTGACTCCTGTTGACTTTTCAGTATGAATTTCCAAAATTAAGAGAATTGGCATAATCGTATCCTCACATCTCTTTAAGAAGCTTTAACCTATTTTACTGAGAAATGAATAGTTCTGTTTCATAGCTAGAGCAGGGAAGAGGGGACTTAGTCTTCAACATTTTCCAGGAGTATTTTTGGATTAATGTTGCTTTTTAAAGAAAATGGTAGAGAGGAGGTAACCGCACATGCTAGTGGGTCTGCAAAGTGCCCTTAGTGGCTGGTCATCCCCTGCACCTCCATAGTCTGGTAGCCAGATGCTACCCCATGCTGAAAGCACACCAGCAGTCTTTAAAATGCATATCATCCTCCAGCGTTTAGGAATATTGTTTTCTTATGTTAAGTATATTTTTATATGTGAGGAAGAAAAGAATATGGGTGTTGCAAATATGGATCAGGAGTTTATGCCTGTGAATCATAGGACCCATGACATGTCAGGCAGCCAGAGATGCATTATTTACAGAGGCATATTATATAATTGTGCCCATCTTACGGCGATGAGTCATCAGGTTACGTAAAAGCAGATCGCACGTATACGGGTGAGGGTGACTAATCACTGTGGTGCTGCTGACTGTTCTGGGACTTGGACTGTTTAAAGGTTCGGTGTCAGCAAATTGTCCTTTTCTGAATAATACCGCTTTGTTGAAAAGTTCCCAGACGTCTCTAGTTGTGTTGCACGAGAGCAAGTGCCCGAACATGAGCATCCAGCATCATATTTTGACAGCACCAACATGTGTTTAGTTGATTGTGTAATACTCAATTAGTGCAAGTCCTCAGCCTTTCTGTCAAGTCTTGTTTTGGATGACAAGTGAGAAAATACGTCTTAGAATCAGGATACATTACACAGTTTGCAGCCTACTTTAACTCAGTATACCAAACTATAGAAGTTTCCTGAAAATGTCCTCTTGATTCTTGTCTTAATGCATGTTTTGTTTATCTTCAGTTGTTTACCTCTTTAAATCAAAAAGTACTAAAGCATAAAGAATTTAAGCTCTAATAGCTATGCGCAAACTCTGGCCTAGTCTAAAAGATCGTGAGGGTTTATTTGAAAATATTTGCTCTAAAGGAGCTGGTGTCTTTATTTTAGATTGCCAAGGATGTATTATGTTCCCCTCTAAGGCCACTGTATTCATTGCTCGGAATTATTATGTTTACTTTTTAAGAAATTACTTTAACTTCACTAGTACAGACTAAATAATAAGAACTGTTCAGAGTTCAGCCTAATAACAGTCTGATAAATTTTGCACGTTTAAAAAAAAAAGTTTATCTGTCAACTTGCACGTGTCAGAAAACGTCTGTAACGGGGGTACGCAGAATTGAGAATTGAGCTAGACTTTTAAATATTGCCCTTCTCTAGTTTATTAATCGTGATGCCCTCATTCTCAGACATCTCTGCAAGGCTGTGAAATTTGCATACAGTGATGATAGGGAGTCTGTCCAACAGATCAGTGCTGTATCTTCAGCCGTTAGCTGTATACCCAGGAAGCATCTATGTATCTTGACTCCCAAGACTAAGGTCGGTGTTGGGTGTGGCTTAGCAGAAAAGAGCATCAGTTCCAGCTGCGATTGAGTTCTTGAAGGGTAACAGCAAAGTGCAACGTTCTGCTAGAAAGGTGTTGAAAGCATGTACACCACTGAGTTACAGCGCTTTACATACAGATTTCCTTCCTCACAGGTCCTAAATGTGTTTGCAAAGTGAGCAATGCTCAACTAAAGGAACAAATCGGTGTTTAATGAAAGATGCTCCTGCACTGCACTGACTGTCGGGTAGGGAAAGGCTGTGTCAAGCATGGCAGAACCGCGTTACAGAGGTGTGTGCAGGCAAAGAAGCAGAAAGAAGGATGCTTCCTTTGAGTTTTATTTGCAGAAATCTGCTGAGGATTCCTGTGACCCGAACTAACGCACCTTGCGCTTTGTGGCAAAGAGAAGTCGTAAACTCATTTCAGCACGTAGACACTGGAGCGTGCAGGATGCTGAGTGTCACACCACGTTGTCTGTGTGTGAAATAACACGTCGTGATAAATTTGCGGGAATTGTGTGCCCTGCAAAATTACACCTCCGGGCAGACTCAAATGACCAAACTCTGACGTTTCTCAAACTCGACAACTTATTTTGGTAGAGATTTAGGGGGTGAAAAAAAGGCCAAAGGTCACCAAACATATTACCACTCCACTCTTTGCCTATAGCTATAGCAACCCTAAATCTGCTAATGTTGTATCTTAAGGCAAATTTGGTTAGGTCCTAGGAACAGCGGCGGTGGCTTGAAGGCTTCATACGTAGATGCTGGGTTGCTACTACCGAATGGCTTCAGTGCATATACCCTTGATTTGCCGGGGCAGAATCGGGACTGGTAACGGATGTGGAGGTAGATTGCCTTTTGATAGAGTTACGGAGTGTTAGTGTGCCTCGGCATGGCCGTATGGGTATAGAAATGTGCTTTCATAATCATGTTCTCTTGGTTTGCTGTAGCAGTTGCCTTGGCAACGGTACTATGTGTACTTGAGCTTTAACATTCTAGAGTTCACCCAGAAAATAAATTTGGCATGCTTGTGGAGTAAACTTGCTTATTTTCTGAATTCTTTGGACACAAATCGTTCAAAAAGGCTGAAAATTATGTTACTGCCATACTCTGTTTTCTGCTATAAACCATGCACAGAATCATTAAGGCCATCAACTATCAAAATATAGTAAAATTCCAATAGAGCTAAATTGTAAATGTTGCCATCTTCAGCTCCATAATATATTATTTTTAAGGGCCCTATGTCACTGTCAAAGTTGATAAAACTCACTCAAACCTCACTGAGCAAGAAATGACAAAAAGCTTTTTATAAAATATACTTTGAAATGAGAGTTTTCTCATAATAACTGACCTGTTTTTTCTAGAGCAAGTCAGAAGACCTTAGGATGGTGATAACAGAATCTTATTGTATTTGTATGTATCAGGCTTTTAAATATATCATTTAAACTCTGGTTCCATCCAAAAAATTAACCTTTAAATGAGATGTTAGGGCATCATATTTCCTACATCTCTCTGATTTCCATGTGAAGCTTTAACGAAAGGAAGATATCCGTTTGCAACGAGGAGGTTTTTACAGAATTCATCATAAGCTCTGATAATCTCCCTGGATCATCGCATGCTGTGTGTCACCAGGGATAGCAGGGAGTTTGCAGGTCAGGCTCTTTTCTGCTGTCCTCTGTGCCTGTGTCAATCCCAGGACCTTCAACGGGAGCCATAGAAACAGGTTGTTGGAAGTAGCTGTCATCTACAGCTGAGACCATAGCTCTCTTGTGGCAACAAAAATTGTACAAAAGTTCATCAGAAATGCAGGTGTTACTGAGGAAGCCTTTTTTTAAACTGATTTTTGAATATTCTTGTTTTTGGGGGAGGGGAGTTGGTTTCTTTGGTTACCTTATATCATATATAGCCATGTAGACATCTTGAAGTCTTTCTGTTTGGGATGACATGTCCTTAAAGTGCCTAGCTCGCTTAAGAGCCAGTTTTCTTTTTAGAAGAGACCTGAGTACATCTTTGTGCCTGGAATCTGCGATTTACTGAAACTTGCTCTCCGGACCTCATGTTTGCAGATCTGGCTACATGGTACGTCCCTTCATCGGGCTGGTGTATCCCTGCAGGAGACAGACCTGACTTCCAGGGCTGAATTATGTCAACCTCTTGCTTTTGTATGGGTTAAGACTGCAAAATCTTTTGTCCCAACTACTCAGAAGGAATCACGCTTTTTCCAGCACAATATCTTAATTTTGTCTACGAGCGGAGTCTGTGTTCGAATGAAGAACTGTTAATGTTGCTGTTGTAACTAAAATAGTGGCTCAGCCTGTGTCCCAAACATGAGGAAAGCAAGAATCATTGTACAGAAAATTAAGGAAAAGATGATGGAAATACCACATTATTTCTTGAATTGCAGTGCAGTGTAATATTGCTGTTGTCAAGTCGTTCTGCAAATGACTTGTTGCGGGGATTTATAATGCTGGAGAAGAAATTTGGCTCGGCCTGCAACTTGGCATCAGCTGATTTAAGAGTGCAGAGTTGCTGTCGTACACATTTTAAAGACTTGGGTGTGTGGTGGATGTTTATTTCAGGAGCAAGTACGGACATTTGCCCTTTAAACAGGTGACATTATATCCATTTGGGGGGTCTGCCCAGACACAAAATGATTACAAGGACTTAAGGCAAAAGCCCTCTTAATGGAGAGTACTGAGAGAGGAGAAGATCAGAATGAAAGAGAACCATTAAAAATGAGATTAGCCCACAACCTCGGATTTTGCTTTTTGTGTCCATAGAAAGAAGCAGCAATGCTTTAGTGCCTTTCCGTGGTAAATCTTGCCTTTTTGGTAATGAGCACTAAATGTCCTGAGAAGGCGTTCGCTACGGGCAGCGTGTTCAAGCTTGCCACTCCGTTTGCTGTGCATAAGCCTGCTAATTGTCTCAGCTATTTATAACGGGGCTTAACTGCAGCAGCAGCAAAGATAAGGGGCTTTACTGCAGTTTAGTCACCGGCTTTGGTCTGTGCTTGTTGGTTTCACAAAACGGTGATATGAGCTGACCTTTCTGCTGCGGAGGCATTTGGAGGAGGCGCTGATACAGGTGCTGCCTCTTGCATGTGGTCCTTGTTGTATCGTTTTCAAAGGCTTCGTTGATGGGGATTCGAGCAGGAAAGATGCCACAAAAGAAAATTCTGGTTGTTTCATTACATGATGCACCTATGTGCAGCATGTAAATGCATGATTTTTAAGGTGAAGAAACGGGTGGGTAGATTAGAAATGGGCTCTCTAAGGCAATAACGATCTGATATGTCACTTGATTTCCTATGTGCAGTTAACCAGGAGGATATTTAGCACTAATTTGACATCTAACTTAACCATTCTCCTCACAAATAAATGGATGTGTAGAAATGTGCGTCAACTTTCTTGGGCATCAGCTTTGGTGTCATCAGTTTTCTACAGTTTACGATCCCTTTTGCTGGCCTGGTAGAATGGCTTTCAAGTTTACTTGGTGCAGATTCAGACTTTTTATCTTTATAATAAAACGTGTATTTAACAACAATTAAACGTTGAAACAGCTTGCTGGCAGATGGGGGGGGGGTTTCTATCTCCTGAAGTTTTCAAAACTGTCTTTGAAAAATATATTCATTTTATGGTCTGTGTTTTAAAGACGACTGAACTAGACTATGATAGGGTTATTTTTCTTGGCTTTATACGGCATCCAACTTTCTATTGTCTATTTTTTACTTTATTATTCTCTATATAGTGTTTTTCATCCTACTAATTCCTACCTAAAATTGTTTTTATTACATAACATTTAGGCCAAGCTACTGCCTTAACCAACCAAGTAATAAACTAGGCTGTTAATATACATTGAATTATAGGGAATGAATAATTTGTGCCTTCAGAACTAGAAGACCATTTTTTTAAAACATTATTGGCGTAGTTAAATACACTGTGAGCCATGATATCAGATACTTTGTGGTAAGTTATGTCCTTATACTCAAACAAACAGTAAATTTGTCAATCTTATTACAAAAAGGGAAGACATTAACTGAGGTTGTTCTTGTTCTTTATACTCTTTAACAAAAGCACATAATTGCTAAGAAGATCCCATACACCAAAGGCTGGTCTTAAATATAAAACAGAAGTGAATATTGATCTTTTAGGTTTTTTTTTTTTTTTTTGCTAGTTTTTTTTCTGAAATGCGGTAACTGGGTTTGGTGCTTTGTACAAAAATTGAATGGCTGAAATATTAAGCTATGGAGTGTGGTTACGACTCATCTGCATTAATAACCATTTAAAGAAGTTTCATAAGAATTTTTATTACGCGCTTACGTGCAGTGATTTAAATAACCTTTATTAATTCACTCCATTGAACAATAACATACATTTTTAAAATGTTGTAAAAGTGGAGAGAACTTAACTACCACCAGTATGCAATGGTCTCCATTTAAAGGCTCAACACGATTGATATTTGCCGTGCAGTGGGATCTGAAATACTGCCTTTAATTCATATTCTATAGGTAATATTGTAGTAACCTGTTAAGAGTTTATTCATTTGGCTAAAGCAGCTTGTTAAATGATCGCAGCAATTCTAGAATCAGATTGATTATTTCCAAAGCACAGTAATGATTTGTTTTGCTTTTAAAGGGGGCGGGGGGGGGGGGGGAAACGCTTGTATTTAATTTCTAATTAAAAGCAGTACAAAATGGAGTTGTAAAGTTGAGATTGCTGGACAATTGTTGTCATCTGGTAGTGTCCTCTGTCACTGACAATTTGCAAATTAATCCCTCCATCAACAAAACAGAAGAAGACAGAGTGAAAGGGGAGTTAGGTTGAAAATTGGCTGGACAAATTTTCCATAGAGTATTTTTTAATGGCTTGATATCTGTTTGGTGTCTGGTAACAAGCACAGTGCCCCAGGGATCAGTTTTGGAGCCCCTGTTGTTCAGTATCTTCATCAATAGCCTGGATGATGAAGCAGAATGATCCCTCAGGAGATCTGGAGGTGACACTTGCTTAGGGGGAAGAGGCTGACGTGCTGAATTGCGGAGCTACAGTTCAGAGGAACCTTCACAAACTTGAAGGTTGGACTGTGAGAGGAACTCCACCAAGCTCAGTGAGGAGAACTGCAGGTTTCTGCCCCAGGGCCATGATAACCCCCTTGATCAGTGTGGCAGGACCTGACCTGAGTCTCAGCCTGCCGAGAAGAACTGGGTTGCAGCAGATGCTGAGTGGGAGTAGGAGCCAACAGTTAGCTTCTGTTGCAAGTCAGGCAGCACGCTGGGCTATCAGGAGGAACGTGGCTAGCAGATCATGGAAAATTATTGCCCCCTGGTACTGTAAGGCCACACGTAAATCCTGTGTCTGATTTTGCATCCCCCAGTTCAAGAAGGATGTTGAAAAACTGAAGGGGGTCCTGCAGGTAGGTGACTGCTGATAATGGGCTTGTTTCTTCTGGTGAAGATGGGAATCTGATAGCAGCAAACTACTTGGAGAGGTAGTAGAGACAGCAGAGCCAAACTCTTCTTGATAGGGGCAGGTGATAAAAGAAAGTGCAAATTGTGGCTTAGGAGGTTCAGGCTCACATTAGGAAAAGATGCAGGAGGAGGGAGGAGGAGGGTGGAGCAGCAGTGAAACACCTTACCCAGCGAGGTGCTGGGATCCTCCATGCTGGGAGGTTTTCAAGGTTCAGGAGGACAAAGCAATGGTTTGCCTGATACGATACTGGCAGCAGTCCTGCTCTGAGTGAGGTACTGGGCTGGATAGCCTCCAGAGGTCCCTTCAGACTAATATTTTACGAGTGTATGATCCTATTCACTTGAAGAAATTAAGCATGTATTATTTTATAGGACTACAGCTACAAGACCTTTGCCACTTTGATCTCTGATCTGCAAACCAATGAAGCATATGCATAATTTAAAGCATGCATCGTGGCGAGATGCACAAAGGCACCTCAGAACTGCAGCACTTACACGACTGCTAAGTTGAACAGGATCTGCAAAGACTTGAACTATCTTTTTGCACATACTTAGGGAAGATACTTTTGAGAAAAAATTTTGGATGCTTAAGGACAGCTAAAATGATTTTGAAAAGATTCCTTGTGGGTTTTCCAGAGAAAAGCATGCAAGTCTGTTCATTCAAAAATGCTTAAAATTATGCAGTGTTGCCTTAACTCCTTGGACAAAGTCTCACTTTGAGTACATTGCTGGAACAGAGGCAAAATGCCTGTGGCTGTGCAGGTTTAAACCATTTGTTTACTCCACTGGATTTTAAAGACAAGCATTTTTTTTAATCACTATTTAAATAATTAATGAAGCTTATTCACACTAATTTAGATTCTTTAGTTCATCTCAGCCTAAGCTCTGTTGCTTCCACTACATACAGAAGAATTTGGATCGCAGGTGGAGGATTGATAGGACAGCTAGACTTGAAACACTGCCTGAAGTATGTGCTCACTTGACTGTTGCTATACTGCCTGAAAGTCACAGGCAAGGGGTTTTTATATGGCTTTATGAGGAAATAGGATCTGTAAATTGGTATTGTATAGAGCAAGATAGTTTCTCGGTGAGCATTGGACTGGTTCGTTGTATCAGGGCTTTCTAATGGTTCCTTCTCCTCAAAGAGCTTCAAAAAGCTAAACTCTACTTTGCCATTAAAGTAGGTTCATCTATGATGTGGCCTAAATAATGTTATCTGGGGGTAGGTCTGTAGAGGAAGAAAATGTCTTCAAATTTAAAAAGGGAGGTATAATGTAGTGCTGTAGTCAGTCAGATATCCGTCACTCTGAGAAGTTTAATATCTGTATTTGCAGTTTATTCTAATTGACGGTTCTGTCTGGCGTTTGAAAAGCCCTAAATTACTGGTGCGTATGTGATGGACTGCCCAAGTATGGATGAAAACGGCACCGCGCTGTTGCAGTCTGTTAAAAAATGATTTGTTGAAAATTGACTTGGGGAGTTTGTCCTGGAGGTCAGAGCTGCGTTTAGAGGGCTCGTGCTTCCCTAGAAGTGCCGCAGATAGGCCTCGCTATTAAAGGAGTGATTTTGATATACGTACCTGGCAATGATTTTGATTCATTAAAATGGGAAAAATAAGTGGAGCAAAACAGCTGGGGCAATTTCTAAGTAAATTCATCAGTCATTCAGGAACTATGCATTTAAAATACCTATAAATAATAGAATGCTCCTCCTACAGGGAAGCCTTTTATTGATGGGTGAGTGCGGTGTCACCCTGAATTTTCATTTTTAACTTACCATTTCCTTGTGTTTAGAACCAGATCAGGCAAGTTATTTTATTTTATTTTATTTTATTTTATTTTATTTTATTTTATTTTATTTTATTTTATTTTAACGTCATTAATTTGTATGATGAGTGAAATGAAATTGATACAGTTGTTACAGCTTCCAAATGGCTTTCAGGTACTAAATGATTGTCTTGGAAACTGCATGTGCCTTCACTCAGTTTTTAATATTATCTTGGAGATTGGAGACTGAAAAAATACTACAGTAACTTTTGTGTTTTGCCACTGGTATTTGTAAATCCCCTTTACTCATATTCTTATAGTATGTTGTAGCTCTTTAAGTATCTTCTCTCCCCTCTGTGATGATGATCATGGGAGTGATAATGCTGCAAAGGCAGGAAGGAGGAGGGAAATGGGGAGAAAGGAAGACTGTGAACCCAGTTTTTGCTTTTAGACATAGATGCTCAGTTCTCTCAGGTTTATGAAGGAGACGTAAGGAGACAAACACTTAGATTTTTCCATTGCTTTAGCAGATAAAAAGATGGCCTACCACAAAGTGAATGCTGACCAGAGGGTCCAAGGTCACTCTCCGTACCTTGACAATGATGACCTCCAGGCCACGGCGCTGGACCTGGAATGGGACATGGAGAAGGAGCTGGAGGAGCCGGGCTTCGATCACTTCCGCCTGGACGGTGCAGCCCACCATCCTCTGGGGAACGCGCAGCGCCCCGACCTCGATCTCGAGCCCATTCAGCCGTCCACATCTCCTAAAGGGAGATTCCAGCGACTCCAGGAAGATCCAGACTATGTCTCGCATTACACGAGACAGGCACCAAAGAGCAACCGCTGCAGTTGTCAGGTGCTTAAAGTACTTTGCACTGTTATGATTTTATTTATTTTGGGGATTTTGGTAGGATATTATGCACACAAGAAATGTCCTCCTTCCTCAACATCTCCAGAACCAAATAACCCTCATGTCTACCAAGAGATTCTCAAGGAAATCAAAGCTGAAAATATTCACCAGATTTACAGGTATGTAACCATGATATGTTTTGTCTAAATGTAATCAGGTGCCAATGTTAATATTTCCTGTGATTTGTTTTATGTGCTATCTGTTGACAAACTGAATTTTTCTTCCTGTGTTCAGTTTTACCATGATGCTTGGGACACTTTCCATAGACATGTATGGGAGAAAGAGAGAATGAAACTAGAATGATGTGCAACCACATGTGGATTTGTGTTAGTCACCCTGTTACGGAAATATTCTTACTGTAAGAGAGTCGTCATTGTTTTTGCTTTAATAACATTCTGTTGCTGAATATTAATATTACCTTTATTGTACACGAACTGGAAAACATAGGCAATTCAAAGTAAGTGGGAATATGGAGAAATCAGCTTTCTAAATCCAGTGAGCTGTGGAATGGCATTATTGAACAGCAAGATTTTTAGACTTAGTTTTGTAATATTCATGCTTTAAGAAATCCCCATTTAGTCGCAATGACAATTGAAGTGGATCCTGACTTGTTTTTCAGTCTATGAGGTGAAGTAAACCTTTAGTCTGCATGGGTGGTAAAGTGGAAAAAATTGAAATTGCTGAACTCTGAAGGACTCTGATTTTTGAGCACCCAAACAGGCAAATAACTCCTTTTCCCAAGCTATTTTTTAAATTTACCTCATCGTAAAGCCAATGTTTAGGTCCTTAGGACCTGTTTTATGGGTATAAAGTGTTGTAAAACACTGAAACCCCTGATTGGCCTTGAGATATATAGATATATATATATAGATACATATAGATAGATATGTATATCTTTTCTTAATATGGGCTATTTCCACTCTTTGGAAAGTTTATATAGCACTCATCACTGTGGTATCGGAATACACCATTGGCCCAATATAATCACTTTCTTGTAGCAGTGAATGTGGAAGAGACCAGGTTTTCTGTCCTACCTTTGAAATGTATTTCTATATGAAGGAGGAAATCAGCTTGCTTCAGGCTTATGGAACTGACCCGAAGCAGTGGAAGGGGTTTTTTAAATCTTTTTTTTTTCTTTCTTTTTTCCCCCCTCGTGATAAAGGAAATGCATTGATGGCTTTTTGGCCCCTGCAGGGCAGAACTGACCGAACTTACGTACCTGAGGTTACAAAGGATTGTTGTAGCGGAAATCTAAAGAGCTGGTCTAGGTGTATCAGAAATAAATTGAAAGCGTTCTAACATTCTTTTTTTATTATATTTGATAAGCGAAACTTAAAAGCCTTGAAGTGGTAGTACCGTGTCTCAAGCCAAGACTTACTAAATTCAAGGGAAAAAAAAAAGTGTGAAAGGCTTGATGTCAGTTTTCATGAGCTGATCCATCTCTACTTGATGGATCTAATTATTTCCATAAAGAGAAAGCTTATAGTTGATGAAAAATTGTGATTTTTGAGGGGTAAAAATTCAACTTCTTTATCAGCTTGGAAAGGAAATTAGACTGAAGTCTGTCATGGGGCTCAGTCATGAACAAAGCATTTGAATAAGCTGAGCTCTACAGATTTGGTATTATAAGACTTACAACAAAATACAGAGAATTCTGTCAGTCTTATGATCATATTCCAATACTTTATGTTTTGGGGTTGGGAATAGCTTTTCGTTCCTTTATTTCAACACTGTTTGAACTATTTCAGCTAGCTATTAGGATGTTAGTGAGAATCTGGACCTGAAAGGAAGGGAATTATATGAACACTTTGGATGTTACGAAACTTAGGTTTCCTTTTATTCTTATTTCCTCATCCTTTAATAAACATATGTTTCTTAAAATTTGGTAGTTTTTTCAACAGTTATAATCAAGGATGAATTTGGCTGCTTATCAATACTGTATATAAATAGATGAACAATGCTTCTAGTATGGTGCAGTACCCAGAAGATAGATTTTCTTAGGCCAGCATTTTGATCGAAGGCAGAGTTGTGTGCGCTGTAAATTGCATGTTGTGTTAAGTTGCTTTCCCGCGACATCTCCTTGGCAGGAGTCGGAGCTATCGCAATGAAACCTGTGTGCATGTAGCCCCACAAATACAGAGCACGCGACATATGTTCCTTGGGAAAAAAACAAAAAACCCTGACAAAATCAATATATGTTATTGTAAGACTTCCTTCAATTTAATATACTTTGAATTATGAGGCTAAGTGGCAGCTGCTCAAATTGCAATTCCTAAATGTTACTCAGAATGACATTAATTTAATTTTCTTAGCTTACTACTTGGATCAGACTCAATAACAGTGAGAAATTTTGCTAACAGTCCTGAAAAAGGAATTAGGAGAAAAATGCACACAAGACACAGCAGTGCCAATCGTATTAAGCAAGTGCACCTCACCTTGATGTGCTTGGAGATCGGGAGTAGGAACTTTCTGTTAGCATGAAATCCGCTGCAGTCAGGTGAACCTTGAGTATTGGGGCCTCCTGGGCTTTTCTACAACTTGAAGTGCACCAGGAGACTCCCCTTGATTTCCCTAGGATTTGGGCTGGCTTCTGTGCGAGTTGAAGGAAGCTTCATTACCCAAGGATATGTTACGGAACGGAGGAGCACGTGCACGGTTTGCTGAAAGAGGAGACTTGGGCATTCCCGTGCAGCTGCTCCACTTGAGGTTCTCGGTAAGAGTTGAAGTGCTGCCCTTCTGTCCATCCCGTTCTGGCCGTCTTCGTCAACTGATTCCATTTTAAGCATCTTTTACAACAGGCATAACAGAAGTCATTAGGTAGCAAAACCCCCTGTCTTGGCTTTTGTTCTTTGAGCTGTCGAATAGCAAGACTTCCCGAGGAACATCAGCACTGCAGAGTTGCAGTGTGATTTAGCACAGTTGCAATTACTGGCTTTGGCTAAGTTGTCTAATCATGATACAGCCTAGGTAATGATCATCTCTGAAAATTTTTTAAACATCCCACCACCACCAGTAAGGAAGTGCTGACAGTGTTGACATTAAAAATAGAGATCAGTTCACTTTGGTCCTGGTGATTCAGAGTTTCAACAGGACTAAGAAATGCCTCACGGGCGGAAAGGACTCAGCATAAACAGCCGAAGGGCTCACCTTCCCCAGCTTGTTGTCTCATGTGCCAACAAAAATTGGGACAAATGTTGTTAATAATATTTAATCAGTAAATCTAATATTTTAGAAGTCTAAATGTTAGTTTGATGAGATCTTTAAAAGAGAAACATACTGTTCTGCAGTATGGGCAGAGCCAGCACTGGTAAAAACAGCCATAATTCTACCAGCATCATGAGCTGATGGGACTCTAATAGCATTACACCAGTTGGTGCTGTGAATATATTTCTCTTCACTTTTCCTTTGGAAAGATGTCTGAGAAGGTTATAGCTCCAGTCTGCTGTATCTTGGCTCCTGCCAGCATTACAGGTGGATGTGAAAAGGGCACGTCCCACATTCGAAAGAGCCCAGATGGAAGTTAAGAAACAGAGTATCTGGAGCACTGTTTAAAATTGTATCTGTAACCAGTAGAACCAATTGGGGCAGCGTAGATGGACCAAGCTGGTAAGGTTTGTAGCCTGAAAAGTAGGCTCTCCGTTAGGATGGCTAAGTCAAGACTTCACGGTCAGAGAGCGTTCTCAGAAGCGTTTTGGAGATGGTGCGGCAGGAGGGCATAATTAGAAAATAGTCATCTGTGTTGGATTCGGCAGTCTTGGTAGCCCCCGTGGAATGCGTGTGCAGATCCTAAATAAAATCTCTAGAACAATGAAAATTCAGTTCTCAAAAGTGAAGTCTTAAGTTTATGATAATGCTTAGGATTCTAAGATATTGAAAAATACGCTGACATGCAGTGATTCTAAGCGTACTGCCAAATTTTCAAAAGTAAATGAAGCCAATTTGCAGTGAAAATGGCCATGCTTAAACTATTCTTGAAAATGGACTTCTGCTTTCTAATATCACTTAAGTGCATCTGAAAGTTCACCTGTTTTCTCCTCCTCACTGTGCATAAAGAGAGAGACGCTAAAGATGCATGTTTATCCTGTTTTTGTTGCACATCTGCCAGATGCGGTTTAGCTATATAATGTTTATTATTACATAATTGAACTATTCGGCAGATTAGTGTTTATAATGAGTGGATTGAATTTCTGTTGCCAAATTAAAGATCAGCCTGCCATTTGTGCTGTGCCGTGTCAGTTCCTTCCCTCTACCTCTTAGGCAGATTTTTCCTGCCCTGTTTTCTCATGGAAAATACAAGGGAAAAAATATAAGACAGTAGTGACGTTCTGGTCTCAATGAAGTTAGAGGGAGTATTGTCACAAAATTCAGTAGTGCTAAGATTTTGTTCATCATGTGTGGTGTTAAGCTTTCACATTTAAGCATGATGAATATTTAGGTTTTATGCAAACAGGACTTCATGGGATGTTTCCCATTAAGGTTTGAGTTGAATGTTAATAGTGAAATCAAAGGGGACAAGACTGTGAAAGCATGAAACGCAGCCAAAATACCATCTGTAAGACCTCTAATATTGTAATAAGTACTACTGCCCGCTGTGACCTCTTTTCCTTAAAGAAAGTATTTTGTACTGTATTTTTGGCAGTGCAAAGTATTTGAATAGAAGAAATATAAGAAGTGGTATTTGCATTTTGTATGAAGTTATTTCAAGTTTGTTGCTCCAAAACAGCTAAAAATGAAACAAATCCTAAATTTCCTGTGAAATATGGAACTACCGCCTATACTTAATAGGAGGTTGTAATTTTGTTCTGACTTCCCTAAATTAAAACAGATAAGCAGAAAAGATGAATGTTGAATAGTAAGTGGAAAGAAAAGTAGGCAGTTGTGTTGATATGATAATTCTAGCTATTGCATTTTATTTATCAGAATAGTTTATTCTCCCAAATATTAAGTTTAAAATTCTAATAGCCTTATACTGCTTTGCTGTGTAGCTGCTTTCAAGGATCGTAGATCTCAGTGGCTATCGTAGATGCAGTCAACTTGGATACTTTTTTCCGTGGTTAAGAACGTGGGGCCACACACTGAAGGATGTTTTGCTCTTGTTCTTCGTCTGGTCTATTGCTTTTCATTCTGTATATCTTTACTCGAATGCTATTTTTGCTATGAATTTTTTTTTCCCCCTTGAGCAACAGGGAGGCTTAAATCCCTTCATAATACATCTAGTTGTAAGTAACTGTCCTTTGGAGGCATATCTGTTCCTTCTTCCAGCTGGTGATATCACCTGCGCTTTCTCACAAATCCATCTGTGGTAGGAATCGATTCATCGCTGGTGCCCGGAGAAAAGGAGTTTACCTCACTTTCTGAGCGTGAGATAGGAAGCTGCCGTTCCGTACCCAAATGTTTGTTGTCTCTATCAATTATATTTAGCTCTGTTAAAAACTTGGAGCTTCAAACCTTTTTTCAGGTAAAAACCTATGAAACATATACCTGGCAAGCAAAATGAGCCCAAAACTTCTCAGCAAAATTAAATTCTTGTGATTTGCACTGAATTACATTTCCAAGCTGCTGCTTGGCAAAATTTTATCTGCTGTCCCAGGAGTGAGGAATCGTGGCAGGAGCAAAGCTTTGTCCCTTGCAGGAGGAGAACGAGGAGGGAAAGGAGAAATAAGTGATTTTGTTGTGCTCAGGGGCTCTGGTGGCTGTTCCTCCTGGGAAGGACCAAGAGACTCTGTTGAAAAGGGGTAAGAATAATGTCGAGCAAGTGGAAGTTTCCCACCTTGCTCCATCGCTACCTTGCCGATAAAGAATGGCCCTTGGAGCAGGAGGCAGCAGCTTTTAGAGAAGAAAGATGCCCTGCATGACCCAAACAGCTATCTCTGGAACCATAACTTGATAAATTTAGGCTATAGATGTCCAGTTATATCAGGTTTTGGGATTCCTCCCCAAATAGGGTGTATCTGGACCTCAGAGGTGTTAATAGAAAGTGTCTGTTTTACAGCTCTTTCATTGGTTTCATTTGATTTGTTTTTGTTTTTTTCATTTGCCAAACATAGCTCTTTTGTTGCTTTTTCTATAGAGGGGAAAAAAGGAAGCATTATATTGATATAGTGCCTGAAAAGGAGATGCAAATTTGTTCCTCTTAGCATCAGTCACAGCATCTGCTTATGAAGTTCCTCTTTCTTTTTGAGTAAGAACAGAATTTCACCGCAAATGTCTTGGCTTATTGTTTTTCAGCATGGTAAGGATACATTTAATGTTTCAAGTGCACTGTGTGGTTCGGTGAGAACAATTTTTCTCTCAGTTGATTATTTTTTGTAAGGGTGACCATAAAAATATATTGAATTTTAGATGTTAGATTTGGGAAGTCATTTACAGTAAAATCTGATCGTGTATTATGTCAGTGTCCTTTGTAAATGAAGTATACTATGTTGCTTTAAAATAATTTTTCTAAGTGATATACCAGCGTGATAGAGTAATGAATTAGATCCAATAAGCTGTATGTTCACATCGGCACAATAAATAACTGGTCCCTTGATGAATTTTCTTATCTGTCCCAGCCTACATGAATGGCTTCTGTCTTATTGCCTGTTTCTAAAAAACAGCATGCCGTTCTATGCTATAGAAAGAGCATCAAAATTGGGCCAACTTATGAGTTCATAAACTTGTTAAATGACAAAAAGTATCTAATTTTGTCTTAGAGATGTATGAAAATAAGAGGCATTGTCAAACCTCTGAGATGTTTGCTCCAAGAGGAGAGGCGGGAGGGTTGTAGTGTGTTGTGTATGTCCTGCATGGCTGTAAGAGAAGTGAGAATGATGCTTTTGAGTGTTTTAGCACAGTTGTGTTTTTCCAGGTTTTTTTCTCTTGTGGAATTGCAAAGTGTGTGGATGAGCTAGTTGGGGATTTTTAGAAGTTCTTTTTATTGTAGGTTTTTCTTTCTTTCTTTCATAAATCTGTGATTCAGTATCTAGTTTTAATGAAACATTCAGAGGTTCAGGAGGGAAATGTGAGAGACGGTGGCAGGGGACAGCTGAACGCTGCTGAGGATGAGGCCCCTGGGATGCAGTGCCCAGTCCTGCCCTGCATGAGCTGCAGCAGGAGCTGGCCCTGGATGTCATATGTGAGAGTGTCTTTTTGCAGAAAATCTGAGTGTTGGTCCAGAGCCTCGCATTTCCTAATAAAAAGCCATACCTGTTTTTGATCATCTGTAGAATGTAAATTAATTTTGCTCTAATCACTTATTTGTTGATTGCATAATCTGAGTTATTTTAGAAGTAGAGTTTGTTGCCTATTCGCCTTAAACCCATTTCTCAGGATTGTTTCTGTTGCAGCATGACAAACTGGAAAGGTAGTAAAACACTTGTGAATCACAAAGTGTAAACGATTTTTGTAGTGTTTGGTATAATTTTTTTATACTTTTGGGGAGTGGTAAGCTCTGTACCAGACTATATCTGAAAAAGAGAAGCCCTTGTCTGGACAATCCTGCGTATCCAGATTGCCTGAGTGCTTCTGCACCAGCGACAGCCCAAAGGCAGCGTTTAGGGGTGCGAGACCTATTCGCATTGCCACTCGCCAGTTTTATAGGTGTCATCGACTCATGTTTCTTTTAACAAAAAATAATCTGAAGGAAAAAGCGTGTGTGCTATTGAGATGACAACCAGTTTTAATTGCGGGCCAATTGCTTCCAGTGGCAAAGTATCAGGGGATGTGGGAATTGGACAAAGCTGTTCTTCACTGTCCGGTCTTCCCAACTTAACACAAGAAGACTTGGCAATTTTAGCTAGTGGTCCCAGGGACATACTTAGGAAGATAGCAAGAAGCTCAACCTTCCAGAACAAAACCCCCTTAACGATTTAATTAGTGGCACTAGATGTGCTGACTGTCTGCTAATTGCCTGAACCACGGCAAGCGTTTGCTCCTGCTGGGTTAATGGCCTTGGCTCTCAGCGTCTCTGCGATACGGCGTGGTTGGACGGTGGCTGCGTTCCCTCCAAGGAGATGGTGGCACAGGGCGTTGTGAAGAGCCCTCTTACCAAATTTCTTGAGGACCCAGCACACGCGAATGCCTGCTTAGGATGCATCTCTCATCTGCAGACGGTAAAGCTGAGGTCTGCTGGTGCTCCTGAGATGCAGCGTTGGAGGAGAGAGTTGCAATGCCACGGTGCGCGCTGCAACAATTAGGAGTGAGTTTCCTGCCTGTATACATAAGTCAAATTAACAAGGCCTCGAGGGGAAAGAGCTTTCTCAGCCGGGTTTGGTGGTGCTTTGACATCAAACTCCCCACAGTCAGCACCTATGAGAGCTCTTTACTGGCGGCTTGCTAATAAGTCAAGTTGCTCCCAAATTTACCGAGAGCAGCAGGACGACAATTAGTTGTGCAGTATTAAGTTACTGTTCGTGCAGCCTTTGTAACTGAAGGCTGCTAAGGAGTGCTGCTAGGGATCGATCAGAGATAATGAAATTGATATCGTCTGAATAATAATCAATTTTAATAAGTGTGTTCTCCTGTGGCCTTGCATTAAGGGGCTTCTCGTCTCAGTTCAATTCTCTTGGAAAGGTGATGAGTTTCTGAAGTGTAGTAGCTGCTGTTCTGAAACAAATATAAAAGGTATTAAAAAGTTGGGGCTTTTCCCAGTAATATTGTGACTTTTGCAGTGGAAGACTTCAAAATTAAACGAGCTCACTGGATGGATTGGCTTCTCTGAATTTCTGAAGAGTGCTCTTTACAGACAGAAAGGTAGATAATTCTGTGTATATGTATCATTTTTCTCAGTCTCACTAATGGACAACCTTTAAACATGCAAGTCGTCCCATCCTTAATATAAGCTTATGTTTCCCAAGCACATGTGTATTTGGCCCAAATTTATATACGTGCAATTTCTTGGTGAACTAGTGCCTGTCTAAATTAAAACATTGAGCATCACTATGCTTATTTTATGAATATTTTTCAAGGGTGAAAAGGCTGAAATATTCCAGTGAAATGGAATTTTACGAATTCATTTCTTTTCTTTTAGTGAACTGTAAAAACTGGAAAGCAAGTTCACGTGTTGCTCCCAAAACAAAGTGTTCTAATGGCTCAGAAGCAAAATTGTTTGGAAATTGCCTTTCTTGGGAAATTTTAGGTTTTTTTATTCCAACTTGGGATTTTTTTTTGGTCTGTGTGTTGACATTTACATCCAAAACAAGTTCTGGTCCTCAACTAACTTAATGTCCTAGTTTATCTTTTGCAAAAGTTAATTGCTTAAAAGAAGGGAGAAAATTCGGCACCTTTCAGCTGTTGGGAAATGGTCGGTTCTTTCCTATTCTCTGAGGCTTCCTGTACCAGCACTATTAGAATCATAAAGCCCACTATATGCAATAGTCTGAAGGTCTCTAATTTGTAGTGAAAAGATAGTATTTGAGGGGTTTGTTTATTTTACCTTTTTAACAAGCGCTCCCTATTCCTGTGGCCGTTGTGATCCCATCAAGGACCGACTTCTCTCCAGTCTGGCAAATTTTAGAAAACTCTTTGGAAAGGCGTTTGTGTGAAGTTTAGTATTTTTGCTGCGATATCAGTCTGGAGAAGGGAAGTGGTTTGGGAGTCTTTCCTGTGGAAGTTAGGATATGGCTGAAGAATGATGCCATAACCCTACATAATATGATATAATCCTACATAATGTAACATGATTGAAGTTTTAAATATGCTTCCCTGACTCAGTTATCCCATACTTGTGCTCTGCTCTCTGCAATGACACATTTTGCTTCTGTTCAAGTGCTGAACTGGAGCCTGTAGGCTGGAGCAGCCTAGGAGTTAAAATGGGTACGGAGTGCGTGAAAGTGTTAGCATGCCTTTGATGGAAACCTTTTGCTTTGTTTGAGCAGGGCAGCTGCGGTTTAGCAGAAAGCTCACGTATTTGCAGTCATTATTCTGACAGAGGCAGGAACGTGTTCCCGGTGGTTCTGGGATCTGGTTCCTCTTGAAGCTGCATGAGGCAGCGCTGATGCGGTGCAGATTGGGATTAGTTAATTATTTAAATAGCTGGGTGAATGCTACTTGTGAGCAAAAGGTGGCAGCTCTGGGAAGCTGCTTGTTTTGTGGCCATTTGTGAGCAATAGCTATTGAATACTCTTATTTTTAATAGATGCCAACCTAGGTAATGGGACCAGTGATGTACATTATTAAATAAATAGACAAGCGTAGAAAAAAGGCCATACAGCCATGAGTAAAGTTTCCATCCCCGGTCAACTATTTAGGGAACAAAGCAGGAAACTGAATTATTCATGAAGTGCTTAGTGTAAGGCAAATGGAAGCTGCCACTGTGCTGCTGGCAGTGCAAATTGTGGCTTAAAGAATACAAGTAATTTTCTTCTGTATTACCAAGGTTGTTTTTCATTGCTAATATTTCTAGAAACTATTTAAGAAAAGGAAATTCTGACAAGGAAGGAGTTAAATCTGTGTAGTTTCTCAGAATCCTAGTGCAGACCCTTGGGGGGGATTTTGGGATTTTGTTTCTAAATTATTCAGCCTATGTGCTAAAAAGATAAATAAGACATTGTGTTTTGGAAGTTAATACAGGTATTCCTTTTCTTCTAATGGAAAATTTAATCACTTTTTTTTAACTTGAAATAACTTTCATGAAGACCATTACATATTGCAGAAATATATATATGTGTGTGTGTGTTTGTGTATATATATATATATATATGTATATCTCCATTTATACATGGGTTTTTGTGCATAAGTGAATGCAGGTATTTAATTTTGTATATTAGCTGAGGTTCTGTCACATATGCTACTCATTTAAAAACTTCAGCTTGTTTTAGTGTTTACTATCATTTCTCCCCTGTGATAATGGCTGAAACTTGATTATTGTTCTAACCCCAAGACCAAGGCTTTTTTATTCATAAGTTCTTCATAACACAGTTACCGTCATATTTAAGTTCTTACGGTTTCAAAGGCCCAAGTGATGAAGGACTCAGTTCTGCAATGGAGCACTGAGCCTCAACTACCAGTAAAGTCAGTAGCATTTTCTTAGCATTGCATGAGAAATACAAGCTAGATCTGCGTTGGGGGTGCTCATCGCCTTCATATTGAAATGGATGTTATACAAAATAAAATACTAAATTATAAAATTGCATTAATTTGCAACGAATGTTTTAGGTCACTATTTCAAATGGTTCCCTGTTCCACATTTGTTTTATGAGAGTAAATGTTTTAGTATGCTGGGTGTATAAGTGAGCAGGGTTTTTTTTTGTTGTTACTATTTTTTAAAGAAATGTAATGCGCTGAGCAAAAAATGTTTCACAGTGGAAAAACTTCAAGAGCTCAGTCAATTTATCAAAAAGAAGATTGAGTGGTTAGTTGATCACAGTGCAGAAATACTCCCACATGGAAATAGATACCAGGGCTCCTTAATCTAGTGTGGGAAAAACAAGAAGCAATGTTTGCAAGGTGAAGCATAAGGTTAAAAATAGAAATAACCGGTAAAGGTAAGGTGATAGGCGAATGCAGCAAGTTTCATCACGACTTTATTACCAAGACTGGGTGTTCTTTAGTTGTGGAGCTCGACGCAAGCCAGAACGTGTGTGTGTCTGTGGCACAGAAAAGGCTGGGTGAGGTGATTTAATGGTTTCTTTTGATCTAAAACTTTCTGAATCTGTGTTTCATCAGTCTTTTTAAAGATTTCCCAAAGCGTACTGAGATCAGTTAAACTTGTTATACATACAAAAAACATACATCTTAGAGGGTAAGTTTGCAAACTCCTGGTACGTTTGAAGTGGCATTAGTTCCTCAGAAGGTAGCGCTTTTCTTTTGACTAATAGTAGTGCATTGATAATATGAGAAATTGGGCTGCTTTGAAATATAAAACCTGAATCTTGATCCTGCTTGAGCTCCTCAAAAAACCAATAGGAATTCTCTTGAAAAATAGCAATGTTAACTCTGAATTTTTGACTGTATTTTAAGATTATAATCACCATCTGTGAACTAGCAGTTGAAATACAGCCTGCATGTTTTAGTCAGGACCTTCTGTACCTTTGAGGCTGTGCAACAGGAGACGACAGCCTGAGGAGCAGAAGAGGTAAATTCTGCATGTATTCTGTATCACTTCTTTAAAAAACAAAAACAAACAAACAAAAAAAAAACCCCAAAAAACACCACCCAAACCAAAAACCTTTGGAATGAAAGGCACTGTGTTAATGCAACATATGCCTGGTCTTTTTACATTATGGGTCAAGTAAACTAACAGAAATTTTAAAAGCAGAGTGAAAATATTGTATTCTGCTCAGTCATACTGGGGGCAGTTTGGCCTTGTTCTATTAAGTAGCCCATTAACAGAGAAAGAAGTTTTTAAAATATATGTATCAAAGCCTAAAAGGACTGCATCTGCCTCTGTGTCCTGTCATTTATGGTCAGATGAGATCAGGTTCTGCAATGCTTCATTGATCAGCTTCTAAAACTGAGAGCTTTGATGGAGAATGGGAGCATTAAACTTTCAAAATGTTGCAGTTACCACTTACTTTCCTGTGTTATAAAGTTGCTTTAAATAGGATGTCTGAGAAGGCTTGATATTAATATTTGCTTTTGATTAATAAACCAAACTAAACCAGAGGATTTGGCTTTTGGCAGTAACAAATGCTGTGGCCGAGCCGGGTGGTGTCCCGCATCCGCTGGAGCTCTCTCGCAGGGACGCACAGCCCCGGGAGGCGCTGGGGGGGTTATCTTGGATTTGCAGCTCTCAGCCGGCAAAACTTGAAAAAAAACACAACACGCTGTTAAAACAAGAATCATTTGGTGTTATTTCCACAATACAAAGCTAAATAAATTAAATCCCGCTTTAGTGTTACGGATTTGGAAATTGGTTTTACATGCCTTCGTCACATCCTGACTGGATTAATCTAATTCCCTTTTTGCAGTTCTGCCAGCGTTGCCATTGCAGAAATTGCAGCGTGTCCAGATTGCAGCTGTGGCAATGATCAGTGAGTCCCTGAGGAAGAGCGAGTCTCACCGAGTTTTAAGACTCTCTCTTGAGTCTATTTTCTCCTGACTTGGTATGTCTCAAAGTTAAAAAGGTCTCTCTGTTTGGGAGACAGTTAATTGGATCAGGAGGAGTCATACCCAGGGGTAAATGCTGGAGGTACGATTGGATCCCCTTGTCTTCGTTAATGTAATTAAGCCTGACGCTAAAGATCAAATTATCCTTTACAAAATTAGGGCCTCAGGTAAGCGAGAAGCTCTTTAGGGATGGACGTTCTCTGTAGTGCTGCCGCTGCCTCGCTGGGGAGGCCGTGGGGGCCGGCCAGCAGGAACGGCGGTGCCTGGGGCTCCCTGGAGGACAGGGATGTCCTCCAAGGTTCAGACCTCTCGGGCTTCTGCTGTCCTGGAGCCGGAGGGTTCAGGGAGTGGCTGTACCAGGGTAGGAGAAGTCATGGCTGCAGAGCAGGGTGAATGATGCGGCAGTGTCTCACGCAGACTGCCACCTCCCTCCAATTGCCCCTCTCTCGGGAAGGGACCTAGACACTGCTCGTCCAGAATAAGCAATGCCGTTGCCTTTTTTTCTCCTCCTCATCCCATACACGGATGGCTCCTTGGCACATGAGGAGGAGGGCAAGGACTATGGTGTTATTTTGCAAATGTGTAAAATGCCATCCTGATGGCCCAGTGAGGTATGGAGGGACGGTGTTTGCTAATACAGCTGCTGTAAGAGGCCGAGTTTGCGTGTCCGTGCTGCTGCTATGGCTGCGCTTCCACGCTCTGGAATAGTGCTCCCGAATTCATCCTCCCTCGCCTCTAGCGCAGCTGCTCCGACTCGCTGGCGTCTTGGAAATTGACCCAAGGTTTGGTTCAAAATTTTTATCATTTGCGGGGACGAAATTTTTCTAATGGAAGTATGGTATCTTATGTACTGAATTTAAGTCCGTTGTCAATTGGCTGTCTTTGCTGTTACCTCTTCTGAATCGTCTCGGAGAAAACTCTGGGTCCTCGTGGGGCTTCCAGGTTGAGCTGGGCCCGCTGCTCCAGGCAGATGGCGTGGAACAACCAAGGGCCTCGGGGGGACTTGGTCTGAGCCGTCTTTGCTGAAAGCTGTTTCGTTTCTCCCAACCACCTGACTCGTATGACATCCACTCTGGTTTTCTTCATCTCGGATAAAAACAGTTGACGTTTTTGCCACACCTTTAAAACCACAGGATGCTGAATTGCTTTAAAAGCTTGCTCCAAATAGCTTTTACCTTCCAAAGAATTCTGGATGTTTGAGTTTGAAATGCAATTATTGAAGAACTCAACCTGCCAAAAAAGAATTAAGATTAGGTTATATGCTGAAACCTTTTGGTGCATAAAGACATTGTAAGTACTTGTATTTATTGTATGTTGAACAGGGGTTGCAGGCTGTGCTGTATTTTCTGACTCTTGGCTCAGCAGAAATGCAAAACAGATTTATCTAAAGATGAGCTTGGTGGTTGTTTGCCGTTATGTCATGAACAGTGACGTTGGCCGGGATGAGGATGGCGCTATTTCATCAATAAATGAAAATGTATTACCTCAAAAGAAAAGTTGTTACATATTCTAGAACAAGGGGAAAGTGACTTCATACAGATAAGTAAGGATAGTAGTAATGTCGTAAGGCTTACCATACTTCATGCACAAAGTGTTTCTTAGTTTCTTATGGTGGACTGCAGTAGAACAGGGACACGGGATGGATCATAAAAGTAATAAAAAGATAACTTCAAAAAAAGAATGTAATCTTACAGAAAATGACAGGGCAGCTATTCCAGAAGTAACAAAAGCGTATCATAATACCGTCTATCTAAAATCCTTTAAATAGATCACTTGATTGTAATGGAAAATTAGTGTTCTTTCCTAGATTCACCTCCAGCTATAAGGTGCATTATTATAAAAGCTTTGTGCATTGCAAATAATATACTAGCTTGTCTTTCAAGTGAGTATACTCTTAAAATTTGCCAGGAAAACTCTTATTTTTCATCATCTCCATGATGTTTTAAATCATGGAAATAGAACATCTTAAAGATTATTTTTCATTATTATTATAGCTGAAAGTGATATCTGTATCTGTTTGCAGTTTTTTGAGACAGTATCTGAACTGCCCTGTGAATATTTAGAAAAACATAGGAAAAATCAAGTGACTTTGACTTACAGTATTATCTGAGCCCAAAAAACTAGCATTAGCTTTGAGAGAGACCATATTCCACAAGTTTGGGAAAACTGGAGTGAACATTTGCTTACAGCTAATTATAGGGCCCAACTTTTATGTAATGAAGCTCTGCAGAGAAGTCCTTGCTTGATCTTGTAGGCTGCGTAACAAAAAGTTTTCAATTTGTTTTGCCTGTTTGCCAGAAGACTTCCAGACCTACTGGAACAATTATATCTTATCAGCCTTGAATATGTAGAAATTTAAAAGTACTACTCCACCAAATAGTTATCTCTATAGTTGCAATTTTGTACTTGGTACATCAGAGGAGGATTAATTATTTAAGGAAAATGAAGCTTGGATGAAGAGGAGAAAGACTCCTTGACGGCATTCTGCTTGGATTCCTTTCAGAAAGTGCGTTTGGTAAAAGTGTTTTGATTTCACCAGATGTAATTACCTTTATTTGAGTCTTTCTTTAAAAACAATGTTAGAACTAAATAAGGGGCAGGGTACAAATGATTATGTGAGCAGTATTATGCACTGGGAATCAGAAAAGGATGAGTTCCTGTTGTTGGGATCCTTCTTTAAAGAAATAATCAGATGTTTTATTTTAAATTATTTTTTCGCCGAATTTCCTGTAGAATTTTATCTTAATAACTTCCTTGTATAATCAGATTTGAGCAGAAGAGAGAAGCCTCCTAAATAAGGGTTCAGCTGTGACTGGGTTTCAAATCACTGTGCTTCCAGTATAGATAGAGGGAACTTAAATTAAAAAAAAAAACAAAACAGGAACTATGAATTAAAATGAGTGAGTAATGATCTGAGAGGAGCCGCAAACCATGTGATGAGCTAAGGCAAGTGACGTTCTTTTGAAGGCTCCTGAAATTCCTCTTGTTTTCCCCTTGTCCAAGAATTGTAATCCCCCTAATTTGCCCCCATCTTTGAGACCTTCTAAACATATTACTAGGTAGCATGAATAGTGCCTAGCCCTCTTTGAAAGGAGATTTAAAACTGCTTGATTTCTGTTTCAGCTCCCCTAGTATACGCTCACTTTCCTGATGTTCCTAGAGCTCTCCTGGACTTGCAACACTGTGACTGAATTCAAAATCTGTCATTTAAATTTTAATCATATTTATGGCATAATGGTGTGACCTTGCATCGTTTTAATGTTTTCTGTTTGTTAGAGAAGATGCCTAGAAAGCCTTGGCAGACCTAAGCAATAAGGAGTAACAGACTGGGAGGATTCTTTCTTTTAGATTGGGGGGAAAAAGTTGGCCATGCCTAGGCCTGGCTTTGGGACGGCGCCCAGGCAGCTCACCGCAGGCTGCCTCTCACGTTGCTACGCACCTGCTTTTTAATATTGCTCAGAATAAGTTGTTCTGCACATAGAAAGACTGAAATAACCAATGCCATGAAGTGATTGATTTCAGAAATCTGGTTTGTCAGGGATACAGGCTGTAAAGTCTTTGAGGTGGTGGATGCTTTTATTAGGTGACGATACGGTAGCCGGCGTTATGGAGCCTCGAGCACGGTTTCTGCTGGTTTGAGCCACCAAAATGCCAGCGACGAATCCTAACAGTGCCTCTGGTCTGCTGAACTCAACACCTGCAGGTGCAGCTTCTGCTGCCTGCGTGCTGAATGCACGCTTAGCCAGAATTATGTACAATGACAAAACTGTAAGCACCGAATTGGAGGGAGGGTGAAGATACGGCTGCCAATAAAAACCTAATTGTGAAAGTTGAAGATAAAGGCTGAATAGCCAGATTTGTATCAGAGATTGCAAAACTCCTGAAACTTACTGTTTTTACTACTTAAAAATGTTTGGGCTGGGCACTTCTGTTTATTTGCTTGTAGGTTAAGAGCTTATAAACTATGTCTGAGCTTGGAAATCAATCATACAGCTAAGTTATACATCCAGGAAAATGAGTTTTCTAGTGCAAACCTTGACTTTTACTATTGTAGTGCTGCAGAACACTGGCATCATAAAGGCCCTAATGATTTTGGCCTTAATTATGTATCTAAACACTTCAGTTGATAGATGTCCACTCCCCTTTAGTGGTGGAGGAGACTTAAAGGTGGAGGAGTCATTCGTGGAAAGAAGCTCGTGCTTTCTGTTTGGCTTTGTGCAAGACGCCTGTTGATTTAATAATTAAGGCGTGCGGCATGAGAGGTTCTGCGGCTGAAGCGCACCGGGCACCTTTTGAGAAGATTGGTACCCTGTGGCTACAGTTAATTTTGTTTTAAATATGTTTATTTTTACTGATACCAGAGAGTTCAGCTGGCGTTTGAATTGCTTCCCTGTCGAAGATAACTTGCTTTCAAATGGCAGCAGTTGAGTGGGGTATAAATAGAGGAAAAAATCCTCTGCAAAAATGGTACTGTATGTAAATCATCATCTTCAGGCAAGCAGTTTGCTGTTAAGTTGCAAGTTATGTCTTAAGAGTTGAATGATTTATGGGTTTGATTATAACGTTTAAGAATTGTGCTGCACATGCCTGTTTTTTAATAGCTTTTGTGTCATCGGGCTGGCAAATATTATGTCTGCGCATGAAAGTGAAGTTAAAACTCCTAACCGTATCTTAATGCAAGATTTGGAGAGAAATGGGTTTCAGAGGCGTTAATATTTTTTATGTCAGGCAAATGCTAAAAACTGATTCGAGTGCTCAGTAGCTCAGCGGAAACGTCAGGCTCGGGCGGGCGGGAGAGATTACGGCGAACCTGCTTGGCTGTGATGCATTATTTGCTGATGCTGTTTTCTTGTTTACATAGCGGGATTTGCATGGCTTGGTGCGCCAAATATCGGGCTGCCGAAAACCACCTGCATCTGCTGAGGTATTCAGAGAAAAACGCTGGAGGCTAGCCAGGTTTCAGCAGTGCTTATGCTTACGTGTTTGACGGTAACATCTGGCAACCCAGATGCTGGATTCGAGAGAGCCGTAATTATTTTGAGGGTAGGGAGAAGTTGTCACACGTAGTTATAATCATGCTACTATCACAGGTATTAGAATCAAAGAGATCATTTTGTTCTCTGCTGACAGCATATGTTTTCTCAGCTTTGGAGATGTGCTATTTTGATGCCATGCAATATGCAGATTAAGAATTACCTTGTTTTTAAGCGTTTTGAAGGGTAAAAAGGAGCAAAGAGAATGTAAATGCAAAATGTTTTGTTTCTTTAGAATACTAGTTCTATTGCCATTGGGGTGTCTGCCAAAATGTTTCACACTATGTCCTCGAGCTACTCATAAATAAGACTATTGGATTTTATACTAATGAAAGGAATGTGCCTTAGTTCTGTTTATCTCAAGTTTTAAGTTTTTCCTTTTCTTCTTCTTTTTAAACTGTCTGCATCACTTTTCAGACACAGTGTTGCTGGAAGAAATATGACAGGTGTGATTTGGGGAACTCATGTATTTACATAAGGTATTGTACAATAAATATTTAAACTCCGCTAAAAGAAATATTTAAACTCTGCTAACAGAAAAATTCTGGAAATTTTAATTCAGTTGGCCAATTTGATATCAAGAGTTTGCATCCCTTTTTATAAGAAGAACCTTTCATTGAAAACTAAAAATCTGCAATTGTTACTTCTTGATTTGTTTATAGTAAATACCAGGTTTTCTTCTTAAAGCTCTACATTTGGACATCTGTGGGAGTGGAAATGAGCATCTTGTGGAATTTCTCAAGTCTGGTCTGATGCACAGCAATGTTTTAGCATTTTTCTAGGCTCAGGCTTGCAGTAATAACATGAAAGACTTCTTAACTCAAGTTTCTAATGGTAACCAAAGGCCGGACTTTGCTGGCTAAATCTTCCTCTTCTCTAGATCTAGAGGAACCCAGCCGTGCACTTGCTGCTCTTTGCACTCTCTAGGACAGATCTTGTTCATCTTACACCTGCATGGATGTGAAGAGAATTTGGCAAAGTGGAATTGAATACGGGAGTCCCAAACTTAGACTATAAGTACCACCGAAGTCCTCCCAATGTCTCATCCCGCACATTCAAAATCTGAAATTAGTGTAAGAACATTTTTATAATACTTGTTTTTATTTGGCATTAGAAATTGGTGCTTTGCTTTCTTTAAAATATGACTTTACTTATATCTTCCTGAAAAGTGGGTGTTCCTTATTTAACCGTTTGAATAACTTCTGGTTTTGTTTTGCTGTGCTCATGGCTCTACTGGTGTAAGAATCTGCCATTGCAGCTCTTGCCGTTCATCTCCTTCCTTCCCCGGCTCTGGGGAGAGCAGCACTGACTATTGCTCTAAACGTTCTTGCAACACTTCCAGCTTCGTATTAAGTGATTGTAATCAAATTTTATTTTTTCAGCTCATTCTTCTAGAGGTCAGGAATTATTATTTTACAAAGAAACGGCTAGATGTATTCTGAGGTTTTTCTGCCTTACTCTGCAAGCTTGGACGCTGGTCGTGGCCGGAGACGGGAGGCTGGACAAGGGGGGCGATGCACCTTTTCAGACCCCTCAGCTCTGCAATGCAGCTGACTGTAGCTTCACAAGTGCTCAGGCTGCCAAGAGGGAAGTGAAACGATGAGCAGACTGTGTAGTTATTTCTAAAATAGTCTTATATTACTCTTTTTTAGCATTTGCGTCTTGATCTATGGAGAAGAATAAACTGCAGCTATTTTATAATCTTATCTATTTGTTTAAACAAAAAATGAAAAGTGTAGGCTTTTAACTTGGACTGTAATTGAAAGCAGACTTCTTTATTTCATGGAACTGCTTCTAAGATTATTTTTATTACCTTAAAATTATTTCTGTCTTTGGATGAGTGCAGTTCATTACATATAAGAATTCTCTATGTTTTTTCCTTATGACTTTCAATGTGATGTAATGTAGTTCTCACATCTGGAATGATCAGCAAAAGATACTGTTTTCAGAAACCTGTAGGATTTTGTTTTTAAGTGGTGTATTTTGTTGCAGTAAGTATGAGCGTTACACCAAAGGCATCAGAGGCAGACCTTTTACTGTACCTTAGAAAAAACTACTGAGTTTTAACTGCCTTCCGCTGCCAGTCGCGGTTGGGCTCACAAGGGCAGCTGTGAACGCATGCCCATTGCTGGTAAGCAAGTGCTAACAGTGTTTCTGACTTTACTCAGGTGTAGGAAAAAAAATCGAGTTGTGCTGAAGCAATAGTAAGACTTCTGCAAAAATCATTTTGTTTCCATTGCTGGTATACAAAAAGCGATGTTGTCTCTCTCTCCCTTGCCCTCCTGCAGGAGGAAGAGCAGCATAACTGTGCGGAGTCTTCCTCCCTCCTGAAAGACAGGAAGGCCCAAGAAATGTCTTTTGCAAATTATTTGCTTGTAACTTTGGTGCAGCAGTATAGGAATGCTTTTTGTGTGTGGAGGGGCTTCTTTTAAATACTGTCTGTAATGAACATCTACCTAAATGCTGCTTAAAACCAGAAAAGGTTGAAAGTGCATGTCAGGTAGACGTGGACAAGCAACAGATTTACTGCGGGAACAAAACCTTTTCTCAGTGGCAGAGGCACGAAATGTAGAAATAATCTGTTCTTTGTTACAGGATTCCTCGAAAGTGTAAAATTTTGTCCTCATGCTTTAAAAATTGGCTGGTTGCTTCTTTGATGATAACACTTTTAGTAATTTTAGATTTGTTTTCTTTAAGGTTGTGAGAAGTAGAGTTATGGGAACACTCATGATAATCTATACTATACTTACTGATCCATCTACTGCTCCAGAATATTAATAATTTTAAATATTTTTCTATTTTCATCACGTATGATAGAAATTACACAGTGACCTGAATCTTGCTTTTCATTAACCTAATGTTAAATCCTGAACTTTTCTGCTGGAGTCACTTTGGCGTTATACTGAGGTCTCGAGGGAAAGAATTTATACCACCTTAATTCTTAGGTATCTGATTTCTGCTACAAATATTGGTTGTTATTGAACTGTGTGTAATATATGGCCCATAAAACTTAATATTTTTATTTTCCCTTCATTTTTCATAAGTTACTGTGTTTATATTCTGGGTAAACCATTGCACTTGCATTCCGTTACATCTTCTAGATTACATTATCCTTGGGTGGATAGCTGAAGAGACATCTTTTTGCAAACTAAGGAAGAGGGTTTTAATGAATCCTGAATATGCATTCAGTACTTTAGTTGGAAACTGTGAAGACTGCCTTTATTCGTGAGAACAGTGTGCAGAACACCAATGTAAATGATGTAGAAACTTTACTATGAATCAGTTTATATCTGAATCCCTGCCAAAGTAGAGCAGTTTCACTGAAGATCATAACCAAAAAAATATAGTGGTGTGCCCATTCACTAAAAAAAAAGTGGGAAGTTGAAGACAGCTGTGTATCTTGCCACATAAAGCGATGCTCTGCATTTCTGTGTGCAGGTGGAGCGCGTGTATGTGGTTTGGTCTCATTTATGGTAGTGGATTAGGGTTTTTGCTTTGTTTAGGTGCACAGTTCAGCTATGGCTTAGACATAGAAGCATGTTCCTTCCTTACGAGGATGTTATTAAAGATGGAAGCAGTGGATTAAGTTTTGTATCGCTGTAGTGTGTTTAATCCCTGTGCAGAATCAAAGATGTGATTAAGCAGTCTCCGATGTTGTGGGATTTCTTCCCAGAGCAATGAGAATGGGGTCTTTATCTTGGGTAAACTTTTATGGTCCTTAACACCACGCAAGAGCGAAAGTGGGCAGAAAAGCTCACGTGGGTGGACGCCTCTATTGCACCGTACCGGGCCTTGAACATTCGGGTACTTGAGGTCTGATCGTGATTGATGAGTTGAAGGGGAATGTTGTCGTCGATATACAGCAAGGGCTGGAGAATTCCTGGTTTTTCTGCCAGTTGTCAGGGACAAAGGACGGCACGGATAATGGTGGGTCAGCTTTCCTGCCATCCAGCAGTGCTGCACGGCCCATGCCGGGCTCTTTCTGTCCTGTGCCTACCTTTACGTCTCCCAGCGCTACAGAAAAGGATGGTGTCTTTACATGGATGAAAACTTCACGCCACTGAAGCACTTCACCAAGGGGAGTATTTGAAGATCTGCATATTTTGTGTGTGACTCAGAAAAGGAGCTGCCTTCTGATTTAGGCTGCTGTAATTCTGCCCTCCAGACCTCCTCTCTACTTTTAACTTACCTTTGTCCTAGGCTTACGTTTTCCTTTGAGGCTCTAGTTATTGCCAGATTAACTCAGTGATCTGCTAACTGTGCTTGACACTCACTAAATAATAGATTGGCCTTCATCTGGTGGGACAATACTTTTTTTTTCTTCTTCTTCTTTTTAGTTAAGACCACCTTTTACCTGCTTTACTAACTAAGCAGTGCTCTAAGTCCTTACTGGTCTCTCACTTTTGCACTGTGGTGTCCATACGTTATTTTATTTTCTAGTGGTTTGCATTCCTCACGTAATCATTTTCTCATTCAAAGGCTGCCAGTGCTGAAGTTTCCCGGAGTGAGTCGTTATGTAGGTTTGACTTGACTTTGATGTAAGCGTTATATTATTTTGCTGTATGTTGCATAGGAATGGATGCCAAGAGACACATATTTTGCAACTTCCTGATGTGGTTTGTTGATGCAACAAGCTTAAGCAATTTAACATCATTTTCTGCTCTCTAGTTTTACTGCTGCTGGATGAAAAGGTCTGTTTAGTTTTATTTTCCTGTTTTATTTGTCGAGAACCTTGTCTTTGATCTGTACTTTTGCAGCGCACTGGGTCAATTTTTAGTTTCGGATGCCTCTCAGTAGCCCTGATGTAACTACACCAGTTAACCCACAAAGAAAAATTGGGTCATTTTTACGTCTTCCATGGAATGCTTTTTCCCTGTGGTTGTATTAACATTGTGCAGCTCATCTTCAGTTGAATTCCCGTGCCATTTGCTAGCTTGCATGTCAAGGCCCTTGTAGGACATGTTCTTGCCCCAGTCTGCTCCTGGCATTCTCCACAAATTTTTTCTGCTGTGGAAAACATGGTAACCCCTTTCTTACTCTCTTCCATTTATACATTAAAGTTCTGCAGATGCTTCCTATTCTGCATTATTTGAAAATGCTGCATACCTGAAATATGGTTTATATGCTTACATGTGATTACATGATTATGCATTCATATTGTAATAAGTGCAGATAAATGACACTTTAAAAAAATGTATGATCCCCAAACATTGTTTGTAACATGCTCCTCTGAGTTACAGGTCTGTTTTATTACACTGGAAATTTGCTTGTAACTGCAGGATTCAGAAGTATAGTTCCGCCTTTCCTTTTACCTGTTGTCTTATGGTTGGGTCTTAATTTCTTTCTTTGCGTTTGAAATGTTCTTTCTGTGATGGACAGAGGATCAGAAGAGCGAGACAGCCTTGCTAGTGAACTGCCTAGGCGCTCTTCGTTGGGCAGTTGGGCGAGTTGGCTGCAGTGCTGTCATTAGTATTTCCCTGGACAGACCACCAAGTACGTGGGTTTGGAGCGATTGGTCTGTGAGGCCGTTCTTCAGTTTGCTTATTGTGTTGTTTTGGTCTTTGCTTCTTCACTGGAGCCAACAAGCTAAAGCCTCAGAGTACAGTCAGATCTGCTTTATGAACTTGAGGCTTCATGCGAATATAGTTTATGATCTTGTGATCCTAACATTCGTGTTGGGCATCTGCATATCCATATTAGGAGCTGTACAACTTGGAATATTTGATTTAAAAAAAAGAAAAAAAAATGGGCAGGGTTTTTGTTCTGTGGTGTTTTGTTTTAGGATGGCACTTAAAGTCTTACTAACAGTTTTCAAACAAAAGTAGGAGTTGCTTCTTTGTATTTTTTTTAAGGTATGCTGGAGTTTATTTGAGGGCTATTTCTGAAGACTAGTTTTGCTGGCCTTGCTGTAGTGGATCTGCTAATTTATCAGTTAGCCTCCCTCAGGGGTTTAATTGCTAGATGCTCTCTGATGCTCATTAATCTGGATTCAACACCCTTCCAAGACCAGTGTGGATATACTGTGATACTGCTGCTTCAAACAGAAAAATCTCTGTAGTCTAAGAACACTAAGAAATATAGTGGCTATAATGCGTCACAGCAGACATCCTGATTGGAATGGTCTTCTGTGAGAAAAAGAAAAGTAAGGACTAGTGAAGAACCATGTCATAGTTTTCTAAATATTAAAAGTATTTTTGCCTGCCTATGTGCTCATATCAGTTAGTAGTTCATACTGTATCACTTAACACTGATGATGCAAAATACTCCATTTGAGGAAATGTGAGCTGGTATTTTCAATGGCAACAATATGCTGAGTAACTTACAGTCAGTTCTGCCTGGTGAGCATTCACCTTGATATTATATAGTAGAGAAACTTTATTCCCACTTATCTGTAATTCCTATCTCAATTGCAGAAGGTAGATTCTGAGGATAAGACAGCAGAACAAGCTCTCCTGAAGCCAAAGTTCAGATTGTTTTTCACCTAAAGATTTTTCTTTTTTTTGGACAGATTTGGGTGAGAATCTTGAATGAAATTTGAACTATAACTCGGGGTAAGGTTGTGTCGGTAACAAACGTTTTTATAAAAATATTGCATTTTTATGTGTGTTGCATTTATGTGTGCTGTGAAGAATCAAGGAAATGCAAAATTTGAGATAAAATTTGAAACTTTGTATTTCATAATTTAGGTGTGCCAAATAACAAAAGAAAAAAAGGTGTCCGGAGTCCAGTATAGCCATCTATAGCATTGTTAATTTGTTCAACAAACAGACAAAAAGCAGGAAGACGTGCATTACACAATTTCAGCATCTTCTTAACTCTCATACTAAGACTGTGGAAATTAGTCTCACTTCTGAAGATCCATAAACTACCCAGAGCAGGCATGTAATTGAATTATTTTACTACCTTCTGTTCCATGATGATGCCAATGCATGAGAGCATGCTGTAGGAATTCACAGTCAATAATTATGGCTCAATCATTGGTCGTACTATGCCTTGAGGAAAAGGATTTCTGACTTTTCTGCAGAAATTTTCCTTTTATATAGGCAAAAGTTCTCATTATCCATCTAAATGCATAGTTCTTCTCTAGACATTGCCTTGCTGCTCTTCGCAATTTTATCTTGTGAGGAAGTGTTCTACTGCATTATTATTTTTTTCATCCATCATTTTTTGTGATATTATGCATAAAAGAGGAGCGAGTTAATTGAAGGGAGAGGGGTAAGGGCATACAGCCACTGGCGGTGGCAGATGTGACTTCTCTGCTGGGCCGGTACCGCTTCAAAGTGGCCCGTGTGCCGCTGGTGGTAGCCCGTACCACGTTATGGGGAGCCTTGGGAATGCTTCTGTCGGAGATGTCGTATGGAAGTTTTGCCACACCTGTAACCTAATCTCTCTTGTCACCCAAGCTTTCGGAAAGAGAGCCTAATTTACAACTGGGAGTGAGGTTTCTTTCTCACGTGGCATGTAGCCTGGGTTTTGCTGGCAGTAGTAAGATTTGAGCTGTGTCTGCAGTGTCAGGATGGTTTTAATATCACCTTAAAATCCACACGTGCATAACCTCTGAGATCAGTGGCCTGTGCGGTAAACCTGGGGAAAAGGTGAAATACATGGCTACTTGTAAGAAGATTGATTACCCAGAGGAAAATGCTTGAATATAAGCTGTTATACTGGATATGTGGGGCTGTTCTGTGCTCGGCTGCCTCCAGAGACTCCCATTTTCACTAGCTGTTATAAAATGAAGCGGGGACTTCCTGCTGGATTATTTTAATGCTACTTACAGATTTCTCTAAGGATCTAATCCAGAGAGCTCTCCCAGGTATTTTTTTCCAGAGCTTAGTTATTTCAGGCTTTCATGCTTAATTAATAATACTAGTATAGCCATTTCTCTCTTCTTTTGTAAATAAAGCTTGGGTTGCAGATTGCGTAGAATCATAATTTAATACAGAAGCTTATTTAATAAACAAACTCTCTTTTTATCATGGGCCTCATTGATCTCAATGCCATTCCTCTAATGGGAAGATGTTTCCTCTTAAATTTGTGGTGAATATTGTTTATTAACTCTGATTTAAAAAGAAGAAAAATATACCTGTTCTTCTTCTTTTTTTTTTTTTTTTCTTTTTTAATATGGCTAAAGTTTAAATTCAAATGGGTTATTTAAAAAGAAAATGTGAAGTTACATATTGCATGTTCTGCTCATACAGTAGAGCACTGGGGAGCTTTGGGTCCTCTGACTTGGGGCTTGCTAGAGAGGCCAACACAGAGCCTATTGGTTGTGCTCAAATGAACGGTTGGCCCCAAACTGGATTGTGTTATCAAAATAGTGTGGCACGTGGGGCATGTAAGCACAAAACTTAATGAAAAATAGAAAATGTTCAGTGCGTAATAGCATCAGTAATTAGGGAGAGCACGTTTTTTCAAATATTTGCTTACCATAAGTCTGAGAGGCTGTTTGTGTTGACAGAAACAAACTTTCTACATTATTTTGGAATTTTCTTTTAAAGCTATTTAAGCATATTTACTTTTATCAATATACATTAGGTTTTTATGGATTTCAGAGGGATTGGATTTTATTTTATGGCTCATGTAATTGCTAAACTGCTTTTGATGCGTAAACCTGAAAACCACATGTCTTTTGTCTCCTTTTTTTTGCCTTGAGTATTAATGACATCTTCCCCCCAAAAAAAACAAAAGAAGAAGGAAAAAGCCCCTCCCAGATCTGTCTCGGGTAAATGAAATTGGAAGATTATCAGCAAAACCTACAAGAATAAGTTGATAAAATATCATTGTCATATGGAAGTTGGATGTTAACATAGTATTGATAAGATTTAGCCAAGTTGTTGCACAGTCTTTTCCAGTGTTAATTGTAACCTTTGTGTGTATGTATTTGGCAATTATTTTCTTCTGCTAGTAGTTTTAATAAATTGTGTGTAGCACATTTACTTAAGGCCTTATTTTCATCTTGTTTTTTTAATATTCAATCAGTGATTGCAGGAGGTGTCAGAATGGCAGCCCTAGAAAATGACATCCTCTACTGAAATTCTTTGGAATTGTTTATTCCAGTTATTGTGTCTTATTTTTCTCTGTAAGGAATTTTAGTCTGCTTTGCTTTAAACTACAAAGGTTCAATGTCTTATGCACCAGTAGGCTGAAGATATTTTTGATAAATGGATCTTTTTTTCCTGCTTTTTGATTGACTTTTGACTGGCTGATGGCCTTGTAAACCTGATGGGCAATGAAAGCCATTCTGCGCTGTTTAAAACCACCTTCCTTTTTATGGCTTTCTGGTGACATAGTATGATGCTAAATTCTTATGCTGGGGTAATTCGTAGCACTTTGGGTAGACTTTGAGTTAAATGCTTCCCCCCCCCCCCCCCCAAAAGATCATTTGTCTTCAGGCGATCATGAATTTACATGGCTGCTTGTTTGATTGAAATTTTGAGCTGACTGAAATTTGCAAAATTTACATTTTGGAGAAAATAATTAAAAAGGTTGTGTTTAGATAACGTATGTTTTTAATAAGGCTCAGTTGGTATTTCCACTGCGTTCATTAACCTCTTGGCTGAAACGAAAGATCGCACCGTTTGGAGCCGTACCGATTCACTCTCTAGCACTCTCCGTCCTTGTGAGATTCGGTGGATCAATCATTAATACTTGGTGACATTGGTATGACAGGCCAAAGTGAAAGTCTTCATTAAAAAAAAGGTAAGAAAGCTTTTTCCAGGTGGAGGCCGCAGGAGCGCTGGGGTTGCATGGCCCTCGGCGTGCCGCGCGCCGGGAGGGCGGATGCCGTAGAAAGCGAGGCGAAGCCTGTCAGCCCCATGCGCGGAGGATATATCTGCTTTCAAAACTATCAATCTGCAGGTGCCTGATAAGACGACCGAAGGTAATCTTGAGTTGAGAAGAGAGACAGAATAGCGGGATTTAAGAGGATAGGGGCGAGGCGAGGTAAGCGGGGAAGATAGAGTGGGGGATGATGGATGCCTACTCCCACCCAGCGCGGCGGCGTGTGTCTGGCCGTGCCGTAACGACCACCGGGAAGGTGGTGGGTGTCCGTGTGGCTCCTGCTCTCATGCCACCTCTGTGCCCCGGCAATGCACCTGGGGGTCTCGCAGGGCTCGGGCCTGCCGGGCCGCCTCTCCGCTGCCGTTCCTCGATGAATTCGCCTGGAGGCAGTTTGCATTTTGGGGGGGTAGGTTGTTTAGTCTTGTTTTATCAATAGATCCCTTTTTTCCTCCCTAGCATTTAGTATATTTTTTCACACGTTTGCATTTATCAAGTGTCTGGTGGTGAGCTAGTCTCACGCTGTCCTGTGACACCTCTTAAAAAAAAAGGCACCTCTTTGCTGTAGATAAGGAGGGAAGCAAATGACTCTGAGGTGCCTTTTGCCGACGTTTCATTTGTCTTCCAGAATGAGCAAGGTAGTTACCTTTCTGCCAAAATTAATTATGGATAACTTTGGAATTGCTTAATCTGTCAAAAGCAACAAGAGGAGGGGGAAAAAAATCTATTTTCAGTGCTGAAGGGACTGGGTTAGTAGGGAGCAGAGAGGTTTTCAGGTCCCCTAATGTGTTGACTTTCAGAAGTTGGTGCAGTTTCTGCCTTCATCGAAAGCGCTTGGCTTTACCGTGACTTAGCAGGGCCTCGCTAGCAGGCAGGTGGGGAGTTGCTCCGGTTTTCCGCTTCCTACGGTAAACGCGTCCACAGCATACGCGTTGCAGCAGCGCCGCCCCCTCCCCAGCCTTTTCCCTCGCTATTTCACGAAGGAAACTTCAGTATTGCTAATGCTCTTTAGAAGAGTCAGTCTGGTATCAGCTAGGTATCGACTTAAAATCTAAAGAATGTAGTTGGGTAATTACATAACTTATTGCTCTATTCCCAGCACGGTATCAAATGACCGATTTCCTTTCTCTTAAAAGAATTTATGTATATCTTTTTGCCCGTGACAGCCAGCGAGGGGCAGCTCGCCGTCTGGCCGCGTTTTTGCGCGCTTGGGACGGGTGGAAGCCGGCGGGCGGGCTGGGCTGCGCCTCCCCGGTGCCGCGCCCTGCGCTCCATCCGGGGGTGGGATCCCCGAGGAGAGGGAAGGAGCGGGCTCGCGGGGACGGGTAAAGCCTTTCGCTGACTGTTGACTGAACAAGGTGAATCTCCGTAGTCGGAGACTCGGCAGCCTCAGGTTTTTCCTGAATAGAATTCTTGTTGTTTACAGTAGTTTTCTTTATATTACAGCAAGCAAGCGGTGCTCAGACGTAGCTGCTCGAGTCCTTTTCCCTCTCATCAGCGTAAATCAGCGTTGGTTTGCGGCTCGCCGTTCTCGTTACTCCAGGTCCCTTTTTCTGCATCGCTTTCCAGAAGCGTAGATCCGGTGGCCTGGCGCGCAGTAGTGGTCCAGCTAGTGCAAGATGCAGGGTATTTGTATTCGATATACCGCTTTTATTTATTTATTGCATCTTTGTCGTACTCGGGCTTGGGCATCGAGAGCCTGGCAGCTGCCCTGGGCTTGGGGGGTGCTGACTCCCCCGAGAGCGGGGGCTGCGAGGAGGAGCAGAGCTGGCTGGCAGCAGATTGCCGTTCCCCTGAGCCCCCAAACTGGCCCAATTTTGCCGTGCAGGAAAGGTTGCACCGTGCTGCTGCAGCCTGCTAAGCGTTAGCTCACAGGTTTGCTCAGAGCACATGAGACCGCCCTCCCTCCGTGCGACTCTTACTATCTTCAGGATTTTTCTTTTCTTTTCTTTTTCTTTTTTTTCTTTTTTTGTATCACATAGGGTTGCCAGCGCCACGTGCCGACGTGATTTGTCTCCCCCTTATCGTTTCTTGCTGAAACAATAAAAGTAATTCTATTAAAATAGGAATTCTTTTTAGATTTGGTATCTGGAGGGCTCACAGGTCATTCTGGCACGGTCTCCTTTGTAATCCTAAGAACCAAGTATTTTTTTAATAAAAGCTGAAAATCTGGCATCGCAACAGTATTGCAGGAGCTAAGGCTTAGAGATGCATGCAAAATAGATTTGCACTGGCAAAAACTTATTTGTTGCTCTAGGCGTTTCTATGGGAATTCAAGAATAAAGTTGGGGGCGGGAAGCCTTTTTGTGAACCACGCGTGCCATTTCAAAGTAATATTTGCTTGTCTTGGTAATGGTTTTAATGTTAGACACTATGGGCAGGATTTTTGCAGAATAACTCCGATTTTAAGCACATCAGTGAGACAGACAGTGATATCATGTCATCTTGTTATGTTTTTGTTTTCTTACGTGTCCACTCTAATTTGTGTTAACGAAATTGCTTTTAGCTGCATTTTATATTTGGAGCACTGACTGGGTTTTTTTTGTGATGTGCCTTAATATATTTTAGGCATTGTGAATTATAGCAGCTTGTCTGTTCAATACAGTCCATAAGGGGTTCGCATCCCTTCTAGATTTTTTTAGTTATTGCTTCCTCCTTCCTGACTGTGTCTGTGTTAGGAGACTGAGAAAATAATGCTAACATCAAAATTCGTGTGTTGCACAGTCCGGTCTCAAAAATAACCGATGACACATTGCCTCCTTATGAGCACGGGTGGTATGTCATGTTCGCTGTGCATGCGTCAGCTGGCAACTGCAGGCTCTAATTTTAATAGCGATGCTAATGCTCTGCTTAGCGGGAATTATTTGATAATCTGAGCTCTAACAATTTGAGTTTTTAAATTTTCAGCCCATTTGGAAATATCTCCTAGGACGTGGGAAATCAGATTATAGTTCATCTGTCTCTTTCAGGGTGCGTGGGGGGGGGGGGTGTAAGTTTTTTATGTAAGCGTCTGCTAAGGTTTCGGATGTATCATTTCTGTTTTCAGCTACATGGGAAAGATGTATAAAAGTTTAAGTGGCAGTCGGGATGCTACTGTAAGAAAATATTTTGTCATTGGTCACCTGGATTTGCAGGATGGGGAAAATACTGATTTCAATTGATTAAAAGAATTTTGTTCAGTATGGTTCACTAACACATATTCTGATAGAAAAAGGTCTCTGTTTTGGTAAAACTGTCTTGATTTGATCAATTCATGGGAGTAATGCAAGAGCGGGTACTACAAACCAGTTGTTTTCAGGATTAGAAGGTTTTTGAAGTATGCTGCAAATAAAGCTTTCTATAAGCCCTGACATTTGATAGGATGTTTATAGTGCAAGTTCTTGGCACATTGTGGTGAGAGTTGTGAGAATAGCTATTGTATTTTAAAGAAGTTCAGGAACATACCTTTTTAAAAATTAAGCTAGTAGATATAAGGCTTTGATTAATTTAAACTTTACCCCTTGTGCAGTACTGTAACTTTCTGGGCTTTAATGCAAAGGCACAGCTTTGCTCTATAATCAACACAGTTAGACAAAGTTCAGTGTATGTGAGGTGATCCTGTAATTATTTTTTTTAATCTGAAGACCTTACCTTCGGTTTCTGACCTTGTCGGAGAGTGGATTTTTAGTGGCTCTGAAAATACTACTGTAATTGTCTTATTTCCGAAAGATACTGAGGAGGCATGAACTTAAAATATCATCCGTGGGCTCAATAGTTTGTCTGTGTCTTAGAAAATACCGCTCCTCGGTGCATTAAAGTGCAAATGGTCAAGGAAAAATAATCTTTGCGAATGAGAAAAACAGGCGCCTGCTTTTGTTTATTTAAACTTCTTAGTCTAACAAAAGATCTCTTTTTCTTCCTTTCAGTCTTCATGTGTTTCTGACAGCTGTGACCCTGCAGAGTTAAAGGGGCATTTTACAAAGAAACCTAGAGAAGCAGGTGAATACGTTTACCCAGCGGGACAGCCTAATGTGTGTTTTTTTCCCCCTCTTAACACAGGCGCTAGCAGCATCGGAAAGCTGTTGTGGAGCTTTCTCCAAGGCTTGGTTGAGTGATGTTGAGTGCAGAAGGCTTCCCCGCTGCTGGAGCAGCCCCTTGGCAGCCGGCTCTGCTGGGGCTCATTCTTCATCTCGCAGGAGACCAGCTGAACTCTAGCTAGACGTGTCCAAGGGCCGGGAAAGCAGGTTGTGTCGCAGGCATCTGGGTTGTTTGCTGTCATCAGGAGCTGCGCTGAGCTCTTGCGGGGTTTTGGCCATCAGCCTTCAATTAGAAAATAGCAGATGCAGATGAAGCAGTTGTCCAGGCTCTTCCATTAACAGCTTGTGCTGTGTGTGTGTGTGTACACACACACACACACGCACTCTCTTACATGTATGTCTGTCTGAGCATTTATACTTACATACATATATATTTATATGCTTATATATATGTGTGACTTTTGAACAAAGAAAATGCCATTGTTAAAATTAGCTTTAAAACTGATTATTCTGCTACGGTTATGACCTGTGATTATGATCTGTGTAATAGACATGCTCTTTTAAAGGCATAAAAGCAGGTATTTTGTGCTTACAGTTACCTATTTTGGAGTTTAGCCTTGTTTGGCAGCACGTGGAGACCTGTGTATTAATGATCATTATTTCACCTATCGCTGTTCTGGAAGCAAAATTGATAGAAACAGTATACCTTCGAATTTCTTTAACAACATTTTCATTATTCATTCAATAAAGCAAATGTATGTTTGTGTCTTAAAAGCTCATGTAGGTTGTTGAAATTAGCTTTAGTTGCAGGACATGATACATTTCATTAAGTAGAGACTGTTTGGGCTCATTTCATCTCTTTTTTCTGGCTACTTACTGGATTTTTAACCTGGTTGCTGGTGTCAGTGGGGTTTATTTCATCTTATTAATAGCACACCTTTAAAGAGGCAGGGCCCATTCAACTAGAAAGTGTTGACGTAGTGATTTCATCTCAGAAAACAGAGCAGCCTGTGCCTTCTGTGAGTGCTTGAGAAGTGCTGAGAGTTGTCTTAAGTTTGGTGGTTTGGCAAAAAGATTGTGATTAGTCGTAGAGGACTTGCTGCAGAAAAGTATTTTGGTAGCTAGAGGATGAGCCAGGTTAACAAATATATAGTATTTGAAACGCGTAAATAAACCCAGCCCGTCTTGTTTGAGCTACGTTAGTTGTTCCGTCAACGGAGCTGAACAAACAGGAATTTTCAGGCGGAGGGCGGAGGGGTACGGGAGGGTTGGGGACGATAATCTCCTTGGCTGGAACAGCTGGAGCTGGAGGGATGCATGAGTCCATGGGGGGAATTTCCATCACCGCTAAGGTAGCGGCACGTTTAAAGGCAGAGTGTTTGGTACATCTCTTGAGACCAGGGCTGAGGCCTGGGTGGCTGGAAGAGGATAGACCATTCGGGGACTTGCCAGGGAGGTGTGTCCTTGCTGGAGAGGCACGGCGGTGCTGACGAGCCAGCCTGCTGCTAGGAGATTTCATTAAGTGGGTAGGAAATAGGATGCTGAAACCAGCTACTTAACTCTTTATTAAAGCTCCTACATATGTGACCTGATTTTCAGTGCTCATCATCTTATACTCCAGATGTCAATTTATTTATTTATATGTTTAAATATGGATCTGGGATTCTAACATTACCATCCATTTAAAAAAAACCAACTTGGCTGTGGCTAGTTTGATTAATTCGTTTTTTCCGGTTACTGATAAGTATACTAAATATACAACTAGAGAGGGTAATTTTGTTGGTGATTTAAGAAATGCATCCTAGCAACGTAGCATACTAAGCTATACAGCTATTATTGTCTTTATACAAATGTGTCATAAACTGCATATCCTAATATAGTGGCCAAAGTGAGTAGAAGATAAGATAAGGCAGAGCGAGACTATTCTCATTTGCCATTTCTCCAGTCCGTAAATGTTCTCATCTGTCTCTGGATAACAAAGAGTTATATGAAATCTTCTCATAATGAAACAAAAAGAAACTCCTTAAATATAAGCTGCTCTTTTGTTCCTCCAAAGCAGAGGTGGCATATTAGTCATGAAGTATATGAGCAGTATTTCTAATAAAATTTAGAAGCTAATTATCAGGGTAGCAAAAGGTTTCACCCATTTTATAAGAATTTGTGTCTTTTATTAGCCTAGGGAGCAAACTTTGTGTCCGCTTGGACACCGAATGCCAAATTATTATGGAGTAATTATTATATGAAGCAATTATCTCAGGTGGCATCTTTTTTTTGTCTAAAATTTTAAAACCACAGGACAAGAAGACAAAAAATGCTTTCCAGCAGCTGGTCTACTCCTCTCCCCACTCACTACCTGGATGCTGTGAGTAAATTAGGATTTTACGCCAGCATTTTTGGTGTATTTCCTCCAAGTGCCTTCTCCTGCGCCCCGTGGGATGGAGGGCTGCTGGGGGACGTGCGTGGGCAGCTCCCCTACCAGGCTGGATTCTTTTTTTCCCTTGTCGCACCAGCTGTCCCTTCGGTCCCAAGGCTCAAATACATATTTGATTATTTGCTTCTTGATCCTTTCAGTATATAAAGTAACATATTACATTAAAATATTGGGCCGGAGTTGGCAAGGGGCATTTCAGGAGTGAAATGCGGGAAAGGGAAAGAGCAGAGGTGAAGCCACCAAGGATGACGGGGTCACCAAAGCAGTTTGTGGAGGGAAGGGGAGGACAGTGAGCAGAGGCCCGAGACAAATTCTAACAAAGAACAGTAAAATAAGCTGTGTAGCTGCTATGAGGTGGTGGGGGGGGACCCCAGAACCAAAGCAAACCGCAAAACCTTAGAAAGAAGAGGTGGTAGATGGACTATTTGACCACTTCAACAGTGTGAGATTGATTGAAAACAATAATGAAGCCAAGAGTTTTAAAGTAACTGTGGGTTTTTTTGTTTTTTGTTTTTTTTTTTAACTTTATCTTAATTCACACTGTCTGGCAGGTATTTGGGCGTCTGTAGCCTTTTCACTCTATCTGTATGAATACTGAAACCCTGCATTTATATATCGTTGCTTCTTTTAGCTAAGGAAATTTGGCATTTGAAACAATACATAGGAAAGATACTACCAAATGCAATGCAGTGTGGAGGCACAGAGTCTTGTTGCACTCCTAAATCTATTAGGTGCTTTGGAAAATACTGCTTATATACGTGCTGCCACTAATACTATATTTTGTCGACAAAACTATGAACTTCACTGCAAATGCGTAGCATCTTCCCTCATGTTCTGCGTTACAGTGATTTCAAGTAAAGGGAATTCTGAGCTGAGCTACATGTGGTACTTACTTTAAGTGGTAATCAGATTGAATAAAAATCACAGTTTTTTTCACTCAATGTTGTATACATTTCCAGCTCATTATTTCCTTCAGCAGCGGCTCGCAGTAATGTGGTTTTCCCACTCCTTTTCGCCTTCTAACATGCCCTGAATTGCTCAGTGCTCGTAATGATTTTTGTTTGTACTTAAAGTGAAGTTCATAAGTTTAAAAGTAACTTGATTAAACATCTCACCAAAACTCAGCAGATAATAAACACTCTCCTAATTCTCTTTGTCATTGGCCTGTGTGCAGGAAGAAATTGAAGCAGTTGGTCTAAATTTAAGCATGTTTATTTTGGTTTAGAAGTAGCTTATTTGGGTATCATTTTAGCTGGGGGAGGGAAAGAGAGCCTACGGTTTGCTCTGGGGTAATGGGCTATGGCTTTGCAGCTGTGGAGTTACTGAAACTGCATGTGGGCACGCTTTCAGCCAGCCGAAAATGCAAAGGAGTAACAGGCTCAAATGATTTCTCATTAAATACAATAACTACTTTAAAATAAGTGTCTACGTATGCGTTTGCACCCGGGTAATTTAAATCAGTTTGTTAAAACAGATGTGTGCAAAATCTGTGACTTGATGTTACAGCACGTTGCTCTCGGGAATAAATGCCCAGGAACTGTTGAGTTTTTCCATGTCTTTTTTTCTAATCTTTTTGGCAGGATTCTGTTTATAGTACAAATGTCAGCACTGACAGCAAATTCATAGGAATAGGGGCTCTTAATCTGAACTGCTTGGAGGTGGGGAGGGGGAGGAAGGTGAGGAACGAGTAGACTATTCGTTAGACTGTTTGCAGGGAGACCGTTGTATTCCCACGTTCACTAAGGAAGATGTATTTGTTTGGTGAAGATTTCCAGTAAAATTCAATTCAACTGATTTTTACATCCTCCAGAACAAAGACTTTACAGATACTTATGTCTTAGTGGCTGTTGTTTCAGACACTGTTATGGCTAATTGTCATTTTTTACTTTCTTGTCTGTTTATACATTTTTGACTGTACCTACATTGGTAAAGCTGTTTTGGGTCCCCCTCCATGAAAAAATATAAAACTGCTCTTCAAACTCCTTATTAGTTTTTTCGTTTCAATATTTGTCTTTTTTTTTTTTTTTTTTTTTTAATGTGCCAGTGAATGTGTCAGTTGTTAGTGTCGCCGATTTTTAAGAAACTTGGGATGAAATGGTGTGGCTGTGGAATCTGTTTAGGTAGTTTGCTATGAAGAACGCTAGTACTAAGAATACTAGTATTAGTAACGTTAATAACAAATAGACCCCCTGCCTCCCCAAATTCCTCCACCGAGGAGGTCGTTTCGTGGATGACTCTCTCGTTGCAGCGCAGAGACAAGAAGCGATGCTGGATGGCCCTGCCAATGTTCTGCATCTTCTGCGGTGCAGGTCCACGACCACACGCTGAACGTGCACTGCCTGGTGAAAATAGGCACCGCTGCCAAATTTCTGAATGCTGTTTTGTGTCTTTGCATGTATACAGCTTATTTAATACCACGTTAGGAGCAAGCTGAGACTCAGAATCATCATATCTTTGCAAGGAGAGAAAGGAGAAAATACCCTGAAACTTACTCTTGATATGTAGTGCTTCTGCTTTTCTTTTTGCAGAGATTTAATTGATACTGCAGCTTCGAAGCAGAGCACTTTCCTCTTTACTGCCTAGCAACAGCCTCCCCCCTCTGGCCTTCAGGTTTAAGCATTCACGTACTGCAATAGCCCGTTCGTACTTCCAGCAAGCAATTCAGGTGATTGCACATTAACGTATGTTGAATACTAGGGGGCATTTTTCAGCCTTGATTCCAATTTCTGAACATCTGCGTTTTGCTGTTGTTTTTGTCTTTTATTTGTGTTTTATTCAATCAAAAGTGGCGTGGAAATTTGAGTTTGATCATAAGAGATGCTGAAAAAGAATTAGATCATTTAAGTGTTGCTCCATGAAAACAGCACCTACTGTTCGTGAGACATTACTCATTTTTTAATTTTGTTCTCGGATAAAGAAGGGCCCAAATTCTGAGAGAAACCCAGAACAGGCAAGAAAATATTTGGGAGCAGATTGCCTTGGGGAGCAAGTTATGCTTTTGGAGTTGTGAAGTAGAAAGAAGAAATATCGTATAACAATGCAAAAGGAGAAGATTGGGGCAGGGGATAAGGTTCCTTTCCTGTGATTTTTTGAGGACTGCACACTGTTGTACCTCTAATCTGTTTTGCCATACGCAGCAAAGCATTTTAATGCTCCCTTTGGGGATGCAGTTTACTGGAGGTGCCTGGACCTTTACAGAGCAACCAGTTTGGATACTGGTGTGGAGGGAGCTGGCAGAACTTGCAGAGAAGGGGAGGCTGCTGAGAGGAGTGAAGTGAGCAGATAGACCTCAGAAGTGGTAGAAAGTAGGACCTCAGTGAGGGACCTCAAGTGAAGTGCGCAGATTTACTGCAACACCAAGAGTGACTGCAAATGTGCTCGACTGAGAGCAAACCTGCAGGACTCTCCTTGTAAACAGAGTGACTTTGGAAGCCAAATAAGAACCTCAAAGCAACCCTAAACTTAACACTAGTAGATTCTTAGGAATTCACAAGAAAATACTGAGTTTTGCCTACTTTAAAAAGTCGATTATTGAAAGCCCATCTGCTGTTTTGGGGGGACTCGCTTCAAGGAAAATAAGCAGGCATATCTGCCTCAAAGCTCTGGCCAGCTTGCTATCTATGGGCACTGATGCACAGTACAGACATTACCGTGAGGTAGACTTTGCAAGAGCTCTGCTTTTTAGGCCTTGCACTTACGTATAACTATTTATATGGGAGGTATTTCTGGTCCCAGCAAGCCTGCCTTGAAGCGAGTGATCCTCCTGCGGTCTCTTCCAAGCCTCTCCTTCTAAGATGTTTTACTTGCTCCTTTGGAAAGAGCTGTTGTATCCACATGCAATTAGATTTGCAGTGTAGCATAAGTAGCTTCAGGGCACTGTTTTGGTTATCAGAACTGAAGGGTCAATTCAAAGATATCAGTATTTTCAGTTAAAATAAATTCAGCTGAAATGCAGTTCATGTGGTGAGATGGAGCTTATCTGAAATAAGCCATGTGGTGTGACATTCAGGATAACATTTCCCTTGCATAAATATGTAGAAATGGTATTGGCTCCCTTTTTTTTATTTGCAGATTTTGTTTCCACTAATACATCTGACTGATGTATTAGTTTAAAATCTGTACGTATGTATTAGTTTGAATATTTTCATGAAACATCTAAGTTGACATGGTATCAGTAGAAATTTCTCCAGTCCCAGTAGAATTGCACTAGTAAATTAACAGATATTGATAAGAAACATACGGCTGGTAAAGGAGAGGTGGTGGAATCACGGAGCATCTTGTGGTTGACTGACTTTCCTGTATACAGGGTTAATTTTTTGAGATTCATGGTTCAAAATGAAGGTTTTACCCTATTCTTTATTTTAAAAATTAAATATTTGGGGACTTATCCAATTCCAATTCAGTCTAAATCTTCAAATAATAGGTAGCTTTTCTAAGCATTGCTGAATTTTTTGAGGATTTGACTGAGCATGCCTTCCTAACTCCTCAGTGTCCTTCGGGAACTGGGGTCCTGTTCAAAAGTTAAATTGTGCAGTTTAAACAAAGATGACCGGTGCTGTCAGCATAACACGCTGCATTCAGTCTAATTGCTTTTCAAGTCCCAGAGTAGCCTAATGATTGGGAATTGGAAGGAATAAAATACTGCCAGCTGGACTAAGGCTTTGAGAACTTCTGAGCAGCAGAATTGCTGTATGAAAAGCAAGGTTTCAAGAGGTTTTGATCAGTAGGTTTTCTGTATGAAAAGCATTAGTAAAAACATCCATTGCGGTTCACATACATTCTGAATTTGTCTCTTGCTCTAAGTTAATGGAATTGTCTTAGACACTAAAAGATACTCTTGGACTTGATTATGTCACTGCTCACATGTTGCTGAGACACTGACATACTCCCTGTGGTCTGCGAAGAAAAGAAAATTATATCGTTGCGAAGTCTTGCTGGGGCAGCGCTTTACCTGTTAAAACAGGGTTATATGCAGACACTTTGAACATGGGAGATTTCTTTTTGTTGTCCTCCTCTAGCCATAGTATCTGTGGTCCTTGGGGCTTTAACCAGCTGGAACATGCCTAACCCTGTTTGAAGCTCAGGGCCTGACTCGTCTCCTATATTAGGAGAAAGCAGGAGTCAGTCCCTTTGTAAACAAGAGGTGATGAGACCCATAACCTCTAAGAAAGAATATATTCACTTTGCTGTATTAAAAAGAGAGGCTCAGATATCCTTGTGTGTTCCAAATAAAGGTTTAGCTTAAGTCATACTGAGTGGCATTTTATCTTAGGACACTGGACAAGTTTATTTAAAATATTATAGCTGGAATTGGGCATAGACATAGACTGTGGTGCTATACACGTCTGTAATCCTGCACGTTAGGTAGGAATGGCTGTGCTGTGTTTCTGTGAAGTATAGCAACTGTGGAAGTTGATGGGGGGGGGGGGGGGGGGAAGGTGGTGGTGATGACCTTCCTGATTTTGAAAGAAAATGATGTTATTTTGAGAGATCTTGGAAAACAAGAGATTGGTTACTGGAGAAGGAGGTTTCCCGTCTACGTTTCTCCATTCTGTGTCTACTTGTAAAGATTTTTTTTTTTTTTTATTGTCAGTTCATCTGTTGAACACAATTTACTGTATTGAAAAAGAAATGTCTGAAGGAGTAGATCAGTTTTCGCTTTAGGTGTTTGAAGACTTGAGAGCTCAGTAGTAAGAAGCGACAAGATTTGCTTGCTTTTCAAAAAGGAGCCTTTCACCTCAAGTCTTTTTTAAACAAGCGGAACAAGGAGTCACGACAATGACTTCTTTTGCATTGAACATACAGTTTAAAAGTGTCTCATCTCTCCTCCTTTGACATCTGGAGTTAAAGGCCTTTGGGATTTTGAAAAATAACCCATTGAGGGGGTCTCAAACTGTCATTTTCCACCTTGAGATTGCTGTGGTTCATCAGCTCTTCTGAAAATGCATAGTGATCATCCTTTTCTTTTTCAATATGTATCTCTAGAAGCGTGGGGGAGAAATGCTAAATGACAGTCATTCTCATCTCGTTCTGCACTGGATAGCCAAGCAAGGTGGATGGTGCTGAAAACGGAGGATTAGGATTAAGGATGACTGAAATGAAGTATAAGATACTTTGATAACAGAAGACCACAAGTCAGGCAGGTCAGGCACTTTGGTTTCTCCTTGCCGCTCCGTCGCCGCCCGCCTATCTGCCCTCAAGTGGATGGTTCATCCTAAACTTCTCAAAAACTTGATGGCCTGGTTTTGTGGTTTTCACTCCTTGGCTTAATACTGAAGTCCACTGGCTTTCAGATTTTGGATACGTGATTGTAAGTGAACAGAAAGTAGTGATTTAACAAGTTATGTGACATTCGTCTGAGGCTAACATTGGAATCTTAGGCACCTTGTGTGCTTAACCATTCCTCACCCTGGGAGGCGGGAAGGCAAAATTAAAAGCATGAAAACTGACTGTTCATGGTGACAAATGTGGCTGCTCTCAGGTCACTGTTTTCTTACGTTGAGCCAGATCTTTAGGTGAGATTAATTGGTTTAGTAGCATCATGGAAATGTTTAAAGAAAAGAAATTTAAATAGCTTGTCTTACCTATGAGAGACCCATCATTTGAACCCGAATCCCCGTTCTGTGTGATTATTTTTTGGGCACTTTATAGGCCTCTACTTTTGAAGCAGTATTTGCTGTTTGAATCACATATTCACACATTTGCATCCCTGAAAATGTATAGCTAGTGCAAATTGGACCCCTGAAACTTAATTAGCTGCCTGGTTTTATAACTTCCATTTTCAATATTGTTACAAATTGCACATTCACACATGTATTAAGTATGTCTTTAGTTTTGAGAGCCTGATGTATTCAGAGCAGTTTATAGCAAATTTACAAGCCAGATTTCAAATCATTCTTGTGTGCTTGTCGTAACGCGTTTTGCACATGTTCAGTGTCTCTTTGGCTGACGTGCAGAGGGTCCCACTCTTCTGTTCTTTGCCCAGCGATTTCTGGACTCAAATGCTCGTGCACATATGCAATATTTTTGGGACCTCAGATGAGGGATTTGTATGACCAGGATTTGCAGATGCTGCTGATTCATGACACACCAGGAATATTAACTGCATTGCTTCAAAAGACAATCTGATACCGTAGACGGAAGAATCTAACAAGAGTCTCCCTTGGGCTGGGAAGCAATTTATACCTGAAGTTCCTTCTGAAATTATGACTGATAGTATCAGGAATTGCTAAAAATAAGAATAAAAGCATTCAGACAAGATAAAAACTCACATAATTTCTGCAGGGTGAACATGTACTGCACTTGTTAAATGTATTTGCAGACAGATTGGTTGTAGACAGGTATTTATTTTTCAAAACTTGCTATGGATTAATTGAGATGGCTTCTGCAAATGTCAGTCGATGATTTGTTGATGGATATACTCCTTGTGTTGCAACAGAGTTAAACTTTTGCTCATCATCTGTCTTCCATATCTGTCCTCTGAAAAATGTAAGAGCTAGGTCTCCTGAAAAGCCATATTTTCTGCAGGGTCTTGCTTGACAATATAGGACTCATGATACCGTGTATCGCTGTCTCAATTTTGTAGAGGACAATCTCTCTCTTTTGCTTTTAGGTTTTTTACATCTTGTTGTTGACATTAATGTGTATCTTCACAGTTATCTTAATATACGCATGGATGTTTTCATTTGTTAATTCTAATGGTATTCAACTTTCAAGTTTAGAAGTTGAAAATGTGAGCCCAAACTTAAATCTTGTAGAAATTAAATCATTTTCAAATTATTAAAGTGTGCTTCTTGCTGGGTATGATGTTCTCATGTAAACTTCTGCTCGTAAGACTGCTTCAATTGCTATGCTTCCAATTCAGTAACATTATTTTGAATAATTTTCTTTTTCTTCACCAATAGTAAGATGTAATCAGTAACTTACTTGCTGATGGTGAGCCTTTACGAACTAATATAAAAAAAAAGAACAAAGGTAACAGTGTAAATTTGAAGAACCGTCAAGCACGAATAATAGTGTTGTTGCTCCTGAATCAGTAATTTGTTGTTGCTTAAGGTCAAGTATAAGTTATAGCTGAATTGCAAATAAGATCATTGTTTTTTCCCATTAACAGACAATCGTAAGTAAAATGTGATGGACTTTTGAAATTTGTGTGAATATATTGAGCTGTTTAGTGCTATTACACTAAAAATATTTTAAATACATTGTTTCTGTGCCTAATCATGGTGAAATACTGGGATTTTACCATTGCTGTTTTTTTCCCCTCAGTAAAAATTTGTATAACTGAAAGTTGTTGTTTGACAACAAAATGAAACAGATCCCCAAGGAAACCTTTTTTGGCTAGAGGTGGCATGTTACTGTGGAAAAAGCAAATATTCTCCAAGAAGCTACAAACATTCAGAGTTAGAGATTTTTCAAAATTCTGAGCTGAAAATAATCAGAGACTTGGAGGGTATTTGGGGGATTATTGTGTACACCAGCATGTTTTTTACCCTTTTCTGAGCAGTGGTTTGATCGACCCTTATTTGAATTGAGTGGGGCCGTTCTTAGGCCTGAACCATTTGGGAGATTTGGGTGCTGGCCAGGTGTTGGCGTACCTGCCGCGCAACGGCCTTGGGGAGCTTTGGAAAGCTCGCTTATGGCAGGTTTCTCGCTTAGCGGAGCTTAGTGTGCAGGAACAGCTAATTGCTTGCTTTTCAGTAAACTTTAGGAACACAGAATGGAAACATCAGAGTCATTTTTCAACGCCTTCCACCATCTGCCTTGACACGCAAGGTTGGCCGGCATCCTGATGTTGGCAAGGGAGACTTTGGACTATCTCACTAGTTTTCTTTAAAACATGTAAAAGGGATTTGAGTGTCTAATGCAGTAGGCAGTAACAATACTCTTAAGTCCTGTAATGAGAAAAAACCTGTATAAAGTAGCCCAGCATAAACTGAGATCTGAGTGTGTTCGTCAGTCCCATGACACCAAACTCCTCGAAGACAGGCGGCTTGGCCTGCGGCTGTTGTTCGCGCGCTTTCACCGTGATGGAGCAGGGTGTTTTGGGTCACTTACCACTGCAGCAGTCCACTTTGGCGGGTGGATCGAAACGTGGTACAGACATGTTATGAAGTTGTGTTTTGACATGTTTTTTGCCTGCAGACGCTATTTTCTATATAGAAGAATAACTTGCATTTATTTCACAAATAAACATGCAGTATGTTAAAATAAATGAAAAGCATTTTTTTGTTAAAGGATAGCATGACTGAATGTATAGTCACTATTCTGTTATCTGATGTTAAGTATTTTTTGTAGTTCTGTGAAATGCATTTATTCTGTATCTATGTAAGATTAAAAAAAAAACCTGTCATAAATCATCCTTTTTATGTTAATAGCTACAAATTTGTTGTGAGCCACAAAGTTTGAAAACAGCTTCCCAGCTGAAAAATGGGTGAATCAAAATTCCAAAACTGTATTTGTTCTTGGTTCTTATTTAAAATTCCACTAACTGCTTTATCAACAATTTCAGTGAACTGGAAGGAAAAAAAAGTAAAAGCTAATGGTCAAAAATTGGGAAAATGAAAATTAGATTTACTTCTAACTGTTTAAAACTGAAATCCATGAGTTTTCTTTAATAGGTAAGTAAATATAGGGCATTTTCCACTCTTGTTGAGATACAGGCACTTAATCTTTAAAATAATAAATAAAATCTTCTTTTGAGGTTCTTCATTTTTGAGGAAAAATTTTCTTCCTATAGATCTGTAAGATCAATTCTATCAAATTCTGCTACAGTTGAGAGCTGTCTGTGACAGTTCTACTGCAGTGGTTTCCAAGGGTTTGGGGGGGGGGGGGGTTGTATTGGTTTAATAGGATTGTCTGATAAGGAACTGTCACACAGTTAAATTATTCTGTCTTTTTCCTGGTGGACTGCCCTACTGTAAGTTTTCAGTATCCTTTGAGTGGTATTTCTCAGTGTTCGGGTGTAACACTGGCAATGAAGAGCTGGTTTATTTGGAATATCTTTTTCCTCTCTTCAGGAAGCTGTGTTGAAATAAGTGCTGTTATAGCAAATGAGCTTCCATTAAGTTGCTTCAGCTCCACGTTCCCCATGGTTACCAATTTTAAAATGAAATTCCTGTATTTTGTGTTCATTTATCTTTTATAATCATCTGTTATAGATTTGTCTTTGAAGCTGCAGAGACTGCAAAGAGCCCAGCTTTATTACAGGTGTATTTTCAGCTTATTTCAAATTATTTTCTTAGCTTTAGGACTTTGAACTTTCAACTGTACTGGTCGGCTTGTCTTAACTTGCCAGGACATTCGGCAGGTCATTCAGTAAAATAATCTCACAGAAAGCCTAAGCATATATCTTCATAAAAATTTTCTTGATTTTTTTTCATGTTATCAAAGTGGGAAAACTCTACCTTATCTAAATGAGAAAGTGTATGCTTTGCAAGTTTTAAGCATAACTTTGTACCTTTTTCAGCTCAGGAACCTAACATATTTGAGGTGGAGCACAACATATGTTGAAACAAGCTTATGGCCTGTTTTATCTACCAGTGCTAGACCGTAATGGAAAGAGCAATGGGAAGCTCCTCGAGATCATCAGACAGCAACGCAATATTGTTCTGACTGTTGCCGTTACGTTTATTAATGTTGATTCTAACTTGAGACCAAATCTTGAAGTCCTTGGTGGCTCCACTTCAATAAATCATGCAGATTTACAGGAACTGAGGTCTGACCATTAACTTTGTCGATATTCCCATTGATTGAAGCTGAACAAGTAGCTGAATAAAGTATCATTTTAATGTAAATGAATAAAAAATTTGGCTGACGTTATTAAAAGCAGTACTGGAAATGGAAGTTGGCCATCACATTGCTATTGATTCCTACTAAGTATGCAACAGCTTGCAAAAAGTGAGAAACACAGTCATCCTGAGGGCCTGTTTTCCTCATTTGCTTAGATCTTAATACCATGAATCTTAATGCCCTGGCAGTTTTAAGTAGTAAATTAATTGACATTGGTAACGGTGTAGAGAATGACTACGAAGTGCATGTGAAGTGCTGGGTTTTCTCTTTAGCAGCCAGGAACGGTTGTCAAACAAACATTATGGTGTTGTGAATTTGATCTGTTTTAGGAAATGCTGTTTTTACATACTATAGTTCTTATCCAAGTAGCATGTAATAAAAATAATGAGACAAACTGGTCTCTGGCTTTGAGTCCATGCAGTCAGCAGATTTGTATCAAAGATAAGTAGCTCGGCCATTGTAAGAAATAGTGAAAAAGATCTTGGTGTGGTGTTGTTCATAAGACTCCTCAAAGAAGCCTACCTGCCGAGTTATTTTAATCAAATGTGTGTCATAATTTGCAATGTGATTTTAACATCCTGTAAAGAAATTACGGAGTAAATAGTGAGCATGTTCATTTCTTTGACTTAATCAGATGTGCTGTCACACAGGTTTCAAAGACATGCTTATTTGATTATGGAGTGCAAAGCAACTTATTGAGGGAGCGATTTGATTATTGTATCTTCTCCTTTTATTAATTCCTTTTAGTGAGACTGAATGCTCATTGAAATGTGCCACAATATTATTGGTATGGGATACGTTTCTTGCGGTTATTTATTAATGTTTCTATTGCCTGTGGGAAATGTGGACGTTCTACTAAGGACTGCGTTAATCAAACAACTTTCTGTATTTCTGTATTGTCCAAGTTCATATCATTGCAGTAGGTGGGCACAGGAGACGAAACTGGAGCCTAGTAACGTGCTATAGATTGGGTTAACTTGTCCATTTTGCGCAGGCTGCTTGAAGACTTATTTTAGGTAACTTAAAAAAATTAAACGTGAAGAATGACCTGGGACAATTATTCCTCCTTACAGAATCTCTGAAACCTTTAACCTAAGGTCGAAGTTCAAACCGAAGGAAAGATTTTGAGCTTCATACACCAGTAATCGTGCCATTGTAATGCAGACTGTGATACAACCCATCTCTTTAGAGCATTTTTTAAAACCCATTGGATGCTGAATATTTATTTCATCCCTATAATGTGTCGGGCATTAGATATTTGAATGCAATAATACTTTATTTGAGCTTTTTCTAGGCTATAGTAGAAAATGTTACAGTTGGTACATTGTTTAGGTAGTAAATGCTGGAAAGGCAGCTGTGCACCTGGTGGGATCCTCAAATACCTATCTATCCGTCGCAATAATGGTTTTAAAAAGCCTGTACGTGATTCAGCCACTGCTTTTGATGTGTGCGAGATGGCCTAGGCATTTTTCAAAGTTGCGTTAGGGACCCTAAGGCATCTCGATATCTTTTGAAAATTGGTCTTTTTGTGAAGGGAAGTTTGTGAACAAGAGTTTCAGCGAGTGTCTGTATCTCTGTGCTTGGAAATTAATGGCTGTGTGATCCTTCCTCTTGCTTCTCAGTCCTGCGAGGTTTGCAGACTTAACGCGGTTGAAAATCCTGACGCAGTTCAGCATCTAGCTCTTCAAGCTTTTTGCTCTATGTCTGAATAATGCTTTTGATTTGAACATTTGAATAATGCCGATTTTTGCTCGTGCTGTACAGGCACTTTATATAAGTAAGGAGAGACCTTTCAGGTGTCCCTGCCGTGTCTCGTTCCTCTAGTTATCCTTAATATACTCTCGACGCTTGGGCTCTTTTGGCGTTTGCTGGGGGCGAGGGAAGGATGATTTTTCAGTGCTGTCCTCATGTCCATCCCTGGACCTGCCCGGTCGCAGGTGTTGAACAGTAATACAAACCCTGTGATATAAGCCCAAACCAACCCATCTGAAGTCTCTGCTGGCCCAGGGGGTAGGTAGTGCCAAAATAATTTCCAGGCTCCTCTTCTGTGCTGCTTGCCAAGCTGTTGGCTCGGGTAATCCTTTTCAGGTATGAAGTCTGAGGGAAATTTTCTGACAGAAAAGATAAAATTTGGGGAGACACTTCCATTCTGCTCAGCAAATTTTTGCTTTATTTGATGAATTTAAGCCAAACATGTAATTATAACTAATTTTCAGCATCACTCCCTCCCTGAAGTCCCTGAAATATTACTTCAGATTACATTCTTTTACATTAAATGGGTGGTTAAATTGATGCAGTATCAGAAACTTGATCAGCATCACAGACATTAATTTTGAAGCAATTACCGTGATAATTTCTGTGGGATTTTCTACATTTCAGTTGGATGCTTTTCCTATAAACGTTTATTCCTCATTTTTATTTCTGCAAAAGAGGGTTTGGTTTTGTTTGTTTGTTTTTGTCTCATAACTCACAAGGAATTATTTGCAAAGAAAATGAAGGACAATTTTTTGCATGTTCGATCCCGTACTTCACATAAATGAAATTATGGACTGCTGCACGTTGATAAGGTGCGAGTGTCTTGGGGGAGAATAAACAGAAACTTGTGTCTTTTTTTCCCAGGGATTTGTTGCAGTTCCCTAGAGAAGAAGATACAGATGTCGCAATGAGAATTCTGGCTCGGTGGACTTCTCATGGCCTTGAAGATGTTCAGCTAGCGAATTACTCTGTTTTGCTTGACCTACCGGGCTCCTCTTCAAACACAGTGACTCTGAAAAACAGCGGTGACTGCTTTTATCCTAGTGGACAGCAGTGCAACAGAGAGGCCAAAAAGCTTCGCAGCCAAGAGCTCCCGTACTCGTATGCAGCGTACTCGGCCAAAGGGACTCTCGAGGTAACGCGACCATTTGTCTCTGTCGTTTTGGCGAAATAGAAAACAACAGCGTTTGTTGAATTCGGCTGGCAAAGTATGTGTGGTCGAATGCCCAGCCTGAAGATAACTAAACATATTCAGGTAAAATAAAATTGGCCCAAATCTCAATTCAGAATTAAAAATTTGTCAGACCTGAAGGCCTGATAGGATATCTCGAAAAAATAAGCCTCTGAGTTGATGAATTAGCATCTATTGCTTGTCAACAAAAATATCCTGCGTATTAGGATCGGTTAGTTGCGAAGTGAAGGGAGATTCTTAGCTCATCATCTTTCGGCCTCTTTACTGTCCTCTCTGGCTGCCTTCCCGTATTTGCTGCCCAGATACTTTGGGGGCATATGAAGGAGCAGTCCTTTCCGTTTACCTTCCTGAAATACTATAAATCTGAATAAACATTTCTGAAATATAAAAGCTGCAATGTAAATTTCAGTGTTAATTGCATTCCTGTTTTCTCTCTCCTCTATAAAATATTGCGTGTTGCCCACAATGATGCAGGGGTTTTTTTAGTCTTGGTTCATTTGATTATTGTTTAAAAGATAGGTTTGTTTTCATGACTTAGAACATTAATAGACTGAATAGGAATAGACTGCGATGGTTTTTGAGTTTGGAGGATACGTCCTCCAGAATACCTTTATACTTTCTGAATATCTTAATAATAATTATAGCATATCAATTATTTTCTAGCAGTAAAACGCAGTAGTAGTGTGTTTTCCTTTTAGAAGTGTTTGCCCATAATTCATAAAATGTTAAGCACTGTGGAGATCTTCTTGTAATGGGTCAAAATGGGGAATGTTGCATGATGCTAACTATTCAGTTTTATGAAGTATTAAAATATTTTGAAATTTGGACTGAAATCCAGGTTTGGATTAAAAAGAAATCTGAGGGTTGGTAGAAAGTCAGACACTTTCAGTTCCTTGTCCTAAAGTCTGCAAGCTTCAGCATCTCTTAAAAGCATCCAGGACTTTTAGCGCATGGGATTCCTGTCATATAGAGGGGTGGAGTGGAGCTCCTGCTCCCCTCTGGGAGAGAGACTTCTCTCCATCTCCTTTTTCTGTGCACTCTACATGCCTACTTTCCAGGTTGAGTGTCCTGCTCATTGTTTCATTACAGCTTCTGTTCCAGGGCTCCATCACTTAAGAAAGAAAAAACAAAACAAAACAAAAACAACAAAAAAACCTTTAAATTGAGGTTTGTTTTTAAGAAGTGAAATGAAGTAGGCCAGAGCAAGTCTTAACCTTTATGATGTGTGCTTAAACTCTTCTTTTTCATGGACCAGTAAAAAGTACTAATGAAAAGGTTTGGTTTATATGTCAGAAAGCTCAATATGTAATATTATTTTCTTGTACTAGTCTAATAAGACTAGTAAATGTAATGAGATGAAAATACAGTTGTGGCCTGCAAGATTTATTTCATGAATGTAAATACTGTTACTAACAAATTCATCAGATTAAAGGGAATCGAGCATCCCAGGGAAAACCACTGATGTACTTACCAGCTACACATGTACCAGGTTCAGTTATATTTCAGGATACTGTTCTCTGTGCTTGGATTCTGCAGGGATCAGGACTACGTATATGGTCGAAACACTCATCATCAATAGGGTGTAGCTTGGCTTTTTCAAAACAGAAGCCAATACTTGAGCCAAAGATTGACTGCCTGTACACGGTTTTTATGGTCAATTGTTTGAGATACCAAGCACCCTCCCACCATTTCAGATTTTTTTTTTTTTGTTATTATTCTTCAAAGAGTCTGCCCTAAGTGTCTTTAGATCTGCAGAGCTTTGCCTGAAAAGGGAGAGCGACCTATTTGTTTAGGCTGTGGGGAAATCATCTGAATAATTTTCTTACAAATGTTTTACAACCGTCATGGAGAGTTTCTATTGTGTGCCACATAATTGGCTGACTTGCTAAAATTGCTTCAATACTGCTGCTTCATTATACCTCTTTTGTATGTTTGGTTTGCTAGAAGTTCAGGCAAATAAAACCATTAAGTTATTGCAGTGTGGCTACCGGTAGAGCTATCGTTCTACTTTCCTTGTGACAAGGTTATTTGTAGAATAGCAGGACTCGTTTTCTTTGAGGACCTGTCATGTCCATTCATCATATGGCCATTGTATATGAGCTGTCCAATTTGTGCTTCCTGGTAACAGTCTAAACAGCATTTGTGATATCTTAAATCTACTTCAAAAACCTACTTAGTGCCATTGTGATGGATGGTGCACTTTACTACTTCTCTATAATTCATCATGCCCTGAGAAGGTGACACTGTTTACCCATCATAGTGACAGGCAGGACAGCCTACTGTTCTGGAGAGAGCTGTCTTGTCAGGTTTGAAATAGATATTACAGTGGTTATGTAAATAATGTACATAGACCAGGTCAATTTAAGGAAAGAATGACTTATGTGAAACATATTTTTAATAAAACTTAGCTGTGAACTATCTTTTATAGGATTTAAACCTTTTGTTTGATGAAAACAAGAAAGCTAACTCTGGCCAACGAGAGTAAATAAAAAGGGAAATTACATCGCATCCAATTTCTGTGTTAAAGCAAACTCCATTGTCAAACAGCAAATCTAGCGAGCTCCGCGTGAACGCAGCCTACTGCATCCAAATGCGGTCCTCGCCTCTGCCTCGGAGCGCTTGTCTGCCTGAGCTGCGGCTGCGTTTGCTGTCTCCGGCAGAGCGGTGACGGGCCGAGCCGGGGAGCTGTCAGCGTGGTGCGCAGAGAGGTGGCTGTGAACCTGCAGACATCAAGCACACTCCTCTCAGTACCAGATTTGTGCGTTGTGCGACTGTAGGTGCGTATTTCAGCCCATCTGTTAACATGCACAGCAGTGATCTCCAGAGCTTAGTGAAGAGTAAGTAAGGATTTCATCTCGGATGGAACCGCAGCAGAAGGCTGGGTGATACCGAGGTGATCTGGGTGCGTTGTTTAAAGTAGGCCCACTGAGTACCGTGAATTTTAGGAAAAGGCAAGTGTTTAGTTTTGGCTTTGCAATATTCATCTGCTCTATTCCCTGTTTCTTTAGTAACTGTAAAGGGAGAATCTTAGCAGATGTAATGGTTGGTGTGTTGAGACAACATTTGGAGATGGCTAATTAAAATGAAGATTATATTTACTCTGTATTCCCTCACTTTCTGAAGTTGTTTGTGTGACCTGAATTTTTCCTGACCTTGCTTTCAGAGCTTTAAACTTACTCACTCTTTGCTTTATAGAAGTGTACAAGGAACTCCTGCCAATGCTAAATCTGCTGTAATACCTTTAACAAAATTGCAGATGCTTGGTTTCCTGTGTTACGTGGCACTGCTCACGCTACGCTCCAGTTGACCGACTCTTTGGGAAAAAGCATCTGTCTGCAGACTGCTCCGACTGCCTGCTAGTTCCTTTGCTGTTCCTTCATCCTTTCCTTTTTTTCGTCCTGAACGGTCTCAGCCAGCCCAGGAAAACATCATTCTCCTTTCCTGGACCAGCACCTCCTACGCTGTTGGTTGGTTCAGGAGCTGGGAGTGGGTACAGAGACAGCGAAGGTATCGGCATTGACAGCCCTTGAGATGGGAACACACATGCAGGCAGGGATTTGAGGGGTTTTGTGGACAGAAATGAATCATCCCTGTCTCTGAGGCACTTCTAACACCCGCATGTGTCTCCTTTCTGCTTTGACCTCTCCTCTGTCCCTATCCCCTACCTGCTTAGACTCCTCCGCTACTTTGCCTCACCTCCGTGCTGGTTCTCTGCCGCCCTCTCTTCCAAGGGGCTGCTGATTTTAGGCACGTTTACTTCCAGGCAGGCCAGCGATATCTTTGATTAGCTTGGAGGGGCTGCAGGAAGCCTCTGTACCATTGAGAGGAGCGGAGAAGTGAGGCTGCCAGCCGTTTGCCTCTGCTCGAATCTCCCATACGCAGAGGCGATTTTCCACGTCTGTCTACAGCGTATCAGCCTGCTCTGGTTCACTTCAGTCGGTGACATTTTCTCTGCTTAATGAGAGCTCACCACAGAGATTAATGCAACCCAAAACAATATAGGAGGAATAATCCAGTGTGCTCATCTCAGTTTGTGGTGATCTCACTGTTTTTTAATCCTGGTAAGAGGGGAATAAAGGAAGGGGTGCTCAGATCCCTGTCAGATCTCCCTTTGCAAGGAGAGCTGCTTGCTTGTTTCCCTATCGCATTTTCCCATGGCTGTGCCGAGATGTACAGCATCCTCCCGTCCATCCCCTTCCTTCCCACGTCCTTCTCTCTGCACAGGTAGACAGGAGCCTTCCTCTCGGCTCTCCTTGCGCGCTCGCTGTAGCTGTCTGCTGGGCAGGCTCCCCGTCCGGTGCCGCGGGCTCCCTGCGCTCCCCGCCGAGCCCTTGCCGTGCGGCAGCACCCCTGTGTCGCCTCGCCGCGCTCCAGCTCTCCCGGCTTCTCGCTCCGCATCAAAAAGCTACGAGCAGCTTCCTCCGGCAGCACTCGCACCAGGAGCTCGGTGACCCGACAGCTTGCTTCATTTGATCGCATTCGGCTTCGTTGTGCTGGGAATGTGATTAGCGTGCCCTTATTAACTTAGCTGCCCTCTAGCTAATCAGTGTTAATTTCCTTAACAGTATTTCTGAATTAAGATTGGAGTCAGCAGGTTGGCCTTAGAAAATTTTAAAATATTATTCTGCTCCGGGTTATTCTGGTCCCTAGGCAAAATTTCCAAATGAGCCTTCTGAAGCATGCTCACTTACGTATCTCTTTATTCCAATGGCAGAGAGTGGATATAATTCAGATTAAATAATCACAGCATCTCACCCTAAGTCTTTCAGTCATTTTTGATAGCACATTGGTGCAAAATATCAAGCTAGAGGGAATCTTGATACAAGTGTGCGTTTAATTCTTTTAGGCATGCCAATTTAGTTCATTATCATCTCTATTAACATTTTCTTAAATTTCTTCTCTGAAGAGACATGTACTAGCTAAAATGAATCTTTAGCTACTGAAATCAGTTTGCAGATGGTTAGGGCTATAGGTTGAAAAACACATACACATGAGAAGAATCATGTGATTTTTGTAAAATTTACATGCTTTAGAGGGACTTTATTTACCTTTTATTTATAGAGGAGTTTCTCAGAAACCTCTTCCACAAATAATCTTAATTTAGACCACTGCTCTGCATACCAAGTAGGCAAAGCAAATTTTCAAGGCAATCTAAGAATATGGATTTTAGAGTAGAGTTGACCTTTAAATAGAAAGCAACAGTCAACATTAACTAGAGCACAGCTGCCAATCCATTACAATTAAATATAGAAAGCTGTGAAATGCAATGTGAAGGTTATATAATTTAAAATTGCAATCCAGCACTGCAAAAACAATCACTGAAGAGATTTGCTGTGGAAAATCTTGTCAGTTTTCTGGCATATATCATATAATCATTAATAAATAAGTTGCACATTTCCCTAAAAATAACAGTAGTAGTTTATCATGCACAACAGCTCTGTTAATATTGCTGCAAGATTTTGTATCATTGAGGGGCAGGGTTTCAAAGATGCAAATGGCTACTACTGCAAAACCTTTGACTGAGAATACTGTACTAATACTGGCACTAATACTGTACTGATGTTTTAGTTGTATGTTAGTAATCCTCTTTTACTAATAAGTAAGTTAGTGTAATTAATAATGAGGAGCCTTTTTCATTGCAAAAAGCCAAAGGTGAGGAATCTGGATATCTACAGATATTGTGGATATAATTTGGAGCAGGCAAGCTGCAATCACCTATTCAATTCAGCAGGTTATATTAACCCAGTTACTCTTCTTTCATGCCCACGTGTTGTTAATGACATTTGGTGCAGGCCTGAATACTAAATACTCCAAGTGAAATGGGAATCTCTCTGCAGAATCACGAGGCACCTTTTGCTTAAGTAGCACTAGCTTACTGGCCGCTTGCATTTCCTTTTTAATGTCTTTAGTCAATATGAACCTACCTACGACATACCTGTCTTTCAGTGCCCTAACATCATATGATGAAATTTTCTTTGCTCAAGTTTGCAAAGGCAACGTCCTTCGCAGAGGGGGAGCGCCCAGCAGCCTGCACTTTCTGCTGCGAGCTATTTGGTGTGTTTTTCAGGGCTCTTTTTCTTGATCTTTTTCTTTTCTTGAAATTTCTCCAGTATTTTGAAAGCTTAAACTGCCTTGAAGGGATCTTGCTTACGGTAAAAACAAATTCCCTGCAATGGAGAGAAAATAAATAAAGCAAACACTTTCAGTAATAAAATGACTAAGGCGAGAAAGGGGACGAGAGAAACAACTACAACTTTTATAATGAGAACTAACAATAGTAAAATAAAAATATTTTTGAATTCATCAATCCCTGTCCTACAAATATGTATGTAACTTCAGTGTTTAAAAAAAAAAAGTAGTAGTGGTTTCGTGCATAGACTATAAGGATCTGGTTAAAATGCTGCTCATGTTTGTGCTATTTCTGAATGACTATAAAATACAATATCAATTAAACCCTCATTTTTTATTTTATTTTTTGCGGAAGAGAAGCAAGTACTAAAAACTTTCAGGAATGCTATCGGTGTAAAAGCTACTGCAGCTGGAGACAGACCGCCTTAACCTTGCCTGTATCCCTGCTGCATCTGGGAGCACGACCGCGGGTGTCTGACCCCGACGGTCCCCACCGCCAGTCAGTCACCCGGGGGCGTACGGGTTACAATCGCCATAATAAAAACATGAACTTTTCTGAAACAGGGCACTTTATTTTTTAATTTTCAACATGGAGAAAAAGGCTAGATAACAAATGTATCGCATGTAGATTAGAACTGGCAGCTGAAAAGAATCAGTGACTATTTTAATCTTCGAAGCAGCATGATGAATCTTAACAGTTGAAACCTTGGCAATATGTTTTACCCTAATAGTTATCTCTATCTGCCAGTGTAGCTCTTACAGTAAATATTGTACAAAATTTTGTCAGAATCTTAAAAATGTATTTCCTGTAATATAATATCAACTCCTTGAATGCTTTTCTTCAGGACCCTCTTTCCCATTATTAAGATCTTTTTAGTATTATAAAATGAAAGTAGTATTGAGAATTTGAAACAAGTCTCCAGATTTGCTCTCTTTGTATTAGGAAGTGGTGACATGATGTCCAAATACGATTTTCTAATACCACCACTTGAAAAGAGTGAAAATAAGGTCTTACTAAAAATAAAGCGAAGTGTAGATGGCATGTTGTAACAATAATCTGAACTAATTGAGGATAAAGATACCGTAATAGGAACAATTTGATCAGGATAGATTTCAGCTGTCTGTCTGACATCAGCACAGAAGAATTTGGATGTAAAAGCGCCCAGGATATACTTGTTAGAGGCTGCTTTTGGGAATCGTAGAAACCTTGACACGGAGCCTTAATAGTAAGAAAGACCAAAAAGCCAGGAACACTTCCCAGAAAAAAACCCTTTGAAGCAAATATCTTTTGAAAGCTTTTCAGAGGAGAATGAAGAAATGTGCAGAATATAGTTTCAGCTCTGATACAGCTGGTTCAAAAATATATATGTAAGAACTGAATTCTTAAAAATGTGTGTTAAAAAAAATAAGATGACCCAGTTACTAACCGTAGGTAAGTCTGAGCTTGGTATCCAGGTGTGGTTAAAAATGAAAAAAAAAAAAATCAATGCAAATGAAACAAAGCCTGAAAGTACGTTGGTCTTCCCTCTTTCTAGAATAAGGAGTGATTTTTATTGTCTGAGGTGCTGTCTCTTCCAGTGAGTACAGATAAATCTAACGACTAACATCTCACATAATGGATATCAGTTACTGTGTTTATCTCATTCATTAAGTGGGCCTTAATGCGAATTAATCTTGAGAAATACCAGTGCTGTTCCCATAATTATTTCTTATGTTCTGTGCTCCGCAGTTCAGAGCAAAGGTGATTAATCCATCACCGGCTTGTGGCTGGCCCACGAGCAGGTGCATGCGCAAAAGATGCTTCGAGGAGTTTATCTTCATTCCCCCGAATGATGTTACCACGCAGAGAGTTGGCCTCGTCTCCCGTGAGCTTCAGTGCTTCACGCTGGTGCCTCAAAGAGGCAGACGGAGGGGAACAGGGGGAGAAGAGGCACCGCAAAGGTCCAGCTGCCAGAGAGCACCGCTGCTGCACCGTGCCAAAAAGCACATGCCGCAGTGTCCCTGTGGAGCAGACCCTTTCTCCGCTGCAGCAGGTCACTGCTTTCTGGGCCCAGTCTTTGCTTGGGAGCATGTTGGAGGGCAAAATAGTATGGAAAGCTAGAAATTACATAACAGGCAAATAAACTGCTATATCATTATTCTAACCCAAACTTTTATTCCTGAAGATTTTTTCATTTAGCTGTGAAATTCTTGAATCTTAGGGTAAGAAGAAAATACTACAATCATGTAGTGATACAAGCTAAACTTCTAGAAAGAAATTCTATCAATCAGCTTGGATAGCATTTTAGGCACAGGATCTGATGGATAAAACTGATTGTTTCAATTCATGTTTCACTGATGATCTTATTGCTGCTGTCTTATTGCACGTAGAGTTGCTCTGCCTTGAACTTCCATTTTTCAATTTTCTCTGCTGAAAATTAAGGTAGTATCTTCACATTTTATAGCATTTCTGGCATAGATATCAAAAACGTTAAAGAGAATATTGAGGGAGTCTTTTCTGTAGATGATGCATTTAGTGCATATTGTTAAGGGCGACCGTAGTGCGTTTTTTGTCTTGTCTATTGAATGAGGTCTCTTGTGTTTTTTGAATTTTGGGAAAGGGATCTCTTGATGTTGTGAAATAGTGGCTGAATGGGAATTTGGGAGTCCGTTCTAAGCCCCCTGTTACTGGTTTCTTTTCATCAACTGTTCAAGACCATGGGCAGAAGGGGTAATAACAGGGCAAGAGAAAGAATTGGGTGCCGCTTTCTGCAGTATCTGACTGTTCCATAATAATATCCTTAGCTTCTTTTACTGAAAACTACACTATGACCTACCACTACTATAGTAATACTAAGCACTTCTCTCCTTTAGCACTGTAAAGGAGGCTGAATTGGGTCGCAGACTGTGTGGAAGAGATGATGAGCTCCGTTCAGTTCCAGCTCATAGCACCAGCCAAGTCCTTGCGGTACCAGTGAAATGGGCTGTATGAGCTCCGAAGTCGGATTACGCCTTCCCACTGCCAATTTGTCCAGAATCCAGTGTCCCTGTGGGAGAAAGGCAAGCTATTAATTGAGCTATAGCAAGGATACCTGGCAGGGCCTTATCCTGAGCTCCCTTGTAATCCTTGCCGTAATTCATAAAAATAAAGTATTTTAAAGAGAAGCAGTAGCTATTTCGTGAAATAAAGGATAATGGTGCTGCCATATGGAAAACCTTTAACTGACTGAACAATGCTGAATGGAGTATCCCAGTTAATGACAAAAAGACAATTCCAAAAAATGAGTAAATTTTAAAAAATAAAATGAGGAAACCTGGAACTACAAAGAACTTGTTTTTCTTCCTAGTACACTGTTACTATGCATGATTCCTGAAGCGCATAATCCATGTCTTTTGTAAGATAAGTCTGCTTTCTGAAATGTTAGGTGATTGAAAAATGGAAATATGTTACTTGTTTAATCAGATAGGGCTATGCTCTTCTTGCATACAGCCTTCTTCATATTCATCTTGATCAATCCTTTGGGACACTTGAATTTATTATCACTCAAGTATATTCCCTGTTTTCGTTGGAGTCTCTTTCTTTCATCTGAATATATTTGTAATTTTTAGAATTTATTTTTCCCCAAACCTTTTTCTAAAGAAATAACTTAGAGACATATACATTTGTGTAACGATTAAAAACAAATTAACAGTGGATATGAAAAATGTCCTATTTCTTTTCACAACTACATTTTTGCTTATCCAGATTTGATAAAATGATGATTTAACTCTCAGATCTGTGTTTACAGCACTACATGGTTGGGCATCTCTCTGTCTGATTATATTCAAGTGCATTATGTTTGGCCAAGCAATGACTGCAAGTACTCTGTAAAAGAGCATTTATTATACTCCGGAAAATTGGGTTCTTGCATTTTTGAAAGTTCAAGTGTTCTCTTGATGTAGTGGATAACATCCTCTTCTGCAAATGGGTGCATATCTACATCTTTGAGTTAGATGTACATTTTGTCTTTCTGGATCTATGTACCTGCAATAACAACAACGTAAGTTTGAGGTGTACATACGTGTGTGTATATATGAGCATTGTGCATAGAAATACAGCCAGGCTGGACATTTCAGTACAATGTGCGTGCACTAATACTAGAGTTGATTGGGAAACAACCAAATATCCTATGAAAATCACACTGTATAAAAATGTGTTCTGAATTGTGGCAAAAATTGGAAATCTGAAAACCGTAAAGCTATTTTGTAAATATTTCTATTTTGACACAGCCAGACTAAGTAGCAAAATGAACCAATTTAAGAAGGAGGAAACGTTACTCTCTATGCAATTAAAATATGAAATATAGTTAGGAAATGAAATATTTCAATTCTACTTAAAAATAGTCAAAAGCACTTCCATGAAACATTTTGCTGCAGTTAACATGTTTCTTCTGCCGTTGATAGATAGTGTGTGCATTCACGCGATGTTCTTAGGACCTGCCATCTGAGCTGGGAGATTATTTTCTTTCTCAGTATGTGTAGGTGCAAACTTGTGCGTCACTGTGTCATGATGGGCTGTGAACGGGTGGAGTGGAGTGTCCCAGTGCCGTCTGGTATCCTCTCCTGCCCCGTATGGATCGAGCCGTCTATGATAGCTGGCAATTTTGCAGTTTCTGCTGCAGTCTGCAGACTCCAAGTGTGTAGGAAGTGCTTCCAAGCACCTGCTCTAAGGTGCGAGCACCTTCTTGAAAGACCCTCAGCTGTAGCTGCTGCAGGAGGGAATGCCTACTTTTTGTTCCACATCTGGTAAGAAGGCCATTGAAGGAGAACAGTCTTCAGTCTCTGGATGTTGTGTTTTCATTCTTCGTGTCTGAGAGTAGCCAGCAAAAACCGCACTTCAGTGCAGGCTGCTCTCAAGGGTTCGTTGAATTCTGACATCAAGTGACTAGATCCTGACGTAAAGCCGCGTCACTGAAAATTTCAAAGCCAGATTTAGATCACGCTATTACAACTTACTACATACATATGTATCTCATGATTTATTTTTAAGATGCTGCATTAAAGCTGAACGATTCTGCATGTTTCTGCTAGGTTGGACTTGTGAGCTTTGCAGCCTATTTTTATTCTTTTACGATGCCGGAGAGTTCTTCCTTAGTCTGTGTAATTTGTAAATGTATATTTACATGAATGCTCTTGAGTAAGCCAAACCAAGCCAGCTGGTACACGCAGATTACTGTTTCTGCTCAGGGAGGTACCATCACAGGGGCTTTATGCATTAGGGGCTATTGGTAGTACATAGCATTGCAGTTAACTCTTATTAAGAGGAGGATATAAATAATAGTGGACACATGTAAGAAAGAATCATTAGATTCTAAAGTGTTGTCACTGGTGAGCTTTGTGAGATGACATAATCAGCACTACTTAATGAAAATTGAAAGTAATAAGATTTCTGACATGATTTTAAGCCTAAAATTATCTAATATCCCTGAATGTTTTATAATCAAAGCAAATTTCTTAGAGATTTTAAAATAAGTACCAATTTAATATAACTGAAAATTAAAATGTCTTCTTTCAGAATACCTGAAAAACTAGATTTGCATTTAAAGCCAAATAGAAAAGATGAAAAGGGTAGGTTTGCCTCGTTGGATATCTCACTGGAAATCATGAGTTAAGGAGTTTAACTCAGATACGAGTTTTGCTTTCTGCTTAAGGGAAACTGTGGAAGAATAAGATTAGGAACAGAGGGCAGAGGGGAAAAAAATATAAATGAATTAAAAGAAGAAGAAAAAAAGTTGAGAACAGATATAGAGGAAGGACTGTAGAGGACAAGCATTATTGGTAGGGCACTCACTTATATCAGCTCAGGTTTAGTAGGGGTTTAGTTGGTAACTGTAGAGCCCCAAAGAGGTTCTTTTCTGTCGGCTGTAAACAGCTTCCGTCGTAAGTCACCCTCCCTGGGAATTAGAAGAAAAAACCTGCTATGAGTTTGCTCGAGTATGACCTGCCTGATTAAAAAGAAAGCAAACAAGTTAAACCCCACCGTGTCTTTCTAAAAATTACACTGGATCAACAAAATTATCCTCCGGGAGCTCCATCAGCGGCGTGCTGCCTGCAGCGGAGCTGAATGCAGCCTGTCAAAGGAGAAGCGGCAAGGTAGAGATGATGCGGAGGGAGCGAGCGTACAAAATGGGTCTGCGACTAAATGCAGAGTCCGCAAGCCCAAACTCCATCAAACTTTGAGGTTAAAGGATATCAATTTTCTTCCTGTTTTGGTATAGCAGTACTTGAGCAAATTACAGTTTTAGGTGTCGTTGCAATGCAGTGTGCAATTTTATGTAATAAAAACTACAGATGTGAAGAATCCTTTTCTACTAAAAGTTGACACTGTGAATCATGTTGTATTACTCCCTGGGATTTTACTGTATCTGAGTGGGAATACAGAAGCAAAGGACGATAACTTCTAGAGTAAGGTGCTAATAACCATGAAGAAAAGATATCATCAGTAATGTTTGAAGAAAAGTAACTGCTGGTAGGTAAAAACAACTAGTTATGTAGTGAACAGCTAGTTATTGAATGTATATGGTTCTGCCCCCTCCCATGTGAAGCAGTATTGAAATTCTGGGATCCAAATCTGCCTGGACGCTGTGATCAAGTGTAATTCTTAATATCATAAGATTATTTTTCTACTTCTGTTTTTTTAATGGGATATAAAAGGAAGCTTGAGGATAGTGGATTCTTTTCTACTAGAAATTAAAGTTTGGATGGTGATTGTCCAGATTTGGTCAAAAAAAAAAAAATTTTACTTGTAGTCACTTGCAGGGTTTCACAGAGGCATTTCTGTGTAATTACCCCAGATATATCTCCAAGCTTTCCCAGCCAGTCTGGGAATGTGAGCATCACAGGACACACAAAATGTAGTATTTTCTGCCAGAAAACAGCGTGCTTGGATTTTGAAGTCCTGTACCAAATGGCTCACAAAGTAAATAGATGGTGGAAAGCTCACCAAGAGATTTCAGAAGTAGTGTCATTTTGAAATTACTGTAAATACTGGAGTGTAGTGTTTACATCCTGTCACACAGAAAGCTGTTTTAAAGAAAGGGTTTCTTAGTTTATAGCAAAAACAGCTCAATTAAAAATGATCTTCTCATAAAAAAACAAAACAGAACTCTGTATTCTCAAAAATGACTGTCATCTGCCTCAAATTCTTTCCAGATTTCTTTTTCTGTCCTATGTCTGATTTGTGTTTATTTGACAGAATGCTGAATTACATCCTTGCTTTGTCAGATCTCTTCCTTTTTGTTAACGCTGAACCTAGCAACATAAAACACAGAAGAAACTTCCTGCACTTGCACTTGGCTTCAGTGAGTTTTGAGAAAGAATAGACTGGTTGTAATCATACTGACTTTCGTTACTGTAAAAGAAGTCAATACCTAAACTGCACTTTATTTTCTTAGTTAAATCCTCAGCCTAAACCTTCCTTGAGCTAGAGGCAGTCCCGAGATGCGTGCCTTTAGCATGCGCTCGCTCTCCTTCTGTTTCTGTGTCTTCCCTAGAATCAAGTGAAGAGAAGGACAAAGGTTGAACAATATGTTTCAATATTAACATTTCTGTAGAAATATGGTAAATACATGCAAGATGGCCAAGTGTGGCTTGGGTGGTAGCAACCACTGGGAGATGGCTCTGGTTCCCTGATTACTGACCAGATGCTTTTGTCTGGAAGCAGCAGCAGCCCTGGCTAGAAGGAGTAGCCAAGTTTACACCAGCGGATGATTTGGCATGGCTTGCTTAGCTGAGCACCGCTTGGTTATTTCTCCTTTTCTTTCCTTGCTTTCCTCTAATTTTAGACGAGAGCTGCTTTTATGGTTGCAGAGGTCTCTCCACATTTGTGGATGACCAGTTTTGATGTGCAGCCAGCTTGAGCTTGCTTTTTTGCCGTGCTGAGTGCTCTCCTCAGCCGCAATTTCAGAGTTGTGCAAATAAGCTACAGTGAAGTGTTTAATTAAAGTTAGCCTCTTGTCCTGATCACCGTCTACTGCCTTCCCACATACAATTGGCAAATACATTTTGGAATTTTTACTTTGGGCAGGATGAATATTTGGAGGTTATTTGGCTTTGATTGATCATAGATTGGATGTTTGTTATCTTTATTAGGTGAACATCTGCAAATAGTAATTGAATGTCAAAGGAGAAATAAAGGGCACTGAATTGAATCAATGAAGGCAATGTAGGGAATAGGCCGGGACACTTGCTGCACTGAGGTGTTGATACTTCCAGAATTACATTCTTGCTCTTCGGAGAAAGCGTATTCCTCAATTCTGAGGAATATGTAGGCCTAAATAAAGCATATAGAGAGCATTTAATTTTTTTTTTTTTTTTTGCTAAAAAAGTGCATATATTTCCTTCAAACTTTGAAAGAAACTGCCTGAACTGTAAGCTTTCTGAGCTGTGACATTAATAATACTAGGTAACACTAAGAAAAGATGACAGTGATTTTTCACCACAACCATTTTGTATACTTGTGTGGGGTTTTTTTCTGCCTAAGTTTACACCCTTCAGATAAGATTTTTAGAGATGGCTCAACACTGACCTTAATGTATTGTCTTAAGGAACAAAAGTAAAACTATTTGCTTGCATGTGATGCGTTTCCACCCTTGGATTCCCAGTGTTGATAGCTAGAGCAGATGCTGGTGACGGCTGCCTTCTCCTCTGCGCTGACTCCATCTGGATTTTGGTGGGTGTTGCAAACATCTATGGCTAGTTGTGCTGGGTTTGAGTTTCGTTTTCTAGGGTTTTTCTCCTCAACTTCTTTGCTCTCTTGTGTGCCTCTGGCAAATAGGCTGCAATCTGCCCCTTAGCTTGTTTATTGGAGGCAGGTGTATAATGCATGATCCTATGACTAAATTCCTTTCTCATACAAATTGGCTAAATTATAAATATGGATTGTCAACCATATTTACCTTATTATTTTTGACCTATTTAACTTATCCTCTGTGTGTGTGTGTATTTAATTGCCACACTATTTGCCAAGAAAGGAAAGCTTTAAAATTGTACTCAACATCTTCAGGACTCAAAGGGCCACGTACTTCATATAATTATTCACATTTTTCCATTCAAAAAACTGGCTTTCTCTAAAACAAATAAAAATTATCATGACCGGATGAAGCATGCTGTTTTAATTCTCTTTGAGAGCTATTTAGATGAGACTGAATAAATACCTTTGACTGTCTTGGTGGCATTTTCAGAGTGATTGACTTTGCTGGTTTGATGTGATTTTATCCTAGTTTTTAAGACAGAACGAAGGTAGAACTTTAACAACTCATTGAGCATCATCTTGGGACCTAGAAGCTAAATAATAAGCCTAACATAACATAATTACTTTTTTTAAAAAAGATTAGTTTTCTTACCTGCCCTTACTTCATTTCATGCATGGGGGAATACTGCTGAACTCCATATTGCACACCACAGTTTGCTCTTCAATAATCATATCTTTCCAACAGCACAGCATGAAACAATTCAAAGAGTAAGTACCCAATTCAAATGAACAGAACGACTCATTGTTTAATCGTTTTCCAGTTTTAGGGTAAGAGGATTTTACCCTTGCATATCTAAACCAAGTATACAAGTGGTTTTTGGCACCTGATAAAAGGATGGGTTCTCTTTTGTTTTTAAATAGCATTATCCTACCAAATGAAAGTGCTTTGTCCAATATGGGTAGCTGGGGGTGGGATATTTTGCTTTTTAAAATCTAGAATATGCAAAATGAGGATTATGTCATGCTGTGAGCATCTCTAAAATGGAAAGCAACAATAGAAAATCCAAACTTTTCTTTTTGGAGTTGTTATTTAAGAATGTTGTAGCTAAAATAGGGCTTTACACAACTTAATCTGAGAGGATTATTGAGAGGGTACTACTCTTGGGATACAAAAGGATTCTTTAACATTATTTTAAAGGCTTTTAAAAATTATTTTCATGCTAGAACAAAGGGGTCCAATTAATTGCACCCCAGTATATTAAATATAGTTAAACCATAACTGGCAATTCTGAACCAGCAATGCTATATAGTATTTGATGAGATAATGCCATTAAGTAGTGCAAAACTTCTTTATTACAAATTTTACTAAAGTCTTCAAGCACTGAAGAAAGGAAGGGTCATATTTAATGTCATACTTAAAACTGTTGTTATAAATGTAATCTTTACCTGTTAGTTTCTGGACAGTACTGCCAAAAAGTTATGACCTTATCCTAAACTTTTACATTTAATTATTGACTTAGTTTAGGAGAGGAGGGCTACTGTGTAGTTTTACTTGAGAGTATTTTACTCCTGTTCTTTGTAATTTTAACTAAAATTTAGATCTGAGAGTAGCTGGGCAAACCTCCAGCTAATCCATGTCTGCCGGGCTCTCCGATGTGATGTTACCGGGATGTGATAACTTATTTCAGTGGATATGTGCAGTCTTTTTTACCCATGCTCCCCAAAAGGGTAAAATTAAGGATCAATGAACTGTGATAAAACAAGTCCTTGGAAGTTTTAGTGAGATACAAATGTGCAATTACCCCTAAAGTTAGGACGGTGACAAGGGCCTTAGGTCAGCCTTATTTTCAGGCAAGTGTAAAAGAAAGACCTGGGATAGATCATGCTGTGACAATTCCGTCATGTGGAAGATGTGTAGTGGAAGCACATGTAACTCACTGTCATAGTATACCCAGCTGCTTTTTCATTATATAACTATTTCTTACATGCAGTCTCAATATACCCCAGTATTTAATAGCTTTGGCATAGGGGCCTCTTTTTCAGGATACAGAGCAAAGAACATGGTCTTGCAGAGTATTTGGGGCAGCAGTGAGTAAAGTTGTGATCTGCACGTGATTAAAAAACGAGCCGTGCTTTCGTAGAGCTTTGCATTCAGCCTGCTCCTGCTGAGCTCCTGGTTGACCGGGAAAGACCAGTGAACAGCTCTCAAAGATGCCATTTGCCCTAAATGCAGTAACAACTGTGCAAACATACCTTATTTTCTTGGTTTTAGAGCAGTGGATGGCACCCTGGAGGAACAGCTGGCAGAAATGATGTGAGGAGAGGCACCTGAATGTAGATGGGCAGGCAGCTCATTTTCACACAGGCGTACTGTGGGAGCATATAGTTTGATACTTCATTATACCATATCTTTGCGTATCGATTTGTGCCTCAGGAAAATGCAATGTAGTTTTCTCTCATGAGTGATGAAAGCTCTGATCTTCAGTTTGCTTGAGGGTAAGTGGGAGAGGCGTTGCATCCAAAGGAATTAGATTAGAAGGCTCCCCAGAAGTCAGACTACATATACCTCTCAAGCCATAGCACTTTTGGGATGCTGAATAGTTGTTACACTTCAGTGTATCTATTGACACTTCTGTACAAAGTAAAATAAAGGTGAGATGTACAAAATGAGGCAAATTTTGTGTGAACTTCAAGGAAGTGCATTGGTTCGCTCCCTTTCCTCGTTTGATATGAGCTGTTGATAACTGGGTTCCTTGTGTGAGATGTCTTCATGTAGGAGCATCAGATTGGCTTCCACTAGTATAAAAAAATCTCCACTTGCTTTTATCATCCTTTTGAAACAAGATGATCACAGAGGAAAAATTTACATTGGATTTCAGCCTGTACTCACCATTTGCATTTTCTTATAAAATAGTTTTCATGTTCTTTAGATATTGAAACCCCACCTGTTTCAAAAGAAACTGTATAAAGATCAAGATATTCTGTTCCTGCGCTTAAATATTTGGTGTTAAATCTGATGTTTGCTTGTTACAGAAGTGTTTTATTACTTTGGCTGACCTTTCTAAATACTCGGTTTATGCGAAGCTGCTGACATACTGTAGACTTAGAAACTTGTTAAATTTGAAATTTAAGAGAATAGATTTAGGAATACAGGGACCCCAGCGCCTACATCTTGTATGAATTTCACTTAAATGTTGAGGCACAAAATCAGGCAAAATATTCAGATGTAGTTGTCAAAAGTTAAGTACTTTCCTAAAATACCTGTGTAGGAATCTAGTGAAATTTCACGCATCCTACAACTCCAGAACAATTGTTAGATTTTGAACAGTTTGTGTGGAGGTCTAAAATGAGTAAATTGCCTTTGTCAATCAGTCCACACTTAAGTTACCTTAACTGAACTCACTGAAGAGGAGAATCTTTTCTGTCTTGTACTATTCCTCTTTAATTTTTACACTCGTGTAATATTCTTTTGTCTTCTTCTGCTTGTCTTTTATATGAACACTGTGTAAGGATTTAGAGGTTCCAGAATTTCCTGGGTGATTTTCTGATAGCTTCATAACATTCTAAAATAATAGTGTACAAGACTGATTATCATCATACTTGGTCTTCGCCCAGAGTTTGTTGTCATAAGTATATGAGAAAAATACCCTCAGTCACTCTTAAATTATGAAAGAAAAACCCTTTAAAAACTCTTGAAGTATTTTTCCATCTCTGCCACTGCTTGACATTTAATCATTATTTAGCCCTTTATCACATCATCTTGCAGTGTTGTAAGTAAAGAGCTAAAGATCTGCATATTCTAGACACTTTGGATGTAGTTGGAAGTGATCTAAATAATTTTTTAAAAGTATTGATAGAAACATTTAAGCATCAAAGTGGTGTAATCAGTCGTCATTGTGGCGATCTGAGCGTAATGCTTGGATGACTGATGGATGATAAAATACTTCAGCTATTACGCTGGGTTGCTCACAAAGCATATGGGATCACCTAATAAAACAGTATGTTGATAGAGGATGTATATCTAGATATTGCTGTAAGTGACCAGGATAATCATTCATGCTTTTCTGAAATGCTTTGCAAGGCTGTGGTTTCATTTAAGAAAATTCATAGAGGTGAACAAATATCCCTTACGTGGTTTTAAACGTGCTCCGATAGTTAATGAGGGAAAATTCTCATCCATCCTAGTCTGATGCTGACTTCAGTGGGTGCAGAGCGCAGAATCAGCAGCTCCCGGTGGTTTTGTTTAAATTCGCTCACCCGCTCAAGCAGAATTACTACAGCTTTATTATACCATTGGTAAACAGCATAGGGGTTTTTATCACAGCATAGGAATTGTGATTTAAAACTGCGATAATAGAAATGTATTGGTCAGATCTCTCTCACAAGCTCTTTGGCATGGCGAGGAGATGGAGGTGAGGGTATGGTGAATTCTGACCAGTTTTGGTAGTTCCCCGGATAATGCCATCCCTGTGGACCCTAGCTGTTGAATGGTTATAGGCACAGCCTGAACTTTGTTTTCTCTTTGCAGGCAGAGCTTGTCGATGTGCAGTACGGGACCGTAGAAGACTTGGTCCGGATTCAAGCCATTACAGATGTGACCAAAAAAATAGCACTTTTGAAGCTAGGACAATCACCTTTGCTTTATAAGGTTAGTTATGTGCTTGCTGTACTTCAACTGATTGATTGATTTGGTGTTCAGTTTCTAAATATCAAAACAAGGCCTTTCCCAGTCTATCACGTAAGTCAAGATTTATTGTCATTCAGATTCTTAATACAACCTGATTGGATCTAGGGTGGCTATTATGTCTTACTGCTATTGATTTTGCTGCATATGTTACAGTGCACGAGTACTCTGGCATCTTTTCCCTGAGTGTACTATAAGCCTTTTGGCAAATAAAGAAATCCCTAAAAGAAGTAACAGAGCCCGAGGGGGGGAGGAGTGAAAACAAAAAAACCCCCTGAGATTAGGAATAGCTGGATCCTTGTCTGCTAAAAATGTACGTGCAATACTGCACTAAAATCTTTTATTTCAACATCATTGTATCTATTACTTGGCCCACTGGCTGTAGTTTAAGCATGCCCTGAGATGAAGCTGAGCACCACATGTGCTTACCTGACTGTAAGCTTTTGGGGGACTTTCCAACCTAAAGTTGAGCGCTTTCAGCCTTGCTACAGATGTGCTGCTGCAAGCACGTTCTGAGGCTGTAACTAATAGCACATGCTGCAGGAGGAATAACTGTATCGTTTATGCAGTTGTTTAATAAATGACATTTTAACCTGATTTCGTCATTATATAATACAGTCTTGCTCTATGGCAATGGTGTTATTGCCGTCTTAGTTCTTTCTGCCGCTCTGCCCGGCTCTGAGGGAGGAAAGGCACTGAGCTGGAAGACAACATGAACTTTTGTGGTGTTTTCTGATGTAATTGTGTAAGCACACTATCTCGAGAGATATAGATATGTATATAAACACTCCACCATTATTGGTCAGTCACTCTGGTTAAAGCACAGAATGGGATGTCTTGGCCTATGATAGGGTTACTGCCGGTTCAGAATGAGCATGCTGTTTTTTCTTCCGTTCTCTTCTTCCTTTTCTTTGGTTGCAGTTATATGGGGAGGGCTGTGCGTGGCTGTGTCCATGCTCCTGTGCCTTCAGCATTGGCAGAGAGCGCAGAGATTGGGCTGCTTGTGCATTAAACATGACAGACTCCACATATAAAACCCATTTACACTCTTTATGTCAAACAACTGCCTTCTCTTGCAAGTATGTCATAAATAAAAATGCTGTTGTGCCTTCAGAAAATACACTAGCCCAGTAAATAATGAAAACATTTTGTGCCCAATTCAGAGAAGCGTACTTTTCATAAAAGTCCAGTAGCTCCCAATTTTATCATTAACAGAATTTGGAGCTGCTCTCTTGGCCACAGAAAGCACAGTCGAGCCCAGAACACCGGTTCAGAAAATAACCACTTAATATATTTTCCTAAAAAGAATAATAGTTGCCTCAGTAAAAATGCCCTTTTCAACTCAGTAACTTCAGCTATTTATCAAAATTATTTGGATGCAATCTAATGATGTTCATGAAAGGTCAGTTACTGTTGCTGGAGTTTGGCTGTTGTGCATCATCTCTGCCAGTAAGATCATACACGACGTTTCACTGCTGCCTGGCAAAAATAATGAAATAGCAGTTGGGGCTCATAAAATACTAATTTGATAAAGATACAAAGTTTGCTGTAATATCATTGTGTACAGCGTCTGTAAGACTGACTTTTTACCAATTTAATCTCTGTTCCTCTAAGGAGATTTTAGGAGCTTTTACTTTGGATTGGCTCTAGGCTGGTCCCAAGCGATAAATGCTTATCAGTGGTTGAAGTGTATTAGCTGCCCTCCTGGTGCTCGTCTTCTGCTCTAGTTTTATTCAGACAGAATCCACTTTGCATGTTCAGAGACTGTTATGCAATATGAACCAAAGGCTGGTAAGTGGGTTGATCAGGAGATTCACTTCAAAAGCTGTGAACTCCTGATCTGAACTGAGGTGGCAATGCACCCGCACATACTTGGCTTCACTCTGAGAAAGCTCACTGAAGTCTTTAGGGGGGAACCAACCAATCCTCCAAAGCAACGTTTTGATCTCTGCTTACTTGCTAAAGATAGGAAGTTCACTTTATTTCTTATTTCTTCTTTTTGAGGTCGTAAACTATCCTTTTTGGAATATAAATTGCAAATAGTGTCTCTCTGGCTGGGAAATAATTGTAATCTTTTAAAAGTATCAGAAAATATGTGCTAAGTTGTCAGAAATAGATTCTCCTTTCACAAGGAATATTTGTAAGTGAAAGCATATGGAATATTTGTAAGTGAAAGATGAAGATAACTTTAAACAGGAAGTCCTACTGGTTTAAATAGGCTCAATATCTCACTGCTGAATCTACTTTGTGTGTATTTTTTTCTAATGTTTATGTTTCTATACTAACAGAGTCTCAAATTTCTGTTTCAGCAGACACTTCCCTCTATTTGCCTATTTTTTCCTTATCTCTGACTTCCACGTGTTTGGGTTTACATCACATGGAAACAGAAAGCTAGTTCCTAACAGAGCTGTCACTGTATTTTTTTCATTGCTTTTCTCCCTAAACTCCACATTTAACTTGCATTTTTCACATTTTAATGTTCTTCAATTTCTCATTATTTTTACTTTATACGTCCCACTCAGGATTAGGGTCTTACTTTTATAGGTCATGTACCAAGATGTATTAAGAAGTTTCATCTTCGTACCACAGAGTTTCTCACCATGTCTTTAATTTTCATTTTCCCCTGCATGTGTATACTTTCCACTTCTCTCTCTTTTACTGCCAGCTAGTCTGTTTTTCATTTATTCTTCCTACTTTCCCCTTTTGTGTTTTTATTTTCTTCTTTTTTTTTTTTTTTTTTAATCTCCTCTCTTCTTTCTCTCCATATTGAGTCCATTGGAAAAAGACTCAAAGAAATAATAAGCTGCTGCTGGCAGAAAACTCACCCTGAAAACCAAAGAACATGTCTTGAGTCCTTACGTCACATTAAGTAAAAAGAAGTATATTCAGATAGAAGGCAGTTTGTACAAGATGATAGTTTAAAGAAATATGCCAAAATGATAGAAATTGGTATATTTGGAAAAAAATTGAATAACTGGCAATATTTTTTGCTATGGAGGTTTAGTTTGCTCTTTTATGGAGATTTGGTAAGTTATAAAACTTGGGAGAGGGTCAGACTTGAAGCTGATTTGGAGCTTTTACGTTAAGACACTCAGCTTGGGCCTGCCTCTCGTATCTTCACGTGTGCTTGCTGAAAACAGCAGATGAGAGGGAGCTTTGAGTATAGAGATATGGAATTTGGAGTATACAGAAAAGCTGGAAGTTTATGTACTGTTAGAATATGCAGTTGAATCCTTAACATGAGGAATTTCTCTTGAATTTGGTACGGTTACCTTCAAAAATAAATGCTGCTTTGGGCAAACAAGATTTGTAGAAATCCAACCTTAAGTTATTTCTGTAATTAATTTTAGAGACCATGTTGGAAGGCCTCAGTGCCAAGGAAAGTTTGAGAAACCACTGCTCTAGAACAGGTGTAGATCTGACACCTGCAGTTAGGCAGCTTCTGCCTTTGCAAGGTTGACTTAAGGCTGGATACTTTTTAATATTCTTTAATAGTGATGTGGACATGTATTAATACTTCGAATATGAACGTCAGATATTATTGGGTTTCTTGTACTTTGCATGGAAACAGATCAGGGCAAGAGACGTGGCGCTTACGGCAGTGGGCACATTCACTAGAGCCTAGGCAAAGCCACCCAGATGCATCCTGATCCCTTAAGCTGGACCTTTTCAAATAAAGAATAGGTTAATACAGCTGTATGATCAATTATACATATAAAAAGGAAGAGCATGGACTCTACTTTTATAGCGGGGCAAAGAATCCAAAGAGAGCACAGACTCTGAAAAAAACAGGTAGAGCTCACGCTTTTGTGATAAGGAGGATATATAAGGGGTATATATTCAAAGATCTATTAATAACAGAGTAGAGAGGAGGGTTTAGCAAGTGGTTTTATCTTTGATATGGCACTGATAAGATCAGTAAGGGAATAAAATTCTGCAGTCTGTTTTAAAATGAATATTAGAAGTGGGAGAAAAGTCCTTGCATAAGTTGGATCCATAAATGTGGGGAAGGATGATGAAATTTATTACTAGTGATCAAGCAAATCACTTTTGTGATGTGCAATATCTCCTTGAGAAAAGAGCAGCTTGAGTTGTCTGCTCTGTTTATAGACAGAAACATCTTCTTCCAGTACTATAAAACGTGTGGTGACAAACAGATTAATTAAAATACCTTATTAGCACACAGCTATGCTGCCCTAAAGCTCATCCGAGCTCATGACTGTGAGCACATAAAAAAAAAAGCAAGAGGATTTTTAATTTTTTTTTTTAAGGGAGAATTGCACAGTCATTTCAATATGCAAAAAGTTTTTCCAGCCTCCGGGAATACCACAACCAGATTCATTTTTTGAAGAATATTGTGAGTCTTGATCGTGATTTAATCTTTTGGGCTTGAGATTCAAGAAAAAGCCATAATTTCTGTCCTAAATTAACTTTTAATAGAGTAACAAGAGCCCTGAAGCCCAAACCACTTCATCTTTAAAATGTTCACATATTAACATTTTTTTCACATCCATTAAATGAAGATGTTGTTTTAATGTGTAAATATCTGTATTTATTTTAATAATTTAGTGCCTTCATAAATATTCATAAAATTGCTTTTTATCTGTCATAAAGTTTAGTAAATGTGGATGCTTGTATGTTTATGCAGAGATTATTGGCAGGCACTTATGGATGAGAATTTACTAAATGACAAATACTAAAGAGTCTTAAAATAAAGGCAATTTGCAAAAGGCTTCTGTTTAATAACTGTTTTAGTTTTAAATATATTTACTTTGGAAAAAGTCATTATACTTTTCTACTGTCTACATTGTTTATTTCATTTTTATTTTTTTACTTCGGATTTTTCCCTCTGGTACTTTTTATGGCTAGCACATAACTGTGAAGATTACATTTTAAATCTCTGTTTAACTAGGACCAACTTTTTCTCTCTTCTTTCTCCCCGTATATACAGATACACACACGTATGTATGTACGTATGTATAAATTATATTGAATGAAAAGTATTTTAGGGATTGTTAATACCTCATATATGTTTTTATTACTATGGACACTATTTTTTTATGTAGTACAATGGAATTTTTTCAAAGGTGCTTAAAATTTTTAGATACCCAGCTCCCATGTGAGTGCTGTGGGATTCATAATTTTATTATATTTCCTCCCACAGTGCTTTTTGTAAATTTGAGCCATATGTGTAGGTAGTGTGGATAAAAGTCATAGAAGCATATAAAAGTAGACTTGGAGATCTGCATCTGAAGTGATCATCTAGTCCATTCTTCAGGCAAGATCTGCTATGCCTACTGTCATTCCTGGTAACTGTTTGCCTACTTTCTTAAAGATTTCCAGTACAGAAATTTTATGATCTTCCTCAGTAATGTTTTCTAGCACTGCACCATTCTTTACTGCACTACAAGCTTATTATTTTTTGTTCTGTCCACTGGGAATGTAGCAGAAAAATTACTCCCTTTTTCTCCACAGTAATGTCTTCTGTCCTGCTTCTCAGTTTTCTCTTCTTTAGACTGAATAACCCCAATTCTTTCAGTCTGTCTTCATGTCACATTGCCTAGACCTTTGGTGGTTCTTTCTATCCAGCTGTCTTCAATTTGTTCAAAACTTTCTTGATGTGCTTTCCCTAAAAATTACATTTGTAATTTCAGCTGAGCTTTGCCAGGACAGAGTAGAATGAAGGAGATAGATGACTCTGTCTTGCTTCTGTTTATATACCTCAATATAATGTATAACATTTTTGCAGCAGCTTGACATTGTTTAGGTTGTTGTTATCCCCATGCTTTGTTTTGGTCAAAAATTTTTACAAAACTTCTTCCCATCTTCTGTTTTCACAATTAATTATTCCTGTCTCAGTGTAGTAAATTGCATTTGAATAACATCGTATTTCTCATATCTCTGATTTTTCATCATGGAAAATACTAATCTTATTTCCCCAAATTCTAGTAGTTCCTTTTGAATAATCTGAGTTTACTTCAGACTGATAAAGATCAGATTTGTTGATGCAGAATTTGTGATTTAGCCAAATTACTATATTCCCACAAAATATGGTAGTTCTTTGTTTTGTCCTGAAGGAGCTACTAGTTCCCTTGTGGTCCATGTGTTTGTGAGTCCAGTCTGAAGAAGGTTCCCTTTTAATTGCTTTCTCCGCTTTCTGTATCAAACCACCCTGTGCCGTGGCCTTCTGAAAAATTGCTGGACAATAATCTGTACTGAAAAGCTGTTTATATAATTAAGATTTCGCATTGCCATCAAATCCTCTGTTTTGAATGACTCTTTTTGTCACCTATTTACCTCATCTTCCTGATTTCATGATCCATGGACTGCTAAAGCCCAAGCTAATTTGCTGTTTAATGATCACTGAGAAAACTGCTGTTAGTCTTGAGGAAAGACCATGTGGCTGCCTTCATCTGAAAGCGTATCAAATTTAACGGAGTGATAGGCGTACTTCGCAGCTTTGTTCCTCTTGCTTTGACTGATAACAAGACTTTCTTGTCTTTCTGAGTAGGAGCAAGCCGTAATAGTGCATTAGAGAAGCCTGGACACCCCCCGCCTGCACGTCAATTCTGCTGTGTGTTCGGGTGACTAAGGATCCTGCCCACCCCCAACCCACTGCTTACACTTATCTGTGAAAAAAGTTTGTCTCTCTGCACAGACTTAGCACTTAATTCCTCATCCTCAGGTCATAGTTTAAAATTTTCTTTGCAAATTTAGTTTAAAACATAACTTCAAAAAATGGTAGTACAGATTGTAATGTATTTTTTTCCGCTCTTTGTGGGGTACTAGGAGAAAGCAAATTGCGAAATGATATCGACCTGAGAAACCTGTAATCGGCGATTAAAAAGAGTCAAAAGAGTGGTTTTGTACTGCTGAATGAACCAAATCACACTGAGCTCTATTGTTTGGTTTCTCGGAGGCTGTTGCTGCCCAGGAATATTTAAAGTGAGCATGTCAATTCGCACCGTACTTATTCCAACATCCAGTAATGGAGGGATGATGTACTGTGACCTGTACCACCTAAAAGTGAAGCAATGCTAACGCACTTATAAATCCAGTCTGTATCTGTCCAGAAGAATACAAAATAGTTCCCAAAATTTTGATCTTTTAGGTGACTGCACAGCAGTAAATAAAAGTAGAGTAAGAATTCCTTCTTTCTGCAGTATAAATAGGGGAAAGTAATTCATTCTTGTAAGCACCAAGAAGAGTATATAACGGGTGGGGTAGTCGAAAAGCAATTGAAAGCTGGAAGGAAACAACGTCACACAACTTGTCAACGTGCTCAAGTAATGAAGGTTTTGGTTGCGTCAGTAAAGGGGCTTTTGGTTATTACTCGTTTCTGTTTTGATTACAAAATCCTGCATTTGTTTGAATGGAAGGAGAAATGAGCTATTAGTAGAGTAAATGAGGGGACATATAAGTTAATGAGCAAAAGTGGATACTGATTATTCTGCATTTCTGGTTCCACAGTGTTTTTCCTGAATGTTTTGAGAATTCAGTGCTGTTTTGCATACGTACTTGTAGTCCCAGCTCAAATTCCCTTTCTCTCTGTTTCTTCTGGGTTGATACAGAGGTTTCTGAAGTCCCTCTGCGAAATCAAACCCTAAATTTTTAAATTCTTAGCTATTCAACTGGGTACCATGGTCCTGTTATCTTCAGTAAAGCTTAGCACTTAATTTTCACTTAGGAAAGTAATTCTAAATATTTGTATGCTCAATTGGATGTTTAACTGCACATTAACTGCATATGCTAAATGCATCCTTTGAAAAATCAGTCCAGCCCAGATTATGGATCACTGTTTCCGGAGGAAAGGGGCTGTCCATTTTATAGCACACCTCCTCATATTAGTATAATAGGCTTAAATTGAGTGAGACTGTAAGTGGCTTCCGTTCAACACTAGAGGTTGGCTGACTCATTAAAATTTGATACGGGGGGGGGGGGGTCCTTTGAAACTCGTGTCAGATTTTAGAGGTGTGAAACCCAAGCATAATTTTCTATTTTATCAGGCCCTTAAAAATGAGTAGTAAATGCAATCATCCGATTTACTGTCTGAGTGCTATGTCCTGAGAAATGGAGCAAAGTCAAGCGAAATGGCTTTGCTGCGAGGCAGTTGTTCTCAAGTAGAGCAAAGAAATCCATAGCCTCAGTTTGGACCTCACAGCCTTAAATCCACACAGCTGATGAGCTACTGAAGGGTGATAGGAAAGACTTTGTTTCTGCTGTAAAATCTAAACCTTTTAGCTTTGGTCTTTCTGCAGATGCACTAGCCATACTTCTGCTGTGGCCTTGGCACTTTTGCTGCTGCTTATGTAAAGAAGTATGGGCTTCTCTTCTGCCTGAGCCATTAGTTGAGCAGGTGCTTCACGTTTCTTGAGCTTGGGCTTCATGGAAGAGCCACTGCCAGGCAAATTATCTGGATTTCTCTTCATCTCATGTTTCCAGACTGTGTTGTGTGACTTTCACAACAGCTGAGAAAGTGAAAAAGAAAATGGAACTGTAGAGATGAGGAATGGAATGAACAGATAAAAACTGATTCTGAAAGAGTAGATCTGTCTCCGGGTTGATTCTTTGAAAGTACCAGATACAGAAACATACGGAATAGTACAAACAATACCATTATTCTCCAGGATTGCCCAAGCAATTCTGCAAAGGATAACTATAGACCAGTACTGTACATGCTGGTTAATTCAAATTTTCTGGATTAGTGACCAGAGGACAAGGTTGTCTGTCTTCTGGCAACAAATGCTATGTAGATACTCTCCTCATTCTGTTGTGGTTTTGAATCGTGTAGTGCATTCTGTAGTTGTTGCTGGTTTATTTTATTGAAGATAAGCTCTGACTTTTTATGCTTTAAGTTTTTTGGGTTTTTGTTTCCTTCTTGTTTCCCAGTAGTTATTTCTTAATAATCAGTTTTTCGATTTACTTGCCTGTGAACTGATTTGACAGTTATCAAAGTCGTCATTGCTGAACAAAGTTTTTATATAAAGATTTTTTAATGGTTACAAAAAGTGAATAGTTCTGTTCCTAGAATCAACATTTTCTTTGATAAATCAGGATGTCACAGATTGTGTCTGCTTAACCAACTGCTAGAATGATGTTCATGCCTACTGTCTCTTTCTTTTTTGTCACCTCTCCTTTAAAATGTATCTAATTTAACACAATTCAGGAAAAAAATGTTTTGGCAACCCAGTAAGTTCTCTGAATAGAAATAGCTTTGAAGCTGGTCCTACAGTTTGGTCAATATAGCCAGGTCCAAAACTTAGTTTGATTTGCATTTAGGTTATGTTTAGAGATTCATCTATGAAAAGTGGTTCACAAATTCAGCACTTGTGCTTTAGATATGAAAATCTGAATTCTGCCCTTTCAAAGACACTTGTGGTTTGCGCTGTGATCACAACTTTGGGTAGAAACGTGGTCCTGCTGAATGCTGATAGCCAGGCTTTTTGCTGGCCTCAGTGGAACCAGGTTTTTATACTTTTTATATGTTATATTCTACAGCCTATGGAAGTTTTATATTATTTCCCTAGGTTATTTGATGTACTCTCTTCAGATCTTCTGTAGCTGAATTTTGTGGAACATAGCTGGTGAAATATATGACCATTTGTCCTTAGAGTTGTGGGAGGTTTCTCTTTCTTCTTTTAAGGACTTTCTGCACTATATTCTTTCCTTTTCTTCCCATTATATAATGCTGAAAAAGTGCTATAACACCAAAGTCAGAATTTTATTCTTAGCCTTTTGGGGCCTGTATCTGTTTACAATGACATTTATACGTGAACATGAATCTGAAAAGGGCTGAGTCTGTCATTATGAATATAATTGGCAGGCTTTTTGCAACTACAGCAATAACCACTTGGAATGTTTCATTTAGTTTGATTGTCAAAACATTAAACTAACTTTCTGTGCAGAAGGTGATTCTTCTACAATTAACATATTCAGTAACATAAAAAGATTGTGCATTTCAGTAAGAGAACTGAGGCATTTTAATTTCATCTTTAGGTTTGAGTGAATAATTCACAGCAAGCAACTTACTGAAGTTAAACTTATCTTTTCTGTTAACTCTAGAGCTAGCTGTAAATTGAACTAAATAAATTGTGAATTTATATATTATCCTACTATATTTTGATGTTTCTAAAGTGTTTTTGTGTTTTTTTCCTTAAGTATTGAATTGATTCTGAGCAATTTTCTGTTAGCAATTGATTCTCCACATTTGAAATTTGAGCTGTAATCATTAATGGTGATTGATTAAAAAAGAAGAAAAAATTTTTTTGATGCTTTTTGATACAAATAGTCAACCAAGGATGTTACATAGAGTAAGTTTCCTGAGCTTCCTGATATTTGTTGGGAGAGAAATCAAAGTTGCATGAACACAGTGAACATTAAGCTAAAATTGGTGAGGGTTATTTCCTAAATCAGCTTAGGATGCCATGTAATAACGAGTATGTTTCCATTAGTAGTTCCAAATTTCCCATCACATTTATATTTTGTTTTTTTTCTTTAAATCAGGTTCTTCATCAGATTAAAAAAAAAAAGCCATAAAACATTGCTTATGATGGCCTTGTAATTGTAAATAATCACAGTATGTGCATTGGCTGCGATTTGTCAGCGCAGCACACAGTTATGTCTAGATACAGGTAATATTTTAGATAGAGGACAGAGTATTTGCATTTTGCGAAGGTTATAGGAGTGCCTGTGCTGACAGTCAAGCCTGTTATTTATGACTTCCCACTGCAAGTTATTATGCAGGCATCATAAGAGCTCTTGCCACACTGCCTCCGAAGTGACCTTGAGGTGACCTAGAGAGCCCACCCTTTCAATAAGAAGGAAGCGTATTTTTCATTTCTAAGTCAATCTTGGTTTTCCCTAGAGTGGAAACTGATTATATTGCCTTTTATAGCAGTATTCAGTTATATGTGATGGTTTTATGATATAAACTGTCCATTGGGGAACTGACCTGCTAACTCATTTCAGTGTGGCCTCCTGCTGTGATCTCCGCATAGAAAAGATAACATTTAATCCACTTAACCACCTGACCTTGTCCCATTCCTACTTATCATATTATAGACTATATGAGACACCAGGCAAATCCAAATCTGTTGGTTCAGGTGATGCTTGGATTCCAGTTTTAAGAAATCTTTATAACAGATCAGAGTAGCCCTGTGCATCTGACTACTATAGACACTGCTCTTAATAAGCAGGTATGTTAATTAAATGACAGATTCACTTTAAGCCATTCAGGTGATCATATAGATATCTGATTGACTGGATCTGCTGTTTCTAATGTCAGATAAATTTTGAGGTTTACACACACTTCATTGGCTGTTGCTGTGTCTGGCAATGTAAGGTATCTCCGCTGTAATATTGTGTACGTGAAGCTTAAAAAATGAGAAACTGGGAAGACATTTAGATTAAATTAGGAGAATTACAACCTAGCCTCCTTTTTCTGTGTAGGAACTGTATGTAGCAGCAATCACATTCAAACCAGTGCATCTTTCTTGTTACGATGGATCTAAGAAATAGAATATATACGAGTATCATATCCGTACGCTACTTTAGACTTTGCATTAAGGGAAGTGTCTTTGACAGGTGGCCAATGCAGCCATTGCGTTAGGCAACAAAAAGGGTGCTTGAAAAGCGATACAGAATATGATCAAAGTACATAAAATTTTACTGAAGAGTAATTATACTTCATTCCTTTTCAGTGCACTGTGATTTGTCATAGAATAGCTATTTGTGAGATTGACATCTTAGCATTTTAAAAGATGCGTGCGAGGTACCATGCCCAGAAACTTTGGTGTGCAACAATTGTCTGTGCAAGATAATCTGTTTGCAAATGCCTGTGTGGTGGTGTTTTTTTCTGCACATTTTTGCATGTAACTTTTTCTGCAAAATTTGTATCTTTACTTGACAAATGGGTGTCACAATGTATTTTGCATTTGAAAGTGAGTTTAGTATAAAAACGATCATTTATTGATTTTGCCTGTTTGCCAGTAGACCTGATTGGGATGAATTTTGAGGTGTGTGTCTGTGTATGACAGATCTGTTGAAGACTGCAAGGACTAAATGTGGTGTTCCCAAAGTTCTTTATTTTCTTTGAGGGTGGATGAAGTCCTTTCAAGGAATATGGATTCAGAAAGTAAGGCTTGCTTCTGACCTACTGAAAGTGCAGAATTCTTCAGTGCTTGTTGATAGCAGTCATAACAGGAGAATTTTATTTTTCAGAGATTTCAAACTCCATGCAGTGAGGTTTCAAGCATCCTGTTCTTGCTCCAGAAGAATACTGAAACACAGCCTTAACTTCAAGCATGTGAATACTTCCTTGCTTTATTTAATATTAAGAACATAATTAAGCATGTTGCTTAATGTGTTTTACTGGAACAATTCCCCTTTAGCAAAAGAATCCATGTTTGCTCTTTTTATTCAGGTAAAGCTCTCATGATAATGAGGTCATGGCCATAGTGTAATACTGTTTTGAATATGATTGAAATATTATCATCATAAACTGTCATGGTGAAGTGCACAGTCTCTCATCCAAAATGATCAGCTAGCTGCTTAGTCTTCTGTCAGTAAGTTCTTTATTGACTGGAAAAAATTTCTCTGTCTTTTACCACGAGAACATAACATAAGAAATGTCCTCATTCAGCCTAGTGTCCTTTTCCTGACAATGGCTCATACTTTTGGGAAGAGCATGAGTAACAAAGCAAGTACAAAATAATCCTTCCTTCAGAATACCTATCACAAAAAATGGCAATCTGTGGTGTTGTGACTCCTGAAGTGGAGAACGTATCTGGGCTATCTGGTTTAATTGTCATGGTGAATATTCCATCTTCCCCACATTTATGCTTACCTCCATGATATCTTGTGTGGTGAGTTCCACTATGTGCCTACATACGACTGATACAGAATTGAGCAGACATTTAGGAAAGCATGTATTCAGAACTCTGGTAATACTTTACCACTTATTGCAAAACAAAAACGGATGCAACAACTCCCCACAAAACATACCAGCTTCACTCTACGTGTGAACAGACCACAGTAAATGATAGAAATCTGAAGGTACCAGCTGCATGCTAAATGCTAGTCTTCTCCCATTAAGGGTCTTAGAAAAGGATATGCTTTGTCTTTTGGCCCCAAGATGAAGAGATAGTGTGATGAGAAATAGTAATGCAAGAGTCTGTGGTCCTTATATGAATAACCTGTAGTAGGTGATGGTGGGTGTTGGTTGGTTGTTTTCTGAGATTTTAAGTTAGTCTGCCTGCCCTGGCCAAGGTGATATGATTTGGTTCGTCGCTGAAGATACAAATACTAGGAAAAAAGATATCTTTATCATTGTACAAAGCATGTTCTCTGCTCAGTGTTTTCTGGGGCATTTATCATTCCTATTATCATATTCTCTAAATGCTCTACAAGAGGCAAAAAAAATTGTGTGTGTCTTGTTCTTAAAGAAGAAGCAACACTTGGTATCTTCTGGTGTTGACCTGAGTCTTCGAAACAGCACCATATTAACATTTCAGGCAATTTGATTTCAAACTGTACACCTTCATTCTGGAAATCTGTTAATAATTATTTTTGGACAAAGCTATATATCATGGATCTTATAATCCATGTACTTTAATTTCCTAGCTCAGACCAGCTGGGATTTTTATGCTGATGGATAATACATGATGTTTATTGCTTTATGAAATTTAGAGGAGGAAGGATGATCTGAAGTGATAATGTCAGTAATACAAGCATGAGAATATATGGCTCTGAATTTTATGGCTATCTGAAGAGAATTCTTGTACATATTAGTAAATTTATGCATTATAAATGAAGCTGAACAACACAGGCTGCATATAGGCATAGAAAGCGTATGGTTATGGAAATTGAATAAGTAAGCAATATACCATAATTTTAGAAGTATTAAAGAATATAAATATATGGAGGAAATGTCATAGACAAAACGTTTTTAAAGTAAGAAGACATATAGTTCAGAAATTTTATGTTCCCTGAATTCTTCTAATATCCACTTCATCTGCTACTTCTGGAGGCAAAGAGCAGCAGTTAACCTTCTTATTAAAGAAGAATTCATAAATTGCTGCAGGTACCCACTTATTAGCCTTGTATCAGCATCAATACAGTTCAGGACCACCTTCTTCCACAGTCAACCATGAGACCTTGGAAAGCTTCCTATCTTCTTTTTGCATCTCTCTCAAATATGGGTGTGTGTGGGAGATTTTGGAGAGAACTTTTCTCCAAAAGCTACAGACTTTTCTATTATTTGCACCAGAGGAAAGCGGACTTTTCTTGTGCTTGACTTTCATCAGAAACAATGTGGGTTTGTTCCTTCACGTCTTAAGTTGTCTTAAATGATAGACCACCAGACCTGGAACTCTCAGTTAGTAATCTCATGAGTACGTGCAGTGTGGAACCTGCAGAGATTCACTTTGTCCTTGTCGTCACTAAAGCAATTAAATTCTTATCTTTGACTGTTGTTTCTTCTTCAGTTATTTGGGTTGAACTGAAACATCTTGACTTTGAGCTATATTGTTTCATTGTCCAATTTTTTGAATACATTTGTGAGTGTCATGAAAATCAAATCTGGCTGTTTTAGCAGTAAGATGTAGTTCTTTCTGCAGTGATAGGATTGAAAACAGAACCTGTAATAGTACACTGTCATACGTTGTAATCCTTTTCAGATCTCACAAACAATTAAAATATTTCAAGGAAACATATAAAATTGAAATTCATTTTTTTCCAGAAAATATTAAATTGGTGCTGTGTGTAACAGAGAAATGAAAATAACTTCAAGTACTTTGTTGCTGTTGTTGAAGGGCTAGCAGAGGAAATAGGTTGATCCAGGAAGACTGATCATTAGTTAACAGTGCCTTCTGGAAAATCACAGCTATTGTGTCCCTTATCAAAATTGCTCAGGTCATCAGAGGGAGGGGAAAAAAAAAAGCAGGGGAAAAAAAACCCAACCCTCCATCCCCTCCACACGCACAGCAGTAAGTGTTTTATTTTAAAAGAGTCCAAGAAAATTCTGGCTTGTTACTGGAAAGCAGACCTCTTTGCTGCTTTTTCCTCAATACTTTCTGCCCTCATTTGACTCATATGACTTCTGTTCTACAGCTGGAGTGAAAGAGTCACTTCATTCTGATATATATATATCCACTTTTCTAGAAATCAGTAAGAACCTGTAGACTTAGGAGCCTCTTTTACAGTGTGCCTTTCCATCACTGATTTTGTTGACATGGCTTCTGAAAGAAAGATTGTACAAAGATTTCAAAAGAAGTTATAGAAATGCTTATACTCAAATCCAGAGATTTTAAGGCTGGAACTTAACATCAGTAACTTTAAGTTCAAATGATTATAAATGTTTTTAAGGCAGACTTGAAAGTCTAAGATGTCTTTTAACAGTCAGTGATTATCTCACAGGGTTAGAAGAGTTGAGCTGTGTTAGAGAAGATTTACAAGGCAGCACTGACAGTAAACACTCAATATCTTCATGGAGTGTTACACGAAGAGCTTATTGTTTTCAGAAGTCTTGTCTGAAAGGACAATTTAATAGATGCTGTCAGAAAAAAACAAAAGTAAAAAAAAGCATAAAGGAGATGTAAAATCCTTGTCATCCTGCTTTAGTTATCTTAACAAAACTGTTCAGCTGTTCAGGGTCTCCCATTGGCATATAGGCACTTGCCAGAAAGATGGAAATTACTCATTTTGTTTTGCTGTTGATTGTAGGGCTGAGTTGTCTCTAGTCTTATAATTGACTATTCGTTCTTTTATGTACTGAGTCTATTTTAAGATTAATCTTTAGCATTTACTATCAAAGTGAGTCGTAACTTGTGTATGTACATTAAGCATTTTTCCATCTGCTGAGAGAATATGGTTCTTTACACTTAAAACAGTTACAAAACCTGATTTTTCTAGTTTATCAAGTGTAGTGTACATCTACTGAAATTGAGAAAATTACATTGGTGTAAAACTGGTGCAATGAAATGCAGACACGGCGATTTCTGTAGCTATTAATAGCCTAAATATAATGGATGTAGTTACATTTTCCATTAATAACTGATACAAAAGTAAGCTTGCTATTTAACCTTGAATTGGTTTTCTTTTCACCTTTTTGACCAGTTGCAAGCAATGGTAAGTGCAAAGATTAGTCATCACTGCCAATCTGTCATCAGAGAAGAGGAATTAACAGGTGCCAGCAGAAATTTCTATTTATGCTGTTTCACTCCCTGCTTCAGTTGTAAAGATACTGCATGAGAAAATGCTTGTCTGAACTTGTACTCTTCCCTGTTTTCTATAGATCCCTATGCTGTGCTAAACACCAGGGGATATTCATATCGTCTTCATTTCTGTGTTAGACAATTCATTCATTAGTTGGCCTTGCAGTGTAATACTGTGTTGTGCTTATGTTTTTATTCTTTTCTTTTTGGAGGGCAAGGTTGTATAAGCTTTAAAGGCTTTTACTGAAAGTTCTATCTCAAGAGAAAACAATAGTGTAACAGAAATTGATTGATCATGGGTTTCATTGTATTTCATTTTAATTTATCTTCTAACTCCAGTATTCGGTGTTTATGTCATTTAGAAGTCAGTTTAGTGAAGTTTTAGGAGCTGTAAGTAGTGCTGAATCTTTTCAGTGGGCCTATTAGAGAGAAATGTATTTGCTTTTAACATACAAGGCTTTGAAAAATATTTTCTTTCAATCTCTCCTTACCTTCCCCAAGAAATTGTCAAAGAAAGAAGAAAATGGCCTCGTGGATTTCATATGTGAAATTAGTGTGGCTGCTGTCCATGACCTAGTTGAGGAGAGAAGTTGATGGGGAGCAATCTTGCTGTTAGCATATCTTAACCACCCTTTGTATGACCTTGTTTTGCTAATCACTGCATAAACCATCTTTATGACAAAAGATTTGGCATATTTTTCATGTTTTACATTTTTCAGTCCATTTTTGATGTGAAGGTAAGGGCATAATTTTGGACTCATGTTCTGGGCCTAATTGTTTACTAGTGCTATTGTGGAAGAGCTAGTGAGGGGCTTTTATTGTTTTGGGATTGACTTCCCCCTCCTCCCTTTTAATGATGGTGAATGAATGACTGAGGTGCTTTGTGATTGCTGGTCTAATACAACTGACATTCCTCTTCTCATCAAGTGCTTCATCCTTGGACTTTGTTCATGTAGCTCTTTCTACTATTCCATTTTGGCGAAATAGGCTATATAGTAGATTGGGGGGGAAACTCTGATTTACTGATGTGCTGAATAGAAAGCAATGAAAAATAAAGGACACAGAAAAGGAAAAAGCTGCAAATGTTGACTTTTTAGCTGTCGCATCTTTTGTATAGATTACCTTATAGATTATTAGCATACAAAAATGGTACTTGTCTTTGTTGCATATTTCACTATAGAACCTAATGTTAAATAGGAAAGATACACTCATGATATAGTCTGTATAGCATAGTCAGTGACAAAGATCTTGTGGAAAAATTTCCAGGTGCTGATATGCCAGTCATGGAAAAAAAATGTAAACTAGGCAAATGTTCAATTTGGGGATTTCTAGGGGAGCTTGGGAGTAGAGATTAATACTGATAATTTATAAAGAACTTTCAGAGCTAAGATTTTTAATAACTTCTTTAATATTTATGATTTTCAAAATAATTTTATACACTGGGATGCATTCTTTATAATCGTTTCTTTTATCATTCCCGGCTTATGACTGTTTTTCTAATAAGGAAGATAAATAAGTTCATTTCCAGTATGGGTTTACTTAAAGGCAGGCTAACAAAGTAGTTAAACATTGCTCTTTTCTATAAATGAAAGTAAAATATTCATCAACCAATTAATATTATGCAGTTTTCCCAGTTGATATATAGATATGCCTGAGGCTTACATATAGCATATTCCGCATCATTATATGTTGTAGAAACAAAATTAAACCAAATGTAAATTTGAAAATAAATAACAATTGTTTTATACAATAGCTAAGGAGACTGTTATATTATGTTCAAGGCATTATTTTAAAAGCATGAAACCCTGATGCAACATAATGCCCCAGAAAATAGCGAGAAGAGAATCTGCTTTGTACTTCCAAAGGAATAACATAGCTTTTTATAGACTCTCTCAGGACAGTAGTTGGGAGAATAGTAAAAAAAGTGAAGGGGAAGTTTTTTGCACAGGTCTAACAATGTAACAGACGTCCTACCATGCAATTACTCAAGGCAGCAAATGTGCCTTAATTAAAAATCTACGACCAATTGTTATGTGGGTTGTGAGAACATCTGCTAATTTCTTGATAGGTACCATAACATCTACACTCATGGAGCTAGTAAAATCAAAATCCTACTTCAATCTGGAGATGGTGTATCAGAAAAGACTTGGGCTGTTTGCATTTCAGCATTACTAGCTTTCAGTGTCAGTACTGGAAAATATATACCAAAGATACACCAAGAATATCCCAGATTTGAGCTACATCTCCTCCGTAAGTAGAGAAAAGATGGTCATGAAAAGAAAGACTACACGTTTACATTGTGTATGATGCACTTTGTGGGGAATTTAGATAAGTAGGTATTTCCATTTCTATTTATGTACTGCTAATTAGTTAAGTGGCAATTTTAGAAACAGCATTAGGATTTTTCCAAATTATTCTCTCCTGTTTTTTGTTCTGCTTTGGTGGTCTGGGGCCATTTACTGTCCAAAGCCTACTTTGGAGAACTGTTCGTGAGAAACCATACGTAAATGTGCATGTGGAATTACTGCATAGGTTGAGTGAATTATAGGAATAACGCCTGGAATCCCTGGGAGTAGTTTTAATAAACTGCTGTTTTAACAAAACGGTGTAGGGTATCTGGTATTACTTATGCATTTTTTTCAGTATGCCTATCATTTGTGATAGCAGATCTAGCATTAGACTTTGAGGATCCTTGGCTGGAGGTTAAGATGCAGGTTTCCATCCTTTCCTGTACTCCCAGAGGACGATTTGCACCACTACTTAGCTTTGAGGGTTTCCCTCATGGGCAGAGGCCCCTGCCAGGTGCAGTGGTAATTTGAATGATTTCAGAAGACAGATGCTTGCAATGTACCCAGGTTATGTGATTTTTCACTTAGTGTACTGCATATAATCAAAAAATAAAGACTACTCAACCGATGACGCTGGAAAGTGGAAAAACAAGCTTGATGCGTATTCGCTGATGTTTGATTGCAGGTAGGATTTTAGCTTTTTTATTTTGTATGGCACTGCTAAGTTATTGTCGTGAGTGTGGGCTCAAATTCAACGAAAATTGACTCATAAATGTCAAGAGTATTAAGATAATTCAGTTATTTAATCAGAGATAAGTATGCCAAAACCCAGACTTAGGTAAGTATCTGCTTTGTTAGTTTTCGGTTGAATGCATCTCTGACAAATGAGTAAGTAACTTAACTAAAACACACAAAACTCTTTTTTATGCTTCCTTAATATTTGACATCTTTGTGCTCTAAAGTGTACTGGTCTTAATGTGGCTGTTTTGTGATACAGGCATCGGTCCACTGGAAATGGATTGCAATACTAATTTATTCCAAATAGATAGCCGATAACCCCTGGAAGAAATGCCAGTTTCACTCACTGCCACCCACAGTGGGTCTAACCACCTCCCTGTAGGTCAGTCCTCATTCGAATAGCTTACAGTATATTTTGAGGCTGAAAAATGGAAATCACGATATAGGATTTTTTTTTCCCCAAAAAATATCTATGCAATAAATCAGGGTTGAATTGGGGACTTAGGAGCTACCAGACTGAGCTGCCACCGCACGAGGTAGGAGCCAAGTCCGGGCAAAGGTGCTGCCCTCTGTGTTAAAGCAGGGTGGGAACCTGCTCGCCTGTGTTGTAAAGCTTCGGGTACTGCAGCCTAAATGCTGTTTAGCCGGATTGAGTTAGTGAGTCATCATTGCTATGGTTGAGAGAGAATGATGGTGGAAAACCTGCCGCCAGCTAAGGAGGTGTTCCTGAGCTGAGGGCCACCCTCCCCTGAGGTAGGGCGGGGCCAGGGTGTGAGGAGCAGAAGCTTGAGGGGTTTGAGTGCACCAATCAGGAAACACCCTGCCCTGAGCCAGAGTGTGATTGGCTGAGTGTGGCCAGGTGTGCCCACACCTGTCCGCACTCATTAATCTGCCCGGCAACTCAGATGTTTCTAGAAGGGGAGGCAAGGTGGGCGGTTGTAAGCCCGGGGCTGGTAGTGGTGCTTGGTGATGGTGGCCGTTGTTGGCAGCAGCCTGGCTTGACTTAAACCCTCAGGGTTGAGCACTGCTCTTTCAGTGCAGTGGAGACGCTGTTCGCCTGCAGCCGCGATTTGTGGGGAGGTTTTGGCTTTCTGAACAGGCTGGACTTCCTTACAAACATACAACATGGTGGAGTGTAAGGGAAGCAAAGGCTGGCTGTGCTGCCTGCCGCGTGTGCAGACCTGCAGGTGGGCGCAGCGTGTGAGACCCCACGTGAAAGCAGGTGCTGCACTGTCTCTTTGGGTTATAAGTCACATAGAACGCAATATACAACTCAAGGTCTGCTCAGTTCATCCCTGATGATTTACCAAGGCTGTAATTATTTTCTTTAGGAACTATTTTTTGTATAACGGATGTTCAGCGCTGGTCTCTCAATAGAGTCTGAATACAGTCTAAAATAACCATAGACGTGTAAGGAACAATACTTCTCATATGAACAAGGAAATGCTATTAGCTCCTTGGAGGTCGTGCAACTGGACATTCAGCCTGACTTTTTTGTTTGTTTTTGTTTACTGAGTGTTTACTGATACTTACACAATGCTCTACTATATGCTTATTTAAAAATAAGTAGTGTTTCCTGAAGACTTAGGAATGCAGTAGCAGTAAGAAAGATCTTGTGTTATATACTCATCAAATAATGAAGCATTTTTTTCTGGACTGTAAGCAATTCAATTGTTTTGTTTCTGAAATAAATTAAGTAAAGCTTATTGAATCCAATCAGCCCTTGTTTCTAGGGAATTGTAGTTCAATTTCATTTTTAATTAGAACATTGTGGTTTTCTTAGCAGCAGTAAGCAAGTTTTGGCAGTAAAATATGCACTCAGTTTGTATTAAAAGTTCCTAAAATCTGGTGTTGGGAACTGGCAGTATATTTGACTTTAAATTTAACCATTCAAGTGAAAAATTTCTTACTGTGAAAACTTCCACTTTTAAAAACTGATGTTTTATAAATTACTTCCCTTTTATAAAACTAAATTCAAGATGATCAGGCAGCAAACAGAAGAAAATGTGGGACGAAATACTCATTTCTTTATAAGCTTAATATCATGTTCAGGACTGTATTGGCAAAAAGTTTTGCCTGTGCAAGGATTACAGGCAAGCTGCTGCCCGGTTTAGAGACCAGGGGAAGGGGCGGGGATGTAATTTGCCACAATTTTTTTCCTACTTCAACTACTATAGCAGTCCAGAGATTGGTGCCTAGATTTCCACTCACGGTAGTAGACTGTAGGCTGAATTGTGAGTTGGGATTATACACCAGTGCTTGGAAACCCTTGATCTGGATGCAATTCCGCTAATTTGTAGTAACCTTAGTTTACTTCAGACTTAATTTCTTTTGGATTTATGTGGGATTCTCCCACCTTAGCCCCCATAGCAGCTGCTGTTCTTCGTGTGTGTGTACTGTGATTCAAAGTGCTGGTTACATCTTGCATTTTCTTTGCTTTCGTTTTTCCTTTGCTTTATGGTTAGGTAGTGCCTCATCTGTGCTGAGAGAATGCTGCTGGATTTCTTTGCAAAATACAGGTACTCTAAGGCAAGGTGGTCAGTCTGTGGTTATTGAACATAGCATAGTTCATAGGAAGTTTAAATATGGCTCCGTTACAGAAAGCATCCTTACCTATGGAAAAAGTTTCCAGCAAGGTTCAGGCCAACATTGCTAGAATATGTGGGAGCCAGCTTTTGCACCAAGCTCAGACCTTTGTTTGCAAATGAATTGTGAGACAGATAGCAAGACATTGGCGTTTTCTATCTGTGATTTATTCTGTGTTTCTTACTGCTGTTGGCATTGTGAAGATTATAATATATGCCTCAGATGATGAAAAGGGTTGGCTAAATGTGCAGTAATGGATACCTTGTAGATGAGAGCTATCTGCATGAATGCTTTGTGTGTTTCATTCGATGAGAGTTTAGTTGCTCTCCTGGCTGACAGTCACAGTACAGAAGACAACTTACCTTATTCTTTCACTTGTAAAAGCTGATATTCATGAACCTTCTTCACAAATCAGTTTTCTTGTGGTTAGTTCTTACTTGCGGTAAATCTGCTACCCTTGAATAGTGCTTACTTTTCTGAAGTATGTAGATTAGTAGATTTATGTACAAAGTGGCCTTCCTTCCTCACTGCCATAAAGTCCCGTCATTCATAAGCAAATTTTTTATAGTCAGCTTCCTAAGACTTCTTATCTTTTCCTTGTGCTTTTCCTCCCTCATTCTCTAGGACATGCAGGAAATAGAAAAAGAAAACTTCCTTTCTCTATAAGTCATCTTTAGGATAAAATTGTGAAAATTTAAAATTATGAATGACAATTTCAATTTAGAAAGCGGTTGTTAAAAATGTCTTGAGAAATCTCTTAGTCATCAGTCTCTTTCCATAAAGAAGTGAGTTTCATATTACCGTTCTTTCGATGGCGAATATTTCAAAATTTGAAGGCATTGCCATGATGCAAAACAAATACTTGATTTTTTTATTGTTCAGGTAGGTAACACCATATATCAGGAGCAGTTTGTTTAATTCAAATGCAGTACATTTTCCACCTTTTTAAACTGTTACAGAGTAGCCTGTCACTTATAGGGTCACTGTTGGCCACATCTCTAGCTTTTTGCAGGTTTACGCAGCCGGATCCTTTTCCCAGTCCTCTTTGTTCAGTATAGCAATAGCTTTGTTCCTTAGACAAGCACAGTGTTTGAGCTGAATAGGAAAGATACGTTTATTTTCATCATCCCAGTGCACTCAGCCGTTAAGCTGGCTATGTCCTCCATCTCCTTCACTATCTTGATGTAGCACCTTGAGGATGGATCAGCGAAAGCCTAAACATCTCGCGATGGTATTTCACTGCAAAAATCTTTTGAACTCTGCCCTTAGATATCTGTGATGGGAAATGTAGTAGCATGATCAAACATTAAGTATAGTGTTCAGAAATTAAGCTAGAGCCAAAGTGGACCTTTGCCACCTTACTTGTTAAAAACATGCAGATTGAAGGATCTGTATAAAAATGTAGATACCAGTATCTGGTTTTTTTCAGCCTTTAGTCTTGATTGTGATACCGCTGGAGCCCCCAAGTACACTATATTATAATAGGTGATTAAGAGGATGGCAGCATCTAATTATATCTGCACTAGGCATGATCATTTTTAAAACTCAAGGAATCTGTTTCAGAAATAGAAATACATGGTGTCAGTGAGGTCTTCCAACAGTTTAAATGGCACTTTACTCCTGCTTGGTAATTTTAGGTATTGCCAATTAGTAAAATGAGAAGGGTGTTCCATGCGGAGCCTCATGATTTTAATTGGAACTTCAGTAGGAAAGAGTAATTAATAACTTATAGCCTGTCCAGCTAGTAAAGCTGTGTCTCAGATTAATGAACCATGTCTTTTGCACGTTGTACTATGAATCAAAAAATTCGCTAGTTAAAGACTGTCTGGTTGCTGTTATTTGTCTAATTAATGTTGATCAGTGTGCTGAAGTGTAATGACAGTAGGAGATACAGATCCTGCAAATGTTTGTGAATCTGTTTAATTTTAAGCTCAGAGTAGTTTCATCGGCTTCAGAGAAACTTAATTGAAGCATGTGATTTTTGTTTAGACACTCCATACATATCAAGACTTTTAATATGTAAGATTATCTGTCTACATCTTTGTATAGATAACATAGAAGGGGCAGAGAAAAGGGAATGATAATTATAGGTAGGCAGTTAACATATAAGCAGGAAAATCCAGTAAGTTTTTATTGTATGAATGTGCAATATCCAGGTCTTAATGTGTTAACACTGAGTGGGCTTGTAAATTGAGAGTCTAGTTTTAGAAGGAGGAAAGGTTTGACCTAAGTTAGATAGCAGAGGTTGTATATTATGCTGGAGTAATAGTGTGATCCAGTATGAATTTTGCTGTACTTTCTGTAGATGATAAAAGCCTTCATCGTCTAGTGTCTAATGAATTGTGGTCATTTATACTAATGCGGGTGTTCTTTGAAATATAATTTTTGTAACTTTTTGTCCATTTGGAACAAACAAATGGCATAAGGCACCAGGCAGTGCAAACTGAAGTTATTTTTTATGTTGTTTTTTGCTATGAAACTGTTGATAATATTGAATTAAGAATGGAGAGAGATACTTTTTTTATTGTACCACTTAAAGCTTTGGTGCTTTTGTATCACTATACCAAAGGAGCTTCTTGCCCAAAGCTCCTCAGTTCCTTCTCAGTTAATTATTTTGACTGACTTAAAATTTCAGGTTTTCGTATAAATAAATTCACAGGGTATATGGTCTTCATGGAGCTGACAAGAGTGATAGATTTCCAGATTATGGTATAATTGGTTCAGTTCCGATTTATGCAAAAGCTTCTTTCTGCCATATTGTGTGATTACTGTAAAAAGGGCTTTAAGAACATGTGGGTGGTCACAATGAGTAGCCTAATGTTATTTATTAAGTGGAAAGGGTTAATAGAGGGCACAAGAATCTTGCTTCTTGTTAACGGTTCTGATGTTTCCATTTTCTTCCCAGACATTGTGGTTTGGGGAGAAGGACCAGGCATACCCCCAATAGCAGAAGAGGCAGATTCTGCTCTTCGTTAGGTCATAGAACTGAAGTAATGCACTGATTTGAATAGCTATGTATCAGTTTTTCTGAAGGAAAAGGATTTTATATTATGTCTTTAGTTGGGTTAAAAATAAAACCTCAGATATTTTGTGCTGGGGCTCTTTATGGCTGTTAAGATGTTGACTTTATTTAAGATGAAAATGGAAACAACAGTAATTGTTTATTGTGGGCATAGTTGGCATAGTTGTGATGTCAATGTCCAAAAGTTAAAAAGCAGCAATTATAGCTGAAACTTGAAAGCTGTTCTATAATTTTGCATGTGCAACGCAACTTCTCACTGGAGATTGTAGCCATGGCAGCAGTGGTTGCTACACTTTGTGGATTAGAGATGTGTAGTTATTTTCTCTCTGCAAAACAGAGGAATTTAAGTGATTTTTGTTAAATACAAAGTTTTAAAAACTCTTGTTGAATAAATGACTGCATATGTGTATTTTACCTGCTATATTATTAAATAAAATCAGAGATGAAGAACAAGATGGATGCTGGAAAAGGCCATTGTTACTATAAATCCTGGCTGTTATATACTTAGCTATGATGTTTCTTCCTCCTCTTACAGTGTTCCCACCCCTTTTGTTGTACTGTTAAATCCTTGGCTGAATATCTGTATATGAACATAAAAATGGGAACAGTGCATTACAATAATAAACTAGCCTTCCATTTTGGAAATTTTTATTCCTGCGTGACGTATAAGGACTCTCATTCATTTTTAACGTTTTAAAAAACATGTGCTACTCAATTATGATCTCACTGTGTTCGTCTGAACACCTGTACACCTGCATATGATACACCTGTATTCGTCTGAATAGAGTTGTCTCAAGGAGACTATCCTTTTTCATTTAGGGATTGCTCATATAATAAGATGTGTAGGGTTATACAGGTGATTTTATGGGGAAAAAAAAATGGTTCACCTGCGTTTGTTTATCTGAATTCAGACTGTAATGTGGTGATCTTGGCTAATCACAATATTAGATATGCTTACATACAAAAATGGCAAATAAGCATAGTTATTTTTATACCTTGTTTCTGTCATCTTAACTTTCAAGAAAAGCAGAACTAAACATGAAATGCTTTTGAGGCTTAGATTGAATGCCATATAGTCATGTAATTTACATAATTGTAAAGCCAAAATAACTGTGCATAAACATTCCTTAAAACCATCAGCTAGCAAATAAATTGAAAAGAAGATACTCAGAGAAGGGACTAAAATAAGGAGAAGAATGACTGAACCGAGAAATGGAGGTACAGTACCAAGTTCTCAGGTCCCAATAAAGTCCGACTTGTACACTTCAGAAATATACTATTACATTTAAACATAGTTTTAGTCATTCCTCAAATCTCTTAATAGCCATTTGGAAAGTCATCAGTAGAGTGTAGTGAATAGTAACATAATCTTTAAAAGCCAAAATTACTTCTGTCTGAAGAATTAATGAACTTCAGTGTTGCTGCTGTAGTCTTCAGTCAATTCCAAATATGCAGAGCATTAAAGAGAAAGGTCATCTCATTTCATGGGAGTATTTGCCACATTACAATTTGATTTCATCTGATACAGCCTAAAATCTCCTTATTTTTTTAAAATCCTCTATAAAAGGGAAAGTCTGGGATTTCTCAGTCAAAATGATTCTGTAGGCTACTCTAAGCTTTGGTGCTTGGATGCTTTTGTCCTTAACTTTGGGGAAGCCTACCCAATTGACTGCCCCAGATCTATAAATGTTTGGAAAGGCTAATTGCCAGTACCAGCTCAAGCTGAGATGTTCTAATAAGAGTAAAGACTGTCTGTCTGGCAGGAGGCAGACTCCAGAGATTGGGTAAGCTAGATTGGTGGGGGGTTTTTTGTTGTTGGGTTTTTTTTTTTAATGATCTAGGAACTCCTGTGTTTTCTCTCTTGAGTGAAGAGTAACTGTGCAAGAGTGATGCAGTGTATGCAAGCCTCTGTTACGTGCTACACACCTTTATGCATGTCCTTCAAGAAGTAAACTAACCAGGAATATCGTACTGTTAATGACAAGGAAAATATGGAAGAGCTGCTTTAAGGAGATTAGTTTCAAAACTAAGACATTTACAAGGTGGTATTAATATCGTATGAAAAGATGTTTTCAAGAACAGTAAGTTTAGCAAGTGTCTAATGAGTAGAAATAGGGCTCTGTTCTGGTATTTTTTTCTGTACCTTGTTGAATCATGACCTATACCTCATCTGAATATAATCTTTGACACAGCAAACTTGTTTGAGGATTGTATCACAATAAAAGAAGTGAAGATGTAACAGTTACAGATTTCAGTTGCAACTTTAGTGAATAGTAGCATTGCATTTCCTCAACACACTGTATATCATTTATTTTTAAATAAGAATTAATTTTGTCATTAGCCTTTGAAAATAGCTTTTCATATGAATGGGGAAACATGAACTTGAATCAACTTTGGTTTTTAATTTTGTCTTTTCAAATGATAACTGCTTTAGATTACAAGCAGTTTGGGACCACACCTGTCTTTGTTCTGTTTATGCAGTGCGTAGTACAGTGAGAGCCTGATATATGATTAAGCCCCTATCTCAACAATAATTAAAATAAATAATCTGTTTTGTTATGGTTTTTGTTAGTAGTCATCTGTGCCTTTTTGTTCCCTCAGCTTTCTCTGTTAGAAGATGCAGGGTTTGGCGGTGTCCTTCTTTACATTGATCCTTGTGATTTACCAAAGACTGCAGAACTTGCTGATAAAGCCTTTATGGTTTCCTTGAATAGTGGAGGCGATCCATCAACACCCGGCTATCCCAGTAGTGGTAAGTACTGTTCTGGGCATATTCAGGTAATCGACATTTTAAATCCGTGTGGATTTCAAGTATGGGAGCTAAAACAGTGGGCCAAATCCTGTCTGAAATAGAAACCCAGAGTAAGGGAACACTCTATAATGGCAGCATAGTCCACAGGGTGGACCACAGGTGGCCCTATTCTAAAGTTTATTTTGTTGCTTTTTTGTATTAATACTAATTCACACACTGCCCCATTATTCCTGCCTGCATATTCTTACCCTGTGAAAAAAGCGGTAATCCAGTGATTTCTGAACAGGTCCTGCTGGGTCTGTCCCCACTGAAAAAAGTATTTTTCCCATCATTCTGTATCTTCTACTTTCATGGTAATGGTAGTGGAAATTTCTGGACATTAGCTGCAAGTGCAGTATAACCAGAAATTTGTATTTCAGATGATGTAAGAACAGTTTATAGTACCTTTTTGCAGTTGCCACTTGAATAGGATATATTCTTTTTGCTTTGTTTCAGTTCACCCTGGATAGACTTGGTTATTAGTTATGCGTCTCTAAATAAATAAATTTTCCAAGTATGGGAAATAAAGACTTGAATAAAAAGAATTATGCACTTAAAAATAATTTTATTTTTTGAAAGCAGTGTTAATAAATTGGAGCAGCAGCATATTTGACTTCTATGCACTACTTAAATCTTTGTTCTGGAAGTTCAGTGAATGTGTGTTCTGCCTGTCTACTGTCTTTTCAGCTTTACAATCTTTTTTACTATCTTAACTATTTGGAAATGTATTACGCAGCACACTCTGAGTTTGTGACAAGGCTTCATCAAGAATATTTGGTCCACTTACTAGCTTAGACATCTAAAGTCTGACTTGAATTGGCACTAAATCAACTGAGGCAACACTGAGGTGCTTCATGACTAGAATGGCAGAAAATAGAAATATTTGCCTGGTTGTCAAAGAAGGGTGTTAGCTATTCACAGCATGAAATGCCTTGACAGCTCAGTGGGAAAGAAATTGCACATTTTCTCAGTGTCTCGGTGTACCTGACCTAGTGTTCTTAAAAATGTCCTGGGAGCTGCAGAAGTAAATGTAACACTTTTCAGGCTTTGTTCTTGTTCATTTCATGGAGCTCTTTGAAGAATGGTTTGTTGTTTATTAGTATAGCTGACTCCATAATGTTTTATTTACCCTACATGAGATGTAAAGTTAATTAAAACAGATACACGAACGTGAAGATGACGCTTAAGTGTCTAAACCTCATATGTTGGTTTGCTGACAGTAAATATTCTTGCGGGCTGTGTGCATTCCAGTCTCTCATTTGAGAAAAGCCTTGTTACTACCAAAAATTGTGATATCCTTATAGATAGGTTGATGGATTCTGCTGGAACCTTAGTGTACCTTGTATGTGCTTTCAAATCCCTGACCACCATTCATAAGCAGGAATAGGCTATCATAATCCTCAAACCACTTATGTTTTCGTCATTCAATGTAGTGATGCTAGAAAGAGCTCAAAGGAGCACGTGGGGAAACTTTTTGTTATAAATCTGTCTCTGAAAGGTAGATGAGATGGAAATAATTTGTGTGTTTCTGATTTTTTTTTTTTTTTTTTTTTTCCTCTGGAGACTTGTGAATCAACTTGGTCAGAGGTAACTGACGCCTGCAACACGTACAAATAATTCTGGAGCGCAAACTTTCACCTGAGGGATGTGCTTGCATATAATGTATTTAAACAGACTGCATGTAGAATAAAAGTGCCGGATACCCAGGGCTGCCCATATCACTTCGATTCAGTGTCACGCACACTGCAGGAGATTTGCAGTGGAAGCCCCCGCTTAAGCTACTGGCACAGATTTGATACCATCTGCACTTTACACATTGCCAAAAGAAGAACTGTAACTGTTGCTGTTTGGGGACTGCTCTATGACCATTATCCTGTTTTACTAGGAAATTCCTAGGAATGTAATTGATCCAAAGGAAGCAAATGGATGAGATAAGCTTGGTGTTAGCCATCACATTACTAAAGAATGAGAGTGAACAAACAATGTTGTACTAGTTGAATAAGATGCAGATGATGTGAATTTCCATGCTGCTACCTGTTATTTCTCAAATTTTTTTTACTCTGAAAGCAGATTTGTCTGTGGCTTCAGAGTATTGCAATGCTTCATTTTTTCCCTGCAAGAAAATCTTCAGGAAATGATAATGTTTATGTATTTCTTTTTTTTTTTTTTATGGTATTTATGTAATAATTCAGAGAGAACTTTGGAGCTCTCTTGAGGTTTTAACTCAAATCATCTTCTGTTTCATGAAGATGGAAATGCAATACTTCTGCATGTGAATTATGTTAGAATAGGCAGTAACAGCTGGAGGATGGGTTTGAGATGCCTAATACTTGTGAGTTGAATGAGTTTGGTTTTGGTCTCTATTTAAAAGGAAAACTATTTAAAAACTGATAGGAAAAGAGAAGTCAACAGCTTTTGGTAAAAGTTTCTGCTGCCTTGTTTGATAATTTGTGATTCTTCTCATGTTAAGACTCTCCCAATCCTGTGTCTCTTCACCACCATGTCAGTCCTGGAATAATTGCCTGAGCCTTTTTTATTTTTTAGTGTCAATTCTCTCTGCCTGATTCTGGTTTTCAGGCGCTGTCCTTCTCTGTTTCTATAAATCTTTGTTGTATTTTGCTGCTTTGGAAATGAAACAGATCCAGTGGTTAGGTCTTGAGCACATGTAATTAAGAAGGTTCAGAGGGGGATAAGAGACTTATGTGGCAAAAGGTATCCTGAAAACAGAGTTTAGAAGAATAACTTAAAAATAAGAGTGACTTCCCGCATCTTTTTTACATTTTCTGAATGCTTTTTTCCACTTTCTGAATGCTGCATTTTCTTTCCCCTGCCTTTGTATCAGAGGTACATTAGGTTTCTCTATTGCTATACTTCAGAGCCCTTTTAAATCAAATCTGTTTCCACACAGAAAAATGGCTCAATAAACAAAAATATGGACAGAACCTATTTGTCAATCTTAGTATGTAAATAGGAAAGTGTCATTGTGATAAGCATTGAGAACCCTGTCCCTGAGATAAGGTACCTTGTAATAGAATTCCTATCTGTGCAGTGGGGGACTAGAAAGTATTTCATGAAGAATTCGTCAGACAGTATCATAGAAAATATTTGTGAGTTTAAAAACGCTGAAATATAATGCTTCTGAAATGGTCTTACTCAATCAGACAGTTTCTAGTGTAATTTTTTTTAAAGAATTTTTACGCAGAGGTTATAGCATTCAGGCAAAGTAGTATATATAAATATTCAGAAATAGTCCGTGCTTCAGGTCACTGTGAACAGCTAGTTGTGTGAGCTTTAATACAGATTTGGGTGAAAAATCAGTGATAATACAGAGGGGAAATGCACAGGGTCCCTGGTATTGTAGTTGGTGAACATTGCATTTGTGTAGGGGCAATTGACACCAGCGCTCCTCAGACATTGCTCTTGGGATTTGGCTACACAAGAAAGACTGGAATCAGTGAAATCTTGATCACACATTTCTGAGCACTGGTCACGGTGGCTGTATTGGTCCTTGATTGATCTTGCACACAAAGAAAGTCCGAGTGCTTATTGCACTAACTTTTTGTTTTTAACTGTACATCTGTAGTGGTCTTTAGTTCTATCAGAGCTTTTCCAAATCTAAATAACAACTTTTACATATTTTCTTTTTTTTCAAAATCAGAACCTGCTGACTCATGCTACTTTCTAGTGAGGTAGGTTGCATTTTCTTTTTCACAGCAATTTAAATGCTTCGTACCATATAATTCTACATCAGATTGGATCTCTGAGGTTGAATTGAGAAGTTTAGGCTTTCACTGAACATTTACAATATAAATGAGCCATTGGAATTAAGGTGAGGCTAAATATACCTTTCTCTGAACACACTAAAATGATCTACATTCAGTTTACTGTTTAATGGATAAGGGTGGTGATGGGAATACAGTTCTTCATTATTTAAGGGCTAGAAATTAGATTTTTATTTTTTTAACTTTTTAACGTTCCTAGGCTGATGAGAGTGGGAATAATAAATGCTCAATAATTCTGAGCATTAGGGCAATTAATTCCATATGTGTGTGTGTGTATCTCTATACACATATAAATGTATATATTTGTATATATTTTAACTGAAAATGACATAGAATAACAAGTCATTTCAGAGATGATTGGCAAGTTTCATGAGGCAGTATGTGGTTATTTTCCTCTTCCTTTCTCTCTGAAGCCATGTACTGTGATCTCTTACATATCTGAGGAAGTTTGCAAAAGCAGTTGTCTGAGTGTCCTAATAAGTAGGCAGTGTTTCTGGCTTGTGTTTCTCATTGAATTTTTCTCACAGCATTTGAAAACCTTTTGGTTCATTTTTATTCATGAATTTCTCTGGATGTACATTTATTTTTATTTTCTCTATGTTTTTCTTGGAAAACATAATGGAAGCTATGTAATATTCTGCCCACAATATTTCAGTGGACGACTGAAGGCTAATTATTGACAAGTGTTCATTCTGGGCACTCCTAATCCTCAGTAACAGGCAGAATGTTTTATTTGCAGTGTGATTGTCTCTCTAATATTGTAATATTCTAATATTTTTCTTATTGTGGTGTATACTTAAGTAACAGTTACAGATTTCAGGCTGTGATAAAGGATCAGGAGCAAAGCCTAGGACTGAGGCTGCAGGATGTAAGCCTAACAGATCAGTCAAGAGAGCAGTTCTACACAGGTCTGATTATTATTCTTATAAAAATTCATTGCTTGAAGGGGAAAAATATGGTGTAGTTTAAAAGCCTTAATATGTGGGCTGGGGAAAGCACTGGCTATGATCAGTAGCTATAGTAATTGTTTATGGTGACTTTTTTTTTTTTTTTTTAAAGGTAGCATGCAGCAGAAAATGAGCAACTTAAGTGGTGCTCATTGCAGCAGACTAGCCTGTTGGAATATTCAGAGGTGTTGGATTTTGCATCCTTGAAGAATGTTTTAATGGTGTTCACCATGTTTTGATAGATTTCAGCAAAAGTTAAAGAACACCATCTATGCATCTTAAAAAGCCCTGGACGTTTACCTCTTTCATAATGTGTCATTCTTTAATTCAGTTTAGCCAGTTCTTCTGCAGTGAATACAAGGAATTACTTGAAGTAGCTGTAAGTGTTTACATGCTGTGATGGAAGTACTTGCCTGCTTTATTTTTAGTCAGCCCTATCATTCTGTATGTTTACAGGCTTCCTGCCTGTCATCTAAGTTTGTCCTTGCAGTCCTCTACTTTCTGATATTTTACCTCTTTGAAGCAGACAGTTGAGCAGAAGTTATAGAGACAATAGAACATTGTCCAACAGTTTTGACCACGTGTATGCAACGTATGTTCTAAAATGTTTTGTTGTAAAAAGTCATGATGACTTACAAGCTGTGTTCAGCCCTTGTTTGTGTGCTCTTTCAAAGAATTGTACCATACAGAAGTCAGATAATTTTTCTACATTTGTCTTTGCAACTGTAGAAACGATCTCTTGGAATAATTTTATTCAGTATTTAAGTTTACTTTCTGCTAATGACATCAGGTAAATTAAAAGTGAGGATAGACTCAGTGTAAAATGACAGTATGTGTTCAAAGGCTGTGGCAGTGGGTTTTTGTATTTGTCTTCCTTTAGGGTAGACTGAAGCTGAGGAGAAAGAAAGTTTACGGTACTGTATTTTAGTTCAGGTGTGTGTGTATATATTCATATATATATATATATATTCTTCAGCAATTTATTTTCTGCTTATGGCATAATTTCCAGTGGTCATCATAAAAAAAGAAAAAATCACATTTTATCATAACAAACCACACTGTACTAGCTGCTACACCGTTTTATTTTCCATATGGAAAAGTCTGTAGTACTGCAACAGAGAGGTAAATCTTCAGAAAACAGTGACTTTTGAATAGTCAGCATAGTAAGTAATAATTTCAGTGGATTTTCAATAATGCCTTGACCACTAAGAGTTCAAAAGGTATTTAAATTCATAAGCTGCCTCTTCAGATCTGGCAGCATACAATAAAACAAGTGAATTTGTATTTAAATGCCAAATTGTATGGTCCGTGGTGTTTTTTGTTTGTTTTTTCCCTCCTTAGCTTTCAGTCAGGATCACATGTACTTAAAAAGTGAGAAAATCAGTTGGCCAGCTTAGATACCAAGTTATTTTACGCTCACAAGTTTGAGATATAGGCTTGTGTATTATACAGCAGACAACATTTTATCTTTTACTGAAGCTCCCTATAAATTTAGCTTGGGGAGGGGGGGAGGAAACTGCCTTACTCACCCCCCGCCAAAAAAAAAGATTGAATTTAAAATGCAGTGATCTTACGCCAGAGTAGAGTATTGGAGGATAGGAAAAAGAATACTGCTGGTGGTACTGCAATAGCTTCCTTGCAAAATTTGTATCTTCTGACTCTTGCAAAGGATGTACTGAGCCTTGTAGTCACAACTTCCTCAATTTCAAACAGAAAATTATAAAAAATGTGAATTTAAAAGAGTAGATAAATGTGCAGTTGGCAAACACTGAATTGAACACTAGTTGAACAAATTTGAACACCAAACACCTCAACACTTCCTAGGCTATGGAATTAGCTTAGAGGAAGATATATACTGCCTAAAGACTCTGAAACCTCTTTTGTCAGAACCTACACATCTAGTTTCTCATCCAGATTATCATCAGGATTGTTTTGCTTGTGAAGCTCAAGTTGGAGAGGACTCCACAGTATTTTTGAAATTTTGGATAGCTGCAAACTGCTAAACAGTCTTGACACCCTACAGACCATTTTTTAGTAAAACCACTCTGAGTTTCTGTTCCAGCAAAAATAATATTTTCAATGGTGTTCAAATTAATTTTTTTTAAGCTCCACAACTCAACAGGAGTTCAGCATATTTAAATCTTTTTTTTCTCAATCTTACTTAAAAATAATCCCTTCATATCTTGGCTGACAGCTAGTGCATCGTATCTCAGCTCAGTGTAATTTTGTGTGAGTGAGCTATTGCTATATTACTACTTTTCTCCAAAAAGGGTGTTTGCATTGAAAATTTTACCTGTTAACTTTAGAAGCACTTTTATTATGCCCTCAGGAAATGGCAGCCATCACTGCAGAGCAGTAGGTCGAGCTGCTGTGTTGGGATCTGCTACTACCAAACTCTGCACACTTGCAGCGTCCAGTTGACATTAATTGTCTTCGCGTGGGCTGAGAATCAGAGATGAAGGATTGCTTTATAGCATCAGGGAGTTTTGCGAGGACTGCGAGTATATATAGTCTGGTTGTATATGGGAGTGGTGTCAAAACGGCAGATGAGACCCAGGTCAGGTTGTTGAGGAAATATTTTATTAGATTGCTGTGTATGGATAAGGAAAGAAATTACTTTTGTTTAAAAAGGTAGAGGGATGGATGGTTGCTCATCTCCCTAGGTCGCAATGCATATTAATACATTTCAAGAACCAGCTAAGCTCCAACTGTCAACTAGAGGCCAATTTTAGGGACCACTTGCTCTGTTGCCAGTTATCGGCTGGTTAACTCCCCTCTCTACACGCCTGCTTTGGTTTCTTCTAATCCTCTGTCTTGTGTAGCCTTCTCCGATGGTTTCAGTGTGTTTCAGAAGGGGGGTGTTTTTTTTCAGGGGGGTGTTTTTTTTCAGGGGGTTGTTTTCAGTGTGGGAAGGGGTGTGTTTTTTTTCAGAACCCAATTAAGCTAATGGTGCTGGAGTTTCTTTCATCCAGCAGTGTCTAGCCAGATGGGCAGGAAATTTTAGCAGCAAATGAAATCTGAGATTATAGCAAAAGCATGGATAGAAATAGAAAAACAATGCAGTCCCTTTCAGTTTTTTGCTACTTCAGCCTGTAAATGCATTTCTTTGTTCACTTCAGCTGAACTACTTTCTTATCCTGATCTCAGGCTATTCAAAGTTGACTCCTCTTTGCTGCAATCAAGCGACACTAGTGTTGCTGATGTTTTGGGATCCAGAAAGGGCTTAGAGCAGTAAGTGATTACCTTTTGAGTGGAATCCTTTCCAAGGCACCAAAACTTTGGTTAGGCAGTGCGGGAACTAGAGAGAGGAGTGACACAGAAAGCTAACACAGGGTTCAGGTCATTCTTCCTTTCTCTAGTGTCTATCTATGTATGAAACTTAAGCCTTGCAAGATCACAATGGTAATTACAGTAAAACAGCCTCAGTGTCCTAGGCCTATTTTCCCTTTTCTTCTGAATAGCTGAGTCTCGTTATTACCATCTTCCATTTTGGGTGATTGAGAGATTAAATCAGGAGATACTGTGCATGCTGAACAATGATACTTGTCAAGATGTAAAAGCTTGTGCCTTAATATGGCAACCTGCCATACTGGGCAGGGCAACCTGCTGTAGCTGACCCTGCTTTGAGCATTTGAATTGGACTAGATGATCCCCAGAGGTCCTTTCCAACCTCAACTATTCTGTGATTCTGTGAATATGACTGTTCAGGCAAGCTGGATTTAAAACTGGCTGGTATTTTTTTCAATGAAGGGCAAATTCATTCAAGAAAAATTTTGGGCGGAATGTATTTGTCAATTTAGGCCAAATTTGTTTTTAGTTTTGTTTTTAAAAGGGGATTTTAAACAGCCTTTTTTTTCTTTTTACATTTTTTAAAAAAAGTCTACTTTCTGTTTAAAAGTTGACCTAATATAGGGAAGAGAGAAAAGTGTTATGTGGCTGCATTTTCATTTTGTATAGAATGCAAGTGTTGTGGGATGAACCAAAGTGTATGTGTATTTTTTTATGCTAAAAATAATAACATTTTCTGTTTTGGTTGAACCTGAATCAGTATTTTTTTTCTTTTCTAGCTTTTCATTTTTCTCACTAACCTGAAAAATCATTTTTATGATCATGAAAAATTTCTAGACTTTGTTCTATTACTTGCAATTAAAAGAAAGTTTGAAGTTACGCAAAGCAGTTTACTTATGTGTTTCGAGATGTACATTTTAGAGCTTAGTTGACCCAGTTCACTATTGCCTTATGTCTTTTTCCTATCTTTTCTATATCTGCAAAGCTAATAAAAATATCTGTGTTTTGGAGGTGACTGTGTTTTACTCAAGAGTTTGTACTGCATAGAGGAGAACTCGGAGTAAAAGGCAGGCATTTGTGGTAGGTGATATTTGTTATTAATGATGCTGTAACTGTCTCAAAAAAAGAAAACAAAACAAAAAAAATGAACTCTGGTGAGATGCAACAAATAATTCTGGCCAAATAGAAACTAAAGGGAAAAATACCAGAACCAAAATGATTGATTGCAAGGTATCTCCCCTCACAAGAAGGAATATGTTAAGGAACTGAATGCAATAGACATATATGTACAAATAAAGGCATATATTTGCTAACAAGGGTTAGTTAACTTTGCCATGTGAGTGTATATGATGGTGTATTATCCTCTTAGCACTCTTGTACACAGGTTGGAATACTACAAAGTAACTCCTATATATTGCAAAGTTAACACCTGCAAGTGCACCTGCATAGTATGAAGAGCACTGTAAAGTCAGCTGGCTGATTGTTTGAGCAATTGAAGGTGTAATTAGTTTTATAATTGAAATTTTGTTAGTGTGGTTTGAATAGTGCAAGCCAGTATAAAGCAACTCATCTTTAATTCAGCTTGATCTCTGTTCCAGCCTGCTGCTAACCATATTCAGCAGCTGCATAAAAAAGATAATAGTACCTCTTCCCGCTCTCAGACAGGTAGAAACTCCCCCAGAAGTAAATCTAATCATCTTAAAGTGGAGATATGAAAACTATTCTTTTATTACATAAATATGTAGTATTATATTACACGGTAATATTCTACAGAGTAGTAGAAGATAAAAGTCACTCATCACGATGTGGTTTTGGCCAATTTTCAGAAGCATTTCATTCTTTCTCATACCTTTTTCAGATTTGCGTTGTTTTCTTCTCCTCAGAGACAGTAGAATCTTCTACCCAGCGGGGAACAGAGAAGGGAACAAAAAAGGGAGAGAAGCTGCTGTTCTGGTTGTTTAACTGGTTGGCTAAGAAGAACATTTGAGTGGTGAAGGAAGCTGATGATCTGAGAGCAGGATAAACAGTATGCGTTCTCATCTGTGCTGAGAACCATCAAAACGGGGGATGTGATCTCAGTGAGAGCAGGTTTCAGGAGCATGGTGTTCCAGGGTGTGACTGCGATTCTTCTTGAATGCCATTAATGAGATAGCAGCCCTTGTCACAGGAGAATGAGTTGATCCTGCAGAATGATAGAATCATAGAATGAAGTTGGAAGGGACATCTGGAGATGATCTAGTCCACGCCCCTTGCTCAGAGCAGGTTCAACCAGAGAGATTGCTCAGGAACTGTGTCCAGGCAGGTTTTGAGCATCTCCAAAGATGGAGACTCCACAACTTGTCTGGGCAACTATCCAGTGCTTGACCATCCTCAGGAAAGGATGAAAAAGAAGAAAAAAAAATTCCTTACGTTTAAATGGAGTTTCCTGTATTTCAGTTTGTGCCTGTTGCCTCTTGTCCTTTCAGTTGATATCACTGAGAAGAGTCTCGCTCAGTCATCTTCACACTCTCCCCTCAGGTATTTTTATGCATTGATAAAATCTCCCCCGAGCCTTCTCTTCTCCAGACTGAACAATCCCAGCTGGTTCAGCCTCTCCTAATCAGAGAGGTGCTCCAATCCTGTCATCATCTTTGCGGCCCTTCGCTGCACTCGCTCCAGTATGCCCATGTCTCTGTTGGAGTGGGGAGCCCAGAGCTGCACCCACTACTCCAGACGTGGTCTCCCCAGTGCTGGGTCAAGGGCAGTACTCCCTCCCTTGACCTGCTGGCGATGGCCTTTCTCGTGCAGCCCAGCAGGCTGTTGGCCGCCTTTGCTGCAAGGGCGCATGCATGGGGTTATTCCTCCCCAGGTGCGGGACTTTGCATCTCCCTTTGCTGAGCGTTATGAGGTTGCTGTCAGCCTGTTTCTCCAGCCTGTCGATGTCCTTCTGAATGGCAGCATGTCTATCTGCTCTATCAACCATTCCTCCCGGTTTTGTATCATCTGCATACTTGCTGAGTGTGTGGTCTGTCCCATTGTCAAGGTCATAATGAAGATGAGCAGTACTGTGCCCCATTTTGACCCCTGGGGTACACTGCTGGTGGCTAGCTTCCAGCTGGACATTGTGCTGCCGATCACTACCTTCTGAGCCCAGCAGTTCAGCCAGTTCAGTCCACCTCAATGTCCATTTATCTAGTCTCTACTTACCAGTTTGTCAATGAGGATGTTATATGGGAGACAGTGTCAAAAGCCTTACTTACCCCAAGATAAACATCTACGGCTCTCCCCTCATCTGCCCAGCCAGTCATCTCATCATAGAAGGCTGTCAGGTTGGTCAGACATGATTTCCCTTTCGTAAATCCATGCTGACTACTCCCAGCTACCTTATTGTCCTTCATATGTTTGGAAATGGTTTCCAGGATTATTGGCTCCGTCAGCTTCATGGGGATTGAGGTGAGGCTGACGAGCCTGTAGTTACCCCAATCCTCCTTGTTGTTCTTGAAGATAGTGACATTTGCTTTCTTGGCCTCACAGTGACATCAGCTAAGTCCATCAGTAACTCGTGGGTGCATCCCATCAGGGCTTACCCTGATGGGTGAGCTTACCTCTTCCTCTGTAGCCAGTGCTCTCTGGAGCTATTTTTTTCCCCTAGTCATCCTGCCCAATGTCATCCTTCTGATGTCACAAACTACACTTCTTGCTACAGCAGTTTGGATGCTGATGAATAGTGGTAGACGAGCCTTCTTAGGTATGGCAGGATGCAGGGTTACAAAATGCATTTTGAGAAGATAAGTGGAGTATCAATGTCTGGTGAGGTCCTGTGCATGAGGGGAGCTTCAACCAGCTGTCTGGTTGCCCGCTGCTATATGGCCTTTAGGAGTGATGTAATGGAGCACTGCAGGCATATGTGCTCCCTAAGTGCACTTGCTATGAGTGTAGACATGTTGACTCCTTCCTACTTAGGCACCATAGGAGAAGACTTCTTTATGCATGAGCGTGCATCAGTTTTGATGCAAAACTGTCCTCTCCTTTCCCCTAGTCCAGCAATTTAAAATGCTGTGGTGATTGTTCTGTGGAAGCCTAGAGCTTTGGGAAAAGGAGAGCACAGGAAGAAATACTTGGGAATAGAGATGGCCAGCTGTCAGTTGTGCCGTACAAGAAAATTTCAGAAATGTGTGGAAAGTCTGTAACACTGTGTTGTACTGTGCAAGAAGCTCGTCAGGGAAGTACCACCAAAGTAGGCAGTCCCAGCTTACAGTGCCTCTTGCTTCAGTGCTTGTGGGGTAGTTCTGTTTGCAGTGGTGCTGGTCGGTGTCTGCTGTGTGATGCATACAAAGATAGATCAGGAAATAATCACTTTGTTGCCAGATGCTTTTGTTTTCTGACATGTTTTTCATATGCAAAAAACTAGGCTACGAGAATGATATGAATAAACCTTTGAAACTTTGGTAACTGTTTCAGTTTCAATTAGGACAAGTATGTGTAGCTTCAAATACCTCTTGTGCTAATTTCAGATAGCTGACAGGTGGGTCTATTGAATCAGGAAAAAGATGAAGCCTCTTGGGTTATTTAAAACCTCGCTGAAGTTATAGATGTTTTAGAATAGTAATATAATGATTTGCATATTTATTTAAAACTGTGCTATAGGGACATCCCTTTACAAAATAGGTAATGAAGAAATGCTTGTGCTGTCTGCTTGGGAGGTAAATTTTTTTTCTTACAGCAGATGTCAGCTAAAGCTGACACTTTGTGACAGCCTATTCCTTTTTGATATAATACTCATAACAGGGGGACTGATTTTAGAACAGCTGGCCTACTCATGTTTTAAAATGCCTTGTTTTTTCCTCATTTCCAAGCATCAGCAATCTTTCAACTTGTCCACTGTGCAGCTTTTTCCAGCCCTAGTTTAATCCAGGACAGCAAGGGATTTTCAGCAATATTTTGCCCACTTTGATAGAACTGAACCAAGCATTGCCAAGCCATTAGCAGTTAAAGCACAAGCAGTAGTAATTTCTGCGTTGTATGGAATCTGTTTTACTTTTCGTAATAGTAAATACAGTATATAGACGAGGTAAAGCTAAGAACTCATTCCCTAGGCAGCTACCTCTGCTCCCTCCCTGAAATCACTGTATTAAATGTGACTTTGCGTTTCAATGGTGAGAGGCAAAATAGTCCTCTGTGCAGTAGTAGTATGTGCTGCTAATCCACTGAACAAACATACATCGTCTAGCATGCACTGTCTTGTAGAATCTTTTTAAAACTGCTCAGAATGAGCAAATACAGGCTTTGAGAAGACAGTATAAGTAGAATATATCTCAAGAGTTAGAAGTAGGTGGCTAAGGTTATATAAAGAGAGAGAGTTATATAAAGCTTATATAGGTAATGCCATAAAGTATTTCTAGTGTTAAAATAAATAAATAAATAAAAGTTGGGGGGGGGGGAGGAGAAATTCAGTAATACCAAAAATGTAGGTGTCAAATAACTACTGTTGTGGTTGGTTTTGTTTCATACTTGTGTTAGCTTTGTAAGCCTGAGCTCTTGCAATCTTCTTACCACTTTATTAATATTAGCTTTCTTTTTTTTAAGGGAAAGTGATATCTTGTAAGCCTTGCGATAGTGCAGGAAACATAGAAATGTAGCTTGACTGCTATCTAATTAGAAGGAAAAAAAAAAGCAAAATCCAACAACAGAACTTAAATGAGGAAAGCCTCTGTGAATTTTAAGCTTCATAATTGTTAGACATTACTCATATTTTTTAAATAACTTTTGTTTGGAATTAGAACAAATCAAAACTTAGAAAGGAAGTGTTCTTAAAACACTTAGTAAAGACAGGAGCAGCATTCTAAACTGGTCAGCGGTGTTTTTTAGAAGTTGCTGTTTCAGTTTCAGATTTTCTGTTTCTGACAATATCATCTTGATAGACCCAGAACACTTGTGTTACTAGAGTCTGGATGTATCCTCTGATTTATACAATGGACCAGTAACTTTGAACTCTGGAACTCTGATTTAGGAATCAGTGCCTTAAGATATGGCTTAGTTACGTCTCGCATCTGCTTTGTAATTTGAAAAGTTAAATTGCAAATCCTAGAATAGATTTACAAATCCTAAAGCATATGTCGAAACATTGCGAGAGATTTACAAATCATAACATAGATCTTAATAAAGTGATTTTTAGTTTTACAAAAGTATATTCATTTCTAAGTCTCTGTGATCCTAGCAGAACTCATTCTGGAATTTTGATGTCTGTTCTGTTTCGGTCATGTTGTTCACGATTTTTTTTCCTACAGGACTTATATTTACTAAAATACTATGTCTCAGTTTTTCCTTTACCTTCCTAGACCAAAAGAAAAAAAATTAGAAAACGCTGTCCTCTGAACAGAGAGAGAAGTTGCTATTCATTAGATACTATGCTCCCAAAGTACTGTGCTCCTTTGCCCCAAGCTTCATCTTCCCCCAAAAGAGTGCAAAAGAGGAATTAAAATGTCTGATTTTTAATAGGTGATAAACGTTATCCTTCTGTATTCAAAAAACATTTCCTGATATTTATGTTATAATAGAAGCGGGGAACTGAAAGGTGCATAAAAGTACTGTGAGAGTAAGACGTTTGTCTCGTAGTGTACCCACCTCCCTATGGGTCAGATTTTGAAAAGACATGTTAATGTTTTTTCTCACCTTAAGATGAGAAAAATCTGAAATTGAATTTTTGATTGCCTTTGTTCTGATTTATTGTGCTTTGAATATATGAGTACTGTGAGTATTATATTTACTGTTAGGGTGGCTAGATGCTGGAACGGATTGGCCAGAGAGGTTGTGGAATCTCCATCTTTGGAGATGATTCAAAACCTGACTAGATACGATCCTGCGTAACCTGCTCTAGTTGATGCTGCTTTGAGCAGGTGCTTTGGACTAGATTATCTCTGAGGTCCCTTTCAACCTCAACTATTCTATGATTCTGTGAGTGTGAAGCTAATTTTAGAATAAATTCAGGCTGGCAGCCAGTTTTTTGTTGTCACTGGAAAAAGAAAGCTTGTATGTGATCTAGGACAGGATGGCCTAAAAGAACTCTGGGGCTGTGGATAGCCACAAAGCCCCAGCACATACCCTGTAGTTCTCCCTTATAGTAATATTTTTAGAGAACAAATTTGTATGACAGGAAGGGAAACAAAATAGCAGGTTAAATATAAGAAGTTAAGGCTGAACATCTTCTGTACAGTCTTGTCCTAACCTAACCTAAATTCTGACCCAAGAAATTAATCAACCAAATGAGATATGAAATAAAATACAATGGTGGCAGCAGCCCAATTTTCTTCCATATCAGCTGGAACCCATCTCTTTTTTAAAAAATCAATTATTACTGTACGTTGTACATTTCGTTTGTCTTCATTCTTAATCAGTGATTTAAAAGACTTCCACCTTTCTGAGACAAAGAATGAGATGGTGTATTTGTCAGTAGTATGCAGCCATTTAAATCGATCTTGGCCTGGCGCTGAAGTAGGAGAAAGCTGCTGTGAAACCTATTGTAATTGGCAGACAGAGGAGTAAGTGACTGATTCAACACTTGTAGTAAAGACATGTCAATCTACTGCAATTCCAACACAATGGTGAGTATTCATTCATGACCCAATCTAAGGAGTGAAAATAGAAGTAATTGTCTGAATTTGAAAAATGAGTTGAATGTTTTCTGTGAGAGCTAAAGTTTAAAGAGAGAATTAAATGGATGAAACATGGATATTCGTATTATTGTAGGGGATTGCAGACAGCAAAGAAGATCTATCTAACAGTACTGGCTGCTGTGCAGTGAGGATGAAATGTATTTTTAGAACAGATTTTTATTAAAGACTTTCTGACACATGGTGAGGCATGCTTTAGTTATGTGACAAATCCTGTAACCCTTAATCACGTGAGTTGTTTCTCTGGCTGGAAGAAATGGTCTTGGTAGTTCATAGTTTTTGAGGATGCCAGAGAAACTACACAATTTGAACAGGAGGTACATCTGATGGCTCTGAAATACAATGATGAAGAGAAAAGGATAAAAGAAACCTCAAGAGGTCCTGCAGTATTTGTATTAGCTGCTGCAGCATCACAGTAATCTTCATGATTCATGTGTGGAGCAGGATCCATGAAAAGCTACATGGAGGATTTTTGGAAGTTCAGTTATAATGGACTTCATCCTGTTCTGGTAGGTATCACTGTTAAAACATGGGGTTTACATTTAATTTTTTAGCACACAAGCTAAAAGACTGGAAGAAATGACTGTGGTGTTAATTCTGTGTGTCAAGATTTTGGGAAGAGGAAAAGCCATTTTGAGCTTCAAGTTTCTGCTCTCTAATCTCTCTAGCTACAGTAAATGCTTATGGATAAAATTGTTGTCGGACAGTCGGATTCATCAGTTGGGTTTTCTGAAATATGGGACTGCTTGACTACTGTTGCAGATCAGGTCTGCTATCAGTGTTTCGAAATCTATGGGCATGTATATGTATACAGCTGTTCTTATGTCCGATAGCCCAGTAAAGCTGATCCAACTTTGTTACTTGTAGCCATGCTGCTAATGCACTGCCATCCCTATAATAATTGGCTCTGATAAGAAGGTAGGTATCTTCACAGTAACTGTGTTGTACTCTACAGGATACAGACACGATCTTACAATATAGCCAGATTCCATGTGCTCCAGTAAGGCTCCAGACACCTACTGCTTTGTGGAGGGGCAAAATAGTAGTTAGGAGGAGGAAGAGTGTTAAAAGACGTTGGCAGTGATATTAATAGAGAACCTAGAGAATCTGCTTCTCCGTCCTGACCAGTCCTTCTAAAATTGGCTAAATTCCTGTGGAGCTGGAAAATCGAGTAGTGTAGGGTTCAAGTCCTATTAGTGTTGGAACAGAAGAGTTAGAGCTCTAATGTTTAAGAAAAATGATTCCTGCGTGCTGCCTATTAATACTATTGTGTGGAGCCTTCAGAGGATGTTATTCCATCCTTTCACTTTTTCAAATATACCCGTTATTCTGATGTTGTATACTTTATACATTAAATTTTAATCATCAAAGTGATCGTGGATGTAGGCGATAATAGAGTAATTACAGCAACACTGATAATGGCTCTTTCTTTTGATTTCAGAACATGCCAACATTAAAAAAAGTTTAATTTAGGGATGAAAAATGCTTTTCAAAATGCCTACAGGGAAAGTGAAAGACATTTTCATCTAGCCAGTAGTCTTGTAGCTCAGGCAGCATGGAAAATGGTTGTTGGAAAATACTTTTAACCCATGAGTTATTTGCTTTTTCAGGGAGTTACTTGTTTCCTGATTTTTCAATTAAATTCTGATCTCTATTAAGATACTTTTGACAAAAATTTCCAACTAGCTTTAGTATTAATACTTACAATTAATGTTAAGATTTCTGACTTTTGAAGTATTTCAGGATCATGTTGTTAGTTCAATAATTTATTCTTTTGCTGGCGTCTGTTGAGTGATGGATTTTTTTTTTTCACTAGTAGAAAATTATTTTTAAAACCGTCTTACATCTCATACTGTTTTTTGTTCCACGTACTATATTAATGTCTGTAATTAATCTGTATGTAGTCTGTTTATTCCTCTGAAGAATGAGAAATGTAAGCGGTGTCAAGATAAAGGTTTCAGGGATCAGTTAAGAGAAGTGTTGCAATGCATGCTTAGGTTGTGTAATTTGTTCAGGGTCTGGGTCATGCATTTTCTACTATAAAAATTGGTGGTTTATGTTATCAATTTGTATATCAGCTACCTTAAATTTAAATTGGTATTGCTTTCTGAACTATATAATACACTGAAGAATTTTCTTGAGGTTATCTTTCCATTGGCATCATCCAAATCCTGCCAGTCATTGTATTTCCGTTGATTTTCATGAATTTTGGATTATCTGTCTAGTGTCAGAGAATTATCAACTAATACTGAAATTGTAATTTGCTGGAGGTACTTAGCCCCATGGCAGGCTATTTGCATTGTAATTTCAAGAGAGAATGACAAAGAACAGATTTATGCCAACATAAAAAGTGTGTTTTGAAGGATAGAGAGGACTGGAGATGTATCCATTATAGCTTTTATGTATGGCACTGAGGGGTCAATATAGCCTATTATGTGGGGCAGTGGACTGGTCACCAGCTGTTTGGGCAGTGTTGGGCAAATGACTTCCTTTTCCTATTGTTGTTAATATACAGAATGGGGATAACGATGTAAAAACAGTAAAGGACTTGAAGCCCTTAGCTTTCGAAATAGGTTTATTGTTGATGAACAAAGGTGTGATTGCTAGAACTCTGATGGACAGTTTTGTAAGCCTTTGGGACAGAGCTCATATTTATTAGGTGTTGATACGTTCTCCACCATATAATTAAGCTAAAGAAAATTCTCAAAAGAAATCTTGATTGTAATTGTCTTTATTGGACCTGAATCTACATTTTCTAATCAGATCTGTCGTTTCAAACAGTATTCGAGTATTTAAAACGATAGCGATTCATGTCATTTGAACTGAATGTTTATTCTATGTTATCGCTGTCATTGCTCAATTCACTTGTGATGCACATATGGCTTTTCTCCTTCCTGCCACTACCATGTTACAGCAAATAAGCACTTGCTATTACTTGTATAGCAAGGACTCAGTTCACCAAGTTTCTGTTATTGTTTCTATTATTTCTGCACGCTATGTACATGTGAATTCTAAGTCTTAGCAGCAGCTCAATGAAGGTATCCAGTCAAAATACTCTCACTGATTCAGAATTTCAAGGTCTTCCGTAAATTTGGTATATACCTGGTTTTGGTACCAAAGTGTTCGTTTCTTGTGCAAATGGATATTTATGTGTGTTTGTCCTTTGCGTGTGAACAAGACACTGAAAATGTGTCTGGAGTCAGTATGCAATTGTCCTTGTGGTAGATTTCCAGTAATTTTTTCCAATCTGTACTGGATCCAATCCAGTGCAGACTTTTAAACTTACTTCAGTAAGTGCTGGATACAGCTCAGAAAGAAAAGTATTTTAAGTAATGTCGGTCAAGTGCTTCAGTTCCTATTCAGCTTTAAAAACAGAAATTCGACTTAATTTTATGGCATAATACTTATTAAAACTTATTTTTTGGCATATATAAAGGACACTATAAAGGAGTTGCCCATATTACACAATTTGCAATAATCTATATAGGTCTCCGAGTCAGAGAAACTAACTGAAGGTGTTTGGTTCTTATGACTATTTTAGTAAGTATGATGGCAACAGTGACACTCTGATTCTTTCATTCATTGGATACAAGAACAAGACACTGTTTTGCAGGACTGGTATTATAGTATAGTGGTCTGCAAAATGACTTCTTCCCTCCTTTTCTGTAGATTATGACCAGAATGCAGGACAAAGATAAATCCCATTAAAGCTGTTTTAGTTTCACTAGTACGTCACAAGGCAAAGTTACAAATGCATTACTATGAGAGAATTGTATCTATAAAGGAAAAAGGCTTAGTCCAGTTAGAAATGTGTTAAAAGCACATCTAGAAACATTCTGTTAGTTCTCTATGCTTGAGATAAGATCTCCAGATGTGCTCCAGCATTCACTTAACCTCCTTGCCTTTTAATTTCTAATACTTCTGAATGTCACCTCCAGCATTTGCATTTGTTTAATGGGCAATACTGGAAACATACACTTTATTATCATTGTTTATGCAGACATAATTTCTTCATTCTCCTCTGTTTCATGTGATGTGCTTCAGTGTATCATTAACCAACAATGACGAAGGAGAAAGATTGTGATATTAAACAGGTAGAGATGAATAAATAATGATTTTAGAGATGGTGGTTTTTAAAAAGTTGGTGAAACTGTTGATTATTGCAATATTTCAATTGCTTGAAGGCATATTCAGGATATAGATTTGGTTTGCATGTTAAGCAAGGATTAAGCTACAGTTAAAATATTGAAAGTAGACTACATTAAAGAATCATCACTGAAGAATCAAAATGAGATACGATTATTGTTTCTTGATTTCTTTAGAAAAATAACTTTAAATAATTGACAGATTATCTGACTAGCAAATAGGTGTGTATTACCTACAGAGTTTATGTATCTTGGAAAGGTTTGCAAGTAAAAAAATGTAATGTTGAAGAATTACAGGATAGAACATTGCTTCATTATTGGCTGTTGTATGTTTAGAAAACAAATATTTAGATTTGTGAATGCTTGAACACAAAGAAAAATAATTCTTTGAGAAAAATAATTTCTCTATTCATGTTTTATGAGTTGCACTGAGTGATGCACAGAGTTAGTGATTTGTCCTCCCTGGCCGTAAAGTTAGTGGAAGAGGCACATACTGATTTGTGTGTTCGCTGTTTTTGTTGATCCTGCATTCACTATTTTGTTGATTGGAATATGCTGCTTTGTTTTGCACTCCTTGTAGTTGATCTGATGCATGAATTTAAAGAGATTATGAATGACACTAGAAGAAAAAGAAAGTTGATATGCTAGTTCACTGTGTTGACTTCTCGCTTTTCTTTTTTTGTAGTAAACGAAAGTTAATGACAGTTTTGTGCTCAAATGTAGTTTAGAAATGTTAAACACAGTAAACCCCTGCCTCTCCAATGTCTTAAAACCTTTAAGTGTTCAAAGTCCGCAAAGAAAAATAGTTAAAATGAAGATTAGGCCTTATCATATTATACCTTAAAGGGTGCAGAATGGTAGTAATATCAGGGTAACATAAGAATGGCAAGATAAATTCAGAATATGGGGGAAAGGACACATGATGTTCACTGAAAACAGAGACTAACGGGTATCAGTGAAAGAAACTGTCTTCAGTCCATTTGGTACTTGTCCATTATTCGACCTGATTATTCAGTTTCGATGTTCTATGATATCCTAGTTTTCTAATAACCCCTTTTCCAGTATATTCCTCCTCCACTGTCCCCTTGAAATGACTGCTGTGTCTTCTCCTGAATTTGATACTGAATCCCAAGCATTCTCCAGAGAACTTTTAATTTAGTCTACCAGTAAGGCAGAGGGAAGGACAATTCTGAGGACAGAAAACCTGCTATAATTTCCACCCTTCAGGGTGAAAACATGTTGTTCTGATTAGTGCTGACAAAGTTTCAAGGGAACACTGCTTGTTAAAAATACTCCCATCCCCGGAGAGCCCTTTAAAAATGTTTTATGAGGCCCTCTGGGAAGAAGCTATTTCATTCCTTCTGCAGCCTGAATTGTTTGAAGGGTAGGTGGTCTAGGGCTTAAAAAAAAAGAAAAAAAAAAAAGTCTCGAAGGACCTGATGATGATCAAAATGAATTCTTCCATAGTCCTTTCACTGAGATAGCCGTAGGCTGGTGACGTTCCAGTGGTACGACATGCTGGAAATGCCCGGTGCCTTATTGGGGGAGCCTCAGTAGCTGTACAAGGAGACATCTTCTGCATTCACTGGTCATTTGGCTGAGCAAACTTGTTTACTAGGAGACTTTTTTTTTTTTTAATTTACAGTTGAAAACAAATTTTTGCATTGTTCTGTCCAGTGACAGGATTAAGCAAGCGTTCACCTGAAAGTAAAATCAATCAGATGGATAAAAAAAAAAACATACTAAAGCTGGGTATAGTCTGCACCAGTCAAAAATGAAACTAATGCTGAGATTTGACAACTGGCTGATAAGAGAGAGCAGAAAAAGAGACGTAGGGGTGCAATTGGAATATGCTGTGTGAAATTCTGTGGGAGAGAAACTGTGCTTTAGAGGCTCTTCGAGCTTTCCAGAAACTCTTCAGAGCTCACATTTTCAAGAGGAAGACAAACTGCTGTTCTCTGAGGTGACAGTTTTCTTCTGCTCTGGCCTCCTTCCTCATGGGCAGAGCAATCCCTACAGGAATGTTTATTGCTTTTGTAGTCTATGTTGTATGTTTTCTTCTGTCAAGCTATTAATAAATGAGTCAGAACTGCCCATCTCTTACGAGTAACTTCAGTTGTTCATCGTTTACGAATTTTTGAACCGTGTCATATGTTTCTGAAAGCACCTACTTATAGCGAGTGTTCATCAATATTGTAATATGCAATTCATTTTAAAACTTGTCCTGGGCATGCATTATTTCCAGATAATTGTTTGTTGGTCTCTGCTGAAAATATATTTACTCCAGAGGCAGAAAACAATGGCATATGACTTAGATCATTAAGCCTACTTAATTAAAAATAGATAGTGAATTGTCTAATAAAATAAATGATAAATAACTCTAGTCTCAAAGTTTCTTTCCCCAAATTTAATAGCTAATAATATATCAGTAAAAGCCTGTGTTAATTTCTGAATGATACGGTAGCCAAAACAAAAATAAACTTGTGATGAATACTATTCAGAACATGCTGTCTTAAAGTGTAATTTAGTCAGTTATAAGTCATTTTAAAAGCAGAACTATAATGAAAGTGCTTCTCAACACCATAGCCTGTCACCGCTATACCAGATTGTTACTGAATCAGATAGATAAACTGCGATTAGTATAAATGCAAAATGATGAAGCGATTGTGTTGTGGCTTACTTCAGTCAAGCATAGTCTTCTCTTCATTCTGCTTCCCTACATTAAAGGGGTTTTGGTCGTGTGCCTTTTTTTTTCCCCCTCTTATCCTTTAGTTCCGTGCAGAAGTCTATTTTGTGTCTCCATCCATTTGTTACACCAATTAAATTTCATGGAAATTCCTGTAAGATGAAGAGTATTAGGAGTTGAGTATACTATTATGTAAGCACAGCTCTCTCTTCGTCATGGTTATGCACCAAACAATTGCAAAGCTAGGATTTCTGTGTGGTCTTTGAAGCCTGTCTGACTTTTAGTGGAAAGATTCTAATAATGCTTTATCTGATTAATTAAAGTAAGTGGCAAAATTTGCTTCAGGTATCTGACTGCGTGGATTTGAGCATCTGATATCCAAGGTAAACAGGGTGACTGAAAAAATGTCATCTTCGTGTGACCTCATTACAAGTGTGTTGGTTATAGCTCTTTGAAAATATCTGTAGTTTCGAAACTGAAGTGGTTTACTATTTTAGCAATTAATACAAGAGGCATTTTCTCAAACTCCAAAATCTATTGTACCTGTCATTTGGGAGACTGAATGCAAACTTTGGTTGAAGTTCTTTACCTGCAAAAAAGGCAAGAGAAAAGTAGGAGTAAAACAAGCTGAATGATTATACAAGTATCTATAAAACACACAAACACAGACCTAAAGCACTTATCTGTACCAGACTGGATTTTGATAAATACATGTCTATTCCAAATATGTAAAACATTGGTTTCTCTTTTGCTAGAACCTGATAGATTTTCTTCATATATTTGGTGTTAATTAAAGAAAAGGAAAGAATTTGTGAGCTTACATTTGGGGGGGGGGGGGAGGAGGAGGGGGCTTGTATCTTTGAGCTTCTACTGAACTACTTTCAGTAGGATTTCCCAAATAATAATCAGCATGATTTAAGACTCAAAGGATCACTTTTTCAACTGAGTTACCTTTCTTGTTGTGTACCTTGTATCTCTGACTAGATGTGTGTATGAACTCAAGTACTCATGCCTCTGATGTTTGACTGTGTGTTGCAGAGTACTTTCTTTAAAAAAAAGAACAAAACCAAAAATGCCAAAAACACGTTGATGATGCTTCAGTCCATTGATCAGATTGAGGTTCAGTAAGTTGTCCCTTTAACTCACCTAGAGACCATTATGTTATAATTTCAGGAACAGACTCTGTCCTTGTCCAGAAAAGAGATTTAATTCACATGCCATCTATTTTGACTAAAGAGAGGAAAGAACTTCCTGGCATCTGGGAGGGGAGAGGGGGGGAAGCTTCAGATGTTTCAGAAATTCAGGCAAAATGTCAGTCTGAGAAAATCAGGCCAGTGATTTTTGTGTTCCACTCATGGAATATTTTTCTTACGGTTCCCATCAGTTTTTTTTTTTTTAATTACTACCTAGTGTTTTTTATTTTTGTGTTGCTAAAGAAAACTCTTTGAAATAGTACAGGTTCCCACTGTTAAATGTTCCTTATAGATCACATTTTTTCTCCTTTTTTTCTCATCTTTTCAAAATCCTCTGACTGTATGCTTTACACAACAGGTGGATTATTTAGTGTAAATGCTACCAATTAGAACGATTTTCAAACCCAGACTTTGTGTGATTGAATAACTGAGCTCCAAATGTATGAATATATCTGAATGTTTGAAAACATTCATGCATAATTGTAATGTAAGAATAGAGAGGTTTGAATCAATGGACAGGATATTACCTGATGTTGTTGCAGGTCCTGTCTTAGCTTTCTGACCTGAAAAGCTTCAAAATTAAAAAGTACTTCTGAATATATTCACAGTTCAGTCATGACAATGATGAAAGCTAGTTTAGGGGTAATATTGTGATTAAATTTGGGTCATCAAATCTAGAGATTTAATTTCCAGATCAATTGCAGAAAGTGCGACTTTGTCTAGTTAATGGCAGCAAGAGTCTTGAGTTTCAGTTCATCTAAGAATAATTTGAATTATTTAAAATTAGAGGGCACCACATCAGGACTGTCTAATTAATTTGAAAATTTTGTTTTTTTAGGTAAGATTTTTCAATGCCAAATTTGGCTGTAGCTTGCTTCATTTGCCCCATTGTCCTGGGCAGAGATTCCTTCTTCTGTCCTGGTTTACAGATCCACTGAAGGTCTGTTTCTTTTGTGGTGCACCTAACAAACAAAATACAGCATTCAAAGCAGACCTTTTGTGGCTTTCCTCCACTATTTTATTCATAATTAAACTTCCAAGGTAAAAGCAAAGAACAATTCAGCAAAGGCCATTTTTATTAGTATGGCACATAGTGTCTGCCTCCCCCCCCGCCCCCCCCGTGTATTTTTAGTAGTCCTAAAAATAATATTCGCATAAATTCAATTTATTATTTAATATGATTTATATAATTTTTAATACACTTCAGTACAACTTTGTATGTGGAATTTAAATTAAATGTTGTTTAAAGCTAAAAATTTAACAGAAATAGTGTTCAGCGGGTTTTTCTGTCCTGTCCAGGATGGTTTACATAAAGACAGTATTCCTTTCACTTCTGTATTAAAGTAGGAATTAGCATAATAAAGTCCCCAAAAATTTAATGAGGAAATTGGGATTTGGAAAAGTTTCTTAAAGTAAGTCTAAAATATTTGCAGATCCTCACTGAAACTCTATGCAATATTGCTCATAAAACAATTCATAACGGATCTTGTAGGCTTTCAGCTCTGCAGTAATACCTATGATATTCTGAAAAGTTTACATTTTTTCTTCCAAGGGGAACAGCTGAATTTTTGCTAAGGAGTTTTGTCTGCTGAAGTCAAAATTTGAAGACACGTACTTGGGGCCATTGAATGAAATAGCTTTTCATGCTTTCTGCTTTGCTCGTGTGTTTTTTAAGAAACAATTGTGTTTATGATTGCAAAGTCTATCAACAGAGTTTATGTTGATGTTGATGATTGGTATGCTGATAACTCGCACCTTTTAGCTCACAGTCTCAGAAAGGTATTATAAGTGTCTAGCATAATATGAAAGAAAGAGGGTCCTGAGATGTGCATCTCCTTCATCTTGCCATGGTCAGCTTCAGAGTTACGAATGGACTGCCCTTACCTCATGAACAAAAAGGGTTGAAAATGTGTGTAACTGCATACATACAACCATCTTACGGGGATACTTCAGTAATTCTAGGTGTTCAAAATGAAATACATCCTGTCACATGGCAAGTGGAGGATAATAGTTGAAAACTTTCAGTTATGCAAACTTGAGGATAAAAATGCAGACTTAGCTATAGTGTACTTTTTTGTAGTATGCAATATTATGATTTTTTCAGTATAGTAAGTTGTTAATTAATCTTATTTTCTATTAATTTGTGAATGTAATATTGTATCCCAAAATGAACTGAAAACCAAGATACAATGCCAGAGTTCTGAATGTATTTGAAATATTCCTATTCCAATTTCAGTGCTCTTAAAAAAGAAATTAGTGTATTATTTCCCTTTCAACTCCATGGTGATAAACTGTAAATGGAAATTTTGTGTATTTCTTTGGTTAAGGCTTTAGTGGCCATAGGGAATAAATACAGACTTTATAAATAGGTCTTTTGGCACTGTTCAAATGTCTTCAGATAAGAGATGCTACTTTGTCTCAGATTTTCATCTGGAAAACATCTTTTCTGTTTCTTCCCCTCTCGCACTATGCCACAGGAATCTTTTAATTGCCAATGAAATGACAGAAAAACGGGTCCTGGCCTGCTGTACTTCAGTGGTGTAGCTTCAGGCCCGTTCTTCACAGCTGCAAGGATTAAGTACTTGCTTTTGTTCTGCACCAGTTACTAAATGTATTCTTACCATAAGAACAGAGTAATACTTCTTCTAAGTAGTCCACCTTTGTCTCTGCCATACTTCTCAGTAGCTTGTTATATGCCTTTAGAAACATAAAAAAAATAACACTTTATCTTATCAGTTTTGACCTTTCCCATTTGGCAAACACTGATTATGAATAGCTTTGAAAATGGAGAATGCCATTTTAGTGGGGTTTTTTTCTTCTTTCTGAGGACAAACTAGTATGTCTCTATTTTGTACACTCTGCTAATTACTCATCAGGGGTTGCTGATATCAAGATATTGACACCATTGCCTGTGCTGTTTAAAATGAAGACGTAATGAGAGAAACTCCTTGAGTTAGTAAGTTGGGAAACATAAACAATAAAATGTACCTCTTCTGTTGCTATAATACTTTATCCTTAAAATACCTAAAATAGACTCTGCCTCCTGTCTGGTTGTCTGTATTGGTTGAAGTAGACGTTAGCATGTTGGGGGCACATGCTTTTTCATATATTTCATGTGTTTGTACCAGCAGAGTATTGACTGCGCAGGCTGTTTTGTTCCTCACCATAACCTCTGATGTTCGTTACTGCACTTGAACGAGGATGACAAAATGGACTCCTTCAGATCTCTAAAAAGTCTATCCAGAAAGCTGGTTAAGGAGTATGCTAATTTCAAACACTTAAATTTTCTTAGCTTCTGTTAAACATTACGTTAAGGTGAAAATACCCCTTGTAAAATAGGTGGGGCATTTACCAGAAGTCCTTCTAATTTGTCTGATACATTATATTCTTAAGGTTCTCCTCATGAAATTCCATTTTTTATTTTATAATAGCCAAATACATACCAAAGTCTTTTATTTCCAAATATACATGAGACTGCCCCCCCCCCCCCCCGCTTTCAAATTGTGGTTTAAAAAACTGATTTTACCCATTAACAGTATTTGCCCAAAAACATTGTATTGTCTGAAGGTGAAAAGGTGTCTTTCAGTTAACTAAAATGGATATGTAAATATTTTTACAGAATAAAAAGTGAGAGAGAAGTGCTTGGAGGACTAAAATTTGGGGCATTTGAAGGTCCATGGGCGTCTTCTGTTGGCCTCGAGGTCAGAGCTTAGTCAGAATTTTTTTTGAGTTACTGCAAGGTCAAATCAATGGAGATTAAAAAAAAAATCACATCTGTGTAGCTTGTGCAACAGCACTTCAGAAAACATTTTTAAGTTGGGTGTTTGGGAATTAATTCAATTTGCTGATGCATGTCCACACGTCCTTCCCTGCTGTCATTACCTCTCTATTCTTTTCCTATTATTATACAGAGCTTATTTTCCCTTTGGATTAGATATTGTTTCCTATTTTCATAGTTGACTGGTAAGACTTAATAAAACTCCGCTGAAAGAGAGAACTCATTCTTTCTACCTTGGATCAGTTGTTTGTTCAACATAAAATATATATAAATACAGCTGTCACTATTGCTTAATTTGTTTTTTAACCAAATACTCAAAGTATTTTACAGATGGTTGACTTTTGTTTTTGATATATGCATATTTCACTGCTAATGAGATAAAATACTTCAGACTATATTAATCCATCCATCATCTCCTTAGTGGGGTCAGTGATCTTCAAATATGGGTAGTGATCTATAAGAGTATTGAACTGGCTAAATGCCTTTGGTCTTGTTAATAGCAAATCACTGCTGTCTAAATTAGTTTCTGTTGCAGTAGACAAAATTTGAGCTGAGTTGTGCCCTTCCTTATATAGCTTGCTTGTTCTGTTTAAAGCTTTTTCCAGTAAGCATTTTGAAGAGGGTAGCAAAAAAAAAAAAAAGAAAAAAAAAGAAAAAAACATTATATACTGGCTTTCTGCTATTTGTTGTTCAGAAGTACAGTATCTGTATTCATTCTTCCTAGACTTCCTGCATGACAAGTCATTAGAAAAAGGCAGCCAGGTTGCTTGGTTACATCATTCAAAATTACAAAACAATGTCTTTAGTACCCCCCCCCCGTGTTTTTTTTTTTTTTTTTTTTTTTTTTTTTAATCAAGACCAAAATCTACCCTTAGTTATTCACAGCTGAGTGGCTGTTGCAAGAATTTAAACATTCTTTTTGACAATTCTTACAATCTCTGCCAGGAGGTTTGGTAGGGAAGCCAATACCATTCAGGCTGTGCATGCTTTTTTTCATCCTGATGGATTCATCTTTTCAGACTATATAGCTTATAGTATATATAGATACATTCAACAGTATCTCCCTTCTTGATCCCTATAAGCTGTTGGACAGATTGGAGGGATTCCAGCAGTGAACTTACAAGCAACCTGAAGTACTTTTATAACTGTCATTTTTGAAAGGTTATCTTTTCATTGACTTTGAACTCCTGAGAGTGGAGGTGGCTTTTCATTTCGGTGTCCTGGAGGTTTGAGTTAGACCATGCAGGAAAATAGAAGCTGCTGGCATCAGAACAAGTGGTATCTCTATATACTGGTAGAGAGCATTTGATAAGCTAATGCTTAATTTAGCCAGGCTATTAGAAAGTAAGTTAGCTTGCAGTCCATCTGTTGTCCAACTTCAGCGTTTGTTTTTAGTTTATGTGCTACTTTCACTTAGAATTGGCGTACTTCATCTTTACTTTTGATAAACTGATTTTATATGATACATTTTTTTGTGTGGCCTCTACCTTTTTACAGGAAAAATGTTATTATTTGAAGTCATGATTAAACTAATGTAAAAAATGTTAGATTTATTATTTTATATAAATATTATTATAATTAATGTTTAGATTTATAATTGAAAATGCAATTCCTTTACAGTATAGGAAGGATACGTTTCTTTGCCTTTTATTTATATCAGTATTCAAAATGCCATTCTTACGTTGTTCTATCTCATAGCAACTTCTTTATGTTCATATATCTGCCTGTAAGCAGCCTTAAGCTATTTTACACATTTTTGTTAAGAGTGAAATCAGGTGGTTTTTTCCTTCCAGACATTATATGCAGCTTCAAGCCTTCCTTTGATAGGTGCTAATATGAGTTCCTTCATTCTTTAATCTCTGCTCGTTCTGTGATATGAATAGGAATTAATGCAGACGCTCTTCCTCGGTAATGTGAATGGTCATAAAACAATGGTTTACAACATGGAAGGAATAAGCCATCACAGGCCTAATTTGACAGTTACGTTTTCCATTTCTTTTGACTCATTGCCATGTTCATCAGTTCCCAGTGACAAGTGTCAGTAGCAATATGGCCCTATCTGTTACCATGTTTTTCTAAAAATGGCTTCCATATTAATTTTATATGTTGGAGCCACTAATCCTAATTTAAATGTACATGGTGAGATTTCTATATCTATGTACACCAGAATATCCTCTTTAATGCAATAAAACTTTAATAGTAGGCCTAAAAGCCAAGTCGATGCTCTAAGAAGTGGATATAACAGTTTCTCTCTAGTTTTTTTGTGTCGAAAGTTGTTTGTTACATAGTGTTCTGGAAACTGTTACTTAGATTGTACCATTTTAGTGGTAGAAGTATTTTTCTGCAAATATATCTATCTTGTATAATTTAAAAATGTGCAGAGATGCATCTGTGATTAAATGGAAAACTTGCTGTGGTTTTGTTTGAAATTGGCATTTTCTTTCCATAAAAATTGACATTAAATATTTTTTTTATTGTCAGTAGCTGTCCATTTCAAATTCATTGGAGGTGTGTTTAGAAAAAGACAAACCCAAACACTTTCAGTGACGGGATGGTCACATTGCTACATGTATTTTGCATTTCTGATTCCAAAATTCCATCTTCCTTGGCTTTACGTACTATTTTAACTGAATGTGATACTCATCCATCCTTCCTGTTCTAAATTGTTGTGTAATTTTATTGATAACTTAAACAGCTGCAGGATACAAGTGGCAGGTGAAGTGATTCTAATGTATAAAGTCTTTAAGCTCTTCAATATCATTAGAATAAGATATAAATTTGAGTTTGTGCTGCTGGGAGACTAAGGCTTTCAGTTATTTGACAGCAGATTTTTTGTTGTTGCCAATAGAACCAGCAAGTTTTTCCCTGCTACGCCGTAGTACTTTAATCTATTGTTACTTTTATGCTTAGTGAATATTAGTGCTGATTTGCAGAAAAAGTTAATGCCATTTTGGTCTGAAGTACTTTCCAAATATATATCTTGCATGATTGTCATAAATGGTCCTATATACCATGCAGCTGGGAGTATGATTTTCAAGTTGGCTCTATCGCAGCTGATAGCAGTGCTGTGCTGGCACAGGATAGCCTGAATCCCCTGCTAGAGGGAGGAGCGGCTGTTGAGACTGACCCCATTGGGTCACCTTGGGACATGCTGAACACTTGACCTAGCCCTGTCCCCATTGAGCTGTTGCCGCTGTTTCTTATCTGTAAATCATTCATTGAGCCACTCTGCCTATTTCTGGAAAACGTAGTATGGCTCTTGGCTACAGCAGGAGTGCTGAAAATATTAGTATGTAATAACACTTGTGACTGGGAAAACATTATTTCTGTTAAGGAAAAAATGCTTTTGATACCAGCAGTTTTGTGTGCCTTCTGTTAAGTGCATAATAGATGCTTCAGCATGTATTCAGAGTCTCTGAACTCCAGAACTCATTATGTTGTGAGGTTCTTCAAGAAACATTGAGTATGAAATGGATCTATGTAACTAAATTCTGTTTTCTCCTGTGTGTTTCAATAACGTTACTTTGGAAAGAACACAGTAGATTAGTTGTAATATATCCTAATAATGAGCCCAAATAATAGGAAAATAAGACTTTACTACTGCAGATTAACACTTGATTGTTTGAAATCCTGCCTTGAGAAAAAAAAAATCTATTTAATGTAGATAATACCAGTATTGGCTGCTATGCACAACGTTGTAAAATAATTGACAAATCCAGTTTTACTCAGTTAACCTGCCATTTGAAGATAATCTAAAAGTAGCTGGCTTATTTTTGGAAGTACCAAAAGTACTTACTGCATTGAACTTCTCTGGAGTTAACCGTGCTGGAAGTATACATGAATGTCACTAGTTCATGTCAGAATATTAACCTCAGTGTAGTTACCTGCACACTAAGCACCATAAATAGATTATTTAACTCAAGGTTTTGAAAAATAATGTAACAATTCAGTGTCATTTTCATAAACTTATTTTGTAAGTCCTTATTTCACTAGAGGTTAAAATACTTTTTGAAAATGAATATTCCTCAAAAAATTTTACATTGTTCACAGACATCAGACTTCTAGTGATATTTCAGTCTTGACTTCAAAATCTTAATATTTGTTCAGCCAATCATAAGCTACTGTAAACTGACTGCAATAAAAATATGGTAGTTTATCCTAGTAGATGATCTGTTCCTGTGACTGTGAACACATGTTCAGATTGTACAGATGTAAAACAATATTATAGGCTGTTACCTGGGGGAAAAAAAGATTAACTTAATGGATAACAAAATGTTAACATCTTGGGTCAGTTTTGTTTTGCTCAGTAATAGTTATCTTTTAAATTTATGTGCCATTGAGTCCTATTAAGGTAAATAGGAACTATGGATTAGTGAGAAACTTTGGGGTTGCACTCCAAAAATTTGACATTCTCCCTTTATGAAAGGAAGGGAGATGGGAAGAAATCCTACCATGAGGTAATTTAGGAATGTGTTCCTTAAATGACATATAAGAAGCCATAGATATTGCATGTAGGTTACATAATATGAATGACCTTTCCACCAGCTCCCCCCAAGAAAACCTCACAGAACAAAAATGCCACAGAATTTACTCTTTCATAGAAAATATTGCCAAGGGGAAGATGAATATTTCACAATTCAGGGAAGGTCTTGGTGATTTGTTTTTGAAGTGAAATAAATTGGAAATCTGCACTTTTAAAATCTTGAATTCCATTCCTGTAGATGTCTATTGTTGTAAAAGCTTTGACAACAATTTTCACACTTTTTTATTTGAATAAATTGCTTTTAAGAGATCTCTTAAATTAGACTTTGAACTGGAAAAGGCATAAATATGTAGAAAAGTCTCCATTGTCAGTATATTTTATATTAGCCAGTCTGTCATATAAATAAGCTTGACTCAACTCTGTTTTTTGCTTCAAAATTCATTCTTATAAATGTAGACTGTGATAATCCATATATGTCAATCAAGGTTCTTGCTGCAGATCCAAAGAATACAAAAGAACTCTCCTCTTCCCTCGGTGCATTTATAATCCTTATTCACTAAGGGTGACAGCTTACCTAGCATACCAATCTTTTTTACCTGGGTATCCTAAGAATGGTTACAGCCACCTTGCAGAAGTTGTTTCACAAATGAATACAGGTGAGCTGCGTACTAATCCTTAGTATTAAATTTTAAATGGAAAGTTGTAGTGAAGTCTGAGCTCCGTGGTTCCTGAGCATTGATGCAAAAATTGTCAGCAGTGATTTGGGATTCTGTTTCCACTTGCACAGCTTGGTAACACAGCCATGGATGGAACAGAACACGCGCGAGTTGCGTGAGGTGGCAGGTTCCAGTTTTGTCTTCTGCTGATACTGCTCCATAAACACTCTGCTGATATTCTTTTAGAAGTACTGTTTGCTTACAGTAGTCATTAACTGTATTGTCCAGCCTTATTTTGGCAGATAACTTCTACCTGAAGAGAAACTGGATTACTAAAGAGTAACTGTGTGACTGTGCTTTTTTTATAGGTGTGGTTTATTATTATTTACTTCATTTCATTTTCTTGAACAAGATGAGGAGGCTGTAGAATTTGTAAGAACTATTTCTTTTTCCAGGTAGATTCTAGTTATCAGATACCACAGTTGTAAGAACTTGCTTCTTTTGGCAGGTGGATTCAGTTTATCAGATATTAAATGAATTCAGTTTATCAGATACAAATGCCCACACTGTGATTTGAGGTTAAGATGTGATGTTAATATGAACACTTCTGACTGCTAGTGGAGGGACGTTTTTGTCTAGTATATGTAAATGTCCTTCTTGACCACTTTCAAAGGAATAGTCTTTGGCCAGTTGGACTTCCCCTGCAATTTAAATTATGTTATCATCAGCCTTTCTCTCTGTTCTCTGTTGGTCACACTGTTGTTGTAAAGCTAAATGCATGTAGTATACTTCAATGACCATTGAATTCCCTGTGTGCCTTTTCTTTGGTCTAGTTACCTGAAGAGGTAGAATGTGCTGTTGCACTTTTCAGCCTACTGGTGTTGGACTGATAGGTGATAGGTACCAGAATTCCTGTCTTGTACTAGATGTCTGTATTCAAAATTACAAAAGATTTTAGGACCCCCCATGATGAAATGTATTTTACCATAGGTAAATGCTTATGTATACAGGAATTTATATATAAAATGTTGACATTTTGTTCTGTTTCTCATCTGAGGAACTCAAAGTTAATAATACTGGTACATAATAATTTGTAATAATAAGTAATGAACAAAAAAAACTATTATACCCATTTTTCGTAGTATCTGCAAAAAAATCGGAGATTGAAGTCTGATTCTGCGTGAAAGTCTGATTCTACTCACTGAGGCTTGTCATTGATTTCACTGGTGCTGAATTAAGTACCTACAGAAAAATATTTAGTTGTACAAGCAGATTAAGCCTTTTCTGGATTTTAGCTGTACATTCCTAATAGGCACATTCTTGACCACTTTCACTGTTGCCAAATTAAGTACCTACAGAAAAATATTTAGTCATACGAGTAGATTAGGTCTTTATCTGGATTTTAGCTGTACGTTCCGAATAGGCACATTCCTTACAGTTTACTAGTAGTACCGCTTACATGAAATGAACCTGAGCTAAGCAGTAAAGAAGTGGGTTTTTTTTTTTTTGTTCTTTTTTTTTTTTACTGAGTTGGGGATTTGCGGAGTTGCTTTGCTGAAATCCATTTCTTGCATATTTTCAGAAAAATTGAAAAGTTTGCAGTTATATTTTTGATTTTATCACTTTAACTTTGTGTTACTCCAGTTTATTGTCTTAATTATGGGTAGTTCGTGTAAATGATTGGTGTTCCAAAGTAAGTTGGCACATCTTTGTTCTTACCACGCTATTGATAGCTGACGGACATTTTGTTGCAATCGTATTACTTTAGATTTTGACTGAACTTATGATTTGTAGACTGAATTAGGAATGATTAGTAAGTTGAGATAACTGGCGTCATTTTATCAACATACAATTTGGAAAGAAACCTCTCAGAACTTTTTTTAATGTCAGATACTTTTCCCAGAACAAATATTTTTACTTTTCACAAAGCCAAAGTGTGACTTAACTCTTTAGCATAATAGTGTGCTAAACTGAAAAGGAAGGAAGGAAACAAACCTCACAAGAAGCACCCAACACAAGAAACAAACAAACACGGACTCTAAACTGTCTGCATGGTAAAGAACGATGGAAGCAGTTTGAAGATTATGTCACAATGAATAATCCATACTGAAATTGTAGCTTAATTTTCTCTTGCCGTTTTGAGATACCTGGATACTGTTTGACAGAGAAATACTTTTGTGAAATTTTAGGGCAAAGCAATCTGATTGTGCTTGCAAAGACATTTTGCACATAATCTGAGCCAAATAATTGTGCCATCAAGCTAATAACTGATTGTAGCATATGCTTTGGAAATGCATTTAGTTTTGATTTAAATCATAGTGCTTCTGAGTAAGTTTTTCTAGTATTTTGCATTTTAAACAATTACTTCCAGGTTGTTCAATTGCAAGTGTGTTCTGCATAGAAAGGCTGCATCTGCCAGCCTCTGTCAAACCTCCGAAATAGCTTTTGCTATGCCCTGTACATTATATGTAGCCAAGAAACACCACAGATGAAAGTATCCTTGGTGTAGAATTTCACTGAATGACGTTAAAGCTAAATAGGCAGTTATGGTTATAAAAGCTGCTTTGAAGAGGCACTTCGCGTTTCAAAGATTGATCTGAATTATTTCAGTCTCTTGATTATTCAGTGAAGTATTTACCTTGCTGAGCTGAAGAACTTTTCAACTCTAAGCTGTCAGCCTGAGGTAGTTTCAGGTAGATTCAGGCAGTTATCTGACCATAATGAAATGAGTTTCTCCTGCAGAGAAAATAAGGGTTTGCAGCAGCTCGTGCAAAAGATGCCATATGTATTTCTAAGTGTTCAGTGTTGAGAGATGGGTTAAGGAGGATTCAGTATAGGCAGGATTCAGATCAGTCATGTCCTTCAGGAGCTGCCCTGAATATAAGGTTGAATGAGTGTGTGTAACTCAGGCGCAGTTTCATTTGCTTTCGTGAAACACTTGCGAAGTCCGGAGAGAACTTCAATATGAAGGACTTGAACCTATCTAAAGGTTACTAGAAACAAACAAAAAAAACCCCTAACAGTAATAATTGAGCTCCTGTTTTCTGGTATGGCATTAGAACTGTGGAAAGTATCTTATTTTGACAGCCAACTGCAAATTTTGCTTTTGTTCCAAAACCAGTAGCCAATTTGGAAAGAAAACCAAAAACACTAATTTGGGAAGGAAAAACAAAAAGGTTTTTCTTTAGTAAAAATTAAAACATTGCATTACAGTATTTTTAAAATGACCTCCTAGCTACTGGATTCCAGCTGAGTTTTGGAAACGCTAGGTGCTGTGACCCCCCACAAGTCTGAGATTTACTGAGCTGTGAATGACTCCACTGGTGGTAGGGCAGTCCTACCAGTTTCCTACACTTTCCATAGTTCTGAAGCAATTGTGTAAGCTGTCATTGAGCTTGAGATACTGGAAGGCTGGTTTTCTCAGCAGTTGTCAAATGAATTGTGAGGGAGCTGGGCCTGTAGAAAACCATATCATTGGCATCTTGCCCACGTTCCAGTGGACATTCATCACATCTGGCTTTTCTCTGCAGATATTGGCATCATTAAGAAAAACACAACAGTATGCTGAGGCTGACAAACAAACCTTGAAATAATTGCTTGCATACTATAGGAGACAGAAAACTATTGAACAGGTTTTAAATAAAGTATAATTAGACCAGTTAATCTAAGGCCTAATCTTATTCTGCTCAATAACCTGTGGTGGGAAAATAATTATTTAAACAATCAAGTTTGAACGCGTAACTCAGAATCTAGTTTTATGATTAAGTTATATAGGTTCAGAGATGCATAAAGTTTCATCAATACAGTTCCTGTACTATTTAATTATATGTAGAGGAGAATTCTGTAAAGGAACAGAGCTATTAGCCTCTGGCAAGTTCATAATAATATTTTAAATAATTGACGTAATTGATAATTTCAGGTTTCCTTTTTCTGTGTTTCCTCTTAGATGGTTAACACTTCTCAAGAGTCAGTGCCACTTTTTCAACTGCCACCCCGCAGTGAGATCAGATATTTATGAGAACTGGGTCGTGTAAGGGGCCTTTTTTTTTTTTTTTTTTTAAGAGCTTTAATTTCTGTCATTTCTGTGTTTTCTGACACATCAGTGCAACTAGAACACTCTGGATTTTTTAATATATGTTATGGAGGTGAGAAGAAGTTAGCAGCTTCTTAGCAGACAATTTCGTGACAATGTGCTCCACACTGAGAATTGAGATATGATTGTGTCTGTCAAGAAAGTAAAGGAATGTCTTTCAAATTGCCTCCTTGTGCTTAGTTCTGTGCTGCATTTTAGCTTAATTTTTGAGGTAAGCAGGACCTCAAATTGTTTCACAAGATTAAAGCAAAACTGAATGAGCTTTAGTTTTAATTAAAGTGTGGTTATAATAAAATTAGTTTATGTTCGCGCAGTTGGTAAATTTTTACTTGTTTCACAGCATTCACTATCTTCTCTGCCTAATTATATTGGTGCCAGTGTAAAGGCCACATATGATGTAGTAGAATAATAAAGATCAGATCTGTCTACAGACTAAAGTAGTATTTTTGTCCTCTGCTCTGTTATTACTTAAATATTAGACTTGTTTGTTGCAGTTTAGCTGCGAGCAGTAAAATGGGATTATGAATTAGTAAGCTAAAATCATGTTAAGGAATACATGAATTTTAGCTCTGTTCATTCATAAAGTGTTCATTTAGTTCCATCCGACTGACTTAAGTGCTCTCATTACAGCCTAACATTTCTGAGACTGAAATGTTAGCAGTGAGTGAGAAAATACTATTTCCTCTCTGAGTGGCTATAATTTTTTTTTTTTTTTTTGTTAGCAGAAAACAAGATACTTGGCAAATTCCAACTTTCTTATAGCGCTGTTGGCAAGAAATAGTTTATTATAAAACTGCAAATACTGTTTTGCACATTTGTATAAAATACAGTACCTGTAACAATGAGAAAAAGAGGTTCGCTATTGCGGCGGCAGTCACGTAATACATCAAGCGCCGCTTGGTGGAACAGTGTCAATGAAATTTACAAACGTGGCATCTATTTATTTTTGCCCATATTGAGAAAGAAATGAAATAGCAAGGAAGTGATGATTACTTGTCACACATTCCTCTTACAAAAAAGCCTGCTTTAACCATGTTGTTATAACATTCCATGTTTTTTTTATTTGTATTCCGTGGTTTCTTTCATTGAATTGTATTTCAGTATATTTGTGCTTCTGTCTATCAATACCATGGAGTCAATAGCATCTATTATCTTCTGTAAAGTTCTGGTGATAGTTTACTGGCTTCGTGCCATTGTAGCCTGAGGCAAAAAATTCCTGGAACTGAATTATGACAGTAAACTCTAATAGAATAGAAACTATATTAAAGGTTAAATTTTCAAACACATTTAGAAGCAAGTTCAGTGCTGAATAGGGTTTACATTAGTGGTTAACTGATGTGGGTGAGTGAGTGCTGTTGCTTTCCCATTGAAAGACATTCTGCGTGGGGCTATGGCACAAATTAGCACTCGTGAAGAGTCCACGCAGTCTTTACCTCATATGACTGTTTTCTGTGTTTCATTTTATGAGTCACTTGCTGTGTGTTTTACTCAGTTGTGTTATGTGTAAAATGGAGATAGATGTTGCCTCTGCTTCTGTGAGATAGTAGCAAGGTGAATATCTTAATGAGTAGAAACTACTCAGTTTTAGCGGTGGTGGGGTTGAATATATACATGAGATAAACAGGTTTAAGATTTCAAGTTTTGTATAAGGCTAGTAAGAAACCATCCTCCTGAATTTCCCAGTTTTCTTAGGTTGTATCAGTGACACGAATATTTTCTGGAACATTTCTGAGGGCTTTGTAACATCCTATGAATTAATTGGATTACACAATTGGTGAGGATTGTCTTGGAAGGCAATTTTTTTCACATACATGCATATTGGGTTTTTTTCTTAATGATGCCAATATAGATCGTATCCTAGAGAAAAAAAAACACATAGATGAGGGAGTGTAGAGCCCAATCGACTACCTATTTTCTCTTGAAATTTCTTACTTTTGATACAGATACTTTATTAAGGGCCTGTATGCGTTGTCCAATAGAGTACAGCACAAGAGATCACCGAGATGCTGCTGAGCTGAACTGGTGTATCCACAAGTAACTGTGCAGAAATGTGCTACCTTAGGTCTGGAAGTATATTACTGTGTTAGTATGATATCGCATCTGAACTAGTTAGCTCTGTGTATAAGAAAGATTTATTTGTCCAGACTGTGCTCCCCAGAGACATGACTCTACTGTGTCTAGTTCTGGAGCAGTCTGTCAGTGTCAGCTTGAGCCTTTTCATTCCACGTGACCTGAGGCTCTGCATGTGCATGTGCATGCATTTGTAGGCCATAATAGAACCTATTTAGGTAGATGTACCATCACACTTAGTTACTGAACCAGAAGCCTGTACTGCATGATTTTATCATAAGATTCAGACATATAAAAGGCTTCTGAGTCCCAAGTGTTTTCAGAACTCATGTATATTTGTAAGTCTGACTTCAGACTTTTCAAGAGTCTCCTTGGTAGATGCTGAAACCTGCGGATGCTCAACATCTTCAGTTACCTTTTGAAAACCTGAGCTCATGTCTTAGAGACAAGGAAAGTCCTTGGAGATATCATAGAAGAATAAACTTTAACAGCCATTAGAAGGGAGAGGCGTATTACTACCAAGCCACGTTTATGAAGTTTTCTGGAGACCACTTTGGCAATTACAAATTTTATCTGTAAGATAGCTTAAAAACTGAAATAAAGGATGTTATGCTTGATACTGACCTGCAACATAAAGAGATTTGGTATAGTGGTTTTATACTGTTTGGTTAAAGTTTCCTACATGGACCTCCTGCATGTTTTTAATGAAGAGGACAGTCTGGTCCACTGTGGTTACAGCTTGTGAAAACAATTTGCTTGGTCCAAGCTATTTGTTAGTTCTTGCAGGGAATTAGTGGGGAAATACAAGTATCTTCCGTAGTGTGTTTTTATATTCTTTTCCAGTATGACTGTCTTCTTAACAAATAAGAGTTCTTTAAAAATATTTTGTGTTCAATGGCTTAGTTAAGGTGAGACTGCTGTAAGAAGATAAAGATTTGAGTAGGAATGGCAGTCAGTCTGCATATGTTCTGTGTGCTTCCAGGTATCATTTAACATTCATTAAACTTCAGTGTACCAGTCAGAATGGAACTAGAGTTGTATTGATTTCTTCTCCTCTGCTCTTTTGGGCTTCTTCTAACCTGTGTTTTGATGTAAAAATAGAAAAAAAGAAAAACAGATTTCCTGATTTGCCTATGACCTAAGGTAGCTGTGCACCTTTAACACTCTAAAAGGAACAGAGGATGGCTCAGTGCTGCAGTGTCCTTCTGAAATGAGCTGGCAATAGTATGTTCTTTGAGAGAGCTGTAAAGAGTCTTGTCTTGTTGTTCCTTTTAAAAGGGGAAGGGTAAAATTAGTACTGAAAATTATTAAGGAACATGTATAAGTACAGTATGAACAGCACTTTAAACCTTGCTAAGAGAATAGGAAAAATGAATGGAACTTCTCTGTTTTGCCCTCTGAAATGTAGTGTTTCAGCAGACTATTCACATGTATAGGCAGAAAAATTTAACGCGTGATGATAGCTAAATTAAAAAGAGCTTTGAAATCATTTGAAGAAAAGATAATAGGGGTTTTGATGTTACAGTATTTAATCAGCTGAATAAAAGTGTCTGCTGACTTTTATCTCATTATCTAGTATCAGTATCTGCTTTTAGGGGTGGGGGAAATGTGGCCTAGTTTAGTGTGCCCAGCCTGCTCTATGACTCCTGTGGTATGCTGTGTAGATTGGTTAGAAGGGAAAGATGAAAGGATAATATAGTTAGGCATTCAGGTCCAGAGAGGAAAATGGGCCACTAAAAATGCTTTAGGAAAATGCAGTTACACTGGTGCCTTTCAAAATCAAAGCAGCTCAGAATGATAATTTTTGGGTTCACCAACTAAACTGTTTGATTTTGCATCAAAGCAGATAAGTATTTTAAATTATGCAATGAAGAATTGAAAAGATTTTTAAGCTATAAAGAATTTTTAGAAATAGTTTAGAAGATTACTGATTTTAATGATGTTAAAAAAAAAAAAAAAGAAAGAAAAATACTGCCTGCTAATTCTAAAACCTTTAAATGGGGAAAGGAAAATGTGTAAAGACAGTTGTGTGTACATTATTGAGATAATTCTTGTCGAGGTTGGAGGGGCCATTATATAAGTACAATCTGAGGCTTTATCTAGCAAGTTAGTAAGAGACGTCTGTATTTCTTCAAATATTTTTATATTTTTGTTCTGTAAAGTTCTGTATTGCTTTTCACTGTCACTTTTTGTTGCTTTAACATTATATTTTCTTTCCGTCATCCTTAGTTGATGTATTCTGTCAGTGTTTGGTTTTTTCAGATTGTTCACTTTTTATGGACCTGAGATCACAAAACTCCACTAACAGGCTACTGCTGGTGGACATACTAGTTCCTATGTGAATAAATTTGCTAATTCGCTACTCAGTGAAATGGAGGTAAAAATAAATAAATACATAAATAGCGGAGGGTAATTTAAAAAAAAAACCAAGGTAGTGACTGTGTGATAACCTTGTGAAAAGAAATTCATTAAAAAACAGAAAAAAAGTTGGAACTCTTTTCTACAGGGCAAAGCTACAAGGTAGGTAATTCACAGCTGTGGAAAAATAAGCTGTAGCTGAAAGTGAGAAGGTTTTATACTCGAGGGCTGCTTCGAGCTGGGTAGGAAAAAGGTTTTATACTTGTGAGCTGCTTTGAGCTGGATAGGAAATACATTTTACAGATGAATGTACCTTTTGTCAGTAAAGAGTTGCTGTGATTCAGAGAAGACAAACATCACCAAATTATCTCTGGCTTTTGAAATGAATTTCAAAATATCACTTGGATGATCAAAAGTGACTCTTTCAATTTCAATTAGATTTAAGTCAGTTCAAATTGGTTATACTATTCTTATTTTCTGTAAAATATGAAAAGTTCTATTGGGCACTAAATAATCTCCCCTCATTATATTTTTGGAATTGCTCTTTCTAATCATAATCATTAAATATTTACTTTAAGGAATAAGCCCAAGTATCATTTTTCAAAAATATGATGAAGAATATGTCATCACCTTACAATTTAAAACATGATCTTAAATACAGTATTCTTAAATGATGTTGCTTCTCTACCCTTCTTGGAGAAGAAATTAATATTTTTAAGAATCGCCTTATTTTATTGCTTTTTTAAAATTTTTCCTTGTCTCCTATTTTCCTGGTTGACCAAAAATGCCAATCGCCCTTGAGAATTTCAGGGTTCTAGCATGAGCATTAGCTAACTTTGCAACTATGTCATTTCAACAAAGAATTATTTTGAATGCTCATCTCAGGTTATGCAAGTTTAGCATCCTCAGTGAGGATGCAAAGTTTCTTGCAAGAGGTGATTTGGGAATCACTCAGAGCCAAGGAGTCTGATGTCTTCGTGCAGTTTTGAATGAATGATTATATATAAAGGTGATTGTGTGCACAAAATATAATCCAGTTCCCGTAGGTGTTTGTGTAACAGCCTTCTACGACTGAATACAGTTCAGTAGTCATCATCAACATAATAAAACTTTTCAGTTACCTAAGCAGCTTATTAACATAATTAAATACTAGTGTTTTAAATTCTGAGGGGCACTGCAAATAGCTTATAGCTTGTTTGTCCTTTTCTATTACTCAGAAAATGAATCGATACATGTTACAAGGATCTCCATGGATTCAAAGTTTCAGGGTTTTCAGAGGAAAGCTCTCCCATGATTTGTAGTATGAAGGGGATTAAATAAACATCTCGAGAACACCTGTATCTTCATTCTGGAAAATAGTCATTGGCGACTGACTTGCTAGGGTTTTTCTTCAGCAATTGTAATCCAGTTATTACTGGTACATGAGCAAATGGTTCTACTTTAGCTCATCTTACAAATGATATCGAACAAATGCTTGCTCTCGAGACACTGAATGAATAGTCATCCTCCAAAAAGCATTGGTTATGAAAGTTTAATATTAACTCAGCATTTGGAAAACTTTTATTACAGTGTGCTTTTTTTTTTTCTTTTAAAGCACTGATTCTTCTTCTATGTATTTAGGCATACTTTTGTTTGAATTTGGTGCAAGACTTATAAAACAAGATGTAAACAGAAAGGGATTTTTTTTAACTGTGTGCATGGCTTTGATATTTATAGCCATAATTTTGCTTGAACGTGATCATCATTGCATTTCCAGAGGCATGCTTCACTAAAAAGAAAGTTAGGATGCTATTGATATAATTTGTATAAGTAGATAGGCAGTGTTATTGAATTTGTCACCATCTTTTAGTAATTTTGACTTTAAAATCACATGGTTAAAATTAACACTAAAACTTTCCTGTTACTTTTGTGTTACAACTAACTGCTAAAACAAAACCCATGTTTTAATTTTATTTATTTTTTCAGAGAGAATATTAGAGGCTTGCTGATGGCTTATTTTTAAACTATTTTCTTGAATTATCTTGAAATGCTCATGGGAAAAGGGAAGCTGAATATACTTTTCTTGATAAACCAAACTAAATGAAAAGGTTAAGGCAGTGTTGTAGCACATAAGGGATGCTTATTGCCGAGTCACAGGAAGCTGTTAGCAGGGTGCTTTTATTTACCAAACATCATTTGTTGGATTTGCAGGGGGAGAGGGAGGCAGGAAAAAAAACCAGCAACATTTCTGGTCTGATTCCCCAGTTATCCAAAAGATCCAAACCCTGCATTTTAAGATACTGAGGATTTTTTGAGAGCACAGCTATTCTCAAGTGGGATCTGTCCATCTGAATTGGAAAATGTAAGATGGATTAAATAATCATTTTCCACAGTAATCATCATTTTGGGGTGAAACTTGATACATATAGCCATGTCCCTTTTAGCTTAAGGAGTGATACTACAAAATACACCATTATCAGTCTATCTCCACTTTATTCTATGGGCTGTATAAGGAGTCAGGGCATGGCATCACTGATCACAGTGCCTAAAAGAGGCACTGCACCTATTTGAGGCTTTGTGGTTTTTGCTCTGCATGCAGCATCGCTCAACACCAGATGAGCGGGCTGCCATTCAGAAGGACGTCGACAGGCTGGAGAAACAGGCTGACACGAACCTCATGACGCTCAGGAAAGGGAGACGCAAAGTCCCACCCCTGGGGAGAAATAACCCCATGCACCGGCACAGACTAGGGGCTGACTGGCTGGAAAGCACTTTGGCAGAGAAAGACCTGGGGGGTCCTGGTGGACACCAAGTTGGCCGTGAGCCAGCAATGCGCCCTTGCAGCAAAGGCGGCCAACAGCCTGCTGGGCTGCACGAGAAAGGCCATCGCCAGCAGGTCAAGGGAGGGAGTACTGCCCTTGACCCAGCACTGGGGAGACCACGTCTGGAGTAGTGGGTGCAGCTCTGGGCTCCCCACTCCAACAGAGACATGGGCATACTGGAGCGAGTGCAGCAAAGGGCCGCAAAGATGATGACAGGATTGGAGCACCTCTCTGATTAGGAGAGGCTGAACCAGCTGGGATTGTTCAGTCTGGAGAAGAGAAGGCTCGGGGGAGATTTTATCAATGCATAAAAATACCTGAGGGGAGAGTGTGAAGAAGATTGAGCCAGATTCTTCTCAGTGATATCAACTGAAAGGGCAAGAGGCAACAGGCACAAACTGAAATACTGAAATACAGGAAACTCCATTTAAACGTAAGGATTTTTTTTTTCTTCTTCCTTTTTCTTTACAGTGAGGATGGTCAAGCACTGGATAGTTGCCCGGACAGGTTGTGGAGTCTCCATCTTTGGAGATGCTCAAAACCTGCCTGGACACAGTTCCTGAGCAATCTCTCTGGTTGAACCTGCTCTGAGCAAGGGGCTTGGACAAGGTGATTTCCAATTTTGGAGTTCCCTTCCAGCCTCAACAATTCTGTGAATTCTGTTATTGTCCAGTCCCCTCTGTTTAGGGGCCATTAACAGCCTTATACAATATTTGTATAATTCTGTTTACCTTGTTTTCAGTCTTTTCTGGTAATTTTTATGAGACTGTGATCTTTTCCAATGGGGATTATTTTCATAAGTTTTGCAGATGATGGCATGTTTGCAGTTCAGAGTTCCAATATGGAAAGTTGCTAATTTCTCTGAGGAGAAGCTTGACAGATGGCAGTCAAAAGAGAAAGTAAGGGGGATTATCTCCCCCCCCCCCCACCCCAAGTAAAATGCTAACTCAATATCTACAATTATGAATGAAGGATTTCAGAAATATTTTGCTGATATATAAACAAGTGCGGTAACTGGGAGCTATAGAGTGAAGCAGAATGAATGAGAAAAGAAAACAGTCTAGGCCACCCTGATTAAACATTCATTAGTGTAGTATGGAAACACAGAGGAGAGAAAAATGTAACCAGATTGTGTACCTTAATACATGGCAATCCAGAATGCAGCTTCTGTAGAATTGTTGCTTTTAATCAGTATATTAGTACGGAGTAAAAGTAAATACCCTGTACAAGCATCCCAAAATGTTCCAGAATAACAACTAAACAGCAACCGTTACAGAGGTATTAGTCAATGAAGCATATGTAATCTAACAGCTTTTACATATGGGAAGGCTGTGAAGATGTACTCTGGGTTTGCTGCAACCCTTGTGTGAAGGGAACCATAAATATATGCAGAAGGCTGATTCAGTATTTAAAACAGTCCTTGGGCTGCAAAGGGATCCTTGTCACTTCTGATTCTGATTACATATTACTGTGCATGCGGGCATCTGTCCAGTAGGGCTTGACCTGTGATTAACAGCTCATTTCTGATCAGTCATTATTCAGCTATTTTATGAGTATGATAGATGTACAAATTAGTTCTTTTATAAGCCAGACTCTAATACAGTAAGGAATTTCTTTTTTCTGTGTGAGAATTGTATAGTCAGGATATAATTTTGCAAATCTAAGGCGATGTGGTGCTCCTTCACAAATCAAAGTGGAAGTTTTAAAAGAAAAAATCCTAGAGAAAATGGAAAAAAAATGTTTTGAAAGCTGTGAAGAACTTTCCATTGAAGTGCATTGAATTGATACCCATATTTGTCATCCCATGCCCAGGAGGGGCACTTTGTGTCCCAGAGCACAAGAGTGTTCCTTGTGGCTGATGTTTGATAATACAAGGCTTTGGCAGGCTTGCTTGTCAGAGGAATTTCTGGCACACCTTCTCCCTCCTCACCGCAGGATACCTACACCTCCTACTCTCTTGATTTGTCTGTTTAAAGGACTGTGCCGTGGTATTGATTGAGGAGCTGATCTGCTTCAAACAACCTCCAGAAGGTTTGCTGTCGGTTAGCAGCATGACTACTGAAACAGTTGCGTTGGCACAACTAATGCACTGCAGTGAGGGGAGAGGAATGAGTAGCAAGCTGCGGGAAAAGGAGCGACTTAAGAGTGCATTAACCACATGTCATCAAACCAATGCCAAAATGTGATTTTCCATGTACTCAAACAAATATGGAGGAATAAGCTATATATTGTATTGCAAAAGAAGCGTAGTATACTACAGAAAACATAGGCAATTTTATTTCAAGTTACCTGTCAAAGGTATACAGGCAGCATGTGATTCTGAATCATTGCAGTGTTCACTATATGCTCTAAACAAAATAACTGGTATCCTAAACCTGTCACTTTCAGTGTTTTCTTGGAGATTTTTCTATTTCCATTCCATTTCCTTATAGCATGTTATAAGGCTTTTATTATTTTTAATAACAGTAAATCTCATTATTATTACTGTGGGTAAGTAGGACTCCTTGCTTGGAGAACACTCATTTTCAGGATGGCATGTGTAACGTGATGCTTATTCTGGCTGCAGTGGACGTAATTCACCTTAAGCAAGACAGTTATTTTGCTTTTTGTAGTCTTGATCATTAGTAAAGGGAAAGAAATCTGTGTCAGTGTCTCATTTTTGAGTTTGCTGGTTGGTTCCTCCATACTGGCCATTGCCAGTGTAGAAAATGAAGGTTTATTTCATGAGGGAACAGGTTATAGGGCCAGCCTATTAATTCTTGAATGAGCCAGAATTTGCTTATTTCTTGAGATGTTCAACAGGAAACATAAATCATATAGTCAGTGCTTTTTGCCTTATCTGCTAGCGTGATTTAATGCTCCCCCCCATCACCCGCACTGAATAGATCCCTGTACTTGAGGGTACCTGGATCCTTGTTGCAGGAGGGACAGGAATCTTGGGCTATGCCGAGTTCTTCTGGGCAAGCATAAAGTAACCTGACCAACACCAGTTACTCCCTATACTAATCCCTGCATCTCTGTCAGTCTTTCTGAAAGCACAACAGAAGGCTATAACCACCAATAGTTCATTAGGTATTCTCCATAAATTATGGAAAACTGCCTGCCCACTCAGAAGACAATAACTGCTGCATTATCGTCGTTGCTGTTTTTCTCAAGGTGGATTGCAGCCAGACAAGAGAAGGCAACTAGTGTCAGAAATTATATCAGATGTGACTAGAATATGGTACTGCAGATAGTAATGGACTGGGATTGGAAAAGGCAGCTGTAAAGGTCAAGCATTGTAGTGCCACTTTTAAGAAAAACTTTTTTTATCTTGAAGGTAAAAAGTGTTATGGAAGCAAACATGAAGTATTCCTGTTCAGGAGTAAATGTCTCTCTATAAACTGTGTTATAAACTATTAAGCATGGAATGATTTTGTGCAACTTATGCAATACTGTATTTTTAATGGCATCTTTCTGATTCCAAAATTCTCACATTCAAAAAAAATACCAAAAGGGATAATCCAACCCTGTGGCAAAGTGTAAGGGATCCAGTGACCTTTGCTGTGTCCATTTCAAGAGAGCAAACCAATCAGGGAAGTGAGTAAATTTGGGCTGGGGCCGTACTTGATCCAGTGTGCGTAGGCAGTTGCGATCAACCCAAATAGCTTTTACACACAGACCAAAGGACTTTTTTTTTCAGTGAAATTGGTAAGGAATTTTATAACTCATTTGGTACTTGGGTTCAGAATGTTTCATTATATTTCAGTTTTAAAACTTATCTCTGTCAAATTTAGTATATCAATACGATTCATGGGCACGCACACAAACGCACACTTCCCTCCAGGTTCTAGTTCAAGAAGAGTATAGCGCAGTCAGTAGTTCTGGGAAATATGTTCTGGGGAGAAAAAAATAGGTACCTTTTAAACATAGACTTGCAGCTGTACAATTCCTCAAGTCATTTTACTCTAAAAGAAAGGTATTATTAAAAAAAAAAAGAAAGAAAAACACCAAATGTATGCCTGATACTTAATCTTTAGAATGGGACCATAATTCTAAGCATAACAGTAATCTTTTCATGCAGTTTTGTTATATTTCAGTTAGTTAATACTTTTGCATATTTTGGGAAAATACAAAATATAAGTTGATAATAAATTGGTTGAGTTGATAATAAATTTGTTGAAGGGTTATTTTATCTTAATATATTTGAATTCTAGAATTACTGATTTGGCATAAAGATTTAAAATTTAAGTAAGAAATTCAGTGTTTATTTCTGCAGTCCTTAATGATACTTAATATCCAATTTAAGGCTCAGATAACATGGATGCAGCATTCTGTGGCCAGTTATTTGTGGCTAATGTTCTTCAGTCTTTCAGATGTTTGAGCACTGATTTTTTTTTTTTTTTTTTTTTTATTATCCTAATGGTGTGGTCTACCTATATTGCTAAACTTAGTGAAGGTTGAAGATGCTAAGCAGGTACTTTGATGTCAAGAGAATGTGGAATTGGATCCAAAACTAAATAGCGAAATTTTGAAAATTTTGGGTTGAATTCAGCATGCAAGCAAAGAAAAACTTTGCAAAACCTGAAATTTATAGTTTTGGATATTCTGAATGTTATTTTAAAAAATATATTGCAGGCTGTTTAATTTGTCTTGTGATGGATACAGCATGTGGCAACTCTGTAGAGCATCTGCCATTTTTGTCAAAGGAATGTGTAGTAGTTTGCGTGTCACATGGGCCAAACTGCTCTTTGCCAGCGAAGAGTTTCTTTTAGTTCAATGAGCAGGTAAGCATTCTCTCATACAAGAAGTCTGAGAATTACTATGCCTTTTGTTTCTTACTACCTCCTGTCGTTAGCAGGATGTAAGAATATGTTTTTAGCTCTTTGTAGTATGTGGAAGAATGGCTTTTCCCATTTTCATCATTTAGGAGTAATACAATTGCAGAGTATCTAAAAGGAAAAATTTTACTTCCATGTCAGTTGGTTTAGAAGACATGTTACATGTTTTGTTCTCTTTTGGCCACTCTTATGTTATTGTAATGATTAGCCACGATAGCAAGGTAAGTGAAAATGGGGATTCAAAATGATGAGAATATTGAGAAAAGATTTGTATTGCTATTTTATTAATTATTTTTAGAAGGGAATGGGGGCAGTAATTAGATTCTTCTCCATCAGTGTGTCAAAGCAATTTTCCCTCTGCAAAATAAATATGTTGCTTTTTATTCCATTCATCTTAAAAAGAAACAAGAATAACGGTATCTTCAAAGTACACTAAGTAGATTCAGACAAAGTGATTTGTACTAAAAAGACAGAGGAGTGACAACTTTTTCTCTTTTTTATTGGGTAAGCACATTTCCGTGAGAGGGAGGGAAAGATGACAATACATTCCAGACTGTTCTAGTCTGGACACAATACAGTCTATATTTTCTTCTAGAGATACCAGCTATGAAAGCATTTCTAGGTTTTATTTTTAAGGACAACAGAAAGCTGTTTATGGTGACAGTCTTGGATAGTTTGTGTTCATATTTGCATCCACTCCATTGATAAAATGCAATGTAAACAGAATATGCTTTGTAAAGGAAACCAACCGCTATGTTATGTGGTTTTATATGTATGTATCTATCTATCTATCTATCTATCTATTTATATATGATCTTGTTTATCACAACTGCGTGATATTTTTATTTTTTATTTAAACTCTTTTCTCTAACTCTTGAAGTTGTGTGAATGTGTGGAAATATTTATAATGTTTTAAAATGTTTTTATCTGACAAGAACGTGAAGAAAAAGTAGAAAATGCTTCTCGGATGCTTCCAAAATGTCAGCAACCAGGAAACAGATAAGTAGTCGTAGTATGTATTTTGCAGGTTATGTCTTAATTTCTAAACAAGTTTCGTGGTTTGAATACTTTGAATACATGGAATTGGCAATTCAGTCAGCCGTATATTCTCTTCCAGTGTCAAGTACCTGAATATAGTACTTGAAGATAAGAAAATGAAATCATATGTTAAAAAAAAAAAAGCACTGGATCTTGGAATTACTGCATTTTTGCCCAACATGCTTCCACTTTCCAAAGTTCAGCACCTGTTTCTTGTGGAGTGAAACCATGATCATATGTTCTGTCTCCTCCATCCACTGCTCTGTATGCAAGACACAACTGACCATAGCTATGAAGTCTTCTGTTGGAAGCATGTTTCCAGTCTGTCCTGCAGACCCTTATTTGGCATACAACTTTAGATGCCCATGATGTGACCTGGCAAAATGCCACTGTCCATGGTCTGGCTTATATGCTTCCAGTGTATTAATCAGTGTAGTCTCAGGAAGTCTTTAGAAAGTGTAGTCTCACAATTAGAAAGTTGAAAGGTCATATTGATTTTAAAAAGTAATAATTAAACATATAGGAGAGAAGTGTTGTTTAAGAATGCTTGCAATACTCTCAGTAGTTACTTTTCTGGGTGATCCTGGCTCCCTCTAAGTACTACATTTTCTGTAAAAGTGCATAAACATTTTCAAGGTGCTGCCTTCTTTCTCGGCAATATCTCAACTCACTACATAGTTCTAAGCATCCCTTGTCCATTTGTGAATGGTGCGTCATGAGATACAAGCAGCCACAATGCTGTTGTAATTGCCAGAACATTCATCATTTCACTATTTCATTGCTTGTAAAGCTGCTTTGAAAGTGCTTAGTTGAGGCTGCTGTTGAAATCCCTAGTTCCAGACTTTCAGAGCTCTTTTTTTACAAAAGAGAAATTGGCATTTTTCTCTTTGCAAATTTTTCTAGCATTTTTCTTCTGCATATTAATACCAATGACTGTAGTGAAACAAAGTACTTCTGAACTGACGAACGTTTCATGCTGTAATTCTGGTGGATAATTCATAGAGATCTGAATAAAGACATCACAGGAAACTACTTTTGCACTTCTGCTCCATGGACATACATGCTAGATAGTGCTCTTCCCTTGAATAATATTTTCCTGTACGAATTATTTTTCTCATCCATGCTCAAACACTGGGAGCTTATACCTCCCAAGATACTCTCTAAGTCTGAAGTTATGATCTTTTCCTTCCTATTAATAAAAACCATTCTAACCTTCATTTTGAATCGTATGATCAGCACCATTTTTGATATGTGTAAATATGAATGCCAACTTCCTTGGAACATTTATTTTCTTTGCTTTAGAGAGATGGAGGAAGAGGTCTCTACTTGACTTTATGTACAGAAAAAGATGTATATAACTTTTAATATCTAAACATTAAGCAGATGTGGAGCTTTCCACAGAGTTTCTTGTTCCTAAGAGCTTGGAGAAGAGCATCAGCTTTTCAGGATCAGTGTTCTCTCGCTACCAATTTACAGCGAGAAGTGACAGCCAGAATCAATTTCATTTCTCTTCCCATGTTCAAAGAGAGAATCTAGGAAGGAAAAGAAGGTGGCTCAGTCCTGGCTCAGTTGCACTTGGTGGCTTTCTAAGTTGTAACAGATAGGTACATTTTTATATCAGAGGTTTCACTGTTTGAATTCTAGGAATCTGCTTGGACCAAATTCTGCGAACTATACTCATACTAATAATGCCATTGAAGACAGTATGGGAAAACAGTAGACGTTGTCTTATGAAAATGTGGTTCTTTGTGGAATTATTTATCGAAACTGAAGAGTAATGTGCAAAAAGAACAACAAAAACATTTAATGTTTTTGCTGTAAAATGCACTAGTATGACAGCGCAAGCCTTTCCCAGCAGTATTAATCAAAAGCATGACAGGCTGCTTTTTGAGTCGGGAGAGAGTCACGTCAGTATCAGAAGTGATGGGCTCACTCAAAGTGTTCTAAACTGCTGTTGCTGATGACATGACACAATAGCTGTTGCAATTACTGTGATTAACTACAGTAATGTGATTTTGGTATCTAGAGCCACGAATTAGCTGACAGAGTCGCCCTGTAAGCACTGTACAGTCCTTTTCAGTCTGAGCATGTGGTTAGGCGTAAGTCATGGATACCAGACAAACTGCTTTTGCAGGGGAGAATAAAGAAATCATTGTTATGAGCTCCATGAGAACCCGGGGAAGCGTACCAGCTGCTGAATATATCAGCAGAACTGGAGTGGGGGTGTGTATATGTTCAAAGTGCAAATGATACAAATATCTACTATGTGTCAGTAGATACATCTTTGTTTTCATCATGGTTAATACAAGATCTAGCCTTGTCGAAGGGCAATGCAGAAGATACTCTGGGAATGCAGAAGTGGAAGAATACCTCTTTCACAAAAATGCTTTGAACTAGCTGTTCACTCCAGGCAATCGAATAAGAGAACCGTCTTATTTAACCAAATGCACTTTATTCTGTCTTTTATGCTGTAATTTATTCTCATAGCATGCTGTAAAGTCTTGCTTGAAGTGTCTATTCTTAGCATAAAACTGTTTGTCAAATTTCCATTAAGCTTCAGGTGAAAAATTAATGAGCCATTCACTTCAAATATTTCAAAACTAATACTGTTTTATTATTAATGCAGCAGAAAGTCAAAGATGTGGGTATGTACGATTATGGTTCAGCGTTCAGTCAGACTTTACATTTTTTCATAAATTTTGGGGGCTATCATTAAAACTGTTTTGGGTCATAAAAGGAATTACTGTAGTGAATGTCATCAACAAATTTTTTTAGCCACTTTCATTCATTAGCTTTTTGGTTTTGTTTTAGCTGATCTTTGTAGAGGACTATTTTAATAAACAGATAATGGTTAAGTACAATACCCTTTTCAATTTATCTCTGAATGTGGAATTTTAGTAGAAATGAACAGAAATTTGATCCTTATACCACAAGCTTTATATTTAGAAAAAATTGGAAAATAAAAGACAAATTACATAATACAGTGGGGACCATGCATGAAGTAGTTTCTTTTGACTAGGAGAGTAAGATATTGTGACTTGCTGTCTTTTCTTTTGTGTACTCTGATTTCAGCTGTGACAGAAGTTATTGAAATGTTGATGAAGTTGTACTTGGAATGTGGTACACAACTGTTACTGTTATGTACTCCGAGTAACAACCTTTCAAGGATCTCAGAATATTTTACTAACGCCAGTAAGTTATGTGATAGAGTGGGAAGAAATGCTGGTTGCAAATATCTGTTCCAGTTTGACTAGTATAGAGACTGAGGTTCAAGGTTTTTGTGTGCATTAAAAAAACAAAACAAAACACAGTCACTGTAAAAAGTACAAATGTAGTCCTCACTTTGTATTTCAGAAGCTTTCTAAAAATTCTCTCTTGTCATGCTCCCAAAATTAACTTAAGGAGCATATTTTTCTTCTTCCTGTACTCCAGTATGTTCTCTAGAGTCTTTCTTAAATTAATGCTGGTTTTAAACCTGGATTGTTGGCGCTTTTGGATTGTTAAAATTGCACAGAGGAAGGGATTCAGTTTCTTGGAAGATTTTGATGCTATAAAATTAAAATTCAAACAAAAACCCAAATTTATATTATTTCCAAAGCATTTTTTGAGCTCACAGAATCTGAAAGTGCTATATTCTCCAAGGAGGCTGGCATCTGGTGGTGCAGCAGCTAAAAAGAACCTGGCAAAGTTCTTCCAATGTATGTTTTTTAATGAAGTTAGGCTACACTGTGTTTTGTGCATGGTATAGGACCAAACTCATTAATTTTTTTTTTTTTTTTTTGGGGGGGGGGGAAGGAATAGAAAGATTGGGCTTAAAGTAGTAGCCCTGGAATTCTCAAATTTTTTTCCAGTGTGAATTGTATTTTATGGGGGAAATTGGTCTTGGATATTTACCTTCTATCTCCTGATCCTGATGCAGATAGCTTTCCTCATATTACTTGTAAAAACGAGGTGCACTTGTGGCAACTGAAGAAGTGGCTGGCAAAGGGAAAGTAACTTCTGCATTTTTTCTTAAAGCAATTTTTAAATAATAATTCCAGCACTGCTTTTCTATTAAATAGTTCAGAAAGTTCAGTTATTAGAGAATCATAGAAAACAGGATTGGAAAAGACATCAAGAGGTGATCTAATCATCTTCAAGGAAAGGTTCAGCGCTGTCAGTGTCATTACTGACAGATGATTGTCTAGTCTATCCTTTAGAAAGACTTCAGTTGAAGAGATTTGCCTACCACCTAAGTCAGCGCTTTCAGTATTCAAGTATCCTTACAATCAGAAAGTTTTTCTTCCAGATGATATAATTGCCCTTTCTATATTGCAACTGCACGTTACACTGTGAGGTGAACCATTGTAATATGTGAGGTTTTCCCATTTACATTGTTCCTGAAGGTGTATCTTTCACAGTTTCTTCAGGTATGCAGCTCAAGTTGCGGTTAAATGGAGAAAGGATAGATGTTTTTCATTTGCAATGCTTTGAGCTTCATTGCTCTTGTAATATAGTATGCACACTGACAAACACTAGACAGAAAATAATGTCTCAGCTACAAGCTTCTGATGGACATTACAGAATTCATTTTGTTTCCAGAAACAGGCTCTCAAAGTTTGACAAAATGATCTGCTGTGTAGTAACAACTTTGAGGACTTTTTCAACCCTCTTCAGCTTTGCCAAGAAAACTCTTTTCCTAAACTAAGACTTTTTGAACCAGTTTCACTTTCCGTTTATAAATTTATCACATTTTAAAAAGTGAATACAGAGTATTTTTGCTGTGCATTAAAGATGAGCAACAGGGTTTTTTTTTCCATAATTAAATGTTATAGCCTTGGCTGATTTTTGTCTTATGATTAAGAGCATCCTATAACAACTCTGGAGTTGCTAGCACAAAAAGTAGAAGAGGGGAGGATGCATGTGGATTTTATAGAATGTAGTTCAGTAACAACATCCCTGCTAGTAATGTTTTAGAAATTTATTAGGATATATGTGCTGCTGATTTCTCTTAGCTTCTTTACCTTGTGATTGTAGGTCAAAGAATGAAAAGGATGCCTCCTGGCTGTAAGGAACTCAGTATCCACAGAAAACGTGGTTTTCGTTTAGCAGATTTCTCAGACAGTCCTTGCGTTCTGAATTCTAGCTGGAAGTTTGCAAATAATTCAGGATGGGCAGGCATACTGAAAGGCTTTCAGGGGTTTTGCAGATTGTTTTAGGGCTGCTTTCTGTCCCATGCTCTGAACCTTCTCTCTTTTTCACAGTGGGCTTTTAGTCTCGCAGGAGTATTCTTGATTTCCCTGGAAAGAGGTGGTGCCTTTGTTAGGCTAGCTGAAAGAGTTGGGAAAAACAGATAAGTATTTTGTCATGAAGTGCTTCAGAGCATTTCTGTGTCCAGAGTTTATCTTCTTCCAGGTCTGTAAGTTGGTCTCACAGAATGTATTGTATCTCATCAGAACCCTTCCCCTACTTAAATCCTGGAAAGTCATGTGTATGAAAAGTCTGTTTCCTTTTCTCAGCTAGAGGGAGATTTTAAAATATGAATGAATCTTTTGATACAATGAGGTTTGTGCTCTTCCTTCTTAAGGTTTTGAACATGTCATTGAAGAACTGATGGTTTCTGATCTGTACCTTCCCCCACTCTACATGCAACTAACTGTTCAGTAAGCTCTTATTCCAGAACTCCTTCAGTTGAGCCTTCAACCATCCATCGCAAAAGATATCCCTTCATTTATAAAATAAATCATAGACAACTTAGCTGAACTGAGATCCACTTTGAATATATATGCCTTAAAGAGGAAGGTATTCATGTTTCCAGGCTCCTGGGTATATGCAAGGAAGGGTATGTCTTATCAAGTTGTCAGTATGTCACCAATCCTCCTTGGTGCATCCTCCTTGGTGTGTTTCTTCCCAGAGTTCTCACAAAAGCTTCAGTTTGTGTGATAGCCTGCCCCTTAAACTGTGTTAGTGCTAAGTAGCACAATTTTTATACTAATAAAACATTTTTGTGTTCTCAGCAGAACAAGCAGCCTTATCAATACTGACATCGTTCAGTGCAGACAAACACTTGCGCTGGATTTCAGTCTGTTTTAAATGTCCACTTTTCCCTGTAATGCTATGTTCAGTTCATACCTGAGTTTGAAATTTGTTGCTGATGAGTAATTCTGTTTTTCGGTGATTCCTTTAACCATATACAGTCTCCAGTTTTTGTTTTGCAGTTGCGTGCAGTATAATGTCTGCTTGGACTCTTCAACAGTTTTGTCTCGTGGAACTATTCTCCTGGATACTGTACTATATATGTGTAATTTTGTGGTTGTTAAAGGGATTTTTTTTTTCTTCATTAAGTTAAGTGTGAAGGAATGGCTGCTAATCTAAACTAGATTTTGTAAGGTTTGTTAGACATGTGCTTTTTTGGGTGGTTTAAGCCTTATGCAGAAGATAAATTTTCCTAGGTTTTATTTACTAAATTGCTGTTCATTTTCTGTTATTTAAGATGGAATCTACCGACGAAATCGATCGAACCTCACGACGCTGTTAGTGCAACCAGTTTCTGCAGTGCTTGTCAAAAAACTTATTTCCTTACCTGAGGACGGCAACAGAAAAGATAGGTGTATCCCCCTTGAACTGCCAGCCACAGGTAGTACTTTTTTAAATATCTTTTTCTCCTAATTATGAAATCCTTCAAATACTCTAAATATGTTCCTTGTAATGGTATATAATTAAGAGGTTTAGCCAATTATGAGTGTTATGGGTATGTTTTGTTTAGCAGCTTTTTAGAAGTGACCGTGTGAAACTTAAAAGTTATGTTCCAAAAATCTGCTAGAAGAGAGTTGAGTTTTTTCAAAAAAACAAAAACAAAGCTATACTGCAGAAGTAGAGGTACTACAGAATAGTCATTAAAAAAAAAATGGGCATTCGCTCTTTAGCAACCTAACTCTTGTTACTTCTAACATTTAGTTTCAAAAATGATTTCATTTGCCAGCATTCATCAAATGTAAATCAATATCTGGAGTAAGAAGTCTCAGTACAAGGTATTAAGCTCTAATTCTTGTTTCTGACTAAAAAAAAAAGTCCCACTGTCTTTATTCATCAGCACTAGGGATGATGTTAGTGCTGCAGCAGTTTGTTAGGCCTTGTTGGAGTACTAAGAATGTGCTTGAAACATTAAGGCACCAGTAGCAGTTTTAAAGTTATGCTCTTTTTCTTCTTTCTGCCTCTGGCAGAATATATTCTGTTGTTCTAAATTATGATGTGCATTTCTGTGTTGTTTAATTTGTAACTATTTGCTAGAGGATAAACAATGCATTGATGTCTGTCAGGCACCTTTTCCTCCCAGTTTCACCAGCAAAAGGTTTCATTGTGATAACAAAAAAAGTAGAACAAAATGCCTTGAGTAGGGCTACGTGTAAAAAAAGAATGCATTCAGAGTATCTCTTCAGAGATAAGACCCTTAGCAAAGTCATACGTTATAGCTCAAACAAACTTCATATTGATTTGGAAAAAATGTGAGAGTGTAATCTTCCAGCAAAGATACTGCACAGTGTTATGAGGAAGGAAAGAACACCTTTCGGGTCACTTTCCAGAAGAGATGTGTGTATAAACAGTAATGCTGCCTTGATTTGTATTTTGTACTAGCCTATCTTTCACCAGTAAAACACAGAACAAACTGTATCTTTTATTATTTTGACTGTTTTAATTAATCTATTTGAAGCAATGGTTTTGGAGGGGTGAAGGCAGATTAAGTTAGCACACTATTTGCTTTGCTAAGTACAATGATGGTAATAGTAAAAGCAAATTTGAAGTGCGTTTTAAGGGCAACCATTGTAATATCATGTATGTGCTTGTATCACTTGTTTATTGCTTTTGGAAAGTTAATGTGGATTAGGAATACAATAAAGGAAGTCATAAAAAAGGTTGATTAATTTTATGACTTGTGTTAGCATTTGTGTTCTACATACTAAAAAGAAAAGCAGTAAGATCCTGTGCTTCATGGCTTAAGCTGTTGAGTTTAAGAATGACTATTGCTCTCCATTCATGGTTGACTGGATACTTTAATGAGAACTGATCTTCCCCAAAACCAGTAGATAAAGTCTATTAAAGGGGAAAAGGGCCTTTTTGGAAGGGAGAAATGCCTAACCATTCCAGGTAGGATGTGTGAAGCTTGCTAATATTGTGAGAATTTTCAACAGCTAAAATGCTGAAAGGAAAACATGAATTTGGACTGGCAAACAACACTCACTTTAGAATGAGAAAAAGCTGTGCTGAATCTGGTTCTCAAAAAACTTTCTTTGGAGATTGAAGGGCAGAATCTAAAGGGTACCTTATTCTGCTTTTTATGTAATGGTTGTAGCATTTCTGATTTATTTCCCTGAGATGACAGGAATTCTGTGTGTGGGGTGATATCTGGAAAGAAAGACACTATGATGCTCACAGGCTAGGAAGAGTCTATCCATGTCCTCCATATTCTGGGTGAATACAACAGCTTGTATCTGGTGTCATGCAAAGCTGCTTAAGTGCAGTTCCCTGGTGGGATTTTTTTTTTTTTTACTCTTACTTTGTGTAGCAAGGAGTGTATACAATAACAAGTCTTGCATAATTTTGGAATGCATTATGCTATATTGTGCTTTGATATACTTTTGGTGTGCTGAAGCATATAGTGTGCTGAAGCATTCAGAATCAGCCTTAATGGAAGAGATAAAAGACTGGTCTTGTGATAAGAAATCTTACATAACAATGTAATAATAGCTAAAGAGATTATGCTGATCAGAGCAGTGTGTATCAAAACAGCAAAGGCTGAATTTGAGGCCTTCCAGTTGATTTGGAGAAGCTTGAGAGATATTTCACTTCTGACATAGAACTCATCACTTAACTGTCAAAAGAGATGAATGAGCAATTCAGATGATTGGTTGGCTTAAAATTTGTTAGAATAAAATGATCATCATTTTCTCATCAGTATGTTTCAAAAAGCTGAACAGCAGATTCATCAGTAATGATTAAACATTTATATATAGTTTTCTCACATTGCCTCTTTTTTTCCTTAGCCTTGCAGTTTTCAAGAGGCATAATATGACAGAGGGAGTGGGAGGATATGGAGATGAACATCTGAGACACATCAATTACTTAAAACCTACAAGTAAATAGTGGGAATTAAAGTCAGTTGTAGAAACCGAGTTGCTTTTTGTTTATTATGGTGCATCCTTATTAATCCTCATTAATTTGCAATTCTGTGCTGCTTTGAACGTTTGCCAAAAATGGGCAATTGGTAAAAAATTTAAGAATAAAGTGTTATAGAGAAGCCATATACTTCTGAAGCTTTTATTTTTTTACAAATATATACAGCATATTTGCTAGAAAGTAATGAAGTTTGCCATAAAACCAAAACATTCTTATCAACATAAATGAAGAAGTACTGCTGTGCTGCAGTAAACTTCCTTGGTTCTTGTTTGTTCAGTTATCTGCCAGTTGGCAGATTTCAGTCATTTGCAGTTCATCCCAGTGAATCTCTTGAGTATTTAAAGTAATTCTGTCTGGTGCAGTTTCGTTTACAAGGTGCTTTTTCTTTACTTCTGGCCCTATATTTTGGTGTTGAACAGAAAAGTCTTGTAGGTTAATGGAGGAATCCTTAGAAGTATTAGAGACAGGTGTTTAATTTTCCTCTTTGGCTTTAAGTATGAGTTTTCATACTCACTGCTTCACGTTAGTGGAGATAAAAGACTAGGATTTCACTAGTGATCTCCACATGTGAATGGCAGAAGGGTAGACCTGAGGATTTCACAGATCAGTTTGCATGCTTCAGTATGTTTGGTTGCCTTATGAGATATAGGGAAAAAGATGTATATTTTTCAGGGATTGAACTGTCGTCTCAAATTTGAGTTATCAGACTTGTAAACAGGGATATCAAGTTGATATTACTGGAAAGGTTCTCAGCGGAGATTCTACCAAAAGCTCTTGGGTAAAACAAGATAGCATGGTTTAAGAGGAAATGTGTTCACATGGATAAATAGCTTTTAAAAGATAGGAAACAAAAAGTAGAAGTAAATGTTTGATTTTAACAATGATATGTTGTTTCTCTAGCAGCCTGACATAAATCCAGCCCTATGTCTCTCTCCATCTGGATCAACCAAAAAAATGGGGAGTGTATTATTTCAGAGAATATCAGTATAGTTAACATATACAGAAGATACTATTTCTTAATACCCTTCACTGTGAAGTAGATTCATTTATTTATATCTTAATCTATAAAATGGTAAAACCAAAGCACCAGTAGTTTAAATAACTTCAGTAATATCAAACAGTATGTGAATAAATAAAGCCAGTAGAGTGAATAAATAAAGCCAGTAGAATGCACTCAGATCAAAATACTTTTATTTTTGGTAGAAGCGTTTGAGTTTGATCTTCTGTAACCTTTTTTAGCCTACAAATTACAGACACTGATTAATACTGAATCATTTTAAAGGACTGGATTGCAAAGCTTTGTTGTAGGCTTTGAACAAATCCATACCCACTATCAAAAACCTAGAGTGGAACAGATAACTAGAAGTCTCTGAGTCCAACTGAAGAGGTTTCTGGCTAACATAAATAGCTAAGAATTATTGAAACACTCTGAGTACCTATTTTATTCCGCTTTATGCAGTTCTACATGTCAGATGGTCATTATAGTTTTATAGTCAACTCCGATATTGTGAAATTTGCATCATTAATCGTACTGAAGGCATAACTCGAAGATGCCTTTAGTTTCCATATAATATGATCATGGTCCAAGACAAATGAAGTTCTCTGCCAGGTGCTGCACCCTAGTGCAAATCAAGCCTGTCGTCCTTTCTGTGGGAAAAAGGGCATAAAAAGATAAAAGATACATTCTCACATGAGGTATTAGGTTGCAGCCTTGTGATGCTATCATGTGTTTCTCCTTCATAGCTTCCCTACTTGTCAGACCAAAAGAAGAATACCATATTCTATAAACTCTAACTGTGCCATCATTCAATTATATCAGTATGCAGAGAATCCCATAATTTCTAGGTGTAAAGATTTGCACTATGAATATCAATCCAAGAAAACAAATAGAGAAAAATGCTAGAATGTAGTGTGTCAATGTAAGTTACCACGTCGACCAAATAGATATTCATTGTACTTAGCAGTAGAAATGCAGTGATTTTCTCCAGATACTACCTGCTGCTGTTTCAAAGTAGTATATTTAAAATAGGGAAGCAGATGGAATATAGACATACTGTATATTGAAACAGAAACAGTTATACTCTTGGACTTTCAGTTTGTGATCGCTTTAAATTCTGTTCTCATTGTTAAATAGAAATACGTGGAAACAATTAAGCTTAAACTGCATGAAGCTTTTTTTATATATATATATAATTTACCTCTCTACTCCTACCTGAAGCTTTCAAGGCTTCCTCTAACAGAAATTATAACTGAACAAGATACTTTTTTATGTTTCTGTTCTGTGTCCTTACTTTGCTGTGTAATGCTTAGGATTTGATTGCTTATAAAGCAGCGGCATGAACAATCGCTGGAAAAGAATCTCCGTGCAAAATAGTGTGAGATTGTGGAATTCAGCTATAAAATACAAACCATTCTCAAAATTTGTAACTGTCTTTGATATTGAGTGTGACACATCTATTCTGTTTCACATTAAGCCATCTCAATTTAGAGCCTCCTTAAAGAACTTTGTTCTAGACATCATTTATTTTCAAAAACTTTCACTTGAGTAGATTTATTTTTGGATTTCTCTCTCTAGATCAGAAAATTTGATCGAATAAGAAAAAAATTACTCATGAAGCTCTTCAGACCAAGACTGGGCTTGAGGACTCAGGGCTTATGAATATCCATATAAAAACAAGATATATTGTTAGTAGACAATATAGTTGGTTGATGTATCAAAATCTAGTAGAGAAAAAAGGAATATCAGATTTGAAAAAAAAAGACTGAGTCTCGGTGGTGTGTTGCTTATATAAAACAAAGACTTTCTGTTGCAGAAATATTGATTTGTGAGTTTTGACATATTTGTACACAAATAATTTTATAATTCAAGAATTCTATATATTGTCATAGCTTCAGTGTTGATTTTTGCATATGCATTTTGAGTGTTGCACAAGGTATAATTGAGGTTTTTTTCCAAAGATAACTTATATAAATTATCAATCACGTCCTGTTTTTACAAGTTCTTTTTTTTTAATGTGTTTAAGTTATGTTGCATGTATTATTTTGGTATGAAAGTTATATCCTACATAAATGCTTAGAACATTTGCATTTTATTATTTTGAGAATATATGTCTGAATTACTTGAAAACTGATTTAAAATATGAAGTAGATCACTCAAAATGACTTATGTAACACTGAGCACTAAGGAAGATACATTTTTTGCAGTTAAGTAAGGTTTCAAAAGCCCATAAACTAAACAGCTTGATATGGCATTAGTTTGGATTTTTTCTCAGTAAGTTTCTCTAGAAAGTGAAGGATTATTTTCAAATTATGGTAAAATCTGCTGTTATATATGGCTTTTAATGTATACTTATTATATTGGCATAAGTAACCACATATTGCAAATACTGTGTACCAGTCTGTATTATTTGTTATAGTATCACCAATACAAGATAAGAAATCTGTAATATATTTGATTACCCTTTATATGCAAGTAGTTTGTGATGTTTCTAAATGGAGTACAGTCAGTTCTTCCTGTTCCATCATGTTTTGTGGGATTTAAATTTATTTTAAAGCCTCAGGTAAGATAACTGTATAAAATTGTAGCTTTCCTTATTAAACAATTTTTTTGCCTATAGTGGTGTCTGAGAAGCTTGGTAGCACATGCTTGAAAGTTAGCAGTTGCGTTATTAGAGCTTGTCATAAGGCTTTTCAATGACAGGAACAAGAAACGTGAGGTAATTTTATCCTGACTACTCCAGTTGAATTAGTGCACCCTAAAATAATTTAGCTATGAATGTGTGATGATGATTGAAAGATTTACTTTAATTGTGATTTAAAATTGACGCCTTTTTATTCAGGTTGTGCTGATTTCAACAGGAATTATATACACGTGAAAGACTGAGTTACTCCTTTGAGTCCTTATTCCTGAAGTTTATTCCACATAGTTTGTCTTTGCTTTCTTCCGAGTAACTTCTCTTTTTACAGTCTAGGGACTATGTTCTGCAAATGCATGAGTTCAGTTAGTTTTTGATGCTTCTGTGCTTGAGTTAAGTGTGCACGTGGGGAGATTTCCATGTATTTGTAGCAAAAATCTTGCATAAGGAAGTTCAGTTTTCAAACCCAGGTTCCTAAAGATGCTTTTTAAAGCCCAGTACTCAAAGGAGCGCTCAGACAGACTAATTATAGCTGTTTAGTACGAGCAGTATTTGATTATTTTACCAACACGCTTGAAAATCAGACTCAAACTCTGTCACTTCTCCACATTGTTATGAGCTTGGGGTAAGGTTGAAAGTGAAAAAAGGAATGACGCTTAACTCATTTCTTTGGCCACAGGTAGTAATTTTGCCTCTTCTTAAGTTGTAGAGTTCCCAATCAAATGAGCAAGAAATAACCAAGCATTTTGAAAAGTAGCTAAGCAATTGTGAGAGGGGCAAGTAGTTATTAGCTATGAGACAATTTATAGGTTTCAGATCAGGAAATAAATAAATCAGAAATACTGACAAAACAAATCTTTTTCCATTTTTCTACTTCAGAAGTGGCTTTTGGTGTATATATGCTTGAAGTGTATCTTGAGTGCTGTTAAGCTTAATTCTCTTCATAGGTTTCCAGAGAATGCGGGAAAAAAGAGAGAAAGTTGTCAAGACCTTTAAAGTACAGCATTGAGAAGCAAGATTTGTTGTCAGAACTGTTTAAAAGGGGATTAAATTTCACTTCTGCTGTATATACTAAAGAGAGCACTTTCAGCCTTTTCATCTGGTGTACTAAGCCTTTAAGCCTAAGTCACTTTAAGTGTGCTACCGTATTATATTAACTTGAATATCTGATTCCAGAATATATGTATTGCCAGAAAAAAAAGCTACTGTTTTATTGTCAGTTGAAGACTGGATGGCTGATGCTCGTTAAGGAAAAACGTGAAGAGCAAAGTTAAGTCAGTTGTCTTCAAAAGGATTTATCTTGCTCTTTGCTGAAATGGGGCCTAAGGAAGCATGCCATATCTAAGGCTGAGTAAGTAAGTTGGCCCTAGAAGGATTGTATGGATGAAACTGGATCTTGAAGTAATTTGCATACTATAGGGGAAATTTAAAATACTCATGGATACCATGAACTGTTTTTGAATTTTTCAAAAAGATTAAAAAAAATCATAAGTAACAGTGCTGGGACCCCTTTGGATTAATTACTTTAAAAATTAAATATTTTGATAAAATTCTGGACTATCTGAACTTCTGGAGAACAAACAATTCATCATCACATGATGTTAATAAAATTTAGAGTAACATGCATCAGAACAAAGTTAATTAGGACTTGAACCCCGATGTATGCATGACAGATCAAAATATTAAAGTTGCTATGTAGGTTATTGCAAAGAGTGCAATGTGATGTATTTTTAATGAACTGTGCTCAATTCACATATTCTTTACTGTTGCACTCTGGTTTATAAAAAAAAAACAGTACTCACATAGAGAACGTATCTATTGATAGCAGAGATGGTTTTGTCTGAGTAAAAAGTAGAGTAAGAACTGTTGGATAGTGACCTACATTTTTTTTTAAAGAAAGATTCTGGCTGTTGTTATGCTTGTTCCAAAAATCAATGAAGAATAGTGAATGAAAATATACAGAATTTTGTTTTAATAGAATTGTAAAGTAAATTTATCAGCTGAAGTACTAGCAAATGAACCCTGAAGAACATTAGGATAGAGATGCATTGTTTTTACTTTACATGTTGCAGTACACTCCCCACTTCAGAATTCCTCCTGTCTTAGGAAACAAAGCCTGGAAACAAATTGTTAGGAATACAGCAGCGGGAGGATGAGAGCCTGGGCGACAGGGAACAGAGCGATCCACGCAATGTTGTGATTCTGGTCTGTGGCAGCTGGGATATGGACATTGAAGGGACTCTGGCTCAATTACAGTTTTAAACACAGGTCTGTCACAGGGGTGGCACAATCCTGTGTGGGTGTAAGAACCTCCCAGAAGAGTCTAGGATGACACAGGGGTTATTGGCAGACAATTGCTAGCATTTAAGTTAGAGCTGTTTGAGACATTTCACTCCTTAGATCGAAGTTATGACCTTTCAGCTAAGATGAATGTTAATACAATCTATTATAATGCAGGCGAAACATTTTAAAGGTATCTGCATCTCCCGGTAATTAGATGTTTTGTTTGCATTGCCACAAACTGCAGGAGAGTTAGTGTGGTTAGCGTGCCCCATCTGGGGGACAGAGAGCGTGGCAGTAATTCTCAGCAAAGGGCAGTTAGTTTTTTAAACTATTCTCAGACATTGACGTTCCTCTGTCTTTATGCTGTGCTACAGTCTCAACTGGCGTAGCTATATTGGCAGGTCCCTCGTATATCGGCAGTTTTTTGAAGTTTTTCTGCCTCTGTAATTATACCATTTCCTCTTTTGATACCAGCTAAGCCCATAAAAGGTCTCTTCTGTTGGCATGAGTGCACAAGTGTATCACCACCAAATGCTGTGCTGGCACAGTGGTTAGTGATGCCGAGGTGCAGTTTTCCCATCAGAGTCAGCATAGCGTTTTCCAGAAGACGAGTGTAATGTAAACCAGACATAAATTTTTGAATGCCATTGAAAGGTTGCCTGGGTGAGCATTTAGGCTAGGTAAATCTATGAAGATTAAGACAAATTTTGTTACCATAACAGTGTGTAAATCTGCCTTTTCATTTTTTTCTTTTCTTTTTTTTCTTTTCTTTTTTTTCTTTTTTAACTGTTGTATTCTGTCAGCATGTATTGGGTGAATTGAATGATCATTTAGCTGCAGAAGCAGAGCTTGCTTCTCAGATTCCAGGTTTTAATCCCCACTACTAAAATGGGAGTAAGAAAATAATGTGATGTTATTTCATGTTTTAATCTCTGGTTCTTCTCCAGTATAATTTTATTTATTTATTTATTTATTCAATGTGTAAGGAGTTTTTCTGTGGCCTATAGATTTCTTGGCTGGTTAAACAGCAGCTTAACATGTTCTTAGTTTTCTTCCTCTTTTTTTTTTTTTTTTTTTAATCTTTTAACAGAGAAAAAAATAATCAGTCTGAATATTCAGTCAGTCGCAACATACAAGACAATTTCTAATGTTATTGGATATTTAAAAGGAACTGTATTTCCTGGTAAGTAGCCCTTTGTCATTTGTGTTGATTAGTTATTTCATGATAGCTGGGAGTCATAGCTGGGATCAGGTTTCTGTTTTGCTATGTAATGTACTAAAATAGAGGAAAAAAGAGTCTTTGTTGCAGAGATTTTGTGATTTGATTTATGGTGAGACAGACCATAAGAATTAGAGAATGGGCTCAAGGGGATGTTATAGTTAAAATGGGCATATATTATACAGCAAGCAGGAATTGTACTTGGACCATAGATGATAATTGTATTTTTATACCAAGTGACTATGCTGGTGGCTTTAATAATAGAAAGTGCTGTATGGCATGATTTGAATTAGTATGTGACCTGTCTGTATGACTTCAGAAAAGGCATTGTTATAATTTTGTAATAATTTTGTAATACATAAAAATATATATGTAACAAATAAAAAACATGCACAGAATTATATTTGCAGGGAGGGTATGGCTTTCCTTATTACAGGACCTCCTTCAGAAAAAATGGGATGATGAGTTCGGGGGGTTTGTTTTATAAATATGAGCATAAAACTCTGTATGATTCAAATCCACAATACCCCTGCCTAACTGAAATGTCTTACTGAAACCAAGGTGTAACATGATCTCTGGCTTAGTTAAGAATCTAATATTGAATGTGATTATAGTGTACAAACATCTGTGATTAAGTTCTTAACCAAATTTGAAGATCTGCAGCCTTATTTTGTGTTACAGCCGTACCTTAAGCTAGTTCTGTACAATTTTAGAAATCTTTACTATTCTGTTTGAGAATTAAACAAGAAGATCTTAAGGTCAATTGTGGCTTAAAACACAAATCTTCTCTCTGATCTGATGCTGTGTGTAGTAAATATGATAATCAGGACATCATAGGAATCAAAAGCATCTTGAGTTTACTTTGTCTGCAGGTGAATTTGCCTAAAAGTTTAAGGGTTCCTGCAACATAGATGAACACTGTCAATGATTAATCTTTACTGACATACTGCAAAGTATTGGTGGCCCAGTCCAATTCCTAATGGGCAGATAGCCTCATCATCAAAACCATCATCACAGTTACCTTGATTAGGACTCAGCTATTAGCTTCAGAAGAAAATTTTCATATTTTGCTATGCCTTCTTAGGAGGTGAGCCAGTCACTCCATATTTTAAATGATGGAATGAAGAGTACGGAGAAGCTTTCAGTTTATCCATGTTAGTGAAATAATGACCGAGCTTCTTTGTGTGCTCAATGCTGCACCTTTCACCAGAACAATTTTTTTTAAAAAAAAACAAGATAGAAAACAATTAGCACAATGGATTTAATTTCAATAAAGGATTTAATTTACTGCAAGAATTAGAAGTTTCCAGTCTTTACTATTGCTAATGTTTTGCAAATAGCTGTCACAGAATTTGAAAGGTAGCAACTGCCATGTTTAGACATACTCTGTCTCTTGAATTGTGAAACAGAAGCAAGGCAAAAAATAAAAAGCATGCATCAACTTATATTTAATAAATTCTTTATCTTCTCCATACCTGAATCTTTCATCTTTTTATTGCAGTCTTGTTAAGATGCTGCTTTTTAAAGGTACATCAGTATATGGTTAATTTTAAGGATATATAATGAAGTGAAGTCAGTAGGACTATTCAGATGCCTACAATTACTCCCATAAACATCTTGCTGAGTAAGGACTGTAACAACTGGCTTCTGATGTAGACATAAATTAAGCACGTAATGCACTTGGCCAACATTTATTCAGAATCAACATTAAACCTTCAGTTGTTTCTTTACTTTTCCTGCTTGATACTGTAGCCATGCCTTCTCAACTGTTAGAATATTCAATATTCTAACAGCATTTGTTCTTTGACATTTTGATGACTTTTTACTTGTTTCATACACCTGAACTACTCTCCTTGATGTTCCTGGGAATGCAGAAAATCAAGTATATTTTCAGTGTAGCTTATCGAATGACTGTAGAGTTTCACCTAAGGTGGATTTGTGTGTGTGTGTGTGTGTGTGTGTGTGTGAAAAGGCCCTGCCTCCAACACACACACTTGATGGTGATCTTTGATATTTGATGTGAGGCATAACAAAGAAGCAGAGCATCTGAAATTCAACAAAGAGCTTAAAAGATTCAGGAGCAAGAGAAATGTGATGGTTGAGATAGCCTTTTAAAAACCTGCAAAACATACTGTTGGTTTTGTAGCTCTGTGGAACAAGGTTAAAAATGGAGTTATAAGATGAGAATATAGCATAAAGAATTTTTTTTATGATAAATGCTCATTGTCCAGCCCATCCCTGCTATGAACACTATCCAGCTCACTTTCAGGAGTATCTGATGGATACTTTTTCTCCACGCGTAGTCCTTTCTTTCTCTTTTTCCTTATCATGCGATCTCTGTTTTTCTACTTGCTTTAGCAAATGATTATGAAAGGGATGCTTCTGCCTCTCTAAGCATGACCATCCTTTCTCCTATGCTTTTACTGTAGTCATCTGCTTTGGGGTGATTTTATGTGCATTCAAGAGGGAGAGGTGTGCAAAGATGAAGAACTTCAAAAGAGCCATTAGCTGTTATCTTTTACCCCTGTACCTTCAGCTGGAGTCTCCTACAATAGGTTGCTGCTTATACCTTTCTTCTCCACCATGTCCTCTACTATGTTTCAGAAGGTCTCTTTTGACTCCCTTTTGCCACCATGCTTTAGTGGCACTTCCTCTAACCGCCTGGAAGGGCTTCTCTCCATTCGTGTTCTGGATTCCTAACATCGCTTGAGTTTCAGATCCTGTGACTTCTCACTATCAGTTCAACCTGCGATTAATTTTGTTATGATGCAATATCTGATTATATTAGTGAGATTGTATTTTGTTACATTGAATTATTATGTACACTCAGATTTCTGTTTGGCTCACAAGGTGTAAATTTTATCAACCATCTCACCAGATGAAATTGTCATCTGAGCAACTGTTAGAAGCAAATTTTCAAAACTATATGCACACTCATGCGTGTGCACCCTCCCCAAGCAGTCGATTGAAAACGTGTTGTAGCTACATAGCAGATTTGTTTTTAAAGCATTTTTGATCCCATATAAAACAATATTGCCATGTATGATATTGAATAAAACTGGTAAAAGTCCAGTTTGATAAAGAACAGTTTTATAATCAAAGTATGTTGTGTCCGGTTAAAAAACGTTTATAGGCAGTAGTCTCTGCAAAAATATGCCTGAGGATTATATATTTAATTTTATAAGCACTATAGGAAGTGGGCATTTTACCACATATATATCCTGCTACATTCCAGCATACTGGCAACAGTGAAGAATGAATCTGTTTGGCTAAAGTAAGCATACTAACAGAAAAACCAAACACACTTTGCAGTCTTTGGAGTACTGATGACACCCAAAGATTGTCGTGGTTCTGACATCGCTTTATAACTACTCTTCTATTTCTGTCAGTGTACTGAAATATGGAAAGAACACCTTTAACAACGCTACATCTGGACTTCATAAAGAGGCTTTGTTAAATATCAAAGACACCCAGTAAGGAATCCTTCAGAGGATTCTGTTGTGAATTGACCTCACGCAGCAAATCTAATAGCTGAATAAGTCATTCAGTGTAACCTTGTGTAGACTTCTTGACGCATGTTGGCCAGACCAGTGGTTCAGTTGTTTAATACCACATCATCTTTATGGAATAAAAGAAGGTTCTTTACAATAGTCAGTAAGTTTCAGATTATGTATTATGTCTTGAAAATTGAAGATTTCGTTTAGTGTCTCTGAAAGATTTTTTTTTTTAATCTTGTTTAATGACTTATGGACTAAACCTTTTCTAAATTTTTCTACAATATTTCCCTAAAATTTATCTTTTGGTAGAAAATTATTCTGGTTAACTATACATATTTTCTTATTTCAGGTCGATACCTCTTGCTTTTCATTTTATAGAACACTTTCTTCCAATGTCACCAAAGTTGATAGGTCTGACTTAACTTTTCTGTATCATTCATTATTTTTATCCCTCTGTCATGTCTCCTCTCTAAACCTGCAGTCCAGGTCTTTTCAGTGTCTCCTTACATGGAAGTCTAAGTCCTGATTTCTAACCATTCTGGTTACCTGCTTCAACTGCTGTTTCTACAATGTCTTTTTTGAGGTAGGGTGGTGAGCACTGAACACAATCTTCCAGGTGAGGGAGTACTAAAACTTTGTGTATTTTCTCTGTTTCTCATTATACTACCATACCTTTTGTTTTGTTTTTTGAACATTTATTGTATATTGAAGACAGTGTTTCCCAATTGTCGTTTGTGTGTTTTTGTAACACTAACATGAGCATGGAACTTTATTACATTATCTGTATGACAAATGTCCCTGCTATAAAAGCAAATAAAATTTATGAGAAGAGAGAATAATAAGCAAACAGTGAAGGGGAGGGCACAGGGTTTAAGTTAGGGAAGTATCCATGTCAATTTATTAATATTTTTTTAAGTAGTATTCAGCTTTATGTATTTATATCATAAAGTTGTCTTGCACATGATCATATAAACTTTTGTTGACAGCATTTATTTCCATTAATGATATTACAGACTACTAATACAATTCATCCTTTATTTTTGTAATTCTTTTAATGTTAGTTCCATGACAAATAATATTCCCTTTTCTTTTTCTCCACATTTCAGACAGGTATGTCATCATTGGTAGTCATCACAACGGTCTGAATAGCTATGATGGACAAGCATGGGCCAGTAGCACTGCTGTCATTACTGCATTTATAGAAGCCTTGATGTGGAAAGCTAAGAGAGGCTGGAAACCTGACCGGACCATTGTTTTCTGCTCATGGGGAGGGACATCGTTTGGGAACATTGGTTCATATGAATGGGCAGAGGTAAAATAATTTTAGGAATAAGTATTGTAATAATGATGACATTTGTTGAAACAAACATGAAAACGGTATGGAACAGTGCTTATATATAGAACCATTCATTAACTGGTCCCTGACAACTCTGTGTATACTCTCGTTACCATAACAAATGCAGTGAAAACATCTATAGAGGCAGTTTCTGTGGAACAGATGATGTGTGATAATGGGGTGGTAAGTTGTTCTTATAGCTGTGAAGGTTGCAGGGTGGTTATGTACAGCATCTCTTATGAGCTGCTTCCTCTTGCTAATTCAGCAGAGGACTGTAAGAGAGGACATAGTCCGAGTAGAGGAAAAGACTTAAAATCTGGAATAGCTTAGAGGGCATTTTCTCCTTCTTGGAGGTTCAACAATTACAAATTTGTTATTGATAGGCTTACTGTGGAGAAAACCAAATCATGAAAAAATTGAATGAAGGAAGAGAACCATACCATGGTTTATATTAATTACATAAACATTTCAGTGTCTCTGTGGTTGGTTCTGATTCACTTACCACATATTTGTGCTTAGGAGTTAGATTCAATCTGACACAGACAATTCTTTGGGCTGTTAGTGTCAACAGAATAGAAATCATCCCAATGAAAGAAAATACCTTATCATAGTACTGTTGATCACATATGATTATATATTAATTGATCAATTAAAAAGGAGTAGCTAACAGAGAGGTTCATGGCTGCTGAATTAAAACAGTAGATAAAGTGAAAAGTTAATTTTTATCATTTGTGAGAAGCACAGATGCTGTTTTCTAAGTTTCATACTTCCAACATGATTATTCTTCAAAAACAAGCGGGGGTGAAAAAGTCAAACTGAAAAAATCCAGACTGGAAGCGAAATTTATTCAGTTCCACTTCAAATCAGCTTTACATCAGATGTAATTGCGTTACACCTCTTCTGTTACATATAAAGAGCCACTTCACGCAAAGAGTAACTCATTACTAAGAAGGCAAAGGTGATCTTTTTTAACAAAGATAAGAATTGAAAGAGTTCATACATGCTATTTCCCTGGTTTAAAACATAATAAAATGACACCACTGAGGAAGTTATGCAATTCACATCTGAATTTGGACTCTAAAAATTCAAGTACTTTTAACTGTTGATAATGATTGCTTTTGAAGTTTGTCTTCTGTCAGGCATCAGTTTAAAAGGCCTTCACGTTGTTTCACAGTATGCAATGTTTTCATTTTGGGGCTTTACAAGTGTAGTCATTTTTAATTCCTTCTAGGCCTGTTTGTATTTCATTGAGATGATGTGTGAAATGGAATTATAACTTCTGCTACAGAGAGAAGTAACGCTAAGATACCCTTTGAAGATCTTAACAGCATATTGTAAGAAGAATTATTAAGTAATACTCAGCAAGCCACAGAAGACAAAACATAGGGTGCAATTTTTCCTTTTAAAGGAACTGAAACAATAAAACAAATCTTAATTATAACCACACATAGTAATAACCGTTGCTTTGCTTGTGTTGTAGGATCTCAAGAGAGTTCTTCAGAGAAATGTTGTGGCTTACATTAGTCTCCATAATCCAGTCAGAGGCAACTCAACTTTACATCCTATTGCATCACCTTGTCTTCAGCAACTGGCAGCAGAGGTTAGAAATAAAGTATTTTCTTTTATATATGATTGGTGAGGTTACACAGCTAACTGCCTTGATACTGGTTGATTTTAGGTAACTACAGGTGGAGGTTGGTTTGTTTAAGCATTTTAGCCTCACAGTTGCACATGAACACTTTTTACTAAATAAACAGGCTGAACTTTATTTAAAAAAAACAAAAAAAAAGCAAAAAAGTAGAACGTGGATTAAGAGAGCAGATAGGATAACCTACCTCAACAGTTCATTATACAAAGTCTCATTATACTTGCATGCCTTTCATCTTTCTCAATTTTTCGCAGCTTTAAAGTAGTGTATTTTCTATTCATTAGCACAATTCAGACTTTTTTCTTCCTAATCCAAGACTGTTTATCAATTCACGTTTAACCTATAAATTTACCAAATGTAACATGTGGCCTACAGGGAAAATATTACGGTTCTATAATCAATATTGTGTAAAGGACATAGGTCAGGTTCAGTGCTCAGCTACACCACTGTAACTAGTCTTTGGTCAGGATATTCCATAGTTATGCTGGTATAAGTGCATATAGGTTTTAAACCAGTGACCTTATTGTTGTTTCTATTAATACGTAAAATGAAGCAGAAATAATGTAAGGCACATACGACATTATAAAAACAGTTTAAAATAGCGTGCTTAAAATGGAGTTCAGTTTGACTTTCATAAAATAAGCATTTTAAATTTTTTTCCATAAATTGGCCAGGCTAATCCTCATTAGCTTATTTTGATGTTTCTTTGACTTGCCTCTGTGATGTTTCTTTGACTTGCCTCTGTGATGTTTCTTTGACTTGCCTCTGAAGCAGTGGGTACTAAACACTGATCAAAGCAGCATTTTGAATTAAGTGGAGTTTAAGACTGATCTTGCTTGGCAATTTTTGTCTGACTAAGTTTAGTAAAATGACTTGATATCAACCAAATTGTTCATTAGTAATATTTTAAATACTTCTCCTGTCCAGTGGTGGGATGGTAATTTTGTCATGAGAAGAAGTGTTTCACAGTACTTGCACAAAATAAAACAAAGATGCAAAATCATTCCTTTTAAGGAAAAAAAAATTACAAATTTTGTTTGTGGAAAATAATTTATAATGTTATATGTATTGGTCTACAGGCTCTCTGGATATGTCAATTATGTGTATATTTTAAATAAAGGCTTAGCTACTGTGTTTTCAAAAAATACGATTTGGATAGATTGCTAACCTTTTGTAGTGGTGTTTGAAGTCCTTTCTCCATGAAAACAGGTGTTTGCTGTTTAAGAAATAAATATATTACATTAGGTCCTTGAGGTATTTGTTTTACCCTCATTTTGTTTGGCTTCAAAAATATGATCTGTGCCAGTGATGCGAAAACTGTAAGCTGCCTGGAGCTGTGCAGGAAGGACTACCTTCTTTTTTTATCTGCACCTATCACCTTGTTAAAATTTCATTCTTTTATTCTAATATATACAGTATTAGTAAGAGTGTTACAGACTCGCCCTGTGTTTTGGAAAGAAAGCGAAGGAAATCTCTTTTAGACCTCTGCTTTACTTCTGTGGTACGTTTGGATGTGAAGTTTTTACATTTTATGATTCTTTTTGTAATAGCAGTCCAGTTAATTAGCTTGCAGTTTTGTATTTCTAATCAGACATGACTAAAACTTCATTTTTTTTCTTCCATTAAACCCTCTATCTCACTTCACATTCTTTAATGGCCAAGGCTATTGTATAGAAAATATATCCATTCTGCATGTTTCCTCTGAAGCCCCATTAAAAAAAAAAAAGACAAACTATATGCAAGGTTGCCTGTATACTTTTTTTTTGATAGTATAATTTGCTATTAATGCAACTGTAATATAGTTTGTGACATTAAAAAAGAATTGTAGGATTTACTGCTTTCTAAATCTGGCCAGAATTCTGAATCCATGTCAAATATATCAGCAGTGATGGAACAGCCTGGCACAGATCTACCGTTTGTTCCCATGAGTACTCTCAATTTGCCATGTGTCTAGAACACTTTTTACAGAGGATTGGTCTCCTTATGAAGAATAGTGATATTACTTCAGGCACTTGCCAAGAAAGCCATATAATTTACCTCAGAATTATGATAGTACACATGGAGTAAGAGCTGTTGTCTTGGAAGGCATCTTCTCTTGCAGAAATTGAGAGTGCATTCACACGCGACTCATGTTAAGAGAAGCCGACTGCAAGGAAGCACTTAAAAAGTCCAGTAAGAGACAAGGAGAATCGTAATTTGTATTTAATAGTTCATCATAAGAGTAATCCTCTGAACATAGGTTTGTTAGAACAGAAAGGGAGATGAAACAGGAATTTAGAATGAACATTATCAGTAAATTTCTAAATGGGAATGGAAAATGGCCAGTGTTGTTTGGCTGGATATAAGCATTCCGTAGTTTGCGGACACCTGGAACGTAGCTCGGTGTACCATTGGACTCAATGGTAAAACTCATACTTCCGCTTCTAGACTTCTCCCCAGAAGAGGCCAACTTGGTTTATTTTTCCTGTTCCTAAACAGCGTTGGTAGCATTGCAGCACTATTTTGAGGAGGGGGAGACCGAGAGCTGCTCACCATTTGTGCTTGACCACTAAGGACAGAGTTGTATTTTGTTCAGTATTGCGCTGTTGTGCTAAAATTGTGTGCGTTCATTCTCAGTAAAATAGAAGAAAAAAGTTAATGCAGGTTAAGTACTAGGACTCTAAGACAAACAACGAAAAACAAAAATTTGTCCTGTGAAAGAAAACTGAGGTAAAATTGGACTAAATATGGACTGCTCAGTGAATGCAGCAGGAAATATAAGAGGACAGTAGCTTCTAGAGACCCATGGAGAAATGGCAAAATGAGACAGACAAATGCATATAACAGGGTTTATTTTCTGTACTGTAAGTATGCAGCTTTTCTAAACTGAAATCTTCGACGTTCCACAAGCATTCTGATCAGTGCAGCTTCCAAAACCCTTTTTTTTCTTAATTTCTGCAGACTGTAGGAGAAGTAAAAAGTTTGAGCTGAAATGTAGTTTGTATTATTATTCTACACTTGCAAATAAAAATGAAATCAGAAACCTGATGAGTTGGGCACTATGTGAGATTTGGTAGTTAGTGAGAGAATAGGAGAACTACTTGGCTAATTAACAGAGACTGTGAGTTCTTAAAGACATTTTTACATAAAGGATTACATCTTTATTTTATATGAAGGTTTAACAAGGAAGCTACATAAGCAGTCTGCAAATAGCAATTTCATGTGCCTGTCAGTGGTAGTGTTCAGTGGGGATTTTGTTTGAAACACTGAATTACTTGAAGAAACTAATTTAAATATTTGGATTATTTAACCAAAGAAGAATTCAAACAATTCTGAGACCTTGAAATATTTAATTCATATCTTTTTTGGTATAACTGTGCTAATTAATGTCCACATTAGTAAGAGGGAGATACTGCCAAGTTACATTTTTGCCTACTATTGTTTTGTAAGGAAAGTGTTTTTTCACTTGCTCTGTTAGTGAATCACCACTTGCTGGCAGAGAGTCATTGGTAAATTGGGACTGTTTGATGCTGGCATTCATTCTCTGTAAATAAGGCCATTAATGAATTTTTCTGTATTTAACATTTCACAAGTATAAGTTGTTATGAATGCTAAATTAATTGTTCTTTTCTTTTAACTGATGCTATGGTCATTGCTGATCAGACTGTGAAGCTGCTGTTGTTGCTGAACCCGAGAAAACTTACTGTTCCTTTCTCCTGAGAGAAAACCATTTAAACATCTAGTGAAGAAGGAGTTGAACACTTTCTATATCAGAAATTAAAAATGGCTGTACCAAGTAGACTTCATGCTATTTGTTCAGTATTGCTTTCTACTAATGTAGTTAATAGCAAAAAAACACCTTTACGTTTAATGGTGGCGGTATTGGCAGGAAACATTTTTTCTTTTTGAAAAAGAACCAAAGATAAATTTCTGTATAGATGCTTGTTGCCATTATTTTTTTGTTTTTCTTGAAAGATCTTTCATTATTGTCAATATTGATTCTTCCTCTCCCACTTCTGTGTGTTTTCTCATTTATTTTGTTTTACCTTCAGCATCTCATAAAGAATCTCCAAGCTTCATATTTCAGCAGGTTGTAAAGAAGAAAAAAGCATTAAAATATTATTTTAATTGCTTCTTGCATGCTATATAGTAGATGATTACTACTTCCTGGTGAATTTTCAGGTCTTTACCTGTTACTGCTTTCAGGATTATAATTGATTGATTGCTGATATTGTTTTTTTTTTTAAATTTGTTTTGACAATGGAAAGAACCTCTTGACAAGCAAAGTTTTATGCTGTACAGTCTGTCTCAGAAATTGAAAATACTTTAAAAGAACACTGTTAACATAGAAAATAGCTCATTGCTGGCTCAAGATTCTCCTTCTCCGGTGTGAAAACCAAGGTTTCCTTTTAATGGTGGATTTGATTTTGGAGTCAAAGCACCAGATACTTTGCATTTGTTAATAATGCCTTTCTTTTTTTTTTTTTTTTTTTTTTTTTTTTTTTGACAGAATACTTATGTGTTGCTTTGTCCATTCGGTTGTTTTTCTTCACACTTCCTCCAAATTAAATAATTTTAATAAGATAAAATTCTGATTCAGATGGTGATCATTTAAACTTACTCATCCATTTTGAAGTTACGAAAACGCTATTGCTGTTAAGTTTGGGAAAATGTCTGTGAATAAGGAAGAGAGTGAGCGAGCTAGTTTATATGCTGTGATCTTATTAGACATCTTCTGAAAGTTCTTATTTTTTAGTAAATCAAGCTTTCTGCTTTTATGTCCTTCCCTATCTTTACAAAAATTTAATTATGGTATTAATGTCTTCCACTAAAAGCCTAAATTGTGTATGATTTCGACAGATACTTTTTGTTTTCAAATATAAACTTCAAGTTTTGTACTGACTGTAGATAAAATTAAAGAAATCTGGATGTTTTGTGTGGGAGATTTCTCTAATTCCTTACCTGATGTAGAATAGATTTTGGTTCTAAGATTGTATTGTCTAATCTAATTAAAACTGTCTAATGTAATAAGCTGTATTACACAGTGGAAGAGTTTTTTTCCTTTCAGAGTCTTTATCCAATCTACGGTATTTGAAAACTTGCCTTCAATTCTGTCTAAATATTCCTTTGATCAGTTTCCTCTTACTGCTCTTAGTTATTTCCCTTCGGAACTGAATTTTTCATGATGATAGAAAGACGTTTTTATAATGACAGAAAACCTTTCAGGTAGAGAGTTTGAAAGTAAACTTCCAGTACTTATGAAAGATGATAGATTGACAGCTCTGGATATTTTAGATCATTTACGTAACCATGGGTAATTGAAAGCTCACTGTTCTTCTCATCGTTATTAGCTATGTTAAATAACCGTGTTTGGTTTAATAACTGTTTAACAACTAACTTACATTTTAGTTACATGCCTCAGGGGGTTTTTTTTTAAGCACTCAGAGATGTTTACATCTTAAACTCAAAAATTTGTCATGATTTTTTCCTTTAAGACTCTAAGTGTTAGTGCAGTTAAATTTCTTTTATGGGAAAACAAAAAGCTACTTGATTTAAGCCTGTTAATGGAATCTCTGTATGTGTCTGTTCCATAGATATAATAAATACCCAAATCGGGGGTGGGGGGGGAGGCAGGAAGGAGAGAACAGACCTTCAGTCTTAGGCATTCAAAGGAAAAAATAATTCTTTATAAATTTAATTTTTAATGTATTTATTTTTTAAGAGAAGACATCTTTGTTAGGAAAGACTTAGTAAGAACCGTTAATGAATACTGACAAGAGTTTGCAATGGCTAAACCAGACATGCCTGAATAATTACAAGCATCAGCTTGAACAATTCTAGGGGGTCCCACACTCGTTCATTTTCTTCATGCTCTGTTGATGTTTTTTCCACCAGGACACTCTGGTGGCATGGGTGACTTTTGCAGTGTGAGGTATTACCAAATAGGACAAGACTGGAGATTAGCAGGGCATTTCATAAACTGGAAATTAGGAATGAGCAGGAAATTTCTGAACAAATATATAATTGTAACTTTCTATGGCATCCTATCAGAAAAAATTTCAAACCAATTTCAATATTTGAAAAGTCTCTGTATTTCCCAAATCATTAATGAGTGGTCATTAATCACACATTAATCAGTGATGTAGTTGAGATGCATTTTTATTTAGTGAGTCAAAGAAACATAGTTTTACTTCTCCTGTCTTTAAGTGCACACAGAATGCAACTTTGCTGAATATAACGGGAAAATTTTACTGCTGAAAATATTGCTGGCAGGAAATAGTTTTCTTGAAATTTCTGTAGAAAGCTCGCTTTCAGCAGGTAGAAGGTCATATGGTTCAAATCTTTGCCTCTTGAAGAATAGCCTCCAAAGTGACTTCAAAACCTGTTTTGTAGCCATCTATTTTAAGACTTAATTGCTGAGGCACTACTTTCAAGAAGACGCTTCTAACATTTAGGTTAGATACTATTTGACTTTGTGTCATCTCTTCCTCTTTTTGGTCAGATATATAATTACAGATGTATAGTTACTTGAAGAAGGTTGAATTCTCCACCTTCAATAGGGAATTTGGCATTAGAAGTAGTGAATGGTATCTTTTTTAAAAAAAAAAAATTGGAAACTAGCTTCTCCCTCTGAATTTTAACATGATGAAGAACATGGCAGTAGATCTGAGGCTTGCTGGGTCATCATAACTGCAGGTGCTGTGACTCTTTCCAGGTGCTCAGCTGACAGTGTAAGCCCCAGAGAATTCATATGGCTATTTTTGTTTGTTAAAAGCAAAACTTCAAGTTTGTTTTGACTGTTTTGAACAGTGAAACAGTTAAAATGCTTACAGTGTTACAATGCTAAAAGGCTTTATTTAGCCACAATAAATACTGGGGAAATGCTTTTAGAGTGCCCCAAGGAACTTCTCTATCAGGAGAGACTTGATTTACTTGGTATGGGAATGTCATACATTGTGGGAATTCTTTTTCTTGCCCAATTCAGTGAATTGTGTGTGTTATAGATTTCTTTTTTTCTCTCTCATATATAAAAACTGAGTCAACTCACTCACTTTTTATGTTAAAGCAGAATGAGTCATCTTTTTATTTAATTGAAGAGGCTGTTCTTTTTCTTTTCTTTGAAGTGAGAATGCTTAGATTTAATTTCAGAGGTAAAGATTGAAAAAACTGCAGATCAGATTATAATTTATTGCTCTTGAATGATATCTTATTTTTAGAGGCTTTTGAACTGCCCTTTATATACAGTCATTGATTTCAATGTCTGGAAAAAAATAATATTTATTATTAAGATTAATGAACAACTTCTGTTTTCCCCTGAATATTTACTCACTTAGCTGATCTTCCTGCTGTTTCATGTGTTACCAGTGTTTGTGATGGTCAGGGAAGGAATTTGCTACGTTCTGGCCAACAAGAATTATCAAGATCACCTGCTAAATCTTGTTAACTGAGTTAGACTCTGGAGTCCAAATATATGTCTCAGCATTTATGGAAATGTTAACCTTAATTTATCCACATTTTCCACCATGGAAAATTGTTTAATAAAGATATGTTCTGAAAGAGTTTATTTGCATAACTAAAGCTATTCAAATAAACTTCTCTCATGAAATGGGCAAGTGTCAAATTTACTTTTAAAAATCTTATAAGTTTAGTACTTTGTGTAAAAAAACAAACAAACAAACAAACAAAACCAAAAGGGGGGGGGGATTTGAAATTCAGTTGAAAAGATCATTTTAACTCTGCAATGATAAAGTTATAGTCTAGCAAATAGTAACCGATGAACAAACCAGAACGTAATGTTATGTAGAAGAGACTGGGCGTGTTGGCTAGTATACATGAAGTCCATGATAGTATCATTTTTGAAATTTACTTTTCATACTATTTACAAAACAAGTTATTTGAACATTGGTATTTAAAGAAAGCTTGTCTTATAAGATGTATTCTATTGTTTTCATTTTGTTACTGCTTTTGATCTGCTTACCAAACTTTGTGTAATGATTAGATTTCTATTTAAAACAAGTAGCAATAGTTACTCGAAGTTGTCACTCAAGTTACTTAATTAATTCCAAATACCAGAGAAGTGCCATAAATCATATTTACAAGATATCTTCAAGTAAGCCTGTAGAAAAGTTGCCTGCACAGCTAAAATGCCACTGAATGTTCAGACTGAAAGGTGCTTTGGAACCAATTAGGTGGTAGTGGATACTTCTTTGCTGCTTTTGGGAATTGGAGGAAAAAAATTCACCTAAAATCATTTTTGTCTGGTAAATTAATGGATTATTGTTGTTATACAATGAAAACGAAACACAAAGATGTAGTGTTACTTTAATTTCTTTTATAGGAAAAAAAAAAGAATTTCGTTTTACTGGTTCTAAATATTACGAGGTAAATAGGTGAGATGTACATATAAATGAATAATGTAAAGCACCTTTGATGATACAAAACTGCAAGGGCTTCAAGCAATCCAGCCTAATTTATCTCTTCATACTACTGCAAAAATAAGCCTCTCTAGTGTGTGTTCAGTTTTCAGTCTAAGAAGTTCTACAACTTTCTTGGATGATCTGTTGTAGTCTTTTATCACTTTAATGTTTGGAAAGATTTTTTCCCCATCTATTTAAGTCCTCACCATTGCAAATTACTTTTTCTTTTTTTCCTTCCTTTCTTCCTCTTGTGATTTTTATTCTCTTTGTAACAACCTTTTTACATATTGAACAAATGTTATCATATCTTCTCTCAGTCGCTAATTCTTTCAAAAAATACTGTTTACTTCCACCATAGAATACTGTAGAAGTGTAAATGGTACAGGGCTTCAATTAGAGATGGACAGATTCATGGAAGAAAAATCCATTGGTAATTACATACAAAGATACCACCTTGTGGTTTTAAGAACTGCCTGAGCTATACCTAAACAGATGCTGGGAGAGTGGTCAGGGGCAATGTTACTACACACTTCCCGTGTTCTACCCTTTCTTACCCATCTAGAGCTGGTGTCTGTAGAAGACGGGATGTTGGTCTGGAAGGATCTTTGGTGAAATCAGTATGTCTGTTCTTTACCGTGGGATTTTTTTAAATTTTTCTTTCTTCTCTGTTGCATATTCTATTTTGATTAGTTTTTGAAAAGTGTTGCATACAGTGACTTCAGTGTCAGAAGAAAATAGTCTTCTTAGTCTCTCTCAGGTTAGGATATCTCAAAATGTACCTTTAGTGTAGTCACATTATGCTTTTTGACTCCTGTAACGGGCCAGCGTAGTCTACAGTAATCCTCTGCCTCACTGCTGCTTAGATACTTGTATTTAACCATTTGAGGTCTCCTTCGTAATGCTGTTACCATGCATTTGTTTATAGTGAAATATATCTTGTTGATTTCCATTTTCAGTTTCTTTAATTTTTAATCCCAAAACATTAAATCCCATTTAGAGTTTTGGCAAGAGGTAATTCTCATTACTTGTGTCATGCAAGTCACTTCGTGGGAACACAGGTTTTCAAAGGAGGAACTAAACACAGGTCTTAAACTTTGCTCTGACTTTCTCCATTTTCTTTCCACTGTGTAGGTAGGGACTCATGTTAGCTAGATGTCTAATGGTGTGCACCTTCCCCTGCTGTTGTCAGCAGTGCTGTGCTTGGATGAGTATTATAATAGAAAATAACAGTCAAAGGCTGTTCTATTTATTTTAGTCAATGACAGTAGTTGAATTTTCAATCTAAATCTAATTTTCATTATTTTACAAACATCTCAGAGTTTGCACAAGTAATCTATGAATGAAATAGATATCTAATATATGTGATTAATGTTCTGATCATAGTTTCATGTGGTGATTTGCTACATGTCATAGGCCTCAGCATGTGGTTTATGTCTCAGTAAATTTCTCATTAAGTAGCAAGAGCAAGATGAGGTAGTGGCTCCTTCCTTACTACCCACCTTATTTCCCTTTTTGAGATTAATATTTCTCTCTCTCTCTCTCTCTCTCTCTCTCTCCTTTTTTCTTTTTTTTGAAATAACACTGGCTTAGGCCTGTTGTTCTTTGAGTAGAAGACTGAGCAAGTTAAACTCTGCTTACCTGAAGCACTTACCTAAGCTATCATAAATACATCAAATTAGAGCACTTACAGATGTGGTCCTCAGTATAGTAAGGTTAATTTTTTATCAGAGCTGGGCTCAGATTTGATGAGCATTTCAAACAGCAAACAGTATTTAATGTGTCACTTTTCACGGTTAACCTGGTTTCTCAGTTAATCTATAGACCTTTAGGTTGCTATCTAACATTTATTTTTGCCAGACAAAACCAGTTGGCTGCAGTGGGCACTGGATCAGATCCCTGATAAGCAGTGATTTCTTTTATTCCTGAATTTTTACTGCTCCCTTTCATATTACTGTCAAGGTTAGAGAGCAAGAGACAAGAGAGCCATTAGTATCTCAGGTATGGGACAAGAGGAAGCAGTGCTTCTTACAAATGAATAGCCAATCCACTTACTAATTTTTTATTATTGTTTTTATTATTGCTGCTAGCATGATTACTTGTGATGGGTAAAAGATGAATCAAGTAGTTTCTGTAAAATTCTCGAATTGTGAAGTTGTTTCTGATGTTCACAAAAACAGAAAGAGGTGCATAGGTCTGTTAGTTTTTTAGACATAGCAAGAAAATTACACCCTTTAAATGCTAAAATGTCAGCTTCAGAAAATTGATACATCTTCCTCAAAAAGTTGGTGAGATTTAGTTTTTGGAATGAATTAATATGTCTCAGATGAGCAAGTGAAGTCTTCATTAACTCCAGTGTTTGTCAAAGATTACCACTTGAGGCACATTGCTCTTCAGCTAATATTTTTCATTGAGTTCAAATGGCAGAAAAATGTATGTAGAGTGGAAGTGAGAATCACAAATCAGAAAAACAATATGAACAGGTATTTCATTTTTGTTTGTTGTATGCTTGTATTGCTGTAAAAAACAAACAGAATCCTGATTTATTACCCAGTGAAGTAATACCTCTTGAGAGCAAAGTAAGGTATTTGAAATACATCTTTGTAAACTGAAGTAGCTGACTAGCCAATGAATCTGGAACAAAAGGCTTTCCATTAAACAGAGTTAGATTAATTTGAAAACAGCACATCTCATTGAAATGCTTTTCTCTTCCTCTGGAGTTCTTCTGTAAAACATTTTTAAAATTTCTCACTTATACACGAATCTCAGTCTTGCCTGTGATTCTGCATAGATTTTTCTTTCTATATTAGTCCTTAAATGTTATTGTCACAAATAAAGGACATACTAAGTCTGCAAAATGCTATCATCCTTACATTTATTATTATTTTCCATCTCGTTGTTCTGATAATGGAAAAAGAGGTTGAGGATGCAATTCTGGTTTCACTTATATTTCTTTAAAGTTCTGTAACTGGTGATTTACGTATATTTTTTTCCTGATTTATATTGTTACAAAAGAGAAAAGATTTGGGTCCTGACTCTTGAGTTATTTCCTTGTAAGACTGACAGTTTTCTACACTAGCACTGAAAAGTATGTCTTTCATTCTCTGTGAGAAGAGCATTATGTTTGTGTTGACAGAACCACAGAAGGCATCTGATCCTGCTCATCAAAAACTGGTTGTCATTGGTATCAGCTGATAGAGGTAGACAGGTGACATTAGATATCTTCTGAATGATGAATCCATTTGTTAGAAGAAAAAAAAAAAGGAGTGTCATATAATCTTTATTTAAATTAATTCCAGTATTAGTCTTCCTTTTGCCCCTGTTTGTAGGGTGTGTAAAGGCTTGCATTTAACTACATATTTTTCTCCTCCTGAATTAGTCTTTTTTCCTATTCATGAACAATTGAGAAAAAAGATAAGGAAGATGGTGTGTGGGTATGTGTGTGAAGTTCAGAGGAACTATCATGGTGGAAACAAGTATAATAGCATCTGTTTTAGGAGACATGGGAGATCCTGAGTAGCAGAAAATCAAAACAAGCAATTCTTTAAAACATAACAGGGCAGCCAAAATTCAGTTTCTTCTTCAGGAATTTTCAATGACTATGTGCAGAACTGATCAGTTCAAGGATCTGCCAAGTGCATATGGCACCTTCTAGTTTTAGGTTATCAGTTTAAATCCATACCATGTTTTTAGCTAAAAATATTTTTGTCCTGTTCACTGTCCATGATTGGTCTTTGTATTGATGATGTGTGTGTGTGTTTTCCTGCCTAGCACCACATACGCACTTTCCTCTTTTCATGCTCTTTCTGCAAGTGTCCTTTAGAAGAAGTATGCACTTGAGTGCCCGAATTTCTGTTTGTTTTGTTTTTGTATGGCTCAAAATCTGGACCTTACAGAACAAAGCAGAATAATAGAATCAACATAATAGTAGGCAAACAGATTTTTGCTTTTAAGCAAGGCCTTATCTAGCTGACTTTTAGGTGATGCATAAAGAAGACTGAGATCAGTGCTCCAGCTAGTTATATCTGCCTGATTTTCTGAAATGGTGAGGTTACCCCAGGCAAGGGCAGTACTTGTCCACATAAGCGGATTTATCTCCACAGTGTCTAGAATTTGAGGCAGGGTTCTTCACTACTTCACTGCTGCTACTGTTGAATAGATGTTTGTCCTTAAGACAAAGGAAGATAAAAGGTGGACTTGAGGCACGGACAAAGCAGGCAACTACTTAAGGAGACAGTGTGGGGTGGTGCTTTGCCAGTGCTTCCACTGGGGGTGAGAAGGGTGGGAATTAGTTGCTTTCCCATAATGCAGGGATTGTTTTAACCACTTCACGTTTATGTTTCTTACATATGCTGGGGATGGAGGAGTGGGAAAGCATCCTGGGAGAGTATTTTTTTGCTGCAACTTCAGAGTTGAATTTTGCTGTCATTGGCAAATCATTAAGATAGCAAAATTCACCTTTGCCTACTCTGCTGGGAAGTCTTGCTTGTGCTTTGACAGCATCTTGAGTGCTTCTACTCATCTGGTCATTCTGGGTCATCATGTTGTAAGGTCAGTGGTTTCCAAAATGGGCCTTAGGCCTGCTGACATGAACTTGATGAGGTTAGTATTTAATCCTACTCTTAAAAGAAGGTGGTAAATGAATAATCATAATTTATATGCTTTTTTTTTTCTCCTGACATTCCACATTTTCATGTCAAAGCAAGCACAAGTACTATGCAGTGTTTTCCCTGTTTAGGCAGATTTAGCCTGAAGACCCTTGTGCAGCACTGCTTTAGTAAGTAACACTGTAGCTCAAGGCAAAATATTCTTATAACTTGACTTATAGCCTGCCTATGACCTTTTAAAAAGCGAGCTGTGACACTAGCTAAAAGGAGGAGAGCTCATATGTGACCTTTAATTGGAACAATGTGCTTATGCTCCACAAAGAATACACTCTACCTTGGGCTTTAACATACATATTTTGGTCCTTACTCTGATTTCCTGTAGACTAACTTACATTGAGAGGAATTGTATGAAGACTAGTACAGCTACACTGGTGTAAATTTGGGATAGGATGTGAGAGAGATTTGAGGTTCTTTCTGTACAGAGCTAAAGGATGGATTTTCAGGGGAGTTGGATTTTTTCCCACAAATACTTTCTGACATAGTCTCATTTTTTAAAGTATTTTTTTAACTCAGTGGGTACTGTATAGTCCTCTGTGATTAACCCCTGAGGTTTCAGTCAATTGCATCCCACTGTTACTCAGTGAAATACCTTCCAATTACTAATTTGTTGAAGGACCACAAAGCAGAACGTGGAAATATTTAAGGAGCCTCTGAATCTCTAGTTTGGTAACGTAGCATGAATATAGCAGTGTTACGCCCCACACTTTGAAGAGTTCTGTATGAGACATCCTGCCCAGGATATTCATCTTAAGTTAAAGAGCCAGCTATATCATCTGTATCAGCATGACGTTTGGCTTGACCCTTAAAAGATTTACCTGTATCAACTTCTAACTGTATGAATTCAGATCAGTATTTTTCACTAGATACATTTTATCCCTTCAGCCTCAGTTTCCTATGGAGCACAAGCTCAACAAGGAACTCTTGGAATTTGATGAAATCCTCATTGTTGATTTCATCAATATTATCATTCGAGGTCTGGGACGAGAGCTCGTTAATTAGCCAGAGCTCCCTCTGGATGGCTGCTTTTGCATCATGCATTAGCATTTTAAGGTTATCTTGGGTCCACCATCAGAGCATTTAATTTTAAAACAAATTGATAGCTTGCATATTTTTATTCCCTATGATGATATAATAGTTTCAACAGAGCTCAAATTCTGGGTCTAATTATGCAGCACTTCATCTTAAACGTGAAGGAGATTTTCAAAAATACAGATAAAGGTAGATGTTAAACTCCATTGACATTCAGTTGGAGTTAGTTGCCTGAGTAGCCTTTCTGACTTTGAAAATCATATCCCAAGAGACCAGTAGAATAGAGGTAGGGAAAAACAAAAATGGTCTCCTTTTTATCAAAGGTAAACTGAAAAACAGAGAGATAAACAGGAATTACTCAAGTCACAAAGAAAAAAAGGGGGGGAATTCAGTCCAGGTCTCCTGACAATGGAATATAGGGATTTTAATTCTCAGTCTCCTTTTCTGAATTTGAGCACTTAAAACATTCGGCAAGAGCTCATTAATCCTGACAGTGCCCTAAAAGTAGCTGTGGGAGTTGCATAGTATAAGAGGTTAATACAGGATCTAGCTAAGTTGTTGAAAATGTAAAGTGCTCCATTCAATAAATGACTATGTTGAATGAAACTTCATAAGTATCTTTTCTGTTTATGTATTATTTGTGACTGTCTTATTCTCTCAAGTTCATTTGTTGTTTGAAGTAATTTGCAAAATCTTTCCTGCATTGGATCTGTTATTTGTAGATGGTCTGGAAGCAGAACACAAGCATCTAATATTCAAGATTTAAGTTGATTAATTTGGAATGGAAATTTTTTATTATCTCTGGATAAGTTTTCTAATGCCTTAGCATTATGTTTGCTTCATTTTTTTTTTAAATTATTTCTTTTTTTTTATCAGGTAGCTCTCTCCAAATACTTTTCAGTACTTGCAGTACCTTCCTGACAGGCAGTGTTCTCAGAAAACTCAAATTCAAATTACTCAGTTGTACTTGTTTTAGTAAAATCTGTGAATTTAGCAAAATTGAAATTAACTGTTGATAATAGATAATAACCACTTCAGTAAGGCTTTACCTTGGTTATAATGGAATGTTAAGCGCTCTCTTTAGTAGATCTGAAATTAGACTTCAGACTTTGCTTTTTAAAAAAAAAAAAACATTGAAGTTCAAAAAAATTTGGTCCAAAGGCTCTCCTAGACTCTGCTTGCATGTTTGTTTTAATTTACAGAGTTTCATGGTGTATATGGTCTGTGATCTTCTTCTCTGAAGAACCCGCATTACAGCCTGAAGCTGCCTGTACTGGTTACGTAGGAATCAACAGGTGAAGCGTGACCAAAGCATGCTGATGTTAAAGATGAGGTCCAAAGGAACAGCAGGGCTCAGGACTGGGACGGGGGAGAAAAGGAGGACATACCAGTGGCCAGATTTGGCTAAGAAATGGTGGGGTATTATCGCTTTCAGGTTTGCTATGCAGATGAATGAGAGTGGAAACAAGTCAGTTTTTTAGAACTTGTGTCAATATGTACTGTGTGGCAACTCGGTTGAAAATAATTCCTCATATTAAAATTCCTTTAATGCTTTTAGATGGAAATCCTCAGCTCACTTAATGTAGAATAATACTGTTTATCTCTTCAAATTGAACTCTACATAAGAAGGGTTTTTTTTTTCCCTGTAACTCCTTTTAGTTCAGCATGATTGCCTCCAATTGTAACCTCTTCTTTATCATTTTGAGAAGTCAATCAGCCTCCACTCAAATGTGTTAAAATGAAGCCCTTGAAGTGAAATGTATAGCTTTAGGAGATGGACTAAAATTCATCTGCATTCCTGTTTTTGATCGCAGTCTTTAAAAAGCCTTAGAAAGAATATTCTGTGAGAAATAAAGTACTGAAAATTCAAACTAGGTGTGTCATCCAATGCCATGCAACAAGAAGGCAAATGTTAGTATAACGGATGATAATTATCAATGTTTCCTTGTCATGTCAACATGCAGATGCATAGAGACCCAGAGTATTTGGTTATAATGAGTGCCCTGTGATGAATGTTCCTTTGCTACTTATGTCTTAGTAGCATGAAGATTAAGAGAAAAATACAGTTTAAGGAAAGGATATGTGAGTATTTTAAGCATTCTTTTTGTTTCCACTGGTTTACAATGCAGTCTTTTTGTGTTCTCCATAAAAACTTGTTATTTTTCTGTTCTTTTAAATGTCCAGCTTTTGTACCAGCTTTAGGTCACCATCGTTTTTTCCTTTTTTTTTTTTTTTTTGTTCTTTTTCTTTTAAAGATCCAGGATTGTGACTCTTTTTGATATACTGCTCATAACAGTATCAAGTCATTCTAATATACTGCTCATAACAGTATCAAGTCATTCTAATCTGTCTTTCCTTGTGACTTCAAGTATCATATATTTTTAATAGACTTATCAAATAATCACAATCATATCATATCTCCCACAGCAAATATCTAGATTTGTTAAAATTGCTCTGTTTTCATAGCTTTTGAAACTACTATTTCTCAAGAATATCTGCTGTTTCTTGAGAACATCAGCAGAGCTGATGGTCATTCAGCACCTCTGAAGAGATTAGCATTTTATTTTAAGAGGGCAAATCAAAGATGTGCATTGATGAACAGTAATAAGGAACATATACTAGGGGCAGCCATGGATGGGAGGGGATTTGGTGTTTTCTCATCAGTGATTTCATCAGCTTATTAAATCAACAAGAGGTGAATGCAAACTCTGAATTATGTGGGGACTGGGTTCATAGTAAAAAGCTGTAAAAGATATTTGCTCATGCTAAATTCTAGATCTGCTGTGACCATAAGTCCATTCTAGTGTTTTTATTTATTTATTTATTTATTTATTCCACACTCAGAACTACAGGGAACAGAGCTTCCCAGCATAAAAATAGGCATGAAGATATATATGTAATGTTTTCATCGTATTTCAGTTCATACCAAGGGAAATATATCACAGTATAAGTACATCGTAGTGTAACAGGATTCATGGCCCTTAGCTTGGCTCACTCTTAGATCAGACATTTTTTGGTACCTTAATTTTTACATGGAGCTATTAAATGGGATTTAATTGCTTCATAGAGCCATGATTTTGTTTAGTTATTCAAGCCACAATTGTAATCTGACTCCCACCATGTACATTCAAGATGGTAATCCAGAAAATGGAAGAGGTTTTAGTTTTGTGTCTCTGTAAGCCAGACTCGCATGCATCTTTTTCCTCCTCCTTCAGTGCCGTGTTGTTTTATTCTGTTTCTGTTATGGTGTTAGGGCTGGAATAGATGCTTATGAAGCTGTTGTTATGTGCTGCTGTGTTTGTGACTTAGGAGGAAGGAGGTTTGAGTTCCCCTGGGAAATTTAGAAAATGGCCTAAGAAAACAGTCACTGACCATTATCTCATGTACTTTATTTTTACTGATGATTTGGCTATGGCAGTCAATGCAGAAAGCAGCTCCACCAATAGATGCTGCTGCATCTTTTTCTAGTATTGATTTGTTTGCTTGTTTCCATTATATTGTTTCTGATGCAGGATTTGGGGTAAAAATAAATTGTTACTGGTGTTCTTCTAGTGTCACAGTAAACACCTTGATATAAATATATATATTTAATAACTGAGCATTGCAAGTGGTGGTTAGTATTTTTAAAATAGTAAAAGCATTCTAGCCTAAGAAACATGTCGTGCAGAGGAGACTCACATCTCTGAGAACTGCAGTGACACTGAGCTGCTGTTCCATGTCGTCAAGACTACTGGTGAAAAAGGAGCTTAGTATTCTACTTTGTTTTGGCACTTGATGCTATAGCTTTTTTCTTAGCTTCTCAGTGCAGATAATGAATCTTAGAATCAGTTCCAAAAAATGTATTAATGTTATTAATGTAATGAGGAATGTAGTTCTTCAAACAGCAGAGGAAATGACAAGGCAGTGGGGAAGAAAGAAAAAGGGCATCCACGTAGTTGTTCTTGCCTGTTAAAGGGACAAAGGTTCTCCAAGTACCATGGTCTTTGGGAGATGGCACTTCTGATCTTAAGCTTTAGTCCAAAAAGCTAAAATGAATGTTGTTCAAATGTTCTCAAATGTTGGTTACTATACTTAGATACTCTGAGTTTATGCAACTTACTATAGTTGTATGTATGTCTGTATCAATCTATCTGTATATCTATATAAAAGCCGTTACTGTCTGTAACTTCTTACAGCTGAGGCTGGATATGGAATTCAGAAGAAGTAGCAGATCTTGGAGTGCTACCTGCTCCCCTTATGCTTTTCATTATACTTTTGCATATGAGGTACCTTCACTGGCTAATGCTGGCCATAAAAGAAACCTCTTTCACACAAAACCCAGGCAAATCCTTTTACCCTTTAGATAACTGAATCTGACTTTGGTGTTTCAGGATCCCCGTTTTAGGAATCCAGCCTGTGAAACAGAATGTCTCAGAGCTTGCTACTAATCTTAAAGTTGTCCTTAAACTAAGTTAAAATAAAACAAAACAAACTTACTGGCAAGATTCAGTTACCTGTGACAGAGCAATAAATCTGCTGTTACTGAGATTAACTCTGAATCTTTGTCTCAACCAAGAATATCCAGCAAGCTCAATGCCTTCAGATGCAATAACTGAAAGGAGAATTGTATTTGGAAGCCCATCCCTTCTTTTATTTGTCAAATCCTTCTTTGGAAGTGTGTGTGGTGTAGTGGCGGGAAGACTCACATCTCCTCCCCTAAGACAGTCTTTTAAATCAGGCTCACTCAGAAAATAATAGCAGAATTTCTCACCTCTGACTGGTGATTGCCCATCACTCTTATATATCCATTTATAGTCATCATCTGACCAGAAGATGAGAGGATGGCTAACAGCTGTCCCAGGAGTGGGCTGTACCTAAAAAAAAATCATTATCATTTTCCTGAGATTAATATTCCAAGATGGAATGAAGTGGATGAAAATATTTCACACAAAAATGTACATGCTCTCTCATATTTTGTAGGGACATCTAATTTAATAATCATGTAACATGAAGTTATGTAAGGAGAGTTAGTTCATGTAGCTTGCCAGTTTCTCTTGCATAAGGTCCACTGTAGGGTAACCGATGACGATTAGTGATAATAGTTGGGTTTGAGTGCTTCCTTCCCTCTCTCTGCAGCCTAGTATTTGGGGAATCTGACAACTGTGAAATCTGAGGCTTCTAGAAAGGTTTTGTAGGAAAAGCCCTGAACTTCTGAGTTCCAGGCTTGTCCGGTCCTTTGGGTAGAGTGCTCTACTGGGAGTCAGCCAAGAGGCTATTTTTGATTCCTGGCTCTGCTCCTAGCCTCCTTTTTGCTGCTGCACAATTCATTTCACAGCTCTGAACATTAGCAATAGCAGACTGATTCTTGGAGATATGGACACACAGCCTTCTGTAGTCAGGGAGAAACACAGTGACCCAGTGCCTTTGTAAATCAGGTTTTTAATAATATGGCTGGGTTTAGGTAGTCAGATTGTAGACATAAAGGTCTGGCCAATTTTGGCCTGTATCTTCAAGCAAAAGAGTTTGCTTTTTGATTGTCAAGTATCTTTAGTCAGAGTAGTATTTAAATACTTAATTTACTTACATAAAAGCTTAAAGTATCTACAGATACAGATATTTTAAATACTTAATTTACTTAAGTTAAAATTTAAGTACCTACAGAATTGTGTTGGCAGGTATTTTTCAATAATAGATAAGCTGTGGAAAAGCTTGCTGTATTCAGAAACATTTCAAAATTGGGACAAATAAAATCTATTGACTATTCAGTCTGATTTAAGTACAGAATTATAATAATTTGTTGTTGAAAAGTCATATATATGTCGATCAGTCTTTTTATAGTCTTCTGAATGACTGGTGCATAAAATTTGCTTCCACCTGTATGCATCTTCGCCCTGTTATGACATGTATTTTAAGTAGTGGATATATATTACATACTGAGCTAATAATATATTACATACTGAGCTAATACTTTATGCATCTTTTGAAAACAGAAATCTCCACCAGACAGATTGAGCCAGTTACTGTTTACTTGTCTGTGTGAAGTTTAGCCTCACAATATGCTTTTAAATCTGTTTTTAAAGAGTCTGTAGATAGGACTTCATTATGAGTTATGTTTTAGTGAACTATGATTAATACCAGATTGACTTGATAAAATAGTTCCTAACTAAATACAAAAATGAGGTGGTAGGTCTTGGCTAGAACTAGGCAATACTCAGTATAAATTAACAACTGATTGCTTTTTTAACTGGAGCTCTTCCATAGGCATTCGAGAAGAAAGAGGCCCTAGAAATTCTTGATTTTGTTCAGCGTTAACTGTGGTAAGAATTTTTTGCTTTGGTTTTTGCCTCCTGAAATGACAGTCTCAGATTAATGTTATTCTAAAAATGTTCAGCCTCTCTAAAGGACCAGCTGAATTTTGAATTAGTTTTTACTGCATCAGTAGCATTCTCAGATTAACTAATAGAGAATCATAAAAATTAGAGAGGAGAAGACAAACAGGTCATTTTGTTGAACCTCAGTCTTCCTATATGAACACTGCATTTTTAAGTTTGCACAAAGTCTGTGATTTGAACAGCAAATTTTCCATAAATTTGTTATTTTCTGCTAAAATATGGTGTCAGTTCAAACTTAGTGGCTTACGGGAGAATAATTGAAGGACATACTTGCAGTGTAAAGCAAGGACAGAGGGATTGTTTCACGTCCTGAGGCAAAACGTAACTGTGTTGTCTAAAGCAAAGGCACAGGATGTAACCAGAATATTGTAAAGGAGTCTGAAATAATACGGTAAAACTTCACTTTTATGTTTGAAACCAAATAGATAATGTAATGGAATTAGAGACGTTATTAAACAGCTGTGGCATCCTGTGGGGGAACTGAAGAAGGGGACAGATGAAGTTGTTCTCTAGAGTCTCATGATCCTGTAAGCCCATGGAGCCCAGAATACATCAAATGAACTGTTGGTAAATGAGCTATGTGACCCAAAATATGGAAACTGAGGATGTTCCAGAGCTAGAAAAGTATTAATGCTGCATCAGCATTAAAAAGAAGTGTGAAGACCTTTATAACTGTAGATTGATTAATTTTGATAATAACCCAAGATAAAATAAAGTGATAATTGATTTGAATATAATGTGAAAGAAGGAAGGCAATTAATGCCTGTCATTTTTTTCACAGAGAACACATCTCTTTTTCATGAAGCTTTTTCATCTTCCAAAGGAATTTTATATTTACTCCATAAAGGTAACTGCACAGACTTTTATGGAGCATTTTTTATGGTACTTTATGGAATGCAGAATAAAAACAGCACTTTAGGATACTAGTTAATCACATGGATTCCAAATTTACAGAAGTTAACTGATAGTTCTTCAATAGGTATTACCTGTTAATGGAGATCATCATTGAGCAGGGATTTTTCTACCAGCATTTTTCAGGCAGCAGCACTAGATTCAGTACTAATCAACACTTTCATTACTTATCTGATAGAAAATGACTGCTCTTAAAATACATGACTGGTATAGCATAAAGAATAGCATAAGAATCAAAAACCGAAAACTAAAACCGTACAGACTCAAGTGTGAACTAAAGTGCAGCATTTTAAGAGTGAGGACAATTAAATATCACAATAAATTACATTTTAAATGATGGAGTATTCATCTCAGTTTCTTTAGATAGAGATTGGCTTTTTTCTGTAAGGTATTTTCTAGGCACATGAAAGCAACTGATCTCAGTAAAAGAATGTTCTTTTTTTTAACAGAAAATGTTCAAGTAAATGATACAGTCTTCGGGTTTCACTTCAGACCCACAAATCTCAAATCATTGCAGAAGGGATACAAGTGAATATGGCTATGTCCGTATATAGTAGGACTGTGATTATTGTCATTTAAATACCAACCATACCAACAACCAGTACTACGTAAATCATGTCATGGCACTTACTCTGTTGTCTGTATTTTGAAAATGCATGTGCATGTGCTTGACTTTGTATTTGTGAATAACGCTCTTGAGCTTAGGGAAACAGTTCATACCCATGAAATTATTTGCATATGCAATTGTAGCAATGGGGCCAGTGTTGTATCTGTGGAGGCTGGTAAACGATAAACTCCGCATTTTCTTAACATAATTCAACTTTGTTTTCGGTCCTTCAGTGCTTCATGTTAAATAGAGATCAGAATATTCGTGTTAATTACTATGCATAGATTTTGGAAATAGCTCAGATAATAGTCTTAGTCTTTCAGGGTGCAAAGGGAAACATCAATGTGTGTGACAAACTTTGGGGAATAGTTTGCTCTATATGTTCTGGTGAACATCATCTTTTCAGGATTGCTTGGACCACATAGATCAGTTTCTTGTGTCTGACTAAAACTACATTTTATCCAATTAGTTGAACTTGTTTTCCCAAACCTTAATAGTATTTCATAGCTCTTGAAATCAAAGTTAAATAAATTTTTGTTGTTAACCAGAAAGAAAAAGAGATTTGGCTGTAGTGGCACTAGTACTTTCCTGCTCTAGCATTTTTCTTCTGCTTTACTGCTCCTGAAATAAAAAATTATTTCTGCCTAGCACAGGGGCGGTACAGGCAATATGTCCTCATAGCATAAGTAGATAGAGTTGGAAGAATCCGGTCAGGGCAAGTATTAGAACACTACACCCTGTAAGTGAAGGTTTACAGTGGTCCTTTTGTCCCAAAGCTTTTTGCACTGCTACTGTAGAAAATGAAATTGTGTAGCATCTTTTGGGTCATTTAATTTATCTCCCAGTGGAACCAGAGAAAAGTATTTGTGGTGCTGTCTGCCACACTTTAATTAAAGTCTGCTTCATGATTATCTTTCTGAAAAATGCAGTTAATACAGATGACTTCACATCTTAAGTAGAAATACTGTTTATTATTGCATTTGCTCAATTCCCATAAAGTCCATGAGAGTTTTGTATAAAAAATATGATGGTGGCATATTGACTTTTATGTTCTGTGTGGACTAATAGGTGTGACTTTCCTTTTCAAACACTGAAAAATACTTCTATTTTGTGACTGAGGAGAGGGAGTGATTTGTTCATGCATAGTTGCTATCAAGAAGTGTAAATGTCAAACCAGAGGTCTTAGGTCAAAGTAAAGCTAGGCCAGCAGTAAATTACTTTGGCTTTATTCCAGGGTTATACCATTAGGGGAGATCTGCAATAATTTAACAATGTGGCAAGAAAGTTCCTCCACAGTATTACGTGTGATTTTTCTGTGGTCTGTTCCAAAAAGTTTATTCCCTTATGTATGTTATAATTGACCTTACTCAAGTCTTCGATTATAATAACAAAACAGAGCATGTGAATAAAATGAAAAGCATAAAAGAAGCAGGGATAAGCACACGGATCTTGGTTACCATAAATCAGCATGAGTATATTGACGTCTCTGAAGCTATGCTAATTTACAGTGGTAGAGCATCATGCAGAAAATGTCACTGAAATGACCAAAGTTGTTTTGGGGCTTGGGAGGGAATGTTAGAACTTGTGAGTCATCCTCCTATGTGGAGTATGTCCCAGAGTGAACTGTGGCTAGTCAGATTTTATGCTTCTGAGAATAATACCTTCTGCTGTTCCAAGCAACATCTAAAATTTAATTGCTTGTAATAGAGAGTTTTTTGAGTCCAGTAAAGAGAGCACAGCACTGTGGTACTGTTTTCGCTAAATGTTTGAGAATCTATGTGGAGAGAGAATTCACTGTAAATTCCTGAATAAAGGAATAAGCCTACATTGTGTGAGTAGTAAAAATATACATATATATATATATATATATATATATATATATGGGGAGAGAGAGAGAGAGAGAGAGAGAGAGTGTTTGGTAAGAGTAGATTATTCTTTTCTAATGGTTGCCTTTGCATTATTTTGTTTTGGAGAAAAAATCTAAAGGTTTATATGAAGTACATAATTCACTTTAATAATATTATGGAACAGTATCATTGGTACTGTATTGATGCTAAACTAAGCTAACCAATGCTCTGTGGATTTTAAAGAAAATACATATTTCCTTACATTTGAAGTATGAACCAGTAGCACAGTGAGCATACAAGACTGGATTTTATAGCATTCCTTGTTCCTGATGATACTCTTCAAATTATGTTGTGCACATAAGTGCTATAATTCTAGATCGCAGCACAGTGAACCAATTCACTGCAGGGATGAAAGGGTAACACATTGATTTTCCCTGGGGATCTGATACGTTGGACGTTCTGGGTCAGCTTTATGATATGGCTCAGCAGGATGTCTTTGGTGCACTGATTTGCACTACGCATGGCGAGTGTTCTTCTGGGGAGTTCCAGCAAACTTTTCTAGTAGAAATATTATAGACCAGTCTAGTTCAGAAAGAAGAAGAATAACGTGTGGATGCTGGTAGTTTGGGGGAAGATAATTAGAATGCTTATAGACAGCTGTAGTGTTGGCAGGGGGATGGGAAAGAGAGACTATAATCCCACTGTCGTGAATTATTGAAAAATACCCATTTGACAGGTGTTAAATTGAGCACCATTAAGTTCAGGAAAGTACTACTATTAAACATTTTACGTGATCAAAAACAGTTGGAGTGCATGCTTTAATTATAAATGCAAACGTGCCCTACTGAAAAATATTTTGGATTAAAAAGTAAATTGAAGAATATGAGCTATAAAGGGAAAAAACAACTCCCTGTGTGTTCAGTGTAGTAGGAGCTGGGATGGAGATGGTTTTCCTCTCTTAAAATAAATTTCTTGCTGGGTGTTCGTCATAATGCACTGTGATCGTAGGCTGTTTTCTGAATTTATCATAAATAGAAGTAGTATATTAAACATTCAAGCTGAGGCTGTCGCCATGGAAAATAAGTCATTAAAGTTACTTGACCTTAGGTGCTGGAGAGCTTTTTTTTTTTATTTTTTATCTGTGTCAATAGCAAAATGTGGGAGAGGTTTTAATGTAGAACTTGGTAGATTTTCTGGTTGATGCATCTAGGAGTCTGGGGTAAAATGATACTTTGGAGAAACACAGCTAACAGCTATTTTCCGTAATTTCTTAATTACTTTTGTTAAACCTTGTAATTCTCTCTATATTTTTCAGGTACTGAGATGTTCAGAGCTGTTGATGGCATTCTAAGTGCAGTCTTGCTACTTATATCATTTATGCTATGTAATTTTAGCTCTAAATATTTTATTGTGCTGAAATTCTCTTATCAAATGGGAGCATACTGCTTGATTATTACCTCCCATGTAAAAGTCATGAAAATTCCCAGCAGCTTGTTCTAGGAGTTAGCAGCAAGTATATCTGAGTTAGGGTGGCATGTGACTTCAATTTAGGTATAGGAAAGATAAATGTAATTCAGTATCATGTAAAAAGCATCAGGATTCAGAGAGAGACTCAGTAGAAACAGATGAAGAAGAAGTCCAGTAAAGAAAACTAAATGCACACTATATAATTTTTTTAGTGCCTTACTTCTGTGTTTATTACAAATTTGAGGTAAACTTTGCATCTCAAATGTGGTTCAATCCTATGTGGTTCCATAATTATAAAGATCTTGCGCTGGTAGTTGATTTTTTTCTTAAAATAAGACAATGTTTTAAAACAAGCAAATACTCCTTAACAGAAAAGAAAGCCCTGAACATGCAATGCAGGCTCATGCTTGTCTGATGTTTCATGATTGTAAATTAAATCAAAAATAATACTAATTTGAAAAGTAGTACACCAAACATACATCTTTTCCCTGCATTATTTTATGACTACTGATATTATAGCTTCCCAATTTTGTTAGGAAATCACCATTAAAAGATCAAAATTGTTTGAAATTTTTTTGAAATCTGAAACTGTAGTTTTATGTAGTAGCACTTCATGCTGCTTAGTTAAGCTTAATGTTCCTTAGTTCAATGGAAATCTGATAAAAGTGTCAGAACTATGTCTTGATTAATCTCAGTTTGATCTGACCTTTTCTAAGCATTGCAGTTTTCACAGTTTTCAATTTACTTTGCCCCGCTGTGTGAAAAAGGTCTTTTCCTTGATGCAGGGTACCTGTGTACATTTTCAAAGAACGCGTCTTTCAAAGCAGTGCAGTTAATGTGGCAGTTAATGCTTGTGAAAATAGAATAGTCTTCCCACACAGGCTAAAAAGAAGAATTCTCTTGGAATTTCAAGGTGCAGTGCTTTTGCATAAGAAAATACAGAGTACGCTGGGGGATTTTGAATGGGCTAATGGAAATCCCCTGGCAGCTGTAGTGATCTGCCTGAGAATCACCTCAATTGTGATGGGTGTCAGAGGAACTGAAGATAGTAAATTCCATAGAGATTCCCTGTCCCTGGTGTCCTTAAATGAATATTTGTTGTTCTTGTAGGAATTTTTATTCCCTGGTGACCGATGATGTTCAATAAAATGTGTGCGCGTGTGTGTGCATGCACACATGGATGTAAAATGGGCAAATGTCTCATTTTACTGTGAAAATACCAAAGAATCAAATCTAGGGAATTTTCTGAGAATTAAATGCATCTTTTGTGTGACTGATTTTGTAGTGCTAGAGAACAGTTTCACTAGGAGTCTTCATGTTGCCCTTGAAAGTAAATAGTACTCAGAGTTTAGAATATTAGTAATGACACTTCATACGTGTTTAAATTACAATATTCATGAACTGAAATTAAACAATTGTGAAGACATTAAGGATCCAACATTTTATTCCCTTTTTTTATTAAACTTTTTATTCTAAACATAAACTTAATTAAAAGCAGCAGTCTTTAATCACTACCACAGAAAATTGGTTTGTGTGGTTTTAATCATATTTATCGTATTCTGAACACTTATGCACTAGGTCTAAAAAGTGATCTTTGTTTCAGTGTCTGTACTTTGTCATACGATTGTTGACTGAAGTGTGTTAACAAGCAGAATAAGAAATATCAGATGAAGCTGTTTGGTTGTAGTTCAGTATCTTGTACAGCATCAGCAAATCAAAGCTGATTGTGAAACTGGATTTTAAATGCTCCCTGATCTCTGCAGTCACTTCCAAAATAGATATAAAAGGCATGCACAAGCATAGAAATGACTGCTTTTTAAACTATTACTCTCTAAGGTAGATCATTATACTTTGCCCACCCCTTTAAAAATATTTTTATTACGGCTTAAAAATGGCAGAGTTGATCATACAAGTCCTTTTTGTAAATAGGCAAATACATCACAGTAGTGGTGTGTAACATTTAGCCTGTTTAAACCACAACTATTCTCTGCATATAGTATATTAGTTATCATTGGCACATTTAGGTTTTCTTTTCTCTTTCTCTGATGCAGAGAAAGAATGAGCAGGTATAATTTGGAATGATGCTTTTGTACATGCTTGAAACGTGACAGTTTGACAAGACTCAGAATTGGGAAATGCTGTGCGTTTAATTCCTGGTTGGTTGGTTTGCTGTGTGATGTTGGGCAAGACCGAAATACAAGGTACGTTGCTTGCTGTTAGCGGTATGAAAAGCACTTTGAGGTCTGTAGAGGAAAGTGCTGTATGAAGTTCCTCTAATAATTTTATAAACAGCTGATTTGCATTAACAGTAATGGTCCTAATACATGATCAGTCAGCAAAAACAGCAAAGCAGGAAGTTTAAGGCCAAATCAGATTATCAGATGGGAGATAACAGAGGAGTGTGTCTTCAGTGGAATTAATACAAACTCCATGCTTTTTTGAATAGGTTTTGGTAGCCAGGGTAGGCAAACAACTGGTAATATTTTTCATCAGACCTTCTTCCTCTAATGATCTGTTTGTCAGAGTGTAGCAGGTTTTTATGGATGAGAGATGTGTACTTATTTTGCTGTGCAGCTTCTCTGGCCTTTCCTGCCTGTTGATGATGATGATGCATAACACATTCAGAGGAACTCAGATACTCATCTGTTGCCTTGTGACATGACAATCCCTTTTCTTTTTCCCCATGGGTTTTCTCCTGCACGTACACACACACACACACACACACACACACACACACACACACATCTAGAAATCCCCAGGGAATCGCATGCCTGTTTGATAAGCATTGTGCCATGCTGGACTAGGACTCAGAACTGGATGCCTTATTTTGCCTTCTGTCATAGAATGCACTGCACATGAAACAGGCACTACAAGAATCATTTGGTTCTGAATTTGATTTCTGGACCCTGTTTCTTTCTTAATCATCTTGTTCACAGTTAATTTAAAAGCATTGTTTTCAAGTAGATATTGGGGGGGGGGGGAGAGAAGATTCCCCTTCTAATAAATATACATTTGTAGGTTTTCATACTAATTCAGTTTTCAGAAGTGTATCTGGGAGATACAGGAGCACTTCTGTTGTCTAATCTAGTCTGCCTGGGGCCTTTTACTGCATTTTTCCACAGCCTGTGGTTGATTTAATAATAGATTCTGTGACTCTTTGCTTAGATAATTTCCCTTCGTCTAGATGGTCTTAGGCTTCTGCTTCTTGAATGTGTTTGTCTTGCACCAGTTACTAACACAGATGGCTATTCAGCTCAAGAAATAGAGCTTTATTATTCATAAAGAGAAAGCTTCCCTGCTGTAGTTCTGAAGCTGGTATCAGTGATAATTTATAAGGAAAATAGATCATTTTTTATTTGTCCTGTTGAAAACTACTTAGACATGTTAATCAATCTTCAAAAGCAGCTAAGGTTTTGAATCTTCAGCTGGAGCCACTTTAAAGGATCACAGAATCACGGAATGGTTGAGGTTGGAAGGGACCTCTGGAGATCATCTAGTCCAACCCCCCTGCTCAGGCAGGGTCACCTAGAGCATGTTGCACAGGATCGTGTCCAGGCGGGATTTGAATATCTCCAGAGAAGGAGACTCCACAACTCCTCTGGGCAACCTGTCCCAGTGCTCTGTCACTCCCACAGTAAAGAAGTTTTTCCTCATGTTCAGATGGGATTTCCTGTGTTTCAGTTCATGCCTGTTGCCTTTCCTCCTGTCACTGGGCACCACTGAAAAATAGTATGGCCCCATCCTCTTTTTTTCTTGCGTACATAAAAGCTAACATTTAAAGGATCACTAAGTAGGATCTGACTGCACATGGCGAAGTAATGCATAGCAATTAAACTTTTTTTTCCAAACTGCGAACTCAGAAATCCTTTTGCATATATAAAAGGAAAAACTCCTGTGGATTATCAAAATTAAAGTTAAGCAAATTATTAAATTATGAAGAGATTGTTTTTGTAAATGACATCATTTTAAACAAAAAGTAGTGAATATGTCAGTGAAAAAAATTACAGGGAGAGCATGCCAAAGTGGTACAAGGTTGCTATAACATGCTGATTGACAAATTTGTCTGTCAGTGAAGAACTTGTAAAATGTTTTTAAATCCTGTGTTTAATGGCATTTCTGCAGATTTGCATTGGTGTAGGAAGATAAATGTATGATCCGGTGGAGATGAGCAGTGTATGAAGCAGCATGGTGTTATCGTTGAGGCACTCTGAACATGGGACAGTGAAGCCTCTGGCCTCTAATTATTCTGAATAACTGCAAGTCACTACAATTTACAGTTCCCTCTCTGAAACTAAGTTCATTTAAACTGTATCTGTTCTTATGGATGTCAAATGACTGCAGGAGGTGGAAAATACCTCATATCCAGGACTTGAAACTTTGTTCACTAAACTATGCTGCAGAAGAACTAACATCTGATTCCAGAGATCAGCAGCATACTAATAATTATTCAAAATTTTTGTCTAAATTGATTTAACGCCCTCCTCATATCTGTATGAATACGTCCAGACCTGCACTCTCTGCTAGTACCATTGAGGCCACTTTTTTTTTGTTGTTTTTGTTTTCCCTCCCACCAGAGCAGTATTTCGAGTTGATTAACTGAGTGGTGATCATGGACTTTGAAGGTAATCTCTGTCAGAAATGGGAGTGTCTTTAGCGCAGAAAGCTCTAACAAAAATTTAGAATGGCTCTTCTAGGGAAGGATAAGGAAGAAAGGAAACGAAAGCTGCAGACCATCTGAATCTCAAACTAGTGCCCCTTGTTACCCTTGCTAACATTGCCACTATTTGTGAGCAATAGTCTAATAAATACGTATTTGCAGGTGTGGTTTCAGTCGCGTGTCTAGCTGTTGGGTTTAATTCCGTAAAGCTGGTATTAGACATTATTTAGTATTACTTTTACGTGCAAAACAATAATAATACAAGAAATAACCCCATGAATCGGGAGGAGGAACAGATTTTAAATAGTTGATGCTAAATAATCTTAGAGAAGTCTTACCAACTTCATTTTAAAATATGTATTTCATTGAAGGTTCTTTGATGAGACCAGTCAGTAGACTCAGAATTGCCACAAACAAAACAAGGACTAATTATGTAACAGCATTTAATATGCTGCTTTGCAGCTTGGTGTTTTCATACAGTATCACAATGTTTACAGCTTGCTAGTTTAAAGATACATAAACATATGTCCCCAAGTTAAATCAAAGGGTCATTACTATTTGCTACAATAATGTTATGTAAGTGTGTGTCTCTCCTTCACTCTGCTTTAGACATGAGAGTGCATAAGCAGCTGACCTGCCTGGAAATTTTCAATCCAATCTGCTAAATCAAGTATCTCCATTCAGCTGCATAAATGAAGTTTAATCCCATTTGAGACGTGGCATCCTGCATTCCTGCAGATGCTATTTTAGTAGGATATGAGGTTCTCATATGTCTTACTTTAAGCCTGTGTGAACACCCCAGGACATTTCCGGTGGCACTGGATACCTACATTTAGGCAACTGAATTGAGCCTGAAGTGTGCCACCTGTCTAGTTACTGCCATCCAGCCTCCTCTCCTTCCCATAGCTGCCATCATTTCACATGCTAAAAGCATCTAATTTTTCCTCTTATTCCAGGGAGTGGTTCCTGGATTTCTTTTCTTATACTATTTAAAAAAAAAAAAAAAAAAAAAAAAAGGCAGGGTGGAGGAAGAAGCTTCCTTTGCTGATCCTTTAACTTACCTTCTTGGCACATCCCACTTCTCTGTAATCTTTCAGTTTCCCTTGTCCATTGCTTTTGTTTAATCTTCAAATCCCTTTTTCATTTTGTGGTTCTTCCACTTTTTACGATGAACGAGAAGACTGTCCAACCCCTCCTCCCCATCCCCACCTCCTTCACACACACAAATCACAGCAGCTCTTGCTTGCTTTGATTTGTTATTATTTGTGGAGTATATGGCATGCTGTATGATGGGGCTGTTATTCCAAACTTTCTTGCATTGATCAAGTTAATAGCTTGCCTTAGTTTAACAACATTTCATTGGAGGGAAAGTTTTATTAATTGCAGGACATTATTATTCTTTATCTTAATATAGTCCATTAATTTCGGGAAACATTTCATTGTTTAATGAATGCAAAGCATCCTGCATGAACTTTACAGTCATTGCAAAATGCTTGAAGAATGCTGACATTTTAGAGTCTGAATAATGAGGAAAATGAGTTGGAAAAGGACAATATTTTGCATGTGAAAATATTTCCCATATTAGTGTAGTGTTAAATATTTATTGTTGAGCTATACGTACAGTGTTAATCATCATCAAGCATTCACATGTGTCAGGACAGTGGAAGTTGAATAGGCAGTTAAACTCTTCAAATAGTAGAAGTATTAATTTGAACATTGCTGTCATAAAAATAGAAATATTTTACCATGAAGGATGGTGATCTAAATCACAAAACCCCACACATGTTGTTGTATTCTTAATCTAAGGTTTAAAAATTTCATATGTAAAATTTCATACATAAAAATTATTTCACAGATGTTATACTGAGAGAAAGAAAGTAAAAGATTATTTATGAATAGTAAAAATGGGGTGTAGTAGAGCTTTTTCTGATGGACAGAGTGCTGGGTAATGGGCAGACCTGGATTTCTAAGAAAGGAACATGTCTGTTCTGTTCTGTTCCTGGTATGTTAACAGAAATGGGAGTTGGTATATATTCAAAAATAATTGAGTTGGTCATTGTTTTCTCCTCTTAGAAACAGTACAAAAAGAGGAACAGTATCAAAATGCTCTGTTAATTAGCTGTATCTCTGCAGTAGAAGAAATAATATTTCCATTTCTTCTCATAGTTAACCTGTATGGAACCTCGTTAACGTTTTTGGCTCTGTAACCTTGGTAGTTTATTGTAAAACTAATCTGCTTAGTAGGATGACAATAATGATCCAGCTTTTTATGTTCTTGACACTAAGGCAACACATTTCAGGGTGCAGGTGAGATGGCAGTAATCGAAAATACCGTAGAGCTTGATCTCTACATGTACACCAGTTGACTTGTCACAGATTAGAAGTTTCAAACATTCTTCACTGTGTGAAATATTATTCATTATGTGAAACCTTGTTTTCCCTTTCTACTTTGCAGTGACATTTTGTTTCTTCTCAAACATGTCAATCCCATGATTGCCACTCAATTGTATAAGCAATCTCCTTAAGTTTCTAATTGCTGTCCCAAAGATAGAGTCCCCTTGAAGATCATCTCCAGAAGCTATCGACGTAAATGGAAACTTTCCTTTTAATTGCTGTATGTTTTTGTGCTGTATTTGAATTTTATCTGAAATTAAATACTGCCAAGATGTATGTGATGTTGTAATTAAAATGTCTGAAAACATCAGCCTCAAGATAGCTGTGAAAAAAGGAATGGATAATACCTTATTTCTGTTTGAGACAGTATTCTCTCTGTGATGTATTGGTTATGTTAACATGGTTAATCTAAAATTGAACAGATACCTGTACAAGGTAGGAAAAAAGGATACGACACTGATATCTGATGTGGGATAAAATGTCCAGAATCTTGGAAAAAAAAAATTTCTTCCGAGTGTACAATTTCAGAAATCATTTGCACAATGTAACAAATGTGTGTTTCTCATAAAATCTAGCAATATTACGAAAATCAGGAACCTGAATATCAAAAACTGAAAGAAGGAATGATTTGTAACTTGAATGCATTAGCATATTGGTGAATGATGAAAATATGACTTTACCTTCCTGCAGTATATCATAAATGATTGGGGACGGGGAGGGACAATCCAGTGAAGGCAAAGTTCGTATTTGTAAGTACTTTACCTAAAATATTTACCTAATCTAAATGTAATGTCTTGTGTAAATGTGGTAAAATCTGAAAGGAAAGCAAGCTTTTCCAACCTATGTGTTAGACAACTAAGCTGACTGGTACCCTAATGTAGATCTTCTGTTTTTCAAGAGGTATGAAGGATTTAATTCTATTGCAGAATTCCCAGATTTAAAAAAAGAGCAGAGAAAACAATTTTATATTAGCATATAGGTAATATGTCTGCCCCTCCTTCTTTAGAAAGGGATCTAGTTGTTCATGCCTCCATCTGGATTAGGCATCAGGAATCTAAACAGGGTCTACAGCCACTTTCTTTGGATTTTTCATCAACTGCTGAAAACCCTCATATCATCTTCAGTCTGGAATTCCGGATATAAATTCCATGTCCACTCTGTGCTTTGGTCTGCAGCTTACAGTATGCCTTATCCGAAAGTCCCATAAGAAATTCTAGATATAAATAAATAGAAAACATTAAGTTTTATGAAGAATTCTTAAATGAAAGATTAATGCTTACATAATGGATTGAGAAGTATAAAGATCTAGATATTTTTTAAAAAAAGTTACATTCATTTCCCTGCTCAATTTTCTTACCTCTGTGAGGTATTTATTATGCTTATGGTTCTTACCATGTTGCCAGGTTTCACTTCTACTGATTAATCTAAAAAATGAGTTCTGAATAGCTGCGCTAGGAAGTTGCATAAATTCTTAACCTGAGTAGATGTACTTTACTTGGTAGCATTAACCTGAACACCTTTGCTGCCATCATGTTTAATGACAGCAGGGATCAGGTCCCCTAGAAAGAAGGGAATCTTCAATTTAGTATGTAGCTTACTTTGGGATCATTGTGTCGTCTGCTCTGTTTGGCTTTGATACTGAATTGTGTTACAAGAAAGTCATTGGTCATTTAACTTTGTGATTCCTTGGGTAGGTAATTCTGGTTTTTGTGTGTTTCAGAGATTTCCTATTGAACCTAAAAGGTGTTTGACATCATTCAGTGTACTTTTAAACATTAAAGGAAGAAAAGACTACTCATCGTTATTTATGCAACTTAGCCAGATGTGTTGGCTAGTGTAAGGAAGTAAGCATACAGTCTGATCTACATCATAGAATAGTGCCAACGCTTAGACCTCCTAACATTCCTGAAAGGAGCAACCACTTAAGTATGAGTCCTCTGTCCATGCCTGTGTGTAAAGTTATATGCATGTTTTTATGTGTGGATGTGTGCTGGAAAATGTTTCTGACTTGGAAAGATTGTAGAAGGTAAACTGTGGTTATTTAAAAATAGCCATTGAAATTAGTATATACTTTGGGCTTTTGCTATTTCTGTTGTAGCTTCAGTTTTTCAAATATGGAGTTACTGACTTTAATGAGACTGTGTGATAGAGTAATGGTTCAGTCTTGGGGAGCCCACAGAGTGAAGACACTGAAAGGGGCAGGGAAACACAGACGACTATGTATTGCAGTACGTGGCCAAGAAACCCAGCTATTTGAAAAGCAGAGCTTGCTTTATCTTTTTTTGGTCCATCACAAGAGAGTTGAACACGTTAATCAACAGCCCACCTGTCCCAGTACATAGAGTACAGGATCTGGCTGATACCAGAATAGTAGAGAGTGGGTGGATTTGCATGTCTTTGGACAGCTGTACTGGAATGTTGTTACATGCCTTCGCAATGTGTTTGAAAACTTCCTTCTAAAGGCTGTAAAGAAAGAGCAGAGAGAAGCACAGGAGCAAAAGTTGTAATTAAAGGGATACCATCAAGTTAAAAATCTTTTTAAAAAAATCTAAGAAAAAATAAATAAAAAAATCTTAAAAAATCAAGTTAAGAAAACTTCTGTCAGAAATGTTTTGACAACTGTGACTTAAAAGTGATGTCTGATATTGCTGCTACCCTAATATGGCATACAAAGCCAGGATTTTGGCTGCTGTAAATCATGTTCTACTGATATCTTTAGAGGGGATATCATTCACGCAGAGGTAGACTAAACATACAGAAGGGATATTTTGTTTCTCCTTTGGCTATGAAGGTCAGTCTTTTGGGGTGGATTTTGACACAATTGTGCCTTGCATGAGTCTAAGAATGGTGGGAAGAAAAACATTTAATAAGAAAGAGAGTAGCGTTATAGCCACCTTTCAAAAATACTCATAAAATAGAAACTATTTCTGGAAGTTATTTTAAAATAGTTTAGGGTGAGAATCTGGGCCCTTACCCATACTGGATAGTATCTAATTGCATGCTTCATAGCACTGAACTGAAACTGTGAAGTAGTAATTATGCTAATTTATATATGGAAAAATACCAAGATTTGGCTCTTTGTAACTCTTTAAACATTTTCATACTAAACCCAGGAACTTTAATACGTAAAATCTGGTGTATATTAGTATTAGAGGAGGACAAATCTCAAACTATTCTTGTAGTAAGCTAGTGATTTAGTAGGTGGGTCTGAGGAAGTCATGTTATGCTATATAAGCTGCCAGCCTAATGTAAATAATCTTTAGTACTTTAACCTTTTTAAGAGTCTTCAAAAGAAACCTAAGTCTTCTATAATAAGTGTGGAAAGCTTTTGTGCCTACTGTTTAAGTGTTTAATATCCTGGTGTATTTGAAAGCTACGTTATTATGTGGCACTCATACCTAGTCTTGAGGTTATTTTCCAGTTTTCATCTTAACATTTATTGCAGTTGTGTTGCTAAGATTTGAGCATTAAATACTTCTGTGAAAGAAATGTAAACATGTCACAGGGTAGAATTGTTTTAAGCAATTACCCAGAAAATGTGTATTTATGTATTTTCAGCCTTTTCATTCTATTTTTCTCTTAACCCCTAGTCTGCAATTGCAGCAAGTTCTTTACATTGCCAGCTTTTCATGAAATGTGGTATTTTGTGTATGATGATCTGATTAAACGTTTTGCTATTGGAGAGCATGCTATTAACTGAGTAAAGGACTGATTCCTTTGTAGACACTAAAGATCTCATAGCATGCTCTGAAAAGGCAGCACGATGACTTCCCATTTCTGCTCAGTATGGGTAATTTCACATGCTCACCAAAGGCGGCTTCCCTTCCCTTGCCCTTCCTACCATTTTAATTAAATATGACATTCATTGGCCTTTGAAAGACTCAGACGTTGCAGCACACTATTTATTCTTTGCTATGTCCTATTGCAAAGACTGTAATGTATATCAGTAGAGGATGAAGGATTTGTAGCCTTACTTCCTTCTAAGTGAGTTTGAATTAGCTAACACCTGTGAGCACCAGTATAAGTTCTGGCCTGTTTTTAAAATGCTTCAGGCCTAAGAAAGCTGTGCAAATGTTAGCTATTGACGTGAGTTGGTAGAGTCTGCTTACAAGTAAGTAAGTAGAATTTTGATTTGTGTTTGTTTTTCAGAGCCAGAGCTTCAACTGTGTGGAAAAGACAAACTGTCCGGGATCTAATGTGAGTTCTGTGCAGATACAGGGGGATTCAGATTATTTCATCAACCATCTTGGAGTACCAGCCACGCAGTTTTCTTATGAGGACGTCAAAGCATCAGAGGTAGTTACGAATAAAAACAGACAAACTGAAGATAGCAAAAATAGAATTAGATTTTCTTAGGTTATATCCTTCCATACCAAATGTGTTGCAGTGGAAAGTTACATTAGTACATTTTTTTAGATCTTCAGAGGATTTCCACAAGACTTCAAATCACCAGATTTTATAGGGGTACAGCATTCAAAAAAACAGATAAATGTTTAGAGCAAAGAAAAAATTGCAGGACAGTATGTTAAGAATGTTATATTACTGATAGTACTATAGGATATATATTATCTAAATGAACTTTCCAGGCTGCTTCCCACATAGGAGAAATTAATTTTAGCATGGGTTTTTTTTCCCGTGTGGTAAGACAAGGCAAGACAACCTTTAAAATAAATTTTATATCTATCTTCATACTATGGGCCAAATCTGAGTCTGCGCTATGTACGCTGGTTGTAAAGATCTCTGTGCTTGGTGGGAGTCTTCAAAACACCGTATTGTTTATCAGGCCATTGCCATCTGTTATCCGCCAGGTAAGTGAAAGGAGGAGACCAGGTTGGAATTAGACAAGGGTAAGGTGTTAGGAAACTTTGTCCTTCCTCATTCTTCACTACTGTAGGTTATACTTGTACCTGAACAGCTCTAACTTAACCTCAGTTGTTTCACTGAGGATCAGGAAGCCTAGCATTGATTATTTCAAGAGCCACAGAATGGCTCAAGTTGAGAAAAAACACACACTACTATTTCTTTTAGACTTCCACCTTATGTATCCAGCTGTTTCTGAAATACATACATAAACATATGTATGTTCTATCATATTAATATGATCACACAAGTACTTAAAAATTCCAAGGGGAGATTTTGTGTCCCCAAGTTGATCTGTGCTATTGATATCTGAAAAACAGACACTTCACTTTGTATCAAACTAAACACAGCTAATCATTTATAAGTGAAAATTTGCCACTTAGAGTGGTCATAAAAAATGGTGTGTGTTTTCTTGTAAATGCAGCTGAGTTGATTTCATATTCCACTTATTGCCCTTCAGTACATATCTACACATGCACATCTTTCCAAGTTTAGCAACAAAGCTGAAACTGTGTAGTAGAACTGGAACACTTTCTGACACTGCATGCTAATATGCTTCTACTTCACAAATGCCAAAAAATACAGAATTATGCCAAATACTGAAGCAGTTGTCGTGGTGTAAATTAAGATAGATGTAGGTAAGAATTTATATAAATCAGGAAATTCTTCCATTATTACACGTATTAGGCATAGTATTTTGTTTCAGATTAAATGCAGTGCAAAGATTATAAAGAAAATGGGAAGGCAGAAGCTCTGTGAGTGCAGTGTTTGTGACAACCTTGTGGTCCAGTGCACACTTCTGCTGTCACTAAGTGGCTGTTCTATATAATTTTCATTCCAGATCTAGATACAGAATCTGTAGGGCATAAGAAAAAATCTACAAACTTGAGTATATCAACACAATAACTCTTTCCCAGCAACATTTGCAGTATGAACTGCTGTTTTTCTATCCTACAAAAAATGTTAACCTTACGGCTATACGATTTTGTCTCTTAAAACGACTCAGCAATATAATTAAACTTAAAAGGAAAATATTTTCATATTTTTTTTAAATATCACACAGTACATTTGATTCTCTGTTGAAAATTTAGCTTTTATCCTTCTTACAAATTCATTTCCTAGAAATAAATTTACTATGGGTGTAATCTTCAATCTTGAAGGTCATGTACTGCACCTCAGACTGTAGGATGTCTTGACCTCATGATACCTGTTTTATGTAAGAAATAGATCTGTTAGCAAAATGTGTAAATTTATGTTGGCAGGTACCTGAGATTTTTATATAAGTGGTAAAATTTGGATTCTTTGATATTTATTTTATTTGTTATTTATTGTAGTGCTTATTAACTTTTCCTTTAAAATGTCATGTCTCATATAGTCAGCTATGTTATACCAGACAAGCAGTCTGGGGACAGTTTTCAGATTCTGTTTCTCCCATCAAGCAGGAATAGTACTAGTCTAAGGCAGATGGAAACTTTTCAGGAAATTATTCAGGCTTTGCAGCTGTACTTTTAAACATTGCAGGAGGTTCTGTTGTGTGGGTTAGTGACTTAAAATAATCTGTTGAGGTGTGGAGAGGGTTTTCTTTATTTTTTTGTTGCCAAGCCATATAGCTTTTTAAACTGTGCCTCATCTCTATGGTAACTGTGTTTTTGATACTATTTCTGGTTAGTAATTCATTGGTGTGGATCTGTAAAGCCGGTGAAGAGAAACTGTATGATAGAGGAGCTGGGAACTCTTTCCTATCAGTTGCTTTTAAGTAATTTTTGCTTTTTGTTAGCTTTACTGCAAAACTAGATTTGGATTTGGGAAGACAGATTTCAGAAAGTGGATGTTTTGAAGTCTTATTGTAGACTATCCTTTTAGCAGGTTGCTTTCCTCTCCTGTCCCTTTCACTTCTGTGACCTACTCAGGAAGGTCTTTTATTTTGGAATATACACCAGTTGTTTGTTTTATCCATCTGTTAAACAGCATGCAGTGTCACATAAAACTGATGTTTTTCATGTAGGAACCATTCCACACTCAAAAATCCCTGTTTTTACAGCAAAATAGTTCAAGATCTGTGCCTTGTAGTCTGTTTACAGAGCAGTAGTTACAGGTCAGCTCTAGAAATGCATTTCTTACACAGTAAGCATAATGCCAGTCCTCAGAGAGAAGGTTGTAAAAACTGTTCATTGGCAGGAACCTGAGGAGTAAATAAAGGTAATAAAGTTGTAAGAGGAAACATTCAGACCAGAAGAGTAAGTAAAACTGTCTCACTTGAAATTGCCCAATACACCGAAGCACAGCCTCAGGGAGGGGAAATCTGCATGGCAAATGCCTGTGGTCTGATCTGTAAGCTAGTAAAGTGCATTCTGAGTACTCAGTCACTAATATAAAAATGCACTGAGTAAAATGCAGTTTGTTTATTTACTAGCAGAAAATACACAGCATTTTAGTCTGCCAGTAACAAGTAAACTTGGAGGACTTTTTCAACTGGAGAAAAAGTAATATTCACTCAGTTTTCAGGGATTGTTATGTAGCTGCTGAAGGAAGCCTTCCTCTCCTGACCTCTGCACTGGCTTTACCAGTGAGAGTAAAGCCTTCTTATGTGAGGGTCACATTCTGATTTGCAATGTATTAAGAGAAAGGCAGCATTTAATTCACAAGACTGATCAGCTGTTTCTAATACTGCAGATGCTTTACTTACAGAAGGAGTCATGCCAAGAAGCAAGCAGTTTTCCAGGCTATTCAAGTTAATGGTTCGTTTCCATCCGTGTGACCATGCAGAGCCTCCAGGAAGAGAGAAAATGCTGAGCTCGAATCTGAGCTTCTCTGCTACCTGGAAGCCCATGACTAGAAGTCTGTCAGTCCTCATCTCAGTTATAGTATTAGACAGAGGTATCTTAGATCACATTTTCAGCTTTCTCACTCTCTTATACTACATTAAGAGCTAAAATATCAGTGGAACTTCTTGATCATATAAACATTGATACATCAGGAATGACAATGCAAAGAGTAAATTTTGAATAATTTTTTGTATGTGGAGGATTTCTATACTCTTGAAAATATTAGTAATGTTTGTATGACTGTTGTTTTCAAACCAATAAATGGTATATTAAGTATAATATGTAAATACTCTCCATCGTGTAGTATACACATTTGTATAATGGAACAGTGTTACCTCTTTGGTAAAAGGCTTCAAACCTAAACATGAGAATGATTCTAAAAGAGTTATTGAAGTGATGATGATTTTTTTATTGAAAGGTGTGAAAATTTCAACTTTTGGTACAATTTTGTTTTTTTATCTACAGACTTTTCAAAAATTTCTGTGGAAGATAAATGTCATCACAGAGCTAATACTGGAGTTGTGGCTGTATTCAACAAAGTAGATTAGCTCTACTTGAGAGACAGAGTAAAATAAATCTCTTGGGGATCTGAGGGGTTTTTTGCCCCATTACGTTTTAGCTGCAATAGAAGCATCATCTCTTATTGAAAAAACATAATTTAAAATGTAAGCTGTTTACACAGCTGCTTGTTATAGAGACAGTCATTTCAGTGGATACATATTGAAAAGGGGGCTAAATGTGCTGGGGTACATTTTGATAAGGGCTGTTTCCAGCTGCTTATGCTAGCAGTTGTTTAAGACTGATGTGCTCAAATAGGCATGTCATTTGTGAAGGAAGAGGGAGGCATATCCCAGAGGATAATTCAAACTCTAAGATAAAAATAAGTGCTATTTTCTACCTGAAATTTCTAATCCTGCTGTTTAATGGCCTCATCAAATGTGGACAGGAGAAGAAAGATTGTGCTATGCTGAGGATATGTGTGTCCATATTTGAGGTATATGGACAGAGGACACGTGATGTTCTGTACTGTTGTAATTACTGAGTCAGCTCACTCATTCAGAAAACTTTCTGCTGGTTTGCTTGAAACAGATTAACGTTAATTTTATCTCTTAAAATGTACCTGCAGAAAAGATGCAACACAGCGTTTGCAGTAGAGTGTCAGTAGTGTCTCTGGCCTTTCTCAGAAACTTGTTTGGCATAGATACTTCCTTTCATTTTTATACTGCATTTATCAGATAATACCAGAAACAACAGCATGGTATGAAAAACTTTGTGTTTTACTCTGTCTTTAGTCATAGTTTTACCAGACAGAAACTCTGTCAGAATTTCAGACATTTATCCATACCTCCTCTTTCAACTTTCTTCTGTTTCTCTTATTTTTCTCCCCTGTTTCTGTAAGTTTTGCTTCATTTTTCATTCTGTATAAGCTTCATCCCCCAACATTTTCTCTCTTATTGGTGGACCACCTTGAAAATGTAGTTTGCTCTTGTTTCATATGAATAACCTTGCTGTGGCTGCCTGATGGTTGGGTATAAGAGAAGATATAATCTGAATTTGCCATGGTGGGTATAAGAGAAGATATAATCTGAATTTGCCATGGTTTCAGTTAGAGATTTGATTGTTTCTTGAGCATTATAAATTAAATGACATTAGACTGTTCAGCATTTTGAAGACCTTCCAGTCATTTGCAAACATAAGGTGGTGCAGGAGTATTTTGAGCTTTTTTCAAGATTGAAATAAACTGTTACTATCACATTTTTGTGGTATAGCAGTCTACAGTTTCATGAGGAATCCAATTTTTAAAATTATAGCTAAATAATTTTGTGTGTTATCTGCAGAGTAGTTAACCTTCTCTGTGTATCCCATTACATAATGATTCTAGTCTGATAACACAGAATCTTAAATTCCTTTTGTAGTAACGTGGCAGGTTACATCAATGTTAGCATTATCATTTTGTTATGAGAAAACAATTTAGTGCACAATGTTTAAAAAAAAGTGCTGTCTATTTTTTATTATTTATTGATAGGTACATATTTAGTATGAAATATTTAATGGTAGCTGTCCAAGTTGGGCTATGCAGGGCTTACAGAACTTTTTTCTTTTTACACCTAGGCCATAAAAATTGTTTTCCGTATCTTCAGTCAAACTTAAGTACAGGCAGGAAGAAGTGTAAAAATTACCTGTCACATTATTCACAGGCTAGACCAAGACAGTGTAATACCATGGACCACTAAGCTAATTTAGAAGAAAAATGAAAAGCGGTTTCTTTATAGAAGGCATTTGTATGTAATATATGTAGAAGAGTTTAGAATTTTGACAGTTTGAGATTGTATCCTCTTTAGAGAGAATGCATAATGATTTTTATTTCTGTTGAAATATGCATAACTTTTTGAAGGTAACTTTCAAATTTCATTAGAGCTCTTAAAAATGATTTTTCCCCCACACTGGTGTAAAACAAAGGCTACTAAATCTTAACTCTTCAATGAATGTGGCTTCTCACGCATTTTACCATCTCCTTCCTCTTCCCCCGCTTCCTCCTTTCCCCCCCTCTTTTCTTTCTTTTCGTCATTCTTTGGGGAAGTTTACTGCAGCTTCTTGATTTCACTTTTACGTGCTTAGGCTTGATATATCATGCACTTCTTTCAGAAGAAATAAAAAGCTAACCAGCTCTTTGTTATCACGAAAGAAGTGGAGGAGCTGTTCTTGATGGAGAGAATTTAGGGTCTAGTTTACTGAGGAATAACTCCCGTGTCGCACACTGCTTTCATTTCTTTCATGTGTTTGTGTTAGTGTAGAGGGGAAACATAGGCAGCATGGAGTGCTCCTCGCTGCATCTGGCTTGTGTCTTAAAAGACTGAATGGGAAACTGGTGCTTATCTGTATTTTTGTCTGAATGGGGACAACACCAAATGTCTTTAAGTTGGGGGGATTTTGGTACTAGTGATTAGGAACTCCATTTTAGTCCTGTGTTATGAGGTCCTCCAGCTGTTTTATTTCTTGGTTTTGTGTCACTTTAAAGTTTTAAATTGAACGTACAAATTCACAGAAATCAGGGTGGCGTGGGGAAATTCTGCATTGTGGCAGTGTGTAAAGGTTCAGGGCCCTCTCCGTTAATCTGGATAGGCCACACTAAAATCTAAGCTCTGCCCTCTGCTGCAGCTTGTTGCCTGGTGTATGTGGTAGCACAGGGGAGCAAGGTGCTCCCTCACTCCTTGTTCACTCTGCCCAGCTAGGGTTGTGAGGACCTCTTTGATTCATGGGTTGTTAGAGTATAAACAGAATCAACAAACAAAAGACTATTTTAATAGTTAGAATGTGTGGTGTAAGGACCAGTATTGGTTTAACTTTGTTGCAGAGAGCAGGGTGATTTTTACCCAGGTGAAAAATAAACAGTGTTTCTTGAATTCTGTGTTGATGAGTAGCCCCCAAAGAATGTAAAGGGATTCTTAAAGAGAATATGGGGTGAAGGGTGGGGTGAACAAGGTTCTTGCCACAAGTTGTGTTTTATGTCCTAAGTGGCTGAGAGCTATCTCTGCCTTAAGAAGAATGTAGACCTGTGTCCTGTAGTTTGGAATTTGTTCAATATTTGTATTTAATGGCAAATATTGTTAAAGAATTAACAGTAAAAGTGGGGACTTTTCAAACTGATTGAAGGCCTCAGTCTGCGCTGACTCATGTGATCAAAGTATTAGACCTCTGGTTCATTGATTTAATCTGTGTAGTTCCAATAGTCTAAAAGAGAGAGAATTGTAATCTTGAAAAGCAGAGGAGTGTATGTCCCATCAGTACCAGTTAAAGCTGGTTATTCCATTTTCCATTGACTAGTCCTTTAGGATCAAACTTTTATCCTGTGATATGTTGACCTGATCAAGCAGCTTACCAGAGTGAGCTCCTGTCCAGAGACATCATCATCTGGTCCCCAGAACTACAGTCTGGACTAATTCTGATCCAAAGACCATCAGTTACTAAGAAACCTTTTCTCTTTTTCTATGATTTTGCTATTGTCTGAGGAGGCCAGCACTATGGATTCTCGTATCTTGCACCTTAAATATGTTAATATATGTATGTGCATATCCAAACTAAGAGTCCTGTGTCAAGTTACTCTGTTTTACACTAGGTTGTTAATATTTTTTTCTAAATGAATCACACTGTCCTTGAAGGAGACTTGTTGTTGATAATGTTTCTGTAATAACTGAGGGAATAAGTGGAGGGGGAGAACTTAGTCACTCTGTAAAGGTTGACTTTGACGAATTTTAGCAACACAGAAGGAATAACGTTTTGCATTCCCAGGATTAGCATTTAGTAATGATTAACCTCATGTGTTAACCGCACCATGAACCATTGTCTTTGTCCCACTGGTGCCTGGGTCATTCTGTTCCCTATCATTATTGATTACTGAACTGAATCAGTTTCAGGTCTGACCTTGACATGATATTTATATTATTAATTTTAGTTCAGTGAAAATGTCTAAGTAATTAGCATTAGTGAGAAGTTTAAATTAAGTGGAACTTGTAGGAAGTGCTCACAGCTATTTTTATTTTCAAATTTGCAACTTCATTATCGATCGTCACAGCAAAGGTAATTCCGTAGAGTAATTGATGGCCACTGGCTCTATTTCCAGATGAGAATACCTATGTCCATAACAGTTATAAGTTCCCCAGCGCTGTGTCTTATATTTCACAAAACAAGCCATGAAAATAAAGCTTATTTCTGCCTGTCAGTGAGCTATGATCATTTCTCTGGCTGCCAGAATTTCTCCAAAGCTACTGTTTCTTTGAAAGAACAGTTTGTCTCTGATACAGAATGGGCTGAATATGTCAACAAAACTGAAAACAGTCAGTAAACAATGTTTAGCTTCATGAGAAGGATGGGTAATCGCCAGTGACACAGCCTCCATCTTTTAGCTACATCATCTGAGCTGCAACTTACTCAAGAATGTAAAATGTGTTTTAATATGAAGCGGCTGGATAGACTGTGAACAAACCTTGATAGTTGTCACTGGAAATTTCTGACAATATTCTTTTACCTTCTCTCTAACAAGGTTCTTGTGAAGCATTATTATATATGTATTTTTAATGAATTGAGGTGGCATTATGGAGGGCAGCACAGCCTGTGATCTGGCTTTGTCAGCAAATTCCGTGCAAAGCAAGAAATTTAACTGCACACGCATACACACCCATCTGTGTGTGCATATATCTAAGCCAATCATGGTTTAAAAGCAATCAATTTTTATGTACTGTTTCTGATCTTTGTATTTTTAATCCAGTTATCTCAGTATTCTGTATCTCATCATTAATCCTGCTGGTACTCCAACTACAGATCTTTTCCTCCTCCTCTTTTGTTATGTCCTCCAGTCTCTACTCTTTCCTGTCTCAAGATTTCTGACTGACTACATGGATGATCTACAGCAGGCTACGCTGTTCTGGTGAATTTTATGCTGTCTTTCCTCTGTTATTATTTATATCCTCTTGGACTGCCTGTGATCAAGTACCAGTTCATTTATTGGATCTAAATGTATTGATCAAGGGCTTCAAGTAGAAGCAAACAGCATCATGGCATCATTTTCTTAGAAGGATCAAGGCAGGCCATAGTCTTGCATTCTGTGATGGAACATTCACCATGGGTCTAGCGTTGAGAACATAGCTTGTACCCAGCATTGTGCATCAGCATCTCCCTTCTCCTGTGGCATTAGTCTTGCAGAATGCATTTATCCTGAATGATTGCATATGTGAAAAACAGATGCTATGGTAGCAGGCAGGACTTTGAATTCAAGCTGGAAGACAAAAGAGTGGATGTACAAAAAAAAGTGTATTTTTTTTCAGCCTTAGCTGTTCAAAGCAGAACTTCCGGGCTTGTAGCATATGCTAAAATGTCCTTAGAGAGAATTAGCTCCACTTGTTTGACCCCATTATTTCAGAGGGGCATCTACCAGAGGCATTCCTACCCTGAATGGAAGCTGTATTTTCCATTCTATATCTAGACTGAAAGGAAGTTTGCATAATAACAGTGTGTTAATGTGATTATCTGCAATTTGGTAGCCTTTCCTGCTGAATAATGGTTCTCCCTTTCTTATTTAGGTTCAGCCTAGTCATTAGTAATATTTCATCCACTACTCTCTTCCCAGCTTTCCTCCTCCTCCCCTTCTTTCCTGGTATATATTGAATTTTTTAAGGAGTTACATAGCTGGTAGTTGCCCATGAGAAATTATGGAAGATGTTCCATGCATGTATTTCAAGAGAGGATTGAAGTACAAATGTGTTTAGACTAGCAGAAGCTGAGAGATATTTGCAAAGGGACAAATGTACATCACCGTCAGAATGGTTTGCTTGGGAACCCAAGATGGTGAACAGAGAGGTTGCATTTTTGTCTGTGGACAAGAGATAAATTGCCAGTGTGTTTATCTTGGGACTAGTCATGAAGGAAGGTGCAAATGACAGATACTCATGTGTCTTGCCTTTTCCACTTACGGGTTATAATGTTTTTCTAATAGGTGTGCTTTTTTTTTTATTCATACTACATTTCTTCTGACCATCATGATTTCCTTTTTTTCTGTCTGTCCTTAGGATATACTAGTGCTTTTTAAATCCTTCAATATATTCATGGGTTACTCACTTTAGTAGTCACCAGTAATACATTAAAACATTAGTCTGTCTGAAGTGCGCTCTTACATATTCCCTTGGATGCTAATTTAGTTGAATTTGGTAGTGAGTGCATGCTGACATTGCTAAGGTTAATGGCTCAGTGTTTTACAAGCGAAAACACATTTGAGTTTCAACTGTATAAATTGTTTTATTGAACAATGTGAATATATAGTTACTTAATCTCATGGTAGAGAGTCTTTGTTACTTCACTAATGCTGGTGAAACTGATGAGGTCCTCTTTTTACCTGGCATTTATTGCATGAGTTGGATGCCACCCTTTGAAAATAGCATTGTCTCCCAATTTGAATCATCTTGAAGGAATAACGTTTTTCTGGCAAACTCGTCTGGTATGTCTTAGAAAAACCTTGTGTAGAACAGAACAGTGGTCTGGAGCTGAAAGTGAACAAATCATGCAATAACATACTAAAGGAAAAAGTTATGGGTTTGGTTTTGTTTATGGATTGTTTTCTTTTTTGCTAGTTGGTGATTATCTCCTACCAGGAAGCAAAAAAAAATTATATTCTTTGTAGTTTCTATCCAAGCTCCTATGACTGTAGCTAATGCTTTTAATTTCTGAGCCTTATCATCTATTACTGTGGGTACTTTCTTTTTAATGTAATAGTGAAGCACAATGATTTATACTGTTTCATCACTGATTAGTATGGAAAATTAGTTTTTTGTTACTGTGAAATAATGGCAGGGATTGGAAGTTCTCCAACAGGATTTAAACTAAAGGTATGAAGAATGTCTCACTATATGGGGAATTGAACTTCTTCATGATGTTCTGCTGATCAAAAACTGGAGATCCATCTTGAGCTGAGAAAAAAATGTTGTGGACATTACTCTCATGGAAATCATACTATGACATCCAAACTGTGTTTAGTCCCAGCAAAAGCATAAGAAAAAGCAACCTGGCAATCCACTGGCAAATGTTGTTACGCCAAAGGCTGCCTGTGGAATACAGTGATAAGATACAAAAATTTCACAGATAGATTTCTTTGCTCCAATAGACAAGAATCTATTTGGTCTAACAAATCTTAGTGCTTTGATGTTCCATATGATCCACAGTGCATCCAGGAGGGGAAAATCCTTTATATAAATCTGCCACAGTGTAAAAAATGCACAGCTTCTTTAGCCTTCACACTGCCTGAGTACAGATTGTTGCTGTAAACCCTTTCCTTGCAGACTCTCACAGGTTCTTCATCCTCTTGGAAGTGACTGAGGGCTGTTGAAAGCTAGTGGAAGACAGACAACCTGGAGGTGAATGGGATCAATGGCACATGGGAAAATATGTGAGAAGTTTGCTTAGGCATAAATTACTGCTTCTGTTTGATAGCTTACTAAAGCATCTAACTACTGAAAACAAATATTACCTCAGGATAGAAGGCACCCAGTTATCTATCCTCCCTGGAGGAGTGAATGGCATATTGTATTCAAGATAACATTTTACCATTGTTGTTCTGAGTGGCTAAACTCAACAGAGCCTGAAATCTTCTGGTTGAGTATCTAGAAAGAGTATCAGAAACTGTTTTATGTCAGCAGATAGTAGTAGTGTGGCACTCAGTTTTGTCTTCTAATATTTAAAAAAAATCTCAAGATCACTGGGCTATCAAACAGCTGGAATTTGAGTCAGTTATACTTTTCCTGATGAGCCTTCAGTAAATGAGAGTAAGGTAATCAGTGGTTAGTTGGAAGTCAGGATAAAATGCATGAGAACCTTGTAAGGAAGTTTTGTAATGTTTGCTACATCTTATTTAGCGTGGCTGTTTAAAAACCATTTGATAAGGCTTTTGGTAAATATTTGCTTTGAAGACATTATTGCTGGTTTGTTTATGGGGGGGAAAGTTAGTTTGTATTGTTACTGATGGATGCGAGCAGGCTCTCATCTAAAGGTTACGTAGCTTGATTAGCGTGGTGGTGTATTTTCCCTAAGGCTTATAGCATTAGCTGGAGCCTTTACTGCACAGCTGCACAGTACAGCAATCTTCTCTGAGTGAGTCTGCTTGTATATAACTGGTTTAGGATGGAGACAGGCTGAATTCTGCCTTTTAAACACAGTGTCCTGCATTGCCTCTGTATTCCACAGCAGTTTGTGGAGGGGGAGGAATTTCTTTACTGTTAGCATGCAGCAAGGTAGACTGTTACCAGTACTCATGCAACAAACACATCTCCAGGTTGGATACCCAACTCAGGGAAGGTGTCCTTTATTTGACCAATACGGTCAAGGTATCCCATTGCTAGATTAGCCAGTGGAACCTGATCTCATTAAAATCAGTGGAAAGAATCCTGGAACTTTTTTTTTGATTATTTTTGACACAAGATGAGCCTACAGACTTCCTAAAAATGTTTTGACTTTTGAAAACTCAGATTCTTCTAATCACTATGTGAAAGAATTGCTTCAGACTTTCGGAGATAAATGGTCATCTCCTGGTCTTCCATTAATTGAATTGAAACTGAGAAGGTGATGTAGAATATTGTGTGAGTTCAAAGAGTAGCTCATATTTTTAGGTGATTTTAGGTTTTAATCCTTGCAACATTGGCTTTCTAAATGTGCAAGTTCTGTAGGCCTTTAAGATAACTCAAATAAAATACAATTTAGAAGTTAGTTTTCAAAAGCTGAATTAGGAAAGTTCTTGCAAGTAATAAGTCACCTGAACTGTCCTTACTTTCTGGTAAAAGAGAGCAGTGAATTGCTGCACTGTTATGAAGGAATGGCAGCTCTGTGAGGAGACGTTTTGAGTATGTAGCTAAGACAAAGAGATTTGGCAGCGACTGTGCTGCCACTTTTGTTACTGCTTTGGGAATACGTAGACTGTACAGGATCTAATTGAGAATAATTTCAATAGATACTTAACACCATTAATCTTAGAGCCAACCATTTTGCAACATTAAAAAGTTTCAATATGAGCTGCTTAAGAAAAATCTGTGCTCACTTTCATCTTTTCACCATTAAAAAGGCAATGATACATAGTTAATGAAAATCAATTAAAATGTAAATAATTTTTTTATATCATCTAGTCTTCGCTGTCTGTTAGATCTGCTGGCCTTTAAATCACAGACATACAAGGGGTTATACTGGATTTTTTAACATATTTTTCAATAGCTCATGGATTGCTGAAACAAAACTTCCCAAAAGGCTTTTAAATCCTCACCACTGATTCCCTTGGAACTTCTTTTACAGAATACGGCTCTAAACCAATAAAGCACTTAACTTGGCAGCTCCTATCTAGTGGATATAATCGAGTGTTAGGCACCAAACTCCTTGAGGCTCTTCAGTGAATTTCTGTCTTTTATACTGCCCCTATACAAATATAATTCTTACAGTACTGAATGGTCTTAGCGTGAGAATGTTTTTCCCTGGAATACTCCTTTAATATTATAATCATACATTAAAAAACAGAAGTTATTAGAAGAAGAATAAAAATAGTCTGGTATAAATTTAATGGGTTACATAGGCATTTTTCCTTTCTAGATGTATGTTTCTCCTGGTAAGCTCATCTAATTAAAAGCTTATCTACAGTACAGTGCAGGAGAGAGTCTAGTGTATCTGAGGATATAGAGGAAACTTTTCCCATTTTTCTCTGACTGGTTACCTTACCTGCAGCTTACAGTTTCTTCTTGCATTGTAATTTCTTGAAAGTTTCCAGACTGTTAATATGTTGTGGGTTTTTCCCTCCCTTTCACAGTTGCTATTTATGTTCTTGCCATTGCTTACTTCAAACTCCAGCTTCCGTGGTGTTCTGGAGAGGATTAGTTCAGAATGGATTATTCTACTATAATGCCATATTTGAGCAGAAAAGCATTGAACATAATTGCAAGGCTATAGGGAGGAAGACTTGCTTCCTTCATTTTCTTCCTATCAGACAAGTTATAGTAAGAAATAATCTCTCAGAGAAGCTACATGACCAAAAGCAAGAGAAATACTGTTTGGGAAGATGTGGTGGTAGGGAGACCAGCGGAGTCCAGAGTCTGTGCTGGGAACACATAGGATCCCACCCTCCTGTCCCTAATTTCAGATCAAACTGGAACTGAATTTGTTCTCTGGCCTAACTATAGTAGGTTGGACATTTGCTTTTCATACAAATGAGGTGTCTTGGGTACCTTCACTGAAGTTCAAGTATGGCTTAGTATAATTCAGTGTATTTTTCAAAAAATAATGTATAAATAAGATGTAATAAAAGCACCCAGTTCATTGGTGTGTTTTATCTGTACTGAATCTGAGCTGAGCCACCTGTTTCTAACCTTCTGAGGCTGTGGAAAGTTCCTCTGTGAAGTTCCAGATTTCTGGCTTGGGCTGCTTACTCCAACTTAGGGTGCTGATTTTGCCTTCAATTTGAGAAACAGCAAGCTAAGACTCTAGAGAGGGATAAGTTTATGCAAGCATCCCAATATCCTAAAAGTCTCTTTCTTTGTGCTGTGATCTATGAATTTATAGCTTTATAGTGATTATTTTCAGTTTATTTTTAATGCAAGGAAGAAAACACTGATTTAAAGGATATGAGTAAAAAGTACTTAAATACTTTTCCTATGTGCAGGCTGGAGTTTTTCTGGCTACACGTGAGTTTAATAATAAAATAAATTGTGCATTCCGATTTGGCGGGCATTTCTTATTTCTTCCTGCATTTACAGCTTTCTTCTAGTGACGTCACAAGGTTAGTGCACATCCTCAGCAGGAAGCTTAAGCAGAAAATAGGTTTCGTTTTGTTTATTAAAAGTTCTTTAGTAAAATAAATAGTAAAATTACCAGATAAAAGGCTTTTGACAGAAATTCCTCCTTTCTGCCATGGCCATTTTCCCACAGTAGGGACTTCTCACTTGGGATGAGACTTCTGACTCGCGTACTGCATTAGGCTGTCACAACTGCAAAGCTCTGCTTTTTAAAAATAATTTAAAAACATGCACATGTTATGTCTCTAAATAATAATCGGTGGAAAACAGTTTTTATACCATTTTATAATCCTTTGTAGATTTGTTCTGGAACGTTTAATTAGGTGCCAAGACCAGTTGTTATACAGGGAAAAGTCAGTCTGCTAGTGAGATGCAGAGGTATGCATTTTCTTCTGGTTACAGTATTTGCAGCTTCAAGGACCTGTATTAGTGTGAAGCACTGCATGCCATGCATTAATCCCTAGTGTCATTCCATTGATTTAATTTAACCTGTGCGTTTGAGAGCCACACTTTGGCTTTGGTATGTTCTGTGCTACATGATCCACTTTTCAGTAAATCTGTTTAAAAATCTATTTCAGACTGTAGCACCTTCTGAAAGTAAAAGTTTGCCAGATGGCTGATAATAAACTGTATTAGTCTGTGAGATGCCTTTTTCTGTTGCTCTTTTTCTGTCACTTCTTCCAGTGAAACCTCTGATTCAATCTCTTCTGTCCTGCCGGAAGAAAGTGGAAGATGGAGAAGAGATGGCCTGTTAGCCGATATGAGATGAAACACCTGTTTCACAAAGGAATACAATTGTATGTTTGCTGCCAATGCAGCATGTGCCAATTGCTTGAGTTAGAGTAAGATGGAAGAAGGAATCAGTGAGAGCTTGCAGAGGTATTTTTGTTCTGCTCACTGCTCTCCCTTTATCTTTTCTTCTGATGTGTCTTTTCTCCTTCATGGTGTGGCAGATTTTTGGCACTGGTCTCGAATATAAATGCAGACAATTCCTCATGCAATTGTAGACCCCTGGCTTTCTGGGTAATAGTTTTGGGTACTAGTACAGCTTTCTAGTGTATGCTGTGCAGGTGAATTCAACTTTCCAACTGGACTTGTTTCCCAGGTTGATTTTGATGGTGAGCACTGATTACTTGCTTTGTGTTTCAGTGTCAAGACACTGCATGTTTGTGTGCGTGCGTCAGGTTGCTGTAAGTCTAATCCTTGTGCTGTTGTATTACAAAAAGGCAGAAAGAGCAAAACATGTTAGTAGCTCATAGCACGGATCCAGCCTATATATGTGGATGGGCAACAGATTATATTTTTAGTGCAGCGTATTCTCATGCAACAGAGGCTTTACACTGCTAAACTGCCTTCTACTAGACATTATTCTTTCATCTATGTGAAGAAAATGTACAGCTTTCTCTTGGCTTTTAACCTTTCTCTCTCCCCCCCCCCCCCCCCATTTGCTTTGCAGAGTTTAGCACTTACGGCAGGATTAGCCTGGAATGTCTGTACTGCTCAGCCTGTTTGGATTTCAGAAAGACTTTTGTTCTGCTGACTGCTTCCCCTTGATCATTTCCTCTCATGTGTCTTTTGCTTTCATGCTGTTAGACTTCATGCTATCCTTACATTCCTTCTGCAAGAATATTAAGATTATGGTCACGATGTCCTGGATCTTCCTTTTTCAAACATTCTTGCAGGACTAGCCAGTGCAAGGCCTGTTTAGAACAAATACCACGTGTGTTGTAAATGCATGTGTGCACGTGTGCACACACATAGGCTCCTCCCTGCCCTCACTTCTAATAAGGACATATTTTGGTTAATTCTTAAAGGATGCAATAGGAAGGCATTTGCTTTATGTTTTCCCTTCCTTCAGGAAGGGAACTTCCTTGGAGTTGCATCAATATAGTATAGATATCCTGACTTTTCTCACTTTAAAATAGTAAAAGAAGCTAGAGCCATATACTTCTAAATTCCTGATAAAATACAACCTACGTTAGATGGGAGAGAGAAGGGTTGCATTTAGCTGAAGATGCAAAAGGAGGTCTTACTTTCATTTTTTGTGGCCAGATACCATAATCACCCAGGACGAAGTGAAAACTGTGGATAACAAATGGGCACAAATATTGACGAGGCTGAAGTCAAACTGATTAAAGGAGTCTGGCCTGAAGACTTATTTTTTTCGGATCGATCGTTATTGCTGACTGAGAGCGATCAGGCTTGCAGGCTTTGTAGACTGCTTAGATGCTGAATGGTACTTACTTTTTCCCAAACACACTGGAAATTTCCTTCTGTCTTCTGTTGTTATCTAAATGCTGTTGGTGTAACTTCAGCATGAGGAGCTACCCTAGAACCCAAATTCTGTAGTGCATGGATTTGGAGAGCTCTGGAGACAGTATTTTCATCCTTTTGGAGGGAACCAGTTACGTCCTCTGGCATTAACTGGTGTGTATTTTCTGCAGGTTGAAGGAGAGAGGTAATTCCTTCTATAAATGCTGGGGAGAATTCAGCAGGCAAGAAAAATGTATGCGGGTGTCAATGAGAGCATATTAAGGAATTATTAGATAGCTTCTTCGAGTTTCCTAACAAATAATTTAACAGTTTCCAAAGCAGTAGTCAAGCAAACAGCAATTTTGCTATTGTAGATGCGCCACTGTGCCAGCCTAGTAAACAAGAAGATAATTGTCTGTCTTATGTACCACTTAGCTATTTCCAGTTCTAAGGCTGGAGAAGCCTACACTGCGTAGTAGAAGTTGATTTTTTTTTAATGGCAGCAAAACTGATTCCTAAAATATGGCTTGGTATTTACTGTTTTACATTAAATCACCAAAAGTGCTGTGGGATTTTATTCATGCTTTAAAATGCATTGGGTGAAAGCTGGAACATAAATCGAAGGTATGCCATAACTAGGTGCACAAGAGATGGCAAATTTAGTACCTTTATAAGGTGAGCCATTCTGTTCAGTTTATTAATTGAGGAAGGATAAGATAAGTTAGGAAAATGAGTCTAGTAAATCAGAAGTGAATTTTAGTGTTCATCATAAATAAATGAGAGGAAGCCAGGTTTGGGGTTTTTAGGCTTTTCTTTTTTTTTTTTTTTTTTTTTTTTTTTGCATTTTCGATCCCTATTTAATCATTTCATAAATCAATTAATTACTGTCAGGAGACCTGAGGGCAGCAGGAAATTGGGTTCAAATTAAAAAGAAAAGGAGGCAATTTGTTTTAAGATTGAAAGTTGACTGTTCAGTCGAAGTTTAATCAGAAGTGACCCATTATTTGAAAAGTGGAACATCAATGTCTTTCTAATTTCGCAGAATGCTTCATTAAATTAGTATTGAAAAGATCAGGTTAACTGATCATTCGAAAAGGAAGATGAGACAAAGGAGGTTTGGGAAGCCAGCTTCCAAATACATATGCTATACCTGTCCCTTTCTCTTCTGAAGAAGCTCATAGAGAAACAAAAAGTAGTTAGTTGGGAATTCAGGGATTATTGGCAGTGTCTTTTCTACACCTAGTATGAATTGTATTATAAAAAGGTAATGTACTTTCAGAGGCATTCCTAATCCATTTGGATCACTCGGTACCTGCAGAGCAATCTACAAAAGGCAATAAAGAGCAAAGAGGAAACGTTCAAAGGCATGAATGGAAGTTGAGCATCTAGATCTTAGGATCTGTTTAACTTTATAGTGGTCTAGCCTTGTAAAAGTCTCTCGATAAATGAATGTTATCATGAGATTATTCAGTTCCATAATATGTAGAACACTGGGTACGTTGTACAAAGTGAGTGTAAGTTATTACCTAGCTGCTGGGTGGAAAGGCAAAACGAAGGGGCCATTAGAAGTCCCCCTAACCCTTGCTATTACTGTCTATTCCTTGCCTGTCATGACCTGCATCCTATCCCCAAGTTGCACTACAGTCACTACTCCTGTGTCAGCAGGCGTCTAGTCCAACATCTTCAACAGCGAGAGTTTAGATGATGATAGTAGTTATCTGAATTCTCCATGATACTAGTGCCTAAGTAGAAGTGAACTCAAATGAATTTTGTTTAGCAAATGAGTGTGGGAGAGTATGAGGATAGCAAGTATAGCTGCAACTCCTGCTGTGGGCGAAAAACATTAAGGTATAATATACTTGTTTTTAGTGCACTTCAGATTAGCACGTCTTTTTCTTAGTGTGAATTTACTAGAAATTTGCTTAGCAAATTGGTGTTAAAAAACCCACTGATGTGAGCTTGCTGAAAGAATATATGAGGAGGCTAATTCAGTTGCTCGCTGTTGAAAAGTGTTGCTCTTGCTGTTAAATGCTGAGAGCAATCCTGAAACATCATCTAGACCCGTATCTCTGCCACACATGTTGAGGATAAAGAGGGGTCTTCTGTTGTTTGGAGAATTCATGTAGCTTTCTCTGGTGAGCATAATACTTGAATGTCAATAAAAGACAAGAGAACCAGAATATGCTTTCTGTTCTAGTAGTTTGTTATGGCGATATCTTTTATTTAAAAAAAAAAATATAAACATGTCCCATTATAAGTATAGAGCAAGATATTTTAGATGTCCACAAGTTACTTCAGATAGTAATCTTGGATCAACTGTTTGTGAGTATTATCTGGGTGTGTATATACAAACACATGCAAGTGCACAAATACATTATAATAAAAATTATCTATACTATGTATAAATATATAACATAGTAGTCATTTGGTGTATTTTGTGTGCACTCTGCAGCACACACAAAGGTTTTGATTGTTGTGCAGAAAGCTTAACCATGTGTGAAAATGCACAAGCCTGCTTAAAATAGTGATTCCGTATGACTCTCTTTCAAGATCTTACTAAGCAGAGTCTTGATTCCATCATTAGCAAAATGACTTGCCACTTTTGGTGGCAGCACGTATTTTGGTCTGTTTGCAGCTCGTTGCTTATATATGTTGTGTTCCTTTAAAATGTAGCAGTTGAGGTGGTAGAAGAAGCTACCCACTTACCATGCCCGACTGCTTGTGGTCTGGGCTAGGCTGGAAGCCTTTGGAAGGAGGGTTGGTTGCCCAGTGGCTTCCAGGGAAGGAACGTACTAGTCTGTGAGTTTTCCAGAGCATAGCTGTGGCAACTGGGCCAGTACAGGAGGGACACAGTAATCAAACAAACAAAAAACTTCCAATATGGAAGGGACTGATGAGAGCAGCAGGGAGCATATTCATAGTCTGACCACAGGATAGATGAAAAACATACCTCTTTTCCTGAGGACCTGGACGGGGGATGTGCAAAGTTTGCTGCAGATCAGAAAGCCACTGAATAGTTGTTGGTCTGCGGAAAAACCTAAAAAGAATGACTCGCTCTGCAAAAAAACACCAGGCAAGATTTATTTACAAAGCCTTTTTTATATTTTTATACTTTTTCTTTTTTTTCTTTTATTTCTTTACAAATGCCACTGCCTTAGATTTTGTTTTTATAAAACATAGTTTCCATGAAAAATAAATTTTGTCTTTTCAGTTGATTGCCTTTCTGAAGATGTCAAGGCTGATCCACATTGGAGCTCTAGTTGACTTGGGTACTGACATACCACTCATTTGTGTAATTCAAATACTTACGACCTAACGCTTTATTTCATTTAAATTGTGTAAGGAGAGCAAGAACTCCCGCTTCATGAATAAAAAAAGGAATATGCTGTTCTAGAATACCGGTAGGTTTCCTAATATATAGAAGAGGAGAATGCAGGCCTAGGAACTGAATAAGTACTGAATCACTTCCTCATTAGCAGTGAGAGAGAAACTTGATACGGTATTTTAAATTCTTCTGAATGTCACAATATAAACTAGGCTACTTCTTCAAGGAGCCAAATTTTATCTAGCTGATGGCAGTGTTTTTGTTGAATAGTTAAAGTCAGTTAAAGTCGGCGCTAATTATAATTTAGCCTTTGGATAAACTTTTTCCCAAGAATTTTATAAAAGTAAGACTACACAGGTGAGCACACGTGGGCACTTAGAGGATGAGTCTTACTATCAAAGCCAGTAAATACAAAGGAAACACTGTTCTCTCCACGAGGGGAAGCTGCTGGTCACTTGCTCAAATGCTTTATGCTTGCAGTTGAAGACCATAGTGCATTCCTGGTGTTCTTTCCACTCTTTTCATTAATATTGCTGTTATATGTATCTTCATTATTTCTGTGTTGGCTATATTTCCCCTGTTCATAAAAGATTAGAGGAAGAAATGCACTTAATATAATTCATAAATTCTTAATGTGATCAGTATCTATGGGGAAACAAACCAAGAATAGCCATCTTATGATTTCATGGAGTGAGCTGCTAGTCACCTTCAGGAGCTGCCATGGGTTTCACTTTTGTGTTTTTCTTAACTTCTTGGGCCACTGTCATCTTACCTGGTTACCTTCAGGCAAGCAGAAGATTCATGTGTAGGGAAGGAGTAGACAACATATTTATAAATGGGTAAAATCTACAAGTAAGGAGAAAAGTCTTGTCTGGTGCATGGTTTTTAAAAGGGGCAGCCTGTTTACAGCATGGTATTGATAGGCAGTTGAAGATCAAAAGATTCAGATACTCAAAAGTTTCTCACTGTGTACAATGTCTGGGGTGTTTCCATCTAAAATTAGAAGCTTTATAAAGATACCTCTTAATTTAGGTATATATACTTTCAATGTTTCTATCTTTTGTTGTTGAGTATGGGAGGAGGAGTGCAGGACTCCTACAATCCTAACTTGTGCACCTCAGGTATGTGTCTAAAGTAAGGAGGGATAAGAACAGGTCAAGTAGTGTTTCCTTGCTATGCATGTGTTATCCATCGAGTCTCAGATTCCAGAGAACGAGTATTTGTCTAGATGGGGCAATGATCTGATCTCTTATAGCAAATCTAATTCAGTAATCATTCCCTTCACTGATTCTCAGTAAAGTATTCAAGATTAGCGTAAAAATGTAGTTGTTTCTAAGTTACTGATTGCAGTTTTGTGAATGATGATAAATGATAAAATCCTGCTGTATCAGAATGACAGTTGTCTTTACCTCCCTGCCCGATGAAATGACATGATTCTGTAAATTAGTGCACAAACTTAAAGATAGATAGGTGTTATGGATTAATTTTGAAGTATGTGTTTTATTTTTATAATAAATGACTATGCATCTTCTCCCTGGGATCTAATGAAAATGACAGTCTTCTGAAGGGGAGAATGATTTTATTTATTATTCTGATACTTCTGTGACAAATTATAAAACATAGAGAGGCATGACTGAACACAAAAATTTGTATGGATCAGTGCTATTTTTTATTATTACTATTTATTTTAAGTGGTAGATGTTTCCTACCAAAAATAACCCCCTAGAACTGTATGGAAATATTGATAGGATATTGATCATGCCATCATAAATCTGTAGAGAAATTAAGCAAACAGTTATCGGCAATGTAACGTACTTTTTTTCAGGCCTACCTTTCACTGAGTCTTCTTGAACGTATCTGTGAAACACGTTACACTGTTTAAAGCAGCTTAAGTTAGCTATGAATGTACTAGCTCAGGAGGTGGAGGGAGTAAAGAGTCTGTAGGGAACTATAGGCCTAAGCTGAGTAGTTTTGAGCAGGGCATATTGGTGTATCATGTCAGTGATATGATTATAACGTGTTTGTGTCCCATACTTCTTTGGGAAGACAATGATGCTGCGTCAGTTTAATGGCCAATTAAGAACTAGCTTTTGGGTCTGTGCAACGCACTCCGTTGTGTAGTACAAACATAATTCTGATTGAGCAGGGATATTTCAGATATCTCCACTTTATCCACCAGCGCTACGTGAGTCAGATATTTTGTATACCTCATTCTGAGGAAGAGGATAGTTTCTTTCTCTACTACTTTTGTTTGAATTGAAGCTAACAGCATTTTTTGCTGAGCTGCTGTTTTTCTTCAGCCTTTGTATGGCTTAGAACCCGCCTGTGAAAGAGCAAAGCTCAGTCACATAAAAAGAGGTTGTACAAGCCAGAACAAAGCAGCTAAATTGAGGAAACCAGAGAGAGAAACATTTCCTGAGGTTTAAAACAGTAAGTCCTACAGATTGTTTTTAGCAAATGAAAAGATGGTGGAGGGCAAACCTTGCAAATCAGTCTTGTTGAAGCTCAGATCAGTATTAATATTTTTTAACCAGAACTTCATTCTGCTGCTGCACAACATGGAGTCTCTGAATGCAAATAACTTCATGGCTGTTGAAGAATGAGTTGAGTATCATTGTCAGGTTTAATGCTCTTAAAAGAGGGGCTTTGCTGCTTATGTGTACAGATTATGAGTTGTTTTTGATAAGGACAGAAGAAGTATTGAAGATCAGTAAATGTCAGAAGAAGGAAACAGAAGAAATGTTAGTCTCGTAGGTATGGGAAGCTGGTATTTGACAAGGACATGTTTCCAGAACATTGTCAATATTGCCCAACAGTCTGGAAAAAAATCCAGACCAGAGAAATTATTTGTCTTAAATAACAGGAGTGTTTTAGCTGGACTCTGGACTTCTATGCATTTTATTTGGAATTCAATCTGAAGAGACTCTAAATGTTTTCCAAAATGATTTTTATAGAGATGGAATCATACTATTATCCTATGATGATTTAGGCATTTCTGGGCCAGGGATGTTGAGAGCTTCTTATTGCTGCTATTACAATTTTATATGTATTTTGATAGGGCATAAAAATTGTACTCAGAATTGGGGCACTCTCTTACTGAGTCTTACATAAAACTCTAGAACTAGCATATGTAAAATGTTATGATTATGAATCTGGCAGAATATATTCATTTCACAGCTCACACTTCTCTACTTAACCTTTCTTGTTGGATACATTTCTTATATTCTTACTGTTGTGCCTGTACAGAAAAAAACTGTAGTGGCAGTAAGAGAAACCTGCAACATGTGAACTCTAGGACTAGGCTAACTTAATCTGAAACTGAATCTGCATGCTGATCCTCCCTTAGAGATCCTGTGAGGTTTGTCAGATAAAGGACAAGACTAGCTCCCCAGCACTCAGAATGGAAGACATGCTATGTGAAAGTGTGTTAATGAGAGGCTTATAGTCCGTTTACGTTTCCCTGCCCACCCCTCTGGTAAGCCTGTGTGTGATTCTACATGGCACACGATGCATTATACTAAATACAAAATCCAATAAAGGACTTTTGGATATTCAAGCTAAACACTATAGTATTATACTTAGGTGCTAGCATCCAAAATTAACATCAAAATGCAGAATAAGATTTATGGGCAAGGAAAGATTCAGGCCTTTTAAAAATATGATATTGAACTTGATTGCCTAGAGCTAACCAGAGTTCGGCACAGGGATTGAAGTGAAGTCTTGTTCCTCTTCAGAGCGTAGGATTGGATGCATCTCTGTTTATATGTGCATTTGAGTGTAGAATCTACTTTGAAGAGTAGGGTTGCGTAAGAGAACTGCTCATAACTGATAAATTTATAAAATGGCATGATAGTCATGTACTTCCACATCCTGCTGCTGATCTCTGAAATAATTGTGGCGATAGTTTCTGTGCTTTTGTACTGAACTCATTGCTTTTGGGTGAGCGGTGAGTGTATTTATGCTTACCAAACTGAGCACCTCAGTCCACCAAGGTGCACTTGTACACTGATTTTTCTATCCCAGTGGGATGGGCACTAGGCATAAGATGGGCACTAGGTTCCTGGCGTTTCCAAGAGGGGCAATTCTGGCTATGCCTAGTAGCCAAAACTACAGGCAGTAGGGAATACTTTCAGGACTTACGTTGATGTAGAAAAAACCTTTCTTAGTTTAGTTTTTGGACTTTTATACCAGGTTCAGGGATGCAGGTTCAAAATTATTCACATATTAGGTAACTTGTGCACCTTTGAGGTTTGGAGTTTGGTTTGGTTTTGCTTCTTTTAGTACACACCTGGATATTGGTTAGTTGTTTTCTTATGACAGCAAATATGCAACCTGACTGTTTGCTTTCTTATAGTAAAAGGAGGAGTGAACGTCTTGAACAAATAATACATTATGTTGCCTAGTGTTAAAAAGTGGTAAGCCTACAGGATATGCTTTTAGGGAATTGACAAAAATCCTCAGTTATGTAGATGGTATTACTGTGTACGGAATTAGGATGATTGTAGAACATAAAAGCATATACTGTGGTTATTGTGTTTATATATCTCCTGAAGACTAAATCGTAACTTATTTAATAAAATGTCTGATTTCTGCTTAGAACAGAATGAAATCCATGTGTGGTATTTTTTTTCTTACCCTAGGTAAAATTCTTTGCTTCTTTGGGAAGCATAGGTACAAAGACCACTGTAATTCCAGAAGCAAAATCATAAAAAGTTTTTCGTTCCTCTTTTGGAGACTTGGAATGAGTTAATTGTATCAGTGAAATAAAGTCTAATAATCAGTGAAACTTTAAAACAGTTTGAAGACTTTTGAATCTCTGAACAAAATCCAGTAAGCCTTTGAAGAAGTAAATGCATATGGAATCCTAAAAGGCTTCTTATTTCTTTTTCACAGAATTCTAGCTTTCTCTTTGAAGCTCTTTTTCCTGTACATACAACAAAACCTGAAGAGCTGGATCCGTCTTTCAGACTGCATGAGACCATTGCTAAGGTAAAAGAAATGGAGATATCTCATTTATGTGTTCTTTCTTTCACATGGACAAATCTGAATTTGTGAATCATACAAATAATTTTGAAATTATTTCTTTTCTGTGAGTATTTGTTTTTTAGTTAAAAGTTGTGTAGGTTTTCCATTTAGACTGTGAATATTCTTTACTGTTATTTTGGTCGACTTGCATAGTCAAAAACAAAACTTTTGTGTATATGTTCTTCATTTTATGTGATTCTGCTTTATGTTAAATTATATTTTGCACAGCTGACATTAAGCTTGAGGTGTTGGAATGAGTGTGGGGCATTGAGCCCTACTCAATAGCACAATGTAGCAAGTTTCTTATCATCAATTTTGACGGTGAGGAATGGGACTGGGGGCTCTCTGAGGGCACCTTCACATGCACAGATGCTGAGTTTTGTGAGCTGTCACACTGTGCTCACAAGGGCAGAAGGTGGTTGCTATCCCAGGATGCCAGTGTGTGGCCCACAGAGAGGAGGCTCCCGAAATTGATGTGTTCTGACTCCCCTCTCATTGCTTTAGTGTAATATTCCCTCCATGTTATTTATTAATACAGTCTACCTCCTCTCTCTGAGGTGCTCTTTCTTCGCTACATCAACTCAGTAAGCCATGGCTCTAGGAAGATACAAAACTACAAATGAGTTAAACTTTATGGATTCATGCACTTTTTATAGTCAAGATTTATTATAAACCAGAAATATGCAGACCTCATGAATTGATTTATTTGTGTATTTGGAGTTAACTTCTTTTAGAAAAGCAGCTGCTGTTGAAACACTTCTTTCGGCAACAAAAATAAATTCACGAAGATCAGCAGTGTACAAATTTAGCAAGACAGATAGTAACCGATCTTGGTTTAAAAAAACAAAAACAAAAACCCCCAAACCAAAAATAGTATATATTCATAGGCACGTTTTTTTTCAATCTTGGCAGAGTTTGATAGTTAAAGGAATAGTTACAAGAGAATAGATTTCTCTTAAGTCTCTTTAATAGAGTAGATGGTTGTTAAGCCGTTCTTGATGCCAAAGTGACTGAAAAGGAGATCTCCAAATGTCTTCCCTAAGATTGAGGGTATATATGTGATTAATTACTGCGTAATTAATGTGCAACTTACTAATTAGTGTGTGATGGGCTATGTATTCTGAATAATCTATATGTCAGTATTTGCTCTATAATGTTGACTAACAGAATAATACTTTAAGAGATAGCTGACTTGAAGTATTTTGATACCATTTAAATCATTATAAATGATTTAAAGTAGATTCATTGAACATTACAATTTTCTTTGATAAAACTTGATGAAGATTGCATTGTAATACTGCTATATTTTCATTTTGCTTTTCAGACTGCAGGCCAGGATGTTTTTGTAAAGATAAATAATAATAGCTAATAATAACTATTACTACTAATAATAAATATAATAATAATTTGTTAGATTCTGTCATCTGTTTCAATCTGAAATCACTTTCTTTGGATGAATGTCCGGAAATGTATGCAGTATTCTGTATGAGGCCTTCACACAGCTTTGTTCGGCGACATTTATTCTTTCTTATCACTATTGGGAATACCTTGTCAAATACATTTTACATGGTAGTACTGAAAACTATATCCCATTGGTGACTGAGTCACTCTTGGATTGACTAATTCATCCAAGCCTTTTTCTTCTTCTGAAACTTCCATTGGATGAGCCCTTGCTTTAAAGCAGAAACTGTTGCTTTAAGTCCCTAAGATTGTGACCTTGCAGTCTGCATTACTGTTTTATCCTATTTCTGTTGCTCCAGTACTGAGGATCATTCAGTTCTCACAGGAGGAACCTAGCACAGGAGATCAAACATAACTTTAAAAAAGACAACGGATAAAAGACAGGTATTAGCTGGGGGAAATGTATATTTTCAGCTGAGATCTGAAAATAGAGAAGAAGTGTGTAAAAAGACACTATAGAAGGCAGCTATAACTGGATGAGCATTATAGTGGCTAATAAAATACCATCTCAGAGACCTCCTGTCTTGAATTTCCCCAGCTAATTCAGATACCCACCAGAGGACTAAGCTAAAACATTAAGGTTCTCCCTGGTAGACTTGTATTGATCCAATTGCCTTGTGCATTGCAGTGTTATACAATCTCACTCATGTTACATTATAACCAGTTAAATTGTTTATTTAAAAAAAATCAAGAAGGAGTATAAAGTGTTTGTTTTTAAAGTATCTTTTTTTACCAAGAAGAATGTTGTACAGTATTTTTTTTTTTTTTTGCAATTGCATAAACTCACTTTCAACAAAAGGATTATGAAAAAAATACTTGGATGGCAGCAGAGTCTTCTGGAGGTGAGGGAATCCCCCAAACTGAGTTTTTCACTGAATGCCAGGTTTATGCCTGGGGTGATAATGTCACGTCACCTTCTCCCTGGACAGACTCTCTTCTTTCAGGACAACGTTTGATTCTAGTGGCTGCATGTTAGTACAAATGAGCTGTTGCATTTGTAGTCAGAATTTCTAAAGAGTCATCTTAGTTAAATCTGACAGCTATTTCAGAAATTTTTGTTTTTTATACTGTCTCTGACTGCACCATTCTATGGGCGATCTAAAAGGTGGGTGTTTTTTTTTTAATTCTTTAATTCTGTCTGGTTACCATGGAGAAGGAGAAAATATTTTAAGGTTTAAATAGAGACATAAAATTTTGAAAGGAAATATTAAATCATTTGTATAGTCTTTCAGAGCACTAATGTATTGCATGACATTTAGGATAAACTATGTGCTTGGCACATGTGAATGTAAAGAATAGTATGGAAAGGAGTAAGTTGGTACCAGAAACCTTAATATGAGAAGTTGAATAACAGAAGAATTGATTTAGAGCCAAGTATTTCTAATTAGAAATTTTTAATGTTTCCACTCAGAAATGCATTTCCATGCGTATGTGTCACATTTAAAAAGTTCTCTAAGAGAAAATGTGGAACTGTGTGAAGATCATAGAGCAGTAACATGGGTACTGGTAAAACACTGACAATTTGCCATGGCACTGATGTAGGCAAGTAAATGAACGACAGATGCGAATAGGCTTCCTGACTTTCTCTTTTTAAATATGGATTGACAAGGCTTCTTTCAGAAACAGACACAAAGAGCAGCCCAAAGGACCATTAAAACCTCTTAGGATGTTCTTCATTGTATACCTTTGTTCTACCATATTTTTGTACCTAGCATTTCATAGGCACAAGGACTGAAGGAAGAAGTCCCATTTAGCAAAGAACTATTAATGACTAGGATGAAAGGATTCTAGGATTAAAAAATAGTGCTCAGAATATCTGTCCTGTTTTAATCTTCATCTCGTCTCATGCTGACCAATTCCATCACACCAAATGTCTACTTGCACGTTACTATTCACAGAGTAGAAAATTGGGATTTCAAGTGGATGTTCATCCTAGACTTTCTTCCACAAATCTGTATCATTATCTGTATCATTAGTAGAGTCTCTAAGTTCAGTTTTCTCTGAGAAGGAATCTGTGCTTAACTAGTTGTTCCTCAGTTCTTGTTCAGTGTCCTTTGCTGCCCTTTCCAGGGAGGGTACATAGGAAGAAGAAGAAAAAAATGGGAGATTGAAATAAAGAAACAACAGGCTACCGAACAGAAAAAGAAGCAGTGGGAGAGGGATAGCTATAGTATTCAGTTATGACTGAGAAAATGCTAAATTAAAAGCCAAAATAAAATATGTATTGGAAGAAAGATTAAAATTTGACTTTTTAGGAATGAGGAATGGAAAGAAGTAAAAGGAAATATATTGATATTAAAAACAGCATTTGCTGTTTTAATTTTTTTCCTAATCTTCATCAGATAGGCTTTACCATCAATAACAGAATAATAATCAACTAGAATGGTCTAGAATTACTGTGTGTGTGCTGAAATTGCTCAAGACAAGAGCTTTGAATGGACAGGATGGCTTTTCATGGTTGGACCTTTTCATGATATTTATAATCCTCTCCGTTATCAAAAGAACATATTTAGCTAGATATTAATTACAGTGAAAGAAGGAGAGACAAAAGAAAATACTTGAAAAGGTAACTTTTAGTTGCAGAAGCTCTTGTGTTTTTCAGATCACTTACTAGTCTGGAGAATAACAAAACCTTTCTAGATTTATATAAGTGTGTGTGTGTATATATGTATATCATCTCTATGATCAAAACTCTAAATATGTTCTCTTTACACTGCACACATTGATTTTCAATGTGATCCCTTTAAGGGGAGAAAAAGTTTAATGACATTTTAGTCCTATGAAAAGAAATAACACATATCAGTTGACTTTTAATGGATATGTCTGATCTACTAAAAGAAAGGAAATTTGAGTCACGTGGAGATACAGATCTTTTAAACAATACCTGGTCTACTGCATTCCATTTTTGATGGATTATCCATGGTCAGTGTATGAGTGCTAGTAGAATTCAAAGTATTATACTGTGCACATGAATGACGCATGGGACTTGGTGCATTGACATTTTTTAGTTCTATTATAAAGTGAATTATTAAAATATTTTTTATGTTTAGCAGTTACTATATATGCCTGATGGTCTTCCTTGAGCTGATATAGTTAAAAATAAATAAGAGATGTACATTTTTATTTGAGTGAAAGAGGAAGAAGTGGATGAAAATATAGACACATTATATCTGCTGACATACCACTCTATCTTGTATCTTTGAAAATAGTTTTGTTGACTTTTATGAACTTTAAAAAATTGCTTTTTATGTGGACTTGAAAGTTGCAAAGTCAAGTTGTATTCATGAAGCTATAGAAAATCTGATTCCATTCTGTGAACACCTGGGAAACCTTAGTGTAGCTTACAGTTTGAATCATTAAGGCTTAGTTTCCTGCTGTAGTCTTTAAAGTGAAAATACCACTTGTATATGCTTGTTTAAAAAAAAGTTGTTGTATAGTTAACTAAGCATTGTTAATGCTATCCTTACTCTCAAGTCTTTGTATTTTTATTGTGGTACTCTGAACAGATGAGCGCAAGCTATATTATATATATATATATTTTAAAAAATAGAAATGTATACATTTAAATTACACTGCAAAGAATTTTCATAGTGAGAAGTATTTTACAATTTCTTCACATAATAAACAAAATATAGATCCAGTGAATATACCTTTAAAATGTGGTAAAGATATTGTTACTAGTACAGAACAGAGCTGCTATCAACTGAATTTATTCTTGAGCTGATATGTTTCTGAAGCTCCTCTTCTTTTCCCCATGGGAGATATAACATGGACAAATTCCTTTTCATTCACAAATACATAATTAAATTCAAAGAACTTATTTGCCAAAATAAAAGTTTTTGCTGGCTATATATTTTGCGTCAGAGAATTGTTTTACTGTTTTTCCAATACATTAGTTTCAAGGAGTTACACTTTTCTAAAGATATATCTTGCACACTTACTTTCCTTTACAGTTTATAAGCACATGATTTCAGAAAATAAGCTGGTCAAGTACTTGGTTCTTTATTTAAGCTGAAGTTAGTCATCAGAATTGACCTTCACCAAATCAAGCACATTAAAAGTACTTTGTTGCTAAAAATGAAAAGAATAAATAGCTAGGTTTGTGGCAATTATGCTATACTAAGAGGCAGACTGATGTAGCTTTGAAGTTGGACATACCCATACAATACAGTGTCAGGTGACTCATGCTTCTTTATGTTGACCTTGAAATTCTGGCAGATAGCAGTAAAGTTTCTTAGAGAGTATTAAAAATCCTGTCAAGAATTAAGGTAGTATGGCATTTTGGTTCAAAGATGATGATTCTTGGCACAGTCCAATTATATTTTCTGGTTAGTCATGAAGTGGTGAGAAGAAGCAATTTTGCACACGGAAATCTGAAGATATATGTGAACCTGAATGCGTGTACTGTTTGCAAATTGGTGATCTAATTTAGCTCACTGCTGCAGCAAATTTGAGCTGATTTCTCCACTGATAAGAGAGAGCTATGCCAGTTTGTACTGGGTGAGAATATCCTCCCCCTAGCACACTTTTTTTTTTTTTTTTTTTTTAATACAAGATACCATCTGTTGTTTTGTTATTGGCAAAGAGGTGCTTAGAAAATTCATCAAAAATGTGCTACTTTCTGTGCTGGGATGATCTGCTGGTTTGTCACATTAGACAAATGTGAATGTTTTAAGTTCCTGTAGCACACACTTTTCCCTTCCGTCCTTCCTTCCATCCTTCCTTCCAAGTTGTTCAGTGTTCCTTACTAAAATAGTAAGATTAAACCTGGCAGAGCCACAATGTCTTAATATGTACAAGAAGACAAACAAACAAAAATGTAAATAGCATGGATTTTAATGTCAAGTTTGTTCCAGCTTCCTCCATCTCTCCTGCCTACATTTTGGCAGTAACTTTATAACAGAACTTGACAGATCTCTCCATTCAGTTAATCAATCAGGTCAGGTCCTTGGCATGACACTCAAAACAACTGCCTGGCAGTAGGTTTTCATAGCTGCAAGTGTCAGAGTTAGCTTGTCCCTAGAAGTTACACTTCTCAGCTGGAAGTTAATGCTGCTCAGCAGGTACATGCCAGCTGGCCATGTGTATGCTCCATTGCAATTGCAAGTAAAACAGATTATCTTAATTGCTTCAAAAATTTTAATTCTTCTTTTAAAAAAGATATATCACACACAAATTGGTTTTATGTTAAAAGACTTAAAATTTGAATCTTTTGTTATATTTAATTTTTCTCAGAAATGGTTTATAAGAATACTTGAAAGTGTAATTTTTTTGTTCTTATTTGAGAACAAATGCATCTTTGTTTATCTTGAGTTATTTCTCAGGATGAAAATGCCATACTATGACCTGCTTTATTCAGGTATGTATCTGCTTATTTTTGCCACTGTTTACCCAAATATCAAATAGTCAAACCCTTGTGTACAGAGCTGCAGTAGTACAAAACATTGTTATTGAGCTATAATGGCTTTGAAAAGTGTGAAAATCCTTGTCATTTGTCAATTTTTCCATGATACTAGATGAAAGAAATTCAAATCGTAGGAAGTTCAAGCTGAGGAAAGACCTGTGAGATTTTGGAGGTACAAGTTTTGGAACATAATTCTCATACTGTATGTCCATAGTTGATAGCATACTGTTTTCTGAAGGTGAGCAGCATTCTGCCAGATCTGAACTTCAGATTTTGGTGTGTTTAGAGGCTCGGTACAAGGTAAGGCCTACAGCCAGGAAATAATATAATATGTTCATATATTAATGTAATTCTTTCTATTCCAATGTTCACTTAATTCGATTATAGTATCCAAAATCAATAAATAATTTGTATTTGAAAAGGGAAAAAGCTCTTTAGTAGCGCACCACTGAAAGAATATATTTATTGCATATAAAAGAACATATTTCACAGCTGCTTATTTGAGAAACTTTACATTTAAAATTACAGTCTTTGTTCTTTTAGTGACCAGCTGAGACCTGACTTGAGTGACTTCTGCATCTCTTGGAACATTCACAGTAATTGGTATTTTTAATAAACAGCATATATTCCTTGAAGCCAGAGTTACTTTATCATATCAAATTGAGGTTTGGAAATTGAAAAAAGTTAAATTGGTGGCAGCGAGACATACTTGTGCTGGATGTTGATTATCATAAAAGCAATATTTACTAAATTGAATGAATTACTAAATTCATTCATACATGGCTGTGAAGATACTGTAGAACTGAAATATCTGAAAAAAGAATTGAAACATCTGAAAAAAGTAGATGTTAGGAGAGTATTATCTATTACCAAACTTCTTGTAAATTGATGAATATAGTGAAGAAAAGTTTGACCTATTTGGGGTCTGTCTTTTTTTTTAAAATATATGTTAGATATGGCTAAACCAGTACATCAAAGCTGTTTGATTTCAGAAAAGGGTTGTGTTACTTCTTGGTTCATATATACCCTCTGGAGTAGGAATAGCCTCGCTAGATTAGAGCGAAAGTCCATTTCATATAGGAGTCTAGCACTGATAGTGACAAATAGCAGATTCTCGAGGAATAAATACACAAAAGCCAGAGAAGCATAGCATGATACTTTCTCCAGTATACTTTCACCAGTATGCTATCCCGCTTTCTGTCACTTACCAGTACAAAATTTCTGAAGCTCTTAATTATGCTTTCTCAGCAGTTTTCCAATCCATCCTGTATGAACTTACGTATGCCCTTTTGGATTCATTTGCATTCTGACCTCCATAACATCCCATAGCAACGAGCCCCTCAATATAATTTTTTTCTTTTATTTTAAATTAGCTGCTTGTTCATTTCCTTGGTTCCTTCCCAGTGCTTTTGGTGTGAGAAATGATAAATAAACATCCTCTTGTTTACTTTTGATATCAGTTGCTTTCTTCTCTCAGCTGAGTTGTGTTCATAGTAACTAATTAGAGCTCTTGTTATAGATAAGCCATTCCTGTCTAATATTTCCTGTTACCTTTTTCCTTTTCTCATTTCTATAGCATCTCATTTCCTTCAAGGTAATTAGAAGTTTATACCATATTCAAAGTATTGGAGTGCTGTGGAGGCATAGAGCACAATGATATTTTCTTCTCTTATCCTCTCCCAATAATCTACAACATGCTGTTTGGTTTTTGGGCTGCTGCTAAGCATTAACTGTTTATGATAACTTGAATATTTCTTGCTCGAATGACGTTAGCTAATTTATATGTCATGATTGTGTATGCATACTTATAGGTTATTTTTTCCCATGTGCATTACCTTGTGTTTTTCAACACCGAACCTGCCATTTTCAGCCCAGTACTCAAATGTTGTGCGATCTGTGTCAAACAGGACACAGCGAATGGGAGTCGTTCAGTCCTGCCCAGTTTTCAGTTTGGTAAAACTTACTTGTCACTACCTACTGCTTGCTCTGTGCTTTGGTTGTATGACCACTGAAGTTGGTGGAAAAGTTTTTTGCTGTTTTTGGCAGGAAATGATTGGAAGCCCTTTGTCTCTCTGAGATAAATAGGGCTTTAATGAATCTGATATGTGAATGGTGTGATACTGAAAAACAATGAAAAGATTTCAACATAATGTTTATGTGAGATTTTGTGTAAGATCAAATACTCAGCTAATTACGGCTTATACAGTCTGAACAGCGGTGCTGCTTTTAACTTCATGAATACTTCGAAAAGGAAGAGATTCCTGAATGTGGCAGGCCAAATGAGTGAGAAATGTGTATCTATTAAGGAGATGGTTTTTCCCTTCAGACTAGAAGTCAAGTGAAACTCCATTGTCATTGAATACACACTCAGAATAGTGTACGCTATTCTTCAGTAATTTTCATCATTGTTACTCAGGAATTAGCCTCACAGTGTTTCATTTTAACTAGTCAATTGGAGGAATTAACAGGAAGTTTGGAAATACTTTTGAGTTATGCTTAATAGGGTAACCTAATAAGACTTAGGGATTGCGTAGTTCTGAAAGCTTTAATGGCATTCCCTCAATAGGGAGTTCCACTGGAGCCACTTACCAGCTTATCAGGCTCGGAATAATAATACTCTTTTATTGGGCCTTGCCAAAGTAAAAATCAAAGTGTTGAAAGGTATGCCAGAAGCGACATAATAGGCTGTATGATGAGCTATGGCTGCTGACAGCAGACTCTTGAGAAAATTATTAGTGATGTTGATTATTCTATACACCGATTATGTGCTCCATAAACTAGAACTAACTACTATAATGCAATGAACTTCTAAAATTAAATCAAAAAGCAATAGAGAGGGATGTTTTCATTTGTAGGGGAAATACCTTTGGGTTTTTTGTATGACATACTATAGTAGTTCCATTACTTTTTAAATATAAGCACTTTCAAGATGATGAGAGATAAATTCTTTTCTTGAAGTAAATGGAATGAAAAGCACTGGACTGCAAGACTGTTGGTAAATGAAATTCGCATTTTAAGCACAGACCGGATACAGCACAGGAATTTTGATTTGAAGAATTCTCTACTAACAGGATCAAACTATTCTTTTCTTTTGAAGCATTGGCAGGATAAATATTGCCACTTATCCATTCTCTATTTCCATTGTTTCTCTAATCCAAGGATAGGGAATGCCCATTTGTGTTGGGAATGTAGTGATCTCAGTATGTTTGGTTGTTCCTTTCTGTATACTCTGGCTGAAGTAAAACTCTGTGGTTTGGTGCATGCTACCTGTGCTAAATATTTGGGTATCAGATTCCATTTCCTCTTCCTGCATGATGTCTGTAAGTGAATTCTTTTTTTGTGTGTTTTTATATTAAATAAAACTAACTATGAATATATATAACTGCTATATGAGACTACCATGAATTACTGAATACTGGATTTATGCAATTTAAGATTATACAGCATATTTGAATTAACAGGAAAGTGGCGAAACCCTTACAAGCCTAAAGACTGAGAGGGCATATTTTGAGAAAGTAGAATAATAGTGTGAAGAACAATAATAATGCTGTTTTCTGCCAGAGTTTAAAACCAAAACAAAATCTCATTGTAGTCAACGAGCTGGAAATTTCTGTGCATTTCATTCAATCTTCTGTTGTGTTTTTGGCAGGGATGCAATTTTTCCTAATATCAAGTGGAAACCCTTTCACAAACCGTGCACAGCACATCTCTGTTGAAAAGTTCTACCGGAAACATTTCTGCCAGCGCATTATTATTGGCATAGCTATTTCAGCCACGTACATTCACATTCACTTGTTTGTGCTACAGCATGCGCTTTTGGTATCAGATTGTTCTGGGAAAGGCTGTGTGGCATTGTGCTCAGGTATCCCTGTGACCTCTGCATCAAGGCAGCTGGATTTCCATTGATGTATCCTCCTTTTTCATTTAAAAAATTTCCTCTGTGCAGAACTAGAGGATTTGGCAGAGTTGTTCAAGTTGTTCTAAACCACAGACACAGAATATTGCTCCAGAGTTGCTGCACGTGTGCAGAGGTGCTTGCATGGTGCACACAATGCATCTAATATACTCGGAAAGCAGAAGTCTGGTGCACCCAAACTAAAGGCATGTGCAAGCCAAGTGCAATAAAACCTTTGTCTTTGGAAAGCCCAGGCAGATACATGGCAACCTCCCATGCATCACTGTGTGGTGTGCTAACTGGAAGTCTTTGCAGAATGCCACGACTTCCCTCGTGAAAATGTCGCACCTTGGAGTGTCAATTTCTACAGTTAAGGTCTAAAGTTAACTTTCTTCAGTGATCTGTTGCTTTTCAGGTCATTTTTAAAATTCCATCCCATGTGCCAGTCTTTCCCGTCGTTTATCAGTCTCTTCATCGTAACTCCAGAGACTAGCGTTTTGCACCGACCAACAGAGCTCTTATGTCTTTTTAAAGACATACTATGTTACAATTTTGGATTTGTAAAGCATAAGAAATTACCACCACATCAGGACCGCAAACAGGAATACTGAAGAGGGTAGGCGATAAAAGTAGTGAATGAAATTAACCTATAACAAGAGTGGCAGATCTGGGCGTTGGAAGCAAGAACCAGGCTTTGGGACCAGGTTAGTGTGCATATTTGGGACAACCTGCTGTTGATACTGAATTTTTAGATGTGGAGTTCAGCCTTGTTTTTTGAAGACGTCAGAGTCATCTGCAGTAACATTTGGATGCTCTGTTGCAAATCCAAGCATCTGTGGTTTTTGCCTGAGAAATCGCAGGATTTCTTGGTACAGCTCTTGATTTTTCTGTTTGTCCTCCCACAACTGGCAGCAATTTATGGTGTTCATCTACAGTAAGGTGCTGTAGCAGGCAAATTTTGGTACTAAAATTTGATAACATAGGCTCAGCATAATGCTCCAATTGCTGGATAGTCTCTCTGTAAGGTAAATTACTTGCTTTCCTTTACTGATCAGCCTCTCCTTTACTGGTTCTGAACATCTTACTGGTGTTTTATGGACTAATGGCATCTGAGATGTGCAAAGCAGGACTGTTCTCTGTGATGACAGTCTGAGTTCACACAAACACAAACTTGTCTGAATTTTTCCACAAAGAGGCATAGTAATATTTCACTGGTATGGTTTGATTTAGCGCATATTCTCTTAAGCACACAAGTGAGAGTTTTTGTTTTACCTTTAGCCTTCTTGCATGAAAGAACATAGAATCCAGTTCAAGCAGTGGGTAAATACAAACCTGCAGATAACTCCCTTCTGACAATGTGTATTTTATTTTGTAGCTATTGTCAGCAGCAATAAAAACAAGAGCAAATCTGGTGATATAAACTAGTAGTGTAACTTTGAGGATGCTGTATGAATTGTGGTGAACAGGAAAGTAGCAGCATTCAAAGAACCTGTCTGGGGATTTTCTCAGCATTAGGTGTAAAGAGGCAACTTCGCTGGTAAATCCATGAAGTGTTCTGACAGACAGTCATACTGCATTTGATCAGACAACATACTCTCTATCTGCTCTAACCTAGTTAGAGGAACCTAGTTAGAGTAGATACGCTTAGAATTTTTCAGTAGTTCTCTGTTCCTAAAAACAAATATCCTCAAGGACTGTTGCACTTTACACCTGAACTCTGATGGATAAAGACTAAATAATAAAAATGAGCTGAAAATGCAGAACACCTGATAAAGCTGAAATGAACCAAGTTTAGTGACCGACACCATTTTACTTGGTTTCATCAGCTATTAAAAAAAAAAAAAAATCCACATCTTTCCAGCTGTTGACTTCTTCAGAATGGACAAGTGTTATAGGACAAGAACTATTTATAATTGACATTTTTTTTCATGAAATTGTGGAAAGATGTCATGACTAGAGTATTCCGAGACTGTTTCTGGGGGTCTTCCATGAGCTGCTGGTACTTAGCATGCTTTCAGCTCAGAGAAACCTGACAACTGTGAGAATATTAAAATAGTTAGGAAGCTGTGGCTCCAATAAATAAGCTGAATGTACAGGAAAACACAGCCATCATTAGTGGCATGATTTACTCTTCCCATGGATTGTCTGTGTACGGTTCTAACTATTCTATTCTTTGATTGCCAGGAGGCAGTCGAAGAATAGAATAAGTTCGCTAAAGCTACAGGAATACATTACAGGTTACTTCCATTCGCTTTCTGATGTTCTTTTATGTTCTTTATAACTATTATGTTTAAAGACTGTGTTCTTTAAACAATGTTTTCATCAGCTGCTATCAGGCTGCTTCTTAACTAGGTTTCTGTTTAAAACCGTACAGTTCCTGATACCTCTTTAAAGCCTTAATTTTACTTACTAGCTCTCAAGATTCATCTGGCAGCTGTCAGCAACAGATGAAAAATCATTGTGTCGTTTTTCAAGCTACAGGTGCAGTCTAAGTAAAGTAAGCAAACACATGCCAACTCCATTTAATCCAATCAAAATACAAGTTAACCATTTAACTATAAATGCACTGGTATCATGTGAAATCTTATGAAAAAACTCAACTGTTGTTTGTACATCTTATGAAAGCCATTCTTTACTCCAGATTACATCAATTTACCTAAACAAAGGACGACAAGGTGGGAATGAGAGAATGTACATCTTTTTTTTTCCCTTTCTGTAGAAGAGACAATGAGATACTATGGTTCAAAAATTGTTCTTATAGTAACTGAGCAACTACTTATCTCATCACCTGACTTCAGCATTAACCCACAGAATCAGGTGATTTGTCTGAGGCTGTACACAAAGGCTGGGGCATAGTTTGAAGCTGCAACTAGATTTCTGAAGTTGGAGTTCAGCACTGGTGTTTGGGATTTGCTGGAATTTCCGACTGTCGGCAGTGACCCAGTGGGGCAGTTGTCTAATACGTACACAAGCACGGTGAGTGTCTGTGTTTGTGGGACTTACCTGGGTTGAAAAGAAATGACAGTACCTAAGGCAATAACTTAGTTTACACTGCCTTGTTTCACTTATGTTAAGACTTGTAATCATCCAGTTGCATCACTTGCCAGTTACTGAGTGCTGCATTGGTGACAGATCCTCAGCATAGCTATTCATGCCAGACCTCTTTTTTTTGCATTTTCTGCTGGTTGATGCACTTAACTGTACAAAGAAGACACTGCATATTCGTTACACAAGTCCAGTGATTGTTTTCCGTTTTGTCCAATAATGGCTTTATACTGAGTGATGGGCAAATTTATTTTATATCCATTGCTTTTATTAGTAGTACTTCTGGTTATGAGTGTGACATTTTGTTGAGCACCCAAATTTAGGTACTTCAAAAACATAACTTTGTTTTGTGAGATATTGAATAATTGGACATATGCATGCATTTTTTTAAAGAATGTTGAAACAAATATTTTTATATCCAACCACTGAAATTTGACACAAGTCTGAAACTTGCTGCTGTATTATGTAGGAACACGTATGCTGATATTGGAATTTTCCCCTATGTTTCCTACAGTCTATTCTGCAACACATGCACACATTTAGTTATTGAATTAATCAGAGTACAATTTTATTAACCCATTATTTAGTATCATTAGTCCCAGGAGCATTTGTTATTGGCTAATAAGTATTTACAGCTGGCAAAGATTCAATAATTATTTTGGCATACATATACTGAATTTGGTGGCTGTGCAAGGAAGATGAGTCCTCTTTTAACAAGAAACTAACATTTTAGTGATATATTTCCTAATCCTCTGGGTACTCCAGAAGTACCTTTTCTGTTGTATTAACTCACTGTTCATCACTTTTTCTCTCTCCTCCCGCAAAACATGACTGCCAGTGCTTATGGTTCATACACCATTTAATTAGATTTTACTTAATTAGAGTTTATATTATGATTTTGCATAGAACTCCCTCTTCTGGGGGAATTGTATTCGTATTAGACAAAGAAGTAAAATCAGACAATCCTTTCCCGAGAGCATGTTTCTTCTAACAATAATGTAGTAATGCCTTTTTTTTAATGTTAACATCATCCACTTTGCATATGAGGGAAGATGAGATAAAGTTGGTGGGACTTAAGTGTCTGCTTAAGTCTTTATTAATGAGACATGGAAATTATCTGCTTAAATACTATGGATAAATTAATTCGTTTTGCAAAATGATACAAACAATCTCCAGAAAATGTATTTTCTATTAAGATCTCTGGGATGTTAAGTATATATTTGTTCATTGTATTTTTGAGACCATACTTACCACTAAATTAGATATACAGTTGTATGATGTGTTACTGAATGTTTGGATTTTTTTTTATTCTGTGACATAACTAGCAACACATCAGAGCTTTACAGATGCTGAAGTTTCCTGCATACACTCAGTCCTGTATTTAAAAGGAGACTTTGAAAAGAGTTTAGTTTTCCTTAAGGAACTTTAAAATGTCACATTTTTTCCCAAGAGGCTTAGCCCGATCCACAATGCTCTAAATCTTGTCTTTAAAATGTCAACACCTAATTTAGCACCCTAATGGATAGCTGAGCTCTGCTGGAATCCCCCTCTTGGTGCTGAGCATTTCTTGGAACTGTGGTCCTAGAGAGAGGAGTATAAAAACAAAATTAAATGCCTGTACAGTAGATGATAAGAGCTCCTCAGAACCGACATGTTGTGCTCTGAATTAGAGGATGCCCACAGGTACCTACGAGTAAATATTAAGCACAGACTTGTATCCGACTAAAAATTCTGCTCTTTTCTTGAGCATGGGAGAGCCCTGAACAAGGGCTATTTACCAGAGTAGACTATTTGGGATGTGGAGCTCAAAATCTGCTGCAAAGCACAGACCCTCTAAGAATTACTTTTGTTGTACATCAACACTGTTTAATGTAAAAACAAGCAAACACCCACAAAGCTTGTACGTTGTTGGAGGTAGAACTGTCACATAGTGCACTAAACAGTAGATTACAAAAACACACTACTCTTTTTTGGTTGCTCTGTTTCCAGGCTCCAGTGAATCTTGGATTCTTTGCAACATCCTCAGTGTTAGGAATGTGTGATGCATGCACCTAGACGCTGTAGCCTGAACCTTGCAATGTATTTAGGTAGTGGAAATTACATATCCTTCAAGCTACAGAAGGAAATAAGCTGGTGTCTGACAACCTGTGGGAAAATGCACTGATATATAAGGGTGTTAAATGCAGTCATCACTCTTTCTTTGAGTGGTTGTGTTTTAACAGGGATACAATTACAAAAACATTTTCTTAGGCAAGTCTACTTTTCAGAGCTGCTCCAAGTAACTTTCGGCCAGAAGACAGCCTAGACTAGAGCAATTCTGGGTATACACACAGCACAAAACTGAATGTGTGTGGGAAACTGTGACTTTAAAAAGGAAGACATCTCATAAATGTATATGTCCTCCAGGTTGCAGAGGGGTAATTTTTTTGGACTGTAGTTCTGGGATGTTTTATTTAGGTGCAGAATGTTGGCCTTACTTTGGACTGTATTATGTGTCTGTCAGGGTAGTGGCATCTTGCCCAAAGTTCGTTCTGAATTGCCAGACAAATACGAGTTGTTATGAGACTTGCATCTCATATGGTTCTTCTGTCATTCCTCAATTAATATTCAGAAAGATGACTTTTATATTTTGTTAAAGGCTTGTAGGAATCCATGTAATTCAGAGTGCTTTAAAGCTTAAACATTGAATATAAATGTCATTTATCATGTCTGGAATATATGTCATAATTTAAATCAATACGAATAATAATGACACTTCATGGTTCAAACTGTGAAGCTGAATGCTAAGTTTTCATAGCAATAGTTCAAAAGATCACAGTGCAATGCAGCCATGTGTATAACTACCCTGTCAGTAGCATTAAGAAATAGGCAAAGATTCCAATTAAAATTCTTGCTGTCTGTTTCCGATTTCAGGACCTCAGGTTCTTCACAGCAAAGATTCATTTTTAAAATTTATAATACCTTCTTCCTGTACATTTTTTGGTTTCCTCATTATTTCTGCATTGTCTGAACTACTTCATTATCTGTAGAGTAAAATACATGTCCAATAATGTCACTGTCATTTTCCCTAACAGTAAAGTGAAAGTGGGCTTATCTAATGTTGTCTTCTTGAAAGAATTTGTGTCGGTTTGTTTTGAAAATTCCTGGAACATTCCGTCACTGGAGATAGTTTCTGTTCACAAATAAGGCTCTCTTACTGCGCACTGAAAGTTAAATACTTGAAGATATTTTCTCTTGTCTATCGTAGCATATCACATCTCCACTAATTTCTGGTGAAGCCATCCTGATTCTTGCTAGTGTAAATCAGGGAGACTAAGGCCCCATGAAAATTTTGTAAAGGACTGGTTTTGTTTTTGCCCTTAAATATAATCTGATTCCTTAAAGTGGCATAACAGTATTGAAAATAGCATTTTTGCATAATTCTCTCCTGACTACTAAGAGCTGATGTGGTTCCCAGTTAAATTTGAGCAGACCTATGAATATAAAAAGGAATGTTCTGATTTACTTATTTACTGTCTTAGATTGCTTGCACTATTAGTCACATAGGCAGCATTTTTAATCGTATAGGACATTATCTTTTTATTATTTATAAATAGAAAGTAAATGAGAAATCAGAACCAATGCTTAAAATTTTGAAGTTCAGGACACTCTTATAGCCTACTGAATTAAGAGTGACTAGCCACTCGCCTGTGGTTAACTCTCAGTTAATTGAGGGACATAACTTTTTGCCAAAGCTAGTGGTACTGCAGGAACGGCACGGTGTATTGAAATCCAGATAGTTCACCAAAGGATAATCAAGAGCTCTGTGTACCTAATGCCACTTTTTTATTAATTAATTAAGGATGTAGAATTTGAGAATTTTCATAGTATATGAAAAGTACCTCTGAAAAATGGTGATTGTAAATTTGTTATATACAAACCTACACACAAGAGCAGAATTTTCACTATGGTTTTAAAATACAATTTTTTAAAGTCAGGCATGCTCAGTGTTTTTTTTTCCACCAAATTCCTTATGATCAAGATTTTTGAGGAATTCAGGTTCCAAAGGTTCTAGAAGCTCGAAGTTACAGAGGAAGGTGCTTCTGTAAATCCTTCTAGCTTCTTGCAAAAATTACATTTTTGGAAGACTGGCCTTCAATTTGTAGTCAAGAATTAAAATAAGCAGCCAGAACTTCAGATTTCAGTATGTTGCACCATGAAGTTCTGTACTTGCTTTCACAGTAAATGTGACAGTAATAGGAATCACTGGGCCCCTTTCAAAACTCCCGAACCTTAGATGGCCTTCGTTGCAGATGTTCTGCGAAAATCATATTCTAGTTGTAGATAATCCATATTTGAAAATCTTGCTGTGAATTGTTCTGTAACTCTGCTTGTGTATGAGAATCTTGAGGTACTCTCAACAACAAAGAGTTTAAAGATGTTTTTGAAACGTCTTCCAGTCTGCAACTCTCTCCTTTGCTCTCAGCCTTTATTTTCTTTTGTTCTGTCTCCTAATATGTTGATATGCAGTTCTTTAAATAATGTTGTAAAAAAATACTGCCAAAAAAGGACTGATATTACCTATGGTTACTTTTTTTTTATACGTCGCTGACATAAAAAATATTATTCTTGTTTTTTAATATGCATGAAGGAATTTTACCTTTTTTATCAAAGCACTTAGTTGGTAAATCATACTTTTACTGGCTTAATTGAATTATGTATACACATACGCACTTCACAAAATCCAAATCATTTTACAGAAAAATGAAGTCAGAAGTGTTACTGAAGGTTGTCTACTCAATGGTATTTTCTGTATCTGTTTATCTTTGTAAGGAATTATAAGTGTAACAGGAATGTTTTTCATTTAAAAATAGTGAATCTGGAAAAGCTCAACTTTCTAGACCAACATGCTTAGTTTTACAGTTTATGGACTGTTTTTATCACAACTTTCTGAAATATCCAAGGAAAGAAGAAATTCACTGACTTCAGCTCAGATGAGTGTATTGTTGCAATACGCTGGGATTCTAGGATTTTTAGTGCTTATTTTTTTAAGAAGTGCTTTTAGAAAGCAAATACGAAGCTTGAGCAAAACAAAATATTTTTCTCTGTGAGTTGTTTTCATGGTGTATCTTTTGTGGACTCTGTTTTTAAATTACATGTTGTTTGTACCTGTTCAGTCACATCTGTCCAGGTGCCAGCCTGTGTTAGTCTCTCAGATTTCCCTTTTTAAAAACTGATGACTAGTGCTCTCGGTCAGATAAATGAATATGATGTTAACGGATGAGCCCAGTTCCAGCTTCCACTTAGAGTGCTAGTACAGGGTACTCACTGGAGTTCAGCCTGGTTTAGACCAGTGTAAGACCCAAGATTATAATAAAGCATGCATATAATGAAAAATACTGGTCAGATTTTCAGCTGCTCACAAAGTGTTTGAGCCCATAATTGCGGATGCACTTGCAGATTTTCAGGTGCAAAATGAGAGGCAGCAGCTGCAGATATGATTCATTATGTTTCAAAATAAAATCTGCTTTGTGAATGTAACACCTATTTGGGAATTAAATTATAAGTTGTATTCTGTTTCCCTTCACCAGTGATCCAGTATGATGCCATATTGACACTGCTGCGCTTGAGAAGGGAATTTAACCCCACAGCTTAAAATGAAACAAAGGAACACTTTAAAGGCTAAGACTAAATACTTATTTTATTTGTGCATCTGAAAAGCTTGATTAGGTTCAGTGGAATAAATGCTTGCTACAGAAGTTATAGGTATTATTAAAAAGTAAAATTGATTGGATCAATATAAAAAGGGCTAACATTCCTCTTCTTTATTGTCACTTGAGAAGTGAAGAACACTGTCTTGTGTCTGCTGAGCTTATGGCTGTGCAGACTATAACCTTTGATTTTTGGAATTTGTTGTATGAGAAGGAGAGGATTTGGCAAATGAATTTTTTTAATAGGAAGTCCATATGTAATATAATTGATTTAAAACATATTTAATTACTTAAAGATGTAATAACCTTAATAAAAGTATTAGTTTCTAATCTTGTTTGTAAGCATCTTGTTTCTAAGACAATTTATTTACCTTACTGTGGAAGAACACTATTGTAATTTAAGTTTTCATTTCAACTTTTTTCCCATTATCTCAGGAAAAATAAAAGTTTTTAAAAATAAACCAGATCTGCCAAAGAACTGGGATGAGACCTGGATTATCGTTCAGATGCATGAACCTACGCAATTTCAGCAGTTTTGTGTTTTCTGGTATGACATATGCCGCTTGTTTCAACAAGCGGCATACAAACAACAAACCAGTCTAGGCTGTGTTTTATTTCTTTTAGCACCAGTATATCACCAGCAGCATTCCTGTTGTTGGCAGCACTTGATTACTATCTACTGTGCCAAGAGTAGGACTGATAAAACACCAGGAATTTTTCCACATGCTCAGATGCTCAGCTTCCCCTTTCACATCCCAGCTCAGTAGACTCTGGGGTGAACTGGGCTTATGTGTGTACTCACACCTCATCTTCATAATTCCTGGTTTACCTGACAATATGTATGTGGCATACTCTGCTAGAAATCCTATTGTTTTTCATGTAGTCCATAAATTTGTGATGTCAGAGAATGAATCATCCTTATGTACTGTCCAGAACCGGGAAGCAAGAAGGGTCTTTCACTAGCAGAACAATACACTTAAGAAAGACTGATTATTTAGTTCGTTTCTTTACTGTTTACACATTTTCAAAACCAGTTCTTTATCTTCTTTAGTTGCCTTGTTTTATCTACTCTTCACTGACCTTCATCATCTAGATATTGTTTAGTGTCTATTAAAAATAGATGGTGGCCAGCAATAACAATAGCATGTCAAAGATGGCTAGCAGTAGCTGCAACAAAAGCAGGAAAGAATCTTTATGTAGAGAGCAACCAAAGTTTTGGCATTGAGTTTAATGGAATTTCATCTATGGTTTTGACAATAAGGATCAGAAGTTTTTGTGCTTTGTTTACAGACTTAGGTCCCACACAGCAATTCAGTCACAGAATTCATGAGCAGAAAACAGGTAGGTGTCTGGTTATAAAGAAGGGCAAAACTCTCTTTAGGATTATTACCTTCTGTTTTATGGAATATCTAATCTGGAAGGTTTTGTCTCCTTTTCTGAAAGGGAACTTCATGTCGTACCTACAGCACTTAATGTAATGTGTTGAATTATGTTTAATATAAGCATTCTAGTAGCTCAAAGATTACTTACTTGTCTAAGCATAAACAGGAGAAAATGGGAATAATTGCATTTTACAGAGGAGTAAGGAAGCGAAGTCTCTGAAGCTAAATTTGGTGACTAAAGTACAATGATCTTTTGTAAACTCAAAATTTATATTTTCACACAGAACATAAGATACATATGTATAAATGGTTTATTTGAACCAGGTATGTGGTTTTGAAGAAACTCTTCCAGTCATCCTCACTTACTGCACTTTGTATCATTGACCAGTCTGGGATCGTGAGAGCTTTCAGCTGAAACGAGACGAAAGAACACACAGCAGGAACATACCTTGTGCACTGAAGTGTTGTTTGAGCTTCAGTCCACAGGACAAGATGAGAGCTAGTACACAAAGAAATGCCTGGAATACAGTGTGTATACCAGGCCCTCTCCCAGTCCAGGTAACTGTTTTACTCTAGAGATCCTTCTGGGACCCACTCCTTTTGGGTTGCCCTACTTGCTAATGTAGATATAGCTCTAGTGTATTATGAATTTGCGGACGATAATGTTGCCAGGATGCATTTTGAAAGCAATTACTACTACGGAGGTATTCTATATTAGGGTGAAATCACAAAAGTTGAGTTATACACTTAATGAGTGGTGTTCCTAGGCAGAGATAGTGACACTGTAATAGTTACTCAGATCTGTTATGTTGATATTCTTGAAATTATATAAGCTAAAATAATTTCTCCATTTCACTCCAAGGGGCTGAAAAAAGATTGGGTATAAAAGTATAGTATCATTAGCTCAAATATGTACTATACAGGCCTTGATTTCTCAGCTGTTTCTTTCAAGTGACTGTCTTAAATATGCAAAGAGCCCTGGTTTTCAGTGGAGATCTTAATGAAAAAGCTTTTAAAGGGTATCTCGGATTGTTAACTCCTTAAGTCAAGGACTGTATATTGTGCTTCCCATTTTTCTGTACAGCGCTGGACACCTTTACTGGCGTGCCACAGTGACTGGGTGAGTGGTCTTATAAAGATGTAAAACAGACCAGTCGCTAATTCAGCAACATAGGTGATATATTTCAGTTTTTGCCAATTTAAAATCTAGTTCTAAAATATACCTTCTATGTTATGAAGACATCAGTGTTTTTTGTATTGTTCTTAACAGGTTTCTGAAGTTTTATTGAAGCATTTGTTTTTGATCAAGTGTCTGAGATAAATATTCAAAGTCTGGGGCATGTTTCAGAGTAGGGTGTCTTACGACATATGTGCTGCACCACTGAGGATTGTTGTGATCAGGTATAGAGAAATTCCTTTGGCACATACTTAGCTAAAGGTCTAAGTCTAACTTTCAGGTGAAAAATGCCTGTGATACCAAGTCTCTGAAAGAGATGCCTCCTACAGTTCTGTACTGTCTGTTTCATTACAAATTTAATTGCAAAGCAGTGTCTATCCATGGTCTATTTAATTTCTTATGACACATTTCTCTTGGAATTAAACCACATTTTCAAACTTGGCTTCACTAAGCTTTCCTTCTCCTTTATTATCATAAATTGTGGTGAACCTGTCTTTCTCTTTTAGGTTTCCTCCACCAGTTTATTTCTTCTATGTTTCCCTTCTCCCCCTGCCCCCACCATGCTACGTTTCTCTGTATTTTCTGTACCTTCCCTCCTTAATTTCCCTTTTTCTGTTTGCCTCCCCTGTCATTGATACATCACTTCTGATTTACTGCAGTGTTCCCTCCTGTCACCTGTAGTCCATCAAATGCTGAGCTGAATTTCAAGTTCTTAGCACCTGCGCTTGGAACTGGATTTTCAAAAGACGTTAGAATCAATGTAATACTTAAGATAATAAGTACCTTCAGTTCGGTGCTGCTGACTTTATACTTTCACAGTTCCCTTAAGCCAACCTGAATGCTACCACAGAGTCAGCAGGGTCAACTTTGCAAAATAATCGTTTGGTTTTGTTGTTGTTTTTGCTTTTGGGATCTGTTTTGTTTTCGGCTCTCAGATCTGATTTACCATACAAGCTCTAGTGCCCACATCAGGGCAGCACTGGGAAGTGCACACAGAGTAATGTAGAAGTAGTAATTTCAGCAACAGCTTAGTTTTTAATAGGCTTTGAAATTGAACTGTAAGGATGCTGGAACTAGCCTAAGATGGATTAGTTCTGTGTCTACACTGCTGCAAGTTGATTTTTGGATCTGCTTAAAATATGTATCTTAAAAAAAAAAAAAGTCATTTCAGAGGTTTTTTTGTTGTTATTTCAGTAAAATTGTAGCGGTATCTTGACTGAACTTGACAAATGATAACAAATTGCTACTTTTCAACATAACTAGGATGCTTGTGGGTGGAGTGTGATTCATTCTGAACTTTGAAGGAAGACAAGAGAAACAAATTACATAGCCTTTTATGAAACTCATTATTAAATCTGAACTTCAGAAATTAACTGTGCAAATTCTGATTGGAATTTATAAAACCTAATTAAGAGTTAATGTGTAAGGGCTCTATTTTTAATTTTGATGCTAATGGCTGAGTCCCAAAATCCTGATTTATAAATCTATTGCTTGTATTCTTACAGTGCATAGAAAAAAATTTCTAAATAAAAACTTTGTATTTAGGATTTATTGGTAAGATTTGCAAATCTGTTAGAGACTTTATAAATCTGTTGAAAGGTTTGCAAATTTGCCTTAGGGTCAGTAAATCCATTTGGGCAATATTTGCTGAAAAATCTAAGGGATGTGTATTTCTTGACTCTTTAAAGTAAATGTTTTGGTGAAATCCATGAAAATGTTCGCCTATTCTAAACTGTTGGTAGTATCTGTGGTAAGTTAATGAAAGGTAAGGTCTGAGAAGGTAGATTTGCATCTCCCAACATTGTTATGTAAATGTTTCATTTATTTACCTTTAATAAGTTTGTTTCATAATGCAGCTTTGTGTGTTGCTCATTACCTAAAGAAAAATTAGTTCATATGCTCATCATTTAAAGAAGCTCTGCGTCAGTTTGCTGTGTTGCTTAGGGTAATTAGAACCAATTCTTTTCAAAGTTTGCAAAATTGAATGTCTCCTGAGGGTGTAAATTGCACATGTATAGGACACTTAGGACTTTTTTACATGTGAGACAGGTGAGTGCATTTGATTTGAATACAGCATCATCTGAGCAGTTAGGGCAGCTCCGGAGAGGCCTGCTACAGTAACAGTAACTAACAAGGCAGTATGGGGACTACAGTTAGCTTAACTGCAAAATTACAAGTACAAAAAACAGTACTTCTGTTACTAGTGGTTTTCCCAGGGACACCCTTGTTGTCAAATATATTTGCATAGCTTTTCGAAAATATCAGCAGTGAATTAGGCCTTGCAGATCCCATGTGTCCTTTTGCATGCCCGAGTCCTTGCGCTGTACTTCCAGAATTCTGGTATTCACTGGCAAGGTTGGAGTCTGCCATGAAAAAACGTGAAGAAGGTAAGGTACTGAAGGGATATTCTGAATTGCTAAAGGCTGTGTTACTGAATAAAGCACTCCCTGTTGGAACCAACCCATTGCACTAAATTGCATAATTATGTTGTCTACAGTGTTTGTGTTAAGCCTTCTCAAAGCATTTTGCTTGTTAATTAGGTTGGAAGCATCAGGTTCTTTAGACTGAGAAAATTGTTACTGGTCTATTATGCCACATACTGGTTTTTTGGTTAAAAAAGAAATAATCTTGGATATTGCACATTCAAGATTAAGAGTGATGGTTTATAGCATACTGGTAATACTAATTTTATCAGGCACTAAGGAGAAATGTATCAGCATATAGGACACAAGAATCTATACATTTGGTAGTGTTTTAACAGAACTGATCTTTTCTTGTACTAGGTGTTGTTCTGTCAATTAGGTACAACACCCTGAACATCAAACAGAGCATTGCAGTGCTGGTTTCTAAGTACGGTATCAGTAGAAGACAGTATTTGCATTCTTTACATAGAATGTTGTTGTTTGAAGCATGCAGGAACAGTATAAAGTGGTTTGACAAGTGCTTGGTCTAGTGAGACATCTTTATAGAATAAGCTAATATAAATGCATAATAAAGAGTTCTGGCAATAGAAAGGCAAAGTGAGGGGAAGAGTACTCTCGCGTTTAAAGCACTATTGTTGGACTCGCAAACTCAAGTTTTAGTTCCCAGCTCTCCCAGAGAGGTTCTGGGTAGTGTATGTACCAAGATCCAGTCAAAATTGCGTTGGTTGCATTGCATATGCCTTCCTATGTTGTTTCCCGGGATGTTGTCTTACTAGACGTGTAGTGGAACTTGTAATCTTAAAAGAAACATAGCGTGTAAGATCTGATCGCGTATTACTGAATCTGGAAAAGCACATTAAGATTTGTGTGAAAGAGATTTGGGCCTGAATGTTTAGCTGGAACATACAATGGTCGACCTGGATGGCTTGCAGTGATTATTACCTGTGGGAGAAGTAAATTGGGAAAAGCTATGATTGATGTTTCTCAAACACAAGTCTTCAGAAAAATACTGTTTTTCAGAACAAAAAGGTTTGTGGTAAACTTTTAGTTGTCCAGTTTTACCAAATACAAAATATTCAAAAAGCATTTTCTGAGGAATTTTTTTTGTGGCAAGGCAGAAGAAAAAGACTTGAAAATGTATTTTGAATGTTTTTATGCAAAATGTCCATTGTTGTCATTTAAATGAAATTAATTGTGTCTTCTTGCCCTATTCTAGAGGCTATACAAATACATAATTAAGTAACGTGAGGATATCAGATGAGGACATTGTATCAGGAGATATATTCATTTCAGTTTGTTGGGGTCAAACCTGTCAGGAAGGCAGCCAAGAAAATGTATCATCTTATTTCTAATAAAACATCCACTGTCTTCCCATAACCTGTATTCCAGCCCTGAAAGTTTTGTTTGCCTCTGATCTTCTCTCAGATGCTTTTTGTGAAATGACAGTTTCTGTTTTCTTCATGCTAGTTCTAAATAGGTGGCCAGTCCTAAAGTGCTAGCTGAATACCCTACACTTGGGAAACATTAGCAGAAGCAGGTGAATCAGATGATGGTTCTAGGTGATCATATCCTGCTTCTCTGCTTGTTTGCTGCAAACATCAGCATTAACTAGCCTTTCCAAAACAAGAGAACTGGACTCTTCACAAGACTATTATTTGCACAGTACTAAACCAGTAGCTTTTATTTTAAATGGCAGCAAAATGTAATACAGTTTGCTAAGAAGTATATGATGAAATGTCACATTGCATGAGGTGGTACCCCATTCCTTATAACTGCAGTATGCAGTGCTTAAAATCTCCTTGAAATAACTGTTCCTCTTTGACTCTTTGGTGGGAGCTTTCTTCTTGAAGAACTCATGATGCTAGAGCAGCACTCTGATCCTGTGATCAAAAAAACCCACAACCCCCCACCCCCGCTAGCCCGCAATCTCAAATATTAGCAATTGCCATTCTTAGATAACATCATAATGAATAAGGGATGGTAAAATTATATGAGCACATTAAAACAGGTCTGTCTCTTAGAATCAAAGAACAGATCTTGCTGTTTAGTTAAGCTGCCATGACAAATACAGTAAAAACATAGCAGCATCAAAGAAAGTGAATCAGGATAGTATATCTTTATTGCATGACTGGGGAGAAAGCAGTAAACTCAAATACAAATGACATAGCCTTGCAAAAGAACCTGAGATAAATTACTGGAATTTTGGAATTTTAATAATTTTCATACAGCCAAATAAAGAAATGCTTTGAAATTGAATATCAGGCCCTGCTTTCCCTTCCCAATTCAAATTTGAATGCCATTTATCTCTAGTGAAAATGTGATCCTAAAGAAAGTACTTTTCAGCTAAGAAAATAATATATTAAGTGAAATACATGTGGAATCCTTGACTGAAAATCTTTAGATTGTGCAGTTTGATTTATGGTAATTAATTGCAGGATGAGATTGGGCCTTCACATAAATGTCTACTCATCTAAAAGCAGTATGAAAAATGCAGACACAGAAAGATTCTCCTGTAAATGACATGAATGATATTCTTCTGAATTTGATGTTCCATCCAGTGCAATCATTTTGATTGGCATATCTAAGAAAAAATTTAAGTGTTTTTCATACTTTTTTCTTGAGATAAACTGAACAAACTTGCTGCTGATGGGAGCTTCACATGAGATCCTAATGAGGCAAAGAGAATGAAAATTTCATTTTCATGCTGAAGTACCAAAACCATAATGACATTGCATCCTGGTTTCCGAAAGAGTATAAAAATATAAAACTTTGCTTGTAACTCAATAGAGACTATGCATAATGTGGATAACTGAATGCTGACTGTTGAGAATATTAGTTGATACCAAAACTTGTCCATCTCCTTCCTTTTTTTCTTTTTTTTTTTTCTTTTTCCCTCTTTCCCAACCAAGGTAGGAAGCTTTCATTCTCATTCTCTTTTTCTGTTGCAAGAAATAATATCTGTCCACAGGACAGTGTAAAAAGGGTTTTTCATATAGAACTTCTAATTATTTTTCTCAAATTCAGATAAAGTATGTTACAGATATTTATTTGAGTGTTCTTTTCTGAACTGTCATATCATAGAAACCGTATGTTCTAAACCTTTCATTTACATCATTATTCTAAATTAGTAAGCTCTTTGCTATTCCAAGCAGCCCTGCTCCATCAATCAAAGCCACATAGAATTAGCTAAATGTGAAAAATCACTATTAGGTGAATTAAAAATGAAGTAGATTTTATCAGAAGTGGTGAACTTTTTTGAAAATTTCAAGTTTAAGTATTTATTTCAAAACTTTAGAACATCCTTTGCTATGAAACTTCAAAATCTTTCCTTTTTTAATGTTTGAATTTTTCTTTGAACCCGTATAATTATAGATACTAATTTCTTCTCCAATAACATCTTACCGTATTTAACTTGCAATACAACATTGACATATCTCTGTTAGTCGCTCCATTAAGAACATTGCTGAATTTCTTTGAAAAGGCTCTTGTTCCACTGATTTTCTGTTGAAAATTGGATCACTCCTGTTAAAATCTGGAGATGCAAAAGCAATTAGCTCCATGCAGAAAGATTACTGGAATCTCCTGTACTGTGTAAGAAAAAAAAAAAAAAAAAAAAAGTACTCTAGTAACATGGTCACAGTAGGAAAGAAGAGAACAGCAGTGTAATGGTATTTATGTCTTAATCGTGAACTTTCCAACTACTTAAAAACATTGATACCAAACCCTGTCAAAAATGGACATATCTCCACAGGGTGTATCCAAAACAAGATAATGTTTGTGACCTGCAGTACACGAATTACATGTTAGAGGCACCTTCTTGTTACAGCTGTGATGAAGCAGCAGAGTGGAAAACAAAGTGATACCGTCATAGCCTGCATTTCTGTAATATGGCAGGATATGCCCACGTTCTCGTGGATAATGCCATGCTAAGAATGACAGACTTTCTCTACAAAGCATTTGATTACAGCTTACTTCAAAGAGTTTCATTTTTCCTAAATAACAATATGTAGTTAGCAGATAAGATGAACTTTCAATGAAAGAATTAGGTAATTCTTTTTTGAAAATCTTGTTTCTATTTTATTTGAGCCAGTTTCAAATGAATGTGTTTGGTGGGGAAGGACCAGAATACTCTGGAGCTATTTGCTTTTCTTAGCAAAACAAAAGTAAACAAAAATAAATCTTAAGATATTTAGTACAGTTTAATGCCTGAATCTATAGTGAATGCTTTTATCTCATCATGCTGTTAGAGTTATTATATCATCAGTCTCTCATTGACTAGCTGTCAGAGAAAAGAATCAGCAACTTTTTTAAAAGAAAAAAGAACTCTGCACGTAAGGAGAATGAATTTTTTTCCTTTTCATGCCTGCTCCTGGGCTCTCACCCGACTTGTTTTCCACACCACGTTCCAGAAGAGTGAAGCACTCTTAAAAGATACCTGGCTGATATGAACCAGCAAGTGTAAATATACCACTGGAAGAGACATGTCCTGGGAGCTGGAAGGGCTTGACTTCGGACTTAGCAGTTGTATCCTGACAACAGAAATTATTTTCCTACTTGACAGAGAAAAGAGGTTCAAACATTGGCAAGCAGTGCAATTCCGACAGCCTTGTGACAGGTCTCTTGCAATGAGGTAACAGAAGGCATGGACACGTTTTTAAAAACCAAAGCTCTAATTCCAAAATCCCTGTCCTGTACAATATCATTCATTCAACCTGTCCAGAAACAGAAGATATTTTAGTGTTAATCTACTTTTTATCTTCCATTTATCCCTGCAGTAAATTGCTTGTAGGCTTTCCTGGTGGGCTTTTAAAAGCAGTAGAGATCAATGCTTACAAATATATACAAAGTTTTTTAAATAGCAAGCTCATAGAAGGTATTAGTGTGCATAACACATTCCAGAATATATTCACTAGTGGTGAAGTGATGCTATTTATGAGCTTTTTTTTTTTGCCTGTAACTCTGCCTGTCCTAGGTTTCTAGGGGAAGGTAAGGTTAAAGAGTAAGGAGTGCCTTGAACATGGTTATTTTCTTTGGTTTTATGTCGATGGACCACTGTGCTGAGTGCAGTAGTCTAGCCTTGAGCAAAGGCCTAATTCCAAATAGCCAGAGCTAAAACACTGGCCCTCAGTGATTTTATACATATATGTAAGGTACTTTAATACACTTCTAAATCTGAAGGGCACATGATGCGTTCTGTATAGTCACGAGCAGTACGTTTGATTTTCTTTTTTTTTACCACAACTAACTGCTGATAGGGTTAGCAAACCATTGGTCATACTGTGGTTGCCTGCTGTTTGAAGATACCAACTGTCTCATCTCAGATGCTCTATTTACACAAAGCACGGTGAAAACCCACATTACTTGCAAAAACAGCCAGTCTGAGAGTTTTGATTACTTTTGCTTATTGCTGCATTTTTATGATGATTATCAGCAGTTGTATATTTTGTATATGAATAGTTCTGTCTTCACACTTAATGATTCTTACAGTAGTTGAGATGCTTTAAAATTAGATCAGAACCCAAAGCAAGAAAGTACAAGTCCTAGTGAGGAATGAAAAAACGGACATGGGTATTGCTCAGTGCATTCAGGTTAATAACTTCTTTCTGGTCACAGTTCAGGTTATGCGATTTTATTTTGTTCTAGCCTTTTGAGAGGAGAAAAGAAGAAATAGTAACGAGAATTTCACAATGTTCTTGCACTGATTTGAGAATTCATTTTTTCTGATTCTGTGGAAATATTTTGTCCAGTAGCACAGCTAATGTTTAGGGATAATTTTGCTACACAGTAAGATACTGTTTGATAAAAACTAGTACGCATGCTAGTAAGTAGGTTTTGGTCTTTGAGGTTTTTTTTGCAGAAGCTGTCAGGAAACACGTTTTTACAGGCCCACTGTATTTTTCTCCATATGCTGTAATTTTCACTGTGTCACCATACTGAAAACAGTATAATTACATTTGTATTTGCTGCTTATGCTGTCTTTGTGTGAGATACTATTAAACGTCAAACGTGAGTTTGCGATAATTATGAACATGTACAAAATGAAATCTGTTTACTGACTTGCCCCTGTTAAGTGGAGAATATACATATGCTCAGGATATGACTTACAAAAGCTATGACTTATGCTGCTGAAATAGGTTTCATGTCATTAAAAACCTTCCAGTTCTGTCATTTTCAGCTTGAATTGGTTAACTGAGGTGGGTCACAGAGGTAGAGCTGGTCTTTTGAGAATGCTGTAGGAAGAAAAACAAAAGCTCTTTGCCCCAAAATACATCCTTTACTTTTCATGACTTTCTAGTATCTCCTTTAAAGCTATTTATATCACTATGCTTCTCTTGTCCTCGAGAAAAGAGATTTTCAGTGAAACTTCTTAGAGCTTTAGCACTTCTAGAAGAAAGCAAGGACATAGTTGACTGTGGTTAACTGTCACAGTCCTCCCACTGCTATAAAATAGTGTTCTGTAATCCTAGGCAGTGATCATTTCTTGGATGCAAAGCCTCTACAGACTGAAAAAGGCAATTCAGTATTATGCATAAACTCGACTGAAATCAGTACACTTACTACATGAGACTAAGATGAGTCTGCAGATTAAATTCGTGTTTGAGGAATATGGCAGCGTGGCACTTCAGATATTACAACATGATTGTACTCTCTGTCCTCTTAATTTGCTTAACTGAAGTGTGTCACACTGTCCATAAATCTTTTAGGATACTGCAGAATCTCTTCATTGACAGTACTTAGGTAGGGCTCTTTGGTTGCACTTAAGGTTGCTTTATAAGCATCCTTTAAAAGATGCTTTGTAATGAAGAAGCTGCTAACAGGCAGTTTCCATATCCTTATTCCCAGTTATTTTTTCCTATTTTCTCATAGTCTAATGTAACCTGTTAGAGTTCTGTAAATGACTCTTAAACAGAGGACTGAAATATATAATACCTTGCATAATCATGTGATTCTCTTCATTAGCATGTGCATTACTTGCATGTTCCAGAGACTCAAATACATAACAGCAATTCAGTCAGTAGGCTCACCTTAATTTTCTAAATAACAATTTAAAAGAGGCTCTTACACATAGAGAACCCTCCTCCAGAAGTGTATTCTCATCATCTATTGTGAGAGACTGTTTAGTTTATTTTCTCTGCTAACAGCATCAGGTACCACATGTTTACTTCGGCATTTGTTTTTGGCTTGGGACATGTCCGTTCGTAGTCATGTCATGTCATGTATGGCTGCATTTGTTCTAGAGCCTGTTGGCTGTGTATTCATGTGAGGAGCTCTCCACTTTAGAACTCAACTTCTCCTTGGTGTGAGCATCGGTCTTTTGACTCACAGAGATGTTTCAAACTCAAACGTTAACATAGTTTTAAGAAAAATATGGAGAGGGAATTGTGCGGCAATTTAGCAGCCATGGGGATAGTGGGACGTTCTGACTGAATAAACTGAGGATTTGTTATACTACATAGATGAAGTTACTATAGGCTGCTAAATTGTATCTTTTTATGTTTTAGACTCTCCATAAATTTTGAAAAGGGCACCTAGAATATAAATTGGATACTTCTTAGGTTAGCACAGTTGAGGAAATCCATTGAGTGCATTGCACACCGTGGCATATGCTGAACTGCTGTAAATGTGAGTTCTGACTGTTGTCCCTCATTTCAGTTTTAGTACCCTTCATGTTCTCCTTTTATCTTCACTGCAGCAAAGCAGAAGAATAGACAGACATTGATGAGTTATTCTGCAGTCACTCTGTGGCCGTGTCACTTGAGCCAGAGCTGTACTTAAGTGGAAGAATGCAAGTGAAAACCAAGTAATTTACATGTCATATAAATGAGTTGACACTTTTCTTCACAGAATTGAAATCAAGAATTGCAGTTGTGATTGTCCTATCATTACATTAGATTCCTTGTTGTTATTGTTCTTTTCAGAAGAACAGAGGCATTAACCTTATTTTATCAAATAATTTCTATGACTGTGTTCTGCCTGCCCAAATTTCACTCTATAATTCTAAATTGATCTCTTAGTGCTCTCCATGGCAGACTGCTACAGCCTGTGGTTGTGAAAGGTTTTTTGGATTTTATATGGCATGAATGTTGCTTAATGGTACGGGTAGGTAAGCTATGCTGTGTCTTGTTGCATTGCTCACTTGATCCCTTTTAGTTACTGTCTTTCTAGTGCATGTAATTGGTGGGGGGAGGGTGTGTGAGGATGACAGTACCCCAGTTAACATCTCAAACCACCCAAGGAGATTCTTTGCAGACTAAAAGCCAAAATTACTCCTGGAAAATGTTACCCTTTTTTTTTAAGGTTCAGTTTCAGTCAGACTGCCATTTAGCAGTAAGCCACAAGAGAAGAGACTGTGTTAAGAGTTCTACTGACCTTCAGTGTTTAGTATAATGCGTGTACATAGTTTGGATGACTGGACATAATTCTTTTTATTTGTGTTAATTGAGACATAATTTGTGACATCACACATGAGTGACTATCTTTTCCCCCAATTATGAAAACAGAATGGAAATAAAATGTTGTAGATGAGGTACTGTGAATCATTATGGTCACTGATGCCAGCTGAAGTTACATTTCAGGATATATGAATCACCTATCCTTGTTAGCTTTAAATAAAGGCCTTTGAGGTCATTTAGTACATTCCCTGCCAACACAGTAGACTTTGTTTCTTTTTCTTCTGAGTTGTATTTAAACGCCCAAGAGAAAGGGCTTTTGCCGCCTTACTCAATAAGTGTTTCACAATCCAGTCGGACTACTCACATTTTTTTTTCTTTGTAGTATTCAACCAAAATCTTTTTTTTCCCCCTCAATTCCATTGCTAACTTTTGGTTGTTTCTTTTAATTCTTACTAGGAAACTTGAATTTCCTATAACTACATGTTCTTAATTTCTGTGGTAAAAGAATCCTTTATTTTGAGATCAAAGGATTCTGATATATATTAGCACTTTAATTATAAGCTACAGAATGATAACTGAATGAATAGGGCTAAGGCTCATTTAGACTAGCAGGGCTGACAATTAAAAAGGCTTTTTTTTCATGACTTGCAGCATAGCCTATTCTTTTTTTTGTTAAATATGGCTATTATTGTAATTGAAGATTAATAATCACTAATAGCTGCCGGGATCTTTTTAATGTCATATTCTGCACAAATAAAGTATAAGCTCCTTGCCTAAATAGTGCTATGATGGTGAAACTGATGTACAAAAGCTAAGATAATGGGGACCTGGTTCATCAGTGGCCAATGTCTAGGCATCTTTTCTGTGCAGAGTGTCTGTAAAACACTAGTATGTCCCAAGTTTGTGATATTTTTGTTTCATACTACGCTGCTGTATGCTGCAGTATGCGATTACAAGTGTACCTGGCCTTAGTTACTGGTGTCTGCTGCTCTCAGTTGGGAAGTCTTCTAGACTGACAGGGCAATCCACACATCCCAGCTCTTGGAGCAACCTCGCGGTGGTGCCAAACTGTGATCACTGATGAACGGCATTTAGGAACTCCCCGAATCCATGAGAAAGAAGTGTGATCCTCTATGAGCATTGTATACATAACAAGATTTGGAGTGCCCTTTCCTTTTCTTTCCTTTCAAATATTTTGAGAGGTCAGTATTCATAATTTGAAAGGGAGTTTAAAAGGTGTTAAACAACTTACAGTTTATTGCTTATTACCTATTGCTTTTGGCTACTGAGTGTAGCTACATCTGTCTTTTTTAACATACAGAAGAATTTTGAGATGAGTTTTTCTCTTTGATCTTTGGATGCAAGCACGCACATACACACACGTGTATGCATATGTCACTCTGGATGCAGTCAGCAGTCGTCCTAATTTGTTCACTATATATCAATGTCATATTCTGATGTAATATTTCAGTTTGAGGGACAATTTATTTGGTAATTTTACATATTGGGGAAGTTGTGTTGACTATACACTGATTACAGTATGCTGAAGGTCATTCCTCAGTATTTTCCTTTGATATATTTTCATTCTATAGTGTTTTTAAAAATCTATCCCTTTCCCCGTGGCATCATGGACAAACTACTTTTCTGCATCTTAATCTTCTCTTGTCTTGACATCCATAGTGTTGCTGCCAAAATGATCCTCCTCAGCTGTCCTTCTAATCTTACTATCTCCTCTTTCAGGTATTCCCCAGACTCCTAGTTTTGTTGTGCAGCATAGTGCAGCTTATTTTTCTTCTTTCTGCATCTTTTGCCTCTGTTTCAGGCTCTGTCTCTTCCTCTCTCCAGTCTCTACAACAACATCCCTTTCATTTTCTCCTTACAGTACAGTCATCAGATCTTCTTCCTTGTTATCCCTTACGTCGGGAATACTCAGGCAGAACTTGTTTTCTGCCCATGTTGAGATCTCTTCCAGTGAACTGATTTGTTCTAGAAAGCTAATCCAAAGCTGGAGACAAATAGGCATGGAATCAATAGGAAGACCATAAGCTGACAAAAACATGATGCTTACCAGGGAGGTGAGTCCTGACGTTTTAGTTGTTTGTACAACAAGGCTTGTCAGATAATCTTGAGTAACCTATGCTGTTCATATGCCATACATGTACTTCTTTGTTTGATGCTGTCAAATAAGTTTAATATGAATGATGAGCCTTTTAGAGCAGAGGATGTCTTTTTTTATTATTTTCTGAGACATGTAGTGTATTTTTGGTGACACGAACAGTTATTATTAAAAAGATACTTAAAACAGGAAACAGCTGGAGCAACCACGGTGCAGTACTGTAGGTAAACATTGATTTTTTTTAATGGTAACTGCTGTTATTTGAGCAAGTAGTAACGTTTTCTGCAGTGTTTTAAGATTATATGTCCTTAAAATTTGCTTCTCTATTTAATCTTTGTTGTTGCCGTTATATCATGCAGCCTTTATTGTTTTAATACAGAGCCCACATAAAGATAGGGTGCAGTGGATTGAAATAGCCATCATAATTTGACTGTCTTAGTAACAGGAATATTACTACGACCCAGACGTGGCTATAAATCTCAATTCTGCCTTCAGATAATTTTAGAGTTTTATTGTTAATGTCCCTTACGATTTTCAGGGTCAGTCTATAGTACAATACATTCTTCTGAGTTTACTTCCTCCCTAGTTATATAAATATTCTGTGATGAGAAACATTATTTGTTAGGTCTTTATTCATTGTTGTTCAGGGACAGCTTTGAAAGGTGAGGAAGTTTCTTTTTCAGGTAAATCAGTAGCCTCAGGAGCATGCCAGCTAATTATAAAATACTTCAGCAGGTTCATCAAACTGACCTGAGATTCCCTAAGGCTCAAAGAGTTTGTCAGACTTGGCATTTTCCCAAAGCCTGAGGGAAGCTTGCTCCGTCCCAAACATACTCGTCTTTAATTAGTGTTTTCTTTTTAAAATAAAACAACTTTCCTTGTTAAGTTATATTATTTAATTACAGGAGAACGTCTCATTTAGTAAGCATTCACTCCTCTTTTTCAGATGTAGATTTCAAATTATTAATGCAAGTCAACTGATTACTTCTTATTGTATGTATCTTGCATGGTATTCATTAAAGATTGAATATTCCAGTTATACGGAATGGAATAAATAAGCTTTTGAAAAAGAAAAGCAGTTTGAAAAATTCAGAGAAATTTCATCTTTGAATTATGTCACGAGCAAGAAGCTTAAATGCCTTGCTAGCTTGATAGCTATTACGTGAGTGTGTCCCAAGAGCAGAATGTAATCCTAATTCAAATAATTGGCTAACAGAGAAATTGAGCCTCTCTCTGTGGTACTGCAGTGACATGTGTTTCATATCTGGGCATCTGAGGGCAGTCTCAATATAATATCTATCCATTTCTTCCCTGAAGAGGAGGGTGTATGTTAATCTTTATGGGTCTTTTCTGTGAGCTAGATACTACAGAGCTATGTATTCTCAGCTTGCCTTGGATCTTCAGCACTGTGCTTCACTAGTGTCTCTCCCTCAGGGCTAGTCTGTCATCTGTAATGAACTTTCAGTGCTCCAGTCCTCACTGATTAGGGTGACCTAAGTGGAAAAAACTGAGGTATCTGTGCATCAAAAGATGGCAGTAGGGGATAGAACAATTTTTTCCCATGAAAACCATTAAATATTGTAGCCTAACTGAGGCTGGGGGCCGGGGAGAGGTGGAGGCTTTGATATGTAATACACTCATGACTTCCTAATGCTTATTCAGTAGAGTCTGTGCTGAATTGGCAGTCCAAGCTGCTGCCTCTGATCTGCAAGGAACTATCGCCTCCACCCTTCACCGAAGCTTTTCTTCAGGTTCTTCAACTCCAAGATTCAGTTTCTTTTTTCCACTGTCCCTGGTTCTCCCCAGATCTTGTCACTCCTTCTCCAAGGGCTGACTGCTGCCTGGCGTATGTTCTTTCAGTATGGGCACTCAGAAGACATCATAATTGCAAATCAAAGTCAGGCAGAACGCAGGGTAGTTTGTTATATTGATAAGGCTCCTGGCATAGCATTCGCTCACCCTCTTGTCACAAATCTCTACACTGAGTCTGGTCTTGCACATTTTGAAGGTCATGCTGTGTAATGAGTTCTGAAGGATGGTGGTGTATTAACGCATCTCAGTGTCCAGATGTCATGATCATTAATATTGAAAAAATGTATATAAATGAAATTGGGGTAGACAAGGGAAAATAGAACAAAAATATATTGTCAAAATTATGGAAGAGAAAGAAGGAGTAATGGACATCAGAGAGAATGTCTGTTAGGTACTGAAGCAGATTACATGCATTATTTTAATTAAGAGAGCCTAATAGTACATATGGTTTCCTTTGAATAATAATTGCATGGTGATGAGATGTGATTAGAGACTTCTTTTTATGAGTTCAATTAAATCAAATCCATTTCTGTAAATGCGGAGTGATTAAAAAGATGATATCAAGGTCTAAACTGAAAGCTATGGTTGAAACTTCCTATTGCCGATTTATTATTGCACTCCTCTGATGACTACTGTCTAGTTTTCTTAATGCCATAAGTTTCCGGCTGAGTGCTACAGATTCAACATGAGAACTGACTTTACACATCAGATGGAAATTTGGCAAGTACTTTCATGCCCTTGAATGTGTGATCCAAGAAGTTGTCCTAATTCGGTAAGATTCTGATGTCATGTATGTATCTTGGAGCATATGAGGAGATACTTTGATTAATTAGGACTGAAGGCAGCATACTGTTTGCTATGCTGAGATTTATATTACTGTAGAGTGCTTGTAAATCTGAGTGATCAAATGCAGACTTTACTGTTACTTTTTTTTGTAATATTTGTTGCTTGTCGTTACTGTCTGATTCCTGAGACAGGCAGGACCCAGACAACTGTCTGGCAATTATTAACAAAATTATCAATTATCTTATTAAATCGCATCATATTGTGCTTTGATTATCATATGTCTCATGAAGGAGAGGGTTGGTTGAGCTAACGTTCTGACTTGAGTCTTAAACGCATACAGGAGTCAGGAAAAGAACTAGTATTTAGTAACTGGCTGCCACTCAGCCAAGGCCTTTAATAGCACTGAAGAGCATGGTGATTTCTAGAACTACTATGTACTAGATGCCCAAGCTGTTAGTCATGGTATCCTGTGTTTTCATGTCAGTACATAGGAATCTATACTGATATATCTTGTCTGTTATAATAGCTAAAATGACATTTACTTTAAGTATACTTTACAGTTTAAACCAGAAAAAAACACTTAACATTCTTGTTCTAACCTGTATTGCAATGTCACAGTTAGCTGGTTGCATGTTTTATCCTCAGAGTGCCTGTATTACACATGCAAATAAAGAAAAAAAGTTTAAGGTCGTGAAGATTTAGGCAAGATGCAAGTTCTGCATGTGATCATTGCTGTTAAAGATCTTTGTCTCTGATATGTGCAAATATATTTTGCTTCATGTTTTACTATATACTTCTCTTTCTACCCCAGCAATAGCTGAATCTATTTCCTCAGGACTGCCTTGTAACCAGCTTTAAGCAGTTAACTTTGCTTCTTTAAACAGTCTTGCACAAGTTTCCCCCTTCTCCTACTGTGTCTGAAGTGGGTTCACAAAATGGAAGCCTTGAAAAGGTCACTTTTTGTGCAGTGACAGCATCTCGGTTTATGGGAATGCTATGTGCAAATTATTGAGATTTAAAACAAAACTTCCTGTGTTTGTCAATCTCGAAACCTGCAATTGGTAACCAAGGCAACCTGACTTTAAAGTTGGAGATAAAAAAGAACTAATGCCAGAACAAACTTCTAAAATTCTCTTAAAAAAAGTAGTATGAGGGTTTGTAATGGTGTAAAGATTTATATCCTCTTGGTATGAGCGTTTCACCCAAGTTCCTGTGAAGCTCTTAATGCAGAAGGGCATTCTGATGTGTTCTTGTGCACTTTAGCTTTAGCTTTTTTTTTTTTTTTTTGCTTTTTTTTTAACAAGAGACTTGAAACTAGTGTCCCTGTAAGTTGATTCATTTGTTATTTTCTTTGCACCTGAATAGTGTAGAATTTGAGAGACATAAATATAAAATACGTGATGATAAACTTTATGAGATTGCCGCTGCCTACATGCGTGCATACTTCAGAGACATGCAATTTCTGTTTATATGCAGGAACAAATAAGAGTAAAACACTTAGAAACTCTCCCTTTATAATTACACTTGTACACTGCTACATTTCCCACACAGAGGAACTGTGCTTTAGAGTTAATTTCAGTTTCCCGTGCAGGCATTTACACCGCGTGTCCTGCACAGACACGGGCTTATTCTGCCTTGGTTCCGGATGAACCGAGCTGCTGCGGTGCCGCTGCCCCGGCCGGGCTGCGGGGAGAGAGGAGGCTTGGTCACTGCGCCTGGCACTGCGAGGGCGGTGGTGGCTCCTCCGTGCCCAGGGCATGGGCTATGAATGGCTTGTTAAGAAAACCCAAAGAGTTTAAATTATGTATGTGTAAATGTCCATATGTTAGTAGATTAACACAAGTATCTTAAAATATACATGAAATATATATTTACGTATACTTTATATAGAATTTAAAACTCAGGGATTTCTAGTCATACACAGAAGACGAAGTTCAGCGACATACAAGTTTCCTTTTTGTGCAACTGATTTAAGGCACTGGGATGAGTGACCCTTCCCAGCTGTAAATGAAATCTATAGGAAAAGTGCTTTCAGTGCCTTATGTGCTCTATTTTACTAAGTAGGCTTAGGTTTTAAGGAAATTAATCGCTGAACATTAGAGAATAATTTTGACCTTAATCTCTCAGTGCCTCAGAATCTCGTCATGAACCATGTAGAAAAAGCTGTATGCGATCATGTAGATGGTGTAAATGCGTGCCACCTTAACAGAATTACTTAAATGTTGTTTCTTGTGCATAGTATACATACAGAGGGAGAATCCATGTTTTGTTCACTAATGCTTTTACTTCCCAATTCGTATTTTCTGTACTGAGAATAAATAGGTATGCAATGATGAGAGGGGGTGTTGAAATAGTGTTTGTAATATTTATAAAACCTCATAACTTTCATACTTTCCTTGTTCAGAAAACAGCTATCTGTTAGGAATTATTACGCTCTAGTTCACCTATTGTAGCCATAGCATCATTGTACTCTTCTCTCCGAGAGCCCTCTACTGACCTAAAATGCAATGTGTTGAACTAAACGTCAGATATCCAAATATATCCCTTGTCCTGAGGTAGATTTGAATAGGGACAGAAAACCCTGATGGAATTACTCAATTTTCTGAATTTGAAGTTCTGAATCTTGTGAAGTTGACAGCTTTAGTTCAAAAGAAATATGTGGGTATATGGCCAGATTTCTATTCTGTTTCTTTGTCTGAGCAGGAAAACGTTCCTGTGGAGCTTCAGAGAAATAGAAGGTCAAAAAACTGGTAGTTTTCTCATGCTCCTGCCTCAGTCTGTTCTTCTACATCCTCAGGAAAGTCCGTTAACATTTTATTGTGATCAATATAATAATAATAAGCATGAAACCTGATTATGCAGGAAATTTTTCCAAAGTACATTGAGATGCTAGTGTTAAAGATGCTCATTATTTTATTGTGGGTCTCGCAATTGCTGTTGTTCATGCCTGTAATACTAGGTGCTGAAATCATGTTACTGCCTGGGAATCACATTTCATTAAAAAAGCCTGCATTTCTCATACCTGCTTAAAAAAGAATAATAATAATATGAAGAAAGTATACAGAAAGTCTGAAAAAAACGTCAGAAAGAAAATTCAGAACAGTTGCCTGTATTATTAAAAGTATATCTTTGATTTTGAAGGGTGGAGAGGTTGGGCAATGATAAGTATTTTCACATTTGCAGTTGGTTAGGATTCTGAGAGGGGAGCTCACTCAACATATTCCGAGATTTAGCCCTTATTGACAAGCGTGTGGACACAACCATTGCTTATGCTTGGATTTATGTCAAAAAATCTCTGCAGGTCACTGCACTGTGCAGAAGGAGACTTCCCAATGCAAAGAGATAACCAGCTCAGGAGATGAGATGGTGCAACAGCCAGTCACAAAAGCTAAACTTTTTCATTCACTTAAAAAAAAAGAAGAAGAAAAAGAAGGAGGAGAAAAAGTGCTAACAAGGTCATTTTCAGGATGCCATTATTGAATACCCTGAACAGCATGGTGTTTTTTCATGCTCTTTCATCAACCATGAGCTTCATAGATAACGCATGTGGAGGGAGAGGTGCATGGTGTGGGGAGGAACGTAACTCAAAAAAATAATAATGCCTGCTTTCAAAGAGGGAAATGGAGGCCCAGAGTTCAAATAAGTTGCCCAGTGTCACACATCGATCAATTATAAGATTTGAGTGTGTGGATGGGAATCTTACACACACAGGTCTACAGCACTACCTACATTATATTACCTGCTTTCTAATAGGAATTGTCACGCTTTTGGTAGATCAGTTGCTGTGGTATGCTGAAAACGCACAGATCTCAGTAAGGTAAAGTGCTTTAATATACATCAAATAAAATAATATAATAAAAATCTGAAAAAGACAGCGTGCAGGAAAGAATAAAAGGTATGTTGCAGAAGTATGTGGATTGAAATACCAAGTTGTTGCCAGGGCACAATTCCGGCTTCAAGTATCTGTTCCTAAGTCACTTCAGCAGGTAAAGCTGGAGTACAGCACTGCCGAAGAGCAGTGTTCACAAAAGGGTAGTCATGGCAGTTTACCTCATTTTTTAAGTTAGTTTTGTTTGTAACTTTGCTTATGAATGGTTCTGAGATGTCTGTTTAGAATTTAACCCTCTTAATGTAACTAATGATGTCCTAAAGTATTACAAGGACAAGTTCAGCACTTACCCCTGCTGAGATTTGCATAGCACACAGGCTAGATTTAGCGCGCACTTCCAAATTTCACTAGAGAAAAAACCAAAACAAACCAGCATGTGAACCTCTTTGTTAAAGAAGCTGCCTGCACACCATATACTGTTGTTTATTCTGGAAGATTGATCTCTGTCAGTAAAATATGTTTTCATTTTATTCATCTTCCAAGTTTCTGATCATATGATAGAGTGGAAGACAGGTTGTCATCCCTGCATTGTCTGTCAAAACCATATAACATGTAAGACATGTCTCTGCAAGACACAATCAATAGCAGCATGCCCCAAAGGCACAACTGAATCTGTGCAAAAAACTCTCTTGGCTGAGCAGAGCCTTTGGAGTTTTTGTATCCTGGATTTTTAGCATTCAGGTTTTTTTAAATTCTGCAAACCAGTTGAAGTGCTTTGAGCTGTTAGGTAGACAGTTTAGATACTTGAAGAAGCAAGTTGTCACATAGACTGTTTAACCCACTGATAAAACAGATGTGATGTATTGACAGAAAAAAAACATTTTGTGTGATAACCCCCCCCCACACACACACACACTCCGTTTTAGTTAGATTTCCTCATTTATAATGTGAAAGAGCTAACAAGGTAAAAGATGATCCTAATTTATGTAGATGTATTGTGTGTACTTAATCCAGTTACTATTTTATGGTCGTACAGTTTTCTGGGAGTGATGCAGATCCACATGATGTCCCTGAGAGCTGACTCTAAAGTGAGTTTAGGTTTATAAGTTGGGTAAAATTGCAAGAAGAAATAGAAATAGTCAGCAAGTTGTAACACTTTGGAGGAGGAAACAATGCCTAGCTGCATTTACGAAGAGCATCATGTGGTACTGAATTTTCTTTTAACATCAGCATTTTTTGGAAGGGCTTTTTTGGCTTTTGAGATTGGAAAAAAGATATGAAAAAGATCTGATCAAAGAGAGAAAGGCATATAATGATGTAAAGGACTGTAAGGTAAAAGACTGAAAAAAATGTCACCTTGCATAGATAATTGATTTAAATCTGTTTTGAGTATTCAGATTTGTTTTGCAAATATTGTATAAATCTACAATTATCATTACGTTTTATATTAATATTTATCCCTGAAATAATTGGAAGTTCATTAAAAACAGTTTAGTGAAGAATACCTTTCCCAAAGTCAAGTGCAAGGGAAATGTTATCCATTATTTTTTCATTTAAAATTGTAAAAGAAAGCATTTCCAAATCAATTAGCATTTGAACTATAACATTTTTCTTTAGACTGGATAATTGTGCATATGTTGGATCAATTATTGTGTGTATTGTGTGTGTACTGTTATGTATAAATGTTGTTTGAGAAGTTGTCATTAGTGCTATAACCAGTTCACTGTGGGAATGGAATCAACTATGTTACTTCAGTGTTTCAGTTCATGAGAAAATTGTCATCTTTACTCTTTCCTAAATTATTCTTGCCTTGAATGATTCAATAGTTGGGTTGAACCATTTTTGAAAGGGAAAAAGGGGGTAGAAGCTTGTCTTTATTTCCCGTGTATATTCAGTGTTGTACTCAGGAAAATGCTATATTCCCCCCCCCCCCCCCAAAATATATACATATATATATACACACACACATACACATACACACACATACATATATATACAAATATAAATAAGAAATCAGTGGCCTTTTCTGTCTTGCTGCATTACATGGGTTTGATAGATGTTTCTGCAGTGTTGTTACTTACTCTGTTCAAATCAATGCTCTGAGGTTTCCTTTGTGTGATGGATTTCTTCCAGGTTAAACTACAAAGTATGTGATTTTAATAAACACCCCTGTTACTTGTTAACTAGCAAACAAATGTCTGTAGTATTATGTACACTGGCACTATAAGGTTTCCAAAACGCTTCAGTCATAAGATTCTTAGCGTATAGTTGTATTTGGATAGGTAAGAGGAAAAAATATTGGTCTTTTGTAGCCAAAAAGCAAAATAAAAATTCTTGGGAAAATAGAAATAAGAGGAAGAACAGCAAAAGCCTGATCCTGTAGGACATGATGAAAAGGAAAGATGCTCTTCTTTAACACGGCTTTGATGCCTCAGAAAAAAAACATTTTTCTGTACTTTTCTATTCTTAAACATTGCAGTAACAGATTAAAAAGAATCAGTAGCAGTGTATAAATGTTCATATCCCAAAATGTACTGAAGCCATGTATAAAAAAGTATCTTTCATTAAGATTCACTGAAGGCTTTTACAGGAATTGGGAGTCAGGGAAGAGTTAAAATATTTGATGTGAAATAGTGGTACTTTGTTTTTATTGTGTTTGGGCTCCCTTCTGTTTAATAGGTTATTGTTTTATAGCTACAGTTGCTCTTCCATAGCAACTTACAGATTATTAATATTTTGAGCAATTGCATCCTGAAGGAGTTCAGTGTAAGGACAAGGAAGGATTTTGCAGGGCGTTTGGTCATTTAGAGCCAGTTGCTTATGGCCGGATTATACAGTGCCCGTTCTGGATATGGGTTATTGCACATCTCAGTTGGCCCTAACAATTTTCATCTCTCTGCTTCCATGGCACCTCTCTGATACTCCAGAGAACAATGTTTTCTAGTGCTTTCCAGCTCACAGACCTTTTTGTGTATAAGCACTGACAGCAAATGCAATGGCCTTCAAGCATTAGTGTCCTATGCTGTTAGGATGTTTGGAGAAAAGCCATAAGAGGTTAGTGCGTAATATTTTAACATGGATGTCCAAACCGAGTGTTTTTCATCTTCCTCCAAGTGCACTCTTAGTTCTTTAGTTTTCCTGATCGCATCCTTGACATATCCACATTCCTTTCTACTTTTTTCTTCCACTGTATGTGGTCATTCTTCCCCTCCATGCCTTTTGCAGTCTTTTATTCTCTAGGTTTAAATATTAATAGCTTAACAACAGGTCTGCGTTTAAATGTAGGTTGCAGTTGGATACATAGCATGCTGCTTTAGTCTCCGTACTCAAGTGAGTGGCCAGGTTAAAAAAAGTATTTCTTTAATGCTTTCTTGGAAGTGTTGTTGGGGTTCTATTAATCTTTCTCCAGGAAACTTGTATTTTTGATATTACCCTGTCTTCATCTGCTTTCCCAGAAGGGGGTTTTCCTTTTCAATTGCTGTACTATTGTTTTTAATATCACTTAGCACTGTTGTCTTTCCCTACTGCTTTGTATTGTAGAATTAAAATGCTACTTTCAGCAGAGCAGCTCTCTCATGGCTTTGAAGGATAGATATTATTCTAACCCTTCTAACACCTTGGGAAGTATTGTACAATATGATTCTATTCAGTCTACATTTTTATCAGCACAATCAACATTACCTGCAGCCGTCGTTCCATTTTAGAGTGTAGCCCTACAGCTGTTTTTTTCTTTTTGCAATATCAAGATATGAAGGAGATGAATGAAAGTTTCTTGCATGTTTTTGTCAGTGTGTTTTTATAGCTCCCGTGAACAGTGATGGACTTGGCAGCCTGGAGACTGAAATCCTGTGTTTAATCACAAGCTAGGTATAGTACAGCAGAAAGGTGCATTTCTATACACGGCCCCTGTAACATTTTTGAGTCTTGAGCTGGAGAGCCTTTCCTCTGTAAGGGGAAAAAAGTGCCCAGGCCAGTCAGTCCCTGGTCTCATCTCTGTGACTGCTGAAGAGAAGCATTCATGCCATTGAGTTTCATGACGTGCCAGTGTGTAGCCTGGCATGGACTGGGTTCCCTTCCACTCGTTTGGGAAGTTCTTGTGGAAAATTACGGAGAGAATTTGTTTTGCCTAGTTTGGAAGTTGGTTATCTGTTTGTGTCAAGTTGTTACCTATCTCTTCAAAAGGTGGTAGGTTTTCAGGTCAATTTGCTTTTAGCCATGTGATTCCTAGCCAAGGGTTCGATCATTAAAGAGTATGTGTTTATATATATGTGTGTGTAAATGTATGTATGTTTATGTTTTTACATGTGTGTTTTGAATCAAAATCTCAAAATTTGCTGACTAAAAAGGAAACCTAAGAAAAACAATAAACATCATTCCTATTTTTAGAAAGACAGTTTATTTGACAAAGCAAACCCAAAGCCCATCAGTATTGTAAGACCAAAGGGAAAGTACTGTACAAAATTCTTGTATGTGGTCATAAATCATAATCTCTTTATACTTACGTTGTACTAGACGAAGGTCTAAGTCATACTCCTTTTCAAACAAATGTTTATGGGGTTTTATTCAGCTTTCTGTGAAAATCCAAAGTAATGAAAGTATGTGCTATTCCAAAAGAAGTGCTGGCTGTTAAATCTGTTAGACGTTATTTGACTCTTTTGTGTGTTTTTTTTTTTTATATATGTATTTTTCAGCTGACAGGACAAGTGACTTTGCGAATTGCCAGTGAACCAGTTTTGCCATTTAACGCCCTCGACATCGCGTTAGAAGTTCAGAACAGTCTTAAAGGTAATTTTTGTTAGAGGAATATGTTCTCCATTTGGCTGTATTTGCTGGGTATAGGATGAATAGTGTGATATGAAGGTGCCCCACCAAGATTGTAGAGTCATTACTACTGTGTGACTTGTTCATTTGTAGTTCTCTGTGTTGTCTTGTCACCTTTGGGGGCTTTTGGGGGAGCTGATGATAAAACAAAAAGCATTCTGCAGTCTTTTTGTACTATATTGAGAATAGAGCTTTATTAAGCCTATGGCCCTGGACTTAAGCAGCTTAAGTTTAGCACAGTTCAAAGGGTACAGTGGTACGTTCCTTTTGCAGCTGATGGCTGTGCTTTTTTTTTTTTCTTTTTCAATACAGTTGGTAGTAACTGATATGTTGTGAGGAACTTCTTATATCATTGCGATGTTCTCTGCAAGTGCCCAGACTGCAGAACAATAAACCTTCCTATTGCTTATGAAAAGAATGGTCTTTTTAACTTCAATCCTGAGGACTAGGGAGAGAGAGGATGTCTAGGTTCTCACACTGTCCCGTTTCACTCATCCATGTCCCCCCCCCCCCCCAATTCAGTATAATCTATCTTCCTCCTCCCATTCTGCCCGTTTTCCCATACAGCTTCCTCATAACCCAGCGTATTCAAATGAGATCCAACTCTCCTTCCCTTTTCTCAGACACTAGTTGAAAGGCTGGATGTGGAGAGCAAATGAGCTGCTTGGTGCTGGAAGTTTAAATCTTTTGCTAATTTAGCTGCCAGACTCTAACATAATTCCTTGGACGTGTGCAAACTGAGGTACTTCAGAAGCTGATAGTTGGGTCAGAATTGAGCAAACCTAAAAGGAATAGCCAAAGGCACATCCCTGACAAGATGCTGCTGTTGTCGTCATTGTCATTCCCCCCACTCCATGAAATTTCAAAGCATGCTCCAAAGCATGCTGCTGTTCAGACCTGGCAATGGGAAAGTGTGGGATTTATTTTAACTGAGGTAAAGCTATGTTGTTATTTCTTCATTTCTGATTTTGTCTCAAATAAAAAGCAGCCGTACTGTGCTAAGGCCTTTCAAAAAGAATTTTCCTATTGATTTTATTGTCCGTTGGGCTTTCTTGCATTCTCATAGTTATGCATAAATACTTGCATACCTGAGTTGCACTCTGGTGCTTTCCTAGACCTACTCACATAAGGATGTGTGTATCTCTTAATATTTATTTGTATTGCATTTATATATGCTTTCGAAGGACTCAGTTCTGTAATGTGCTTGGGTGTCCTTAGCACCTGTTAAATTCAAGAGGACTTGAAGTTATTCAGCACTTTATAAACAATTTCCTAAATTCAGTTTGGGCTCAATGGCAGGTTTTAGGGAACCATCATCTGCTACGTGTCTATATCTGGCTTGAGACCTATTCCTCAGAAAGATTAGGCGAACAGTTAAGCAAGATATGCTCTCTCCTTCACTTGTACCCCGTAGAACTCTTAAAGACAAGCTACTGCTTTTGGGTTTACCTGAAAAGAAGGGTTGTGTTTGGAGATACGTTTCCTTTTGTGCATCTGCTGATGGTCTGATGTTTAACGCAAAACCTTGGGGGTCATAAATGTCATGAGTTGGGTTCTGAGATTGAAATCCAGCTCCCTGGGCTATTCAGGCTGTTAAGAACAGAGTAGACAGATTGTCTAGTGATAACACACATCCAGAACAAGAAGATTTAGATTTCTTCCTGGTATCTCTGTTATGTGCTTGCTGCATGATCTTCAGCAAATCATAACTTTTCCATGCTGGAATGACAGTTATTTGTGGTTATTTACACATGGGGATTTTGTATGGCTTAATGTTTTAAGTACTTTGAGAATTTAGAATGGAAAGTGCAGTAGTAGCACAGAACAGTATCTTACAGTATCTATCTGCTAGTGTTACAAGACAACCCTGGGAAGCTCAGAAAGAATGTTTGAACTAGGTAGATTAGGATAACTTCTAACATAAAGTATAAAACTTGCTTAGCATGAGTAGCTAAATTTGCTGAAGCCTTAGGCCACACTCCTAGTTCAGTAAGAAAGGGCCCCAGAGCTGGTGCAGGCTGGAAAGATAAGGGAGTTAAAAGCAGTCTGCATTCCTGTGCCCCACACTCCAAAAGGGAGGATGTCAAGGCTTTGAAATAAGGCCTGCTTGGGCACCAGGACCTCGGGAAGCAAAACCTCCACTCACTGCTGAAACAAAGTTAATTAAGGGGTCTGGACTATCTCCCCCTTGTCAGGACTTTGGGAGATAACACCTACTGTCCCTGCTGGGGCAGTGTTAATTGATCTCCCCTCATCAGGACCTTGAGAGACAGGGGTGGGACCCAGGGAATGAAGAAATCACTAACCAATCAGTGTAAAAGGGAAAATTGCAAATCTGGCAATTTGTTTGTATAAATGCTACTTGAAAAGTTGGGGGGGGGGGGTGCGTGCTTGATTTGTGGGAAACCACCGAGCACCCAGGCTTGCGCAACTCTGAAGTAAAGAAGCAAATGTCTCTCCTGAGTGTGTAATTATTGGCTTATTGCACACCGGGCAACGAATCCGTTTTTCAGACAACACTAGGATCTGTCCGATCACAGATGTGATTTTTGTTTATTAGAGAGATTTGTAAATAGGTGGCAGTTAAAAAGATTATTCTCATCAACTACACACTGCAGTTGTGCAGTGTTTGTGCCTTTAATACATTTAAAGTCAAGACACACTGCAACTTGAATCAAATACAAGAATATCTTGCTAAGCCTTGCATACTATGAAAACCCAATTTATCTTTTGAGGTCTGGAGCAGACAAGACATCAAATCCAGTATGTGAATGATACAAATGGTTGGATTACCTGTAAGCATTTTTATTGAAAACATATTCATACTGTCAGCTGAATGCTTTTAGCACTGCAGATTGGACTTCCTCCTTGTAGCCTATCTTGCATGGAATCGAGCCTCATTAAAATTTAGTATTTTACAGCAAGCTCTGGGGATTGATGACAGAGGTGTTAAAGTGTCTCGTTATGGATCAAAAGCCTCTCTCTAGCTTTGCACGTGACTGACTCAGCAATAACAAGTTCAACATGCAGCTTGCAAAGAGGCAGCCAGCTGTGATGCTAGCCATGTCTCTCACTTAGGTGCTGTTCGCTACAGAAGCTGACACAGTTTCATCATTAAAACTCACTGGACCCACCTAGACTCTGGCAGAGCTTGCAAAAATTGCTCTGTTGCCCCAGCCTTAGATTGTGGTTGAGTAGCACCAGGCACAAGTGTTCAGATTTCCAAGTCATGGATTTCAGCACACGTCAGGGAAGCTGCTGAGCAAATTAGATAAGCTCCAGCCTGCCTCTGATACGTACTGGCTGAGAGTGGCCTATGAAAACAAGTTAACTGGGGATCAGATTTTCTGTTTTCCTCCGTATAAGGAGGCAAAGGCCATGATTTAGAGCTCCTCTGTTTCCGCAGTGCCAGTTGGATTTTTTTCCCATCAGTTAGGCCCTTTCTTCTCTCCAGAGCGGATGCAAGTTTCACAGATGTTACAGTAGCTGAAGTACTTGTGATGCTAATAGAAGGCAATGTTAGTGGAAATTTAAAAATAATCTGTTTTATGATAAGCTGTGTCTAGGAAACTTTGCATGATTTTCCACAGCCTGGGCTCAACCCGTACCTTTCACAACATCAGCCTGAACTTTCAGTTCTTAAATGAATGCAGAAATATGACATATTTTTTGTCATTTGCTTGATGGCCTCAAACTCATTGCCTACAGCTATCTGCTGCTCTTCAGCTTGGGATCATTTTACCTGCCTGACCATATTTCCCAGAGGGTTTATGGTGCTTTTCAGAATTACTTCTCCAGCTGTCTGTAATGTTCAGAGAGTTTCCCTCTCATTGTCTCCACCCATAATTTTTGGCTCTTCTAGAGGTGAAAAATTCAGCAGTTACTTATCATACAAGACCATAATGATGAAAATATCTACCCTGTCATGAGACACTGACATCTCTTCAGTGTCCTTTCAAGGATGTTATGTGTTAGTACTGGCAAACCTTCCATCAGGCCTTGAAGCAACATAGAAAAATCACACATTTTCCATGGATAAAGCAGTTGGTACTAAAGGGAAAGTATAAGCACCTGTTCTGTATCAGTAGCCTGTATATGGTACAGCAGCTCTGTGCAATGGCATTGATAACGTCTTCCATATTGACATGCATTATAATATGGCACAACATGCCTTTTTAGTAGCATGACAGGCTCTCTGAAAAGAGGCTTGTTGTAGCAACAGCAAATTGGTTTGTTTTGGCCAGTAGTAATCAGGGCAGCAAAATTCAAGCTGATGGCAACATCTTTGCGCTGAGGACATCTGTGGTTTTGTGTTTCTGCCCCCTTTAGGGTATTTCCTACAAAGCTTTCACATTCAGATTTTCCACTGCCAGGGCTGATCGTCCCAGTTTTGCACAGCATGAAAAATCCTCCTAGTGAATATGACAGCACACTCTAGCCAATCCCGACTGCCCAAGGTAATCCAAACCTGGAGCAATTTCTCCCCTCGCTCACACACAAATGCATGTTCGCACACATTTATGGAAAGTGAGTGCCATGCCTTAAACTGCTGATCTGTCAGTGCCCAATCATTCATTGATAAGTACACCTGGGCAAGTACATTGATACCAGAAGGCACAAACATGATTTTAAAATGTTAAATCTCTAATATTGCTTTTTGTAAGAGCAATTGGTTACACAGGGAAATGCTATTGTATTCAATCCATCTGTAAAAGTAAGTATCCATTTGATGTAACCTCTTTTTGAATAAAAAACAGTTGCATTTAGCAAGTGTAATGAAATTCAACTGTATAATTCAGTAATCAACAGCATACAGACTCTTGAGTCTCTTCCTTATACTTGCAATTTTATTTATTTAACAACTAAACAATGAGCTCAGATGATTCATCATGATTCATACTGGGGAAAGGACAAAGAATAGAAAATATAATAAAGTGGGGTTGTTTTCTCTTGAGTGAAGTAACACTTGCAAATTTTTTTCTTTTCTCTACAGAGGTGTCACAAGATGTTTAAGGCATTTTTAGTTAATGCATCCTTTTCTTTGAAAACCATTTGCCCTTCCACTCTCAGCTTCTTAATTTGTGCAAAGCATAAATCACACTTGGCAGGCAAGTTCAGTGTGTTGTGATATAATCTACTGACGCCCTTAAAGCTATGTCCTTAGTTCTCTGTGATAACAGTAGTCTTAGACATTTCCAAGTTTTGTAGTGAAGTATTAAAAAATGGGACTGTGTGTTTGTGTTCATAATGAGTGCTGGTTTAGAGTGTGATGTAAGCAGTGCTTTTTCCTCATGACTGTAAAATAAAATCTAGGGCCTTAGGGGCAAAATGCATCCTATGGGGAAGCAGTGGGAACATTTACTGGCTTTTTATGTTTAAAAGAGTGGTCTGAATGGCTTCAGTTTCAAATACAGAAGGATGTATTTTCCCTTTATCTCACATTTCCTGTTGAAAAGGCATAGCTGACATTTACAATTGCTTATGTCATAATCAGAATAAAAATTATAAATATTGTATGATACTTGGAGAATTAAGTGCTCTGTTGAAACTAAAACAGTGTTTCTAATAGGTTGAGTTTTAACCTTCCATACTAACACAAGTCCCAGGATAAGGTGCGCCCAATACCTTGTATATGCATGGAAATTGTAAAAAGGTCATCAGCTGCACAGGTTATGTTTGCCCTGGGTCATCTCAGTGTTTTCATCATGATATATGTGATTATCATATGCTTGATGCAGATAAGGGATTTTTTTATTAGTTTTTATGGACAAAACCTGTTCTTGGTAAAATTTACTGTTTTGATGATCACTGTATGTCACATTGAATAGTGGAGAGTTTGTTAAAGTTCTTTGTAGAGAGACCTGAGTTTCATACTCTCATGGCCAAACTCACTATCAGAATGCGTTTATTAAGCAAAAGAAAAAGAATGGAAAAAACAAATAGAATGTAAAATGCTAAGGAAGACTTGTATTTAACAAATATTCTTAATTCCTTTCTGGTTTAATTGTAGACAATTTTTACTGGGGAATTGCCATGAAGAATTTTTGCCAGATATTCTCCTAGCATTAGTCTGACTACTAGATGGGTCTAACTACTACTTACCTAGTCTTGAGTGCATGTTTCTTCCAGAAGGAGAAATGATTTTTTTCTCTCTAAGGAAAAAGTAGCAACCTTGAATTTGTTCTCTTTCATTTCTTGCTCCTATCTGATGTCAGATCTGCTAGATGAGTTTGCTGGAAATACAATCCAGCTGAACCTTACTCATGTTGTTGGGTTGATTTAAGCATATATTTATCAACATTAAAAATGAAGTTTGTACGTAGACATCCCAGACAGCTCTGTGTGTTTAAAAGGCAGTATCATACAAGATGCTGTGCCCTTAGAATAAAATAAGTCTCTTAACTGGATTGTATAAATAGAATGAGACAGTAATTTTGTGAAAATGTTTCAAGAAAACAATTGTGCAAAAAATAACAAAGATATGTTGAGTAAATTTGGGCCAAAGTGTGGATTTCCTTTTTCTTTTCATTTGCATCAGTAAGTTGTAGTTGGATTCTGAAGCGTATTAGCAGAAAAAGAGCAGTTCTAAGTAAGGAAATGCATCTAATGAAAGAAAATTACATCATAAAGATCAGACTTCTGTTAGTCTGTAAGTTTAGTGGTTAAATTATTGCACTTATGATAAGATTCACAGTTTAATGGAATAATTAAACTGACATTTGATCGTTTAGGGTGATTGAACAAATAAGCAGAATTTTGGATGTGAAATTTAACTATGTTAGGCTAAAAACTAAGACCTGACTTTAGATTTCTATGGCATTTTTAGACACAAATCTGAAAAAGCTCAGATTTGAAAGTTGAGAATATTGCTATTTTGCAAAATGTATTTCCAAGTGCATCAAGCTTATGTTCTTGAATAATATTTTTCTAAGGCATCAACCAAACTTAATCAGATTTTTGAACTATTTCAGACCAATTTGAAAAAATACCAAGCCTGCATATCAAGATACAATGTTGCTTGTTATCTATTCTAATAAGGGAAGGGTGGACTGGTCAAGAGTCATTTATAAAGCAACCTTGTCCGAAACCAAGACTGATGTAAAACACCTCATCTCACCCCTGTTCCCACAGGGAATTTCTGTTCTTTGTTGAAATTCATCTTTGTAGTTCAGTAAATCTGACAATTTCTCTCACGCCAGCATCTGTCTCTCCATGATAATGTATTTCAGATCATTTCATATTGCGCTACATGGGAACGTTAGTCAGCTGAATGGCAGGAGTGCATAGGGGGACCTATGAACGCCTTTCCCTTTGCTGAAGTGTATCTGATAGCAAATATCTTCTTCCATAGAAGAGGGAGAATATGTCAAGTTCAGGAGCCTCCTTGAACAACTTAGTTTTTCCATTCTTGTTACACACCCTGTTGGCCTCCATCTGTGTATAGTGTGAGAAATAAGTTTATACGCTTAATTTACTATTTATTACTCCATTTATCCATTGGACAAGGAATTTTAACACACATTTAAGTTGTGTCTTAAACTGCCTGTTGAGATTAATCATCTCCATCAGTAAGATACCAAACAACTTTTAAAACTGGATGATTTGTTTTAGTTAAATCATCATTTTAAAGCTTTAAGCTTTTTAAAGCTTGAATTTGCCTTAATAGGCAAAGTGAATCCTGGTCATAAAGACTGCTTGAAAATGGCCATTTCATTCTGGAAATGTTTTTGCTGGTTTTGTTTGTTTGTTTGTTTGTTTGTTTGTTTTTGACTTTGCATCAGATTCAGACTCCATTTTCTTTCTCCATGTGCTGGTATGAATTTGACAATCTGTGCTCACAGTGGGAGAGGAGAGCATGCTCTTCACCTGCCCTACAAGTGGGTATATACTGCACACTGAATAGGCTCCAATTTAGGCATCACACAGTTTTTTCTGGACTGTGAACCAGGAAATGTCTAAATAGTAGTGTGCTTCAAAGTGCTGTAAGCTTTTATTGTTTTGGTGTCTGTGTAGGATTATCAACGTAGTAACAGTTAACACTGGTTTTGAAAATACTGGCTGACTTAGAATATATGTTTGGACATAAATTGAAGTGTTCGTTGGCTCATTGGTGTGTGATTTACATGATTATCTGTTAAATTAAAAGGAGCAATTTCAGATTGCCTACAAGTGCTGTTAACTGCTAGGATTCTAAAATGATGGACAACATTCGATTAAACTCTGCATATAGGGATTTTCTATGCACCAGCCATTGGAAAATCTGAACACAAGCCCCTCTCCTTTCAAACTTGGGAGCAATAGTGTCAGAAAGCACTGTGTAAGTACTGTCTCAGAAGCAAACTCTGTGGTTACTGCCATTTAACCATAGCTTCCTGCATAACTGGTTTTTCAAAGGTAGATTCCAAGTGGTACCCCAAAATAATTCCACATCACTTGTAAGATCCTAAAATATCACAGCAAAAATTGATCCTCTGTAAAAAATATATCAGAATGTATGTACAATCTATGGCTTTCCTTGATCCATTACATGATTCTTACAAGGGAAAAAAGGGCCCAGGCTTTAATTGCATTATTTATTTTATTTTGTAAGCAAGAGTAATAAGTGATGTTCGCTGATTCGCTTGTTGGTAACTCTCCTTCTCTTATTGTTTCTAGGCGGTCAAGTAGACACTCAGCAGTTGCTTGCAGTGGCATCCCGTCTGAGGGACACAGCAGAATTGTTCCAATCAGATGAGATGCGCCCGGCTAATGACCCCAAGGAGAGAGCTCCAATCAGAGTCAGGATGCTTAATGATGTGCTACAAAGCTTGGAGAAAAGCTTTGTTGTTCGACAAGCTCCTCCAGGACTTTACAGGTATGGTGTTCCAACATGTTCTTCATTCAGCTACTTAAGCTAAAATGGTAATCTCACGCTGCTTGGTTTTCAAAACTGTCATGCTTTTTTGAAAATACGTCAGTGGGAATCCAAGATTAAAGCTAATTTTTCTCCTATTTCATCCTTTCAGCAGAAAATATAAATGTGTTACAATACAAGAGATCATTAGAATGCCACAGTGTAGCATTTCTGTCATGACATCACTGCTAACAAGATGTACTATGTGATGGCAACTCATGCAGCATGACAGATACTTGTGTTAGACAGTACAGTAAGCTTTCAAAAGAAAATATTTTGAAGTCTAATAGTACCTGACAAGCTTCACCTATATTTTATTAAAAACTTCTTGCATATCATTGAAGACTTGGAATTGCACAGGATCCTGTGTGGCATTATTTAACATAACTAAATATATAGCAGTGTTCTTAGGAGCTTTTTAGTCTATTAAAGATAGTACAATGGAGTGAACAGTAAGGTCTTAGTTGCCATTCATAACATCCTGTATCAACTTAATATTATTCTCTAATGTGTATTCAGCAGCTTTGCCCAAATTGATTTTAAAATGCCATGATCATTTTATCTTTTAATTTGTAAGAAGGAAGTCTGCAGATCTGTATCTCTCACCATAGATTCCTCTACAAAAAGCCTTTGGTCATCAGTAGCTTCACAAAAGTTTTAAAAGAAAGAATCGGCCAGTTCTGCACAGCATGATGTCTGGTCCTGCGACTATGCAACATAAAAAATAGAGTGTATGTATATGCTTGAGTGCAGTGTCTGGAGGACTGTACTGCGGCCCATCAACATAGTGTTTTATAGCTTGACCCCATGGATCTGTGTTGCACGCCCTGGGCCGTAGAATGAGGGCATGCGGATTGTTTGAGCTTACCAGGCCTGTTGGGACAGTTTTGAAGGACTCTGCAGCTGAACAAAGCCAGCGTTCAATCCATACTGCCCATTAGGAGGGGTCCCCAGTTAGAACTCTCCCTAAAGCCATACCCAGGTTTTACTTTAGGGGGAACTGGTGAGGTAACTGGAAAAAGAGCTTGGAAGTGAACTAGCATAAATATACAGTAGACATTAAGGGGACCAGGGCCCTAGAATGAATGAGGGATTGGCGTTTCTAAGCAGCCTAGATGTACCTACAGTCAGAGCTAACTAAAGACGTAAAGCAACTCTTTGTTGCAGTTGGTGGGAAAACACTGTCAAATGTCTTAACTAAATTGCTACAAGCTGTTGTTTCAGTTGGGTCCAAAATAGATAGATGGAAGACATAGATTTTGGGAGAAAACTAGAAAGCGATGGCATTGGGAGGAAGAGATTCTTTCAAGCATTAGATATGGTCTTTTAACAAAACCAGAAAAAAAAAATTGGTAATTGTGGTGAACCCTACAGCATCAGTGAATAAATACCCAGGGCTATAATAAAGAAAATATAATAAAATTTTGGGAGGGATTGATTTACTTCATTCCTTCCATGATTGAATTTATAATACAAAGAAATACAGCAAAGTGGGGTTAAATAAAATCTAATATTCCAGATTTATCAATGCCTGTCTTGCTTCTTTGAACTGGTATGGTGTTGCAAAGGAACCATGAAACTGTTGAATATAATATGACAGTGTCGCATCACAACAACATGTTGCTGAATGTGGCCCAGTATATGCACTTGTTCTTTATTTGCAAAAAATAAATATTACCAAAACTTGGGATTCCAATGCAAAGATACGAAAATCTTCTCTTATTTAAGTTTTTGCATTAATTGTCATGTTTGTTACTCATCAAGATGTAATTGCTAGATACGCAGGTATAATGTAAATTAAGTTTTTCACCTTTCTGTTCTCAGCAGCACTTCAGCACAGAGTGCATTATTCACACTGGCAGATTAGATAGTGTGGAGGTGAAAGTTTTGTAATTTTTTCCCCTCTTGATTTCATACATTTGATGCAAGATTTAACAGTAGACCAAGAAGATAATTCACAGTTTGTGGCAACACGTTGGATTTGGCTTTACTCGGAAGTAATCTACCTAACATCAACTCTAGTATATAACAAAAGTAAAGTACACCTTCTGTATCATCTTTTAGATACTTATCTAGAATGAATGTGTTCTTACCCCATAGCTTTTGTCTACTTACATAGCGTACTGTGCAAATGGATTTTAGTCTGTACGTTTGATACGGCTCACGCTAATGTGCACATGTATCTGTCTTCTAACGCTGAAGGAACCTCAGCCAATTTGTTATAGATACTCTGCAGGTGACTCCTTCCCCCTTGCCCCCTCCACCCCAAATCAGGCCATGTAGAGCTCTGTATTTATGAAGCTAGCATTTAAAAAAGCATGTTTTGATAGCTTTTTATTATGCTGTATACTGCAGTACAGACATAGCCTGTAGTCAGGATAGGGGCATATCTACAAAAGGAGACATGATAATAGCATCCCTGTTCTATCTTAACCTTTTAAATTGCCTTGCTAACACTCAGAGGAGAAACCCTCCAAGAATGATGGTTATACAGTCTTCTTGCAAGAGTGCTAAAACTCATGTTGATGTGTCTTTGCTGACATTGCCATACTTATTGGATAGATTATGTTAGCACGTGCTATAGAAACCTCTTGTTTGTAGACACTGCTGAGAGACCCAAACTAACCTTTGGATCTTTGAAAAACTGTAATGCAAGAGAAATATAATAGTTATTCATTTGGAAACTCAGAATATGTTATCTTGAGTCAAGGAGACGTAACAGCATGGAACTTATTTTACTGTGTCATTTTTCAGAGTAGAACTATTCTGTTCTGGGGCAAGAGGTAGCCATATAACTGAGGTAGGTTTCTCACTGAGCTGACAGTAGTGTAAATATGCACCCATCACTCTTCTAAAGCTGTTTGACGTGACTAGAGCATCGCAGAGAGAGGTGTGACCAGCAGTTATGACAGTGATTGCAATGCAGAGTAGAGTGGTGCAAGTTAGCTTTAGATTATATTAGTATTCTTGGAGCTCCAGCTAATTTACTGTGCTCAGGTATGTAATAGTAGTGTAGATATACCTTTAATGTAAATAGAAGCAAGGACAGTTGATAGATTTCTGACTTCTTTTCCTACCGTCAACAATATTCAAAACAGTTTTTTCGTTTGGAGAAATTGACCTAACAATATGTCTTTATTTGAGTTATTTTCACATTCTAGAAACTGGAAGTCCTGTGAAGTATTAATTGATGCAATTATATAAATTGTGTTCTGAAACTATAATTGAATGGTATCATGGGAAAACTAGAAGTACTTAAAAAACCTGACATACTTTTTTGCTTGAATAACTTTAAACTTAGAAAAGACATTTCTTTTTGTAATTTGGTAAAGAAAAACAAACAAACAAAATCAGTCTCACAGCTGGGACCTTGTACGCCATGTTTCAGCCCAGTGGGAAAATTGATGGGCAAGTTATAAACCCTTGAAATAGTGGTTTATAATGGAAATGCTGGCAGCCCTTTAACTATAGCAGCACAGGCAGTGCAGCAATAAATACTATACTTCATCTGTAAACAGAAATTTAGGATGCAGTTTGCAGTCTTGACCTTCAGGCTCCAACTGTGTTTAGATCATTAAGATTCCATAAATACTGTTATTTACAGCCTTCTGAAGGAAGAATTTGTGTGCACAGTAAAGCACGTATTCTTCATGAAAAAATGATTGCTTCCTGTATACCCATTTGGGCTCATATTCTCAACCTCAATCAAAGTACTTGACAAAATTTGCTGAAGTTTAGACATCATTTTTAGGCTTGTGCTTGTCCTAATTCACAACTCTTTCGATCTGTACTGTGTTTTTTCTTCTAAGAGTTGAATTAAAAAGAAAGGTGGGTTTTTTGCTTTATTAGGAGAGGTAGGTTGCAACCTACTTGTGCCTGTCCGCTAAAGGGGGACTAATGCATCTTTTCTATATCTCATTTGTGTGGTTTGTAAGCTCACTGGCATAGCTGTAGTGTCTTACTACATATATGTGCTTGATGCAATAGACCCTTCATTGCAGCCAGTGCCGTAAAGCACTATTCTGTCATAATTGATACATTATTCATCTATAGTGAGCAATAAAATAATTCAGGGTTACTAAATAGAATTCAAATGCCTTTGGCTTCTGGTAATTATGTTAGGATGTCCTTACTAAATTTAAGTAATGGCGATTGACATTGACAGGTTGTTCAGTATAGTGTAAGTAAACACTGTAGTATAGGTAATTATCCTTCTTACCTGAACTTCATGACATTGAACTGAAAATTTCACAATAACAGACTTTGCCCATGGTTTTCTATTTCCAGCTGAGCTGGAAATAGACAAGTACAGCTTTCATCAGCGTATTTTAGTCTTATCCAGAAATTGGGCAGAATGAAAAATAATGGTTTCAGGATTATTATCCTGCTTTGCAAAGGTTAATTTCAAGCTTGATTTGAGGTTATGATTCTGAGTTTTATTGTGTCTTAAGAATTTATCTGAACCCCAATGGTAACCCTGAGTAGACTTTCTATTTTCAACATACATATTTAGGAATAAAATAGGATAGCTATTGGTTACTTTTCATTAATCTTCCTTTGCTTCTCATTACATTTTGCATAACCTTGCTAATTTTGTGATTGATATTTTGTCATTTTTTGATGGCATAATCAGTAAAGGTGTTATATATGTTTGTTTCTTTTAGCTATCCATTTTCTCTCTTTCTGTGTTTATAATCTATATTCATGTTAAATATTTCCATCCTCTTTATTTTGTGATATTCGTATTTTGATATCAGTATTAATAACCATAGATTACACTGCAGTGGTATGGAGAAAAGAAAGATAAGAACAGAGGTTCCATTACATTAGGCACTGTATAAGCACAGAATAAAAAAGATGATTGCCAACATATTGTCCTCTAAATGACATGGTCGGCCTCAGCAGTAATATAAAATAATTCTATAAATGCTGATAAATATTTTTTAAAAAAATTCTTACCTTCATCAGTATTCACTAAAGCACATGTATTTTCCTATCAAGGACAGGAGAAGATATTTCATATCTGTAGTCTAAACAAAGGGTGCTTCAGCCAAAATAAACATGGATCAAATCGAAGACTGGGGGCAATTTCCCTACAGTGAAAGCAGCTTGTCTAATAAGGTCAAGGAAGTGCTAGCCGACACCTGTTATGATACTGATTAACCAAATCTCTGCATGGCTTCTGTGAGAGGACAACAAAATTAATTTCTGTAAGTGAATGTTGATATGTTAGGTAATCAGGCAAATGCATCCATGCCGAGTGATGCATCTCCTCTTTGTCTCTTTTTATGAACATCTTTGTCTTCTGTGCATCTGCTAATCTTTAGAACTCTTTCTAAAAGACTAATGTTAAGCTTTTGCATCTCTTTACAAAAATACCTATCAGAGCACTAATATTGGCAGTATCACAGATAACATGTCAAGCAAACGTCTTCATGGTTTTTCTAAATGTTGAGCTCAGATGGTAGGCATCAGCACGTATGCCTACCATAGACCATTCCTCCTGTTCCTACTGTATTTTACGCTATTTCTTACATTTTGCTGGTCACCACAGCCTCTAACAACCTGTCAGCTTCATTTCTCTGTCAAGTCCATGTGTACGTTTTTTAGGTATATGTATAGAGAGGTTATATCTTTTTGTTGAAAGGCCTAACACTCCAGTGGCATTATAAAAATAAATAATAATATTGCAAAGAAATGAGGTAATAGGGAGAACTTCATAGGATATCAGAGCACATACAGCACAGTAAAAGATGTATTTTCTTTCTGGATGTGTTTCATTTCTTCAGGTCTGTGCCTACAACTCAACATGATTTTGATATTAGATGGATGCAGACTTTCATGGAATACCCAGTGATGCTTCCACCAAGATTTCCGAATATAAATGAATCACTAAAAACACAGTTTGTGTCTTTAGTCTTTAAAGGTAGATAGCAAAAAAGGCATACGAGGGCTTAGGCTGTCACTTCTGCTCAAGTTAAAAGGTAGTTTATATTCTTACTAGACCATTGCTTAAGGAAGAGGTATCTTATGACTGATGGTTCTTTTAACAATTTTATAGAAGATTCAAAGTCAACTTGTGTAAAGTCTCTCATTGCAGAGGTTCATCCTCCATAGCCTCGCAAGTTTGTCCTGTCCATTAAGGCTGTATGCAGCAATCACCATTTTTTATGGAATTGTTGCAAGTGTCATTGTGCTATGTCTAGTAGAGATAATAACTGACATACCTAAATACTGTAAAGGTAAGAATAAAATAATCTGTGTTTTCGAGAAACACATTCAGCAGTTTTTCATTGCTCATCTATGTATGTTAAAAACTTCTTTTTTTTTTTGCCTCATTTTTACATGGATACCCAGGTATAGCATTGGCATTTCAGTGGGCTAAAAAGTAACTACAAATCAGTGCATTATAATATACTGAAAAAATACTCAATATAAGCAACAAAAGATTGTAGGTCCTAAATTTGCCATAATGAGATGAAAGAAGCTTTTAGTACCATGCAAAAATGTCATTTGCTTTGTTGCTAATCTCATCGCGCTCAAGGGTTTGTTGTTCACTAGAACAAATATTTTTCTTTCAGATCGAGTTTTGTTATATTTATTCCTGATACATGTACAGAGGCTACTGGATTTATTTCTGTTTTGCTGATAAACCGCAACAGATTCTCAGGTGTCAAAATTCACATACTCTAAGACTTTAGCTTCTAGAGATAAGTTTAATAGGAAGATTAAAGTCTTATTAAATCTCCGTGTGTAAACAAGAAGCTCATTGGATTTATAGAGGATAAGCATTAAAGATGCAAACATTTCTAGAGACCTGCTAATCTTACATAGTGACATGGATAAACATGTAATACAATGTCATTTAAAAAAAATAGCCAAGAACTGCTACAGTGCCGTAATTCTGTCTCATTATATAGGTGCTTTTCAGATTTAGCTTTTAGTTTTGAACTCTTTATTTGTGGCTTCAAATAGGAAGGTTTTTTTTGTATTTTCTTTGCTGTAATGTTTTAGACAGTTTTCTTCTGTGAAGACTTTACTACTGACCTGAACCGACCACATGCAAACTAATTTTTCTGTGTTCTGCATTGTATTGTATGGAGCAGAGAGTTGATAAGGTGTGATGTGCTGATGGTTCTTAGCATGGGAAATAGTGCAGCAACTCATGTAGTGTTCACAGGAATAGAAAGTATTGTTTAGTCTCATAATATTATCTGCCATATGAAATTTGTGAATACAATACTGGAATGCTGCTGTCAATATGTCTAAGACGTGTAGTGCTTGGTAAGCCTCAGGTTGCTGCTTACTTGGAAGTTGATTTTCTCTTTGGTAGCAGACAGTGAATGAATGGGTCAGATTCTTGGTTTATATGCTCCCCTAAGTAGATGCCATGTGTCTTGTGATCAGGATTTGTAGTAGTTGGTGATAATTGTATTATGAGTCAGGGTATCCAAAGTTTTTATGATAGAGACAAAAGTTGTTCATACCGTAAAACTGAATAGACAAAAACTCATCTGTGCAGGTTACCTCCCTTAAAAAGTAATTTATAAGACTATGATTACAATTTATAATCATCAAGTTATCTTTTCAATCTGAAAACCAGAGACAAACTAGTTACAATTAAGGACGTGACAAGCCATTATTGAGTTTAACTAGATTGGTACATCTGCATCTGACTATACACATATATATATATGCACACACACACACATACATACATATAGATATATATACATATATATATAAAAAACAAGCCATACAAAGTAATGATGATACCACTTCAAATCCCGAACACTCGATTTTAGTAGCATTTCTATAGCTACCTTTATCTTTAAAAAGTGCAATAACATGTTTGATGCACTAATTTCATTTTAAAGTTATAGTTTGGTTCAAATTCATACATCCAAGTCACCAACAGAATCAGGAGTAGCTGCCTTGGTATAAGGTCGGCTGGGAACTGTTTTACTCACTGTATTCCTTTTAAAGATTGTACCCAACTGTTTCACACAGGTGTAGGGGTTGATGGTGGTGGATTTTCCCTTCACTTGAGCAGCCAGCACAAGACAGACGTAATGAAGATCACTTCTTATTCCCTCAGGTGGTGCAGAATACTCAAAATGGGATTTGAGGTACTGGGAAGATGATGTGGTCATGAATCTGCTCATTCAGTGGTACAACATAATGTAGCAATGAAATTAAGCTGTAACTGTGAAGAGCACAGGAAGCTGTCCCCAGACACCATTCGCCATAAGTGCAGTGCCCCAGAAGAGGTGTAGTTAGGAAGGTGCAGGGACTGTTTGATTCGTGATGAACCTGTAGAAACAGTCTTGCCAGTCGTGTGAGAATTCCCTGTGCAGTGGGTAACTTTGGGAAATACTCTGGCCTCGTCCTTCCCAAAAACTGGGGGGTAACGAAGAAAGCGATGTGATTATTCACTGAGTAGACCAAATAGATACAGTTTCATCTGTTGAAATGTGGATTCTTTCTTTAATAGTCGTCTGTGTGTGGAGCAGCACATTTACCATAGCATACATCAGTAGTAATTACTAGTTTGATAATGCGCTTAGAAATTCCTGCTGTGGTTGTGATTTTTCTCGTGACTGCTAATCATGCTGAATTATGCCCTTTCTTAATACTCAGAAGAGGCAATGATGTGAGTGTAACCCATGCTCAAAACACCTGATCTGTCTGAGTGGCAACTCAGATGGCTTCTCCTTTGGAATCACAAGTACGTATAATGACCATGAAGTTGTCTTGTAACTCTTTCACTGCTTAAAGAGAAATTAATGCGTAAGTAATACTGAATTAGACATCTGCAGAGATGTAATTATGGTTGAGTTTAAAGCTTATTTAAACAGGGAACATGAAAATCTTTTCATTACACCTGCAAAAGTAGAAAACCATTGTAATTGGGGATTATGTCATGGCCGGAAACCTGCTTTCTCACTTCCCTGGTATGATATACATATCTACAGTTTTGTCTATAGTGTGCATCACACCCATTATGTTTTTGATATGGTGAATATTATTATGTATATTTTAACTTAATACAGCATTGATGGCCCTGAAGACAGCACTTCCTCATTTATCCAGGACATACACTGCCTCATGCTACCCAAAAATGTGCGGTAAGCATGTTTTGACCATGTGAAGTATCTGGGTTTTTTTATATTATGACATTTATTGGAATAGGTAGCCTTATTAGATTATTTTTTTTAGCTTATTTCACACAAGTTGTTATTCTAACTGTGAAAAGCCTCTCAGAAGGCTATTCACTGAGCACAGTGCAGAGCTATCACACCAATTCTTAGCAAGTCTTCTGGCTAGGATACAGTTTCCATTCAGTTTTCACTGCTGGCAGATCTTGCTCAGATCTGTGTTAAATAGGTCAAGAATATTTGATTGCAGAGAGAAACTGTTTGTGATTTTTTGTGCAGTTTTATAAAGTATTAGATTTCAAATTTACCAAATTTGATAGAAACTTAATCATTTTGTACATTATTTCTATTTTTTTTATAAACAGTGGAGCCTATAACATTATTTAGATGCAAGAAATATATGGTCCCACATTTTTAGTAATGACAGATAAAAGTTAGGAACCACTGATGTATGTTTGAAATACTGGCTGGGAACTTTTCTTGAGCAAAATACGAAAATAAGAGGAATTCATTGGTACTAAAAAGGGCAATAGTTAATATGTAATACTCAATAGTTAATATGTAATACTCCTTCCCACAAGATACTACCCAGGCCACAGTGCTTAGAAATTTGGTTGCTGAAATCAGTAACAGGAAAACATGCAAGTATATATGACAAAAACATGCAAGTATTCTATGCCTGCATGTTGTAGAATTTAATAATAAAAAAAAACTTCAGACATTTCTTCAATGGACATATTGCCACATAATTAATTTTTCATTAATAATTACCTCTTACCTTAATGCATCTTCTGATTTCAGCTATGATGATGTTGGTCTTGCATATCTTGTGGTGTGGAGTTACTTAAAATTAGTCTGTACCAGAGCTGAAAATGGAGATCAAGCCAGTTTATTGCATCAAACACTGGACACTGCCTCTTACTGCTTTGTTTAGAAATAGTATTCCTCTCTAGGAATCAGATGTTTTACATATGTAATTCCTAAATAAAAATCACTATGAAGCCTTCAGAACATCAGCTGCGAGCCAATTTGAAATAATTTTATTAATTCACTTCCCTCAAGTCCTTCAAAATAGTAGCACATCTGCTTTGAATTTGCTTTCCAGATGGAGACATCCTCAAAACAAAAATAGTTTCCTCCAAATTATTCAGCATAAGCATATGCTTCTTCATTTGAAAGGCACTAGTGTAGCATAAATCAAAGAGCAACATGCTCTAATTTGTTACCAACAGCTATCACTATATTATTTTAAATTTAACAAAATATCATTCATACTATTTATTACCAACAAATAACATTTTAAAATACAGCTATTTTTATTTTGTTAAATGCATAAATCACTCAAGTATGGATGCAAGTCTTTGTTCTAAGAAATTACAGAAAAAATATTACAGGATTTAAAAGGAATATATGCATTTCTGTAGAGGTACACGTCATTCTCTGATCAGTTGCATATAGGTGTTGAAAGCCCTGTGGCAAAGAATCTGATAGTGTGTTAAATTTGGGGGATAGGTCATGAATTGCTAGATAAGTCCTCTTGATTTCTGTAAAACCCTAGAGAAATTGTGGGTGATTAGAGAACTGCTCCTTAACAGGTATAAACAATCACATGTTACTTTTGAAGAACAATTGCATCCTAATCTTCCTTTTTCTTTCCAGTTCTGTTCTTTGAAGTCATTCTGTACTGTTGAAGTTGCAGAACTGATTCTTCTTACTTACCGATCTTATTTATTCCAAAGAAAGAAAGAACTTTATTGAGCTCAGCACATTTTCAACAGTGGAAAAATTGAGTTAAATGATAATGTTGAGGTTCTGCCCTTGCAAGCAGGCATATTGTATAAGCCAGATTTTACTCAAACTCAGTCTTTAAACTAGTTAGACTTCTTAATTCTTACTTGAGCCTGTTACAGAATCTCAGTTCTTTTATGATTAGAAACTTGGGTCCAGCTTCCAGGCTTCATTTATTTGTGCTTGTTTTGTATGTATTTTCAGTTAAGGGCCAGCATGCCAGCATGTCCTTTAACTCAAAGAGTAAGTGAGATTAAAACAAGGTATTGCACAGGTCTATAGATCAGAACATAACTTAGCTTAATACCTAAAAGTAAGCAACTAGTAACAGTTATGTGTATATCAGTTTTCACAGTGTATGTGTCAGCTTGTGATGAGTATTTTAGTCTATATTAAGCTAGAATGCAGGAGATTCAGTAGGTGGAGGTCAAGATCTTCATCTAGTCTAAGATCTGAATATTCCTTATGATGTTTGATGTCAAGGCTGTGTTGCAGCCACTTGGGTTGTGCTCCTTGATCCTCCTGCAGAACTGCCTTTAGAATCAGTTTTGTCATTCCTTTTAGACTTACCCCACCTTAAAAACAGTGGATAGAGAAGGCAGAGCGAAGCAGGAGGAAGAAGTGGACAGGCGTACTCCCTTTGCTTACAGCTTGTAACACGCAGGTGGCATCCAAACACCCAATAAGGCCAAGCAGAGTAGGGAGTGTAAGTTCTATTTCAAACCTCTGCGTTCCAAGTGGACTACTCTGGGGAGGTGAGGTCTTCTTGCTTAGATTATTTCCGGATTTTTCTTCTCAATATTTATGTGAACATGAGTACAAATATGAACCCTGATCCAAAATCTTATTTTATGTGGGTGATTCTTTCCCTTATCCAAAATTCCAGTAAAATTATATGTGGAAATGCTGTGGCATAAGAGAGAGAAAATAGTACAATTAAATGGTATACGAAAAGGATATATGCTGCTGATTAAAGCCTTGTAGAGATGGAGCAGGGACATAGCTTTGGACCCATATTCTACTCAGTGATTAGCTGCTGGGATATACTGGAAGCTGTTTTGCTGTCATAAGCCACAAAAAGTTCAAAGGAAGAAATGAAGTAATTACTATTTATTTGATGAAAGTGAAGAAGTTCAGCTATGGGTTGTTGTAGATAGTCGCCCATTTGAAATCTCTTCCAAGCCATTATAGAGCACTGCCCTATTATCAGAAAATCAAGACTAACATTTGGTTAACTTTATTTTATGACAGTTGTTTCTGTGGACAGGAATTACTCAACGATCAAAAGAATCGTTTACTTGCATGCTTCAGAATACAAGTGAAAGTGAACGTTTGCTGTGAATGATGGGTTTTGGTCATAAAAATTTCAGAAAACAACCTCTACTCAACTTGGTTTCTTGAATAGATCTTCCAAATCTTTAGGATTCAGAATGCTTGTACAAGGAATTTGGGATCTAGTAGATGAATCTATAAAGGTCACCAAGATAGCTTTAAATAGTGTCGTGGGAAGGTCTGTGAGCAAAGTTACTGTCTGGGCTGATAAAGTCTAATCTGATCAGGCCCACAATACTTTACAGACAGGGGATCCTTAAATATGACTTGCTGAGTCTGTGGGGACGTAGGACAGTGGAGGCATAGGCTGACATTTATAACTAAGTTGCCCTGAAACCTTAGCTGTTATATTTCTGTCTTCTCTGGTCATATGGATGCTGTTGGATCTAAAGCTCATGTTGCCCCAGAGTCAGTGACTTCCACTGTTTGATCCAGCAGGAAATTAGCTTTGTAGAAAAAAGTTTTTCCTCTGTATCCGCTATGACATGCAGTGAAAGTTCACCGCTGCATAAATTTTGTCCTGATAAAAGATAGTTTCATGTGGCTAGCAGCTATAATTTTATAATATTCCCCTTCTGCCAACAGAGTGCTGTGCAATAAAATAGCTAAGAATATTCCATAATAAACTATATGTGACTGTCAGTAAAGTTTAAAAAATAGGAACGAAGAAATACTGATGGAGATCAAAAGGATTAGGGACCTGGAAGAAGAAGGGAACCTTTCTGTAACTTCACCATAAAATTTTCTGAGGTACAAACAAGTATAAATAAACTAGTATAAATCATCTGATGCCTTTTCTGGGGTGGAGAATTTGTAATATTTTATTTCCTGCGATAAGCCTGCACTCTGTGGAACTAGAAGTCCCAACATGTAAATATTTCTATTGGAATGCATTTATTTATTTACCCAGTTACAGTAATATAGTGTTTTACAAATGTGAATGAAAACAAGATTCCTAGATCTAAGAAAAATACATTCAAAACTGAACATTATTGGGGAAATAGAAATGCACAAACCCCCTGTTTTGGTGCTTTTTTTCCCCCAGAGAGGACAAGAAAAGATAATTCAGAGATTTATAAAATTGAATTTGTGAGGGTGCTGAAGCAGCTCTAATCATAGCACATTGAGTTATAACTAGAATAGGCAGAGGGTGCCCATAGCATTTATATATAAATATTCCACTGAGACAACCTGATCTCATTTCTTGTGGGACTGTATACTGGCTGCCATGAACTAATGGTTTAGTAATCACTTTTCTTTTCAAAAACTTAAGCATTGGTTCTTAGATAGGAGATCGTTTGTAAGCAACCAAATAATTCAGCTTGTGTTGTACATCACTCGCATACATACTTTTCTTGTAAGTAAAATAATCCTTTTTCATGACAAGAATAATGCAGTGATCTACTTTTATCTGTACTCTCCAGTTGCTCCAATATAATCTTCAGAATCATTGAGTAAAGCCATTATATTATCTAGTATGATTTATCATTCAAGAATTTGTCATATTCATTTCAGTTTGGTGACAGTGGTATTACATCCATACTTGTGATAATGAAAAACAGCATTTAACCATAAAGGCATTGTGTTCATCAATAATGCATATATTCATAGACCTACAAAGGGCTCATAAAAGTTATAGATGAAGTTCTTTTGGAATTCATTTTATAAGTTTCTTTTCTTTAGTTTACTAAGGCTGACTCATTTGTATGGAGATACTTTATCTCTTTTATTGGTACTGCCTGAAGTTATTAATTAGGTTTTCTAGTTTGGTGTTACACTTTGCAGGTCACTGTTACGTGTCATTGAAACAAGCCCATTAAGATGAGTGATGTGTGTTGTAATTTTGTTAATGTCATCAATAACATGTTACACTTCCCTTTTAGGAGTCTCTTTCTGTTTTGAGTGAGTCAGGCTGACTGTATGAATTACCTGTATAAGATCAAAATTGTTAAAGATGAGGGTAGACACTTAAGCAATTAGGCAAGAGCCTGGAATTAATGTTCTTTTAAAGGTGTAGGCTACAAAAACAGTTTGCGTTAAGAAACGTTTAAGTAATCGAACTTCACAGTATAAATGAAAGCGTCTTGGTATTCTTATGCATGTTGTAGTCACACAGTGATATCTTGTGCCAGTGACAGGGCTGGGTTTTATTTTTCAGTAAATGTGTAATTTTGAATGAAAACTGTTTTCTGACTTGTAAAGGCTTGGAAGTAATAAACTAGAATAGTCATTTTTTTCATTTGATGAAGCTTGGACAGAGAGAAGTAAAATTGTATAATGCCACAAAAAAGGTGTCATGGCTTGCAAAGTAGATAGGTAATTGGAAAGTATAAGATCCTGGGGAGAATCCATAGCAGAAAATTTGGAAAAACAGATACTGTACAACGTTACTTATTTTAGAGTATTTGCATATATAAAAATGAAAAATAGGTTCTGTCATACTATGCAGTCAGGTATGCCTAAACCATATTACTATTGCAGTAGTTAAGATACTCTTTTAAATTATGATAAAAAACTGGTTGTCTCTTTCATTCATCAAACATCTAAATATCTCCCATTAGATGCTGATTTGTACTGTAGTTAGGTGGAGTGGGCTGGGAATATTTCTCTTTTACAATGGACCATCTGCCATTGGAATCACAGCAGTAGAATTAAACTGTTTTAACAACCTTGTATCTTTTTTGCCTGTGTGTGCCACCTTCGGCGCACATCTGAAGATGGGATAGGAAAAGATGAGTTCCTCTTCACCTCTTAAATTTATTTTCTCAGCGATCCCCAAGTGTTCCAGTCATCAGGTCATTCTCTCTTTCCAAAGGGTTAGGTTCATAGCAGTCTAAATCAGTGTCACTCTGCTGGTGGTTGTTGGCCTATGATGGTTTTACAAGTTGAAATTACCACCACTAACTGAGCAGAGGTATCCTCACACAGCTGAGGGTGCCAGTGCTCTAACCTTTGGAGTAGGGTCCTTTGCCCAGGCAGACTTTCCAGGCCACCAGACAGGACTGTTGGATCTCCTGTGAGGAGAAGATAATGTGATTATCTCTAGCATTGCCCCTGCTGTTGAAGGGGAGGTTGTACAGGCCTCTTCTCCCTGTGAGTACTATAGAGGAGAGCTCTTTGGCAGCCTGATTCTGCTCACACTGGTCTTGGCGGGAGTCCCTGAATTGATTTCAGAGGGAGCAAAATCAATCCCTGCTTTGAAACCTACAGTGCTAATACTAATAACTAATAAGAAAGACTCTAACTAATCAAAAAGGCCTTACCACAGCCTTTCCTTAAAAATCAGCCAACCAAGAATTTTTCTGGTTCTCAGCATACACCGTTTTCATTTCCTGTATCATGGAGAACCTTTACGGACAAGCCGTAATAATACAATTTCCACCACCTCTGAGTGGAAGCTGCATCGTATTCGCAAGGAACAGTAGCATTAGCTCTGAACTGAGGAAGGAGGCACATGTCCCTGTGTGGCTGCAGCTGTGCAAGCTGAAGAAGTTATTGCCACATCTGCTTGTTACTGTTCTTCTGCTGAAGGTTTCTGTCCCCACTGAGCTGTTCCTGCAAGTGCTTCTAACCTGTTTCAGTCTCAATGAACTGGGTCAGCGATGACCTACTGTTTAAACTGTGCAAGCTATGTGTTGTGCATGAACTGTTCTTTCCCCTGTATATTTAAATTGATTAGTTACTGCATTGCAGAATACTCAACATAGCTAGATGTATTGCTGTGAGGGGATAAAATGCTTACCATTTGTATGGCACGATGTTAATGTTTTGTTGGGATTCCTGGATGTATACTCAATATAGGAGGGTAAAATATAAAGACAGTAAAATTGTGTTTTGAGGATAGAAGTCATTTCATATCTTTGAAAAACATTGCCCTTCATTCAAAGCATCTTTTCAAACTGAGTAACATGGCTAAGGATTGTAGATGTTCTGTGATATCATTTATTCTGCTACTTCATTACCATTCTCCCTTGTAGACTGACAATTTAGATGACTCTTAGAGTAATCTGCAAAAGATACACTTTTGCGGTCATCTGTCTTATAGGTGAATATACTTGGCAGTTTTATTACTAATTTGGAGTTGCCACTGGGCCTGTCCTGTCATGCAGTTAAGTCACTAATGGAGTGTATGACTTGCCCTGATTTCTTGCTGTTTTCATTCTGTGGAAGTACTCCCCACCACCCCCAGTCCCCTGCCATGTACTTAAGGATAAAGTCCTCCATCATATCACTTGCAGCTTTCCTGTTTTGATTTTCACTCACTTGTTTACCATCAAAGGAGCCCCTGGGTGGAGATTTATGATATTTACATGCTCTTCTAATTAGGATAATGATAACACCTGCTTTTAGATAACATTTATAGCCTGCTTCAAAGTCTCATTGAAATCACTGACTAACTTTGAATTCTGAGCCTTCAACACCTCATACAGACATTTCCAAGGAATCTACATTTGCATGTATTTTTATACAAGTCATTAAAAAAGTCTGCCAGATATTATCATAGAACAACACAGATTTTGTCTCATAAGGGTTTAGCTCTACTTTTCACTTATTTCCTTTGTCAAGTATGTGACATTAAAGATGGGTTGCTCTTGTTTGGGTGTCACAAAGGATTATTGATGAAATAAGGCTCTGCTGAAGGCAATGAGTGTTTTACCATTGACTTCAGTGCAGCTAGGATTTCACCTCTGAAGTGTGAACTAAGTAACAGAAGTTGATAGGAAAAGAATATTTCTTCCATGCCTAGGTCCAGAGTAAAAAAAATAAATTTTTTTTAAGGAGGAAAAAAATAGAATCCAGCTGAGACATGAAATACTTCTTGAGGGGTTTGATGGGCCCAGGCTCACAATTTTGATAAAATCTTGAATATCCAAGGAGGAATGTGAGATTTCTTGGACAAACTTTCTGAATGTTTCAATGTAAATACACTTAGATCGATAGACAGGTACAGTTTAGAAAGCCATAATAAATATGGAGTTGTCTTTCAGTTTGCCACGGGTCAGCTTTACTATACATAATATATATCATTTGTAAAGTGTAGCGGATGCTTGCAGGGATCCTTGATGATTTCTGATGAATCATTTTGGGTAAAAGGTTCACAATTCTCCATTGTTCTCTTTTAGAAATATTCTTTACAGACTAGATGAAAGGACAAGCCAGTTCTCAGTACTGCTAGAGGCACTGGAGCACTCCAAGCTACATCAGTCAAATGAGACCATTCAAGCAGCCTTGTCAGAGGTGCTGAACAGCATCAATTCAGCTCAGGTTTACTTCAAAGCAGGACTTGATGTGTTTGAGACTGCCTTGGCTGGAAAGAAATGAGAGAATTCTCTGCATTCTAAGACGTTTGTTTACAACTTGCAAAACACAAGTTCGACTCAGACCAGAGGTTCTCTGAGGATGAAACCTTTCTCAACTTTTCTTTCGGTCGGCGCTTAAAGGTACTGCAATGCGTGTTTTTATAAGTGTAAAACAGTCTTTTGCACTGTTCACGGTATATCTCAAATATCTTGTTTCTGAATGTATAAAACGTAATGAGAGGGAATAACACTTAAGGTATGATTTTTGGAAGGACATCTGCTGTATTTTTATATGTAAAAAATATTTTTATGACTAAGAGCTCAGTGTTGCAAAGTACTGAGCACGTCCTGCAATATGCTGAAGACCTGCTTCTTAGACACCCAAATTTATAGCCAGCTGAGCTTTCAATGCCTGCTGTTGATTCAGACTTCTCAAATAATTTGAAATCTTCACATAAATTTTTTCTCCAAGTTGAAGGATGTGGCATTTCCTTGGGTAGCCAGTGCTGGTGTTAATCAGCAAATGCTCAGGACACTCTGGTCAGTTTAATCCAACTTTCTGAAGCAATCTTTACTCCTGTGGAATAGTAAGAAATACCTCCATTTTAGGAACACAGATGACCTTTGATTATTTCATTTCGGTACAAAATAGAGGGGTCTTTTCCACTATGGATTCTTGGAGAAAAAAAAAATAATATGAAGATTTCAAATTACTTGAAAAGTTTGAATCAATACTTAGATCTGAGAAAAAAATATTTCGAATGTTTATGTTAAATAAAAGAACTGCCTAATCTTTCAAGGCTACAGGCCTGATAACTTTACAGGTTACCAAAACAGGCCACTTCAAGGTCTCCTTACATTTCCAGAGAGGAGTAAATGAAAACAAGAGCTCAAAGTTCCAGGTAAACGATTTCACCACTCGGCCACACCACCCGCCATTCCAGGCTGGATCAGACCATCAGTAGAGCCCAGAATATAGAATCTGGTTTGCTATCCAAAAGCACAAGCCAACCATAGTTTATACCCTACTAGAGAACCAGCCATAACCTCTGAAGGTACAAGCTGGTAAAGCATATTGCATGGCTAAAACGCAAATCTGTTGTTCATTGATGAGTCTCTGTACAAAGGCTATAATCACAGGATTATGTTGTTGGCCTGAAGCAGTCTGTGAATGAAGAGATCAGGGGGTTCAGTGTCCTGAACCTCCCTAAGGGGATAATATGCACACATGAGAATTGCAAGTCTGAATACTACAAACAGTTGAAATTGTTTTCAACTGATTTGGGGGGGCTTAGAACTTAAAAAAATTTAATTTCATATAGATTCCAAGAATTGAAGTATAATTTATTGATAGAAATTTGAAATGTATTGTTACCCATGTTGGTGTGAAAACATTCTGGAGATATTTCAAGTTGCAATAAAAATGGAGAAAATCTCTGTATTAGTGTAGAAAAATTTGCCCTCAGGAAAATTTCGAAGTGCACAATTTGGTGAAAGGGTGCAAGGTCATGAAGTACCACAAGACTTTTTAAAGTACATGTTCAGATAATGAAAAATATGAGTTGTTTACAGCTCCAGGTCTCTACTTCTCCAAAGTCCTTCGCAAACATACCTCTTATTAGCAGTGACCTGGTACAGAGTACCTACAGCTGTGCTATTGCTGCATTTCTTTGCAAGTCATTATAGCGTAGGCAAAAGCATCCCTGATCTGACTAGGTGGACTATACAGTTGTACAGCCAGAACTGAAGTGGCAATATCTTCATGATCAGCCAGTGTGACTGAGGGAACGTAGACGTGATTATCTCATATCTTTACTCTTCATCTGATAGGCAAGAGTATATGGTTACTCTTTTCTTAATGCAGGTAGTGATTCTGCTTGCTGCAGAGGGAATTCGACTTCTGAAAAGTAATATTTTTTCTGATTCTGTCATGCGTGTCTATCTCCTTGTTTTCCATAATTTTTATTATTATAATAATTAGGTGGTTGGAATAGTCGCATTTGAGCTGTATGTTCTTTATTTTGTGGTAGTTTTTAGGGATATACTGTGCACACTACATTCGAATTATAGTTTCTAATAGGGGCCACTCTTCTAATGGTAAGTTTAGCAACAATTTTTCCTTAGATTGCTAACTCCTTTTGGAGTCAACACCTGTGGTCTTAAATCCTATAGGGTCAGGTGCCATTAAGAGATAAAAAATAGAGACTAACATTTTCTGATGTCTTTAATCTGCCAGATGGATTTAATAACTGCTTCCTGAGTCTTAATATGTACAGTCCCCCAAACCTTCCTGTAATATAGCCCAAACTGCACTCACGAAAAATCAGTGAAATATTTAGGGAAGAGTATCCCTTGTGTATGATTTCTCAACCATGTAATTCCCCACCAAAACCTTTCTCTTGTTTTCTCACTAATGTCCTTCTATAACCACTTTAAAAACAGCAGACTTCAAAGTACTCCACCGCAAAGAGCACTGCTATGGTAAGTGTCTGTCTATTCTAGAGACAATCATATATTCTCATTGGGGAGATGAACCAGATGAGCTATTTAGGGACTTAAATGGATTGGTTTCAATGGCATCTGAGACTTTTAGATCTCTAAGCTTTTATTTCAAATGTTCAGATCTTATAAGTGAGTGCTCAGTGATAATATTTGCACCATTATAGCTTTGGAAAAGGCACTTTTGATCTATATCCTCCCATTGATTTTTTAAATCCTATCTATTGACTTTAAAAAAATTGATAGCAAGTTAAGCCCCTAAATAGCTGGCATATTTCTAACATAGAATTTTGCCCAGACAGCTGTGGAAGATCTAAGGAAACAGTGGAGGAAAAGTGTTAGTAAATCATAATAACTTACCCAGATTAAATTCATTCCTATATTGTGTTGAAGTAAATGCAACACCCTTAAAGGAAGCAGTATGTTTGCAAATTGCCTCAATGATACTAAAAATCTGTTACCTTTTCATAAGCATCAACTGCCAGAGACAGCATAACAAACACATTGATTGCTGAGCAGTCTAGTCATACTCACAGTGACCAGAAAATCCTTGCAGCTTGCAATATTTGTGTGTTGAGACAGTCGATAATAAAAGCCTAAGAAGATTTTATTAGTGCATATTTTAGTGAGTCCATAAAGAAGCTAAAGTATAATCAACTTAGATGAATAATAAGGACATGGGAGCTGGATTTTGAGTACCAACCTTAAAATAGGCAGTGAATTGCTTTTATCATCCAAGAAAAACAAGCCCGTTTTGATATACAGTATCTGTGTGAATACACAAATGCAGAAATACGCAAATGCTTTATATCTTCAAAGCATTGTACAGCCACTAATTTATTTGCAGTGATGTGATACATATACATAAACATAAATGTAAAACATAAGCACATGAGAAATTTAGCATGCACTTTTCACTGCTTCACTTACCTTTTAGAAAGTATTTCAGTCTCGAGGTGTAAAAGAAGGGACTTCAGCTGACCTCAGCAGCTGCAGCAGTAGGTGGGGAAAGGTTAAATCTCTTGGGCAGCTACTTACTTCCTTAGATGTAGTTTCTCCAAATCTCTTTCTTTCTTTCTTAGTTGTGAAATTATTGTAATTGCTATAATTGTATACCTCCAAAGGATAACTATAATTTCTTCCAGTGAAAACTCAGCAAAGGTCTCTGGAATTCCACAGTTAATATAATGGAAAGTTTGTGTAAGGTGATTAATTTCTCAGGCCATTTATTACTGGTACTTATTTTTAAGTTGTAGAGACAATGTCTTTATCTTTAGAGGGATTTTTTTTGTATGGTCCCTGGTTCCAAATCAGAAGCGTTCTATATAAATTAAGGGAGTGATTGAGAACAAAAGATGCATTAGAAAATGCAGGGAGCAAAAAGCAATACCCATTACATTTGGGTAGTTATATGCCATGAATGTATGTATTTTAACCAGACTTCAGGAGCACCATGCAATTCTTTGGCCTGTGTTGTGCAGAAAGTCAGAGAAGGTAATTGCATGAGTCCTTTCTAAGTATAAAAGCTATTACATGCTGTAAACGTAGTTATGTCTGGGCCTGTATTCTCAAGGGAGCCGTTAAGACATTCCTCAAAAGCTATTATCTGTGTTAGCTAGAAATGGGTACTTTTGAAGTAGATTATGGTTGGTATCTCAGGAGTCAAGCATGGAGTGGAAGATGGTCTTTCCCTTTAACTCTCTGTAGGATTTTACCAGTATGCTACCAGTCCCAGAGAGCTGAGTGATGGAAAACACTTCTCATTTTAAGATGCCTAGGATCTGAATTTTAAGAACAGTTAGTCTTATATAGCAGTCTACATGTTCAGAACATAGTTAGATGTCTTCTTTTGGAGCTCTGAGTCTACAAAACTTCTGGAACACAGACTCTAGCATTGCAGGTAAGGTAATGTAGAATGCATAGTTACTGACTGTCTTTAAAGTTAAATATATGGTAAAAATGACTTGCCTACTAACGTCGGGGTAGGATTTCATTCTCCTGGATAGTTTTTGGTGGCTTTAACCATCAGACTGCCTTTTCTCCCTCTGCCACCATCTTCCCCAATGCCCTTGCATTCAGCTTCTCTCACATTCTCATGCCACATGTTGACTTTTCCCATTTCTCACCACCTTCTTCCCAGTCATCCCCACTACTCTTCTGTCTCCATTCTCTTTCCTTATCACATCTTAGTCTCCCCATTAACTTACCAACTATTGAATTAATCCCTCTCTTTTCTCCCTCTGATCTCAGTCACCCCTTTTGTTCCCCATCTGATTCCAATTTCTTTAGCCAATCATTTCAGTTTACCTGTTACCTCAGTTCCCTCGTTTTCTGCATTCTCTCTTGTAGTTGTGAGATCTTTGTCCCAATGTGCTTCATCTCTCCACATCTAGATCTTGATGGAAAGTTACAGAGAGTGTAGGAGACCAGCTCACCTTCCTTAGGTTTAGATTCCCATTCCTGGTACAGCTTGCCATAATGAAGAGCTGAAAGTGATGGAAAAGTTCTGCTCAGATCCAGATGGATAACACATGAGGAGACATCATCTGCTAAATTCTGAGTATATGCAAACTGAGTATATTGCAAACTGCAGTTTCTCAATAGTAACTTGACTGAAGGAAAGTAGATTTTATTGGGGAAGGCAAAGTAATTTTCCTTAGCTTCTTTCTCTTTAATGAGTGGACCATTTCTGCAGGAAATTTTCTCAGAAAATTTCAGCATAGATAGGTAATGATCTTGAAAGTTTTGAAATGAAGCTTTTGAAGTTTGAAGAATAATAATGGATAGAAAAACTTAATCAGAGGTGGTAATACCAGCTCTGTCTACAGAATAAAATAGACAGTCTGTAAGCACCTACATTTTTCTGCAGTTGTGTGAGCGATCCAGTACCTTTCATTGCATGATGGCTACATACGATGATTCTGTGTGTAAATAGATGAGAATAAGAAAAAGAGTAAAGCAGAAGCAAAACGTGGCTACTGTATTACAGTGTTTTAAGTGATTAATAATGATAAGGACTCAAGCCATATGCACAAATATGTATTTGTACATGTACACTTGAACCTAGGAAGTGCCTAAGAATAGTGAAGACTCATTTAAGGAGCAGACAGGTAGCAGAAGATTTAATACTATCTCAGTTGGACTGTATTTTTTCTAAAATGATGGTGCTATTAAGCCTTAAATTATTTTTTCCTGATTTTAATCCCATTGCCTGTAGTTATTCCTACTATTGCATGTACACACTGATCGTAATTGGAGAATACTTAAATGTATAGATTTAGATTTACTGAAAGCTTATGTTTCCCCGCAGTCATACTGACTTGGACTGTTTCTTTCAACGGTGTTGACTTTACCATGGCTATTCTTATAGGTATTATTATACATGAATAAAGTGAGCAGAATTTGGCCATATTTATGGAATTTCTCCAAAGATTTGTTATCAGAATATTGATTATTTATGTTTAGCTTATTCTCTTCAATCTCTCAATGTAGATTAGTACAAACAAGAGAGTATCTTTCAAAAAGTGTACAGGAATCTCTCATTCAATGTTATGTAAACCCACAGGACAGAATGTAAATGTGTATGTGCAAGTGATGCATTGTAATCTAGTATTAATTTAATAGTTATTATAAATGTTGGCATGGATTAATGCACATGTTCTCTTATGAACTGCACAAATCGGAATTCATACAAGGGCTTAATTTAAGAAATGTAATCAGAGCATAGGTGTGGAACAGTTTTTTTGCTCTGTAAATGCAGTATATACTTAATCATCTGCCTAATCCATTTGGTTAAAAAGATTAGGGTTTTGTTTAAGCTACTTTTCTTTGATTTATTTTCCACCAAGCCTTTGAAAATGAAGTCTTGCTCTTTATTTTTCTTTTAAACGCTTGCTGCCTTTGATGTTTTTGGAAAGCTTATCATGTGCTAAGGCAGCGTAAGGTCCTTTAGTCTGATCATTCCTGTATTGTTTGGCAGCATTTGAAGTGTTTCAAAATGTTCTCTTTGGAAGAAGGTCATTTACTGACCTGTTAATGTATATGATATGATATACTTGGGTATTGCCTTTACCGTGCAGTGGTGTAGGTATGCAATATGGTGCTCTGGCACACTAAAGTATGAGAACAAATAGGTTTTTGTGGTAGTATTCCAGAGATGTACTATATTTTCCTCATTGGAAACTCTGCTAGTCTGAGCACACTGATAATATAGCAATGTAATACCAATTTCTCTTAGCACCCACTACAAGCTCTTATTACAGGTGGCATGTTAGGGGCTTGGCTGAGCTGTCCAATGTATTTCCAGAGTTTTTAAGTGATGTCCCTTGTAGCCCCGTTGAGTTTGTACGTAGCACGGTTCTCATGATCTCTGCATGACACCAAAGTGGGTTAGATAGGACCGATTTACGTGTTAGTTTTCTACAAAAACTGCTGTCACCCCCTACCTTTAAAAAGCTAAATATAATATTTTTTAAGTATTTTCCAGATTTTTGATGATGTTAGTCTGTATACTGAGGATTGTGAAAAAGCACACTAAACACTGTTTCTTCTCATGTAGTCCTGTTTCCTGTTCCCAAGAGCTGAAACATCTTGCAGTCTGTGAATCCACTAGAGGAGAAATAAGGAGATGCTTAATATTTCATACTTAAAGCAGATAAGATGAAGGCAAAATCACTTTGTTTTCCATGTGCAGTTTATGCAAGTTAGTAGGCAAAATACCTTTATCATGTGTATTATGATTTGGTATTCTGAGACAAACGGAAAATGAATGTAATTCCATATCTAGAAGAAGCATAATGAGTTCAGGGAACACTTCACATTCAAGCATCTTAAACCGTTGTGTACACTGAGAAAAAAAGCAGGAGTGAAGATACTTGGAACAGATATTTTGGGTAGTTTTAGTACAGATCTAGCAAACAATATTCTTCTGCCTAAAGCCAGGTTTTAAATTGCCTTTGTTACCTAGCTGCATGGTAATATATTGCATGTCTTCATTGCTATACCTCTGAGGATTAATCTAAATGCTATTATCAGTGATCATGTTAGTCTCAGCGTGAACTACTTTTTTATGTCACATAACACCTCACAGAGTTTACCTAATCAGAGGGAATGTGCACGTATTTCTGCCTTTTGTATGCAGAAGGACAGCTGTCGAGTTGTGTTATCTTTGTGAAGCTTTGACACAGAATGTGAAAGCATGAATGATGACTCCTTCATTCCACCTACTTCTAAATTTTCAAGTAGTAAAATTGAGTTACCACAACTGATAGCTAGTCAATTCAGAAAAAGAGTAAGTAACCAGACTTTTTGACCATGCAGTAATATAAACCTGATGTTTAACCAATAAATATCATATTATGTGGATATGTGCAATGAAAGGTTGATTTTTATAATACATTATAGAATGTTGAGTCTGAATAAAACAGCCTGTTTGCAGGATTAATTTACTTTGTATGAATTTTTACTTTCATAACATAGTATAATAAAAAGGTAGCATTGACTGTTAATGTAAGTAGAACTACGTACTTTGATTAAGAAACACATTTTATTTGTTTGTGCTATACATATGATTTTGCAGTATGTATCAGTATGTTTATGCAGAAGGCCCTGTGGACTGGAATGCAGTAATAGACATTTTGTGAAAGTGGTTGTAATTATGAATTAGACCTCATTTTTCCGTACTTACATTTTTGCTAGAAATTGAACTGGAATATGAAGATATGTGTATAATATACATTGCACTGAATGATTTGGAATTATGTTCATTTGCTTTTTTTGTTGGTTTTGCTTTCTTTTTTAATTGGTTCTGCCAGTGAGCTGTAATATATGCCTCTCAAGCTGCTTATTCAGTAATATGGATCCCGGAATGTTAAAACATAATAGAAACTGGGAAGAAGGAAAAAAGCAAGCAAGAAAAATATAGCTAGATAGAACCTCAGAACCTAGGATCTGATAATTTACTGACAGGTAAAATTTGAATTATCCACTTTTTTCAGGTGCTGGTGTACAGAAAGCCCAGAGATTTAGATAATTGATATTTCAGGTTGGAAGAAGTTTTGCCTGTGTGTTTTTGAAAATCAAGAATTTCAAAAGTTGATAGAGTGTTCAGTATGAGACTCAAAAAAAAAACCCAAACCCCCCCCCCCTGTTTTTCAAAAGGTTTTGAACAACCTGTAAGCTATCTGAAGAGAGAGACAAGTCAATTCTGAGAATCTTGACCATATGTAATACTCAGATCATATGAAATTCATATGATCAGGATTTTCCTGTATTTCAGAGGTCCTGAAGTTGCAAAGTAGTTATCTCAGGAAAATGTGAATGCCATGTTTTGCTTATAATATATGAGAACTTGGAAGCTTTCCTGTACTTAAAAAGCACTTGAGAGGTGTAATAATGAAATGGTTTCATTGTAAATGAGTCGATATTTCCAAATTTTATTTCCATTCTGCATTGTTTTACTTCTAAGCTGCTTTTCATTTCACCAGATTAAAAGTACAAATAAAATTGATACCTTTTTAATGTTTTCAGTAATGACTACAACATTAATTATTTTGGTACACTAGCTCAGTACAAAGTGCAGCTCTGACTAGAATATCTCATGTAATGTTACGGATCAATCTGTGAAACATATTCTTACAGATTATGTTTTTCTAAACTATATAAACATATGCTATGAAAATAAAAGCCAGCTGTACATCAATAATTTTATACAAGTATCTCATTTTCAATTCCTGTTGCTAGATCTGAGCAAGTCTACATTAGTGAAAAACAGAAACATAAGCTGTAAGTCCTTCGCCTGTCTATCAAAATCTGCTTCTGTGGCTCTGCTTGTGAGACTGGACATTATCCTCTTTCACTGGATATCTAAGCAAGTTTAGGAAGTAACCACATTTATCATTTTATAACAGTCCCAAGTAACCAGGCGTGGTATGGGACAGATTTGCCAAAAGAGGGGGATGTAAGCACGCCTCTCCAATGTTTTTTTTTTTTTGAAACTTTGAGATTGCTAAAGCATTTCTTCCTGCTGTGTTGCTTATCAAATAGTAGCATAGTGACCTATGTAAGGTTAGAGTCTATCGGATCATGTAATTTATGAAGGTATTTGCCTTTAATACAAAGTCTAAATACGGTAACCATGCAGTTGAAGTAATGAGTCATTTCACATTGTGACGGGGAAATGTTTATATACTAGGTGGATGAGCAGGATGGCAGTAGGAACAGACTGGCCAGTGCCTCTATAGCTGCCTGACGGGGGCAACAGTGGGTTGAAAGTCCTAAGAGTGCCAAAGCAGACACTGGGAAAGGTGGTTCTGGTTAAGAAGATTTCATTGCACCAGGTATCAGAAAACACGCAGTGCAGATCCGGCTCTTGCCCAGAGAGCGCAGTGGACTGATGTTGGTTGAAGCAGATTAGAGTCAGTGCTGAATGCTCTGCACCCTACAAGAAGCAGCGCAGCTCCACATCGATCTGTTTATTTTGAGAAGGGCAACGTGTGAGGTAGATAAGACTTTTAACACTAGAAACGTTTAACAAATCCTGTCTTTGAAGAAGAAATTCACTGCCTTGTGAGTTAGTTTCAATATTCTATCAGAAGAGAATATAAAAGTAACTGCGAGAGTAGTGCCAGGAGCTAAATCAGTTTTGTGATACTTGCTAACAGCAATTGGATCACCACCTTCTAACAGGTGACAGAGAGAATGGGTGATCCTAGGACTGGATAAGGTACACTAAGCTAGGTCTAAGTGTCTAAGTTTAAAAAGCCTTAAAGCCTGTGTTGAGCAAATATACAAAGACACCAAAGCAAAGATTTCTTTCTGTACAATGACCTTGAACAGTCCATTGACCTCTCTTCTAAGAAACTTCAGTCGCTTTCTGCATACAGTCTTCTCCTCTCAGCTGCGGGGCTCTGGGCTGTATCTCAGGTGTTGTAAACCAAAATCGCTCCTTTGAGGCTGCCGGTGTACAACTGAAAATATGATCCGTGTTTGTAGCTCAGCCTGAAATAAATGGAAGCACTTTTTGAGATTGCTGGAATATCTGATTTTAAGAGAAATCTAGTAAGGTTTCTAACCAATGCCTCCAATTCATATTTGGTGCCTTTCAGCTGAGGTCAGCGCTATGCCACAGATGAATTATCTTATAGTGTTTAGGGTTACTTTCCTGGCACAAAAGAGAACACCCTTCAGAACTAATACCGTGCCAGTATTTAATTCCTTTTAACATCCATGCCATCTGTTTAATAGCAGCTATTGTACTGAAAATCAGACCGCTGTCTTAAAGAATGACACGTATCATTGTGTTTAAGTGTAAGCTGTTTCTATACTGTATAATACAAACTTGTTTCATACAGTGTCCTTCTGTATCCCTTAGCGATTATTAAGGAGGAAGATGATGGGCACAGTGCCCTGTTGGGACTGTGTCAGTTCCTCTTATACAGGAAGAAGGAAAAATAATGCTCAGAAATGTACCATAATAGAAGAGTTGAAAATATAAAAGATATAAAATAAAAATATAAAAAAGTAGCAGGGGTCCCCTGGTTATTGGTCATGCAGTTCAGAATGGAAGTTAAAGAGCTAGTATCTAAAGTGAAGCGAAATGGGGGAGTTTTGTGTTGGTATTGAAGAGAGAAAATGACTGAGAAGCGGGTTTCCATTGATAGGATAAACCTGTGGAGGCAGTTAAAGAAGACCGAATGCAAAGCTTAAAGTTAAAAATTGTGGTCCAAGTTACAGGGATACATGTAAGTTGTAACATGAGAGGAGTCACACTGCCATGTGAGTAGTAAGAGTGTGAAATATCTAATACTGTGAAAAAGAATTGATGCAGCATACAGAGAAACAGAGGATTAAAGATTACTGTCCATATGTATCACAAGAAGCATGACATTTCCAAGGGTTTTTTTTTGTTTTTTCCTCTGAATAATGATAGAGCTCAGTGTCAGAATTCATGAAGATGGATTTGTGTCTAGCCCGGGTGACAAGCAGGTGTTTGTCAGTGTGGGACTCTACATGAAAGATGGTCAAATTAGCTGAGTAAGTTTCCACATATGTCATGTGCCACTGCATTTTCTAAGATGAAAGATCACTCTGATATCCAAAATGAAGATGCAGGACTGTGATGGGGGCCTTGATACACAGATGTTATTTACACAGTGAGCATGAAAAATTAGATCACACCCCCATGCATAAAGTTCACATTACAAATTATAGGAGGGTGACCCTGTAACGAACGCTGGCGGAGTTCACTTTCAGGACTCTGCTATTCCTAAAGCACTTGTCATGCTCTCCTAGCCAAACATAATCAGGGCCCTATGAGTGAGTAATAGCCTTGTATTCATACCAAGGCAATTTGTTATCCTGTATGTAAACTGACAACTTCATTATCATTCACTCTTATAAAATAGCAAAGAAAGCAGCAGTTGAAATAAAAACACAGCTTTTTAAATAATTCTTTTTACAGTATGAAAATCCAATACATAAATTTGCAGCATGTAACATATTTATTAATATATGAAGACTATAACTTGATGTTCCATGGCATAATTCACTGATGCTTTATCATTAGATTTAGAGGAGAAAATTAATAGTGGCTGGTTGTAGCATCATGTTTTTTTCCAGCCAGCCGTGCACCTCCTACTGTGCATTTTCAGATTGACAGAATTCAGCATCAGTTACTTTGCAGTGCTTTCTGTCCAAGGCATTGATTTTAGGTTGTGCAATTCAATGCAGCTTTGTAAACTGACTGCAGGTACTTAGTTCTGATCACAATACAGTGGAAAATATTTGACAGGTAATTGGTCTCCTCACAGTTTTTGTTGTTCTTGCCATGGGGGCTTCACCATCCGTATGCAATAAAGAATTGTCCATTCAGCTCCTGCTTGTAGTAATGCCTTTTCAGGGTGAGGGGAGTTCTTTCTCATCAGAATAATTATATTTACCCACCTTTTCTGTTATCTATTAATATTTCTGAGGAAAAATCTTTTCAGAATACATTAATTTGCTTGAAATTACATGTGTTGATGCCCATGATTTTGTAAATGCAGAATAAATTAAATGAAAGTCAATGATTGAACATGGTAAGTAGCTCATTAAGTAGTCATAAAAAAGGATTACATATAAGGTGTGACCCGGTCAATGGGTTGGAGATCCCAGACATTATGGCAAAGTAAGCATCATTAAGTGCAAATGGGAGGGAGACTTAGGTCAGTGGGGAGCGAGCGAGCGAGCAAGAGACCACCAACCATCTGGTTTTGTGGAAGAATGATGGGAGCAACTTGAATTTGAAAGGGCTGATAAAAGTCTTAATCTCCTTTCTTGAGAATATTTAAGTAGGTTGTGTGTATTTTAATAACATTTCTGCACCAATTCTCTTTCTGGAGATTATTGAGAGATATGACCAGGCTTCACCCTGCACAATTCAGGGATTTCTAATGTAGTCTGCCTGGGGGATTATTTCCAAGTACGTTATGAATTTATAAGAGGGAGCACTGGTTACCTCCACTGTGTGATGCTTTGTGAAAAACTTCTGTCATAGGAGATGATTGCACTCTAATACTAGTAGGACTCAATAATAAGTAATCCATACGATGAAAGCTATGACAGAAAGCTGTACTGAATCAGCAAATAAACCTGTTACCAAAACATGTCGACTCACGTAAATCTTTTATAAAAGTAGTTTTGTGATGTAAAAGTACCTCAAATTCTGTAACCTGGTCAGTGTCGTAACACCCTGAAGACATAAAAAGGTATTATATTTCCCTCTTTAATAGATGGGGAGGGGCTAAAGCAGAGGGAGTTTAAGGGGTTTGCAAAGGCCTGGGAAGGCAGGCATATCTGGGGCCTTCTGTGTCCCAGCACAGAGCCACAACTGCTGGACCATCCTTCCTAAGACTTCGACAGGGGCAGAGCTTTTGCGGGGAGAAATTTCTCTAGTCAAAGAGAACAGCTATACACATTTTTTTTCCCCCAAGAGGACGTACAAAGACTTAGGAATTCTCTCCCTGACCAATTGTATGACACTTTGGATAAATCTTTATATGCAATAATACTGAAGGACCTAAGTAATATATCACATTTGATCTGCGCAGGCATAAATCGTTATTCATGATACATCATTCATAACTTGATTCATTGATTCATCTTTAGACAAGACAAGGTCAGTGGAAAAAAATGATTAAGCTTTTTGCCCGCAGGAGGAAGAAGCTTAAACAACAAATTCATCTTCACATCTGACCTCATGAAATTTGACAGAGAATAGATTTTAAAAATAGAAGTAGACTTGAAAGCCAACTTTTACTCCCAATTACACTGGTTTAAATCCACACTCATTCTGCTGACTATGGAATAAAGGGAGAAGCCCGTGCGAGTCTGTGGAGTCCCTCCGGAGTTCCTATGATCGGAGAAGAATTTGATTCTGCGAGAGGGGACTTGGCCTTTTAAAGTGCTGCTGTGCCTGTGTTACTGCTGGACTTTCCCTTCGGTGGACTTTCTCCTGGAGGCTCCTTGACAGCAGCTTCTTGAGACCATGTTAAATAACGCAAAGTACAAGAGCACGTCATTTCCCTGCAGGGACTCCCTGCTCCCAGCTCTCTGTCCTGAGACGTTTGCCAAGCCTTCGCTGTTAGAAGAGGGCCAAACCTTCCTCGTGCACCTCTGCTGCAGCATTCGCAGCACTGGTAATGTTTGCTGTGGAGTAATTATCTTAAGAGGAAATAATACTGTGCTTCAGGGCAAAGTAAGGCAGATTCCTTGAAATAATTGTGTAGCTTTTGGCACCCGATTACTTATCCTGAACAAATGAGGATGGATCTTAGAGTCGTGTATGTGCTTAAGTATCCAGGGGGCACAGTAAAATTCAAGTGAGCCTCTATGCATTTATTCTAAGCAGAAGCAAACTTCTAAAGCGCCAAAGGCTGAACCCGATTGCGTCTGGTATAAATCTAAACTTAGTTAGTAGTTCTGTGAGTGATTGAACACCTTTATCAACCATTGAAATTAATGGAGAGTGAGGGTGCTGGATATGTTGAGGGCCTTGGAATTCTATTTGTTTTTAAGAGCTGGAAATGCAGAATTGTGAAACATAGCTGGAATCAACATTTTATGTCGATAAACCAGAAAAAGCCAAAGACTTTGATAAATTAAAAAAGAAAGAGATGTTAGGAGAGATGTGGTAGGGGGGTTGCCTGTTGGGGGGTTTGGAAGCCTTTGTTTTCTTTTTGGCTTTTTGTATTTCAGCCTGTTGTATTATAGAGTATCCCATCAAATGTTACAATTATAAGTGTGAGCTAGAGAGTCCTTGAGCAGTGCATTTCCTCTATATATCATTCTAAAAACCTGCGCTAAATAACCTAGTGCTGATTTCACATTTCCAGTGTTCAGTAGCCTTTAAAATTTCTCATTTCTTTGCTCTGGGATTGTGCTTTAGGCAGCAACATAAAACACAGAAATATATCAGCTCAGGGCACATAATGGTATTTTCCTATATCCCAGTTCTCACAAGGAACACCAGCTGTATTTTTTTTTTTTAGATATGAGTATACACTTGCTTATTTTTTACATAATTAATAAGTTTAAAGGTAAGTGACAACTGGGCAGCTAACTTATGTACAATCCCATTCACAGAAAAACAGAACATTACAACAAAAGCTAGAAATCAGAATTAAATGTTTACTTTGTGGATTTGCAAAAACATGTCTTTTTGGAATAAATAACCACACGGAAAAATAAAAATATTCATAAGATATCAAAATCCTAGCAAAATAACCATCGTGTGACCATGTAAATACATTTATATTAAAACTTTTCTTTTTTTTTTTTTTTTTAGAAAGAATTTAGCAACTTCTGATAGAGCTAATGTGATAGTCTCTTCACGGTTTCAAAAGATTTATGAGGCCTTGCTGGAATGTAGTAATTCATTATAGAAAATGCTTCCATCTAAGGCAGCAATGGCCAGATGACGTGTGCATGAACTGTTCAAAACGCCAGTGTATTAACGTGAGCTGCTGTTCAAGGGGACGAGGAAAGCGCTGGCAAGGAGCCTGCTCGGCTCCTCAGGTTTGAGCGAGGAGTGGGCCAGGGCCAGTTTATCCAAGACAGAAACAGCAAAATGACCCAGAACAGAGTCAGGAAGGGGAGACTTTTCTTCCACTTTAATAATACTGCATTTTGTTCCATTTAGAGTCTGCTGCCCTGCCAGTCTTGATGCTCTTAGTACTTATACATATAATGACCCTAAAGAAAGAGGAGGGCAGTGGCTGCTGGTGCTAACACGACCACTTAGCAATTTCTTAAGGATGTGGGGCAGGAGGGCAACACATTGATTTTGCCACAGCTGGAATTAGCCAGAATGATTCAATCTTGAAGAGAAAGGCCTTTTTCTGAAGCCTGTAGCGTTTGATTTGAATACTGTATATCATCCTGCATAACTGTCGCTTTGTGTAGAACCGAAGTGTCTCCTGAAGTCTGCTCTATTTTAAGCAAGAGAGACGTAAAGATAATCATTTGTTTAAAGCTAGCCTGTTTGTTTCTCTGCGTCTTGTTCTGAGTAGCTCCTTATGCAAAGATTTCTATTCTGGTGCCATTTAAATTCCTGCAGGAGATTCCTACCTGGTTTCAAGGGCACTGTGGCTTGACGCTGTTCTAACGACACCTTCCATTACTGCTTTTCTGTTTCTCACCCTTCCAAATGAAGTGCTACACTGATGCTGTTCAGCAGCTTGAATCAAATTCTTTCCTGATAAAACTCCATTGATTTTGGCTGAATAAAACATTTCCGTAATATTGTCCAGTTAAACTTTATTATTATTCCACGCTTAATTTCTCCAGCATGAAGCATTCCCATTCCCTTCCTTGTGATATTCTTGCTGTCAGTGCTTGGAAATTTCTTGGTTAACTGGTGCTGTATTACTTTAGCAATGCGTTCCTACATCCCAATCCATTCCCTTTTTATCCATTACAGAATATCCCTATTGATCCTTTTCTTCCTGGGATGAGCACTGTATAAAATCACACTCTTGCCTAGTTAATTTGTGGTATTTCAAAAAAATGAGAGTTTTAGGCCAAAGCCCTGTTTATTTAGAACCGAAGATATTACACTTCCTGAAAAATCACCCATACGGTACCCTTTAATTTGATGTTTTTTTTTATTTACTTTGTCAGCTATATTTTTGCTCTGTCTTTATAAATAAAGATGCTATATTAAACAGATCTCTGTGCTTATAACCTTAGTCAAGAGATGCATAATGATTCCTGCTCAAGCCTCTTTTACCATATTAGAAACAAAGAAAAGCAGTTTTATAGGTCAGTAGTGAATTTATGTAAGTCCAGTACTAAGCACATCCATTCAGTGTTAAAAAAACAAATAAAAGAAATAAATTGTTATTAACACTGTTTTTTCATATTTCATTTCTTGAATGAGTAGAGCCATGCTATAAAGATAGGAATATATCATTCAGCCAGTCTGACTGTATTTCCCAAGTGCTGTTAACAAAAACTATTAATGCTAAGACATGGTGCTCAACAGATAAGGTCAAATTCATTCTGCAGCTATAATGACATTATAATTAATGAGAACTCTGTATATGGCAAGAAGGGAGAATATTGACCCATTAATACACACTTGAAAATCAAAGACTGTCTGTCTCCTGGCAATTCCAGCACATGTTCAATGTTACATGCTGGCAACCTCTTTTTTCCCCCTCTAAATGAAGGACAGAAAAGCCATTTCAACCAAAGTGATTGAATGTATAAATGGTATTTGAAAGTCTGAAACTTTCAGAGGGTTATGTCAAAGCAGAAGAGGAGGAGCACAGAGGTACAATACGCTGATCGGCATCAAGGCTGCGAAGAACGACTCCGGCCTTTGGATTGGGTAAGTGCTTTGGCACATGCGGTAAGCGTCAACTCATCACATGTATGGGGAAATACAGCAAAAGTGAAATGCCTGGGGTCATTCATGAGGACTCAGAAAAAAGCCCTTCAAGATCCCCAGTCGCCTGCTCTATCCGCTGGAAAAACGGTTCTTCCCTGTATGCCACGGGGCGGCCTGCAGAAAACAGAGATGTTGCTAAAATCAGCAGGAAGGTGGCTGCTGCGTCCTGCCGCGAGAGGCAGAGCTCCAGCAAGGGCAGCACGGCAGGAGGGCTGGTCCCAGCTGCCACCAAAAGTGGGTGCCAAGCTGGGAAGAGCTGCTGGTTGCCACTGCCACTGCCTGGGAAGATAGGCTGTAACATCGTGCTGGTGTGTCGAAGGGGCCTCTTAGGTTTTAAACTTTTTTGCATGACATGGACATTTATTTATTTTTTTTACAGTTTTTCCTCCTTGGCTGTAATGTTTTGGCATGCAGTTATCCCAAAAGTCTGTGTGAGACCATCTTGCTCGCTGTAAATAGTCAGCATTTGCTCGCTGTAAATAGTCAGTAAAGCCTTTTTTATATGTATTATTCTTTTTAAGTTCCACATTTCCCCAAAAAGTTAATAAAGCCATCCCCGTGACATGGTTACACCAAATAAAACAGAACTAAGTCTTCTGTGTCTAATTTAAATTTATTTTTTATCTTATGTTTGCTGTTAGTGTTCCTTGTGGTATATTCAATAAAGCTAACAAAACCTGCCATCTGTTTGTTTATTGTTTTTTTAAGAATTGTTCCTTTACACAGATAGCTCACTCAAAAACCTCTCTTCTTGCACCAACAAAAATAACAAAAGACAAAATCCTTGTAAACGTGTTGTGTGAGACCCAGATGACCACTGTTGGGAGAAGAAGCAGAGAAGAAGAATGCTTGACCTTTTTGTTTTTTAATGAAAAGATATCAGTCTTAAAGGTCTTTAAATTCAGTATTTTCAGGAACTCATCTGTCACCCATAGAGGATCTGGTCAATAACAAATACGGCATTTTTGTATTCTTTAATCCATACCGCGACAGCAGGCAGGTAAGAATCTTCTGCATTCCACGATCACAGGGTGAGCAGAAACACTGATAATGCGTTTTGGCCTAGCTGAGACAAAAGGGAAAATTAATTGTTTGGTTAATTCACCCATCACATTGCGTAAACAACAGAAAATTATATTACTGCTTTTTCTGTGCTTAATTTCGTGTTGAAACTGCTTTGTCGCGTTAAATACTTGCTGACCTCACAAGAAGTGAGGTGCGTGGTGAATGTCAATGGGAAATAAAACGCCAGCTGCCTAGGCATCAGCTGGGCACTGCCAAGCGGCAGTGGGCAACTGGCTTGTGGCCTACTACAAACTGCATTTTCCCGTTATGCCCTTAGATCTCACAGGCAAAGCAGGCAGCACTGGGCAACGGGCACCTGGGAGATACCAGGGCTCCACCGGCATCTGCTTTGGTAGCTGCTGGCCTTCAGCTGAGCGTGCAGCCAGCGTCCTTCCGTAAGCCTTCATGGAAAACTTCATAACCAAATGTGTTTCCTCCAATATTTACGGTTAAACCTGGATGTGATATGGCGTTCTTCCAGAGGTACTGTACCTTTTAAAGTCAGCGCTGATTTTATCGTGGTAGTTGCTTCCAATGGCTTCTAGTTCATGTAGAGTTCTTGAGTCCTGGAAATCTTCTCAGATGGATGCATTACACTGCGTAAATGCAAGTTGTTATTTGTCTGTTTATTAGTTGGGTTTCTCTAATTAGCAGCCAGTTTCTCTACCCTTTAATGCAAAGGAAGACAAGCAGCCAGAACATTAAGATGAGAGAAGGAGCAAAAGAAAATAACATCCTATGTGCTTTGTATTCATTTTTTCTCATTGTTTCTTATTGCTTTCAGTGCAGTGTGTACAATTTAAGCAGTGTGTAGCATATCGTGCAGGTTGATCAGCTCTGAAGGGTGCAGAGATTGTGTGTATCAATTAAATACAATTTGTTTCATGAAAAACCTGTAATCTGCTACAGCTTTGGCTGATATTAACCAAGTTGCATAAAATTCTGTATGCAGTCTGTCTTGCATCTTCTTAAAGGAGATATACATATGAAGTTAAATTGCCACGGCTTGGGCCATGCTTAATTTTGAACTTTTAACTTTGACCAAGCCTGCAACTTAGAGCAATATGAAAAGAAAATACGAATTCCCATTAAACAAGATCAAATGCCATTTTCATGTTCTATGGTGTCTCTGTCATTCTAAAAAAAGTCACGCATCTCTAAAAATTATTGCTCTTTGGTTGTTTCTTTCTGCTCAGGCTGTGATCCCAATGGCATTGGAACTGATTAATTTTGTTCCCATACATTAAATCTGTTTTTAACAGGTTTCGTTTGTAATACTGACATTTCTAGTGCTGTCAAAATACTTTTACGTGACATTTTTAAGTTGCCCTGTATCCTAATTTAGAAATGAGCTGTAATATCTGTATAAATATTCTGGATCCTTAAAACAGTTTTTTTAGTTTCCTGGAAGCAGCAGTGTTCAAAGCTTTGGAACATGGCTCCAACATGGGTTTCTCCTCCAAAAAAGCTGGCTGGATGAAATACCAAGTAATCTTTGCCCAGTACATTGGAATAAGTGGCGAGTGCCATATATAAAGGTGTATGAGAGAGATCTGTCAAGTGCCGAGGCATGGCTGATACGCTGATGTCAGGATGGTGCATGCAAAGGGTAGTCCTTTTGTTCAAGTAGAGAATTTACAATTTAAAAATTTAAGAATTTAAAATCTGTCTGAAAAATAAATGGAAAACAGGCATCTAAATTCTTTCTCTGGCTTTGAAAGTCCCTGGCCAAACATTTATGTGTACTCAATTTTCTAAAGGGGTCAGATATCTCAGATTCAAAATACAATTTAATAGCATGCATGCATAATCTCGTGTTAAATGAGAGAAGATGGGTATAGCAGCATCAGCTGTGTGGGAAACCACGTCCAGTAATTAGCTTTCTTTCCGTTTGGCAACAAATAGCTGTGCAGTAATATTAGAAGAACATCACTGAAACTAATTTTCAGTAATGTGACTCCTTGATGTTACACATGCATGAATCCCATTAAATACAGTTAATTGAATTTTAAAAGGCCACTTGCAAATCACACATCAGGTAGTTTTGCGTATCACATCATCAGCAACATTCCTTTATGAAAGAAAAGCAGTAAGGAAGATTCGAGATAACAAAAACAAAACACCCCCCACGCAGCTGGTGACATTTTCTTCCCAGATATCCTACACGTTCAATGTGCTTGGTATTTCTCATGGGAAAAGGTTGCTCCTGGTCCGATTTCTATAATGAAGTAGCGTTTCATAAGAGGAGAACTATGAGTGTGAAAGATCAGAAGATGGCTCCTATATCAAGGGAACGGTTCTGAGAAAAAAAACTCACAGTAAAGCTGGACCAATTATGGCCTCGTCCTGCCGAGAGATATGAAGACGGTCAATAATCTGTGCCAGGCAGCTGAGCTGTGATCATCACGGAGGTCCACTGAGCTGCCACTCTGCAGAAGGACGGAGTTCAACACATCATATACAAGTCTGCAGGATTTGGACTGAGGAGGAAATAGCCACTGATTTGTGAAGCAGAAGTACACAGTTAAAAGCTAGTCCGAGATGTTCCAAGTTGCAACTTGCACATAGGAGTCTGGGGCTAGATTGTGGCTGAATCAGTAAGGGAGAGAAAATTGGGGTAAAAGAAGAGAAATGTCCTTTATTCTTTTGCCCTAGTGAAAGGCCAGCTTGTCACTGGCATCGTTATCTATAATTCTTCCTAAAATTCCCTGTTCCCCAAGAACCTACCCAGAGCTGATGCTGTGCTTCAACTACCAGCCTCACCAGCTCCTGTGAATTTTAGCAGTAGTTGTCTCAAGCGCACGTAATCATTGCTTAACTCCTAGTAGCTGTCTTTGGAAAGGAAATGCCTTGGGAGCCACGAGCCAGTTAAAAACACAGTCGTTCTTGGCTTTCTGTGCTGCGAATGAGAAAAGGAAAATTAATAATCAAAGCTGCATAATAAGCAGAATGGCAACTTACTTATGGAAGGTATATTTTCATCTCCAGCAAGTGAGGGAGAAATGACTTCTGAGAATACAAATGAGGAGAATCAAATATCTCACAATCTATGCGAGGAAATTTTTGACTGATCGGATAATGAGCTAGCTTTTAGTGATGAGAATGATAATGATTCCATTACTGATACTGATAACAATAACAATGACGGTGTGTGAGCTTAGCAACATCAAGTGGTTTGCATCTGATGGGATAATAAATTCTTAATATAAAAATAAAAAAGAGATATAAAAAGATACAGATGAAAAAACAGTAGAGACACAGAGAAACCTAACAATAATAATAAATGAAATGAAAAGTTAGAATATGGAATTGGTTATTTTTAGTTATGGAATCTGGCAAAAAAATGGCAAGTTGAGGAAACATGTTAGCAAATTGAATTCCAACCTAACCTACTATACTCAAGTTTGAATGCCATGACAAATTGTCAGGTGGCCTGAAAGCTGGCTAAATGTACAAGTTTTTAATGTCCTGATCACCTGGGGCTCTCTAGAGAAAGAAAAAGAAAAAAGGAAAGAAAGATTGCCAAAATCAGCATCCTTGATTTTTCTGGAGCTGAGAACTTGCTTTCTCCAATGACAGCTATTGAAACCCAGTTACAGAGGCTGAAATATAATCTACATTCCCTTGGTAATAACAGAGCCTTCTCGTAGACATCAATAGGTATTGGAATGGAACCAAAGTGATCAAGAAGACTGATAATGACTGAACTAATTAGGATAGCTGGTTATCAAATATACACCTTAAACAGTTTCATAAATCACAGCCTGCCAGATCCAGCCTCCAGGGAAGATTGTAGAGTCAATGTGAGAAATTAGGTTGATACTGAGAATATTATCATTTGCTGACATTTACCTTCCCTCCCTTTATCTAAAAATGTGCCTCTATTAATTCATAATCTTTGATAAGTAAAATATACATCAGAAGAATAATAAACCCAGTATTGCAATAACCAGCCATGTTAGTCAAAGCCACAGCTTTAATGAACTTCAAGTTCTCACTCGGTGCTCTGTAGGGAGGGAATCAATGGCCCTAATGATAACTTTTCCGCTGTTGAACAGAATACCCTACCTAACGCTTTGCTTGTCATCTGTCAGCAGTAACATTCAGGGAAGAGAAAAATCTAGTTAAATATGGACTAAATAAATTATTAGTTTCCTGGAAGAATCACCTTCTGATGCCCTGTGTCATCACGGCTGCAAGAATGGCCCGGGCCCACTGCTTACCGGTTACCGGTGACCACCATACTGCTGACTGAGAGCGTTTAATTGTAAGTGAGCGACTTCAAGCAAGGACTGGGTCATGAAAGAATAAAAGCATGTAATGAGTTTGAAAAAAAAATCACACTGTTTCTTCCACTCTTTTTCCCTGTTAGTTCACCCTGATGGAGAGTGAAAGCAGATTTAACAGAAGAGACCAAGCTATGGCAGAAAACTGGCATTTTCTCTGCACTGACTATTTTCAGCTGCTCTCAGCTGCTCTCATTATACTTAGTATTATAGAGCTATGCTAAGTCTCTTAAGCTAATAAAAAAAAATGCTGATTTACCTTTAATGTCGTTCCAAAATTTCCTATCTTGAATACTTGGTGTGGGTGCAAATGTGGAAAAAGTAGTCTCAACAAAGAAAAGCATTTATTCTAGAAAAGTTAGTCCCACTTTAATGGCATAAGTTACCAAGAGTGAAAATAGTATATTTCCTTTAATAAGATAAAATATCTGCTGACAGTGTTGTATTCCAGTGCATGCAAGTTAGTTGTTTTAGTAGCATAGACTATATGACTCGAAATGATACCTAAGGCTCATAAGCCTTAGGTGTGCTTTCCTTTGCATGGCACTGTACCAAGACACTGTCCTACTACATCTCTGCAATTTTTGTTGTTGACATACCAGTTGTTACAAGGCACTTAAGTCAGTCATTGCTTTTCTTTTGCATGACTGAAGTCATGGTTTTCTGAAGAAAGAAGCATGGAGGGAGGACTTACCATCTTAGCAGGAAAAAGAAAAGGTCAGTCTTCCAAAAGGTGGTTCAATCTAATCTGCTAGTCTTATATGCAGAGTTTGCTATCAAATTTGTCTATAAGCCAGCAGTGAAAATAATACAGTTATATGTATTATTATTAATTAATATTATATTTTTCTTCTATGTAATATATATTTCTATTTCTGATTAAGCCAACCTGAATATGTACCTGCTTTCTCTGTTCTAACCTCTTAACTTAAGCCTGTCCTCCACCAGCATTATAATATTTAAATGGATGCGATTGGTGTTTTATTTAATATGACTTGTCTTGGCTGAAATCTTACTTACTCAGGGATCAGTGAGACCAGAATTTCATCCATTTTAAGAAATGTACTGTTGACTGGTGTGATTCTTATATTATGCTCTTTTTTTGTATTCCTGTAATTTCTATGTTAAATTTTGATCACAATCTATTTAGCTAGGAATTTGTCTTTTCTCTAATGTGCATCCGACTGGGGTGAATTCTATATGCAGTGGGAAATGATTATGCCTAATTACATCTGTAATTGGAGAAAGAGGGGAATGTGCACTGGTATTATGCAGTGAGAAAAGAGGCTGTAACTATGTGAACTGTTTCTGTAAGACTGTTTTTAAAAGCTGATATTGATTAATAGCTTATATAAACTTTAGCATTTAAGCTTGGCAGTATCAAACGCAGCTATGCTTTAGCAAAATTTAACTATGAGGTGGATAACCGTAAGTAATCAGTAACAGTAGACAACTACAATACTGAGATAATTGCAAGAATGGCAGTGAATAGTAGAGGGCTATAACAATCTTACAACTGTAACGATGATAACAGTGGATAGCTATAACAAACTTCTCAGAAATGCAGTCAGAAAAATATTAGCAGCCCAGTGTCATGGTTATGAGAAGCATTCCCAAACCCCTGAGTTGTCACAGCCCTCTGGGGTCTGCAGGATGCCTCTGTTGGTCCTTAGAGTCTGCAATCACAGTGCGGGGGTCCCAGGAGCATCCCACTTGGCCTGTCGAGGTGGCCAAGGGAAGGTATTTGCTTCCACAGCAGTAGATTCTTGGCTGCTGGGGTCTTTGATACTGATCGCTTCTGCTGATCCCACCCTGTTGGTCTTTTGGGTTGTCTTTTATCCCTCCAAGAGGCCATAACCTATGGTCTTCTGTCCTTTACTTTCTCAGGTTTCCAGCCTGATCGTTCGTTGTTTCTGCTCAGTCAGTTCTCCAGACCAGAGATAACTGGTGCCTGTGTCGTCATCCTGCAGATGTTCCTCTGGGGAACAGGTTTGCCAGAACTGGCTCTCATGTAACTGTTCCTTTTCCCCTCATTCTGCAATTGCCCAGACCATGCTTCTGTGCATTATGTTTTCCTGTACTCTATTGATTTGTTAAATCAGCCATTTCTTAGTTCAACAATTCCATTATGGTTTATAGATATTCTAAGGCCTTATAGTTATGCTAAATCAGTGATTTGGTTAGTTCTTGTCTTGTAACAACTAACGCCAAATATATTTGTGCAAGGTTAGCAAAAATTATATGGAGGCCTACCTTGGCTTTAATGCTCCCCTCTCCCCTGCCATGGTGGCTAGCAACTATGTGTTAAGCTCAGTGATTCCCTTCACCTGCAATAGCAAGTTATGCTTGAGCTTGTCAGCCTGTCTTGGCTCATTGGTTCCCTTCCTCTGCTATATAACAGAGACATCTTTGCTGATCTTGAATTTACATCCTCTCAAACAGGACAACGCTTACAGAGAAGTTGCGAGCAGATGCCTCATCTTATACAAATCATTTTAGCTGTGTTGACCAACAGAGCATTTGTTCCATAGCTTGCAAAGTGTTTGTCATCTTCTGTGATATATATTTTTTCTGGAAATATGTAAATACGTAACTTTTAGAATTTTTTTTTTCAGGCAAATGGCAATAAAGAATGCCCGTAACCATAATCTTGAATTCCATTGCACACACTATGATGTTGGATGCTTGTATAATAAAATGGCATATGAGATGGGAAAATGATTATAATAAGTACATTTAATGCTTTAGCTGATAAAGCACCTACTGACTGAGGTGCTCAGGAAAAGATTTCGCTATAGTCCAATTACCCTGTGATTATTAACTTTGAGATCTTTGCAGTTTTCTCTAAAGAATGTGGCAATTGTTGGACACGATATATATGTAAATGAATCACTGGTATGATCTTTCTATTAATGCCAATGAAATGGCAATCTTAGTATTAAAAAGATTAAGATACTGTTATTACATAAAGATATATTATTACTATATAAAGATAAAGTCAAGACAGCCAGAGTAATTGCAATTTTTAACAGAACCTGATTTTTTATTTGCCTTTGAAAGCTTTTAATATATTTTGTGACTACACAGCAGAAGATTTTGTCAGAACAAGGCATTGGGGGAGAATAGTACATCATTTCTTTTTGTATACTTTACTATACTTGTAATGAACCTGGTACTACCAAACTGACTTCTCTACTTTTAGTAGAAATGAAAATAAGCCAGTTCATATTTTTTCGGCTTGCAGAGAGAAAACTTGTTTGAAATATATTTTACTATGGGGAAAGCATAGCATGAACAACTTATAAGCCTGAAAAATATTAGATGTGATTTAAATGAAGAATCTGTCAGACCTACTAAGAAGGAGCACACACATTTACTGCCACTTAGGAAAACACTCATTTGTGAGGAAACTGCGTGTGTGTATGTGGACCAAATATTAAATCTGCAAGCTGCTCAAAAGCATTGCTTTATAAGGTATTTCTTAACCTTAAGCATAAAATAGGACAACTTATTTAAAAAGAAATATTCTCTGCGATGAAAAATACAGGCCAGTCTAAATCCCCTTATAGGGGTTAGTGATATGCTATTTCATTTTAGATACTATTTTAAACATCCAGTGAGGCGTCTGTAATAAATGACTGTGATGGGGGTAAAACCATTCTTGACTGGTAACTCTGGACTGTGCCACAGCTTTTGCTAATGCAGATGTGTGTATTGCAGGTGAACCTCTGATTAAGTTCCTGCTACCAAGGACTGTAGCCCAGGGAGATACATCAGTAAGTCAAAAGCACCTACTAACTCTGTGCTTACCAAACCTGCTTTAATTAAAGCTCTGGAGGATTAAAATGATCAGTTAATAACTTGTCCAGATGTTGTGTGGAATGGCGGGTGACGTTCTTGTTGCAGGCGTGTGTTTGTCACCAGTGGGCCGTTCGCAGCAGTCACCAGCTAGTGAATAAATGGCCAAGGTTGCGTAGCGAGAACGACGTTTCTGTTTTCCCAAATTATGTCTCAGAAACACCTGTGAGAGAGACAAAATAAAGTATGAAGAGATAGTAGGTGCGCACAGGTTTTCTGAATTCTCTCCTTGTAAGGATGGGTCGACGGGGTGTCTTTCTGACACAGCCACACGCGGCAGCCTAAAAGACCATTAGACGCTCTTGTGATGTCCTCCCTACGGCACGCTGGTATCGGTGGTCTGCTGCTTCCTTGTGATGGGAGTTTTGCCTACACAGGACTACGATGTAGGTCCATAATTCAGAAGATAAAAGCTGAAGGCTTTCTCATGATCAGAATTGAAGCAGTGTACATATTTATTTTATTTTTTTCCTAAAAAAGTTTTAAAGCAATGATCCTGCATCTGTCAATGAAAGTTATTTGAAAAAAATGTGTGAGAGCCTGCTTTTATACGTATGTGTGTGTGTGTATGTATATAAATGTATATATATGCATATAAATATACACATATATAAATAAAGATATAAAAATAAACATATATATCAAAATAAACATATATATCAAAATATATACACACACAACCAGTGCTTTTATTCTGTGATTTTGAGTTGCATGAGTAAGACAGCACTTAAGAAAATGTGAATCTTTTTGAAGCATTTTTAAGATGTTTCTAATCAATTTCTTTCAGATTCTTTAATACATTCAAATTTTAACATCCAATTAAAAAGTTATTATTTTGAATGAAGGAAGAAAACTCAGTATTAAAAATGGAGCTAACATTTAAAGCATTGCTATAAAATGTTTGTCGTTCCTATATAGTTATTTACTGCTGCTCACTGGCTGACTTAATGAGTTAATTTGTTACCTGTGTATGAGCATTTATTGGTGTTGTCATTATTATGTGAGTGTAATTTTAATTAATTCCTTGCCAGAGTGTCTGTGAGTTCTGTGTGGAACACTAAATGTCAGACTGACTTTCTTTGTTGCCTCATTTGTAAATATCAAGATATCTAAATAGAGATGTAAATATTAAGATATCTAAAAAAAGATATCTAAAAAAGTTACTAACAATTACTGTAAGAGATCTATTGCATATGCTAAATTGAAAGCAAAATTCACCAGTGTGCAAAAGAACCTGTTAAGATTTATTCTGTTTTGTAATCTTCAAAATGTAAGGCCTGTGGCACATAGGACATGTTATCCAATATAAACAAGCAAAAATATAATGTAGGCAGATATTATTGCTGCCTATATATATTTAAAAATACATAATTAAAAAAAAATACATTATACAGTAAAGTATACAGTGGTGCTGAGGAAGAAAAGATTTTAGGCAGGCAGCTGCAGTCACATCTTTGCTGACGAGGTGTTTCTGTGGGCTCGCCGTATTTGTGTGTGAACTGAACTACTGAGGTTCAGCTCTTCGGACTGGGTTTATCAAAAGTGATCACTTTACAACATATTTTCAAGGTAAAAATGGGATGGGCTTTTCAAAATATGAGTATATGCATTAGACCCTTTTTCTCTTTTTCAAGTGTGCATTATGTCAGCAGAGGAAGTCCTGTATATCTGGATAGTTCCTGAAATATCATTAAAAGTTTAGAGTCTAGCGTAGTAGTAGTAGTAGTAGTAGTAGTGGTGGTGGTAGTAGTAGTAGTAGTAGTAGTAGTAGTAGTAGTAGTAGTAGTATGGCCCCAGGGGTCTGATTATCATCTTAAACTGTTCAACTCTTGCTAACTCTTACTGCATAACTGATAACACGTTTTTATTTACCCAATGATTAAACTTTACATCAAACAGATGCTCTGAAAACTGTTCTAAAAATATGAGAACTAAGAAAGGTATGGTGTGCCAGATGAACGTTTTGTGGAACAAACCCCACGTTTGAGATGTTATATGTTTTCCGTACGATATAAAGCTCATGAGTCACTGTAAGACTTTCTGATACTTTAGGGGGCTTTAGACAAAACCCTCTTGCTTTTGGCATTTTCTAGATTAATCTTTCCCATTTAATAAGCATGTCTTTTACACTTCTTGTACTGGCCACAGTAAGTTTTTACAACCAAATTAGATAAGGTCCTAAATATACTAAGACATTTTAATACAATTGCTGATGCCACCTTTTCTGAGGTTGTTGAAAAAATTAGTAAGAATCTCTAGGATGAAGCTACATCTAATTTCTAGGTGGAAGTATTTGGCACTGAATTATAATTGGGAATTTCTAATTTCTATTCAGAGAGATCACTCCTCTATGATTGATTATTCTAACTTGTTAGAATTTTTATTATCCAATTAGAATACTGTAGTCCCATCATCAGTTGAAATTTAAAATAATAGATATAAAATACAGGTTGGTTAAGACCATTTAATTAACACTAAAAATTGAAAACATACATACTTAGAAGTCTAACCATCATTTTAGGCTGATGAGGTAACCTGAATATAAATCTTATATAGTCTATGTTTTAAACCTTAACAGGATCAAAATAGGTTAAATCTTTTAATATTTTAATGTAATTTTCATCTTTCACTTAAACTGACAAACAATCCAGGAGCTGCCAATGCTTTTGTATAACTCTGATTGCAAATGAAAATCATGTTTCTCATAGGAAAAAAACTCACCCACATGGAATCTTTTGAGTGGTCCAGATAAGTATCTTCTCTCTTAATGAAGCTCATTTGCATGGTAAACATTCTTATTTCGTGTTTTCCTTCTGCAGTGTCTTATCTCAGCCTTTCATTTGCAGAATAAACAGGCAACTGAACATGGGAATTTTTTTTCCAGTAGAAACTGTTTTTTAAATCTAAGTGCATTACAGATCAAAGTGCTAATGTTTTATTAATTTCTCCATACTGAAGTTCATATTATATTGCAGTATATGGTTAAAAAGAAGCCAACACAGGTATGTTATAATGTTAAAGGGGGTAAGAAAAGAAGAGATTTCTTTAAGCTGCCTCAGATCTCTAAGATCTCTGTCTCTTCTAAGGTTTCGTGCCATGGTTAAGACACACATGAAGTGAGTTCAGTCCAGAAAGTTGCCATGTAATTCCTGCAAGAGCTGATGTCTGCAAATTGATTTCAGTTTCACCACACACTGAAGTAAATACATAATGTTTCAAAAGTTTTGCAAAATCTGAGCCACAGCTCTTTGAAGACTTGCTTATCAGATGGCAAGGTTAACCTACACGGGCATATAAATCCACACACGTATTCAGTCGGAGAATTCCAGTAGCGAAACAAAGTAGGAAAAGAGAGCTTGTCTTGTATTTCATTAGCTATTTTCCACTTACTCATATTCTTAAATTCTTAAATTCGGGTTATTTTTAATTTAGGGTAGTACTTAGTTCCCCTACAAAGCTGGGGGAACCTTTGTTCTATGCACAGGAGCTGCATATATATATATAAATATATATATGTAAAAGGCAGATTCTGCCCTAAAGAGTTTATAGTCTCAATAGACCTCATAAATGGTAGGAGAAAAGAGCTTTTATTCATATCCACATTTTATACCTGGGAAACTGAATCGTAGAAGATGTCACGAAAAGCCCATGAAAGGCAGGGAAAAGTTTCCAGTGACTTCAGTGTATTTGTGATCTCACATCAGCAAAGCATTTATGGATACGCTTAAATGATTGTCTGAAACTAAGGCCACACAAGGTTTTCAAAATAGGCTGAAAACAGTACTTCTTGTGCCAGTACTGAATGAATTACCCACAAATCCTGTAATTTTGCCAAACAGTATATCTATTTATGGGGGCCATTTGATCTTTCATGAGTTAGATGATCCCTTATGTATGGAAACATGCATCTTGCATTTCAGTTAAAGACCAAGGATCTGATTTGTAGCCTATGAAAATCAATTCATTTCTTCAATAGGGTTTGAACAGTGGCCCCAGGGAATTTTAATAATTGATGCAAGAATTCCACAATGGATCTATTGTTTAAGAAAGTATTTCTTCCTTGCTGCCACAGAAAATACTGTTATTGTAATTTTGTATGAGCCTCAGAAATGCCTTACTCACTCTGTATGAGTAATACACAGTAAAGTAGGTCATAATTTGGGGCATCTGAAATATCAGTTTTGGTGAGTCATGCATGCACAAGCCAAGGGCAAATTCCTGCCCATCAGCGCACACTGCAGATCTCCATCGCGGAGTCCAAATTCAGAATCTCCACTGATGTCAGCAGGAGCTCAGCCTGCACACGGGAAGGAAACGGGGAATTGACTGGGGAGCGGGAAAGTGACAGTAACAAAAATGAGAGGATTGCAAGTTATTTAAAGAGAGACCAGCCTGTTGCAGCATATTAGAATACCAGATTCATGTTCAGGTATGGTGGCTTTTATTAGCATCACTCTAGTGCTTAGCATTATTACTTATTTGAGGACACAGAATTCATTTAATGTACAGTCACAGAGTAAAATGGTCTTCCTTATCCCAGTGCATTTATTAGCTGATGTTTTCATTTGGCCAGATGAGACTGGCCTGGGGCAGAAAAATATGTTTCCAAGGCACCAGTCAGATTTGTGGTTTTGGCTAAAGCTACCTAACATGGGTGCTGTAAAGAGAAAAGAGGAAGAAGAAAAGGAAAGCAAGGTCAGAAACCTTTGGCATTCTCACGGGGAAGGTTATAGGGGATGCTCTGGCAGCCGAGAGGATTGAAAAGGTGGAAGGAAAACCAGGAGATAACCAAAAGCGAGACAGAGCCCGTTGGCTCAGATGCATTCAGAGCCCATTGCCCTACTGAAGATCATTTCATAAGACAGGACGTGCCAGGGAAGCAACTACACAGGAGAGGAGGAAGAGAGAAAGTACTCTGGAAACCAAGCAACAGTCTTGAGCCCTGTTCATGGATAAGGAGCATGTTCTCCTCCTCTCACGCCCTGAGCGTACTCAGCGGGAAGGAGTATATGTAAAACTGTGATGGTTTCAGGCATTTGAGCACCACAGTAGGTTAGAAGACTTAGCATTCAAACGACTTGCCCATCATTCAAAAATCTAGCTTGTCTTCAAAGTACGTATTAATCTGGATAACAAATTAAATTAATAGAAACTCTTCACTGAATTCGCAGTAAGTATTTAACTACTCATGCAAGGCAGGAAATAGTAAGTTTAGGAGTATAACTCCATTTTTAATACGTTGTGTTAGATCACAACTGACACCAAGCAAATAATCTGAAGCTGTAGGTGCAGTCAGTGCCGCAGCGTGTAAGCAGAACGGATTGCATTACGCCTGCCATCGCAGCCATGACTTCAAATTCTCTTCCCGTTGGGATTGAAGTTTAAGCCTTACTATCATTATAAAGTTAAATGGTTTTGCTGCACTGTCCAAAAGCAAATGTTGTCTCACTGGGTGCATAGCTGCTCTTTAAACAAAAGATGCATCTTGTGTGTGATGTTTAAGAGTTAAACACTCCTTATTTAATTTACTTAAAAATCACTTTCATTACTGGAGGCAAATCCCTGGGAATTTGTAAGTAAATGTTTCTCAGTTTTACAGCAGGCAAATAAAAGAATATTTGATGGTCATGCTTTGCAAGGATCATGGTTTGTTTTTTACATACTGAGGATCTTTCAGTTTTGCTTCAGTTTGTGTTAGGTGTTTCTCCATGCTCTGCTGACTGTAGCTGGGCAGAAAGGTACCTACAGACAGAAGTCCCACCAACGTGTTTGGGTAGCTCTGGTTTGTGTCATTGCCTGCTTCTGGCAGGGCTGTTCATTCTGCTGCTTCTTTGCAGATGACGTATGCTCACTACTGAAAAAGGTGTAATTCCCCTTTTCCCAGTGCTTTATTTTCTCATTTATTGCCACAAATCTCCCTTATTTGTCAATCTTCATTAAAAATACTGGTCTCTTATTCTGGACTTGGATAAACATTAGCGAATCCCAGTCCTTTTCGCTGGCTCTCATTTTCATAAATTCCCTAAAACGTGTTGTAGTGTTCAGCGGCAATGATGAGCCTCTTGCTTCTTGACCTTTGAAGAATAGCTGAATAAATGTCCTCTGAAGCTGTGTGATTTTTATGAATGCCACTGGGAAGTAAAAAAGCACTGCTGGGTTTGAACAGAAAGTGCCTCAGTCCTTGTCTGTTTTGAGTGTGCTGATGGGGTATAAACTCTTGGGTCCAGGAAAAAAAGTCCTGCAGTGTTGCTTATCATAGGACCTCCAAAACTACTTGAGCACAGCAAATAGCTGTTGATAATCATTTGTGTTAATCATGTGGAACCTTTGGCTGCTAAGGGAAATATCAGATGGTTGGAAACTTGGAGTTTTACCATTTTAGAGACCATCCCCACTCACTGCAAGGGAAAAGCTTTCTACAGTGATGAAAACAACGATTTCTACTGATACTAGAGATAATAAGAAATGGAAAAAATAGGATTGTTCAGGTATTAGGACGCTCACAGATTCAGTCAAGTGTTTTATATTTAATCCTGAGGGTTTATCACAGCTATGTGGTGGGTCAGATGAATTCCACCCTCTGTGGTTTTTTCTAGGTAGCAGCACAGAGAGCTCTTTCTAGAGGAAGGCTTGCCGTGAGGTGTGCTAACAGTGTGCAACAACCAATAATGCCATCTAGTGAGCAAAACCGAACCCTACACTGTAACACAAGAATTATTGTACCAGAGAGGCAATAATACATGTGTGTTATGTGCTCTTTCATTTTAGTAGTATCCGGGACTTTCTAAGCAGCTAACTTAAAAAATCGAGGAATTTAGGCTATTCCCTTATATGAGTAGGCTCCCGTGCTAACCATATCCCTTGAACTTGCAGACAGGATTGTTTTGTAGTTTATTTTGTAAATCAATCCCACCTGTCAAATACAGTAGTACATGGCAGTATTTTACCTTGCTGCATCCCCATGACCTTTCTTCTTCACCTTCTTATTGCCATTCTGCAAGTAAGAGTATGCAAATGCACCAGCAAAGGCATTCTTAGCAAATGATAGTCAATTCCACTTTATAAAGAAGGATTTATGGTATTATTTCTGTTACTCGTTATTGGCTCCATTCCTTGAGATGAGGAAGGAGCTATCTTTATTAACCTGAGCTAGTTGAAAACATTTCATCTATGAGCTTTTTAGAAGAAATGCATCTCAGCAACTCATGATGGAAGGCAGCTGTGCTAACCTATCAGCACTGCTATGACTTTCAATATATTATACTTAATAACAAATAAACATCCTTAGCCAGAAACAGCATCCCGCACTGCGACTTGATTACATCTGCAAAGAACAGTGTTTGCCCTGACTATTTGAATACAAAAAAGTGGGAGATGGCCTGAAAACACAATCTCCTTAAAGCCATACATGTGAAATATTTTTAGTCCCCAAACCAAGGGATTCTCGTTGTTCCAAGATGGTGCGAGCTTCCTGTTGATTGTAGTAATTGTCTCTAATCTCTCTGCCTAGCTGGGGAGAAAGCGAATGCCCTCTGGAAAATGAAGCTGAAAATTTTGCAGTAAAAAATGAGTCAAAAGGTCTTCATGAAAGTAATTATCGCTGGAACATGCAGTCAAGAGAAATAGTGTCTCTGGATTTCTTCATATCAAGACTGGCTATTGTCTGAAAGGTACTGCTCATAATTATTGTGCTCAGCAGAATGAATATGAGTAAAAATTTACCATGGTAAATTACTGTTATTTGTTACTAAATCCTATATGTTAAGGGACTAACTGCTATTTCTAAATTTAGTTTTAGAAAAAATTCCTTATGAATGAACAAAGGGATTGAAAAGCTTAGTACAACAGCCTGAAGCCTTTAATGACAAATTTTTTTTAGGATTGTTACATTACTAGCCTCTGCATTTTGAGGGCTATATGATGCTCACTGATACTAATTTGATGGTCTGTAATCTACAACAGGTCAGACTAGATGTATCTCTGGTAGATACCACCTGGGAGGCCACAGCTGGTACAGAACATATAGTACCATTCAACATTAATGGCAAACTGGGATTTTAATGTGCAAATGTTATTACAAGAACACATTTTCATGGAAAAAATGGTCAAAACCTCCCTCCTTACAGAATGAATGCATTTAAATTAAAACAGTAAAAAACAAGACAAAACAAAACAAACAAAGGCCAAGGAAGGAATGAGGCAGAGTCAGTTGATGAGTTCAGGTCATTAGTAGCATTTGTTTCTCTTGGGATTTTATAGAGTAGTTGACGTGACTCTGAGTTTGTAGGTTTTTTCACAGATTAAAAAATTGAAGCAAGTGAGTATCTGCATCTTTAATAGTTGCTCAATATTTTATCTTAGGCTAACCAAAGACTGGTCAAAGATTAGGTACATTTTACATGGCATCTGATGTGGTTCTGAGTATCAGCTCAAACGGACAACTTCATTCAAGTTCTCCTGTGTTCTTTTTCTCTTACTTTTTAGGAGCCTCTTTCTCCTTCCGCTGACTTGATTTGCATTTCCTATAAATCTCTTAAAAATTAATTAACATAAAATTGGAATGTTAAGCAGTACTGGACTATGAGGAGATTCCCATTGTATTTATTTACTCATTTATTTAGCCAGTTGCTTCCTATTCTGTACCCAAATGTAGGATAGAATCACAATTTTCTTTTTACGCATTCTGCACTGGAGGTGTTTGCTGACCTGAGATACCCTGTCTTTAGAAAATTAGTCTTTGAGGTTTTGTGATAAAAATGGAAGCCTTTTATGAGAATATAATCATCACAGATAATTAAAGAATTTGTTCATGCCATTGTATTGACCAGAATTCATAGCCTTGCTGAAGAACCTATCCAAGTATTTTGGATGTTCTTAGCTGGATTTTTTTTGTTACCAGGGTCTTGTTATGGAGTGTTGTGTTCTAATATAGGCAGCAGAGAGTCTTCCTCATTACTGTTCAATTGATTTATACATAAATGCATACATACACAGTATATATAGCTGATACAATAACAAGAGGGAAACGGAATGGCAAAACAGACATTTTGGTGTGGATACCAATATACCTGGAAACTGTTTCCAAGTATGTGAAGGACAAGAAGGTGACCAGGAGTAAGCATAGCTTCACAAAGGGGAAATCACGCTTAACCAGCCTGATAGCCCTCTACAATGGGATGACTAGCTGGTTAAATGAGAGGAGAGTAGTGGATGTTGTCTCCCTTGACTTCAGCAAGGCTTTCGACACTGTCTCCCGTAACATCCTCACAGGCAAGCTGATGAAGTATGGGCTAGATGAGCAGATAGCGAGGTGGACTGAAAACTGGCTGAATGGCAGGGCTCAGAGGGTTGTCATCAGTGGCACAAAGTCTAGTTGGAGGCCTGAAACTAGCAGGGTGCCCCAGGGGTCAATACTGGGTCCAGTATCATTCAACTTATCCATCAAAGACCTGGATGAGGGGACAGAGTGCACCCTCAGCAAGTTTGCTGATGATACCAAACTGGGAGGAGTGGCTGATACCCCAGAGGGCTGTGCTGCCATTCAGAGGGACCTCGACAGGCTGGAGAGATGGGCAGAGGGGAACCTCATGCAGTTCAATAAAGGGGAGTGCAGAGCCCTGCCCCTGGGGAGGACTAACCCCACGCACGGGCTGGGGGCTGAAATGCTGGAAAGCAGCTCTGTGGAGAAGGACCTGGGAGTCCTGGTGGACAACAAGTTGACCATGAGCCAGTAATGTGTCCTTGTGGCAGAGAAGGCCAATGGTACCCTGGGCTGCATTGGGAAGAGCGTTGCCAGCAGGTCGAGGGAGGTGCTCCTCCCCTCTCCTCAGCCCTGGTGAGGCCACACCTGGAGTGCTGTGTCCAGTCCTGGGCTCCCCAGCAAGGGGCCACTAAGCTGATTAAGGGACTAGAGCATCTCTCATATGAGAAAAGGCTGAGAGCGCTGGGAATGTTTAGCCTGGACAAGAGAAGACTGAGAGGGGATCTTATCAATGTGCATAAATATCTGGATGGAGGGCGTAGAGAGGACAGGGCCAGACTCTTTTCAGTGGTGCCCACTGACAGGACAAGAGGCAACAGGCACGAACTGAACCACAAGAAGTTCCATGTGAACCTAAGGGAAAACTTTTTTTTTATCGTGAGGTGACTGAGCCCTGGAACAGGTTGCCCAGAGAGGTTGTGGATGTTCAAAACTCATCTGGACGCGGTCCTGTGCAACACGCTCTAGGTGACCCTGCTTGAGCAGGAGGGTTGGACTAGATGATTGATCTCCAGAGGTCCCTTCCGACCTCAACCATTCTGTGATTCTGTGATTCTCTGTGTTTGTTGTCAGAAAATGTCATGATTCATATTTCAAGAGCATCTGCAAATACACATCTGCCAAATCCATTTTACTAAAAGCTTGTTCTCAGCCAAACACATTCTCACCCCTAGAGTACGGCATTTTTGATTGACATGTAGAAAAGAATTAATTATTACTTTAATGTCTCTACAGATTCATACATTCCCATTTTCCCCTCCACAATAGAACCAACTATCATGATTCACTCCTCAGTGTCACGAGGTAAGAATGACTTCAATATCGTTGCAGTACTATCTAACAGGAATATACTTTGCCATTCTGTGACCACCTTTCAATTCAAGACTCTGTAAATACTGCAAACCAGTGACTATTAACTTTTATGACAGATTTGTATGATAATCCATTGGCTTAGGAACAGGGAAGAGAAGGAAGAAGGATTGAGAAAGAAATTGAAGCATGGTAAATCCTCCTCTTATTTTTTGGCATGTGGGAGTCTACAGCATCTTCCAAAATCAGCAAAGTGTAAGTCCATATCAGGGAAATTAAGCTTTATTTAAGCTTGTCACATATACCATGCAAATAATCTCTGTCCCACAGTTAGCGTTAGAACTCTATCTTAACATCCCATCCTGCCATCTAATCTTAAGAATCATCTGATTTCAATACAGAAGTGAAATCATACCCAAAAGCACTGCAACTAAATGCAGATAATGTAACGTCATGATTTGCTGTGAGGATTATTTTGGGGTGCTGTAGATGATAAAGTACAGATCAGATCATCAGAACAGTAACTTCCAGGTACCGCTTAGTAGTATGAAACATTAGAAATGAAGGAAAATATCTAGATTCTCACAGTATTTGTTGACGCTTCCTACATCATCGTTTGTGGTAAATTAACAGCATTCTATTAATTTATATTGTGTTCTCTCCCCCGCCAGCTCCACTTCTAAGTTAATCAATTTTTTGCCAGAGAAAAGAATGTGGGATTAGCCTCATCTTGTTTAATGTTTAATTATGTTTTTATCTTCAAGCTTCGTCCTTAGCTTTTCTCTTTAAAAGTAGCAAACTAAACAGCAGAATGAGGGAAAAAATGGTTGCATACAACTTTTAATAAGGTTTTTGTTACTTTGCAGGTATCACTACATGTCACAGTTGGAATATATCTAATAAGATATACATAATGACACATTCAAGGCTAGAGTATTTCAGCTGAGTAAGAACTCATCTTTCTCCATACATGTGCCTGAGACGTTGTAGTAATGTGTTGAGATCCTAGTCCAATGAAGTCAGTGACAAAACTACAGGAGACAACATGACAGCAATGGAAAAAGACCAAAAATAAGGCTAAATAGTGGTCAATAGGCCAAAAGGTGGCCTTATCCACTGTAAGTAGCATGGGCTAACACAAGGTAAAACTCTAGCAAGTATGAGGCATTTGCTGTTTTCACATTTATTGAACAGTTTGGATAATCTCCAAAGGAGGTGAATACTGCAAACTATATTTTCTGTAGCAGAACTGTAGCTTACATCATTTATCATCTAGGAGATAACACCAGACAGATAACTCTTCTTCACCTGGGGAGAAATGCAAAGCTTGTCTGCTTGTGGAGCATGTGAGCAGGTGTTTTTCTTCCAACTGGGTTTTTTTTGATCATTGAAACCCAGCAATGGCTATAATTATGGCTATAAGGCCATAATTAACTGCTAGTATAATTCAGGAGGAAGTTGTTTCACCTTCCCTAAAGCCAAAGGGGAGCAAAACCATGGAGTAATTGCAGTGAGGGAAAGAAAAGCATCAGGGAAGTACAGAGTCCTTTCTGCAATGAAATAGGTATCTTTGCGTATTTAAAACACAACCTGTTGGAAACCATAAAAAGCCATTAGAAAGATTTTTTTAAAAACACCTTTATTCATTTGTTTAGATTGAAAGGCACTCAAAAACCAAAAATGACAACAGAAACCCATGTGCCTCATTTCTTTCCTAATGTGGGGTGAATTTCTGCATGTGCTTTCTGCACTGGAAAAACTAATGTCTGTTTTGGCTTACTCTTTCCCCGTTCTGTGGCATACCCTTCTGCATTGCGTATTAGAGAGATGGTCTCCTGCATATAAAGGATAAGTGAGTTAATAAAAAAGGAAGTACATAGGAGGCCAGAGTAAATGGGGCATATAATTTTTTCATGAACTGGTCTCTTAAGTTTCATTTTGCAAGTCATCATGATTTTCTACATATTTTTGAAAATATAAAATAGCGAACTTAATGCTTAATGCAAAACCTACTTAGCAATTTTTCAGTAAGGCTGTATATTGTTTTTTCTGTCAGAAAACACAGTCTTTGATAGACACTACCACAAATGACAGAAAAATAACGACACTTTGCAGTTATGAGATTTTGGAACACTGCAAACCTTCCTTCAAAATCATATATCTTAAAAAGCAAGTTATGCACCATTTTGTTCTGCTTGATAACATGCAAGCACAACCATCGTCAACTGACTCTTAAGGACAGAACATGACACTCAAAGAACACCAGTTACTTAAGACAAATATTGCTGTATATAAAGTAAAATACAACTATTAAGAAAGCTGGGGGACTATTAGCTTTCAAAAACTTTTGAGAAAAAGGCGTTTCTAGTATCCAAATGGTGTTTTACACCCCATTTTACAGTTGTGCAAACAGAAGGGAACAATTCTGCAACCTACTTACCAAAATCTGACAGAGGTAAGCAAATCTTGAGCCACCAGTTTGCAGGCTCTAGTCCATTAAGACCTCTTTTATACACCTACTGGTTTTTAGCCTAATGAATTAATATCGATATATCAAAGGAACAAAAGAAGTCCTAGATTTCAGGCATTTAATATTACCAGCTTCGGTTCTATCTGTGTGATTTCTATGTTTCTTTGATAAGCCATAAGCTTCAGAGCAATACATATATTTCAATTTACTGCCTCATTACTATCTTTGAATACCACCGAAATTTCCAGTATAATGCCTAGGCAGGTGTAAAGCGAGAACTACCTGGGTATATCATTGCTATCGTATAATACTTACACATAGTCCAATGACCTATCCAGGTGATAGCCTAACCACCGGTTGTAAGGCTTTCTGAAAAGGTGCTTGTAAACAGATATATTCCATAGTTTTCAAAGCACACAGCATATAGCCGCCTGCATTAGCAACGTCTCCATGACAACTGCTTTATAATTCATGCCACATAATATATAACTAACTTTGCTGTTTAAAAAAGCCTTTCCAACAAACTAACAAGGCCACATTCTTAAAAATTAAATGAATCTGAAGGAGATTTTTTTAGCAATCAATTAACAATTAAATAAAGCTTAAGGGACATTAAAATGGTAAGAATGACAATATTTATGGCTTTGATGTGATCATGAAATCTCATTCTCCACTTTTCTACCATGCTCACCGTTTCAAATCCCCATAATTGATACTGATGCAACATTTCAGTCAATAGTTATAAAAAGGAATGAGGAGCACAAAATGGCTGTTTGGCATTTAATAAGTAAGAAAGATCTCATGGAGCTTTGTATTTAGGTATTTTTTGCTAATCAATCTTGTCTTAACTTAAACAGTTGAAGTGGATGAGGGATAGCAACAGGTTTGGGGCTTGGCAGGACAGTAGAACGATAGCAAAGATAATGACAACATTTTTCTAATGTGGTTCAGACAGAATTAAAACTATTACAATGCCTTTCCCAACTATTGATTCAAAACCACATTAACGGATCAAATAAAACTGCTGCTATGAGACTAATAAACATTCTGGCAGGTATGAAGTCCAGTGTAACTTTGGTTTTGTAAATTTACCAAGAAGATAGATGGAAAGATGAATGGAAAGAGAGAAAGAGAGAGAGAGAGAGAAAGAGAGGAAGGGAGAGAAGGAGAAAGCGGCAGAGAAGGAGAAAGCTAGATAGCAAGCATTTATGGGCCATGTCCTGCTGTAAGGGTCAGAAAGTGGAACAGGGGTAACAGAGTGAAACATGTCATGTTTAATGGATTGTGAGCATCCTGTTACCATTCACTGTTCTAGTTTAATTGATGTCTGCTAGCAATTTTAATGTAAACCTCCAGGCGAGGAGACAACAGGCTGTAGGTCTCAGCTCCTTCCCTGGCAATAAGGGGATATCAATGTATTATGAGATCGTTCGGTCATTTCTCTGCAGACTTTTCTCTTCAAAATTTTCTTTGTTATGATGCGTAAAATATGTACTATAATAATTATTTTCAGGATTGGGGTGTAAACATTACACAAAATATCAAATAGGGAGCAATTACCAACTGGCAAGCAGAAGACTTTTGCTGGGTTACAAACCTTAAGCTCAGTTAAAGAAACAAGCAAAGCAAAGCACCACGTTCCTAAAATGAGAAGCTCCAGTTCAAAATGTGGAGACTTTGTCAAAAGTCTTGTTATTGACTTCAGCTTACAGATTTAATCTGGCAGTTAGGAAAAAAAAAAAAAAAAAGAAAGAACTAATTCCCCAATGAGACCTACTTAAGAAGCAATGCCATTAATGACCAAACAATAGCAGCTGTGCAGAGCTAATCCCAAAGCAGGATACAATTATAGCAGAAGCACATGATGGCTTTGGCTGTTTTCCAGATATCCTGGTTTACTGTGTCTCCTCCAGTTGATGAGAGGAGAACTGAAGTGGCTTAAGCAAAATATAAAATACGCAGCAACAGTTCAAAATGGGACTGATGTTCCACTTTCTGGGAGGTTCCAGGTATGCATTATTTGAGATTTACCTGACTCATGAGCAGAATTTAAATTAAGTTTGGATTACAGAGAGGTAGAATTTTGGATTGTAAATAGACTGAATTTGGTGTTCAGACCTGAGGAATTGATTGAATTCCTTATTTCACCTGTTAGGAAGGTTCAGGGGTGCTTTTACTATATGTAAATATGTAAATGTACTATATGTATCTACATATGTATTAGGGGTGTTGTGTTTGTATTGACTGTCATCCTCTTTGTCCCCCCCCCCCCAAAAAAAAAAAAAAAAAAGACAGTGGGAACTATGATTCTGCAGAGCTTGAAATGTAACAGGGGGAAAGTGGAGGAAGGGGACCTCTCGTACAGCATAAGGACAGCTTGATTTTCCACAGATAAAAATAATAAAAGCTCCCAGTAGGTCTGAGCTATAATTAGTGGTGGTAGTGAGGTGTTCTTCTTTTTAAACAAAAAAAAGAAAAGATGCTCTCAGTAAATTCTACAAGGTCCATAGTCAAACCTCTGTTTTTAGTCCTGGCAGTAGGTCACACTAGAAATACTAATATAAGCAAATAAGGAGACAGCTGCACGGTAGAATTAGCAAGCGATAATGCTAATGGAGTGACAAAGGCAATGGGGTACAAGTTTATGGTCGACATTTCCAATGAGTTTGTTGGGAGTTTTGGGTTGAAGAAAGACTGCAGGTTGGGTTTTGCAGAGGTTAGCATGCTCAGTAACAGCGACGTGAAAGCTTTCTAGTTTAATTATGTTGGCTTCTGACAAGAATTTTTTTTCTCCAGACCATGTCACCCCTTCCTTGAAATACTTGTCTTACCTTAAATATCTTAATTCTTTCCCTCCTACTTGCAATCTGCTCACCCCTGGCCTCCTGTTCAGATCGTTTCTTCCCTTGCACAGTCAGTAATTGCCCTATCAATTCTTCCTTTTTCCTCTTTCTTCTAAGAGCCACTGATGTGTGGCTCCACCTTTTTATCTCCCTCTCTTCGACTCTTGTCTTTCTCCTTGACTTCTAGACTGTACGCTGTCTGAACACACCGGGCTCTGTATGTTCCACAATGCCAAGCGTACTGGTGTTTAATAAATAACCGTGCAGCAAGCGCACGGTCACTGGAGGAGAATTAAACAGCTCAGCGAAATGGAGATACTGCTGCTCCTGCAAATCTAACTAGTAGCCAAATTCTTGTTGTTTTTCCTGTGTGCTGAAGAAACTCAGCAATGACACACACGCGCACACAAATGTTTACTTTCTATTATGCTGGTTACCCCCCCAGTATATATATAGCCTTGTGGTACAATGTAAATTCCTTTCAAGATGCCATTTAACAGGAATTTAATCTGTGCAGAGCACTAACAAACTGAAGCACAGCAGATTTATTCATTTAAGAGAATTATTCATTTAATTTTCACCATTTAGTATTTATATTCATTTACCATTCATTTATTCCCTTCATTTTTATTCATTTATTCATTTATCAAATATTCATTTTAATGGCTTTCATTATCACTACAGTAACTGTAGGGGCAGATTTGCAATAATTTTATTCTTTAAATAGGTTTATTCTTAGAAAATCTACAGAGCAGGGAAAGGCCACTTGTTCTGTCAGGTTTGTTCCCTTTTCTTTTTCTTAGAACTGTTTGTCTCTTTACTCCCTTTATTTCTTTAAAGTTCTCCCTAGATTTCTCATGAATTCCTTAATTTGTCTTATGACAACAGCTTGGTTCAGTGATATTAGACCAAATGCTTGTCTGATGGAAATTACTGAAATCAAAGCATGTTATTTAGTGCTTTGGACACTGATTTACGATCTGCTTGTCTTTGCATATATATTTTTCTTTTCCCATTACGATACATTTTCCTCCTAAATTCACCCCCTATTCCTTTCTAATATCAGTTCCATTTCCCCATAGGTTAGCTACTTACAAACCAGGCATCAAAGACCTTTTTAGCAACAGGTGCTTTGAACTACAGCAGAACAAAGTCTAGATTAATAGAGAGACTAGGTTCTACGTATTAATTTCAGTTGGAGCACTGGGAATTCGGGTCTTTTGTACAAAACCTTTCTTTTGCTATGTGGAAACACTGACTAATATCTGTTAACTTCAATGGTCATCAGATCATGTTTTTGATTAGAAGAACAACGATCGGATCTTCTGGTGTCTCTTCTATACTAGCAGCACTTCTGAGCTGGAATTACAGCTCTGCAGTCTTAGCTATAGAGGTTGATAACTGCATATGCAATTCATCCCTTAAAGGATATTTTCTTATGTGTAGTAAAATATTATCCCAGATAGACAGCAGGATATTGCTGGATGAACACCTACTTCTTTTTGGTGAAGAATTTGTTATTTGTCCCCCCCCCCCCCCCCAATCTTCAGTGAACCCCTAATTTCCTATGAAACTTCTCCTTGACTTTTAATGCTTTTCCACATCACAACTTTTAAAACAGTGGCAACTTCTACTCTCAAATACTTTAAATTTAGCTTCTTTCCTTAAATCATCCAGAGTATTTAAACTTCATAATCTTTAGGAAACACTAAATTCAAGCCACCTCCTTCCTAGAGTCCTTCACAGCGTATCTGCACTCTGAACTATATCAAGTCAGGAACTTTTGTGCTATTTCAACAACAGCAGACACCCAGATAAAATGGTGTACTACATCATGACTGGTTGGATAATGCCTACATTCAATGCTTATAAATTTGTTATCTTGCATTTATAACATCAAAAAAGAGTAAGTTCCCTGTTTTCGTAAAAAGCATCCCGAACTGGGTATTCGTCACTGCTGTATATTCAATAAACTAACCTGCTTCAGATATTTACCTTTTGAAGGTTATCTTTGTTGTTAGAAGAGCTAAAAGTAATTTCCTTTACAATGAAATCTTTAAGTTTGTAGAATATGGTGTGACCCTGGAGAAAACAGCTTCACACCCACCTTGAGGCTGCAACTCTAAGAACTACCGCTCTAGAGACCTTTTATCAGCTCAGAACACGTCTTATCTCCAGTTACTTTCAGCTGCATAATAAACAGTCATTTGAAATAGGTAATGTCTTCTTAAGGGCCTGTAATCCAAAGCCCACAGCTCTCAATGGAAAGCCTCCATTGATTTCAGGGACTGTGAATTCAGATATTTATTCCATAACACGTGGTGTCTGCTTAGCAAGTTTAGTAATAGTAAGACATGAGGAAATCAGCAAGCCAGAGCTATTCCAGTGGCATCTACTTTGTCAGATAAAGCCCTGGCATTCCCTGGAACCTCCATGTTTTGCAGTAGCATGCCTTCTTTAATTACCTTCCTGAGAAAGATATCATCTTCCCAGCTTCTGGGAACCCCTCCGCACCTCTGCAGCCCGGAGAGGAAAGCGCGGGGTGTCCAGCGGGCCGTACCACGAGCCCTGGTGGCTGCAGCTTGGAAGCCTGGAAGGGTCTCCGATGTTTCCTGCTCCTGGAGGTGGCTTCTCTGGGGCCTAGGCTGGGAGCATGGGCTCGAAAGCAGTGTAAAAAGTCATTAACAAAAATGTCTGGGTTTTGTGCTGAAACTAGTTTTCTTCAAAATATCAGAACTTTCTGTATAAGGAAGTTTTTCCATCTCAACCAGCTCAATTTGCCAAAGAAATTAGAGAAAGTGTAAATTCAAGTAAAAGAGGAAATGGTTGTGGCGGACAGATGAATGAATTTTTTGCCTTAAACATTTCTTGGTGCATGGGGTGCAGGCAGGCCATAACCCCGAACAAGCCATCTGTCCCTGGCGGAAACAGGACTGGGCTGCTGCGACCCCCGAGATGGTCTCCCTGCGACCACCCAGAACACACCGAGCCTGCACTGAACGAGACCGCAATCGGGCAGAGACTTTGGGATCTGGACTGTAAATTATTGTCCGTTTTTAGCACAACTTCTATAAAACCTGCTTGGCATGAGTGGCTAAATTTGCTGAAGCCTTAGGCCGCACTCCCTAGTACAGTGAGAAAGGGCCCAGAGCTGCTGCAGGCGGGAATGATAAGGGCGTTACCAGCAATTTGCATTCCTGTGCACTGCTGAAACGGTGCTAATTGCTGGAGTTACCACCTCTTTGTCAAGACCTTGAGAGATGATGGTGGGACCCGAGGAAGGAAGACACACCTATAGGAAGGAAGACATACCTGTCTGCAGAAACTGCAACAGAAAAGATAAGGGAGAAAAGAAACAGCCTGCCTAGGAACAACGATGAGATCCAATAAGGAGCAGGAGACCCCAGACTCAAAAATTACTATTGGTCTGAACTACCACGTGGGGGGGTGGGAAACTTAATTTGAAAAAGCTATAATTGCCCAGGGATCTCTTTGTTCAGGGTCCCTCTTTGGAGGTACCCAACTCGAGCTGTAACCACTGCACGCGTGTCATTCCGAGCTAACCTAGGGTCGGACCCAACTCGAGTTGTAATTACTGCACGCGCACCACCAAAACTTACACCCAGGGTGAAGAGGACCCACCTACCACCAGACGGGAGCCCCCCCCACTGCCGAGACTCCCAAAGGAAGAGGACCAACAGGACGCCGCTGGATCCACGGGTGGTGATATCTTTCTCTCTCTCTCTCTCTCTCTCTCTCTCTCTCTCTTTCCCCCTCTCTTTTGTTGAATGTTGGTAAGATCTGTTTTGTCTAGCTAGTTGCAGTATTCGCCATTGAATTATCCTATTTGACCACATGCCTTATCTTTGTGTTAATAAATCTTAAAACTGGTTGGCTGGTGTCGTTTCACCTTAATTCAGTCCAAGGGCATCACGAACTTGGTCGTTTGGCCCCAAGGGGAGGGAGGTCGTCCTGAACGACTCCTTTCGGGCCGCGACAATGGTTTATACTTTCTTCCATCTCCTTATCTTCCCCCTCAGTGTTAGAATGAGTTTCAGTCTGAGGGAGCCTCTTTTTTTTGGTAGAAGAGTCTTAAGTTAGTGTGAAGAGGTCTGATGTACGCTTTAACTCTCTGGTGTATGTACATCTTTTTTCATTAAATCTGAACATTAACCTGATGGCCTTTAGGCACAATACTTTCTGAAAAATTTCAGTATGCTGTTTATTGCTTGCTTTCCAACTCCAGTTCCTCTTGCAAACACTACAGGGACCTCATTTAATTCTGGGGCTATATTATCCTCCTTCTTTATTAAGTTTCTTCAAATATCCTGTCATGGTCTAATGTCTTTTCTTGTCAGCTTCACTCCACTTTATACACCTGAAGGATACTTTATTTATGTTTTTATTTCCTTGTTCTGAAAACTTCAGCCAATTGTGAATTCCCCAAATTTTTCAGCTCGTGTCTCCATTGTGTCAGTCTTTGTACTCCCTTTATAATACTCCGTACTTCTTAGGCATGCCATGCATTTTTTAATCATTATTTTAATTTCTTGATTTAGATCTAAATAGGCCTTGAAATACAGCAAAAGCATAGATGGTCTTGACCTAGAAAACAGAGAGAACCTGCAATAACATTAGAAAAATATCAAAACCTGGAGATGCATTAGCTTTTTTTTTTTTACAGAAGCTGTTAGACCAGCAGGACTTTGAGTAAACTAGTAGCTACAAAGCCCTCTGTGAATGATTTGAGAAACTGAATTCTGCATCACATAATTTATTCCCACTCATGCAAAAATCATTTTGAAATCTTGCTCTTGTGAGATCAGAACAAAGTTCTTAGAGATCAATAAGACACTGGATATTCAAAAGTTACTGCAAAATACATTAATAATCCAGCTTCCATTCCAGCACTGTAGGAACTCTTATAAAGTCCTAAAGTAAGTTCTGTTAAGTTCTTTCTTGAACCTTACTGGATTATTGAATTTCAGAAACCCAGGTTAAGAGCTTGTCATTACCTGTGGTGAACACTACGTACAACTCGATATATTTCTGCTTTCTAGTTATATCATACATTAGTAGTTGTAATTGATTTAGTATTAGTCTTGCATATTTGACTTTGTTTAACAGGTTATGCAGAGCAATAAGCATCATAAGTACTTGTAAGTGGATATATAGACACATCTACTCCTGCTTTAAAATGCTGTGTTGAGCTGGCTGTGCATGAGATACTCATATTATGTTCCTCCAATATATCATTTTGTTGGAATATTTGATTTTTTTTGTGTGTGTGTATTCATTCCAACTTTTCCCAAACAGTTTAGTATTAAATTTTTCAAGTGTCCTGAACTTTATTTAAAGTTGTTCATGTATTCTAGAGAGTGGCAAAGATACAGGACACCACCATGCCTTTCTCTAGGAATAACAGGCAGGTCTGAATGGGAGTAAGTAATGGTCTAGCTCAGGTGAATTGTGCAACACTTACTTAAACTCTCATGAAACTGGTGCAAAATCAAAGTTAAAGGATTAAATTCATCTCTGTAGACAGAACAACGTGTGGGGTAAGACTGGATATAATAGAGATGCTTTCTTAAGGGATCTCTGTCTTTGGTAGTACTAATGTTTGTCATGAAGGTCAAAACAGGCAAAAGTGGAAGAAAGAATTGGAGAATCAATGCAAAACCTGAGTAACCAAATTTGAGAGGCACTGAGTGGCTGTGACTCCAACTTTTAGGAGGCACCAGTGGATTGGGCTTCAAGGTTCAAGAAAGAACTTAACAAAACATACTTTAGGACTTCACAAGAGTTCCTACAGTGCTGGAATCTCTAAGAACTTTGTTCTGATCTCACAAGAACAAGATTTCAAAATGCTTTTTGCATAAGTGGGAATAAATTATGTGATGCAGAATTCAGTTCCTCAAATGATTCACAGAGGTTTCTCAGGAAAATACATATTTACAAATCTAGAAATTATAATAGCAGCTGATAGGATGTTACAACAAGTTTTTCAGATCCTGTGGTGATGTCTCTGAGGTCATTTTCTCCATCAGTGAAATACTAAGTTACAAGTAGTGATTTGAAACTGTACCCTTTTTGATTGCAGTGCATTGCTCCAGCATCCTTGCACTGCAGAGGGAAAGGAACCTGACCTGACAGCATTGAAACAGAGCAGGTCAACGGAGGCAACAGGCAACAGGTTGTTGTATTAAGCATGGGAGAGAACAGGTAGGAAACTGGACTAGAAATTGATGGCTGGTGTAGAACTCTTGTTATCCAGACAAACAGAGTGGACCCAGGCATGCGGAAAGGTCTAAGGAGCCTCATGAGGATTGCTGGGTAGGTACTTGGGGTAGACCATGACTTGGAGGGAGGAGATAAATCCTGGAGGAGATAGCTAAGCAAAGCAAGGTGCAAGAACCTAGTGGGTGAAGCATGAAAAAGAGGAAAGGGAAGGGACAGAGTACCTAGCGGTAGGGATCCTCAGCAGGAAATCCAGCTTGGCTGGAAGGAAGGCAGAAGAGAACGATGGGCTGCAAAAAGACCATGGTGTTACTCCTGTGTTTTTCTCCCCACAGACACCCTTGCTCACTGGCAAAGCTTCTTTCCCTTCTAACACTGATTGTTCTACGGAATAACCATTGTTACCAGGTGTTTCACTAGTTCAAATGGCAGAGGTGTATCCTGTGTGGCCTCCCACTCCCAGTTCCACTCTATGGATAATAGATTTAAAAAGAAAACAACAAACAAAAAGGTTATCATGCCCAGAATGCTGTCTTGAAAGAACCCTGACAAGACGTGTAAAAGAATTAAGGTATAACCTTCTGTTACAGGATCACCTGTTATCTTATATACATAAACATACATGTCCATAAATGAAAAACTAATGACTTTGGCACAGGACGTAGGTGGCACAGGTATAGACTGGGCAGTGCTTTTATCCTTACCTATGGAGGTTCTCAACAGAAGGTAGCAGTGTGATTATGTTTTTACAGATTGATAAAGGATAATCCAGGATAATCTTCAGACCAATTAACGGATGAACCCAGCTCTCCTGTGCTCTGCTGTACTATACTCACAGTATCCTCAGTAGTCCTTGATGCAATCTCAGTAGCAACGCCACATTCCTCACCTCTGTACCTAAGCTTGTAGTATTAAAATTAGAACCAAGCAAAATACTCCCAAATCCTGTATTTTACAGAATACTCATGAAGAGATAGATATGTATTCTTCCTTAATAAATATTATTTGTTCCTCTTTCTCTCAGTGAGGTTCTCTGAGAAGTTGATACTCATTTTTGCTGATTCTGCTGGTTAGTTCTTAGTGACCGCAGAACTTAATGTGTTCTGGCTGCGCACATGCAAGCTCACATTAAGATCTGTGCAGGAAAGAAACCTTCCACAAAACACAAATACTTTCACCAACACTACGTATTTACAGATGTGCATGTTTTCATGTTTCAGTATTCATGTATTCAGTATTCGCAGCACTGTTCATATACGGGTATGTCCATGTAGAACTCTTGCAACACTGCATGCATGACTTGGCATGCATTTGCAGGAATCAGACTGGAAACTTGCTTTCTTCAGAGTCAGTTGCTTATTTGTTAACAGAGAGTAAGCACGAAAGGGGTGAGCACTGGAGATGGCTTCAGGCAAGGGCAGATCTAAAGCAGAGGATAAATATGGGGCCATCTGGTGTGTCAGCTCACATGGAAAATCAGCGATTTTGCATGCAGGGCCAAATCAGTGACACCTACCAGAAACGGATGATGAGGAAGGAGGATTTTACTGAATGTGTTGCTCTCTGGAAATATGCCTGCAGTGTTTGGTCAAAGAGAATGAAAAGATTTCAACCACTTTTTTAGGAACAAAGAAAATATTTAGGTCTTTGCCGTGGCTGTCGAAGAAAAAGCAAAATCAACATTTTTTGAACAAGTCAGCTTTATCTTATAAAACCTGGAGGGTCCCATGCTGATGCCATAAGAGCACAGCGAGGTAGCTGTGCATGAAATAAGAACTGATGTACTACCGCTAGCAGTGTAATCTGAATACTGTGCTTTCACTGTTGTCTGTATGATTTCAGTGCTGTAGCTTTTCATCTGAACAGATAGTCTCTAAAACTAAGTATTTTCTAAAAGTAAAGATACTCTCTCTGGTTTCCTTTTGCGTTAGAACATTTTACATTTTGGAACAAGAATGATCCTATTTCTAGCCTGTGGTAGAAAAGGCATTTTTAAAAGCCTTACATTAGGATTTACCTCTGAGAAAAAAGGATAAAGAAGTGTAGTTAGTCTACATTTTTTTTTTATCAGAAACTAAAATGTACTCTCATACAAGAAAAAATAACTTCAGTTATTGTAGTCCCATAGGATTTCCAACAGGAAAGCAAATGGAGTTAGACCAGAAGAATACATCGAAGAGTAAAAACAATGAAGGGGAAAAAATATTTGTAAAACCCTAAGCTTTGCAAGATGAGCAGTTAGCAAAACAAAAGTGCCTGATGTTCCAACTGTGTTAAATGGAGATGAAGGCAAAAGGCATGACGCAGCCTACTTTTAATGAACTGGCCAAGATTATAGAAAGATAATTATACTTAGTATTAAAACAAAGTAATTTATACATGAAATTATATACAAACCCTACAGCAAAATGTGAGTGGCTGAACCACTGGAACGTTTTGAAAATGAACTAGTGTTGATTGTGCGTGTGGATACTGGGCAGATGCTGAGGTGCCACTACCATCTTCTGCTAGGATTAGGAGTGTCTAGCTGGAGGTGAGCAGCTGCTACAGCTCAATCCTATGGATAATTACTCAGGAACCTTCCAATAAAATCAGTGGGCATTAGCATAGCAAATCATTGGGGGTTCTCTGCACGGGCAGCTTGATAGGGTTTGGTTTTCTTTATCTTAATAGCTCTGTATTGCTTAAAGGATAAACACTGAGAATGGGCTGAATACATCCGTGGAGCTACACAGGCAGATATTTTGGCCCCCAACTATACACAATAAGTTTTTAGAATACCCAGTTACCTGGCTTGGATCATCCATGGGTTACCTGCTCTGACGCACTCTCGAATATTATTTATGAGCTTTAAAGAGTTTAATATTTTTAATAATATTTTTAATTAAATTTATTTAATAAAATAAAATAAAAATATAAAAAATTATTTAAATTTAATTAAAAATAAATAATATTTTTAATAATTTATATGTGTGTGTATCTACCTATAAAAGAACTTGCTCTACAGTAAGGCCAACATGCTAGAGGTCCTAGGTTTTCTTTATGGGTCCCTGACATGAAGTTTGCCATGAAGTTGAGATATCCTGAATCTGTCAGCTCTATTGCAGTGATCGTGTGAGTGCGTGTTTAGCTCATTCCCTGGAACGATGCAGTGTGGAAGTACTGGGCTCTCCAACAGCCTGCCAGGAATTCAGTCAAAGACGTGTGAATCTCAGAGAGGAGGAGAGAAACTTGGGGTAAAACATTTTGAGTTTAATGGATGTCATTTCCTGATAAAACTCTGCTTTGTTGAAAATATTTTCCAATCTAGTTCTACTTCTAGTGAAACTAATCCTTTTAGTGCCTACTTGCTGAATAATAAATTGATGTAAATTGTAATTTAAATCAGAACAGATTGTGATACCACAATTTTTTTTCCAAGGGACTAGAGGAGTTAGTCAGAGCATGGTACCACAGGTAGCAAATCTGGTTCTGCTGTTACTATGTTATCAGTATTAACTGTGCTATCAGCATCAGCTTCACTGAGATCCAAAGTTCTAGCTTTGAAAGAAAGCAAAATTTAACTCTTTCCCAAGTACTACATTTCTTATCTTCAGTTTTACAAGATTTAATTGCCCTGGCCTTTTGAGTTCTTTTATACAATAGCTATCAATACAGATTCTTCTGATTATTACAGTCATGGTTCACCTTCCTTTTATGCCACTGTAAATAAGGAATAACTTGCCTGAAGTCAAGAGAATTACACCTTTTATTTTATCAATATAAGTAAAAAGGAGAATCAAAACCCATATTTGTTTTATTCCTGGCTTAGCTTTCACAAAGTTCTAGATGCTAGAAAAACCCTAAAGAGAAAAGCAATGATCCAACATTTCCAACATACAAAACAGCAGCAAAATATAGATATCTGCGTTAGTTTATTTGTTGCTGAGTGTATATATGAAATTAGTACAGGGCTCTAGAAAGATATTAAAGGAAAAAGCTCTACGCAGGGAGCACATAAACAGTGCCAAGCAATTGGTGTTGTAGTGTGTTATTTGCAGTGCCTTATTTTCACAAAGAATTTCTGCCACCAAAAATGCATGAAAGCTCAGAAATTTCAAGACCCCCTGTAGTGCTGTGGGTTGGTTTTTTTCTCTTCTGTTGTTTAGTGCTGCTCTCAGTTGCTTGTGAGCAGTGCAGGCATAAATCCCGCTTTTTCCAGAGGGGGGTTTACATTCGGTGAGATTAATTCCTTTGAATGTCAACAGGATGGTACCGCAGAAGCTGTTACCTACTCTGTTTTCGAGTTTCCTGAAGGTGTAGCCTCTTTTGGGGGATGGAGGTGGGGACCCCATGTCTTCAGTCAGTACCTTAAAGTATTCCTAAAATTTCCGGTGCAAGGTTTTTCAAACTAAAGTCAAGGATAGCAAGTTGATAAGAAATGTTTACTTTTGTATGCTGTCCCCTTAGGCGATATTAGGGGAAGCCTCTCTTTGAAAGCATTTATCTCTATAAATGGGTGTTCCTTTCTCCTCCCCACCAGGTTCTTGTTTCTTTTCCCCTTTAAACAGATAAAATTCAGCAGCTGTCAGAAAGCAACCTTTCTCCTGGCCAGGCTGACTGCACTACAGGCAAATACCTCAGTGTTCCCCCTAAAATCCTGAATGGGCTTTTCTGTAGAGCATTTCAGAAGATCCAAGTCCCGCTGATCAGTAAGCATGTGCCCACAAACACTGTTTTAAGTAATTCGGCTTTTTAAAAGCCAGCTCAATCAGAGAAGAACTCCCCCCTCAACACCACCTCCCAGAGCCCTTCAGAAAAACTTGACCATTCAGTGCAGTTAGCTGAGATTTAGGAGACTCCACCCTGCTTTCGAACGCGGTGTTTAACAAAGTCTGCGTCTGCACAAAAAAGGTCAGTACCATTTTGCCAGTGCATGTTATCCAGGATTTCGGGGAGGCTGGGAAACCTTGTCCAGGAGGTGAAGCCCTCAGAGCAGTTGGTGGCATTGCAGCCAAGACGGGGCCACCACTGCCCAGGCCAGCTTCACCGGGCTCCGGCCAGCTGTGCAGGTGCCTCAGGGCCCCAGCCCTAACCGTGATGCGAACAAATACGCCCTTTTTTCCCAACTGCAAAATTAACGACACTGAAAATTTGCATAGATCCAAGACTTCTCTGACATAGGTGAAATCACAGAATTCAGATTTTGGTTTCTCTTTCCTACTAAGAAAAAGTAAGCAGTGAATTATCATTTTATTCGTACGAAACTGGGTAATTGGGGAAATGATTTTTGTTCCTTTTTTTTTTCATTGGGGATAGTAAAAAAAAAAAAAAATCTAATTTCAAAGTCTGTACCTTAGATTCATATGTGAAATTTTCATGCAGCCTTGTAGTTTTATTACAAGAATTGGTATACTTCACAAATAAATAATATAAAGTAAGACCAGATGTACAATATATATAAATTTTATCCCTCCTTATTATAGTATTTCTCACTTCAGAAAAATAGCCTGGGGATTAGCAAGAAAGCTAGTTACTGAATATGAGTCAGCTGATATGACTTGTGCTTTTTCCTTCTAGTCACTGCAGGAAATCTGGTTACCAAAAATCCAAGCTCATCGCATGGCACTGAACGTGTTTTAAGGCACCTGTGCCAGAGTTCAGTCCTGCATATGGATCTGCCATGACCCATATACATAGTACACCAAGATTATGGAAAAACATTAGCAGTATTGAAGTGAAGTGTGAGTAATTTCTTCTTCTGTCTCCCTAACAAGTGTTTGGGGCTCTTTGATTTGTTTTGAATGTGCACTCAATAATTATGCCAGGTGTCTGAGATCTAGCATACCTTTCTAGTTTAGGTATAGTCACTAGTAGAGTGGTTAGGTCTCAGGTTATTCTGATTGCTGGCCTACAAAATGATAAATGTTGGATAATGGAAAAAATCTGTGTTCTCTGTAACCTCACTCCTCCAAGCAGAGCCATAAGAGGATTTTGGGAATGGAAGAGAGCTCAGTAACATCTGCTCTCACCCATAACAATGTCTTTCAGTTGGTCCTACGCTGATAACTAAGTGCCATTAATTTACACAGGGATTGTACTTCTGTTGGGATTACAAGATTCAGATAAACAAGGTATGTGTTTTCTTTGTCTTTTGCCTTTAGCTTAAAAACAAATTGTGACTTTTATTTTGTTTGATTGTTATTGGGGGTTTTATGCTACTAGTCCTGACACCTATTGGCTTGTGAGTGGAGCCATTTAGTAGCTGAATGTTTCCATTTAGTTCCTGTCTTTACCTAAAGGCATAGAGTATGGTACGTGCCCATGTCAAACAGTATTTAAACCATCTTCTCATGTACAGTGTATTACATAAATAATGCAAGATTCACAGTCTCCTAAATCCTTTATCAGCTGGTAGCACAATTCTTGGAAAATCATTTCCTAGCTTAAGGTAACATGTTGGTTTTTACAATGAATCTACTCAGGGCTTTGCAAACAGCTTTGAGGTGAAAGGCAAGCTATGAATACAGTACAAAACTGGAGATTTTGGGGGGGCATGAGTTAGGTGAGTCTTCCATAAAATTCATTGTAGAAGAGGCTCAGTGGAAGGCCAGGAGGTGTAGTGATTGCGTGCAGAGCAAACTGCACAACAGCACTTCTTTCAGTGATAATATTCATCCCAGCTATACTATAAGGACGTCATCTCAGGCACATCAGCTCTGTACTGTACAGCTGTGTAAGTGTACCTCCTCTGCACAGTTTTATCTATATTTAAAAAAAACAGTCTACTCTTATGGTCTGTACCATGAGCCTTGCAAAATCTCCTACTTGTTATTAGCAAGTTGCTAATAGGGAAGCTTCATATTCATTTAGAAAGCAAGAAGCTTCCCAGCAGAAGTTCAAAAGGTTTGTAAGGAGGCTATTCTACCAAACCCAAGTTTTTGTGTTTTAATCAAGACTTGGCTCCACTCCACCTGGCTGGGTGTGATACTTTTATTGTTGCTGTGCTGTGGTTGGCAAAGCAAAAGCATAGAGAACCAAAAGATAGAGTAAGGACTCAAAGAAGAGCAACACTTGCCTGTTTTTCTCCAGTAAAGCTTGCTGGCTTTCTGAATAATGCTACTGAAACGTGAAGTCTGGTGCTCTATTGCTTTTTATGTCTCGTTTTTCTTTCCAGCGCAGTACTCTGCTCCATCAGTGTAGCTGTCAGCAGGCCCATTGGCAGACCTGCCTCTAAGCCAGTGAGTCAAAGAAACTCCTTGGTGTGTCAGCTGTGAACAGCTCCATCAGGAATGGGAATTCTTATCCATTTTGGGAGAACACGGAGATCCGGGCACTTTTCTGAACGTGCATCCCAGAGAGCTAGCAGTGATCTCTGGAGAGATTTATTTCCTAATAGCTCTTGCCTTGCCAGCTCCCAAGCCGACCTGTGCAGCTTTACTGAAGAATTAGCAACCCTGACCGCTGCGATGCCTCTCCTTACTGTAACGAGTCCTGGGCATCGCACAGTAGTTAGTACTCTGCTCCAAAGGACCATGTTGCACCACATAATGGATTAGCATCTCCAGTCCTAGCACGGTATTAGGATTAGGGACAGGTGCACAGAAATGGAAGAAAACCATGCGTTAGTCTACCTATACTGTAGATGAGCACCAAAAACCCTCTGTCTAACAGGGGGTCGTAGCCATGCAGATGGGCCTCAGTGCTTGAGTAAGAACCCGTACCACTGAAGACCTTGATCTGAGAATACGTGAAATGTAGGAGCATATGCAAACCCTCTGCTGTTTCTATGGGGACATCTACTCAGATTTTTTTCTTCATTCCTGTCTCCCCTGTTTCACCCTTAAAGAGTCTTGCCGAGCCACAAATTGAGGGGGGGATTAGCATTCCCCTGTGAGGATTGTTGCTCACCCTTCGTAATTTTGGGGCATAATGTGCTTTGTGCATGACTAAGTTCCTGTCTGGGTGGCAAACGGCACCTGCTAACAGTGAGCTGGTGATAAGCTCTTCATTAACTTATCGTGAGCTAGGCCCTCTCTCTTGCCAGGGTGGGGAAATGTATAGCTTTCCTGGTATACGCTGAGAGCGAGATGTAAAATTACTGTACAAATTATTCCTCCCACAGTTTATACCAGTGTAGAAATGAAAACAGTGTTATGCACTTCATTATTAGCTCTTGCTCGTTACTAAATAACAGTGGTAACCAACCACTGAAGGAGTGACTTCTTGTAAATATTTTCCTGGAGTATGTCAATAAGTAAAATAGGGAAAACAAGAATTTTTTTTGATAATTTTTGCAATCATTTTTAGCAGAAAAGCAATACTTTATCATAAATACGCATTTCACTGCAAATGTTCTATAAATAGACTTGACTGGCTGATTTTTGTTTGGTGCTTGGGGGGCGTTTAGGGCATAGGGTGGGAGGAATGGTTAGTATTTCTGAGGTATGTCCCAAAATGATTTCAGTATCTTATCTCAACCAAGAACTTTTTTTTTAATTTATTTTGGCCACCACCACGGACATAGCCGATTGATTATTAAAAGCAGAGCTGCAGAAATAATTATTATTAGTATCAATAGTGCTGTGCATCTAAGTGCAGAGCAAACATACAGTTTATCCTGCTATTTACCCATGAAATGATTCCCTTTCTTAGATAAGTAGAGCTAATCAAATGACTTGAGAGATCACACACTGAATCCAATGCAGAGCTGCAGAAACAAGTTTAAGGGCATGAAACTACAAATACGTATGACTATGAGTAACTTTACTCTTGGGAGTGTTTCAGTTGACTCTGGGAGGGATTACGTAGGGTAATAAGCTCTGAACTTCATGAAAAGTGTTTGCAGGACTGGTCCCCAAGCATATTCCATTGCAGTCTTCACATAAAATCACATAAATCTGTAGTCAGGGGCTTTTAATAAACATATTCTATGTCATAAATTACTTTCTGAGGAGGATTTTTAGAGGCATAATTTTACAGCATTGACCTCCAATAGACTCATAACATTCTATCATGTTAAATATATATTTAATAGCTTCAACCCTTTTATTTTAGTGGCCCAGTGGGCCTGAAGGACTTAGGACTGCAACAACCTATTGTGTCAAAGGATATTTAGAGAGGTTTAAAAAAATGCGGATTATTGACTTTATTATTGATGCAAAGGAGCCATTATAGCCTATCAGGAAATTAAATGCCCTTTCATAAAGAGCCCATTGCAGGCACCCTGAATTTATGGAAATGATGAAACTTAATGGCTCTGCAGGAATCATTACATCAGGTCTGAAACACTTTGGGGGATATTATTATTTATTTTCACATTCATACTGGTAGTAATGAGAAATTCAGGGTTTTTTTAGTAAATTACAAATATAAACATGTAGGTACAGAGTTTGCTCTATTAATTTAAGCAAAACAAAATGTACGTGCATCATTTCCTCCTTTCTACAAAGGTACAAAGTAAAACCAGCCCAGTGAAAACAGATGGCCATGCTTTGAGAGCTTTTGTAAATCCAGAATGTGCCAGATTAAAATTTACAATTTTTATTTTCACTTCTACATCTGATTTATGAACATTTAGCCACACTTCATCCCTTTCTGCTATAGCCATAATTTTGTACAGGTTATTCTGACATTTATTTTATAACTAATGAAAGATTTGGATGTATCCAGACACTGCATGGCATTGAGCCTGGAAATTGCTCTGCTGTCTTCACTGGAGACCCTTTGTAATTCAGTCCTAAATTCAGCCTCCCAGTGTAGTCTCTTTAGGTTGTGGGGTTTTTTTTTCCCCCTGTTCCAAGCATATGTCCCATCCAGGTGTATGTTATCAGGGTTTTTTTGTGTTTTTGTTTGTTTTCAAAAACACATGAGAATTTAAACTTATCTATTCCTTTGTGTCTAACATGGAATATTTGAGAAGAGCCTAATGTCCTGGAAGGATCCTAGATTTTCACAAGACTTTTTCCTCCGCAGGGACCCACACCACGTTTCTGGGACTAGAGTTGCTCCCTTATCAAAAATGACCACTTCATTAAAACCCCCTCATTGGCACTCTCAGATCCTAAACCTATCCAAAGAGCTGTCTCAAAGTCATTTATTAGAGCGTGGCTCTTCAGCTACTGTTTTTTAAAGGATGTAGGCAATTAAGATTTTATGCTGCATGTGGTGAGGGTTTGGCATAAAGCAAGTGTACGTATATGGAGGTTTGGGGCTGGCAAGCTCCAGTCTGTTGCATATCTTTTCCATGCTGTCTTGTCTCTTTGTGGATTGGCTATAACAAAAGATCTGCACCAAAGCTCAGAGCTAAGACGTGCAATCTCCCTGGCAGTTCATATTTTACCCAGATCCATATAACCAAGAGCAGCAGGGACTGTGGGTCCAAGAAGTCTGTTCTTCTGTTTCGCAGAGCCCACAGTACAAAATTCCTGATATACTTTGAGGCAATTATTTGCTTTTTTCATGGTTTCACCTGAAATTTCACTCCAGTTCCATTCAATCTTTGTTCTCTCTTCTCTTCTTCTTTGGCAAAAGATGAAATCCAAGGAAGGCTGCATTACCAGCCCCTGCTGCATGGTCTGTGGATAGATAAAATGTCCATTTTGACTACCTAGAATTGAAATGAAAAGAAAAACATTTGCAAATTTTCATGTATTTATCATCTCAAACACTGCCTTTTTCCTTTGTTTTGGAGTGTGCTTTTGAGCACAGCTATAACAATTAAAACAGCAATGTCATTGTGCTGCAGTTAGCACCATTTTCCCCCTAACTTCAGTAAAGCTTTCTCTAATTTCCTCACACAGGTGAGGCCAGTGTTGCCCTGATTTTTAAACCTTTATTATGTCCCCAGTTCTGTAATGACTGATGTGTACGCTGAAAATTAGGTGCCTGTGTACACCTTGATAAAAGAAGAAAATCACTGAACAGAGACAGCGCTTTGTAAAACACAAATTTAAGAAAGTGCTTAAGATCACAGTTAGCTTTAGGAATCTATTTAGCTTCCATTCAAGTCAATGAGCCTTATGGTTAGCCTTAAGAATCTTTTGTACTTAAATGCTGCTCTGAATAAGGTTCCTTTGTAAAATAATAATGAAAACAAAAAATTTTAAAAAGCTTTTCCATTTTTCTACTTGCCTACTGCAGGCTTATAGGTAAGTTAGTAATAATTACTATAATTTAATATAGGTACGTTCTGTTTTCTTCCCTGTTATTACTGTGAAGAAGCTTTATGCACCCGTACAAAAAGATTTAGGGCCCTTGAAATATTTGTTTCCTACTCTTTGATTTTAATGTTTTTTAATCAAAGGTGTGCCATAACTATAAAATAAATTCTTTTGTAGACCGAGACTGTAGAGAAGTCCCTGAAGTGCTTCATTTTGAGGAGCTTTGTTAGTCAAGGCAGAGGGCTCTATAAGCCACAAGCATTATAATTACCGGATTTTGCTCTTGTTGAAATCAGTGGCAAAACTCTCATAGGTTGCAGTGGCAGCAAGACTGAAAGGAACTGCTGTGCTTTAGTTTATTGTTCCATTTTCTGATTAACATCTTAAACTGCGTTTTGATCATGTAGCTCCTACTCGCAGAGAATGCCTGATGGTCTTTTGTTGATCTTTTGAGAGCACAACAGCTCATCGTGATGCTCAGCCAAGGCATCTATCGTTTAACTGTCCCTTTCAGTTACCGTGTTGGGAACGTGACGCGGTCCTGGCTCAGGTGGTCTCCGTTCCAGCTAGTGACCCGTCAACAGAGCTCTTAGACCTCTTTCCTTTCAGCATCGAGCAACGAATGTTTTCTGCACAGAATGTGGCTTTAGCTTTTTGTATTGAGTAGATTTAACAGGAATAAGGTTACTATCGTTCAAAAAGTTATTGTGCGCCAGCTTGGCCACGGTAAAAATTGTCCGGAAGAGGTAATCTTAGCCTGCAGGAAGAGTCATGCCATTTAACTAGCCTAAAGGTCAATGTGAGAAAATAAAAATGTGTCATGTTACCTTATGTTTGCTGCAATGCGTAGCGAAGGATAATTGCTGCGGTTTTAGCTAACATATCCAAAGTTGCCTGTGAATCTGAGCCATTTTGGCAATTCTTTCTCTTCCATTTCCTGTTTTTCTAATCAGATATTTTCTTCCCACCATGGCATTTTTTCCTCCGCTATTTTGTGAACTGCCTCATCTAGCTTTCATTAGCTTTTGTTCCTCACATTGTACGCAGACAAGTGTGCTGCACATAGTCTAGGATTGCTATTGAACAGAAATGGCAGCGGGAAGACAACTATGGATCTGGAGCAAAGCTTCTTCTGAAGATAGTGGCAGATAGGTGCAGGGGTCTTTTCCTTCTGTTAAATTATATGACTCTCTATTATGTGTAGGTATTAAATATATAGTAGCTCCCTCTCTCCCTCAGTTTAACTTTTCTCTTTCATTCCTGCCTCCTACATGTGTCATATGACATCCATTTGTAGTACAAAGGCAGTGTCATATGCTTAGTTATTTTTGCTGGTAGAAATATGAAATCAGGCCTTTCTCATATGTAAAAAGTAGAGCCTTCTTTATTGTAGGCCAATAAAAGTCACCAGCAAAAAAAGACTGTAGACTTTTAACGGAAAGAAAGCACTAACGAATAAGGATTAATTGAAAATTAGGGCATGAGAGACAAAGTAGGTCTAAGACAAATCAATTGCTGTACCAATAAGCCTGAGCTAGCAATAAATCAACCGCGATAGCAGCAAGATACATTGGACCAAATTAATCATGGGTGAAAACAGTTGAAAATTAGGGGTGAATAAATTAGTCAAAAAAGCATTTACACATGTTGAACAACTCTGCAGGTGACCATGAATGGAGCACCTATACAAAAGGAATGGCACAACTATACAGAAAGAATTTAATCTATACGTCCACACTCTGGTAGGAGATACAGTGGTTGCCTGTGCGAGCATAGAGAAACAAAAAGCACGCAGCTTTTCCTTGGGGATAGTAGGTTTTGTCCCCACAAGAACTTTATAATGCTCAGTAAAACCTTTGGGTCTTACTTCCCTCTTGCGCTGAGCACAGATGGTGCACGTGCCAGCACCGGCTCCAGCAGCACAGCGCAGGAAGCATGCTGCACCGGCACGGTGCCCGCAGTGGGGGTTTGCCAGCCTGCCCCTAAATGCACACGGATAGGCATGAAAAGAAATGCAGAGGAGAAGGTTAGGTGTCAGCACCCTGGCTGCTGTGTAATTTTATGTGCAGTGTGAGTGATAAGAATTTATGGAATAACTGTATGCTTCAACCCTCCTTTTTACAATGATGGTGAATGATTTTTTTTGTGTGTGTGTGTGTGTGTTGAAAAACAAGTCCAGTAAACAACATTACGGACTTCTTAGGCACTCATTTCCTCAGCAGTAGCCCTGAATGGAGTTTTTGTTGGCTTTTTGCAAGGTCAGAGATGGGCCTTGTGACTTTTCAGGCCTAGCATGAAAGAGGACACGTAGGAGAAAGTTGCAAGGTCTTTTACAAGGTAAAGGCCATTTCTTTTGTTGTTTTCTGGCATATAAAGTAAATAATCATCTATTTAATGTTACCTTGTTAATGAATAATTTGTACTGTTCTTGTTTTGTACAGTATTGTTTATCTAACCTCCACTGTGTTATGCCCCTGTGTACATGCAATAGGATAGCTTGGAAAAAAAGGATGTTGTGTTCTCATCATTGTTGCAAAGGAGTCAGCATTAGTTTCAGTTCTGAATTCTTCAAGATGAAATTACACTAACGTTTCTCTTCTGCATTGGTATTGCTGACATCAACAAGAACATCAGCTCTAATCACAGGACTGAGCTGGTCCTTATTAGCTATCTGTGAGGAGCTAAATCTTGATAAAGCAGAATACGCTGCAACTCAGCAGCAAAGGTGATGCAGTCTACGTAGCACTCCTAGCAGTTATTCTCCTTCCCTGGTGGTGATGAATGCTCACCAAGAAGAGATTAGATTCACTTCACTTGAGAAATAACCTGTTCAGTGCCCTTTCCTTTTAGTCAGCTTGCTGGTTTTAAGCAAGTTGTACCTGGCTGGTATTGGCATTCAGCTGATATGGCACTGGCAGTATTTGAAACTTGACATTGACTGTGAGCTGCATTCAGTTCTGCACATCCAGTTACAGTGGTTAAAATATTGCGTGATCTTAGATTTATTGTTGTTGTTTGTAATACGGGGCTGCATCTGAATTTAAACAGCTGAATCAAATTTCAGTCTAAATTGCCTAAGGCACAGCAGCTCTTCCTTGATAGTGACTGCTCCTGGTCCACGCTGGAAGGCTAAGCCACAGGTGTGGCATGCTACACTGCCCTGCACAGGGCACTGATGACCGCACTGCTGCGAAACCTATAGAGTCCAGGTCTTGGGCCAGGACAGTACTGACCAATGGATATATCACAGCTTGGAATTTCAGGTATGTACAGGCAAATATGTTTGTAGAATAACTGATAGGCCAAAAACATGTTTTAGGCTGACCTGAAGCTATTTGAGAATTTCGGAGTTGAATGCCTTTTAATTAAAAACAAACCTATTAGTCTGATTGTTTTGTAAGTAGGAGGCCCAGCTTCAGTTTCCTCCTACGTGTGTGAGTATCTGAACTCCCTTTTCCCATAAGAACTGCCAGTGACTCTGCAATATCATACTGTAGGTGTAGTTTTGTTCTCCGTCAATTGAACCTGCCCTGCTTTGTGTAATAGAGTGAGTTTGTGCATCAGAAACTGGAAATCATATTTTTTACCTCTGTAGTGAGCAGGCTTTAGGCTTGCTTTGTCTTCACTCCTGTCTGTGACTATTACATTTAGTGCAATACCTTCTACTGAAGAAATTGAGACTAACCTCCACATGTCTGCCATTAACCCAAGATACATAAACTTACTTGATCCCTTTTGTGGCCCTAACCATTATGCTGTTATGTCCACTCAGGAAAAGGAAAGACATGTCCCAGATCAGCAGTCATGGGTTTAGTACCAATCAAGTCAGCAGGGCACTTGCCTCAATGCATTTTGACCAGCAGTGGGAAATCTAGCGAGTATAGCGAATTGGCGAGAGAATGATGCTATGCAAGTGCACCGTCCTGTCGTGACGAGTAACGTTTTCTTGGTTCTGTTCCGTAAGATAGTTGGTATGGATGCTATTGCCTTAAAGTGCCTTTAAAAGCCCATTGGGCTATACTCTTCTTCCTAAACCAGAGTGCCAGTGCCTTTTCTGAAGAGTTGTGTGGCTAATGTAGGTCTGGCCGCATGTACTAGAAGACGTCGCTGTGGCTACCAAGAGGCAGCAACACTGGTCAAGGCGTCGTAGCAAGGGCATTTACCACTGCAAGCAGCCCAGTGTTCGTACTCTCTCTGGTCAGGAGCTGATAAAACCTGTGCCTCAACTACTTGCCAAGGTTTGCCTTAGAAATAAATCCAATCTGGTATGACAGGAAGAATTCAGGAGTCTGTTGCCTCTCTAAGCAAGGATGAAAGAATGAAAAGATTTACATGTAGGGGTGAGAAACTTCTTCTTTCAAAACTTCTCATTACAAAGCTGTAGTTTGAGAAATACATAACAATGACGGCATATTTACTTTGTGTAGAATTCATGGCATGATGAGGATAATAAGACCCTCCAAGGCAATAATTGCTTCACTGTAGGGTGCTTCTGCATCTCAAATTGCTCAGCATCTGGGTTTTAAATCATTTGTGCTCCTGGTGGGTAAAGCTGCCAGCTAAACAGGCAGGCAGGCAAGTAGCATTTTTAAACTTACGCAGCATGATCAAGGCATGTGTGCATTTAGGGCTCTGCTTATTACTGTCAGGAGTTGTTATCTAAACCATGGAGACAGACACCAAAATAGATTCTCTATGATGCTTTTTTTAATAAATTGTTTTCATTCACAAGGAAACCAGCTGGCCTGTGGTTCCAGGTCTGGTATTGGTTTGGATATTTCTCTCTGGCAGACTGTCAACAAGAAAGCTCTGCTTGGGAAGTTGAGAAAACGTGATAAATTCCACGGTTGTGCTTTGGTGAGCAGGTAATTCTCCCTGAGTGTTGTGCTGAAGATAATGAATGCTGTAAGTGGGAAGAGGCTCTGCTGTATTGTATTATCAGCTTATAAAATAGAACTCAACTTGGTAAGAAGGGAGGCCATTCTAGAAAGAGAAAAATATTTATTGAAAGGGAGTCTGTGTTTAATTTTTACTTGGGGAGGATTAGGTTCAGTTGAGGAATGTTCTGCCTTTGGTACATCCGTCTCTACTGTAGTTTCTGAATACTTACTAGGTAGCTCCAAATGCAGACAATTTCTTCCATCCTCTAAGCTAACATACACCGAATATGTCATGGTGCACGTGGGGATCAGTGTTTTGGCTTCTATTTTTGATGCTTCTGCTGTTGGGAAGAACTCTTTGGCTTGGTGATTCAGAGATGGCTGGAAGTCCAGCTTGAAACCACAGGTCCACACCTCAACTATCCGAATGGCTCAAGTGCTGCAACAAGGAGAAGGCTCGAATGGCACGTTCTGTCCAGATCAGAGCTTGCGGTTTGACGCCTTGTGTTCATGCTTTCATAGCTACCAGTCCAGATACTGGTGTTTTGGACACCGAGTTGAAAACCCACTGTTGCCCCTGTGTCTGTTGCGTCCCTATGATAGGGCAGGTGTCTATCCAGGCTGCAACCCTATAGCACCCTCTGCCAATCCAGCTGCTCTGAAACTGTGGGCTCAGGAGAGACTCTGGTGAGGTTGTCTTGCCCCCCCCCCCCCCCCAGCAGTGGCAGCTGCTTTGGGGTTTTCTTTTATTTTCTTGGTTATTTTTAACTTGGATCAATTCCCCAATCTGGTTCACTTCACAGTCACACAAATAGTTGTACAGGCGTAACTGAGGGAGGAGCAAGAATTAGCGGGGGGAGTGGTGACTGTACGCAGCAGCCTTACTACAAGAGGAGAAATGCTTGAAAGTCCCCTAAACCATGTCAATTTGAAGTGGCCTCATTCTGTCTTTGTTTTTTGTTGTGGATTTTCCTCATTTTTTTGCTACACAATTTTTATCCCTGTACAACACATTAAAACAACGTGTTCTTCTTGTAGTAGGACTTCCAGTGCTGATCTGTCATCTCAAAAGTTGTCTGCTGACTATTCAGGCATTTTAAAATTAAAAAAAGGCGGGGGGGGGGCACCTTCTCTGTAGACATCTAAGCTGTGTTAGCAGGCAGTTGAAAATTAACACTAGTATGTGCACCACCTGGTTCTACAAAGGCAAAGAGAATAATCACTTTCCTGATTACTAAGAAATTCTGGCCAGAAAGCTTGCTTGCTGACTTGGTCACGCATGCAGAGTGATGGGACCTGCGGTTTGAGGGATTTCATCCTCTGCAGTCAGAGAAGAAAGGGGTGCCAAGCAAGCTGGTGCTGCTGCTTGCTGCTTTCGTGTTTTGACTGGTGGAGCTTTGTGTTATCTGCAAGGTAATTTGCGTCAAGGTATTACTTGATCATCTTGAAGGTATTAATTATGGTTGCACCCGGTAGTCTGTTGTTTGGCTCTTGGGGCTACATACTTTTTTTGCATTTTACGAGAAGAGGGCTTCTGTCACTTGGAAGGCTATTCCAGTACCTTATAATTCTCCATGTCAATAATCTTTCTTGATATAACCTTCTGTTATTCTCCTGAGATCATGTCTTGTCAGCTTTCATCCTCAAAAACAGATTTTTTTTTTTTCTGGAAGAGTTACGAGTGTGGGAAATAAGGGGTCAAAATAGTCATTTGACTATGATGTTTATTAGATTTTGGAAGAGGTTCATAGTTTGGGCTTGAATCATCTTGAATCAGTAGCATCTTGAATCATCTTTTATACTACTGCGAAGTGAACACAAGACATGATTCAGCCTTTTTTTTTCCTCTTTGGGCAATGATATAATGATATGGAAGATGTACAGGAGCCAAACCTTATTCTTACCAGTAAAACACAGATTTGCTGAAAACTCCAGTGCTCCTGCTGCTCTCTATAGGCAGGGTCCTGCTTTGGTAATACATAGATCCAGGGTAAAATGGAGGTTGCTTGGTAGCTGTGAAGAACAGTTGATTCATATGGTTTATAGTTCAGTTTGTGGACCAGAAGCTGGGCTGCATGTGAACTGTGCTTGCAACTTTGTGCCTGAATGTGGAGCTTGAAAAGAGCATTAAGACCCTTTTAGTCTTAGTGAGTTAACTGAGTAAGTTAAGTGAGAAAAGTGGTTGGTCCCAAGCTATATCCCAGTATAATGTAGAGAAGCTTTCGTTTGCTTCTGGGGCACAGAGAAACCTTGCTTTTACCCCTTAGTGTCCAGCAATCTGTTCACCAGGAAGCCAGAAGTGAATGGCGCAGGAGCTGTTCCAGTTATTCTTTGTCCCCCAGATGACAACTTTCAGCAAAGGGAATTTTCATTTGGCCGGATCCGCTGGACTGCAGCCTCGTACCTGAGGGCAGAGAGGACTGAATTCTTCAAGGTGTCTGTTACACCAAAGAAGTGATACAGCCTCCACCAGGTTAAGAAAGTGTCTAGAGACCTGCCTCTGAAGAAACTTTTTTCTGCTTTTATCTGTATAGGTCTAAGACAATTAATCAATAAGCCAGGACACAGGGTGAAAACATATGGTCTTTGATATTTAATAAATGGATTAACAGAGTCCACCGCTTAATATTCAGCCTCTGCCTTAGGAGTATAAATTAATAAGCATTAGGTCTTTTTTAATGAGGAATTTTCCCTTTTAAAACCTGAATGAATTATCAAAAGGAGCTCTGGCAGAATTTCAAAGACATTTTCTGACCTTCTAGTATTCTGGCCTGCATGAATTTTTAACAAGATGCTATATATCTGGAAGGTCTATTAGAATTCGTCTGCATGAAATCTCTCTGCCCTCTAGCCCCCGCACCCCCCCCCCTTTTTATAATCAGACAACTGAAGCAGAAAAAGGAAAAGTAGCTATAATAGTGAGGGAATATTTAATTTATGTAAATGAAGTTTTAAAAAAGAGTCCTCATTCAAGTTAATAAAACCCCACACATTGCCTTTAAATATTAATAGTGGCTGGCAAAAATCCTTTATTTATTGTGACATTTTCAGTTATATTCATTTTTGAAGAGTATCAACAATGTAAAGTGTTCCAAGATCTGTTTGAAAATGCATATTTTAAAGTGTATAACACACATAACAAAATTAAATGCACATGGCTGTATGTTCAGTCCTGTAAAATATCCTTTTTGCTGGTTTCTATTCCCTAAAACCCTTAAGAAAATTTTTGATCTCTAAATCTATTTGGAAAATAAATACAATAAACCAAAGCAGATGTTTTTAGTATTTGTAGACTAATTTTCAGCATAATGAAGAAAGCTTATTGTCATTATTACTTGCTTTATTTTCTTAGCGGCTTGCTTTTTGACATTTTGAAAATGCAGAACATCTTTTTTTTTTTTTTTTTTCCTCTTTTTTTCTCTCCACCAAAAGGTTGTAGTTATCTATGCAATTTTTACTGGTGATGCCTCCTAATCTAAATGCCATTTCAAAAAAATACTATATGCATTAATGGAAACTGAACTGTTCCACTTCTCAAAGTTATATTATCAGTTCCTTCTACAGAGGGGATACTCGATTAGCAGGTTACTACTCTGAATCACTGTAGCAGACTCCATGCTTCAGTAGCTCACTTCTAGTTTCTATTCAGTACCATGAATTAAACACCTCTTCATGGAAATACCTGGCTTTTTTTTTTTTTTTTTTTTTTAATCTTCTTCACTTGGAATCTACTGAACAAAAAGCTTTTGCTCCTGGAGAGGTGCTTAATGTGCAGCTTGTTCAACACAGTGTGCACTATGAAAGAAGCACCATTAGTCTGTAGTAAACAGATGAAGTGGTTGTCTTTTGCCTGTTAATCAATAGTGGCAGAAGCCACTAATAGGATTTCCATGTCACCATTTCTTTTATTTCACTTGTTTCAGGGGAAAGTTCCCTTCTGAGTTAATCCTTCTAAGGGCAATACATCGCCAGGGTAAACCCACTGGAATAGTTGCCATCGACAGAATCGCACCTTGGATGGAGCTGAAAATAATGCTAAAAAACATAGCTTAAAAAAGCTGGCTAATTATTTGCTCACGTTACTTTGTCAGGACAGCTTAACTCTGGAACAACTTCACTGTAGGTTGGTTTTCAGAAGGCAGCACTGAGCAGGCATAATATAATACCATGTTTTAAATTTTCTTTGTGGGGATGAGGGAGATCCACAGCTGTAAGGATGTCTTGATTTAATTGTCGACACTAAGGACTGCAATAGCTTGTGCTGGAACTTGTCTACTTATGACAGACACTTTCAAGGGCACAAGGCAAAGCTAGGTGCATCGCTATCATCAAAGGTCACCAGGAGACTGTATCCGCTTTGTAGCTTTCCACTTCTCCTCGTTGTGTCTGTCTTTCATCTAATTCTGCCCATGCAACTGGCAGCGTTTCTGAGGATTTTCCACCTTCCAGCGGATAACCTGACAGTTCCCTCTCCGTTCCCTGGTGGAGGGAGGGCAGCAGAAGGGGGGTGGCACTCTGCAGCAGGTGTTTTCAGCTAGAGTAAGATGTGATGCCTGGTGTGAGAAAGAGATTCCCATGGGCCATAAAAAAAAGAGTTCATTTATGCTAGTTTTTATGTAGAACATGCAGGTGCAAAAGGAAGAGGCAGTCGGACTGACGAGGCGAGAGGCTACACAATGACAGTATCCCCGAAAATTAAGGTAGGGAAACTAGGGAGGATCAGAAGAACCTCTCGGAGCAGGCAGATAGGTGGCAGGAGCCCTAAGGGTGATGTAGCAGTGCAAAGGGGAGACCTTTGTCTTAGACTGTGCTGAGCTAAACCTGTGGTTTCTGATCTCAAAATATACAACTTCATCTTTCTTTGCTAATGCCAGAAGTAAAATAAACCTGAGACAGCTATCTCTGCCATCACTAATGTCCATTATATATAACATGAAAGTGCTTTAGCACAGGCTCCTCACACAGCACCGAATGGGCTTATCCAGATAATTTATGCTTGTATCCCAGGGTGTTGTATGCGACAGTATGCGTTACACAGCCTGACGCTGCCCAGGCAGACTGGTGAGCAAGCCTTTGCAAAACTCATGCCAGAAGGGGTTTACGCGGTGATCTGGAGAGGACGCACACTTGATTGCAGAGAAACAAAGAAGTGGAGTTTGTTGGTAAATGCTGGTAAATTCGTTGTTTGTTGGTAAATAAATCGGGTTATATGTCTGAGACTCCAACTTTCTACTCAAAACAGTACTGCCTGGAGTGGTACTGTATGATAGTCATGAGAAATCAGTTCTACTAATAAGCGTTGCCATAGGCCTAAGTTTCTGTCTTTTTTTTTTTCTTTTTTTTTTTTTTAATGTACGCATGCTTAAAAGAGAAAAGGTCAATACACGTGAGAAAGATATGGCTATACTCTCTTTCAGTGCAACTCCAGCAACCACAATTAACCAGATAAATGATATGTGACAAATTCTGCAGAATTATCATTAATTGTGTGCATTGTAGTGCTTGTGCGTTTCACGTGTGTCTACGTACTGCAAGACAAGTGACACAAAGATGTCTGTCTCTGCAAACTCTGAGCTTGTACTGAAAGTAGAGCAGCCACGTTACTGTGACACTCTGCCTGAGGTAATATATTCTGTTTCTCAGCATAGTTGATTAACCTGCAAGAAAAGTAGCACTAACATGTCCTCAAGCCAACAAATTCAGAGTGTAGCCAAGGTATTTGTACAGAGCACTGTGCTGTGGTCATCCATGGCATAGCCATAGCACTGTGCTTTACGTGGGTAAAACTATGACCATGCTGGTTCAAACTTTAGTGCAGTAGAAATGCATAGTGAGAAGGTGCTTTGTGCTTCCAGATATTTTCAGTCTAAATGCAGAAAAAGATGAAAGTTTAAAAGGGGCCGGGGGGGGGGGGGGGGAACCTTGCAATCGCAGAGAAAAGGAATAGTAGAACTGAAGGGCTGGACCAAGTTTCCTGATTTCATCCTAGTGCTGTCTGTTAGACTAAGTGCCTAGAGAAAATAATGCTGGAATTTTTAAAGGCACCCAGAGATGTTAATCACCCAAATCTCATCAACCGTATTTGGGAAATATTTCCACTCTCCTTAGTTTAAACAAAGAGACCATCAATATCCACTCAATTAAGTGAGGTCTCTGTGACAGTGCTATTGACTGTAATGGAGGGAAATGTGCTACACAGATGATGAATGGTGGAATAATTAAGAAACTGCTGTTTTTTCAACAAAATATTATATTCCCGCTAGAAAGGCAATACATGTGGGGCTTTTTATGCTGAAAGTCTTTTTGTAGCATGACAATAAGGGGCTAGGGACTGCCAAAAGGGATAATTCTGTGAACCATCGTGTTTGTCTGTAAGAACGTTGTAATAATACTGTACTATGCCTAACATTTGCAGGCTGCATAGGGCTACATTCTTAGATGGTATTTTTTATGAATAAGCCACTGCACTTACAAGGTCTAATTTGCATTAAGTAAATTAAATGAGCAGTTACCTGCTTGTATGCAGAAAGTGTAAAACCAAGAGAGCTGGGCAGTTGAGAACACTGACATTTGCATACTGAGCCAAGACTTTCTCAGAGGTAGCCAAATCTATAAATAAAATTAAAATCCTGTTTTCAGGTGGCTGGCCCAGCTGCTGCCTTTGAGTTTGCCTCTGCCTTTGTCTTTTACGCTGATTTTGCAGCATTTCTGTACATGGTATGACTTCTGATTTATGCCATGTGACAGATGGCCTAATTGGTTTTTCTAGAGTTTAGCACGGCTATTGGGTTGCACGTTTGAAAGAGTAGGTAAAGCAGGGTGGCACAAAGCAGGCTGCCTGCTGTCTCTTGTGCAGGCTGCTCCTGTCCCCTTTCTGCAGGAAAGCAGGGATGGGCCTTCCCCAAGAGCAAGTTTTGGGGTGCCAAGGCTGGACAGGCAGTGTGCAGGGGGGAGCCTTGGGTGGGGAGCGGCACCCAGGGGTGACCACATGTTTCTGGGAGAATCAGACTGGAACAGAGGTGGATAGGTCTTATGGGGAGAAGAGAAGGGGAGGTTTGTTTCTGCATCGTGCATAATTCCACTTGCTGGTGGTCTGAGTTGTCCCTATTTAACAACCTCCCTTGCTCTAGCTGCGATTTGCTAAAATGTACTTTTAGAGACGGGGAATCTTGTGAGGGAAAGGAGTGGCTTCAGCCCCGGGTGCTGCTCGTCTGGGGGCACGTGCAGCGGCTGCGCCCAACCTGCCTGGAGAGCAGCTGGCTCGGGTAGGGATGTCCCTCTTGGGACCTCAGGGCTTAGCTCTACCGGCTTCGCACTTCTTCAAGTTCTGGTTTCACCATCTGCGGCAGAAGGTGGGTACCGTCATGTAATGTCCCAGTGTTCCCTGGAGTCTTCAGTAATTTAATCCAGGCAGGGAATTGCGCGTTCTCTCGTCTTTCCCAAGAGGATGAGTTAATGGCTGTTTGGGCAAACACTGCTATCGGAAACTCTCCAGCCACTGGATTTCTAGTGCTCAGTTGTGCTGTTATATTAGTGCATTTATCAGTTGGTTAAAATTTCTGGGGTAGAAAAATGGAATACTTCTAGAAGGCATATCAATAAGAGTACTTTAAAAGAATAAACAATGACCAAAGGAAATACAGTAGCTATTAAGTGCAGAAGTTGAAGCCAAAGGTTTTGGTAACCTACCCTGTTTTTCAGTTTGTCCTCCAGTGCCGTAGGGGAACAGTGCAGAGAGGTTCTTGCTTTAGTGTAGCACAACAGTCTTCGGTAGTTCTTGTACAGTGAAATACAAAAAGTGTATCAAAGTGTATTCAAACAGTTGCATTATTTCTTCCAAAGGAGGAGACAGACTGCAGTTATCCTCCGTGCTAGATAGTGAAGGCAGCTGGGCAAGTGGCACGTGCAAATGAAACCGTGTGAGCATGTTGTCAGTCCAGCATTACCTGTGGCCTTCCTGCTGAAGACTTAAAACCTGTTGACACAATTTCAAATAAAATCGGTAATTCAGTCAAGTAGAATCTGATTCTGCGTGTTACCTTTGAAATACATGCTGCTGAGTCCCTTTATAGTCTCTTGCATGTGTTTAGTACAGGAGACTTAAATATGTGGTCTTGCAAAACATCTCTGAGAAAACAAGTGAAGATTAAATTTAATACACTTCACTTTAGAAGTGTATATATACTTGTAGTTTATTTCTGTGGCCATAGCATGATATTTCTACTCTTTTGTTGCTTGTTCTGTTTCTCTGATGGGTTTTGGCTGATGAGTGTGTCTACACATTCCTAAGCATTCGTAATGGAGTTACTTTGGTGGTCAAGAGAAAGTGAATTTTTAAGTGTTTACGGACATGTGTTTTGATTTTTTTTTTTTGTACTTTTCATCAGATGGGCTGACTCTTACTGTAGTCACAGGATATTTGCAATGCATTTTAAAATTTAAAATTAATGGTATGTAATAGGACTGCTACTGAAAAGTGAGGCATACCTGAAGGGAATTGATTGCCCTGTGTGAATAAGGTTGCGTTAACTACGCATGGAAAACCAAAACCAATTTAGGAATAACTGAGTAGCTGCATTCCATGTGCAGGGAGTGGGAAGAAACAGCAATTTTTTGATGTCAGCTAAGAGACTGGGAATAACAAACTTTTGACTTCTACCTGTGACTCAGTATGTGTCGACTCTGAAGCCACTTGAGTGCCGTTCATTTACTGCACGTCTTCATCCTCCTTTCCGTTTTCCTACTCTCCATTTATAGGATAGTTGAATACTGTGATCTTTCTACAAATGTTGGTTTGAATTTCAAGAGGTTTTGCTTTGAAAACTGTTACCACGTTCTTTGTTTTTGCTTTCTGCATATGCTGTATGATTTTGCTGGAAGGGAAATTCACATGCAAGACTTTTAAAATAATTATTAGGGAATATTAATAGAGGATGAATTTCAAACTAGTATATACAGCCTTTCACACAATCTATTCTAAGTCATATTCACTTCCAGTCATGAGCTAAAAATTTACTGTGTGGTGTGCGTATGCCAAATGGGCTACTATACAGACTTTAAATACCAGCTCATAAATTGGGAATATTATTATTCAAAAATATTATTTCCAGAAATTAATTAAAATTAAAAATAGATCTGTAAACTAATTGTTGACCTTTGCTGGCAAGAATTTGCATATGGAAAAAGAAATATCTTTCTCTTAAAAACTTGCTGCAAGTCTGTTATATTAGATACCTTGGCTACTAACTGGAATACTTGGGTTTAATTTCAGTGTTGAGCATCAAGTCCTGTTCAGGTAGTAAGTGATATTATTTGTTTTGCCATTTGGTGACAAGCTATAACTTTAGTTCCAGCAGTCAATTGGGTTGAAGAAACACTAAAGTTTGCACAAAAACTTAACTGCTTTTTGGACTACAGTTGCCAGGTAGCTCCATACTAACTAAGCAAATGCAGAAATTCACTTATGAATGACTTCAGATGCTTTTTTGTTTATGTGTGTTGACATATGATCATATAAAGACTTGGGATTTTTAAAAATTCTGGTGTGATTCTTCAGGAAAAAAAAATCGAGGGTAAATTTTTTTTTCCATTTACAACTTTTTTTCAGAAAGCTCAGTTGACTTTGGGTTTGCTTACTTTACGAAAGCTTATTTGAAGATACCTTGTCCAGGAGAGTCCTGGTTTTAGACTGTGTCAGTCCTGTTCTTC